>NC_047090.1:61935875-64525960 GCF_902459505.1 Geotrypetes seraphini | reverse complement strand
ATCTATCCCCTTTCAACTTTAGAGAGTGCCCTCTCATTCTCCCTACCTTGGAGAGGATAAACAACCTGTCTTATCTATTAAGTCTATCCCCTTTAGTACCTTGGATGTTTCGATTATGTTCCCTCTCAATCTCCTCTGTTCGAGGTAGAAAAGGCCCAGTTTCTCTAATCTTTCACTGTATGGCAGCTCCTCCTACCCCTAAACCATCTTATTCGCTCTTCTCTGGACTCTTTCAAGTAGTACCGTGTCCTTCGTCATGTACGGCAACCAGTGCTGGACGCAGTACTCCAGGTGAGGGCACACCATGGCCCAGTACAGTGGCATGATAACCTTCTCTGATCTGTTTGTGATCCCCTTATTATTCCTAGCATTCTATTCGCCCTTTTCGCCGCCGCCACACATTGCGCGGACGGCTTCATTGACTTGCCAATCAGAACTCCCAAGTCCCTTTCCTGGGTGGTCTCTCCAAGTAATGCCCCGGACATCCTGTATTTGTGCATGAGGTTTTTGTTACCAACATGCATCACTTTACACTTGTCCACGTTGAACCTCATCTGCCATGTCGCAGCCCATTCTTCGAGCCTGATTATGTCACATTGTAGATCTTCACAATTCCCCTGCGTCTTCACTACTACGAATAACTTTGTATCGTCGGCAAATTTTATCACCTCACTCCTCGTACCTATATCCAGATCGTTTATGAAGATGTTGAAGAGCACGGGTCCAAGCACCGAGCCCTGCGGCACCCCAAGTATTGTCCATTTACCCCCTCTCTCCGTTTCCTATGCTCCAGCCAGTTTTTAATCCACGTGAGTATTTCACCCTCGATTCCATGGCTCACAATTTTCCAAAATAGTTGTTCATGTGGAACCTTGTCAAATGCCTTCTGAAAATCCAGATATACAGTGTCGACCAGTTCGCCCTTGTCTATCTGCCTGTTTACTCCCTCGAAGAAGTGCAGCAAGTTTGTCAAACAAGATCTGCCTTTGCTGAAACCGTGCAGGCTGGTCCTCATCAGCCCTTGTCCATCAGGGTGATCAATGATGCAGTCATTTATCAGAGCGTCTACCATCTTTCCCGGTACCGAGGTCAGACTCACCGGCCTGTAGTTTCCCGGGACTCCCCTCAAACCTTTTTTGAAGATCGGCATAACATTTACCACCTTCCAGTCCTCTGGAATCTTTCCCGTTTTGATCAACAGTGCAGTCTCCTCTGGGTAGATGCATCATCTCCTTAAAAGGTACTATTTTAGAGCCTCTTTCAAGATTTTTGGATCATTTCTTGCAACATTTTGTGGGAAGAGCAAAGTCATACCTCAGAGATACTATTCATTTTCTGATAATACCTTTTTTAACTCATTTAGAACCCTAGAACATTTTAGTTACCCTTTATCAAGTTACCCTTTATCAAGACCAAGCTTTAAAGGTTGTGAAAAGTACATTAAATTTGAAAAATATTCCTTATGACTTATATAAAATATATAAAAATAGCATCACACTTATCTGAAATTGTGGCGATAACTTGCATGCGGTAGAGATTGAATAGCCGCTTTGCGTTTTGCTCACGCTCCACTGTGCGGGGTTTTCCTGCTTCTACAGCCCAGTACTACGAAGACTTCTTTTTCAGATAAGTGTAATGCTATTTTGATATATTTATAAAATAGACGTAATAAGAAATATTTTTTCCACTTTTTGCTGTTTGTACTGGTTTTGCTTAATAAACATATTTAAAAAAATAAAAATCTTGGAGTTTTTTGATTGAGGATGTGTCTGCCTGTCCAAAAGTTAGTATATTGGGATGGGTTTGTCTAAATGGTTAGTTGTTTTTGGCACCCCTATTAGACACCGAGGCCTTTTCTCCAATTTTGAATACTATTTATATGGGTGGATTGTTGGATGTTTTTTGTTGAAGTGTTTTACTAATGACATTTTTAATTTGGACTGCTTCCCAGAAGGAACTTCAGGAATCCCCCCTTCTTGTTTGCAATTTACAGATACACAGAACCATGTTTCAGTGAATTTTGTTTTTAGACCTCAAGGTATACAACAGAGATGGAATGCTGTATACTAATATTAACCATAAGAATAGAGAGAAAAAAAAATTATTTGAACCATAGGAGTTGCCATCCTGCCTGTTTAAGAATGATACTACTGGCTAATTTCTTCAGATTTGTAGAATTTGCACTTCAACAGAGGCATTGGAGGGTGAAGCAGAAATTTTGAGTTTTTAACTAGAGGATATCCTTATAGCATTGTGCACAAAGCTTTTTGTGAGCCTTATATACTAATCAGGATTTGCTATTGTAAAATAAACTTCATTAAGCTTTATCTAAGCAAGTATAATTAAAAAAATTTATTTATAACCCGCAATACCTTAACACTGTGTGTACTATCATACTCCACACAAGCTCAAACAGTCACCAGGAGTATATACTAACACTGGCATATCCTACAATTTCATTCAGTCTTCCAGGACAGCCCCTGTATTGCTTTCACCTGGGGAAGAAATTTGCCCGATAGTTTAGTACCCTCCATATTCTCATCTAATTTCCAACAAAGGAATGGTATTAGAGGCTACTCACCATGTGGCCATTGTACCATGTATAACACTACTATGACCGGGGATCATTGGGTCCATCTAAGTTTAGACAAAATTTACGTTAGCATCTAAAACCATATGTGAATCTTCTTACATGGTTTGTGTCATTACCTGTCCATGCGATCAATTATTCGTGAATGCACTTCAAGATCAGTCCTTGTCAGGCTGATAGAACACTATAGCTGTTAAAAACTTGTAAATTAACGGCCCCTATGGTGAATTATAATATTGCATAGGGACATGTGTTTTCTGATCTTAAATGGTGTTTTATAGAAAAAATTTCCAGTACCATTAATGGAGAAAACAATTTTATCTGTTAGTACAAGAACGGTTTTGGATTTACCATTTAAAATTCTTTAGTCCATACGGTATGAATGAATACATGGAATGATTAGTTGCAAGATAAACTTTGACACAAATCACAAAGCAGGCCATCATCACATTCTGATTTTGTAGAAGTATGGAGCTCGGCTGGAGAAGTTAGTGTAGGAGAGAGTGGCTGCCATCGAGATTCCCGGAAACATGGCTGTGAAAGTTAATCTGCCCCTGATAAAGAACCAAAACAGGGTACTCTTTCGGGCAGTATTGTACATTTTCATGCCACATTAAGATAAATAATATTGATATAGAATACTATTTAGAACTGTGGAAATTTTTTTTTTTTTTTTAATATTGAGACACACCGGTATTAAGAATGTCCGATTGATTTTGTCTACTCTTGGATTTTAGCAAATCACATACACATTATATACAGGTGTAAGAACTTATGGTCTAATGGTTGAGGCACCTGAAAACATTGAGATGTGGACAGGGCAGGATTAATTCGTCGAGGGCTTCTAGGCACACAAGTACACTGGGCTCCCTGCCCCCCCCCCCACCATGTGCCCAGGCGGAAACAGGAAGCTACATCAGAGGGAAGCTTTGGGCAAGCAACACCGCTTGCACAATTATAGTTCCCGTTGCCTTTCTTACCAGCGTTGCTTGCTTGTCTTACTTTCCGTCGATGGGTGGGGGCCCCCCCGGGCTGCGTTGCCAATTGTGGTGAGGCCCGCATGCCGATCGATGCTGGAGGGGCCCATCGCCGTTTGGAAAAAACAATGTTGATGCTCTTCTTCATCGGGGCCCCCTGACAATTTCAGGCCCTAGGCACGTGCCTACTTGGCCTATTGGTTAATCCTGCCCTGGATGTGGATGATGTAAAGAGCGGACTTACTGTAAACCTGAAATTCAGGATATCTATAAAAGATACTACTGGGTAAATCCGGTGAAAAGAATGGGTTCCCTAATAGTGAGTATCCTCTCATAAATACATTTCTTAAATAAATTTCACCTAGAGATCACTGTGATTATAGTAAAGATTGCATATTGTAGGGTGGGGTTTGAACTGTTTAAATTTTACCTCCCCAATAACTTGGGTTTTTGTGAAAATTTAGGGAACATCTGAGAATACATGATTTTAGGCATTTTTTGTATCATTATACAAAACACATCACACTATTTTTTAATCACTTTTATTGATTTATTTTTTTGCCCAAAGAGTAACAAATGTTTTATCCCAATTCTCACAGATTACTGCTTAGTAATAGTAGATTAACATGCTTGTAATTCAAATTCTACATACTCTCCCCTTCTAAAGGTGATTATTGAAGAAATTATTCCTATGAACTCTGTCCAAATAGAAGAATCTAAATTGAAGTTGTACTCACTAAACAGAAAAATGTGAAGAATCTCCAAGTGGATTAATTTAACTAATTACATGTAAATTTCATACAGAATACTCTTTTTTTAAGAAACAAAAGCAAAATAAATAAATCAGATTAATTTTAATATGCATTTATTTTGGCTTAAAGAGGATAAAAAACAGTATGATACAAAAAAAAAAACAAACCAAAAAAAACTCCCCACCCCAAAACAACAACGACTCTTCCCAAGAAGTTCCATCCACATTTCAAACCAAGGAATGTAAAAAAACAACAACATAGAACACCTCTTTTGCCAGCTTAACTGATCAATTTAACAAGTATAGGGAAGTAAAAGGTGCTAAGCACTTGATAAACGGTTAGTGTGAGAAAAGGCTACCATATAAATGTGTTAAAATTCTGTGCCACATTTTCCCTGTTTTGGGGGCCTCTTTTTACCAAGTCAAAGTAACAAGTATCATGCAGCAAATGCACTGAAGCCCATTTAGGCCCAGATTCACTAACCTGCCCGATCCAGGCCTGATCTGGGCAGGTCTAATGAATTCAGGAATGAAAAATATAAAGAACGCCTCCATCTGCCTGCATGGATCGCTGTTGTGCGATCCGCGCGCATGCCCGTCCAAGACGCAATCTTTTTTTTTTTTTTAATCTTAAAACTTTTTTTTGTTAGTTTTTAGCCCTGCGAGCCCATGGTTTTAACCCACTTTAAACCCACGGGTTAAAACCATGGGCTCGTGGGGAAGGGCAGGAGAACAGCGATGCGGCAGGAGAGATTCAGGGAAGGGCAGGAAAGGGGGATGCGGCAGAAGAGATTCGGGGAAGATCGAGGCAGAGCAGGGCGGCATGCGGGGTGAACAGCAGGAGACAAGAAACAGGGTGGCATTCGGGGCGAGCAGGTAGGAGAGATTGCAGGGCAGAGAGCAGGGTTTCCAGTAAGAAAGACGTTTTCAACTGGACCCAGCAGTCACTTCTTCAGATGATCGGCCAGCCCAGTCGGATCTGAAATTTGGTGTTGTGAATCGCATCCCAGCCAGTTTGCATGCGTTTCACCTCATTTGCATGCACGGATTCGAAGCGGATCGCAAGAGAGGTAAGTGAATCAGGCCGGAGGGAAATTTGATAGTAAAGGGGTCGCAAACCGATCGGTACACGATCGGTTTTGCTTTGTGAATCTAGCCCTTAATCCCTATGTGTTTCAGGCCCAGATTCTGAAAACTCTAACGCCGTCGCTAAACTGTTTAGCATGAACGCATTTTAACGGAGGATCATCAAAACGGCTTCTCTGTCTTTAGCAAGGTTGCTAGCAGTCTCTGACTGACATGCAAATGGGCTCCTCAACATTCAAATGAGCACCCCAGTGGTTTCTTAACAATTGCCGAGCCATTTTCTAAGAGTGGCGTCGGCTTTTGGCAACAAAAATCAGTGACTGGTCCAGGGTGAACTGTTTAAAATCTCGGCATAGCAGTACTGAACATCCCCACTCACCACCACCAAGCAGGGGGAGAGTTGCCGATTCTCTCCTGCCACAAATACCCCTCCCCCAAGCAGAGGGAGAGATGACCATTCTCTTCTGCTGTCACACGACACCCCTCTCCCCATTACCTTGAATTAGTTGGCTAACCAGAGGGATGCCTATTCCCTGCAGCCAGCTGGCATGCCTCTTCAAAATGGGTCTTCCCCTTCACAGTGCATCCCAAGGAAGAGCCTTAAACAACCTGGGCCAATCAGAGCCCCAGGCCCCTCTCAGGATGCACCGGGGAGGGGGAGGGGAAGGCCCATTTTGAAGAGGCGGGCCAGCTGGCTGCAGGGAGTAGGCATCCCTCCAGTCAGCCAACTAATTCAAGGTAAGGGGAGAGGGGTCGGAGGAAGGTTTTGTGTGGCAGCAGGAGAGAATGGGCATCTCTCCCTCTGCTTGGGGGGGGGGGGTCGCCACTGCAGGGGGGGAGGGTTTGTAGCATGAGAGATTGAACATCTCTGCCGCTGTTTTGTGGAATTTTTTTTTTCTTTTATTATGCACATGTGCCCATTACAATCACCAGCAATGGGCACATGCAAATTTAGCGAGTCTTCGCTACTCTCCTCCAACCTCATTTGCATGAGCGTTGTTTAGAGTGACTCACTTTTTTAAATTTGCTACCAGAACAGCTGCAATAGCAGCCCGTTGTTTTTTAACATGATTTTTTAAGAATCTAGGCTTCAGTGTATTTACCATGCCAGCCCATGCTATTCAGCTTCATAAAAGAGGCCCTCTGTGTGCTAAACTATGTGGTAATTTTGTAAAAATATTTCAGAGGTTGCATGGCATGAGTGGAGAACGGGTGTGTATACATTAACCAGCTAGTGCAGGGGGTGGGCAATCTTGGTTCTTGAGAGCTGCAACCCTTGGGTTTTCAGAATTTCCCCAATGAATTTACAGAAGGCATACAGGGACAGACTTAAAGATCTCAATATGCTGTGCTCACAGTGCTCTTTTGAACTCTTTCTGATGATGCCTTTGGCTTTGATGGTCAGGTAGCACAATTTATTTGGGGTGTTTTGTTGTTGTTGTTTTGGGAATTATTCATATACCATTTAGCTAATGTTTGTAGGACAGGGGGAAGGGAGAGTTTACTGCCTAAGAGTCTTCTGGGGCTGTTTGCTATTTCTGTTACTGAGTGGGGGGTGGGGGGAGGGTTGGTTTGAGTGGGGGTGGGAAGTGGGATTAATTGAAGATATCACTTTTCCCTGGTCTTTATAGTTTGCTATGTCTCTTATAATATTGGAAATTTTCAATAAAAATTGTTTAAACAAAGATCTCAATATTTATACTTTGCAGGAAAGGAGGGGAAGGGGAGATACGAGAAAGACATTTAAATATCTGGGTGACAAATGCACACGAAGCAAGTCTTTTAATTGAAATTAAATTCTGGAATGAGAGGACATAGAATGAGGTGAAAAGGGATAGATTCAGAAGTAACCTCAAAAAATACTTTTTCACAGAAAGAGTGATGAATGCTTAGAATGGCTTCCTAAACTAAACTAAACCTTAAGTTTATATATCACATCATCTCCACGGATGTGGAGCTCGGCACGGTTTACAAGAACTTAAAATATAGGAAGAGAAGAAAAAAAAAGGTTTACATGAACTTATATATAGAAGAGAAGAGTAAGGGGGGGATAGAATTACATTTTAGTGAAAAGCCAGGTTTTCAGTTGCTTGTGGAATAATTGGAGGGAGCCCAGGTTCCGCAGCAGGGTAGTAAGGTCGTTCCAAAGACCTGTGATTCTGAAGAGAAACAATTTTCCCAGTTTGCCTGCATAGCGAATACCGTGTAGAGAGGGGAAGGTTAGTTTATATCTTTGGGCGGGTCTGGTAGAGTCAGGACTCAAGGAGTTATAAGATAGTGGGATTAAGGGAGGAAAGATGCCATGAATGATCTTAAAAGCCAGGCAGGAGCATTTGAAATGGATTCTGGAAATCATTGGGAGCCAGTGAAGTTTGGCTAGGAGTGGGGAGACATGGTCAGACTTGCGTTTTGCAAAGATCAACTTGGCTGCAGTATTCTGGATTAGCTGGAGTCTTTGAAGACTTTTTTTTTGATAGGCTTAAGTAGATGGCATTGCAGTAGTCCTGGTGGAGGTAGTAGAGACAAAGTATCTGAATACAAGAAAGAGATCCAAGATATTAGGCCTATGCTAAGGGAGAGGAGGGAATAGTAGATGGCATGGTTAGGCAGACTGTTAGGTCATATGGTCTTTCTCTGCCTTCATTTTTCTGTATTTCTATATGCATGCAAATAGTTCTCATGCATATTTATTGGGGAAATCCTGAAAACCCAACTCGGTTGAAGTCCTTTGAACACTAAAATTGCCCACCCCTTAGGTAGTGTGTTATGATTAGCACATATCAATTGGCTAATGTAGAATTAATGCAGGAGCCCTTAGGACCTCCTAAATATGAGGTGCTAAGTGCTCCTGTGTTACGTTTTTGCTGGTCTCCCATGCTATAATGGCATTATTAGCACACGACTTGTAAAAAAAAAAAAAAAAAGGAAATGCTAAATTAGCATTTAGCCCCAGGGAAATTCCCACCTTAAACTGTATAAGTGCAAACTTTAGTGCATTTTACAGTAGTAAAAGAGCCCCTAAATGTTGGAAAACAAATACATTCCACAGGGCTCCATTTTAAATTTACCAAGACAATACAAAATCTGAACATGTGTTAATTTCAATAGATTTTTTTGGGATAATACAAGATTTGATAATTAATTTTGAAAAAGGTTTCCCAGTTAGCTCAAAGTATACAAAGATGCTTTATACATATAATATAGTGGGACTGTTTTTTTTTTAATATTTAAAACTTCTATTGATAGATTAATGGTGGATACCTCTGAACAGGCTCCCTGATACAGAACTTGGAGTGCCATTCAACAGCATCTGGTGCCCAGATTCTGTTACAGAATATTAGTGTAACCCATACACTTAGGCATCTGCAATTACACCAACATTATGTGATATGGGCATGCAAAAGACATCCCCTCCCCCCCCCCCCTGTTTCATTTGAAAGAAGCTCTGGAATGAGAAGGCATAGGATGAAATTAAGAGGTGATAGGTTCAGGAGTAATCTAAGGAAATACTTTTTTACTAAAAGGGTGGTAGATATGTGGAATAGTCTCCCGGAAGAAGTGGTGGAGACAGAGACTGTATCTGAATTCAAGAAGGCATGGGATAGGCATATGGGATCTCTTAGAGTAGGGGTGTCAAAGTCCCTCCTTGAGGGCCGCAATCCAGTCGGGTTTTCAGGATTTCCTAATGAATTTGCATGAGATCTATTAGCATTAAATGAAAGCAGTGCATGCAAATAGATCTCATGCATATTCATTGGGGAAATCCTGAAAACCCAAATGGATTGCGGCACTCGAGGAGGGACTTTGACACCTGTGTCTTAGAGAGAGGAAGAGTTCATGGTTACTGCGGATGGGCAGACTAGCTGGGCCATTTGGCCTTTATTTGCCATTATGTTTCTATGTCTTACTAAGCCATGGTAGAGGTTTCTACCACAGTTCGGAGCACTAAATGCTCCGACGATCATAGAATTCTATGAGAGTCAAAGCATTTAGTGCTCCGGGCTGTGGTAGAAACCTCTACCACGGCTTAGTAAAAGAGAGGGATATTGTCTTTATAAGTTGTGCATAACTGGGAGACACACCCATGTCCCACCCATGCTCCCCTTTAGGATAAGTGCTACTTTTTCTCATATATATATGTACACAAAGGGGAGCCTGGTTATAGAATTGTCCTATATATGCATATGCAACAAAGTCATGCACATGGGAAGATTAGGTTCTTACTTCAATAATCTTTCTGGTATATGGGTATATGAGACCTGACTCTAGGTAATATCTCTCTGCTCACGAGTTATGTTGCAGAATAAAATTTCCATTCTTCAACTCTACCTCCTTTACCAGTGACTGTAGTGCTTCCTTCAGTTTGTACCAAAGCAATCGATCACCACTATAACATAAGAAACAAAAAGGAAGGATAAGGGGACAATACATTTCTGTTGTGGTCTGTACAAAAAAAAATTGAACTAAGTTAATTAACACATTGCTTAAACCCTGATGGAATGAACCACCCATCCATCAAATTACAACCAGAACTAACACACTTACCACCTATTTTTTTTTTTTTTTTTTTTTTTTTAATCTGACAGTAGCAAATTTCCAGCTCTGGACACAAACATCTGTCCAAGACAGAAAGCAGGAGAATTCCAGACTGACGGAGCAGGGGCGTCAGGACTCCTCTACCCTTATACCAGAAAGAAGATTATTGCGGTAAGAACCTAATCTTTCCTTCTGGTGCAAAGGGTAAAGGAACTCTGATTGTAGGTGACACACCAAAACAGTCTCTTGAGTCTAGGGCAGGACAGATGAGCCTGCCCTTAAAACCGAGGATCCAAAGCAGTATCCTCTTGCGTCGCACCACATCCATTCTGTAAAACTTTGTAAAAGTATGGAGAGTGGACCATGTAGCTGCCCTACAAATCTCCTCTCAAGTAGAGTTGCCAGAGTCTCTGCCCATGAAGAAGCCACCCCTCTAGTGGAGTGTGCTCTCAAAGAAATTGGTGGCTGTTTCTCACAACCAATGTAAGCTGATATCGCCATACGAATCCATCTGGAAATGTTGCCTTAGATTCTGGCTTACCCAGGCAAGCAGCACTGGTGAGAACAAAAAGATAGTCTGAAAGAAACAAATCATTGGTTAGTCTGAGATAATGGACAAGAACTCTGCACATCTAGCAATCCAACACTTGAAACCCATGGAATGGAACAAGGGCAACCTATCTTCCTGATTGACATGGAAGGCTGACACTACTTTTGGCAAAAATGAAGGAACTGTGCGAAGGGATTCTCCCACTTCTGTAAATCTGAGGAACGGCTCTCTGAATGATAGTGCCTGTATCTCCAAAACTTTTCTCACAGAGACAATGGCTACCAGAAATACTGTCTTCTCTGTCAGATCCAGCAAAGACACCTCCTGCAAAAGTTCAAAGGATGCTTTACTGAGCCCCTTTAAGACAATTTTAGGATTCCACAACAGAAATGGCTGTCTTACTGGAGGGTGCAACTTGAGCCCCCTGTTCAAAAATCTAGTTATGTCAGGATGCAAGGCCAAAGAGCCCTTTTCCACTCAGGATCTAAAACAGGATAGCCATGTAACCTGTATTTTGAGGGATCCCCACTGCCAGGCCTTTTTCGAGTCTGGCCTGCAGAAACTCCAGCACAACTGACACCAAGCTCTTGAAGGGTCTACCTTGTCCTTTACACACCACTGTTTGAATGACTTCTAGGCCTTTGCATAGGCCACAATCATTATTGACTTCTTTGCTCTAAGAAGGGTAGAAATGACCACTTCCGAATAACCTTTTCACACTATAGCTGCATTTTTCAAGAGCCATGCCATAAGATTAGGGCATTCCGCACTCTCCATGGGAGCTGGACCCTGAGATGGGAGATCTCTATGCACTGGCAATTTGAGACCTATGTCCTTTTGAAGACGCACAAGGTCTGTATACCATGGCTGACAGCCATCTGGTGTCACCAGGATTACCAACCCCAGATGGTTAGCTCTCCTTCGAATGACCCAGTCTATCATGTGTCATGGAGGAAATACATACAGTAGTCCCTGTTCTGGTCATGGCTGAACCAGGGCATCTAGATCGGTGCTCTTTGGCTCAAATCTCTGACTAAAGAACTGATCTACTTTCTTGTTCTCCACCGATGCCATGAGGTCAAAAATTGGCTGTCTCCATCGGCGCACTATGCAGTCAAAGGCTTTCTGGGGCAAGGATCACTCCCCTGGGTCCAAGGTCTGCCAACTGATATAGTCAGCTTGAACATTGTCTATTCTTGATAAAGGTGCTGCTGAGAGCGCCTGTAGGTGGCGTTCTGCCCAATGGAACAACAACTTGGACTCCAGGTACAGTGGAGCAATTCTGGTGCCTCCCTGTCGATTGACAGACTTTGCCCTCCAGGGTTTTCTCCATTGTGTGTAATGCAAGACAAATTGCTCTTAAATCCAGATAGTTTATAGACAACTTCCTCTGTTACAGAGTCCAGCAGCCTTGCACTGGGTGACCGAGGCAATATCCCACCCCAGCTATAGAGACTAGCATCTGTTGTCACAATTACCCAAGACAAAATGCGAAGAGGCATGTCTCTCGCCAATGACTCTGGCTATAGCCACCAAAGCAACCTCTATTTAGCTTCCGCTAACCAGTCTAGCTATTTCTGGAACAAATCCCTCTGCTCAGACCATCAGGACAACAGAGAATCTTGGAGAGGTCGCATATTAGCCTATGCCCAAGGGACTACCCTCTATAGTCTATGTCATGAAGTACATTGAGTACCTGCCAAGCTTGATTCTGCGTAAGGTATGGGTTCTATGGCTTGAATATCTAAGTCTTTGTACTATCGCTTGGAATTTGACTGTACGGCTGAAACTACAAAGTAGTCCACTAGGGGGTAACTAAACTCTAGTTTATTCAAGCTGGATACAATCTCCAGCACCTAGCAGTCTGAGCTGATCCGCACCCATGCCTCC
Organism: Geotrypetes seraphini; assembly: GCF_902459505.1. Lineage (NCBI taxonomy): Eukaryota > Metazoa > Chordata > Amphibia > Gymnophiona > Dermophiidae > Geotrypetes > Geotrypetes seraphini. Next base: position 64,513,580 of record NC_047090.1, on the reverse strand, counting down.
CAATGGGCCATTAACCTCCCTTGCAACTATTGACTTGGCATCACAGCTATTGACTTGGCATCACAGACTTTTTGGAGGCTGTTGTGGTGTGCGGTCCAGAGGACTGAGTGCATCTAGCATTTCCATACCGCTGCCAAGAACCCATCCTCCGGAGTACTGGTGAAAGAACCTTGAGCCATGAAAATTACCCCAATTAGACCTTCTAGGGGCACAAGGTCTGCTGTTTGGAAGAGTCTTAGATTGACAGTTAGCCAGACTGGCCATAACATAGGTCATCCAATCCTTTACCAAAAATCATCTGTACTTTTAGAGTGGCTTTCAAAGCCGAATCTCCTGCCCATTGCCTGATCCAGGAAAAGCTAAGCCCAAGGCTCCTGGTCCCTCCCTCACATGCCCTGTGGCACATAAATGCTCCTTAGCCAACCATTCAGCACAAATCTGGCATGAAATAGGGATATTACAGTCTGAGGAGGAGTCCACCCCAACTGATTTTAAGTAAAATTGAAGGGTATGTCACCTGACTATCTTTACCCCCACTTCAACCTGAACTATAATAATAAGAGCTCCCGCAAAATAACTATGTTCGCTTTCCCCTCACTGAAAGCATGTCATCTTAAAAGATTCCTTGAACGAACCTTCTCTTTTCAAGCGGCCAAACTAAACTAACGGCTCGCCCAAATTATACTTGACGCCTCTTCATACCTCCACTTTAGAAAAAAGCTCAAAACTCTACTTTTCAATGGACCAAATCCTTAATGCTCCCCTCTTCCGCCTTAACGCTCCCCCTCTCCACATTAGAAAACAGATCGAACACTCTTCTTTGCATCAGACCAAATCCTTAACTCTCCCCTCCCCCCCTCAACACGGCCCACCTTTCTTTACTTTTTCCCCCTCCTCCCCCCCCAAGATCCCTGCCCCCTCCCTCTCATACAATATGCTTTGTTCCCCCTCTCATAAATTCAATTGTACTCTCTTACAGTACATACCGTATGTGCTCTGTATTAGCCCTTCCTTCACTTAAATTGTCAATATAAACTAGTTTTTGACCCTTTGATTGACTTGTTATGTTCTTCTTTTTTTTCAACTGCACTGTATGTAACTCTTCTATTTGTTGTGAACCGCCTAGAACTCCCTGGGTATGGCGGTATACAAAAAATAAAATTATACAAAAAAAAATAAAATTATTATAACAAAAATCGGGAAATTCAAGATGGCCACCACACCAGCATGGTTGCGCCAAAAATGGTCTGGGAAAACCAACCCAAAAAGTAAAATAAATTCTGTAAGGGGTTTTTGGAAGTGAGGGACCCTATATCCAGCTCCAGAAATGTTCCAAACATGCACTTTTAGAGCCCTCCCCCCATTTTCCTATAGACTTAAACAGCCTGTCTGTGCTGGTGCAAGCCTGCTTCAGCTTTCTCAGAAGCTGGTATCCAGAGAAGATACTGCCTCAGTCAGCCAATTCAAGTCCACATGTTGCGATCTTCAGGCTGCCAGCTGGACGAAGTCAGACTGAGACTTCAACCCCAATGACTCCATGCAACAATGGGGGGAGGAAAATGAAGCCGGCACCTGCTAAAGCCTGACCAAACTAAAACAGGGGCTAAACAGCCTATGCTCAAGCACCTAATAAATCAGGATGCAAGCTAGCATCCAGGAGATCAGACCCCAAAGCTCCACAAGTCCTAATGCAGGCCAGCAAGACAGTTACACCTAGGGGCTGCCCAGCTAGTTCCAGACTAGAGAACGACACGGTGACAAAATTCATCACCGTTCCCGTCCCCACGGAAAATAATCCCATGTCATTTTCTAGTGTCTATTTCAACCTCAGTCCTTCTACACCAGCATTCTTCAAAGCAAAGTTTGCAGGTCAGTGGTTGTGGTCATTCATATTCTGATTCTTCCCTCTCTCCTTAAAGAATGACGTGAAGATGGTTTCCCGCGGTTATCCGCGGGGACGGGAACGGTGATGAATTTTGTCACCGTGTCATTCTCTATTCCAGACTTCTTTCCCAGAGTTTGCATCCTCTCCCAGGCAGAGCTGCCCTAGGGCCTCTAGGAACCTCTAAAGCCCTGTAAAACCTCTGGATTTGAATAATAAAAATAAAAAAATCCCCCCAAATAAAAAAGAATGAGCAGAACAGATCAGAATACCACCTTCTCAACTCACTTTCAGAAAAAACAAATGAAGGGGGTACTACTGCCACTGGTGAAGGAGGTGAAGTTGAAGAATGTAAATTTCATCCTTCTGCAATACAACTTGTGAGCAGAGAGATATTACCTACAGTCAGGACTCCTTATAACCTTTGCACCAGAATCTCACTATTATGAAAGACATTTATTTTTCAGTAAAAAGGTGCTTTCTAGTAGTTCAAGTACATGTGCTATCAGTCCTGTTGGCAACAGAGAAAATGCAAGTATGCTGTGGAGCTTTCTGCTACAAATAAGGTACTGGAAAAACAATGCTAATAATACAACTTGAAATTTAGCAAATGGTTTACAAACTGATTATGTGGCATATTTTTGTATACAAGTATAAACACTGAGAAGTCAGTATTAAATTCAGATTAAGTGGTAACCTTAAGTTGGGCAGCATATAGAATACTAGAGAACTGAATTCAGAATTAGGAGCCAACACATCTAAGTAACTTTTACAAGCTTATGAAATATATAATACAGCTGAGGTAACAAGCAGCAATAAACTGGAAAATTCTGAAACTAATAACCTACAGGAAACCCAATAGATTTTCCTTTACTGCACATTGTGTTTCATAATAAAATTGACTACAGAATGATTTGTGATTCATTTAGTTTGCTGGTGACAACTCAGTAAAATTTGATCAGGTTATCGTCATCCTCTTTAAGTTGTCAACTTCCATTGCAGCAGAAAGACATAATGCTGCAATTCCCCAGAGCAAGAATAACTAATCAAACAGCTTTTAACTTTTGTGGTGCAGTCTGTGGGATTATTATAATTCCATATCATACCTACTTAACTCATGACTACATTTCTTTATGTATCACTGATTTCCTGTATTACATTGCAATACTGCAGACATCCTTTAAGTTAATCACAAATATGTTATATAAAGAAGCAAAAGCTGTAATTAATTCTAATGGAGTGAAGACTTACAGTGTTGTGCTACATAAAGTAGACTCAAGCTTATTTATGTATGATCATAATTTAGCAATAAGTAAGGTCAATACTGTATTTTCTAGAAATAATCTAAGCCTGAATTTCAGAATACTTTAACTATTGTATAGCACGGCCAGTTAAAAAAATAAAGAGGAGAAAATATCGTCTTAAATATGCTGGCAATTTTAACAGTCTTCAAGCACAGTTTTTAATCTAACCCACAGTATATGTGCACTTTAATTTGGTCTGAATATCAAATTATATATAGATAAGTATATGTACATACATGTGCTGCTTTCTAACAAAAAAAATATCTGAGTTAGCATTTACTCAAACTTCTTGGTACATCTTCAGCCTTCTAAATATCAGCTGTCAAATTGTTAGCAAGGATTACATGGTATACAGGAGAGACTTCAATAATGCTGCTTAGGTTCCATCTTGAAAACCATCTTCAGTATAAAAACATATGAAAAGCATTTACAATAAAAATGAACCATACCTGAAAATACTGGTACCAGAAAATCTATTCATTTTAACTTGTTCCATACCATTCTAAGAACCAGATCAGCAGCATAGAAAGAACAAGTGTGTATAATAACATTATGGAAATGCTACAGCAGTCTTATTTTTGGCAGAAAATTACTTAATCTAGCTAATAATTTATGTACTGCACAAAATGAACTGAATCTAAGAAAAAAATGAATTCTGTATTTAAATAGTAATTAAAAATGCAGTCTCTCGGAAATAACAAATAGTATAAAGCAAAATGTCAATGTAAAAAATAAACTATGACACTTAAAATTTAACTTCCAAATTACAGAGTTGTTTAAATGTATAATTATTTAAAGAATAAAAGGCACTGCTGGAGAGAACCAATGGGAAACTTAAAAAGCTAGAATTTGCTACACAAACATGAGTTCTTTAGTTTTGAACTGTGTATGTCACAGAACAAAACAAATAACCTGTTCAATCATGTCTTCATTAGCATTAGTACTGATATATAATCATAATTCCTTGCATTAAAATTGGCATGTACATAATATACTATACATTGTCCTCCTAATGGAAACAAATGGAGCTGTACCATAGTACAGTATTGTAGCACACATGGAATCACTTTGGTTGGTCAGTGGATTGGTTCCACATAATTGGCTGGGTACAAGCCAACTTGTCCATTCTCTAAACGTCCTTTGCACCAACCCTGCTCATCCTCATCTTCTATTTTAGTTAGTTCTTCTCCTGAAAAACAAGTTTATACTTTAGCAAACTGAATTGTAACAGTTCTGCAAAACTACTGTTAAGTTTAAGGATTACTTAGTAGAGTTTCTATCCTTTATCCATTCCCACTACTCATCAGACATGCCAGAGCTGAGATCAGAAATATGAAAAGGGACCCAAATGCTGCTAGTACGCATTGTCTCCTTCAGTTTCATGTAAGCTTGGATTCCTTGTAGTATGGGAGCCCAAGGAAATTTTCCTGGCAGCATCCCATCTCCTCAATGCCAGCCCTCCTTTACTGGAATACTGCAAACCTAAATTGTTCTTGGGAGAGGAATATATGAAGTAGAGTAGCAACCCTATCGGTAACTATAATAGATGCAACAGAACAGGGGCATTTATTTATTTTTTTGACTTACTGGATTTATAGGGATGGGAAGATTAGGTTCTTACCTCTATAATCTTCTTTCCAGTAGACGAGTATAGTAGTTTGGAATATAGGTTTTATCCCCATAACCATGGGAAACGTGCAGAAGACATTAAACAGATTCTTTAGCTCTGCTTTCTTGTGTCATTGGGCAGTACCCTTCTCCCTCAGCTTGTACCAAAGCAATGGATAAATTCTAAATAGATAATATAATAAGGATGGCATGGGGAACTCCCTTACAAAGTTAATTTTGTTCTGCTCTGCAGTCAAAACAAGTAATCAATCAAATGATAACAAAACCAAGGTAGAAAATAACCCACCCGAGTGCAACCAGCATTAACATTTATACAGCATTTCTTGTTTCTTATAAGCTTTTGATAGATATTTTATCACTCTTCATTTCAGCTAGATGGGCAACCCTTGAGCATTTCTTTACCTCTTGGTGGCCCAAAGACAAGCATCTGGAACTCAATTGAGACCTTAAGCAGGAGTACTCTTGTCAGGGTGGGCTCTCCAGACTACTGTACCCACCTACGAAAACGCTGGCAACCGAACTTCCTGATTTACATGAAGTGCCGACATCACTTTTGGCAGGATACTCCAGCCTCTGTAAACTTGAGGAAGGGCTCCCTACATGAGAGCCTGAAGTTCTGACACCATTCTTGTCAAGGCAATAGCTACCAGAAAACCGTCTTCACGGTGAGATGCATTAGCAATGCCTCCTGCATAAGGTTCGTTCAGAGCCCTACTGAGGGTCTGCAAGATAATATTAAGACTCCATGTTGGAAATGGTCATCTCATGGGAGGATGCAAACCTAACGTTCCCTTGAGGAATCTAGCTATATCAGGATGAGAAGCCAGATATCCCGTTTTCCTCATTGACAAAAGCATGAGAGGCTTGCCACCTGTACCCTGAGCAAACCAATTGCAAGGCCCTTCTGGAGCCTGTCCTGAAAAAATGCCAGGATAGCTGAAATTGGGGCCGCAAACCAATGCTAAAGATGCTATCATCACATAAGAACATAAGAATTGCCGCTGCTGGGTCAGACCAGTGGTCCATCGTGCCCAGCAGTCCGCTCCCACGGTGGCCCTTAGGTCAAAGACCAGTCTAATTGAGTCTAGCCTTACCTGCGTACGTTCTGGTTCAGCAGGAACTTGTCTATCTTTGTCTTGAATCCCTGGAAGGTGTTTTCCCCTATAACAGCCTCTGGAAGAGCGTTCCAGATTTCTACCATTCTCTGGGTGAAGAACTTCCTTACATTTGTATGGAATCTAACCCCTTTAACTTTAGAGAGTGCCCTCTCGTTCTCTCTACCTAGGAGAGGGTAAACAACCTGTCTTTATCTATTAAGTCTATTCCCTTCATTATCTTGAATGTTTCGATCATGTCTCCTCTTTTCAAGGGAGAAGAGGCCTAGTTTCTCTAATCTCTCACTGTACGGCAATTCCTCCAGCCCCTTAACCATTTTAATCACTCTTCTCTGGAGAATAGTAATAACCCCCTTTGAATCTCTTTACTCTCTTGCACGCTCAAGAGCCATGCCATAAGTCCAAAGTGATCTGGACTATCCAATGCAATTGGTCCCTGCAAAAGAAGATCTGGAAGTGGCTGTAACTTGAGACACTTGTCCTGCTGCAGCAGAATTAGATCTGCATACCAGGGGTGTTGCGGCCAGTATGATGCCACGAGAACTACCACACCATGATGTTCCACTATTCTTCGAATGATCCAGCCTATCATTGGCCATGGAGCCCTTGTGTAGGCCAAGGTTGTACAAGCGCGTCCATGTCAGCGCTTGCCATGTCGAATCTGTGGCTGAAGTACTGAAAGACTTTCTTGTTATCTGCTGACACCATCAGATTGAAAGTCATCCTCCCCTAATGTTTCACAATATTGTTGAATGCCCTCTAGGATAGGGAACACTCCCACTACGTGAACCGCCATTATGGCCTGCAGATGACTTTCCGCCCAACGGAGCACTCTTGGTGCCTCCTTGCTGATGTAAGCCACCACTGTGGCATTGTCCAAAAAGACTGATTGCCTGGCTCCAGGATTACCTCCAGTGTCTGCAGTGTTAGACAAATGGCTCTGAGTTCTAATCTATTGATTGACCATTTTATCTGAGAGGATAACCAGCAGCCCTGAACAGGCAAATCCTTGCAAAGACCTCTCCATCCAGAATGGCATCTGTCATCAGTGTCACCCAACACAAGATGCAAAGATGCACTCCCTTGGATAGAGTCTCCACCTGGAGCCACCACTGTAATTAACTCACTTCCACCATCCAGGGTAATGGCATCAGGAGCAAATCCACCTTTGGAGGTCAGTGGGACAGCAGAGCATTCTAAGAGGGCAATGACCAAATACACAGTTTCCATAAGGAACCAAGGCACTCTTAGGCATGCATCGACATACTCCAGATCTAGAATCGGCCTGCAGTTGTATGAGTTTTTCCTAAGCACGATAAAATATATGGGGTATCTGCCCGAGACTGAGACAGGCTCCATGGCCCGAATGTCTAGTAGATGTTTTACTGTTGCCCGGATTTTTGCTGCTTTCTCTGGCCTTCTGTCTGGGGAATCCACAAAGAAATCCTAAAGTGGATGACAAAAACTCAAGCTCTTTGAATGATTTCTAGCACCCATAGGTCTGAACAAATCTAATTCCAGGCCTTCCAGAACTCATGAGTCTCCCTCCTATTCGGGGGAGCTTGGGCAGTCACCTGACATCACTGTGACTTCTTGGTGGAGGCTGCTGCACAGGACCCCTGATGTCTGATGAATTGGAGAAACTCAAACAAATCTCTGTAACACTGAAAGATGTAATTTGACAAATTGAACAGTAGCAAATCGTCTGGACCAGATAGTATACATCCCAAAGTGCTGAACTTGCAGAGCTATTGTTAGTAATTTGTAATTTTTCTTTAAAATCCAGCATAGTACTGGAAGACTGGAGGATGACCAACATGATGCCAATTTTTTTAAATGGTTCCAGAAGTGATCTGAGAAATTATAGACCGGTGAGTCTGACGTTGGGGCCAGGCAAAATGATAGAGACTATTATAAAAAACAAAATGGCAGAAAATATATACCATAGCCAGAAATATCCCAAGATTATAATAACAATAATAATAATAACTTTATTCTTATATACCGCCAACAATCTTGCGACTTCTAGGCGGTTTACAGCAAAGAATATTGCAATGTACATCTGATAGTAACAGCATTAATGATAATAACAACAGTTATGTACTGTAGGGTCGTTAAGTACCTTTCGGTTTGCACAGGGTTGGAAGTTATTGATTGGGGTTAACAGTTTACAAGAACAGATTTGGGGAGTGATTACGAAGGGGGTTATTGTCCTTGTTCGTTGCCTAGGTATTTTGTGAACAGGTATGTTTTCAGGTGTTTCCTGAATTCTCCATAGTTGTTTGTGTGTGTAATTAGTTTATCTAAGTCTTTGCCCCATAAGGCTGCTTGATAGGATAGAAGTTGTTGATGGTATCTCTTATATTTGCATCCTCTGGCTGGTGGGGAGACGAATTTCAGGTGTAATCTTCTCTCATGTCTGTTGGTTGGGTATGAGAAGAGGTCTGTTATGTATTTAGGGGCTAGACCTGATAGTACTTTGAAGCATAGACATCCCAGCTTGAACTTCGTGCGTGCCTCCATTGGTAGCCAGTGCAGGAGTTGGTAGGAAGGGGTTATATGATCGGACTTCTTCAGCCCGAAAATCAGCCTGACTGCTGCATTTTGTATCAGTTGTAGTCTCTGCATTTGCTTCTGGGAAATTGCCAGGTGGGTGATGTTACAATAATCAAGGTGGCTTAATATTAGGGATTGTACCAGTATTCTGAATGCTGAAGCGTCGAAGTATGCTCTTATGGACCTAAGTTTCCAGAGAGTGAAGAACCCTTTTTTGACTAGGGAGTCCACATGGTCTTTCATAGTTAGACCTTGGTCTAGTATTACCCCCAGAACCTTCATTGTTGGTTGGATGGGGTAGTTAAGATTGTTTATGCGTAATGATTTTGTCGTGATATTTGAGAGTGGCGAGGCTATAAAGAATTTAGTTTTATCTGAATTGAGTTTCAGTTTAAATTCTGAGGTCCATTGTTCCATCAGGTTTAGTGCTTGTGTTGCTGTGGGGGTGATATCGGAGGGAGAAGTATTGAATGGGATAATGATTGTGAAGTCATCCGCGTAGCTGAATACTTTTATACCCTGTTGGGCCAGCTGCATGCCTAGTGAAGATATATAGACGTTGAAGAGTAGTGGGGATAGAGGGGACCCCTGTGGAACGCCAGATGGGTTTCTCCATGCTTTAGAGAGGCTGCAGTTGAAGCGTACTTGATAGGTGCGGGATGTGAGAAATCCTCGGAACCAGTCAAGTACTTCACCTCCGATGCCGATTGCGTCTAGACATTGTAGCAATTTTTTGTGATCCACCAGGTCAAAGGCCGAGCTCATGTCAAATTGCATGATTAAGGCATTATGTCCCTTGCTGAGTAAGTTGCGTGAGTATTCTAGGGTTGCTGCGATCACCGTCTCTGTGCTAAACAGAGGTCTGAAGCCAGACTGGGTTTCATGTAGTAGCGAGAACTGATCAAGGTAGTCCATCAGTTGGGTGTGTACTAAACCTTCCATTATTTTTACGAAGAATGGAATGGATGCTACCGGTCTATAGTTAGTTACTAATGATAGGGATTGTTTATGATTTTTTGGAATTGGGGTGATTATAATGTGACCGTTTTTCGTTAGGAATTTTCCGTTTTTGAAGTTATTGGTCATATTATTCCACAGTGTTAGTTTAAAGTCTAATGGCGCTGCTTTCATAATATTGGGGGGACAGGGATCAAGGATGCAGTTTGATTTAGTATATTTGTTGTAAAGTTTTAAGAAGTTGCTCCATTCTAGATCCTGAAAGGAGTTCCAGAACATATCCGCTGGTATTTCATTTGCATGTATGTTGGTTATTTGATTTCCATATGTGTTGTTTGTTGGGCAGTTGTTTCTTAGGTTCACAATTTTTGAGTTAAAGTGATGTGCTAGATCATCTGCTGTTGGAAGTTTTGTGTTGTGTTTGGATTGGATGTGGCGTGTGGTATCAAATAAATTTTTAACCAAGTTGAACAATTCGTGTGTGTTGATTCTTTTTGAGCTCGTGTCGGATGTATGTATTTTGGATGAGTAGAATATTTTTCTTTTTTCTTTTATCAGTTGTTTGTAGTCCTTTATGTTTGATTTCCAATTATTCCGGTCTGATATTTCTCCTGTTTTATTCCAGATCCTTTCTAGTCTTCTTACCGACTGTTTCATTTTTAATAGGTCAGAGTCGAACCAGTTATTATATTTGTTTGAGTGGTTTGTTCTGTTTCGTTTAGGAGCTATTTTGTCTAGGATGGATGTGCTAGTTTTCGTCCATTGTTCCCAGAACTCATCCCCTTCGTTTATCTCCTCGCACGATTCGTAATGCGCCCAGTATTCCTCTGGGTTTATGTGTCCCCTTGTGAGATGTTCTTTTTTTATTATCTTTGGGTGAGGTTTTCTTTTGGTTGGTTCCAGATTAGGTTGAAGTAGTAGGTGAAATGATCGGACCAGATGTCGTGGTGCCAGATACCGTCGGATATAGAAATAGTGGGATTTAGAATTTCTTTTGAGGACATGGCTACCAAGTCTAACTGATGGCCTTTTTCGTGAGATTGTGTGGATGAAGGGAGATTGTAGTTGAGTGAGGATAGGAAGTTTTTGAAATCTTTTGTGTCAGGATTGTCCTCGTTCTCTAAGTGTAGGTTTGCGTCTCCTACTATAATATTGTAGGGCGGGGTGATTGAGTTATGTAGAATGAATTCGTAGAAGTCTTCTCTGGCCTTTGACCAACATTTTGGCGGGACATAAAATAGAATGCAGGTGAGGTATTCTTCTAGATCCTTGTTACTAATTTTGCATGCTAGTGTTTCTAATTGGTTGGTTGTATTGGAATCTACTAATTTAAGTTCAAGTTCTTCCTTGAGGATGACTGCCAATCCTCCCCCTCTTAGGAACCTCTGCAGCACTGAAAAGCCTCGTAAATTGTCCAAAGAAAACAAGTATAATTGAAAAATAAACACGAGCAGAAAAGACCAGCTCCTACCATCTTGCTTGCAGAGAGACAACTGTGGTATTGAAGAACAGCCTAGAAGAATGGGAAATGAAGCAAAAGAATGCTAATGAAGCTCTCTACAAGAGTTCTCATGAGAAGGGATTGACTACCCACAGGTTTGGGAATAGAGTTATCTGTCGCACTAGAAATAATGGAAAGGAGCTGCAGGACAAGGATAGAGAGAAGGGGATATACTGGACTATAGAGCGAGTGGGGAGAGAGGAAGATGCTATACCACATGGTTAATGGGCAGGGGTTGAAGAAATATGCTGGAACCCTTTTGGGGTGGTGAGAGGAGATGTTGCACACCAGGGAGGGAGAATATAAGGAGACAGGGTAGATGTTATATTTGGGAAGGGGCAGAGATAAGAGACAAGGAGGTGGACACTAACATGGGTTGGGTAAAAGAAAGGTTTGATGTGAAGGCTGGAAGAAGGCAACTGACTGGCAGATGCTGGGGCTGATTTGAGGAGAAAGGGACTGGGGATTGAGTTGGGAGAAAGGGAAACAAGAGGACAGATTATCAGGGATAAAAGGCATGTGCAGTGGAAGGTGATGATGGGGGGGAGCAAATAGGAAAGGCAGGGTAGGTGAGCAGAAGGGTGAAGGGAATTTGTGGGAGAAGCAAGGCAATAGATATTGGGAAAAGGAAGAAAGAGGCAGCAAGCTATGATGATGATGAGAGGGTAGAAATTAGAAAGTAAAAAGGGAAATGAGTCTGCATAAAGGGGTAAGACATAAGAAAAGGGACTATAAGTAGAGAGGGGAGAGAGAGGGAAGAAACGGGGTTGGTGAGAGGATGAGAATTAGATGAGGCTGGGTAAGTTATGAGTAAAGAGGGTTGAAATGGGAAGACTAGATGGTTGAAAGACGAGAATAAAATAAAGGGGTGGAAATAGGAAGACTAGATAAGCAGAGCTTGAGGAGAAAAAGGAGGAGCAAGATTCAGCTAAAAGAGTAAAGGAAGATTTTAAAAAATGGGAGAAAAAGATGAAACAGAAAGTTAGTGTCAGAGATGGCTGAACTTTTGTTTTGCTTTTCAGAGATGGCTGAACTTTTGCTGAAACAAGGCTGCCCTGTGAACTTCTAAAAGCTAAGTTACTCAGCATTTCATATTCTGCTCTTTTCACTGGTTTTCAGCATTATATCTGCTTAATTTCTCTTCTCCTCCCTGTTTCTTACTAAAAAAAAAATATAAAAAAGCACAAAAAAATAAATCCTTCTCTTTCCTCTGTTAAATCTTATTTCCTCTTCCTGCATTTTTGTTTAAAATACTGTGTTTTAGGTGGTATAGAGCCTATATTTCTGGTGCCTGTGGCTCAGTGTGACTAAGGTAGGGGAAATCTGTTATAAATCCTGTGTTTTAGGGTAGCACTGATAGAACCTGCAGTTTTGTTTAAAATACTGTGTTTTAGGTGGTATAGAGCCTATATTTCTGCCTTACTTGTAGTCTTACTTATAGTCCCACCAACCCCAGGGACCACTATTCATATATAGAGACCCATATAATCAGGACTACTCAAATCAAGTCACTTCACAACCAATCAAGATGACCTTTATTCTATGCAATCACTGTGGTGCTTTAATTCCAAGACATACTATTTGGAGGCTTAAGGCTTGCCCCATCTGTCTTCAACTTGCCAGTATTAAGGAGGAGCTCTGCAAACTTAAACAGGAATTGAATACAATTAAAGCAGCTTCCATCACTCCACAAAATCATACCAACTTACCACCTCTACCTCAAAGAATAAAACAGCCCAGGAATAAATGGGTCACAGTAGGCTCAGGAAGACTGCGACATATAACACAGAAACATCCACCTTCACTAATATTACCTCTACAGAATTCCTTCGCTCCACTAGTGCACTGCAATACTCAGGAAAACAGAAGGGAGGTGGGACTTGAACCAATGAAGGAAACTCAAGAGAACAAGAGCACCCTAAGTACAAATAAAAAAGCCAAAAACAGAAAACTATTACTGTTGGGGGATTCCATCATCAGAGGCATTAACCTTGGAACACAGGGCGAGGAGACCAAAATAGTGAAATGTCTTCCAGGATCCTCAGCTACCAGGAGTTCCAGGCAAATACTGACTATAATTAAGGAAGAAACTAAGGATTTTAACACTGATGTTGTTATCCATCTGGGAACAAATGACCTGGCCAACAACTCCACACTTGCAGCACAGAAAGCTTTTCGGGAGCTTGGTGAGGGCGTGAAACCTTTTGTAAAGACTTTAGCTTTTTCTGAAATACTGCCTGCATATGGAAAAGGAGAGCAAAGAGTGAAAAACACAGAGGACTTTAATAGATGGCTCAGAGCCTGGTGTCATCAAGAAGGCTTCAGGTACATAGGAGGATGGGGAAATACATGGAAGGACAAGAAGCTATATTGCACTGATGGGTTACATATTACTACAGCAGGAAAAAGAAACCTTGCAGAGAAATTTAGACAATATTTTTCTAGGCATTTAAACTAGAAGGTGGGGGTGGTGTATGTACGAAGCACAATTATAGAGACCACCCCCGGCAAAAGAAAAGATGTGATAGTAGTAAAGGCTGCAACATAAGCAATATCAGCAACTCATTTCTTAGTATTGCAACGGAAAGTGAAACGACACAAAAATCCATACGAAAAAGGAGATTATCGCTGAAAAATAGCTGGAAAGCGATGACCACAAATGCTCGCAGTCTAAGCAACAAAGTTCATGATCAGCAAGCCCTGATATTAGAGGCAGATCTAGATATTGTTGCTATCACAGAGACATGGTTCAGTGAATCACATGGATGGGATGCAAACATACCGGGATATAATCTTTTTAGGAAGGACAGAGATGGTCATAAAGGTGGAGGAGTAGCTCTCTATGTAAAGATCAATATCCAAGCGACCGAAATGCAAGGGACCTGGGGAGAGGAAGAAGCGATATGGATTGCTCTGAAAAGAGAAGATGGAACTTCTATCTACGTGGGTGTAGTCTACAGACCTCCGACTCAATCGCAGCAAATTGATAAGGATCTGATTGTGGATATCCAAAAGTTTGGAAGGAAAGAGGAGGTTCTGCTGTTGGGAGATTTCAACCTGCCGGATGCGGACTGGAATGTTCTGTCTGCGGAATCGGAAAGAAGTAGGGAGATTGTGGATGCCTTTCAAGAGGCTCTGCTCAGACAAATGGTGACGGAACCCACAAGGGAAAAAGCGATATTGGATCTGGTCCTCACAAATGGAGAGAGTATCTCTAATGTTTAGAATCTGCATGTTTAGATTATGTACAATCGTTTACTGCATGTTTATTGCCGGTCCAGTAAGAATAGCCAGCACGTACAGATTGATACTGCATGTCTAATAGGTATAATATTATGTAAACGCATGTATAACCGCTAGCTTAATAAACATAATAATACATATTTATCGCCGGTCCAGTAAGAATAGCCAGCACGTACAGACTGATACTACATGTCTAATAGGTATAATATTATGTAATATTATGTAAACGCATGTATAACCGCTAGCTTAATAAACATAATAATACATAACCGCAAGTACAATCAACTAATGCATGAATAGCCTGCAACCGCATGTACAATCTGTTATTGCAAGACTTGCCCAATTAATGCATGAATAATTAATATATGTTACTGCATGACCTGATACTGCTTGCACAACCAACCACTGCTGTCTTACTCCACATACTTTACCGTATGTTCACCAAGTTCCCCTACTTAACCTGCTCACAATTCAACTCAGTTCCCTACACTCAACTTACTCGCTTACACAACCAGTCTCACTCTACCTCTACCTCTCTCTAGTGTCCACGGACGGCCTCTTCCAATAGTCCCTACTTCTCTCAACCCGAACCGCACTCCTTGCCACACAATATGGCAATCTGCTATAAACAACAACTACTTTTAGGGATTCTATACCTAATATGCTCTAAATGCTGGGGCAATGAAGACAACCCCCCCCAACACATGCACACCTATCCCATCTCCTGGCTCAGACCAATCGAACTAACTAAGCCCTCCAACCCTCTCCATCCCCTACACAACCAGCCAAAACAAGTCCTTCACCAAATCACAGTACTAAACACCACCCGCAAACACCGCAAACCACACAAGAACAAACCCTGCAACAGAAACATAAAAAAGCTACCATATTCTGAAATCCCTACAGCAAATAATTACGAAAACATTAAGGGATACTACCTAAACACCCGTTCCGTGAGAAACAAAGCCCACATAATAAACGATTGGATACTACAAACAAAACCTGATCTCCTGTTTCTGACAGAAACATGGATGATCTCTGACACCGACACTATCATGAAAGAAATCCTACCTCTGGGATACAAAATTATCCCACTATCAAGAAAATGGAAAAA
Source organism: Geotrypetes seraphini (assembly GCF_902459505.1). Lineage (NCBI taxonomy): Eukaryota > Metazoa > Chordata > Amphibia > Gymnophiona > Dermophiidae > Geotrypetes > Geotrypetes seraphini. The sequence goes on along the minus strand of NC_047090.1, from coordinate 64,498,279 downwards.
AGGAGGAGGACTAGCGATCATCTTAAAAGAACACTTTGACTACATCAAGACCGATTCCAAATCCTCAGACAACCTTGAAATACTAACTTGCAAAATCACTAACGCACAGTTAGAAGAAGCATTAATCTCTACTCTATTCTATATCCCACCCAAAAAATGGTCAAGTGCAAAAGAGGAATTCGCTGAATTCCTTACCTTATCTAACCTAAAAGGTACATACAACTTGCTTCTGGGAGACATAAACACCCACCTAGAACAAAAGACAAAACCAGAAACAACAGAAATCGCCAACCTCCTAAAGTCACTGGACTTTCTAAACCCAGACACAGAAATAACCCACGAAAAAGGTCACAAACTAGACTTAATCACATTCTCCCACAAAGAAATTATAGCCCCCATAATACAATATCACTCCGGACCCTGGGAAAAATGTATCTGGTCAGACCACTACATTGGCAAGTTCAATCTACACTGGCTAAAAAAGAATACACAACAAAAAAACAAAAACGCTAACACGAACACAGTAACCAGCCGAGGCATCATCAACCAAACCGAATTCTGGACCCACTACGAGTTACAGCCCATAATCAATGAAACTCAGGACTTCCCCACAAAATGGGAAACTTACAGCAAAGAACTCTTAGACCAAATAGCACCATATAAAACATACAAAAAGAAAAATAGACCACCAAATGAATGGTTTGACTGTGAACTCCTAACCACCAAACAGGGAACTAAGAAAATTAGAGAGAATCTGGCAAAAAAACAAACAATGAGTCAGACAAGTCAAACTGGAAACAAAAAATGAAAATATACAAAAACATGATCAAAGAAAAACGCACTAAACATTATGCACAAAAAATTGGTACTTCAAAAGTAAACAGCAAAGAATTATTCAAACTAGTAAAAACTATAACCGACACAACACAAATATTAAAAAAGGACACTGAGCCCACTCCATCGGCTCAAACCCTAGCCAACTACTTTCAAAATAAAATCACCGAGTAAAAGTAACTCTACCCACATCCACACAGATGCCCTTCAATTCCTGGAACCTCATGACCAAGATCACCAGAGTAGACATGACATGGGACCACCTCGAACACCCAAACTGGCAGCAGTTCCTAAATCTATTTAACAAGTACACCAAAATCCAACTGCCTACTCGATGCATGTCCCCCTAAAATCATGACAGTTACCCCCTCTAGAATTTAAAAAGGAACTTTTTGCATGGCTAACATCCGCTCTTGCAAGCGGAACATTAAATAAAAAAATGGGACACATACTAAATCACCCCAATCCCCAAAGACCAGAAAGCGTCCTCGGCTCTAACATCCAATTTCAGACCCATAGCAAGCATTCCCCTCTTCACCAAAATACAGGAAGGATTGGTCAAACCTTCAACTAGTCAAACTACCTGGACAAATTTTAACCTCCTTAGCGAAAACCAATCAGGATTCAGAAAAGGATTACAACACAGAAACTGTCCTAGCCTCCTTTACTGAATCACCTTTATGATCTCTTTAGCAAAGGCAAAAGCACACTGATCCTACAATTAGATCTCAGCAGCGCGTTCGAACCTGGTAGATCATGAAATCATGCTACGGTGCCTTGAAGCAATGGGGAATTTCAGGAAAGGCAAAAAAATGGTTCCAAGAATTCCTATACAAACAGATCCTACCCGGGTAATCAGCAATGGAAAACTTCTCCAAAACCATGGAAAAAACCCATCAGGCGTGCCTCAAGGTTCCCCCCTATCACCCACTCTTTTTAATATCTACATCGCCTCCCCTAGGTCACCTTTACAAAAACTAAATTTAATACACTACATTTACGCGGACGACATATCCATCCTTATACCCTTAAACGACATCACAAAAGAAATTGTAGATACCCCTCTCAAACACAATGACCGAAATCGATAAATGGGACCACTAATTTCAAACTAAAACTAAACGCAGAAAAAACAAAAGTCTTCCTGGCTAGTCCTAATGACACTATTACGAGAACATCGCTAAAAATTAAACATCCACGAATACCCAATTTCCAAAAACATAAAAATACTGGGTATCCACTCTTGACACTCACCTAACTATGACTGACCACATAAAATTCACTAGTGAAAAAATGCTTTTACACGCTATGGAAACTAAGAACCATAAAAAAATACTTCGACCCTACATCATCCAGTTTGCTGGTACAGGCACTGACCCTATCCCTCCTTGACTACTGCAATATCATCTACCTGGGCATCCACAAAAAGACAATAAAAAAACTGAGATTAATACAAAACACCGCCGTCCGCCTAATTTTCGGACTAAGAAAAAACGACCACATCAGCCCTACTATAAAAAGCTGCACTGGCTTCCAATAGAAGCGAGAATTCTTTTTTAAATTTGCTTGCACCTGTTTCGAGCAAGCCTGGGGACTAGCACCATCATACTACAAAACTCACTTCAGCCTACACAACCCCACTAGAACGACCAGAAACAAAAACATCTTTGCTTACCCAAAGACTACAGGCTGCAGATACAAATCCTTCTTGGACAGAACCTTTAAGTTCCAAACAAACAGACAGCAAATCTGGCTGAAAAAACCACATAAACGAACCCAAAACGACTTATAATGCATTCCGCAAATCGATCAAAAACCGCCCCTATTCGCAAAATTCATTGACTAAAACAGTCCCCCCCCCACTAGGACTCCCCTCTCCCAACAAACGCCTTTCTCTCTCTCAAGAAGCCCCTCTTTTTCAGATCTCCTCTACCCTTAGAACTCCAACTTATGGATGCCCTAAATCTCTCAGATACTCTTTGCCATAGATCTCCAATTAACACGTAAGTTTCCATTTAGACTATCGTACTGCATTAAAACTCCTCGTACGGTATTATATTTAGACTTATTATATGTTACTGTATTTAGACTCACTGTATTATATACTATTGTATTTAGACCGTATTATATGTTATTGTATTTAGTCTCACTGTATTGTATTGTAAGTGGATCTATGATATCGTATTGTATTAAGATTTTTGCTATTCGCTGAATGTCCAGCCTTCTTATAATGTAAACCGCCTAGAAGTCGCCTGACTATGGCGGTATAGAAAAATAAAGTTATTATTATTATTATTATTATAATGTTTGAGTGGGTGCTCACCTGGGTAGTAGCGATCATCAAACGGTTTGGTTTGATATAACGGCTAAAGTGGGAGAGCGGCCCGCACGATACTTAAAGTCCTTAGATTTCAAACGTTACGGACTTTAATACAATGGGAAAGTACCTGAAGAAAGAGCTGTTAGGATGGGAGGACATAAGAGAAGTGGAAAGACAGTGGTCTAAGCTGAAAGGAGCGATACAAAATGGCTACGGATCTAACGCAGCTGGAAAAAGTGGGCCGAAAAGTGGCAGATGAGCTTCAACGTGGGAAATGCAAGGTCATGCACGTGGGGAAAAAGAACCCAATGTTCACATACAAAATGGGGGGGAACACCACTAGGGGTTAGTAACCTGGAGAGAGACCTGGGAGTGATGGTAGACGCAACACTGAAGGCATCGGCGCAATGCGCCACAGCCTCTAGGAAAGCAAACAGAAGGCTGGGTATCATTAAGAAGGGTATTACGACCAGGACGAAGGAAGTCATCATGCCGCTGTATCGTGCAATGGTACGGCCGCGCATCTGGAGTACTGTGTCCAGTACTGGTCGCCGTACCTCAAGAAAGACATGGCGGGTACTTTGAGGAGTACAAAGAAGAGCAACCAAACTGATAAAGGGAATGGAAAATCTCCCATATACCGACAGAATGAGACAGTTGGACTTTTCTCCCTGGAAAAGCGAAGACTAGAGGAGACATGATAGAAACCTTCAAGATCCTGAAGGGCATAGAAAAAGTAGACAGGGGCAGATTTTTCAAATTAAGGGGCGCCACAAGTACAAGGGGGCACTCGGAGAAACTGAAGGGGGACAGGGTTAGAACAAACGCTAGGGAAGTTATTTTTCACTCAGAGGGTGGTGGATGCAATGAACGCACTTCCAGAGGCTGTTGTAGACAAGAAAACATTAAATGGTTTCAAAGAAGGTTTGGATAGATTCCTAGAAGAAAAAGGGATTGGGGGGTATAGATAGGATAGACCATTGCTCAGGCAATGGGCCTGATGGGCCGCCGCGGGTGCGGACCGCTGAGCAGGATGGACCTATGGTCTGCCTCAGCGGAGGCAACTTCTTATGTTCTTATGTTCTTATGTGAAGAAAATCAATAAAAACAAGAGAAAAAGGAAGCCGATATGGTTCTCCAACCTAGTGGCTGAGAAAATAAAGGCGAAAGAGTTGGCGTTCATGAAATATAAAAAAACCCAAGAAGAGGAGAGCAGAAAGGACTACAGGGTGAAACTGAAAGAAGCCAGAGAGAGAATACGTTATGGCGAAGGCACAGGCGGAAGAACAAATGGCTAAAAATGTAAAAAAGGGAGATAAAAATTTTTTCAGATATATTAGTGAAAGGAGGAAGATAAAAAATGGAATTGCTAGGCTAAAAGATGCTGGGAACAAATATGTGGAGAGTGATGAGGAGAAAGCAAATGTGCTAAACAAATACTTCTGTTCTGTGTTCACAGAGAAAATCCTGGAGAAGGACCGAGATTGTCTGGCAAAGTTACACGAGAAAATGGAGTAGATTCTGCGCCGTTCACGGAGGAGGGTGTTTATGAGCAACTTGAAAACTGAAGGTGGACAAAGCGATGGACCATGACGGGATCCATCCCAGGGATACTAAGGGAGCTCAGAGGAGGTTCTGGCGAGTCCTATTAAGACTTGTTTCAACAAATCTCTGGAGACAAGGAGTGATTCCTGGGGATTGGAGGAGAGCGGATGTGGTCCCTATTCATAAAAGTGGTCACAGGGATGAAGCAGGAAACTACAGGCCGGTGAGCCTCACTTCAGTTGTTGGAAAAATAATGGAAGTTGTTGCTGAAAGAAAGGATAGTGTATTTCCTTGAATCTAATGGGTTACAGGATCCGAGGCAACATAGCTTTACAAAAGGTAAATCGTGCCAAACGAACCTGATTGAATTTTTTGATTGGAGGTGATCAGAGAGCTGGATCGAGGACATATGCTAGATGTAATTTACATTGGATTTCAGCAAAGCCTTTGAATACAGTTCCTCAATAGGATGGACTGTTGAACAAACTTGAAGGGCTGAAGTTAGGACCCAAAGTGGGAGAACTGGGTCAGAAACTGGCTGTCGGACAGATGCCAGAGGGTGGTGGTTAATGGAAGTCGGCTCGAGAGGAAGGAAAGGGTGACTAGTGGAGTCCCTCAGGGTTCGGTGCTGGGGCCAATCCTGTTCAATATGTTTGTGAGTGACATTGCTGAAGGGTTAGAAGGAAAAGTGTGCCTTTTTGCAGATATACCAAGATTTGTAACAGAGTAGACAACCGAAGAGGGAGTGGAAAATATGAAAAAGGATCTGCAAAAGTTAGAGGAATGGTCTAATGGCCTGGCAACTAAAATTCAATGCAAAAAAATGCAGAGTAATGCATTTGGGGATTAATAATAGGAAGGGAAACCGTATATGCTGGGAGGAGAGAAGCTGATATGCACGGACGGGGAGAGGGACCTTGGGGTGATAGTGTCCGAAGATCTAAAGGCGAAAAAAACAGTGTGACAAGGCAGTGGCTGCTGCCAGAAGGATGCTGGGCTGTATAAAGAGAGGGCGTAGTCAGTAGAAGGAAGAAGGTGTTTGATGCCCCTGCACAGGTCATTGGTGAGGCCCCCACTTGGAGTATTGTGTTCAGTTTTGGAGACCGTATCTGGCGAAAGACGTAAGAAGACTTGAGGCGGTCCAGAGGAGGGCGACGAAAATGATAGGAGGCTTGCGCCAGAAGGACGTATGAGGAGAGACTGGAAGCCCTGAATATGTATACACTAGAGGAAAGGAGAGACAGGGGAGATATGATTCAGACGTTCAAATACTTAAAGGGTATTAACGTAGAACAAAAATCTTTTCCAGAGAAAGGAAAATGGTAAAACCAGAGGACTAATTTGAGGTTGAGGGGTGGTAGATTCAGGGGCAATGTTAGGAAATTCTACTTTACGGAGAGGGTGGTGGATGCCTGGAATGCGCTCCCGAGAGAGGTGGTGGAGAGTAAAACTGTGACTGAGTTCAAAGAATCGTGGGATGAACACAGAAGATTTAGAATCCAGAAAATTAATATTAAAGATTGAACTAGGCCAGTTACTGGGCAGGACTTGTACGGTCTGCGTCTATGTATGGCCGTTTGGAGGAGGATGGGCAGGAGAGGGCTTCAATGGCTGGGAGGGTGTAGATGGGGCTGGAGTAAGTCTTAAACAGAGATTTCGGCAGTTGGAACCCAAGCACAGTACCGGGGTAAAGCTTTGGGGATTCTCGTCCACAAATAGCTAAGAAGAAAAAAAAAAAAAAATTAAATTGAATCAGGTTGGGCAGAATGGATGGACCATTCGGGTCTTTATCTGCCGTCATCTACTATGTTTGAACTTGATGGGCAGAAGCAGAACATAAATGGAGTAGAGTAGCAGCCTAATGGTTACTGTAGTGGACTGAGAATCTAGGGAATTGGTTCAATTCCTACTGCAGGTCCATGTGACTGGGCAAGTCACCTAATCCTCCATTTCCCAGGTACAAAAACAGATTGTGAGCCCATTAGGGACAGAGAAAGTATCTGCATATAATGTGAACCGCTTTAATTGTACATTTACAATTTGTTTAACACCATACACTAGGGTTAGGGAAGCTCAGAACCACAGTGCACTGGGACAAAAGAGAAGGGCTTGTATTTTGTTTTATGATACTGGCAATACAGGAAAAAATAAAGTGAGGCACTTTGCCCTATCAATAACTCAAATATAAACTCACTGATACTACTTGAGAAATTAAAAGGTCACCGAGAACTGTACTTTCCTCAAAACTATAAAATAAAATAAAAAATTCTTACCAGCTTTGAAGCTGAGTTCATCATGTTCTTGACCCTCATAATCATACAGTGCCCGTACTCGTACCTCCATACTAGTTACCTCCTCATCAAATGGATTAGTGTCCCCATTTGTATCATGAGATGTGAAAGGATTATTGGACTCATCATCTGACCATTCAGTGGGATAGCTCTGGCTTTTATCATTACTGCTGACGCTAAAGTTAGAATCAAAAGAAATATGTTGTTTAATAGTATGTTTTACAAGGATCACATAGCAAAGGGAAACCAGAGTTTTAAAACAAATGGGTTAAAAACGACATGTAGAATCATTTCATCTCTTCCCTCATAAGCACACAGCCCTGATTTTATCAAGGACAGTAAACAGTTGGATTCTTCTCAAACAAACTAAGCAGAAGCAAAGCCATAGACATAATTTTTATAGTACAGTCTCAAACTTTTGTTCTTGCACAGAGTTTAGAAAAAAAAACATGTATGGGCACCAAGCATACAACAAATCCTGTAATCAACATCAGACCATCACAAGAGAAGTAAAAATGAAATCAGTTAGATAAAAAGGAATTGCAGTTAGAATGTTACCCACAGAATCTATGTGAAGACTTGTGCATTGTGTAAAGTACAGGGTACCTGTTTATAAATACAAATCAGAAACCTTGGATAGAGAAGTGGAAAGAAGCAAATGAAATTATTCTTTCACCAACTTTTTTGTTTTATTGTCCTCCTTTTCACTGATAGTACTGCCCGTTTCTTCTTCATCTTCAAAGGGATTGGAACTTGACTGTTCTGACTGCACTGTATTCGGGACACAAAGATGGCTATTTGGGAAAGAGAAAGCATTAACATAACCCTATTTTATGATGGCATACACCTGTAAATATTTTATTTTACTTTCCAATTTAAAAAAAGTTTCCCATAACTACAAAAAATCATTTCCAGCTCCCCTTCAAGCTCTTCTTTCCCTCTGAGCAAAGCTTTCAGCTAAATTATTCCTCATTAAACTGCTGTACTACATATACTGTATCTATAAATAAATCCAAATATACTAGGGGTCATGTACCACAATTTTTCATATGAAAGAGGACACCACTACACATTTTTCCCTAGGACAGGCAAGTACTGTTGGTCCATGAAGTGCAAGCTTCAAGTGCTCTCTTGACCAGAATATTTTAACCACTTGAAAGGAGAGGGAGATTTTTTTTCTCTCTTTTCAGTGGGTGGGCCAATCCCTGTTCAGCACTGCAAAAAATTGTCACAGTAATAAACTGGACTGGCTTATGCAGTGGCAAGGAGAAAAACCCTGCTGTAGAAATAGTGGCAAGATATCAAAAGGCAGAGTGTATAGTAGGTCTTATCAACCCACTTTTTAAAAAACACTTTGTAATCCACATGCCATTTGTTTATTGTGTCAAAAATAAAACATTTTTCAGTATTCAAGGTTAGGAACCAAGGTCTGCCCTAGATTCTCAAAAACCGCATTAAAAAAAACAACGGGCTGCTATCACAGCCTTTCTGGTAGCAAATTTTAAAAAGTGAGTCATTCTCCAAAAAATGAGGTGGTGAGAGGTGTGAATGAGGTTGGTGGAGACTCGCTAAATTTGCATGTGCTTATCGCTGGTGATAGTGATGAGCACATTCGCAGAAAAAACAAGTAAAAAAAACAAACAATGGGAGAGAGTGACCACTCCTCCCCCCACAGCAGGAGAGGCCCACTCTCTCCTGCTGCCAAGTGAACCCCTCCCCCCAAGCAGCGGGAGAGATGCCCATTCTCTCCCGCTGCCACACAACACCCCCTGCCTCTGATCCCTCTCCCCATACCTTGAATTAGATGCGTTAATGTTTAGCGCGCGCTAAATCGGCTAGTGCACCTTAGTAAAAGAGGGAGACAGTGAGCTACCAAAGGGGTCAAATGGATTCCTGAGTACTAAAATTTTCTAAAGAAATAGACAGTGAAAATATAACTATTGCAAGCAGTATGCATATATTTTTGAGAATATCCATGCAATTTTTGAGAAGTCTGTATTTATTTCATTAATGCACATTTAATATACAGACATATATATTGACAAAAATGTGAATCTCCTGTAGTATAATGAATTGTGCAATAACCGACAATTTTCAATGCTGAGTGACTAAACTTAGCAGCCAAATCGGACCACATAAATAGTATTATCTTTGGCTGCTATAAACTTAACCAATACTTGAATAAACCAGCAATATTGCAACAGACATTTTACTCGTTATTAATCCTTAGATGAAACGTAACAAACAAAAAACCCAGATACTTGTTCTGTCCCTACAATCCTCAGGTCACATAGCTAAGAGGTTTGTCCTTTTATCTGCTGTGGAAAAATTGGTGATAATTCACACCTAGCTATATATGTATGGTGGAATTGGGTTAATTCTTACAAAAGTATGACATTTTAGAATCTCAATTATGTTGTTAGTCATCAGTTTTACAAAAAAAAAAAAAATGGAAGAAACTAGATGCTTTATCATCTAGGCAATAACAGTCTCTATTACTATTTTTTAGACCTTAGAATTTTTTTTGCCAATGAAACTCTATCCCCTCCCCCCTTTTTACAAAGCCACATGGCAACATCACCAAAGCTCATTAATTCTCAATTGGTTTTGGTGCAATTACCGCATGTGACCTTGGTAATCAGTTTTGTAAAAGGAGGCTTATGTATCGTCTTCTCTGCCCTTTTATTCTTTGTATTCCATTACCCAGATTTGTTCATGTAATCATGTTATTTTATTATTGTTTGGTTTTGTAGTTCATTTTATATTTTCATATAAAAACCAATAAACATATTTGATTAAAAAAAGTCAGCCCAGTACTACAGTACATCTCAATCACTAGAGTTGCCATCAAAGCCTACTCCTGTCCATACATAATCAGGACACAGACCATAGAAGTCACACAAAACTGGCCTTACTTCCCTATTACTAGAACTGCCATCTAAAACATCAACAAGTTTTCATTTTGATTCCATCCTTTCTTCATACAAGGCCATTTATAAGTTGTCTGATCTGTGGACCATCAAAAATGCCTGCCTTCAGTTTCTCCATGGTAAGTCCAGGTAACATATGCGCTACGTATTCAATGCGCTGTCTTTATTAAAACCCTTTACAAATTTTCATCAGGCCCAGCTTTATATATAGTGGTGGCAGTATGATTCTATCTCGTGCTACCAAAGGTTCATTAATTACATTTTGTCCTCAAACCACCATTCCCTCAGAGGCCAATCTTTTTTTGCCATGTTTGACTCCTGTCCCTAAGGCATTATTTATTTAAAAAATTATTACTTGCTACATTCTACTATTCTAAATGAGTTGCACTGTAATAACATACATAATACCTACTGTATTTTTCGGTCCATTAGACGCACCTGACCATAAGATGCACCCACCTGTAGAGGAGGAAAAACCAAGAAAAAAAATTTGGTTCAGAAATTTTAATTTTTTTTTTCTTGGTTTTTCCTCAACATGTAGGTGCGTTTGCGTCTGTTGCTGGGAAGCCTGCAGCCCAAAGCTGCCCAAAACAGCCTGCAGCACGATGAAGCAGCCCGCAGTTATAACACAACTCAGTAGAAAATCTCCTGTAACATAGGAGGAATTGTATTTCCAATAGAGAGATAAAATTTTAACCTCACTTAACAGGGCTAAAGTGGACATAGCTTGCATATAAGAAATTTGGTTAACAGACAGCTAGTGCTTCAAGCTTAAACGAAATTGATGGGAGATGTTTCTCTTCATCTGGGAGCCGCAAGGGAGGCATGACTGTTTTATTTAGGAAGACTTTATAAAGCAGAATTGCTAAAGATGACAAGGGACATTATCTCCTTTTAAAGATGTGGCTCTAGGGTAAAGAATTTTATTTACTAGGGGTATATGGCCCTATTCCTTTCGACAGGTTTTTTCTGCGGACATTAAGCCTCTTTAAGCCCTATTCCACTTCTGATCTAATATTAATCTAGTGTTAGATCCCACTATGGACCGATCTACCAGTAAGGGGTTGGGAACTGGGGCATTATGACAACTTTAGATTTGGTTGATCTATAGAATCTCCTTCACCCGATAGAGCGGGATTATACACATTTCTCCAGGGCCTATGGCACACTCTCTAGGACTGATTATATTCTAATTCACAGAGCATATTTTGTAAATGTGCTCACAGCAGAGGTAGGCCCTCTCGGGGTTTCAGATCAGTTGATTTGGGTGGCTGTATAGTCCTCTCCCTATTATAAAATCCAAAGTGGCTGGCATTTTCCCTCCTACTTAGTTCATGATAATTTTCAGAAATACCTTCATGATAAATGAAATACCTACTTAGATAATTCAATGCACATGGACCAACCTACTCTTTTCTGGCCTGCTGCAAAAAGTAGTCCTAAGAGGATATATAATAGCCTATATTATTGCTAGAATTAAGAGGAAGGCAGCAGCCATAATCAGATTAGAAGATTAGTTATGGCAGGCAAGGAAAATTTATATTGCTACTCCCAATCCACAAAGTAACATGTTAGCTATTCAATCACCTTAAATACACTGCTGCATGAAAGGGTGACCCAACATTTGTTATACAGGGAAACAAAAGTTTCATTGCTTTGGGAACAAACCCATGAAGATGCTAGCAAGGATGGTTAAATCAAGGGGAGGGCCTAGGGTAGTTCCTTCCCTAAGTCTCAGTCGGGTGCACTAGTGGTTAATAGTGAAGAAATTGCTCAGCTATTTTTAAAAAAAATATATTCAGAACCTTTTTCCTATGAAGCCAAATGAATCCATTGATGCGATTTCACAGTATCTAGCTCAGGTCCGTCTCCCTGGTCTATCTCCAGATGTTATCAAAATGTTAAATGCACTCGCACAAACTAAAGAAATTCAAAAGGCAATTGACCATTTGTAATATTGTTCTACCCCTGAACCGGATGGATTCTCAAGGGAATTTTACAAAATACTAAAGTGAAATAAGATAGCAATGGACCTAAGTAGTTTCTCAGGGAGAGTTTCTCCATTCTAATCAAGTATTAATTACTTTACTTCCTAAACCAGGTCGTCCCACTGAAATAGTTGATTCATTTCAGCTAATATCTTTATTAAATGTCGACAAAGATATTCTCCAAAATATTGACTGAGCGATTAGCAAATATTCTGCCAGAATTAATGAGGGAAGATCAGGCAGGTTTTGTACAGGGATGCCAATCAGTATTAAATATTAGAAAACTACTCCTAGCCATTTCTCATTGTGTAGTGGAAGAGTTCCCAACCTTGGTAACAAGCCGAGATGCAAAGAAGGCTTTTGACAAGTTTTCTTGGTCATTTATGTATCAGACTCTCTCCATGTTTGATTTCACTGGCTGTTTTTTTACAAACTGTATAGACTTTATATGCTGAACCATCAGCACAAATGCTATTTCCAAATTAAGAGGTACAAGTCAGGGGTGTCCCCTCTCCCCTTTATATTAACGTAAGAACCTTTACGTTCTCACATACAACAATTCTAGGAAATCAAGGCCTTATCCCTACAGAGACATCAACTAAATGTCTTAGCATTGCTGTTGCCCTCTTAATGATTTTGACAGAACCTGAATTATCGTTGAGGCGATTGTTGTTGGACATTGGGGAATGTGGCTTTTACCTCTAACTTGCACAAGTTGAAGGCTATATCACTGAATCCCCAATTACAACATACTTGATGGGAGATTTTCCTTTAGTTTGGGTGAACAAGGAAATTCGCTAATTGGGTGTTACTATACCATCAGACCTTTCCAAGCTTTATGAGTGTAATGTCCTTCCTTTATTGAAAGACACGACCCTGAAATTGACCTTATGGCCAGGTTACTCTCTCATGGCATAGGGTAAAATTTATCTTTTTAATATGAATTCAGATTCCAAGGTGGCTAAATGCCTTTCAAATGCTTCCACTATTTCTCAAATCTAGGGACAAACAGAAGTTTTATAGTCTTTTGCAGTGGTATTTATGGAACAGCAAAGGGGCACGATTGTCCATGAAGGTTTTGCAAACCTCCAGGATCTACCATAAAAGTTTTTCAGTTTTCAACAATGGATGTGATTGGGCATTCATTATTTGCTACAAGTTATAATGGAGAAAGGAAAACAGCATCCAGAGGGACCCAGGGGATGGTCGAGGTCTGTGCACAGAAGGCAGAGAGAGACATGGATCAGAGGGCAGAGGTCTCAGTGCAGACCGAGACCTTCCCCCCCCTCCCAAAGTGCACTACAGTCTCTACGCAGACTGAGGAGCTAGGGAACTTAGACGAGGATATCTTGCAGGAACTACTGAGACTCAGGGAGGAGGTACAGCGCCTAAGAAGCATAAGGGATGACGAGGCCTTCATCGACGACGCCATCCTGGAACTGTCACACATCACTGAAAGAACCCACGACAGGTCCATCCTAGATACACCCAAACCCACAGCACTGAACACAAGGATTGGAGTACAGGAGATGATTGGAGATGCTGGTCCCTGGCAACTAGTAACCTCCTCTACGGGCAAGCGAAATAAACCCACCTCATTCTCACCCTCTTCTTCTTCTTTTTCTTTTTCTCTTCATCAGGATAGCCGTTCATCTATACCACAGCTAACTCTCAGAAATAGATTCCAGATCTTACAGGATGGAACCACCGAGGAAACAGCGGAAGAGGCTCATGAGGATACCCAGCCCACAACGTCAAATCCAGAGCATGCAGACCGACCCCCTCAGAAGGAACGAAGAGTGGTAGTCATTGGTGACTCCATGCTAAGGGGCACCGAGGGTCCAATTTTCAGGCCTAATTTGCAGGAGAGAGAGGTCTGCTGTCTCCCTGGAGCCAGGATCCAGGATATTACCGCTAGCCTAGACAAAATTCTAAAACCTAACGATCATTTTCCCATGTTTCTCATCCATATAGGCACAAACGACACTGCTAGGAACGACACAGAGAACATCCCCAGAGATTTTGGAGCGCTGGGAAAGAAGCTGAAGCAGATAGGAGCGCAGGTGGTCTTCTCGTCAATTCTTCCAGTGAGAAACAGAGGCAGAGCTAGAGAAGAGCGTATTCAACGGACTAACGAATGGCTCCACGAATGGTGTATAGAAATGAACTTTGGATTCCTGAACCACGGCGAGACGCTCCAGGGACTGCAGGGACCAGACGGACTCCACCTGACCAGAAGAGGTAGAAACATATTTGGACATCGATTAGCCCGCCTACTCCATAGGGCTTTAAACTAGGTAAGTTGGGGGAGGGTACATACTTATATCCCAGAGCAGTAAGAAACCACCCTGAAGAGGCAAGTGGCATTCACACTACAAAGTCTAAGGTAAGTACCAAGGATACACACAACATTTCAGGGAGAAAGATCACTGATAAATTAGGAGCCACACTAACTCACAAAGGAATCTCTTCACAGATATGGAGGGCTATGTATGTTAATGCACACAGCTTGGGCAATAAAATTCTAGAATTAGAGACTGAGATAACAAATGCCGATCTTGACGTGATAGCGATATCCAAAACCTGGTTCACGGAATCGCATGGGTGGGATATGGTTATACCAGGGTACAACCTACTTCGTTGCGACCGAGTGGGAAAATTGGGAGGAGGAGTAGCGCTATACACTAAGGAAAGCATCAAAACCACCAGAATCACAGATATTAGATACACCGGGGAATCCCTCTGGGTGAACCTGGCCAGAGGGAAAGAAAAATGCCTATACCTTGGTGTGATATATAGACCTCCCAGGCAACAGGAGGACAAAGACATGGAATTAATCGAGGACATAGAGAACATCACGCTGCGCGGAGACTCAGTAATGCTAGGAGACTTCAACATGCCAGATGCAGATTGGAACACACTCTCCGCGACTACGGGTAGCAGCAAAAGAATATTGAACTCCATAAAGGGTGCACGTCTCAAGCAATTGGTGTTGGAGCCCACCAGGGATCAGGCATTACTAGACCTGGTCCTCACCAATGGAGATAGCGTCACGGAAGTCTCAGTAGGAGACACACTGGCCTCCAGCGACCATAATATGGTATGGCTCAACCTTAAGAAAGGTTTCCCTAAGACAACCACAGCAACAAGGGTTTTCAACTTTAGAGGTACAAACTTCAACCGCATGGGAGATTATGTCCATCGGGAGCTACATAAACAAGCAAAATCTGACAACATGGAGGATATGTGGTCGTCTCTGAAATCCATACTACACGAAGCAACAGACCGATACATAAAGACAGTAAGTAAACGCAGGAGAAACAAAAGACCCCAATGGTTCAGTAAAGAAATTTCAGACCTAGTTAAACAGAAAAAAGACGCATTTATCACCTACAAACATCTAGGCAGGGAGGGGGCGAAGGAGGACTACCTAGACAGATCTAAAGCTGTCAAAACAGCAGTCAGAGAGGCCAAACTCCGAATGGAGGAAGAGCTAGCACGGAAAATTAAGAAAGGGGATAAATCTTTCTTCAGCTATATTAGTGACAGGAAAAGAAACAAAGATGGGATAGTACGCCTGAAGCAATCGGACGGTAATTTTGCGGAATCAGATTCTGAGAAGGCAGAACTGCTAAACCAATACTTCTGTTCAGTATTCACCCGAGAAGCGCCGGGAGTTGGTCCACAGCTACAGACGGGAGATAACCAGAAAGACCCGTTTCAAGATTATGAATTTACACCCAGTAGCGTCTACGACAAACTATCAAGACTCAAAGTAAACAAAGCCATGGGACCAGATAACCTGCATCCCAGAATGCTCAGGGAGTTAAGGGAAGTCCTGGCAGAACCATTATCTGTTCTTTTCAATCTTTCCCTAAGCACAGGAAGGGTCCCCTTGGACTGGAAAACCGCCAACGTAATCCCACTCCACAAAAAGGGCTGCAGGACAGAAACAGCAAACTACAGACCAGTGAGTCTCACGTCTATAGTGTGTAAACTCATGGAAACACTGATCAAACAGAATATTGACACAATCCTAGACGAAGAAAAACTGCGTGATCCACACCAACACGGGTTCACCCAAGGTAGATCCTGCCAATCTAATCTGATTAGCTTTTTTGACTGGGTTACTAGACAACTGGATGCAGGAGAGTCACTGGACGTAGTGTATTTGGACTTCAGTAAAGCATTTGATAGCGTCCCTCATCGAAGATTACTGAACAAGCTAAAATCGATAGGATTAGGAGACACTCTAACTACATGGGTTGGGGATTGGCTGAGCGGCAGACATCAGAGGGTAGTGGTGAATGGTACTCCATCTGAAGCATCGGACGTGATAAGTGGAGTGCCGCAGGGCTCGGTCCTGGGTCCGATTCTATTCAACTTATTCATAAGAGATATGACGCAAGGACTTAGGGGAAAGGTATCGCTGTTCGCCGACGACGCCAAACTTTGCAACGTAGTAGGCAGAAGCTTATTACCTGATAATATGACACACGATCTACTGCTGCTGGAACAATGGTCAACTACTTGGCAGCTTGGCTTCAATGCTAAAAAATGCAAGGTAATGCACCTGGGAAAGAGTAACCCACGTAGAACTTATGTACTAAATGGTGAGACCTTGGTTAGGACCACAGCGGAACGCGACCTAGGAGTGATCATTAGCGAGGACATGAAGGTTGCCAATCAAGTGGAGAAGGCTTCCTCCAGGGCAAGACAAATGATGGGGTGTATACGCAGAGGTTTCGTCAGCAGGAGACCTGAAGTTGTGATGCCGTTGTACAGAGCCATGGTGAGGCCTCACTTAGAGTACTGCGTTCAGTTTTGGAGACCTCACTACCGAAAGGACGTGCTGAGAATCGGTACAGCGAACAGCCACCAGGATGGTCTTGGGGCTCAAGGATCTCACGTATGAAGAAAGACTAAAGAAATTGCGACTGTACTCACTTGAGGAAAGAAGAGAACGGGGAGATATGATTGAAACGTATAAGTATATCACGGGTCGCATTGAGTCAGAAGATGATATCTTCCGGCTCATGGGACCCTCGACCACCAAAGGGCATCCGCTGAAAATCAGGGGAGGGAAGTTTCGTGGCGACTTCAGGAAGTATTTCTTCACCGAGAGAGTTGTGGATCATTGGAACAGACTCCCACTCCAGGTGATAAAGGCCAGCAGCGTGACGGATTTTAAGAGAAAATGGGATACTCACGTGGAATCTTTAAGTGAGTAAACTCAGGGGGGGGATACATGGAATGGGCAGACTTGGTGGGCTATAGCCCTTTTCTGCCGCTTTTTTCTATGTTTCTATGTTTCTAAATTATTTGCCAAAATACGAGAGTTCTCCATCTCTCCATGAGATACTTTTGCTTATGCACAACTTCAGTATTCTATCACTAGTTTACCCTGGGAGGATCTTACCAAAGTTGCTCAGGAGACTATCAGAGGCTTACACAATTGGATCCCAACAGAAAGTTCCTTTGTGATTTCACCATCATTACCTTCTAGACACTACTAAGGAAATACTATGTCTCATTGGCTAAGTCTTAGAATGAGGATCTGACAATGGACATTGCCGAATCAATACTGCACAAATTTGTGATCTCAAATAAAACACAGATTGGTAAATGTTTTACATTAGGAAACACTATATAAGTTTGCTCTATGTCTCTCTCAAGTGAGCTTATAGAGCTAGCACTGCATCTCATGAATGTTCTAGATGCAAGATGGCTTGCGCCTCTTTAAGGACCTGCACTCATATCAAACCCTTCTGGACTCAACTGATTTCATCTATTTCCTGTTGGTGGAATTGTACTATACAGATTAGTGCTGCCCGATTCAGGGGAAAAAATTTTGATTCGATTCAACCTATTGAATCGATTTTTTTCAAACATTCTGGTGGGTTTATTTTATAGCCTCTTCACCTCCTTTGCCTTCTCCAAACCACACTGGTGCTGTGGTGTAAACAAAATAAACAAACATAAAAGACTTTTCCTCTCTCTGTTAAATCCTAGCTCACGTTTGCGGTCTAACACAAGCTCTGGCAGGATACACGTTTCAAATCTGACATATTGTAATCACAAAAGAGAAAATAAAATTATTTTTTCTACCTTTTGTTGTCTGGTCATTATTCAAATCTTGTTGGTCCCAGGCTCTGGTTGTCTTCTGATAACTTGCTTGCCAGGGTCTCCTTCTTCTTTCTCCGTGCTAACCACCCATCTTCTATCTCTGTCCTCCCCTTCCATTTCCCTTCCCTCCCCCGGAGGTCTGGCATCTTTCCTTTTGTTTGTCTCCATCCACAGATCTACCTTTTCCAACTACCCTTTCATCCAGCATCTCTCCTTCCTTCCCCACCACCCCAGGGTCCACCATCTCTCCCTTTCTTTTCCCAACTACCCTCCTATCCAGTATCTCTTCCCCCCCCCCTCCATACCATTCCTTGTGTCCAACTTCTCTCCCTTTCTGTTCCTTCCCTCCCTAAATCCCATTGTTCACCATCTCTCTCCCTCTCCTATTTTTAGACCCATTATTTCTTTTCCCCAAAGTCCAGCATATGCATGTCTTTGAACCCCCCTCCCTCTCCCTGTACTTCAACACCAGGGAAGCCTCCCCTGAAAGTCTGTCACCCTCTGAAGGCCTGCATGTCCCACCTGAACGCCTGAACCACAATCCCTGAGGGCTTGTGCCACCACCCCTGAAGGCCTGCACCCCACCCCTGAAGCCTGCCTGTCCCTCCTGAAAGCCTGTACCAGCACCCCCGAAGGACTACACCCCCACTCCCCCGGGAAGGCCTGCGTGTTCCCCCTGACCTCCCGTGCACCCATTTACCTCATTTCAGCAGCCTGCATAGAGGATCGCTTGTGCTAGTGATCTCTGCAAGCTGCTATAGGCCTTGGGAGCTGTCTTCCCTCTGCTGCGGTCCCACCCCTCCTCTGACATCAGAGGCAGGATCGCAGCAGATAAAACAGCTCCGAAGGCATATAGCAGCTTGCAGAGATCGCTAGCACAAGCAATCCTCTCTACAGGCTGCTGAAATGAGGTAAATGAATGGGCAGGAGGCCAGGGGGGAAGCCGGATATCATCAGGAGGCCAAGGGGGAGAGCCGGACATCAGTACTTCCTGACTGACCCTCCCCCCTCACCTTCTAAAGCAGGAGCGGCAGTGGTTGGCCAGCAAGAGGCAGCGCTGCCGCTCCTGCTTTAGGGGGTGAGAGGGAAGGGTCAGTTACCGAATCGGGAGGCCGATTTTTTGTTGTTGTTGTTTTAAATCGATTCGAATCGATTCACCCAAAGTGAATCGGTGAACTGATTTGAATCGTGAATCAGGCAGCACTAATACAGATTTCTCCTAAAATGATGTTTGGTGAATATTTATTATCTCGCCCACTCCTAAAGGGCTTATACACTTTCTACACATAGCCTTTTGTTTGCGATAAAATATATACCAAGTACTGTATTTTTTGCTCCATAAGATGTACTTTTTTCCCCCAAAAAAGTGGGTGGAAATAAGGGTGTGTCTTATGGAGCAAATACCCTCCCCCTCGGTGTCAGAGCGGCGCAAAAGGCACAGCTCTAGTCGGAGCGGGATTCCCTGAGGAACTGACCAGCAGCCAGCGGAGCCCATGGCGAGGTGTACCCGGCCCAATTCCAATCACTTGTGACCCCTCCCCCCCACCTCCATCTGCCTCCACTTGGCGTTTGTACCAGCGCATGGGCGGCCGTTGGGAGAGGCTTCTGCAGCCGATGCCAGGCCCGCGCTAGCCCTCGTGGATTTCTCGCTCGACCCGTGAGGAGGAAGAAGAGGTGGTGGTAGTGGGGAGCATGTGTAGCATCGGTAGCCTAAGTCTGGGTGCAGCGCCTCTATGATGAAGTTTAAGCCAAACCAGACTTGGACTTACAACCAGGAAGGCTTTAAGAAACAGGTAGCCTGCCTGTGTTTCAGGAACGAGCTAGAGGATGAGGTGAGCGCAGCTTAAAGAGGGGGCCAGGGCTTTGTGTGCACAGACGTCATCCGGGAGTGGGGGGGGGGGGCAAATCTTGTCAGAGACACTGGCTGGGCTAGGCTGTTCACTTCCCACGGGGGCTTTATGCACTGGTGGAAGGGGTTCGTAGCGTCAGCTGTCATCACCCCTTCCCTCGAGATTCCTTCCCCACCCCCAACCTCTGGCTCTCTCCACAGCCCTTGCTTTAGGGTGGTCAACTTTCAAAGGCTATTTTGAGGGAGGGTTTTGAAGCATGTGAGGTCTGAAAGGAGGGAACAACTGAAATGGATCCCTGTAAGTCTTTGATTTTTACAAAACCATAAAAGGGCAGGACTGCTGGAGGAACTAAAATAAGGTTCGGGGGGGGGGGCCCTCTGCCTGCCTGATTGCCTCGGGGTGTGGGGCCCTGCCCTGTCCCAGCCTACCACTAGACCACCAGAGGGGAGACAGGGTACAGTGTCTGGCAGGGAGTGGGATCAGAGTGCAGAGCCTGGCAAGGAGTGTGGGGTTGGGTGCAGAGCCTGGCAGGGAGAATTTGGTTCAGAATGTTGTTTTTTTTGTTTTCCGCCTCTAAATCTAGGTTGCGTCTTATGGTCAGTTGCGTCTTATGGAGTGAAAAATACGGTAACTGGTTATTGTCCTCCCCACCAACTTTGCAAGTATGAAGTATGATTCACAGATTATAAACAGACAGACTCTGTTCAAGACTTTGATTTGGTATCAAGTCAAAGATTTCAATCTACTTGGGCACCTTTCTGGGAAACACTGACTTTAGAAGCACATAGCCATCTTTTGAATAGAAACCAGCACTGACATACTCAATTAGACTGCGGTGAAGCCAATGGGGGAGGGGAGGGGGGAGGGAAGGGGATTAGTTGGTTAGTTGACAGGAAGTATAAAAAGATTTCAAAGTATCATTATGGTCCATCTGTTTTTGACTGCATTGTTTCATCTTTGGAAATAGTTTGGATTGTATTGATGTATATTTTATTGATGCTTTGAATAAAAATGATTCAAACATTAAAAAATGAATTAATATAATTTAAAAATTATGTTGCACATGGCCCCTTCATTGTTTTTTTAAACTTTCAACACCTGTATGACAATGTTCCAAATGCATGGAAAAAGTGGTGTCTCACCTGCTATGTTTATTATGCACTGATGCCTGCTCTCCTGTCTGGTTAATGCCAGTTAAAGTCACTCCATCCACCGCTTTTTTCTTCTCTCGTCTACTAAGGGTACGGTTTAGGTCTGCAGACCATTCCTATAAAATGAATGGGTTTTGTGGTTTCACTTAATACATCAAGCATATAACTGAGAAACAAAGTTAGACCTTGCAAGAAAAAAGGGCAGGTAATACTCGTACAATAAATATTAAAAGTTCAATATCATAGAACAAAAATACAACCACTTCAAATTTTCCAAGTAACAGAAGTCAAGTTCAAATCAAAGGGGACAAGAATACCTTCCAGAAGCATAAAATCATATTAAAATAAAATTCTCGAACATAAACCAACATTATACCATATTTAAAGAATAGTGCAGAACATGGCTGTTCGTCTGATATTCGGACTAAAGAAAAGTGATCATATCAGTCCTTATTATCGATCACTGCACTGGTTGCCAGTGGAGGCACGAGTAATGTTTAAATTCTCATGCCTCTGTTTCAAATCAGTTTGGGGATTGGCACCTACCGGTACATACCTGCTATCTCATTTTGTGTTATATAACCCTGTGCGGATAACCAGGAACTGCAACCTATTTGCTTACCTGAAGATTTTAGGCTGTAAGGTCTTAGACAGGATGCTTGCTTTCCAAGCAAGCAAAAAGTCCTGGTTGGGTAACTATATCAGCGGAGCCATGTTGTCTTATGGCGCTTTTAGAAATCAACATAACATTAGTTGATAAATTCATCTCTTAATCTGTGCTTTTATCTTTATTTTTAAACATAACTAATCTTTCCTATCAATTTTAAACCTTTGATGTCTTTTTATACAACAAGCTGTATTCATTTTTTACTATTTTGTATTTCACCGATTGTCCAGTTTTTCTCTTTTGTGGAAACCGCCTAGAATTATTTTGATTAAGGCGGTATAGAAAAATAAAGTTATGTTATGTTATGTAAGAAAAAATCCAAAGCACTCAGCACCACAGTGTCAGGAACACGGCGCAGTTTGGAATGACACGCCCAAGCTACAAAGGAGGCAGCCTTCGCTGCTTTGATACAAGCCACGATCGAATCAAACAGATGCTTATGGATGAAAACCCAAGCATCAGTCCTGGACATCCTTCAGGACCACCACCCTAAGACTATGGAAAGATGTGTGCTTGATGGCATGCACCACCGAAGAATCCCCTCTTCAGGGGAGAAAAGCGCTTGTTCAGTCCATTTGCCCTGGGAGGAAGCCAAGCCAGGGCTAGAGTACATTTGAAGGGACTGTTAGAAGTCTGCCAGAAATCTGACAGAATCCAATCCAAGACAGGAGGATCAGGAAAAGAGGCAACCTCCAGCAGCGACCGGCTGTTCTGCTGCAGCTACCATCACTGAAGCAATTCAGAAAGAAAAACCAGCAAGGTGTGTGGGTGTAAAAACTTATAGGCACAGCGGAGTCCTCCTAAACACCGGCTCCGTACAGGTCCGGATCCCAAAGATCCACCAGATTCATCATAGCAGTGAACACCGCCGAGCTGCCCTGCAACAGCAGAGGGCTGGGAAAAGTACTTGGCACAACTGCGGGCACAGTGGTCTTACGCACCAGCACCCCGGCAGGAAGGCAAGATGACTAACCCGGGTCCACCTGAGAAGGGATCCCCAAGTCCGGTACAAAGTCCGGTAAAAGGGTAATGGGCAGAAAGCTTGACTTAAATATGCCTGAAAAGCAAAACTACAAAATCCCGGGGGGAAAACATCCTCCGGGGGAGGAGCCGCGCAGAAGCGCATCAGGTATAGCCTTTTTGGAGTATTTATAAGGGAAATAACCAAAGCTACACTTGCATTTTGCAAAAACGACACCAGCGCACTTCCTAGGGTCCCCCGACACCATTTCTATGGGAGTCAGGGCAGAAAGCGCTAGAAGACCCTCTCCGGGGTCCGAATGCACTGCATTCTGGAAAACCATACCCCCCCCAACCCGAGGGCAACAGCACATGCAGAATGTGGTCGCACAACCAACCGCCATCTGTCGCAAATGAGGCATAAATCCATCCAATCCTACCATGGGGCGGCCATTATGCAGTTTTCTTGCAGAAATGAAGCTTAGAAGGTGAAAAAATAACTTTAAATGAAATCGGGAAAAATCCAAGATGGCCACAGCGGGTGGCAATTTTGACTAAAAATAGCCCAGGGAAATCACAGGAACCCACTAAAAACAGTAATTTTGGGATTTTAGAGATAGACAGGGGTAGGGCATGCAAGGAAGCATCCTAAAACCCCTTTAAGACTGCCCCAAAATCGCTGATTTAGGCCGTCAGCCCTTTACTCACTGTGATCAGTGCTGAATGGAAAAACATTGCAGACACAGCAGAAACTGCTGACAAGGAGATGTTGCCTCAGAAAACTGGAAACCTGGATTCTAACTCTTCTTACTGCACCCCTTACCAGACCACCACGGCCAAAGACCTCCACCACTCTTGGACACGCCGTGCAGAAGCCTGGTGGAGGAACACAGTCTGGCTCCAATCCCAGTCACGCCCCCACGGAACAGCTTAGCCTGTGCTCTACCCACTAGCGGACAAATCTGGGGTGAAAAAGCTTTGGAGGGAATGATCCCTGAGCTCCGATCTGATGTGCAGGCTGTTCAGGGGGCTTACTGCATAGCAGGGAACCCCCCATAAGCAGACTTTTTCCAATGGTCTGTGATCTCTTGCAGTCATCATGTCCCCACAGGGAACCTCTAAAGCACGAGGGTGAAAACTGCACACAAAAAATACTTAAAACCACGAAATGAAACATGAGCAGAAAAGATAAGCTCCTACAGCCTGGCCTGTAGGAATTAAGATTGGGATTCTCAGGAGCATGCTCAGTGTAAGGTGTGAGAGGGAAGGGATAAAAGCTTCAACTGTTTGAGGCTTCCTACAGATCCCTGGCAGGAGGAAGTAAACAACCCACTGGTCCCGGAATAAAGTGGGATTGTACAAGAAGAAGGCCTTAGATATTTGAAGAGCACTTCAGCTATTTGGGATCACAATGGAGGACTTCAGAGGCTGTGCATTGGAGACTACTGCTCTAGAAGATTCATCATATGTACAATGGAAATAAATCTTTACTCCTTTAACAGCATTCATGTTTTAGCTGGATAAGTACAATTTTAGTTAATTTTGGTTTTGAATAAAATCAGTTAGCAATTTTGGGAGCATTAGCAATAATTTAAAAAAACCCAAACACTCACATCATCCTTGTTGCATGGAAAGCAGGAAAAAAATGAACAGTGAATCAGAGATGCCAAAGTATCGATAAAGACCTCAAACATATTATGGTCTGTGAAATGACAATTTAATACACAATGACAGCCAAGTACAGAGATTTTAATAGGTTGCTGAGACTTACAATGAGTACATACATAGGTTGCTGAGTACATACAATGTATAGAGGTTGGGGGGGTGGGTGTTCTACTTTTGAAAAATCAAATAGTGTCTGCTTAAGACATTTACAGCTGAAGTTCAGATTTAAAGCATTTCTTCCCTAGTTAAAAACTGCCTTCCCTATCAAGGAAAAAGGTACCCTCCACAACAATTATTTATTTGTATTTTTTTTAATGCTACATGCTAATAAAATTTAAAATTTCCTACTCTCAAGAAATAAAAGCAGTACATCATTACTGGACAAGGAGCATTAATTTGACTCCTTCCTACCAATGCAACAAAGTCGGTTCAGTTTTATATACCAAGATTCCTAGTCACAGTAGGTAAAGCACAGTTACTTACCATAACAAGTGTTATCCAGGGACAGGAGGCAGATATTTTCACATGTGGGTGATGTCCCCAACAGAGCCCTGGTATGAACAGTTTAAAAGAGCATTGCCACTTTAAGACTTTCAGAAAGTCTGCGATAGCCCGAGTACCTTCCCGCCTGACGTAGGTGTGCGGTCCCTCAGTTCAGTAAGCCAGCTAATAAGCCAACCAGGGGAGGTGGGTGGGTTGTGAAAATATCTGCCTGCTGCCCCTGGACAACACCCGTTACAGTAAGTAACTGTGCTTTATCCCAGGACAAGCTGTGGTTGTTGGAGTGTGTGGCACAGTGGTTAGAGCTATAGCCTTAGCACCCTAAGGTTGTGGGTTCAAATCCTTCGCTGCTCCTTGTGACCCTGGGCAAGTCACTTAATCCCCTCATTGCCCCAGGTACACTAGATAAGAGTTTGAGCCCACCGGGACAGATAGGGAAATATGATAAAAGTACCTGAATGTAAACCACTTAGGATAAGTGGCATATAAATAAATTAATGAATTAATATTCTCACATGTGGGTGACCTCCAAGCTAAACCAGAATGGGATGGTGGGAATGTTGGCTTTTAGGAAAATAAATTTTGTAATACTGACTGGCCGAAGTGCCCATCCCATCTGGAGAAAGATTCCAGACAGTAATGTGAGGTGAATGTGTGAATCGAGAACCAGGTGGCAGCTTTACATATTTCTTCAATAGGGGTAGATCTAAGGAAAGCTACTGAAGCTGCCGTAGCTCTAACTTTATGGGTTAGTGATACGAATCTCCAGTTGCAGTTCAGCCTGAGCATAATAGAATGATATATAGGAAGTCAACCAGCTGGAAATTGTTCTCTTGGAAATAGTTCTCTTGGAAATAGGATGCCCCAACTTGTTAGGATCATAGGAGACAAAGTTGAGGAGATGATCTATGCGGCTTTGCTCTGTTGATAGTAGGCCAAAGCTCGCTTGCAATCCAGAGTATTAAGAGCTGTTTCTCCTGAGTGAGAGTGAGGCTGAGGGAAAAATACTAGAAGCTGAAAGAGATGAAACTAAGTAACAACTTTCAGCAGAAACTTTGGATGTGTGCGAAGAACCACCTTATCATGGTGGAACACAATGAATGGTGGATCTGCCACAAATGCTTGAAGTTCACTTACTCTTCTGGCAGAAGTAAATGAAATGAGAAAAACAACTTTCCAGGTACGATACTTCAGATGAGCCGTAGACATTGGTTCAAATGGAGGCTTCATCAAATTAGCAAGAACTACATTAAGGTCCCAGACTATTGGAGGAGGTTTGAGAGGTGGTTTCACATTGAAAATCCTTTCATAAATCTGGGAGACTAAAGGATGAGCGGTTAGAGGTTTACCCTCCACTGGGTGGTGCAAAGCAGTAATAGCACCGAGATGAATTTGAATGGATGTAGACTTGAGTCCTAACTCCAACAAATGAAGAAGGTAATCCATGACTAGTGAAACTGAAATGGATTGTGGATCATGATGATGATGAAGACACCAGGATAAGAAACGAGTCCACTTCTGCTGATAACATTGTTGAGTGGCTGGTTTCTAGGAGGCTTCGAGGATAAGTCTAACTGGCTGAGAAAGGTGAAGTTCAGCTGCATTCAGACCAAGAGATACCAAGCTGTCAGGTGTAGAGAGACTGAACATAAGAACATAAGAACATAAGTAGTCGCCTCCGCCAGGGCAGACCAGAGGTCCATCCCGCCCAGCGGTCCGCTCACGCGGCGGCCCATCAGGCATATTGCCTGAGCAGCAGTCCCTGACTAATTTTATACCTACCTCTACATTTATCTCTAAACCTTCCACTGCTCTTATCTGTACCCCTCAATCCCTTTGTCCTCCAGGAACCTATCCAGGTCTTCCTTGAAACCCTGTACTGTGCTATTTCCTATCACGGCTTCCGGAAGGGTGTTCCATGTGTCCACCACCCTCTGTGTGAAAAAAAATTTCCTTGCGTTTGTTCTAAACCTGTCCCCCTTCAATTTCATCGAGTGGCCCCTTGTTTTTGTGGTTTCTTTCAAATTGAAAAATCTGTCCTTGTCAACCTTTTCGATGCCCCTCAGGATCTTGAAGGTCTCTATCATGTCTCCTCTGAGTCTCCGCTTTTCCAGGGAGAACAGCCCCAGCTTTTTCAGTCTGTCAGTGTATGTAAGGTTTTCCATACCCTTAATCAGTTTAGGGAATTAAGACTATGCTCTCCAGACACACATCAAAAAGACTGCGTTGATTTGGCCGGAGCAGCAGGCTGGGGGTTTTGCAGGACATTGTTGTATCTGCTTCCTTTGTTGAGGTCGTACTGGAGAAAAGACTTTGGCTGAAAAACTCCTCTGGTAAGATGAAGCATGCTTGAAAGGTGTCTATGAGACTGTTTTTTTTCTTGGGTTTAACCAAGGTGTCTCAATGAGTCTCATGAGCCGAGAGCTTTTGTGTTGCGGTATCTGACGAACCTCCAAAAAGCTCATCTCCCAAGCAAGGTACGTTGGCTAGCTGGTCTTGGTGTTATGTTGTTACTTGCTGTTACTATGTTATGTTACTATGGTGGTTGACATCCATGTCAGAGACTCCAAGCCATGCTAGTCTCCTCATGGAAGAGGCTCTGGAGGAGAGTTCAAAAATGTCATAGGCCGAACGCCCCATATACTTCCTCAGCTGAAGCACAGTAGAGACAAGTTGTTGAAAACCTTTCAACTTTCAGGCAGGAATGTATTTCTGATAAGCAGGAAACAGCTTGAGAAGATGCTTTAAGTAGCTGGAGAAGTAGAAATTATAGTTGACAGCTCTTTTTTTTTTTATATTTTATTTTTTATTTTCAATTTTTACATAAAGTGTACAAAATATTAAAGTACAATTGATAAATACACAATATCACTTTTATATCTAATACATTATATTCTAAATGTATTTTATCCCCCCTCCCTCCCCCCACCCTTCTATTACTTTTCAATCATACATTACATATTGTAAATCATATTATATTTTATTATGTAAAAATTATTTTCACTGCCCCCCTTCTATGTGTGTCACAAAGAAGATATTTAAAAGAAGAAAAGAAGAAGAAAATCCTACTAATTATTCATTGCAATATTTTGTCAATGGCCCCCATATTTTTATGAATTTAGTATATGTCCCTCTTTGTATTGCTATTGTTCTTTCCATTTTAAATATATGACATATTGTATTCCACCAAAATGTATAATTTAGGTTATTATAATTCTTCCAATTATTGGTTATATGCTGAATGGCAACCCCTGTCATAATTAATAAAAGCTTGTTATTTTCTGGTGAAATTTGACTTTTTTTTCTCATCATCATTCCAAATAATACTGTATCATATGATATTGCTATATGATTTTCCATCAATTTATTAATTTGTGGCCAAATTGAATTCCAAAAACTTTTAATGTAGGGACAATGATATAGTAAGTGATCTAAAGTCCCTGGTTCCAGATTACAGTGCCAGCATTTATTGGACTTAGAACTGTCTAATTTTTGCAAACGTGTAGGGGTCCAAAAAGCTCTATGTAATAAAAAGAACCAAGTTTGTCTCATAGATGCTGACACTGTACATCTCATTCTCCAAGACCAAATTAGTGGCCATTGAGATGTATTAATTTGATGCTTAATCTCAATGCTCCAAATATCTCTTAGACCATTTTTTGGTTTTTTATTCAAATATCCAGATATTAATTTATACCACAATGCGGCTTGATGTCCTAGGAAGTCTGCTTGAAAACATAAGAACTTTAAACTATATTGATTATTCAATGTTTTCCATTCAGGGAACCCAACCTGAATGGCCTGCTTCAATTGCAACCATTTAAAACTTTGTGTTTTATTAAGACCAAATCTATGTTGCAATTGTGAAAAATCCAGCAGTTTACCTTCTGAAATAACGTCATCCAAAGATCTAATGCCTGCAATAATCCAGTTCTTCCAAAGGATTTGAGCTCCGCCAATTTTGATCTTGGAGTTTATCCATAGAGATTGATTAGTTGATTTGTTTATTGGGATAGGTGTTAATTTACTTATAAATCTCAACGTTTTCCAAGTATCCATTAAAATTTTATTTTCTCTGTATCTTCTAGGCATGTTAATACTTGGAAGGTGAACTAAATTTAGGGGAAACATAAAGCGCCATTCCAAATATAACCAATCTGGTGCATTATCTATAAGTTCTGGGAGGATCCAATACATACCCTGACGTAGAATATAGGCTTGATGGTACCTATAAAAATTTGGAAAATTTACCCCTCCCTCCTTAATTGATTTTTGCAAAGTTACTAAAGCTATTCTAGGTGTTCTACCAAGCCAAAGAAATTTCGTTAAAATGCTATTAAGCTTTTTATAAAAGGACCCCTGAAAATAAATAGGTATCATACTCATTTGGTAGCAAACTACAGGCAAGATCATCATTTTAATAGTTTGAACTCTCCCCCACCAAGAAACTTTTTTTAATACAAATTTTTCATTTTCTTTTACGGTATCTTCAATTGTATTTTTAACTTGAATGCCAAGATATTTAAATCCTTCTTCCTTCCATATGAACGGAAAATCTTTAAATAATCCTTTTACACAATGAACATTTAAGGGTATAATTTCAGATTTATTCCAATTAATTTTATAACCTGAAAATTTACCAAACTTATCAATTAATTTTAATAATGAAGATAAGGTAGATTCTGGATTTTTCAAATAAAGCAAAATATCATCAGCATAAGCCGAAATTTTATATTCCATATCTGAATATGGAATACCCTGTATCTCCCCGGTTTGCTGTATTGCTAACAATAAGGGTTCTAATATAACATCAAATAACAAAGGAGATAAGGGACAACCTTGTCTAACTCCCCTCCGCAATTGAAATCCATCAGATATCATATTATTAATATTTAATCTTGCAATCGGGAAGCTATACAAAGTTTTTACCATTTGTATAAATCCAGAACCTATACCAAACCATTCTAAAGCTTGATACATAAAATTCCATTCTACCCTATCAAACGCTTTTTCTGCATCCAAGGAAACTGTAAAAGTCGGTTCATCTATTTTTTTTGATAAATTTAACATATGAAACAATAATCTAGAGTTATTAGAGGAATGTCTTTTAGCAACGAAACCCGTCTGATGCATATCTATAATATGTGGGAGAGCTTTGGCTAATCTCAAAGCCAAAATTTTTGCCAATAATTTATTATCCACATTTATTAATGATATAGGCCTGTAGTTTGAAACCAAAGTAGGATCTTTATTTGGCTTAGGCAGAACAATTATTATTGATTCAGCCATAGTACCTTTAATATCACCTTTTATGAGTTGTGTTTGATATAAATTTAGTAAATGTGGGGAAAGGATATTTTGAAATGTTTTATAAAATTCTACTGAATAACCATCACCACCTGGAGCGGATCCAACTCTAAGAGACTTCAATGCTGTTTCTAATTCTTTTAATGATATAGGTTCATCTAAACTCCGTTTTATATGATCAGGAACCTTAGGTCCAATAATTAAATCTAAAAAATTTTTACCATCTTTTTGTCTCTCCAAATAAGGCTCGGAAGAATACAGATCTTTATAAAATTTTAGAAATTGTTTTAAAATTATATCTGTTTGATTTGTTATTGTACCATTATCATCTTTTATCCCATTAACACTAGTTTTCCTTTTTTTTTGCTTTAAGATAATTTGCCAATAATCTCCCCGCCTTATTAGAATTTCCATAATACACTGCTTGTTTGGAAAACAAATCTCTTCTTATCATTTTTGAAGATAATTCATTATATTTACCTTTTACTTTCAAAAGAGATTGTAATGTCTCATTTTCCCATTTGTTTATCAATTTAGCTTCTAATATTTTAATTTTTTTTTCTAATTCTATATATTGAATTTTATTCTGTTTCCTAATAAAAGCTGAATATGATATAATATTACCCCTCATAGTTGCTTTAAATGCATCCCATACATTCTCTATAGATGTATCTTCCACTAAATTCATTTGAAAGAAATCATTAATTTGTGTTTTAAAATTTTCCAAAAATTTATCATCCACAAGCAGTGCATTATCAAATCTCCAAAGAGGTCTACCCTTTTCCAATTTATCTAATTGTAATTCTATCCATATTCCCGCATGATCCGAAATAATGATAGGATCTATGGAAGCTTTAATCACCTGTTGCACTTCATTTGTTGAAACAAAAATATAATCTATTCTTGAAAATGATTTATGAACCTGTGAACAAAATGAAAATTCCTGATCATTAAAATGAAGAATATGCCATATATCCTTTAAATCGCATGTTTGGAGGATCACGTGATGCCGTCTCGGTGAGCCGACGTGCGCGAGAAGAGCTCCCGGGCCCGCTTGTTTTTTCTTATCTCGGCCGGCGTTGCTATCGGCGCGGGCTGCTCTCCCCGACTTCCGGTTTCGGAGGGGAAGTCCCGGCAGCGTTTTGCGCTCGGTTTGGGGCGCTATGGCTGCAAAAGTGACCCGCAAGGAGCGGGAGAAGCCTCGGGCAGCAGATCCCAAGATGGCGGAGCCTGCCCTCGTGTCTCCCTCTTCTCCACGATCTGAGTGGGTGGCGGATGTTATCACGGAGGTGAGAGCAGCGATACAGGACACCCTTACCTCTCAGCTTCAAAAGCTCTCCGACAAACTGGATGGCTTGGATGCTTCTGTGAGCCATATTAGAGCGGAGTTTGGATCTTTTCAACAAAGGGTGTCTGATTTGGAGGACTCGGCCGGGCAGTCTAGGGAGGCT
Source organism: Geotrypetes seraphini (assembly GCF_902459505.1). Taxonomy (NCBI): domain Eukaryota; kingdom Metazoa; phylum Chordata; class Amphibia; order Gymnophiona; family Dermophiidae; genus Geotrypetes; species Geotrypetes seraphini. The sequence continues at coordinate 64,466,693 of NC_047090.1, read as the reverse complement.
CAGACAGCGGCGGACTCCAAAATTCGCCAGCTGGAACTTAAGGTGGAGGATCTGGAGAATCGCTCCAGGCACAGCAATTTGCGACTTGTGGGCGTTCCCGAATCGGTGTTGGATGGGCAGCTGCACTCCTTTTTGGAATCCTGGCTGGTGCAGTCTCTTCAGCTTCCTTCGACTGCGGGGCCCCTGCGGATTGAGAGAGCGCACCGTCTGGGAGTTCGCCGCCAAGATGCTACCCGTCCGAGAGTGGTAATCTTCAAGGTGTTGAATTATGCCCACAAGGTGGAGATCCTGCGGGCTATTCGGGCGAAAGGCCCCCTCACCTATGAAAATCAGAAGATTTTGTGCTTCCAGGACTTCTCGGTTCAATTGGCTGCCCGGAGAAAGGAATATGCCGCTGTTTGCCGTCAACTCCATGAGCGGCGTATCCAGTTCGCGCTTCTCTATCCTGCACGCCTCAAAGTTCAACATGAAGGTCGCTCTCACTTTTTTGACTCTGCGGCTGATGCCTTGGCTTATGTGCATCGTCTGGCGGGAGTGGCGCCTAGCCCCTGATCGTCCTCTGTTTCCTGGTTTCTGGTTTCTGGACTGTACTGGGCTGGATCTCTTGCTGTTTTGATGCTGCTAGCAAGCTGCCTTGGACTTTGCCATGGACTGACGGTGGGGCGGTGGTGCTGGAGATTAGGGGGCTGCTGCCAGGTTCTCTGCCTGACCCATGTCCGAGGACTCCAGCCCTTTGGATTTGTTCCTGCTGTTCTTGTTTGACTGTGTATTGGATTATAGGGCGCTGTTCCTCTGTGGGGGATGGCGTGCTTTTCTGCCATGGTGCCTCCATCTGCTTTTGACATAGCTCTCGTTTGGTTTCTCTCAACATAAGGGGGATTTATTTTGTTTTATTTATTGATATGTTGTCTTTTTTTGCGGCTTATATTGGGAATGTTTCCCCGCATAACTGCTTGTTCCTCCGCAGTAATTATGCATTCTTGTTTATTTGTTGAGATATGTCTTTAGGCTAATTTCCAGTACTTCTTCTTCGTGGGTTTGTGTTTAGTTTCTATGGAAGTTGGGGGGTGGGCTCGGGAGGGCTTTTCAGCGTGATTGGTATCTGGGTTTCTCCCAGATCTGTGCATGAAAATTTGGGGATGGGAGTTTGGGAGGTTGTTGGGGGGGGGGAGGGCTGCTGGGTGGTTGGGGGTTGGGCTGGGGAGGGGGGTATGTATGTGTGGAATGTTTGGAAGGGTGTGTTTGGGTGTGACTGGAGGTGGTTGTGTGACCCGGGGTATTGGTGTTTGGCTGTGTTTGTGTTTTTTTTTGGACTATGGATGACTTTTTGCTCTGGGAAGGAGCCGCTGGCTGGGACGGTTCCCCCGGTAGTCTATTCAGCTATTTTTCTTTTTCTCTTAGCTTTTCCTACTCATGGTAATTAAGTTTATTTCCTGGAATGTCCATGGTATCACATCTCCTGTTAAACGCCAAAAAATTCTTAGTGCATTGAATCGACAAAAGGTGGATATAGCATTTTTGCAGGAGACCCACCTCTCTTCTGCGGAACATGCTAAACTCTGCCGGTGGTGGGTTGGTGAGATCTTGGAGTCTTCGGGTCTGCACCGGAAGGCGGGGGTAGTCATTTTATGTCGTAAGGGTCTGCATTTGACTACCCATAAGGTATGGTCTGACCCGCAGGGGCGTTATCTGGTTGCTAAAGTGACACTTAATAGGCAGGATTTGCTCTTGTGTAATATATATGCTCCTAACACTTGGGATGGGTCCTTTATGCGTTCCCTTACCAGACTTCTTCACCAGGACCTTCCAGTGGTGTTGGGTGGGGATTTTAATCAAGCTTTTGATCCCACTATTGACAAATCTAATCCCCTTCCTCACGACAGGTATGCCCCGAATAGAGGCCTTCCCTTGTTTGCCTCTTCTATGTCTTTGATTGATGTGTGGCGGGTGTTACATCCTGGCGACCGCGACTACACTCACACATCTAGTGCCCATGCAACGCAGTCCCGTATTGATTATTGGTTGCTCACGGATTCCCTGTTTTCGCAGGTGAGCTCGGCGGAGATTGGGGGATATGATGTTTCGGATCATGCTATGATTGTTCTTATTTTAGAGTTTCCTGGAGATACCCCTGGGGGCTTTCATTGGCGGTTTCCTCTCTCGCTCTATTCTGATCAGGAGTTTCATGCTTTCCTGGTGGATAAATGGAAGGACTATGCTTTTCACAATGCGTCTCATAGGGGTGACGCATTTCTTTACTGGGAGGCTGCTAAAGTGGTGTTGCGGGGTAAGATCATTGCTTACTCTAGCCGAAAGAAAAAAAGGCGCGACCGTCAGGTGCTCCGGCTGGAGCGCCAGGTTCAGGAGGATCGTCGCCGCTATGGGGCTCACCCCACCGGAATCAATAGAGCGTTATTATTGGCTTCGCAGTTGTCGTTGCGGGAACTATTACATGATCGGGCAATGAAATCTTTGGCATACTATAAATTTCAACTGTATTTACATGCTAATAAGAGCGGTAAGCTTCTGGCAAATTTGATTCGACGTGCTAAGGGGTTTTCCCCAATTCTCCATCTCCGCCGGGCAGATGGTGGCTTGGTCCACAAAGATGAGGATATGGCGGCGGTGTTTCATCATTATTTCCAGGAGTTGTATGCTGCTCCACCGGTTTCTTCGTTGGCGGGTGATCTTTATTTGGATCAGGTCTCTCATCCGGTGGTGACAGAAGCTCAGAATGCGCGTTTGCAAGCTCCTTTTACAGTTGAAGAGCTATCGCTGGTTCTTGGTAGTTCTCCGCTGCAGAAGGCGGCGGGACCCGATGGCTTTCGCAGTGAATTCTATAGACTTCTACTTGCGGACGTGGCCCCGGTTCTGGTTGATGTGTTTAACACTGCGGTACGCGAGGGGGCTCTTCCGCCTTCTCTTCGGGTTGCTCAGATTGTGGTTCTGCTTAAGCCCGGCAAGGACCCATTACAGGCCTCCTCGTATCGCCCCATATCCCTGTTGAATGCTGAAGCTAAATTCTTTGCTAAATTGTTGGCCAACCGGTTGGCGGGTATTTTGCCCTCTCTGGTGGCGGAGCCTCAAGTTGGGTTCGTCAAAGGACGGTCGTCCACTCGCAATTTACGTACAATATTGACTTCGCTGGAGTGGGTGGAGCGGGAGCAGGTTTCTTCTTTGCTGGTCAGTTTTGATGCCCATAAGGCCTTTGATAGGGTTTTGTGGGATTTTTTGTTTTGTACTCTTCAACATTATGGTATGGGAGGTTTCTTTAGTGATGCGGTGGCTGCATTATATCATGATCCGCTGGCTAGGGTGCTGGTTAATGGAGTTTCTTCGGCGGTGTTTCCAATTCAGCGGGGTACTAGACAGGGTTGCCCCTTGTCTCCTCTTCTTTTCGTACTCACCTTGGATCCCTTAATTCGCGAAATCTCTGCTAATCCGGCGGTTCGGGGTGTTTCTCTTGGCGGCCGAGAGTTTAAGATTTCGGCGTTTGCAGACGATTTGTTGGTTCATTTGACCTCCCCGTGGGACTCCTTTCCTGCTCTTATGTCGCTTTTTACGGAGTATGGCGATTTTTCGGGCTTCCAATTGAATTATGATAAATCTTTGGCATTAGCTACGGCCGAGGCGGTGCGCTTGGAGTGGCCGGGGCAGTTTCCTTTACGGTGGGCGGATGGTGTATTCAAATATTTGGGAGTGCAACTCACGAGCAGTGTGGGACGGTTATATCGTGCTAATGTAGATGTTTTGTTGGCCGCTACGGAGGGTTGTTTTGCAAAGTGGATGTCTTTACCTCTCTCTTTTTATGGAAGGGTTCAGTTGTATAAGATGGTTATTTTTCCCCGCTGGTTGTATGTACTCCAGTTGCTGCCTCTTTGTCTGCGTCGTAGCGATCTTCAACGGCTTCATAGGCAGCTGACCCGATTCCTCTGGCAGGGCAAGAAGTCTCAGATATCGATCTCTTATCTGTTCGGCTCGGGAGGGGTCGGGGGTGCGGGGCTCCCGGATATTGGCCTCTATAATCTGGCTTGCTTGTTGCGATTTTTGGGTGACTGGTACTTACAGAGTGATGACTATCTTTTTCGGGACTTTGAACATGCTCTTTTCTCTCCTTGGCACTTGTTTTCGCTGTCTCAGTTACCTGTTCGCCTCTTGCCTCCCGCGTTCCGTTCTAGTTTCATCCTTAGGTCGTGGCGTTTTTCGTGGAAGGCATTGGTAGGGTTACTGGGGGGGGACCATCAAGTTTCGGATCAGTTGTCTATACGGGGGAATCCGCAGTTTCTGCCTGGCTGTGATAACTCGGTCTTTGTGCGATGGACTGGAGAAGGGTTTCTTCTTCTTGAGCATTTATTGGATGTGGAAGGGGCGATGAGACCTTGGGGAGATTTTCCCATGCTTCATTCTTTGGGTGTGGGAGGTCTGTTTGCGTACCGGCAAATTCATCATTATGTGGGATCCTTGGCGCGCCCGGGCTTACGGTTCCGATTGGGTAACCAATTTCGTCAATTTTTTGCCCAATTTTATGCTTGTGGCTTGACGGTGTCTGCGTTGCATGGGGCTTTGCGGAGGCTTACTCCTCAGAAGTCTTATACGGCTCTGGAGAGCCGCTGGGGTAGAGATCTGGGCATACCTGGTGAGTCCCTGAACTTTCCATCCCTTATTGGTCGTATCTCTTCTATTTCTATTAGTGCAGAACTGAGGGAATGCCAATTTCGAGTGGTGTATAGAGCGTATTTTTCCCAAGAGCGGGTCCACAAGGTTGGGGGCATTTCTTCTCCAATCTGCCCTAAGTGTACACTGGGTTGCAACTCCTTTTTTCATGCATTTTGGGGATGCCCTCGAGTGAAAGTCTTTTGGAGAGCCGTACTCCGCTTTTTGGAGCGGCTGGTTGGTCATGCTATTCCGATGTCTCCGGTAGGCTTGCTTTTGGATAGATATGAATCTTTGCGAGTGCCTGCTCGGAGACATCGGTTGCTGATCCGGAGGGGTGCTGTTATAGGAAAGAAGATCATTCTTAGCGTTTGGACGCAAGATATAGCGCCTGCTTACTGGGCTTGGAGGAATCGTTTTCATAATTTGATGCTCTTGGAGCAGCGCCATGCTCGATTATCTGTCCGGCGGACGAAGATTTTCCTGCAGACCTGGGACCCCTACATTTCCTCGCTTTCCCCTAGGGCCAGAAGTCTGGTCTTGAATTCACTCTGTTGTTGATACCTTATGCTCTCAGCTGTTTTCCCCGGGTTGGTGGGTGGATGTTTGAGAGAGTGTGAAAGGTAGGTATGAGTGGTTGGACGTATGTGGAGTTCAGGGGGTAGGGTGGGATTACACATTGTGGGTGGGAGGATGGGAATTGGATCTCTTGTTTTGTTTGATCTGTGCTGAGCGGCATAAGCAAACAGCTTGCTCAGCATAATCCTTTCTTGCTGGGGGGTTTTGGGTATGGAATGGGTCTCATGGTGTGGGTTTGGGTTGGGGTGGGGGTTTGGGATTTGGAGTGGGTGGGGATTGGGGGATTCTTTGGTTGGGGTGAAAATGTGTTTGATGGTACATTTGATGTTCGCGACCTTGTTGTATGGTCGTGTTGTCTTGTGTGTTTATTGATGGTGTGCCAATAAAACATGATTTATACTAAATCGCATGTTTGAGCCAGATTATCTAAACCTAATGATTTTATACTTTTACTTGGTTTTTTATCCAATAATGGATCCATTACAGCATTAAAATCTCCAGCCACCACTAAATTAGAAGTAGCCAGTGGTAATAACATATTCTGTAATTTTTTTAAAAATTCTGATTGATTCGAATTAGGGGCATATATATTAAACAACGTCAGGGCATTATTTCCCATACCTATATCAACGTGTATCCATCTTCCATGTGGGTCTGAATTTATTACCTTAATCTTGGCATTATATTTTTTATTTATAAGAATTGCTACCCCTGCTTTTTTACCCTCTGCTGGAGCAAAAAAACAATCTTTTACCCACCCACCCGTTAGTTTCTGTGATTCTTTTGTATTAAGATGGGTCTCCTGCAGACAGTAAATATCCGCATTTTGCTTTTTTAAAAATGCTAATACCTTTTTCCTTTTAATTACATGGTTCAGGCCATTGACATTAATAGAATATATCTTAAAAGACATTATATATTTTAAAACTTATCAATATAGCCAGAAATAAGGACCTAGACATAATAGGAATCACAGAGACATGGTGGTCAGAGGACAACAAATGGGATGTGGCCCTGCCAGGGTACAAACTCTACAGAAAGGACAGGGAGCACAAGAAGGGGGGTGGAATAGCACTGTATATAAAGGACTACATTCCTTCATCCAGATCAGAAACAACAATAAGGGCAGACAGTCTGGAGTCACTATGGGTTAAGCTAACAGGAGGGGAAGGAGCTGACATCAAATTGGGACTTTACTATCGCCCACCAGGACAGCCAGAAGCAAACGACCTGGACCTGGAGGCCGAACTGAGGCAGGTGTGCAAAAGTGGAAGGGTGGTGGTTATGGGGGATTTCAACTATCCGGGAATAGATTGGGACATTGGGCACTCAAATTGCACAAAAGAAACTAAATTTATAGAGGTGATAAGAGACTGTTTCATGGAGCAGCTGGTCACGGAACCAACGCGAGGGGATGCCACTCTAGACCTAATCCTCAACGGGCTAGAAGGACCCGCAAAGGAAGTGGTGGTACTAGCACCGTTAGGGAACAGCGATCACAACATGATCCAGTACAAATTAAACATGGGAACATCAAAGGTGAAAAGAACCACAACGACAGCACTCAACTTCAGAAAAGGAAACTACAAAGACATGAGGAAAATGGTAGGAAAAAAGCTCAGCAACAGCTCAGGGAAGATGAAGACCGTAAAGGAAGCCTGGACACTGCTTAAAGGCACAGTGCTCGAGGCACAAGACCTGTGCGTCCCAAGGTTCAGGAAAGGGTGCAAAAAAATTCGAACTAGAAACCCAGCATGGATAACAACTGCAGTTAATAAGGTGATAAGAGACAAGAAATCATCCTTCAAGAAATGGAAAAAGGAACCAACAAGGGAGAACCAGGAAGAGCACAAAAGGCACCAGAAAGAGTGCCATCGAGAGGTCAGGAAAGCAAAGAGAGAATATGAGGAAAGACTGGCAGGAGAAGCAAGAAACTTCAAACCCTTCTTCAGGTATGTGAAAGGGAAACAACCAGCCAGAGAGGAAGTGGGACCACTGGACGACGGAGACAGGAAAGGAGCGATAAAGGAGGAAAAAGAGATAGCTGACAGGTTAAACAAATTCTTCTCGTCAGTCTTCACCAGAGAGGACACATCCAATATCCCAGAACCTGAGGTGATTATAAACGGGGAACACGACGACAAGCTGGTACAGCTAGAGGTAAGCAAAGAGGATGTCCTCAGACAGATAGATAGACTGAAGAGCGACAAATCACCAGGCCCAGACGGCATCCACCCAAGGGTACTAAAAGAACTGAGAAACGAAATAGCAGAGACACTTCGCCAAATATGTAACCTCTCCCTAAAAACTGGAGAGATCCCAGAGGACTGGAAAATGGCAAATGTCACGCCCATCTTTAAGAAGGGATCAAGGGGTGACCCGGGAAACTACAGGCCTGTGAGCTTGACCTCGGTTCCGGGAAAGATGATGGAAGCAATGGTAAAGGACACAATCTGCGAACACATAGAAAAAAATGGGCAACTGAAGGCGAGCCAGCATGGCTTCTGCAAGGGAAGGTCGTGCCTCACAAACTTGCTGTACTTCTTCGAGGGAATAAACAGCCAGATGGATAAGGGGGAATCCATAGACATCATTTACCTTGACTTCCAAAAAGCCTTCGACAAGGTACCTCACGAACGGCTACTAAAAAAGCTGTGGAACCACGGGGTGCAAGGGGATATCTACCGATGGATCAAACACTGGTTGGCAGGCAGGAAACAGAGGGTTGGAGTAAAGGGACAATACTCAGACTGGCAATGGGTCACGAGCGGAGTTCCACAGGGGTCGGTGCTAGGACCTCTATTGTTCAATATATTTATTGACGATCTGGAGACGGGGACAAAATGTGAGGTTATCAAATTTGCTGATGACACCAAACTCTGCAGCAGGGTTAGGAACAAGGAAGACTGTGAAAACCTGCAAAGGGACCTAACGAGACTGGAAGACTGGGCAAATAAGTGGCAAATGAGTTTTAACGTAGAAAAATGCAAAGTCATGCACGTAGGGAAAAAGAACCCGATCTTCAGCTACAAAATGGGGGGAACACCGCTAGGGGTGAGTAACCTTGAAAGGGATCTGGGGGTGATGGTTGACACATCACTGAAACCATCGGCGCAATGTGCGACAGCCTCAAAGAAAGCAAACAGAATGCTGGGCATCATCAAAAAGGGCATCACAACCAGGAAGAAGGAAGTCATCATGCCGCTGTATCGCGCAATGGTGCGCCCGCACCTGGAGTACTGTGTTCAATACTGGTCGCCGTACCTCAGAAAGGACATGGCAGTACTCGAAGGAGTGCAGAGGAGGGCGACTAAACTGATAAAAGGTATGGGAAATTTCTCTTACGCTGACAGGTTAAAAACGCTGGGGCTGTTCTCTCTGGAGAAGAGGAGACTTAGAGGGGACATGATAGAAACCTTCAAAATCCTAAAGGGCATAGAGAAAGTGAATAAGAACAGATTCTTCAAACTGTGGGGAGCCACAAGCACTAGGGGTCACTCGGAGAAATTGAAAGGGGACAGGTTTAGAACAAATGCTAGGAAGTTCTTTTTTACCCAGAGGGTGGTGGACACATGGAACAAGCTTCCGGAGGAGGTGATAAGCCAGAACTCTGTACAGGGGTTCAAGGAAGGTTTGGATAGGTTCCTGGAGGATAAGGGGATAGAGGGGTACAGATAGAACTTGAGGTAGGTTATAGAAGTGGTCAGTAACCACTTCACAGGTCGCGGACCTGATGGGCCGCCGCGGGAGCGGACCGCTGGGCGGGATGGACCTCTGGTCTGACCCAGTGGAGGCAACTTCTTATGTTCTTATGTTCTTAATCTTTTTCCTTTCTTCTTTTATATTTAAAATCCAAAAAATATTTTTTATGACACACATATTTAACCTTGAAGTATCCAATCCCTTATTTACTTTTTCCTTAATCATTCTAATAAATATCATCTTTTTCCCTCCCTTTCCCACCCAATATAATGACTGCTTAAGATCACACATTGGAACTGCAACCCGAACATTCCCCTCCCCTCTAGGCAACCAATATTCAATCAATATCCCCTTCTAACTATCTATATTAACCTTTAATATCTTTAGTCATTTCATTTTTTCTTTTTTTTCCTTTTCTTTACTTTTAACATTTCATTAATGTATCTTTATCCATTCATCAATTTTTAATTTATATTTCCATAGTATTATAGTTTACATCATAAAAATTTATCTTAAACATGTATTTAATATGGTATTTTTATTTTTCCTATATCTTATACTTTCTTTCTTTATATTTTTATTGTCTTTTCTTTAGTTCATGTTTTTCTTTATTCAGTATTTCAATATCTCATATTTTTATAGTTTTTCACAATATCATCAAAACCAATCTTGATATTTTATTTTAAAATATCATAGGTTCTGACTTCGAAAGAAAGGCTTTTAGTTTTTCTGGATCCTCAAAATACAAAGATTTATCTCCAGATGATACTCTCATTTTTGCCGGATAATATAATCCGTATTTAAAACCTTTTTCTTTTAGTTGAGGTCTCATGTCTAATAGTCTCTTTCTTTTATTTGCTGTGTTTTTAGCAAAGTCCGGCAAAAACCATATTCTGGATCCTTTGTAATTTAGATTTTTGTCTTTCTTGGCAGCATTTAATATTTCTAATGCTTGTTGGTACCTAAGCATTTTGAATATTAGTGGTCTTGGCCTGCCTTGATTTTCTACATTTTTTGCTGGGATCCTATGAGCCCTTTCTATTTCCAGTGGTTGTTTTAAATCCAGTTGTAGTATTTTTGGAATTAAGTTTTCTAGAAAATGTATAACATTTTTCCCTTCTAAATTTTCTTGTATTCCAAAAAGTTTAATATTTTTCCTTCTTCCTCGATTTTCATAGTCTTCAAGTTGATCTTTCAATTTATTCAATTCCAGACTGTCATTTTTGCATCTGTTTGCTTCACCTTCTATGACCTCCATTTTAGTTTCTAATATAGTTGTTCTTTTATTATTTACTTCCATTTGTCTGTGGATGTTAAGTATTTCTTCCTTCATTTCGACATATTGGTTACAGTTTCCTTAAGCATTTGTTTAATTTGTCTCAGTTCTTCCATAACTTCTGCTTTACTCAATATATCTGGTTCTTCAGCAGGAAGTGGGATCTTACTTGGTGTAATTTGATCCTGCTTCTGTCTTTTTGCTGACATTCCAGCCTCATTTTTATTTTGTCTGGTACTTGCCATATTCTTGAACTTATTTTTATATTTTTACAGATTTTTTTTTATAGTTGACAGCTCTATTAGCCAACATGGAATTTTGGTAGAGCCTCTTACCAAAATTATCCATAGTGCTGTCCTCCCTTCCCAGAGGGACCAACGTGTAAACATTTGCTGAAGCAGACTTCTTTAGAGTAGATTCCACAACCAGGGATTGATGAGGTAGTTGGGGCTTATCAAATTTCGGTAGAGAAATTTTGTAGAGGGACTCGTTTTCTAGGAGCCATTGGCACCAAAAGTGGTGATTTGAGATTATTGTAAAAAGTTTCATGTAACATGCCATGCAAAAGGAGATTCAGCATTTCTTTTGGAGGCTGATCATAATCCAGAATTTCAAGATACTCCTTACTGTACTTGGAGTCAACCTCCAATTGCACCGAAAGGTCCTTTCCCATTTGTCTTATAAATTTATTGAAGTACAGCTTTCGTTGGGATAAGTAGCTCTAGCTGGAGAATTCGATGCTAGAAAGTCATCAGCCTCGGTGTAAGATGGAGACGGATCTGGGTCGGAGTCTTCTTGCAAGTCAGAGTCTTGCAGGAGAGAAGGAGAGTGTTGCTTTGACCTGTGCCGTTCCGGTGTCGGGGTCTCAGAATGTTTTCTCTTTTGAGACACCTTACCTGACTTGACAGGGCTTCGTTCAGGGTAGAGAGCTGCACGGGAACGGGGACGACGGGAATCCCGCGGGACCCGCGGGCATCCCGTGGGTTCCCCCTTCGGGTTGCGGGGTTTCTGCGGGGCTGGATGGTACTAAGTCGCACGGCTTTTCTCCCTACCTGCTCTGCTTGCAGCACAGAACGGAAGTCTTCCCGATGTCAGCGCTGACGTCTGAGGGGAGGGAGGGCTTAAACATAGGCCTCCCTCCCTCCGACGTCAGTGCTGACGTCGGGAAGACTTCCGTTCGGCTCTGTGCTGCAGGCAGGGTAGGTAAGGAGGAGTAGCCTCGCGGCTCGAATGGCTACCAAGGGAGGGGGGCGGTCCGCCCCGCCACGGGTGCAGCACAGCCGGCCAGGTCCCCTTACTTTTGTGGCGCTTCCTCGACCGACCGACCGACAACAGCCCTGATCCGACAAACCTCCCTGCCCTTAACCGCTAATCTAAATTACCTTCTTACAGCAGCTGTAAGAAGGAAATTTAGATTCGCGATTAAGGGCAGGGAGGTTTGTCAGACTGGGGCTGTTGTCGGTCTGTCGGTCAGGGAAGCGCCACAAAAGTAAGGGGACCTGGCCGGCTGTGCTGCACCCGGGGCGGGAGAGAAGGAGGGGGGAGAAGGACGCTGAAAGCACTGGGGAAGACAAAGGGGTGGAGAAGGACGCTGAAAGGCCATGGGGAAGACGGGGGGGGGGGAAGGACACTGAAAGCATTTGTGGAAGACAGAAGGGGGAGAAGGACGCTGAAAGCACATGGGGAAGACAAAGGGGTGGAGAAGGACGCTGAAAAGCCATAGGGAAGACGGGGGGGGTGGAGAAGGACGCTGAAAGGCCATGGGGAAGACGGGGGGGGTGGAGAAGGACGCTGAAAGGCCATGGGGAAGATGGGGGGGTGGAGAAGGACGCTGAAAGGCCATGGGGAAGATGGGGGGGTGGAGAAGGACGCTGAAAGGCCATGGGGAAGATGGGGGGGTGGAGAAGGACGCTGAAAAGCCATGGGGAAGATGGGGGGGTGGAGAAGGACGCTGAAAGGCCATGGGGAAGATGGGGGGGTGGAGAAGGACGCTGAAAGGCCATGGGGAAGATGGGGGGGGAGAAGTACGCTGAAAGGAAATGGGGAAGAGAGTGGGGAGAAGACGCTGGCAGGGAAGAAGACAGATGCCAGACTATGGGGGGAGCGGAGGGAAGAAGATGGGTGCCAGACCAATTTGGAAGGGGGGGAGAAAGGGTGAGGCACAGTAACAGAGCAAATGGAAAACGCAGAAGGAAGAGAGACAGTGGATGGAAGGAATTGAATGAGAACATGAAGAAAGCAGAAACCAGGCAACAAAGGTAGGAAAAGAATTCTATTTCTTTTTTTCTTTTTTTTTTGCTTCAGGATAAAGTAGTATATTAGTTGTGTTGATAAAAATTTATAAAAAAGAGGCTCTGGTAGAAACCCGTTTACAAAGTATGTATTCTTCCCAATTAATATTTCCAAATTAATAAAGTCTTTTTGCTTATTTGTAAATGGGTTTCTACCAGAGCCTTTAATTCAGTAGCATAATTAAATGAAATAACTATTTCTGAAGTTTATAGGGACGGGCGGGGACGGAGGGGATTCCTCATGGGGACGGGTGGGATTTCTGTCCCCGCGCAACTCTCTAGTTCAGGGTGCCTGGAAGAAGATGAATGATGTCGAGGAGATTGAGATCGATGCTTGGAAGAGCGATGCTTCTGTGCCGGAGTGGCAGAGCTGGAATGATGAGTCAATTCTCTGACACACTGATGGGAGCATCGATGGATCTGGGGGACCTGGCAATGTTAGGCTCAGGCTGAACAGGTACCAGAGAAGTCAGTGTCGGGAGCAGTAAGTGAAATTGGTCCCTGAGCATCTCATGAGGCAAAGCATCGAGCTTTTGCCTCAGACTAAGCACCAGTACTTGAGGCTTCGTTGCCGGTACCACAGGTGCTGTGACACGTTCCAGAGAGGACAATGCCTATGTTGAGGCACTCCTCAATAAAAGATCTAGTTGCTGTAGGGACTTATGCTTGGTTGGCATGAATTGGCTCGATGCCTTTGTGACCAGTGTCCCTGATGAGAAAGGGGATAGCTTCTTAGCAGGCTTACCCGAGGGTGCGATGTGCTGCGACACTGGTGTCTGTGCTGGTGCCGCTGGCGGTGTCGAAGTCTTCCATGCCGGTGCCTTAGATGTTTGCGGCGGCGCATCTCCTTCCATGGCGACACCGAAGAGTTTCTCCTGTTGTAAAATACGGTTTTTGATCGTCCGTTTTTACAAAGAAGAGCAGCGCTTACAAGTCTGAACACGATGTTCGGGACCCAAACACTGTAGGCACCAGCTGTGAGGGTCTGTAAGTGAAAAAGTGCGAGAACACAGACCGCACTTTTTAAAACCCGTCAGCGGGCACGACATGGACGGAAACACTACCTCAGCCAAATTAAACTCAATGGCTAAGGCACACGACCAGGCTCCACTGGGCCAAAACCCGCATACGTGGAAAAAAAAACAAAACAACAACTTTTTAAAATTATTTTCTATACAAATAAGGTAAAGAAAAAGAAAAGGAAAATCGAATAAGAGACGCAAGAGAGGAAAGGCCATGAAAAAAATTTAAACAGCCGTTGAAAAACGTGACTTCTTAGCTCTACGGAAAACTAAGAACTGAGGGACCATGCGCCTACGTCAGGTGGAAAGACACTCACACATGCACGGTGCGGGCTATTGTGAATTTTCTGAAAGTCTTAAAGTGGCGATGCACTTTTAAAGTGTCCATACCGGGGCTCCGTCAGGGATGTCACCCACATGTGAGAATATGCTGCCTGCTTGTCCTAGGATAAATTGTAGTTTGTATCATAGATCTTAATTGATCAAACCAAAAAACAGAACATTAAACAGAATGTGGAGAGCAGAATGAACACACTCCTGCAGACACTAGTGCTGCCTGATTCAGGAAAAAAAAATTTTGATTCGATTCAGCCTATTGAATTGATTTTTCTATTCAATTTCATTTTTCCTGCCCAATTGGGTGGTTTTTTTTTCCAAATGTCCTGGTAGGTTTATTTTGTAGCCTCTTCACCCACCCCACCCCTTTGCCCTCTCCTACCCACGCTGGTGCTGTGGTGTAAACAAAAACAAACAAAAAATACTTTTCCTCTGTTAGGTCCTAGGTCCTAGCTCACATTCACTATCTAACGCCAGCTCTGGCAGGATACACATTTCAAATCTGACATATTGTAATCAGAAAACAGAAAATAAAATTATTTTTTCTACGTTTTGTTGTCTGGTCATTATTCAAATCATGTTGAGCCCAGGCTCTGGTTTCTGTTTGGCTTCTGTTAACTCGCTTGCCAGGGTCTCCTGCCCATTTGATGTTTTCTTCTTTCTTCGTGCTTACCATCCATCTTCCATCTCTCTCTTCGCCTTTCGTTTCCCTTCCCTTCCCCCCCTCCCCCGGGGATCTCTCCTTTTGTCTCCATCACCGCAGTCCAGAATTTCTATAATGACCACTCCCCCATCCAGTATTTCTACCCCCTCTCTCCACACCATCCCTCGAGTTCAACTTCTCTCCCTTTCTTTTCCCTCCCTCCATCCATTGGTCCAACATCCCTCTCCCTCTCCTCTGTTTTAAGACCCGTTATTTCTTCCCCTCCCCCACCCTCAGTGCAGCATATGCCCCTCTCTTTGGATCCCCTCCCTCTCTCTAGTACCTCTAATAGCTACAACCAGCCACCCCCCCCTGAAAGCTGGCATGTTTCTCCCTTCTCTCCACCATCATCCCCCTTCCCCCTGGCCTCACTTTCAAAATTAATTACAACCTGCAGAGGAATGTCTGTGATCTAGCAATTTTAACAGGCTGCTGACGGCCTTCGCTGCATGTTCCCTCAGCTGCGGTCCCACCCCTCCTCTGATATTACGTCCTGTTTTGGTCTGGGATGGACCACGCCAGAGAGAATGTGCAGCGGAGGCTGCACGTTCCACCACTAAAATCACTACATCACTAGGGATCCTCTGCAGGCCATAATTAGTTTTGAAAGTAAGACCAGGAGGCCAGAGGGAAGCCAAACGATGTTGGAGAGAAGTGGAAAACATGTCAGCCTTCATGGAAACCCCTAAAGTCACGGAGCCAAGGGCGCCTATACAGCACTTTCAGACACCCAACCCTCCCCACCGTGAGCTCTGACAATCGGGCCTCCTAAAGCAGAAGCAGCAGCGGCAGTGGACGGCCAGCAAGAGGCAGCGCTACGGACAGGCTTTTCACTGCCAGAGCACTGCTGCTCCTGCTTTAGGAGGCCCTAAGGTATGCAGGGAGGAGGGATGGTCAGTGAGTCGGAAAGCCCAATTTTTTAAGAAAATTAAATCAATTCACAAATGTGAATCGGTGAATCAATTCAAATCAGCAAATTAGGCAGTACTAGCAGGCACGTGTGCAGAAGGAACAAACTGTAGGTGGAGCTAAGGAGCTCAGTGAAGTACAGAAGCAAACTGGATTCTTTCTGCAGATAGCATGTGGCAAAAGGGACACTACCCACTGTCTCACATATTGCACTGGAAATACTGTTTTCCAGACATTGCCCCTTTTTCCCCATGTGTGTAGAGGTATTTAATGATTCACTAACCTGAGGGCTTATATTTATTGGGGGCTTTGATCACCCTGCTCCAACAATTCTAGTTTAAAGACCTCTTCAGCAGGTTAGCCAATCTGCTGCTGAAAACACTTCTTCCCTTTTTTCAGATATGGTGTGCATCTATCATCACTAGTGCACTCTCTCCTACAATTTTGTGATCAAGTGATCAGAGCCCAAGGCAACATGAGGTGGGAGGAGACCCGATAACTTCTCTGAGCTTATCTATAGGTTTCAGCGTTTAATAGGTTAACACCTTCCATTTCTTTTGTGCTTCCCTGGTGGACCCAGAATATTAAATTTTTTGAAGACTATAATTACTGGAACTTAATGTCCTGGCCTACTCCATCTGCTTCTGAACACAGTGATCATCAAGCCCAAACACTTGTAACAGGTCTATTAATGGTCTGTGATGGACATCCTCTTCCATAGTGTGGGGTACTTCGAGCCAGTGTTTCCATTCTTTTCTACTGCAAAAACACACTATGGAAAGCAATACAAACAGCAGAGCTGAAAAACTAAAAGACTTGAGTACAATTAGGAAAAAACCCCCACTAGAGGCACAATGAACATTTTTCAGAGTTTTCTAGTCAGTGTTATCATGTAATATCACTGTTATGCAAAATGATATTTTAATTTCAGCAAAAATTGATCCGAGCCAATTAGAATTGGAAGCCATCACTGAGGCCTGACTGCAGTAGCACAATGGCTTAACAATCACAAATTTGTGCTAAACATAAAAAAATGTACTTCTTGTTGGCTAACAGGCCATTATCCGCATCCTTCTCTATATCTAAGACTTGGTGGGAAAACAATACCAGTTGTGAAAAGCTTTAAATATCTATGCGTCATAGTAGATGTAACTTTTGAGGATCAAGGCTTTGCCTTTATTTAAATCTTGTTTTCATGCTCTGAGGACTCTACGTGCTGTTAGAGGTTTATTTGAAGAAAAGAATATGCATACCTTGATTCATGCATTTATAGGGACTTAAAATAAAGTATGATATGGTCACACCACTTTATCTGCAATTTCAATGGTTTCCGATTATTTATAGGACACAATTTAAAATTCTTATACTAACACAAAGCCCTGTTTTCACATTCGCCAGATTACTTACATGCTCTTATTATTCTTCAACACAACTAATCAGCTGCTTATTATTCTTTACACACCTTCTAGAGCCCTTAGATCTTTCCAGGATAATAGGTTAGATTTTCCCTCAGTAAAATGGGCAAGTTGGGAATCAACTAGAAATAAAGCTTTTTATTTTGTTCCCCCTAGACTCTGGAATCAACTACCACATAATCTCTGATTTGAGGTCAATGTCAAAGCATTTAAGAGCTTACTAAAGATGTTTTTCTTCAAAGAAGCATTTGGGGTTCATGCCCCCAAAGAAATGCATGTTTATTGAATTTGGTGAACAGTGGATCAGCAGGCAGTGTCTTATTTATTGCTGGCGGTGGTTTTTTTTGTGTGTCCCTTTGTTTGGTTTAGATTAGAATAATGGTGTTTATATCTCAAATGGTAGATCTTTCCTGTTTTTAAATAGAGTTGTCACTACACTGAATAGGTAGATTTAGTACAATTTTTGGGAACCAACCCTACCCTTTACAAAATCTAACAGTTACAAAAAAAATGTTCAACATAAGTGCTGGTCACCTTTTGAGATATTGCCTGAGCCAGATGTCCACGTTTATTCACTTATTAAGGGCTCATACTGATGTCCATTGTTTACTAATTTATAGACTTGCCCCATCTCCTTAGACTTTTTCTCCCCAGAGATCAGGTGTGTTAGCCAATTTTGTATTAATTTTATTTTTACAACATAAGTTAAAACATTCCTACCTCAAACTGAGGCCAGTTCATTGACATTCCTGGTCCATGATTATTTTTAAACCAGGTCAAATCTTCTGGAGCATTTGCTGCTTTGATGGCATAATCTAAGTCTTGATAGATGGCTTTGTAGCTGCAAGACATTTTGGGTGGGGGGAGAGAACAGATTATTTTTTACACAAGAAACAAATATGCCCTGCACTAATTTGTTTGTTTTGAAGACTAACACTGGTCAACAAGCATTTTGCTACTGGAGTTATGTCACCTGTACCTTAACAAGGGCCATATGCTGACTCTAAATCTAAAAACAGTTTTCATCTATCACATCCTGTTTTTAAAGTTATACATCAGTTTGTGTTTATATCATGTTTGTCAACAGCACTACCGTGAAGCGTTGGTATTTTACAGTTTCTGTAACACAATATTGCATTTTAGGACAGTTCATCGATCACATATACCAGCAATTTGAAAGTTTATACTAAAAAGTGATTGTACTGCTTTTTCTACCTGTGAATTTTTATATTTTGTTTGTTTTTGTCTAAGAGACTATAATTATGAAAAGATGAGATTACGTTAACCATCCTGGTAATTTCTGTTATGTCTGCAGACAATTTACTGCACAAGATCAGAGAAAGAATCTGTCCAGCAGACTTCGAAGTGCATACAAGCATTATTTTGGCTATAAAGTTGGCGACCAAGATAAAGCATGGGCACCTCATGTCTGCTGCACTGTCTGCTATTCCGGATTAACAATATTCGTGCTGATTGTTCAGAATTTTCTTAGTAATAACAGTTATGCCGAGTTTGTGCAGAGCATGCTGACAGCATATCAGCTAATGGGTCCCAGAATGTCACTTAAAATGCACTTCTTATAACACAGGACCGCAGAAAGTTATTCTTGGCTATGAGGGAAGAAGATGTAAAAATGGGAGCAAATTTCTTGTTATCTTACCCATGTAAATGCCAGACAAAAATATGTTGGTACAAAATATGTATTTTTTGAGCCGGAGCAGCTTCGAACTTTTTTGGATGCAAAGAAATTAATGCAATAGTATTAGAGCTGTGAAAGAAAGAAGGGAAGGCCGGTTTATACCGCGTAAAGCCTTATTTGTTATTAATTTTCTTATAGGAATAGATCTCCCTATCTTTTTCCACTTGTTTCTCCAGGGAAATAGTGTGGTCTAAGGAAGAGTTTTTGAATATCCTTCTAATATTTATATGATTTGTAGTTTATTATGTCTACCTTTTTCTTCTGAACTTTTTCTTTGATGATAATCATATATATTCCTTAATAATGGTGCTATGTATTTCTGTCACAAGAGGATTCGTGTATTTAATTTGAAATGCAAATAAATAAATAAATAAAATGCACTTCTTACATTCTCACCTCGACTTCATCCCACCCTTGGTGATGTCAGTGATAAGATTGAGAAAGATTTCATCAAGATATCAAGGTGATTGAAACCATACAATCCTGCTGCTTTTCCTAACTTGAGATTTCAAATTACCAGCAATATTTCTCCTTCCATTAGCAAGGAAATCAGAAAATCATCTGTCCACTCAGTTGTGGTCATTTCAATGGGCTGTAAAATAATTCTTGAGCCTGTAGACTACCTACACATGTAAAACTCCAGAAACTGTTCTGAAGTTCCTCCATTTAAAGCACATCTTGGTCCATATACTTATATCCATATGTGCATGATTTTTGCCCTCTGACCAACATGCAAGTTTCCCTGCTTTATCCCCATTTGTACAGCTGCAATTGGTAGTAAAGCAGCAATTTTACTTCATGCTGTTAAAAGAGATGGTTAAGAGCTTCCTGTACTTATCAAAACTATCAGTCAATATGAGCCTCACTGATTTGATGTTTCATATCAGATCTTGCAACAATCTAGTAAGGCACAACAGTTCCGTGCCTGTTTTTCCTTTGTCAAGACTGCAAATTCTATGATGTAATCTCTCCTAACCACTTTTCCCGCTTCCCACTAATGTAGGTTGAGATCTCATCTCCCTGATTTTTCTCCAAATTATCTTTCTACTTTGTCACTAGGTAATTCTTAATTAGCTCTAGGCTCATTCTCCAACTAAAAGCTCTAGACTGCTTATCCTCCCCACTTCAACTTTAACTCTAGTTGAGCATAATCGAGAGCACAGCCACCCTTGTATCTACTTGGCAAAACATGGGGACAGGGAGAAAGAGACAGAGAGTAGGTGTGGGAATAGCTCTGAAAGGGGGGTGGGGAGAATGTCATAAAGGTAAAGTCAAGATCAATAAAATCTGTCAACTATCCGGAAGGTCCAATTGACTGCAATAACAGGTATTATTCTCTTGTCTGCAACTCCCTGTCCCACAGTCCTTGCGAGACATCATTCCAAGCTTTTATTAGCCACATAATTGAAATACCCCCTCATTACCACATGATATTCTGGTAAGCATAGGACCACCCATATGAGCTCCTGAAAAGATCTCAGAATAGCTGTTAGAAGCATAATTATTTGCTAGAAGGATTTTTTTCCCCCCATATAAAAAGGTACCTGCCAGAAAAAGGTAGCGTCCCTGATTATCCCCAACCTTTACCTGCACCTCAAAAAACAGTTGCTTATGTAGTAATGTAGCCATGCCACACTGTTAAAAAAGTACCCACTTGTTTTAACTTTTAATGTTTGTTTGACAAGCGAGTTCCCTTTCTGCTTTAAGCTGTCGCTACATTTAGAGTAAAGAGTATTCCTGCAACGTTGAGTTATAATATTAATCTATACATCTGATCTCCTATAATAAGAGAAAACTCTTTTGTCATTTAATTTTATGTATATATAAATCGCAACAGGATGCCCCCCAGACTAGACATCCCATGCCCTTCAATAATAATTCTGCAACAAGTCTGGCCATCATTCAGTGCATTCTTCTATTTCCATCCTCTTTTTAACTATTACTGCCACAGCCGCAACCCATCCCTTCCCTATCTACCATATCTCCCCTCCCCACCCTATAACTCCTATAACATTATTCCAGTATGCCACAATTCCTAGAGAGTTGTGCTATTACCACCTCCCCCCCCCACACACACACTCTCTCTTCTTCTACAGAGCTGAGATACAGTACTTTGCCTTCATGACAGACATGTATCTTAGTGGTATAGAGTAGGGTAAACAGAACTTCCGTGTTATCCATTTTTGAGCAAATAAGTGCCATCTTCCTTTGGTATGGAGCCCTCTTGCAAGTGACTTTGGTTTGAGCACCTTCCAGGCCCAATTTCTTCTGCAGCCATCATTCAAAGTTGTTAAGTAGTTCACTGCCTCTTGCCTCCGCCAGTAATCTCACCAACTCTATTATTCATCAGCTCTAATTTTCCTGATCCTCTAAATCAGTGGTCTCAAACTGGCGGCCCGGGGGCCACATGTGGCCCACTAGGTACTATTTGAGGCCCTTGGTATGTTACCATTGTTCTGGAACGTTGCCCGCCTCACTGCTGTAACCTCACGCAAGCGCTTTCCTGCATCTTTCTGCATGTTGCACTGCTTGCAGCTATGTATAGCTGAAATTATCAGAAGCAATTAAGAACAGGTCTGTTCTTAGGCACATCACAGTATGGCATTTGCATGCTGTTGTAGCAAGGAATCCATTTTGTCTAGTTTGTTTTAAGGCATTGTGATATAGCATGCCAAAATCAGCCTCCAGCTTTCTTTTACTCCTGCTGCAAAAATCATTAAAGGAAAGGAAAATGGAGGCTACTGCCAGCAGGAGTTGGTGACCCCTTTTCCTGCCTCGCACCTGCCCAACTGGAATGCTCTTCCTGTACTCCCAATTTTCCACACCCACTGCAAAAATGAGCAATTTGGACATTTGCATCAAAACTCGACGTAATTGCAATCGATCCATCGTAAGCCTATAACTCAGATGAGGATTCCCCTTAATTTTAATATTGAAAGAGGTGTTTAGTTTAGCACAGTATCTTCTCTGCAGCCTTGGAACAATTCTGGAACTGTATGCTACTATGCATCAATGTGATTAGTCTTTGATATGTATTTCTTCACCTTGCTGATATATAAATATATATATATATATATATATATATATATATATATAATGTATATTGTATCTTTCTATACTGGCTTACATGAGAATGGCATTTAAAGTGATATCTTTCTCAAAAAAAAAAAAAAACACTAAAAAAAAGAAGCAATTAAGAAAAGATTTATAAACTATAATGAGTTTTACCTCATGCAAAGTTGGCATTTCTTTAATAAGACATTAACTATTTTTTCTGCGGACCTCCAAGTACCTACAAATCTAAAATGTGGCCCACTGCTCTAAATGTCAAGTCAAGTATTATCAGATTATAGCTGTGTGAGTTGTTCATTCAGTCTCACTGACATCTTCCTGAGCCGATATGTGAAATTCAGCAGGTGTGCAAGTCAAATTGTTCTTGTATCTCAACAATTACTGATGTAATTTATTCAATCTATCCTCCAACACTATTGATACAATCTTTGAAATCTATGTAAAATCTCCAGTGAATCCATCATTCATCTGTGCCATATTTGGTGATATAGATTTTCTTTTCTCCCTCTGTGCTTTGGATATTTTCAGTGGCATTACTTAGACCCATGTGTTCTATCACTGTACATGCTCTGCAGTTAGTTTGTACAGTAAGAAAAATAATTGTTAAAAAGGTCTCAGTGCTGGCAAAAATAAATATACCAAACTTCAGGGGTCAGCAGGAGCCCAACCATGTCAGCTTAACTCAACTGTTTATCGAAATTCTAGGTTCAACAGTAAAACAATTTGTTAAAACAAACTGCTCAAATTTATCATCGCTGAGACAGATAGCATCCACGCAGGAATAAGAGATGAACGTATGGAATAAATTTCCCGTAGCAGCTTTACTCAGAAGGAAAGCAATGATGCTGACACTGCTATGCAATTGTGTGTTTTTGTGGACTTCTAAAAAGTACTGCTTTAGAAAAGCAAAAAAGAAATACAATCCAAAATCCAATCTATAATTTTATGCTTTATGAGCAAGTCCAGGTCTGTTAGTGTTAAAAGAAAAACAGCTAGATTGACCAACTTCTTTCACAATCTACATTACCAAAATTAAAGTGCACTGACTTTCTAAGATATTGTAAAGCTGATTCAATCTATGAGTGTAAGGTCTGGGTAAAGTAAACTATATCAATCTATTGTATTACATAAGTTCAAGACTAATTTTGTATAAAAAAAAATTAAAAGTACAGTATATGCAAAACTGCTGTTACGAGAGACTTGTGTAAATAAATTACCAGGGTTTGAAGTCTGACTTCTAGCAGAGGCAAAGGCAAAACTACCGTATTTTCATTTTTTTTCCACCCAAAAGTGGGTGGAAATGTCGGTGCGTGTTATGCAGCGAAGATACCTTTTTTAAAACAACCCCCCACACCGTCTTCCCTTTTTTTAATGTCCCTTATAGCCTGGTGGTCCAGCGGAGTATCTGCTGACAGGAGTGAGCTTTCCTGCCTGGGCCCGCTCTGCTTTCTGAATGGCTGTCAGTTCTCGCAGGACTCGCGAGAACCGATAGTAGCCATTCAGAAAGCAGAGCGGGTCTAGACAGGAACAAGCTTCTGATCCCTGCTATCGCTGCTTGGCTCGTGCTGAAACCTGCCTGCCGCTGCCTTCTACTTCATGCTCGGCGTCCTGCACGTCCTGCTGCCCTGCTTTCACCAGGGGGGGTGCAAAGTGTGCGGGCAGAAAACAAAGAGTAGAGCAGAGCGAGGGAGTCTGGGGGGGGGGGGGGGAGATGCGATCCGGAGGGCTTTTGTCTGGAGAAGGGAAAGGTCGCAGCTGCTGGGGGTGGGAAAAGAAGGTTCTTTTAATGCCACTCGCATCGTTTCTTGTACTGGCAGGTCTTTCCACGAGGGGATGAGGAAGGAACAGAATACGGCATGTTCTACTTGGTCTGAAACCTCTATGCCAGGAAAACCATTTCCATAAGTTTTAGGAGCAGAGATACTTTAAAAGATTAGATACATAGAAACATAGAAGATGACAGCAGAAAAGGGCAACTAATATTAGCAAACAACAGCTCAGTCCAGCCACTAATGAGACAATTCTGTAACGTGGACCCACCATTTGGGCACTATAATAATGCAAGTAGCGAGCCTTCTATCCGCCACCAACTCCAGACTCTGTCCCTTCTTTCTTGCTGTATGCCTGGAACAGGTTACCAGAGTCCATAGACTGTTATTGAGACAGACATGAGGGAAGCCACTGCTTGCCCTGGATCAGTAGCACAGAATGTTGCTACTCTTTGGGGTTCCGGAATCTTGCTATTCTTTGAGATTCTGCCTGGAATATTGATACTCTTTGGGGCTCTAGAATCTTTTGTTACTGGGGGGTGTTTAAAAAAGGTATGGGGGACAGGGAGCAGAGCCTGACAGGGAGTGAGGAGACAGGGTGCAGAGCCTGATATATATTAGTACACAATTTAGTTCAGAATGTTTTTTTTTCTTGTTTTCCTACTCTAAATCTAGGTTGTGCCTTATAGTCAGGTGCGTCTTATGGTGCAAAAAATATAGTATGTTACTTCCCTGTAGCAGGTACTCTCTTTAAACAGCAGGATACAAATCCTCAGAAATGGGTGCCATCACTATATGGAGCCCATGCACCAAAACACTATATCTCAAAATATTTTGAAGCTTTTTGAAAGGTACTATAGCATATGCACATGACCTCCCATGTTGCATTGTCACACAGGACCTCCTCAGTCATTGAACAGCTGAATTTAGGAGACATGTGGGAATATTTGTTGAGAATATCTCCTCACAACTAGAACTCCCAGGCAACAAGTTTTTCAACACAATGGGAAAAACCCCACAAAAAAAAGGAACTATCAAAGAAAAGAAAGAGCAAATATTTTGATGGCAATGATCTTTTTCAGTATTGTACTTTATATTAAAAAGACACACCCTGGAAAACAAGAAAATGAGTCCTAGGAAGGACGAATCTAATCTTCATTTTATATACTGAATCTACTCCCTAAGGAGCTCGACTCGGTTTACAGTTCGTTAAAAAATGAACCATAACAAATAAAAACTGTGGAATAAAAACTGAAGTTGGTTAGATTAGATGGATGGAAAAAGTTAGAAAAAAAGTATGTTGAATTGCTTAAAATTACTATTCGACAGCTAAAATCAAATTAACTATTGTGAAAACAACCAGGTTTTTAAACTTTTCGAAATTGATATAATTGATCTATCAGTCTTAGAGAATCTGAAGTCCATTCCAAATTCTCACCAATTTAAATGTAAAAGATTTACTAAAGATGAAATTGTATTCTAAACCTCAAAGAGATTCTGGTGAGGTACCGGGAAAGATGGTAGAGGCGCTGATAAAGGACCGCTTCATTGACCACCTTGACGGACACAATCTGATGAGGACCAGCCAGCACGGCTTCAGCAAAGGAAGATCTTGCTTGACGACTTGCTGCACTTCAAGGGAGTTAACAGACAGATAGACAAAGGTGACCCGGTTGGACATTGGTATATCTGGATTTTCAGAAGGCGTTCAACAAGGTCCCGCATGAATGACTGCTTCGGAAAACTGCGAGCCATGGAATTGAGGGTGAAATACACGTGGATTAAAAACTGGTTGGCGGATAGGAAAAAGAGAGTGAGGTAAATGGACGATACTCAGACTGGAAAAGCGTCACGAGTGGAGTTCTGCAGGGTTTGGTGCTTGGACCCATGCTCTTCAACATATTTATAAATGACCTGGAAATTGGAACAACGAGCAAGGTGATAAAATTTGCAGACGATACGAAGTTATTCAGAGTAGTGAAGACAGAAGGATTGTGAAGACCTGCAACATGACAAACATGCTCGAGAAATGGGCTGCGACATAGCAAATGAGGTTTAACATGGATAAGTGTAAGGTGATGCATGTCTGTAACAAAAATCTTATACACGAATACAGAATGTCCGGTGCAGTACTTGGAGAGACCCCCCCCAGGAAAGAGACTTGGGAGTACTGGTCGACAAGTTGATGAAGCCGTCCACGCAATGTGCGGTGGTGGCGAAAAAGGCGAACAGAATGCTAGGAATGATTAAGAAGGGGATCACGAACAGATCGGAAAAGGTTATCATGCCACTGTACCGGGCCATGGTACACCCCCACCAGGAATACTGTATCCAGCACTGGTCGCCGTACTTGAAGGACACAGTACTACTCGAAAGGGTCCAGAGAAGAGCGACTAAAATGGTTAAGGGGCTGAAGGAGTTGCCGTACAGTGAGAGATTAGAGAAACTGGGCCTCTTCTCCCTTGAAAAGAGGAGACATGATCGAAACATTCAAGATAATGAAGGGGATAGACTTAGTAGATAAAGACAGGTTGTTCACCCTCTCCAAGGTAGGGAGAACGAGAGGGCGCTCTCTAAAGTTAAAAGGGGATAGATTCCGTACATAGATTCCATACAAATGTAAGGAAGTTCTTCTTCACTCAGAGAGTGGTGAAAAACTGGAATGCTCTTCCAGAGGCTGTTATAGGGGAAAACACCCTTCAGGGATTCAAGACAAAGTTAGACAAGTTCCTGCTAAACCAGGATGTACACAGGTAAGGCTAGACTAAGTTAGGGCACTGGTCTTTGACCTAAGAGCCACCACGGGAGTGGACTGCTGGGCACGATGGACCACTGGTCTGACCCAGCAGCAGCAATTCTTATGTTCTTATAGAGAACAGACTACTGTCAGGTTAGGAATCTGTTTACAAATAATGAGTTGTGAATGTATGGACTAAGCCTATGTCACAGTTCTGAAAATTTCTATAGATGCCAACCACAGATCTAATTCACTAATACCTACCAGTGAATGAACATCATCTGCAGCAGAAAGGGGGTCCCCAGAGCAGAAGGAGTGGAGCAAGCTCTCCAGGTGTGGGAGATTGCTCTGTCCTTCCCCCACTGTCGTCATCAGACATCGTTCAGCTGACAGAGAGCCCAGAGGGGCAGCACCTCTACAATTGGGTTCTGCTCGTGAAGAAAAGACCATCTGCAGCAGTAAGGGGTCCCCAGAGTGAAGGAAGCCAGAGCAAGCTCTTTGAGCATGGGAGGTCACTCCGCCCACCCCAACTCCCTTCCCGGTCATCAGATATTGTCTATTAAACCATTTGCGCAGCAACTTGTGCAGCAGAGAAAATCCTGACAGAACACCAATTCACCAAGTGACCTCTCCTGTAATGAAATACCAGATAAGGGATATTAGAAAATCTTACACACAAGGAGGGTAAAGGGGATGGGACTTGAAAAAAATACCGTATTTTCTGTGTGATTATACAATCAAAGTGGTTTAGTTTACACAGGTACTTATTTTGTACCTGGGGCAATTACGTATTTAGTGCCTTGCCCAGAGTCATAAGGAGCTCCAGTGGGAATTGAACTCAGAACCTCAGGGTGCCAAGGCAGCTGCTCTAATCATAGGCCACTTTCTCTCGCTTGAGTTCAAATATCTTATAAAGTCTACAGAAAAGGAACAAACTTAGAAAGACGGAAAACTGGTAAAAAGACACACTGAGCTTGGAAACTGACTAGAAATACCAGTGGTTCCAGCCCAACCAAAGTTACCCGCTGAATTCAGAAAATGCAGTTTCTCCAATATAGCATAAACATACCAACAATTTTAAACATGGAGACCAAGAAATGACTCCTTCCCAACTGACTGTCTTTCCCTCATGGTCAAGGACACACAACACCCACATTATCCATTCCTGATATCAAAATACCACCAGGTGAGCTAGTCCTTTCACTCTAGGTTACATACCAAACCAACTACAACAAAGTGGGTACTATTATCTTGCATATGGCTGGTGGCCACCAAGAACTTTTTAGGTCTGCAACTAAACACTGATATCAAAAACAGAATCCCAGTTATATCCAATATCAGAAAGCTGATACAAACGGGAAGAAAAAAAAATAGAAATGACCACCTCAAAGAATAGAAAACAAAAGAACAGAAATCACACACACAACTCCAGGAGAAACTTAAAAACAATCATGCGATTGACTTGAATCCCACCCAATAATCCTACTTATACCATGCTGCTATGTAAATGCAACATCCAAATGCAACAAAACCACCCAGATCAGAGATGTAATAGTGGACTGTGAACTAGGAATAATATTCATCACAGATCCTGCAACACTAGAGATCTGCCCAGATACAGATCAGCAGACAAAAGGAAAAAGGGAGGGTGGTAGCAATGATACATTTCAGTTATAGAAATATAAAGTCGGCTCCCTATGCAAACTAGAAATAGAGCTGTTATTCTGTCAACTTAGAAGTAACCCTGTACAACAACTTCTAGACCTCATACTCTGTTAAAGACCTCCCAGTCCATTGTCAAAATGTGCACCTGTGATGGGGTGTATGTCCCATCATCGGGAATAAAGGAATAGGGAAGGGACCTTAAACTAAAGGGACAATGAGCTAGATTCACTAAACAAACCGATCAGTTTGCGAGCCCTTTGCAGGCTGCATCCAAGCTAACAATCAAAGCAGGAATCTGATGTTTAGCAACGTGAGATATAGCAAGCAAAACCCTACAAACATTAGTCACTGATTGCCAATCCTTCACAAACCCCAATGGTTCAGGGCCAATCAGGTAGGGAAGACACACAGAGACAATCTGCAAGGATCTTGGCTAAGATTTTCAAGTCCACATTGCAGATAGCATGCCCCCATGAACTATGTGGAGAAAATCTTGCAATGGAACACAATTGTAATATAAGTTTGGTCTCTTGAGTTAAATTGCTTGTATTTATAGTTTAAATGGACCCCACTTCTGGTTATTTTCCAGGCTACTTTGGATGCATTTGTAGTCAATAGGAGAAGGTTGTATTTTAATTCCTTATAGGTATGTAATGTATTGAGTCACAACATACATGTTTGCATGCAGCACTGCAGTATCTATACTAGCGTTTTTTGAACATACATCATCACACTAAGGCCCCCTTTTATCAAGCCACATAAGGCTTTATCATCACAGGCCGCAACAGTAAAAGCTCCAATGCTCATAGAATTCCTTTGAGCATCGGAGCTTTTACTGCAGCGACTTGCAATAAAAACCCCCAACACAGCTTGATAAAAGGTGGTCTAAGTGTGTATAGTTTTTTGGCACAGTTCTTTTACATGTTTATCTATTGCCATTGTGAACACTTCATTTTGGTTTTATATTTAGCACCAATATCAATTTAAATGTATATGTACTATTAATGATTTGATTTGCATTATCAGTTTTGATTTTATAGCTTTTACCCCTGACGCAGCCTGAGGGCGAAACATGGCTATGTCGGGTTTGTCATCAATAAATTGATCGGATAAGTGTGTTGGTTTGCTTTGTTTCTCTTTGTTTTGTCTCTTTGTTCTGAAACTTTGGTGTGGAGCATGAAAAGAATAGCGTTTGTATCACAAAGGGCAAACCTTTTCCACTTAAAACCACAAGTCTGTCTAGTATAGTGTCATCTAGAAGCCATAAGGATCTGCAATATGTTGTCAGGTGGACCCAAAGCAGTGAAGATACCCTTCTCAGTATCCAGAGGGACCATCCTGTGTTGCAATGTAACATTGTCCTTTAAGCTTGTGAGATCAGTGTTGGAGAATTACCCAACCTGATGGGTCATCTTATGGATCTCTCTTAAAGGAGAGGAAAACAGACCATCTTGGCAAAAAGAATCATGGCCTTCTCACCCTCTTTTTGAGTTTTAAGAGAGTCTTTGCTATGAGTGGAATTGGAGGATATATGTACAGAAGACTCACTCACAATCTAAGAGAAAGACTTTAGAATCTAGTTTGTGAGTCTCTACCCTGGAGTAGAAATAAAGTACTTTTTTATTCTGAGAAAATACCAAGAGATTCACCACAAGTATGCCCTTTTCATAAAAGATGTCCTTCCTATCTCTGAGTCCAGAGACAATGTGTGGGACTGGAGTTCATAGCTAAGTTTGTCCGCCATGGCATTGTTTTTCTGTAGCCAAGAATGTGACTCGGTCATCCTATGAGAGATACTCAGGATTTAGAAGAGGACTATCACAACAAAGAGAGAGTTAAGATCGTATTCTTCCTTGCTTGCTGATATAGTGCCATGACTGCTTGTTAGTACATCTGGACAACGATAGTTTGTTAACCAACTGATTTCTTAGAGCATTCCATATAGTTCTTAACACCAGGGAATTTGCCTGATGAAATTTTCCCCCAAGTGTAAAACCCATGTACAGATGCTCTCCTGCTCAGTATAGATCTGGTACAAGGCTGTTGGAGGCATTTAGAAAGGTGTAATTGTCACCAGATTAGATTGATCCCATCTATGAGGACAGAGAATTATCGAAAAATCTGGTGATGCAAACTATGTCTAGCAATCTGAGTGGGCAGAGATCACTGAGATCATAAGGTCAATTGGGCCCTTCTCATTCCGAGATGTGCTGAGGGAGTTAAATGTACTCTTGAAGACAAGTATCAACTTACAGTTATCAAGGTGGGAATAATTTCTTGTGAGAGACTTTTAAGTCATGTCTAGCAGTACTCTTATGAATTTCAATAAAGGTAATGGGCTAAATGATTTTGGGTGTTTTACACATGCTAATAACTCCAGCATCTGGATGTTTATGTGTATGGAGTTTTAAGCCCATACCACATCCCTGCTCAACTCTACAACCCCTCTCTCTCTATCTCTCCCTCGCTCTCAGAAAAACTTTATGCTTGTCCCATATTTTCTTATATTCAAATACTGTACTAGTATCCACAATCTCTACTGATAGACTGTTCAATGCCATGTATACACCAACCTTTCTCTAAAGAAAGATTACTTTCAAGTGTACTCCCTTTCACCCTCATTCCATAACCCATTTCCCTAAAGTCTTTTCAATAACAGATCACAATACTAAAAAATGTGCTAAGCAGGTTGTACAGTGCTAAATACTTTCTACACCATACAAAACAGTAAATAAAAAAATGCACTTTGGGAAGATTGAGACAAAAAAAGAGAAACTATTTACACACCGTTTCCCTGGATAATATTTATTCTAAATGAGTTAAATGGCTGATTAAAAAATGAAGAACACGAACTACAACATCTGTTTCTAAATAAAACTTCCTAACTACTATGCTAATGAGCCTTTCAAATCATACTTACCTTTCAACATTAGACAAGTCAAGATGTTTCTCAACATCTAGTAGAACCTCAAGGAAGAAGTGTAGACGTTTTTCCTCAAACTGCTGGCATTGCTCAAATACCTGCCCCATGTTTTCCAAGTACTGTGGTGTGCAGGATTGCAAGTCTTTCAGAGCTCTCTCATACTTCTCTCTTGCCTGAAAGCAAAAATATATTGCATAATGGATATTCAGATATGGATAAATTAGTTGAACATGAACCACTGAGAGCAGCACAGATCCTATTTTTGGATGGTGCATATTAAGATTCCTAGTTGGTTTGCAAATGGATTTAGTACATACAAATAGGAAAAATGTTTCTGATATTACAGTGGGTGATCATCTGGCACCCAGTGATCATTGTATGGTTTAATAGTAAGACACGTATAGAGAGCTCATTCAAAAGTAAAAGTTCTAGACTTTTTCTTTTTTTTAATTTTTTTATTCTTTTTCAAACTTACATCAAGTGCACAAAAAGAACAACATGAAATACTATCATATAACACTTGAACATCATACATTATATTCTTAATATGTAAATTAATTAAAAACCCTCTCCCCTCCCATCTTTCTATACAATCATTAAAACTATCATATTCCTTCAAAATTTCAATTTCACTACATCTTATCTTCCAATCCCCACCCCCCCTATGTATATTATCAAAGAAAAATGATGCCTATTCACTACAAAAATCAACCATCGGTCTCCATATCTTTAAAAAATTTTTATAACTTCCTTTCTGTATTGCAATTGCTCTTTCCATCTTGTAAATGTGACACAGGGAATTCCACCAAAACGTATAATTGAGATTACTATAATTTTTCCAGTTGTTAGTAATATGTTGCATAGCAACACCCGTCATCATCAAAAGCTTATTGTTATGTGCTAATAATTGACTTTTTTTCCTTATAGACATACCGAACAGAACAGTATCATATGATATTTCCACATGATTTTCCAATAAGCAATTTATTTGAGACCAAATTGAATTCCAAAAATTCCTAATGCAGGGGCAATAAAAAATTAGATGATCCAATGTCCCCACTTCTAGATTACAGTGCCAGCATCTATTAGATTTAGAGCTATCCAACGTTTGTAAACGAACTGGGGTCCAAAAAGCTCTATGTAATAAAAAGAAGAGGTTCTAGACTTTAAAAAAGTAACTTTGTTTAGACCAGTGTTTTTCAACCTTTTTTGGGCAAAGGCACACTTGTTTCATGAAAAAAATCACGAGGCACACTACCATTAGAAAATGTTAAAAAATTTAACTCTGTGCCTATATTGACTATATATAAAGTAATTCTCTTGAATAGGAATCAAATAAACACAAAGAAAGTATTTTATAATGCTGCCACCGCCAACAACACCGTTGGCGACGGTGGCACTCAAGTGGCTAAAGAGCCGCAGTTTGCCGGCCTAGGGACAACACTGGAGGGTGGCCAGCTGTGCACCCCCTTGGGACGTAAACCCGGGGTGGGGCAGACCGCCCCCCCCCCCACCCTGGTATGCCACTATCTGTACCTCACTCCCTCCCTATGACCAAAAATTCTCCTTTCTTCTATTCCCCGTGTACACAACCATCTCTTTCCCTCCCTTCCTCTCTCCAAAGTCCATGCCTTCTGTGTCCAAACACTCATTCCCTCCCTTCCTCTCTCCCAAGTCCATTTCTTCTGTGTCCAAAAACGCATTCCCTCCCCCACCTCAGCATCTCTTTCCCTCCCTTCCTCTCTCCCAAGTCCATTTCTTCTGTGTCCAAAAACGCATTCCCTCCCCCACCTCAGCATCTCTTTCCCTCCCTTCCTCTCTCCCAAGTCCATGCCTTCTGTGTCCAAAAACCCATTCCCTCCCCCACCTCAGCATCTCTTTCCCTCCCTTCCTCTCTCCCAAGTTCATGCCTTGTGTCCAAAATGCACTCCCTCCCCCCTTTTGTGTTCCGTGTTTGCCTCCCAGCCCATCTTTGCAACTTTCTCAGCAAAACGAAGCTCAAGCCGCAAGGCTTGTCTTCTGCTTCCTGCCTGCCCTGCCGCGCACAAATAGCCGAACGGAAGTATTCTCCGACGTCAGCGCTGACGTCGGAGGGCAGGCTTTGCTTAAGCCCTCCCTCCGACGTCAGCGCTGACATCGGGGAACGCTTGCGATCGGCTATATGTTAGCTGCAGGGCAGGCAGGAACAGAAGACGAGCCTCGCGGCTCGAGATGTATTGAACTCCGCGGGTCCCCCATCCAGCTCTCTCCTGTCCACGTGGGGCGGACCGCCCCTCTCCCTAGACTGGTGGTACTGCCCTGATGGCGGCCCTGACTGTACGGCACACCAGGCAACATCTCGCGGCACACTAGTGTGCCGCGGAACAGCGGTTGAAAAACACTGGTTTAGACATCAAGAAATTGTTGTCTAGATGGGAACATCTGGAAGTAGCAGCAAAGAAGTGGGCAAAACTGAAAGGATCTATTGTAAGGGCAACAAACCATTTTGTAAGGAAAATAAATAAGAGGAAAAGAAGGTTACTTTGGTTCTCAACAGTAGTAACTGAAAAGGTAAGGGGAAAAAAAAAAAAAAGAGGTTAGCCTACATAAACTACAAAACATTGCAGAAAGAGGAAGACACTGCAACTACTACTATTACTATTTAACATTTCTATAGTGCTGATAGGCATAAGCAGCACTGTACAGCATTTAACACTCGGTCCGTGCTCAGTAGAGACTACAATCTAAATTAACAGACAACAGGACAAGTAGGGGATTAGGGAATTTCTCAGGTTGAGGGGGGTTATGAGTTAAATGCATTCTCGAAGAATAGGTTTTTACTCTGGACCTGAATAGTTCCAGGGACGGAGTTTGATGTACTGACTTGAGCAGTTTGTTCCAGGTGTATGGTGCAACAAGAGAGAAGGAACATAGTCTGGTGTTGGCAGTAGGAGAAGAGTACTGATAAGAGAGATTTGCCTGATGAGACAGACAAAAATATCTGGAAAAGTTGAGGCTGGTCGAGTAGTCAGGAAAGCAAAGATGCAAATGGAAGAAAAAGTAGCCGACAGTAAAACAGGGGGACAACACATTTTTTAGGTACATTAGTGATAGAAAGAAGCACAGAAGTAGCATTGTGAGACTCAAAGGTGAAGGGAAGGGATATGTAGAAGCTGAAAGATAAGGCTGAATTGCTTAACAAATATTTCTGTTCTGTGTTCACAGCTAAAGCATCATAAGCAGGACCACAGAAAACAAATGCAAATAGGAATGGAGGTGTGGTAGACCCCAATTGATTTTCAGAGGATTGTGTTCACAAGGAGCTAACTAAACTAAGGTGGACAAAGTGAGGGGCCGGATAGTGTACATCTGAGGGTACTAAAGGAACTTAGGGAAGTTCTGGCATCTCCGCTGGCTGACCTTTTCAATGCATCACTAGAATTGGGAGCGGTACTGGAGGACTGGAGAAGAGTGTATGTGATGCCTCTCCACAAAAATGGAAGTAAGGAAGAAGTAGGGAACTACAGGCCAGAAAGCCTGACTGAAACATTAAAAAAACAAAAAAAAGTGACATTTCAGGAATCCAGTAGATTAAAGGACCCAAGGCAAATCTGATCAATTTCTTTGACTAGGTGACCAGAGAATTGGATAGAGGAAGGCGTCAAATAAACTAAGTGCCCTCAGGATAGGCCCCAAAGTGACAGACTGGATCAGGAACTGGTTGAGTGGAAGATGACAGCGGATAGTAGTCAATGGAGATCGATCTGAGGAAATGGAGATCGGTCTGAGGAAAGGGATGTTAACAGTGGCAAGCCTCAAAGGTTCGGTTCTTGGGTCTGTTCTTTTTAACATTTTTGAAAGTGATATTGCCTCTTTGCGGATGATACCAAAATCTGCAATAGAGTAGACACTCTTGATGGTGTGAACAACATGAGGAAAGACCTAATAAAGCTTGAAGAATGGTCTGAAATTTGGCAGCCGATTTAATGCTAAGAAATACAAGGTCATGCATTTGGGCTGCAAAAACCCGAGGGAATGGTACAGTTTAGGGGATAAAGAACTTTTGTGCTTGAAAGAGGAACGGGACTTGGGTGTAATAGTACGTGATGATCTTAAGGTGGCCAAACAGGTTGAAAAGTTGACAGCAAAAGCTAGAAAGATGCTAGGGTGAGGTATGGCCATTAGGAAAAAGGAGGTATTTATGCATTGATGCCCCTGTATAAGACTCTGGTGAGACATCATTTAGAATATTGTGTACAATTCTGGAAACCGCACCTTCAAAAAGATATAAACAGGATGGAGTCGAGCCAAAGGAAGGTTATTAAAATAGTCTGCGGTCTTCGTCATAAGATGTATGGGGAAAGCTTACAAGATCTGCATGTAGGTCCTTCAAAAACTCCTTCCACCCTTTTAACCAATAGCCACAAGGCTTCACAATAATCTAAAATAGCCAGGAACATACTCCACCCTACACAATCGGGTTTCAGAACCAACTACAGCACAGAGACACTACTAGGTTCCCTCCTAGACACAGCTAGACAACACCTCAGCATAGGTAGAAAAATGCCGATTATACAACTGGATCTCACTGCAGCATTTGACCTGGTGGACCACAACATCCTACTACAAATACTAGATACAATAGGAATCACAGACAAGGTACACACATGGTTTCAATGATTCCTACAATCCAGAACTTACAGAGTAAAGTTGAACAAAGAAAAATCAGAACCATGGTCCAACCCCTGCCCAACCACTATCCCCAACTCTCTTCAATCTCTACATTGCATCCCTCGGCACCTGCTTGGACAAATTAGGCTTAACATCCTATAGCTATGCAGATGACATCACCATTCTCCTTCCTTTTGACCAACCAACGTTCTCCATGACAGACACACTACACAGGACACTTGAAATAGTTTCAACATGGATGAATAATCATGGATGAAACTGAACCTGGACAAGACAAAATTCATTCTCGAAAATAATAAAACCTTAACTATAACAAATCTAGTAATAAACTCAATCACATACCCCATACAACCCACTCTAAAACTTCTAGGAATGACAATAGACAGATGTTGTACCATGCAACCACAAATCAACAAAACAATAAAAAAATCATTCATGTCATGAGATACTTAAGGCAAGTTCGAAAATTCTTCGACAGAACACAATTCCAGCTCTTGGTCCAGTCCCTAGTCCTAAGTCTTCTAGATTACTGCAACATACTCTATCTCCCCTGTCCCACAAACATGATAAAACTACAAAACAGTTCAAAACACAGCACTAAGACTTATCTATTCACTGAGGAATCATGACCACATCACAGTGGCATACCTCGATTCATACTGGCTCCCAATACAAGCAAGAGTACAATTCAAATTATACTGCCTACTATTTAAAACCATAAACGGAGATAGCCCAGCCTACCTAAACAACCGCATAATCCAAACTACCTCAACCTGACACAGGAGAACTCAAACCATTCACGCATCCCCCAATCAGAGGCGTCAAACGAAAAAAAAAAAAACTGTACGATGGCCTTCTAGCCACAAAAGCAGCAAAACTAGACTACCAACTCTCCAATTTACTGATAACGACTCCAGACTGCAAATCATTTAGAAAAGAAATAAAAAACATCCTACTCAAGACGTTCTTGAAGACAAACTAACACCGCAAGACTCATCCCAATTCTCTGAAGCAACTCGCTCTACTCTTCAATTCCTCTGGAAATGGCCAGAAAACTTCTTTTGTAATCCGCCTTGAACCGCAAGGTATTGGCGGAATAGAAAATCACTAATGTAATGTAATTATGATACTCTATCCCAGTAGGTTGCTTATTTGTTTGGGACACTATTATGTAGAATTTTAGCACTGCATATTTTGTATTACTTGCAAAATAATGCTACAGAGGGTAAAGGGTGTTACAGAGGTTATGCTTTATGAAAATGTTTAATTAAACGCTGTAGGTAAGTGATATGGCTGTTCTTATGTCCCTTGGATATGCATACAGTTTGTTTAATGCTGTATCAGATATTTCTGTTTCTAATAAAAAGTTTTCAATACACCCCTAGCTTCATCAGAAAAGTTTCCAAGTTTATTAACATTTGATATACCGCCTTAAAAAAAATTGTCAAAGCGGTATACATTATATTAAAATATAAAATTGGGAAAATATTATTAATACTTTGGGGAGATACATGACAGACAGACATAAGGGAAGAAGGATAGAACTACAATCATATATAGGAGAGAGGGAGAAAAGGAAAGAACAATAGGAGGGAGACTATGCTCTTCCTTAATTATTTTTTGACAGTAGTCAGTGATCTGGGTCGGATGGGAAGTCATAAGCTATATGCATCCTTGAACATGAAGGTGTTTAAATTCGTTTTAAATTTGTCGATATTTTCTTCCTCTCAAGTAAGCTGGTAATGAGTTTCAGTGCTCAGGTGCACCTAGAGAAAATATGTTTGCAGGTTGTATCGTAAAAAAGGTGTCTTAAAGAAGGGATATGTAAAAGGTGTTGATTACTGGATCTTAGAGTTCTTGATGAGCAATAAGGGACAAGTAATATGTCAATGAAATTTGGTTTATGGAGAGATTTTGTTTTAAATGTTAATAGTAAAATTTTATATGTAATTCGGTGGGACAATGTGGTTTTATTAAAAACAGGGTTACATGATCAAATTTTTTTCCTTTGAGTATTAGTTTAATGGCAGTGTTTTGGATAATTTGTAGTCTGTGGAGTTCTTTCTGAGAGAGTCCATTGTACAAAGTTACAATAATCCAGTACAAAAAGGATCAAAGGACTCTGTTAGGATTGCTATTTTGTGTACATGTTATATATATATGTTTTAACTATTCATATATTTTCAATAAATTGGTTATCCTGCAGTTTGTTGATCGAGTCCCTTCCCCGCTCCTCTTGGTCTACAAGACCTATTCAGCCCATTAAAACTGTGTCAACAATGCTTCTGTGTGATGGTGCTGCGGATTTTTCAGAGCCATACCTCTGCCCACCAGGATGGTATTCTTCATAGTCACTGTGGAGACTACAGCATCTACCAATGGAGTATGCAATGGTTCCTGACATGGCTAATACCCTGATTCAAGAGGATCAACTGTATGTATAGACTTCTTAAGGACATCTTCAAAACTTCAGCATTGGAGACACTTAAGCAATGAGATACTGCAGCTCTTCTCGATAGAAAATCAAAACCACAAAGTCGTCCTCACCTAGGGGCAAGTCCTCCATCCACTCAGCCAAAACCAGGTCCTGCTCCAATGCATCCTTCCCTGTCCACTCCAGATCCTTTCAGAGGGAGAGGCAGTAGCCTCCAAGAGATCTTCCTCCTTAGCAGCATCATATGAAGCTGGAGAAGATAAAAGCTCCTGAAGAGGACCCCACCTCTACTGTTCTGCCTGAGCACCATCCCTGCACAGGCAAAATGCTCTGTATGTAGCCAGGATGAAGTTGGGAGGAAAATCTACACTGGAGAGACCTGGCAGCATTGGATCATCCATCTGACTCTCTGCCAAAGAAATGGGCTCCACAAGTAGCATCAGCTCAGACATAGATGAGACATTCAAAATGATGGT
Organism: Geotrypetes seraphini; assembly: GCF_902459505.1. Classification (NCBI taxonomy): domain Eukaryota; kingdom Metazoa; phylum Chordata; class Amphibia; order Gymnophiona; family Dermophiidae; genus Geotrypetes; species Geotrypetes seraphini. The sequence continues at coordinate 64,428,361 of NC_047090.1, read as the reverse complement.
GGTTCACAAAGAAATCGGAGCCATCATCATTACCTATTCTACCTTAATCTCCACAGCTGCTGAGTCTCTGCAAGAGGAGCTTGAAGCCTGGGCCTCCCCCAAATATATGCACTTCGCTCTTTAGAGCAAAACCTCTTAGTAATTCCATCAATTAGGCAAGTAGTCTATTCATCTACTAGAGATCGTTGTTTCGCAGTCATTGATACATTCAAACAGAACACAATCTTGAATATTTTAAAACATTATTAAAAACCTTCTTGTTTATAGATGCATTTGACCAATGATTTGCAAAATGAAATAAGCAGCTCAGAGACCAGTCTGAAACAAGAAGCACAAAATGAGTTTTTAACCCTTAAACTCCCTACTTCCTTGCTTTTACTATTGATATTGTAGTTCTATCTTTACTTATATTATTTTAACCATTAGTTTTTTATGTAAACTGCATAGATGTTCTTCTATTGCGGTATATCAAGTGTTAAATAAACCTGGAAACTTGGATTGCGGTAGCCACTTTGAAAGCAGAAAAGATATGGTCAGGAGCAACTGGGTATTGCTCCTGCCTTGACTATCCACTAGACCAGTGTTTTTCAACCTTTTTACACCTATGGACCGGCAGAAATAAAATAATTATTCTGTGGACCGGCATCGGTCCGTGGACCGGCGGTTGAGGAACACTGGGCTAATTTGTGGGCCAGACCCCGCCCATCTCTACCCAATCTCCACCCCAGACCCCACCCCCATAATAGTACTAATTGCACCTTGCATGTCCCGTGCCTCATCTGGAAGCTTTCCCTCTGACATTGCACCGTTAGAGAGAAGGCTTCCGGTTCAGGCGCAGGATGCCCGTAGGAGCCACTGCCCATGGCTTTGTGCACTGAATCAGTTAGGAAGAGGGAGCTGGCTCAAAGATAATGCCGCATCGATCGCACCGTGGACCGGCGGTTGAAGAACACTGTGTTGGGCCTGATGCACGTGCTGGCCCTGTGGACCAGCAGGAAATTTCTGTGGACTGGCACTGGTCCATGGACCGGTGGTTGAAAGAACACTGCACTAGACCACTAGGGAAAGATGGTGGTCCCAGGGGGGCCTACAGATATGTCTAGGAGGGAGGCTCATTCTATGCATGAGAGCAGAGGAAAGGAGAAGGAGAGCAAGGGGAGTCAGCATAAAGTTTTGGTTTCAGTCAAAGCAAGGCTAAACCTGAACTTTGGGCTGTTTTTTTCAGCTCCAAACAATACACGATCCTCACTAAACAGGATTGAACATCCAATTAAATTAATGATAATTGTTGAACAAAGATGACAAACCAACTTGTGTCATTCTTCACATTTCTTTATTTGAGTGTTCTTGCTCCAATGCTATAATGCCCGACGGGACACGTTTCACCAACACTGGCTTTTTCAAGGGTTCCAGCAGGGAGCACTTATTTACGGCTTCCTCTTACTTCCAGGGCAGGAGTTGTTCTATTTACCTCACTACCTATCTTCAAGAACTTTCTGTTTTTTTCAGCACCAAAGCCAAAAACAAAATTCAGTTTATAAGCTCTCATCAGAAAGAAGATGTAAAATCTTGTATAATGGAAGTTATCAATATACAAAACTTACAAACATATTTAGTCTAATTAACCCAGGACTATTTTTGTTTTGACAGTTGGTAGTTAATCTGCAATACGAAAGTATATTTTGCGATTCTAGTCAACCTTCTTGGTAAGCAAAACAGACAAAGCAGAAATACAGAATCTGACCTTCTGCACATCTTGTTTGCTTTTCTCCACTTTGTCCTGCAACTTCTTTAGCTGTTCAGGGTTAAGAGATGAATCAGCTTTGCTAGTTCCTTCCCGATAAGCTGCCAGCTTTTCTTCTTTACATGCTGCATGGTAAGCCTTCTTCGAACCTTCTACCTATAAAACCCAATAAAGTTACACATTCGACATATGAAAATTTCTAAGAATTCTAATTAAATGCAGTAAAACTGCATATCAGTGTCAGTGGTATGTTGAAATAAAAACATCATGAAAAAATGCTCTATAAAAACTCAGTCTGAAAACTACATTTTCAGCTGGACTTGAATGGTTATGACACTGAAAACTGAAGTCCAAAATGTCTTTCAGGGCTGAAGGAAGAATGCAAAGACAGCTGCTGCTACTATTGTAATGGTTGCAAACAAAAAGATAAAAAGCAATTTTTCCCCTTATTTTATTCTAACTCACCTCAGCCCTGCAAAAGATAATCCTCAGCCCAGGGGCCATGCACCAGGACTAACTTTCAGCACCTTGTTATTGTGGGCTATAAAGCCCACCACTATGTGTTACATTCCCTGAATCAGCCACAATAGTAAGATCTGAACTGGGAATCAAACTCAGGTCTCTCAAACACCACCGAGTCTCTAGGCAGACTCATTTTACTTTTGATTAAAACAGGAGAAAACCCTTTCAGCAAATTAATCTTAGCTTTCCATTAACAGGATTTTTAATTAGAAAATAGTCAATAAGAACAGCAGAACATACCTCTTTAAGCTTTTTTGCCCATGGTTTCTGAGCTTTCCGAAATCCATCATCTGCTTCTTTTGTTTCCTTAAACCCACCCATCATCTGCTTATGAAATGCTTCTTTTTGCCAGTTCTTGATCTTTTCAAAGTCCTCGTTCATAAGCTGGTTTTTCACATCTAGATGCAGATCACTCACTTTTTCTGCTTCTGTCATTAGTGCATGCCAGGCCTTTTCAACAGTTCCATACTGAGGGCCTATAATAAAATAAGCCTTGTCAATTTTTAAGTTTCAAGTTTTCCTTGACGAGTTATCATTAAACATATTAATACACTCATTAGTCATATCAAAAATTGATTATTGTAATGCCCTGTACAAAGGGTCCACCTTAAAAGAAATACGCAGAATGCAAATTCTTCAAAATACCGCAATAAAAATAACTATGAAAAAGAAAAAATTTGATCATGTAACACCACTTCTAAAGGAAAAACACTGGTTACCAGTAAACTACAGAATCACTTACAAAATAGCATTACTCGCACACAAAATACTTATAAACAAAGCCCCTACATTCTTAAGAAAGATATCTAATACCGTACGCCCCCATAAAATCTTTAAGATCTGCAGATAAATCTTTACTAGTAGTTCCTTCACTAAAACATATATTCTAGGAGAGATATGATCTTTTCTGTCACAGCCCCGCAAATTTGGAACTCACTCCCACTCAATATAAGAGAAGAAAAATTACTGAGCAAGTTTAAAAGTCTCCTAAAGAGTTGGCTATTTAAGGACGCTTTCTAATGGATTCATTCTAAGTTACAATAGACTAGGAAGACGATCTAGTAAAAATTAAGCAGGTATTTGTTCCCCTACCTTTTGTGTCACTAGACCTTCCTTTTTTTATTATTTATTATTTTTTTTTAGAATTGTACTTTAAGCCAATTGTTATCGGCCTCCTTTCCCTAAATGTATTATTGTAATTAGTACTAATTGTTATGTTTGTTTTTTATTTTAACCCAATTTTTAACTTATGTAAATCGCATTGGATTTGGAGTATGCGAATAAATCAAATAATTTAGATAAACTTGAAGTACAAACCAAGGTAATAGAGGGAGATGGGATTTGCCCAGGGTTACCAGCAAAATCAGTGGTTCTTGAACCCTCAACTTCTACATTCTCTGCCTACTGTTCTAACCACTAAGCTACCTCAATCACATTTTGAGAAGAGCACTAGTTCCTCGTCCTTTCTCTTCCAACTCAAAACTACAGCTGAGATTCTGGAACCATAAGCCTGTATTTTTCAAACAGATTTTCCCTTTATTAAAAAAATTTAATTTAATTTAAAAACCCCACTTCCTCCCTCCCACTGGGGCCAATGCAGAAAACTAGCACACAGACAGAAGTGCACAGGTTAGTGTAATGTCTACTCTCAAATTTCTAAATATCCAATGCAGATAAAGTTTTGTGCAGAAATGAAAACTTGCATTGAGACACCAGAACACAGCAAATTAAGATGGAAGGTTATCACAGATACCACAGAGGCAGGAGCACGTGAGGATTGCTTCTGGTGTGTGGGAGGAGGGGGGATTGAATAGATTACCAGGGATTTATTTTTGGGGTGTTGGGGTAAGGGGCCTACTGGAATTTACTTTTGGTTGGATATTGGGGGAATCCACTAAACTACTCAAGATATTCGATGGGGGTAGAGGGTATCAGGAGAAAGACAGCTCTCTCTTTTTTTTGTCTCCCTATCAAGGGAGACTGTATGCTCTTCAGCAGCAAATGGCTATATATTAATGCTGCAGTTTATGTCAATTTTCTGACAGCACACACTTGCTAAATTGAAGAGTAATAACTGTGCATTCAGCTTGTGTAGCTTGTGTTTTAAGCTGTGAGCTAAGCCATCAGAATTTGGCTCCATTGCAAGCTTTCTGTATTAGCTCTACTGGTCATAGTCTAGTCATTGTATCTCTAGTCCCACGGATTGGAGCCTTACACCAGGGTTCCTTCAGGACTCAAAGAATGCTGGAGAACAGATTAACAATGAATGTGATTCCCCCACGCCCCCTCCTTGCCACAGCTGACCAAGGGACCCAAGCAGAAAGCTACCGCAGTCTGCAGTTAACAAGTAGATTACCTGCGATATAATAAAATTAAGATACCCCACAGCAATTCAAGACTGTGTGCCGATGTCTACTGCAGGGACACAATGCCAGAAACCTACCATAAAGTCTGAGGCAGCATAGTGCTCCCACAGTCTGCATCAGCCTCATCTCCCTTCCTTCTGCCCAACCAAAATTTAAAATAAAGTTCTTTGTCTAGGTTGATGGCGCTAGACAAAGGTTTTATTATTTTTTTAATTTGAGAGAGGGAGCCAACAGAATGTGGCAGTAAATTTTTGCCACTCAAGGAAGGATCATATTAAGCCTTTGCTGAGACAACACTGGCTGTCCATCCAAATTTCAAATCCAGCATAAAAAATTCTCATCTTAGCACACAAGGGTCTCTACAATATCTTGCTTCACAGATAATTTTACAAACTCACTCTAGGACACTCCAGTTACTACATGGTTGATGTCTACGCATATCTGCTGTTCACTCTGCTCTTCTCAACTCTATCCGTCAGAACGCTTTATTTTTGTGCAGCTCCCCTTCTTTGAAGCTCTATGCCACAAATGCTATGAACTGAACTTTCATTCTATACATTTAAAGAGGTGCTTAAAATATTTCTTTTTATAAAGGCCAATGAGATTCAGCAAGATGTAGGGATGGCCTGGAGCAAGCAGACCTTCACTCTCTCTGAGATAGCGTTCTTTTCTCTTTTAGATTTGATCTGGAAATCATCTTGTTATGTACTAAGGAAAGCAGATATATAAAGACAAATAAGCCATAAACTGGAATGAATGAATGAATTTACTTACTTATAGTCAGGGGTTCTAAAATAACAGGCATATTTTAGTGTTGGGGAATTGTAGGAAGGGGTTAGGATGAGGATCTGGTCATGGAGGGAGGGAAGGAGCCAATAGACTACCAGAGATGGGGGCCAGTAAAGAAAACTGAATGGTGTGCTGGCAACTTTGTTTGTTTTCCTTTTCCTGTCAGTGCATGAACCAATCACTACTCACATACTTAAGAGGAAGGACGACATTTTGCAGTGAGCTGCAGATTACCAACATGTTTTTCACCAAAGGATGAACAGACTGAAAGTTCTCTTTTGCTGAAGAGTGAGATCTGGAGCCCCCGAAACCGCCCCCAACCTGAGATCAAATATCTCAAGGGAAATTTATCCAAAGGGAAGATCTCTCTAATTGCATTCCTGGAGGCCAAAGTCAGTCAACCAAGGGTGGTGCTACAATCAATTCCATGCCAATGCCACAAATTTAGAACCAAAGATGCCGTGTATTTTAAGTATGCTGACTTTAGACCCCCCCCCCCCCCAAAGAAACAGCATATTGGTGTTTGACCCCCAATGCAGAAGACAATCCAAGGCCCATTCCAGAAAATAAGATGCCATTTTATGCTAAGGTTTATTCCCCACTGGTCTCCCTCCACTAAAGAAGCAAGCTCATTCATCCTTGGAAGATTAAAAACAATTGATCTTAACCTACTGTTGAGAGTCTGTTTCTTCTCTGGCTTTCTGGGAAGGGTGGGAGGGGGCTGGCTCTTTTTTTGTGAGGAAGAAAAGCAATGACAACAGGGTTGTAAATATTTTTTTAAAATGAAAAGGAGGTGGCCCACATACCCCCTGCCGCCACGTCTGCATGTTGCTGCTTCATAAGTCTATTCAGGACACCCCTCTTTTTACCTTTTTTTTTTTTTTAATTTGAGGGCCCTCGATATGTTTTATCATAATCACAAAAGAAAAATAAAACAGTTTTTTGATCATATGTCTCTTTTAGTTATAAATTACAATATTTATTAAGACTTAGCTAAGATTTATAAACTATAAAGAGTTTTTATCTCATGCAAAATTGTCTTCTTTAATAAGACATTAACTATTTTTTCTGAGGCCCTTCAAGTACCTACAAATCCAAAATGTGGCCCTGCAAAGGGTTTGAATTCGAGACCACTGCCCTAGAGGGAAGCTGACTCAAAAGCTTCTTAGAGGCAGCTTCCATGACCCAGTGATAGAGGCACCACTGAAGGCACCCCTCTACCAAGATGCCAGATGGACCAGGTCACCGAAGACATCTGCCAAAAAGGTCACCCCAGACTCCAGGTGAGTGACCTCAGGAGACTCCAAGAATTGCTGCAATGAAGTATGGACTTATATACACAGCTGCCACAAATAGTAGCCTCAATGCAGGAGGTCCCCAATGAAAAAGGTCACGTGGAGCTCCCTAAAAGGCCAAGCCCCCTTGAACTGGCACAGTGGTCGCTTTTGTGATCATAGTAACCAGGGCGTCCACCTTAGGAAACACCCAATACTTCTAAAACTCCTCAGCAGCAAAGGTATAGAGGCGAACAAGGGCCTATCTAGGGACTCCCACTCAGTCAGCATCATACATACGAGGGCCTTATCGAGTGGGAAATGCATTTCCAGCAGTAGCTCTGTCCTGAGGAGTCTGCAGTTGGAGACTTGAGCATAGCCAAGGCCCAGACGATATCGCTCAATGAGATAGCGCCTCATGGCAAAGAAAACTGGATCACACAAGACTGCTCTTCCTCTGCCGCCGCCTCTGCCCCCCCAAGTCAGAATCCACATGAAACTGGAGTCCAATCAGAGCTCAGAATCCTCCATCACCAGCTCTCCAAGGGAACCAGACCAACTGAGTCGCCCTGATTCCCTCTATGGTGCTTAGAACCCATAATGGCCCCTACAGGACCCCTCCAGACCCTACCCCAAAAATAGTAGGAAGGGGAAAACCCCCCCAGTACCACCACCCTTGCATGCCCTGATGAGAACAGTGGTCTCTTGCCGCTGAGAAAACAGCAACAGGAGAAAAAAAACAGCCTGGGAGAAAATGATCACCGTTTCTGCATTTCTGCAGTGATTGACAGGACTGTGAGTCTTGATAGTTCTTCAGCTCTGGTGGCACCACCCTAGCCCCTCCTGACCATTGCCAAAGTCAGAAACAACCCCTTACACAGAATCAGCAGCTGTACTCACCAGCATGCTTGACTTTGCAGTAGATATATGCAAGACTGCCCTGCTGTTCCAGATTCTCTGGATGCGCCTCATTTTTTTTTTTAAACTGCAATGATAGGGGAGGTTTTTGTGAATAGCTTTATCCCCTGAGCAATTGGTACCAGGCCCAATTAAAAAAAAAAAAAAAAGCCTAGGAGCTGCAGGACAACCCCTCAGAGACTAAACATTATGCTCTGCTCCTTGAAAGATAGGGTCTACAATCCCTTCTGTCAATATTATGTGTATGTGCGCGTGAGGGAAGGGGGGCCTCAAGACTAGAATCCCCTTACCAAAAATGTCCCCGTCGGGGCACTACTCAAATATCAACCATCACATCCTACAAGTCATATTGCAACTTTTTCAGCTGAGTTCTTTGGGGCAAGAGCCTACAGAGTATTGTACCACAGACAAACAACATGAAGCTGCCAGGTTGGTTCCAGGGCTGTACCACTCCTGCTGGCAGAAGACATTTACTTGCATGGACTGATCTAACAGCATAAGCAAAGAGGTTTATAAATCCAAGGAACTGTCAGGTCAAAATAAAAAACACAGAAAAAAGAAAAAGTATTACAAATATACAAGATGCAGCTTTCCAAATAGGGGTCAAGAAACCCAGAGCTCATGTATCCAAGAGTCAAAGCTAAAGGTGGTTTGATAAAGGCTAAGGGCCGACAGAGGTAAAAACTCAAAAATACCACAAAAATTCTCCAACAGGTAATTAACATTCTTCCTACTCTTACCTTTTTCTACAAGTTGCTTCCATCTTTTTGCCCATTCTGTCATCTGCAAAGCATAGGCTTTCTCAATTCTAGCTCGTTCATGGAGGCAGTTCATGAGATCATTGCAAAGTCGGTGACCATCATCTATTCGCTTTACGGTGCGTTTATAATTTCCAATCTACATCATCAAGCAGAGACGGCCAGTGTTAAAAAAAATTACAGGGCAGAAATGTACTTCACATTACAAGTAAATAAGAACTACAACCAATTAAATTACTACACACTCATTCTGCACCAGGACTAGCTTGCCACACATACTAACTAAATCAGTTCCTTATACCTTGTTTAACTTGCCTTGAGTTTAGCCTCCTATCTGTTTATCTCAACGCATGCTGTACCACACATCTTGTCCCCATCTAATATCTGCATTTGACCCCTCGGCTATAGGATAAGCTGTATTATAGAAAAACATTAGCATCATATTTATGTTATTTAAAATGTTCTAATTTATACAGATGCTTCATATGTATTAAGTCTCCATTTGAGTAATTATTATATCTCATTTAAAAATTCAGTTTTGTTAATAAATATATATTTGAACTGTTTCATGATAGTCCTATTAATAAGTTTCAATTTACTGATTTTGACTTTACCTCATACACTGTATTTATGTTTATATTTTGTCTTTTTACTACCGATATGCTGTTAACAAAATTGTTTATTTTGGCCTGGATTCTGTATAGGATTCCGGTCCCGGGCGTCCTATACAGAATCGGGCCTATACCCACCCGCCCAAAGTTAACCTGATTCTGTAACCGACATGTTGCAGACACCAGTTACAGAATCGGGTTTAACATGCCCAACCTCCCCTCCCTGGAACCCCCCCCCCCAAGATCGCCAGCAGGATGGTGCCCAACTCCTCCTGCCGGACTCCCCAACGCCCCCCTTAAGATCACCGGCAGGAAGGTGCTCAACCCTTCCTACCGACAGAACACGCCCCCCCTGAAGATCGCCAGCAGGAAGGTGCTCAACCCTTCCTGCTGACAGAACCCGCCCCCCCAACGATCGTGGCAAGAGGGTACCCAACCCTTCCTGCCGACCCCCTCAATGGCCCTCCTGAAGATCATGGCAGGAGGGTGCCCAAACCCTCCTGCCAGCCCCCCCAACGGCCTCCCCTAAGATCGCCGGCAGGAGGGTGCCCAACACCTCCTGCCGGACACCCCAATGACTCCCCCAACCCGGAACCCCACCTTGGTCTTACCTTCAAGTTGGACCGGACGGCTCCTCGCACGTCCGGCCAGCAGGCCCGCCTCCGTCCAAATGAGGCGAGGCGGGCCCGCCCCTCCCCTGCCCAACCCACAGGATCCTAGGGCCTGATTGGCCCAAGCGCCTAAGGCCCCTCCTATACACTGGATTGTTTAACATTGGGGGAGGGGGGGCGCTGAATTCTCTGAAGACCTCAGTCTGATCTGGCTATTATCAAACCAGATTTATCTCTATCACTTTTTTCTGTTTTGGTTTTAGAAGAGTTATTTTGCCTTATATATAATTCTTTCCAATTTCCAAGTTTATATAATCTTTGATATACTGTTTATCAAATATATGCCTAAACGGTTAACAATTATCAATGTTATTTAAAATAAAAAAATTGTTAAAAAATAAAAAGAAATTTAGAAGGGAGAACAATACAATCTGACTTACTGGAACTAATAAGGGAGATGCAAGAACTGGTAAGTGAAAAATACATTGAGATGAAAAAATCCCAAAAGAGGGAGGGGATTGAAACGAGAGTAGGGTGGGGTTTGCGTCAAAAGAAGTATTTTAATTTAGTATAACCAACTGCATGGGAAAAAAAAAAAAAAAAAAGAATGGTCACGTGTCTAATATATACCTGTAGCTGAATGGAAGATTATGTTCTTACCTTTGGTAATTTTTCTATTAATCCATAACAGATTCTGTACAATAGGTATTCAATCTGAACCTGCGAACCGGGTCTTGCAGAAGTTTCACTCAATCTTTTAGCACCTCCCACATGGCAGCGGAGTATAGTGCCCCCTTCAGTTTAGCCATAAAGCAATCAAATACCACTGAAATAAAGCAAACAGAAGAAGGGGATATGGGGAGCTTCCCTGCTCACATAACACCATTCTATTCTAGTCTGCTCTACAACATAAGATAACAATTAATTAGTAAGAAACATGAAAATATGCACGCACATAGTAGAACCTGCTGTGTGCAATAAGCACGGACAAGAAAAGGGCCAGAGGGTAAGGAATTAACTTACAAATATTGGATGATCCCCCGCATGGCCTGTCTGCTAGCAGAAAGATACTCAGGCCTGAAATGGAAAACATCTGAGACAGACAATGCAGGTGATACAAAAGGTCAGAGCAGACAGAGGGCAGGCTACACTGAAACCATTGTGGATTAACAGAAAAAAAAAAGATTACCAAAGGTAAGAACCTAATCTTCCATTCTGTTACATCCACTCCAGGTTCTGTACGATAGGTGATGAACCAGAGCAATGGCAATGTCTAGGGTGGGGCAGAAGCTGCCACATTCACTCTATAAAATCTCATATAAAAGTATGAAGAGAAGACCAAGTAGCCACTCTGGAAATCTCAGCTTGATGAACCGCTTGGGATGCTGCCCATGAAGCAGTGACACTCCTGGTGGAGTGCGCTTTATGAGAGATACCAGCGGCTGCTTTCCACAGGCAGAAGAAATGGCCATGATAATCTATTTGGCAAGAGGCCTTGGATGGTTTACCATGCCTGGACTGTCTAGTCAGCACAGATGGTTGAAAAGATGAAAATCATTTGTTCTAAGTAATGAAGCACCACTTTTCTCATATCCAATTTCTGTAACACCCTATCCTTCTTATCCAACACTGAGGGTTGGAAAGCAGGAAGACCAACTTCTTGGTTGACATGGAAATCCAAAACAACCTTCAGAATAAAGGAAGGAACAGTACGGAGGGATATTCCTGCCTCCATGATCCTGAGGAAGGGCTCTCTACAAGAGAGCTTGCAGTTCAGAAATATGTCTTGCCGAGATGATTGCCACTAGAAACACCGCCTTGATCATAAAGGTCTAAAAGGGACTCATTCTTAAGCGACTCAAAGGAAGCTTCAGCAAGCCCCTTCAGCACTATATTAAGGCTTCCCATAGGAAAGGGCTCCCAGAGGGGTAGCAGCAAATGGAGAACACCTCTGAGAAACCTAGTCACATCTGGATGAGCTATAAGCGAGACTAATCCACTGAGCGCCCTAACACATGAGAGGCCTGCTACTTGTACCTTGAAGGAAGCCACTGTTAGGCCTCCTTCTCTCTAAACCAGCCTGCAGGAACGCTAAGATCACAAGAATGGGAGCACACAATGGCTCCACCTGGTCTCTGGCAAGCGACTGTTGGAAAGCCTTCCAAGCCTTGGCATAGCCCACCATAGTAAAGGGCTTTATCACCCTCAAAAGAGTAGCAAAGGCTACATCTGAGTATCCTCTTTGAATCCATGCCTTGCACTCAAGAGCCATGCCGCAAGACCAAAGCGATGGGGATTCTCTAAAGGAACAGTATCCTGACTGAGAAGGGTGCGATGAACAGGGAACTTGAGGCCCTTGTCACCCTGAGGACAGACGAGAATTGCATACCACAGGTAGTAAGGCCAGTCCAGGGCCACTAAAATCACCAGGCCTGGATGAGTCGTAATCCTATGGATAACCCAACCCACCATGGGCCAAGGTGAGGAAAATTTAAAGGAGTTCCCGAGTTGGCCAGGGTTGCACTAATGTTCTTCAACTGAAGACGTGCTTGACTTTCGAGTTCTTGGCAGAAGCCATCAAGTCCATCGTTCGCCTGCCCCGATGACGTACAATGAACCAGAACTACCATTGCGAGAGGAACCACTCTCCTAGGTCCAAGACTTGGTGACTGAGAAAATCTGCTTGTACATTTTTTTTTACACCAGCCACATGCGCCACGGAAAAAGCTTGAAGATGCACTTCTGCCCACCGGAATAGCATTCAAACTTCCAGTCGTAATGAGGCACTTTCTTGTTTCACAAAGACCACTATGGTGGCGTTGTCAGAAAAGATCCTTACTGCTTTTCCTTCCAGGGTCCCTTCCAGAGCTCTTAGCGCTAGCCTTATAGCATGAAACTCCAGATGATTTATGTACCTTCTCTTTGGATGGGAGTCCACTGGCCCTGGATGGAAGGGTCTATGCAATGGGCTCCCCAGCTGAAATGACGCATCGTTCATGAGTCCCCAATCCGTGATGTGAAAGGGCATGCCCTCTGACAGGGACACTTCCTGAAGCCACCAATGTAAGGTGCTCCTCGCTGATCCTGTCCAGGGGAGCGGCATCTGAAGAGAGTGATGGGGGGGGACCACTGAGACAGGAGGGATTCCTGTAGAGTTCGCATGTGCACCCTGGCCCAAAGGGACAACCTCAACGGAGGTCACCATGGAACCCAAAATCTGAAAGTAATGCCAGGTAGTGATGATCAGAAGTGCCAGAAGATCCATGATATGTTTCTGGAGCTTTTGTTGGCATGGCTCAAGAATAAAAATACAAACTTGCACTCTGTCAGACAGATTGCCCAGATATTTCAAGGTCTGAGTGGGCGTTAGCTGACTTTTCTTGAAATTGACAATCCAGTCCAGACACTGGAGTAGAGCCACCACAGTCCACACCGCCCACTCACACTCAGGCTTGGACGAAGCTCTGGGGTGAACTTGAACTCTCATACTGCAAAAGTGAGCAGCTACTACCACAACTTTGATGAAAGTGTGAGTAATTGTCACCTGTCCAAAGGAAGGACTGCAAATTGGAAATGCTGCTGGAGAGCATAGAAATCACAGATATTTCTTGTGTCTCGGGAAGAGGGGAATATGAAGATAAGCTTACATAAGAACATAAGAACTGCCATCTCCGGATCAGACCTTTGGTCCATCAAGTTCAGCGATCCGCACACGCGGAGGCCCAGCTAGGTGTACACCTGGCGCAATTTTAGTCACCCATATCCCTCTATGCCTCTCGTAAGGAGATGTGCATCTAGTTTGCTTTTAAATCCTAGAACGGTGGATTCCGTAATAACCTCCTCTGGGAGAGCATTCCAGGTGTCCACCACTCATTGCGTTGAAACAGAACTTCCTGGTATTTGTCCTGGACTTGTTCCCCTTAGCTTCAGTCCATATCCTCTTGTCCGTGTCAAATTGTAAATAATTTTTTTCCTGCTCTATTTTGTCGATTCCTTTCAGTATTTGGAAAGTCTCGATCATATTCCCTTGCAGTCTCCTTTTCTCAAGATAGAACAATTCCAGTCTCTTAAGTTGTTCCTCGTATTCCAAGTTCTCCATACCTTTTATTAGCTTCGTTACTCGTCTCTGCACCCTCTCCAGCAGTTTTATATCCTTCTTTAGGTTGGGAGACCAAAGTTGGACATAGTATTCCAAGTGTGGTCTGACCTTTGCTCTATAAAGCGGCATTTCCCCAATCTACTCGTTATTCCTTTATCATGCCTAACATTCTATTTGCTTTCTTTGCCACTGCCGCGCATTGTGCCGACGGTTTCAGGGTCCTATCTATTAGTACACCCAGGTCCTTTTCTTGTTCACTCTTACCCAGAGTTGCACCTGACATTCTATACTCGTGTTCCTTGTTCTTTCTGCCTAAATGCCGGGCTACAATCTACTTCATCAGGACAGAGAGGGCAGGTTAAGAGGGGGGGGGGGTTGCTCTATACATTAAAGAGGACATCAAAACCACCAGGATCACAGATGTCAAGTACACCAGGGAGTCCCTCTGGGTAAACCTGGCAAGAGGCAAAGAAAAATGCCTGTATCTAGGTGTGGTATACAGACCCCCAAGACAACTGGAAGACATGGACGCAGAATTAATTGAAGACATAGACAATATCACTCTACGAGGAGAAGCTGTACTGCTAGGGGACTTCAATATGCCTGATGCAGACTGGAACTCATTTTCAGCGACAACCAGCGGTAGCAGGAGGCTCTTAACCTCCATAAAGGGAGCACGTCTCAAACAAATGGTAACGGAGCCCACTAGGGCCCAGGCGATCCTCGACCTGGTACTCACCAATGGAGAAAGCATCTCAGAGGTCTCAGTAGGAGATACGCTAGCCTCCAGCGACCACAACATAGTATGGTTCAACCTTAGGAAAGGCTTCCCTAGATCAAACACGAAAACAAAGGTACTCAATTTCCGGGGCACAGACTTCGCACGCATGGGAGATTTTGTCCATCGGACGCTGCAGGACCAAGCGGAGACCGATGATGTAGAAGCTTAAGTGGTTAACACTGAAATCAACCATACATGAAGCAACTAGCCGCTTCATAAAATCAGTAAATAAACGACAAAGAAACGATAAACCCCAATGGTTCACCGCGGAGATCTCGCACCTCATTAAGGAGAAGAAAAAAGCGTTTCTCTCCTACAAGCGCACGGAGAAAAGAGAGGCAAAGGTAGAATATAGGACCAGGTCTAAAGTGGTCAAAATGGCAGTTAGGGAGGCAAAACTTCAAATGGAAGAAATTCTGGCAAAAAACATTAAAAAGGGGGACAAATCCTTCTTCAGTTATATTAGTGACAGAAAAAGGAACACAGGCGGGATAGTACGCCTTAGAAGGCCGGATGGAAGTTACGTGGCAGCAGATTCCGATAAAGCCGAACTACTGAATGAATACTTCTGCTCAGTCTTCACCTGTGAGGCACCGGGACACGGTCCACAGTTGAAGGCAACACAAAGCACAGAAGACCCGTTTCAGAATTTTGAGTTCACACCAGGTGAAGTTTATAGTGAACTGGCAAGACTCAAGGTGAACAAAGTCGTGGGACCAGACAATTTGTACCCAAGAGTGCTCAGAGAATTGAGCGATGTCCTGGTGAAACTGTTGGCTGAGCTATTCAATCTCTCCCTAAGTAAGGGGAAATTTCCCCTGGACTGGAAATTAGCTAATGTCGTTCCTCTGCATAAAAAGGGTTGCAGGGCAGAGGCTGCGAATTATAGACTGGTGAGTCTCACATCAATAGTGTGCAAACTCATGGAAACACTAATTAAAAGCAAATTGGACACGATCTTGAATGAAGGGAATCTTCGGGTTCCCAGTAAACATGGATTCACCAAGGGTAGGTCCTGCCAATCCAATCTCATCAGCTTCTTTGACTGGGTAACAAGAAAGTTGGACTTGGGAGTCTTTGGACGTCGTGTACCTGGACTTCAGTAAAGCTTTTGACAGTGTCCCACACCGCAGGCTGCTAAGCAAGATGGAATCGATGGGGTTAGGAGAGAAACTAACTGTATGGGTCAATGATTGGCTGAGTGGCAGACTTCAGAGGGTGGTGGTTAATGGTACCCTCTCTAAAACATCGGAGGCGACCAGTGGAGTGCCGCAGGGCTCGGTCCTGGGTCCACTCCTTTTCAACATATTCATAGGGGATCTGACTCAAGGGCTTCAAGGTAAAACAACACTATTCGCCGATGACGCCAAACTATGTAATATAGTAAGTGAATGCAGTTTACAGAATTATATGGCGCAGGACCTGCTTACATTGGAAAGTTGGTCCTCAACCTGGCAGCTAGGCTTCAATGCTAAGAAATGTAAGATCATGCACCTCGGAAGCGGAAATCTATGCAGGACGTACTTCTTGAACGGAGAAACTTTAACTAGGACTTCAGCAGAACGAGATTTAGGAGTAATCATTAGTGCAGACATGAAAACTGCCAATCAAATGGAGAAGGCTTCATCTAAGGCAAGGCAGATATTGGGTTGTATCAATAGAAGTTTCGTCAGCCGAAAGCATGAAGTCATAATGCCGTTGTACAGGGCCATGGTGAGACCTCATCTGGAGTACTGTGTGCAATTCTGGAGGCCACATTACAGTAAAGATGTGCGCAGAATTGAATCGGTTCAGCGGACGGCCACCAGGATGATCTCGGGGCTCAAGGGTCTCTCGTACGAAGAGAGACTGAACAAATTGCAGCTCTACACTCTCGAGAAATGTAGGGAGAGGGGAGACATGATCAAAACATTTAAGTACCTCACGGGACGTGTCGAAGTGGAAGATGATATTTTCTTTCTCAAGGGACCCTCAGCCACAAGAGAGCACCCGCTCAAACTCAGGGGCGGAAAATTTCATGGCGACACCAGAAAGTATTTCTTCACAGAGAGAGTGGTTGATCATTGGAACAAGCTTCCAGTGCAGGTGATCGAGGCAGACAGCGTGCCAGACTTTAAGAATAAATGAGATACCCATGTGGGATCCCTACAAGGGTCAAGATAAGGAAATTGGGTCATTAGGGCATAGACAGGGGGTGGGTAAGCAGAGTGGGCAGACTTGATGGGCTGTAGCCCTTTTCTGCCATCATCTATGTTTCTATGTTACTTTGCACTTTTCCACATTAAACTTCATCTGCCATTTCTCCACCCATTTCTCTAACTGACACAAGTCACTCTGGAGTTCCTCGCTATCCTTCTGCGATCTGATTGTCCGGCATAGCTTTGTGTCATCTGCAAACTTGATGATCTCACTAGATGTTCGAAGGATGCCAAGAATTCTTTTGGCGCCACCACTGCAATGACCAATCGGGCTGTTTCTATGTGAAAACGTGGAATCTTTAGAAGGGCATTGACCATCTTGAGATCCAGAATAGGTCTCCAGTGCCTTTCTTGGGCACGATGAAGTAAAAGGGAGTATCTGCCTGAGCCAGATTCATTATCGGGAACCGGCTCCACAGCTTGAATGTTTAAGGGTCAATGTAGTGTTGCTTGGACCCTGGTCTTTTTCTCCAGCCTTCCAGCTAGAGAATCCAGAAAAGTCTGGGGGAGATGAAAGAATTGTATCTTGTGTCCCTCCAATATGATGTCCTGCATCTATTGGTCTGAGAAAATCAGCTCCCATTCCCATCCAAATGCCAACAACCCCATCCCAATGCAAGGAGTTGCAGCTGGAAGCCTGGCATCATTGGGACTTCTTGGAGGAAGGACCGGCACAAAAGTCAGAATTCTGCTTGTGTCTTTAGGTTGCTATAGCGTTGTCTATACCCCTGGAAAGATCTTTGGGCAGAAGAGCCCATGGTACTTTGGCGAGACCTGCGTGAGGGATAAAAATTATTTTGATTCCCTCCAGGGGGGACAGTAAGGTATGGGGTCCAGGAGGGACTTAGGACAGCGGTTCGCCACACTAGCCACGAGGTCATCAAGTCCTTTGCTGAAAAGAATCTGCCCTTTGAAGGGCAGTTTGCTTAAGGCTGTGAGGCTGAATCACTGGCCCACTGACAGATCCAAAGTGTCCTGTGAGCAGAAACTGTGTGTGTTGAGACTTTGCTTAAGACTCTAATAAAGTCATACAAGGCGTCCACTACATAATCCACCCCTTCCAGCACCAGATGGGGCCCAAGAGTCATCCTCCGCTGATGGCACCCGAAGTCTGATGTGACAGACACATGCAACAAACAAGATTGCTGCAGCTACCTTGATGCTCAAAGGCACAACCTCAAATTGTTTCTTTAATATCATGTCCACCTTGCAATCTTGTGAATCCTTCAGCAGCATTCCTCCCTCACTAGGGAGGGTGGTGCACTTGGTGACCCGAGCCACTGCAGAGTCTCCCTTCAGCTGCTTGTTGCAGGTTTCCGGGACTTGATGCAGAAACCCTAAAAGAACATCCACCTTCGGATGTTCGAACATCTGTTGAAAATCTGGTAGCATAGGATAAAGCTTAGACATAGCTGTAACCACCTTTAAAGAGCCTTCAGGAGTTTTCCACTGCTCTGTGACCAGGGCAGTGAGATCTTGATGTGCTGGAAAAAAGGGGCTTTGCATATTGGAGTGGCTTGTGACTGTGCACTAAGAAATGGAAGGCTGAACTTCCAACCTCAGCTCTTTTATGGCATCTGCAATAAAATGGTGGACGGACACAGACTTAAACAGCCAGTGTATGGCAGGGTCATTACCCAGATCAGGGCTCCCTGAAGCATCTTGCTTGATGGAGCCAAAAATTGAAAAATAAAGCAGAGCTGAGCAGAAACACCTCTGCACAGTTCACTTGCAGAAGGAAAACAACTGAAGGGGGCACTATACTCTATTGCCATGTGGGAGGTGCTGAAAGATTGAGTGAAACTTCTGCAAGACCCAGTTCTCGGGTTCAGATTGAACACCTATCGTACAGAATCTGGAGTGGATGCAACAGAAGAAACAGATCTTTGCTCAATGAACATTAGTTGGACTGGCTTTGTGACTCAGCAGCATCACTGTGCACTTCTAGACTGAAGACCCAGGTTTGATTCCCATGTTCATTTTCTTCTCTCCTGGAAGTAGCATTCAAAGAGCCTGGGACTCACCTTCTACTTAATGATATCTTGGGTGGATGTTTGCCAAGTTAAGGAAGGAGCTAATCTCTAAGCCCTTGGTCAGTGACTTTGACACTGCAATGGGTGGGAGGACATTAAATAGGAGGAAACACCAAGTAATTGCAATGAAGGCTCAAGGCACCACAACCCAAGATAGACCAGCTTCAACTGAAATGAAAGCCACAAAATAATAAGATATCTGACTGCTGAATATTTGTCCAATATTATAGGTTGTAGTATATGTCTGCTATACAACACAGAGATGTACTACAGTAGTTTTCTTCTTAGCTGAAAAAGGACTGCTAAGCCACAAATATCTGGTGTTACTATGGTGAGCTACTGGTCTTGTTTAATCACGATTTTATCTCAGAATAACTGGAAACAAGGCACATAATAGTATTTGCCAGACATGTACAAACAATTTTTTAAAGTTGTTTTACCTCCCAGAAACTATCACTAGATACTTCAAGTCCCACAGAATCATCATACGAGCCAGACATTTCTATGTAGGACAAGCCACTGCTGCTGTCCGTGGTAGTATCGGTAGAAAAGCTTCAGAATCTGCATGGAAGAGGTAACATGGTACTTAACAGTATAAAATGACAACATGACACATCCAATCTACCTAGTTATTCCTGTCCATACTGCAAAGGGAATATCCCAGATGTTAACCACAGAGTATGACTACTGGGATATAGCACAGTTACTTATTTACCTGTAACAGGTGTTATCTTGATGAAAGCAGATAGATATTCTCACATGTGAGGTGATGTCATCCACCGAGCCCCAATACAGACAGTGCAAAAGTGTACCGTCACTTTTAGTCTTGAGGACTGCTCATGGCACCAGTGCCTTCCCGACTGATGTTGGCTCACAAGACCATCAGTTCAGTGAAAAAGCTAAGAAGCCAACTAGGGGAGAAGAGTGTTGTGAGAATGTCTGCCTGCTGTCCTCAGATAACACCTGTTACAGGTAAGTAACTGTACTTTATCCCAGGCCAAGTAGGTAAAATATTCTCACATGACCCATGGCCTCTGGAAGATGAGCAAAGGGCTTTTACCTGGTGAGCCGCAGTAGCTTCCTTTTGGTTATGGTGGTTCCTACCATAAGAGCTTAGTGATCCTAGCCATGTGAAGGTGAAAATACCTGAGAAGATCATAACTTAGCAGATCCCTAAGATATCAAATCAGAGGTGAGGAAGATAAGATATTAGTGGAAGCTGCTGCGGCTCAAAGTGTAAGCACTGTTCCCATCTTCCAGAGGTCATAGGTTCAAATACCAATGCATATTTTAATTGTGCATTCTATCTTGCAGGTGGCACTTTGATGATCTCACAATGAGGTCAGTATCGTGCAGCTGCACACCTCGATTAAGTAGAAGCCATGCTAAGGTCTGTATCTGTTTTTTCTTTTTTTAAGCTTTTGTAAATAAAGTTATGTATGCAAATCATGTGCTGTGCTTCAGTTAATGGATGTGTTCCTCTAATTAGCAAATAGCATTGCTGTTTGTCCACAAAAATAGAAGGTTTTACATGCAATATATCTGTTTTGATGTGCCCTGTTTGTGTGATGCCTTATTAAATATATTTTGAGCTTAATAAAGCAAAAATAAAAACCCAGAGAGCTACTTAGCAGATCATCGCATTAAGGACGTCCAAAGAGTGCCTAAGTTCCGTTCATAGAACTCGGATCTATTTGAAGCCCAAACTAAGCTCAAAAGTAGACCTAAACTAAACTAAACTAAACCTTAAGTTTATATACCGCGTCATCTCCACGGAAGTGGAGCTCGACACGGTTTACAGGGATTAAAAACAAAGAGGAGGAACTACAATGGAAGGAGAGAGAGGTAAGGTGAACAAGGACGGAAGAGGGTACTTAGAATAATGGAGAGGGAGGGTGTAGTTACATTTTGGAGAAAAGCCAGGTTTTCAGATGTTTTCTGAAATGTTGGAGGGAGGTCGAACTCCGAAGATGGGCCGTAAAGCTGTTCCACAGCTCGGTGATCCTGAAGAGGAGGGATGTACCATGTTTTCCTGTATGGGAGATGCCAATTAGTGAAGGGAAGGATAGTTTGAATTTCTGAGTGGATCTGGTGGAGTGAGTGCTCGAGAGCCAAGATAGAGGGAAGAGGGGAGGAAGGATGCCGTGAAAAGATTTGAAGGTAAGACAGGCGCATTTGTAGCGAACCCTGAGGAAGACTGGGAGCCAGTGAAGCTTAGACAGAAGCGGGGAGACGTGGTCAAATTTGCCTTTTGCGAAGATTAGTTTAGTTGCAGTGTTCTGAATCCGCTGAAGTCTGAGAAGATGTTTCTTTGTTAGGCTTAGATAGATGGAGTTGCAGTAATCGAGTCGGGATAGAATGATGGATTGGACAAGGACGGCGAAATGTTGTTGGTGGAAGCAGGATCTAACTTTTCTTAGCATATGGAGATTGAAAAAGCATTTTTTTACTAGGGAGTTGATGTGGTCGTTAAAGGACAGTGTAGAGTCAATGATGATTCCCAGAACTTTGCTGGAGTGCTCAAGCTGCAGATTGGTGCCAGAGGAAAGTGGGATGTGGGAGGGTAGCTGATCCAGTTTCGGGCCGAGCCAAAGTAGTTTTGTTTTGGCCTCATTTAGTTTCCTGGTTTTCATTCGCCTACAAAGTAGGCATGACATGGATTCCTTAGGTCGCTCAGCATTATGTAAATGAATCAAAGGACATCTACATTGAAGCCTTGCCCAAACCACGCCCAATCCAAGCCTCGCCCAAACCACGCCCATTCCAAGTCCACACCTATTGAGTTAAGTGTGAATTTTAAATAGGAGTGTTCATAAAATTGGGGACGCTTCTACGTCCTTTGGATGCCTAAGTGCCCATTATCGCTCATTAAGGCTCTTAAATGGTTCATTATCCGTTTACTTTGGGCGCCTAAGTCACGCTCAGCGTTAAGCTTGATTTAGGTGCCCTTTATAGAATCAGGACCTAGACATCCACATTTGGATGTCTAAAGTTAGGTGTCCTTTACAGAATCTAGGTACAGAATCTAGGCCCAAGAATGGAATCTGTTGATAAAAAGTAGTGATGTTAACAGAGCCAAATGATGGCTAAAAGTGTTACCCCCCCAAAAATAAAGGAGATACAAGCTTAACAGGCTCTACACCCAGTGGATTCCTCTGTTTAGAAGCAGAGTTATAATATGATGTGTAAAATAGGCAATCCATCTTTAACAAGATCCACACCCCTGATGATTTCTGTTGGAAGTATAGAAACACAGAAGCAGCAGAGGTGTTCCATGATTAGTAAGCTCTACACCCATGAAGAAACACCCTTGATGTACAGGATTGTTCATGATAAGCAGAAGAAGCGATCTGAGTTTGAAAGACTCTATAGCCATAGTGGATCCTTCAGAGTCTGGAAATTCTGGCAGGCAATCAAATGGAATATACTGCTCAAAAATCAGCCAACTTCTTTATGAGCTGTTCAAGATAAAAGGATATATATAGTAGGTGAAATGAGAATTCTGTTCCACATAGAGGTTTAGTAAAAGACAGCATCTAAACTTATTCATAGCCCGGCTATCACATCCTGATGGTGCAATGGCATAGTCTCGGGAACTGAAGGACTTTCAAAGACTGGATTTAACCAGCAAAGACTGATGTAACCATTGCGGCTTGTCAAGTCCAGGACAAGATTGTATTCAGAGTACTTGATGGTCCAGACCAAGACAATGAAAGTGCCTTGCAAGAGCTGTTGAAATCAACATGGATGATGAGCTATGGAGTGGAGGAACCTGTATGTATGCTGACGACCATATGCTGACAGTGAAAGCACCGGTACCGGTTGTTGACAAGTTACAGGAGCAGTAACAGTACCGAGCAGAGTCCAACGTTAAGTAAGCTTTATCGGTACTGAGGAGAGAAAAAAAATGGAGGCACTGAGGCCAAATGGCCAGCCATACACCATGCAGTTCCCCTGCATATGGTGGGAAATTGAAATCGATACTAAGGGCTGTGAAGCCGGTACTGTAGGTGCCAGAGAGTGTCGAAGCGTGAGGAACCCCAAGGGGAAGTACGCTTCAGGAATGACAGCCTGCATCAATGAACAATGACATTGATTATGGGCATTCATCAAGAGACTTGATGCTGAAAATGTCCATGATGCTGGTGATAGATGAAACTGTCGATGCTCACCGGTACCAAAGGAAATAGACACCACCCAGATCAATCCGTGAAAGGCAGCACCGGTACTGTATGCTAGTCAGCTGGTACTGTAGGTGCAGCAGGGTGTTAAAGTGTTGGTAACCCCAAGAGGCGGCATGCTTCAGAAATGACAACCTGCATTGATGGTGTCAAGGAGAGGCAAGCATCTAGAGATTCGACGCGAGATATGAAGCTAGGACTCGGTACCACAGAATAGTCCAAGTTGTTGGGTGCCTGACCACAGGCCTAATATCTTCTTGTAGAAATAAAATAAAGGAACAAAAAGACTAAAATATTTGGATAGGCATTTATTCTTCTTGTTCTTTTGGGGCTTTTTTGTTTTGTTTGTTTGTTTTTTTAGCCCTGGAAGATCGGAATTCAGCAGAAAAGAGAAAGCAGCACTGGTTAAGTGAAAAGAAGGCAGAAAAGCCATCGATTACACCGGTGGGGACAAGGGCTTTCAAAAAGTCTACAAGCCCCAGAAGTGAAAATTAAGAAAGTTAATTAAAAATTGAAAGGATTTAAAATAAAAACTAAGGAAGAAAAATTAAGAGAAATAATGGAAAAAAAACAAAGCGGGAAGGCAAACTTGGAATAGACAAAGTCCAGATATGTCTTCACGCCACCGAAAACTGATGACCTCGGAAGCCAGCGTCGGGCGTATGCACGGTGTGGGTAATCTTAAAGCTTAAAGTGACAATATACTGACACTGTCCGTACTGGGCTCTGTGGATGATGACACTCACATATGAGAATATGATGCATGCTTGTCCTGGGATAAAACAAGGATCTAGGTATTTGAAATCTCTCTCTACACTCCTCCTCTATGGCAGTTGAAGATTTTTGTGTTGCTGTTACTAAAATAATACCAGTTATATTTTTTTGCATGGCAAGCTTTAAGGAGAAATATCTTAGATCTACTCCGTATAGACTCCAGAATATAAGCTTAAATTCTTAATGATAAATTTCACCATAAACTTACTATCATTCAACTACATATCAAAAATCTGTTCACAGCACATCAATTTCAGATTGCTTTATAAACTGAAAATTAGCACACTTGTAAGGACAAACTAAAAAGAAAAAAGCAATGTTAGTATACAAAATAGGTTAAGTTTTGTTAAAGGGAAAAGGAAAGGGATTGGGACTTGTATACCGTCTTTGTAGTTTTACAACCATACTCAAAGTGGTTTACATACAAGTACTTCAAACATTTTCCCTGCCTGTCCCGGTGGGCTCAAAATCCATCTAATGTACCTGGGGCAGTGGAGGATTAAGGGCTAGATTCACTAATCTGCCCGATCCATGGCAGGCCGACCAATTCACTACAGGTTAATATTTAAAAGGAGGCGATTGGAGGAACACCCCCCACCGACCGCACAGATTGCTACCGAGCAATCCCGATATATGCGGACCATCTCTTTGCCTGTCAATGGTCTGTGCATGCTCTCTGCGCAAGGAAAACACTTGCAGGTAGGGAGGGGGGCAATCAGCCAGAACATGCTAGGCCTTAACCCGCCTGACTCTCCTACTCTCTGCCGCCTTCCCTGCTCTGCGAGCCCATGGGGCTGTACTGGAACACACTGTAGTGCAGCCCCACTTTAAACCCGTGAGCTCGCACTGTAGGGAAGGCGGCAGAGATTCAGAGCTCAAGGCAGAGAGCAGGGCAGCAATGGAGCAGGAGAGTTGGCAGAGACGTGCGTGACTGGTCCCCAGGAGTCGCTTCTTCTGTTGATCGGCCAGCCCAGTTGGTGTCCCACATTTGTTTAGTGAATCATGTCCCTACCTACTTTGCATGCACAGATAAAAAGCGGATCGGAGGAGGAGTTAGTTAATCGGGTCGAAGGGAAATCGAGTCGCAAAGGGATCACAAACCAAGACAACACTCGTCAGGATCCAGCGCATTACTATTGAGAAAATCCACCTGGACATTGTCCACTAAGGCAATGTGGGAAGCGGAGATATCCCGAAGATGAGCCTGCACCCATTCCATAAGCAGAAAGGTCTACAGTGCCACCAGATGACTCTTGGTGCCCCCCTGACGATTGACATAGACCACCTCTATGGCACTGTCAGAGAGAACTCGAACTGACTTGCCCTCCAGCAAGGAATGGAATTCCACCAATGCTAGCCAAATGGCTCTGGTCTCCAGAACATTGATCGACCAAGATGCCTCCACTGGTGACCAGCAGCCCTGAGTCGAGCAACCGAGACATTGAGCTCCCCAACTGAGGAGACTGGAGTCCATGAGAAGCACCGTCCACTAGGGCTGATCAAGACTCGCTCTCTGAGCCAGATTGGAAGACTGGAGCCACCAGCGTAGGCTGCGACAAACTAATCCCCGAAGCAGGACCAGAGTCTAGATTGTGAATCTGTGGCAACCACCACCGAAGAAGCGCATACTGAAGAGGACACATGCGAGCCTGAGCCCATTAGACCACTTCCAAGGAGGCCGCCATTGACCCCCAAGACATGCAGAAAGTCCTGCATCAGCGGACATCGGCAACCCATCAGAGCACGAATCTGCAGCTGCAATTTGCACACCCTGGCCTCTGGAAGGAAAATTCTCCCCAGATGGTGTCAAAAAGAACGCCAAGTTACTCCAAGCGCTGAGACAGAATCAACCGGCTTTTGGACAGGTTGACTATCCAGTCCAGGGATTGCAGAAATGCCACAACCTGAGCCATAACCTGGGAACTCTTCTGCAATGACTTTGCTCTAATCAACCAATTGACCAGATAGGGGTGGCACCAGAATACCCTCCTTGAGCAAGGCTGCTGCCACCACCACCATAATCTTGGTGAAAGTGCACAGCGCTGTAGCTAGACAAAAGGGAAGCGCACAAAACTGATAATGCTCTCCCAAAATCACAAAGCAAAGGAATCATTGATGGGAGACCTGAATGAACATGCAGATATGCCTCCGTCAGATCAAGAGAAGTCAGAAATTCCCTCAGTTGGACAGCAAGAATTATGGACTGCAGGGTTTCCATACAAAAGGATGGAACCCAGAGCACTCTGCTGACACCTTTGAGATCCAAAATGGGTTGAAAAACCCCCAAACATCCTTCTTGGGCACCACGAAGAAAATGGAGTACCTACCGGTAACGATCTCCAGAAGAGGCATTGGGCCAACGCTTTGAGGTCCAGCAACTTGAGCAGAGTCTGCCGAAAAACCCTCCTCTTCCAAGATGCTTGACAAGGAGAGGAGAGGAAATGATCTGGCAAAGTTCGAGAAAACTCCAGAGCATAACCGTCCCAAATCACCTCTAGGATCCACTGATCCATTGTGATCTTGGACCATCCCCAGTAAAAATCCCACAACCAGGTTCTGATTGGAACCGGGGGGAAACCCCCACAATGAGACATTGGGCCAGATGGGCGGCAGAGCCTCCGGACCAGTCGCAATGAAATATGTGCACAACCGATGCATTCTCGCCAACTGGCACCTCTGAAAAATCTCCAACCAAAACATCAGGCCCCCCCTAAGGGATCTTCCAGGTCCTCTTCAAGATCAGCCAGAAAAGAATCTTCATTCCAAAACACCCGTAGCCATTTGGACGATGGCTGAGGGGGCTGGATAGAGGCAGCCATAGAAGAAGACTGAACGGGGGTGGCCATGGAAAGGAAAAAAATCCTTAGACAACCCCAAGATCCCCGGAACTGAAGCAGGACCATCAGCTGCCTGTAAATAAGCTTTGCACATGGCTAACACAAAATCAGGGCTAAACAACCCAGCGGCAAGCCAGAAACCATAGTAAGAGCAGAAGACACATTTAAGACCTGTTCCTGTCATTCTAAGACAGGAGGATGGTCGCCCAAGGCCGTGGGCAAAATGGACATGCTTCCTGCCAAAACCAAGTAAAGGGCCTTTGCCAAACTGTCACCTGAAATAATACGTAGCACCAAAGCCAAACTTGACACTGCTATTATAGAAAAACTGCTAGCCACCCCAGCCACAGCATTAAGGGAGTCCCCAGCATCCCCGGTGGTCCATAACACCAAATCTGCCAGACCACTGGGCAGATGAGGAAACACCAGCGTGGGCGGCAGGTGAAGTCCAGGCATCATCACCGCCTCCTGCCGACGAGCAGTACGCGCACGAAGGGGAGCCTCACACAGACACCCAAAGCCGAGTCCCCCTCGAGGCAGCTGGAACGTTTTGTGAATCCACTGCTTGACGCCCACATAAAATGCACCTGTGCTGCTTTTTGAAGCACTCATAATGAATGCGCCAAATACCCACACACAACACCATAGAAAAATGGCTACCTCAAGACCACTGTATGCTCCTTTTATTTTTTGCATCTTTTTTTTATTTTTTATTTTTTTTAACTTCTCAAGAGCTCATCAGCTATCTCAAGCGAGCAGACCCCACTGGCACTCTAAACCGTAGTCTGTGCCGAACAGGTGGCCAGGCATGTTGAGGCTCCTCTCAATTCAGAAAATCTGGGGTGGTGGGGAAAATGGTGGAAGGGACTCAACCCTTCTGATTGTGGCACCCCTGAGGTCGGTAAGATCCCTGAGAGGATCCCCCAAGCTCTGCTTGGACAGCAAAAGGGACAAGAAAGATTCCCTAAATCAGATCCAACAGGCCCAAACAAGCTTCGGTACAGACTGCTGGAGACTGAGAAAAGACCGACTGTAACAGGGACTGCATGGCCCACTTGTACTTTAGTCAAAAGTTAGTGTTTGTCTTCAGCTGCTGCCAGAGGAGCATAAACCCATCATTTCTGTGCCTGTCTGGAGGGATGCTAAAAAATAATATTTGTGTTATTTTGTTTAGCTGAACATAGTTTTGTTCATGCGTGTGGCACCGTGAATATTGTTGGTCATATCAAAACAGAAGAAAGTTGATAACTAAAATTGGAGACTAATATAGGACATCTTCTACTAAGCCAATTACCACGGTAGCCTGCAGTAATTGCACCAAAGCCCATTGGGAATGAATGGGCTTCGGTGCCTTTGCCACAAGGCTTTGTAAAAGTGAGGGACCAAAATTATTTGTTTAGCTTAAACAGTGGCTAATGGTCTTTCAAATGCATATGACTGCAGAGTGGAACCACTTACCATGCTTATATCAAATTTGCCTTACAAGGCAAGAAAGCTGAAAGCAAATCTATTGGCCATGCTCCCAACTATTTTCTATTTTTATGTGTTTAAACAAATTGGTATATATGCTAGATAAAAATATTATAAACCCAAATACAAACTTACAAATTTAAAGGCCAACAGGGAATTGAGTTTGAACAAAGTTGTTTTCCCAGCCTTTGACCTTTTTTTTTTTTTTTTTTTTAATAGAAACTAAGGTTTTCATGCTGTCTTTAGAACTGCTCAGTTTCCCATCTTCACTAAGTACATGAGCTGATGATCACTTATCTATTTCTCTCCTAAGTTTAGCTGAACTTGCTGGCCATAATCTCTCCGCAGAAACTGTTCAGTAGCTTGCCTCATCATAATTAAACCCAGATTTATTCTTCACTCATGTGTAAAGTGGTAGAGTACCAACGTTAGTCCACTTTGTAAGGAAGTAGAAAAACACCAAAGAAAAGATGACATTTTTAAAAAGCAGTAAACTAAACCTCTAAAATACTACTGGTATGAGATTTTTATGATTTGGACTGAAGGAGAATAGACTTTCATAACAATTTTTACAGTTCAATGCATACCTTCAATTAAATTATTCCAAGTCAACTTTTTAGAAACTACAGTCTCTATCAACAATAGTTATATAAAAACAAGAAACCAAATTATTAGTGCAGCTACTTCTGCAATTGTTGCTTCTACCCTTCACTGTACAAAAAAAACCCCAAACCTTTATACACTACCAAGCTACATGTTACTACCGTTATCTGCTTTGACCCAAGAAACAATAACCGTGTTTTGTAGTCCCACTCTAAATAACCACCTCAAAATCCTGACTGAGAGGGCACAGAAGTCAATGCACTGCCTGGAAAACACCAGGTAATAGAGCAGATTTAGTTTACTGGACAATACTCAATACAAACATGCTAATTACACAGGCCAACAAAAAAAAAAAAAAATTTTCTTAGTGCCTTGTTTTTTTTTACCAGTTCCTGGGGTTATTTGGGACGCTGATTCAGAAAATTGCATTGGATAAGACTGTCCTTTTAAGGACATTTTAATTGATCTCTATCCCAGCTTCTATGTCAATTATAGCAATACAGTTTAAAATTTTAGTACCCTTTACCTTCCGTTTTTTTCCTTAACTGTTCTTTTCTCTCTACCCTTTTTTCTCTCGTGTGAGTTTGATTTGTGAGACTTTGTAGATGTCTGTATTTTGGATAAAACTTAGCTATTAATTTTAATGTGTGTCTGTACTACCCCATTTTCTGTTTTTTATTATTGTAAAGCCACTTTATAATTTTAAAGAGGCGGGATAACAAAATTTTTAATGAACTTGATCAGCTCTAGTTTCTTAGATATAGTTGAATTTATGAATTTTTTTTTACCATTATTTAAAAGATCTCTTCTGCATAATCAAGATGTCATAAATTTCCCGTTCAAAAAAGAAAGCTTGTTATGTATTTAAATTACCCACATTATTTTTGTGTATAATGACCTTTGTTTCACAACTACTTGTCTACTTCCTTTCCTATAATACACACTGGCATAAAAATGTAAAGTTCAAATGACAAAATCACCTTTGTTCTGTTATATTACATAATTATGTGCAAAAAATTTAGATGGTAAGCATGGTTTCCTTAGACTACATAAGTTTGTATTTCAAAGGTTTTTCAACTTGATCTGTTTAAAAACAGTTGCATGTAAATTTAAATTCTAACTGATTTTTCAACTTGATCTGTTTAAAAACAGTTGCATGTAAATTTAAATTCTAACTGATTTTTCAACTTGATCTGTTTAAAAACAGTTGCATGTAAATTTAAATTCTAACTGATTTTTCAACTGTCTTCTGTTACCTGGTTTGTGTTTTTGCGTACAAGTTAGCAGATATAGTGAGTTTATAAATTTCCAATTGTAGTTTTACATCCAAAACATTGGATTGTAAAGGGTAAGCAACTGTATAATAGTTATGATTGTATAGGAGACGTGTGTATATTCCCACTCATATCATTTCATTTTTTGCAGATCGAACACCATAGAGGTTATGGCTACTTCACGACAGAGCTGCTTGAATCATCCGGACATATTTGCTATATTTGTGGGGAGTACACACTGAAAGCAAGTAGGAAACCTATTTCTAAGTTTGTAAAAAGAGCATATGTAGATTATTTTCGTGTCAAGCTTGGAGATCAAGATAAGCCATGGGCTTCTCATATTGCATGCAAAACTTGTATGGAGCATTTGCGCCAATGGAC
Organism: Geotrypetes seraphini; assembly: GCF_902459505.1. NCBI lineage: Eukaryota > Metazoa > Chordata > Amphibia > Gymnophiona > Dermophiidae > Geotrypetes > Geotrypetes seraphini. Next base: position 64,398,137 of record NC_047090.1, on the reverse strand, counting down.
AAATGGAAGGAAAAATTATGTTCTTACCTGTTAATTTTCTTTCCCTTAGACGCAGCAGATGAATCCAGAGACCAATGGGATAACAAACATCTACCAGCAGGCGGAGATAGTGATTAACAGGTGGTCCAATTGGCTGGCACTCCTCCTGTATCTCCAGTATAGCTCCTTGCCCAAGCAACCATAACCATCAATAGGCATAGCAGGTAAAAAAACTTATTTCCCATAACAAATCTCAAAAGAATATAACCCTCAATAATAACAAACTTCGAAAGGTGGAAAAGAAAAAACCGACAGAAAATTTCCAGAAAGGGTGGGGCTCTGGATTCATCTGCTGCGTCTAAGGGAAAGAAAATTAATAGGTAAGAACATAATTTTTCCTTCCCTAGCAACAGCAGCAGATGAATCCACAGACCAATGGGATGTAGCAAAGCAATCCTCAATCTGGGTGGGAAGCAAACGCCGCCTCCGCAACAACCAAAGCACTAAACGCATCTACCGCATGCGCCCCCACATCCAACCAGTAATGCTGAGAGAAAGCACTCTCGGAAGACCAAGTAGCTGCGAGACAAAACTCCTCCAAGGAAAAACCTCTGGACCGAGTCCAAGAAGTAGCCATCGCTCCGGCGGAATGGTCATGAAGTTCTTTCGCCAACCGCTTCCCTGCCATCAAGCAAGCGTAAAGAATGTCCTCCTGGACCCATCGAGCGAAGGAGACTTTGGATGCCGCCATACGTTTGAGGCATCTCGTGAAGAATACAAAAAGGGAAAGAAGAAAAAATTGAGACCCAATCAGACCCTCTAGCAATGGAGGGAGGGTGAGGCAGGGACCTGGGGGGGCCCAGGTATAACCCCTAAAGCCAGCACCGTTCAGCCGGACACCCCTGTCTCACTGAAGAGAAAATCTCAACAGGAGAAATAGCATTGCCAGCTCACTGAAAAGAAACCTCAACAGGAGAAACAGAATGGCAGTCTCGCTGAAGAGAAACCTCAACAGGAGAAAATAAAGTTCCAGTCACAGGCAGAATTCAGGAGCTAGTTGGATAGCGACCATTTCCTGCTGGGAGATAGAGAATACTGGAGATACAGGAGGAGTGCCAGCCAATAGGATCACCTGTTAATCAGTTTCTCTATCTCCGCCTGCTGGTAGATGTGTGCTATCCCATTGGTCTCTGGATTCATCTGCTGCTGTTGCTAGGGAAAGAGAAGCTGCCAGAAATTTGGAGGGACAGGAAGCCAGAAAGAAAGAAAGGGGGGCAGGGTGAAACAAAGAAAAATGGGGCACAGAGAGAGAGCGAGAGAAAGACAGACATACAGAACGAAAGAGGGTGTGGAGAGAGAAAGAAAGAAGGGGGCAGGGTGAGAGAGAGAGAAAAACAGACATACAGAAAGAAAGGGGGTATGGAGAGAGAGAAAAAGAAAGAAGGGGCAGGATGAAACAAAGAAAAAGTTTGGGGAGGGAATGAGGTCTGGAGGAGAGGAAGCATATAGGAGGCTGAAAGAAGGGAAGAAATATTGGATGCACAGTCAGAAGAATAAAGTGCAACCACAGACTGATGAAATTACCAAAGGTAGGAAAAATGATTTTATTTTCAATTTAGTGATCAAAATGTGTCTGCTTTGAGAATTTATATATGCTGTCTATATTTTGCGCTATGGCCCCCTTTTATTAAACCGCAATAGCTTTTTTTAGCGCAGGGAGCCTATGAGCGTTGAGAGCAGCATGGGGCATTCAGCGCAGCTCCCTGCGCTAAAAACCGCTATCGCGTTTTAGTAAAAAGGGAGGGGGAATATTTGTCTATTTTTGTATAGTTGTTACTGAGGTGACATTGCATAATTAACATTTTCTCTGCGTACAGCGTGCTTTGTGTTTTTAAAATTTTATTGTTGGTAGATCATTATGACTTGGCCACAAAGGTAAGGGGGAGGGAGGGAGGGGAGCTGCTGAAAGACATCTAGTAATCTTTGCAGGCTTGACTGTGCAGGGAATTATTTTTGTAAAATCATGTTTTGTTATGTGACTGGCATTATTTAGACTCTAATTTCTATGAATGAATAGAATGAAAATGATATAAATTACTTGCTTGTTTTTATGTGCGTGTGCTGAAGAAAAGTGGAGAGAGAGTGGGCTGAGGACGCTGAAGGGAAATGGGGAAGAGAGAGTGGGGAGAAGACGCTGATTTATAAATTGACAATTGTACAGAATATTGTTTCTTTTATATATTCATCCATAGCTGCATGTTAATGATGTGCTCATATGCACTTATTAATCATCATAACATATACATCATCATTAACATGCAGCTGTGGATGTGTAAGGACAGGCTGAGGAGGATGGATGGGAAGGAAGGAAGGTGCACATAAACATATCGTACATTTTTAACATGCATGATGCAGCTATAGGCAAGCTGAGGAGGATGGGATCATACTGATGTGTATGTTCAGATATGCGCTCAGATGTGTAGTTTTTCTGATATATTTATTAAGCTTACAGTACATTACATTACATTACATTACATTAGGGATTTCTATTCCGCCTGTGCCTTGCGGTTCTAGGCGGATTACATTATGGAAGATATCTGGGCAGTTCCAGTAGAATTACATTTCAGGATAGGAGTATATTACAGTAACAGTAAAGAGTTATGATACTTCAAGTTCACAGAGGATAATACTTATCACAGAAGTTATTACATATAACAGAAGATAATGCATTTTGCAGAGGTAATACTTGGCAATTCGATCGTTTAAATCAGGTGTAATGTAGAAGAGTTACAGTACATTTTAGGTCACAGACAAAGAGATAGTATAGATGGGTGTTTCCGAAGTCGTTGGTTGGGAACTCATTGGGTGGTGGTTAGAGTGATGGGAGATATTTTTTGAACAGTAGTGTTTTTATTTCTTTGCGGAACTCTTTTATGTCTGTTGTTTTGGTCAGTAATTTTGAGATGTCAGTCTATTTTAGCTGCCTGTGTCCCCAGGAGGTTGTCGTAGAGTTTCTTTCGACAAGTACCGTTGAGTGGTGGATAGGTGAAAAGGTTCTGTGTTCTCCTTCTTCTTGGTGGGTGGTAGTGATGAAAACGGTTGTTTAGGTAACTGGGTGCCGTGCCATGGGTTACTTTGAAAATGAGACAGTAGAGTTTGAATTGTGTTCTTGCTTTTATTGGTAGCCAGTGAGATTCTAGGTATGCATTGGTGATGTGGTCGTATTTGCTGAGTGAGTATATGAGTCTGAGGGCTGTGTTCTGGATGGTCTGTAGTTTTTTTATTGTGTTGGTCGTGCAAGGTAGGTAGAGGCTGTTGCAATAGTCGACAATACTTAGCACAAGGGATTGGACAATGATCCTGAATTGGTCTTTGTTAAAGAATTTCCTGATTTTTCTTAAATTTCGCATTGTGAAGAATGCTTTTTGGGTGACCTTTAGGATTTGTGTTTGCATTGTGCAGCATCTGTCTAAATGTATTCCTAGGATTTTGAGGGAGTTCTGTATAGGGTACTTGATTGAGTTTACTTCCAGTTCTGTTAGGGATGGTTTTTTGTCCTTCTCTAGTAATAAGAATTTGGTTTTGTCAGAGTTCAGCTTCAACTTGTGATCTGTCATCCATTTATCCACTGTTTCTAATGTAGTTTTCAGGCGTTCTGTGGAAATTGGGTTGTGTATGTCGAATGGAAGGAGGATGGTTATGTCGTCTGCGTAGCTGAAAGAAGTAATATTTTGGGTGTCTAGGGTGGTGCCTAGGGAGGATATGAATAGGTTGAAAAGTGTGGGAGAGAGGGGAGAGCCTTGTGGTACTCCACATGGGTTGGACCATGGTTCAGATAGAATTTCTTTAGATTTGACTCTGTATGTTCTAGTTTTAAGGAAGCCTTGGAACCAGTTATGAACTTTACCTGAAATTCCTATTTCGTCTAGTTTTTGGAGAAGTATGGAGTGGTCCACTAGATCGAATGCAGCTGAGAGATCAAATTGGATGATTAGCAGTCTGTTTCCTTGGCTGAGGTGACTTCGAGCTATGTCTAGTAGAGATACCAGGAGAGTTTCTGTACTGTAGTTGGTTCTGAATCCGGATTGGGATGGATGTAAGATATTGTGGGCTTCAAGGTAAGTGCAATTGTGATCTACTTCTGGCCTACAAAGGTCAAAAGAAATCCTTAAGTGAATTATAGCTACTAGCACTATTATTTATTAGTTATTTATTATGCAGATGTTTGTTAATTTGTTATTAGTTCAGTATTAGACATATGTTAGTTTAGAATAGATAGGTATAGATTAGTTTAGTTTAGGTTAGGTTAGGGCCACGCTGAAAGAGTCTACCTTGACGTGGTTGCAGGCTTACAAATCTTTTGGTCAAAGAGTGCGGCGACAGAGAAAAGTATGTGTGTATTCGGCCCATGGAAGAAGGGGGGGGGGGTCGTGGGGGGGAAGGGGTGCGTGGGGGGCCCAATAGGATTGCTCAGTAAGGGGCCCAGAAATTTCTGATGGCGGCCCTGAGTGCAACAGTGGCTTCCCCCATGTCTTTCTCATTTATAAAAATGTTAAAAAGAACAGGCCCAAGAACAGAACCTTGAGGGACATCACTGGTAACATACCTTTCCTCAGAGCAATATCCATTGATCACTACCCTCTGTCGCCTTCCACTCAACCAGTTCTTGACCGAGCCTGTCACTTTGGGACCCATCTTGAGGGCACTGGGTTTAGTTATTAGAAATCTGTGTGGAACACTGTCAAAGGTTTTGCTAAAATCTAAATATACCATATCCAGCGTACATCCTCTATCCAATTCTCTGGTCACTCAGTAAAAGAAATTGATCAGATTTGTCTGACAAGAACTACATCTAGTGAATCTATCGGAATCCACTTAACCATTCTCTGTTTTAAAAGCGTTTCCATTAATTTGCTTACCACAGAAGTCAGACTTACCAGCCTGTACTTCCCTACTTCTTCCTTACTTCCACTTTTGTGGAGAGAGAGACCACATGCCCTTCTACAGTCCTCCGGTACCACTTCCACCTCTAGAGACGCATTTAAGAGGTCAGTCAGAGGAACTACTAGAACTTCCCTCAAGTTCCTTCAGCACCCTCGGATATACACCATCCAGCCCCATTGCTTTGTCTACCTTTATTTTAGCTAGCTCCTCACGAACACTACCCTCTCAAAATTAATCATGGTCCATCCCTATTCACGTTTGTTTTCTGCGGTCCCGCTCCCGGTGCTTCAGCCGTGAACACAGAACAGACATATTTCTTAAGCAATTTGGCCTTTTCTTTATCAGCTTCTACATATTCCACCCCTTCACCTTTGAGTCTCACAGTGCCACTTTTGTACTTCTTCCTATTACTAATATAACCTGCATTCATGTTTGGAACAAAAAAACAAAAACCCAACAACCTACTACTTTTTTCAGAGCTTAAAATGAGTCTTATGTGAAAAGTAAACTACTCCATTCCATATCACAATCCCACCAATCAAGGAAGCAAAGGAAAGAAAATAAAAGCCTACCACAGATCTACAGTTGCCTCCAAGTGACACCACCACAAGCATTATGTTACTCTTGCAGTTCCCATACAGCCAACTGGCTTCTTTTATCATCATGCCTACACTACTTACTTACCATTCAGTGGAATTGTGTCTCTAGTATAGTGTTTCTCAACTTCAAGCCAAGTACCCCCTAAGTCTACCAAATATCAACCAAGTACCCCTCACCCAAGCTCTGCCCCAGATCCCACCACCATAACAGTACTAATTGTAATGTAATTTCTTCCATCCATTTTTCATATGCACAATATAATCTTAATATGTAATGGTGACAACAAAATTTAAAAAAACCCACAAAGAACACTGTACACAGAGAAAATGTTAATTACCGTATTTTTCGCTCCATAAGATGCACCTGACCATAAGACGCATCCACCTGTAGAGGAAGAAAAACCAAGAAAATAAAATCTGAACCAAATGATGTGCCCTGTACTCTGTCCCCCCTCTGGTGGTCTAGTGGTAGGCCGGGACAGGGTACAGGGCACGTCTAGAGGTGGGCACGTCTAATGGTAGACACATGTAGTGGCAGCCAGCCCCAAGCTAGCCCAATCCTAAGCCACCCCCTGTACCTTTTTAAATCATCCCCCCCAGTACCTGGTGGTCCAGTGTGTATCTCTCCCTAGCTAGCGGCACACAGGTCAGGATAACAGATGTCAGGAGCAAGCTTTTTGCGCTCCTGTTTGGGCCCGCACCGCTTTCTGAATGGCTGGAGTCAGTTCTCGCGGAACTGACAAATCCATTTAGAAAACAGTGCAGGCCCGAGCAGAAGTGCGGAAAGCTTGCTCCTGACATCCGCGCTCCTGACCTGTGCGCCGCTAGCGAGGGAGGGATACATGCTGGACCACCAGGGATTGCGACAACGATAACGATGCAGGAGGCGGCGGCAGAGGGCGGGTAGCAGTTTTAAAAGGTGCGGCTAGGGTGGTAGCAGCGACAACTGTGGGTAGGTGGGTGGGTGTTTTTAAATGGTGTGGCTACGGCAGGTGGGCTGGCGTTTTAAAAGGTACGGCGGGGGTTCAAAATTGTACATTCGCTCCATAAAAGATGCACCGAGATTTCCACCCACTAAATTGAAAATAAAATCATTTTTCCTACTTTTGTTGTTTGATGATTTCATGAGTCTCTGATTGAACTTCCTTCTGATTGTACATCCAATATTTATTTCTGCTTCCTGCACACTTCTTCTCCTCTGGACCTCATTCCCTTCCCCAACCAACATCTCTCTCTATCCCTCCACAAGTTCAACTTTTCTTCCTCTCTCCTTCATTCCATTGGCAACATGTCTTCCTCTCCTCTCCTTCCCTCTCTTGCTGCAAAGGGAGTGGAGAAAGAGAGAGATCCAGGGTGCATCTCTCCTACTCTCTCTACTGCCACATTCAACATTTCTCCCTACTTTCCACCAGTCCAACATTTCATTCTCTCTGCCTCCTACACGCTTCTCCTCCAGTCCTCATTCCTTCCCCAAACATCTCTCTCTTTCTCCCTCCATGAGTCCAACTTTTTACTCTCTGCCCTCTCCCCCTCCCCCTGACATTTATCCTTCCCTCCTTTCTACTTTCCACATCCTTCCATCCCTCCCTCTATGAGTCCAACACTTTCTACTGCCTGCACGCTTTCTCTTTCTTCTCGCCCTTTCCCTCAAGTGCGACATCCCTCCTTCCCACCCCCGATCTCTCCCCCAACCCCACTCACATGTACTCTCCCCATGCCCAATTTCTTCCTCTCCTTCATACCATATCCATTTCTCCCTCTCTCATTACTCACTCATCCTGCAACAATTTTCTTTCCTTCTCTCTCCCCAACTCCACTCAAACTAATATGCTTTCTCCCTATACACCATCTCACCCTCCAGCATGCAGCACCTTTCCTCTCCCTCCCCTTCTCCTTTAAGTCCAGCCGCACCTTTACCTTCCCCTCCTCTCCCGCCAGGTCCAGCAGCACCTCTTCTCTCTTCCCTTTCCCTCCCCCTTGTCCAGCAGTACTTCTCCCTTTCCCCAGACCTTCCCCATGTCCAGCAGTACCTTTTCTCCCTGTCCAGCAGTACCTCTCCTCTCCCTAGCAGCAGCTCACTGCATGCTTTTAACTTCTCCACACAGCTGCTGCTAGTGTTAGTTTAGCCACGGTTCCATCAGGCAGCCTAGATGGAAACGCGGCTAAACTAACACTAGCAGCAGCTGTGTGGGAACGTTAAAAGCATACTGAGTTGCCACTAGGGAGAGAAGTACTACTGAGCCAGCGATTCCATCAGACAGCCTCAGGGCCTTTGCTAGGCCACCCACCTCTGATAATGCAACTTTCTCTTTCGGCGGAGGCGGGCCGAGGCTGCCTGATGGACTCGCTGGCTAAACTAACACTAGCGGCAGCTGTGTGGAGAAGTTAAAAGCACGCAGTGAGCTGCCGCTGATGGTCCGGGGGGGAGGGGGGGGAAGAGGGAGGCTAGGGAGAGAAGACGAAGGCAGGAGATATGCGATAGCAGAAGGAAGTTACGAGACATACAGCACCGTGTACCCCGTGTTGAGAAACACTGCTCTAGTAGATAAGTCTGTAAAGCAACAGTATAATTACACAAAAATTAGTCTGCTCCAATATTTCATACTTGCACTGGAGAGTATAAAATCTTACTACAATAGTACGGAGCACCTCCTTGCAACAGAACAGGCCTTAAACCAACGGCACACTGTGGTGCGAGGTTACAACTCCACTCCATGGCAGAAGCAAGCAACTGTAAAAGAGTACACTCATATTCCCTAGCTACAAGCCTATAGGGACTTGGTGCCAAAGAGTAACTTCTCAGTAATTGCTACAGTACCGCCAGCCCTTAAAAAACCAAGGACCTGGTGGTGGATTATAGTTGGACCCTCCCTACCCCTCAAATGGATCCCATGGTACAAAAAGTGGCTCCCTATCCTGGATTTGCCCTGCCCCCTATCTGGTAATGGTACCACCTTGTGCGCAAAGGACACACATCCCTGAACTCAGACCTGCCTTGTAAAAAGTCTTCTAGAACAAAACTTCAGATTTTTAAACCGTCAGCATAAGCATCTACTACCATGGTCATCTTGAACCTGAACCTTCTTCCACACACTTGGCTTTCTGCTATCTAAGGGCAATGCTTCCTGACAGATTAAGCTACTTCCTCCTTCCCCATTCCTTTTGACATTTTCTGTAAATGTTGTAAAAGATGCTCACCAGCATGGGGTAAAACATGCAATCATGTTTCTATTGCTTGCACTATAATCTGATATCCCAACAGTATCGTGAACATACTGTAACCTTCCTACACAGGTATAAAGAATTAAAAACACACTTCCTGTGCCCAACATATTTAAAGAAAATATTGTGTGATCTGGTGCATAGCAATGACTTAATCAAATATTATTCTAGGTGCGGCTTTTTCTCAAGTTCACCACCACCTTGGCTGAATCAACATCTAGAAATAACTGACATTCATACATAATTTACCCGTTGAATAGTCAAATAGAACTTAAAGTCAGTAGTATTCCAGAGTGTTCAATATTTTAATTAGAGGAAGGCAAGGAGAGTACTCACAAACTATAAATACAAGAGATGCACATTACTCAAAGTTGACAGAAAAAAATTAATTCCCATCAATAAAAGAGCAAGAAAAAAATACTGTACTCAGCATAATCTTCAAAGAAACATGGCAGCACCAGGCCAGAAAAATATGGCCTTGCAATGGATGCAAATATTCCAATGACTAACCATTACAATCCAGTTATTTAAAAGTTAACTAAACCATTAAATAGGCCGACGACCAAATCACCTGCAACTATAGGTGCACCTCCCTTAACAGATGTACCATTTCTCAGATTAGCCACTAGTGGCTCAAATCAGAGTTATGCAGCTCCAGGTTGGCTTGAGTGAATTTCTGACTCAGTATGCAGGGACAAGATTGTTTATATTTATGCTTATTCAGTTCAAGAATCAAAAGCAATTTAAAATAAGGAAAAAGGAACAGAAGTTTCAAGTTCAAGTTTTATTAAAATTTTGATGTATTGCAATATCATTAATTCAAAGCAATTTACAATTAAAAACGGGGTCTTAATTATTAACTAAAACCAACACAAACGGACCTAACGTACCAATACATAAGGGAAGTAGGGAGAACTACAATAAATATAGTAAAGGATACATACAAGGAAAATACAAATGGAGGGTAAGAAAGTTTAAAAGCATTTATAAAAGTATAGTAGAAAATTAAGAACTTTTTTTTTTTTTTCAAATTCTCAGAGCCTAAGACAGAGAATTAAAGAGTTTAAGCATCAAATGGGATCAATAAGGACTCCGATAATTAGGTCTCAAAAGCATCCTTGTACAACCAGCACTTTAACAGTCCTTTAAATTTACTCAATGATTTTTCTTCTTTAATAAATGATGATAGGGAATTCCATATTCTGGGTGCTGTAACTGCAAAGATCGTATTGTCTTGTATTTATTATACTAAGTGATGGAACAATTCACAAACAGGAAAAGGAGGGGAAAAATCCCACCCCACCTCAGAAAAAAAAATACAAAACACACCAACTGCTAGCCAAGAGATCCAGCCTATGCACATTCAACAAAACTTAGAGAAAATAATTGTGCCCTAACAAGTGTTCTAAATTGGGATAAGACTGTTCTGCCATATTTTCCAAAGGAAGGGAGTTCCAGAAGGACAGGGCAAGACAAGAAGAAGGGAAAAAACCAACAACAAACAATGGCATTTAGCTTCTAGTCTAGAGCAGAAGATGAGGGAATAGTGAAGAGGTGATCTAGAAGTGGATCAGAGTAATCAAGAAGACTTATAAAGGGTGATCAAGGCGATAAGATAAGAAGGAATACTCCGATGAGGAATTTTACAGGTAAGAGTAAGAATCTTGTCGTAGATGCAGAAGTTAATTGGTAACAAATGGTGATGTTTCAAGAAAGGAGTTATATAATCATAATGATGGGCCCAAGAGAATATTACGAACAGAAGTGTTTTGAATGTTCTGTAGTTTAAGGCTTGTAAACAGGCCTGCACAGATAGCGTTGCAATTGTCAAGCTTAGACACAACCAGAGCACAGAGAAGAGTAGCACATAAGTTCTCATACAGATCAAACAAATAAGACTCATTGAGTAGAAAAATGATTTCACCACAGAAGAAGCATGGTTGTGGAAGAAGAGTTATGTATCAAGGTGGATTTAGATATTTTAAAGATTGACCAAGCAGATAGATGACCCCTAGAGAGTGGGAGATACAGTAGGGTATGAAGGACAACCTGTCACCTAGAGGATGACTGACTTTTGATGACTGAGTAACAACTGGTTAGCAGAAAGCCAATTATCTACCTGGTTAAAACAACTGAAAATTGGTCAGATCAGGACTATAAGGATGCTAGATAAAGACCAAAAGTATCTCATCTACACAGACATAAAATTTAAACAAATTACATTCCTGCATCAGGACTGCAAGAGGGCTAAGCAAGATGCTGAAGTGGGGAAAGCACCAAACTTTGGGGGAGGAACACCATATATAGCAAAGGGAAAGACTGGAAGCAGATGGGAAGTGAGAAACTCTAAATCAGTGTTCAACCTTTTGACACCTATGGACTGGCAGAAATAAAATAATTATTTTGTGGATTGGCATCGGTCCGCATACCAGCAGTTGAAGAACACTGGGCTAAGTCGTGCCCATCTCCCCTCAATCTCCGCCCCAGACCCCGCCCCCATAATAGTACTAATTGTAACACCATTTTTTCCATTCATTTTTCATATATACACACACAATATAATTGTATTAACAACACATAATGGTTAACCACAAAATTAAAATACACAAAGCACACTGTATGCTTTTTAATATTCATTCCTACCAGAAAACAGATAATCACATGCAAATGCAGGAAACAAAAACTAAAAGTACTAATATTTACAAACAAACCCTAAGATGCAAGACTCTGCAAGCAGTACAACCCCAGAGGAAAAGAAACAAATGCATTTCTTCCTGAACAGACAAATCAATCACTAAATAAAAAAAATAAAAGCATTTCCCCTACTATTGTTGTCTCTCTCCCTCCATGTGCCTTGCCTTCTGGCCTGCCCTCCCCCCCCCCCGGTGGTATCTTTGGGTCGGTCCACTGTGCGATCAACGCAGCGTCTTCGGGCCAGCTCCCCGACTACTGCAATGCACAGAGCTGTGGCAGCGTCCCACGCCTCATCTGGAAGCCTTCCCTCTGACGTTGAGACATCAGAGAGAAGGCTTCCGGTTCAGGCGCAGGCCTCGCATAGGAGCCTTTTCCCATAGCTTTGTACACTGCAGCACTCGGGGAGCCTGCCCGAAGACACTGCGTTGATCGCACCATGGACCGGTGGCTGAATAATGCTGTCTTGGGCCCGATGGAAGTGCCGGCCCTGTGGACCGGCAGAAAATTTATGAGGACCGGCACCGATCCACAGACCGGCGGTTGAAGAACACTGCTCTAAATGATCTGTCTGCAAGAAAGAAGGTGAATCATTGTAAGACAGTCCCACCAATAGCAAAAGTAGAAAGCCTAGATAAAAAAGAATGACTGACAAGGAAATAAACAAAAGTGCATCACTATGATCAAAAGGAGAGTCATTTAGAAGAGAAGCAATCAGTCTCCATGGAATGAACACTTGGAAACCTGGTCGTAAATGATAGAGTATATGAAGCTTTGATATGTTTAGAATTGCAAAAATACAAGTTATCAGCAGTTTTGAGAGAAATGGCAGGTTTGAGAGAAATGGCAGGTTTAAGGCAGGCCAGTAATTGTATGAAAGGGAGAAATATAATGAATGTTTCTTGAGGACTGAGCAAACTAGAGTAGATTTCCACTGACAGGGAATCTGACCAAATGAGAGGGCCTATCATAGAAAAAAAACAAGAGGAATCAGCCCATGAGGGAAAAAATGAGTAAACAGTTTTATGGAATCATATCAAGGGGACAAGTAGTTTTTATAGGAGCCCACAAATGGTTTTCAAAGGAAATTAAAGAATGGAGATTAAATTGGACCACACAGGGAGGCGCGAGACCGAAAGAGAAAGATCACCTAAGGGAGGAGGAACAAAGGGGGGAGGTGGGGAAATAATTTTTTTACCTAGATGACAGAAGGGCGTGAAGTAGGGGATGGTGGAAAAGAAGAAGAATGTATTGTAGTCTGAGGCAAAAAAAATATGCAACATCATCAGAGGTGGTCAACCAAATTTTAGTTTTGGCACCAAAATTGGACTGAAAATTGAAATTCACCCCCCTCCCCCTTTCCATCTGACTACTTGTAGGCCTTCCCCTGGGCCTAGCTTAGGAAGCCTCTTCTTATATCCAGGCTTCCTTATAGCATGGCACTGCAATCAGTGGCCACTTCAGCAGTTCTGTCCCACATAATTCCTGCTTATTCTTCAGTTGTTTCCTAAAAACAGTAGTATCTGCCCTCAATCTAAGATGTGCTGAGATAATTCCTTTGGGTCTGCAATTGAGAATGCACATTGTCTGGTGTCTTCATAATGTATAAACTCAAAAGAACAGAATTATTACCTAGCACACTCCAACTGTAAAGCTATAACCAGCTTATACATTTGTCCATCATTCTGAAACTGAAGAAAGTTATAATTCAATAGCTTATAATCTAATCTAATCCTTAGGTTTGTATACCGCATCATCTCCACGTTTGTAGAGCTCGACGCAGTTTACATTAGGAGAAATAGGAAGGAACTACAACAGAGGGTTAGAGGTAGAAGTGTGAAGAAAATTTAGAGGACATGGGAAACCAAGATATAAGAGTTTCCTTGATTCCTAAGTTGGAGGGAGACTTACATTTTTTGAGAAAAGCCAGGTTTTCAGATATTTGTGGAAAACTTGGAGAGAGCTCAAGTTCCGAAGAGGGGAGGTAAGGTTGTTCCAAAGCTCAGTGATTTTGAAGTGGAGGGAGGTCCCTAGCTTTCCTGTGTGGGAAATGCCTTTTAGCGAGGAGAAGGATAGTTTTAATTTGTGGGAGGATCTGGTGGTATTAGGGTTTGAGGAATTGCAAGAAAGAGGGATAAGGGGAGGGAGGATACCATATAGGATTTTGAAAGTTAAACAGGCGCATTTATAGTGGACCCTGGCGATTATCGGAAGCCAGTGGAGCTTGGCCAGGAGCGGGGAGACATGGTCAAATTTACTTTTAGCGAAGATGAGCTTGGCCGCGGCATTCTGAATCCGTTGGAGTCTGTGGAGGTTTTTCTTAGTTAGGCTTAAGTAGATAGAGTTGCAATAGTCCAAACTGGAGAGGATGATGGATTGGACAAGGAGGGTAAAATGTTTTTGATGGAAGCAGGATCTAACTTTCCTCAGCATGTGAAGGCTGAAAAAGCATTTTTTTACCAAGGATTGGAGGTGGTCATTGAAGGGCAATGTGGAATCAATGATGATGCCCAAGACCTTGCTCGAGAACTCAACTGCAGAGAAGAGCCAGAGGGTAGTGGGATGGAGGTGATCTAGTTTTGGACCAAGCCAAAGAAGTCTTGTTTTGGACTCATTCAATTTCATTTGCACAGTGTGGACCCAGGATTGTAGGTTCATTATACAAGAGGATATGTTCTTAGACAGGTCGGTGAGGTTCGAATCGGTCTCGAGGAGGACAAGGATATTTCCTGTTGGAAAAGGGGATAGAGGGGTATAGATAGAGGATTATTACGCAGGTTCTGGACCTGTTGGGCCGCCGCGTGAGCGGACTGCTGGGCACGATGGACCTCAGGTCTGACCCGGCAGAGGCATTGCTTATGTGCTTATGTGCTTATGATGTCGTCTGCATAAAAGTGTAAATTGTTTCAAGGGGGGGATAGGTGGAGGAGTTTTAGGGAGGACATATAGATGTTGAAAAGGATAGGGGATAGTGGAGAGCTTTGCGGGACTCCACAATTCAGTTTCCAGGGGGAGGATGAGGTGCCATTCATGTTAACAATGTAAGAACGAGAGCTAAACAATCCCCAAACAGCCATGTCCCAAATCCCCCTTAATAAAGTAGTTGGAAAGATGCAATGTGTCCCACTCACTCAGACTGTGTGGGTATCAAAACTTCTACAGCATCACAGCGCTGTCGGACAGCACGGAATCCTAACTCCAATAATAGCACCACCATTGGAGTTAGGATTCCGTGCTGTCCAACAGTGCTGTGAGGCTGTAGAAGTTTTGACACCCGCGCAGTATGAGACACACAGCATCTTTCCCAGTGAAATATGCATTGTGGATATTTCTGCTTTATTAAGGGGGATTTGGAACATGGCTGTTTGGAGATTGTTTATCTCCTGATCTCCTGAAGCAGCTCTGGGCTAAACTGGCCCTGTCAACATCAGAGAATTATTCAAAAGCTAAGTTCCTGTTTTGATTTATCTTGAAAATTGAGATTCATTGCATACCTGATCAAGTTTGATGGAAGGGGGAGGTGGACCAATGATTGACAAGATAACCCATTGAATGGAACAGCAGTGGCTGCTATATTGTGAATTGTAAAGGTGATTCTAATGTCCTTCTACCCCCACCCCCGATTTGTCTATTAAAGTGGTTAAAATAATTTTTTTGCCATCACATTTTGTGTTTTCGAAGTATTTGCGAAATTTATAACAGATATTTATGAAATAAATTAATATCTGCTCCACTTTTTGATGATTATCTCTTGATGATAGTTTGGTGGAGTAGTCTGTCCTTTTTTTTGTTACTTACATATTGATGCCAACACATATAAAAGGAACCAAACCATTCCCACAAATAAGCCCAGAGAATTTTTTTTAAAAAAGGGTGGGAATAGTCAAAGCAAAAATCAGGCCAAAGATAGTCATGAAGGTCTTTATTAAAACTGTGAAGTGTCAAATGTAGAGCAGAATCACAACTAGGGGTCCTGGCCTGGTTTTGCTGTGGCCATTCCCTCCCCTTTTTTGATTTTCGTTATACAGTATATAGAAGAAAGATTTTAAAAATAATTCTCTTCTCCATTAGTAATGTAACTCCTTTAAGAATGGAAATATGATGAAAACAAGATACCTCTATTCAAAATGCAGCCATTGGTCTTTTCAGAATTTGCAGAGGGTTTCCTACATTTTGTAAATATGGGAAAATTCATTTGTATGGCCTCTCTGGGGGCTTTTTGTCCACTTCAAAAAGTTTTTGTGCAACTCTCAGACCACAGTCTACAATATATGGGAATGACTCATTACAATATGGATCAAAATTTATCCCTAAGCTGATCAGAAGGACAGCACACATTCTCAAGAACTCAGCTTTTAGTGCTGTAAAAAAAAGCATGCAACATTTTTCTTCAAATGTTTAGTGAGCTCAGCAGTCTCTCTCTCTAGTCCCACAGCAGACAGCAAAGCCACAAAAAAGAAACGCTTGAAAAGAGTTAATTTTTAGTTGCACTGGTGCTATGCAATTACTGCAGAATTACATTGAAGTTCATACAATTAAACTGTTGTGAAACTATCTTCGCCTCTTCTCAACAAAACCTTTGCCTTCCTAGCAGCCAAGATGAACCCATGGCTCGCCCAAATGATACGAGGCCCCCACTTACCTCGGATTCAGAAAAACATTCAAAACTTACCTATTCAACAAACAAGACCCGTAACCGCCCCCCTTCCGACATTACCGGGCCCCACGTGCGGCCCTCTCCCCCCCCCCTCCTAAACACTTCCTTCCCTCTCTTCTACCCACTCCCTTCTTCATCAGCCAAGTTCGGCTAAATGGTGTTGTTAATTCTAATAAATTGTTGTAAATCGGCATGTCAATGCGGATCCTAATGTAATTGTTGTGAACCGCCTAGAACTCAAAGGGTATGGCGGTATATAAGAATAAAATTATTATTATTATTAACATGTACAATTAAGATGTTCCTTTGAGTATATCATCACTCCATTTTATCAATTTGGCAATATTACACTTTGAATACTATATGCATTTCTGGTCACCCCATTTCAAAGAAGGTATGAGGGCAAAAAACAATTCACAGAAGGGCTACACTGCAGAATAAAAAATGATATCAAAAGGCTCTATTATGAAGAAAGGCTGAAGACAGATGAAATATAATACAGTTTATAAAATTACAAAGGAGATGGAACAAGTTCATGACCCTTTACGCTTCCAGAGAAATACTAGAAGAAATTCCTTGAAATTAACTTGTAGCAGAGTTAGAACACATTTAAGAAGAGGGGGTTTTTTCTTTCATTCAAGGCCCAATTAACTTTTATTCCAGTATGATATAGTGAGGGTTAGTTTTAAAATGTTTGGTCATGTTTCTGATAAATGATTATTATTAGCCAGGTAAACTCTTCTGATGTAAACAATAAAATAAGGCATTTGCTCAGCTCTGCTGGGTACTTCATAGTAGCCTTAACAGTCCACTGTCAGAAAGGATGCTGGGACTGGAGTCAGAAAATAAGCATGTATACTGTATATAACTAAATTAACTAGAGGGAAAAACTGGGGGGGAAGATAAGCTTTTACGTGTACTCAGGGCAGGAGCATTCCAGTCTTCTTTGGATGCTCAAATGCTTAAGAAAGGCATGGAGTATTCTATGTTTTGGGGTTTGTTTGTTTTTGGGGGTTTTAAGTCCACTGGACCCGTGGTAAATTTGTTCATTAATTCAATATTTAGCCTGTCCTCTCAAAGGAGCTCAGAAAGGGTTACAAATCAGATACTCAAGCACTGTCTATCTGTCCTGGTAGGCTTGCAGTTTATCTAATATACCTAGGGCAGTAGAGGATTAGTATGATTGTAATCTAACCCTAAGGTTTAAGTGGGTAACAAATTTTTAAAACTAAAATAAGTGACTTGCCCAGGATCACAAGGAGCAGCGCAGGGATTGAATCCACAACCTCAGGGTGCTGAGGCTGTAACTCTAACCACTATTCTACACTGGCAACCTATATGAAAAAATGCCTATATAGCTGTAACAAAGGCACAGCAGTTTAATTCCAATGTGTCTAATAATAAGGTGTGAGATGCACCATACATGATATCAGCTTCATCAGGGGGAAAATGCACTCACTCCATAGTCTACTGTTGAGACAGACATAGGGGAAGCCACTGCTTGCCCTGGATCGGTAGCATGGAATGCTACTACTATTTGGGTTTTTGCCAGGTACTTGTGACTTTGGATTGGCCTCCGTGGAGACGGGATACTAGGCTAGATGGACCATTGGTCTGATCCAGTAAGGCTATTCTTATATTCTTATGCCCCCCACCTGCAAGCTCCACTCAGCTGACAAGTCCCTCCGGTCTGTGCCCTTCTCTTCCTCCACCAACTCCAGACTCCATCCCTTCTAATCATGCTGCATTGTATATTTGGAACAAGCTGCCTGAATCCCTACAGCAGGCTCTGTCTCCGGCCATGTTCAAGGCCCAGTTAAACGCCCACCTCTTCAAAACTGCCTTCAACTCCTAACTCCTCTCACCTTGGGTTTAAACTTTATATGTCTTGTCTGTCTGTCCAAGCTAGATTGTAAGCTCTCCTGAGCAGGGACTGTCTATTAAATGTCAAAATATACAGTGCTAATCACCAAATACTTAGCCTATTACATATAAAGACAACTTTGAGTGACGCTTAATACTCCAAACAAAATGAAGCTTAATACTCCAAGCTTAATACTCCAAACAAAGCGACACTCAGCACTTTCTTTCACTTGTATTCTTCTTCTAGCTTGCATCAATAAATAACTTCATCATTCATTTATTAGAAATATTTCTCACAATCTTCCATTCTTCAGTTGACCTCAAGACTACACTTGAATTATCTATTTCATGTACAATTCAAGTATTTTGTAGCAAGCCTCTTCATCGGTCAGACTTACGACCTCTTTTACAAAGCCGCACTAGCGGCTGCGCTAACGGCCCCGAAGCCCATAGAGATTTAAAGGGCTTCGGGGCTGTTGCCACATGGCAGCCGCTAGCACGGCTTTGTAAAAGAGGCCGTCAGTCAAGCATTTTATAACATTAATATTAAGCCGATAACACTTATCTTAATTAGCAGCAAGGAGGGACTCTGACGTGAATTCGCGTTTCACTATTAGCTGTTTCAAGGAAAGTCCCTATAGAACAGCACGATTTTCGAACACGGAGGCAGGCCAGAACATGGAGCAACTCCCCCCTCTCCGGACGGGTTGGCCGCTGCCCCCGCGCAGGACTGGTGAGCTGAAAGTGTTCCAGGCAGCGGCCGGCAGGGGCTCGAACCTGTGCAAGCAAAAATCCCTCTCCAACCTCTCCTTCCTCACCGATGCCAAAAAGAAGCCTCACCGCACCTCCGTGGCACCTGCCCCGGCCCCGCTATCGCTCTCGCACTTCCAGCACTCACTCCACATAGCTGAGAGGAACGGCTGGAGGGTGGAGGTTCTGGAGACTGCGGAAGCAGGAGAGGGAGGAAGAAGAAAAGAGAGCCACAGACCCATCTTCCTCCTCTTCGGACTCAAAAGTAGAGAAACAGATGAAGAAACAGCAGTCCAAGAGGGGGAAGAGAGCGACACTCTTCAGTGGAGGTGTTACTGTCAGCCGCAGACTGGGTTTCGCGCCGACAATAATTTTTGTCCGGGTGGTAGGAAACGGGCCAAGTGTGGATATGATGGAGGGAAGGAGGGAGGAGGTTTCAGTGGATACGGCATGCGGACATGCGCTGGCCACAGTGGAGAGTAGACTGTGGCGCCAAGACTGAAAGGTTCCTAAGGGGAAAAAAAGGGGGAGTTGGTAGTGGCAAACATGAATGCAGTGGATTTGAGGTGAGGGGGTACATATATAGCAATTGGTGAAAATTGTGAATAGAATAGATAATTAAAAAAGGGTGAAAGGATTGTATTTGGGTATTTTAGCTCAGCAGTTTGTTCGCGTCAGAAGGGAACAGCACTGATGCTTATTGTGTTGATTGTGAACTGGATTATGGATGCTGTTACTCCTGGACAGGGGGGGGGAGCAGGGAAGGGGTGCTACTGGACACGGGACTTCAGGAAGGATGGAGGGGTAAAAGAAAGACATATGGCCTTGGGGAAGGACAAAGGGGACCTAAAAGGAAAAGATGGCAAAAGGGGTGAAACAGGGTCAGAGAGAGATGGTAGAGAGTGTGAGAGAGGGAAAGGGCGTGATGAGGGTCAAAAGGGTACAGAGGACTAAGAAAATGATGAAAGGTGAGGTGGTGGGACTGGGATCAGTGGGAGGCACGGTCCAGCCATGGTACAGGCGTGGGAAGGGGTGGCTTCAGGGTATAGATGGGGCTATTCTAGCACCCATTACTGTAACAAATGTAATGGGCTTAAACACTAGTTAATCTTATAAAATGCTTGACTAAGTCTAACCGATGAGGAGGCTTGCTACAAAATACTTGAATTGTACATGAAATAGATAATTCAAGTGTAGCCTTGAGGTCAATTGAAGAATGGAAGATTGTGAGAAATATTTCTAATAAATGAATGAATGATGAAGTTATTTATTTAAGCAAGCTAGAAGAAAAATACAAGTGAAAGAAAGTGCTGAGTATTAAGAGCTTTGATGAGTGTCGCTTTGTTTGAAGTAAAATGTACAGTGCTGCATATGCTATAAAAGTGATAAATAGTAGTAGTAGTAACCTTTCATATACAAAAGGGAGTCCAAGCTGCTTAAATTTTGGGGCTTACTCTTTGCAAATAGATATTGCAATGTATGTATGTAATTATTAGAAAAGTAAAATAAAAAATGTTACCAAAGTCAATTTATTAAACTATAATGAGAACAGTTTTACTTTATTCCACATCCTCTTTTAGGAAGTTAGTAATGCCTAGCCATTTGATTACATAGATTTTCTTTAAAATGCTATTTGTTTTGTTTGCATATGGAACAGCATAACATTTAGAAGTCATATCCTATAACAGAATATCATATCTTGTTAACATTTATTTAATGCTAAATATTAATGGCCCAAGTTGTACATATATTAAAAACAATGGTTATTTTCAACTACCGTTTTTCTTCAATTGCTCCCTTTCAGTTTTGTGGAATTTTTTTTTTTGGTGGGGGGGGGGGAGTTGCCTTCGGTTCTTTTACAGATATTCAAAACAAAGAACATCTTAATTCCCTTATTAAACATTTTCCAAATTGGTTGTGGTTTAACCCTGCTTGCAGTGAAATCAAGTCACACACCAATCACTCCTCTTCACACGCGTGCAGAGACCGGTCTCCCCTTCCCGTGGTCTATCAACTGCCTCTCTCTCTCTTCCGCACTCCATGCATCTCCCATTCCCTCCCTGTCCGGAATCTGGCCGCTCTCCCTTTTTTCTATTATCAAACTCATACCTGAGGTCGCCCACCACTATTCCTGCAGCTTTCCTCTGACACAACTTTTCTCCCACTAATGAGTCCCGCCTTACCGGAAATAGGAAGTATGTCAGAGGAGGGCAGGGCGGTGAATTGAAAGAGTTGCGTCAGAGGAAAGCGGGACGCTAGAGAAGGAGAAACTGCTGGCGAACTCAAAGAACAAGTTGGCAGTTGCTCTGGAACGGGGCTTAGGGGAATCCCGCAGGGACGAAGTAGCTCCCGCGGCGTTCCTGTGTATACATGTCTCTCAGTGACCGCCTACCTACCCAGGGGGCCTCCAAGACGTCCAAGTACCGCCTCCTCCTCCTCCTCCAGTACAGCTGACGCGGAAAGGCCAGCAGCATCAGAAGTCACCTGATATACTGGGGCGCGCGCGAGCGCCAGCCAATCTCCATTTGCAGCCACATGAAGGTCGCCACACCCACCTGCCGGTAGTGTCAGTGTGAGTCTTGCTTGCTGCATCAGCACGGGCAGAAAGCTGAATTATTGAAGCAGGACTTGTTGCACAAATGTTAGTTAATGGGGGGGGGGGGGGGGATTTTTTTGATACAAAAGCGGTAAGTGCTAAATAATGCACCAGGAGTTATGATTGGAGAAAGAGAACTGAGACATGGGGAAGCATGGTCAAAACTACAGTTTTGCACAATAACGGCAGCGAATTGAGCTACCCTACACTCCAAGGATTACAATTGACACACAGACTTTCCATTAGAATTACAATCCCGACTCTTAGGAGTGGAAAGCCATAACCACCTATCCATGAAGAGCCATTTACAATCAATAATAATGAGAATGCTAAGATCCTAGTCCAAAACAATTGGTCTTTACCTCCCAATAAGAATAACACCCGCAGCTCAAATATTTCAAAAATTAAATAATACTGATAATAATATGTTATTAGAATGGCAATTTTATGCTGTTTTTCATTATAATTGTAATACTAGGAGTTGGATCTGTTTAATGCTTTTATTTATTTCTCTTCCATCAGACAGAGTGACTAGGATTCGAACCAGCAACATTAGGATAGAAGGGTATAGGTTTAACTAGTGTGCTACAGAGTGAACTAGCAAGCTAGATAGCAATTGTAACACTGGGTCTTATAGGCATTGTAAGGAAGTCTACTTTTGAGCACAGTTTAGGCTTCAGATAGACCTGAGTTCTATGGACCGAACTTAGGAACTCTTTGGACATTCTTCCGGAACTTAGGCACAGTTTGGATGTCCTTAATGTGATCTGCTAAATAGCTCTCTCGCAGGGCAGTCAGAGACACCTGCCTGGAAACTGCTATAGCTCAATAAGTAAAAGCCCTGTCATAAGTTCAGATCCCAACCAGCTCCCCAGCACATTTATTTATTTGTTCATTTTTATAGCCTATCCTCTGCAGAAGCTCAGAACGGGTTAACTTAGAACTTCCCTAAATGTTCCAAAGGCTCACAATCTAGCTAAAGTACCTGATAAAACAATTAGTAAATAGGAAAGATATAACAATTCAAATAATAAAAAATAAAAAGAATAGCATACATACATATTTCATACATATTTTAATTATGACATTCTACATTGCAGGTGCACCTTGATGATCTCACCATGAGGTCACCATTGGGCAGCTGCAAACTTCCATTTGCAATGAAGTAGAAGCCATGCTAAGGTCTTTATCTGGTTTTTAAGCTTTTGCAAATGAAGTTATGTATGCAATCTATATATTTTTATCATGTGCTTTCTTTGCTTTCAAGAATGAGCTGATGGGAGCACTGTTTAGTCAGAGCTGTTTCTTGTATGACTGGATGAGCTATATTTATCTTTTTTTTTTTAGTTGTTTAAATTCATGCAGAAATAAATGGCTAGATTGAACCTAACGACTTCATTAACGCATTTCCTTTTTTAAAACCTCTATACCATTTGAAAGAGGGCAACTATCTAATTATTCATTTCTAGAATTGGATACTTCTTAAATTTAGTAAACATATTCTGGCACAAGTGTCAAACCTTAAAAAAGGAAGTCATATTGAGCATTAGAAAATAATTAATAATTAACTAATAAAAATAGTACACATTTAATTTTCCTCACCACCAAATTTCCCCGTCCCACCCCACCCGGCTGGAAAAAATTTCTGAGGAGAACACTGGAATAAAATAAATGGACATTTATACCTGCTTGAGAGGTATAAATATTAATACCTAAGGGCCTCTTTACAAAGCAGTTTAGCACTGCAGTAACAGCCCAAATGCTCATAGGGATTTAAAGGCCTTCAGGGCTGTTGCCTCAAGGCTTTGTAAAAGGGGGGATAAGTTAAGTACACAAGTAAATTAGAGTAAATAAGCATAAATAAGCAAAATGTTATAATCTACCTACATTCTACCTAAACTCCCAACCTTGTTTGTTTACCAGCAAAGAAAGCATCATCATGTCAGACACATTTATGCTGATCATAATTTTATAACAAATGATTTTTGCACGAATGTGGACACATATGCAGAAAAATGACTGTATAAAAACTCCCAAATTGTGGAAAAGTTAGCACTATTTTATAGAAAATCAGCATTGCTTTGCCAAAGAAAACGTTCAGATCTTGGTTCAGTCCTTTATGTAGGATGCAAAGAAAATATACATAAACAATTACAAGCCACTCAAAATGTAGCAGCCAGACTCAATTGAAAAAAATAAAATTTAATTTGGAGACAGGCACCTATCTTCTTAGATGTGATTCTACAAAAGATAGGTGCCTATTGCATGGCGCCTAACACCCAAAATAGGGGGTGGAGTAAAACTTAGGCACCGCTAGGTGTGATTCTCTAAAAGGACTTGGGTGCCTACAATGTAGGCCTTTATAACCCTGGCCTACATTACAGGCACCTAAGTTTTTAAGTTATTCTAACACATTAATATTATAGAAGCTATTATATTTAAATTCCTTTCATACTTTCAATATTCAACATCATTTAACAATTGTAATAAATTATTTTTAATAAATTATTAATTTCCTTGTAAGGGTATTATAAAATTGGAGGAGAAAATGTATGTATTCTTTAACCCTGAGCACCTGAAAAGTTTTCTGGAATCAAGGAAACCTCCAGTTCCGATAGCAATCTCTACACCCTTAAAGGTTGATGCAGCGGAAACTATTTAATAATTAGGACTTATATCCATCAGTTGGAATCTAGCTTTTCTTTATAATATATTTCCTTTATTCCTGTCAATTTTTCTTACATCTTCTTACATTCTTACATTTTCTTACGCAAGCGACTGGTCCTGAGCAGTCGCTTGTTTTTGGATTGAGCAGCCCAGTTAGTGTGCCTGCTTTTTGTTATTGAATCGTGGCCCTTCCTACTTTGCTTGCCGTTTCCCCTCATTTGCATGCGCGGATCAGAATCAGATCAGAGGTGATCGGCCACAAGGTTAGTGAATCAGGTTGAAGGAGAATCGGGTCGCAAACCGATTGGTTTGCTTAGCCCTTAGTTACTATACAACATGGGTTCTTAGGAATGAAATCCTGGAGCTCCTGTTCTCTTGCCCTTGTAAGTTCCTGACTGCTAAACTTTTTCTGCTCATTTTCAGTATCCAACCATTACTGCTTTCCACATATGAACCTGTTTTACCAACCCTGACCTTAGCTGTTTCCCAACTGCTGTTTTCTGGTGCTCTTACAAGACTGCCCTGTTGGATCTGACCACATTATTCCAGTGCCCTAGCCCATCTCCTGCCTCTTTCCACCTGGTGACCAGGATCTATTCTGCCTCTGGAAGAACACCTCAGGCTCCAAGTCTTGGCTGCCTCCAAGTAACTCATGGCTCAACCTGAAGAAAAATGTGTCTTTTACATGTGAAAATGCATGGCATAAGCCCAGGGTCACACACACTTAGATCATCTTCCCAAAACCTATTAGTTGTTCCCTCCTTAAAAATAATAGGCACTCGAAGATTAGATATGTTCTCTGTAGTTGGCCCCTAATGGTGGAATTCATTGCCACCATTACATAAAAATTGAAAAAGACATTTTTCCTTCAAGAAATCCCTGAAAACATTTCTTTTTAAACAGGCTTTTAATATCTAAAATTTATTTTATTTTATTAATTTTCGCTTTTAAAATCCCCTTATTCCCCAATGTTTTTTCCCTTAAATGTATTTCTCAACATAATAGATGTAACTTTAACCCCCCTTCCCTCCCAATTGTTGTTGGTCATGTTGGATTTCTATTGTTTATACATACTGTATGTATTTTAACTCAATTGTATTTTATTATTATGTACATCGCTTTGTATAAAGATATAGCGATTCATCAAATATTTAATAAACCTTGAAACCTTGTTCATGATGGTTAACTGGCCATGACATCAGTGAAGAGATACATCAGGTTTCAAAATGGGCCAGATTGGACCTGGGGTTCTGGGTAAATAAGTCACCTCCTAAATTGGGCCAATTCCAACTTCTGTAGCATAGAAACTTGCATAGCATGAACCATAACATTTCAACTGCCTCTCCTATGTTCTCTACTCTTCCACCACAGTGCTATGTATAGTCAGCAGTCAATGGCAGCCTCATCGGCTCTGTGAAGTACTGCCAAACACTGTTCAGCCAAGTCAGCAATCATTTGAGACACTATCTGTACTTCTCTGTAATTGCCCAGGTTGCTATTTGCAATTACCTATAACTTGAAGTAGGCTCTGTCATGCCATTGTAAATAATAAATGCCCTCATACACAAAAAAATATTTTGCAAGACAGAGGACAAAGCCATTAGGAACTCATTTGGGATACAATGAGAATTATTACCAACTACTAATGCTTTTTTAGTAACTCAAAGCCACCTGTTGAGGAATGTTGCTATAAAGAGCTTCTAAATCCATAGTAGTTAGGAAATCAGTATCTTGAATGACCTGAAAATCCTTGATCAGGTTTAAAAAAAATGGGTAGTATCCTTTACATATGATCTCGCGGTGGCAACAATGAGTTTTAAGAAGAAATCCACAAACTAAAATAACGGTTTCAGAATAATACCCCTCAAAGCAGGGATCTCAAAAGTCCCTCCTTGAGGGGCCGGAATCCAGTCAGGTTTTCAGGATTTCCTCAATGAATATGCATTGAAAGCAGTGCATGCACATAGATCTCATGCATATTCATTGGGGAAATCCTGAAAACCCGACTGGATTGAAGCCCTCAAGGAGGGACTTTGAGATCCCTGCCTCAAAGATACTATAGGGCAGTGGTCTCAAACCCTTTGCAGGGCCACATTTAGGATTTGTAGATACATGGAGGGCCTCAGAAAAAATAGCTAATGTCTTATTAAAGAAATGACAATTTCTATAATATTAATTTTGCATGAGGTAAATCTCTTTATAGTTTATAAATCTTTCCTTTTGGCTAAGTCTTAATAATAATATTGTAATTTATAGCTAAAGAGACATATGATCAAGAAACTGTTTTATTTTACTTTTGTGATTTTGATAAACATACTGAGGGCCTCAAAATAGTACCTGGCGGGCCGCATGTGGTCCCCTGGCCATGAGTTTGAGACCATTGCTATAGGGCGTCCGGGGGGGATTATTCAATTACTTATGTAATTTTGGAACTATAAAAAATAGGAAGTCTCTCCGGTTCTTGCATCAAAAATATGACTTCCCCCTTGGTAATGTTATTTTGGGCAAGAGCCTGATCTACTTGAAACTGAATTTGAAGCTTGAGAGCAACAGACGAGTATCCCGGTAGAATCTAGTACCAATCTGATTTTTGAAGGTATTCTTTAACCTGAAAATCATATTGAGTGGTAGTCTGTACCACAATTGCCCCACCTTTATCTGCTGACGTAATAATAAGATCAGGGCCAGTCTTTACTGAAGCACTGATTCTTACATCTGAGTCAATACTACTTCCCCTGGAAGGTGGGTTGTATTTTTTTTAAACCTTTTTATTTATTGCAAAATATAATAAAAGTAACAACACTTGCTACAGAAACAGACAACAATACTTTCCAAGAAGTCACATTATTAAAAAATTAAGTAAGGAGACCACTATGTAGGAGAAATATACGGAAGGAAACAAAAAAAGAAAGGCAATTACTTTGTTTGACAAACCCGTTCCTATTATATATTAACTATCCTTCATTTCTTGGAGAGATTTTTAAGGTTCAAGATCTCAGTTGGGCTGGTAAGAAAAACACAAGATGATAAAGGGGATGGAACTCCTCTCATATGAAGAAAGACTAAAAAGGGTAGGGTGCTTCAGCTTGGAAAAGAGATGGCTAAGAGGAGATACGATTGAAGTCTACAAAATCCTGAGTGGTGTAGAATGGGTACAAGTGGATCAATTTTTTTACTGCATCAAGATTTACAAAGACTAGGGGACACTTGATGAAGTTACAGAGTAATACTTTTAAAATCAATAGGAGAATTTCAGTGTTTTCTAATCATAAATATATATAATGTTTTGTATAATAATGATATTTCTCAGCATTTATTGAGTTTCAATGTCACGTCAGTTAAGCAATGGAAGGGCTGAGGGACACCATCGTTGGGCTGTGCTTAGGGCATCAGTTGGCCTTAATCCAGCCCTGCTGTCAAGACAGCTATAAATGTTAATAACTTAAATACCATCTATAACATCCATAACAGAAACAAGCCAGCCAAGATCCATAAAAATCAAGAGAATGTGGTTGCTGTTAAGTGGTGGTTTTCTCTTTAGAAGAGTGATGATGTTGGCCATAAACAAAATTGATCTCTGGAGAAACATCCTACCATTTTCTTTCATTCACTCGGCAGAGCTAAAGTATATTTGCTGGAGACCTGACATTTATATTCCTGTATATTCAGCACAGATGCTGAGAACAGCCAACAAGTCCAATAAATGTTTTTGCATTTTTAACATAATTTTCCTCATTGCCTCAAAAATATTTAAAGTGACCTGTGAAATGCACCTTGACAATAAAACCAGGACCACACTATTTCGTATCAAATACCACCTATCAAGGGGCCAGTACTTCTACAAGTCTGGCCTGCATTGGGTGCAACTCACATGTGCAAGGATTGGAGGGGACCTGGTGGCATTTGGTTTCTCCTGCTCTTGATCCCAGTATCCAGTGTGGTCATCTTGAGTAGGACAGGATGTGCACGTAATTTATTATGTCACATTATGCCAATATCGATGGCCTGATGATCTGATGTTATAATGGTACATACTTTACCAGCCAAATAAACAAATTGAAGAGCTATATATCCCCTGGGCTGGATGGCATGCACCCTAAAGTACTAAAAGAACTCAAAACATGGTCACATCATGTATATATCAGTGTCTCTCAAACTTTTTAAGCTCTGGCACACTAAATGGAGCAAATGTTTTTTGCGGCACGTTATAATTGAAATTATAAAATTACAAAACCCACAAAAAAATTAAATTTGAGCATTATTTATTTAAAGTTCTTCAAGCTATGTATGAGTAATTGTAACAACGGTGAAACTAAAGTAGAAAGAATTGCTAATCAAAGCAATGCATGTGTTTGTTTTTGAGCGCAAATCAACTCAAAATGCAGCTCGATAGTTGACAAGCAAACACATATTTCATCATCTACCATCTGCAGTCATTCTCTTTTCGATTTAATTTCTGTCAGAGCTGAAAATCCAAGTTCGCAAAGATAAGAAGATTCAAACAACAACAAAGCCTTGATTGCTTTGTTGCTCGAGTTAGGATAACTACTGCTTAAAAAGTAAAAATAAAATTACTTGCCATTAGTTTTCAAGGACCAATCACGTCAAAGAATGATGCTTGTCTGGGCGGTTGTATCCTTTTGCACACAGGCGCTCATAACATTGCGTATATGACGTACATGTCATCTATTCTAATGCATACTTAAGGATATTTTTTAAATTACAATAAAATTCTGGAATCTCTCATAACACACCTGGAATCTCTATGGGGCATACCACTATGCCTTGGCACACAGTTTGAGAGACACTGCCCTATATATTTTTTTTTTAAAAAAAAAAAGGTCATATTATAATCCCAGTTATAACAGGTTGCAAAGGGTTGGATAACTCAGTTGCCAACTATAGGCCTATAGTCTCCATTCCTTTCTTAGTTAAACTTTTGGAAGGTCTAGTTTCTCTTCAGCTGGAGTAGTAAAGAACAATTTGATTTTACTCAAATTTAGTTTCAATTTAAACTCCCTTGTCCACTCCTCAACAACCATCACCACCCTTGGGATTTCCTTGGAATGTTTTGAGGGAACCAGCACAATAGAAATTACGACTGTAATGTGATAGTTAAACAATTTAACCCCCAAATCTGATAACCTAGTGCCTAAACAGGATAAGTAAATGTTAAAAAAGAGGGGAAAGGACCTTTGTGGAACTTTTCAAGGGTTGCTCCAGGGGGAATGCAAGCACAAGAAATCACAAAGCCATTGAAAAACATAGCCAGCGATTCCCTTGGAATCCAAGCATTGAGGTAATATGCTATGATCAACAAGGTCAAAGGCACATCTAAGATCGAACTGTAAGATTAAAACCCCCAATCCCCTACTAAAGAGTACATATATGTGGTCCAATAGAAATGCCACAAAGAGTCCACAAGAAAAAAGCCCACAAATGTAGTGAAAACGAAGAAGAGATGGGACTGCACAAGAAGTTCTCCACAAGGTACCAAAAGGTTAAAAATTCAAAAGTGTTTATTTCAGTCCAAAATACACAGTAATAAGAACCCAACACACACAACAGTACCCCCTACAGGGTATGCTGGCCCAGTACGATAACCACATTGCTTTATGAACTCCCAGACACTTTACACAAGGGAGAGAGGTATAGCATGGGTTTTAGCACCGACAGCGGCGTAACTGCTCCGACGCTCTTCGAGATTTTAAAAAACTAAAAAGAAAGAAGAGGGAGGGTAGAACATTAAGACTAGTGCGCCTCAAACAAGGTGTTTGGTGTTGAGAACCTGAAGTGAAAATTATTTCAGGGAAAGCAGACGGAATCCCAGGTTAGATATCATAGGCGTCCTTGAATAAGAAAGTTTTGAGTTTAGTCTTGAATAGTACTGTTTAGCCAGAGGTTCATCTCCAAAGGAAACAGATAAAATATTGTAATGAGCAGGATTCAATCAGTAACAGCCTTGAACAGATACTTCAAATTGTCCCATTCACAAACAGGTAAGGATTTGCTGTTCCCCAGCCAGATAAACAACTGAGGGAAAACAGTCATCCAGGAAAAAAGGAAAAGAAAATCCAAAAAGAATGTCCGGTTTAAACAGTCCTTCCTTTGCACTCACAGCCTTATATATCTTTCTTATATTTGTGTCAGCAAACACAACAAACAGTTCTTTGTGCAAAAAGTTCAAACAGTTTTAGAGCCAAAAGGAAAAAAAACCCCACTAGTTCATCAACTGTGGAACACATCCACAACTTCTCTGTTAGAATGTTGTGGCATGAACCAATGGAGATGTTGCATTCCTCTGCCAATTCTCTAATAGTTAATCACTGATTGGTGTGAACAATAACCCTCATCAATTGACGTTGATGGTCTTCCAGTTTGCGAATCGTCTTCTACTGATTCATGACCACTTTTGAAGCGTGAATACCATTCAAAACACCTTCCATGACTCATGACATATTTCTGTAGCGGTCTTACCCAATTTAAAACAGGACTTCATGCTGTAGCGCTGCTCATTGAGGTTGCACATGATTAAAACTAGCCGATCACGAAAACACACTTTCACAAAAACTGCTGTAGTTTGGAGACAAAACCAGATATCAACAAACAGAAAAAAGGAGGTTACTTGTGAGGTTTCAAGCTACTCAACATTGCCTAGTGCATCTGAGAAGAACTTCCAGTTGGTGTGCAATTCAAACATCCTACCATATGGCTGTCCTGGAAATTTTTGAACAGAACTTGTATGCACTGCAAAGCTAAAAGAAATATAAATGCATTTCCTCATGTACTGTACAAAATATATATTTTGATGAGCAGCTTATAAATTGAAATAATGACATCCAAGATGTATATTTCCCAAAAACCGACAGAGAAAAATCAAAGACTTTCTCCAAATGAATGGGCAGGAAAAACTCTGTATAATTCCTGCTGAGGGGGGGGGGCAGCAAAACAGCAGACACAGCTGTATGTTGTACTCTGTCAGCAGCAGTACACAGAAATTGTCTTTTCTGTCTTTCAATTTTATTTTAGAGCCACCGCAAGTATTCTTTTTTTCTCCTTTTAACTACTGTAAGCTGTCATGCCTTTGAAATTTCCTGAATCAAAGAGAGGGAAGAGGGCAGGAAACAGATTGGTGAGGTTAGTTCTAGGGGTGGGGTCCATTGCCTTTTGATGCATGCTTATATTATTCTGGGAACGGAGAGAGAGTGCGTGCAAGGAATTCTGCTCCCTTTGAGCATCATTTAAAAATCAATATAGTATGGAAAAATGTTATTACTCCAACAGATAGTAATAATGTTGTTTACTGCTGACAAAATACACAGAATTTAAAGTCTTTTTATGCATTGAACTCTCTGGAGTAGCTTTGGAAACCTAGAGGCATTTTGGTTAACTCTGTGTCTCTCAAACTTTATTTTTAGCTCCGGCACTCTAAACCAGGGGTGTCCAATGTCAGTCCTCGAGGGCCGCAATCCAGTCGGGTTTCAGGATTTCCCCAATTAATATGCATGAGATCTATTTGCATGCACTGCTTTCATTGTATGCTAATAGATCTCATGCATATTCATTGAGGAAATCCTGAAAACCCAACTGGATTGCGGCCCTCGAGGACCGACATTGGACACCCCTGCACTAAACAGAGCAAAAGGGTTTTTTTGCAGCACATTATAATTGACATTATAAAATTGCAAAACCAACAAAAAATTAAATTTAGAGCATTATTTATTTACCACTTCTTCTACAAAGCCGAGCTAGCAGCTGCCGCATGGTAACGGCACCGAAGCCCTTAGAGCAAGGGTAGGGAACTCCGGTCCTCGAGAGCTGTATTCCAGTCGTGTTTTCAGGATTTCCCCAATGAATATGCATTGAAAGCAGTGCATGCACATAGATCTCATGCATATTCATTGGGGAAATCCTGAAAACCCAACTGGAATATGGCTCTCGAGGACCGGAGTTCCCTACCCCTGCCTTAGAGCTCTAAAGGGCTTTGGGGCTGTTGGCGCATGGCAGCTTCTAGCAGGGCTTTGTAGAAGAGGGGGTTAAAGTTCTATGTATGAGCAATTGTAACAATGGTAAAACTAACCCCCCCCCCCTTTTACTAAATCACGATAGTGATTATTAGCACGGGGAGCTGTGCTGAATGCTCTGCGCTGCTCCCAACACTCATAGTGTTCCTAT
The DNA here is from genome assembly GCF_902459505.1 of Geotrypetes seraphini. Lineage (NCBI taxonomy): Eukaryota > Metazoa > Chordata > Amphibia > Gymnophiona > Dermophiidae > Geotrypetes > Geotrypetes seraphini. The sequence goes on along the minus strand of NC_047090.1, from coordinate 64,365,994 downwards.
GAGCGTTGGGAGCAATACAGAGAGCATTCTGTGCAGCTCCCCACACTAATAACCACTATCACGGTGTAGTAAAAGTGGGGGGTTAAAATAGGTAGAATAGAATTGCTAATAAATGTGATGGATGTGCTTGTTTTTTTTAGCACAAAATTACTCAAAGCGCGACTTGATAGTCGGCAAGCAAACATGCATTTCATCATCCACCATCTACAATTGTTCTCTTTTTTTTTTTTTTTTTATCTTTTTGTTTTGCAGTTAAAATGAAGTCACAACATAAACAGTCATAATAGACAGTTCAATAACAAGGAACAAAAGTTTTTTGAAACAAGAAAGTAGCATTTCTGATATTTTCTCCCCTCCACCCACCCACTCTCCCGAACCAGGTGTGTACCAAAATTAGTCATAATCTCTCCACAATGAACAAAGGATGAGGAGCTCAGCTAGAAGAAAAAGTAAAATTATTTACAAGTTAAGCAAATAACTGCATGCTGCAATCGTTCTATCGTTCTCTTTTTTTCAATTTAATTTCTGTCAGAGCTTAAAATCCAAGTTCGCAGACATAAAGAAGATTCATACAGTAACGAAGCCTTGATTGCTTTGTTGCTCAAATTAGGATAACTGCTACATAAAAAATAAAAATAAGACGACTTGCCACTAGTTTTCAAGGACTAATCACGTCAAAGAATGATGCTTGTCTGGGTGGTTCCATCCTTACACATACATATGCTCATAATATTGACAGACTCTTGTGTACACGACGTATATGTCATCTATTATAGTGAATACTTATGAAGATAATTTTTAAATTAAAAGTAAAATTATGGAATCTCTCATGGCACACAGTTTGAGAGACACTGGTCTAACTCAGCAGTCATAAACGTGTCTTTGAAGTACTGATTTAAACGTAACAATCTATCAATATCATATAGCAAAACAACAATGTAAATACATTCTTGCAGGACAATGGCTCCTAGAAACTTTCAACTAAAGAAACATAGAAACATGACGGCAGATAAAGGCCAAATGGCCCATCTAATCTGCCCATTCACAGTAACCATTATCTCTTTCTCTCTCGGAGAGATCCCAAGTGCCTATCCCAGGCCCTCTTGAATTCAGACACAGTCTCTTGTCTGCACTACCTTTTCTGGGAGACTGTTACATGCATCTACCTCCCTTTCTGTAAAAAAGTATTTCCTCAGATTACTCCAGAGCCTATCACCTCTTAACTTCATCCTATGCCCTCTCATTACAGAGTTTCCTTTCAAATGAAAGAGACTCGACTCATGCACATTTACATTACATAGGTATTTAAATGTCTCTATCATATCTCCCCTCTCCTGCCTTTCCTCCAAAGTATACAGATTGAGCTCTTTAAGTCTGTCTCCATACGCTTTATGATGAAGACCCTGCACCCTTTTAGTAGCCTTCCTCTGGACCGTCTCCATCCTTTTTATATCTTTTTGAAGGTGCGGCCTCCAGAATCGTACACAATATTCCAAATGAGGTCTCACCAAAGTTTTATACAGGGGCATCAATTCCTCCTTTTTTCATACTAGCCTTACAGCCTTTTGGAAGAACTAGTGCGTGGAATATCTTTCGGCATCTGATATAAAATAAAAAGATTGCCAGTTAAACCACTACATATATAAAAATTGATTTACTAAACAGGACCCCATGACTAACAGAAGAACTCTGGAAAGCTGTCACTTTTTGTGACCACTGCTGCTCATGTTACTAAGTAAAAAATTTAAAATTAAAAAAAAAAAAATAAATAAATATATATATATATATATATATAAAGACTTTCCTGCAATCATGTAAAAAACCAACCTCAATAATAGTCCCCCCGGTGCTCACACAGACCCAGGACTGGTTTTCAGCAGAACAGAAAACATCCAGCGGCTAGCATATGGTTTTTCCTTCAATCTGTGTCCAAAGTGCCATCACTAGAGGAGCCGCGGCTTGCTGATATTTATGTCACAATGTGGCAGATGTGTGAAGCCTGCCTTTAGGTAACAAGTCTTTAGCCACTGGCGTCTCCCGGGAGCGCTGTCGTTCTAGGACGGACTTGCCAACAAAGAACCTTATCAGTCACCGAAAAAGGGATCGCCGTCAGAAATAGCCACATCGGCTCCAGCAGCATAAAATTAAAATCTTGCACGAGATAATGGTCTGTAAAGCTGGGACAAACCTGCGGGGAACCCTATCTTTAAACTACAGAGCTATAAATATAAATAAATCCTAATCGTCACAACGTCAAATGCATAATCCTACGTTTAAATTACAATACTTGGCAAGCTACAAGCATTAAAAAACAAATAAATAAAAAAAACTAGATGCCAACGAATGCAGATAAAGAGTACAAACCGGACATACTAGTTATATCGTTTCCAAGTTCATTGCAACACACTGTGGAAAAGCAAATCCGTTTCGGTTAGACGTTCAGTAAACGATTAAACATTTAACACCCGCCCACATGAACGAAATAAGTCGGGTGTCACATGAACTCGAACTCAAACTCGAGTACCTGGCGTTCCTGTTCACCTGCTGCGTGTGACCTCCGGATCTACCAGCCCAGGGATCCCTGAGAGCCTTTGATCATTTCCGGTTTGCTGCTGAACTCCTTGCAGCTTGCTCTAAGGTCATTCCAGCACACTGCAGCTGACAGCTCCCTCCCCCCCCCCCCTGGCCTTTGCTTACACGCTGCAGTAAATTACGCAGCATTTCCGGAGGACTCGCATACACCTGAAGGGAACTAATGCAGTGGGTTCAAAAGTGCTAGGCATCCTTAGTACTGTATATCCAAGGGGCTTGAGCACCTCGATATTGAGCAATCCATGGAGAGGTCATTCGTGCTGAGTTTTGAAAAGTTGACTCCCATGAATACATTGACAGTATAAAGACAAGAAAGAACACCAGTTGGCTTATTTGCTAAACTTTTAAGAAAGTTAACCATAATAATATTAATAATAAGTCCTTTAATGATGTATGGAGTCCATTGACTAATTTTATTGCATTATAATTAGGGTTATGTTTCTTCTTTCGATTTCCATTAGAGTCCTTGCACATCCAGGGAGGGTGGGGGGAATGTATTTTAAGGACTTAAATTATTTCATTATAATATTGAAACCATATCATATGTATTATTATTTTAATAATCAAGATAAGGGGAGAAAATGTTTGTTTAATGTAATATTTGTATAATTAATAGTGTGTTTTTATGCAGTTTGTATTACACTATCAAAGTTTAAAAATCAATAAAGATCAAAAAAACAGAATGTTTGTTAACCACACATCAAATCTCACGTTTTGCAGCTCTGTGCCTGTCTGGATATAGGAGTAGCTTATCAATGAGCTAACTAAAACTAGTGCTTAGTCATAAAGTAGGGACATGACCCTTTATCCCTTTACCATTTTGTTTGGGGAGGAGGTCTAGCTAAATCAAACTGTGCTCTCTACTTTGTGATGCCCTGTGGGATAAAATGTTGCTTCTACCATGTCCCCTGCTCCCTCCTCTGTTCTACTGCCTGTACTTATACTGTCTATATAATACTGTACTGAACACTAGTAAATTCTTATTTCATATGCTTCCTGGTAATTTATGGTATAAACAGGGGGGGGGAGTTCCTGTTTCTACACTGCATGTTCTTTAACAGAGACTGGAACACACAAAAAAATTTAGTCTAAGCCTGCAATGCTTATAGTACATACATACATTTTAAAAGCACTAGGAGCAGGACTACAGAAGATAAACAGAAATAGGTCTAGAGGTGTGGCCCTGATCAATTTTCAGAGGATTGTGTTTGTGAGGAGCTAGCTAAGCTAAAGGGCAACAAAGGGTTGGAGCTGGGTGGCGTACATCCAAGGATGCTGAAGGAACTTAGGGAAGGTCTGGCAGCTCCGCTTGGCTGACCTTTTCAATGCTTTTCTAGTCAGGAGTGGTACCAGAGGACTGGAGAAGGTCAGATGTGGTCCCTGTCTACAAAAGTGGTAGTAAGGAAGAAGTAGGGAACTATAGACCCGTAAGACTGATTTCTGTGGTAAGCAGAGAACCAGCATTTGGAGTTACACTGCACCGGGAGATGCCCCTGATGAAGGCTATGAAATGGGGCTTTGTAGGGCGATCAGCTGGCACCCCGTAGAAACCACAGTGGTCAGCAGATAAGTTCCTATACTTTGAGTAATCTTATGAATTATGGTAAAACTGATAAGATTGAGTATCACAGGAACTTCTCAAATGATGTCAAATTAGATGCGATTTCAAATTTTTGATCTTAAATTCTTCAGATTTATTATTTAAGACACCAGGGCATTTGGCCTGCTAGCTAGGTTTTTTGTAATAACTTAGTTAAAAAGAAAAAAAAAAAACTTTAGCATATTAAATTATAGTTTTTATAGGAGGCTGGCCCACAGGGTGTGTAAAGTGATATTAAGTGGGTAACGTCTGCCGGGCATTTCTGTGCTACTGGTGGTATTGAACCCAGGTGAACTCGCTTTAAAAAGTTTTCCTCTTTGAGTTCCCACCTACTGATTGACACCCTGTAACAGTTGGGCTATCTATACTAGTCATAATGAGCTTGGCAGGCCTGTAACCCTTGTGGTGTTTGAAGAATAAGAGAGCAGGTCTTTACCCAGAGTTTCGAGAAGCAAATTAATGGAAACACTTTTAAAACAGAGAACAGTGAAGTTTCTGGAATTTGATGGATTACAGGACCAGAAGCAACATGGGTTCACTGGAGGTAAGTCTTGTCAGACAAATCTGATCAATTTCTTTGACTGGGTGACCAGAGAGGGTGTCAGGTCAAAAGCGTGCCGGGACAAAGGCGCGAGCAGACAACTGAGCGCAGCGTGGAGGCGCGCACCGAAGAAAAAGACTGTTTTAGGGGCTATGACGGGGGGGTGTGGGGGGGAAACCCACCACTTTACTTTATACAGATCGCGCCGCATTGTGGGGGCGTTTTGGGGAGTTTAGGGGGTTGTAACCCCCCACATTTTAATGAAAACTTAACTTTTTCCCTGTTTTTAGGGAAAAAGTTACATTTTCACTAAAATGTTGGGGGTTACAACCCCCCAAACCCCCCACAACACCGCCGTGATCTGTATTAAGTAAAGTAGGGGGGCTCCCCAACAAAACCCCCCGTCGCAGCCCCTAAAAACAGTCTTTTTCTTCGGCGCGCGCCTCCGTCTTGCGCTCAGTTGTCGGCGCGCGCCTTTGTCTTCCGCGTTACTGTCTATGAACCCCAGAGAGTGCGCTAGATGTGGTGTATGTAGATTTTAACAAAGCTTTTGACAGGCATCTAAAAAAATTAACCGAGTGTCCTTGGTATGGGCCCCAAAGTCACGGACTGGGTCAGGAATTGATTGAGTAGAAGGTGACAGAGGGCAGTGGTCAATTGAGATCGCTCTAAGGAAAGGGTTATTACCAGTGGTGTCCCTCAAGGTTCTGTTCTTGGGCCTGTTCTTTTTAACATTTTTGTAAGTGATTTTGCTGCAATAGAGTAGGCACCCCTGATGATGTAAATAATATGTGGAAGGTCCTAGCAAATGTTGAAGAATGGTCTGAAATTTGGCAGCTAGATTTAATGCTAAGAAATGCAAAGTCATGCATTTGAGCTGCAAAAACCTGTGGGAACGGTATAGTTTAGGGGGTGAAGAATGTTTGTGCACAAAAGAGGAGCGGGGCTTGGGTGTGAAAGTGTGTGATGATCTTAAGGTGGCCAAACAGGTTGAAAAGGTGACGGTGAAAGCTAGAAAGATGCTTGGGTGCATAAGGAGAGATATGGCCAGTAGGAAAAAGGCGGTATTGATGCCCCTGTATAAGGTTCTGGTGTGACCTCATTTAGAATATTGTGTACAATTCTGGAGGCCACACCTTCAAAAAGATATAAAAAGGATGGAGTCGGTCCAGAGGAAGGCTACTAAAATGGTTGTCTGTGTCATAAGGCGCATGGGGACAGACTTAAAGATCTCAATATGAATACTTTGGAGGAAAGGCAGGAGAGGGGAGATATGATAGAGACGTTTAAATATCTATGTGACGTAAATGCGCATGAGGTGAGTCTCTTTCATAACCAGAGTTGCCAAGTTACCTTGTTCCAACCTAAAGATTTTGGAATACTCCTGGTTGGGGGAGGGGGGTTGTAGTGCCTGATCTTGCCTATTAAAATCAGCGCTGCTAGTCCCATAATGCATCAGGATAGGGTGGTCAGAAATCCAGGATTGTCCCAAAATCTCCACCCTGGAACCTGGTAACCTGGTATCTGCTTAACCATGCTGTTGTGAAAATGTTGACAGTAAACATAAGAAAAACACAGGATTGAAACAGTTACTAGAGAAAATAGAAAGCTACAGTCAACATGGTTATTTGATAGCTGTTAATGGTATATCAGTGGTTCCCAACCCTGTCCTGGCCAATCGGGTTTTCAGGATAGCCCACATAAGAACATAAAATTTGCTGCTGCTGGGTCAGACCAGTGGTCTATCGTGCCAAGCAGTCCGCTCACGCGGCGGCCCTCTGGTCAAAGACCAGTGCCCTAACTGAGACTAGCCCTACTTGCGTACCAGCAGGAACTTGCCTAACTTTGTCTTGAATCCCTGGAGGGTGTTTTCCCTTATGACAGACTCCGGAAGAGCGTTTCAGTTTTCTACCACTCTCTGGGTGAAGAAGAACTTCCTTATGTTCGTATGGAATCTATCCCCTTTCAATTTTAGAGAGTGCCCTCTCGTTCTCACTACCTTGGAGAGGGTGAACAACCTATCCTTATTTACTAAGTCTATTCCCTTCAGTACATTAAATGTTTTGATCACGTCCTCTCTCAATTTCCTCTGTTCGAGGGAGAAGAGGCCCAGTTTCTCTACTCTTTCGCTGTACGGCAGCTCCTCCAGCCCCTTAACCATCTTAGCCGCCCTTTTCGAGTAGTACCGTGTCCTTCATGTACAGCGACCAGTGCTGGACGCAGTACTCCATGAATATGCACCGAGCAGATTTGCATGCCTGTCACTTCCATTATATGCAAATCTCTCTCATGCATATTCATTAGGGCTAGCCTGAAAGCCCAATTGGCCTGGTGGTCCTCCAGGACAGGGTTGGGAACCACTGGTATAGTTAATTCAGAAGCAGAGACAGAGAAGCCACGGGTATTCAAGGTCATGAGATACATTTTGCTAGTATTACAGAAGCCACAGTTAGGGTTCTCATAACCTTTTCCACTGAAAATCACGAACTCTGCCTGCTCGGTACATGAAAAAATTTACCCCCCCCCCCCCCCCCCCCCCCCCTGAACACTGAATGTTCTGTGTTGCTCCAGTGCTCATAGAAACTCCATGAGCGTTGGAGCAGCACAGGGCATTCAGCATGCCAGCTGGCGCTAAAATATCTTGCGCGGTTTTCTAAAAGAGAGGGTTAGTAATTCATCATTGCGAATCTTAGGAGATGAAATCTTCAGTTGCCAGGCTTCCACGTCATAGATACACAGAGTCAAAATCACTATATTTGGCTATGGACACAGAATGGAAAAAAAGCCTTAGTGAATCAGACTTGATATCTTGAAGGGATAGGTCACAACCCAAGGTCATACTTTCTGCTATTTGAGTGCCCTGATACAAAAAGAATGCTTTTGAAACATCATAAATGTGTTTAAAGCAAGCAGGCAAATATCCTCTGCCCCCACTTCTTCTAAGTGCCAGATGCAGCCAAATAGTCACCCAGAAAGTAAAGCTCAGAGATCATCAGAGCTTATTGGCTGCACAGAGCTGTATAAAGCCTTCCTTAATTGTTGGACACTAGCTTTCACTTAACAAGTGACTTCAAATTCAGTTATGACAGAACCAAGCTAATATAAACATAAGCTATGCATCACCTAAGTGTGAAACGTAAAAAGCTCTTCAATGTTTTAGGGGGAAAAAAAAAACCTGGCAAGTGAAAGAAAATATATTAAGAACAATAAAAACATACCCAATTCTGGGAACCTCTGGACCTGACTTCTTTTTGAGAAATGAACACAAAGGATTTTGTTGTCTGTTAAATCACCTATGGCTCACTAATAAGCTATCTGATGGGACTGTACTTGTATTATTGCTGGCAAGATGACAGATTGCTTCGTTCTCAGATTCTAAACTGAAAGTCTGGTTGAAAACCTCAGGAGTCGATTTAGCCAATTTGTGCTTTCAGATCTTTCAATGCCTCAGTGCTGCTCTGGAAGAAAACCAAGCGTCAGGCCTGCACATGCTTAAAAAATCCATTAATGGAGGCACACAGGACTAGCAAGCAGAAGCTTCAGATTTCATTAATTCTCCTGATAAACAGCTAGGGTTTAAAAATGAAGAACTATTTTAGTCTCAGGAAACCACAGAGCTCAGCAATTGCTGCAGGGAACTCACGTCCTGCTGTGCTAAGAAGGCTGTGTGAGTACAAGCAAAACCAGGCCACTTTCAGAGGCTTTAAAGCAGTGTTGCGCCAAATGTTCTCTTCACAAAAATGCTGCCCCTGCATTTGTATACTGAAATATTTCTCAGCTGAGAAAGTAAAGAGGCCTTTTTGCTATGCTGCATTAGGTGCTAACACATGCCGAATGCAGCTTAAAATGGTATAGTGCAGGGGTGTCCAACCTGCGGCCCGAGGGCTGCATGTGCCCTGTGAAGTATTTCGTGCGGCCCCGGTCGAAGGCGATGCAGTGTTTTCCTCTGCTGCCCCTGGGTGTTTACCGTCTTGCCGGCTCTTTCCTCTGTCATGCTGCAGCGTTTGCGCGGCCCCAGAAAAAAATTTTTCGGCCAATGCGGCCCAGGGAAGCCAAAAGGTTGGACACCCCTGGTGTAGTGCATCCCGTGATAACTGCTCTGTTGTAATCACTCATTTCATCGTCGACTCTCTGTTCCAGTGTGCACCTGGATACTTGGCTCATGTTGTTGGCACTATATATATATACAATAAACACAAGATGCATAACCATAAGTATAAGAATATTTTCAAACACTTATGGGTCCTTTTACTAAGGTACGCTAGTGTGTCTTAGCGCGCGCTAAATGCTAAATGCGTCCATTATATCCTATGGATACGTTAGCACGCGCTAGCATTTAGCACGTGCTGATTGGGGGGGCGCTAGCGAGCCTTGGAGAAGATGGCAGCTTGAATTTGAGCTCCGGCTGAACACTGCTCTTGAATCGTGAATACACACACTTCCTGTCATCATTACTAGCTGCAAATCTACCGTGTGATTTAGGGATTCTCTCCCTGTATATCCTATCCCACGATGTCTGCAACTAAAGAGGGGGGTAAGCGTACCAAAGTCGATCCACCTTCCCCTGTTAAACCACAGGCCTCTAAGCCTGATGATGTGCCTATGTCTACCCTTCTGGAGGAGCTTCATGCTCTTAAAGACATGCTTTCTGAGACCAATGCGGGTATTGAGGATATAAAGCAAGACATCTCGGTGATGAAAACGGATATATTACATTTCCGTACCCGAGTAGAATCTCTGGAGATCAAGCAACGCGCCACAGACGAAAACATCAAAGATCTGCAGCGCCATTTTAAGCGCGTGGCGATTCTTGAGAAAGAACTCGACGAGGCGAACGACCGGGCCCGCAAACGGAATTTCCGAATTCTGGGCTTAGCGGAGGGTCGGGAAGGTCAGAACCTGATTAAATTCCTACAAGATCATCTTCCTGCCTTGCTTGATTTAACTTTCACTCAGCCCCTTGAAATTGAATCTGCTCACCGGATCAGCTCGCAGCGTGTGCCCCGCGAAAATTTTCCTCGCCCGATAATTGTGAGCCTTCTACGTTTTAACAACACAATTGAAATTATACAAAAGGCAAAGTTGAAGGCACCGCTGAAATTTGAAGGCAAGAATCTTATGTTTGTCCCGGATCTTAGCAAAAATTCGGCGCGGCTACGAAAACAACTGCTTGAGTATCGACCCAGACTCAAATCTCTTAATGCCCGTTTTGGGATGTTTTACCCTGCTCGAATGCGTGTCACAATCAACAATCGCACTAAAGATTTCACCGATCCCAATCAACTTGCTGACTTTTTGGAAACCATTTCTCCTAGTGCAATTGATGCTACTTGAACTTTTATTTACATGAATAATTGTTATTTCTCTTCTATCTGACTGTCACTGACCTTTTCTGTGTACATATCACACTGCTGATATTTTCCTTGTTCTTCTCCTCCGTGGACTGTCTTTTTAGTACAGTGCACCCTTTGCACACTTTCTCTGTATGAAGAGAGCTGCATTTGACTTTTGTTTTCTATGTAATTGTTGTGTACTCTCACTCTCTGGTGACATTTTCATTAGTCTCTGACCTTGCTCTAGCCTATCTTAAATGACTACTGATTTTTCCTTTTCCTTTTTGCAATTTTTTTATTTTTAGTTGGAGCCTAATGTTTTATGCTTTTCCCTTTTTTATATCTGCTTTCTCCCTTACTACATATACAGGATGTATAGATGCTGCAGTCCTATTTCTGTTTCTCTCCTTATAATGACTGCAAAGTTTTTCTTTTAATTAACACAATTGGTCTTGATAGATGTGTATTGGTGGTTATGTTACTGATACAGTGTTCGGTTGTGGCTCGTTCTGGCTTGTTGTTTTTTTCCTTCTCTCTCACCCGTTTTCTTTACTCCTTTGACCAATGAGTTTGCATTGGTCTTGGGAGTATATTATATATAGAAATGCCAAGTATCTTTGTATACTCTTACACAGTAATTGCATTATATTTTCATACATGCTGTTATGTCTTTCAAATGTGTTTCTCTTAACGTAAAAGGTTTGAATAACCCCTTGAAAAAAACCAAAATACTCCAATATTTGAACCAGTTACATCCTGATGCTGTTCTTTTACAAGAAACGCACCTTGATGCTTCAGAATCTTCCAAATTCCTTTGTAACTGGGCCTGGCCTCCTATTTTTTCACCTGCTCAAGATAAAAAAAATGGTGTCTTAATTCTGATAAGGAGGCATCCAGATCTTATGATAATGGATCAAGCCTGTGACACTGAAGGTCGTTGGGCCAGAGTAACTATATCTCATCGTCAATCTTCCTTGACTATATATAACATATACGGTCCCAATAAAGATTGTCCTGCATTTTTTCATGAGCTGGCAGACTCCATTACCTCTGTAGATGCATCACCAATTCTCCTTGGAGGTGACTTTAATCTTGTCTTAGATCCGACAATAGATAGGCAGTCATCTGCCTTACACAAACCAACTAAGGCCTGGACTGCGTTGCTGGATATTATTCAACATTTAAACCTATGTGATCCTTGGAGAATCTCTCATCCAACCAAACGTCTCTTCACTTTTTTTTCATCACCTCATTCATCTTTTTCACGAATTGACTTTTTTTTAACATCAGCCTCCTTACTCTCTAGTGTGACCCATACTAGCATTCACTCCATATTAGTGTCAGACCATGCTTTGATAACACTGCACAACAATTTTTTGGTTAAGTCTTGATTCCTGAAAAGTTTTTGGTGATTATGACAGGTACCAACTTGGTATGCTCAAATATGGTTTTGGTTTTACTGCATCACGTAAGAACTATGAGAAATAGACATTTTTATGTTTACTGACAATAAAATATATAGTCAAGTTTACGTTCGCACAAGCGACTAAATGAAACAGAATTAAAAGTGTTTTGCTCCCGAGTTTCTTTTATATTCAGTGTCTGGTGCATCACGTTGTAGCATCCAACAATAGTCGGCAAGCATTGACGGATTCCAATTGCCCTGGTATCGTTTCTCCATCGTAGCTATGTCTTGATGAAACCTTTCACCGTGCTCGTCACTCACAGCACCGAGATTTGCGGGGAAGAAGTCCAAGTGTGAATGGAGGAAATGAATCTTGAGTGACATATTGCACTTCATTCTCTTGTATGCTTTGAGAAGTTTGTCTACCAGCTGAATGTAGTTTGGGGCTCTGTAATTGCCCAGAAAATTGTCAACAACGTCTTTCAAGGCTTTCCAGCCAATTTTTTCCGGCCCAACTAACAGATCTTCAAATCGCTTGTCACTCATAACATGTCTGATCTGGGGGCCAACAAAAATACCCTCTTTGATCTTGGCATCAGTTATTCTTGGGAACATCTGTCTTAAATAACGAAAACCTTCCCCTTCCTTGTTCATTGCTTTCACAAAATTCTTCATGAGTCCCAGTTTAATGTGAAGAGGAGGCAAAAATATCTTTGTCGGGTCAACAAGCGATTCATGTGCTACATTTTTCTGTCCTGGAACTAACTTTTTACGGAGTGGCCAGTTCTTTCTAGAATAGTGCGACTCTCTGTCTCGGCTGTCCCATTCGCAGATGAAACAGCAGTACTTTGTATAGCCAAGCTGCAGTCCTAGTAACAGAGCAACGACTTTGAGGTCTCCACAGATATTCCAGTTATACCTGGTATACTGGACATACTTTAGTAACATTTCCATATTCTCATATGTTTCTTTCATATGTGCTGCATAGCCAACAGGTACTGAAGGATAAACGTTGCCATTGTGCAACAGAACAGCTTTCAGGCTTAACATTGACGAATCAATGAAAAGACGCCACTCTTCCGGGTTGTGATCACAACCAAAGACCGAGAACAATCCTTCAATGTCACAACAGAAACAGAGACTGTCGACTTGTGCAAAAAATTTGGTTATATCATGATGCCGGTCTCGAAACACAGAAATTTTCGTACCTGGTGATAGCAAACACCATTCCTGCAGTCTCGAACCTAGCAGCTCAGCTTTTGCTTTTGACAGACCCAAATCTCTGACCAAATCGTTCAATTCGGACTGTGTTATCAGATGTGGATCGCCTGATGAGGATGGTTCAAAATCCGGGTCAATGTCACTGTTAGAACCCTGCACTGCAGTTTCTTCATCTGGTTCGTCTAAGGTCCAATCCTCTGGTGGTTTCGGAACTGACGACTGTCATCATGTGGCATGGGTCTCATTGCTGAAGGCAGATTAGGATATTCAATTGACTTCTTGTTTTTGGCAGAGAAAACCAGACACATTAGTCAAACAGAAATAAACAGTCCGTCACATGGTCTTTCTGTTCTCGCCATATCATCGGAACAGCAAATGGCATCGTCTTTCGAGTACCTCTGAGCCAGGCTCTCAGACTAACAGCACATGTTGCACAGCAAATGTGAGGCGCCCATTGCTTGTCTTGATCACCTATTTTGCAGCCAAAATACAGATGATAGGCTTTCTTTACAAGGGCAGTCATCGAACGTCTCTGAGGCGTAAGTGTATATTCCCCACAGATATAGCAGAATGTGTCGCGGCTGTTACGACACCGACGAGACATATTGCCCGACACCAAAAACGTCTATAGCATCAAGCTTACTTACTGTTATATTGCTACAGCTACTATACTACTATACTTTACTATACTGATACTATATACACACACGGACTATCTATATTAACCAAATGAGCAGGATCGGTGTATGGAAGCCACCATTATAGCATGGTGAGACAGCGCAAGCTCGTTCAGACCTGCCCAGACATGCCCAGGATGTCATCTTCCATAAAACAGCTTCCAACCTGGCTAGATTTTATGCATGGACATACCCAGGCGGCACAAACCGTTGTTGATAAGACACTTATGGGAGAAAAAATTGTTTGCATCCAAATATAAGAAAAAATCACGACAAAATTGAAGATTTCTCTGAAATGGTACGTGATGGGTAATTTTTGATGTAATATTCATGATCAGCACCCAAAATTCTATAAGAAACACCCAGCAGTGTTCAGGAAGCAAAAACTTTGTTGTGCAGTGTAACCATTGAATTGAATTTATGGAACTTAACCACTCCTAGACCATGCTGGAGATTTGATTCCTCACTGTTGACGGACACTGAGTTTGTGAATTACCTCACGCCCCTGATTCGTGAATTTATTGAGTTTAATCAAGTAGATCAAACATCTTGGACTAATTATTGGGATGCTCTCAAAGCATACCTGAGAGGCTTGATAATTTCTTACAAAGCCAGGAAAAACAAAGAATCTGCTTTGCTTCGTACCACGCTGGAAGCACAGATTGCATCCCTTGAAGCTCTTTTCATCAGTGACACTTTAAACACTACATTATTCAACCAGCTTGCGAACTGTAGACTCCGTTATAATGCTGTACTAGCAGATACTGCAGGAAAGACCTTATTCATGAAAAACTCGACTTACTATGCTGAACATGACAACTCTGGACATATGTTAGCCAATTACTTGAAATCTCAAAAGGAACGTTCCTTTATCACCTCCATAAAATCCACCACTGGAGCAGTCCTTACTTCCAAAATGGACATATTGACGAGATTTCACGACTTTTATGACAACTTGTATACTTCACAATCTCCTGCACCAAATAAGATCGAAGACTTTCTACATTCCATCTCTTGTCCTTCTCTTGATACTGAAGATAACGAACTTTTTTGTAATCAAATAACTGAGACCGATATTTTAGAAGCGTTGGAATCAATGGCTAAAGGGAAAACGCCCGGCCCGGACGGATTTCCGGTGGAGTTTTATGTCACCTTTCAATCTCTTCTTGCTCCCTTACTTAGAGGTCTCTACACTCATTTGATTCAATCTCAAGACATTAAAGGAACCTTTACTGAAGCAGTAATAGTAGTGTTACCCAAAGCTGGTAAAGATCGACAACAAGTACATAATTATCGTCCTTTGTCTATGATTAACGTAGACGCCAAACTGTATGCAAAAATTCTCGCAGGACGACTACAGAAAATTTTACCCAAGTTGATTTCTGTTGAACAAACTGGATTTATGCAGGGTCGACTATCACATGATAACACTAGATTATTTTTCCATGTACTACATCGAGTGGCTTCTTTGGATTCACCTTACCTGTCTTTAGGCCTTGACGCAGAAAAGGCCTTTGACAGGGTGGAGTGGCCTTTCCTGTTCTGTGCCCTGAGAAGATTTGGATTTTCTGAAACTGCTATTAACATGATAAAAGTACTGTATGCTTCACCAACTACTCGAATCCTCATTAATAACCATCTCTCATCTCCTTTCCATCCGACTCGTGGTACTCGACAGGGGTGCCCCTTGTCGCCCCTGCTCTTTAACATCGCGCTAGAGCCTCTGTTATTATCCTTCAAACAGAATCCTTCAATCAAAGGAATAAACCTGGATCATATCATTGTAAAATATTCGGCATACGCGGATGACATCTTGATGTACACTTCCCCTGACTCTCTTTCTCATATTCTGGATACTATATCTGTATATGCACGTGTTTCTGGCTACAAGCTTAATCAAACCAAATCTGAAATTCTCCCTCTTAATCACCCGGAAGTCAAATATGACCTGCTTCACTTCAATTTTCAATGGGCAGACACGCAATTGAAATATCTGGGAATTTATTTTGCCTCAACTATTGAAGAAACTCTTTCTATAAATGCTATTAAGTTACAGGATATGGTTAAAGATCTATTATCCCGCTGGTCTCCACTACGCCTCACATGGTGGGGTCGTTTAAGCACTATTAAAATGATGGTGGCACCTAGGATCATATACTTTTTATATATGATCCCCATTCTTTTTCCGGTCACTGTCTACAACTCGTTAGAGCGTTCTCTTACTGCTTTTTTATGGAACTCTAAACCACCGAGGATAGCACTGACCAAATTGAAGGCTGATAGGAACTCTGGTGGTGTCAACTTTCCGGATCTTCGGTACTATCATGCTGCTTTCCTTTTACAACAAGTTTCTTACTGGTATGTGGAGGATGCGTCTGCTTATTCTCCTTTATGGTATGAATGGGAGCTAAATTTTTTTAAGAAACAGTCTCTTCAATATCTACCTTTTCAATATCTTTCTAATACCATATGCCCCATCTATCACTGTGCCAAAACAGCTGTGGTTTTGATTGAGAAATGTTTGGAGCATCCCTGGACCTCTACTCTGAGCTCCCCAATTTGGAACAACCCGGCTTTTAAGATTCAAGGAGCATGTATTCACTGGACTGATTGGCAAAATTGTGGTATATGGTCTGTCAATGATCTTCGTGATAATAACAACTGGATATCTTTTGCTAAATTACAAGAGTCCTTTGAAGTACCTGATTCCCAACATTATAGATGGATACAACTGATACACTGCATATCTTCCGCAATAAGAGGTTCTCCGCTCTCTAATGATCTTCCTAGCCTTTTGTCATTGTTCTCTAAATTACATGCTATTAAAGGATGTGCTTCAAAATGGTATAAACTTTTGCAATCAGACTCTTTTGCTAGGCCGGTTGGCACTGAGCAATCCTGGGAATATGATCTACAACTCCCACCTCTACTAGACACATGGAGAAGTATTTGGTCTGCAGCTTTACGTTCTTCTTGCTCATCCTCATTAAAGCAGTCCATATACTTTGTGCTTCATAGAGCGACATGGACCCCACATAAACTGGCTCACTTCAAACCCTCTGAACCTGGCCTCTGTTGGTCCTGCTCAAAAGAGCATGGCACCTTTCTACATCAGCTTTTTTCCTGTTCGCTTATTACTCCTTTTTGGCATTCTATTGGGAAAAAAATTTGTGTAGTCTTTAGCATCAATGTCTCTCTCACTCCTGCCATAGTACTTCTTGGTACTCATGCTCTTGATTGTGAGTTACATGATGATGATAAGAAACTCTTTAATCTCATGTTACACTTAGCTATAAAGCTAGTTTTGCAAAATTGGAAAAATTTATCTCTGGTTACCTATACGATGTGGTGGAATATGTTGTGTGTTACAGCGAAATATGAAAGAGCTGCTGCCATTAAGAAAAAATCATTACATTCATTTGAGAGACAATGGCGGCTATTACTGGATTTTTCCTTATCACCCTTTACTTGAGTTATCCTCTTTTGTACATTTACCTTGGGGTTTCTCAATCAATGAACAAATTGTTTTTGATTTGTTTCATATTATACCTGTATAACATTTTTATTTCCTACTGTGTACTGTAGTGGACATTGCATTTCTGTATATTTTTCACCTTGTTGTCAATTGTTGTTTTTCTTTTTGAAATACTAATAAAACTTATTGAACTTAAAAAAAAAAAGCACGTGCTGATTTTTAGCACGTGTTAAGATGCACTAGCGCGCCTTAGTAAAAGGACCCCTTAGAAAAAGTCTATGTGATGTGATTTTATCTTTTTCTCCAGTCCTTGCAAATCAAAATAAAAAGTAACTGAAGATGATTATGGTACCTTGTCTTTGAAATTCTGCACCATGTGAATGGATCACCTTCAGCTTCGTGCATAAAGGTTCCAGTGGTGCGCTCAAGTTGACATCTGTAACATTCTGCAGAAGCCGAGGCTGCTTCAGTAACCTCATCGGCGGTTGAGTTGATCAATTCAATGGCTACCATGTGAAGGGAGGACTTCATTTGTCTGAAGAATACAAAACTAAATCCTCACAAAGTTGGATCAAGATACAAGGGTCATTTCATAAATAATGCACACTATTTTTTATTTTTTTTTAATTTAAATGTTGTTGGGTTTTTTTCAAGTATTTCTTTACAGTCCTTCAATATAGTCTCCCTGCTTTGCAATGACCGAGTCCCAACATCCGGGAAGCTTCATTATTCCATCCAAGACACCATTTTTGTTCAATTGCGAATGGCTCGGGTGCCAGTGGAAAAAAGCTCTTCCAGAGATGCAAAATGATGTCCACGCATAGGTTGCTTCAACTTTGGAAAAGGTCGAAGTCTGGTGGACTCGTGTCTGGACTGTAGAGAGCATGAGGAAACACCTCCCAGCCATATTTGCGTAGTTTTTCAATGATGACATTCCCTATGTGCGGACGAGCATTGTCGTGAAGAATGAATGGCCCAGCCAAGAGCAACTGAGGTTGGGTTTTGTGCATTTTTCTGCGCATTTTTTGCAAAAAATCACGATACACTACTGTGACACTTCTTCCACATGGAACTTTGTCTGTAATGATGATGTCTTCATGATCATAAGCAAAAATCATCTTATGTTTGACTTTTGATTGAGTTCGTCAAAATTGTTTTGGCTGTGGGGAAGCTGGAGCTCTCCACTCATCATTGAAAAACTACACAAATACGCCTGGGAGGTATTATCTCATACTCTCTACAGTCCAGACATGAGTCCACCAGACTTCGACCTTTTCCAAAGTTGAAGCAACCTATGTGTGGACATCATTTTGCATCTCTGGAAGAGCTTTTTTCCACCAGTATCTGAGCCATTCGGCAACTGAACAAAAATGGTGTCTTGGATGAAATAATGAAGCTTCCCAGATGTTGAGACTCGATCATTGCAAAGTAGGGAGACTATATTGAAGGACTGTAAAGAAATACTTGAAAAAAAAATAAAAATAAAACATGTATATTAAAAAAAATAGTGTGGATTGTTTTCACTGTGGATCATTGGGTCTCCCCATTTTTCTCCATTATCAACTCTGTCAGGAAAAGCAGGATGCTCATGTTCTAACAAAGGGAAAAACACCACTGTGCAAAGTACAATCCACACAATAAGGTATGAGCTCACAGGATCACTCCACCTGTGCCCTGACAACATGAGATGCCCCAAAGATGTAAGACCCCTTTCCCTCCCCCACTCCTGCCTCACACCTACATAGAGCAATCTTAGAATCATCTCACTAAAGTACAGTCACCCACCCCAAACCACACCTGCCTGTCCCCAATGACCAGTCCCACCTACCCCCAAAAGTGCAAATGTTCCACTCAGAGGCCTCCCTTGGTCCCCATGCCCCCACTTACAACCTACCTGGGCTACGTTGGCCATCCTGTCCCTAGCCCTCTCTATAAGTAACCCGTTGCCGTCTGTCCCAGGCCATGTGAGAAGCATTGCATGGCATGCCGTAAAAACCAACTGTGAATGTGAAGGCAAAGAGACCCATAACCTGACCTCATTCTCCCACAACTTGTGTTTTACAGGCACTTCAGGGTGCATTGTGATCTTGAGTCACTGCAGTGCCACTACAAGCGCATTCAATGGGAGGATCTGAATCTTATCCAGCGCAAGAAACTGCTCCTCATGGCTAAATATAAGTACCCCTCCTCCCTCACACACCCCTGCAACCTCCCTGTCTTTCATCAACTCCCCAGCATGCAGCAAGCCTCCTTTAAGTGTGCTCGTAACCCCCAGAACCCAGAACAATGAGATGATATGCTACTGCTCAGCAGAGGGGAGTGTCATTTGCCCACCAGCAGCCAGCAATCCAGAAGGCCACAGCTTGCCACACACTCATGTCTACCATCTTACAGGAGTTGGGGGAAAAAAAATCAAAAGCAGGCCCCATAGACACCAACCTCTCACCTTTGCATTGCCGAAGCTCAGCCCTACATCATACAAGCATCTGAAAAACAGGAGAGTAATGAAGAACAGCACAGTGGCCACAGAGGGCCCTCACAGCATCCCTGACCCCTTGAAAAGATATCCACTCACATCCCCTAACCCACACACATTGTATAGACCACTGGCAGCTTCACAAGCTAGGATGCTACTGTGGGACATATGCCTAAGAGGCATAAACCCAGGGCTCAATAATTGTCCACAATAAAGGACCTTCCAACCCCCCCTCCCTCTCTGTCTCCCTCCCTACGTCTACACGGCCCCTCTTCCCTACCCCCCCATCAGTTAGTACCTCATGTGCAGCCATCTACCACTCTGCTCCCCATTAGCTAGCATGAGTCTCCTGCACATACATGTCCCCAAACCTAACCATCCTACTCTTCAGGGTTCTCTGCCATATCATCTGGTGCTATCCCTTCCTCCTCACCCTTAGCTGCACCACGATGTAACCCATGTATGATGTTGTGATCCTAATTATATACCTTTCCCACACACAGGCCAACTTATTTATTTATTTTAAAAAATGTATAACCCACTACATCTGAGTTCTGAGTGGGGTATAAGAAAACATACATAAAATACATAATAACAGACCATCATTAACATAAAATAAAACAGATTACATCACAAAGAAGAGCAATAGTCTGTCGCTACTCCAGAGCTTAGCAGAGTTTTAAAAAGGTTTGGATAATTTCCTACAAGAGAAGTCCATAGGCCATTATTGAAATGGCTTGGGAAAATCCACTGCTTATTGCTAGGGTAAGCAGCATAGAATCTGTTTTGGCACTTGGGTTCTAGCTACGTACTTGGGACCTGGGTTGGCCACTGTTGGAAAACAGGATAATGGACCTTCGGTCTGTCCCAGTATGGCAATTCTTATGTTCTTATGAGGCAGGGACATGGCGGGATCCAGGAGAGGAGCAGGGGGAGTAATCCAGAAGTGAAATGCCAGCAATGGAGGGTGATGAAAAGGAGTAGGAAGAGGGGCATTGGGCCCCCCCCCCCCCAATGTTGGCCCATGCACTAGCTGCTAAGGAAGCCCCAACTGCAGGGCCCAGTCACCTTGAGCTCCTTCTGCAGCAAGTCTCCCTCATGCACAGAGACTTGCTGCAGGAAGTCAGTGCACAGAGGCAGATCAGGGTGCAAATAGTGGGCCTGCTACTGTGACTACTTGAGCAGCGCTGCCCCCCCTCCCCCCTCATATTGAGGGCCATGGACACAGGGACAAAGGAGTGGCCATACTAGGCCAAAGAACCATCCAGCCCTGTATCCTGATCCCAACAGTGGCCAAGCCAAGTCACAGATACCTGGCAAGATTCAAATGTGTACAACAGATATAATGCTACTTATCTCAGGCATTACCAGTGGTTTCCCCACACCCATCTTATGCTTATGGACATATCTTGTGGGACATTATCCAAATCTGTTTCTTAAAGGCAGTTATGCTAACTGCTGCCACCACAGTTCCTAGCAATGAATTCTAGAGCTGATGTACGTGTTGACATGCTGTTACAATAGGGGTTTCAGGGTAAATTTATTTGTATTAGTGTTTTCCATAACAATGTTATGGGTCTCAACTTTGTAACAAATGTCTGGACATCCTGAGATGTGAGGCTGATGGATGGCCTCTGGCCCCCCCACTCAGGAAGGGCCATGCTCCCCTCTGCAATCCTGTCGGTGCTCCCCCAGCCTGCCTCACAGGAATAGGGGAAGGGTGTATAGGTGAACTATGTACAGACAGTATCCACTGATGTTGCTTCACTGACCTGGCCCTGACACTACAGAACTATGTATCAAAGTACAACTTTTACAAAAAGTATGCGCAAACTTGCTGGTATTCAACCGTTGGGTCTTCAGAATGCCAGTTGAGTCAACAGTTAGTTTGTGTCTGTTGACTCAACTGGCATTCTGAAGACCCAACGGTTGAATACCAGCAAGTTTGCGCATACTTTTTGTAAAAGTTGTACTTTGATGCACAGTTTTGTATGATTGTCTTTTTGAATATTGTATTATAATAATAATATTATATTATCATAAAAATTTACAAGGGATTGCCTGACACTACAGGGCAGGTCAATGAAACAGCAGTGTGACCAGGGCAGAAGGACATCTATATGACCACACACCTATATGAGCAATGGACTCTGCAGCCTTCAGGGTCCTGGGGGCCCATACTCAGGTGAGGGTGACTTGACTGCATGGTGTGTGACAGTAGTTGTGCGGCTTAGCTGGCCTGCTGCTCCCTCATGGCAACTCCATGCTGGGGCATACAGCCGTGGCCCAAACACAAGTCTCGCTGGCCACATAGGTAAGGTAGTATGTTGGTCTTCTGGCCCCCACATGGAGGCTCATATCTCTGGCTGTTGCAAACTTATACCCCATTGGTTGAGTATCCCTGCTTGATCCTCACAGTTTGCATCGAGAGAGCTGGTCCAGCCCCCCTCCCAATACACACCCAGCAGCTCCACCCTCTAGTCACATACACCATAGAGAGAGAAATGGTCTCAGTAAAGGTCTGTTGTTTTACATCAGCAACCTATAAGGTACAAAACCTGCAGATATGGCAAGGCAGTGCATAAACTAGAATGTTCTCTCTGTTCAGCATGCTTCTTGTGCTCCAGCCTGCATGGTTGTGGTCTTAAGGAATAGGCAAAGAGCTGCGGCTCAGAGACTTGTTACAAGGTAGAACATGTGATATAAGGAAGGTGTTAATGAATGTTTTATAATCCAAACTTGACAAGGTCTTGGTGAGAAATACAATTTGGCTATAGCAGAGAGATGATACTCATGTGACATCAGGTTGAAAATGTCAAGAAATACACAGCTTTCATACAGATGATCACACTGTGACATCACATAGCATGTCAAAGGTGATGCTAACAGATACCACTTTCAAATAACAAATACCTATATGAACAATGTAATCTCATGTGTAATTGGTTATGCTAAAAGATATGAATCACTTGTTTACTCTTTCCAAAAATACTAGGACTCAGGGGCATGTGATGAAGCTACTAAGTAGTAGATTTAAAACAAACCAGAGATGATATTTCTTCACTCAATAATATATAAATAAATTCTGGAATTTATTGCTGGAGAATATGGTGAAACCAGTTAGCTTAGAAGGGTTTAAAAAATGTTTGTTTAATTTCCTAGAAGAAAAGTCCATAAATCATTATTAAGATGAACTTGGGGAAATCCACTGCTTATTCCTAAGGGAAATAGCATAAAATCTATCTTACTCTTTGGGATCTTGCCAGGTAATTGTGACCTGGGTTGGCCACTGTTAGAAACAGGATGATGAACCTTTGGTTTGTCCCTGTATGGCAACTCTTAAGTTCACATAGATCTCTGAATTAATTTACTTAGGTCAATCTTCTAAGGTTAGTCATGAGTATTCGTTGGTTCATGTGATATAAGTCACCTCTGAGGTATCAGTCTCACTTGTAGATCTCTGTAAGCACACATATGGGCAGATGAATGGGGGCATTGAAGAGAAAGGGAGAAAATGAACACAGAGGGGGATATAAATAGGAGTAGGACAGAAAACAATTATAGACATGTCTGTTGCCCCACCATAGCAACCCATCAGGCACAAGGCAACAGATGTGCCTAGGCAGTGGAGAGATTAAAATTTACTCAGGTTTCAGTAGGCCAGGGCACAGGGGAATAGAGTGCGCAGCAGCCAGGATGCCCTTGTAGCATGGGAAAAGAGTGGCCATCTATGAGCACCTTAACCCAGTCCACCATGACAACCAGAACAATAAGGACTACAAGAGGAAGCTGTGTCATCTGGGGGTGCAGCATCCCCTTGCTCTTTGGGGATTGCCCTAGGATCTCACCCTGGGAGGATCCCTCCCAGTTTGCAAACTAACTCTCCATTTTTTCTCCACAGGGTAGCTGCCTGATTCTGTGGATGCCTTGAGCTTGCTGAACCTCCCTGAAGTTTCTATCTTCAAGTAAGCTACCAGGATCTGACCAGACCCCCTGCTCTTGGAAGAGGAGCTAGCCCAGCTCTGTGCTAACAATGGACTCCTTGCTGTATTGCAAAACATGGCTGCTGGACAGGAGATGCAACCACCATTAGCCACAAGGGAAGCTGTGGATTCTTAGACTTGTGTCTCCTCCCTGTACTTCTTCCCTCCTCCTTTGTCTGTCTTATGCCCCTCCTGCTTATAAACTTTATAAAACACATTATTCTATTTTTTTATAAAGCACATATTTTAAATGAACTCTCTGACATCTTCAGCCTTTCCATTCACAAAAATAGAAGGAAGAAAAGTTCCCATTTCCTGCTGTCTCATGTCCCTGGCCTATACAATATTTTTCTTCTGAAGACCCTTCAAAAGTCTGACCAAATCCTCGTTTCACTTGCATTTTAAAGTACTGAGGATGCTATCTCTCCCCAATCCCAGGTCCTAAAGTCTGAGACATAGCGCAAACTGCCCTATTCAGGAAGAAAAATTTCGATTCAGCCTATTTAATTGGTTTTTCGATTCGATTTTCCTGCCCAGTTGGGTGATTTTTTTCAAAAATCCTGGTGGGTTTTATAGCTTTTTCATCCCCTTTGGCTTCTACTAACCACACTGGCGCTGTGGTGTAAATAAAATAAAGAAACAAAAAGGACTTTTCCTATCTCTGTTAAATCCTAGCTCACGTTTGCGGTCTAACACCAGCTCTGGCAGGATACACATTTCAAATCTGACATATTGTAATCACAAAACAGAAATAAAATTAATTTTTCTACCTTTTGTTGTCTGGTTATTTTTCAAATCTTGTTGGTCCCAGGCTCTGGTTGTCTTCTGATAACTTGCTTGCCAGGGTCTCCTTCTTTCTTCATGCTAACCATCCATCTGCCATCTCTGTTCTCCCTTTCCATTTCCCTTCCCTCCCCAGGAAGTCTGGTATCTTTCCTTTTTTTTCATCTCCCTCCACAGATCCACCTTTTCTTAACTACCCTTTCATCTGGCATCTCTCCCTCCTTCCCCACCACAGCCAGGGCCCACCATCTCTCCCTTTCTTTTCCCAATTACCCTCCTATCCAGTATCTCTATCTCTCCTCCACACCATCCCTTGTGTCCAATTTCTCTCCCTTTCTGTTCCTTCCCTCCCTAAATCCCATGGTCCATCATCTCTCTCCCTCTCCTCTATTTTCAGACCCATTATTTCTTCCCCCCCAAAGTCTGGCATATGCATGTCTCTTTGAATACCCCCTTCCCTCTGTGTACTTCTACACCAGGGTCCCCCCCAAAGGCCTGTCCCCCCCTTAAAGGTCTGCATCTCACCCCTGAAGGCCTGTCCCCCCCTTGAAGGCCTGCCTGCCTTTCCCCCCCCCCGAAAGCCTGTCTCCCCCCATGAAGGCTTGTCCCCCCCACTTTAAGGCCTGCATCTCCCCCGAAGGCCTGTCCCCCCCCCCTTGAAGGCCTGCACCCCCCATAGGCCTGCACCCCCCGAAGGCCTGCACCCCCTTGAAGGGCTGCCCCCCCTTGAAGGCCTGTCCCATCCCTTTGTAGGCCTGTCCCCCCTTGAAGTCCTGCCTGCCTGTTTCCCCACCCGAAAGCCTATCTCCCCCATGAAGGCTTGTCTCCCCCCTTTAAGGCCTGCACCCCCCTTGAAGGCCTGCCTGCCTTTCCCACCCCAAAAGCCTGTCTCCCCCCATGAAGGCTTGTCCCCCCACTTTATGGCCTGCATCTCCCCCTGAAGGCCTGTCCCCCCCCCCTTGAAGGCCTGCATCTCCCCATGAAGGCCTGTCCCCCCCCCCCCATTGAAGGCCTGCACCCCCCTTGAAGGCCTGCACCCCCCCGAAGGCCTGCACCCCTTTGAAGGGCTGCCCCCCCTTGAAGGCCTGTCCCACCCCCTTGTAGGCCTGTCCCCCCCTTGAAGTCCTGCCTGCCTGTTTCCCCACCCAAAAGCCTGTTTCCCCCCGAAAGCCTGTCTCCCCCCATGAAGGCTTGTCTCCCCCCTTTAAGGCCTGCATCTCCCCCTGAAGGCCTATCCCCCCTTGAAGGCCTGCACCCCCCTTGAAGGCCTGCACCCCCCAAAGGCCTGTCCCCCCCTTGAAGGCCTGTCCCACCCCCTTGTAGGCCTGTCCCCCCCCTTAAAGGCCTGTCCCCCCCCTTAAAGGCCTGTCTCACCCCCTTGTAGGCCTGACCCCTCCTTAAAGGCCTGCCTGCCTGTCCCCCCATTGAAGGCCTGCCTGCCGTTCCCCCCGAAAGCCTGACTCCCCCCATGAAGGCTTGTCCCCCCCCTTTAAGGCCTGCATCTCCCCCTGAAGGCCTGTCCCCCCCTTGAAGGCCTGCACCCCCCCTTGAAGGCCTGCACCTCCCCAAAGGCCTGCACCCCCTTGAAGGCCTGCCCCCCCTTGAAGGCCTGTCCCACCCCCTTGTAGGCCTGTCCCCCCTTGAAGACCTGCCTGCCTGTTCCCCCGAAAGCCTGTCTTCCCCCCCGAAAGCCTGTCTCCCCCCATGAAGGCTTGTCCCCCCCCTTTAAGGCCTGCATCTCCCCCTGAAGGTCTGTCCCCCCCTCCCTTGAAGGCCTGCATCCCCCCTGAAGGCCTGCACCCCTTGAAGGCTTGTCCCCCCCTTGAAGGCCTGCATCTCCCCCTGAAGGCCTGTCCCCCCCCTTTAAGGCCTGCATCTCCCCCTGAAAGCCTGTTCCCCCCTTGAAGGCCTGCACCCCCCCCGAAGGCCTGCACCCCCTTGAAGGCCTGTCCCCCCCTTGAAGGCCTGTCCCACCCCTTTGTAGGCCTGTCTCACCCCCTTGTAGGCCTGTCCCCCCTTTGAAGACCTGCCTGCCTGTCCCCACCGAAAGCCTGTCTCCCCCCCCTGAAAGCCTGTCTCCCACCATGAAGGCTTGTCCCCCCCCCCTTTAAGGCCTGCATCTCCCCCTGAAGGCCTGTCCCCCCTTGAAGGCCTGCACCCCCCCTTGAAGGCCTGCACCCCCTCTGAAGGCCTGCACCCCCCCGAAGGCCTGCACCCCCCCGAAGGCCTGCACCTCCTTGAAGGCCTGCCCCCCCCCTTGAAGGCCTGTCCCACCCCCTTGTAGACCTGTCCCACCCCTTAAAGGCCTGCCTGCCTGTCCCCCCTTGAAGGCCTGCCTGTTTGTCCCCCCCAAAAAAAGCCTGTCTCCCCCCATGAAGGTTTGTCCCCCCCCCCCTTTAAGGTCTGCATCTCCCCCTGAAGGCCTGCCTGCCCCCCCCCCCCCGACGTCCGGTTCTTCTCCTCTGGCCTCCCCGCACCATTTAGAATAGGGAAGCAGCCTGCAGCAAGATTGCGATGTCAGCGATCTTGAGCTGCTTGTGCTGTCCTCCGCCGCGGACCCACCCCCCTCCTCTGACATCAGTGGAGGGGGCAGGACCGCTGTGGAGGACAGCACGAAGCAGTGCAAGATCACTGACATCGCGATCTTGCAGGCTGCTTCGCTACTCTAAATGGTGCGGGGAGGCCAGAGGGGAAGAACCAGACGTCGGGGGGGGGGGGGGGGGGAACGGACGCCGGAGCACCCACTCAGGGCTTGCACCCGGGGCGGACCGCTCACCCCGCCCCCCCCTTAGTACGCCACTGATCTCATTTCCAGGGTACCCATGTGAGGGTCAGGGTCCCTAAGGCTGATGTGAATGCCAAGGTCTATCCTGAGTGCATGACAGAGCATATAGCTCATGGGTACAACATGGAGTGAGAGTCTGTGACTGCTGATTGGCCCCATGCCTAGGCAACTGCTATGCCCCTATACCTGCCAGTGTCCAACATCTCTCCTACTCCCCAAACAGTGCACACACCTTCACCCCACACCTCTGTGTTCTCAGCAATCCTAGCACATTCCTTCTGTCTTTCCTCACCTTGATGTGTTGCTGTCAGGCATCTTCAGTTTGCTTCTGACAGGTGTGCATATAGGGCAACCATCCTTGGGGTACATAACACTGACACTGCTTCTCAGCTGAGGACTGGAAGGGCACCTGAAAGGGCAAGGACAGGAATGCTGGTGAGCTGTGTCAGGAGGTGACCCCAGCGACACAAGCAGCAGCTTATTCGCCTGGCTCAGAAGCTCTTGGGCCACAACCTGTACCTGGTTGACTATAGGCAGCAGAAGCTGGAGCTCCTGTAACAGGGGGTGGACATTTAGAGACAACAAATTGAGCTGAAGTGGCAGCTCCTCCAAGCAACTGTGCAGATGAGGGAGGGGTTACTTGAGTCATGTGAATACATCTGGAACCAGCTTCTGAGACTATGCATAGATGTGCAGGACCATAGTGCAAATGTTGAGGACAACCAGTCTCCTACTGAGTACCCACCCGCACCTTCCACCTCCAGCACCGCAGCACCTGCTAAGGGCCATTTTCTATTCAAATGGGGCTGGGTGGGGCCTGGCCCAATTTGGGGGCCAATGCCCTGCCAGCAATCAGCAGGGGCCATCAGATGATCCAGTTTCAGCAGGGAAGCCCACTCTGCAGCAGCACTTGGCCTCCATGGGATCAGTGACAGTAGGAAGTGATGGGTACTCAGAAAATGGCTCTGAGACTGTAGAGGCAACCTCATCAGCTTCTGCAGTGATACAGGGGGGTTCAGAGAGATCTCAGAGGGGACATGGAAAAGGAAGAGAAAAAAGTCCATCTGCCTCTTTATGCCATTTTTTGGATGTTTATCTTTTTTGAAAATGAGTTCTATTGTGTATCTGTATTTTCAGAAAGTATTTGAGAAGTTATCTCATGAATGACTTCTGAAGAAATGTAAAAATTACAGGATAGGAAATAATGTCCTATTATGGATTAAGAACTGGTTCAAGGAAAACAGCCAATATTTTTAGTGGAGAAGGATAAACTGGGATTCCCCAGGAATCTGTGCTGAGACTGCTGCTTTTTAACATATTTATAAATGATCTGGAAACAGGAATAATAAGTGAGGTGATCAAATCTGCTGATGGCATGAAGTTATTCAACATTGTTAAATCACAAGGGGTTTATGAGAAATTGCAAGAGGACCTTGGGAGACAGAGAGTCTGGGTATCTAACTAGCAAATTAAATTTTAATGTTAGCAAATGCAACATGATGCATGTAGACAACAGCAACCCACATTATAGCTACATAATGCAAGTTTCCATTAGGAGTCATGATCCAGGAAAAGGATCTAGTTGTTTACATTGCTGATATTTTGAGATCCCTGCTCAGTGTGCAGCAGTGGCCAAGAAAGGAATTATTAAAAAAGGAATGGAGAATAAAACATTAGATATTATAATTCCTTTGTATCGCTCCATAGCATGACCTCAAATATTGTGTGCAACTTTGGTCACCACATAAAAAGGTACATAGAAGGGATACCAATATGATAAAGGCAATGGAATGACTCCCTAATGAAAAAAGGCAGAAGAGACGGGGGCTTTTCAGCTTGGTGAAGAGGGGGAGATATGATAGAGCCAGTGGCATAGCTAGATAGCCAATTATGGGTGGGCCTGAGCCCAAGACAGATGGGCACAAAATTTTCTCTGCCACGCCCCTCTTCTATCTAAAAATACTTTAGCTAATGAGGATCCCCAAGCTCTGTCAGCTGAAATAACAATAGCTCAATAACCAGAAGTTACATAGGAAGGAGGGACTCAGCCGGAAGAAGGTCCCGGAGTAGGCCTTCCATGTTGCATCTTCGTCGATGAAGCTTCTAAGAGTCTGGTAGGCCCTTGGTGGGAGGTGCAAGGGGCTGACCCAGGGGAAGTCACAGATTTTTGGGGGGTGGTTTTGACACACGATAGGGAGCAAGGGAGGGGGGCTGTTGGACCCGTGATAGGGAGGGAGGAAGGGGAGCTGCTGGACTTGCAGGAGGGGCTTCTGGACCTGCATTCGCTAGGGGGGCTGCTGGCTGGGAGGGGTGGGGAGGGAGGCAACTTGCGGCAGATCCTTTACTGTGGGGACATTGCCATTTACTGCTCCGCGGGGCAGTGAAACGCCTTGTTCCCATACCTGTGGCAAATGGCTGATTTTTTCCCCCGTTCCTGTGGGTGTGCTGTGACTCACCGCGGGAAACAGTCCCCATGTCATTCTCTAAATGATGTTGCCGACTGCACAGCATGGTAGAAGGGAGTTCTGGCCATCTTTCAAGGAGGTCTTCAGCCGGGGATGCCTGGGGGTCCCCACCAACTATACAGCAATGATGTTAGATAGACATGCTAGGGCTGAAAATATCCCAATCCCCTCCCTTCCCTTCTTACCCTCCACCTGCCATTACTATCACATTTGTAGACCCTCACCAAAGACAGAACAAGGGATTACAAATTAGAAATAAAAATATTTAGACAAAAAATGAACTGATAACCCCAAGAAGTTAAACTTAGCAATTGCTGCAACAATGGAGAAATAAAATCAGAAATGCATTTCCTTTCCTTTTCTAGTGAAAACAATACAAACATTTGCTATGCATATTTTCCAAAAGCTAACATATTCCATTTAAAACATTCAAAATAAAATGTACAACGTATTCATTTTGAAAATGTCAACAAAGATATTGAACTACAAAAAAAAAAAGAAGTTGATGAGGGATAATTTGCTTTTTCCTTAAACACTTCTGGCTTTGTTTCACCATTATTGAAACCTCTCTATTGGGATTCTCTAAATGTCCTGTTTCAATAGTTTCTTTCAAGGATACTCCATACTGAACCATCCACTCCTAGGTGGCTGTCAGCTTCCCCTTCCCCCATCTCAGAGCACCTTTTAATCTATCTCCTTTATAAATGTTAGTACCAGCAGCCTGGTTCCATTCCAGTTAAGGTGGAGTCTATCTTTTTGGAATAGGCTCCCCCTTTCCCAGAATGTTGTCCAGTTCCTAATAAATCTAAATCCCTCATCCCTGCACATCATCTCAACCATGCATTATGACTTCATAGCTCTGCATGCCTTATGGATCCTGTGTGTGGAATGAGGAGCATTTTCAAAAATGCTACCCTGGAGTATCTGGATTTCAGCTTCCTACTTAAGATCCCAAATTTGGCTTCCAGAATAGAGAGTTGCACGGGGACAGAAATCCCACCCGTCCCCACCCGTCCCCACCAAAGTCCCACCCGTCCCCACCCGTCCCCGTGAGGAATCCCACCCGTCCCCACCCGTCCCTGTGAGGAATCCCCTCCGTCCCCGCCCGTCCCTATAAACTTCAGAAATAGTTATTTCATTTAATTATGCTACTGAATTAAAGGCTCTGGTAGAAACCCATTTACAAATAAGCAAAAAGACTTTATTAATTTGAAAATATTAATTGGGAAGAATACATACTTTGTAAACGGGTTTCTACCAGAGCCTCTAATGTTTATAAATTTTTATCAACACAACTAATATACTACTTTATCCTGAAGCAAAAAAAAAAAAAAAGAAATAGAATTCTTTTCCTACCTTTGTTGCCTGGTTTCTGCTTTCCTCATGTTCTCATTCAATTCCTTCCATCCACTGTCTCTCTTCCTTCTGCATCTTCCATTTGCTCTGTTACTGTGCCTCTCCCTTTCTTCCCCCTTCCAAATTGGTCTGGCACCCATCTTCTTTTCTCCGTTCCCCCCATAGTCTGGCATCTGTCTTCTTCCCTGCCAGCATTTTCTCCCTACTCTCTCTTCCTCATTTCCTTTCAGTGTCCTTCTCCCCCCCATCTTCCCCATGTCCTTTCAGCGTCCTTCTCCCTCTCTGTTTTCCCCATGGCCTTTCAGCGTCCTTCTCCCCCCCCCCCCCGCCCTTCCCATGGCCTTTCAGCGTCCTTCTCCACCCCTTTGTATTCCCCCATGTGCTTTCAGCGTCCTTCTCCTTCCTCTGTCTTCAAATGCTTTCAGAGTCCTTCCCCCCCCTCCTGTCTTCACCACGGCCTTTCAGCGTCCTTCTCCCCCCTCCTTCTCTACCGCCCCGGGTGCAGCACAGCCGGCCAGGTCCCCTTACTTTTGTGGCACTTCCCCGACCGACCGACAACAGCCCCGGTCCGACAAACCTCCCTGCCCTTAACCGCGAATCTAAATTACCTTCTTACAGCTGCTGTAAGAAGGTAATTTAGATTCGCGGCTACAGGGCAGGGAGGATTGTCGGACCCAGGCTGTTATCGGTCGGTCGGGGAAGTGCCACAAAATGTAAGGGGACCTGGCTGGCTATGCAGCAACCGGGGCGGGACGGGGCGGACCGCCCCCCTCCCTTGGTAGCCACTCGAACCGCGAGGCTACTCTCTTTCTCCTTATCTGCCCTGCCTGCAGCACAGAGCCGAACGGAAGTCTTCCCGACGTCAGCGCTGACGTCGGAGGGAGGGAGGGCTTTGTTTAAGCCCTCCCTCCCCTCCGACGTCAGCGCTGACGTCGGGAAGACTTCCGTTCGGCTCTGTGCTGCAAGCAGAGAAGGTAGGGAGAAGAAGAGCCGCGCGACTGAGTACATCCAGCCCCTCAGGAGCCCCGCGACCCTCGGAGGGTCCCCATGGGATCCCCGCGACCCTAGGGGGCATCCCCACGGGATCCCCGCGACCCTAGGGGCGTCCCCACGGGATCCCCGTGACCCGAAGGGGGAACCCGCGGGATGCCCGTGGGTCCTGCGGGATTCCCGTCGTCCCCGTTCCCGTGCAGCTCTCTATTCCAGAACCTCCCTCCCACATTTTTCTATGTCATTGGTACTTGCATGTACCAAGATAGCTGGTTCTTCCCCAGCACTATATAAAATCCTATCTAGGTAATGCATGAGATCTACCACCTTTGCACCAAACAGGTAAGTGACCAGGCAATCCTCATGTCCACCAGACACCCAGCTGTATACATGCCTAATGATAAAATCACCAACTACAAAAGCTGTCCTAAGTTTTCCCTCTTGGGCAGAAGCCCCTGGTGTCACATCCTCGGTGTGAGAGGATAATGCATCACCTGGTGGACAGAACCTGGCTACAGGATTATTTCCTACTTCACCAGGGTGATGCTCTCCTTTTAGGAGACCTCCCTTCTCCAAGGCAGCACTGGGGCTGCCAGATTACAGGTGGGACTTCTCTACAACATCTCTGTAGGTCTCCTCTCTGTCTCCCTCTGCTTCTCCAATTCTGCTATTCTAGCATCAAGAAAATGGACTTGTTCTCTGAAAGGTAGGAGCTCTTTACATCGAGCACAGACATACAACCTCTTGCTAACTAGGAGATAATCATACTTGTGACATTCAGTGCAATCGACTGGATAGCATCCCTCTGCTGCTGGACTACCGTTTGCATCTTAATATTACTGAGCTGTTTAATTAAACCTTGTTAAGGTACTAGAAATATTAAACTAGTATAAAATGTGTTAGAATTATATTGTGTGGTTCATTTACCCCCCTCTTCTATTAAACTGCACTAGCAGTTTTTAGCATAGAGAGCCACGCTGAATGGCTCATGCTGCTCCCAACGCTCATAGGAACTCTATGAGCGTCGGAAGCAGCGCAGAGCATTCAGCGTGCTCACCAGCGCTTAAAACCACTTTTGCTGTTTTGTAAAAGGGTGGGTAATTAGAATAACTGAATATAAATTAAGACTCTCTGTGAAGATGGGCTAGGGCTGGGTGGGAAAGAAGACTGAGCTATGCCCCGCTGTGCTTTATAGAGCAAGGGTGTCCAACCTCAGCCCTCACCAGATTGGGTTTTCAGGATTTCCCAAATTAATATGCATGAGATCTATTTGCATGCAATGGAAGAAGTGCATGCAAATAGACCTCATGTAAATTCATTGGGGAAATCATGAAAACCCCACTGGATTGTAGCCCTTGAGGACCGACAGACAACCCTATTCTACAAGCTCTCTGTTAATGCTGTAGTGTAGGCTGTGACAGTTAAGCTTCAATCTCTAGCAAAAAGTTAAAGTTTAAAACTATGGGGAAAAAGCTTTTATACTATGGAAACTAGTTAATAAGTAAAGTTTGCTCTTATAAAATTTAAACTATCTATATTAAGGAACCCACAATTTTTCTTTTATCTCAAAAAGTACTAAAGCACAGAGCAAAATAATGTTCACTTACGCAGAGAAATGTCCTCTTCTCCTGTCCTCTCAGAAAAAAAATATTAACTGTATAAATGTCCTTGGCTGCTTTGTCCATTGTAGCCAAAATTTTGGCTGCTTTTATGCTATTTTCTTTTATACAGACATGTAGAGGGTCGTTTTCAATGTGACATCTAAATGGGAATTGAGACATTTTGCTGAAAACATCTAAAAAAAATTGCCTAGCTCACAGTCATAATTGAACTAGAAAAACATCTAAGTTTGTGGTTTAATTACGGCTGTGAGAGAGACATTTTCATATTCAACATATCCATCTGTAAGTATTATTTTTTTTTTTAAAAGTCCCAGGGAAAAATGTAGAAAATCAAGCCACAGGGACATTGGTCTGGTAACATTTTTAGTAAACTAGACATACAGACATCCCAGCAGTGCAGAGGGGCAGCCTAGTCGTCAGTGCAGTGGACTACACATCAAGGGACCCAGGTACAAATCCTACCTAAACCCAGCCTTCCTAGATAAATATCTTATCCCCTATGCCACTTCATGGGTTTAAGATCTACTAACCAGAATTTACTAATTATTCCCCCAATTAAGGAGCTCTTCTATACTCGCAATACTATATTTTCCACTACAGCCCCTGCACTCTACAATGCTCTCCTGTCCGACATTTGACTTGAATCCCTCGATAAATTTATGAGCAAACTTAAGATATTTTATTCAGGGATCATATCCCCTGCCAACTCCATTTAAGTTCAGTGATGAATGAGACCCGCTTTTAAGAAGTGACACCCCCTCCCTTGTTTTTCCCCTCCCTCTCTTACCTTCCTTTTAAATTTTATTTTTATTTAGATGTATTTCTCATTGCCCCAACCCCAATACCTCTCATACCAAATTTGTCTATGTCTCGTCAATCACTTATGTTATATTTATGAAATGTTCTCCTTTCTTTTAAAATGGTAAACCGACCAGATACTTGGACGGTGGCCAATGTGACGCTGATTTTTAAAAAGGGCTCCAGGGGAGATCCGGGAAATTATACACCGGTAAGCCTCACTTTGGTGCTGGGCAAAATGGTAGAAATGATTATAAAAAATAAAATTGTGGAACACGTAGACAAGTGTGATTTAATGAGACGGAGTCAGCATGGGTTCAGCCGAGAGAGATCTTGCCTCACCAATTTGCTTGACTTCTTTGAAGGTGTGAATAAACATGTGGATAAAGGTGAGCCGGTTGATATAGTATATCTAGATTTTCAGAAAGCTTTAGATAAAGTTCCTCACGAGAGGCTCCTGAGAAAATTAAAGTGTCATAGG
Source organism: Geotrypetes seraphini (assembly GCF_902459505.1). Lineage (NCBI taxonomy): Eukaryota > Metazoa > Chordata > Amphibia > Gymnophiona > Dermophiidae > Geotrypetes > Geotrypetes seraphini. The sequence continues at coordinate 64,331,411 of NC_047090.1, read as the reverse complement.
ATAGGTGGCAAAGTTCAGTTGTGGATTAGGAATTGGTTATCGAATAGAAAACAGAGGGTAGGGTTAAATGGTCATTTTTCTCAATGGAAGAGAGTAAACTTTGGAGTGCCAGAGGGGTCTGTACTGGAACCAGTTCTATTTAACTTATTTATAAATGATCTGGAAATTGGAATGACGAGTGAGGTGATTAAATTTGCAGATGACACTAAACTGTTCAAAGTTGTTAAAACGCATGCGGATTGTGAAAAATTGCATGCGGACCTTAGAAAATTGGAAGACTGAGCGTCCAAATGGCAGATGAAATTTAATGTGGACAAATGCGAAGTGATGCATATTGGGAAGAATAACCTGAATCGGTTACCGTATACTAGGGTCCACCTTGGGGATTAGCGCCCAAAAAAAGGATCTGGGTGTTATCGTAGACAATATGATGAAATCTTACTGCCCAATGTGTGGCGGCCAAAAAAAGCAAATAGGATGCTAGGAATTATTTAAAAAGGGATGGTTATCAAGACTAAGAATGTTATAATGCCCCTGTATCGCTCCATGGTGCAACTTCATCTGGAGTATTGTGTTCAATTCTGGTCTCCTTATCTCAAGAAAGATATAGTGGCACTAGAAAAGGTTCAAAGAAGAGCGACCATAATGGTAAAGGGGATTGAACTCCTCTTGTATGAGGAAAGACTAAAATGGTTAGGGATCTTCAGCTTGGAAAAGAGACGACTGAGGGGCAATATGATTGAAGTCTACAAAATCCTGAGTGGAGTAGAACGGGTACAAGTGGATTGATTTTTCACTCCGTCAAAAATTACAAAGAATAGGGGACACAATGAAGTTACAGGGAAATACATTTAAAACCAATTGGAGGAAATTTTTTTTCACTCAGAGAATAGTTAAGCTCTGGAACGCGTTGCCTGAGGATGTGGTAAGAGTGGATAGCATAGTTGATTTTAATAAAGTTTTGGACAAATTCCTGGAGGAAAAGTCCGAAAGACACTGGGGAAGCCACTGCTTGCCCTATATCGGTAGCATGGAATATTGCTACACTTTGGGTTTTGGCCAGGTACTAATGACCTGGATTGGCTACCGTGAGAACGGGCTACTGGGCTTGATGGACCATTGGTCTGACCCAGTAAGGCTATTCTTATGGTCTTATGTAGAATAAACTTGGAAACTTCATATTGTATGGTGAGCCCTACAGAAACAGAGAAAGCCTACTGCCCCTAAAAGTCCACCACTACAATAGCCCTCAGGTATCCAGGTCACTTATATATTTTAGGTGGAGGAGGTATTTCTATGGTCCAGAAGGACTCATATTTGTACTGAAATGAAAGAGTTCCCACTGAGGAAGAGGTCTCCTAGAAGGACTTTGTACCCAGCTCCTTGAGAAACAATCTATTGCAAAGCAGTTGCTCTTTGGATATGAAGTCAAGAACTACTATACAGTATTGGATATTATCTTACTCTACTGGTGACTATAAAAAGCTGATGCTGAGGTCTCTTGTGCTTTCTTTTCATCATCTGAGCAAACATTTTGGTTAGAATACTGGCCTGGATTGACTTAATGGAAGAAAGGAATGTACTGAATGAGTGGTTTGCAAGGCCTATCGACCTCCCAGCTTGCTGGTCCCAGTCCTGATCTCACAAAAAATCCTACAAAATCCTTGTTTGCCCAATGAGCATCAGTTAAATCAGAAATCTGCATGTATAAGGTGCCCTTTTACTAGCCCATGCTAATATTTGCAGTTACTGTGGCTTAAACTGGATTTAGCACATGATAGATGCAAATATAATGCAACAACCACTGGGGGCATTCCCATCATTTGTCTTTACAGGTTCTGCATTAAAAATTCCATTAGCACACAGAACTCTATTTGGAGTTAGCATTGAAGCACTTAGCGCTGCCTATTTAGAGGTAGTAGTTGGTCACACACTAAGGGGTAAATTCTCTATTAGTACGTCTAACATAGGCGTGCTTTAGACGTCCGGGAAACGCAAGTGTCAATCAAACGGTACTTAGGCGTGCGGTAGACGCCCCTACAACCTCTTCGCGCAAAATAGACGCAGGTTTCTGAAACGTCATTAAGACGTCTCCAATGGACCCGTGATAGACGTGGGTACGGTTTTTTTGTTTTGTTTTTTTTAATTATACTTTATTTATACTCTTTATTATCACTTATTCAGCATTGTAAGTATAGGATGATGAAAAAGATAACTAAAACACAGTATACCATTTTGTAAACTATATATTAGTTGATCTAGCAATATCAGTGAGGTAGGGAATGGCAGACAGAGAACACTGCTGTGTTGTATCTTTTTCCTCTAGGATATCAGAATTGCACAGTTTACCATTAATACAAGGAAAAAAAATATGTTATGTTTCAAAGGAGAACTAGAAGATGAAACGTACCGAGTGGGTGTTGAACTGACATTATCAGTATGGAAGGTGGGAACCGGTAGATGTATGTTACACAGAAAGCTGTACAGAAATGTCATACTCACCTCCTATTAGAAGTGGAAAGGATAGGACTTTGAACACCATATAAACTTCATTTAAGTTCCACAAAGACTGGCAGGAAAGGCACCCTAAGTCATCCAATAAGCTTTCTCTTGATTTCCCAGAGACATTATTTCAGAGAGGATAGTTTAGAAGTGATATCTTGCTCGAAAGAACACTCTCCTGGTCTTAAAACATTGCAACAATCAGCTCATTCTTCAGAACAAAGGTAAATCCCATAACTTACACTGGCCCAACTTAGAAACAGAATCAAAACACAGATTAGACTTGAATGTGGCTTCTAGTTCACAGGAAGAGGAAGTAGCAAGCAGCACAATGCTGATCTCATTGTGACATCATCAAGGTGCACCTGGAAGGTAGATATGCCACAAGTAAAAGACAAGCTGGGAGTTGAACTCACAACCTACAGATGATCAATATAGTGCTTTTACTCACTGACCTACACCTGTGTCTCTGGTTCCCCTGTCATAGCATACCTTAGTGATGTGCTAAAGTATACTCTACTTAGCTATCATATCACAGTCAGTTGAGGCAAAAGACTGGTAGCTCAATGGTGTAAAGCACTGTTGTTACAGATGCAACACCCATATTCTTAAGTATGGTTCAATAAATGTAATTATGCTGTTTATTTTATCAAACCCAAGCTCAACTTTGTAATGTATTGTGTATAGTCTCGCTAATGTGTTTGTGATGAAAATGAGATGCGATAGGTGTATATCCTATATAATAAAACCCTAGCCGCGCATGCGCACATATCTGCGTGCTTCTGTGATCTCTGCTCTGTGATCAGTAGGTCTGTGGCCAGCAGGAGTGCAGATGCAGCAGCCAGGCGATTCCCCCCTCCCGCCCTCACTCACCACCAAAACCACCACCGCCAAAGCCTCCTCCTTCTGCCCAGCCGGGAGGAGGGCTCCGAGTCGCTGAAGACTGTCCCAGATCAGCTTACACGGTCCCTAAAAAATGAACCTTTTCATCTGAGGCGCGAGGCTGCGGTGACCTCCCTCCCCCGGCTCACTAAGGTTTCGTCTTAAGAAATTCAAATGCGTTGTTGAAAATGCAAGTGACTGTTCTCTGTCATACTAGACACCCCTGCAACACCCCAACAACACACTCCTGCAGCATAAACCCCTCATGTTATAATCAAGTAAAAGACAAGCCAGGAGTTGAACTCACAACCTATGGATGATTGGCACAGCGCATTTTACTCACTGAGCTACTGAGCTACTTAACTCTAGCTCTAACCCTAACCATAAAGTAGCGTCTGACGTCATAGAAGCCGTTAGAATTTTGAAATCGTTTTGGAAGTTCATTGGGTGTTCTCAGATCAAATACACCTGTAGATACTTGCAATGATTACCCCTTGTCAAAGCTTGTACATAAAGTCATTTCTGGAGACTCCCATTCCCAAATCCCCAACATAGCTCAGTGCTTACAAGCACTGCATGTATCTTCCAAAGGTCAGGGGTTCAAGTCCTGACTAAGGTTACCAAAGACATAATATTCTTTTTTTTTCCACCCACCCAAACATGCATAGCTAAGCTAAAATACGTGAACCTCACTTCCCAATCTTCATTTATTTAATTTATAACTTGTCATTGTGTTTGGGGGAGGTGAAGTTTCATTAGGTTTACATGGTAAGCTTCTAAGCGTTCTGCTATACTTTTTTGTATAACAGCGATATCGGCGTGGTTTAGGATGTAATCAACAGTGTTGATGTAGCGCGGAGCGGCCGCTGCAAGCACGCCCAAGCGGCACAAAAACATCATCAAGTTTTTTTGCGTTGTGACATCATAGAATCGCCCGTTCTTCATACGCAGTTATTTCCTCTAAAATGACAGCCAAATTTCTCCACAGAGGACTCCAGGCTGCTGGCCAGGCTCTTCTTACCAAATGAGCATCACTACTTTGTAGTGCCTGGCCATCGCAGGTCATACCTGCAGTTCAGGAACTCCTGGACCCGCCTGACCCGGCGGTATAACAGAAGAGCCTCATGTCCCAGGGAAGTAAGTATTCCAAGTCAGGCCCTCACAAATAATCATGTAAAAAGTAATGATGATGGAAACCTGTCTCAATCAAATTGGTCATGTTATTGTGGGTAAATTTTGATTCCTTTTAAAAACTACAATTGTGCATAATAAATCTTTTACATTGAATACTGAAATTAAAGCACATCCCAAAGGAGCAGTAGTAGGATTTCAAATGACAAATTCAGCTCCTAGAAGGCATCTATTCCATTCACAACATACACACAACTAATTTTTGGGTCACAAGCTTCGCATTTGTAATAGAAACATCTTGAAATCAACTTTGCCAAAGGAAAACAAATATATTAAAGTGCTGCTATGTCATTTCAAATACCTTCACCTTTCCTGTATCAATCTGCTGGTCTAGGGAGATAGTGGCATGACGTTTAAAGTGACAGCGTCAGTACCCTGACGTCAGGAGTTTCAAGCCACGCTGCTCCTTTTGACCAAACTATTTTATTGCCCCTGCTGCATGATTGTAAGCTCACCAGGACATGCTGTAATGTGGGGCAGTGCTGATAGGCTACAGCCTCAGCACCATGGGGTTGTGAGTTCAATCCCACATTCCTCCTTGTGATGCTGGCCATGTCACCTCAACCTCCCCCCCCCCCCCCCCCCCCCCACTGTCCCAGGTACAGTAGAGAGATAGCGATGCCTCCAGCACAGAAAGGGGAAAATGCTGGAGTACGTGAATAAATTCATGTAAAACATGTGGCAGAAGGGGGTGGAGGCAGGCAGCAAAGTGGATAGGGGCTCTTGGAGGGCAGCATACTCCATTTTTATGTGCTTATAGAGGTCAATACTTAAGTAAACATGTTATGCCACAGTGCTAGATGGCACTCATCATATCCCTCCCTCTCCGTTCTTTCTCTCTCTCTCTCTATTATCCAGGTTGAGGATCTCAGGAAACGGGGTCGGCTGCTGAGGCGCCAGGAGCGGGCCTTCCTTGAGAGGGTGAGGGAGGAATTGCGCGCTGAAGCTGGTGAGTAATGAGTCCAGCGTGTGTTTCTTTGTGATCAGCCTACCAGAATAAATAGATGAAAATGCTTGAGTAGCTGTAAACCATTCTTAATCATAAAATCTGCAGTAAAGCTGCTATTGTGATATCATGTCACAATGGCTTTATGGTGTTCTACTTGCCTCACTTACTTATGCTACATTTTGATGTTTACAGTGGAGTAGGTGCTTTGCATCCTGTTATTAGCATTTGAAGAAAATAACGTAGTAAAGAATGTAATGTTCAAAAGTGTTGTGGACATATCTGACTGGATCCTGTTTCCCTCTTGTCAAGCAGCAGCGCAGGCACCCCCTCAGGAGGCACTGCAGGTGATGGAGGGAGCCCCACCCTGGTCCTCGGCGGAGGAAGAGGAGGAGAGGGAAGAAGGGGAGGAAGAAGAAGAGGAGGAGGAGGGGGATTATTCTCCCTGGGAGCCCTCACGACCACCCACACCGCCTGCCCCACCACTGCCCCCCTGGACCCCCACCGCCTGCCCCACCACTACCTCCAGGACCCCCACCACCATCCCCTGTTGGACCTTCCCCTTCCCCCACCCATAGCCCTTCCTATCACTCTCCTGCGCTTCCGCTTCCTGTTCCTGATCCCATCCCACCCCCTTTCCTTTCTGTTCCCCCCCCAGGAGCAGCCCGACCAGCCTCAGGAGGGGGTGGGCAGGGAGATAGAGGCCTACTCTGCCATCTTGGAGGAGGTGCAGGTATTGAGAGGGTGTGTGGAGAGGATGGAACATGCCCTCTTGCGGCTGGTAGCCGAAAGAGGGCATGGTGCCAGCAGCCATACACCCTCTCAATGACTGCACCTCTTCCGCCCCCCTCGCCTGAGGTAGCTCAAGCTGCTCTTGGGGGGCACCCACCCTCTTTCCCTGCATTATATGTTATATATGTAAATAGTTTTTTAAAAAGAAGTTTGTTTTTAAAAGTTTTATATTTTAATAAAAAAATTGTTTATAGTTTAAACATGCCTGTGTGGTTTTAACCTTGTAGCATCATCAGTTTAGTGGAGAGAGTCCAAGGTAGATAGGGGTTCAGGAGGGACTGCTGAATGGGCCCTTTTCAATATAACAAGGTGACATATAGAAAGTTTGACAATCTTTATTGGGGTCTGTCATTCATTCTATTACCTGCTAGCCACTCTGATGTCAAATCATTGCAGAATCTAGGAAAAAAGCAAGTGAATGCAAGGGTATATGCAACTGTAGGTAGATGACGACATCTCAGCTATGATGTGCAAAGTAAGCCAGTCCCTGTTCCAAAGTAAATGGCTACATAAGGAAGAGAATATAAGTCACTGTGGTAGATTTGTTGTTAAGGAATAGGGTTACTGCTAGTAAGAGTTGGCTCCACACCAGGAGAATCCAAATGAGACATGTGGGTTTTTCTTCCTTTCACGGAAGGTGATGGAAGTAAAGGCCAGATACCTCAATCTATCCTCCTGGTTCTTGAGCTGCACTATTTTGGTTAAGCAGGTGTGGAAACCACAAAGATGCTTACAGCTGCACTGCTCTCAGTAATACAAAACTCCATCTGACAATACTGCAGTTGTCTGTCTAAGACACCTGAAAACAGAAAAGAGGAGAAGATGGTTTACACAAGGTTCACAAACAGGGGGTTCAACCCTCAAGGTCCATATCTGTCCTCCCTTCCCTGAAGCAATATGTTAACCTCATTTATGTTGAGCTGCTTAGATGTCACCGTGGTATAGTTGTTAAAGCAATAGCCTTAACTCGCTGATGGTGTGGGTTAATATCACCTGTAATCCTCCACTGCTACTGTTTAGAACTCATGTGAGGGAATAGACTAACTGAAAACAAAAAGTTTGTGTGCATATAACAGCAGGAATGCGTGCCATGGTGTTCTATGAGGCCAACATTATCAATTTACTATTGTTCCTGAAAGTCATCAAGGATACCTGTGTGAAGAGAACAATAGAAGTGTGAAACATTTATTTCACTCATCAGAAGAGTGACTCAAGTGAAGAATAGTAGAGTAAGCAAATAAAGGTTACCATATATCATTCTCACCTACAACTGTTTGGCTAGGTGCAAGCTGGTGTGCTGAGCTGCTTGTCTGGTCTCTCTCTGGCAAACACATAGGTGATGAGCAGAGTTAACCTGAAATGAAGAATAGAGAGAAACTGTTAACAAAGACCTATGTCTCCAAAATTAAACACTGAAGTTGTGGCAGAACACACACCTAGAAGTAACAGAGGTGCTAACATACCTTTAGACTCCTTATTAAAAATGGCAGCCATTAGGCACTCATTAGGAGTTTTCCACCTGAACCATGTACACTGATTGGATGTCCACTGAATGGCAGTGTTTCCCCCCCCCCCCAACACACCCAACCTATTCTTATCAATGAGTTAGTACACAGAACCATTCCTCACCTGATTTTAACTTGCCTGTAATTTGATTCTACAAAGAATTAACTTTAGCTCTATGAGTAAACCCTCTCAGATGTATGAATACATCCATTTTACTTACATATCCATATTTCTACCAGCAAAATTTCTACCAGCATGGTCTTTATCAGTCTTCTCAGTCATTTTTGTCAGCCCTGTGGAATGAAGAGTAAGAGATATCCTATATAATAAAAGGCTAACTCGCGCATGCGCACTCCTATTTGCGTGTTCCGTGCGCTGTAGGTCTGTGGTCGCAGGAGTGCGCATGCGTGAGTCCCCAGCCTTCTTCCCAGCACCTACCTTGGCTGTTAGCAGCGGCGCCTCATCTCCTGTGGGGACCTCATGTGTGCTGTGTCCGGCCGTGGCCGCGGCTTGAGGCGTATGTGCCAGTTAGGTGCATCGGGCGACAGGAGCGGCGCTGGCGGCGGATGGCGGGAGGAGGGCTCATGGTCCTGCCGCCACTGCCGCTCCTGTTCAGCGGCCTGCACGTCGCAGACTCCCCCCCCCTTCCCGCAACAACCGCTACTGCTCCTGTTCAAAGCGGCCTGCTGAGATTCGCGACCGGCTGTAACGAACCTCGCAGGCCGCTCTCCACATGGTAGCACGTTCCCTCTGACGCGATCGCGTCAGAGGGAACATGCTACCGAGTTGGAGAGCGGCCTGCGAGGTTCATTACAGCCGGCCGCGAACCTCAGCAGGCCGCTTTGAACAGGAGAATCAGCCACCACGGGGATCGTGAGAAGAGCCGCCGAAAAAAAACCTTCAGCCGCAGCAGAGAACCTTCAGCACGCAAGAAGGGAAGGGGTGGGGCCGAACGGAGCAGGGCAGCTCACGGTAAGAGAAGGGAATGGGGGTGGGGGAAATGCTTCTATTGCTTCAGCAGGGACCTGGAGGGGAAGGGAAATATCACTGCTGCTTCTGCAAAGGAAAGTGGTGGGGGGGGGAAGAGAAGGGAATGGGGGTGGGGGGAAATGCTGCTACTACTTCACAGGGATCTGGAGGGGAAGGGAAATATCACTGCTGCTTCTGCAAATAAAAGTGGGGGGGGGAGAGACAAGGAATGGGGGGTGGGAGAAAATACTGCTACTGCTTCAGCAGGGACCTGGAGGGGAAGGGAAATACCACTGCTGCTTCTGCAAAGGAAAGTGGTGGGGATGGAAGAGAAGGGAATGGGGGGTGGGTGGGGAAAATGCTGCTACTACTACTTCACAGGGATCTGGAGGGGAAGGGAAATATCACTGCTGCTTCTGCAAAGGAAAGTGGGGGGGAGGGGAGAGAAGGGAATGGGGGGGTGGGAGAGACAGAAAGAAAGACAGACAGACAAAGGGTGCCAGGGAGAGAGAGAGAAAAATTGCAGGAGGGAGAGACACAGAAAGAAAGGAAGAAAGAGACAGGAGCAGGGAGAGAGACATAAATAAAGACAGACAGCCATATATTCTAGCACCCGTTAATGTAACGGGCTTAAACACTAGTCAGAAATAAAATAACTATTATAAACAATAGCACACAATGAAAGCCCATAAAGAGAAGTCAGTTTTTGCTGGTTGGTTTCTTTAGCACTATCATAAGGACACCTAAGTAGCTTACAAAATATCATTCTCACCTGGACTTACTATCTGAGCTGCTTCTAGAAAAGATAAAACAACATATTAGAATGACATGTAGCTTGTTAATGGCTCTGTGGAATAGAGAGAAATGGGAGGCAGAGATAGGAAAAAAAATGTAAAAGACTAAGACAGAGTAAAGTCTCAAACATCTGCATAAGCAATAGGACAGAATAGAAAGGAAACACTGCTCACCTGGACCTTCTTATACCCATGCACGCCTATGTAGCGTCTGACGTCAGTAGGGCGGGAAAACTTTCTCAATGCCTATTGGGCGCCGTTCGGGTGCGGTTCCTTGGCCCGCTTCCTATCCACGCCCATCATACCTCATTGGCTGTCCTATGGGGGGGTGTTTGAACGTGTTCTACAAGTAGCCTGAAAAGATGTCTTCACCTTACAACATGGCTCCAAAACGGAAATCGAATTTCTTGCATGGAGAGTTGCAGATATGGAAAATGGAGGTGGGGCAGACCATGACATTATGAAAACAGGGTGGGTGTGGGCATCTGTGTGTAACCTGGCCTGGCCCCTTCTTTTCTCTAACAATTGATTCCCCTCCACACTTAACACAAAACCTAAGTCCTCAACAATCCCTCACACCAACACCCAGAAAAATCCATAAACTAAAGAAATACAGATAATGGGGGTGGGGAGGAGTGTCAAAGGCAGAAGGGAGTATAAAGGAGAACAGGCAAGTCATAGCACAAAGTTTCATCATTGAGGAAACGGAACACCACAAACACCAACTCACATGAGGGGCTCTTACATAGGAAAAATGGCTGTGCCAAAGCTTTCTATATACTTAAAGGACGCCTAATTAGCGTCTGACATCATAGGAATCGTTAGGATTCAAATCTAATTGGATGTGCATTGGATGTCGTTTTGCCATATACAGCTGTAGTGACGTCATTTCCTTCACATCTCTATGTTCTAAACAAAGTTACCTCTATAGCTCTATGCCTTAAGGCATTGCTTTTCATCTTCCATACATCAGGGGGTTCAAGTCTTGAGTAAGGTTAGCAAATAGTTTATATTCATTTCTCAGCCAGGACACCTGGTAACTCTTTAGCCTTGCCTTTACATATCAATATTTTGCTTCAGCTTTTATTATGTGCAGCCATTGTCTAATATTTAATGCAACCTGTTCTCTCTCATGCTGAACACCCTCCCCCACCAAAAACATCCCCCCCTAACTGGATCATTCTTCAACACCTGTCCAAGCCCTCTGAAGTTTGATTTAACTCATAGCTGTTGGCCAATGCCTATATTGCATCAAAAGAAACACATTCCTACTAGAATGGCTTGTAGTTAGGAGTAAATGAAAGCATCTCATGCACCTGTGGCTGCAGAATGCTGAGGAGAAACAGCAAATTCCACCACTTCTGAGAACTGTTAGGATGCAAGGAAACAAAAGTGAACAACAAACAGCACTGCAATCGGCTCTCTTTTGAAAGCAAAGAAAAAACAGCACACATTATCAGCACTTAAAAAGAGAATAAACAGATACACACCTTAACATTCAGCTTCCCTCATTGCAAAATGGAGGTCTTCAGTTGCACAAAACTGACCTCATTGTGACCTCATCAATCTGCACCTTCAAAGTAGTATGCCACAATTAAAAGATGTGCTGGGTGTAGAACTCACAATCTCTGGATGTTAGGAGCACAGGCTGGCGCCTAACACATAGAGCTACAGCTGCTTCTACTAAGGTCCATCTCACCACCCATTCATATCATACTTGACTGAGCTGTCTATGCTCATTAGCTATCATATCAGGATGAACTCAAATAAGTTTAAGCAAAGGAATGCCTACAGATTTGGAAGGTTTTCAAGTAGAAAACAAATATCAACTATGTATTAAAGAATTGCAGCACAAATGACGCTGATCGGTAAGGGCAAAAAAAACACCACTTTTCCGGTATGACGCCTAAACGGAACAGATTACTTACAGTCATATATGCATTAGTACAGTGCTTAGAATGAAGATTAGCGTGTGAGAAAAATGGAGCTCCACCTCACATGCATTCAAGCACACTTGGGAATATGGGTTTGGGGCTCAGTGAAAGCAGCGCTTTTAACCATTGAGCTACCACTCTTTTATCGCAGCCTACTATGACATTATAGCTAAACTCCTTTTCCCTTAGCACTTCACTAAGATATGATATGACAAGGGAGCCAGAGGCATTGGAGCTGTAGCTCAGTGAGGAAAGGCACTCTCTACCAATCTTCTGGGCTTTGAGGGTTCAAATCCCAGCCTGTATTTTACTTGTGGCATATCTACCTTCCAGGTGCACTTTGATGATGCTTTCCACTTCTTATAGGAGTTGAATATAACATTACTGTACAACTTTGCTGTGTAGCAGAAAAATAAACTTTTCCCCCTTCCATGCTAAGAGTTTGAGTTCAACTCATCTTATATTTCTCCTTTTAAACATGGCATACTTTGTTAGTTTTTATCATGGTAAAGTATACATTTCTGAAATGGTGAAGAAACAATAATATACAACTGCAGTGTTTTGTCTCACCAAACTGCTATAAGCACAAGAAAGCATTACTAGGTCAACACGGTAATGCTCCTGTTCCGAGCTCTGACCTCTGAAACTCTCCGGTTCGACTCCCACCTTTGCTCATTTTAATAAGGTCCTAGTTTTTTCCTATTAGCTCTTATAACAGGGTCTACATGGTGGACTTTGCCATTTGTAAGGTGCACATTTCCCTTTCCAGGCAAACCTATTTTCAACTTACCATGGCTCAGACATCCTAAGCAGTGATGAGAGCACATTAACCAGGCGATCCACAAATGTCATCTTGCTGTCAGAGGAAAGGTTTCCTCTCATCACTGCTTAGGATGTCTGAGCCATGGTAAGTTGAAAATAGGTTTGCCTGGAAAGGGAAATGTGCACCTTACAAATGGCAAAGTCCACCATGTAGACCCTGTTATAAGAGCTAATAGGAAAAAACTAGGACCTTATTAAAATGAGCAAAGGTGGGAGTCAAACCAGGGAGTTTCAGAGGTCAGAGCTCAGAACAGGAGCATTACCATGTTGACCTAGTAATGCTTTCTTGTGCTTATAGCAGTTTGGTGAGACAAAACACTGCAGTTGTATATTATTGTTTCTTCACCATTTCAGAAATGTATACTTTACCATGATAAAAACTAACAAAGTATGCCATGTTTAAAAGGAGAAATATAAGATGAGTTGAACTCAAATTCTTAGCATGGAAGGGGGAAAAGTTTATTTTTCTGCTACATAGCAAAGTTGTACAGTAATGTTATATTCAACTCCTATAAGAAGTGGAAAGCATCATCAAAGTGCACCTGGAAGGTAGATATGCCACAAGTAAAATACAGGCTGGGATTTGAACCCTCAAAGCCCGGAAGATTGGTAGAGAGTGCCTTTCCTCACTGAGCTACAGCTCCAATGCCTCTGGCTCCCTTGTCATATCATATCTTAGTGAAGTGCTAAGGGAAAAGGAGTTTAGCTATAATGTCATAGTAGGCTGAGATAAAAGAGTGGTAGCTCAATGGTTAAAAGCACTGCTTTCACTGAGCCCCAAACCCATATTCCCAAGTGTGCTTGAATGCATGTGAGGTGGAGCTCCATTTTTCTCACACGCTAATCTTCATTCTAAGCACTGTACTAATGCATATATGACTGTAAGTAATCTGTTCCGTTTAGGCGTCATACCGGAAAAGTGGTGTTTTTTTTGCCCTTACCGATCAGCGTCATTTGTGCTGCAATTCTTTAATACATAGTTGATATTTGTTTTCTACTTGAAAACCTTCCAAATCTTTAGGCATTCCTTTGCTTAAACTTATTTGAGTTCATCCTGATATGATAGCTAATGAGCATAGACAGCTCAGTCAAGTATGATATGAATGGGTGGTGAGATGGACCTTAGTAGAAGCAGCTGTAGCTCTATGTGTTAGGCGCCAGCCTGTGCTCCTAACATCCAGAAGTTGTGAGTTCTACACCCAGCACATCTTTTAATTGTGGCATACTACTTTGAAGGTGCAGATTGATGAGGTCACAATGAGGTCAGTTTTGTGCAACTGAAGACCTCCATTTTGCAATGAGGGAAGCTGAATGTTAAGGTGTGTATCTGTTTATTCTCTTTTTAAGTGCTGATAATGTGTGCTGTTTTTTCTTTGCTTTCAAAAGAGAGCCGATTGCAGTGCTGTTTGTTGAGAAAAAAAAAGGGGGTTGTAAAAGCCATGTGTAAATTATATTATTGTTTGGGCAGAAATGTGGTTTGTTATCCATGCAATATAATGTGTTCCATTGTTATGGTGTCATTATATTTATTAGGACAGAGAAAAGATGAAAATTACCTATTCAAACTCACTATTGGAATTATCGATGAAAAAACACAGCGGACGTCTGCCTCGCGTCTAACAAAGAGCCGCAATTACGATAGTTGAAACGGCATTGAAATCCAAGTTAGACCAGGGTTTCTTACGTCTACATAATACACGATATTTAGACGCAGTTGCTCGCTCAGGTAGCGCTCATCTAGCGTCCCCATTTGGCACGCCCATGGAACGCCCATGGAACACCCATGTCCAGAGCTGGAGACGGGACTATGCTTTCTATAGACGTCAGTCCGTCAACTACCTTATAGGGACGTCTATGTGTCGTTAATTTCCCAATTAACATTAATTAAGACCCTTAACTCCGTAATTATTCACTTACATCGGACGTCCAAAGCACGCCTAAGTTAAACGCAGTAATAGAGAATTTACCCCTAAGTGTACATTGGTCAGTTAGTGTGCGGTATTTGCAGCTTGCTAATCATAAAACATCATCCATGCCCATTCTCTGCCCGTGACATGCCCCCTCACAAATTGCACTTAGGAGCTGATTCTGTATAGAACTCTGATCTCAGCGGCCGCCTAAGAAGTGGCTGAGAATCGCACACCTGCGTTTTATACAGAATCACATCTGTCATAAAAAAAACAGATGCCTTACCCCTGATTCTCTAACTGGCGCCCATGTCACCAGCACCAATTACAGAATTGCATCTGCCTGATCGAGGGATCCCTTGCCATCAGCTCATTGCGGCAAGGGAATCCCCGATCAGTTGCACCGGCAGGCCCCCACAAAGCCGCAGCTTCGGGGAGTCTTGCAGGCTGAACTGATCTGGCAGGCAGTGATTCACTAACCAGAAACGGCAACACCGACTGGGCTGGCCGATCAGCAAACAAGTGACTGCTGGGGACTAGTCGTTCATTGCTTTCTGACTGCATCTCCTGCTCTCTGCCCCGACTTTTCTGCTGTCTGCCCCGACTTTCCAGCTCTCTTCTCCTGCTCTCTCTGCCCCAAGTACTGCCCTGCTTCTGCCCCGGCCTTCCCCCGCAGTGCAAGCCCATGGTTGTAACCCCCGGGTTTAAACCATGGGTGTGCTAGGCTCGCTAAAAAGTTAAAAGTTAGAGTAAAAAAAAAAAAAGTAGCTGCTCTTTAAGCATGCACAGACCATCTACAGATGGTCTGCGCATGCGTCGGGATCGCTATAGAGTGATCCATGTGCTCAGTTGGGGGGCGTGATTCTGATTGCCCTCATTTGTATGAGGGTGATTCGTGAATCAGCCCCCAGGCCATGGATCGGATCCGTGCACTTAGTGAATCTGGGCCATAGTTCTGCACTAGCAGTTACCACTTGTTAAGGGCTTAACATGCCACGCTGCTTCATTAACTGGTAGTGTATGTATGTGCTAACAGTGTGCACTAATGCCTGCTCTGATTGCATAACACATTTTAGTAAATGACGTTCATAGAACTATTTTGTGATCCTGCCTAAAACACTATCCCAGAAACACCTTCCTTAAAAGAATATGTTTAGGAACATTGAAGAGTGGCAATTTTAGTTTCCCCTGTCTTTATCTTTCCACAAATAGTATTTTACTATTTCACATCAAACAACCAAACTGGAAACTATTCAGCTTTGTACCTTTGATAACACAGACCATTTAAATTGCAAGGGACCAGATGTGTTATTTCCCCAAAGATAAAAGACAGGAAAAGCCTTTCCGTGTATCTGGTTAAAGGGTGGGTCCGCTCAATTTTAGGTAAGTCATATTTCACTTATGATCTAATAAAGCATATTTATATGAAGTCCTATTTCCCTGGAAGGGTACAAAGTCTGTATTTACATTATATAAGTCAAACTGATGAAGTGTAATGTAAATCTTGACTTAGTAAGAGTAATTAAGCAAATAATCATCATTTGCCCTTCAGAAAGTCTGGAAGATCCAGACTGTAGACATTTGTCCAGCACTGGAGGAAATTGTTATGTTTATATGCTCATCATTGAGTTAGTCCAATAAAAAAGGTACTATCTTATTTCCTTTGGTTTTTTGTTTTATATATTACCTTGAAAGTGGACTAACACCAGCATCACACCACTTCACTCAGGTCAATATTCAAAAGCATATAGTCCACTCTCAGCCTATACTCAAATAACTTGTATCTAAACTAAACTACTTATATTTAAACTACTGTTCTTAATTTGCTATATAGTCCCTATATTTAAACCGCTGCACAGTCTCGTATGTCCAAGTATTTAAATCTACTGTATAATCTTGTATGTCCAATTCACTCCATTGTGAATGTTTACTTGTAAATCTTTCTGAGTTATTGGGAGGACGGGATAAAAATCTAAATAAATATGTGTGTGGCAGTGGCAGCTCCAACTGTGTTTAGAAAAATACACACTATTAATACAGATAACATTGGCTATTTAAATAATTGATAATGGGCAAAGTGACAGTTTTAAATTAGGACATTTTTTGGGCAGCCAAGGCAACATTGAAGGTTGGTCAGTGCAAAAATCAAGCATTCGACTGATAACATTTGTTTTTAAGTACAAATTCATAAACAGAATACATGAATTTTCAGTTGCACTACTTGTATGGATAACACAGCTGAAAATCCTTATAATTTTAACAGATAGTTTTGTGGTATCTGTAATGGATATGGCCTTGTGGCACTGGGTGTATTTTTAAAAGCTGCTGAAGTATTTAATGTGACATATTGCAAAAATATTTGCAGCAAAATTAAACACCTAGATTTTGAAAAAGTACCTGACCAGGATGATAAGACCCTTACCAATGGCCTGAAACAGCTGAACACAAAAAAATAAATAAAACTGAAACTGCATGAAACTTACAGCACGCATAAAAAATGCAGCAAAAGCTAAAAAACTATGAAAACCCTGATAATAGAAGTCATAATGGGTGACCAGGGCCGCCAAGAGAAAATCTGGGCCAAATCTACTAGTCACGCTTGTAACATAATAGATCTTAGAAATTTTTTTACCAACTTTAGCTTGCTGAATGAGCGCTCTGCAGAGGCAACAGTGGCAGGAATTGGCAACAGAATATGCAGACCAATGCATTTATTTGGAAAGAGTCCTTCCAGTTTGTACTTTTGCAAGCAATTCAGCAGCTCCAATGGGCTCAGCTGGTTCTCTTCAAAATTTGATCGATGAACAGCTGGTAGATGACTCATCTCCATTACAAGATCTTCACTGATATCAGCAGGATATTGATTTGCCAGTGATTTTGATTTTTCTTTCAGCTCATCTACAGGAATTGTTAGGTACTTCCAGAGGAAGCTGAACTTCTCATAAATGTTCACTGCGGCACTGGAACAAACTGTGAGTCCACCAATAACATGATCCAACATTACATAGAAAAAGAGACTTTCTGAAATACACTTCTTCAGGGGAGTCATCCATTTCATGTTGTTGTGACAATTTGGCATCTTCACCATGGAATCTCCTTTTGCGTTTTGTGTCACCATGACTTCCAGATAGTTTAATTTCTATATGTAAATTGGAAGCAACATGTTTAGCTTCACTCCACATACTTTTCCAGCTGTTGCGGAGATCTGTCAGTTCTGAAATCAAGGTTTTTATGTTGGACACTTCAACATCTAGTGTTGCATTTCTGGATTGGATAACTTTGTTACAGATATCAACTGGAACTAATATGTTGTACCATACAACAGACATTATCACACAAACGAATGATGTTACATAAGACAAAGCTCCATTAATCTCTGTTCTTGTTTTGGCAGTTAAGTTCAGCTTCAAGAGGTCTTCTAATGCTAATTTGATGCCAGGCAGATGGGCTACAAAGGGCCCATCTGCCTGGCATCAAATTAGCATTAGAAGACCTCTTTTTTTTTTTTTTTTTTAAGTTCAATAAGTTTTTATTGGTTTTTTGGTACAAAATAGTACAAACAGAAAAATAAGGAATATCAACAGGATAAATGTAATACCGATGACCAATGTCCGTAGATAAGAAAGAAGAATAGGAGACAGGGCGAAGAACAAAAATAGCTATACATTAGGTGAATGACCAGACAAAGTAATATGTGAGGTACATCAGATAGGATTGCATATGTATTGACCAACTGGTCTAGTAATAGCCTCATGAAGTATAAACATACAAAGATATCAAATGTTTGAGGTTGAAACAATCATAAAGGGATATCCAGGTCAACACTAGCAGATTCAAGTGAACAATATTGCAACAGTGGGTCCCATATAGCATGAAATTGACGTAGGGAACCCATCTTCTGAGCATAAATTGTTTCATATTTGACAATGATATTTAAGTGAGACCACCATTCAGCATGAGAAACATCGAATAAGCTTTTCCATTTAGTAAATATGACCTTTAGCGCTATTAAAAGTAGCGCACGTAGTAGCAAGCTCCCAGGATCAGAAGGGGAATATCGGGAAGAAGTAGTACCAATAATAAGTAAGGTATAGGATAAATTTTCCTTAATATTAAGCATCTTAGCTATGTCCCCCCAAACCTGTGACCAAAAAGTTTTCAGCATAGGGCAGTCGAAAATCATATGTCGTAATGAACCATCATGTAGGTTGCAAGACCAACATAATTTAGATTTAGATGAGTCAATCTTAGCCAATCTACAAGGGGTCCAGTACGACCCATGCAACAAAAAATAGGCCGACTGAAGTATGGAAGCGGAGTGCAGTGCTTTACTTGCAGAAAGCCAGATATTCAACCATTCTTCTTCCGTTATATGAGTGGAAAGTTCAGTATGCCAAATATTACAAAGGGATGCAGGGGGAAAGTCCGTAAGAAGGCGAATTGATTTGTACCATCTAGATGCCTCTTTACCTAAAGCTGCAATAGAAGTACAGGTTACCAGATAAGAAGGTAAAGCGGTAGTATAGGTTGTGGTGGAGATTAACTTTTTGATACAATGAGTCAGTTGCAACCATCTAAAAAATTGTGAGGGCGGTAAATTGTGTGTTCTGCAAATGACTTCAAATGTGTACCAATTCTTTCCGTCATATATGTGAGAAATGCACCATAACCCATGATTTTGCCACAATTTCCATGACACCATTTTGTTTTGAATTTTAATAGAGGGGTTATTCCAAAGCGGAGCCGTTAGAGATGTAGTCCATTTATTCTCAGCATGAGCATCGTAATATCTAATTGCAGTGATTGTGAAATGAATCACTGGATGGTGTTCCAGTGTGCTAATACCTTTCATGGCTGGGGCATATTGTAGAAGTAAAGGGTTATTAGATGATTCCAAAGATACCCATAGGGGTATAGCAGCGGACTGGGAGAAATCCAACCATCTCTTACTTTGTCTCAATAGGAATGCCAAATGGTAATCGTACACGCTGGGAAAATTGACTCCCCCCCGTTGTTTAGTACATTTAAGCTTACGAATGCTAATTCTAGGGGTTTTATCATTCCACAAAAAGGAGACCAGCATGCGTTCTATTTTTTTGTAATTTTGGGACGGCATTAAGCAGGGAAGCATAGATAGAGTGTAGTTAACGATTGGGATAAGCATCATCTTGATGGTGTCCAATCTACCCCACCATGTGAGTTTCAAGGGTGACCATCGGGAAATAAGCATTTTGAGTTTAGATGTTAGGTACTCCATATTATAAATCAGGGTATCTTCTATAGTCGGGCCAAAAAGGACACCCAAATATTTGAGCTTAGTGGGGGACCACTTAAAACCATATTTATCAATATCTTCTTTAACCTCAGGGCAATTTATCGGCATAATTTCAGTCTTGTTTTGGTTGAGTTTGTATCCAGAGATGTATCCAGAGATGCAATCAGTTCAAGAACGCGAGGCACAGATGATGGATTTAAATATAGTAGCACATCATCAGCATAAGCTGACAGTTTGACATGTGCACTAGATGTTAAAAGGCCTCTTATATCGGGATTTGAACGAATCGCTATCAGGAAGGGTTCTAGTGCGATATTAAACAACAGGGGGGATAGGGGACAACCCTGTCTAGTTCCCCTGGAGGGGTGAAATGGGGCAGAATACAAATCATTGATAAATAATTTAGTAGTAGGTGCAGAATATAAAATTTTGACCAGGGAGAGAAAGTAAGGTGGGAAACCATACCATTGTAATACCTGAAAGATGTAGTTCCATTCAATGCGGTCAAACGCTTTTTCAGCGTCTAATCCCATAAGTATCAAGGGATCTGGGACTGTTCTAGCTAAGTGAAGTACATCAGTTAATATCCTAGTGTTATCACTAGAGAGACGCCCTGGTAAGAATCCAGTTTGATCTGGTGAGATTAAATCCATCATACTTGGAAGAAGTTTATTAGCAACAATTTTGGCAAATATCTTAGCATCGGTATTAATCAGTGATAAGGGTCTATAATTGGCAACTGATAGAGGTGATTTGTCCGGTTTAGGAAGAATTATTATTGTTGCTTCAGTAAAGGTGCCTGAAATGTTGCCAGATTGAATGATGGATGTAAAAAAAGAATGAATGTGATCTATTATTTGAGGGAGAAATGTCCTGTAAAATTCTGCTGTAAGGCCATCAGGCCCAGGAGCTTTACTTTTGGCAAGTTGTGAAATAGCCAATTCAACATCAGTTTTATTAATGGGAGAGGAAAGATCTTGTTGACATGACGGAGAGATCGGAGTATGTGGTAGAGTGTCTAAAAATGTAATTATAGTAGGTAGGTCGCTGGCTTTAGAAGTATATAGGGCTGAGTAGAATTTATGAAAACAGGAGAGAATATCCTCAGATTTGGTCAAAGTGACGTTGAACTTATCTACAATAGCAGCAACATAGGTTTTGGAGCTTCTACCCTTCAGATACATAGCTAATTGGTGCCCGCTACGATTATTTTCAGAATGGTATGAAGCATTTTTAAGTAATAGCGTATGGGAAGCCGTTTTGCTAAGCAGAAGATTGTATTCAACCTTTAAGGCCCTAAGATGTGATAAGGTTCCATAGTTATGTGGGTGATGCACATGAGATTCTTCAGTTATTTTAATTTGCCTTTCTAAATCTTCAATTAATTTTAATCTCTTTCGTTTCAAGTATGCTGCCTGTGATATTATAACCCCTCTAATATACGCCTTAAAGGAGTCCCAAAGGTTTATCCAATTAGTTGACGAAGGGCTATTAATAGAGAAGAAATCTTTTATTGCCAGTGAAATTGTTTCTACAAATGAAGGTTCCTGCAGTAATGAATTATTGAATCTCCATGGTTTACTTAAAGTAGCCCTAGTGATATTATTAAAGTGTAAGGTAATTGTAGCATGGTCTGAAATAGCAATTTCTCTAATGTCAGCAGAAGAGAGATATGTGGATAGAGCTGTACTAATTAAAAAATAGTCTATACGTGAGTAAGTTGAGTGTGGTGGAGAGTAAAAGGTGAATTTTCTATCTTTAGGGTGTGTTATACGCCAGGGGTCAATCAAATTGAATTGTGAAATTATACCTTGTAATTTGTACCAAGAGCGAGATGGTTTATATTGGGATTTAGATTGCCGATCTTTAGTGGAATCTAAAATAAGATTGAAGTCCCTACCTAAAATATAAAATTCATCTGATGAGAGTGTAAGTTGTTCAGCTAAGTCATCAAAAAATGTGGGTGAATCTACATTAGGAGCATATAGATTGAGGCACATTAGATGGAAACCATGTAAGTCCAAATGTGCTACTATCCATCTGCCTGCATTATCAGAGGAGTAAGAGATCAATTGTAAATCCTGTCTACGCCTAATATACATCAGAACGCCATTTTTTTTATCCACTGCTGAAGAAAACAAAGGTGGTAATGCCCAGGGAAATTGAAATTTAGCAGAATCATTTGCATTTAAGTGAGTTTCTTGTAGAAAGACTATATCAGGTTGAAGTCTTGAAACATATTCCCTGATCTTTTGTTGTTTAACAGGATTATTTAGCCCTTTCACATTTAAGGCACAAAATTTAAGAGACATAACAAGTCAATGGAAATAGTACATCAATGAGCACAGCAAAGTGAAGTAAAAGTATATGGCTCTATATTCATGAAGGAAAAAATAAGGTAGAGCAGCAAAAATCAAAGTATTCCTGGAATAAATATCAGAGATAGTATTCCAAAGATGTGCGCCACAAGTTTTAAACACACAACCCCATACATGTAATACTATTGGTGCCATATCAGGATATATGAAACCTTGCAATCAATACAGGAAACTTGGAAAAACTTTTTGGGCAATGTTATGCATCTGAGATAAGATATTAAGGAATATCGTACTTGAAGGTCACATATTGAAATGTTAATCTTAATGCAAATACCGAAAGAGAAAACAAAAGTGGAGTGGTCGTCATCCCAATGAAAAAGAGAAACACATGAGAGGCTGTCTCCAAATGTGCACAGATAGAAAGAAGGACGGACATTGGTAACTGAGAAAAATCAGGTATAGTAAGGCCACATAGGAAGATAGTGGAAAGCTCAACGCAGCTCGAATTACATAATAATGTACCCTCAGAGTAGAAAGAGGAAATTTGAGATATGGAACAGCAACCTAAGAATTTTTCAACATACACACCAAAACAGAAAGCCGTGCAAACATCAAAACATTCATGTCATAAAGACATTCAAAGATAGCAAGTTATCAAGTAAGTAATGTACTCATAGAGCACTGCAAGGACACTTCTTCATAATCAGGAGGCTCAGGTGGCGTCTATGGTACTCGGCGCTTGTAGTTCAAGGAAATCCGCCAGTTCGTGGGGGTGTTGGAAATTCTTTGTAGTGTTATTAATCGTAACACGAAGAATGGCTGGATAAAACATGCCATATTTTGCCCCCATAAGTTTCAGTTTTGGCCTGTATTCGAGGAGTTGTTTTCTACGCTTAGCGGTCTGTTTAGAGAGGTTGGGAACGATGAGAATGGTGTGGCCCTCAAACTTAAGAGGGTGATGTAACTTTGCCTGCCGCATGATCTCCATGACCTGAGAATAGCGCAGGAGCCGAGCGATGATGGGCCTCGGGTATTTCGCCTGCACGTCGAGCACGTGCGTCGGGGAACGGTGCGCTCTGTCGATTTCTAAATCAAATTTGAATTCCAGATTTAAGAGCTTCGGCAGTGTTGCTTGTAGAAACGCTATGGTGTCTCTGCCTTCCCTCGTCTCCGGTATCCCCAGAACACGTATGTTGTTTCTGCGCGAGCGGTTCTGTGCGTCTTCGAGTTCTTGTTCTAAGATGGCGACTTTTTTAAATTGTCGCTGCAGTGTTTTGATGTTATTTTCATTTACCTCAATTTTTTGTTCAGCCGTGTCAATTCTCGACCGGCATACCGCCATTTCAATTGTCAGTGATGCAAGTTCTGTTTTAATATCTTCTGTATTTTGATTTGTGGTGGTTAACAAATCACGCAAGGAACGGAGTTCCGCCATGACAGTTTGCAGGGAGTCAGCTTCGTTCTTTGTAGGCGGATTTTTTAGTGGTGAGATAGGTTCAGCACTCTTTCTCTTGCCTGACTTAGAAGCCGACATCTTTAGGCAGGTAATCTTGTAAGTTGCAAGTAGAACTCTTCCGAGGGTGAGAGGTATAAATTCTTTATAGTGATTCGAGCCACGGAGCAAAATCACTACGCTGCCATTTACAGTGGCGCTCACTAGCGCCCCCCATTAGAAGACCTCTTGAAGCTGAACTTAACTGCCAAAACAAGAACACTTTCAACACTTTCACACTTTCAACATGGTCTGACCACAGTGTGCTAGATATGCCATAAAGAGAACAGCCAATACGATTTTGCAAAATTTTCCATCGATGTAGACTAGAGCTAAACAAGTTATAAACAGTTTGTATAGTTCCAAAGTATGTTATGGTTTCAGGAATACATTCTGTAGCATCATTTCCACACAAATTGAGTGTGTGGAATCCACATGGAGAAAATATAGCTGTTGGACATTTCTCAAGTATTTTTGTTTCTGCATCTTTGTATTTTCCTAACATATTGGCTACATTGGGCCCCCTTGAGCTTAATAGTCTCTGGAGCGATGTACCGGCTGCACCCCCCTATCCTCAGGCCTATTGGTGACACATTCAATTGGCAGTATGGAAAGAAGAAGATTGAGGTGGTTCCATGTAACAGCGGTTGGTTGGAAGCAATGTGCATGCACAATGAACCTTCTCAAAAGCTTCTTGATGAACCTAACTAGAGAAACATTCTCATGCTAGGCTTCATTAGTGCTCTCACCTATGTTGTGAAGAATTGCTTGTCTTCAGAGCTCTACAGTTATGTTATAAATTATGAGTAATCTTACCATTGAAAAAGAAAGAAAAATAAACAATACTGATGAAGTAATTCTTTACGTGTGAAAATAAATTCAGTGATATTCTACAATTTTCCTTTTAAAACACCAGCTTCTGAATGTCATTAATCATGTGACTTTTTAATGCTGCTTCTGAGATGTCTGTGAGGACCAGGTTGCTTTTCGTATGGCTTTCTTAACTCAGTCTCCTTTTGAAAATATTGCAAAATATTTTATCAGTACAGAAGGAAAAATTTCTCATTTCTCAAATTAGATTTTTGGTGTGAAAACAATATCTTGAGCCTCAAAATAAAGACTGATATGGATCTTTTGATGCATTGGAGAAGGAGGAGGAGGGTAAAGAATTAAATAGTTAAAACCATTTCAAGCTTACAAGCTTACAAGTTGAGCCAATATGACTTAAAAGAAAACAGACCAGAAAAAAAAAGGAACAGCATAAACATAAGGAGGAATCGTGCAGAAGCTGCATCTGGTGTGTTCTGCCTTGATGAGTCATGCAAAGGGAAAGAACCTAGCACTGACTCAGAGGGTGGCCCTGCCCGGTACATATTAGCAATTTGACATACAGCCCAGAATCTCCAGCCCCACTCTCCCTAAACTTTAATTTCATGTTTTAACTTAACAGAAGTTGCTCAACAGCAGCGCTTCCATTATTTATTTTTATATACCACTTATAGCCTATGTGGTTTATATTCAGGTGCTCAAGCATTTTCCCCTATCTGCCCCAGTGGTCTCACACACTGTTTAATGCACCTGGGGCAATGGGGGCATTAAGTGACTTGCCCAGGGTCACAAGGAGCAGCATGGGATTTGAACCCACAACCGCAGGGTGCTGAGGCTGTAGCTCTAACCACCGTGCCACACACTGTACCTCAGCCTCCTACTTATCCAAAGAAGGAAGGGAGCAGGAGCAGCAGTGGTGGCAATTGAAGTAGCAGTCACCACAGCGGACACATTCAAGATATTGAAGGGAATTGACTTAGTAGAGAAAGAGAGACTGTTCACCCTCTCCAAGGTGAAGAGAATGAGAGGGCACTCGCTAAAGTTAGAAGGGAAAAAATTCCATACAAGCATAAGGAAGTTCTTCTTCACCCAGAAAGTGGTAGAAAATTGGAACGCTCTTCCGGAGGCTGTTATAGGGGAAAACACCCTTCAGGGATTCAAGACATAATTGGATAAGTTCCTACTGGAACAGAACATATGCAAGTAAGACTAGACTCAAATAGGGCACTGGTCTTTGACCTAAGGGCCGCTGTGTGAGCAGACTGCTGGACACGATGAACCACTGGTCTGACCCAGCAGCGGCAATTCTTATGTTCCATATTCTGGATGAGTTTCCAGTCTAACTCCCCTTTTATGAAGCCACGTTAGTGTTTTTTATCGCCAGCCACAGTGCTCATAGGAATTCTATGAGTGTCTGAACTTTTACTGCCATAGCCGGCAATAAAAAAAAAAAATGCTAATGTGGCTTCATAAAAGGGGGGTGGGAGGTGTAAGTGAAAGCCAGAATAGAAGGGGAGTAAGCCTGTGAACATTCACTGATTCATAGGCCTCTGTTCATGCCAGTACTGGACATGTAGGTCACAGTAGAGGTCCAAAGGGAGGTAACAGCCCTATTTCTGAGATCCATTTGGGGTTTAGATCCACGGTAACATAGTAAATGATGGCAGATAAAGGCCTGCACAGTCCATCAAGTTTGCCAACCAAGGCAACAGACAGAGGCTGCATCCACTACTCCATTAATGATTAAACTGGTTGACAATTTACCAACATGCCCATCACATATAGGCAGTTAAATATGATGCAGTCTTGGGAAAATATATGTTTAAAACAACAATATTGCTAATAGCATTTAACTTGCTAATTCCAACATTAAGGTGTCTTCCCCTCCCCCCTTAAGATGCACAGAATAAGTAAACCACTGAGGTTGTACCACAGAAAGACAGTATTCTGTAACATCACTGTCTTTGTACAGTCTCTTCCTCTGTAAACCACTCTGAACTGCTTCTGGTATTGCGTATACAAAATAAAGTTATTATTATTATTATATCAAGTCCATGACCCTTTACTCAGACTTGATCTTCCTCTGTCTTTTGCCATTTACATGACCCAGACCATAGAAGTTTGTCCGGCACTGGCCTTAGTTAACAACTACTGAAGTTGCAAAATCTTCCTCTGTCTTTTGTCATTTACAGGATCCAGACTGTAGACATTTGTCCAGCACTTAGTTCCTAACTATTGGAGTTACCAAAGAAGCACCATCCTTGCCCATCAAAACACCTCAACAGTCATGTTTCGCATCCATGTTCTTTCTGTGTTTATCCCACACATTATAGAGTTTGGTCATTGTTTTCCTCTGTCACTTCTACCAGGAGAGCATTCCAGGCATCCATGACAGAGACATTGCCAGACCTTGTATTCTGGGTGGGTCCAGAGTAGAGAATGACATGGTGACAAAATTCATCACCGTTCCCGTGGATAACCGTGGGAAATAATCCCATGTCATTTTCTAGTGTCTATTTCAACCTCAGTCCTTCTACACCAGCATTCTTCAAAGCAAAGCTTGCGGGTCAGTGATTGTGCCCAATTATACTCTGATTCTTCCCTCTCTCCTTAAAGAATGACATGAAGATGGTTTCCCGCGGTTATCTGTGGGGACGGGAACGGTGATGAATTTTGTCACCGTGTCATTCTCTAGTCCAGAGCTAACTTGGATGGACTTTTCCCCCTCCCTCCCCATAGAGTTATAAAATATTGTATTTTTATTACTGAAAATTTTTCTAAAGCTTGAACTTGGTTAAACTTATCTACCCTTGGGGATTCTAATGCAAATAATAATTTGAAACAAACACCATTTATTGCAATTTTTCTGCAGTTTCAGTAATATCAGAATCTGTTTTTCTTAGTTATAGTTGCCAAATTTTATTTAATGTTTATGAACTGCATAATATTGGAATGGATATTTCACAATTACAAGTTCTGTAATATGCCCGAATATTCATCATCTGGCATCAAAGAAATTTTTATTTTAAGCAAATATCTAATATCTTGGTGCATATGAAGGGGTGTTGAAAAGTTCTCAGCCCAGCTTCCTAAATTCTGAGCGTTATTTTGCCATTGTAGCTGAAGAGTGCCACGGCCCCTACCATCTGGAATTCAGCACCAAATTATATAAGAGAAATTACATCCCTTGATAAATTTAAATGTAATTTGAAGGCTTTTCTTTTTAAAGACGCATATGGTGTATAATAGTCCTTTTAAGGACGGTAATGGAATTCTATTCCTTGCCATCTTTTAACCTTCTAGCTTATTTTTACATAATTCTAGACCTTTTATACTTGGTTTCCCTTCCTACTGTTTTGATCCCTTTTCCCCCTCTCTTTCTCTTCATACAAATTGTATTTCTCCCCCTCTCCATCTTGTATCGGTAAGTTTATGTTCGTCAGTGAGTTTGTTTGTAACACTGTTTGTAATTTGTTTTATAATGTATGTTTTTACTACACTCTGTTTTTATATTATGTAAAACTGCTTTGAATTTTTAATAAGGCGGTATTTCAAATTTTTAATAAACCTGAAACCTAATCTTATTTCGTTAAGTGCCAATTTGCAGAAACAAAATTCTCTGTTTTCACATTGTTTCAGACCTTTGATTGAACCATATCCACGCCTTTCTCTTCTTGGTTGGGCGGAGAACTTTTTGCACCTCCTCTATACCTGTGGAGTGGCATTTTAGAAAGGATGTATACATAATAAAAACTGTTTGAATGTAGAAAGGAATGGAGATCATCAAGTTGTGTCAAGTTTCAATGGCATTTTTATGGTTATTGTAAACTGTTTAGATGACTGGTGATTGGTTTATCAAAGTTTTTATAACCTAAATTGTAAACAAGAACTACTGTTCTAATATAGTGGTTCTTTTACTAAGGTGCGGTAGCCATTTTAGCGTGCACTAAATACTAATGCATCCATTATAGTCTATGGACACATTAGCATTTAGCGCACGCTAAACTGGCTAACGTGCCTTAGTAAAAGGACCTCATAGTGAGAAATAGACATTTATGTATCAGTTACATGCAACAGGAACATCCATTTTAGAATCATAAATGTCTAAAATAGGAATGGGGCAAAATGGGCAAACATCCATGAGCTGCAGTGGCATAATCTTAGAGCCCCATAGCAGTGGTGCACCCTTACAATAGCTGG
This sequence comes from Geotrypetes seraphini, assembly GCF_902459505.1. Classification (NCBI taxonomy): domain Eukaryota; kingdom Metazoa; phylum Chordata; class Amphibia; order Gymnophiona; family Dermophiidae; genus Geotrypetes; species Geotrypetes seraphini. Next base: position 64,303,053 of record NC_047090.1, on the reverse strand, counting down.
CAGGAATACCTAAGCCCTGCCAACCTCTGAAGGAGCTCAAAACATCAGGCTGCCAAGTTCGGCAATCAGCATTCTTGAGCTTGAGCCAGTAGCTAGCGCATGTAGGGCAGGATTAATTCGTCGAGGGCCCCTAGGCACCCAAGTACATTGGGCCCCCCGCCCCACCCCAGGCGGAAACAGGCGCCCAGGCGGAAACAGGAAGCTGCGTCAGAGGGAAGCTTTGGGCAAGCAGCACTGCTTGCACAATTACAGTTCCCCGCGTTGCTTGCTTGTCTTACTTTCCGTTAATGGGCAGGGGGGTCGTGTTGCCAATCGGGGGAGGGGGGGCCCGCATTGGCGATCGATGCTGGAGGGGCCCATTGTCATTTGGAAAAAACAAATTCATTGGGCCCTAGACACGTGCCTACTTGGCCTATTGGTTAATCCTGCCCTGAGCGCATGCTCACTTCTTGCACATGTGCAAAAACAGGGCATGTGCTAGGTCCCAGCATCTTGCATATGCTCAGTTTTAGTGCATGCACTAAGTGCTGGCATCCATTGATAGCACCTCACATGTGTGCAAAGACAGAACATGTGCTAGATGCTGGCTTAGGAACTGAATTTCGAGCTAGGCAGCATGACATTCTGAGGATGTTTGAAGGACTAGAAAATGTCTTCAGCTGGTGGAACGGGGATCCCTGTAAGCACAAGTATTTATATCATGGGTTGAGGGGAGGTGGAGGGGCAGAGAGTGGGAAGCCGATAGGACATTTCATACCCACCCATGTTGCCCTTAGGCCCACCCAAAATTTGCTGTCTGCTTAACACTACTGATACGCTGGCACATACATGTATTCTGAAAAAGTAATATACATGTTTATGCCAGGCACTTTAGAAACATACATGTGTTCTTTTCCCACTGCTGTCACAAATCCCAGTATCCCATACATGTTTTGTTTTCAAGAGAGATATAAACTTCTAGCCTAGAGTTTGAAGAGAATGGCCTCTAATCCCTCAGGTGGAGTACTGTTCAATGCATTTTTCTGAAACCTAAGTGTCTCAGATAGAGTGTTAATCCTGACCACTGTTCTTTTTAAGCTGAGCAGGAGTCATCCAACTGCACTGCTGTCATAGGGGGATGGTGTTTCAATATTGTGTTTTCAGTCACTAGAAAAGCACAGTTACTTTGGTGTTATCTGAAGACAGCAGGCAGTTATTCTCACATATGGGTAATGTCTCTGATGGCGCCCCGACACAGAGGTTCAAAAAGTGTGATATAGCTTTAAGTGCCTCCAGTGCCTGTGTTGGCTCCCCATATCTCCCTGTGGCTTGAGAGATTCCTAGTTCAGTTACAAGCTAAGGGCAAGCAGAAGGGTTGTGAGAATAACTGCCTGATGAATTCGGATAACACTCATTACAGGAAAGTAACTGTGCATTATCTCACATATGGGACACCCTAGCTATGATATCATGCCTCTGAGAAGAGGGTATTCAACTACCATGAGCCTGAGACCAAGCAGGTTGGAGGGATATTGGCTTCTAGGAGAAAATAAATGTAACAAAACAGCTTGATCGAATTGGCTGTTACCTGGAATGTGTCTCCAGGCAGTGATGGGAGGTGAAGGTGTGAACAGAGAACCATGTGGCTGCCTTGCATATGTCTTCAATGGGAAGAGTGAAGATTAGCCACTGTAATTACCATGGCTCAAACTCTGCGTGCCATGATACAAATCACAAGTGGCAGTCCAGCACCAGCATAACAAAAGGAGATACAGTCTGTGAGCCATGTAGAGATGACAGAAGTTCCCAATCTATTTGGATAGGACAGGAACAGCTGAGTGGAAGTCCTGTAAGTATTAGTGCAATCCAAGTAATAAGCAAGGGTGTGCTTGCAATCCAAGGTGTGGAGCGCCAGTTCATCAGGATGGGAATGTGGCATGGAGTAGAAGATGGGGGATCACAATAGACTGGTTGAGATGAAAGTCCTTTGGGAAGAATTTAGGATGGGTACAAAGGATGACCTGTCATGGTAGAACACCATATATGTGAAGTTTATTGGACTGATAAGACTGGACCCAACACGGTCCGTGTTTCGAAGAAACACTCCTTCCTCAGGGGTCCTAACACGTGTCGAAACAAAATAACCTGTTGGATAACAACTGAATAAAAACAATGACTACCGTCAGTGTTTGGCCCTGCATTGTGCAAGAGAAATGACGGTAGTCATTGTTTTTATTCAGTTGTTATCAGGTTATTTTGTTTCAAAACGCGTTAGGACCACTGAGGAAGGAGTGTTTCTTCAAAACATGGACCGTGTTGGGTCAAGTCTTATCAGTCCTTCTGGATACAAACTGTTTCATGTTTTTACAATTATTCAATAAAGTCTTGGCGTTCTGTACATCATCACTGCAATCTCTGTTTTTTGTGTACTGTTCAAGACGCCACACCACCTGCGCTGTTACACAACGGTTCTGCCTTCTCTTCTACCTGTGCCAGGGCTCTGTTGGAGACCACCCATATGTGAGAATAACCCTGCCTGCTTGTCCTGGGATAACAGGCAGATTCCTTATAGTCCCACAGAGCTTGCCTGGGCCCTCACTATTAAAATGTGATAGTGAAGAAGCACTCCACCCCCCCCCTCCTCCCCACTGGCAGGTCTGTAGGTAGAAGACTCCTGCTCAGCTTAGCTCAGATTAGAGTAGTGTATCACAAACTGTGTGCCATGGCAGATTCCAGGTGTGCTGCGAAATGCCAGCACCGGCTGACTTACAGGACATGCCTCCCGCGGCGAGAGACACATCCTGTAGGCAGTCAATTGGCGCCGACAACTCTCCTCCTCTCCCCGCACCTCTCTTCCTCCAGGATCCCTCACTGGTGAAGTGACAGATTCAGGGTCACGGCCAAAGGTCCTCTGCATAAGCGCGGACATTGACTTAATGATGTCACACATGCACGTGATGTCATTGCATTGATGTCCGTGCACTTCTGGATGCCTTCTGGCGACAGCACCGGGTTTAGTGTGACACAGCGCCGAGAAATTTGCAGGACACTGGCTTAGAGGGAACAGTAATCCTGACATCAATATGCTTTGACATAGCTATGCATTCTTCTGAAATGGGAAATAAATGTTATCTTTTTAGGCCCACACCACACATCCTAGACAAAAGCATGTTTTTGAGTTTTACACATGCATATCCTGGCTTTCTAAATGAGGATTTAGAAGTGTACACAATATACACTTCTAAAAGCCGTTTCGTGCACTTCTAAAATAAGCACCATAACATATTTTGTGTAAGCAGCTTCCTTCTACTCCTTCAGGCCTTCAGCTCAGTCAATCTGCCTCTGAAAGGGCAATAGTGCCATGAATCATGGGATTTTTCGTCCTTTGGATTCCATCTCTTCGCTTGCCATGCAATTGCATCAAAAGTCCTCCAGCTAGAAATGACTGACTGCAATCACCTGGAAGTTGGTACAAACATGTTCCTCAGTCAGAAGGTATGTGTCAGTTCTAAGTGATGGTCTACCTCTACACAAGCCTCATTCCCAATAGCTGAGAAAAATCAAACCCCAGTTGCCCATATCTCAGAGCACAGTGCTGTTGGTTTCTTCCTACATATGAAGAAACTTCAGCAGACTGTCTCTCCATCTAATAGTCTCTGCATACATTTTTTTTCCAAGATGCTAAGTGACATTTCCTTGACAGGTAAATACTGCTGAGAATACAGATGTTATGTCTTGGACATTGATTTAAATGGTTTGCACATAACTGTCTCATTTTTCTGTATAGTGTTGCAAATGCCCAGGCCTGGAACTATTTCCATGTTGTAAGGGTAGATCTTCCAGAATCTTTTGTCCTGCTACCTTTCATTCCAACCAATTGCCCAGGGCGACTTCTGAAATCACGCTCTGGTCCTTCACTCTGTGCCAGCTCTTCATCATACCTTAAAAAAACCAGAAACATTTTTTACATATTTCTTCCATTTCATTGGTATATTTTACCATCTAGTCTCCATCTCTATGTTCTGCCCCAGCAGCCTTATACTAGCTTTTATGGTATAGCTCTAAAACATGTTTAATGCTGTTCTTATGTCTTAGAATTTTAGTGCTGCAGTCATTTCCTGCCATGATATGTGAACAATGCATTGTGGCGGTATAGAAAATAAAGTTATTATTATTATTATTATATACTGTGGCCACCCCTGCTTATCTATATAAGCCTTACTGTAAGTGGTCTTTTTTCCTGCAGATATCCTTTTTCTCTCAGCTGAGCTTGAATCCTTTGTCTACCTGCTGTTATTTCCTGATTACATCTACTATCTTTGCTTTTATGGGTCTACCTTCTATGACCTCTTTTGTAATCTGGTGTCAGGCTCTGTCCGCTATTAGTCCCTTCACCTCACCCTCTGGCCTTGTGGATATTCTTTTTGGACCTCTGTGCCTCAGTGAGTTCAAACATGTTTCACCTTGTCTCAGAAGCATATGTGCTTCTCTACCCCACTTTGGACTGAACTTGTCTTTACCACACAGACACAGCTGCACACACATAAGTACAACTAAGCCAGTGGTTCCCAACCCTGTCCTGGAGGAACACTAGGCCAATTGGGTTTTCAGGCTAGCCCTAATGAATATGCATGAAGCAAATTTGCATGCCTATCACTTCCATCATATGCAAATCTCTCTCATGCATATTCATTAGGGCTAGCCTGAAAACCCAATTGGCCTGGTGTTCCTCCAGGACAGGGTTGGGAATCACTGAACTAAGCAACTTCCACCTGGTGATTTTCCAACCTGTGCCATAAAACCTTTTCCTCTTCAAAATCTCCACCTTCACCTACTGCTGCAGTATTCAGAACTACAAAGTCTCTTGCCCAAGGGCAGGGATAGGCAATTCCAGTCCTCAAGAGCTACAGTCAGGCTAGATTTTCAGGATATCCACAATGAATATGTATGAGATGGATTTGCATGCACTGCCTCCTTGAGATGCAAATCTATCTCATGCATATTTACTGTGGATATCCTGAAAACCTGATCTGCCTCTGGCAATAAGCTTCTGAGAATCTATGAGCTGTGAGTAAATTAGCTACATTTATTCAATAAAATAAATTTCAGTAAAAAACAGAGTCTTCTTGTGCATGCAGAAGTGCTAAGGTTATACTTTCTGGAAATTATAGCATATGTCTGCTTTAAGAGGCCAGAATCAAGGCCGGAACATTATGGGGCTCATAATTGAAAGAGAAAAACGTCCAAAAACCAGCCTAAGTCGGCACTTGGACGAACATTTCCCAAATACGTCCAAGTGCCGATACTAAAAACGGGTTTTGGATGTATTTCTAAACGGCCTAGGCCTTCATAGTGCTGCTGAACGACCAAAGCTAAACGGGGCGTTTCGGGAGGAGTGTCGAGGGTGGGAGTTGGATGGGACATGGGCCAGCTTAGACTTAGTCGTACAGCATGTATAACCGAAAGTTATACAGCCCACGATTGACGGAACTTGGACGTTGTGACTACCTAAAGTCACCAGAGAAGCACTGCAAACACATAGAACAGACCCTCACACACTATCCCAGTGATCCCAGACCCCCCCCACCCCCATAAAAATATAAATCACACCTTTAAAATTCAGCCTCTAGACCATCATCACTTGGCCGCCTGGCATAGGAAAGCCTAGTCGTCCAGCACAGAGGCAGCTTAAGTCGAATTGGGGTGGGTTAGGGACTCATGGAAAGGAGGACCCATGCCCATAAGCCCCTGTAATCACTGCATTGATAATGAAACATGTGCACTCCCCTATACACCCCCAAAACCCTTTTGTACTGGCATATAAGTGGCTCCTGCAGCCATAAGGGCTATTGGGGTGGTAGATAAGTGGGTCTAGGGGATTCTAGAGGTGGTTTGGGGGGTTCACCGTGACCTATAAGGGAGCTGTAATGAGGAGAAGCCATGGCACCCTTTTTGTGAAGTTCACAGCAGTGCCCCACTATAAGGTACCCCACTATTTAGGTGGCATGTCTGGGTGTTCAGTCCATCACTTTGCAGACCACTCTCACGTCAAACAGGGCTTGTTCTAGGCGTTTTGGACTTGGACGAAAAGTTAGACGAAAATGTGGTATAAAGATGGACGATTTAGTGACTTGGACGATCAGATCTTCAGGACGTATAATTAGACGATTTTTGAAAGTAATAAAAAAATTTTGGACGTATTTTTCGAAAATGTGACCTAGGCTGTTTTTTACTTTGGACAACTTGCGAGTTGGACGTAAACGGACTTAGACGTCCCTTTCGATTATGCCCGTCCACGCTTTTAGGGGAAATTCTGTATAAGATGCCAGTCTCAGCAGCCGTCTATGGGGCTGCTGATAGGAAATATGTATAGCCTTATTCATTTTGAAAATCAGTCATTTTCACACCTGCCCAGCAACCATGATAAAACAATAAACAATACAAAACATAGCCCTAAGATTTATCTATTCACTGAAAAAATACGACCACATCACAGAGGCATACCACGACTCACACTAGCTTCCAATACAAGCCAGAGTACACTTCAAATTCCACTGCCTCCTATTTAAAGCTATAAACGGAGACAGCCCAACTTGGGAGGACACAACCAACATTCCGGAACCCGAGGAGATCGTAAAAGTAGATCAGGATGAAAATCTGGTCCATCTAGAGGTGAGCAAGGTGGATGTCCTCAGGCAGATAGACAGGCTAAAGAGCGACAAATCGCCAGGTCCGGACGGCATTCACCCAAGGGTACTCAAGGAACTAAGGAACGAAATAGCTGAGCCACTTCGACAGATATGCAATCTATCCTTAAAAACTGGAGAGATTCCAGAGGACTGGAAAATAGCAAATGTCACGCCCATCTTCAAGAAAGGCTCAAGGGGAGACCCGGGAAACTACAGGCCGGTGAGCTTTACCTCGGTCCCGGGAAAGATGATGGAAGCGCTGATTAAAGACAGCATCTGGGAACACATCGAAAACAATGGGCAGCTAAAGTCGAGCCAGCATGGCTTCTGCAAGGGCAGGTCATGCCTCACGAACTTATTATACTTCTTTGAGGGGGTAAACAGCCAGGTGGATAAAGGGGAATCCATAGACATCATTTACCATGACTTCCAAAAAGCCTTCGACAAGGTACCACACGAAAGACTGCTAAGGAAGCAATAGAACCACGGGGTACAAGGGGTGGTCCACCGATGGATCAAAAACTGGCTGGCGGACAGGAAACAGAGGGTTGGAGTAAAGGGCCATTACTCAGATTGGAAATGGGTCACGAGCGGAGTTCCACAGGGGTCGGTGCTGGGACCACTTCTGTTCAACATATTTATTAACGACCTGGAGGCAGGAACAAAATGTGAGGTTATTAAATTTGCGGATGACACTAAACTATACAGCAGGGTCGAAATCATGGAGGACTGCGAAGACCTCCAAAAAGATCTGACAACGCTGGAAGAGTGGGCCAAAAAGTGGCAGATGAGCTTCAACATAGGGAAATGCAAGGTCATGCATGTTGGGAAAAAGAACCCGATGTTCACTTACAAGATGGGGGGATCACCGCTAGGGGTGAGCAACCTTGAAAGAGACCTGGGAGTGATGGTAGACACAACATTGAAGGCGTCGGCACAGTGCGCCACAGCCTCAAGGAAAGCGAACAGAATGTTGGGTATCATTAAGAAAGGTATCACGACCAGGACGAAGGAAGTCATCCTGCCACTGTATCGTGCATTGGTGCGCCCGCACCTGGAATACTGTGTCCAGTACTGGTCGCCATACCTCAAGAAGGACATGGCGATACTTGAGAGAGTCCAGAGAAGAGCAACTAAGCTGATAAAGGGTATGGGGAACCTCTCATATACTGACAGACTGAAAAAGCTGGGGCTTTTCTCGCTGGAAAAGCGACGACTCAGAGGAGACATGATAGAAACCTTCAAGATCATGAAGGGCATAGAAAGAGTGGACAGGGACAGATTTTTCAAACTATGGGGAACCACAAGTACAAGGGGACACTCAGAGAAATTGAGAGGAGAAAGGTTTAGAACAAATGCCAGGAAGTTTTTTTCACCCAGAGGGTGGTGGATACATGGAATGCGCTACCGGAGGATGTGATAACCAGAAGCACGCTACAGGGCTTCAAAGAGGGTCTGGACAGGTACCTGGAGGACAAAGGGATTGAGGGGTACAGATAGGAGTAGAGGTAAGGTTAGAGGGATAGGATTAGAGGTAATTTGTAAAATTAGTCAGAGACTACTGTTCAGGCAGTGGGCCTGATGGGCCGCCGCGGGAGCGGACCGCTGGGCGAGATGGACCTCTGGTCTGCCTCAGCGGAGGCAACTTCTTAAGTTCTTATGTTCTTACTGGAACAATCAACTAATTCAATCCACCTCAACCAGACACAGGAGAACCCATACACTATTCACACACCCGCCAACCAAAAATGTCAAACGAAGAAAACTGTATGACAACCTTCTGGCCACCAGAGCAGCGAAACTGGACAGACAAATCACCAATCTACTGATCTCGACCACAGACTTCAAAAAAGAAACAAAAACCCTACTCTTCAAAAAATACATAAAACCAATATAACACAACCAAACATGTCCCAAACTTCACCTAAAATACTATCTACTCCTTAGCAAATTAGAAAATGTTCAGACTATTCCTTAAATTCTTCTTAATGTCATACAATTCTTATGTAATCCGCCTTGAATAGCAAGGTAATGGCGGAATAGAAATCTGTAATGTAATGTAAAATGCAGTGGTGTAGCAAGGGAGGTTGGCGCCCAAGGCACCCCCTACTCTTCCCGTCATGCCATGTACCCCTTGCTCCCACCCACCCCCCCACCCCCGAGTACCTCTTGAAATGTTCGCAGGTGAGAGCAGCATCTTCTACCTGCTGCTCACGCTGGCCTCAGCTCCCTTTTGATGTCATGTCCTGGTTCTACGACCAGGAAGTGACATTAGAAGGGAGCCAAAGCTGGCAGGTGAAAGATACTGCTTGTGCTGGTGAAACTTTAAAGAAGTGCATGGGGGGGTGGAGATTAGAGGCTCTAGGGCAGTCCGCCCATCCCCGTCCCCTTACTATGCCACTGCACATATGCATATGAATAGCCTTGCATAAAATATGAGCTGCTATATGTTAGTGGACATGTACAGAGGTGGTATTTGGGCGCAGCACATGTGTAGTTCATAAGTAAGTGCATAGATTATACAATTTGCTAATCTATTCATGCACATGAATAATTTAGGTGCAGACATTTAGATCTGCATGAAAGCAGGTGCAACTGTATGTGCCTACAAGGTAGGCAGGAATTTTGTTGCTTACACTAGTATTTTATAAAGACATATACGCATCTATATGTCTTGATAAAATAGCACTTAAGTAAGCACCTCCTTGCCTTCTTAAACCAGGTGCCCTGTTATAAAATTACACTCTTGTTTTGCTCTAATCAGGCCCAGAACTTGCTCCCCTGAAATTTGTGCATGCCAGATGCATACATGTATAAGTAATATCTTTTAAAAATGGATTCATATACACAAATGAAGATTTATAGATGTAAATGGCAAGTTTTTACATATTTAAACCATCTAAAATCATCTTCTCATGTAGTCAGCATTCTACATTTGCTGTCAAAGCTAGTCTGAAATTCCAAGAAAACTCTAGGTGGATCCTATAGGCCAGCCTTACACTATGGTGTTCATTTTCAAAGCAGATGGACATCTTAAAATGCCTTAAAAAACATTCATCTGCTAAAAATGTCCAAATCCTGATTTTGCAAAGTCAGAATTTGGATGTTTCACACTGCATTTCATCATAATAGCAAGGGGGTGTACTGTAGGCATGTTTTGGGTGGGACTAAAGAGGGACCAAAAGTAGGATGTTCAACAGGGATTTTCAAATGGGAAAAACCACCCATATCTAAAAAAAATATTTTTATCTAGAGTAGACCTGTCTCAATCATGTTCAAATTACAAAAAGTTGATTTAATTGAGCAGCAGACCACTGGAGGGATTAAGGCATGATCTCTCCTTAATCCTTCAGAGGTTGTTCTTACCACCCTTCTCCCCTGAAAATGTCAGCAGTAGGAATTATAGCCATTCTTAATAAAGCAGTAAGAAGGTCAGAGTAGTAGGCTAGTGACTAGTGTGATAAACTGTGAAACAATGGACCCAGGTTTAAATCCAAGCAAACCAAAAATTGACCCTGGGTATTTCATAGATCCAAGGAACAGACAAAAACAAAAACAACTGTGGAGAAGATGTCCAAGATACAATCTTTTAATCCACATGATAAAATGTCTAGGACCCAAAGAATGGGAACTAAGGACCTAACACGGTCCATGTTTCGACTACCCTGTTTTCCTCAGGAGTCCCTGAAAAGTCCTAAGGCAAAGAAACGTGGATCAAAGGCTACATACAGTCCTGCTTGAGGGTGCTGTGTAAAGGAATGTCACTCAAATTCTTTTTGTTTTCATCTGTCCTAGGTTTAAATCTCACTTTAACTTTTTTTTTTTTTTTAAATTAATAATTCTGAGTTTTCCAGAAACTGAATACTACCTGAAAGCCTGAAGGCTATCGAAGTGCTGTACATTCAGTTACAGTAGGTATTTTTCAGGCCCTGGAGTGATTGCATTTCCAAAAAAAGTCGGGTTGAGGTCTGAACCTTTGTCCCTTGGTTTACAGTCTACTGCAGTAACTACTAAGCTACTCCTCTGTTTTGCAGGGACATCTGTGTGGCCATATTTTTGAAAACGAGGTCAGACAGATATTCGTGCCCTGGATTTTTTGGTCATTCGAAAGTTCTATATTTCACTTTAGAAAATGGCTTTTCATTTTGGATGTTTTAAGTGCAAAAACGTCCATCTCACAGCCATAATCAAACAGGAAATCTAGATGTTCTACCTGTTTAATCATGGCTTTGAGATAGCCTTTTTTAAAGATGTTATGAGCAAAACGTTTTTTTAGACTTAGACTTTTTCTGACGTATATTTTGAACACCAATAAATTGTTGTTTGAAAATTCAAAAACATTTGTTATGAAGAAAATATTTGTAAATATTTTTAATATCCTACAAGAGTTCGTAGTTTCCAAGAACTTCTTTCGATGGAGACTTATTCCATTTACAGTCAGGAATTTCACCATTTGGTACAACTATATTAAGCGTATCATTAATAAGATTATATTTAAGTATGCGATCATTAGCTGTACTGGATGTAAGAGATGGGGAGGCATTAACCTGTAAAGAAAGAAAGAAAGAAAAATATCACAATATGTATTTAATTGTTGTTGATAGTATATTTGATGTAATCTTTCCCAGTTTCCACAACTAGCCAGGTGTCAGGTTTATACACATCCTTTATAGGTCCAGTAAATATCATACTAGCTGAAGGAGATTTATTTAGCTACTAGTCTTTAAGCCCGTTACATTAATGGGCGCTAGAATAGATGTCTGTCTGTCTTTCTTTCTTTCTGTCTCTCTACCTCCTGCTGTATTTCTCTCTCCCTGGCCCCCTTTCTGTCTGTCTTTCTGTCCCTCTTCCTGCCTTTCTGTCTTTCTGTCTCCCTCCCTCCTGCTGTCTGTCTGTCTTTCTATCTATCTGTCTCTCTCCCTGCTCCCTATGTAACATTTCCCCCACCCCACTTTCCTGTGCAGCAGCAGCATTCCCTCCCCCTCCATTTCCCTGTGCAGCAGCATTTCCCTCCCCCACCCCACTTTCCTGTGCAGCAGCCGCAGCAGCATTCCCTCCCCCTCCACCTACCCTGTGCAGCAGCTGCAGCAGCATTCCCTCTCCCTCCATTTCCCTGTGCAGCAGCATTTCCCTCCCCCCACTCTACTTCCCTGTGCAGCAGCAGCAACAGCATTTCCCTCCCCCCCACTTACCCTGTGCAGCAGCCGCAGCAGCATTCCCTCTCCCTCCATTTCCCTGTGCAGCAGCATTTCCCTCCCCCGACCCCACTTCCCTGTGCAGCAATAGCAGCAGTATTCCCTCCCTGTCCACTTCTCTGAGCATCAGCAGCAGCGGTATTTACCTTCCCCTCCAGGTCTCTGTGGAGCAACAGCAGCATTTCCCCCAAGCCCCCCCCTTCCCTTCCGGTCTGGACTACCATCGCACTCACTGTAGTCAAGGAGATCTTCCTCCTCCAGATTAGACACACTGATTTGCTGCTTCATCAAAACTGTTCGTTGCCGCAATGCTTCATTCACTGAAAGAGAGGGCACAGCAGGAAAAACGGCTCTACCGGTAGAAGTTTATTTGTAAGTTTAAAGGTGCCGTCATGGCTCCTCTCAGGATCGCTGCCTGCGTTGGAAGCCTTCTCCGATGCAGGTGTGGCTCATGAGAGGAGCCGCCGCAGCACCTTTAATCTTAAAAATAAACTTCTACCGGTAGTGCCGTTTTTCCTGGATGGAGGTCTGGAGCGCCAATTCTGTGCACGTGACCGTCGCCAGCACTCCCAATGACCTCCTCGCGGTCCAATGCGGGCAGCCATAGCAATATTTCTCTGGCGGTGGGTGGGTGGAGTGAGGGCGGGAGGGAGGGGGGAGTCGCGCATGTTTGCTGCCTCTGTCAACCAGCCACTGCCACAGCCAAACGCACATGCGCATTCCTACCTGCGGGAATCTACAGCTCACGGAAAATGGAAGCATGCAGGTAAGAGTGCGTATGCGTGCTTAGAGTTTTATTATATTAGATGTGGGCATTTGTCCACTGACTATCAGACCAAGAGAATCAACTTATCGCACCTATGTCAGTGAATGATTTTCTTTTGGCAATGCTGCCCTACCTAGATCTGAACCAGTAACCTAGAGGTGCATAAACCATCCAGTTCCCCACCTGACACAGCAGAAAGCACAGTTACTTATCATAACAGGTGTTATCCAGGGAGAGCAGGCAGATATTCTCATATGGGGTGATGTCCTCCATGGAGCCCCAGTACGGACAGCTTTAAGTTTTTAGAAAATTTGTGACTGCCCACATTGCGCATGTGCGAGTGCTTTCCTGCCCGAAGTAGGCTTGCAGCACCTCAGTTCCATAAGCAAGCTAAGAAGCCAACTAGAGGAGGTGGGTGGGTTGTGGAAATATCTGCCTGCTGTTTCTGGATAACACCTGTTAGGGTAAATAACTGTGCTTTATCCCAGGACAAGCAGGCAGCATATTCTCACATGTGGGACTCCCTAGCTTACTAGAATGGGATGGAGGAGGTGTTGGCTATTAAGAAAATAAATTTTGCAATACTGCTTGGCCGAAGTAATCATCCCATCTGGAAAAAGATTCCAGACAGTAGTGAGATGTGAGATATGAACTGAGGAACAAGTAGCAGCCTTACAGATCTCAATAGGAGTGGAATGTAAGAAAGCCACAGAAGCTGCCATAGCTCGGATTTTATGTGCGGTAACACTACCCCCCAGTTCCAGCCCAGCCTGAGTGTAACAGAAGGCGATACAGGCCACCAACCCTGTAGAAATAGTTCTCTTGGATACAGGTTGTCCAACTTGTTAGAATGAAATGAGACAAATAGTTGAGGAGATGTACCATGTGGCTGAGTTCATTGTAAGTAATAAACCAAGGCTCGTTCCAAAGTATGAAGAGCTATGTCTCTGGAATGAGAATGAGGTTTGGGAAAGAATACTGGAAGCACAATCGATTGAGATGAAACTCCATGACTACTTTTGGAAGGAACTTCGAATGGGTGCGAAGTACTACTTTGTCATGGTGGAACACTATAAAAGGTGGCTCCTCCACCAGCACTTGAAGCTCGCTCACTCGATGAGCAGCAGTAAGGGAGATGAGAAAGACCACTTTCAAAGTGAGATATTTGAGATGAGCCGAAGACACTAGTTCAAAAGGAGGCTTCATGAGTCTAGAGAGAAGCATAGTAAGATCCCAAACCACTGGAGGTGGTTTGATATTCAAAAGCCTTTCATGAATCTGGATACGAGAGGATGAGCAGTCAGAGGTTTACTGTTGAGTGGTCCATGAAAAGCATTGATAGCACTGAGATGAATTCTAATTAAAGTGGTTTTAAGACCAGAGTTGGATAAATGTAAAAGATAATCCAATATGGAAGATATAGATGAAAGTGAAGCATCATGATGATGAAGAGTACACCACACAGCACTGGTCGCCGTACATGAAGGCCACGGAACTACTCGAAAGGGTCCAGAGAAGAGTGACTAAGATGGTTAAGGGGTTGGAGGAGCTGCCATACAGCGAAAGATTAGAGAAACTAGGCCTCTTCTCCCTCGAACAGAGGAGAAGGAGCAGGGACATGATTGAAACATTCAAGGTACTGAAGGGGATAGACTTAGTAGATAAGGACAGGTTGTTCACCCTCTCCAAGGTAAGGAGAACGAGAGGACACTCTCTAAAGTTGAAAGGGGATAGATTCCGTACAAACGTAAGGAAGTTCTTCTTCACCCAGAGAGTGGTGGAAAACTGGAACGCTCTTCCGGAGTCTGTTATAGGGGAAAACACCCTCCAGGGATTCAAGACAAAGTTAGACAAGTTCCTCCCCATGACCTCTGTTCATCAGGCAAGTCCCTCTTATGTGTACCCTTCTCTTCCACTGACAACTCCAGACTCCATCCCTTCTTCTTGTGGCATCGTATGCCTTGAATAGGCTGCCTGAATCAATACGTAATGCTCCATCCCTAGTAGCATTCAAATCCAAGCTAAAAGCCCACTTTATTGAATCTGTTTTCAACTCTTAACTCCCATTCACTGCTGTCAGATACCTATACCCACTGTATCATTTCCTCTACCATAATCTCCCCATCCCTGAAATGTCCTGTCCAAATTAGATTGTAAGCTCTTCTGAGCAGGGACTGTCTATTGTATGTTAAAATGTACAGTGCTCCGTACGCCTTTCAGCGCTATGGAAATAATAAATAGTAGTAGTAGTAAGGTGAAGAGGACGGAAGGGAAGTAGGTTGTCATTTCAGATGAGGAGATGGTTGTGATGAAGAACTCCAATGATAAAGCATAGAGTGCCGAACTGAAGAAGAGGACTTTTTGGAAGTGTGAACTCGATGTGGAAAGGTAGTACGACATCCTCTAGGAGGTGATCCCATAGTAGAAGTCTGATGTTTCAATGGATCAGTCATGGAGTACTGTGAGGCTCCAAAGAGGTGTCGATTTGATCCAGTATCGAAAGAGTCAACTGAGGGAGAGGCATGAAGTGTGACTTAAGTACACTGGCAATCTCCCTGCAGAAGAAACTGTAAGGTTTGAAGTTCAGGTCCCCCACAAGGTGAGGTTGTAGGGGTTTACGTGAGAGGCGCCCTTACAAACGTCAGGTCCCAGGTTCAGTTCCCTCACAGAAGATTCACCAGGAGTAGAATCAAATAAGAAACACAGCCAGAGGTAATTGCATAAAGAATATATTATAGTCTTACAGAAAAGCAATATTCATAAGCATTACAATTAAGCATTACAATTAGGGAGAGAGCAAAGCAGTTTCCCTGCCTCACAGAGTTCAGAGGAAAAGAGAGACATAGAAGCCTGAAGTTACAGGGAGATCCAGAGAGAGATTGAGAAAGGGGGATGGGGTGATGGTCTAAGCTTCGGGTTCCATAGATAAAGAGAAGGATAGACAGAGAGATACACAGAGAAAGAGATAGATCCATGTGTGTTGCAGAGAGGAGGCTTTTATAGTTTGGAATCTTATTCTGAATATAGAAACTATTGTATTTCCCAGTATCTTTCTGTTTATAATTTGTAAACTGTTTGAAACAATGGTTAATTTAATTGATAAGGAAGATGTGATACTTGCAGGCATGGTAGATGGAATTAGTCTCTGGCTTCTTTGTCCCATTCAAGCAGCCTATCTTCTTGATAAACAATCCAGTCTGGCTGGATGCTTAATGTATGTGAATTCTGTGCAGGAGCACAGAATTCTGCATCAACATTCTAGAGTCAGATTGATATAATTTCCCATAGGCCTTTGCTGACATTAGTTATGCCAACTGAAAATGCTGATTGCTAGCAATAGCTATGCTGACAGAAACCACCGAGCTTCCCTTGAAAGGATTGTACCACAGATGATGTACCACCTGGTACTAATGGTGCAGAAGACTGCCTTGATGTGGGCAACTGGGGACGGAAGTCTGTAGATCGAGGACATTGGCTTGCGGCCTGCATTGAAAGACTTGATGCTGTTAAGGCCTGCGATGTCTGGTATATAGGATTGCACCAGTATCAATGATGTACCAGCCGGTACCAATGATGCCGCAGACTGCCTTGTTGCGGGCGACTTGAAAGAGGATGCACCCCGTAAAAGAGAGACAGGTTGGAGGTCTGCAGATCGATGATATCGTCTTTCAGCTTGCATTGAGAGACTGGATGCTTTCAAGGCCTGTGACGTGTGTTGAACAGCAGGCGCCAGTACTGTAGGCATATCAGCTGATACTATTGGTGTTACAGGTTGCTTCGGTGAGGGTGACCTCAAAGAGGATACACACCTAGATGGAGAGATAAGTCCATGGATCGATAGTGTCGCTGAGAGGTCTGCATTGAGAGACTCAATGCTGTAGAAACCAGTGACACATGCTGGAAAGATGTAGCTGACTTTCCTAGAAGATGCTCTGATGTCGATGCCGATGTCAATGGTAAGGGCACCATCTCCGAAGATGAACCAAACAGCTTTTCTTGCTGAATGCGACTGGCTTTTACAAGAGCATTTTTGAAGAATAGAACACCTGGTGCAAGACTCGATCCAATGATCAGGCCCCAAAAACTGAAAACACCAACTGTGAAGGTCCATGATGGAAATAGGTCTTTGCTCCAGCAGAGGGTAAAAAAGCAGGGGTAGCAATTCTTATAAATAAAAAATGTATGGCCAAGATTAAGGTAATAAATTCAGACCCACATGGAAGATGGATACATGTTGATATAGGTATGGGAAATAATGCCCTGACGTTGTTTAATATATATGCCCCTAATTCGAATCAATCAGAATTTTTTAAAAAATTACAGAATATGTTGTTACCACTGGCTACTTCTAATTTAGTGGTAGCTGGAGATTTTAATGCTGTAATGGATCCATTATTGGATAAAAAACCAAGTAAAAATATAAAATCTTTAGGTTTAGATAATCTGGCTCAATCATGTGATTTGAAGGATATATGGCGTATTCTTCATTTTAATGATCAGGAGTTTTCATTTTGTTCACAGGTTCATAAATCATTTTCAAGAATAGATTATATTTTTGTTTCAACAAACGAAGTGCAACAGGTGATTAAAGCTTCCATAGATCCTATTATTATTTCGGATCATGCAGGAATATGGATAGAATTACAATTGGATAAATTGGAAAAGGGTAGACCTCTTTGGAGATTTGATAATGCACTGCTTGTGGATGATAAATTTTTGGAAAATTTTAAAACACAAATTAATGATTTCTTTCAAATCAATTTAGTGGAGGATACATCTATTGAGAATGTATGGGATGCATTTAAAGCAACTATGAGGGGTAATATTATATCATATTCAGCTTTTATTAGGAAACAGAATAAAATGCAATATATAGAATTAGAAAAAGAAATTAAAATATTAGAAGCTAAATTGATAAATAAATGGGAAAATGAGATATTGCAAGCTCTTTTGAAAGCAAAAGGTAAATATAATGAATTAACTTCAAAAATGATAAGAAAGGATTTGTTTTCCAAACAAGCAGTGTATTATGGAAATTCTAATAAGACGGGGAGATTATTGGCAAATTATCTTAAAGCAAAAAAAAGGAAAACTAATGTTAATGGGATAAAAGATGATAATGGTATAATAACAAATCAAACAGGGGGGTCACGTGACGCTATGAGCTGCTGAGGACGCGTTCCTGTGCAGCTCCGGGGCCCCGATCCACAAAACAGCATTTTTAAACTGATCCGCGGCATTCTGGCCGCTCCATTCAGCAGCGCGCACGATCGGGATTACATGGAACGGTACTTGACCCGATCACAAGACCTGATTTGTCCTCCCTCCGCTCGTAAAACGCCGGCGCGGCTGAAATCCGGCGAGGCTAAAATGGCGGCGGCAATGATCGCGGCTGAGCGGCCGAAATCTGGCCAGGCCAAAATGGCGGCGGCACCGCTCGCGGCTGTGTCTGTGCTTGCAGACACAGCTATAGAAGACATCAAAAAGGCTGTAGCCCAGGTGATGGGGCCGCAATTGGACACCATTACATCACAAATGAATCGCCTGGAGCAACTTTTTACAGATACAGCGACACGTACTACTGAGCTGGAACACAGGGTATCAGCTGCAGAAGACACTGTGAACTCCCATGAGCTGGATTTAGCGGCCTTACAAGAAACGGTACAGGCGCAGGCTGATAAATTGGATGATCTGGAGAACCGGTCACGTCGAAATAACTTACGATTTCTGGGCGTGCCCGAGATAATCCCTGATGCCCGCCTGTTGGCTGAGTTGGAGGGTTGGCTCGAGATGGAGTTCCCTGATGCTGTGGTACCTGGATCTCTTTGCCTGGAGCGGGCACATCGTTTGGGTGTGCGACCTACTCGTGAATCTAGACCACGTGTGGTCATTGCAAAATTTCTTAACTATCGGCACAAGATGGGAGTATTGAGGCAATCCCGGGCCCGGAAGGACTCTCTTAAACTAAGGGGCTCTGTCATACGTCTCAGTCAAGACTACTCATCGGCCCTTACTGAGCGGCGCAAGGCCTTCTATCCGCTCTGTACGAAATTGGTGGAGCTCAAACAGCGATTTCTTTTTGTGTACCCTGCTCTACTAAAGATCCAGCATGATGGAGCGTGGCACTCCTTCTCTGTGTCCACAGAAGCAGCAGATTACATCAATCAACATCTTGGCTCTCCTGCGGACCCACCTTGACTCTATAAGTACTTTTTGGCCGTTTAGGGCCAGGGTGCTCTCTGCTGACCCTTTCTAGTTACTGTTTATTGTGTTGAGGTTCAGTTTACATTTCACTGTTTCTTGGGCTTGGGTGGATCGGGGCACCGTGAGGTGTCTTCACGGTCCTTGAGCATATTCCTTGGAATATGCTGTGTGGGTTATTTGGGGAATGGGGGGGAGGGGTTGCTGTTTGGATGGGAACAGTCTACAGGACCTCCTTACTGGCTACTGCTATTTTCTTGTCACTATCGGTTCTTTGTCTTATGTTACTACTGTTAGTTTCACTGTCACTAGTTGGGCGTACTCTAGGGTACCATATGGATAACACTTGGGTGAGGCTGGGCACCTGGGTGTACATTTTGATTACTGCTTGCTGTATATTGACTAGGTTAATGGATCCTGGGTGATAGCACACTCTGTATTGTGTCCTGGAACGTGTCTGGGATTACATCCCCGGTGAAACGTTCTAAGCTGCTTAAACAGTTGAAACATCATCGTGCTGATTTAGCGTGCTTGCAGGAAACTAAGTTGACTATTGAGGAACATAAAAAACTGCAGAGGGGCTGGGTTGGTTCTGTGCTTTATGCATCCTCTTCTGGTAAAAGGGCTGGGGTTTGTTTGCTGATTCGTAAGGGTCTGAAATGTGCTGTCTCAGTCTGTCATCAGGATTCTCAGGGTAGAAACTTATTGTTGCATGTATCCTTACAGGGTATGGACTTTCGATTACTGATTACTTATGGGCCTAATTTCTATTCTTCTACCTATTTTGCTAATCTAATTTCGTTGGGCCTCTTGGACTCTTCCTTTCCTCTTATTGTAGCTGGGGACCTCAATCAAGTGTTAGATCCCTCTCTGGATCGCTCTACTGTTTCGCCCTCACTGGCCACTGCTTCCACTAAGGGAGTGTCGTTTCTGTGTAAGTCTCTGGGTTTGGTCGATCCATGGCGTCTTCTCCATCCTTTTGAGAGGGACTATACTCACCAGTCCAGAGCGCATGGGTCCTTTTCTCGCTTAGATTATCTTTTGGTCTCGGAACATCTTTTCTCTCGTGTCTCTGAGGCTACCATTGGGCCCCTAGAAGTATCTGATCATTGTCCGGTGTGGATTGATGTGGCCTGGGGTGTTCCTCCCTTTGGATCTTTTCGGTGGCGTTTTCCTTCTTACTTGCAAGATGACCCTGATTTTATAGCCTATCTTAGTACTCGCTGGGATGACTTACTGATTACCAATGGTCAACATCAATCTACTCCTGACCTTTTTTGGGAGACGGCCAAGGCAGTACTTCGGGGGGACATTATTTCGTACGTTGCCGCTCGTCGTAAACGTATCTCCTCTGGTATTCTTCGGCTAGAAAAACAATACTCACACTTGAAAGCTCAGTATCTTCGTCATCCTACTCGTATATTGCGGGAGGAACTTAATGCGGCTCAGGTAGCCCTTAACGCTTTATTGCATGACCGTACCAAACGATCACTTTTTTACAGAAAATATCGTTTCTATCGGTATGGCAATCGAACCGGAAAAATGTTAGCTACCTTGACTAAGAACTGGCAAGATGATCGTTATATTTCAAAAATTCGGCTATCAAATGGCGCTTATACTACCAAGACAGCAGATATAGCAGATGCCTTTTACCAACATTTCTCCACTTTTTATGCCAGTCCAGGACCTCATTGTGGTCCTGATATTCTTGATTATCTAGAAGATGCAGGTATGCCTAAGTTCACGGATCTGCAACGGTCTGTTTTGGGTGGACCCTTTCGGGGCACGGAACTTCAGAAAGCGATTAAACATTTGCGTTCGTGTACAGCTCCGGGTCCCGACGGGTTTTCCTCAGAATTTTATAAGATGCTCTCTTTGCAGGTATGTGGACCCTTATTAGGATATTTTACTAGGGCGCTGGAACGGGGAGAGTTTCCTTTACATGCTAATTCTGCCACCATCACTCTCTTGCCGAAACCGAGCAAATCGCGAGACGAACTTGATTCTTATCGTCCCATTTCACTTATCAATGTTGATTTGAAAATATTAGCTCGTTTGCTGGCGGATCGGCTGACCCCTCTGCTGCCTCATGTTATATCTCCGGCGCAGGTGGGATTTGTACAGGGCCGACACTCTGTGGTCAACGTTCGTAGGGTGCTATTGGCTGTATCTAGGGCACAGGCGACTTCTACGTTTGGTCTCTTGGCGAGTCTGGATGCAGCTAAGGCTTTTGATCAAGTCCGTTGGCCGTATCTTTTCCAGGTTTTAGACTATGTAGGTTTGGGGGGTTGGTTTGGTTCTGCTTTGCATGCATTATATGCCGCACCGACAGCCTCAGTCTTGGTTAATGGGATTCTGACTGATTCTTTTGCTGTGGGCCGAGGAACTCGTCAGGGTTGCCCTCTCTCCCCGTTGCTTTTCCTTCTCTATTTAGAACCCCTGTTGCGTACGATCCAACGGGATGATGAACTGGTTGGATTACCTGAGGGCTCTTCACAATTACGTGTTTTGGCCTTTGCAGATGATTTATTGCTTACCCTAGCTCATCCACATCGTTCTCTATCAAGAGCTATGGATCTCTTTGACGAATTTCATTTGTTTTCAGGGTTGACTTTAAATAAGCAGAAGTCTTTAGTGCTCCCTTTACAACTTTCTGTCCGCGAAACTTGGAGGGGTCCCTTTCCCTTGGTGTGGGCTGATTCTTCGATTCGATATTTAGGTGTTCTTATACCTAGGGATCTGACTACGCTTTACTCTATTAATGTCCTTCCTATGTTGACAGGCGCAGAACGCCGACTGCGAGCTTGGCATTCCTATCCGCTATCTCTTCTGGGGAAAATCGCCTTATATAATATGATGATGGTCCCGCAGTGGCTCTATCTTTTACAAACTTTACCTATTCTTTTACAGAGATGTCATTTGCGACGGCATCATCGTTCTCTCCGTTCTTTTTTATGGGGTGGTGGGAGGTCTCGTATTTCCTTACACTCTTTATTTTTACCTATAACTCAGGGGGGTCTTGGACTGTTACACATAGGTAGATTTAATGTGGCTTGTCAGCTTAGGCACTTGAATGATTGGTTCTGTGCTACATCTTATTTCTCTGCTACAGGGGTGGAATGCAGCTCTTTTTCTCCTTATCATTTTAGTTACTTGCTCCATGTGAAGCGCATGCCCCGCCGGAAACAACTATATGGGGATTTATTTCTCCTTCCCCTACGAAAAATTTGGAAACAGATCTGCTCTCAATTATCTCTTCGGTTTGATGTGACACCATGCTTACCAATTACTGGCAATGGAGATTTTCTCCCTGGTATGGGCCTAGACGCTTATCCCAGATGGCCGGGGAGGGGCATGCACTATTTATTTCATGTCCTCCAACCTGATGGTACTCTCCAGCCTTTTCAAACTCTATGTGATTCCTCTGCTTTGGCAGCTGGGGATTGGTTTTCTTATGGACAATTGCAACACTATGTTCATTCGCTTCCTGGTTTAGCTTTATGTGAGGATGTTCAGGAAAAATTGTCTGAAACCTTAAGTCTTACTGCTCAGGTGCGCATTCCCTTGCGCTTTCATCATCGTTCTTTGCAGGAGCTGGCTGGAGAGTTGGATTATACGACTCTGGCCGACAAGTGGTCAGCAGACTTACAGTTTTCCATTTCTGCGGATATGATAAAGAGAAGCATTTTACAAGGGACAAAATCCTTGGTTGCTGTGACTGAACGGGAACGTTATTATAAATTTGTAGTTCGGGCTTATTTTGCTCCTGTTAGAGCATTTCAAGCTCACATTTGTACTTCTGATGCTTGCTCTAAGTGTGCGACTCCTAGAGCGTCTTTGGGACATATGTTTTGGTTGTGTCCCGGTATTCGGGCCTTTTGGAAACGTCTTTGCCTATCTATTGCAGCTTTCTGGAACTGTACATGGATACCTACGAATACTTTTCTCTTCACTTTGAAGTTGTCTTTGCAACCGATTCGACCTGGAGCAGCTGAGTTTGTTCGAAAGGCCATCTTGATGGGCATCAAAACTATTCTTCAGTGCTGGCTCTCACCTCATACACCTACTGTTTCACATTGGCGGACCCAGATGATCCAACTTGCAGGGTGTGAACGATTGGATATTACGGACATGAACTCCAGACGTGGTGCATTGTACCTCAAGTGTTGGTTACCCTTTTGCTTTACTTTAACGCCAATGGTGCGCAGTAGACTTTTGAACTGACATACTGGCTTGCTGGATTATAGTGTAACTGTTCCCATGGGGGGGGGAATTGGGGGGGGGGCTTTGTTGGTGCTTACTAACTGTGTTTGATTGTTATTATTATGCACTTAAAACTAATAAACAGATTTAACCATATAACAAATCAAACAGATATAATTTTAAAACAATTTCTAAAATTTTATAAAGATCTCTATTCTTCTGAGCCTTATTTGGAGAGACAAAAAGATGGTAAAAATTTTTTAGATTTAATTAATGGACCTAAGGTTCCTGATCATATAAAACGGAGTTTAGATGAACCTATATTATTAAAAGAATTAGAAACAGCATTGAGATCTCTTAGAGTTGGATCCGCTCCAGGTGGTGATGGTTATACAGTAGAATTTTATAAAACATTTCAAAATATCCTTTCCCCACATTTACTAAATTTATATCAAACACAACTTATAAAAGGTGATATTAAAGGTACTATGGCTGAATCAATAATAATTGTTTTGCCTAAGCCAAATAAAGATCCTACTTTGGTTTCGAACTACAGGCCTATATCTTTAATAAATGTGGATAATAAACTTTTGGCGAAAATTTTGGCTTTGAGATTAGCCAAAGCTCTCCCACATATTATAGATATGCATCAGACGGGTTTCGTTGCTAAAAGACATTCCTCTAATAACTCTAGATTATTATTTCATATGTTAAATTTATCAAAAAAAATAGATGAACCAACTTTTACAGTTTCCTTGGATGCAGAAAAAGCGTTTGATAGGGTAGAATGGAATTTTATGTATCAAGCTTTAGAATGGTTTGGTATAGGTTCTGGATTTATACAAATGGTAAAAACTTTGTATAGCTTCCCGATTGCAAGATTAAATATTAATAATATGATATCTGATGGATTTCAATTGCGGAGGGGAGTTAGACAGGGTTGTCCTTTATCTCCTTTGTTATTTGATGTTATATTAGAACCCTTATTGTTAGCAATACAACAAACGGGGGAGATACAGGGTATTCCATATTCAGATATGGAATATAAAATTTCGGCTTATGCTGATGATATTTTGCTTTATTTGAAAAATCCAGAATCTACCTTATCTTCTTTATTGGAATTAATTGATAAGTTTGGTAAATTTTCAGGCTATAAAATTAATTGGAATAAATCTGAAATTATACCCTTAAATGTTCATTGTGTAAAAGGATTATTTGACGCTTTTCCGTTCATATGGAAAGAAGAAGGATTTAAATATCTTGGCATTCAAGTTAAAAATACAATTGAAGATACCGTAAAAGAAAATGAAAAATTTGTATTAAAAAAAGTTACGGAGTTATGTGAGCAATGGAACCCCTTACATATTTCTTGGTGGGGGAGAGTTCAAACTATCAAAATGATGATTTTGCCTGTAGTTTGCTACCAAATGAGTATGATACCTATTTATTTTCAGGGGTCCTTTTATAAAAAGCTTAATAGTATTTTAATGAAATTTCTTTGGCTTGGTAAAACACCTAGAATAGCCTTAGTAACTTTGCAAAAATCAATTAAGGAGGGAGGGGTAAATTTTCCAAATTTTTATAGGTATCATCAAGCCTATATTCTACGTCAGGGTATGTATTGGATCCTCCCAGAACTTATAGATAATGCACCAGATTGGTTATATTTGGAATGGCGCCTTATGTTTCCCCTAAATTTAGTTCACCTTCCAAGTATTAACATGCCTAGAAGATACAGAGAAAATAAAATATTAATGGATACTTGGAAAACGTTGAGATTTATAAGTAAATTAACACCTATCCCAATAAACAAATCAACTAATCAATCTATATGGATAAACTCCAAGATCAAAATTGGCGGAGCTCAAATCCTTTGGAAGAACTGGATTATTGCAGGCATTAGATCTTTGGATGACGTTATTTCAGAAGGTAAACTGCTAGATTTTTCACAATTGCAACATAGATTTGGTCTTAATAAAACACAAAGTTTTAAATGGTTGCAATTGAAGCAGGCCATTCAGGTTGGGTTCCCTGAATGGAAAACATTGAATAATCAATATAGTTTAAAGTTCTTATGTTTTCAAGCAGACTTCCTAGGACATCAAGCCGCATTGTGGTATAAATTAATATCTGGATATTTGAATAAAAAACCAAAAAATGGTCTAAGAGATATTTGGAGCATTGAGATTAAGCATCAAATTAATGCATCTCAATGGCCACTAATTTGGTCTTGGAGAATGAGATGTACAGTGTCAGCATCTATGAGACAAACTTGGTTCTTTTTATTACATAGAGCTTTTTGGACCCCTACACGTTTGCAAAAATTAGACAGTTCTAAGTCCAATAAATGCTGGCACTGTAATCTGGAACCAGGGACATTAGATCACTTACTGTATCATTGTCCCTACATTAAAAGTTTTTGGAATTCAATTTGGCCACAAATTAATAAATTGATGGAAAATCATATAGCAATATCATATGATACGATATTATTTGGAATGATGATGAGGAAAAAAAGTCAAATTTCACCAGAAAATAACAAGCTTTTATTAATTATGACAGGGGTTGCCATTCAGCATATAACTAATAATTGGAAAAATTATAAAAACCTAAATTATACATTTTGGTGGAATACAATATGTTATATATTTAAAATGGAAAGAACAATAGCAATACAAAGAGGGACATATACTAAATTTATAAAAATATGGGGGCCATTGACAAAATACTGCAATGAATAAATAGCAGGATTTTTCTTCTTTTCTTCTTTTAAATATCTTTTTTGTGACGCACATAGAGGGGGGGTAATGAAAATAATTTACACATAATATGTTAAAATATGTTATACAATATGTAAAATATGAATGAAAAGTAATAGAAGGGTGGGGGGAGGGAGAAGGGATAAAAATATATTTAGAATATGATGTATTAGATATAAAAATGATATTGTGTATTTATCAATTATATTTTAATATTTTGAACACTTTATGTAAAATTTAAAAATTAAAAATAATATATGAAAAGTAATAGAAGGGTAGGGGGAGGGGGAGGGGGAAAAATATATTTAGAAATATGATGTATTAGATATAAAAGTGATATTCTGTATTTATCAATTGTATTTTAGTATTTTGTACACTTTATGTAAAATTTGAAAATAAAAAATAATAAGGAAAAAAAAAAAAAGGAAATAGGTCTTTGACACTGGCAGCACTTCTTTTTTTAATGTATAATATTTCTTTATTGAGCAAATTCAGCAACGTACAGAACAAGAAAAAGAAACATACAGCCGCAGCTCCCATTGAAGTGCTAAAACAAGGCAACCAGGGAACTCAGAAACAATACAACAGGAGAGCGCCCAGGCAAAAATGCTAGAGTGCCCAATACATGGTTTTACCAGAATACCCCGCCCCCCCCAACACATCCTAAACCCCCAACCCCCCACTCCCCCAAAGATACCCCCCCAAACCCAGACCCGTGTGATTAGATGGGAAGACAAGAGAAAACTGACCAAAAAGAAAACTGACCAAAAAGAAAGAAAGGTGGAACAAGACCAAGAGGAAAGAAAGACGAAAGCAGACAACATAGAGAAAACTGCAGCACCCAACTCCCGCCCACGTCACCACAGCTGACAGGGTTAGCAGTTCAGCAACAGACTCCGCTCCCGGTGCGGTGGAGACAACCAATACCCCTCCCACACACCCTGAAATTTGGTCCACCGGCCCTCGTCCTGTCTCCCCACCATCCTGCGCTCCAGAAGCGCTAAGTCATATAGGGACAAGTGCCACTGGGAAAAAGAGGGAGCATGGGGAGCCCGCCAAGAAATTAAAATGGCCTTCTTGGCTAAAAGGAGGGCCTTGAACACCAACATCCGCTGCCCAACGGAGCAACGAGAGAGAGCCGCTCCATCATAAAAAAGGACTATAGAAGGGGTGCATGCAGGCAACGGAGGAGAGATAGAAGACAAAAAGGTCCACACTTGCAGCCAGAAAGCCCGTATCCGGGGACAGTCCCAGAACATATGTCCCAGGGTAGCAGGACTCACAGGGCACTTGGGACAACAGGCCTGAGCTGCAAAGCCTGCTCGATAAGCCCTCTGTGGGGAAATATACGCTCTGTGGAGGAATTTATATTCCTGCTCCCTATGGAGCATATTGCAGGAGAGAGCACGCAGGAAGACAAAGCAACGAGAAATCAAGGAGGACAGAATAGTGCACCCCAGGTCAGCGCTCCACGCCCCAGCCAACATGTCCGCCCTCTCAGTGGACAACGGTGACAATAGCGAAGTAACAAAGTAACGCAGGCGCGGGGCCGGATCCTCCCACAAACCCAAACTCAATCCAAGACTCTGCGCCACCGAGTGCCGCAAGGACGGCTCTCCGAGACTACGAACATAATGACTAAGCTGTAAATAACCAAATGCATCCACTTGATCCAAACCGTAGAGGGACGCCAACTCAGCAGGAGAAAGAAGAATCCCCCTCTCAGTGAGCACATCTCCCACTCTACGGATCCCATGTGCATGCCAAATCCGGAATACTTGGCTGTCACTTCCAGGACCGAACTGCGCGTTGCCCACTAAGGGCAACATTGGTGTTGCACTATAATTGACCCCCAAACGTTTGCAAAGCTGTTTCCAGATACATCTCATATATGACCACACCACATGACCCCTCTGTAAAGAGTCTAACCGAACCGACGGAGCATGCAACAAGAACAATCCCGAGACAGGGGACAGGCAGTCCCTGTCCACAGAGAAGGTCAAAAAAGAGGAACTCTCCAGACACCAATCCTGAATCTGGCGTAAGCCACATGCCAAGTTATAAGCGCGAAGATCTAGAAGACCGAACCCCCCCTGCGCCTCTGGCAGCATCAGAACGCGAAGGGGCAGGCGAGGACGCCGTCCCCGCCACAGGAAAATCCGCAAAGCACGGTACAGCTCCTCCAAATCCCTATGTCTCAACCAAATTGGTAAAGTCTGCAACAAGTAGAGCCACCGTGGCACAATCATCATATTATATAAAAAGACGCGGCCCGCAAGGGAAACCGGCAGAGCACCCCATAAGCGCAGACTCTTGACAGAAGACCGAAGCATAGGTCGGACATTAATCTCATAAAGGCGCGTCAAGGTGGAGGGAATAAGAACCCCCAAGTATTTCACCTGAGCCGAAGCCTCCTTCAGAGGAAAGTCCGACCACAGGTGAGAGATACGCAGATGAAGAGGGAGCGCTTCCGATTTAGATACATTGAGTTTGAGGCCCGAGAGCTCCCCAAACTGCTGAAACAACTCCAGCAACAAAGAAAGGTGCGAGACCGGGTCAGACAAAAGAATCATGATGTCATCCGCAAAGGCCAAGCTACGCAGGGAGGAAGCTCCCACCTCCACGCCCTCAAGCAACGGATGAGTGCGGATACAAAGCAACAGAGGTTCCAAAAATAAAATATAAAGCAAAGGAGACAGGGGGCAACCCTGCCGAGTACCCCACCGCAGGGAAAAAACCGGGGAAGCTACCCCATTGACAATCACAGCAGCCTCGGGGTTAGAGTATAGAGCACGAAGAGCGTTCAAATAATAGCCAGTCACCCCATAGCGGAGTAACAACGGGAAGAGGAAAGCCCACTCAACCCTGTCAAAGGCTTTTTCAGAATCAAAACTAATGGCCAAGGTAGGCTGTCGCCGAGAATCACAGTGGGCCAGAGCCAGTAGAAGCTTCCGAACATTATGACCTGCCTGACGGCCCTTCACAAACCCCACCTGGTCCAGTCCCACCAGTGAAGGGACAAGCGGGGCCAACCAATTAGCCAGCAGAAGGTACAGAATTTTAAGATCTACGTTGATAAGCGAAATGGGCCTATAAGACCCCACCAAGAGAGGGTCCTTCCCCGGTTTAGGCAGCACAGTTATCAGCGCCTGATTCGAACCAGGAGGAAAGGACCCCCCCTCCACCGCTCGCTCATAATACCGCCTCAACGGATCAGCCACAAACCCCTGCAAGAGACGATAAAATTCCCCGCCAAAGCCATCCGGACCCGGGGATTTACAGAGAGGCAAGGTTTTAATAACCCCCAAGACCTCCTCTCCAGTAATAGGGGAGACCAAGCTCGCACTGTCGGTCTCCGAGAGCCGAGGCAAGGGCAGCGAGTCAAAGTACGCCTGAATCGCAGAGTCCCGGTCCACCACCTCCACCGAGTAAAGAGAGCTGTAAAAAGAAACAAAAAGCTGTTCAAGTTGAGGCTAGGCTGTGACCAGCTGCCCCCCAGCTCCTCTAAGTGAGGTGATGGACGAGGACCCCCTCCGCGCCCTAGTCAACTGTGCTAACATTCTACCCGGGCGATTACCAAACCTATGAAGGCGATATTTATAATAGAAGAGCGACTTGTGTGCCCGTTCATGTAAGAGGGCATGGAGCGCTGCCTGGGCCGCCTGAAACTCATGTTTGTGGGATAGAGTGGGAGAATGTAATACTAGAAGCCTGCTCTCCCGCACTTTACGCTCGAGAGCTAATATCTTTGCCGCCATCCGTTTCCTCCGTCGGGCACAGTAGGCTATCACAGCTCCACGGAGCACCACCTTGGCTGCCTCCCAAAAAAGAGCTCCGTCATCTGCATGCACCCCGTTGAACTCAACATACTCCCTCCACTGCACTTCTAGATACTGTTTAAAATCAGGGTCAGAATAAAGTGCTACCGGAAAACGCCAGCGCCCACCCCCAGCAGGGGACCCATCAGCAAGACCAAGGTCCATCCAAACCATAGTATGATCAGAAATAGCCAACACCCCAATCTCAGCCTGATGTACTGCATAGAAGGAGGAGCGGGAGAGAAAAACATAGTCTATTCTAGAGGAGGAATCATGCACTTTGGAAGTATGAGTAAAATCCCTCTCTCCAGGATGAAGAGTTCTCCATACATCTACCACATCCAAAGCCTGCAGCCAAGCACTCAGCCCGTTATCCGACCTCCCAGAGGAACGAGAAGGCCCCCTAGAAGAATCCAGGACAGGATCCAGAATAGAGTTGAAATCCCCCAGAATAATCAAATGGGTCCCAGGTAACAAGGTCACCGACAGGATCACCCCCAGAAGCTTCTTATAAAAAGACCGTTGGGCAGTATTGGGAGCATACACTGACAGTAAGAGTACCGGGCGCTGGTACAATGTACCCTGGACCAGTACATAGTGACCCTCCGAGTCGGAAAGGACCCGAGAGTGAACAAAAGGGATGGACTTATGTAGCAGGAGAGCCACCCCGGCCTTAGCCTTAGAAGAAGAAGCAGAATAACATTGTCCTACCCAGGACTGCCTCAGCTTACCATGTTCTTTCTCGGAAAGCTTAGTCTCCTGCAGGCCCACTATATCTGCCCGATGCCGGGCTAAATGCTGCAAAATCTTGGTTCTCTTTATCGGAGAGTTAATACCCGACACATTCCACGTCACACAGCGCACTCCCCTCTTAGGCGTCATTCAGAAGAAAACCAACATGGTCTACAAAATAAAGGAGTAGAAAACTCCTGCCGAGAGTCCCAGCCCTCCTCCCGACAGCCACCCATCCAGCGCGCACACACAGACCTCCCACCATCAACCACACCGATCCTAGTCCCCCACCCCTCCATCCACTATCCCTCTTCAACCCCAACTCCCCCCTCCCAGACCCCCCCGCCCCACCCTAGCCCAACTCCCCCTCCCACCCTCCCTACCCCCCCTCCCAAACCCAACGTCCCCCTCCCTTGCCCCCTCTGATACCCCAGCCCACCACTCCAGAAGAGGGTACACCAAGGGCCCAAAGTCCCTCCCCCCCTCAACCTCCCATACAGATACCAAGCAGTACAAAGCAAGAAGGAGAAAAGGCAAAAGCCAAGGGGCAAATACCAGCAACAACAGCAGGACCCCATAGGGAAAGAGCATCTAAAGGAAGAATAAAACGCAAAGTCTCACCCCTGCAGACCACAACAACAATCTAGCTCAAAGAGCCAGAGAACAGTGTCCAGAACAAACCAAAGTGACCCCCAAGAAGGAGCCACTAAACAGAGATAGCCAAAATAATATGAGCCATCATGTCTCAAGGGGAACACCTCCAGGATCCCACGGGCACTCCCCCACTCATAGCAGACCAGAACCTCCAGCCACTGTCAGGGTCCCTCAAGTGCTCGGCTCCAGATCAGGATACCACAGAAGAACCTGAGCCCGGGCGGCCTCGCTGGTTTCAAAGAGAAAGGGTTGACCCCCATGAAGCACCCGGAGCTTGGCAGGATATTGCAAAGTGAAGCGCAGCTTTTTCTCGGTGAGTTGCTTGCAGACAGTCGAGTAGCCTCGGCGGAGAGATGCCACCTGTGCAGAATAATCCTGGAACATCAGGATACGCTGGTTCTGGAACTGTAAATCCTTTTTCTGGCGATAGGTGCGAAGCAGAAGATCTTTGATAGCAAAATTGAGGATGCGGAGGATTACCACGCGCGGCCTGGTCGAGCCCTCCTGCCTCCTGCCCAGCCGATGTACCCGTTCTATACGCAAGGGACCCAGGCCCCGCGTAGCCAGCAGCTCAGTCGTCAGCCATGCTTCTAGGGTAGGCAGGAGATCTCCATCCGATATTGTTTCTGGGACCCCCACCAGGCGCAGATTATTTCGTCTGGAGCGATTCTCCAGATCCTCCATCTTCTCCTCACATTGCCCCACTTTGCGCTGTAGTTGCTGTATCTCTGCCTGCATAAAGGTAATGGTGTCCTCTGCAGTGCTGATCCTCTGCTCAGCTTCAGAAACGTGATTGTTGAACTCAGCCACTGATGTAGAGAGGGTTGCTATGGACTCCTGTACTTTATCCAAGCGCGTCCCCAGCGCCAGCACGACTGCCTCCGTGAGGCGCGCAATCATGTCCGCCCCCACTGAATCAGCAGCGTCTCCCGAGCCGGCCATTTTGCCTTCCGTGCCAGACCCCGATTTCAGTCTTTCGCGCTACTTTTTACCCGCCTTCGCCGCCATGTCTCCACTCCCTTTTTGTACAAATTTGTCCATAAAGCCCCAAGGAGTCGGAAGAAAACGCTTGGTGGCGATTTTACTCGCTGAATCTGGGTCCGGGAGGCCGAGGCAGGGGAAGAGCAGCGGAGTTCAAGGAAAACGCGTCTTCCCTGCTCTCGGCACGGCCATGCCCCCTCCTGGCAGCACTTCTTAAACATTGTCATAGGCTTTGACATGGGGAAAACTTGTTTGGCTAGACCAGACTCAATGGTTAATTAAATATGACTGCCGAAAACACCCTGAGGCAGAGCCTGAGGAAAAAACGGACTGAAAATAAAAGAAATGTGGTTGTTGTTTTTTTTTTTTAAAGAACTTAACAAAACTCAAAGGAAAAGATTGCTTAAAAAAGCAGAAGGAAAAACGGAACGGGAAGGCAACAGCAACTGACAGTCAGAAAAAAATTTGATTTATTTGCTCTGTGGAAAATGCAGAACTGAGGTGCCACGAGCCTATGTCGGGTGGGAAGGCACTCGGGCATGCACAGTGTGGGCATTCGCGAAGTTTCAAAAAACTTAAACTGGAGATGTACTTTTAAAACTGTCCATACCGGGGCTCCGTGGATGATGTCACCCACATGTGAGAATATGCTGCCTGCTTGAACTGGGATAAAGTGAGGGCTGCCACCTTGTTTTAAATTTGGAAAGATATGGGGCACAGCTGTGGTATTCAGTTGCAGTTTTCCAGGGCCATATGAGGCAGATTTACATATAATTCAGAGGTAGTAAGCATGGAATTTATTGAATACTTCGAAAGTAGTCCAACTCTGACTACCTCCTGTCCCCCCTCACAATATCTTTAATCACCCAGACCCTCAGAAATGCCACCAAGATACTCAAGTGTGTTTCATAATATCTGGCTTAATGCATTTAATCTTCACCAGGTCTCTTATAATGATTTGTGATATTTTTTATGTTGAATATAGTTGTGTCTTTCAAAACAATAAATAATTTATAATAAATATAATGAATATATTTTGTGCTAGTAATTCTTTTTATATTTAAATGTTTTTATTAAGGTTTGCAAGAAAAAGTTGCAAGTAAAAGATCATAGCAGAGTAATCCAGAAACTTGCACATGTGCAGAACACAAACTCCCACCATCCCTCCGCCCACACCATCCCCCCTCCCACCAACAACAGTAATGTCAACAGTCATGTTAACCAGTGACGTGTGACTCCCTTCACAAGTTCAGTAATCGTCCACGGGTGTAAGGTCCATCCAAAAATGTTCCCAAATCTGACAGAAGCGGCGACCTGGGCCCAGGTCAAAGTCACCAGCCTGTCTCCGCTCCAAAGAGGCTTGCACTATCATCAGAGCACTCCACTGACTATAAGTCGGTGGATCCGGTGATATCCAGTTTGTCAATATGACTTTCTTTCCCAAAAGCACAGTCCGCGCTACAAAAGATGTCATCCCTTTCAATTTCGGTGCAGCAATAGTATAATAGCCAAATAAGGCTCTGGGCATAGGATACCAACGTCTACCCCAGAGGGATTTAATATAGGTGCCCAGAT
Organism: Geotrypetes seraphini; assembly: GCF_902459505.1. NCBI lineage: Eukaryota > Metazoa > Chordata > Amphibia > Gymnophiona > Dermophiidae > Geotrypetes > Geotrypetes seraphini. Next base: position 64,269,501 of record NC_047090.1, on the reverse strand, counting down.
CAAGCCAGAACTAGAGAATCAAAGGATAAGTCCAAAGCATGTGCCCCAATGAAGCATGTGCCTGTACACACTTGGGGCAATTATGAGTGAAAGTAATTTCCATCCAAGCTGACCTTTCAGGGGGAATGTAAAGCCGCAGGACCACCTTAAATTGTAATTCACAGTGAGTAACATTGGCAGACACTCTCTTGATGGTTTTCAGCACCTGTTGTAACTGTTGAGCTGTCAAAGAACACTGCAGGTCTTCCGCCCAAGCGGCCGCCAAAATGTCCAGATTAGGTCCCGCTTGGCAATCCGCTTGGAGACCCATTAAATGAAATTTAAGAGGGATCCTCTGTTGAGCTGATAAACTAAAAAGCTCAGAAAGTGCTTCACGACTGTCCTCCTTAAGATGTTCAACTGGAAAAGACTGCACATAATGTCGTATCTGGTAATAAGCAAATATATCTGTAGCTGGCAAATCAAACGTACAACATAAAGTTGGAAAGGAAGCCAAAATTCCATCCTCCGAGTACAACTGAAATAAATATCGGAGTCCCTTTACAGCCCATCATTGAAATGAAACATTTTGCAGTCCCGGCAAAAATGCACCTTTGCCCTGAATAGGTAAATACAGAGGCCCTGATTCTCCAAAAGTGCGTCCCGATTTTAGGCAGCTGTAGGCGTCCTACAGCTGTCTAATCAGACAATCAGGATGCACGTTTTTTTTAAAAAAATGCTCCCCAGGCAGGCCGCCTATATTGAAGGCGAGGCCCGCAAGACACCTAGGCCCTGATTCTGTATAGGATGCCCGGGAGAGGCGTCCTATTCAGAATCGGCCTAAACTAAACCCCGATTCTGTAAACCGGCGTCCATGTTACAGACGCGGGTTAGAGAATCGGGTTAGATTAGACACGGCCCGCTACACTTATCGCGGCAAGGGATCTCACTGCCGCTATAAGTATAGCGGGCCATGGCCCCCTGAGCGATCGCTGGCAGGAGGGTGCCCAAACCCTCCTGCCCGAAGATGCACCCCCCCCGACACTACCGACCGCCCCCCCCCCGACACTACCGACCACCCCCCCCCGACATTACCGATCTCCCCCCCGACAATATCGATCGCTGGCAGGAGGGTGCCCAAAGCCTCTTGCCCGAAGATGCACCCCCCCGACACTACCGCCCGCCCCCCCTACACTACCAACCGCCCCCCCTGACATTACCGATCTCCCCCCCCCGACAATATCGATCGCTGGCAGGAGGGTGCCCAATCCCTCCTGCCCGAAGACGCACCCCCCCCCGGCGCTAACAACCCCCAAACCTCCACTCCACCAAACCTGTTCTTCCGGCGAGATGGGTCTTGCACGTCCAGCCGGCAGGCAAGCCTCGTCGTAATGAGGCGGGTCCGCCCCTTCCCGCCGAAGCCTAAGGCCTGATTGGCCCAGGCTCTAGAAGCCTGGACTAATCAGGCCTTAGGCATAGCGGGTCCGCCCATCCCCACTTAATCTAAGGCCTGATTGGGCACCCTCCTGCCAGCGATCGATATTCTCGGGGGGGAGATCGGTAATGTCGGGGGAGGGGGGCGGTCAGTAGTGGGGGGGGGGCGGTCGGTAGTGTCGGGAGGGTGCGTCTTCGGGCAGGAGGGATTGGGCACCCTCCTGCCAGCGATCGGACAGGCCGCGGCCTGCTATACTTATAGCGGCAGAGAGATCCCTTGCCGCGATAAGTATAGCGGCTGCGTCTACTTACAATGTAGACCAGCATTTTGCTGGCCTACATTTTAAGCTTCTCCTCAACTAGGGAGACGCGTAGGGCCGCCTAGGTTCAGCCTAAGGCCCTTAGACGAGCTTAGGCATCTTGCGGATCTCCCTAGGCTCCCGGAGGCGCCTTCAGATCTGCCTGGGGAGCATTTTTTTTTTTAAAAACGTGCATCCCGATTGGCTGATTAGACAGCTGTAGGACGCCTACAGCTGCCTAAAATCGGGACGCACTTTTGGAGAATCAGGGCCAGAGAAACCAGAAGACAGTTTAGCACTTTTACAAATCCACCGCCACATCCGCCTAGCCGGAGCAAAAATGGGGTAATTTGCTACTACCAGGCGGAGCGACGGGTCGGTAGCATGTAACACATAACTAATATGGTAGGGAACCAATAATGACAGTTCTATGGAAGTTGCTGAAAAGTGAGAAGTGCCTCTAAACCAATCATTAATGTATCGCATCTGGCATGCCAAGGCATACCAGCGAATATTCAACAAGCCATATCCTCCCTTTTCCCTAGGGATACACATGCGAGGGAGTGTCATAGAAACATAGAAAGTGACGGCAGAAAAAGGCCGAGGCCCATCGAGTCTGCCCACACCGCTGTCATGCGAGGGCGACGGCCCCCCCATATAAAACATTGTAATCCCCAAGTGAGATGGGTGTTATGGGTTTGGGATAGTAATAAAGGAAGTACCTGGAATTGGTACAACCATTTGGGAAAAAGCACCATATTGTATAAGGCTACCCGTCCCGCTACTGAAAGGGGAAATGTGGACCAATTTTGAAGACGTTGTAACATATCAAGCAGTAAAGGGGAGATGTTACATTTGTAAAGGGTCTTAAGGTCTCTAGAAATCCATACTCTCAGATATTTTATAGAGTTCGTAGCCCACGTAAAAGGAAACTCCCCCACCCAAGACTGTTGCAGAGCAAGCGGGCTAGCCAAAGCAGTGGATTTCCTATAATTTAAAGTAAACCCCAAATAAAACTGTAATTCCTCCAAGGCTTGTAATAGATGGGGAATGGAGTGACTCGGTCTAGTTAATGTGAATAACAGATCGTCTGCGAAAGCTATTTGTGCTAGTAATTCTTTATGATACTTAGCTTAAAGTGGTCGAGTTCTAAGGGATACAAAAGCCGACATGTTTCACCTGGTCCTTGAAGGGTTTCTTTAGGGCTACTATCCCTTTATGAAGCTAATCTTCCACGTTGCGACCACTGAGTTCCTGTTGTCAAGAATCTTGACAGGAACTCGGTGGTCGCGACGTGGAAGATTAGCTTCATAAAGGGATAGTAGCCCTGAAGAAACCCTCGGGGTGAAACATGTCGGCTTTTGTATCCCTTAGAACTCGACTACTTTAAGCTAAGTATCATAAAGAATTACTAGCACAAAATATATTCATTATATTTATTATAAATTAATAATTATTTATTGTTTTTGAAAGACACAACTATATTCAACATAAAAAAATATCACAAATCATTTTAAGAGACCCGGTGAAGATTAAATGCATAAAGCCAGATACTATGAAACACACTTGAGGATCTTGGTGGCATTTCTGAGGGTCTGGGTGACTAAAGATATTGTGAGGGGGGTCAGGAGGTAGTCAGAGTCGAACTACTTTTGAAGTATTAGATTCTAAACTCTCTCATTATTATTGAAACATGCTGTCCATATAATTTGGAATTTCTCTAAAGCATATGTTTTTTTGGTGGAAAGTTTCTACACACAAGCAGTGATTTTTTAGTATACACCTAGTGTGAATGATAAAGCATATTCATTAAGGATATCCTAAAAACCTGACCTGTTTGTAGCCTTCAAGGACCAGGAATGAATTGTACCACAGTAGAGTATGGAAATCACAATACTACAACAGGACTACTAGTTTTTCTGAGGCTCATTTTTAAAGGATATAAACATCTCTTTAGTGTCTCCATTTACTTGAGCTTTCTTCTACGATTTTCAGGCGTTAGAACTTTGTCTACAACACAGCAATGACTTCCATATGTTTACCAGTTTTGTTTGGCAGTGAAACACATAGAAGTCAGTCAATCTTATTGCTTTAATGTTATATTTATTGAAAGCTTCTATACCGGTACTAATGACTGGAAGCCAATTCACAGCGGTTAACATGAGCTTCTGTAATGATGTTGCAGTAATCAGTACCTGCTGTGGCCCTGCTGGCTTCTTTTGGTACGACTCACTCTCCCTGTCACTTCTTGTTTCCTTATAGGCTGGAGACAGCAGAGATAAGCCTGTGGGGCTGCAGCATGCAGTGAGTATATGAATTGCTACTGCTGCTGCTGGTAACACCTCGGAGATATACTAGGGATGGATGGGGTGGGAGGGGCCAGAGAAAGGGCAGATGCTGGGCTGCTAGTAGAAGTTTTTTTTTTTTTTTTTTAAGTTTTATTAGGATTTTATATACCGCCTATCAAGGTTTTCTAAGCGGTTTTTACAATCAGGTACTCAAGCATTTTCCCTATCTGTCCCGGTGGGCTCACAATCTATCTAACGTACCTGGGGCTATGGAGGATTAAGTGACTTGCCCAGGGTCACAAGGAGCAGCACGGGGTTTGAACCCACAATCCCAGGGTGCTAAGGCTGTAGCTTCAACCACCGCGCCACACACTCCTAAAAGAGGAGTGATGGGTAAACCTGAGCCTACCCAGGCCAACCTGTAGCTATACCAGAGCTAAAAATAAGAGGCTTAATGAATAATTGACCTAATATTAGCACAGAATGAATTCTTTAAGATGACTTTAGGGCCAGGTTTCACTTTTGATGCTAAAAGTGAGATTTTTAAAAAAAAATTAATCAGTAACATATTAACATTAGAAAAATAAATCTTGGCTTTCAGAGTTTTTCAGGTTTTAGAATTTCAGATAAAAAGTTAGTCGACCTGTATTAGGAAATTTACCATAATAATAAACAGGATACTATATGATATTAATTTTTGCTATGTTCTACCATGGATAAAAAAAATATATACTTTTTGCTTTGTTGGTGAATTTTGTGGGGGAGGGGGGCAATGGTTGGGTACCAGACACTGAGTAACTCATTTCCTCTGCCTCCACCCAGCCTTTGTCACTTGTTTTCACTTTCCTCTTCATTCCCCATTCCCAATAATACCTCTACTACTACTAAAATTCAAATAAAAATACTGTAGATGGCAGGGATCACCAAGCCCTGCTGACATCAGCTGAAGAAATCTGAAGCCCAATTCAGCTGAGAAATGAAGGAGCAGAGCCCTCAGCGACAGCACTTTGAACGCTGGCAGGTTAGCACTGCCTAATGTTGATGCCACAAAATCAGTATCAAGAAATGCTCCATGCTCGCAGTGCTGCCATCAGTAGCCTGAAGTACTGCAATTGACTGCCATGCTTCTTCACTTCTCAATTGATTTAGACTCTGGCGAAGAGCCTAGGGGATCCCTGCTAGTTACAGAAATGGCACACCCAGTTGCTTAGGGAGCCTGAGGCAAAAGTAGAGGGGCACAAGCCCACTCACGGCTACACCCATGGTTTAGATCACATCTTAAAACTGTATGACTTACCTCAATAAGCCATGGTTTAAGTTTATCATCAATGATAATATCATATCCATAGCATTCAAAACAGTGTTTGTCATTGTTCATTACAGGCTGAAAAAAGTAGCAAAACAAATACAGTATATTACACATGAAAGACAGAGAATAGTCTTAAAACAATATCTTCAGAACTGAATCTACTGGTGATGAATCATTTTCATTTTCTTTTTTTCTGTGCTGCCCATTACACGTTAGGGTACTTTCATAAAATAATTGTCAATAAACCATACTTACTGTATGTGTATGATAATTTTGTATACGTCATCTAAATAGGGAAAAGAAAGCTGCAGTTTGGTCCATCTGAAAGTACGAAATCATTTTATAAAAGGCTTGCAAAGCACTGAGGCTTTTATAAAAGACAGAGTACAACCAAATGCACATTTGGTGTGATACATAACAAAAAAGACGATTTAATACATGAATACAGTAAAATAAAGAATGGCATCAGTAGGGCGTTTATATACAGTCATGTGAAAAAATTAGGACACCCCATGAAATATTCAGTTCTTTCTTAAGAAATGTTCGCATATCTATGCAAATCTCTTTTTTATTTATCTCTGGAAAAGAAAGTGATGTAATTGCAGGTAAACAACAAAACTTTTCCTTGATTTACTCATGAAACAAAACATATCCACAAAAATGTATATTCTAACTAAGGAATAAATTAGGACACCCTAGACCAGCGATGGCGAACCTATGGCACGCGTGCCAACTGTGGCACGCGAAGGACTTGCAGCTGGCACACGCAGGGCCGCCATCAGGGCAGTACTATCAGGGGGTGCACAGGAGAGAGAGCTGAACGGGGACAATGGGGGACCCGCGGGGTTAAATATAACTCGAGCCGCGAGGCTCGTCTTCTACTCCGACTGCCCTGCCGCTCACACAGCCGATCGGAAATCTTCCCCGACGTCAGCGCTGACGTCGGAGGAAGGGCTTAAGCAAAGCCCGCCCTCCGACGTCAGCGCTGAAGTCGGGGAAGATTTCCGATCGGCTATGTGTGCGCGGCGGGACAGGCAGGAAATAGAAGACAAGCCTACGCGGCTCGAGCTACATTTTGCTGAGAAAGTTGCTAAGATGGGCTGGGAGACAAACGGGGAACACAAAAGGGGGAGGGAGTGCGTTTTGGACACAAGGCATGAACTTGGGAGAAAGGAAGGGAGGGAAAGAGATGCTGAGGTGGGGGAGGGAATGGGTTTTTGGACACAGAAAGCATGAACTTGGGAGAGAGGAAAGGAGGGAAAGAGATACTGAGGTGGGGGAGGGAATGGGTTTTTGCACACAGAAGGCATGGACTTGGGAGAGAGGAATGGAGGGAAAGAGATGCTGAGATGGGGGAGGGAATGGGTTTTTGGACACAGAAAGCATGAACTTGGGAGAGAGGAAAGGAGGGAAAGAGATGCTGAGGTGGGGGAGGGAATGGGTTTTTGGACACAGAAGGCATGAACTTGGGAGAGAGGAAGGGAGGAAAAGAGATGCTGAGGTGGGGGAGGGAATGGGTTTTTGCACACAGAAGGCATGGACTTGAGAGAGAGGAAGGGAGGGAAAGAGATGCTGAGGTGGGGGAGGGAATGGGTTTTTGGACACAGAAGGCATGAACTTGGGAGAGAGGAAGGGAGGGAAAGAAATGCTGAGGTGGGGGAGGGAATGGGTTTTTGGACACAGAAGGCATGGACTTGGGAGAGAGGAAGGGAGGGAAATAGATGCTGAGGTGGGGGAGGGAATGGGTTTTTGGACACAAGGCATGAACTTGGGAGAGAGGAAGGGAGGGAAATAGATGCTGAGGTGGGGAGGGAATGTGTTTTTGGACACAGAAGGCATGGACTTGGGAGAGAGGAAGGGAGGGAAAGAGATGCTGAGGTGGGGGAGGGAATGTGTTTTTGGACACAGAAGGCAAGGACTTGGGAGAGAGGAAGGGAGGGAAAGAGATGGTTGTGTACACGGGGAATAGAAGAAAGGAGAATTTTTGGTCATAGGGAGGGAGTGAGGTACAGACAGTGGCATACCAAGGTGGGGGTGGGGACGGTCTGCCCCGGTTTTAAGCCCCAAGGGGGTGCACAGCTGGCCACCCTCCAGTGTTCTCCCTAGGCTGGCAAACTGCGTCTCTTTAGCCACTTGAGTGCCACCGCCGCCATTGGGAACAGGCCGGTGCCAAGTTCTCCCTGCTTTTCCCTGTGGGGCCGACCAACTCTTGCCACCCGCGTCAATTCTGATGTCGGAGAGGACGTTCTGGGCCAGCCAATCGCTGCCTGGCTGGCCCAGAACGTCCTCTCCGATGTTAGAATTGACGTCGAGTGGCGAGAGTTGGTCGGCCCCGTGGGGAAGAGAAGCAGGGCGAACTCGGCGCCGGCCTGTTCCCAATAGCAGCAGTGGCAGCCTATTCCCCAGTGGCGGTGGCAGCATTTTCCCAATGGTGGTGGCATAGGGGAGGGCAAGGAGAAAGAAAGAAAGAAAGGGGGGGACAGGGAGTCAAAAAAAAAAAAAAAGAAAGAGGGCTGGGTGAAACAAAGAAAAATGGGGCACGGAGAGAGAGAGAAAGACAGACATACAGAATGAAAGGCGGTATGGAGAGAGAGAAAAAGAAAGAAGGGGGCAGGGTGAAACAAAGAAAAAGTTTGGTGAGGGAATGAGGTCTGGAGGAGAGAAAGCATACAGGAGGCTGAAAAAGGGAAGAAATATTGGATGCACAGTCAGAAGAATAAAGTGCAACCAGAGACTGATGAAATTACCAAAGGTAGGAAAATGATTTTATTTTCAATTTAGTGATCAAAATGTGTCCGTTTTGAGAATTTATATATGCTGTCTATATTTTGCACTATGGCCCCCTTTTACTAAACCGCAATAGCGTTTTTTAGCGCAGGGAGCCTATGAGCTTCAAGAGCAGCGTGGGGCATTCAGCGCAGGTCCCTGCGCTAAAAACCACTATCGTGGTTTTGTAAAAAGGGAGGGGGAATATTTGTCTATTTTTGTATAGTTGTTACTGAGGTGACATTGCATAAAGTCATCTGCCTTGACCTCTTTGAAAAACAGCGGAATATAAATGATAATTAACATTTTCTCTGCATACAGCGTGCTTTGTGTTTTTAAAATTGTATTGTTGGTAGATCATTTTGACTTGGCCACAAAGGTAAGGGAGGGAGGGGAGCTACTGAAAGAGTCTACCTTGACGTGGTTGCAGGCTTACAAATCTTTTGGTCAAAGAGTGCGGCGACAGAGAAAAGTATGTGTGTATTCGGCCCATGAATGAAATCATTAAAACATTATAAATTGCCAATAAATTGAAATGAAAACCAAAGGATTGTGAATCAAATTGATTCTCTGACAATACAAAGATTCCAACCTTTAAAAATGATGTTACATAGTTCAGGAAACTTGATAAAGAGTTTTTAGATACTAAAATCTTGTTATTAAGGTTTAATTGACGTGCTGGCACTTTGAGGAAATTCTTTGGTTTTGTGCGGCAGTTTGGGCACTCGGGCTCAAAAAGGTTAGCCATCACTGCCCTAGACCCTAATAGCTAGTGTTACCCCCTTTGGCTGAAATAACTGCAGTGAGACGTTTTTTGTAGTCATCTACCAGTCCCTGACATCGGTCTAAGGAAAGTTTGGCCCACTCCTCAATGCAGAATTCTTTCAGCTGTGAGATGTTTGAGGGGCTTCTTACATGTTCAGCCCGTTTCAAATCACCCCACAGCATCTCAATGGGATTAAGATCAGGGCTTTGACTCGGCTACCCCAAGACTCTCCATTTCTTAGTTTTCAGCCAGTCCTTGGTGCATTTACTGGTATGTTTTGGGTCACTGTCTTATAGCAGGGGCCAGTTTTGCTTCAGCTTTAATTTTCTTACAGATGGTCTCACATGCTCCTCAAGCACCCTCTGATACAGGGTAGAATTCATGGTGTATTCTATGATGGTGAGCTGGCCAGGTCCTGTTGCAGCAAAGCATCCCCAAACCATAACACTTCCACCTTCATGCTTCAGTTGGTATGAGTTTCTTTTCCTGGAATGGTGTATTTGGTGTATGTCAAAAACGAATGATGAAAGATGTATATCAACAAAAACTAAACAAGTACTACAACAAGTTGATATTAAGAAAATTACTTATCAGGAGGAAAAGATCTCAGATTTTACCACATAGGGAACATATATGTTTTCTCCCTATATTTTTGTGGCAATGGTTGTCTTTCATTGATCAAAAACCTCCTTTTTGTGTGAACAACTAATCATTTTTAATGCATAAATGCGTTTTTTATTTTAATCTTTTTATCTTATTCTTTATCTTTTTCTAATCTTAGAATGAGACTGATATCATGAATATAACAGATACCAAAGGCTAAATCAAGTAAAAAGACGTTACTTATCTTCTTCTTTGTAAAAGTAGAAGCCTTTAAGGAAAGTGCTGAGTGCTACGATGAAAAGTGCTGAGTGCTTAGATGAAAGTGCTTCAAATAGAAGGTGCTTCAAAGATAAAGTGCTAAATGCCTGAAATAGAAAAAGTATATTGCACAATGAATAAAGTGCAAATGCTTAAACGTTGCCACAGTATATTGAATTCAAATGGCAAAAAATGGCACTTATCTTAAGATGCTGACAAGCTAAAGTCACTCCAACGGCTAAAAAGCTCGAAGCTGAAGATAGCACTCAAAAAGCAACTTTTCCCTGGTTATATATTCGGTTATTCATTCAATCCACGGGCCCCGTTTCGCCCAAGAAGGGCTTCATCAGGAAGCTCTCTTAAACATAAGTACAATAAATACAGTTAGAAAAATCATTCTAAGTAGATTAAATATTGAGTATATTCATACAAACTTACTTTGTGTCTGCTAGGAATCAATTCAGTACACAAACTGCCAAATGTAAAATGGCGCTTTTATCTAAAAAGACGCTTGCACATGCGCATTTTCATCACGGAATTTAAAGTGATATTCCGTGTGTATATAGCTGATATGTGAAAACGAAAAAGAAAAAGAAAAAGCAAAATATATATATATCAGACATTCTAGAAGACCATCCATCATTCTGTAGTATTAGATGAAGCTAGACCATTCAACTTTCGTGTTCAAACCTTGTGGATACACACTATTTAATCTGAAAATCCATCTGGACTCACGTTGCTTCAGACGTCCAATTCGATCTCCTCCCCTAGATGACTTGGGTTCTATGTCAATTACAAAACAGCGTAAATTGTAAAAAGAATGTCCTTTTGATTGACAGTGTTCCACGATCACTTCAGAACTACGACCCAACTTTAAATTTGACTTATGTTCACGCATGCGTGTTCTTAAATCACGTGAAGTCATGCCAACGTAAATTTTGTCACACGGACAAATAATTAAATAAATTACAAAGTTGGTTTTGCAATTGGTAAAGTTCCTTAAAGTGTATCTTCTTAAATCTTGAGGATTAATGAATTCCTTACATTCTTTAGTGATTTGACAAATATTACAACCACCACACCTATAATGTCCTAACACAATGTCTTTAAATGAGCATTTTGATGAAAGGGACGAAGGACTAAGAATTTCTTTTAGATTTTGATTTCTAGAGAAAGCAATTCGCAGTTTACTATTTTCAAAGCAAGGATGTAGATTAATGATCTCCCAGTTTCTTCTAATAATGTCCGCTGCTGTCTTACTATTGGAACAATATCTCATAATGAATGTATGTTGATCTTCATCTTGAGTAGAGGTGCCTTTCAGTTGTTGTAGTAAATGATCACGATTCAAATACTTGGCACGCTTTCGGGCTTGATGTAACGTATTTTTAGGATATCCTCTCAATGTAAGTTTTGATGATAAATCTTTTGATTGAATGTTGAAATCATTGAGAGAAGAACAGTTCCTTCTGATTCTGACCATTTGAGAGAAAGGGAGACTTTCTTTTAACTTTCTCGAATGACTGCTATCAAATTGCAAAAACGTATTGCGGTCTGTTGGTTTGAGATATACTTTCGTAGAGAAATTATTGTATGAATCCAAAAAGATATCTACGTCCAAAAATTGTATATTGTTGGTTGAAGATTTTAAGGTAAATTGGATATGTATATCACAAGTTCCCAACCAAAAATAAAATTGATTTAACTCAGAAAGGGTTCCACCCCACAGCATGAAAATATCATCAATGAAGCGATACCAGCATAAAATTTTTTCTGCAAATGGGGAATGTTGTACCCATTCTTTTTCAAAATTACTCATGTAGAGGTTAGCGATTGACGGTGCAAACGCTGCCCCCATCGCTACTCCTGAAGATTGCAAATAAAGCTCATTGTTGAACATAAAAAAATTTTCGGTGACGGCTAGTCTAGTAATCTGAGTCAGGAATTCAAAAGGAATCAACTGTGGTCTAGGGAGATTTTCCAACGTATCTTTAACAATCTGAACTGCTGCTTTTTGGGGAATGGACGTATATAAAGAAACAACGTCTAATGTAGCCATAATACAAGGTGAATTTAAATGAATATTATTTAACAGTCGCAAAAAATGTGCTGTATCTTTGATGTATGAATCACTCTGCATGACTTGATTTTGAAGAAAGAAGTCAACAAATTTACTGAGGGGTTCTAGTACAGAATTTCTAGATGAAATAATAGGTCTACCTGGGGGATGATGTAAATCTTTATGGATTTTTGGTAAAAAATACAAAATTGGTGTAACCGGATGAGATTTATTCAAAAATCTTACATCCCTTCCAGTTAAATATCCGTCTTTACGTCCCTTATCAGTTAATTTTCTGATCATATTTTGTAGTCTCTTAGTTGGATCTAACTTGATTTTTTTATAAACAGTGGGATCACTAAGTTGTCTAAACGCTTCATTCATATATTGACTCTTATTTAAAACTACGACTGCACCTCCTTTATCAGCCTTACGTATGATAATTGAATCATCTTCTACCAGTTTTTTTAAGGCTAATCTTAATTCTTTATTTAGATTATTAAATCCATCCCTTTGTTCTAAATTGCTAGATTTAATTTCTTTTAAAACATTATTTTTGAACATATTTAAGATATTATCTAAAGGGCCTGGAGGATACCAATTTGAATGAGGAGACAATATAGAGTGATCAACAGATTCCCTACCGTGAAAAAAGATTTTTATTTGGAGATTCCTAATGAATTTCTCCAAATCTATGTTAAATTGAAAAAAATCAAATTTTTTTGATGGAACAAATGATAATCCACAGTTCAACAATTGGATTTCTTGAGATGACAAAAATCGATCAGATAAATTAACTACAGCAGGATCCATTATTATGGTTGTTGTTGATGGTGCTGGGACCTCGTAAAGGGCCGTCCTCTTTGAAACCATTTTCCTCTTGTATTTCCCTTTCTTCCGCGATTGGTTCTTTGAGGTAAAAAATTCCCAGAACCGCTACTGTTAGAAGATGAAGATCTATTGTCCAAGCTAGTGTTACTTGTATAAATGTTTGTAGATGAATCTCCTCCCTTATCTTGATTGATGTTAGACCAAGCATATACATGATGTTCTCTATAGTCTTTTTCATCTCTTTGGAACTTACGCAATTTATTTTTCTTTAATTGATCTTTAAATTTATCGATGTTATCTTGCATCTGCTTGAATTGAATATCAAATTCAGATTGATTATATTTAGTTTTAATGTTAATTAATTCATCTTTAATTTGATCTTGTAATTCCACAACCACTGATTTGCTTTTCTCAATAATCAAAAGCATAATATCCAAAGAGCACTTATTCAAAATCATTTTCCATTTATCAAGAAAGTCAGAGTCATCTTTAAAAATTTGTGGACTAGTATTAACACGTAGTCCTCTAGGAATTCTACCTGCTCTGCAATATTCAATCAGGAAAGCACTATTTAATTCAATTCGTGTAGCGTTCTTATTTAAGTTTAATAACTTGAACCACTCATTATTATCTGACAAAGGACTCAAATCACCAAATATGGATGGGACTTTAAGAATGTCTAACATCTTCTCATTAGAGAAGCTTAATGTTACCTTCTTCTCATTAGAGAAGCTTAATGTTACCAACATTAAGCTTCTCTAATGAGAAGATGTTAGACATTCTTAAAGTCCCATCCATATTTGGTGATTTGAGTCCTTTGTCAGATAATAATGAGTGGTTCAAGTTATTAAACTTAAATAAGAACGCTACACGAATTGAATTAAATAGTGCTTTCCTGATTGAATATTGCAGAGCAGGTAGAATTCCTAGAGGACTACGTGTTAATACTAGTCCACAAATTTTTAAAGATGACTCTGACTTTCTTGATAAATGGAAAATGATTTTGAATAAGTGCTCTTTGGATATTATGCTTTTGATTATTGAGAAAAGCAAATCAGTGGTTGTGGAATTACAAGATCAAATTAAAGATGAATTAATTAACATTAAAACTAAATATAATCAATCTGAATTTGATATTCAATTCAAGCAGATGCAAGATAACATCGATAAATTTAAAGATCAATTAAAGAAAAATAAATTGCGTAAGTTCCAAAGAGATGAAAAAGACTATAGAGAACATCATGTATATGCTTGGTCTAACATCAATCAAGATAAGGGAGGAGATTCATCTACAAACATTTATACAAGTAACACTAGCTTGGACAATAGATCTTCATCTTCTAACAGTAGCGGTTCTGGGAATTTTTTACCTCAAAGAACCAATCGCGGAAGAAAGGGAAATACAAGAGGAAAATGGTTTCAAAGAGGACGGCCCTTTACGAGGTCCCAGCACCATCAACAACAACCATAATAATGGATCCTGCTGTAGTTAATTTATCTGATCGATTTTTGTCATCTCAAGAAATCCAATTGTTGAACTGTGGATTATCATTTGTTCCATCAAAAAAATTTGATTTTTTTCAATTTAACATAGATTTGGAGAAATTCATTAGGAATCTCCAAATAAAAATCTTTTTTCACGGTAGGGAATCTGTTGATCACTCTATATTGTCTCCTCATTCAAATTGGTATCCTCCAGGCCCTTTAGATAATATCTTAAATATGTTCAAAAATAATGTTTTAAAAGAAATTAAATCTAGCAATTTAGAACAAAGGGATGGATTTAATAATCTAAATAAAGAATTAAGATTAGCCTTAAAAAAACTGGTAGAAGATGATTCAATTATCATACGTAAGGCTGATAAAGGAGGTGCAGTCGTAGTTTTAAATAAGAGTCAATATATGAATGAAGCGTTTAGACAACTTAGTGATCCCACTGTTTATAAAAAAATCAAGTTAGATCCAACTAAGAGACTACAAAATATGATCAGAAAATTAACTGATAAGGGACGTAAAGACGGATATTTAACTGGAAGGGATGTAAGATTTTTGAATAAATCTCATCCGGTTACACCAATTTTGTATTTTTTACCAAAAATCCATAAAGATTTACATCATCCCCCAGGTAGACCTATTATTTCATCTAGAAATTCTGTACTAGAACCCCTCAGTAAATTTGTTGACTTCTTTCTTCAAAATCAAGTCATGCAGAGTGATTCATACATCAAAGATACAGCACATTTTTTGCGACTGTTAAATAATATTCATTTAAATTCACCTTGTATTATGGCTACATTAGACGTTGTTTCTTTATATACGTCCATTCCCCAAAAAGCAGCAGTTCAGATTGTTAAAGATACGTTGGAAAATCTCCCTAGACCACAGTTGATTCCTTTTGAATTCCTGACTCAGATTACTAGACTAGCCGTCACCGAAAATTTTTTTATGTTCAACAATGAGCTTTATTTGCAATCTTCAGGAGTAGCGATGGGGGCAGCGTTTGCACCGTCAATCGCTAACCTCTACATGAGTAATTTTGAAAAAGAATGGGTACAACATTCCCCATTTGCAGAAAAAATTTTATGCTGGTATCGCTTCATTGATGATATTTTCATGCTGTGGGGTGGAACCCTTTCTGAGTTAAATCAATTTTATTTTTGGTTGGGAACTTGTGATATACATATCCAATTTACCTTAAAATCTTCAACCAACAATATACAATTTTTGGACGTAGATATCTTTTTGGATTCATACAATAATTTCTCTACGAAAGTATATCTCAAACCAACAGACCGCAATACGTTTTTGCAATTTGATAGCAGTCATTCGAGAAAGTTAAAAGAAAGTCTCCCTTTCTCTCAAATGGTCAGAATCAGAAGGAACTGTTCTTCTCTCAATGATTTCAACATTCAATCAAAAGATTTATCATCAAAACTTACATTGAGAGGATATCCTAAAAATACGTTACATCAAGCCCGAAAGCGTGCCAAGTATTTGAATCGTGATCATTTACTACAACAACTGAAAGGCACCTCTACTCAAGATGAAGATCAACATACATTCATTATGAGATATTGTTCCAATAGTAAGACAGCAGCGGACATTATTAGAAGAAACTGGGAGATCATTAATCTACATCCTTGCTTTGAAAATAGTAAACTGCGAATTGCTTTCTCTAGAAATCAAAATCTAAAAGAAATTCTTAGTCCTTCGTCCCTTTCATCAAAATGCTCATTTAAAGACATTGTGTTAGGACATTATAGGTGTGGTGGTTGTAATATTTGTCAAATCACTAAAGAATGTAAGGAATTCATTAATCCTCAAGATTTAAGAAGATACACTTTAAGGAACTTTACCAATTGCAAAACCAACTTTGTAATTTATTTAATTATTTGTCCGTGTGACAAAATTTACGTTGGCATGACTTCACGTGATTTAAGAACACGCATGCGTGAACATAAGTCAAATTTAAAGTTGGGTCGTAGTTCTGAAGTGATCGTGGAACACTGTCAATCAAAAGGACATTCTTTTTACAATTTACGCTGTTTTGTAATTGACATAGAACCCAAGTCATCTAGGGGAGGAGATCGAATTGGACGTCTGAAGCAACGTGAGTCCAGATGGATTTTCAGATTAAATAGTGTGTATCCACAAGGTTTGAACACGAAAGTTGAATGGTCTAGCTTCATCTAATACTACAGAATGATGGATGGTCTTCTAGAATGTCTGATATATATATATTTTGCTTTTTCTTTTTCTTTTTCGTTTTCACATATCAGCTATATACACACGGAATATCACTTTAAATTCCGTGATGAAAATGCGCATGTGCAAGCGTCTTTTTAGATAAAAGCGCCATTTTACATTTGGCAGTTTGTGTACTGAATTGATTCCTAGCAGACACAAAGTAAGTTTGTATGAATATACTCAATATTTAATCTACTTAGAATGATTTTTCTAACTGTATTTATTGTACTTATGTTTAAGAGAGCTTCCTGATGAAGCCCTTCTTGGGCGAAACGGGGCCCGTGGATTGAATGAATAACCGAATATATAACCAGGGAAAAGTTGCTTTTTGAGTGCTATCTTCAGCTTCGAGCTTTTTAGCCGTTGGAGTGACTTTAGCTTGTCAGCATCTTAAGATAAGTGCCATTTTTTGCCATTTGAATTCAATATACTGTGGCAACGTTTAAGCATTTGCACTTTATTCATTGTGCAATATACTTTTTCTATTTCAGGCATTTAGCACTTTATCTTTGAAGCACCTTCTATTTGAAGCACTTTCATCTAAGCACTCAGCACTTTTCATCGTAGCACTCAGCACTTTCCTTAAAGGCTTCTACTTTTACAAAGAAGAAGATAAGTAACGTCTTTTTACTTGATTTAGCCTTTGGTATCTGTTATATTCATGATATCAGTCTCATTCTAAGATTAGAAAAAGATAAAGAATAAGATAAAAAGATTAAAATAAAAAACGCATTTATGCATTAAAAATGATTAGTTGTTCACACAAAAAGGAGGTTTTTGATCAATGAAAGACAACCATTGCCACAAAAATATAGGGAGAAAACATATATGTTCCCTATGTGGTAAAATCTGAGATCTTTTCCTCCTGATAAGTAATTTTCTTAATATCAACTTGTTGTAGTATTTGGTGTATGCCAAACATGTCCTCTTTTCTGGTGTTCAAATAATTCAATTTTAGACTCATCTGTCCTTAGAACACTATTTCAGAAGTCCTGGTATTTGTCTACGTTCTCTCTGGCATACTTAAGTCTGGCCTTGATATTTCTCTTAGAGAGCAAAGGTTTCCTCCTTGCACACCTCCCAAGCAAGTTAAATGTGTGCAGTCTCTTTTTGATTGATGTAAAGGTATGCACTTTCACATCAACAGTAGCAAGAGCCTGCTGTAGGTCTCTTGATTACATTTTAGGGTTTTTGGAGACTTCTTTTAGCATCTTGCGGTCTGCTTTGGGGGTCAACTTGCTTGAATGGCCAGATCTGGGCATGTTGGCAGTTGTTTAGAAAGTCTTCCACTTGTACACTATTTTCCGGATTGTGGAATGGATAAAGTCAAATTCTTTCGAGATCTTTTTAAATCCCTTACCAGACTTATAAGCGGCTACAATCTTCTTTATGAAGGCCTCAGAGAGCTCTTTTGATCTTACTAGGCATTTCAGAATTCTACACTGTGTTGTCCTGTCAACTAATTTCAGAACTCGGCCCTGAAGCAGCAGTTACAGATATTCCCGCGAAACGTTGGCCGCGTTGGCCTTTTTGAAGTGGCATTTCCTGAGACCAAACACTGTGCTAAGCTAAGCTAAGTGTGAAATTTATATGGCTTAAGTCACTTTTTTCAGTCAAATAAGAGTTGTGCATGTATAAGTGTGTTAGTATGAAGCTATCTAATGAACATAGAAGGTGATAATAAGAAGAAAAGAAAAATTTTAAAAAATTTTAAAAAATATATATTTTTAGAAGTTAAGATTTTATGGTAAATCAACATTTAAATATTAAACACATATTTAATGTGAACGGGTTTTTGGTGGCCGATGATTGGAGCAAGGAGTGTGGCAACTACACTGATCAATCCAGTCGATGACTGTGCGTAGGCTCCATCTCTGAGCCCCACCCATACTCTACCCATAGCCCCACCCATACTCTACCCATAGCTCCGCCCACACTCCACACATTTCCCTGGTCCTCTGTACCCTTTTAGTGCTTCTCTCTCTCTTCCTCTAACCCTCCTCCCCCACAGACTGCTTCTCTCTCTTTCTCCTTCCAACCCCCTCTCCTGTATGTGCTTTCTTTCTTTCTCTCTCTCCTTCCATCTTCCAAATCCCCTCCCATGGGTGCCCATCCCTCTCCTTCCTAGGGTTACCAGATGTCCGAATTTCCCCAGACATGTCCTCTTTATGAGGGCTCTGTTGGGCATCAGGGCGGCTTTTTCAACTGGCCTCTTTAGTCCAGTTTTCACCATTTCAGGGGGTGGCGGTGGCGGCAGCAGCGGTAGCTGCCTGAAAAAGAAATAATCCTGGCTGGGGTCGGCATCATACTCTGGAGCTCCTTCTTCTTCCATCAGCCTTCACATCTGGCCCTCTCCCTTCCACCATGGCCCTCTTCGGCGACTCGTCAGCAGCAGCAATTAAGATAGGCTACCGGCATCTGGGTCTTCCGTCTGTGAGTCCTGCCTACTTTGTTTCAATTTCCTGTTTCCGCATGGATGGTTGCAATTAGGGCACCTAATGTAGGCATCCTGTATGGAATCAGGCCCTTACTGCTTAGTTCATTTTTGTTTTCATTATGATAACTTGACTTTCATGGGCAGTAAAATTAATCACTATGAATTCTGCTTACAATACTTACCGCAACAGCCTTCAGCGATTGTACAATTATCCAATGAATTTCATCAAAGAGTTTATTAGTGACCTCTTTGCCACGTGTGCTCTCGAGATACAAGCGCAAATTACTGACTGTCCATTTTCCTCCATGAATGTGATTGTAATCATCCTGCACAATGGAAAAAAGTTGTCATTCAAAGGAGATCAAAGTTAATGATGTCAACATCTTTATTATCATGTCCTATACAGAGTCAAAAATCAACATGAAAGCTGGAATATAAAATAAACTTTTTCATTATTGTTGCAGAAGAGTAACAACAGGCTGAAATTATTATAATTGATATAAAAAGTAATTATTCCATTCATTCACCATTTAGGGCATTCCTGTGGTGATAAAAAGTCATTATTTTCTCTGACTGCTAAGTCACAGAAACTCAGCAATTAGAAATCATTTAGTTCTGGGGCGTGGATTGGTCACGCATGGGAAAGGTTGTGTAGTGATCGAGCTCCGTAGATACAGACTTTGTAAAGAAAATAAGTCGCATTAAAGATTATTTTTCTTTGTATAAAACAAAATATTAAGGTCTTAGAATGGCATCGGGTAAGCAATCTAAGATTGATGCGGTGTTTGTTGCTTCCGGGAGTGTTAAGAGAGCGAAGCTTGAGCTGGAAATTCCGTTGAAAACACCGTTGCCTAAAAATGGCGACAGTGAAGTCATGAAAGAGTTAAAAGAAATTAAAGAAATCGTCTCAGGCACTGCTAAAAAAATGACTGATCTTACGGAGGAAGTCTTACTAAAAGAATTGATCTGCTAGAAATTAAAATAAATAATATAGACGGAAGAATAGAGAAAAATAGAAGCAGATTTTCTTCAAAATAAAATAGATCGGAAGAGAATTGATTCGCTTATCCAAGAGTTTGAGGATTGTTCAAACCATGAGCGGAGGAATAATTTAAGGATTTTGGGGATGCCGGAAGGGGTGGAGAAGGGAAATACTATTTCCTTTCTTGAGAACTTGTTACCTAAAATCCTGCCTAGAAATTGAAAGGGCAAGAAACACAGTTAGCAAAAGAAAAAGTTTCCTGGCACTTAGACCACAGCTAAGAGCTCTTGGGGGTAAATATGAGTTACTATACCCTGCTCTTATGAAAGTCTCTATTGGAAATAAAACTATGACATTTAATGATCCAGAAAAGTTAGCTGATTTTATATTACAACAAGAACAGCCAATGTCGATGTAATGCCTTTGTTAAATGTTTAAAGAACAAATTTATGCTCATAAGTTTATATTTGGGCTGTTTAACAATATTTTGAATTTTATTGAAAGTTTGCTAAATTGAGAACATATTTAAAGTTAAAAAAGTATAAATCAGCTATTCTTATTAGATTAACTCTGAAGGGAAACGGAAAAGAATGTTTATAGTTTTAATTTAAAATGAACAGATGAAACAGTTTCTGCAAGGAAAAATAGAATGTTCACCTTGGATTCTATTCTATGTTTCAATAGCAACAAGAAATTCAATTGATTAAATACTTCTATCCTGAAGAAATATTATTCTTGATATATATTGACTCTGGTAATAGGAGCTCACAAATCGATCTTCCATGAAAGAAATTTTTTGGCTTCATCGAATGAGACAATTCTAATTATCTCTCTGCTTCCTTGTATATGGATCAAAAGCAAAAGTACATGTTACTTTTCTTTGTGCCAATCATAAGTTAGGAATGCAAATAAAGCTGGACATATCAATGCGCAGTGTGGCTATTTTAAGGAATATTGAGCCAAATATCTGTTATCTATCTATAGCAAGTATTGTGAGACATCTAGTCTATGCGCATCTGGACAGTGACATGTGGATCCGATATGGTTTGAAATGCCATAAATATGAGGAAAGTTACAGTCAAGTTTAATGGAGATGTGGATTACTTCAAGAGGTAATAATAGCATGCCGACATTTATTACTGTTGTTCCTATACACTGTCCTAGATCTGACGGTAGATAATATTAGATGCTAATGAAAAAGCGGCACTTCCTATAATGCAATAAACAAAAGACGTATGGATCTTTTTGCAGCTGATGTTACAAATCAAAAGATGGAATGGATCTACTAATAACTGGAACTGCCCAAACAAACTGATGGTGAACTATACGGTAGTATATTATAATAATTGAACACCAGATACCGAAGAGGATCGACACCAGCAGACAGTGTTTGTTCCCAGTAAGAACATTCCTGCAGAAAAGATTATTGATCTGATGGCAGATAACAGTAGATGCTAATGGAAAAACGGCACTTCCTCTGATGCAAATAAACAAAAGACGTATGGATCTTTTTGCGGCTGATGTTACGAATCAAAAGAGGGAACAGACCTACTAATAAATGGAACTCCCCAAACAGACTGATGGTGAACTATATAGGAGTATCTAATATAATAAAACGCTAGGCCGCGCATGCGCACTTCCTATGTGTGTGCCGGTTTTCCGTGAGCTGTAGCGACACATAGGAAGTGCGCATGCGCGGCTTACGCTCTGTCCTGCTCTCTGTTGAAAGACATGCGCACTCGCGCCGTGTGTTCGCGCATCACAAAAGCTTCCCTGCTCTCCACCTCACAATACGGCCCTACCGGCCGAAGCGCGAGCAAGCTGCGGAAGTGGTTGTGGTGGTGGGCGGCCTCAGGTATCAGTTTGACGTTAGGATGGTGGGGTGGGGAGGCCTGCGGAGCCCAGCAACTTTCCGCTGCCCAGGACCCGAGTCATTTGCCGCCTCCCCCTTCCCTTCCCGCGGGCCCGATAGGCGATTTAAGCAGCGTGTGCAACAGTCTTCACACGCTGCTTCGGGCCCTTCTACTGCCCTGATTTGCTCTGGACGTGCCAGAGTAAATCAGGGCAGTAGAAGGACCCAAAGCAGCGTGTGAAGACTGCGGCACTTGCTGCTTGAATTGCCATGTGTAGTCGGGCCCAAGGGAAGGGAAGGGCAGGGGGGAGGGGCGGCAAAGGACTCGGACCCGCGTTTGTAGTCGCCACTGTGGGAAGGGAAAGGGGGTAGAGGAAACGCTAATGCTACTGCACAGAGAACTGGTGTGGGGGTGTAGGGATATTTCCGTATTCACACCTGTGGGTTAGGCCTCTCTGATGTCATCAAAGCCTGAACCATTCTTAAGATATCTTTCTGCTGAGCACAAGAAACTTTCCAGCATGAGTTTTGCAAGAAGAAAGAAGTACACAGCTTTGCTGTTTCTGCCTGATGCATTATGGGTATGTACCAGAATGTTGCTATGCAAGGACATCTATCTGTGCTTTCATAATGGGACAGTGTGAATCTTGAAGAAATTATCCTGTTCTTATCTGTCTAACGGCCCTGGGTCTACCAGCCTATATGATACTTTCCACAGAAAGGCTATTCATCTGTCTGTTTCTGGATTGGTCCAAGGAGGTCATCTGATGAGATACAAGAAAGAGGGCTAATTAATTAATTAGTTAGTCTGTGATAAGGTCCGGGGAAGCTCAGATCTGCTCACAGATGTTCTAAATGTAAACTTTTTCTTTCAATAATTAGACCTGTAAGATACCTCGTGTGACTCTCTTCCTAAGAGAGAGAAATTCAGACTTTTAAAACGGCTCTGATCTCAGCACGGAACGGGACTTGTTTGCGGATGATTTATAGCCTCATCAAGGATTGTCAACACGTGTACCTTTAACAACCGGATTCCTGACGTCTACCAAAGCTACCAAGAAGTTTTCCCTTCCACCTAATTTCGCCTGAGCGACTAACCCTAAGGTGAGAATACGGGATTTACAATCTTATCAGCTGGGTTAGATAAGGATCACTTGTGATAAAGGATAAGGGTTGAAAAGTTCCATTGGTGATAATATAATCATTTGCTAATCAGGGATTATTATTATAAGGAATTGTTTAGTGTGTATTTAACAAGTAAAATTACTCAATTGTATAACAATTAGATTGTGATAATTATGTACTGAGTTTCATTTGTGTAATCAGATATTTTGTGAACAATATTTAGATTCTGCAGCTGGCTTGTTAATTATATTTTTCTATTTTCATAATAAAGATATTTCTCATTAGCCTGGGTTTTGTGTCGTATAATTAGACCATGATATTTGGACTTGAATAAGAGGTTATGGTTTTCCCTAGACAACTTAACAGAGACGTAACGTGTTTATAATACTTGCCTTTTTGAAACAACAGAATATGGATGTATATTGTATACACTTATCAATGGTAGAGTCAACAAAGCTGGAAGGAGGTTGGGTTAAACACAGTGTTCCCGCTAAGCTGCGTTGGCCTGCGCTCGCGCACAAAATATTACATCGCAGCGCAAAGTTTCTCTTCACAGCGCACACACGCGTCGGTAAGGTAAGGGGACGCATTGGGGGGATTGCACTTCCCCACAATTGCCATGCTTCGGTTCCTCTTCTTCCTTCCTTCCTCCCCCCCCCCCCGCGGGACCCTGCGGCACCATCAACTCTTACTCCCTCTAATGTCGGCCCTGCAGCTCCAGACTTCCTCGCACCTTCTCCCCTCCCCCTTTGGATCGCTATTATTTTAAATGTTATAGCTGCGGAGCTGTATCCATCAGTGGAGATGTCTAACCTCGGCCTGCCCCGGAACTCTTACTGCAACAGTGACTTCCTGTTCCTGCCTAGACGGGCGGCTGCTGCAGTAAGAGTTCCGGGGCAGGCCGAGGTTAGACATCTCCACTGATGGATACAGCTCCGCGGCTATAACATTTAAAATAATAGCGATCCAAAGGGGGAGGGGAGAAGGTGCGAGGAAGTCTGGAGCTGCAGGGCCGACATTAGAGGGAGTAAGAGTTGATGGTGCCGCAGGGTCCCGCGGGGGGGGGGGGAGGAAGGAAGGAAGAAGAGGAACCGAAGCATGGCAATTGTGGGGAAGTGCAGAGCTGCAGGGAAGAGTGTTGCGGTACCCAGCTGGAGGGAGAAGGAAGATGAGGGAGGGAATTAAAGGAGATGCCAGGGCTTGGAGCGTAGGAGGAAGGTATGCCAGTCTAAGGGAAAAGGAAGGGGGAGATGTGAGAGCATGGAGGGGGAGCGAAAGATGGAAGAAAAGGAAAGGAGAGAGATGCCAGAGAATCAGGGAAGGGGAGATACCAGACTATGAGGAGAGGTGTGGGAGAGGGAAGGCGAGGAGAGAGATGCCAGACCAATGGGGTGAAAGGAGAGATGGAAGGGGGAGGCATACAGTTTCTGGAAGGGGCATAGAAGGAGAGAAGATGCCATATAGGGGAAGAGAGACGGCAGACAGTGGATGGAAGGAAGAGAGTTACAAGAAGATGAGGAAAGGAGAAACCACAGAAGACAAAGGTAGAAAAAAATTTCTATTTATTTATTGCTTTAGGAGACATGTGTCACTGTTTCTGTGAAGCATTGTATGCAGAGTCCAGCTTCTTGCTGGTTCAATTTAACCTTTGTCTATGTATTTTTATTTTATCCCCCCTTTTACAAAACTGTGAAGCGTTTTTAGCACCAGCCTTGGTGGTAGCAGCTCTGATGCTCAGAATTTTATGAGCATCAGAGCTGTTACCTCCGTAGCTAAAATCCACACTACAGTTTTGTAAAAGAGGGAGGGGTTAGTTTGTGATTACATATTCCTTACTAGGCGAAGGTGTTTTCTGTGTTCTGTGTGTTCGAAAGACATGGTTTTCTGTTAGGATTGACGGTGTAGGATTGATCTGTGCTGGTCTGGCTTGTTTAGTTTTACAATGGGTGTATTGATGTACTGCTCACTGCAATATGTAAGATGCTGCCTTTTCCTAGGTACTCATGTGTGACGTGTGGTTTGTTACTAAAAATCATGTTTTTCTTACAGATGGGGGGGGGGGTGCCAAAAAATGATGGGCCCCGGATGTTACATATGCTAGGTACGCCACTGTATGTAAAGATACCAGAAAGCTGGCGTAGCAAAAACTTCTAAGTTTTGAGTATTTAACCCTCCCACAATCTCACGGGCACTCGTTTCAAGTTTATTGAGATTTTGATTTAAACGCAATATCAAATATTTTCAATGCGTATAACAAAAATAAATTTGGGGAAATAAATAAAACCATTTGAACCAGTGTTCCCGCTAAGCTGCGCTGGCGTGCGCTGGCGCACAAAATATTACATCGCAGCGCACACGTTTCTCGTCACAGCGCACGATCGGAAGAGGCGTACGGCAGATGGCAGGGCGGCGAGAGGAGAATCGGGCGAGTTGGCTCATAACTTGCTGGCGCCCGATATTTTTGGCTCACGGTGAAAAAAGTTTGCTCACAACACCCGCCCGCTTAGAGGGAACACTGGTTAAACATAGTTTTTTTGCCCCTGCAATTGGGAAAAAAGCTGGGGTTGCAATACTAATACAGAAAAAAATGTACAGCTACTTTTCAATTGATTAATTCTGATCCCTTGGGTAGATGGGTACATGTGAAAATGAGCATGGGAAATAATACCCTGGAATTGTTTAATGTGTATGCCCCAAATACGAATCAAACTGAATTTTTAAAGAAGTTACAACAATTGATACTTCCACTGGCTGCTTCTAATTTTGTAGTGGCTGGAGATTTTAATGCTGTTATAGATCCACTATTGGATAAAAAACCTAGTAAAATTATGAAATCATTAGGGCTAGATAATTTGGTACAATCTTGTAATTTGAAAGATATATGGCGGATACTTCATTTTGATGATCGGGAATTTTCCTTTTGTTTACAAGCTCATAAATCCTTTTCAAGAACTGATTATATTTTTGTCTCAAACCAAATAGTACAAGAAGTGGAAAAAGCCTCCATAGATCCTATCATACTGTCAGATCATGGGGGTGTATGGATTGATTTTAAGTTTGTTGAGCAGGATTATAGTAGATCTGTATGGAGATTCGATAATACATTGATTGCAGATGCAAATTTCCTTGAAGAATTCAAATTAAAAATGATTGAATTTTTTCAAATTAATACTTCAGAGGAAATTACCATAGAAACATTATGGGATGCATTTAAGGATACCATGAGAGGTAATATAATATCACTAGTGTTTAAGCCCATTACATTAATGGGTGCTAGAATATATGTCTGTCTGTCTTTTTTTCTTTCTTACTTTCTGTGTCTCTCCCTGCCCCTGTCTCTCTTCCTTTCTTTCTTTCTCCCTCCCACTGTCTGTCCTTCTTTCTTTCTGGTTCTCTCTCTGGTACCCTGTCTGTCTTTCTTTCTTTCTGTCTGTCTCCCTGCCTGCTATCTTTCTGTGTGTCTGTCTTTCGTTCTAATGCGCTGCCTGCCTGCCTGTCTTTCTGTCTCTCCATGGCCTGCTTCTGTCTCCCCTCCCCCAAAGCAAACCAAGATTGCTCCCAGGACCCCTTTCCCTCTCCGTCCCCTCCACTTCCCTGTGCAGCAGCAGCAGCATTTCCCTCCCACCCTTCCCTGTGCAGCAGCAGCATTTCCCGGCCTTCCCTGTGCAGAAGCAGCATTTCCCCCCACACACACACACACACTTCCCGGTGCAGCAGCATTTCCCACCCTTCCCTGTGCAGCAGCAGCAGCATTTCCCTGCCTTCCCTGTGCAGAAGCAGCATTTCCCCCCCCTCACACACACACTTCCCTGTGCAGAAGCAGCATTTCCCCCCCACACACACTTCCCTGTGCAGCAGCAGCATTACCCCCACACACACACACTTCCCTGTGCAGCAGCAGCATTTCCAGGCATTTCCTGTGCAGCAGCAGCATTTCCCGCCACCCCCTTCCCAGCCGCCGCGTTGAAATTGAGAGAAAAGCGCTTCACTGTGCTACCGCTGGCTTCGGCGTCTTCTATCCACTGCGGCCAATCCTAGTGGAAACAGGAAGTAGTCAGAGAGGGCGGGCTGCAGTGGACAGAAGACGGCGAGGCCAGCGTTAGCGTGGTGCAGCGCTTTTATCTTAATTGAAACGCGGGTGAGCCGGCGAGAAGGAGAAGGCTTTGGCGGTGGTGGTTTTGGCAGTGAGTGAGGGCGGGAGGTGGGAGTCGTCGGCTGTGCTGTATTTCTCCGCTTTGGCCGTCACAACCACACTCCTGCTGGCCACGGACCTACTGATCACAGATCAGAGATCACGGAAGCATGCAGGTAAGTGCGCATGCGCGGCTAGGGTTTTATTATATAGGATATTATTGTTAATTTTAACTGGGATTGCCATTCAACAAATCACTTATAATTGGAAAAATTGGAGTGGTCTTAATTATTGTTTCTGGTGGAATTCTGTTTGTCATATATATAAAATGGAAAGGGCGTTAGCTGTCCAAAAAGGGAATTATAACAAATTTAAGGAAGTGTGGAGGCCATTGATGGATTTTGGTAGAGATTAAAAATTTATGCTTCCCTGAATTAAAAAGTTTTAGGAAATAGGGGAGGGAGGGGGTTGGGTATTTTTTTTTTTTTTATTATAATAGAATGAATATATTTTTCATAATTATATAAGGAAGGAGGATATTAATTATATTTTATAAAGGTTATTTATGAGATGTCAAGTGTATTTGAAAGTGAAAACGTTGTGTGTATTTATTGTACTTGATATGAAATGGATAAAGTATTAAAAAAAAAAAATACTTCAGAGGAAATTACTATAGAAACATTATGGGATGCATTTAAGGCTACCATGAGAGGTAATATAATATCATATTCAGCATATATTAGAAAACAACTTAAAAAGCAATTTTTGGATTTGGAAAAATAAATTAAACAATTGAAAATAAAGGGTAAATATAATGATATATCTTCAAAAATGGTAAGGAAAGATTTGTTTTCTCAACAATCTCAGTATTATGGAAACTCAAATAAGGCGGGAAGATTATTAGCAAAGAAAAGAACAAAAATTATTGCAATAAAGGATGAGAAAGGAGTTACACATACTCAAATAGGAACTATTGTAAGTCAATTTTTAAATTTTTATAAAGACCTATATTCTTCTGAACCTTAAGAACCTTATGAAGATAGAGAAAAAGATGGTTTAGAATTTTTGAATCTAATTATTGGACCGAAGGTTCCTGCTCATATAAAAAAGAAGTTTGGAAGAGCCTATGGGGTTCATAATTTAAAAAAAACATCTAAAAAGTGTCCTAAATGGCTACTTGGATAATCAAAAAGCCTGATCGTCCAAGTACCCATAATCAAAGCTGGTTTTAGACATATCTAAAACCAGCCTGGGTTGGGCCCATGTACCTAAGGCCCCGCCCACAGGAGGGGCCTAAGACTCCTGGGCCTATTCTGATTGGCCTAGGCGCCTTAGGCCCCACCTGTGGGTGGGGTTTCAGACGCCTGGGCCAATCCGGCCCCTTTCTGCAGCCGGCTGGCCTGTCGGACGGGTGGGTTTGGCACCCGTCTTTCCGGCCAACATTTTACAGGTATGGGGGGTGGGATTGGGGGTGGGGGGGTCATGGGGTCGGTGGGGGGTCATGGGTCAGCGGGGGGGCGATCGGGAGTTCGGGGGGGCGGTCGTTGGGGGGGTTGTGTCGAGGGCAGGAGGGCCTGGGATCCCTCCTGCCTGTATTGTAGTGGGGGGCTGGGGGTAGGGGGTCCGCCTGGGCAGGAGGGGTTGCGTTCCCTCCTGCCCGATCGTGTAGGGGGTGGGGGGCGAGAGGCCAGGAGGGCTTGGGCTCCCTCCTGGCCTGATCGTAATCGGGGGGTGCCGCGGGGCAAGAGGGCTTGGGCTCCCTCTTGCCCTGATGCTGTCGGGGAGTCGGCGGGGCAAGGGGGCTTGGGCTCCCTCTTGCTCCGATGCTGTCGGGGAGTCGGGGAGTCAGCGGGGCAAAAGGGCTTGGGCTCCCTCTTGCCCCGAACGTAATCGGGGGGTGCTGCGGGGCAAGAGGGCTTGGGCTCCCTCTTGCCCTGAACATAGTCGGGGGTTTGGGGTGCTGCGGGCCAGGAGGGCTTGGGCTCCCTCCTGCCCGGATCGTTTTAAGGTGCGGGGGATTCTGTAACCGGTGTTGTTTTTGACAGACACCGGTTACAGAATCCAACTTTTAGGCGAAGGACTGGCTCCTCCGTCGCCTAAAAGCCCTTGTGTTAGACGTTTGGGGCTTATGCGTTTTTTTGGTTCATTATGGGGTATAAGTGTAGACATCGTGGGGGGATAAGTGTAGACGTAGTGGTGGTCTGGGCGTTTAAACAGCTGAATGTAGAGGCAGGCTATTATCAAAACAAACCTCCTTTTGGACGTTTTTTTTGGTTATGGACATTTTCCCTGCTTCTACTTTCAACGTTTAAGGCCTTAGGCCAAAAAGGGACTTAGACGTTTTTTTTTATTATGACCCTCCACATCACTAAAAGAATTAGAAACAGCGTTGAAATCTCTTAGAGTTGGATCCGCTCCAGTTGGTGATGGTTTCACAGTAGAGTTTCATAAATCATTTAAAATTACCCTGTTACCTTATTTATTAAAATTATATCAGTCTCAACTGAATAAAGGTTGCATTATAGGTACTATGGCAGAATCATTAACAATCATTTTGTCAAAGCCAAACAAATATCCCACTTTGATTTCAAACTACAGGCCTAACTCGCTAATAAATGTTGATGGAAAACTTTTAGCTAAGATATTGGCATTACGCTTAGCTAAGGCTCTCCCTTTTATTATTGATATGCACCAAACGGGATTTGTTGCTAAGAGACATTCCTCTAGTAATACCAGATTGGCTTTTCATATGTTAAATTTAACAAAAGCCATGAATGATCCGACTTTCTCTGTCACTTTGGACACGGAGAAGGCCTTTGATTGGGTTGAGTGGACTTTCATGTATCAAGCACTAGATTGGTTTGGCATAGGTTCAGGATTTATATAAATGATTAAGACGTTGTATAGCTCCCCTGCTGCAAGATTGTATATTAATAACAATTTATCAGATGGTTTTAATTTGTAGAGGGGGGTCCATTATCTCCTTTGCTATTTGCTATTGTATTATAACCCTTGTTATTAGCCATTCAACAAGCAAAGGGGATACAGGGTATTCCTCGTACAGATTGGGAATATAAAGTCTCTGCATATGCAGATGATATACTGCTTTATTTGAAAAATCCAGAAACTACCATGCCATGCTTACTAGAGTTGATTGAGAAATTTGGAAAATTGTCAGGATACAAGATAAATTGGAGCAAATCAGAAATTCTTCCACTGAATGTGCATTGTACTAAAGGTTTATTTGACTCATTCTGAAATTGAATGAAAAATTTTTATTAAAAAAAGTAACAGAAATGTGCGAACAATGGAATCATTTACATCTCTCTTGGTGGGGGAGAGTCCAAACTATTAAAATGATGATATTGCCTGTGGTTTGTTATCAAATGAGTATGATACTGTTTTTTTTTTTTCATGGGTCCTTCTATAAAAAGTTAAATAGTATTCTCACAAAATTTGTTTGGCTGGGTAAAATCCTAGAATTGCTTTAGTATCTTTACAAAAAACAATAGCGGAGGAAGCGGTAAATTTTCCAAATTTTTATAGGTATCATCAAGCCTATATTTTACGCCAGGGTATGTATTGGGTCCTCCCAGAGCTCATGGAAAATATCCCAGATTGGTTGTATTTGGAATGGCGACTCTTGTTCCCTCTAAATTTATCTCATGTTCTCAGTATTAAGATGCCTAGAAAATATAAAGAGAACAGAATATTGATGGATACATGGAAAACATTGTGTTATGTCAGTAATTTAACACCTAACCCAATAAATAAATCAACAAATCAATCTATATGGCTAAACTCCAAGATTCAAATTGGCGGATTTAAAGTCATCTGTAAGCATTGGATTATTGCAGGTATACGGATATTAGATGATAGTATTTCAAATGGTAAACTGCTTGAATTTTCACAGTTACAACATAAATATGGTCTTAACCAATCACAAAGTTTCAGATGGTTGCAACTGAAGTAGGCTATTCAGGAGGGGTTCCATGAATGGAAAAATCTTAATATTCAGTATAGTCTGGAATTCTTATGCTTTCAGGCGGATTTCTTGGGACACCAGGCCGCACAGTGGTATAAATTGATATCTGGCTTTATGAATAAAAAACCAAAGACAGGTCTTAGAGACATTTGGAGCTTTGAGATTAAGCACCAAATTTCTGCATCTCAATGGCCACGAATTTGGTGTTGGAGAATGAGATGTACAATGTCTGCATCTATGAGACAAACTTGGTTTTTTTTGTTACATATAGCACTTTGGACCCCAGTTCGATTGCAAAAGTTGGATAGCTCTAATCTGGAAACAGGGACTCTGGATCATGGCCTTTTGGAAATCAATTTGGTCTCAAATTAACTGTCTATTAGAGAACCATGTCGCTCTATCATATGATACAATTCTATTCGAGACGTCAATGAGAATAAAAAGTCAAATTTCATCAAGCAATGATAAACTTTTATTGATAATGACAGGAGTCGCCACACAACATATTACCAGGAATTGGAAAAATTCTAGTAGACTCAGTGGCGTACCTAGTATATGTGACACCCGGGGCCCATCATTTTTTGATAACCCCCCATCTATATCAAAAATATGATTTTTAGTAACAATCCACATATCACACAACAAGAGAGTACCTAGGAAAAGGCAGCATCTTAAACAATGCAGTGAGCACTAAAACATCAACACATACATTGTAAAACTAAATAAGCCAGATCCTGCAGTCAATTGATCCTGCAGTCAATGCCAACTGAAAACTATGTTCTTTTCATACACACAGAACAGAGATACACCCTTGCCCAATATGGAATAATCACAAACTAAAAATAGAAATATGAAGACAAGAAACCAGACTCTGAATACAATGAAACACCACAAAAACAGTGACACATGTCCCCTAATACTGTGCAAATTGCCTTATTTCCATTTCCTATTTATAAACTTTTAGCAATACAGTTACAATACTACTTGAATCAAAGTAAAGCAACAAAAAATCTTTCTACCTTTTGTCGTTTCTGCTTTAATCATCTTCTTTGCTCTCTTCTTTCTATACAGCATTTGTCCTCTCTCCCTTTCATGCAACATCTGCCCTCTCTTTGCCCCTTCCACCCAGCTTCTTCCCTCTCTCTCGACCACTTCCATCTACTGCCCACACTCTCTCTGCCCCTTCCATCTACTGTCCACCCTCTATCTATTCCATATGGCATCTTCCCTCTTTCTATGTCCCTTCAATATATTGTATATCTGGGGTCCTTTCTCTCCTTTGCACATGATTCATATCAGCTTCACCCCTCTCCATTTTTCTGTCTCCACCCCCTCCCCTATGCTTTGGCATCTCTCTCTTTCTCTTCTCCTTTCCTTCCTTCCTTCCCACTCCACACCATGGTGTGGTATCTCTATCTCCTTCCCTTCCCTCATGCCATGGCATCTCTTCCTCCCCCTCCATGGTCTGTTATCTCCTTTCCTTTTTTCCTTTCCCTCCCTCCCATGGACTTGGCATATCTGGTTCCTCTCCCTTCTCCCTCATTCCTTCTCTCTCCCCAATTGGGTGCTGCAGCAGCAGCATGTCTCCCCCCTTGCCTTTGCAGCATTTCTCCCCCCTTCCCTGTGCAGCATTTCTACCCTTCCCCCTTCCCTGTGAAGCATTTCTACCCTCCCTCCTTCCCTGCCCAGCATGTCTACCCTCCCCCCCCCTTCCCTGCCCAGCATGTCTGGACGGCTCCCCTGCTGAAAGCCGCAGGCGTCCGCTCCTTGCACGAACTGCGGCTGCATCGGAAGCCTTCTCTCTGACGTTGAACTTCATCTGCCATCTCGTCGCCCATTCCCCTAGTTTGTTCAAGTCCCTTTGCAATTCTTCTTTAGTCTTCTTTAGTCTGAGCTCCATCAAATAGTTTGGTGTCATCCGCAAATTTTATTATCTCACACTTCGTCCCTGTTTCTAGATCATTTATGAATATATTAAATAGCATTTATGAACATATTAAATAGCACCGAGTCCTGCAGGACACCACTCGTGACCCTCCTCCAGTCTGAATAGTGGCCCTTTACTCCTACCCTCTGTTTCCTGCCCGCCAACCAGTTTCTGATCCATCTATGTACATCTCCTTCCACCCCATGGTTCTTCAGTTTCCGAAGTAGGCGTTCATGGGGTATCTTGTCAAAGGCTTTTTGGAAATCTAGATATATGATGTCTATGGGATCTCCTCTGTCCATCCGTTTATTAATTCCTTAATTGATTTTAAATATTACTTGTGTTATATTGTACATTATAAAATAACCCCCATTTAGAAATTAAGATAAATTCCTGCAAAGCACACAGAAAAAAATTACTGACATATTTCCTTATAATTATAATTCCTGGAAGTGATACATGAAATAAATTCAAAATTTCCAAAAAACATATCATAACATAGCCTGAACATGAATATATGATCCAAACAAGAACAATTAAATTAAAAAATTACTTATGAATAATTTAAATTAATTCCATATAAAACTTCACCTAATATTTAATGAATTCTTTAGATTATAGTTAATACAAACAATTCCACAGTACTCTTGTAAGTACAATCAGCTGTTCTCCTATACTACCCCCCTAAATTCCAGTTAACTCTTTTATAACTATACAATCCCCCAATAACTAAAGCCCATTTAACCAAAGTTATCCAATTCATCTTTTATATATACAGATGTGATTAATAAAAATTTAATTCCAATTGAATGGACAAAAAACCTCAATGTAAACGTGTCAAATAAAATACACAAAACTAAATGAAAAACATAAGAGAATAATAACTCATTAAGAAGCAACTGAAAGGAAATATAACTCATAATATACAACACATAAAACATCAACTTAAATAACCATCAAATTTCCTTAGTATTGCGCTGAAGAATAATATATCACTACAACCCAGAAGAGGAAATCTGTATTCATCGCCCTCTTCCGAAGCACATCTTATCTTTAATTATTGATGGCATGCCACTCCCATCCAATGGAGACAACTCCAGATTCCAATCTTGTCTCCAAGTTCCACTGTATTAAACAATCTTCTACTCCATTTACCCCAGCGATAAGAATCTTCGGATTTCTGTTTTATATCCAATGTACTGAAACACAGGCAATGACGAAGAGCGCCAACAACTATGGACTCACTGCAGACATCTCCTTCTCCTGAATTCCACAAAGTCTTGGCCACTTTCCCCCTCTGATGTACTTGCTGTACTACTCCCTGACCATTTGGATTCTCTGCTTTGCCACCAATGAACGTCAATCTCTGCCGAACTATGCTATGACCTGCGAAAAACAGAGCAGGGAGGGGGACTAATAGATGTATTGGCTCGGGAGCAACACAGTGCAACTTTCTCAGCCAAATGGAGCTCGAGCCGCGAGGCTCGTCTTCCATTTCCTGCCTGCCCTGCCGCGCACACATAGCTGACCGGAAGTCTTCCCCGATGTCAGCACTGACGTCAGAGGGCAGGCTTTGCTTAAGCCCTCCCTCCGACGTCAGCGCTGACATCAGGGAAGACTTCCGGTCGGCTATGTGTGCGCGGCAGGGCAGGTAGGAACATAAGACAAGCATCGCAGCTCGAGTTGTATTTAACCCCACGGGATCCCCCGTCATCCCCGTTCAGCTCTCTCCTGTGCACCCCCTTGGGGCGTGCACCCGGGGCGGACGCCCCCACTGCCCCCCCTAGGTACGCCACTGAGTAGACTTAACTATACTTTCTGGTGGAACTCGTTGTGCCATATTTACAAAATGGAAAGAACAATTGTCATACAAAAAG
The DNA here is from genome assembly GCF_902459505.1 of Geotrypetes seraphini. NCBI lineage: Eukaryota > Metazoa > Chordata > Amphibia > Gymnophiona > Dermophiidae > Geotrypetes > Geotrypetes seraphini. Next base: position 64,234,845 of record NC_047090.1, on the reverse strand, counting down.
GAAATTATAATAATTTTAAGAAGATCTGGGGGCCATTGACAATTTATTGCAATGATTAGACGCCATTTTCCATTGAAAATACATTTACAATAAGGGGAGGGGGTGGTATAAAGTTCTGTTTAAGGTTTATTTAATAGATATGAATGTAATATTTATGTGAAATTTATGATTAAAATATTTGTGGAAAGGGTGGGTCTGAGAGGGAATAAATTCATGTATCTATATAATAAAATGCTAAGCGCGCATGCGCACTCTTACTGCATGCTTCCCTGATCCCTGATCTGTCGGGCTGAGGCTGCAGGAGTGCGCATGCGCTTAGGGTTTTTTCCTGTAAGACAGTTCGTCTTCGGCGTCGGCGTCTTCGCCCCCCCCACCCCCTCCCTGGCATACCCGAACCCCTGTTCAGCCTCCCATCTGACCCTCCCACCGCGGTCTGATCCTCCTATCCGACCCTCCCTTCCCTCAGTCTGGCCGGCTCCCTTAGTCCCTTGCTGCTGCCCCTCTTCCCTTCCTGCAGTCCCGACAAACCTCCTGACTCCAGCAGCGGCCGCAGCACTCTAAATACGCTGCTTTGCGGCCTTCTACTGCCCTGATTTGCTCTGCCCGTCTCTGATGATGTAGCGTATTTAAAGTGCTGCGGCCACTGCTGGAGTAAGGAAGTTTGTCGGGACCGCGGGAAGAGAAGGGGCGGGCGGCAAGGAACTAAGGGAGCTGGCCAGACCGCGGGGACGGCATGCAGCAGCTTCAACAGCGTGTAGGCGGGTGGTGCGTGAAGGAGTTTGAATAGGTGGTGGCAGTTTCGCTCAGAGGAACAGCTGGAGGGTATCGTGCCGGTGCTGCAGGTGTCCCATGCAGGTAAAAATTCTCAAAGGAGGGGGAGAGGGAAAGGGGGGTGCTTTGGGGGAGGGGTGTGCTGTTAGGCAGACAGCTTTGCTTGGGGGGGAAGACAGAAGGGGTGCCACAGAGTGACAGGGAGGAACTGGAGGTGGAGAGGGAAAGGGGGATGCTTTGGGGGAGGGGTGTGCTGGGAGGCAGACAGCTTTGCTTGGGGGGAAGACAGAAGGGGGGCCACGGAGAGACAGTCAGGGAGGAACTGGAGGGGGAGAGGGAAAGGGGGCTGCTTTGGGGGAGGGGTGTGCTGGGAGGCAGACAGCTTTGCTTGGGGGGAAGACAGAAGGGGGGCCACAGAGAGACAGGGAGGAACTGGAGGGGGAGAGGGAAAGGGGGCTGCTTTGGGGGAGGGGTGTGCTGGGAGGCAGACAGCTTTGCTTGGGGGGAAGACAGAAGGGGGGCCACGGAGAGACAGTCAGGGAGGAACTGGAGGGGGAGAGGGAAAGGGGGCTGCTTTGGGGGAGGGGTGTGCTGGGAGGCAGACAGCTTTGCTTGGGGGGAAGACAGAAGGGGGGCCACGGAGAGACAGTCAGGGAGGAACTGGAGGGGGAGAGGGAAAGGGTGCTGCTTTGGGGGAGGGGTGTGCTGGGAGGCAGACAGCTTTGCTTGGGGGGAAGACAGAAGAAGGGCCATGGAGAGACAGTCAGGGAGGAACTGGAGGGGGAGACGGAAAGGAGGCTGCTTTGGGAGGAGGGGTGTGCTGGGAGGCAGGCAGCTTTGCTTGGGAGAGGGGAGGCAGAAGTGGGCCATGGAGAGACAGTCAGGGAGGAACTGGAGGGGGAGAGGGAAAGGGGGCTGCTTTCTAGCACCCGTTCATGTAACGGGCTTAAACACTAGTTTAAGATAATAATAGAAAGAAATTCAAGTGATGTGTATTAATTTAAATGATGTAATATTGTGTACTTGATGAAAGATAAAAATGAATAAAGATTAAAAAAAAATAAATAAATCATTTAGTTCCTTATTCTGTCAATGGCAATGTACACAACAGCAGAATTTCTCATCGGTGTAGAGGTTACTCTGAATCTGTTCATAAACACTATTTCTTAATCCACAAGGTCTGATTATAGGACCAGTAGGACCCCTGAGGAAAATTGTATTGTCGAAACAGTGACTGTGTTGGGTCCAAAGTTCCCAGTGTAATGGGTTCTAGATACTTTTATGTGATGGATGTGATGTCGAGTGATGTTGTGGGTGGGGTGTAGGGTTCTGAGGATAGTGGTCTTCTGTGGAGGGGGAATGGGGAAGATTGGTGGGTGGGAGGGAGGGTGAGAGGAATCACGGTTCTCCCTGCCAGTTCATCTGATTCTGGCAGGAGAATCCTTGAACAGCTGAGCCAGCAGGACTCCACAAAACTGGCTCAGCTGATCGAGATTCCCATGCCGTGATCAGCTGATTGGAAGCCTTTTGGACAAGGCAGTTGGGTACCATGTCCGAAAAGCTGGCTTTTGTGCGTTTTTTATGTGGATATCTTTATATTAGAGAATGGGTAAAAAAGATAGACGCACTAGAGACCAAAATGTCTACATAGGTCATTTTCAAAAGAGAAAGAGAGATATCCTGCTATTTTGAGAATGGGCCTTTTCTCTACTGGATTTCTGGAAGTCTTTCCCAAGACGTCCTCTTGAAAATGCCCCTCCATGAGTGTAAGTGTTCTTATAGAATACTAGCACAAGATGGCTGGAACAAGTGGGTGATCCTAAACGCAGAACTTATACACATAACTCAGAGTATTTTATGTTACACACATAAATGTTAGACCCACTCATGGAATGCCCATACCTCTTCCCTGTGAATACCCCCTTGTATTAACACACTCCTCTTGTATGAAGAAAGGCTAAAGAGGTTAGCCTTGGAAAAGAGACAGCTGAGGGGAGAAATGATTGAAGTCTAGAAAATCATGAGTGGTGGAAAGTGAAATCGATTTTTCATTCTTTCAAAAAGTACAAAGACCTTAGGACACTCAATGAAATTACATGGAAATACATTTAAAACAAACAGGAGAAACTATTTTTTCACTCAAAGAATAGTTAAGCTCTGGATGATGTCTAGGGGGTCGGCGGGGGGGTCATGGGGTCAGCGGGTGGGGGGCTGATTGGGGGTTCAGGGGGGCCATCGTGGGGAGGGGTGCGCTGAAGGTAGGAGGGCCTGGTATCCCTCCTGCCCGTATCTTAGTGAGGGTGGGGGATAGGGGGTTTCGCTGGGGCAGGAGGGCTTGGGCTCCCTCCTCCCTGGATCGAGTCGGGGGGGGGGTCGCTGGGGCAGGAGGGCGTGGGCTTCCTCCTGCCCGGATCGAGACGGAGGAGGGGGGGGTCGCTAGGGCAGGAGGGCTTCGGCTCTGAGGAGCAAAACACCTGCCAAACCTGGAGAGAGACAGGCATTGAGAATATGAACTGTTTTACTTTATTGAGAATTTGTTTTTGTTTGAGAATGCATGCAAGGACCTGGTGAAGAGAACTTAGTGGAACTGCTGAAGTCCAGGTACTTTACTGGGCTGTGGCCTTTTTGCTAGCCTAAAAAACTCAGTGCTAGTGTTTGAACTTTTCTGTTGAGAATTATTTGTTTTACTGACAATTTGCACCTGGGCCTGCTTGGACTGTGGAAGCAGCCTAAATAGAGTTCTGAACTTTGTAACACTTGCAAAAGGCTTGGCTGTAGGTTTATTTTGTTTTTTGGTTTTTTTTGCTTTCTGCTGGCAGGATTATGAGGCCTGCTTAGCAGACTGAAAGCCTGAACTGGTCACCCCTGTGTAAAGGGGATAGAATAAAACTGAACTCATCCTTGAAAACCCTGAACTGTTTTGGAGAGTTGTTCTTTTACTGTTTGATTTTGTGTTGGTGCAGTTTTGCCGCTTTCACTCTGAAGGGCCAGTTTCCCTTTGGAGTGGCATGCAGATGTCGGCTTAGTCACCCATTCCGGCATTACAGCTACCCAGCGGAGGCTGGGTGGGCGACAATGTACAGATCATATCAGCTTTCCAATATAATAGTGGGACCTAATCAGGAGGCCCGTTCTTTTTTTTTTTTTTATCTGTATAAGTTTTTTATTGATTTTTTCATTTAACAACAAGTGTTATAAATTTTCATACAATTATCTTAACAATACACTTGATATTTCTATAATGTATTTTATACATAACATTTATTATCTTATTTTTCTTATAATTTTGTATATCATATAACTGTCATTATTTTTCTAATAAAGTTATACAACATATATATTGTAATGATTTTGTCAATTATTTTATATAATAAAGAGAATAAATCCCCCTCCCATATCCCCTCCCTCCCTTCATTCTTTAACTATTTTCTTATTATGGGAAAATAAAATTCAATTATTGCAATATTTTGTTAATGGTCCCCAAATCTTTTTGAATTTATCCATATATCCTTTTTGTGTTGCAAATGTATGTTCCATTTTATATATATGGCAAATTGAGTTCCACCAAAAATTGTAGTTCAATCTGTCACAATTTTTCCAATTGTGTGTAATTTGCTGTACTGCTATTCCAGTCATTATAAATAAAAGTTTGTTCTTAGCCTATTAAAAAACATGTGTTTTCTTTCCAAGAAATCAATACAATAGTGTGTAATTGTATTCCTTATGCATCCTAGCTTGTCTAAGCACTAAGGTCTGGATTTTCTATAGGGCACCGATATCAGTAGCTGATCATGTGTCAATCATGCAACAGCTCCCTATAGAGAATTCCGCCTCCGTGATAGATAGGCACCGGAAATGAGCCTGCATTTCCGGTGCCTATCTATGCCATAAATTGTGCCTACATAGTGTCACAGGGAAACCCTAGTGAACCCCAGCATTGTCTCAAGAAAGCTAGATGTTGACAATAATAAACCCATACCAAAGCACAAGCATAAGCAGGAAAAGGAACATATCCAAGCCAATACCTATTTATCTTTTTCTAGGCAAGCGCCCAGTGAAGTAGACACAGTACAGCAAAGTCCTCTCAAGTGCAGAAAAGCTAAGCAGGAAATTCCTGACATTAAAGAGACAGTGCACTAGTCAGAAAGCTGGATCAAACAGGTTCACTACTCTCAAGAAGTCTCCACAAATTAGAGAGAGGCACACACCTGAAGCCAGTTTTAATTGCCCTAGTAAAGTGAGCCAAGGGAGAGGAGAGCAAGGCAGGACCTGGAAGGAGCAGAAGCCAGAAACCAGACCTCACTGGGTTTATGACCAGAATACAGCTGGAAAAGAGAAGCAAGACAAGTACTTTGTGAAGCCTAAGGTAGTGTACCCTGAATTAGAATTTCAGGAAGACAATATGTCTGTTTGCTCAGAAAGTACTGTGGAAAGGAATGAGGGAGAGCCAATGGACTATACTGACACTTATTCAGAATATGTGCCTATGGAGAGTTGGTGATTGGAAAGGATTAAAGCATTAAAAGTGTATTGCTCTGAAGAATTAGCTGAAGTTGGTAATGCTGGGTCCTAAAGGTAAAGATATGAACAGTTTGAAGAATTGAGTGTACTGCCTGGGAGAATGAGCAGTTAATGCTGCAGCTGTGTTTCTGGAAACAAAGGTTAAGAACATAAGAATAGCCTTACTGGGTCAGACCAAAAGTCCATCATGCCCAATAGCCCGCTCTCACGGTGGCCAATCCAGGTCCCTAGTAACAAAGATTAAAGTGGCCCACAAACTAAGAACACAAAGTAAGAAGCCCAGGATATAAGGCAGAATTCCTACTGAATAAAGTAAAAGGACTTGCACACTTTTGGGTGCCTCGAACTGCGGCCACTACCTTTAGTGTGCCGCAGCTCGAAAAGTTTGTGGGACACTGCTCCAAGAGATCCCAAGCCTTCTTCAATTCAGACACAGTTTCTGTCTCCACCACTTCTTCCGGGATATTGTTTCATGCATCTACCACCCTTTCTGTAAAAAAAAGTATTTTCTTAGATTCCTCCTAAGCCTATCACCTCTTAACTTCATCCTATGCCCTCTAATTCAAAGAACTTCTTTCAAATGAAAGATACTCAACTCATACGCATTTATGCCACATAGGTATTTAAATGTCTCTATCATACCTCTCTTTTTCCACCTTATGTTCTAAGTCTGTCACCATACACCTTATCATGAAGACCACACACCATTTTAGTAGCCGACGCCATTTCCATACCTTTTATCAATCGTGTCGCTCTTTTCTGGACCCTCTCGAGTACTGCCATATCTTTCTTAAGGTACGGCGACCAATATTGGACGCAGTACTCCAGATGTGGGTGCACCATCGCCCGATAAAACGGCAGGATAACTTCTTTCATTCTGGTTGTAATACCTTTCTTGATAATACCTAGCATTCTATTTGCCTTAGAGGCCGCTGTGCACTGTGCCAACGGCTTCATTGTCTTGTCCATTATTACCCCCCCAAGTCCTTTTCTAGGGTACCTCCTTTTTTCTACTGGCCATACCTCTCCCTATGCACCTTAGCATCCTTCTAGCTTTTGCCGTCACCTTTTCAACCTGTTAGGCCACCTTAAAATCATCACATACAATCACACCTAAGTCCCGCTCTTCTGTCATGTACATAAGTTCTTCATCTCCTAAACTTTACCGTTTCTTCGGGTTTTTGCAGCCCAAATGCATTACCTTGCATTTCTTAGCATTAAATTTTAGCTGCCAAATTTCAGACCGTTCTTCATGCTTCACTAAGTCTTTCTTCGTGTTATTCACTCCATCCAGGGTGTCTACTCTATTGCAGATTTTGGTATCATCCACAAAGAGGTAAATCTTACCTGACAGCCCTTCAGCAATATTGCTTATAAAAATGTTAAAAAGAACAGGCCCAAAACAGAACCTTGAGGCACACCACTGGTAGCATCCCTTTCCTCAGAGCGATCTCCATTGATCACTACCCTCTGTTGTTTTACACTCAACCAGTTCCTGACCTAGCCCATCACTTTGGGGCCCTTCCCGAGGGCACTCAGTTTGGAACACTGTCAAAGGCTTTGCTAAAATCTAAATACACTACTTCTAGCACACTTCCTCTATCCAATTCTCTGGTCTCCCAGTCAAAGAAATTGATCAGATTTGTCTGACAAGACCTACCTCTAGTGAATCCATGTTGTCTCCGGTCCTGTAATCCACAGGATTCCAGAAACGTCACCATTCTCAGTTTTAAAAGTTTTTTCATTAATTTGCTTACCACAGAAGTCAGACTTACTACTGTTGTTATAGTATACCATTTTGGTGTTTCTTACAAAGGTACAAATGCAATAAACCTTAAACCTTATTAGATGGTGATGATAAATTTATAAGCCCAATATATTGGCTTACTACTTTTACATTCATCCTTTCAAATAAATTTTTAAGTTTTCAGAAGTTAGTGTTCAGGTAATTAAAATGTATTTATTTTTTGCCTTTTAAAACAGGTAGAAAATAGGTACACTTTAAAAAGTTTTCTAGGTTCCCTGTTATAAAATTAACTCCATGAGGGCAAAAGGCAAACAGTACCTGTTTTCCTTTATAGAATAGTAGTATACATTTTTTATTGGTTTAACTTACCCCCATTTTATCAAGCTGTGTTCCTGAGCAGCGCAAACTAAATGCCGAGCCACCCATTCTATTCCTATGGGCGGTTCGGCATTTAGCTTGCGCTGCTTGATAAAATAGGGGGTTACTGTATTATTTGATTAGCTTTCAAATGTAACCATTCTTCTTAAGATCAGGGGAACTCTATAAATGATCTCTAAAAGATGTTAATTATGTGCCTAAAGTTCCGCATGAAAACGCATTCCAACAGAGGCAAGGGGCTGAAACTGTAGATCAGCGTAGAAATACACTCAAATACCCAGTTATAAGATGCATACAACTGCATAGGTGGTATGCCCATGATGGGATTATGGATGGGTCAGGGACATTCTAGAAAATTACAAGCAGTATTTTCGAATGCTACAGATTAGAGAATGACATGGTGACAAAATTCATTACCGTCCCCGTCCCCGCGGATAACCGCGGGAAATGATCCCATGTCATTTTCTAGTGTCTATTTCAACCTCAGTCCTTCTACACCAGCATTCTTCAAAGCAAAGCTTGTGGGTCAGTGGTTGTGAACATTCATACTCTGATTCTTCCCTCTCTCTTTAAAGAATGACATGAAGATGGTTTCCCGCGGTTATTCGCGGGGACAGGAATGGTGATGAATTTTGTCACCGTGTCATTCTCTACTACAGATGTGCATCAAACTTGCGTGCCAGGATTTAGTCCAGGTTTCAGTTGGTATAAGTCCTTGCATCCAAAGATGGGTGTGGAATTTGGCACCAAATGCTATCCTATAAACAGCACTCATCCTGGAATATCCTCTATAGAACAGAGGTGGGGACCAAATTTTTTTAGTGCCCATATTTGGGTGTGAGGACTTACCTAGTGTTGGGGTGGTAGGAGGGGGAGACAAAGTAGAGTCATAAGTTATTTGGTTAGTAGCAATATTCAGTCTGCCCATATTTTGGTGTGAGGACTTACATAGTGCTGGGGTGGTGGGGGGAAGACTAAAAGTAGAGTCATAAGTTATCTGGTTAGTAGCAATAGTCAGTCTGCTAACTGGATAACAATCCAGTTAAAATAAAAACAGCAAAAAGGTATATGAATATTGCAGAACTGACCGCCCTATTCAGTTATTCAGCGCTAGCCACTACCCAGATACCGTCACTTAATATCCAGATATTTTTAGCCATGGTGTTCAGCAGTTAAAAAATGCTGACTGCTATGGCTCAAAATTGGTCAGTAAGAAAAAAAAATCCAACTCTTACCAGATTGAGTTGCAAACACGTTTGGAGGTTCATTTTCAAATCACTTAGAGACATAAAGTACCATGATATTTGCGTGTGTAAGTGCTTTGAAAATGAGCACCATAATATAAGTTTTGTTTATCATGTTTTATTCAAACTTATTCTCTCCTCAAGCATGGGTATAGTAAAGTATAATTTCATCTCTCTGAATGCAAAGATTAAGGGCAAAATGCTCTATGCAACAGGAAAAACCACGTTTGCCTCACATTTACAAAAATTGGATTGCTCTAAGTCTAATAGATGTTGGCATTGTCATCTCGATGCGGGGACTTTAGATCATCTATTGTTTTATTGTCCATTTATTATGGCTTTTTTGGAAGTCGATTTGGGGCCAAATAGTTTGTTAGAGAATCATGTGGCATTGTCGTATGACACAGTTTTATTTGGCATGTCTGTGAGAGCCAAGAGCCAAATATCTTCCAATAATAACAAACTTTTAATGATTCTGACAGGAGTTGCCATTCAACAAATAACGCATAATTGGAAAAATTGGAATAGACTGAATTATAGTTTTTGGTGGAGATCAGTGTGTCACATATATAAAATGGAAAGAACATTTACTATTCAAAAAGGATATTTTAATAAATTTAAGGATGTATGGGGGTCATTAATAAATTATTGTAATGAATAGATATCATTTTCCCCTGATTAACATAAATGAAAAAATGGGGAGGGGGGGGTTTGGATTTCAATATTTGTTATGAAGGTATGGAAGAATTTATTATATTATATAATTATTTATTTGGAATAATAGAATGTCAAGTGATGATTTAAGGTCTTTCTGAATGATTGTTGTACACTTGTAATTTTTTTAAAATGAATAAAGATATTAAAAAAAAATATATATATTACCGTATTTTCGCGGATATAACGCGCACCCGTGTAAAACGCGCACATGGGTATAGCGCGCAGAAACCACACTTGTATGTACGGAAACTTTTGTATACAGCGCTCATGGGTATACCGCGCATGCTGCCCGACTCTCCTCTGGCCACCCCGACTCTCCTTTCGCTCTCCCCGACTCTCCTCTGGCCACTCCGACTCTCCTTTCGCCCTCCCCGACTCTCCTCTGGTTGCCCCGACTCACCGTTCACCCGCCCTGACTTTCCGTGCACTGCCCCGCCTCTCCGTGCGCTGTCCCGACTCTCCGTTCACCTGCCATGACTTTCCGTGCACTGCCCCGCCTCTCCGTGCGCTGTCCCGACCCGGAGTTTTCTCAGCAGAATTTCCCAGACCACCTCTTCCTCTCAACACATTGACACGCTAGTGGGTTTATTTTATAGCTTTTTCACTCCCTTCGGTCTGCCTGTCCCCCTTGAAGTCCTGTCCCCCCTTGAAGTCCTGTCCCCCCTTGAAGGTCTGCCTGTCCCCCTTGAAGGTCTGCCTGTCCCCCTTGAAGTCCTGTCCCCCCTTGAAGGTCTGCCTGTCCCCCTTGAAGGTCTGCCTGTCCCCCCTTGAAGTCCTGTCCCCCCTTGAAGGTCTGTCCCCATCCTGAAAGCCTGATGCCCCCCCTCGACGTCCGATTCTTCTCCCCCCTCGGCAGGACCACTCGCACCCCCCCCCCGAAGGACCGCCGACTCCCCGACAATATCGGGCCAGGAGGGAGCCCAAATCCTCCTGGCCACGGCGACCCCCTAACCCCACCCCGCACTACATTACGGGCAGGAGGGATCCCAGGCCCTCCTGCCCTCGACGCAAACCCCCCTCCCCCCCAACGACCGCCCCCCCCAAGAACCTCCGACCGCCCCCCCAGCCGACCCGCGATCCCCCTGGCGACCCCCACGACCCCCCCACCCCCCTTCCCCGTACCTTTGGTAGTTGGCCGGACAGACGGGAGCCAAACCCACCTGTCCGGCAGGCAGCCAACGAAGGAATGAGGCCGGATTGGCCCATCCATCCTAAAGCTCCGCCTACTGGTGGGGCCTAAGGCGCGTGGGCCAATCAGAATAGGCCCTGGAGCCTTAGGTCCCACCTGGGGGCGTGGCCTGAGGCACATGGTCGGGTTGGGCCCATGTGCCTCAGGCCGCGCCCCCAGGTGGGACCTAAGGCTCCAGGGCCTATTCTGATTGGCCCACGCGCCTGAGGCCCCACCAGTAGGCGGAGCTTTAGGATGGATGGGCCAATCCGGCCTCATTCCTTCGTTGGCTGCCTGCCGGACAGGCGGGTTTGGCTCCTGTCTGTCCGGCCAACTACCAAAGGTACGGGGAAGGGGGGTGGGGGGGTCGTGGGGGTCGCTAGGGGGATCGCGGGTCGGCTGGGGGGGCGGTCGGAGGTTCTTGGGGGGGGCGGTCGTTGGGGGGGAGGGGGGTTTGCGTCGAGGGCAGGAGGGCCTGGGATCCCTCCTGCCCGTAATGTAGTGCGGGGTGGGGTTAGGGGGTCGCCGTGGCCAGGAGGGTTTGGGCTCCCTCCTGGCCCGATATTGTCGGGGAGTCGGCGGTCCTTCGGGGTGGGGGTGCGAGCGTCCTTCCGGATGATGAATCGGGCATCGGGCGGGGTGTGAAATATGTAAAAAAAATTTTGTATACCGTGCTCAGGCATATAACGCGCGAAGGGTATGCGCGGTACGTAAAAACGCGTATAACGCGCGCGTTATATCCGCGAAAATACGGTATATGTATTATTTAATATTATTATGATGGTAGGGAAGGGGATAAATTTCATTTATTGAAAATGTTTGTGGAATTTCAAGTGATTTATTAGTCAATTTGTTTACTTTCTGTGCACTTGATGTTAAACATAAAATGAATAAAGAATTAAAAAAAAAAGATTAAGGGCAAAAGTCTTGAGCATAATTTATGTATTACAACACTTACCCCATGTTTCTGAATGGCTACATTGGTAAGATGTACAAACATATTATCTAATTCACTTGTACTAGGTGTGTATTTCACTGTGCAAAAGCGACAAAACCCAAGTTTGTACCTAGAAACAAACAAAAAAAAGTAGTATTTGTAAACAATGACTGAAGTAAAAAAAAAAAATAAAAATAGCACAAGATTATATCCACATTCATGCACACACTAATTAAGTTTTCCTATTTCCAGCTGAATACAAGAGTTAGAAAATTCTATGGCACATTTTTGAGGTTCTGCAAGGATTCTGTGGCACATTTGCATATGTTGTCTTGCAACACTACCTAATGTGAACAAAGTTCATTTTTTCAATGTTTAAACATTTTGCTCAAAAATTTTATTAAATTGAATTTGCACCCTTTATTTTGTGTGTCTAAATGTATGCCTATAGGCTCTGCTCCCAGTGACACCTTGTAGGCCCTCCTGCTATCTGGTGAACTTATTCCTTCAACTGTTAATCATTCCAGGTCACATTCTCTTCCTCTACTCAGTGAAGGCTTCAACTTTGTAATTGTTTATTTATAACAAAAAACAATACAGAGAAACTGGGTTATATGGTTGGGTCAGATAAATGGGGAATTGGTTACTTTGGTGAATCTATACGCCCCGAATTCTAAGCAGAGTTCCTTCTTTGATGAGGTATTGGCCAAGGTACTGCTGATAAAGAAGGGTTCAGTGCTTGTGGGAGGGGACTTTAATTTGGTCATTGATCCTAGAAGGCTTCAACTTTAAGCTTTGACTCCTGGTAACACCACCATCCTCAAGCCCCTATCTGTTTTTCCCCACTTATGCTTCTATCGCCTCCACTAGTAGTCCTCCATTTCCTTGTCCCATACTTACAGTCCTTGTGGTTACTGTTTTTTCCCACTAGTATACACTTCTTTTCCAAACACCAGAGAAGGAGGGTATACAGTAATCATAAGGACCCTGCGCTTGTACCTTCGCTGTATCTCCTAAGTATGGCACATGGAGGAGCAAATTATTTTCAGTCCTGTTGGAATGGGATCTACTAACCATGGATAGTCTTCTCTATAGGCTGCAGGGGTGACTTGTTTTGCAAATCACATGAACAACTTTTCCTCTTAGCTTACCCACAATGGTACATTCCATATCCTCTAGCATGAGAAATTCTTTAGAAGTAGCACTTACATGTAGCACTTTAGTGGACGGTATGTTGAGACCAACACGTACAATCGCAGGTCAAATTTCTTCCCACCAATTAGTAATGGATTATCAATATAAAGAGAGATCACATAGGCTTCTTTGGAAGACTGAGTCACAAACCTAAATGATATTTTTAAGATTTAAAAATTATATTGTTAATTTTTGAAATATCACACTTTAAACACTTTGAAGAAACCTCTGTTAAACTGAAAGCAGCTTGTAATCTAATCAAAACCCTACATCAGTACAATAGCTGGTTTTATCAATGACTGGGCCTTTGATAGGCATTGAATGGTGTTGCAGTCAGAGGACTGAGCAGTATATAGTAATAATGGAAACTAAATTTTGCAAAATCTTTGCTCCTTAACCTAAGGCATATTAATATACCATAAATAATATCATAAGTGGCTTTATCTGAAGTCCAAGGTAAAAAGTAGATTACATGCAAAAATGGTGCATTATGAAAACACATAAAGACATGGAATTTTAATCTAGTTTTGTAAGAGGTCATAATCCACTAATTGTAATAAAGATATGGATGCTGTTATCATGAAAAGTAAGATACAATGGAGGCAAAATCAAAGACCTTAATAGATCAAGCTGAGGTATCTTCTAATGTTTATGTGAAAGACTTCTCAGTGAAGGTTTTATTGAATAAAGATTTTTTTTTCCATAGGCATGGAATGGGTTGAAAACTTTCAGTTCACAATTACATGATAGATCTTCAGGTTGCCTAAATTATGTGTCAGGCATGCACATAAGTTAGACCAATTATTAAAAGGATAAGTATGTGCATATGTGTCTTTTAACAATTACCTTACAGAACGTATACACAATACACACTGCTTATTTTACATGTTTCTGCATATAAAGCCCAAGCTTTACATTTTGTGGGCAATTGTATAAATGTTTTATTGCATGTAAAGCTTCTTTTTATAAATGAAATAGGCCTTTTATAAAATTATGTGGAGATATATGCATGTATAGCACAGTGTTTCTTCTTTGTGTTATTTCCGATTTCATCTTTGGAACACTGGTCCTTTTTTTGCTTGTGCTTACTGTTTATGCTATGGCATAGTATGGGGTATAAAGCACAGTTACTTACCGTAACAGGTGTTATCCAGGGACAGCAGGCAGATATTCTTAACACATGGGTGACGTCACCGACGGAGCCCTCGGTACGGACCTTTTTAACTAGAAGTTTCTAGTTGGCCGCACCGCGCGTGCGCGAGTGCCTTCCCGCCCGACGGAGGAGTGCGTGGTCCCCAGTTAGGATAAGCCAGCTAAGAAGCCAACCCGGGGAGGTGGGTGGGACGTAAGAATATCTGCCTGCTGTCCCTGGATAACACCTGTTACGGTAAGTAACTGTGCTTTATCCCAGGACAAGCAGGCAGCATATTCTTAACACATGGGTGACCTCCAAGCTAACAAAGAGGGAGGTGGGATGGTTGGCCATTAGGAAAATAAATTTTGTAACACAGATTGGCCGAAGTGTCCATCCCGTCTGGAGAACGCATCCAGACAGTAGTGAGTAGTGAACGTGTGAACTGAGGACCAAGTGGCCGCCTTGCAGATTTCCTCGATGGGCGTGGAGCGGAGGAAAGCTACAGAAGCAGCCATAGCTCGGACTCTGTGGGCCGTGACAGTTCCTTCCAGTGAGAGACCGGCCCGAGCGTAGCAAAAAGCAATACAGGCAGCAAGCCAATTGGAAAGTGTCCGTTTGGAGACAGGATGACCCAAACGGTTGGGGTCGAAAGACAAAAAGAGCTGAGGGGATGTACGGTGAGCTCTGGTACGATCAAGATAGTAAGCAAGGGCACGCTTACAATCCAGCGTGTGCAACGCCTGTTCCCCAGGATGCGAGTGAGGCTTAGGGAAAAAGACGGGTAGCACAATGGACTGGTTGAGGTGAAAAGCTGAGACCACCTTGGGAAGGAATTTAGGGTGGGTACGCAGAACAACCTTGTCATGGTGGAAAACAGTGAAAGGTGGGTCGGCAACCAGTGCATGCAGTTCGCTAACCCTCCTGGCAGAGGTGATGGCAATTAGGAAAAGCACCTTCCAGGTAAGAAGCCTGAGGGAAGTTGTGGCAAGAGGCTCAAACGGAGGTTTCATGAGAGCTGAGAGAACCACATTCAGGTCCCAGACGACAGGAGGAGGCTTGAGAGGCGGTTTGATGTTGAAGAGCCCTCTCATAAATCTGGAAACCAGAGGGTGAGCCGTGAGGGGTTTTCCGAGAATAGGCTCGTGAAACGCAGTGATGGCACTGAGGTGGACTCTGATGGAGGTGGTTTTGAGGCCAGCGTTGGACAGCGAGAGCAAATATTCCAAGACAGGTTCCACCGCCAAAGAGGTGGGTTCTTGATGATGCCGGAGACACCACGAGGAGAATCTGGTCCACTTCTGATGGTAACATTGGAGAGTGGCCGGTTTCCTGGAGGCGTCCAAAATGAGGCGGACCGGTTGGGATAGATTCCCCGGAGAGGTCAGCCCGAGAGAAACCAAGCTGTCAGGTGGAGGGAAGACAGATTGGGATGCAGTAGAGACTGATGCTGCTGTGTAAGCAGAGTAGGAAACACAGGAAGAGGAATGGGCTCCCTGGAGCTGAGTTGAAGCAGGAGGGAGAACCAGTGTTGACGAGGCCACCGAGGGGCGATGAGAATCATGGTGGCGTTGTCCTTGCGGAGTTTGGACAAGGTCCGCAACATCAGAGGAAGTGGAGGGAAGGCATAGAGGAACCGATCCCTCCAGTCGAGCAGGAATGCATCCGGAGCCAGACGGTGAGGAGAGAAGAGTCTGGAACAGAATTGGGGCAGCTGATGGTTGTGAGGAGCTGCAAAGAGGTCCACCTGCGGAGTGCCCCATCGAGCAAAGATGGAGAGCAGAGTCGGAGGGTCCAACGTCCACTCGTGAGGTTGAAGGATGCGGCTGAGATTGTCGGCCAGAGAGTTCTGTTCGCCCTGGATATAGACCGCCCTGAGAAAGAGATTGCGGTCCGTGGCCCAGGTCCAGATGCGTAGAGCCTCCAAACAAAGGGGGCGAGATCCGGTGCCGCCCTGCTTGTTTATGTAGTAAATGGCGACTTGATTGTCTGTGCACAGGAGGAGGACTTGAGGGCAGAGAAGATGTTGGAAAGCCTTGAGGGCGTAGAACATGGCTCTGAGTTCCAGGAAATTTATGTGATGACGACGCTCCTGTGGGGTCCAAAGTCCCTGGGTGCGTAGGTCGCCTAGGTGAGCTCCCCATGCGTAGGGGGACGCATCGGTGGTGATGATCATAGAGTGAGGGGGCAGATGAAAGAGTAGACCCCTGGAAAGATTTGAGGAGTTCAACCACCATTGGAGAGATTGCTGAAGAGATGATGTCACAGAGATGGGATGAGAAAGAAGATCTGTAGTCTGTGACCATTGGTTGGCGAGGGTCCATTGAGGTGTCCTGAGGTGGAGTCGCGCCAGAGGAAGGACATGCACTGTCGAGGCCATGTGACCCAGCAGGACCATCATCTGTCGGGCAGGAATGGAGGGATGCATGAGTACCTGACGGCAGAGATGGAGCAGGGTCTGCTTGCGATCTGAGGGGAGAAAGGCCCTCATCAGCGTGGTGTCCAGGACTGCTCCAATGAATTGAAGTCGCTGGGTGGGAAGCAGATGCGACTTGGGGTAGTTGATCTCGAACCCCAGGAGGTGGAGGAGAGAGATGGTGTGATGAGTAGCTTGTAGCACGAGTTGAGATGAAGGTGCTTTCACCAACCAATCGTCCAAGTAAGGGAACACCTGGAGGTTGTGAGACCTGAGGAAGGCCGCCACCACTATCAGGCATTTGGTGAAGACTCTGGGGGAGGAAGCGAGGCCAAATGGTAGTACTTTGTACTGGTAGTGGTGGTGTAGTACCTGGAACCGCAGGTAGCGGCGAGAGTTCTGATGGATGGAGATGTGAGTGTAGGCCTCTTTGAGGTCCAGGGAACATAGCCAGTCGTGTTGAGAAAGAAGAGGGTAAAGTGTGGCAAGGGAGAGCATCCTGAACTTTTCCTTGACTAGACACTTGTTGAGGTCCCTGAGATCGAGAATGGGACGAAGGTCTCCCGTCTTTTTGGGTACAAGGAAGTAGCGGGAGTAGAATCCCTGACCCCTTTGATCTGGAGGTACTTCTTCGATGGCATTGAGAAGGAGGAGGGATTGAACCTCCCTCAGGAGGAGGGGGGTTTGAGAGGAGTGAGAAGCAGACTCTACGGGAAGGTTGTCCGGTGGAAGAGTCTGGAAGTTGAGAGAGTAGCCGTGGCGGATGATGTTGAGGACCCACTGGTCTGACGTGATGACTTCCCAACGGCTTGAGAAAATGGTGAGACGACCCCCTATAGGCTGTGGAAGAGGCAGCGAGGGTGGATGACTGGCTATGCCCTGGAGAGAAGAGTCAAAAGGGCTGAGATTGTTTAGCAGGCTGAGAAGGCTTAGAGGGTTGAGTGGCCTGAGATCGAGCCTGGGCATGGTGCTGCTGTTGGCGGGGTCGCCGAGATTGTTGAGGAGGCGGATTGAGTGGCCTGGCTGAGAACCTCCGCTGGTAAGATGATTGAGGCCGATAGGGTCGAGCAGGCGGAGTCTTCTTTTTCGGCTTGATTAGGGTGTCCCACCTGGTCTCATGGGCCGAGAGTTTCTGGGTGGTGGAATCCAGTGACTCTCCAAAGAGTTCATCCCCGAGACAGGGGGCGTTGGCCAAACGATCCTGGTGGTTGATGTCCAGGTCGGAGACTCTGAGCCAGGCTAATCGACGCATGGCTACGGCCATGGCCGAGGCCCGAGAGGTGAGCTCGAAGGAGTCGTAGATTGAGCGGACCATATACTTTCGCATCTGGAGAAGACCAGAGATGTGTTGTTGGAATAACGGGACCTTGCGCTCAGGAAGGTACTTCTGGAGGGCAGATAGTTGTTGGACCAAATGTTTCAGATAGAAAGAAAAATGGAAGGAGTAGTTGTTTGCCCTGTTGGCAAGCATGGCATTCTGGTAAAGCCTCTTGCCAAACTTGTCCATGGTCTTACCTTCTCTGCCAGGAGGGGTAGAGGCATAGACACTGGAGCCCTGAGTCTTTTTTAAGGTAGATTCCACCAGAAGGGACTCATGGGGCAATTGAGATTTGTCGAATCCAGGAATAGGAATGACACGGTAAAGGTTGTCCAGTTTACGGGGGGCTCCCGGTACCGTGAGGGGATTCTCCAAGTTTTTATAGAACGTTTCCCGTAGGATGTCATGCACGGGAAGCTTAAGGAACTCCTTAGGAGGTTGTTCAAAGTCTAAGGCCTCTAGAAAGGCTTGAGACTTTTTTGAGTCAGATTCTAAAGGAAGTGACAGGGCAGCAGACATTTCTCTCAGAAATTTAGAAAAAGAGGACTGCTCTGGTTTGGAGGTGGCATCGGGTGCCGATGGTTCCTCATCAGATGAGGAGGGATCCTCCTCGGTACCGAGAGGAGTGTCCTCCCATAAGTCAGGGTCCCTGACCTCTGGTGCATGTCGAGACACCGGGGTGGAGGGCGCGGTATGGCGAGTCTTGGACAAAGACTTTCCAGAGCGCACCGAAACGGTACCAGGGGAGGAAGACCGGCGTCTATCTCGGTCCCGAGAAGAGTGCCGTACCGCCTGGTGCCGAGGAGGATCCAATGTGGCCTGAGAATGAACCACTGGATCGCTATGAAGTTGTTGGGCCGAGAGGATCGGCATGGAGGTGTTCACCGGTACCGAAGGGGTGGACACCGGGGGCTCGGTACGGGGCTCGGGCCGGTCTGGTACCGGAAGGAGCGGTGCCAGGATAGTGGGCAACAGTTGTTCAAGTTGTTTCTTCAACTGCTCCTGGAGTTGAGCCTTTAAGATGGCCGAGATACGGTCATCGAGGGGTGGCATCGGAACCGCTTTCTTTTTCTTCGGTTCCTTAGATGCCGCTCCACGCCCCGGCGATGAGGAGGCCGATGACGAGGCACTCACCGAGATCGGGGCGGAGCGTTTGCGGGACCGGTGCGATGCCGGTAAGGACGGTGTCGCCACCGTAGCCGGAGGGCGCTCGAGGGAAGAGGAAGGCTTCTTAGCCGGCTTACCTGGCGCCAGCGGCGCCGATGCGGGGTCGGTCGGTGTCGAGGTCGACGGTGCCGATTTTTGAGGTACCGCCGTTGAAGGTGAGGAGTCCATC
Organism: Geotrypetes seraphini; assembly: GCF_902459505.1. Classification (NCBI taxonomy): domain Eukaryota; kingdom Metazoa; phylum Chordata; class Amphibia; order Gymnophiona; family Dermophiidae; genus Geotrypetes; species Geotrypetes seraphini. The sequence goes on along the minus strand of NC_047090.1, from coordinate 64,215,966 downwards.
GTCGACTCGGTACCGAAGAGAAGAGTTTGTTGGATTCTTCGGTTTTTGAGAGTTCTCTTTTTAAGAGTGGCACAGCGGGTGCAGGAATCCGCCCGATGCTCCGGACCCAGACACTGCAAACACCAATTGTGTGGGTCAGTTAAGGAGATCGGGCGTGCACACCGCTGGCACTTCTTAAAACCGACCTGCGGGGGCATGAAGGGGAAGATAGCCTCCGCAAAATCGAAGCCCGAGGCCTGTATACTGGCAACAGGCCCCGCCGGGGCAAAACGAAAGAAAAAGGGAAAAAGCAAAGTTTTTTTTTTTTTTTTTTTTTTGCAAATCAAAGAAAAAATAAACCCGAAGGTAAAGAAAGAAAAAATAAGGAAAAAAGCGCGAGCGGGAAGGCAAAAAAGTGGTTTCAACGGCCGTTGAAAAAACACACGCGTCTTCTTCGCTCCGCGGAAACGAAGAAACTGGGGACCACGCACTCCTCCGTCGGGCGGGAAGGCACTCGCGCACGCGCGGTGCGGCCAACTAGAAACTTCTAGTTAAAAAGGTCCGTACCGAGGGCTCCGTCGGTGACGTCACCCATGTGTTAAGAATATGCTGCCTGCTTGTCCTGGGATAATATTAGTTAGGCCTATTTTTAATAGTAACTCTCAAGCAACCAGAAACTACATTTATCCGGCATCTACCAATCACCATGGGTGTCGGTTAATTGAGAGTCTATTGTATTTTCTAAAATATGTATATACATTCCAACATAGCTCATGCACAAAACTACGCCCCCAGGAATATCTACATGTACAGTACAGATGTGCCTCTTATTGCCACACATACTTAGAAAACAAACTGACAAGCAGCCCACCAATTCCAAAAAGAAAGAAGTCATGCTTTATTGAATATAAAATATAAAAGTATACTCGACACTGCCGTGTTTCACCCAGCAAGGGCAGCTTCAGGAGCAAAACATTACCTCCTTAAGAGTCAGCTCAGTCCTGGAGTACCTCCTTAAGAGTCAGGTTTTCAGTATATCCACAATGAATATACAAAAACTTGATTTGCATACACCGCCTCTATTATATGCAAATTTTTTTCATGCCTATTCATTGTGGATAACCTGAAACCCTGACTGGCAAGGGGGTACTCCAGGACTGAACTGAGAAACACTGTGCTATATATACTTATATATAAGAACATAACATAAGAACATAAGAAATGCCATCTCCGGATCAGACCTTCGGTCCATCAAGTCCGGCGATCCGCACACGCGGAGGCCCTGGCAGGTGTACACCTGTCGTAATTTATAGTCCACCATATCCTTACATGCCTCTCTTAAGGAGATATGCATCTAGTTTGCTCTTGAAGCCTAGGACGGTCGATTCCGCAATAATCTCATCTGGGAGGTATATGGTATAGCAGACTTGGTGGTAGAAGGAACAAGATACTTTACTGAATATAAAATTAAGAAATGTGCCTGACAGGATCATGTTTTGCCTGGCAAGGACAATACAGGACCTCCAGACTCTAGGAAGGTCACTGTCTGGCAATCCCACTGGAGTCTGGAGGTCCTGTATTGTAAAGTGAAAGGTCTACACCAGGGGTGCCCAAATGGTCGATCAGAAGATCGCAAAGACAACGCGAGTCAATCGTGTTGCCTTTGCAATGTTTTTCTCCCTGCTGCTTCCACTAGCCAGGCCTGGCGCATACAAGCGCCGGACTTACAAAACTTCACCTCTGATGTCAATTCTGATGTCAGAGAGGAAGTTCCGGGCCAGTCAATCACTGCCTGGCTAGCCCAGAACTTCCTCCCCGACGTTAGAATTGACGTTGGAGGTGAAGTCTTGTGGGCCCGGTGCTTGTACACGCCAGGCCTGGCTCGGGGAAGCAGCAGGGAGAAATCGCGTTGGTGGCTTGGGGTGGAGGTAGGGAAAGAATGGGGGAAGTGGAGAAATCGGCACGATGGCTTGGGGGGGCAGGGAGAGAGAAAAATAAAAGCAAAAATAAAGAGGGGGGCTAGGGAGAGAGAGAAAGAAAGGCAGAACGAAAGAGGGGGGCAGGGGTAGAGAGAAAGAATGGCAGAAATAAAGAGGGGGGCAGGAGAGAGAAAGAAAGAAATATTGGCTTTACAGAAGAAAGTGCAACCAGAGACTCATGAAATCACCAAACAAAAAGGTAAGAAAAATGATTTTATTTTTAATTTAGTGATCAAAATGTGTCCATTTTGAGAATTTATATCTGCTGTCTATATTTTGCACTATGGCCCCCTTTTACTAAACCGCAATAGCAGTTTTTAGCTCAGAGAGCCTATGAGCATTGAGAGCAGCGCAGGGCATTCAGTGCAGTTTCCTGCACTAAAAACTACTATTGTGGTTTAGTAAAAGGGGAGGCGGTATATTTGTCTATTTTTGTATAGTTGTTACTGAGGTGACATTGCATTTTTTTTTTTTTTTTAATAAATCTTTATTCGTTTTCAAAAATTACAACAAGTGTACAATAATCCATCAGAAATATATTAATTAATCACTTGACAATCTTATTTGTAATCTTCCAAATACATAAATATAAAAGAATCCCACCCCTCCCTCCCATATACTAATAATTAACAATTATCAATTATTATCATTCATACTCCCACCCTCCCTCAATCTTTTCCATATTTTAAAGTCATCTGCCTTGACCTCTGATAAAAACCCAAATACAAATGATAATTAACATTTTCTCTGCATACAGTGTGCTTTGTGTTTTTAAAAATTTTATTGTTGGTAGATCATTTTGACTTGGTCATTTTAAAAGTAGCTCGCAAGCCAAAAAAGTGTAGGCACCCCTGGTCTACACCATAAGGTAATGTTTTGCTCCTAAAGCTGCCCTTGCTGGGTGAAACACGGCAGTGTCGAGTATACTTTTATATTTTATATTCAATAAAGCATGACTTCTTTCTTTTTGGAATTGGTGGGCTGCTTGTCAGTTTGTTTTCTAAGTATGTGTGGCAATAAGAGGCACATCTGTACTTTTTTTTTTATTTTATTTATTAATTTTTCATTCTTACAGCAATTGAGTTATACATATTATAATTAATTATTACATGAAATTTGTAACTACAATCAATACATCATGTCATAAGTGATAAAACCCTCCCCTTTTTTCCAATTCCTATTTCCAAAAAATATACAAATCCCAACCCATCCCTATATACCTACTTCTAATGTGCTAAGAAATCTGATCATTAGAATAATTAGTCAATGGTTCACAAATTTTCTTGAAATTGTGAAGATTCCCTTGTTGTAACGCTAACACTTTTTCCATATTGTATATATGACAGACAGAGTTCCACCAGAATGTATAATTTAATTTGGTATAATCCCTCCAATTTTGAGTAATTTGTTGCATGGCGACCCCTGTCAATATTAATAGTAATTTGTTATTATTTGCTGAAATCGGACTCTGAGTTCTCATTGCAGTACCAAATAATATGGTATCATATGAAAGTCCTACATGATTTTCTAGTAATTTATTAATTTGGGGCCAAATTAATTTCCAAAAGGCACAGAAAAAAATTAATTTCCACAGGGACAGAAAAAAATTAAATGATCTAACATCCCAACCTCTATTCTACAATGCCAGCATCTATTGGATCTAGTACTATCTATCTTTTGTAGGCGCGTAGGGGTCCATAATACTCTATGTAACAAAAACATCCATGTTTGACTCATAGATGCTGACCTTGTAGACCTTAATCTCCAGGACCAAAATCGTGGCCATTGAGAAGCAGAAATTGTCTGTCCAATCTCAATACTCCAAATATCCCTAAGTCCAGTTTTCTTTTTTTTATTTAAAAATCCATATAACAATTTATACCATTTTGCGGCTTAGTGACCCAAAAAATCCGCCTGGAAACATAGAACCTGCAGACTATATTGAGTATTAAGATCTTTCCATTCAGGGAACCCTGCCTGAATGGCCTGCTTCAATTGCATCCATTTAAAATATTGTGTTTTATTTAATCCAAATTTATGTTGCAATTGTGAAAAACTAAGCAGTGATCCTTCACACATCTGTACTGTATATGTAGATATTCCTGGGGGCGTAGTTTTGTGCATGAGCTGTGTTGGAATGTATATACATATTTTAGAAAATACAGTAGACTCTCAGTTAATCGACACCCATGGTGATTGGTAGATGCCGGATAAATGTAGTTTCTGGTTGCTTGAGAGTTACTATTAAAAATAGGCCTAACTAATATTATGCCCCATACTATGCCATAGCATAAACTGTAAGCACAAGCAAAAAAAGGACCAGTGTTCCAAAGATGAAATTGGAAATAACACAAAGAAGAACACAAGTCTCTAGATTTTCAGGAAAAAAATGATTTATTCAAAGTCAATTTGAAGCAACCTCAGGATTAATTAGGTGCAGAATGTGTCGCTGATGGTACAGGATCACAAAAGTGAGACTCGGACCCTACACAGTCTGTGTTTCGACTAATGATCCTCAGGGGTCCCAAATTTGTTAACACAAAAAGTGTGGTACCTAATGCCTCAGATGAACTATAAAGAATATCCAGAGCTAGCCTTTCAAAACGAAAAGTGTTTGAAGCTAACCTTTTGAAATGAAAGTTAAACCAAACCTAGCATAAACTGTTCCAGACAAACTACCGGACATGTGATAGGCAATGCGTGGGCGTACTCAAGTGTGGCGTGCCAAGTTTATACTTAAATTTCTGCCAGAAATTGATTTTATTTTCATTTTTATTTAAAGTATTACAGTATTTCTTAGATTTTTTTTCTGGTTGCTTGGGAGTTCTGGTTAATTGAGTTCAACAGAGAGTCTACTCTATGTGGTTAAATGTGTAAAGTACACACAATCAATTTCAATGAGGGCTAATAGCCAAATATTCTCTAACAATAATAAGCTTCTACTTATTATGACAGGGGTTGCCATACAACAGATTACGAATAATTGGAAAAATTGGGGTAGACTGAATTATAGTTTTTGTCACATATATATAATGGAAAGGGTAATAGCCACACAGCAGGGGAATTTTAGAAAATGTCAGGATATTTGGGAGCCATAAACAAATTATTGTAATGAATGAATATTATTTTTCCCCTTAACTATGCATGTCCAAGGTGGGGGGAGGGGGTAGATTTTGGTCTTTGTATAAATGTAAGGAATGTGGGGATGGGGATTATTATATGTTTTCTGTGTTTAAAGATTGTTATTGATTAGAGGGGAGGGGGGAGATAAATTCTGAACTGGATTTTTGCAGAATATTCAGTGTTGTATCTGAGTTTAAAATGTTTTTATATGCTGACGCACTTTTATTGTAAGTTTTTTTAAAATGGTTCATAAATCATTTTCAAGAATAGATTATATTTTTGTTTCAACAAATGAAGTGCAACAGGTGATTAAAGCTTCCATAGATCCTATTATTATTTCGGATCATGCGGGAATATGGATAGAATTACAATTGGATAAATTGGAAAAGGGTAGACCTCTTTGGAGATTTGATAATGCACTGCTTGTGGATGATAAATTTTTGGAAAATTTTAAAACACAAATTAATGATTTCTTTCAAATGAACTTAGTGGAGGATACATCTATTGAGAATGTATGGGATGCATTTAAAGCAACTATGAGGGGTAATATTATATCATATTCAGCTTTTATTAAGAAACAGAATAAAATTCAATATATAGAATTAGAAAAAGAAATCAAAATATTAGAAGCTAAATTGATAAACAAATGGGAAAATGAGATATTGCAAGCTCTTTTGAAAGCAAAAGGTAAATATAATGAATTATCATCAAAAATGATAAGAAGAGATTTGTTTTCCAAACAAGCAGTGTATTATGGAAATTCTAATAAGGCGGGGAGATTATTGGCAAATTATCTTAAAGCAAAAAAAAGGAAAACTAATGTTAATGGGATAAAAGATGATAATGGTACAATAACAAATCAAACAGATATAATTTTAAAACAATTTCTAAAATTTTATAAAGACCTGTATTCTTCCGAACCTTATTTGGAGAGACAAAAAGATGGTAAAAATTTTTTAGATTTAATTAATGGACCTAAAGTTCCTGATCATATAAAACGGAGTTTAGATGAACCTATATCATTAAAAGAATTAGAAACAGCTTTGAGATCTCTTAGAGTTGGATCCGCTCCAGGTGGTGATGGTTATACAGTAGAATTTTATAAAACATTTCAAAATATCCTTTCCCCACATTTACTAAATTTATATCAAACACAACTTATAAAAGGTGATATTAAAGGTACTATGGCTGAATCAATAATAATTGTTCTGCCTAAGCCAAATAAAGATCCTACTTTGGTTTCAAACTACAGGCCTATATCTTTAATAAATGTGGATAATAAACTTTTGGCGAAAATTTTGGCTTTGAGATTAGCCAAAGCTCTCCCACATATTATAGATATGCATCAGACGGGTTTCGTTGCTAAAAGACATTCCTCCAATAACTCTAGATTATTGTTTCATATGTTAAATTTATAAAAAAAAATAGATGAACCGACTTTTACAGTTTCCTTGGATGCAGAAAAAGCGTTTGATAGGGTAGAATGGAATTTTATGTATCAAGCTTTAGAATGGTTTGGTATAGGTTCTGGATTTATACAAATGGTAAAAACTTTGTATAGCTTCCCGATTGCAAGATTAAATATTAATAATATGATATCTGATGGATTTCAATTGCGGAGGGGAGTTAGACAGGGTTGTCCTTTATCTCCTTTGTTATTTGATGTTATATTAGAACCCTTATTGTTAGCAATACAGCAAACGGGGGAGATACAGGGTATTCCATATTCAGATATGGAATATAAAATTTCGGCTTATGCTGATGATATTTTGCTTTATTTGAAAAATCCAGAATCTACCTTATCTTCTTTATTGGAATTAATTGATAAGTTTGGTAAATTTTCAGGTTATAAAATTAATTGGAATAAATCTGAAATTATACCCTTAAATGTTCATTGTGTAAAAAGACTATTTAAAGATTTTCCGTTCATATGGAAGGAAGAAGGATTTAAATATCTTGGCATTCAAGTTAAAAATACAATTGAAGATACCGTAAAAGAAAATGAAAAATTTGTATTAAAAAAAGTTACGGAGTTGTGTGAGCAATGGAACCCTTTACATATTTCTTGGTGGGGGAGAGTTCAAACTATTAAAATGATGATTTTGCCTGTAGTTTGCTACCAAATGAGTATGATACCTATTTATTTTCAGGGGTCCTTTTATAAAAAGATTAATAGCATTTTAACGAAATTTCTTTGGCTTGGTAGAACACCTAGAATAGCTTTAGTAACTTTGCAAAAATCAATTAAGGAGGGAGGGGTACATTTTCCAAATTTTTATAGGTACCATCAAGCCTATATTCTACTTCAGGGTATGTATTGGATCCTCCCAGAACTTATAGATAATGCACCAGATTGGTTATATTTGGAATGGCGCCTTATGTTTCCCCTAAATTTAGTTCACCTTCCAAGTATTAACATGCCTAGAAGATACAGAGAAAATAAAATATTAATGGATACTTGGAAAACGTTGAGATTTATTAGTAAATTAACACCTATCCCAATAAACAAATCAACTAATCAATCTCTATGGATAAACTCCAAGATCAAAATTGGCGGAGCTCAAATCCTTTGGAAGAACTGGATAATTGCAGGCATTAGATCTCTAGATGACATTATTTCAGAAGGAAAACTGCTGGATTTTTCACAATTGCAACATAGATTTGGTCTTAGTAAAACACAAAGTTTTAAATGGTTGCAATTGAAGAAGGCCATTCAGGTTGGGTTCCCTGAATGGAAAACATTAAATAATCAATATAGTTTAAAGTTCTTATGTTTTCAAGCAGACTTCCTAGGACATCAAGCCGCATTGTGGTATAAATTAATATCTGGATATTTGAATAAAAAACCAAAAAATGGTCTAAGAGATATTTGGAGCATTGAGATTAAGCATCAAATTAATGCATCTCAATGGCCACAAATTTGGTCTTGGAGAATGAGATGTACAGTGTCAGCATCTATGAGACAAACTTGGTTCTTTTTATTACATAGAGCTTTTTGGACCCCTACACGTTTGCAAAAATTAGACAGTTCTAAGTCCAATAAATGCTGGCACTGTAATCTGGAACCAGGGACATTAGATCACTTACTGTATCATTGTCCCTACATTAAAACTTTTTGGAATTCAATTTGGCCACAAATTAATAAATTGATGGAAAATCATATAGCAATATCATATGATACAGTATTATTTGGAATGATGATGAGGAAAAAAAATCAAATTTCACCAGAAAATAACAAGCTTTTATTAATAATGACAGGGGTTGCCATTCAACATATAACCAATAATTGGAAGAATTATAATAACCTAAATTATACATTTTGGTGGAATACAATATGTCATATATTTAAAATGGAAAGAACAATAGCAATACAAAGAGGGACATATACTAAATTTATAAAAATATGGGGGCCATTGACAAAATATTGCAATGAATAAATAGTAGGACTTTTCTTCTTCTTTTCTTCTTTTAAATATCTTTTTTGTGACACACATAGAGGGGGGGCATTGAAAATAATTTTTACATAATAGACTATAATATGATATATAATATGTAATGTATGATTAAAAAATAATAGAAGGGTGGGGGGAGGGAGAGGGTGAAAAATTTATTTAGAATATGATGTATTAGATATAAAAGTGATATTGTGTATTTATAAATTGTATTTTAACATTTTGTACACTTTATGTAAAACTTGAAAATAAAAAATAAAAAGGAAAAAATAAAATAAAATGAATAAAGAATTTTTAAAAAAAATTTACACCTTTTATGGAGCAGCTGAAAATGTGTGTTGGCATAAGTGTACTAGTAGGGCTGATTCTGGGTGCCTATTTTATAAAGGCACATATGCACCAATGTCCTTTTACAAAATAAACTCAAAATAGGCACCTTTTTGGACTTCTCATAGAGGTGTCCCATTAAACCATGAGAATATTAACTAATACATTCTGACACATAATTGTTTCAAATGACTGGAAATTATTTTATCATATAGGAAGTCTATTTCTCATAGCCTTTCCGAGGGGGACAAAAAGCCTTGAAAAACCTATGATGTACTGAGCAGTGTACTTCGATAGTAGATTGATATACTGCATTTCTGCTGTACAACCAAAGTGGTCTACATTTATTATATGCAGGTATTTTCTCTGTCCCAAGTGGGCTACCAATCTAACCTTCCCCTCCTTTTACTAAGCCCGACAGTGCAGGACAGCACGGCATATACTTTGACGCCCATAGGAATTGAATGGGTGTCAGAGCATTTGCCATACAGTACTCAGCTGCACAGCTTAGTAAAAGGGGGCCTAAGTTTTTGTACCTGGGATACTGGAGGGTTAAGTGATTTGCTCAGCATCAGTTCCTCAGGTTCTTAGGCCACAGCACTAACAATTAGGCAGCTACTCCATTTCAAACACAACACATTTTGAAATACAAACCATATTGTACTTACGAAGATGTTTTGCTATCTCTGGACCACTTTTTAATTTGAGAAAGTTTATTGATGAGAAAAATCCCTTTTCCCTGAGCTTTTCCACAGGGCTTCATAATCCAAGTACTAGAAGGATTCTTCCTGAATTCTTCGACAAACAGATTGTAATCAGCAGGCAGCAAAAATGTAACCGGCACAAAATCTAAGTAAAAATAATAAATTTGTGTAAGCAGCAACTCACTGTCAGAACATAAGTACTTGACCAGCTCTGTGTGAAATTCTGTGGAGGGGCATTTTCGATAGGACAGCTAAGTCCAAGTTTGGATGTTTTGGGAAACATGTCCAAAAATCCTGTAGAGAAAATGACCATTTTTGAAACTGCAAAACGTCTTATCTTTTGTTTTCAAGAATGATCATTTTTGTTTTTGATTCTTTATTCCTTTTTGCATATTAAAACAAGTGTAGAAGATAAAATCATATGAACTTATAAATACACACTTGATTAACTCTCATATAACACTTTAAATACAACATTTCATTAGAAATTAATATTCTATAATATTTTGAATATTATGTAATACACCTAATATTTAAACTATTCTTATTGAATAGAAAACCTTCCCATCCCATCCCCTCCCAACACAGAATTACATATAAGTACCATTACAATGAAACTATTGATATATTATAAGATTAAAAAAATACCCCCCCCCCATTTCCCCTCTAATCAAATATCTTATCTTGGGAAAAATAAGAATAATCATTTTTGAGCTTCTATCTTTTAGGACCATTAAAAAAAAAAAAAGAAACATCCAAAAAAAATGCACACAAACAAGCCATTGGGACATAGAAGCAGCCAGCATTCTTAGCAAACTGGCCACAGATAGCTCAGCAGAGGGGCACTCTAGAAGGTACTGCAGTGAACATCACATTAAAAAGTCCCAGATGCACATCTCACCATAACCTGCTTATTTTGTAAGCTGAGCCCTCCAAAACCTACCCAAAATTTACTGTACTCACCTGTATACCACAATATCACAGGTGTCTTTTTTTTTTAATTCAATTTTAATTGAACATACAGCATATACATGCATTAAAAAACAGAAATCAAATAGCTATTCCAACAAGAGGTACCTCAAAATAATAATAATGATTCCTTACATAAATTAACAACAGGTAAATTGCCATAGCTGATTTCTCTATAAGTCTTCAACTTAATAGGAGAGAGAGCATAAAGAAAAAGAGGCACAAATTAAGACAAGTCAAATTACCCAATAGAAAATAAGTGACATCTCATTAGTTATACATTTTTTCTTCCCATAAACTGCTTTTTTTCAGTTTCTTCCCTCGGACCCGAAGTCTGAACCCTGTATTTTACGCTTATTTTCAAGAAAAGCCTTTAATTGTTTGGGATCAAAGAAAAGATACTTATTTGATTCAAACTGAATCAAACATTTACAAGGAAAACGTAAAAAGAAATGTGCTTCCGGGGATTACACCTGGGGACGTAACATACAGATTACATTCAATTGGAAAAATCAGAGCAGATTAAATTACAGTTTTTGGTGGTATGTCATCTTTATAAAATGGAAAGAACATTAGCCACACAGAGAGGATATTTTGGTAAATTTTGAGATGTTTGGGGACCATTGACAGACTTTTGTAATGAGTAGTAAACATTTTCCCTTAATAAGATAATTGAAATGAGGGAATGGGGATGGGTGGGCGGGATGGGTTTTTTGATATTTTGTTATTTTACCAAAAGGTGTGGAGGGGCATAATCGAAAGGGACGTCTAAGTTCGTTTACGTCCATCTCGCAAGTCATCCAAAGTTAAAAAGAGCCTAAGACACATTTTTGAAAGATACGTCCAACTTTTTTTTCGTTTTGAAAATCGTCTAATTATATGTCCTGCCGATCTGATTGTCCAAGCCACTAAATCGTCTATCTTTATACCATATTTCCGTCCAACCATCCGTCCAAGTCCAAAACGCCTAGAACAAGCCCTGTTGGACGTGGGAGGGGTCTGCAAAGTGATGGACTGCACACCCAGACATGCCACCTAAATAGTGGGGTATCTTACAGGGTACTGCTGTGAACTTCACAAAAAGAGTGCCATGGCTTCTCCTCACTACAGCTTCCTTATAGGTGACGGTGAGCCCCCCAAACCACCTCCAGAATCCCCTAGACCCACTTATCTACCACCCCAATAGCCCTTATGGCTGCAGGAGCCACTTATATGTCAGTAAAAAAGGATTTTGGGGGTGTATAGGGCAGTGCACATGTTTCAGTATCAATGCAGTGATTACAGGGGCTTATGGGCATGGGTCCTCCTCTCTAACCCACCCCCAAGATGACTTAAACTGCCTCTGGGCTGGACGACTAGGCTTTCCTATGCCAAGCGGCCAGGTGATGATGGTCTGGAGCAGGGCTGCCCAAGTCCGGTCCGCGAGATCTACTGGCAGGCCACGTTTTCTGGATATCCGCAATGAATATGCATGAGAGAGATTTGCCTGTACTGCCTTCTTGGTATGCAAATCTCTCTCATGCATGTTTGAGGACCGGACTTGGGCAGCCCTGGTCAGGAGGCTGAAATTTAAAGTTGTGAATAAAATTTTTATGGGGGTGGGTGGGAGTTGGTGATCACTGGGGTAGTGTGTGGGGGTCTGGGTAATGTGTTTTCAGTGCTTATCTGGTGAGTTTAGGTGGGATTTTGTGACTTAGACCATGTTTTACATGGTCTAAGTCACAACATCCAAGTTCCGTCTAGGCTCTATTGTTAAACTTTCGGTTATACATGCTGTACGACTAAGTCCAAGCCGGCCCACATCCCGCCCAACTCCCGCCCTCGACACGCCTCCCGAAATGCCCCATTTAGCTTTGGACATTGAGCGGCACTATGAAGGCCTAGGTCATTTAGAAATATGTCCAAAACCCGGTTTTATTATCGGCGCTTGGACATTTTTGAGAAATGTTCATCCAAGTGCCGACTTAGGCCGGTTTTTGGACGTTTTTCTCTTTCGATTATGAGCCCCCTAGAGTGCTCCTCTGCTCTGCTCAGATGTGTCTTTGTGCCCAGCTGAAGCTGTCATACAAGATGGGAGGGGGTCGGTAATCACTGAGGAAGTAAGGGGGGTCATGCCTTAATCCCTCTAGTGGTCACATGGTCAGTTTGAGTATATTTTTGGGACTTATTCATTTTTTAAAACAGGTCTAGCCCCAAATGTTTAAACGTTTTGTTAAATGTTTGATTATTATCACTGCAAAATGTCCAAGTCCTAACCCACCTAAAATGCACCTTTAACACACACCCTTGGAATTTAGATGAATAAGGGATGACCAGCCTAGAAAAATGTCTAAAATATGGGTTTTAAAAATAGTGATTTGGATGTTTTAGCAAAAAAAATGTCTAAATGCCACTTTATGCCATTTTTATCTTTTGAAATGTGCCCCAAAGTCATTCCTTTTTTTTTTTACTCACATCTGAAACAAGAACAAAATTGGGAAAGCATAAAATAAAAGTTCTAATAGCTATACTGGGAGTAATTTTATGAAAGAGCGCTTAAGTAAAATTTCCAACTAAGCCTGCTTATGCCTATATTTTATAACAGCAAAGCACTAAAGTAAAATATACATTCCAATATTGAGGGGGTATTATATTATCACCATAAATAAAACATTCTTTAAAGGACCAACAAAGATCTTTTGATAAGTCTAATCTCTGAAAGTGCCAGATTTTTGTAATCATAGGTCCAAAAAGCAACTGAAACAAAAGCATCATTCATCAACTTCTTTTTACCACATTTCTATACTCTGTGCTCATTATCCTCTTCTTACTTTTCTCCTTGACAAACCTCTCCCACATAGTTCCACCACCACTATCCCTTGCTCCACCCTTGTAACCCATCATCTCCTCCCCTCCCCCTTTAATACCTGATGACTTCCTGCCTCTTCTTCTTCACCCCCAGCATCTCCTCCATCTCATCTCTCCCTCCCTCTATTCCACCCCAAGCCAAGCATCTCTCTCTCCCAACCCATCTCTCCTTTCCTCCATTGTCTAGCAATTCTCCCTTCCTCCTTTTTACCTTACCAAATCCAACATCTCTCCATTGCTCCCTTCCATGAGTCTAACATCTCTCCCTCTGCTCCTGAGTCCAACATCTCTCCTTCTCGCCCTCTACTTCCCCTGCCCACAATCTGGCATTTTCCACTTTCTCTCTCAACACCCTTATCGCCTGAGTTTACCCTTATCGCCTGAGTTTACCCTTGCTTGATTTCTAGAGGTTGCCAGCAGCAGCAGTGATTTATATACCCTGCCCTGCTGCTGGCCCATAATCTTCTTTGTAGTGCCCTCTGATGTAACTTCCTGTTTCCTCAGGGGCAGGAGGTAGTACAGAGAAAATTCTGGGGTCATCAGCAGAACAGCATATGTGAATCACCGCTACCAAGCACAATCTATAGAAGGCACATGGAGGTAGGTGCAGGAAGCAGGTAGGGAGTAAGAGAGATGAAAGAAGGGGGATAGAAGGAGAGATGCAGACTGGGTTAGAAACATGAAAGGAGAGATGCCAGATCAGGAAGAGGGATGGATGGAGAGATGACAGACCATGGGGAGAAGAAAGGAAGGACATACTCTGAGGCAGCTGGGGAGACTACTTGGAGAACAGGCTGAAGGCAAGAAGACAGTAGAAAGCCAGAGAGCAGCAAGGGCAACCAAGTGCTGTATGTACGGCAGTTTTGCGTTTGGCTTCTGCTCTCTGCTAATGTACAACCTAGGTCTGCAGCCCCCTTGTGTTCCTTACTGAATTGTTTGATGGTGACAGAAATCTGATGAAACATTCAATTTAACAGATTTGCATTCTACCAATCTTCAAAAACTTGTTCTTGGTGGGTTCCAAAAATGATAACTTATCAAGATAGTGCTCTTATTTTGTCTTTGTAGAATACTACAGCCTGCCTGATTTGCTAGCTATAAAGGGAAAAAATATCTGTAATTGTATTTCTTTAGTCAAAAGCAAAAATAATGTTAAAAATTTCAATGTATACCTAAGTAGATATATTTTCCATTTTCATCCTTTTCTGCTAGAGGACTTCCTTCTTTTTCTTGTTCTTTCCTGTATCTTTTTATATTTTTTACCATCAAGTCCTTTCTTGTAAGTTCATAGTGATTTGGGAAATGGTTGACAATTTGATCATCGGAAAGACGATAACCATTCTCCACACTGAAAACATTTCGAATGGTCTGAATGCTCATCCTGAAGAACCAAATTTAAGAAAAAAATTTCAAAATGAGTCATTTAGTCAGTAGCATAAACAGATGGGAAAAAAAGCACAGTTACTTACCGTAACAGGTGTTATCCAGGGACAGCAGGCAGCTATTCTCACATATGGATAACGTCATCGACGGAGCCCGGATGCGGACGCCTCACAAGCAGACTTGCTTGAAGAAACTCGAAGTTTCGAGTCGCCCGCACCGCGCATGCGCGAGTGCCTTCCCGCCTAGCACATGGCTTGTCTCCTTAGTTCAGATAGCTAGCAGAGAAGCCAACCAGGGGAGGTGGGTGGGTTGTGACAATAGCTGCCTGCTGTCCCTGGATAATACCTGTTACGGTAAGTAACTGTGCTTTATCCCAGGACAAGCAGGCAGGTATTCTCACATAAGGGTGACCTCCAAGCTAATCAGAATGGGATGGTGGGAGTGTTGGCAATTTAGGAGAATAAATTTTGTAATACTGTTTGGCCAAACTGTCCATCCCGTCTGGAGAAAGTATCCAGACAATAGTGAGAAGTGAAGGTATGAACCAAGGACCAAGTAGCAGCCTTACAACATAAGAACATAAGAAGTTGCCTCCACTGGGTCAGACCGAGGTCCATCTCGCCCAGCGGTCCACTCCCGCGGCGGCCCATCAGGTCTGCGACCTGTGAAGTGGTTTCTGACCACTTCTATAACCTACCTCAAGTTCTATCTGTACCCCTTTATCCTCCAGGAACCTATCCAAACCCTTCTTGAATCCCTGTACAGAGTTCTGGCCTATCACTTCCTTCGGAAGCGCGTTCCATGTGTCTACCACCTTCTGCGTAAAAAAGAATTTTCTAGCATTTGTTCTAAACCTGTCCCCTTTCAATTTCTCCGAGTGACCCCAATTGAACATCCAAGTCTACAGCCATCTGTCGCAAGAAAGATGAGAAAGATAGCTGATCTGCCAATGCTTTGCCTCGAGAAGGACTCGAGGACGTCGAAGCAGCCTGTGTTGAAGAAGAAGCTTCAGCATGGAAAAAGGCATCAAAGGAACCTGGTGACTTGGACGAGGCAATGGAGACCGGAACATCCTCGAGGTCCGGCATCGGAGACCTCGAACAAGGAGTCGGTGGTCTGGTTGAGGTTGGAGTACATCAAGGTTTCGAGGAAGATGGTCTATCCTGAGAAGAACGATGCCTGGAAGAATGCCTCGATGAAGGCCTCGAATTCGAATGGTGATGAGAACTGTGTCTGGAACTAGATCTCGAAGATCGAAGAGATTTTGCCTTGGAGACATAAGCAGCTGATGCCGTTGTATGAATAGGGCTAGAGGCTGTAGATCGAAGCTCCAGAGGCTTGGTGGAGGAACCTCGATGCACTCTCAAAGACTGCTCCTTGTTTAGAGTGTGAGGATTCTCGTTGATGCACTCGCAAAGAATCTGCTCCTTGCTTTTCGTGCTTGGATGGCAGACCAGACACTCACAGAGACTCTGCTCCCTGCAAAGAGTGTGGAAGCTCAGACTGGGGCATAGGAAGCGGCTTGACCTCGCGGGAGTCTGCTGAATGCCCAGGCTGGATAAGAGGAAGCAGTTTAGTTCCCATGTTAGTAAGGAACTGAATAAACTGCTTCTCTAACATGGTCTGGAAAGAAGCCGGCAAGGATGGATCCGTGTCTGAAACCGGACCACCTGCCTTGACTGGAGGTTCCTTCGAAGTAGTGTGAGTGTGTTTCAACTTAGAAGTCTTGGCCACTTTAATCACCACCGGTGGAACCGACTGCTGAGCTATCTGACCTGAGGAAACAGGGGAAGATACAGCAGATGACGTCGAAGCAAGAGCCGCTGCAAATGACGAAGGTCTGATGAGGCTCGAGGTGGAAGCAGTAGGTGCAGAAGGAGCCTCGATGAAAGTCGAGGCTGAAGACGCTTTCGAAGTCGAGGAATCAGCAGGAGACTCTATATCGAAAAATTTGTCCACCAGAATGCAATGACGCTTGAAAGCACGAGGCTGAAGTGTTTGGCAAGGCAGGCACAATCTAGGATGATGTTTCGGCCCAAGGCATAGTAACATACATAGTAACATAGTAACATAGTAGATGACGGCAGATAAAGACCCGAATGGTCCATCCAGTCTGCCCAACCTGATTCAATTTAAAAATTTTTTTTTTTTTTTTTTTTTTCTTCTTAGCTATTTCTGGGCGAGAATCCAAAGCTTTAACCGGTCCAACTGCCGAAATCTCTGTTAAGACTTACTCCAGCCCATCTACACCCTCCCAGCCATTGAAGCCCTCCCCTGCCCATCCTCCTCCAAACGGCCATACACAGACACAGACCGTACAAGTCTGCCCAGTAACTGGCCTAGTTCAATCTTTAATATTATTTTCTGATTCTAAATCTTCTGTGTTCATCCCACGCTTCTTTGAACTCAGTCACAGTTTTACTCTCCACCACCTCTCCCGGGAGCGCATTCCAGGCATCCACCACCCTCTCCGTAAAGTAGAATTTCCTAACATTGCCCCTGAATCTACCACCCCTCAACCTCAAATTATGTCCTCTGGTTTTACCATTTTCCTTTCTCTGGAAAAGATTTTGTTCTACGTTAATACCCTTTAAGTATTTGAACGTCTGAATCATATCTCCCCTGTCTCTCCTTTCCTCTAGGGTATACATATTCAGGGCTTCCAGTCTCTCCTCATATGTCTTCTGGTGCAAGCCTCCTATCATTTTCGTCGCCCTCCTCTGGACCGCCTCAAGTCTTTTTACGTCTTTCGCCAGATACGGTCTCCAAAACTGAACACAATACTCCAAGTGGGGCCTCACCAATGACCTGTACAGGGGCATCAACACCTTCTTTCTTCTACTGACTACGCCTCTCTTTATACAGCCCAGAATCCTTCTGGCAGCAGCCACTGCCTTGTCACACTGTTTTTTCGCCTTTAGATCTTTGGACACTATCACCCCGAGGTCCCTCTCCCCGTCCGTGCATATCAGCTTCTCTCCTCCCAGCATATACGGTTCCTTCCTATTATTAATCCCCAAATGCATTACTCTGCATTTCTTTGCATTGAATTTTAGTTGCCAGGCATTAGACCATTCCTCTAACTTTTGCAGATCCTTTTTCATATTTTCCACTCCCTCTTCGGTGTCTACTCTGTTACAAATCTTGGTATCATCTGCAAAAAGGCACACTTTTCCTTCTAACCCTTCAGCAATGTCACTTACATACATATTGAACAGGATTGGCCCCAGCACCGAACCCTGAGGGACTCCACTAGTCACCTTTCCTTCCTTCGAGCGACTTCCATTAACCACCACCCTCTGGCGTCTGTCCGACAGCCAGTTTCTGACCCAGTTCACCACTTTGGGTCCTAACTTTAGCCCTTCAAGTTTGTTCAACAGCCTCCTATGAGGAACTGTATCAAAGGCTTTGCTGAAATCCAAATAAATTACATCTAGCATATGTCCTCGATCCAGCTCTCTGGTCACCCAATCAAAAAATTCAATCAGGTTCGTTTGGCACGATTTACCTTTTGTAAAGCCATGTTGCCTCGGATCCTGTAACCCATTAGATTCAAGGAAATACACTATCCTTTCTTTCAGCAACACTTCCATTATTTTTCCAACAACTGAAGTGAGGCTCACCGGCCTGTAGTTTCCTGCTTCATCCCTGTGACCACTTTTATGAATAGGGACCACATCCGCTCTCCTCCAATCCCCAGGAATCACTCCCGTCTCCAGAGATTTGTTGAACAAGTCTTTAATAGGACACGCCAGAACCTCTCTGAGTTCCCTTAGTATCCTGGGATGGATCCCGTCTGGTCCCATCGCTTTGTCCACCTTCAGTTTTTCAAGTTGCTCATAAACACCCTCCTCCGTGAACGGCGCAGAATCTACTCCATTTTCTCGTGTAACTTTGCCGGACAATCTCGGTCCTTCTCCAGGATTTTCTTCTGTGAACACAGAACAGAAGTATTTGTTTAGCACATTTGCTTTCTCCTCATCACTCTCCACATATTTGTTCCCAGCATCTTTTAGCCTAGCAATTCCATTTTTTATCTTCCTCCTTTCACTAATATATCTGAAAAAATTTTTATCTCCCTTTTTTACATTTTTAGCCATTTGTTCTTCCGCCTGTGCCTTCGCCAAACGTATCTCTCTCTTGGCTTCTTTCAGTTTCACCCTGTAGTCCTTTCTGCTCTCCTCTTCTTGGGTTTTTTTATATTTCATGAACGCCAACTCTTTCGCCTTTATTTTCTCAGCCACTAGGTTGGAGAACCATATCGGCTTCCTTTTTCTTTTGTTTTTATTGATTTTCTTCACATAAAGGTCCGTAGCCATTTTTATCGCTCCTTTCAGCTTAGACCACTGTCTTTCCACTTCTCTTATGTCCTCCCATCCTAACAGCTCTTTCTTCAGGTACTTTCCCATTGCATTAAAGTCCGTACGTTTGAAATCTAGGACTTTAAGTATCGTGCGGCCGCTCTCCACTTTAGCCGTTATATCAAACCAAACCGTTTGATGATCGCTACTACCCAGGTGAGCACCCACTCGAACATTAGAGATACTCTCTCCATTTGTGAGGACCAGATCCAATACCGCTTTTTCCCTTGTGGGTTCCGTCACCATTTGTCTGAGCAGAGCCTCTTGAAAGGCATCCACAATCTCCCTACTTCTTTCCGATTCCGCAGACGGAACATTCCAGTCCGCATCCGGCAGGTTGAAATCTCCCAACAGCAGAACCTCCTCTTTCCTTCCAAACTTTTGGATATCCACAATCAGATCCTTATCAATTTGCTGCGATTGAGTCGGAGGTCTGTAGACTACACCCACGTAGATAGAAGTTCCATCTTCTCTTTTCAGAGCAATCCATATCGCTTCTTCCTCTCCCCAGGTCCCTTGCATTTCGGTCGCTTGGATATTGATCTTTACATAGAGAGCTACTCCTCCACCTTTATGACCATCTCTGTCCTTCCTAAAAAGATTATATCCCGGTATGTTTGCATCCCATCCATGTGATTCACTGAACCATGTCTCTGTGATAGCAACAATATCTAGATCTGCCTCTAATATCAGGGCTTGCAGATCATGAACTTTGTTGCTTGAGGCAGTGTCTGTGAGGGTCCGTGAGAGAGATAGTGCACTGACACTTGCTACACCTCTTAAAACCTGTAGCAGGCCGGGACATAGGTGGAAAAATAGCCGCCGCAAAGTCGAAGCCCGCGGGCTGCGGCCAAGCGGCCAGTCCCGGCAAACAAACGGAAGAAGAAAAATTTTTTTTTTTAAACTAAAATAAAAGAAATAAAATAAAATAGCAATTCGTGAAGACAAAAACACTAACCGCGGTTGAGAGAAGGCAAAAAGTGAACGAAGTTAAACGCAGAGAGTCAAAGACGGACTTCTCGGCTCCACGGAAAACTAAGAACTGAGGAGACGCGCCCTGTGCTGGGCGGGAAGGCACTCGCGCATGCGCGGTGTGGGCGACTCGAAACTTCGAGTTTCTTCAAGCAACTCTGCTTGTGAGGCGTCCGCATCCGGGCTCCGTCAATGACGTCACCCATATGTGAGAATACCTGCCTGTCCTAGGATAAAGGTTCTTACCTCAGTAATTTTCTTTGTAGTAGAAGAGCAAAGGATTCCGAACGATAGGTGATTTCCCTCTTTCCACAAACTGTTTACAGAAGAATGTCAATCACATCTTTCAGCTCTGCCTCCTTCCCCAGTGGATGGCACTGCTACCTTTAGTTTGTGCCAAAGCAGTTGATCACCACTATAACTTTAAAAACTACGAAGTCAGAATACAGGGAACCTCCCCAACAAATCAATTCTGTTCTACTCTGTAATAAATATAATAAATACTATTAATAAATAGCATTAAAAAAAAACTTAGATGGAACTAACAACCCACCAGTCTGCATGTAACCAGCACTAACACAAAGGAGCTCTTAAACACATCCCATTTTTGTAACTCAAATTCTTGCCCAGGGTCACAAGGGATTTGAACCCACAACCTCTGGGTGCTGAGACTGTACCTCTAACCATTGCACCACACACTCCCCTTGGACTAGATCCTGACTAAGTAGATCCAAATGAACTGGAAAGTTGAAGCTCTTGTCCCTTTGGAGACGAATGAGATCTGTGTACCATGGTCAAAGGAGACAATCCAGAGCCACTAGGACCACAAAACTTGGGTGATTCACTATTTTGTGGATGATTTGTCCTCTCATGGACCATGGAGGGAATACGTATAACAGCCTTTCCTCTGCCCTCGGTTGAACCAAGACATCCAAACCGGTGCTTCCGGGCTCGAATCATCGGCTGGACAAGCTATCTACCTTCTTGCTTGTGGCAGAGTCCATGAGATCCATCATCGGGCTACCTCAATGCCAAACACTGCGGCCAAATTCCTTCTAGGACAAGACCACTCTCCTAGGTCCAAGGTCTGATGGCTGAGATAATAGGTTTGTACATTCTCCACTCCAGCTACATGAGCTGCTGAGAGTGCCAGTAGACAAGCTTCTGCCCACTGAAATAACATCTAGGTCTCCATATGTAAGGGAGTACTCCTGGTGCCTCCCTGATAGTTCACATAAGCTACTGCAATGGCATTATCCGAAAACACTCTGAGTGCCTTGCCTTCTAGGGATTTTTCCATTGTGTACAACGCCAGACAAATGGCTCATAGCTCCAGTCGATGGCCCATCAGCCCTGAACCAGATGACTGTTGCAACTGCCATTCCATCCATAAAAGCTGTTATCAAAGTCACAAAACATATTTGAAGAGGCACACCCTTTGACAGCTAGTCTGGGCAGAGCCACCAATGCAAGCTCTTTTGCGACTCCACTGTCCAGGGAAGTGGTCACTGGAGCAAGAATGTCTGTGGGGACCAGCAGGACACTAGGGAATCCTGGAGAGGTTGCATATATACGTTCACCCAAGGCACCATTTCTATGGCTGCTGCCATTGCCTCAGAACCTGGAGGTAGTGCCAAATTGAAGAAGCTGCATTGTCAAGAGGTCCGAAATTTATTTCCTGAGCTTCTGCTTAGGAAGAAGGACACAACCTTCTGTCATGCTGAAACAGATCCTTAGGTACTCCAGGCATGGAGTTGGTTCCAAGTGACTCTTCTTGAAGTTGACTGTCCAACCCAGATGTTGTAAGAGGCAGACCACTTGTTTCCCTTCCAATTTGAACTGGGCTCTGATCAGTCAATCATCCAAGTATGGATGCATCTGGATCCTGACCTTCCTCCTTTAGTGGAGATGTCATACTAACGATGTACCACCCATCTGGGCAGCAGCAGATGGGTAGTGTTGAAGGCGGAGGATCGTGTTTAATGCAACAACATCAAATTTATACTGCACAGAGAGGAGGAGATCAATTAAAGATGGCGTCAGAAGCGGACGCCTGAGAGGAGGCTCTGCTATTGAGCCACGACGATCTGGCAGCACGATCTTCCCCCTAGTTTGGAATGGGGAAGAGAAAGGGCACGACCCGCATTAACCCTCCGGCGGCGACGGGAACCCAGCAGCGGATGGTCCAGGCGACTTTGGCGGAGGTGTTCTCCCGCTCAGGCGAGTCGGTGCGACCTACCTTGGGAGGAAACCCGGGATTCTCGGGTGACCCCGTGCAGGGAGAAGAAGCTTCTTTGAGCTCTGAACAGCGGATGGTGCCACTTCAACCCGGAAGTGCACCGGTAGTGGGAGAGCTGGAGAAGTCATACCTTGAGATGGAGGCATCTTTTTCCAGTGGGAGGGAGGACAGCTCGAGCCTTGGTGGAAGAAGGCGAGTTTGGGAAAGAACATTTACCCCACACCGGATTGCAGGTGGAAGGTGCTTAAGGAGGAGTCAGCTTGCAGTTTGGAGCGTTGGAGAGACCCGCAAAGATTGATATGGAGGCACTATGGCAAGCTTTATCGGTGATGAATGCTAACCTTAAATTAGTTAGTACTACTTTATCTACTGATTATGGAAGTCTTTTCCAAGCTTGAGCAACAAGGGGTAAATATTGTTCAAATGAAAGAGAATTTAGAGAAACAAGAGACAAAACTCTCCGAAATTGAACAAATAAATTTTGGATTACTAAAAGAAAGCGTTTATATGGCAAGGGAAATGGAGAGATTTGAAAATCAGCTGAGGAAGAATAATTTGAGACTTTTGAACTTTCCTAAATCTCCAGTGATTTCTCCTATGGAAATGGTTAGGAAATACTTTAGGGAAATATTGTGCATCCCTCCGGATAATTTACCTCCAATTGTAAGAGTTAATTACTTGCAGCTTAAAAGTACTATGAAAGTCTCTACTCCTATTGAAAATCAAAAGGGGGAACTAGATTTGACAACATTCCTAGAGAGTTCACTGGAGGTGGTAACTGAGAGAAGAACTCTACTAGTTACTTTAGCTTTGGAAAATGACCGTGATTATGTTATGTGTTTATATTTTCGTCATTTGAATGATCAGTTTTTTGGGGCCAAAATTCGTTTATTTCCTGATATGTCTCAAAAGTCCCAGAAGCGAAGAAAGGAGTTCTTGGTATTAAGGCCAAGAGTCCTGGCTTTGGGAGGAATATTTCACTTCAAATTTCCTGTAAAATGTTTTATTACTTATCAAGATAAGAGTTACTTATTTTTTGAACCCAAACAGTTGCTGGAATTTATTGAATTGAGAGAAGGAATAGCAATTGTGGCAGATAGTACTTAGCTTGCTATACCAGCAGTAGGTAACACAGAGTTATGCTGCTTCTCAGTATTTTGTACTACTTTATTTGAATTATTTCCTGTTGATCTCCTTAAATATTGTGGACTAAATATCCAATAATTAGTTATTTTTCCTGAGTATAAGTATGTTATATTGATCTATTCAAGTTGTATGTATTTCGCTTGATGAAATTTGAAAATTGTAGAAAAATAAATAATAATAATAATAAAAAATTATACTGCGCAGAAGAAAGGCCTGGCAATCTACTTCTGTATTCCATCATGAAAACTTGATGATATTCATCAAGTTGCTAGGACTCAAAAGTTGATGGCACTAGATATATGTAGTACTGTACACATATGCAGGTACTTTCTCTGTCCCTAGTGGGCTCACAGTCTTAAGTTTTTGTACCTAGGGCAATGGAGAGTTAGGTGACTTGCCCAAGATCAAAAGGAAAGATCAATAGCGGTATAGAATGGAAATTATAAAAATTTTATTAAAATTTGGGAGCCATTTTGTCATGATTGATGCCATTTTTCTATTAATTTTCTATTAATTATGTAAGATTTAGGGTTGGGTGGGGGGTGGGTTTCCATTATATGAAAATATAATAATTAGAGGGATTTGAGGGTGGGAGGGGGAGGGTTATATTTTTAATTATAAGATATAATGATAAGATGCACAAGTGCTTAGATTTATTTTATTTATTATAAATTTTTGTACACTTGATGAAAGTTTGAAAATGAATAAAGAATTAAAAAAAAAAAAAAAAAAAAGGAGCTGCAGTAGGAATCAAAACCAGCTCACCAAGATCAAAGTATAGAGTTGCACGTGGACAAAAATCAAACCCAACCCCACTGGAATCAAATCCATCTCCATCTGACCTCGCTGAAATCAAACTGAACCCTGTCTGACCTCGCATGTAATCTCTTCCATCCCCACCTGTCCCCCCAAAATTTCAGAAGCAGTTATTTCATTTTATTATGCTACTGAAGTAAGTTAGAGGCTCTGGTAGAGATCAATTTACAAATAAGCAAATACACTTAATTTGAAAATATTAATTGGGAAGAAAGCATACTTTGTAAATGGGTTTCTGCCAGAGACTCTAATGTAAATATAAAATATAAACACTCTAGCTGATAAGGATCCTCAAGCTATGTCAGCTGAAGACTTCCTCCAAAGGTGGTCAAAACTCTCTTTTACCAAGCTTGGCAGGCAGCAGCAACATCCCTAATCCTAAGCCACAGATGCTGGCACCTCAGTTGCTCAAGGATACTGCCAGTGACTGCCATGCTTGATAGAAGGAAGTTCCAGCCATCACTGGAGGAGGTCCTTGGATGGTAAAACTTAGGGATCTCCACCAGCTTTAGCAAAGGTCAGGGCCAGTGTTGGACATGCTGGTGCCCAGGGCAGAAAATAAAGGAGAGCCCCCCTGATTCCCTTTCCTCCAAGCTCACCTCCTGCAATTACTATCACGTTGCCAGACCCTCACCAAATACAGAACAAGGAGTCACAAATTAGAAATAAAAATAAGAAGACAAAAGTTAACTTCAGCAAGGCGATTGCAAATTTTACAAAATGCGGCACTGAAGCTGTTGGGGCACATAATAAAATTTGATCGTCACTCCTCTCTTCTTATAATATCATTGGTTAGCAGTTGTTTATAGAATTAGGTTCAAGGTATTGTTACTGACACATAAAGCATTACATACTTCTGAACCTTGTTATCTGCAATCACTGACTATTCTTTATACTCCAAATCGAACATTAAGATCTTTACAGGATAATAGATTAGCCCTCAAATCAGTATATAGGACAAAAGGGGAATCAATGTAATAAGGCATTTTTCTATTTGGCACCTAGTCAATGGAATCAACTGCAAAATATTCGTAATGAATTAAACCACAAGACATTTACAAAATTATTGAAAACCTATTTTTTCCAAAAGGTTTTTGGTACTAATTCTAAACAAAATGAACATATTCATTAATTTAGGGTATTCACAGGCAACTGACCCATAATTTATTTTTTTTTGTGTGTGTGGGTGTGTGTGATTGGTTTATGACTATGGACTCCTTTTACGAGGTGCGCTAGGGTTTTTAGCGCACGCACAAAATTACCGTGTGCTTTAGCACGCAGTAACCGAAAATCTACCGCCTCCTAAAAAGGAGGCGGTTGTGGCTAGCGCGCTCAGGAATTTAACACGCTATTGCGCGCATTAAGGGCCTGATTCTCCAATCGGGATGCACGTTTTTTAAAATGCTCCCCAGGCAGGCCGCCTATACTGAAGGCGCCTCCGGGAGCCTAGGGAGACCCGGAGACCTAGGGAGACCTAGGCGAACCTAGGCGGCCCTACGCGTCTCCCTAGTAAAGGAAGAAACGCTTAAAATGTAGGCCAGCAAAATGCTGGTCTACACTGTAAGTAGACGCGGCCGCTATACTTATTGCGGCAAGGGATCTCTCTGCCGCTATAAGTATAGCGGGCCGCGGCCTGTCCGATCGCTGGCAGGAGGGTGCCCAAACCCTCCTGCCAGAAGATGCCCACCCCCCCGACACTACCGATCGCCCCCCCCCACACTACCAACCACCCCCCCCCCGACATTACCGATCTCCCTCCCACCCCGACACTACCGATCGCTGGCAGGAGGGTGCCCAATCCCTCCTGCCCGAAGACGCACCCTCCCCCTGACAATATCGATCACTGGCAGGAGGGTGCCCAATCCCTCCTGCCCGAAGACGCACCCTCCCCCCCGGCACTAACAACCCCCAAACCTCCACCCCACCAAACTAACCTTTTCTTAAGGCCAGATGGGTCTTGCCCTTCCAGCTGGCAGGCATGCCTTGTCGAAATGAGGCGGGCCCGCCCCTTCCCGACCCATCTCGCCGAAGCCTAAGGCCTGATTGGCCCAGGCTCTAGAAGCCTGGACCAATCAGGCCTTAGGCATAGCGGGTCTGCCCATCCCCACTAAGTCTAAGGCCTTAGATTAAGTGGGGATGGGCGGACCCGCTATGCCTAAGGCCTGATTGGTCCAGGCTTCTCGAGCCTGGGCCAATCAGGCCTTAGGCTTCGGCGGGATGGGACGGGAAGGGGCGGGCCTGCCTCATTTCGATGAGGCGTGCCTGCCGGCTGGATGGACAAGACCCATCTGGCCTTAAGAAAACGTTAGTTTGGTGGGGTGGAGGTTTGGGGGTTGTTAGCACCGGAGGGGGAGGGTGCGTCTTCGGGCAGGAGGGATTGGGCACCCTCCTGCCAGCGATCGATATTGTCGGGGGGGAGGGTGCGTCTTCGGGCAGGAGGGATTGGGCACCCTCCTGCCAGCGATCGATATTGTCGGGGGGGAGGGTGCGTCTTCGAGCAGGAGGGATTGGGCACCTTCCTGCCAGCGATCGATATTTCGGGGGGGAGGGTGCGTCTTCGGGCAGGAGGGATTGGGCACCCTCCTGCCAGCGATCGGACAGGGGGCCGTGGCCCGCTATACTTATAGCGGCAGAGAGATCCCTTGCCGCGATAAGTGTAGCGGGCCGTGTCTAATCAAACCAATTCTCTAACCAGCGTCTGTAACATGGACGCCGGTTACAGAATCGGGGTTTAGTGTAGGCTGATTCTGAATAGGACACCTCTCCCGGGCATCCTATACAGAATCAGGGCCTAGGTGTCTTGCGGGCCTCGCCTTCAATATAGGCGGCCTGCCTGGGGAGCATTTTTTTAAAAAAACGTGCATCCCGATTGGCTGATTAGACAGCTGTAGGACGCCTACAGCTGCCTAAAATCGGGACGCACTTTGGAGAATCAGTCCCTAAGGCCCTAGCGCACCTTTGTAAAAGGAGCCCTATATCTTAAATATGAATTAGTTTAGCTCTTTTCTTTATACTATGGAGTTCCTTTTTATTTTATTTAATAATTTAGATGTAATTTGCTTTTTAGATGTAAATTTGTATTTTTATGTAATCCACTGAGAACTTTTGCAAGATTTAGCGGAATATCAAATTTTAATAAACATAAACATTTTTAATAAACATACTTCAACACTGGAGAAATAAAAATAAAAATGTGTTTCCTTTTCTATTGAACACAATACAAATACAAAGACATCTGCTATACACATTTCCCAAAACCAACATATTTCAGTAAATAAATTCAAAATAAAATGCATTTTAAAAAACATTTTCTAACTGGA
This sequence comes from Geotrypetes seraphini, assembly GCF_902459505.1. Lineage (NCBI taxonomy): Eukaryota > Metazoa > Chordata > Amphibia > Gymnophiona > Dermophiidae > Geotrypetes > Geotrypetes seraphini. Next base: position 64,188,349 of record NC_047090.1, on the reverse strand, counting down.
GATTTATTTTTCTATCAAGTTGGTTGCAGTTTCTCTTCTTTTGCTTTCCTTTCTTCTGCAAATTCTTCTTCAAGTGGTAGCTGTCCATTGGTGTTTCTTCTCTCTCCTATCTTGTTCCATTCCCTCATTACAACTGCCTCTGACATTACCCTTTCCATCTAGCTCTTTCTTCCTTTCCTCCTTTTTTTCTTTTCTACCTAAGTCTACTCAAATTTTACCCTCTTTCTCCCTTCTCTTCACTTTTCAGCTATCAAATTTCCATCCTCTTCTCTCACCCGTTCCCTTTCTTCTTAAGTCTACTCCCAATTACCATACTTTAACCACCGTAATCACTATCCTTTGTTCATTCATTTCCCTGGCCTCCCTCTCCCCCCAGCTCTCTAACAAGGTGCCACCATTCTCAGCTTCTCCCTTCACTCTTCCTGCCCAACATCTGCTCTCTCTTTCTCTCCTTCCCACCCCTGAAGCCTGAAATCTCCCAGTCCCTTCTACCCCCCTCCCAGCATCTTACTGTCCCTTCTCTCTTTCATTCTTCTGTTCATCCTACCATGATCCAGCATTTCTTTTCCCACCCAATGTACAGCATCTTTACTCCCTTCTACTCCTGGATTCAACATCTCCCTCTTTTTCCCCTCCTCACTCCTGCATGGTATTTCTTCCTCTCTCTTCTCCACCCTCATGTCCAACAGGTCTCCCCTTCTCTCTCCCTTAATTCAAAGGGAGTGAGAAAAGAGCGAGATTGGATTCAGAGCACATCTCTTCAGAGCACCTCCTCTACTGCCTTGCCCAACATTTCTCCCTCTCTTATTCCCCCCCTCCCCGGCCCCTGTGGAGCAACTTTTGGCCCTCTCCACCAGCTCTATGTCCAACATTTATCCTATCACCCCTTTCCAGAGCCATACCACATCTCTCCCTCTCTTCCCTCCACCACCATATCCAACAATCCTCCTTTTTGCATCCCTTTCCATCTGTCCTACCCATTCCTCTCTATCACAATATCCCATATTTCTTCCTCATTCATCTCTCTCTCCCACCTCTCCACCACCATGCCCAACTAATTCTCTTTCTTCCTTTCCCCATGTATACCAGCTCTCTTTCCCTCTATCCACAAACCCATATCCAACCATTCTCCCTTTCTCTTCCCTCTGCCACCAGTAGCATCTCTCTTTCCCTCCTTTCCCACCCTTTATGTCCCAACAGATCTCCTCACCTCTTCCCTGCTGATCCAAGCAGCATTTCTTCTCACAGGCGTTTCTCTTCAACAGGCCACCAGCAGTGGTTCCTAAATGCTGCCAGTGGCTGACCCAGAAGCCTTCCATCTGAAACAAAACGTGTCAGGCTTCTGGGTCAGTTGCTGGCAGTGTGCAGGAAGTGCTAACAGTGGTCTGTTGATGAGAGCCAGTGCAGTTGGAGAGAATTAAGGGCAAAGGAGTTGGCGACATGCAGGTACACTTCTGCAGGAGCACCAAAGGAACTATTTCCATCCCCACAAGCCAGGGGGCAATTCCCGCGGACCTAGGATTCCTGCAGGATCCCCGCCAACCCTGTTCCTGTGCAGCTCTCTAAATTAAAGCCCACTGCACTAACCATTAGGCAACTCCTCTACCATTTTAGGTATCTGAAAGCATTGTTACAAAATTATTATTAAATGGATGGGACTCCACCAATAAGCTATATCACTCTCAAAGAGAGGAATATAACTTATAAAGAAATATTAATATGGGGAAAATTAGCTTGCTTGATTAAAACTTAGCTCTGCAATATATATATATATAATTTATGTGAATATTTATTCAAGAACTAAAGCCTCCTTTTACAAAACTGCAATAGCAGTTTCTAGCGTGGGGAGCCATGTTGAATGGCCTGCACTGTCCCGATGCTCACTGAGTTCCTATGAGTGTTGGGAGCAGCACAGGCCATTCAGTGTGGCTCTGAGCTAAAAACTGCTGTCGCAGTTTCATAAAAGGAACATTTATAAGCAAACTGAAAATTTATTTAAAAGCATTAAAATCAAGCAGGTAAAGCAGTAGGATCGTGAAGCAAAGATAATAGGATACACTCGACAAAATTTATCTAAGGTTAAATGATTAAATTTACTCACAAATGCTGGTTGAAAAGTCCTTAGAAGGCTGCATGGCCTAGTTGGAGAGTTAAACACATGGCCGAGCACATGGTTGATGAGAAATATTGCAGCTTGCTCCAGGCCTGCGATCCAAAAGCAAAAAGAGAGAAAGCACTGGCACATCTTCCTGCTTTATAGACGTGGCTGGTTCCCCATGATGCATCAAAACTCAGGGCCAGTCTCTGGAATCACATCCAATCATCATAAAGCAGGACGGTCTTGTCCTTGGTGAAGTCATGATTAGATTTTCTTGCAGAACGGGGGGTAGGGGTATTGGCACACCCAGTCATGCTTTTGTTTATTCTGCATCTGGCCATGTCTTTGTCCTGCACTTAACACTGTCTGAAGGTAAATGGCTCAGTCCTTTCTTTTGTACTCCGTCCAATAGATGCATTTAAGAAATCACTTTTATTTTAAGTTCATAACTTCAAGCAAACTTAAATAATTTACCTCCAACAAAACTAAATATAATAATTGGGAATATAAGATAAAAGAACATATTCTACTAAGAATGCAATTATCATAATAAACTATATACAAAATACTTATTGAACCTTGAAAGAAAGGAAGAGAAAGAAAAAGGGAGAGAGGAAAAAGAGAGAGAGAGAGAGAGAGGAGCTAGTATTGTATAAAGAAAGAAAGAAAAAGAGACCATTTTGTGTATAGAGTGTGGTAACATGTGACAAAGTGGTATTATCATACTACATATTTTATGACAAAGTTGTATTATCATGCTACAGCATGACACAGAGAGACCATAATAAAAAGAACAAGAAAAGCTTCCTTCTGTTGCTGCCTGCTCTCCCAGGATAATAATTGATTGACTTATGCTCCATTAGATGGCCTGCTTCAGCTCTGATGCTGCAGCAGTTCTATCAGCAAAGTTAACAGCTTCCCTTCTCCTTGACCAGTAGGGTTACAGCAGCTATGTATGCCTTTCCTTGATGCAGGTTTTACAGGATTGCAGCCACTGTATCTTAGTTATTCTGATTCCGGCACTGAGCTAAAGGCTTCTTCTAGCATATATGACTGGAATTGCAGCAATTATTTCCAGTTGTCTTTAATCATGCTTCTGGTTCTAGCACCATAGGACTACACCTGAATTTTGTATCAGCACTGTTGTTCTGAACCCCATGAGATCGTAGTAGTGGTCCTATAGCAAGCATTTCACAAAAGTTGACTTAATGAAAGCCCTGAGATCCCTACAATGTCAGCAGTAGCTTATTTCAGAGTTCATATCAGTTCTGGCACCCCAAGATGATTTTGTTCTTAGAGCTAGCTTTCTTCACCATAATACAATCATATATTTCCCTGTAGAACTCTATCAGGTTGCTTTGGAGCTATTGCACCAGATTTCAGCACTATGATTCTAGAGAGGAACAGTGTTTTCGCAATTATTAATATCTAATCTGGTATCCTTTCCTGCTGGAGACAGAACCTAAACTAAGTAGAAGAGCCAGATGGATCTGTTTGTGCTGCAACTCTTCCACCATCTGCTGGTGAGAAGAAGAAATCTCAATGATCTAAACCAGTGTTCTTCAACCTTTTTACACCTATGGACCAGCGGGGAAAAAAAAATTATTTTGTGGACCAGCAAACTACTAGGACTGAAATTTAAAAACCCCGTCTCCGCGAGCTCGGTCCTCGCAAACTATCTGATTCCCATCCGCACAAGCCTCAGTTATGATTTTATACTGAATGTATTTTATTAAAGTATAAAAAGAAACAATATTCTGTACAATTGTCATTTTATAAATGCAAATAATACAGAGCAAGAATCAACAAAACCCCTGTCTCCCTTCCCCTTCACATATATCCCCTCTACTATCAAGAAAACAGAATAAGCCAAATTATTACAAAATGCTACACAGAAATATCATGCTAACAGAATACCGCAGTCACACATAGCAGGAATAGGGTTAGGGGAGTGCAATTAGAGCAACTGCCCCCCTGGTCAGAGAGAGCCCTAAGCCTCTGCCTGGACTTTGCAGTCCCCAGTTATGTCTAACACCAGCTCTAGCAGGATATATATATTTCAAATCTGATATATTCTAATCAGAAAATAGAAATAAAATTATTTGTTTCTACCTTTTGTTGTCTCTGGTTTCTGCTTTCATCTTCTTTTCACTCTCTTCCTTCCAGCGTCTGCCCTCTCTGTGTCTTCAATCCAGCATCTGCCCCTTCCATCTACTGTCTGACCTCTCCCCCTTCCATATGGTATTTGTCTTCTTTCTATGCCCCTCTCCCCTTTCCATCCAGCCTATGCCCCTCTCTCCTTTTTACATGATTCATTCCAGCTTCACTGCTCTCTTCATTTTTATCTCTTCTACACCAGATCTAGCATCTTTGTCCCCCTCAATTTCTCTGCTGACCCCCCTTCCCATCTCATTCCTGTCTCTCCCCTTCCCCTCCTCTAATCTCCCTGCCAGCTATTTCCTTCCTTTTTTCTTCTCCCTTCCTCCTCCCCTCCCAGCAGCATCTCTCCTTCTCCCTCCCTCCAGGTCCAGTAGCAGCTGTCCCTTTTTTCCCTTGCCCAGCAGCTTTCCAGACTCCTTTCCCTCCTCCCCTTCCAGCAGCATCTCTCCTTCTCCCTCCCTCCAGTTCCAGTAGCAGCTGTCCCTTTTTTCCCCTTGCCCAGCAGCTTCCCAGACTCCTTTCCCTCCTCCCCTCCCAGCAGCATCTCTCCTTCTCTCTCCCTCCAGGTCCAGTAGCAGCTGTCCCTTGTTTCCCCTTGCCCAGCAGCTTCCCAGACTCCTTTCCCTTCTCCCCTCCCAGCAGCATCTCTCCTTCTCCCTCCCTCCAGGTCCAGTAGCAGCTGTCCTTTTTTTCCCCTTGCCCAGCAGCTTCCCAGACTCCTTTCCCTTCTCCCCTCCCAGCAGCATCTCTCCTTCTCCCTCCCTCCAGGTCCAGTAGCAGCTGTCCCTTATTTCCCCTTGCCCAGCAGCTTCCCAGACTCCTTTCCCTCCTCCCCTACCAGCAGCATCTCTCCTTATCCCTCTCCAGGTCCAGTAGCAGCTGTCCCTTTTTCCCCTTGCCCAGCAGCTTCCCAGACTCCTTTCCCTCCTCCCCTCCCAGCAGCATCTCCACTTATCCCTCTCCAGGTCCAGTAGCAGCTGTCCCTTTTTTTTTTTTTTTAACCATGCCCAGCAGCTTCCCAGCCTCTAACAGTGGCTTTCTCCCCTCCCAGCAACTCTCCTTACTTGCCAGCGCAGCGATTCAGGAAGGCAACTTCGGGTCCTTTGTTGGGTAGCACTGCCTCTGAGGAAAGCGGAAGTTGCATCATCAGAGGCGGCCGTGACTCAGCAAAAGCCCCAAGGCTGCCTTCCTGAATCGTTGCGCTGATAAGTAAGGAGAGCCGCTGGTAGGGGAAAAAGCACACTGTCTGAGGCTCCCCATTATATCTTTGGCCCTGCGCGGACTACAGCTCTTCGATCTTGCCGGTCCTGTGTGGACTGGCAGGAAATTGAAGATGTTGTTCTTGCCGGTCCTGCGCGGATCAGCAGGAATTTTCTGCGGACCGGCACCGGTCTGTGGACTGGCGGTTGAAGAACTGTGGTTTAGATCACAGTTCTTCAACCGCTGGTCTGCAGACCGGTGCCGGTCCGCAGAAAATTCCTAAACTACCATGTGAATGTATAGTTTACTACCTATGGATATAAATCAGAAAGACAGACAATATTAGAACATAAGAATTGCCATACTGGGGCAGACTGATATCCTGTTTCCAAAAGTGGCCCACCCAGGTCCCAAGTACTTAGCTAGATCCCAAGAAATGAAACAGATTTTATGCTACTTATCCTAAGAATAAGCAGTAGAATTTCCCCAAGTCATCTCAATAGTGGCCTATGGACTTCGCTTTTAGGAGTTTATCCCAAAGGAGCTCAGAATAATTTACATGAGTTTATTCAGGTACTCAAGCATTTTCCCCTGTCTGTCCCAGTGGGCTCACAATCTGTCTAATGTACCTGGGGCAATGGGGGGATTGGGTGACTTGTACAGAGTCACGGGGAGCATAACCTCAGGCTGCTGAGGCTGAAGCTTTAACAACTGCGCCACACTCTCTCCCATTTATTTAAAAGGCACCTGAACTACTTTATTTAAAAGGTGAGTGGCCCTTACAGCAGGAGCACTTCTTGGGTATCAAAGATTTGGATATCCCTGAACTCTCAATACTGTGTCTCAAAGAGGAGTAATGCCCACACTTCTTGACCTCTACCCAATGTACAGAATCAAGCACTCTTGGAATCGATAAGGATCAAGGTGAATCTTTCCTTGTCTTCAGAATGGGATCTGAGGAATCCTGATCCTGAAGGTCGCTACTGATGCTCAATGCTGCTCCAGGAGCCACTGGGACCAAAATGAGGTCTTATCTAATCTGAATGGGAAACTTGAGTCATTAGCTAAATGGCTTTCTGTGATCTGATTTTGAATGTTGACAAATCCACTGCACTTTGGATATCACACAAAAGTCGGCCTATATTTGTTGGTCTATCTGTCCAAAACCTTCAGATTCCTCTACAAAAGGAGATTTTAATCTTAGGTTTATGCTGTGATAATGCCTTGAGCTTTGATCATCATTTAAAACATGTTGTCAAAACTTGTTATTTTCAATTGCATTTGATACAACAGCTCATGAAAAAGTTAGTAAATACTTTGATAACCAGTAGTCTTGATTACTGTAACTCTTTATATTCTAATCTTACAATCAACAGTCAAAAGAGGCTTCAACTTGTTCATAATATAGCAGCATGCCTTATTGTTAATGAAAGAGCTACATTGGCTATGTGTTTCTGCTCATATTACTTTCATATTACTTTCAAAGTCTTAACAACATAAGAATCAGTGGCCTAGTGAGGGTGAGTGGGGCCTGGGGATGTGGCACCCCTCTCCATCCTCTTCTTCACCCCTCGCTCCTGCCTGAGTCTCCCTGTTGTGCATGCGCCATCTTCCCTTCCCCTGTACCTTTTTAATTTTCTAAGCATGAGCACCATCACAAACTTGCTGCCCGCATTGTGTTGGCTATCCCTCTGATATCACTTCCTAGGCATGGGGCCCAGAAGTGACATCAGAGAGAGGTGACACTGACGCAGGCAGCAAGTTCGTAATGCTGCTTGCGCAGGGAAAATTAAAGAGGTACGAGGGAAGGGGCGCATGCATACAGCAGGGGGTGTCAGGAAGGAGCGGGGTGGACTGCCCTCCCCCTGAACCCCTTACTATGCCACTGATAAGAATAGCTTTACTGGGTTAGACCAAAGGTCCATCCAGCCCAATAGCCCATCTTCAAGGTGGCCAATCCAGGTCACTAGGACCTGGCAAAAACCCAAATAGCAGCAACATTCCATGCTACCAATCCAGACAAACAGTGCCTTCCCTCATGTCTGTCTCAATAACAAACTATGGACTTTTCCTCCAGGAAATTGTCCAAGCCATTCTTAAAACCAACTGAGTTAATTGCTCTTGCCACAGCCTGTGGCAACACGTTCCAGAGCTTAACTATTCTCTGAGCAAAAAAGCACAGTTACTTACCGTAACAGGTGTTATCCAGGGACAGCAGGCAGATATTCTTGACTGATGGGTGACGGCACCGACTGAGCCCCGGTACGGACACTTTTAGAGTGATTGCACTCTAAGAACTTGGAAAGTTCTAGAGGCCGCACCGCGCATGCGCGAGTGCCTTCCCGCCCGACACAGGCGCGCGGTCCCCAGTTATGATAAGCCAGCTAAGAAGCCAACCCGGGGAGGTGGGTGGGACGCAAGAATATCTGCCTGCTGTCCCTGGATAACACCTGTTACGGTAAGTAACTGTGCTTTATCCCAGGACAAGCAGGCAGCATATTCTTGACTGATGGGTGACCTCCAAGCTAACAAAAAGAGGGATGGAGGGAAGGTTGGCCATTAGGAAAACAAATTTTGTAAAACAGATTGGCCGAAGTGACCATCCCGTCTGGAAAATGTATCCAGACAATAATGTGATGTAAAAGTGTGAACTGAGGACCAAGTGGCAGCCTTGCAGATTTCCTCAATAGGCGTAGAACGGAGGAAAGCTACAGACGCTGCCATAGCTCTAACTCTATGGGCCGTGACGGAACCTCCCAGTGTCAGTCCGGACTGAGCAGAGCAGAAAGAAATGCACGCTGCTAACCAATTCGACAGCGTACGCTTAGAAACAGGATGACCCAATCTATTGGGATCAAAGGACAAAAAAAGTTGTGGCGATGATCTGTGGGGCTTAGTACGATCCAAATAGTAAGCTAAAGCTCGCTTACAATCCAAAGTATGTAAAGCCTGTTCCCCAGAATGAGAATGAGGTTTCGGAAAGAAGACAGGCAGAACAATGGATTGGTTGAGATGGAATTCAGAGACAACCTTAGGGAGAAACTTTGGATGTGTACGCAGAACCACCTTGTCATGATGAAAGACCGTAAAAGGTGGATCTGCAACTAGTGCATGTAGCTCACTGACCCTCCTGGCAGAGGTAAGAGCGATAAGGAAAAGTACCTTCCAAGTGAGAAACTTGAAAGTGGCTGTCGCCAAAGGTTCAAACGGGGGCTTCATCAAAGCGGAGAGAACCACATTCAGATCCCAGATAACAGGAGGTGCTTTAAGGGGTGGTTTAACATTGAAAAGACCTTGCATGAATCTGGAGACCAGGGGATGAGCTGTAAGGAGTTTTCCATGGACTGGCTCATGAAACGCAGCAATAGCACTGAGATGGACTCTGATGGAGGTAGATTTGAGGCCAGAGTCAGACAGAGAAAGCAGATAATCCAATAAGGTCTCCACTGGAAGAGACGTAGGATCATGATGATGAAGAAGACACCAAGAAGAAAACCTTGTCCACTTCTGATGATAACACTGCAGAGTGGCGGGTTTCCTGGAAGCATCCAGAATAGACCGAACGGGCTGAGAGAGAAGAGAGTTGTTTGAAGTCAGCCCGAGAGATACCAAGCTGTCAGGTGTAGAGACTGAAGGTTGGGATGCAGGAGGGTCTCCTGATGCTGCGAAAGCAGAGAAGGAAACAGAGGAAGTAGCAAAGGTTCTCTGGAACTGAGTTGAAGAAGAAGGGAGAACCAATGTTGCCTGGGCCATCGAGGAGCAATCAGAATCATGGTGGCTCGTTCCTTCTTGAGTTTGAACAAGGTCCGCAGCATGAGTGGTAGAGGAGGAAAAGCATACAGGAACCGATTGGACCAATCCAGAAGGAATGCATCCGCTGCCATACGGTGAGGAGTATAGATTCTGGAGCAGAATTGGGGCAGTTGGTGATTGTGAGGAGCTGCAAAGAGGTCCACTTGAGGAGTGCCCCATTGATCGAAGATGGACCGTAGGGTTGAAGGATCGAGAGTCCATTCGTGAGGTTGGAGAATTCTGTTGAGCTTGTCCGCTAATGAATTCTGCTCTCCTTGGATGTAGATTGCCTTCAGGAATAGGCTGCGAGCTGTGGCCCAAGTCCAGATTTTCTGGGATTCCTGATACAAAAGGCGAGAGCCTGTTCCACCCTGTTTGTTGATGTAGTACATCGCAACCTGATTGTCTGTGCACAGCAGGAGGACTTGAGGGAAGAGAAGGTGTTGGAAGGCCTTGAGGGCGTAAAACATCGCTCTGAGTTTCAGGAAATTGATGTGATGCTTCTTTTCCTGGGCTGTCCAAAGGCCTTGAGTTTGGAATTCGTTCAAATGAGCTCCCCAGGCATAAGGGGATGCGTCGGTGGTGATGACTAGTTGATGAGGCGGTAGATGGAGCAGAAGACCTCTGGAGAGATTTGAGGATATCAACCACCATTGTAGAGACTGACGAAGAGATGATGTCACAGATATGTGTCGTGAGCAAGGATCCGTCACTTGGGACCACTGGGTAGCAAGGGTCCATTGAGGAGTGCGCAGGTGAAGACGTGCTAAAGGTGTTACATGAACTGTGGAAGCCATGTGACCTAAGAGTATCATCATCTGTTTGGCAGATATGGAACTCTGAAGAAGTACCTGCTGACAGAGAAATTGGATAGTCTGAAGACGGTTGGCCGGTAGAAATGCTCTCATGAGGACTGTGTCTAGCACTGCTCCAATGAATTGAAGTCTCTGAGTGGGGATGAGATGAGATTTGGGAAGATTGATCTCGAACCCCAGAAGTTGTAGAAACAGGATGGTTTGGTTGGTGGCCAGGAGCACTGTCTGAGATGAATCGGCCTTGATTAACCAATCGTCCAAGTAAGGAAAGACTTGAAGGTGGTGAGAGCGTAGAAAGGCAGCTACCACAATCAGACATTTGGTGAACACTCTTGGAGAGGAGGCAAGACCGAAGGGTAGTACCTTGTATTGGTAATGACAGCGATTGATCATGAAGCGGAGGTACTGTCTGGAGGTAAGATTGATCGGTATGTGAGTATATGCCTCTTTGAGATCTAGGGAGCATAGCCATTCGTTTTGATTGAGAAGAGGGTAAAGCGTGGCTAAAGATAGCATCTTGAATTTCTCTTTGACCAAGCATTTGTTGAGATCGCGAAGATCTAGAATCAGTCTGAGGTCTCCTGTCTTTTTGGGGACCAGAAAGTAACGGGAGTAGAATCCCTGCCCCATTTGATCTGGAGGAACTTCCTCTATAGCGTTCAGAAGGAGGAGGGATTGAACCTCCTGAAGAAGGAGGGAAGATTGAGGAGAGTTCAAAGCAGACTCTTTTGGTAGACTTGGGACCGGGAGGTTCTGAAAGTTGAGAGAGTAGCCGTGGTGGATGATGTTGAGGACCCATTGGTCCGAAGTGATAACTTCCCACCGGCTGAGGAAAAAAGAAAGAAGACCTCCTATAGGTTGAGGTTGCAGGGAAGATGGTTGGACGCTGGCTATGCCCTGGAGAAGTAAGTCAAAAGGGCTGCGTGGATTTCTGTTGAGGAGGTGGCTTGGCAGGCTGTTGCTGTTGTGGTCTAGGTGTCTGCCGTTGCTGCTGACGCTGCCTTCTAGGTTGTTGTGGAGCTGACTGCAGAGAACGAGCCACATAACGACGTTGGTAGGCCGATTGTTGTCTGAAAGGCCGTGCCGGTGGAGGTTTCTTTTTTGTCTTGAGGAGAGTATCCCAACGTGTTTCATGGGCGGAGAGCTTTTGGGTAGTTGAGTCCATAGACTCTCCAAACAGCTCATCCCCTAAGCACAGTGCATTAGCTAACTGGTCTTGATGGTTGACATTAAGCTCGGATACCCTCAGCCAGGCAAGGCGGCGCATGGCCACAGACATAGCTGTTGCTCGAGAGGTAAGTTCAAAAGTATCGTAAATAGATCTTACCATAAACTTTCTCAGTTGGAAAAGTGAAGAGGAACATTGGCGAAAAGCCAGTCGTTTTCGCTCAGGAAGGTACTGCTCAAAGGAAGCCATGGTGGTAAGGAGATGCTTTAAATAGAATGAAAAATGAAAAGCATAGTTGCCAGATCTATTGGCGAGCATTGCATTCTGGTAAAGACGTTTACCAAATTTATCAATGGCTTTACCTTCTCTGCCAGGAGGGACAGAAGCATAAACACTAGCTCCTGAAGACTTTTTAAGTGTAGATTCCACAAGAAGGGACTCATGTGGAAGCTGGGGCTTGTCGAACCCTGGGATAGGGATGACTTTGTATAGCGAGTCCAATTTGCGGGGCGCTCCCGGAATAGTAAGAGGAGTCTCTAGATTTTTGTAAAATGTTTCCCTCAGGATGTCATGAAGAGGGAGTTTCAAAAATTCCTTTGGAGGCTGGTCAAAGTCAAGGGCATCAAGAAAGGCTTTAGACTTTTTAGACTCAGCCTCCAAAGGAATGGAAAGAGACTCACACATGTCTTTTAAAAAGGAAGTGAAAGACAAAGAGTCATGCTTAGAGGATGGGTCAGGAACAACAGGATCATCCTCATCCGAAGAACACTCACCCTCTGATAGAAAAGGTTCTTCGGAATCACCCCACAAATCAGGGTCCCTAATATTGGAACTACGGTCCCGAGACTCAGAGGTGGATGGTTCCAAGTGTCGGGACTTGCGCAGTGACTTACCCGACCTCATCGATGTGGTACCGGGAGAAGTCACCGGACGCATCGGTGCCGAAGTTTGTACCGACTGGTGGTGAGATGTCGGCTCCGGTGCAAGGAGTGGCACCGACACCGATGAGGCCGAGTGTACCGGTACCGAAACAGTGGATGCAGACAATATAGGCTGTTCCACTGCCGGTACCGGTGGCTCAGTACGGACCGGCACAGGGAGATTCGGAGCCAAGATAGCTGGAAGGAGTTGTTGTAATTGCTCCTTAAGCTGTACTTGGAGGATGGCCGCTATGCGATCATCTAATGAAGGCACCGGTACCGCCTTTTTCTTTTGCGGTACCTGCGGTGCCGCTCTACACCCCGGAGATGAGGAGCCCGATGTCAAGGGACTCACCTCAATAGGGGCGGAGCGCTTCCGCTGGCGTCTCACGGTCGACAGGACTGGACTCGCTGCAATCGAGACCGGAGGACGCTCCAGCGGGGAAGGCTTCTTAGCCGGCTTACCTGGGTGCTGCGACGCCGGCGCGGTGTCACGCGGTGTCGATGAGGTAGGTGCCGGCTGTACCGGAGCCGATACCGGTGTCGATGTCGCGGGATCGGACATCTCGGTACCGAAAAGTAATCGTTGTTGAATTTCACGATTTTTTTAAGTACGTTTTTTCAACGTGGCACAGCGGGTGCAGGTGGACGCCTGATGCTCCAGACCCAGGCACTGTAGGCACCAGTTGTGCGGGTCCGTAAGGGAGATAGGCCGTGCACACCGCTGGCACTTCTTGAACCCTGGCTGAGGGGGCATGAAAGGAAAAACGGCTTCCGCCAAATCGAAGGCCGAGGCCTCGATGGTGGCAGAAGGCCCCGCCGGGGAAAAACCAAAAATGAAGAAAAAATACAAGTTTTTTTTTTTTTTTAACAAAAATAAAAGAAAAGAAAAGAGGCAATAGAGCCAAGGGGGTTTTCGCGAGCGGGAAGGCGTGGAGAAAAATTTTCAACGGCCGTTGAAAAACGCATCTTCTTAGCTCCGCGGAAACTAAGAAACTGGGGACCGCGCGCCTGTGTCGGGCGGGAAGGCACTCGCGCATGCGCGGTGCGGCCTCTAGAACTTTCCAAGTTCTTAGAGTGCAATCACTCTAAAAGTGTCCGTACCGGGGCTCCGTCGGTGCCGTCACCCATCAGTCAAGAATATGCTGCCTGCTTGTCCTGGGATAAAAATATTTACTCCTATTTTCTAATGCAACCTACTTCTTTTTAGAAAAGAACAGACTGATTTGGTCCCGCATGACAATGGCAGGTGTAAAGATATGAATACGGGTGCATGTGCAGTGTACTGCCCTCAAAGGCTTCTGGAAGTGTTGGCGAGCAATTTGTGGGCAGGGCTCCTTTGGATGATGGCACTCATCGATATGGAGATATCATCCTGTTTGCCCTCAGAGAATAAGGAGTATGTAGCTAGCTGCAAGTGAGAAGGCATCTTGCTCAGTCTTGAAAATACCTGTGTATTTTGCAAATATATGGACTATTTAAAAATGAGCCCTTTAATAAGCAATAACGATCTATAAAGAGATCTAAACCATAACTAAATAAGGGCTTGCTATAAGAGTTAAGCACAAGCTCATTATTTTAGAAACTTTTCCAGCAAAAAGGAAAAACCCGTCTTAGGTGCTTACTACTGTCTGTTCTACTTTCATACACCCAGTAAAAGGAGTAACGGGGACCTTTATATACTAGTATCTACTAATAACAATTTAATAGTCAATAATTTTTTAGTGTTGTTGATGAATCATTCATGAACCTTTGTATAAGCTTTTGGTATTACGTTGTAGATATGTTCTCTGAGGATTATTTGTTTGTCTAATTATCTTTTTATAATTTTAGTATGTAAATTCTGTAAACCGTTTCATTTTAAACGGTATAGAAATTTTAAAAATAAATAAATAGGTTTTATCATCTCCAGAGCTCTTGACTATAAAAATCAGATACTGGGACACATCTTGGTTTTGTTTCAGATCCATGGGAACAGAGAGATAAATACTTTACTCAAGATCAAATAAAGTCAGTGTCAGAGAAGGGAGACAAACTTATATCCAAGTACTCCACTTGAATCAGAATTCAGTTCCCTGTCAGTTAAGATGCACCTCTTTCTGCATATGGTTTTCAGTAATTTGACATTTTATAGATTGATGATATGATGGGAGGATCTACATAAATAATTTTGGCTTACCAATAAAAATTCCACTCTTCATTTTCTGACACTTGAATCCATCCTCGCTTTTCAAAGTTATTTATAAGCACAGACTTTTCTATGTCAGTTATCCACTTCAGTTTTCCAGCCATGACCTAGAAAAATTCAATTTATTATTCATATCAGTTAATGCAAGATGTTAATTAAGTAGGCAAATAATTAATATAATAAGCAAATATATAATTTAATAATTCAGTGGGCAAATATATAATATAATAAGCTAGAAAATTGAGAATAAGCTGCCTGAGTGAGCGCTCCGATAGAACTTCACGGTCCTGCGGTATATAAACTGTTATTATTATTATTGTTATTATTGTTCTCTGCCAATTTTCCTAATAAACAAATAATCTTACCGGCAGTCCGTCGCTGTTCTAGCTGCTGGAATTTTAAAAACTTTTTTAAATGGGACAGATATTTACTAATTTGCATGGCCGGATTGGATCGGAAAATGGGCGATTGAGGGGAAAAACATGCGGTGGGCCGTTTAGAGAATTGGGTCGGTTAGCAGCGATCGTTGGTAAACTTGTTAGCGACAATCGCTGACTTTTTCAAGCCCCTATGTGTTTGAGGTGCATAGGGTGTTTATTTTTCTTTGCATTATATTGTATGTATAGAATTTTTCTGGGACTTTTCAGGATACAGTATTGCATATAGCTTATGTTCTTTATTTATTTCAGATGGGGTATGAGGGTTGTCTTCAGAAGCTGAGGGATATAATTTTGGAAGTGTTCATGAACAATCGCATTGGGGAGTATTTTAGTTGTCTATTTGCTCAAAAAGTTTGTTTGTATATATATGTTAGGTGCCATTGATTCGTGTTTGAGTCCTAGTGACTTGATGAACATCATCAAGTTTTCGTGGCAAAATACAGAAGCAGATTTCCAGGCTTTTCTTCTGCGCAGTATAAATTCGATGTTGCTGCCGTTGTTACATCAAATGTGATCCTCCACCTCCAACACTGTCCATCTGCTGCAGCCCAGATGGTGGTACATCATTAGTCTGACATCTCTGCTGTCTACTTTAGGAGGGCTCTGCTGGTAGTGAAATTACCGACCGCATAGCTTTCAGCTTCTCAGATGCTCGCAAGCCCCAGTAGCACAACAAGCCCATGTACCGTGACTGATATATATATATATATATATATTGTGACAGGGCCAGGGGTAAGCCTAGCGCTGGCAACCCGGCTTCCGCCCCCGACGCAAGTATTAACGCTCTTTGGAGGACCACTTTGGAATAAACACAGCAGGAAAAAAACTTTCCACCAATATTTGCCAGTTCCAAGTTTTATTATCCAGTTCAATTGCACTGGTTCTAAGGCAGCCACACTGGCTGATGAGGCTTGGAACAGATTTATTATAAACAAAAGTTCTCTTTTATAGCAAGTCCGTGCTTCAATCAGGAAAGAAAAAAACCCCCAAACATTTCCCTTTAAACCGGGATTTTTCTTTCTCATAGTTCTGCTGCCATGCTTTGCACAGTTCTGGGCAGCATTCTGGTTTCAAGAACTTATATACAAGAGTCCCTGTGGACCAACCAGCTTTAGCTCCACTCTTTTTAGGCTTGGCACAATTATTGTATTGAGCCCCCTGTTTCTTCAGGAAGTTCTCCCCACCTGACTACCTGAAGTATAAATACCCCCCCCCCCCCACTACCCTTCGTATTTCTGGGCAGTGGGCTGGGAACCATCCACCCTTGTTTTAATGGTCTAAGATTCCCTTCCCAAAAGTTCCCACTATCAGGGATGTGCAATGTCAGGTCACTGAATCCACTCCGGGATTTATTTCTCCTTTTAAGGTTAGTTAGCATTACCCATCTCCCACTCACTATACTTTGCTTGCATACAGGGGTTCTAGTTTAATTTCTGCTATTAGGCAATCCTCACATTCACACATCAAACTCTTATTCATTATACAGTCCCTCCTAAGGACAGAAATGCCTCTTTTAAGTACGTTAGACCATTGTTATAGAACAAACTTTCATTCCCTTCCCCCCCACAGTACCTTACTGACTCATGCTTAAGGTGACCATACGTCCTGTTTTGAACGGGACCATCCCATTGTCCCCACACATAGCTTCGGGATGCCGAAATGTCCTGTTTTCAGGGACAGCATCCCAAAGCTGTGTGCGAGGATAATGAGACAGGTGATCGCTTCCTGCCACACAACAAAAAAAGCCTCCCTTGGCCCGCCGGTGTGCTGCTTTAGGCAGCAGCGTCGTGTTCATCATCATCGCCCCCCCCCCCCCCCCTGGCGCACCCGAATCCCCAATGACCATCCCATCTGACCCTCCCACCGCAAGACGACCACAAACCTCCCGGCTCCTGCAGCGTCCGCAGTACTCTAAATATGCTGCTTCGCAGCCTTCTACCGACCTGATTTCCTCTGCTGCGTCCCTTATAACATCATCAGTGACGCAGAAGAGGGAATTACGGGCAGTAGGAGGCCCCGAAGCAGCGTTTTAGAGTGCTGCGGACGCTGCTGGAGCCAGGAGGTTTGTCAGTCGTCTTGCGGTGGGAGGGTCAGATGGGAGGGTCAGTGGGGTCACCTGCATGGCGGCAGTAGTGGGGGGGGGAGATGGAAAGATGCTGCTCAAGGGTTCTACTGTACAGGGGGATGGGAGGAAGGGAGGGACAGAAAAATGCCAGGTTCTACTGTACGGGGGAATGGGAGGGGGGAGGTAGGTAGGCAGGCAGGCAGGCTGGCTTTGGGGGTGAGACAAAGTCTGGAAGGCAGTGAGGGGGACATAGGAAGGAGGCACTGGGGGCACTAAGGACATAGGATGGGACACTAAAGACATAGGAAGGAGGTACTGGGGGCACCAAAGACATAGGATGGGACACTAAGGACATAAGAAGAAGGCACTAGGGGCACTAAGGACATAGAAAGGAGGCACCGAGGGCACTAAGGACATAGGATGGGACACTAAGGACATAGGAAGGAGGCACTGGGGGCACTAAGGACATAGGATGGGATACTAAGGACATGGGAAGGAGGCAGTGGGGGCACCAAAGACATAGGATGGGACACTAAGGACATAAGAAGGAGGCACTGGGGGCACTAAGGACATAGAAAGGAGGTACCGAGGGCACTAAGGACATAGGATGGGACACTAAGGACATAGGAAGGAGGCACTGGGGGCACTAAGGACATAGGAAGGAAGGAGGGAGGGAATAGAAAGGGACAATTGTTGGGCCTGAGTGCAGAAAGAAAGAAATGAAAGAAAGGCTACACAGTCAATTAATAGATGTCCCCTTTTGATGAAAAAAATAAATGGTCACGTTACCTCTGACTTACTTTCTCTGCAGCAGAGTCAGCAGCCGCGCTGAGGTGCAGGAACGTCCCATGATAACTCGTCTGCCGGCTCTGCTCTGGAAGAAGTAAGTTACATTGGAGGGGGTGGACCCGGAGGGGGGTGGACCCGGCAGACGCAGTCATTGCGGGACTCTGCATCTGCCGGGTCCACCCCTCCAACGTAACTTACTTCTTCCGGAGCAGAGCCAGCAGACGAGTCATGCATCTGCCGAGTCCACTCCCTTGCTGCATGAAGGGAGAGAAAGGAGCAGGATTGCTGGAATGGAAGAGTGGTGAAGGGAAAGAATGGGGGTAGGGTGGTATGGAAGGGAGGTGCTGATGGAATTGATGTACAGAGAAAGGGGAGAGACATAAGGGGGAAGGATATTGGAGGGAAAAAATGGGGGTAGATGCTAATTGAAGAGGGGTGGATGGAGAAAGGGCAGACATTGGATGGTAGTGGGGAGCCTATGCTGGATGGAAGTGCAGGTGGGAGAGATAGGGGAGCAAATGCAGGAAGGAAATGGGAGGAGAAAAAGAGGGGAGCAGATGCTTGATGGAAGTGCATGATGGAAGGAGGGGATAAATAAAAGGAGGGCACATGATGGGGGGGCACATGATGGGGAGAAAAGGATTGAGTTAGGGAAACTGGAGGGGTGAGGGAAAAAGGTGGCAAGCTTTAGGTAGACAGTAAAAAAGGACATTGATGAGAGGGTAGTAAGAACGTAATCTAGACAGATGCAGAAAATAAATTGAAAAGGAAAATGAGGGAAAAAAGGGAAAGGGATTGCAGAGGAGAGGTGTGGGAGAGGGAAGGAGAGGAGAGAGATGCCAGACCAATGGGGGTGAAAGGAGAGATGGAAGGGGGAGGCATACAGTTTCTAGAAGGGGCATAGAAGGAGAGAAGATGCCATATAGGGGAAAAGAGATGGCAGACAGTGGATGGAAGGAAGAGAGTTACAAGAAAATGAGGAAAGCAGAAACCACAGAAGACAAAAGGTAGAAAAAAATTTTCTATTTATTTATTGCTTTAGGAGACATGTGTCACTGTTTCTGTGGTGTTGCATTGTATGCAGAGTCCAGCTTCTTGCTGGTTCAATTTAACCTTTGTCTATGTATTTCTATTTTATCCCCCCTTTTACAAAACTGTGGAACATTTTTTAGCACCAGCCATGGTGGTAGCAGCTCTGATGCTCAGAATTCTATGAAACATAGAAACATAGAAAAAGACGGCAGAAAAGGGCTATAGCCCACCAAGTCTGCCCATTCCAATTATCCGCCCCCCAGAGTTCACTCCCCTAGAGATCCCACGTGAATATCCCATTTCCTCTTAAAATGAGCATCAGAGCTGTTACCACCGTGGCTAAAATCCACACTACAGTTTTGTAAAAGAGGGAGGGGTTAGTTTGTGATTACATATTCTATACTAGGCGAAGGTGTTTTCTGTGTGTTCGAAAGACATGGTTTTCTGTTAGGATTGACGGTGTAGGATTGATCTGTACTAGTCTGGCTTGTTTAGTTTTACAATGGGTGTATTGATGTTGTACTGCTCACTGCAGTATGTAAGATGCTGCCTTTTCCTAGGTACTCATGTATGACGTGTGGCTTGTTACTAAAAATCATGTTTTTTGCTTAGCTCAAATTTTTCTTTGCTAGACCAGTGCTGAAATGTCTCCCAAGCCTTCCTTAGCTTACACTGAAACAGTCATCAGCTTTTTGGCTCTAAGTAGAGCAGTGTGAACCTCCTAGTGGTGGAGTGGTGTAATTACTTCCAAGTATAAAATTGGTGGAAGTGTAACGGTATTGATAAGGTTTCCCAAATAACTCCATACAGCCAAAGGATTTGACATGAAAAAGATTGATAAAGTTCATTAGATAAAATTATGTGAAAGGCGTTAGGTAAGATATTCAGGGTAGGTACTAATTTGCAATGCTAAGTAGGCAATGCTGGGGAGAATGTGGTACAGTGGTTAAAGCTACAACCTCAGCTCCTTGTGACCCTGGGCAAGTCACTTAATTCCCCCATTGCCCCAGATACATTAGATAAGATTGTGAGCCCACTGGGACAAACAGGGAAAAATGCTTGACTACCTGAATAAATTCATGTAAACTGTTCTGAGCTTTCTTGGGAGAACAGTATAGAAAATTGAATAAATAAATTAATATTTAGCAGTTGGTAAACTTACAAAGGCAAACAGGATGTTAAACTTACCACTTGGAGTTTATATAAATTTAGGTTACATGCTATGTCACATCTTTACACACAAACCCTAATAACTACTTCACTTTCCTCAGTATCCCCACTACTAAAACTCAATTATCTTCAAGACAACCTTCAAGAGTTTTGACATCAAATAAATACAAAGCTCTTCCTCCCTTGTATAGTTTGCACTTTTACCCACTAGGCCTATGGCTCTTTGTTCTCAAATGCTCCTATTTTTTCCCCTCACAGGAGTCAACAAATTCAACATTTAACCAGGGTTCTTTCAGATGAGTATCATCCATTAAAAAGGTAAAAAGAAATGATTCAAGTGTTCGTGTCTGAGGTGGATTCCTTTGGGTTGGTCTTGGCCCTTTACAATTAGTTTGTGTGCAGTGTTACCGGTCTAGTAGAGTTTCTGTAAACATTGCAGCAGCCCTTGCCAAACAGCAGTGTCACTTTAGAGGTTGAATCACCTGCCCATTGATCACTACATAGTCTATTCCCACCAGCAAAAGCTGAGGCAGAGTTTGTCAGGCTCCGATTTCTTAGTCTAGGATGACATGCGCATGCCATGAAGAAGGCCGGTGGCTGCAGCCTTAACCCCTAAGGCTAAAGCCTCAAATAACCTCCAGAGGACCATATCCACTCTGCGGTCCTGTGGATCTTTTAAAACCACTCCTCTTTCGCTTGGTAGGGAAGTGCATTTGGTTACCTGGGCTACCAGGGATTTTGGCATAGCAAACATTTGCTGGAATTCCTGATCCATGGGATACAGTTTAGCCATAGTTTTAGCTACCATCAGGGAGTCTCCCAGGGCTCTGTGACTAGGATTCTCATGGCTGGATGCCACAGAAAAAACGTGGGTTAAGCCCGGCCCTGCTCAGAAGAGAACACTGTGAAGACGGGGTTTGTGGAGGGTCTATTTTCAATTCTCAGAGGGACTCGGTAATGATCTCCAGTAAAGCAGAGAACTTAAAATGTCAGCGAACTGACCTATAGCCGATACCTCCATGTTTAACTGGATGGGAGGCTATTTCTCCTGTCAAGGAAGCCTCACTTTGGGTCAGTAAAGGGAATCACGAGAATTCACAGGAGCCAGTTAACAAGCTGCTCAGCGCCGAGCAGGCACACCAAAGCACGCTCCTACTCGTTGCCACTGAACAGCAGAAGAAAGCCATTCCTGTGGGTGAAGAGCCTGATAGGGGTTGGGAGGGAAGGGGCCTGGGGCAGTGCTCACTGCCACTCTGCGGCAGAAGAAAGCCAACCCCAGGTGAAGATCCTGACAGGGATTGAGAGGGAAGGGAAGGGGGCAGTGCTCGTTGCCGCTATGCGGCAGAAGAAACCTGATCCTGCGGGTGAAAAGCCTGACAGGGGAGGGAAGGGGGCTGAGGCAGTGCCAATTTTGGGGGAGGCCATGGCCCCTGTGCCCCCCCCCCCCGTTCCGACGCCTTTACTCTAGGGTATACATATTCAGGTATTCAAGCCTCATATGTTTCTCGGCACAATCCCAATATTCTTTTTGTCACCTTCCACTGAACCGCTTCAAGTTTTCTTACATCCTTAGCAAGATACAGCCTGCAGAACTGTACACAGTATTCCAAGAGGGCCTTATCAGTGACTTGCATGGGGAATTAACATCTCACTTTTTCTGCTGGCAATTCCTCTCTCTATGCAGCCTAGCATTCTTTTGGCTATGGCTCCAGCTACCGCTTTGTCACATTGTTTTGCAGATTTGAGATCCTTTGACACTATCATACCAAGGTCCCTCTCCCAGTCCATGCAAATCAGTTACTCACACCCTAGCATATACAGCTCCTTTGGGTTTTCACTCCCCAAGTGCATCACTCTGCACTTCTTCACATTAAATTTTAACTGCCAATTATTAGATCATTCTTCTAACTTTTGCAAGTCTATTCTCATATTTTGAATTCTCTCTGGTGTGTCCACTCTGTTGCAAATCTATGTGTCATCTGCAAAAAGACACACTTTTCCTTTTAATCCTTCAGAAATATTATGCCTCTATTCACCTTTCTTTCCTCTGAGCAAATTCTTTTTTACCACCAAATAAAGGTGTATGCTGAGTGCTTCCTGCAAAAAAAAAAAAAAAAGTTTCTCTGTAGAAGAAATTTTGAAATTCTATAAATCATTAGCATTTTAATGACTGAAGGCTAAAATTATATATCTGATTTTATATGAAAAATACTCTTCAGCTTTATTTCTTCTGATACAGAAAGAATCAGACAGATGTTAGGCAACAGTAGTTATCACCTATCACCACTAGAGGATGCCTCTTAGCCACATTGGGGGTATAGCTCAGTGGTAGAGCATTTGACTGCAGATCAAGAGGTCCCTGGTTCAAATCCGGGTGCCCCCTTCAAGGTTTTTTTGTTTTATTTTGTTTTTTTACTGAAAATATAGTAGATAATTACATTCATTATAAACCTAAAACTATACATTATGTTTTGTTATTCTTTCCTTGCTGATTATTTTTAAATCCTTCTTTAGCTATGGCCCTAATACTTTCATCTGGCAGGGTGACAGAACCTTGGAGTTTTCCAAGCCTATCATATTAGTCAGAAAGCCACGGCCAGCTTAACTGGCAAAGAACAGCCACAGTCACAGCAAATACAATACATCATAACAGACACATGAAACTCAAA
The DNA here is from genome assembly GCF_902459505.1 of Geotrypetes seraphini. NCBI lineage: Eukaryota > Metazoa > Chordata > Amphibia > Gymnophiona > Dermophiidae > Geotrypetes > Geotrypetes seraphini. The sequence goes on along the minus strand of NC_047090.1, from coordinate 64,165,843 downwards.
GAACCATAATTAGTGCATAATTTACTGGCAGGAAGGGTAGGCAATTTTCACATTGTCTTTTTACCTGTCTTTTTTATCCAGATAAATTGTTTTTGAAAATTTCCATGCAAAGAATAATTTTATAATAGAGTACCTAGAAAATTTTCAAAAATGCTCTTTTTTTTTTTTTTAATGAGAAACAGAATGGACCAGTTAGTTCACTCTAATATGGTTAGTGCAGGATTATCACGTGAGCCCTCAGACCCATATTCTATAAACGGCGCCTTAACTTAGGCACCGGTAGGCACCCTACCAGCATCTAAGTTAAGAGAAAAATGCTGTTTAAAAGTGCTTTTAAAAGATATTCCCAGGTGCATATTGGTGCTGGAATCACATCTACATAGGTGCTTTATGACGCCACTGTAGGTGTGTCTGACGCTGGAAGTGGTGTTAGGTGCCATAAAGCACCTCTGTAGGCGTGATTTATTTAAAGGTAGGCACTAGAAATATAGGCCTTGAAAACCCTGGCCTACATTTCTGGCACCTACCTTTGCCAGATGAACAATTTTCTAAACAGTGCCGTTGTGTGATTGATATGCGATCGGCAGCCACCAACAGTGCCATTTAGAGAATCCAAGCCTTACTTCTTGCAAAATGGGCGGCAGTAAGAGCTCATGCAGCAATTTTTTTATGGCTAAACGCTAATGAGCACAGCCATTAATATAACAAATTTAAAATAGGTAATTTTAAAGCTGCAGTAAAAATAGCCTTAGCACATACAGAAAGATATGGGGACAAATTTTGTCCCTGTCCCCGTCTCTGTGAACCCTTCCTCATCCTGTCCCCACCCCATCCCCATAAGCTCAGTATGACCCCATCCGCACAAGCCTCAAACAGTTATGATTTTATATTTAAATCATTTTATTGTAGTATAAAAATCAACAATATTCTGTATAACTGTTTTATAAATCACAAATACAGAACAAGGATCAACAAAACCTGTCTCCCTTCACAAATATCCCCTCCACTACCAGGAAAACTGAACAAGCCAAATTACTACAGAATGCTAGATAGAAAATTCATACTAACCCCAGTCACATATAAAGAACACAAATGCCAAATACATAGCAGTTGACCAAAAATGATAAACATAAATTAAACCAAAATCCCAAGGAGCTTCATTTTCCATGTAGTACAACACCAAAGAAAACCGAAAGATCCATTTCCTCCTATATTGCTCAAAATATAAAGATCACCTAAGGTGATCATACATCCCGTTTTGAATGGGACCATCTTGTTTTTAGCTCACCTGTCCCGTTGTCCCAATGTACAGCTTCAGGATGCCGAAATGTCCCATTTTCAGAAGGAGCGGGAGAGGCAAGCTAAAAACAGGCCAGTGCAACCTATTTGTCCAAGTCACCGCCATACTAATATCATCTTCGTGCAGCAACTGCACAAGCTTTCTCTCCACACACACCCCCGACGTCAATTCTGACATTGGAGAAGAAGTTCCGGGCCAGCCAATCACTGCCTGGCTGGCCTGGAACTTCCTCTCCGATGTCAGAATTGACGTCGGGAAGACCGGGGGGGGGGGGGAGACTTGTGCAGTCGCTGCATGAAGATGATGTTAGTGTGGCGGTGGCTTGGAGAAATAGGCAGTGGCGGTGGCTGTGGGGGCCAGGCCGGGAGAGAGAAAAACAGAAAGGGGGGGAGCTGGGAGAGGGAAAGACAGAAAGAAGGGGGGGGGAGACAGGGAGAGAGAAAGAAAGACAGAAAGAAAAGATGCACAGTCAGAAGGAAGTGCAACCAGAGACTCATGAAAGCACCAAACAAAGGTAGGAAAAATTATTTTATTTTCAATTTAGTGATCAAAATGTGTCAGTTTTGAGAATTTATATTTGCTGTCTATATTTTGCACTATATTTAACGGGTTCCGGGGAGGGGGGGCATTCTGGGATCCAGGAGAATCCATGGGGGGGGGGTGGAATCCGGGGTAGGGTCCGGTCCGGTTCCATTTTGTGGGAAAAAATAAATGGTCACGTTACACATACCACAGATGGTATTAGGGGACTGCAACTAAGGCAACTTCCCCCTAGCCAGAGAGAGTCCTAAGCCTGCTGGAAACTGAAGATGGCATGGTCTGGTTTTAAGCTTTGGGGTCCCCTCCCAAATTTCTGTTCTGGGCCCTAACCATGTCTAACACCAGAACTAGTAGGATAAACATTTCAATTTTGACATTCTAATCACAAAACAGAAAATAAAATTATTTTTTTCTACCTTTTGTTTTCTGGAGATTTTATTTTTCAAGTCATGTTGGTCCCAAGAAGTTGCTTTATAAGGAGGGACCTGACAGAGGGAAGGCCATAAGAAAGCCTGTGTGGAGATTGGCTGGCTTCAGAAGATATGTGCTGGAGGCAGGGAGGGAGGAAAGAAGACTTGGGGACCAGTAACTGCAGGTATTTTTTCCCTGTATGAGCAAGGCTTTTTACCTTTCCCATGAAGCAGTAAAAAGATTTGCTCCCACATTTGTGGTAAAAAAGCCATTTTTTTCTGCTGATTTCCCATGGTTCACCACGGCTGCCCATCCCTGTCATTCGCTAATGGGGAAAAACCTGCACAAGGGTGTATGTACTAAGACCATTTTTTGGCACAGCTTAGTAAAAGGACCCCACAGACACCGTGCAAATATTCATACAAATGTATACCTGCACGAACATCACAATCTGCCATTGCTCCTACCAAACTACACCCCTAAGAATATGTACATAAAGATCACATTACAAGTGCATGTGTTTTTTTGTCAATATATACCTTTCACATGTGCAAAAAATGCTTTATAAAATTACCTTTACTGACTTTATATAAGAGGCATTTTTTGGTGATTTTCTATATGTGTTGACTACATCTGAGCATGAGATATTGAGCTCAGTAGTCGTCTGAGGATCCGCAAAAAATATTGGAAATTCTTTGTCACTGGCTTGTGTAATGTGAAAGGCCATTAGCACGCAGCCATTTTTTTTTTTTTTTTTTTTAAATCATCATGTGAGCACTTATAGACACCCATTTTATAGTTGCAAGGGCTCACAAGGTATCCATGTGCTAACCAGTGCAGTAATGTAGGTTTGTTAACTGGTTAGCTTAGAAATGTCCACCCTCCAAAAAAAAACCTCAAACACAATAAATACATATACAACAGTGGTCTCAACTCATGGACCGGGGGCCACGTACTATTTTGAGGCCCTCGGTATGTTTATCATAATCACAAAAGTAAAATAAAATAGTTTCTTGATCATATGTCTCTTCAGCTATAAATTACAATATTATCAAGTTTCAAGTTTATTAGGTGACTTGATTAATCGCTTAATCCAATTTCTAAGCGATGCACACATTAAAATTTACATTTGTTAGGGGACAATACAATACATACAAATACTTAAATAAGGCTAAATTGAACTCAATTTAACATATTCTAAACATTGGGTAAGGGGGGATGAAATACAATTCATATAGTAAAGAAGAAACATTAAAGGAAAAATACAAAAGGGTAATAAATATCAAAGGAATAATAAAGTAAAGTGGAGTAATAAGATAATAAAATTAGGTTGTAAATGCATCTTTAAAAAGGAAAGTTTTTAAGTTACTTTTAAATTTCCCAAATTCCTTCTCCTCCCTTAAAGAAATAGGGAGGGCATTCCAAGTCTGTGGTGCTGTACATGAAAAAATAAATTGTCGTCTTGTGTTAATAATTTTCAGTGAGGGAATAGACAGTAAGTTTTGTTCGTTAGATCTTAAAATTCTCCTTGCAGAATATGGAATAAGTAACTTAAATAAAAATGCAGGGGTCATATTGTATAGGGTTTTAAAGATGATTATACACAGTTTATAAGTAATTCTGTGAATGACTGGGAGCCAGTGAACATTTTTGAGAAGTGGTGTTACATGGTCAAATTTTTTAGACTTGGTTATTAGTTTAATTGATGTATTTTGTATAATTTGTAACCGTTTAATTTCATATAACGCAATTCCTTTAAATAAAGAATTGCAATAGTCGATTTTAGACATCACCAAAGAGTGAATCATTATATTAAGTGATTTAGGACATAGAAATTTAGAGATGGAGCGAATTTTACGTAACCTATAAAAGGTAGTTTTCACAATGTTACTAATGTGGTCATGGAAATTAAGCTTATTATCGAAGATTACCCCTAAAATTTTAATATTTTTGACTAATTGCAGGGGAACGTTTTGAATTGCAATAGGAGTAACAAGAGGGAAACTATCCTTCCAAGGAAAAAGCATGACATTAGTTTTTTTAATATTGAGAGCCAATCTGTTTTTATCCAGCCAATGATGAATTAGGTCAAGTTTTTCATTAATAGCCGAAATTTCAATTATGTTATTTTTACTTAGAGGATGCAATAGCTGTATGTCATCAGCATAGGCAAAAACATTATTATTAAGACTTAGCCAAAAGGAAAGATTTATAAACTATAAAGAGTTTTACCTCATGCAAAATTGTCATTTCTTTAATAAGACATTAACTATTTTTTTTTCCTGAGGCCCTTCAAGTACCTACAAATCCAAAATGTGGCCCTGCAAAGGGTTTGAGTTTGAGACCACTGATATACAGTATTACATACAGGCTTAAACTTGCAGACTTGCTTGTTTACTATTTTCCAGAAACTGAAAACTTCTGAAGATAAAGCTGATGAGCAATGTTAGAAACATCATCAAAAGTTTTACAGAAAAATATTTTTCTATTGTTTCTCTCTCTTTAGTATCAAAATTTCACCTAATGAAATATTTTACAATCGGCAGTCGCTTTAATAGAATTCTTAACGCGTAACAGCCTTCTCAAAAGTCTGTGCACCATTTGCATTCTTCCTTTGTTTTATTTTGACAAAACAAAATCCAACGAATTTTAGTGCTGAAAATAAGACGACGGTAAAGAACTGAACATCCTTGAAACCAAAATGGCAAAACGAAAAATGCCGTTCTGATATTAAAGCTCATATTTACAGTTGCACCTTCCTGCCATCCACGCTCCCCGTCACAAATATATACTTACAGTTGTACTTTAAATCGGTAGGCTGAGAATAACACAAATTGAACTGTCACCTATGTATCCACGCGGGCATCAGCGTTCCACTTCCGGACCGTTGCCCCGGTAACAGGGTACGCTTGCTGTGAGTCGCCAGGACCAATTAGAATATAAGGAAGGAAACGGCCTATTCGTTGGATTTCTCAAGCCCCATCCAGCGCAAAGGACTACCAGCCCCATAATGCAATCTGAGAGGGGGCACGCTCAGAAGGTAAAGAGACCGGAGGTTGCCTGAGGATTCGGATAGAAAGCAGGCGAATAATGACCGTTGCAGCCAGAACAGCTGAGTCGCCTCGCCAGTCACCAAACTAATATATTTTCCGTTCAGGCCCGGTAATAGAGATTAAAAAAACAAAAAAGAGAAAGAAGTTAAGATGAATTTTTTTTATTGGACTAACAATACATTTTTTTTTAAGTGGACTGACATGGCTACCACAGGCTGAGAAACACAAGAGATCTTAACCTAACTATAATGTCCATCAGAAAAGGCCAAAACTGCCTGTGTTTTAAGAAGCAGAGAGCTGTGGCAACAACATCGGGTTTTTACAGAGATGTGGAGGGAAAAGGAGATGACTTTAATTGCATTCTTTCTAACCCAAGTTTCATCTTTATTTGCTGCATGCATAAAACAGAAATGTGTGAAATAAATTATACAAAAAAGGATTTAAAAATATGCTTGTCTGAAGCAAAATAGCTCTGAAAATCCACTAGATTTCCGGCTAGATAAATACATTCTGCCCTGTACCATTACATTTTAAGAGTTCTTTTCTTTTTTTTTTTAAATGTGTTATATACAATTTCATTCTGATGGTCTGCAGGGTTGGAAATAATTAAAACCAGTGGAAAGATAAATACAGTTTGAAAATGGGCCAGAGTGGACTGGTTTCAGAGCAATAAAGTCTTCAAAAATGATTCAGTATATTTCTGTGGGAGAAGTTATTGATTCATATAACAACAGTTTAGGAACTTCACCCCTCAGGCTGTTCTCCCCTCTTCTTTCCTAGACACAGACTAAAAATTTTAATCGCACGATTAATTGCATAAAGCACTCCCTGTACAGTGCAATATAGAGAGCAAATGTAAATTATCAAAATGACATTTCAACTGAACTAAAAATAAAATCATTTTATCTTGCCATTGTCTGGTGATTTTATCTTTCTAATCTTCTCATAACTTGACTCTAGTGCTGTCAATTCTGGTTCCAGGGCCTCTTTCTTTTTTTTCTTCTTCACTTTCTGCTCTATATCAGTTTCACATTCAACTTTCTTCCATTTTTCTTCCTCCAAATCAATTCTACTGTAGTTTTCATCTTACCAATGGAGAAAGTGTGACAGAGGTCTCAGTGGGCGACACGTTGGCCTCCAGTGACCACAACATGGTATGGTTCAATCTAAGGAAAGGTTTTGCCAAATCTAACACATTAACCAAGGTCCTCAGCTTCAAGGACACCAACTACTTTAGCAGTCCACATCTTAAGCAGAGCAGAGGAGAGGAAGAGACCAGCGCCAGGGTTCCCGTTGTCCCGGCCAAAGAGAGGAGCAGCGTCGGGCCAAGCACAGCAGGGGAAGCGGCGAGAAAGGAAGCAGTAGGCTCGGGGAAGCGGCGAGAGTTCGCTCCGCCCACCCCCACCGCGTCAGAGGCTGCGCCGGACTCCCCCTTAAAAGGGGCGGAGCCAACGGCGCCCAGCCGTTCGGCGCGCGGCGAAGGCGAGCGGTAAAAAGGGACGAGTATCTACTATCAAGAACACCGAGGAGGACTGAACGGTAAGGAAGCGACAAACACAAAAGGTAAGGAAGAGACAGACGCCAAGGGAACAAACCCACACATACAATCAAGGTGAGGTAGAGCGGAGACAGCACACACAAAAGAGACAGCAAGGCAAGCAACATAAGGAAGCAGCAGGAAAGGGACACAAGCACACACAAGGGAAGCAAGAAATGGAAGCCCAAGGAAGTCAGAAGGTGAGCTTTCCGGTCTTCTGTATCGGCTGCAATATGTATGACTACCTCCCTTCGGGGATCCAGGCATACATTTGCAATCGATGCATGGAGATGGATAGCTTGAAATGTCAGGTTAGACTATTGGAAGGAACAGTGATGGAACTCGAAGACAGAATCCGAGCACAGGAGAAGATGCTAGTGGAGTACAGCCCAAACGACGAGGTCAAGGAACTAGAAATGTTCATAGAGGAAGCTCATCAGCATCACGTAGAGATCCCAGGGCTGGAAAACTGTACTCAGGAAACCGATGTGAGGAGAGAAGACACCCATGCAAACACAGAAGAAACCGAAGACGAGGTAGGAGACAACCGCACATCAGGAGGAATAGTGAGAGCACAGGAAGACATCGCCCCACTCAAAGAACAGGAAACAATTTCAAGAGTATCATTGGAGGAAGAAGACTGGCCCTTCTCCAAGGACGTGGACCTACGCCCCCCAAGGAACCCCCGAATAAAGAAGATGGGGATCATCGTAGGCGACTCCATTATACGACATGTGGACAGCCACACCACAGGAGGAAGAGAGGACAGAGTCGTCACCTGTCTGCCTGGAGCAAGAGTGAAGGATGTGACCAACAGGATCTCCAGGATCATAGATGGCGCACGGGGAGAGGACACCGCTGTGCTTATCCACGTGGGAACAAATGATGTGAGCGGGCGGAAGTATGACAGGGAAGAGCTGAAGGGCCAGCTCCGCTCACTCGGAAGACAACTGAAGATCAGGGAGGTGAAGGTGGCCTTCTCTGAGATCCTCCCAGTACCAAGAGCGGATGGAAAGAGACAAGGGGAATTGCAAGTAATCAACGCCTGGATGAGACGATGGTGCGAAGAAGAAGGCTTCGACTTCGTGCGCAACTGGACGGCGTTCTGGGGAAAAAGCAAGTACTACAGAAAGGACGGACTACACCTCAACAAGGAAGGAGCAAGAGTTTTGGCAGGCAACATGAAGAAGGCAATCGAGAAGGCTTTAAACTGAAAGATAGGGGAAAGCCGACAGTCGACCACCGGTCGATGGCACGGATAGCAGGATGCCCCGACGAAGAAGCCAAGGAAAACTACTCCTACACAAGAGAAGACGACCTCACAGCCAATAAGGGAGAAAAAGCAGGAAGGGACAATTCAGACACAGGAGGGGACGACCACACAGCAAACAAGGGTGATAACACAGGAGCAGTAAAGGATACCGTAATTGAAACTACAGGGACGGCCAAGAGTAGAAGGTCCAAAAAGGTAACACGAAGGGAACTTAGATGTATGTATACGAATGCTAGAAGTCTAGGTAACAAAATGGGGGAACTAGAGACAATAGCAAGACATGACATATTGGATATCATTGGCATAACAGAAACATGGTGGAATGAAGAAAACAAATGGGACACAGTACTACAGGGATACAAGCTGTATAGAAGAGATCGAGTAGGGCAGAAAGGTGGAGGTATTGCTCTATATGTTAAGGAGGGAATAGATTCTGTTGAAATGGTTACAACAGAAATTAAAGAGAAGCTTGAGTCACTCTGGATCAAGATTCCTGGTCAATATGGCGCAGATAACAAAATTGGCCTTTACTATCGTCCCCCAGGACAGGCGGAGGAAACTGACTCAGAAATGATGGAGGAAATCAAACAAGAATGCAAGACAGGCAATATAATTATATTGGGAGACTTCAATTTCCCAGGGATAGACTGGAAACTAGCAAGTCATGGTTCCACTGGGAACGAGTGATCACAATGTAATCAACTTTAAACTTGACATTGGGAAAGGGAAACATGCCAAAACCTTAACCACCACCTTGAACTTTAAAAAGGGTAAATACGATCGCATGAGAGCCATGGTAGAAAAACGACTCGAAAAGAAGGTGGACAAACTTGAAACGGTAGATCAGGCATGGTCCCTACTGAAAAATACTATCACAGAAGCACAAGATCTCTACATTCCGAGGATTTCCAAAGATCGGAGATCAAAGAGCAAAAGAGAACTGGCATGGCTTACCAAACAGGTGAAGGAAGCCATAAAAGAAAAGAAGGACTCTTTCAAAAAATGGAAATGCATAAAGACAACCGAAGCCTGGAACAAACATAAAGATGATCAGAAGAAATGTCACAAGGCGGTGAGGGATGCCAAACAGGAATATGAGGAAAAAATAGCCCAGGAGGCCAAAAACATCAAGCCCTTCTTTAGATACATGAAAGGGAAAAAACCTGCAAAAGAGGCAGTGGGACCCTTGGACGACCAGGGTAGAAAAGGGTACATCAAGGAAGATAAACAAATCGCAGACAAACTAAATTCCTTCTTTGCATCCGTCTTTACGAAGGAGGACACCTCAACAATACCTGAAGCGGAGAAAGTGTTTGCAGGAGAAATAGAAGACAGCCTCACCACAGTTGAAGTGGACTTAGACCAGATATACTATCAGATCGACAAACTTAAAAGTGACAAATCCCCTGGACCGGATGGAATTCACCCGAGAGTCTTAAAGGAATTGAAGGTTGAAATCGGAGAGTTATTGCAAAAACTTGCAAACCTGACAATCAGAACTGGACAGATACCGGACGACTGGAGGATAGCGAACGTCACCCCAATTTTCAAAAAAGGATCGAGAGGGGAACCGGGCAACTATAGACCTGTGAGTCTTACGTCTGTCCCCGGCAAGATGGTTGAAGCACTGATCAAGGATAGCATGGTCCGGCACTTGGACGCACACGACTTGATGAAACCCAGTCAACATGGATTCAGGAAAGGGAAATCATGTTTGACGAATTTACTCCAATTTTTTGAGACCGTGAACGAGCAAATTGATAGTGGGAAGCCGGTGGACATAATATACTTGGACTTCCAGAAAGCGTTCGACAAAGTTCCACACGAAAGACTTCTCAGGAAACTACAAAGCCATGGCATAGAGGGGGATTTACAAAGATGGATAAGCAAATGGCTGGAAAACCAAAAGCAGAGAGTGGGCATAAATGGGAAGTTCTCCGACTGGGAGAAAGTGACTAGTGGTGTACCCCAGGGCTCGGTACTTGGGCCGATCCTTTTTAATATTTATATCAATGACCTGGAGGAAGGAACATCCAGTGAGATCATCAAGTTTGCAGACGATACAAAACTATGCCGGGCGATCAGATCGCAGGAGGATAGAGAGAAACTCCAGAGCGACTTGTGTCGGTTAGAAACATGGGCGGAGAAATGGCAGATGAAGTTCAATGTGGAGAAATGCAAGGTAATGCATTTAGGCAATAAGAATAAGGAATACGAGTATACAATGTCAGATGCAACTCTGGGGAAGAGTGAACAAGAAAAGGACCTGGGTGTACTGATAGATAGGACCCTGAAGCCGTCGGCACAATGCGCGGCAGCGGCAAAGAAGGCAAATAGAATGTTGGGCATGATAAAGAAAGGAATCTCGAGTAGATCGGAGAAAGTTATAATGCCGCTTTATAGGGCAATGGTCAGACCACACTTGGAATACTGCGTCCAACATTGGTCTCCCTACCTAAAGAAGGATATAAAACTGCTGGAGAGGGTGCAGAGACGAGCAACAAAACTGGTGAAGGGTATGGAGAAACTGGAATACGAGGACAGACTTATAACACTAGGATTGTTCTCCCTTGAGAAAAGGAGACTGCGTGGGGATATGATCGAGACCTTCAAAATACTGAAAGGAATAGACAAAATAGAGCAGAGAAGATTATTTACATTGTCCAATTTGACACGGACTAGAGGACATGTAATGAAGCTAAGGGGGGACAGGTTCAGGACTAATGTCAGGAAGTTCGGCTTCACTCAGAGAGTGGTTGACACCTGGAATGCCCTCCCAGATGAGATTATTGCGGAATCGACCGTCCTAGGCTTCAAGAGCAAACTAGATGCATATCTCCTTAAGAGAGGCATATAAGGATATGGTGGACTATAAATTACGACAGGTGTACACCTGGCAGGGCCTCCGCGTGTGCGGATCGCCGGACTTGATGGACCGAAGGTCTGATCCGGAGATGGCAGTTCTTATGTTCTTATGTTCTTAACCTTTTCTAAAAGAAAATCTAAATATCCTTTTCATGGATAGTTGCTCAAAACAAAAATCTCATATCAAGTTTCAAGTTTAATAGTTTTTTTGATTAATCGCTTAATCATATTTCTGAGCGATGAACAGTTTAAAATTACATATATAGACTGTGAACTGAAAAAACCCCCACACCAAAATATTCTTTGTTGTATCTTCCACAGAACTTGGCCGATTCTTATGAAATTTAATGTGCTGTGTCCTGAATGTAGTTGATGTAAAATTTGTAAATTTTCCCACTACACCACAACACTACCTTATGAAAATGAATTGTGAACAGAATAAAAACACACCAAAAGGATTTATGGCCTATCTTGCAGAAAAATGTCAAAAAGTAATGTTTCAATTAAGCAGATGTTTGAAGTGCGGATCGCACTTCAAACATCTGCTTAATTGAAACATTACTTTTTTACATTTTTCTGCAAGATAGGCCATAAATCCTTTTGGTGTGTTTTTATTCTGTTCACAATTCATTTGCACTAAGGCACGCCCTCAGCCTTGGCCGCCACTGATCTATGGACAGAGATGAAGCGCTGTTTAAAGTCTTCAATGTCAGATATCGCTATCTGGTAAATGCGTTTTCTGTATCAGCCTCCAGATCTGGTAATCAACTGGGATTAAGTCTGGTGAATTCGCAAGCCAAGGTCTGGACCAATGAAGTCTGGGGATTCCTGATGTAGCAGTTCTACAGTGTTCTTTGCCCAATGTGCTAGGGCGTTTTCCTGTTGGAAGATAAAGTAGTCTCCTTGCGACAGATTGCTGACAATAGCTTCTGCATTATTAGGATGTCCTGGTAGTATGTTATTGATCTTAACCCCAGGATCAATAAGGAACAAATATGTGAATCCAAGTTTTGAGATTGCAACCGAGACCATGATTGATTGGCCCATAGTAGGCGGGTGGCATTAACTTCATGCTTCAGTGTTGTTGAAGGCAACATACAGGCGATCATTCTCTGTGTTAATCTGTGGAGCTACTGTAAATATATTTTCATCTGTAAACCAGATTAAGATGATGCTGTGCTTTGGGTATTTGGTCAAAAGCTGCGTGTGCCTTTGTTGTGGAAAGTTAACTCTTGGGCACAATGCTTTTAAAGACATGTTAATTTCAAATTGTCGTGAATTATCCTAACCACAGGTGTCTGGTTTATTCCTGCTTCTATTTATTTAGTTAGTTAGTTTTATATCCTGTCCTCCCCAGAGAGCTCAGAATGGATTACAAGGTAACATACATACATAATAATAAGACAAAATGAGTTACAAAATACTTGGTCAATACAGGTTACAGTGATATTTGTATAATACAGTTAGTTCATCATAATTTAGCAAATACAGATAAATTTTTCAATATACAGCTAGTCCGTCATAAATTTGAATTCACAGAGAGAAGATAGTTCAACATACAATTTGTTTATCCTGAGTTAGCCTTCATAGAGAGAATTAAGATCAACATATGAGGAATACTTATTCTTGGGAATTACAGACTGGATGGTCATTTAAACTGAAGAAGGAAGATAGGTGGGTTGGATGCTCTGATAGTCTGTTAATAATGTTGAGATGCAGAAGGAGCTGGAATCTAGGTACTTTACTATACAGATACTGACAGAGAATTAGGTGAAGAGGTAAGTTTTTATTGTTTTCCTAAAGCTCAAAAGCCCTTTGAGGGATCTTATATGTAAAGGCAGTTGATTCCAGTATTTTGATAAGAATTGAGAATAGAAACAGCATCTGGCACTTTCTAGTCAGAGTCCATGACCAGGGGGTATTTGTAGATGTGTTTCCTCCTGGGAGCAGAGTGGTCTGTTTGGGACATAAGGTGGAACCTTGGGTAATATGTAGCAGGGCGCCATGTTATGCAGAGACTTGTACGCTAGTACTAAGCCTTTGAAGATGCAGCGTTTGGCTATGGGTAGCCAGTGGACTGATGTTAGTGCTTGGGATATGGGGTCATGGATGTGAAGGTTCTTAAGAAGACTATTGCTTTGTTTTGTACATTGAGGAATAGTGGCTCATGGCCAGCGGAGGGCGATGTCTATGGGATGGGAATGGAATGGACGTCAGGACATGATGGTGCAGTATTTTGTGGAGTTTTTCTACAAAATGCCTGCTTTTCGTATGATGCTGGGTAACTCTAGTTAGATACAAGCATGTGTGTTAGCTAAGGCCACGCCCAATAGAAGCATACGAAAAGTTGGTGAATAAAAAGCTGAATATGGATGTAGCCAAGGCCAGAAAAACACACTACAGATTAACATTAAGGAAAAGCATAATAATATTATTTTTATGTATTTGCTATTAAGCTAGATCATAGAGGAAATCAGGATATACATGAACTCCATCTCTGTTTTTCTATGTCTTCTGCTTGGCTTTACTCCATTTTGTGTTCAGCCTATATCCCTAGTCTTTGTTCAGGTTTTTCCCGCTTTTAGTCTCGTGGTCTAATTGATACCAAATGGGCTTGAGCTGAGTATACTGGGCATAATAGAGAAAGTTTTCTTGCATTAAATATGAATGAAATACATGTTATGTATGGAAGGGGCCCCGACCGAACGGACGAATGAATGGATATATGAAAGATATATATGAAAGAATTTGTACTTAAAGTGAAATGTTTTATATAAGGAACACTAAGGAAAAATCTTAAGGTAACATCTGGAAATAATTAGAGTCAAACTGCTGTACCAGTTTCCAGCTTAGGAAGGGGGGCATTGGAAGCCCACTTAGGACTTTGTAGGTGTAACATGAAGCTGTCAGGTTTCAGGGAGAGGGGGAAACAGCTCCTCCTTCTCCTTAACTGTGCTGACAGGGAGAGCCGAGAATTTCTCAAAACTTTTTAACAAATGTAGGTTCTCTTAATATACCTTTTTGAAAAGGACAAAAAGAATATTGGATATGTAATAAAATGTTCATGTATATTCAAGGATGAATGTAAACAAACAAATATGATTTCTGAAACTTTTAAACATGTAAAGGAATTTTCTTTGTCTAAATTTCAGGACAGCCTCTCTTAGTGGATTGGCTGACAGCCAATGTTGTCAAACTGGACTGAAGGTATATATTGTGAAGCAATGCATTATCGGGTTGAGATCGTTATCAGAAGGCCAGCATTTTGGCAACTATAACGACCTCCCGCTAACTCAACTAGCCTTTTGAGTTCCATGATGGAAAAATTAAAGAAATAAATAATTATTTTGGTAAACCTTGCGTTATGTGTCATTTCCATGTTTTTGTTATTTGCACACCTTGAGTGAAAGCTAGCAGCTTAATTGGCAACTGCAGCTTAATGAGTGCACTGGCGTCCAATTACCCATGCTCAACATGCTGAAGATTTTTTGCTGTCAGTCTATTGAATAGTGCATTGCAGTATTCCATGCGGGAGAGAATGAAGGCATAGAGCAGTTGGGTAAAGTCAGGTTCAGAGAAGTAGTTTCTTCTTTTCTGGAGTTGTCAGAGATAGTAGAATGAAGAAGAGACCACTTGTGAGATATGGTTGGTAAGTGATAGGTGGGAATCAAGGAATACCCCTAAGTTGTGTGCTTGGTCTTTGGCGGTGATGGTAGTTGATTCCCAGAGAAGGGCAGGTGTAGGAGCAGTGCTCTTTGTGGATCCAAAGGAGATCTGTTTTGGAAACATTTAGTTATAATTTGTTTGTGGACATCCAGTTTTTGATTTCTGAGAGACAGTTATGAAGTTTCATAATCTGGGTGTTGTGGTTCTCTTCTAGTGGAAGATATACAGTGGTGCCTCACACAACGAACTTAATCCGTTCCAGGAGCAAGTTTGTTATGTGAAACGTTCGTTGTGTGAAACGCGTTTTCCCATAAGAATACCTGTAAAACAAAATAATTCGTTCTGCAGCCCTACATTTCCCTCCCTCCACCTCACCTCACATGCAGAGCCTGCCAGCCTTCTCCCTCACCCAGCCGCACGATCTCAAAAAGCTGTGCACGCGCAGCTGCTGGAGTTGATCAATGTTCTCCTCTCCTGCAACTTCCGGTTTCCGGTTGCGTCAGAGGAGAAGATTGAACAACAGAGCATGCGCGCATGTGCTGCTCTTTGAAAGTGTGTGGCTGGCCGAAAAAGAAAGCCGGAAAACTCGGCATCTGAGGTAAGGTGGAGGGAGATGATGGAACACTGCATTATTAGAAAGCGGCGAGAGTAGTTCCGCCCCCCCTGGGCCCCTCGGGCGACTTCGTTGTGTGAAACGAAGTTCGTTATAGGGAGCAAGACAAAAAGTTCGTTATGCGCAGCGTTCGCTGTGTGAGGCGTCCGTTATGCGAGGCACCACTGTAGTTGGATGTCATCGGCAAAGGAGTGAATCTGGATTTGGTGCTTGTGGGCTATATCCAGGACAGGTGTAATGCAAAGATTAAATAGAAGGGATAGTAGAACCCCTTGTGGCACACTGTACTTGATTGGTTTTGGCTTTGGTAGGGTAGAGTCAAGCAGTAAGCATTGGGATTTGTTACATATCCTATAGCAACAATTCATTTTCACAAGGTAGTGTTGTGGTGTGGTGGGAAATATTTACAATATTTTACATCAACTTCATTCAGGAAATGATACACTAAATTTCATAAGAATCAGCCAAGTTCTGTGGCAGATATGACAAAAACATTTTGGTGCTTTTTTTTCTGTTCACAGTGTATATATGTATGTGTGTGTGTGTCATAGGCGTCGGCAGGGCCGGATTAATCAATAGGCCCAGTAGGCACGTGCCTAGGGCCCGAAACTGTGAGGAAGGCCTGTTGAAGGAGGACAACTCACCTTGCTATTTTTTTTAAATAGCAACGGTCCCCCCAGCAATGGCAACAGGCCCCCCTGCAGCAACAACAACTGCCCCCCCCCCCCTGGCAGCAACAACAACGCGGCTGGATCTATTACTGGAAGGTCCTGCGATGACTGCTTCTGCCGGTCCATCCCCTCTGATGTCACTTACTTGCTCTGGAAGAAGTGATGTCGGAGAGGGATGCACCGGCAGAAGCAGTCATCGCGGGACTTTCCTGTAATAGATTCGGCTGCATTGCTGTTGATGCGGGGAGCCTGTTGCTGTTGCTGCAGGTGGGGGGCCCGTTGCTGCAGGGGGGCCCGTTGCTGGTGCTGCAGGGGGGGCTCCCGTTGCCATGGGGGGGGGAGGTAACCCGTTGCGGGCAGAGCCAGCAGCTGCAATGTTTGGAGGGGGAGGGAGAAAGGAGCATGGAAAGGTGGTGGAGGGAGAAAAAGGGTGCAGGGTAGTGTGGAAGGAGAGAAAGGGGCTGATGGAATTGGTGTGCAGAGGAAGGGGAGAGATATAAAGGGAAGGGTTGGAAGGATGGTATGGAAGGGTTGTGAGAAGGATGGTATGGAAGGGTGGTGGAGGAAGAGAAAGGGGGCAGGGTAGTGTTGAAGAAGAGAAAGGGGCTGATGGAATTGGTGTGCAGGGGAAGAGGAGAGATATAAGGGGAAGGATACTAGATGGAATTGGGTTGAAGGGAAAGAAAGGGGACAGATGTTGATGGAATTGGGGTGCAAGGAAAGGAGAGAGAGACATAAGGCGGAAGGATCCTGGATGGAATTGGGTTGGAGGGAGAGAAGGGGGGGCAGATGCTGATGGAAGTGGGAGGAAGGGCAAGGAGAGAATGAAATGCCTGACCATGGGAGTGTGGGAGAGGGAAGGAGAGGAGAGAGATGCCAGACCATTGGAGGAGGGAATAAAAGATGATGGATGCCACACCAATGGGGGGGGGGGAGAAGAGATGGATGGGAGAGGCATACAATTTCTGGAAGAGGCACAGAAGGACGGAAGAGAGTGACAAGAAGATGAGGAGAGCTGAAACCAGAGAAGACAAAGGTAGAAAAAAAATTTCTATTTATTTTTTTGCTTTAGGGGACTTGCATCTTATGTGGTGTTGCATTGTATGCAGAGTCCAGCTTCTTGGTGGTTTTATTTAACCTTTGTCTACGTATTTCTATTTCATCCTCCCTTTTACACAACTGTAGAGCACTTTTTAGCGCTGGCCGTGGCTAAAAACCATACTACAGTTTTGTAAAAGGGGGAAAGGTTAGTTTGTGATCACATATTCCATACTAGGCAAAGGTGTTTTCTGTGTATGAAAGACATGGTTTTTTTGTTAGCGTTAACTAGCCTTGTTTGGCGAAATGCATCAGGCAAGGTTCTTGGGAGCACCTTAAATTAACCTGATTTGAATCTGCTTATTTTTCTGCCAATATTCTTTTGTTTCATGTTGGATTCTTTGGTGGACTGCTTGCCTTGTTGTTTCGTTGCAAGTTAACATACATGGAGTGGAACGTACTAGAGAAGTTACAAATTTGCTTGTTTATACATAGTAACATAGTAGATGATGGCAGATAAAGACCCGAATGGTCCATCCAGTCTGCCCAACCTGATTCAATTTAATTTTTTTTTTTAATTTTTTCTTCTTAGCTATTTCTGGGCAAGAATCCAAAGCTCTACCCGGTACTGTGCTTGGGTTCCAACTGCCGAAATCTCCATCAAAACCTACTGCAACCCATCTACACCCTCCCAGCCATTGAAGCGCTCTCCAGCCCATCCTCCCCCAAACGGCCATATACAAACCGTGCAAGTCTACCCAGTACTGGCCTTAGTTCAATATTTAATATTATTTTCTGATTCTAGATCCTCTGTGTTCATCCCACGCTTCTTTGAACATATGGGATACAGTTGGTTGATGTAGAGTGAGGAAGTTGAGAGGCTTGTAAACTTGGTTATTAATAAAGACTTATATTTTGGATAATATTACTGCTTTACAAATATTTGAACACTTTTATATATGCATGGAAAGGGTTCAGAGTTAAAGTCCTGGGTAAGTAGATGGGAAGGGAAGGAAGGGGGATTTGTTCAGAGATGTTTGGGGGTTGCATAGAAGAAAAACTGTGCACTGGTATGCTAATCTTTGTTTGTTTTGAATTAAAAAAAAAAAAATACAAGTGGAAAATAAAGAAGTAAATAAGAAAACAGATAAATGGGGCATGGGCGGGGCAGAGCCAGGGAGGCCCAGTGTACTTGGGTGCCTAGGGGCCCTCGAAGAATTAATCCTGCCTTGGGCGTCGGAATGGGGGTGGCTCCAGGGCCAGCGTTAGGGAGGGAGCAAAGCAATGCAGCATTCACAACTCGCTGCTCCTGCTTGCTTCAGGCCTTCCTCGCTGCCGAATCCCACCTACTTTCTGTTTTTGCGAAGGCAGGACCCGGCCGCGAGGAAGGCCCGAAGCAAGCAGGAGCAGCAAGTTGTGAATGCTGCACTGCTGATGGCTGTGTGAGACAGGACAGGAAAGGGGGAAGAAATGCTGCTACACCCAAATGGTAGAAAGAGGGAGAAGGAAGACCAGAGGGGGAAGGGGAGGGAGGAACAGGGTAGGGAAGAGAAATGCTGCTGCTGCACCCAATTGGGGAGAAAAAGGGAGAAGAAGAAGGGAGAGGAGAGGAATGAGAGATGCCAAATCCATGGAAGGGAGGGAAAGAAAGAAAGAAAGAAAGAAAGGAGATACCAGACTATGGAGGGGAGGGAGAGATGCCAGACTGGGGAAAGGAAGAAGGGAGGAAGAGAAAGGAAGGATAGGAGATGTCAGATAATGGATGGGGAGATGGAAGGAAAAGAGAGAGATGCTAGGGCATGGGGGGAGGAAGGGAAAATAAGGAGACAAATGCCAGACCAGAGGGAAAGGAGGTGCCAGAGCATGGAGGGAGAGGGAGAGAGATGCCAGGGCATGGGGGGAGGGAAGAAGATAGAGATGCCAGACCATGGGTTGGAGTGGAAAGGAGAAGAGAGAGATGCCACAACATAGGGGAGGGGATGGAGACAGAAAAATGGAGAGGGGGTGAAGCTGAAATGAATCATGTACAAAGGAGAGAAGGGGCACAGGATATACAGTTTATTGAAGGGGCATAGAAAGAGGGAAGATGCCATGTGGAAGAGAGAGAGGGTGGATACTAGATGGAAGGAACAAAGAGAGAGGGCAGATGTTGCATGGAAGAGAGGACAAATGCTGTATAGAAAGAAGAGAGTGAAGAGAAGATGATTAAAGCAGAAATGACAAAAGGTAGAAAGAAATTTTTTTGTTGCTTTAAGTAGAACTATGTAGTTTTGTAACTGTATTGATAAAAGTTTATAAATAGGAAATGGAAATAAGGCAAATTTGAGGGGACTAAACCCCTTTCCTCAGGTCAGGACACCATAACAGTATACTGTACTGACGAAAGATTTGGCTTCTGAAAGCTAATTGACAAATGGATTAGTCCAATAAAATTGTATTTTATTTCTCACATTTGTTTTATTTCTATTTGTTAATTTGTAAAGTGGTGATTGTTATGTATCAGATTTTTCAAATTTACATCTACTGTCTTCATATTTTGCACAGTATTAGGGGACGTGTTATTGTTTCTGTGATGTTACATCGTATGCAGAGTCTTGCATCTTAGGGTTTCATTTTTATATATTAGTACTTTTAGTTTGTGGTCCTGTTTGCGTAGGGGTTTTTATTTGTGTTCTGCATGTGGTAGGAATGAATGTTGAGAAGCATACAGTGTGCTTTGTGTAGTTTGATTTTGTGTTGTTAATAAGATTATATGAAAATGAATGGAAAAAATGGTATTACAATTAGTACTATTATGGGGGTGGGGTCTGGGGCAGAGCTTTCAGCACCACCCCCCCAAAAAAAAAAAAAGCATTCCACTGCCTATAGTGCAGGGATCTCAAAGTCCCTCCTTGAGGGCCGCAATCCAGTCGGGTTTTCAGGATTTCCCCAATGAATATGCATTGAAAGCAATGCATGCACATAGATCTCTTGCATATTCATTGGGGAAATCCTGAAAACCTGACTGGATTGCGGCCCTCAAGGAGGGACTTTGAGACCCCTGCTATAGTGTGTGTTTCATTACACACCAACCCATACAATGCCCCACCCTTATCCTTCACTAAACAAAAGAGCAGATCAGTCCAATAGAAAGAAGTCTGATTTATTAAACCAGTCACCAGAGGTGGCCACATTTTCCCCACAGGCTGCATCAGAGGTAACAACTGTAGGGAAAGAACATCAAAACACGCCCCTGTTAGTAATAATTTCTTCCTCAAAAATGGCAGCAATTGTTCCTCACAAACAAGGACCTACCTACAAATGGGTGTATACAAATCAGATTCCTCCTTTAGTTTCTCTAAGAAAATCAGACTGCAGTGACAGGGGTGGACCAGCTTGTTTAGTTAACTAACTAGCCTACCTTATTTCTCCCTGTTCTTAATTTGCATTATTATCCTTTATAAAGCTTCTCTATCCCTTGCTTTACGCTGCCCTTTTCTTGATTTGTTTCCTCCTCATTGCCTCGCTGTTTTCTTAATTTCACTTCCTCTCAATTACTATTGCACGCCCCTGATAGCAAGTGGAAAAGGAGAAAGCGAGCCTGCAGAAGTTCTGAACCAGAGCAAAAAAAAAAAATTAATAACCCAACCAAACATAAAACAGGCTAAAGAAAAACAATGGAGGGCGGGGCTTAGGCGTAGGGGTTAGCGAAAGAGATTCGGGCTGATCCCGCGGGGAAGGGGATGGAAGGCTCAGGTAACGGCTCGGAGCGGGGGATGAGGAAGAATCAGGTGAAGGGGGCGTGGCGAGTCAGGTGAAGGGGGCGTGGCTGGAGAGAGCTCAGGCAAGGGCTGAGGCTCAGGTGGAGACGCCTCGCCCTGTGGCCACGATCGAACTGATTAACGCGCTGACTCGAAAGGCGGAAAACACGGAACAAAACAATACATCCAGTTCGCAAGTGACGCTGCTGTAAGTCGGTCGCTGCCTTTTCTTTAATAAACGCACATCTCTTCGAAAAGCATATCCCTAAGGGAATCATGATTTTCTTTTCTTTCTGTAGGGCAGCTGTCGCTTTAGGGCAAAGAGAAAAGGTAACAATGTTATGGTCTCGTACTTGTTTTCTGCTCTAAGATGTAACTACATTAAGGAGGGGAAGAAATGATTGTTAATGAAATAATTATGCAGTTAATGTGTTTTTGTGCAGCTTTTCTGATAAGATCATTTGTATTACACTTTCAAAGTCTGAAAATCAATAAAGATTTGTTAAAAAAAAATGTAACTACAGGAATTAAAGCCAAAAGAATGGGAAGCTATCTAATAGCTGTCAAATAGGGTAATTATATCTATATAAGAGGGGATCATGAGATTCGGTGCTAAGGTTATTATAACAGCAGGGAGGAGATGGAGTTACTGCGGTGGGGCAAATAATTTGAAAACTTCACATTTGGTGTCAGTTGGTCGTTGCTGCATCGGTGGTTTATGAATGAATTGCAACCGTGTATCTTGCACGATTTGGTGTTTGTTTTTTTTTTTTTTTTAATGATCTTATCAAATATAGTTTTTAGAGTTTTGGCCAGGCGAATCAGCATTATTTTAGGAGCAATCCGGCGTGCTTATAAACAAATACAGTAATACTGTATTCGTAAATATAAAATGGCGGCAACTAATAAGATCACCTGTCCCAGCAATCCAAAACAGTGACAGCCTTTTCCCTAAACAGTTGTGTGAACGGCTGCCTGGACCACCGCTTGCAATCAGTGCATTCTTATCTTTCTGTAGGTCTGTAGTTCAAAAGTATTATTCCTCTCAAAGGCTGTAACTCTGTTTTCTGTATTTGACACATCCTATTACATATCAAGTTTAAAACACCTCCTTTTTAGGGCTTCTTTTACCAAGCCGCGCGGTAAACACTCCGTCGTCCATTAACTTCCTATGGGCGTCGGAGCGATTACCACAGTTGCAGCCCTAGCGCGCCTTTGTTAAAAAAAAAAAAATCTATTAGCCTCATAAAATCATTTCAAATTGCAAATGGCAAAGATGAATAAAATTCCTTCCTTGGATAATCTTTGTCAGATGAACTTCAGTATTTCTGAAGCATGTTGCTTTATTCCATTGTTAGCATCATAATCTTCTTTGTTCAATCAACTTGTTGGTTTCCTCCTAAATTTATTTTTGATGGCCTAATATTGTCTACAGGTCTTCAAAAAAATTAAAGTTCAAGTATCTTTTTAAAGCATCGATAGAAACCAGTTTTTGAAAGGATGTGGATATGGGAAATGAGAATTTTCCACATCCCAACCTTGACACCTCATCATATTTTTCTAAAGCTCTGCCAAATGCAGTCTCTCCTGTAAAATGTGTGTATGACCCTCTACATCTAGAACAGTGGTCTCAAACTCATGGCCTGCCAGGTACTATACCAAACTAGAATCACGCCTGTAGTTTTATACACTTTCTGTATTGCCTTGGGGGGGGGGGGGGGGCGGAAGGAAGTTTAGAATTATGAAAAATTAAAGACTTTGCACACTCTCTCTTCTCAGGCCTTTGAGGATCAACTTGCTATGAAATCTCCCTCTTTTATGCACTGCCTACATTTTTGCCACAAACTCAGATTAAAGCAATGCCATTCTTTTCAGCATGCCCCCCTGCACCACCCTGTGCCTTTCCCAGTTTCACACCCAATTGGTCAATTAGCATTACTTGCTGTATAACCCCTTCCCATTGCTTGAGCAAAAGTGGAAGTGGCTCTAGGCCAGTGTCTTGCAAACTGTACGAGCCGGCAGCACGCTAAATTGGGGGCAGCGGCTCGAAGGCAACCAGAAGTGCGTGGATGTTGATGCGATGACATCGCGCATGTGTGATGTCATCACGTTGATGGCTGCGCACGAACGAAGGCCCTCCAGATGCGGCACTGAGACACTAGTGGGGGAGGGGGGTGCTGAAAAGGCACGGGGAGGAGGAGAGATGCCAGAGAGGAGGAGAAGCGCTGGCTGACTGCCTACAGGATGTGCCTCTCGCCAAGAGAGGCATGTCCTATAGGCAGTCAGTCGGCGCTGGCGCCTCTCCTTCTCCCCAGCATCTGGCAGCAGACAGTTTGCAATATACTTCTCTAGGCAGTGAGCTGGAATGTATTTCCTGGCATGCAGCAGTGCCAATCTGCAAAGTTTCAATCTCCAACTACCCTTCATTTTCCTTTCCCAGTCTCCCATTAGTAGCAGTAATAATAATAATAATTTTATTCTTATATACCGCCAAAGCCGTGGTAGTTTGAGGCGGTTTACAACAAAGAGCTGGACAATCAGTGAATATAGGTACAATGTAAGATCATCAAAATACAGGAGAGCACGATACAGAGGTGAGGCATGAGAGAACTTGGGAACAAGTCGATTGGAGATGGAGAGGTAGGGCTTAAGAGGACTTGGTTACAAATTGGTTGAACAAGTTTGTTTTTATAAGTTTTCTGAAACTTAGGTAGATTAAAGCCTGTCCTCCCCAGGAGCCCAGAACAGTACTTGTTCACCCTCTCCAAGGTAGAGAGAACAAGAGGACACTCTCTAAAGTTAAAAGGGGATAGATTCCGTACAAACGTAAGGATTCTTCTTCACCCAGAGAGTGATAGAAATCTGGAATGCTCTTCCAGAGGCTGTTATAGGGGAAAACACCCTCCAAGGATTCAAGACAAAGTTAGACAAGTTCCTGCTGAACCAGAACGTACACAGGTAAGGCTAGACTCAGTTAGGGCACTGGTCTTTGACCTAAGGGCCGCCGTGGGAGCGGACTGCTGGACACCATGGACCACTGGTCTGACCCAGCAGCGGCAATTCTTATGTTCGCTGGCACCATCTGGCCTGTTGTTTCCTCAAGCACCTTCTGAAAAAATCTCTTCACTTTCCTTCTGTTATACTATGATCTGACACACTTTGCCAATGCTGCACTATCCCCCTCATGGAGTATGCAGTCCTATGTGTACCTCTATATAATTCAAAGCAGGAGGTGGGGGTAGGGAGGTTAGGGGTACCATAATAAATTGAAAGGCAATAAAGGGCATATTTAGGAGGGTATAGTAGTGACATTGTTGAAAGAGTTAATAATTTACAGTTATTGAATGTCTTTGGTATGATGATGTAATAGTGTTGGCTTTTATGTGTCACAAATATTAATAAGAATAATAAAAAATTAAATTAGAATAAAACAAACTTGTTAATGCAAATATTTGGTCTGTTTACTTCAATTAACAGGAAGTCAGTCATATATTTACAAACATAGCATCTTTAGTATGAGGGTCCGCTGAAAAGTTCTCAGCCCATCCAAGAAGAGAATGATGTGGAGCCATGAAACTTACAAGTTATTCCACACTTTTCATTTAATGTCATATCATTGAAATGAAAAGTGTGGAATAACTTGTAAGTTTCATGGCTCCACATCATTCTCTTCTTGACTGGGCTGAGAACTTTTCTGCAGCCCCTCATAGAGCCATTCGAAGAGATGGTCCCTGATATCTTGAAAGCTTATGTGCTATAATCACCTGTTTGATCATAGTCTACCAAGATTCTAGTTTAAATTGATAACTGGGCAAATATTGCTACTTGAAATGTGTACTTTAGAAATACTCAACAGTCCATGGAGGGTGCTTGATTCTGTTAAGTCTATGACTGGAACGCTGGCAGAGTAAACAGTGTCTGCTAGCTGCCTAACTCTTTGTACAGCTGCATGTGAGAGTGTATAGTTTGAGAAGCCATGTGGCAATAGGGTTGGCACCTGTGACAGCACCATATTGACAAATGAATCTACAGTTGTCCCAGTCTTCGTTCAATCCATTATGCTTTTCTCATGGAACTGACAGTTCCACGTTTCCTTAGTAGAGAAAAGAATGCATCTTAGGATATTCTGAAGAAGCACACTTGGCCTGTAATCCTGTGGTGTGGAAAGCAATAATATTTATCTAAAATATTTTCTATCTTTTGAAATATAATGGTACTCTTTAATACAAAATATAGAAAGCATGCTTTATTGTTTTCAACAGAAGCTGATAGCTGTGTTGATGACCTGCACACAATACATAACCAAGATAAGAAAATTGGGTCATTAGGGCATAGACAGGGGGTGGGTAAGCAGAGTGGGCAGACTTGATGGGCTGTAGCCCTTTTCTGCCGTCATCTTCTATGTTTCTATAACCATTAAAACAAGCAAATATTTTACTTATGCAGCCATACACAACAGTAACTACTTCCCAGGCCTTCTTTTGCAAGAGGGAAAGAGGATTGTATGGGGGGGGGGGGTGATTGTTGAGCTCTAATTGTTATTGTATCCCAAGATCAGAAGAGGAAACTTTTTTTGGCATTGAAGCTTAAGAACATAAGAGTTGCCATACGGGGACAGATCCAAGGTCCATCAAACCCAGTATCCTGTTTCTAATAGTGTCCAATCCAGGTCATAAGTACTTGGCAAAAGATCCCAAAATGTATTTTATGCTGTTTATCCAAGAAATAAGCAGTGGATTTTCCCAAGTAATCTCCATTGAATACTCTGCGTTCATCACAAAAAGAAAGTCCTTTCATAATATCAGGACTGGATGTTATAAGCTTTTCATCAACCAGGAAAAAAGCTTTTTTTTTTCTTATGTTGGACATGTTTTATGGAATTCTTGTTTGGGAAAATTATCAGGAGAAGTCATCTTATCTTATTTTGCTTTTCATAAACTATTAATAATAATATTGTTAAAACAATAAAGTCTTAACTCTGTGCCTCAATCTACATAATCTGTTGTTATGCTGAGCTGTCTTTAGTTATTACAAGTTGAGTGAAGAAATATTTTCTATGGTTTGTTTTAAGAACATAAGAATAGCCTTACTGGGTCAGACCAATGATCCATCAAGCCCAGTAGCCTGTTCTCACGGTGGCCAATCTGGGTCCCTGGTACCTGGCCAAAACTCAAGGAGTAGCAACATTCCAGTCTCTTCCCCCATGTCTGTCTCAATAAGACTATGGCCCTTTCCTCCAGGAAATTGTCCAAACCTTTCTTAAAACTAGCTACGCTATCTGCTCTTACCACAACCTCTGGAAATGCGTTCCAGAGCTTAACTGTTCTCTAAGTGAAAAAATATTTCCTCCTATTGGTTTTAAAAGTATTTCCTTGTAACTTTAAGTATCCCCTAACCTTTTGTAATTTTTGACAAAGTGAAAAATCGATCCACTTGTACTACTACTTAGTATCTTCATTGCATACCCCCTAGTTCTAGCATTTTTTGAAAAAGTAAACAAGCGTCTACCTGTTTCACCCCACTCAGTATTTTATAGACTGCTATCGTATCTCCTCACAGTCATCTTTTTCCTCCAAGCTGAAGAACCCTAGCTGCTCTAACGTTTCCTTATTTTCAATGGCTTTCTCTATACCTTTCGAATTCCACTATATCTTTTTTTGAGATACGGTGGCCACAATTGCACACAATATTTGAGGTACAGTTTCACTATGGAGACATCACTTTGCACCTGCTCCCATTAAACATCATCTACCACTTTGATGCCCAGCCTCCCTGTTCTGCAAGGTCCTCTTGCAATTTTTTGCAATTCAATTACTTTGAATAATGTCACCAGCAAATTTAATTACTGCCATCTCTAAATCATTGATAAATATGTTAAAAAGCAGTTGTCCCAGCACAAACCCCTGGGAAACCACATTATCTACCTTTCTCCATCCAGAATACTGACCAATTAACCTTACTTTCTGTTTTCTATCTTTTAACAATTTCTTAACCCATAAATAGGGCATTTTCTCCTTTCCTTTAACAATCTAAATTTCCTCGTGAGTCTTTTCACGAGGTACTTTGTCAAATGATTTTTGAAAATCCAAATACAGAATATCGACTGGTTCATCTTTATCCACGTGTTTATTCACATCTTCAAAGAAATTTAGTAGATTAGTGCAAAATTTCCCTTGACTAAATCCATGTTGGCTTTGTCTCATTAATCTATGCTTATTGTATGTATATGCTCTGTAATTTTGTTCTTTATAACTAGTCTTTAAGCCCGTTACATTAACGGGTGCTAGAATAGATGTGTCTGTCTGTCTGTGTTTCTTTCTCTCTCTCTCCTTGGCCACTGTCTGTCTTCCCCCCTCCCCAAGCAAAACTGTCTGCCCCCAGCACACTCCTCCACCCAAAGCAGCCCCCTTTCCCTCTCCCTGACTGTCTATCCGTGGCCCCCTTCTGTATTCACCCCAGAGCAAAGCTGTTTGCCCCCAGCACAGAACTCCCCCCCCCAAAGCAGCCCCCTTTCCCTAACTGTCTCTCCATGGCCCCTTCTGTCTTCCCCCACAACAAAAGCTGTCTGTCCCCAGCACACTTCCCCCCCCCCAAAGCAGCTCCCTTTCCCTCTCACTGTCTCTCCATGGCCCCTTCTGTCTTCCCTTAGTGCCCCCAGTGCCAACTTCCATGTCCTTAATGTCCCATTCAATGTCCTTAGTGCCTCCTTCCTATATCCTTAGTGCCCTCCGTGCCCCCAGTGCCTCCTTCCTGTGTCCTTAGTGCTCTTTCCTATGTCCTTAGTTCCTATGTCCTTTTCCTATGTCCTTAGTCCTTCCAATGGCCCCCCCCAATGCCTGTTAGACTTTATTCCACCCACACCCTCCCCCCGAAGCCAGCCTGCCTGCCTCCCATCCCCCTGTGCAGTAGAACCTTTAATTTCTACTCCCCCCATTCTCCCATACAGTAGAATTCGGCATTTGCAGCATGTTTCTATCTACCCCCCACGCTACTACCGCTGCCATGCAGCCGACCCCACTGACCCTCCCATCGTGAGACGAACACAAACCTCCGGCCTGCAGCAGCTCCACAGCACTCTACTGTCCTGATTTCCTCGGCAGTGAAAATCAAGACAGTAGAAGGCTGGAAGCAGAATGTTTAGAGTGCTGTGGAGTTGCTGCAGGCCGGAGGTTTGTGTTCATCTCGCGGTGGGAGGGTTGGGTGGTAGGCTCAACCTGCCGGCCCGAATGGTAGCCCGAATGGAAGCCGTGTAGACATCTCCTTGGGCAGCAAGGTTCGGACGCGCACCGCCACGCGCACGGGGCTCTTGTCGACCCGGGGCTTCGGTGCCATCGACGGAGGGAAAGAGGCGCTAGGCGTGAGCCGCGCATTCAAGGAAAGCACGCCCACTTCATCTTGTTTCTTCAGCAGCCGCCCCCTCCCCTGGAGCAACTCCGACCTCTACCGGGCCCTCCAGTAGCTCACACTCCCACATCCGTGCCCGTGGAAATTTTGAAAGCAGCGGCGCGAGGTGGAGAGCAGGGAGGCTGTGGTGACGTAAAATGCGTGCATGCTCACTCGTGTTTCCGCGACAGATCAGGGAACACGACTTTTGAGTGCGCATGTGCGGCCTAGCATTTTATTATATTAGATATTCTCCTTCCATATTCGCGGTTTCCGTATCCATGGTTTCACTTATTCGCGATTTTTTGGCCGCTGACTCTGCCCCCTCCAAAATGGCATCACTAAAGTTTTTTTTCCTTTTACTGTACAGTACCGTTAAAATTTATCGCTTACTATTACTGTACTGTAACTGAAAATCGCTGCTTCCATGCTTTCTCCCACAAATTCGCTGCTTCCGTGTTTCCCAATGTGCACTGAGAAAAACGCTGCTTCCCAGCATCCCTAGAGAGAAAGGCTTCTTCCCAGCATGCATGAAATCACTGGTTGGCTGCCCTGAAATTGCTGGTTCTTCATGTTTTCAATAGTAAAAATGATGTTATGTTCCCAAAACTGTGGATTTTTTTTCATATTCGCGCCTATTGCCAGAATGCATCTACAGCAAATACAGAGGGAGAAGTGCAGTCTTTACCACATTTCTTGGCACTAAATCGGGCCCACCAGTCTAAATTTCCCAGATTACCTCTAGAATCCTTTTAAAAAACTGGCATTATTTTGACCAATCTCCAATCTTCCAGTACCATGCTGGATATTAAAAATAAATGACAAATTACTAACAATAGCTCTGCAAGTTAATATTTCAGTCCTATCAGTACTTAAGGATGCTACTCTTCAGTTTGTCAAATTGCCCTATTACATTTTTTTCACAAAAATTGTCTCTGTATGGCCAAGCTTTTGATCATCTAAACTGCCACTACGTCTATCTTTCTACCACATTCTCAACCAAAAATTCATCTAAGTCCCAAACGCCCAGAACAAGACCTTTTGGATGTGGGAGGGGCCAGCATTGTGATAGACTGGCCACCCAGACATAGCAACAGAGCAGTAGGGCGCCTTACAGGGCAGTGCTGTGAAATTCACAAAAAGGGTGCCACATAAACATCTCACCAGAACTCCCTTATAGGTTATGGTGAACCCCCCAAACCCACTATATCTACCTGCCAACAACCCCAGTAGCCCTTATGGCTGCAGGTGGCACCTATATGGCAGTAGAGTAAGGTTTTGGGGGGACTCACATTTTCCACAATTAATGTAGTGGTTAGAGCTCCTCTCTATGGTTCACAAGCCCTCCCCCCCCCCCCCCCCCGGACTACTTAAGCCACCTGTGTGCAGCTCTACTAGGTTTTCCTTTAGCAGGTGCTGATGTTCCGGAGGCAGATATGTATGTTTTATTCTGAACTTTGTGGAGGTGCAACGGGGTCATTGAACACGGGGGGGAGTGTGAGTGGGTCTTTACTTTGTCCCTGCAGTGGTTATCTGGTCACTTTTGGATACCTTTTTGACACTTATACCTGTCTTTTCATCGTCTAACTCACAATGTATAAGTTTTGCCTAGCATGTCTTGTCAAACTTTCGATTATCCCTGCAGGACAACTAAGTCTAGATCGGAACACATCCTGCTCTAACCACTCCTTCAAAGATGCCTCTTTCAGCTCTGGGCGCACAGCGGGATTCAGAGGCCTAAAAAGCCCCTGGATACATCCAAAAAGCCATTTCGATTATCGGCACTTGGATGACCTGTCTTTTAGGATGACCAAGTACCAACTTGGGTGGGTTTTTAGACATGTTTAAGTTCTGATTATGAGCCCCAGTGTTTCTATGCTACTCTGTGTGTCTAAATGCTTTGAAAGTGGGGTGTAGTGGTTAGAGCTCAGCCTCAGCACCCTGAGGTCCTGGGTTCAAACCCTGTGGTCTCCTTGTGACCTTGGGTAAGTTACTTAATCCTCCAATGCCCCAGGTACATTAGATAGATTGTGAGCCCACCGGTACAGATAAAAAAAAATGTCTAAAGTACCTAAATGTAAACCACTTTGAATGTGGTTGTAAAACTACAAAAAAGGCGGAATACCATTCCCAATCTCTTTCCCTCAGTGTCACTTTTAACCCCTGTTTCTTTTACCAATATACCTATAAAAGTTTTTACTATGTGTTTTTCTAGTTCTTCCCTAGCAGAAGAGAAGCTGGTGGGTAGCCCAAAAGAAGCTGGGCTCCCATCCCCCATTACCGCCACCTGGAACTTGTTGGCTGGGTACGATCCAAAATCTGTTTCATCCCAATCCCATCAGTCTATCCAGAAAGACTCCATGGTTAATTGTTAAGAGTCCATTACATCCGCTCAGCTTTCATCATATTTAGAGATTTTCCATTCTTTTATCTTGCCAACATGGATTCAGACCTAATCTCAGTACCGAATCTCTACTGATCTCACTAATCTCTAAGGTTCAGCAATTCCATGCGCACAATAAGTTTTCAATTTTGCTACAATTCGATCTATCGGTGGCCTTCAACATCGTTCACCATGATATTTTGACTTACCAACTTTCCTAGATAGGTATTGATTTCACAGTCTTAAACTGGTTTTCAAAATTCTTATGATCTCACTCATATACTGTTAATATGAATGCCACCCTGTCATCCTCTTGGAAGCCTTTATGCGGAGTCCCACAGGGATCACCTTTATCACCTATTCTTTTCAACATCTACATAACTACTTTGAAACTTTTCCATTTATCCCCCTGCAAAATACTATTTACGTATGCAGGTGACATCTTTGTTCTCCTTGAGATAGAATCTCACTAACCTCATTGGGAATATAATAGAATGTATAACGAAACTTCAGTCTTGGGCCCTTACTGTACAAATGAAACTAAACGAGTCCAAAACAAAGTTACTTTGGCTTGGCCCAAAATTAGAGCAGCTACCTTCGTCCATTCTGTTGCCTTCAGGATCCTCACTGCAGATTGAATTCTCAAGTAAGGTTCTGGATGTCATTATAGATTCAACACTTTCATTCAACGACCATCTTAATTCTCTGATTTAAAAAAAATGTTTTTTTATATTCTCCATATGTTGAGGAAAGTGAAATCCTGTTTCTATCATCAACACTTTGCTGTCCTTGCTCAATCAATCGTCCTTTCAAGGCTGGATTATTGTAATTCAGTCTATTTAAGCTTGACCAAGAAAAGCTTTCAAAGACTTCAACTGATCCAGAATACTGCTGCTAGGCTGATCTTTGCAAAAAGTAAATTTGATCACGTCTCTCCGCTCCTGCAAAAACTTAACTGGCTTCCAATAATTTAGAGGGTTTATTTTAGATGTGCCTGTTTAACATTTAAAATCTTTCATGGCATCCTTCCTCCTAATTCCCCTGTCTTGGAATTCTGTAAGATCTGACATTACCAAATCTACTCAAAAATTTAAGTTGTCCTTTCCTATGTTGAAAGGCGTTACCTACATTGGCATATTAGGGAAGTTTCTACTTTTCAAAATTACTAAGCTGTGGAATAATTTTCCTATTCAACTGCGCGATCTGGGCTCTTTCCAACCATTTAAAAAAACATCTGAAAACTTGGCCATTTTCAAAGTTGTAAATTTCGCTCATCTCCATTCTATTCCAAATCCATATTGAATCTGTTCTCATTTCTTGTAAACCGTTCCGAACTCTACTGTTATAGCGAAGATGTGATATATAAGCCTAAGGTTTAGTTTAGTTTAGTATCAGTTGTGGAGTGCTCATTGAAGAAATAACCTAAAGGGAGACTATTACCTTGGAGAAGCAGGAATTAAAGGGAGACTATTACCTTGGAGAAGCAGGAATTGATATTTTAGCCAGGACCTCTCCTCTAGGGGATGCAATATTCTTTCACACTAAGGATGTTTCTCCAGGGGCTTCTGTCCAGGAGGGAAGGGTTAGGACAGCTACTATAGCTAGAGATTTGTTCATTAGGCATGAAGATAACTGGGTGGATATGAGAGTTGCCTGGTCATTTGTCTGCCTGGTGCAAAGGTGATGGCCTTCGCATATCACCTAGATAAGATTTTTAGACTATGCTGGGGAGGAGCCTGCTAGTCTAGGTTCATGTGGGTACAAACAAATCACATAGGAAAATATGGGAGGGAGGTTCTGGAAACCAGATTTATGCTCTTGGGTAGGAAGCTGAAATCCAGAACCTCCAGGGTAGCATTTTTAGAAGTGCTTCCCATTTCAAGTATATGAGCAGGAGTTCTCCCACTGCACTTCTGCCAGTAAGGGGTGGTGCTTCTTCAATATTTTGTTTTCGATTGCTAGGGACAGGCAGGTTCCCTGGAGTCCTGCAGTCTAGCTTGCCTGCGCCTCACTATGGACAGTGCCACTGGCTGCATCAAGTGAAAGAATGAGCTGATCAGGCTGCTGGAGGACCTCTTCCATCTGGTGGGGCTTTGGGATCTCTGCCAGCCATACCAAAGGTGCCAGAATTTGACCCACCCAGACCTACCTGTGGCTATACCACTACAGAATCCTATTTTTTAAAAAACTGGCTAATCCAGGTCACAAGAACCTGGTAGTACAGAATTGTAAGCAATTAAATGCACTGCAGAATTCCTCAGCATTTGATAATTATTGTCGATGTACACGCAGCACAAGTCATTCACTACTCTGCAGACTCCCTTATGGGCCGCTAGCATAAAGTCCAATGCCTTTTGCCTTGCCAAGCTACTACGTTTCTTTGAAGGGGTGAATAAGCATGTGAATAAAGGTGAGCTAGTCAATATCATGTATCTGGATCTTCAAAAGGCATTTGACAGAGTACCTCATGAAAGACTTATGAGGAAATTAGAAGGTCATTGGATAGGAGGTAATATCCTATTAGGGATTAAGAAAACGTTAAAAAGATAGAAAACAAGAGGGTACGGTTAAATGGTCAATATTCTCAATGTAGAAGGGTAATAGTTGGGTTCCGCAGGGGTCTATGTTTAGACCACTACTTTTTAACACATTTATCAATGGGGATAAGTAGTGAGTCAATTAAGTTTGCTGATAACACAAAGTTGTTAAATTGCAAGAGGATTGTGAAAAATTGCAAACCTTGTGAAACTGAGAGACTGGGCATCAAAATGGCAGATGATCTTTAACAAAGTGATGCATGTGGGAAAGAGGAACCTAAACTATAGCTATGTGATGCAGGTTCCACAGTAGGAGTTGCCACCCAGGAAAAAGATTTAGGTGTCATTGTTGTAGATACATCGAAACCCTTAGCTCAGTGTGAAGTGGCAGCTAAGAAAGCAAATAGTGCCTAACATTCTATCAGGAAAGGAATGGAAAACAAAGATGAGAATACTATAATGCCTTTGTGTCACTCCATGGTGTGGCTGCTCCTTGAATACTGTGTACAATTCTGGTCGCCACATCTCAAAAAAGATATAGTGGAATTAGAAAAGGTACAGAGAAGAGCAATGAAAATGATAAAGGGATGGAATGACTTCCCTATGAGAAAAGACTAAAGTGAATAGGGTTTTTTGGCCTGAAGAAGAGATGGCTCAGGGGAGATACGATAGAGCAGAGATACAATATAAAACAGAGTGAAGTACAATGGGTAGATATGAATATTTCTTTCCAAAAATACTAGGACTAGGGGGCATATGCTAAAGCTACTAAGTAGTAGATTTAAAACAAACCAGAGAGAATATTTCTTCACTCAACTTGTATTAAACTTTGGAATTCTTTGCCAGAGAATTTGGTGAAAGCAGTTAGTTTCAGTGGCGTACCAAGAGGGAGGCGGGGGGGGGGAGGTCCGCCCCGGGTGCGAGCCCTGAGGGGGTGCTCCGGCGTCCGTTCTCCCCCCCCCCCTTGACGTCTGGTTCTTCCTCTCTGGCCTCCCCGCACCATTAAGAGTACCGAAGCAGCCTGCAGCAAGATCGCGATGTCAGCGATCTTGCGCTGCTTCATGCTGTCCTCCGCCGCGGTCCTGCCCCCTCCACTGACGTCAGAGGAGGGGGGCGGGTCCGCGGCGGAGGACAGCACAAGCAGCTCAAGATCGCTGACATCGCGATCTTGCTGCAGGCTGCTTCTACTCTAAATGGTGCGGGGAGGCCAGAGGGGAAGAACCGGACGTCTGGATGGGGGGTGAGAGGGAGGGGGCGAGCGGTCCTTGGGGTGGAGCGGGCAGGCAGGCCTTCAGGGGGAGATGCAGGCCTTAAAAGGAGGGGGACAAGCCTTCATGGGTGGAGACAGGCTTTTGGGGGGGAGACAGGCAGGCAGGCATTCAAGGGGGGGACAGGCTTTCAAGGAGGTGCAGGCCTTCGGGGGGGTGCAGCCTTTGGGGGGGTGCAGGCCTTCAAGGGGAGGGACAAGCCTTCAGGGGGAGATGCAGGCCTTAATGGGGGGGACAAGCCTTCATGGGGGGAGACAGGCTTTCAGAGGGGGGACAGGCAGGCAGGCCTTCAAGGGGGGGACAGGCAAGCAGGCCTTTAAGGGGGGAGACGGGGGGGGACAGGCCTTCAAGGGGGGGACAGGCCTTCAATGGGGTGCAGGCCTTCTGGGGGGATGCAGCCTTCAGGGGGGTGCAGGCCTTAAAGGGGGGGGACATGCCTTCATGGGGGGAGACAGGCTTTCGGGGGGGGGACAGGCAGGCTGGCCTTCAAGGGGGGGACAAGCAGGCAGGCCTTTAAGGGTGGGACAGGCCTACAAGGGGGGGGACAGGCCTTCAAGGGGGGGGACAGGCCTTCAAGGGGGGTGCAGGCCTTCAAGGGGGGTGCAGGCCTTCAAGGGGGGGAAAGGCCTTTGGGGGGATCCTGTTGTAGAAGTACACAGAGGGAAGGGGGTGTTCAAAGAGATGTGCATATGCCAGACTTTGGGGGGGGAAGAAATAATGGGTCTGAAAATAGAGGAGAGGGAGAGAGATGATGGACCATGGGATTTAGGGAGGGAAGGAACAGAAAGGGAGAGAAATTGGACACAAGGGATGGTTTGGAGGAGGGATAGAGATACTGGATAGAAGGGTAATTGGAAAAAGAAAGGGAGAGATGGTGGGCCCTGGGGTAGTGGGGAAGGAGGGAGAGATGCCGGATGAAAGGGTAGTTAAGAAAAGGTGGATCTGTGGAGGGAGATGAAAAAAGGAAAGATACCAGACTTCCTGGGGAGGGAAGGGAAATGGAAAGGGAGGACAGAGATGGCAGATGGATGGTTAGCATGAAGAAAGAAGGAGACCCTGGCAAGCAAGTTATCAGAAGACAACCAGAGCCTGGGACCAACAAGATTTGAAAAATAACCAGACAACAAAAGGTAGAAAAATTAATTTTATTTTCTGTTTTGTGATTACAATATGTCAGATTTGAAATGTGTATCCTGCCAAAGCTGGTATTAGACCGCAAACGTGAGCTAGGATTTAACAGAGAGAGGAAAAGTCCTTTTTGTTTCTTTATTTTATTTACACCACAGCGCCAGTGTGGTTAGGAGAAGCCAAAGGGGGTGAAAAAGCTATAAAACCCACCAGGATTTTTGAAAAAAATCACCCAACTGGGCAGGAAAATCGAATCAAAAAACCAATTAAATAGGCTGAATCTAAATTTTTCTTCCTGAATCGGGCAGTTTGCGCTACTGTCTCAGACTTTAGGACCTGGGATTGGGGAGAGATGGCATCCTCAGTACTTTATAATGCAAGTGAAATGAGGATTTGGTCAGACTTTTGAAGGGTCTGCAGAAGAAAAATATTGTATAGGCCGGGGACATGAGACAGCAGGAAATGGGAACTTTTCTTCCTTCTATTTTTGTGAATGGAAAGGCTGAGGATGTCAGAGAGTTCAGTTAAAATATGTGCTTTATAAAAAAATATAATAATGTGTTTTATAAAGTTTATAAGCATTGCTGGCCTACCCAGTGAGGTGTTCCTAGTGGTGGTGGTGGTGGTGGCGGCAGTGTGTCAATGTGTTGAGAGGAAGAGGTGGTCTGGGAAATTCTCCTGAGCAAACTCCGGGCCCATTTCCACCCCCCAACTGGTTCACACACTGAGTGGGTCTTTGGGTATTGTGCCTAGGTAGTTGTTTTGGGATCTCTTCCAGTGGTTTGTCAGTATCTCCTTATGGTCCAAGGAAGGAAACTTTGTTAACCTTAGCATTGACCTTTTGTAACAGTGCTGCTTGTGTGGCATTAGGCTATCTAGTGATCGAAAGAAAAAAAACAGACCTTTGCACATTTTTGCACTATAGGTGGGTGTATGAGGAGATTCACATTTCCTGCACAGCTAAGTCCGTGTGAAGTTCCCTTGTGTTGTATTTGACATCTAGCAAGGTCTCTGTTTGGAAGGAAAGATCTAAGCTTAAAAATGAAGTGGCCAGAAGTTATGGTAAAAGCAGATAGCTTAGCTGGTTTTAAGAAAGATTTGGACAAATTCCTGGAGGAAAAGTCCATAGTCTGTTATTAAGACATGGGGAAGTGTCTGCTTGCCCTGGATCGGTAGCATGGAATGTTGCTACTCTTTGGGTTTTGACCAGGTACTAGTGACCTGGATTGGCTACCATGAGAATGGGCTACTGGGCATGATGGACCATTGGTCTGACCCAGTTAGGCTATTCTTATGTTATGTTCTCATCTGTAGGGGCCTTTGGTTTCACTTCTTATTTTAATGTATTTTTTTTCTGGGAACTTATCAGTGTTTTTTATAATGGGAACAAAAATGGAAGAGAATTAATGTGTGTGGAATGGGGGGGGGTAACTAATTTCTTCAGCTAAATAATTAAATCCACCTCAACCAGACATAGGAGAACTCGCACACCATTCACACACCCTCCAACCAAAAACATCAAAAGAAAAAAACTGTTTGACAATCTCCTAACACTCAACCCCCAACTCTACAACCTATTGACCTCGACCACAGACTACAAAACCTTCAAAAAAGAAATAAAAACCCTTCTATTCAAAAAACACATAAAACCGAACTAACACAATCAGAATTGTCCCAAGCATCACCTGCAACTACTCCATACGTACTTCTGATGTCATGACAATTCAGACATAATTTATGTTATGCTATGTTTGGAATAATGGTGCATATATGAGGTTCAATAAAAGAATATTTTCACTCCCTGTTTCTATTCTGACCATTTATACCGTTTCATGGTTATTACAAAAAATATTTTTTACATGGAGGGTGGGTGGGGGGTGTGTCAAAAAATGATGGGCCCCGGGTGCCACATACCCTAGGTACGCCACTGGTTAGTTTAACAGGGTTTAAAAAAAGGTTTGGACAATTTCCTAAAACAAAAGTCCATAGATCTGTTATTAAGAAGGACTTGGGGAAAAGCTACTGCTTTTTGCTGGGTTGGCCACTGTTGGAAACGGGATTCTGGGTTTGATGGATCTTCGTTCTGTCCCAGTATGGCAACTCTTTATGTTCATATGTTCTGTTCTGCAGGACCATTTTTCTACTCTGCTTAGCTACTTGTGCTTTCTTTAGACAGTTCATTACCTAGGATCTCCATAGTTGCCTGCATATGGCTTCTTCATGTACTGATAGTGCAGCAGTGGCAAAGGGTATAAAAGCTAGCAAAAATCTGACGACCAAAATCTGGTTTCGTGATGTTGGTCAGCTTATGTGCTTCTGCCAGGTTCTGTTGCTTACAACCCGTGTAGGAGGAGGGGTGGCTTCTGGTGCCACATTGTGGAATTCTTGATGAAGGAAAATAGGAGGAAGTAAATAGCTCAAACAACATACCTCCCAAATTGGAAGTAACCTTGTGTAGGCCGCCTTATCACATACAACATAATATCCTGTCAATGCATCGAGTCCTCTTGAATATGGGGTTCATAAATTCCCAGTAGATTATGATAACTCACAGCTACTTTCACTAGAGTTTAACTGGATTATTAAGCTTGCTGATGCACTACATGAAGTTTTGAATTTATCTGTTAATTTTATGTACTGTACATGGATCACCATCATCCCATACTGGCATTTTCCTGATCAGTGTGCCTCTGAGATAGCTGTAGAGTTACCTACATGGGATTGTCAAACATTAATGTGATTTGGAATGAGGCCCTGAAAAATATTCATGATCGTCTGTCTTACTGGTTAAGTCACATATACAGAGAATGCCATATATTGTGTGCAAGCAGATAGGCCAGTATTTGTAAACCATAGTACTAATTGCATGTGGACCAGTGAACTAGGTTATAATTGGGTACATTGGAATGGGACTTGATAGTATCAGTACTATTGGATCCATGCTGTGAGGTAACTCATGAGGTATTTGATGAGGAGGACTATAAAGAATATCACTTGATAATGTCAGACTTGTTAGGGCTTCACAGTTGGATCAGAGCCAGAGCTCTCTACTCTGTGATTCTCTACAATATAATCCATCTATTATTAAACCTATTGAGACCATTATTGGTCACGACCATATACCAAAAACAGCAGAATAATCAGATCTCATTGGAGATCTAGATTTTTTACACTATCCCCCAAGAGTGGCTAACTGTGTTGATAGTCCATATATCCCTGTTCTAGGTATTTACCTTAATGGAAGATCTATATGTAATAAGGGATATAATTATTTTATTTTTTTTAGGCATTTATATACCACTTATAGTCTAAGTGGTTTACATTCAGGTACTCAAGCTTTTTTCCCTATCTGTCCTAGCAGGCTCACACTCTATCTAATGTACCCTGAGCAATGGGGGGTTAAGTGACTTGCCCAGGGTCACAAGGAGCAGTGTGGGATTTGAACCCACAACCTCAGGGTGCTGAGGCTGTGGCTCTAACCACTGTACCACACACTCCCCAGACTCACAGGCAGGATTTGTGTTTGTCTTTGAAACATGGCTCACAGAATCTGATTTAGTTACTCTTCTGAAGTTTGCCCTTTAAGATACAAGACCATACAGTAGCATAGTAACATAGTAAATTATGGCAGATAAAGACCCGAATGTTCATCCAGTCTGCCCAACCTTATCCTCTCTTTAAATTATTGATTTTAATATAAATTTTCCTTC
The DNA here is from genome assembly GCF_902459505.1 of Geotrypetes seraphini. NCBI lineage: Eukaryota > Metazoa > Chordata > Amphibia > Gymnophiona > Dermophiidae > Geotrypetes > Geotrypetes seraphini. Next base: position 64,126,727 of record NC_047090.1, on the reverse strand, counting down.
TTGGCTCTTACTGGGCCAGAACCCCAAACTCTGTACTCTACTCTGCTTAAGAACATAAGAAGTTGCCTCCGCTGAGGCAGACCAGAGGTCCATCTCGCCCAGCGGTCCGCTCCTGCGGCGGCCCATCAGGCCCATTGCCTGAGCAGTGGTCCCTGACTAGCTCTATAGCTTACCTCTACTCCTATCCCTATAACCTACCTCTACACCTATCTATCTAGTTTCCATTTTCTGAAGTCTCAATCAAAGCTCACTCCAATCCATCTAAACCATCGCAGCTATTGAAGCCCTCCCCAGCCCATCCTCAACCAAATTGCCATATATGGACACACAGGCCAGGATTCTGTAAACTGTGTCCCGATTGTAGGCAGCTGTAGGCTAATCAGCCAATCGGAACGCACGTTAAAAAAAAAAAAAATGCTCCCTAGGCAGGCCGCCTATATTGAAGGCACCTCCGGGAGCCTAGGGAGGCCCGCAAGCCCGCCTCAGCTTGCCTAAGGCTAAGCGGCCCTATGCATCTTTCTAGTAGAGCAGGAGATGCTTACAATGTAGGCCAGCAAAATGCTGGCCTACATTGTAAGTAGATGCGGCCGCTATACTTAATCGCGGCAAGGGATTAGAATAGTGGATTATTATAGTGGCTGCAGCTGTGGCCGCCAGTCTCCCACCTCCCCCTAAACGAACGAGGCAGGAGGGATGCCCAATCCCTCCTGCCCGATGACCACACACCCCTCCTGCTGGGCTCACCGAGAAGGTTGGCTGGATGGACGTGTTATTGCGCCAGGCAGCAGGCCTGCCTCCATCCAAATGAGCTGGGCCCACCCCTCTCCTGCTCAAACCCCCACGAGCCTAGGGCTTGATTGGCCCAGGCACCCAAGGACCCTCCTATGGGCAGGTCCTTAGATACATGGGCCATTTTGTCCCATGTGTCTAAGACCCCGCCCATAGGAGGGGCCTTGGACCAATCAGACCCTAGGCTCATGTGGGTTGGGCAGGAGAGAGGCGGGCCCACTTCATTTGGATGGAGGCAGGCCTGTTGGCCAGATGGTGCAAGGACCCGTCCATCCGGCCAACTTTCTCGGTGAGTCGGGAGGGTCTGGGGAGGGGGGTTGGGCTCTGTTTGGTGGGGGTCCAGCAGGAGGAATTGGGCAGCCTCCTGCCGGCGATCTTCAGAAAAGGGTGGGCGGTCATCGGGCAGGAAGGATTGGGCTCCCTCCTGCCACAATTGTATGTGTCGAGGTGGGCGGTCATCGGGCAGGAGGGGTTGTTCTTCACTGGCAAACTTCCAATAACAACAAAAGAGAGACTGAAAACTGGAAAAAGGTTTAATTTGATTTGTATTTTGTATTTCATTAGTGCTGACACAGCTCAGTGTTTACAGTTCAAATTCAAGGCAGTTTTTCTTTAGAAAACCAGGACTGAGGTAGTCCTCTATAGAGGAGCTGGGTCAGATGGCTAGAAAAAGCTGTGTGTGTGTTGGGGGAGGGGTTCAGTTGAGTAGGGGGGCTCACATTATTTATCATTTTAATATGACCACAGGTGAAAAATATACCATCTATAGAGAAGAACTTCATAATTGTTGAGTCTTAAAGCATGGAGTATAACTTTGCTAAATGTGTGTTTACTGTAAACCGAGGGTGATTTAAATTCAACAATGGTCAAGGTCACTGGCATTAGGTTTTCAGCAAAAACATCTAATAAAGAACAATTCTTAGTGCATCATTACTTTTGATGTTTCTATGCAAAAAATTAGCATAAAGAAATTCTGTCTACCAACTCGAGGATAATATATTTTGAGATGGTGGTAGGATTATTTACTGGAGACACTTATGCAAACTATCAGGTCTCTGTCAGCCCTTATTACAAACTATTGCATTGGATGCCAGTGGAGGCAAGAATCGTTTTTTAAAATTTGCTTGTATCTGTTTCAAAACCTTACTGGCTTGGCCCCAATTTATCTTTTCTCTTACTTTGAGCTGGCCCATATCACTAATCCCCTCTTCTACAAAGCTGTGCTAGCAGCTGCCACGCGGCAACAGCCCCGAAGCCCTTTAAATCTCTATGGGCTTCAGGGCCATTACAGCGCGGCTTTGTAGAAGAGGGGGTAAATGTACTCGTAGATCTCATCTATTTGCTTTTCCTACACTGAAATCTTGTCGCTATAAGAGATTCATAGATAGGACACTCATTTCAAGCTGGTAAAATGAATACTTGGCTAAGCGAAACTATTTCAAAAGCTTCCTTCTATCAATCAGGAAATCAGTAAAGACCTATCTTTTTGATAAATTTGTTACCTCATTTTCTTTTGCACCTTTTTGCTGCTTGTTACCTTATAATTTTTTCCTGTACTTTTCCTGCTTATACTTCACCGGTTGTCAGTTGTCTCTTTATTGTGAACCGCTTAGAACTTGTTATGGTATTGCGGTATACTATAATAATAATTTATCATTATTCTATTTAAATTTTAATTTGCATAAAGAGTTGTCAAAAGTAAAGTGATTTGTAAAGTGATATGTCCTGAAATAGATTAGTAAAGCATAGCTACATTCCTGAAGGTATTAAAGGTATCATTTTGCAAATATTTGGACCTCATGACACATGGAATGCGCTCCCGGAGGAAGTGATCAGGCAGAATACAGTACAGGGATTCAAACAGGGATTGGACGGATTCCTGAGGGACAAAGGGATCGTAGGGTACTGAAAGGGGTGCGGGGACAAAGGGTCAAGAATTTCAGAATACCCACAGTGAGTATGCACGAGAAAAATTTGTTTAGTGGAGACTGTGCATGAAAACATCTCTCATGCATACTCATTGTGGGTATAAGAACATAAGAACATAAGAAATCCCTCCGCTGGGTCAGACCCGAGGTCCATCGCGCCCAGCAGTCCGCTCACGCGGCGGCCCAACAGGTTCAGGACCTGTGCAGTAAATTTCTATCTATACCCCTCTATCCCCTTTTCCAGCAGGAATTTGTCCAAACCTTTCTTAAACCCCAGTACTGTACTCTGCCCTATAACTTCCTCTGGAATTGTATTCCAGGTGTCCACCACCCGTTGTGTAAAGAAGAATTTCCTAGCATTAGTTTTGAATTTGCCTCCTTTCAACTTTTCCGAATGCCCTCTTGTTTTTTTATTCTCTGAAAGTTTGAAGAATCTGTCCCTCTCTACTCTCTCTATTCCCTTCATGATCTTGTAAGTATCCTGAAAACCTAACTGCTTAGGTGTGTTCCAAGGACTGGGTTGAGAAACCTGATCAAGTACTTTATAAGAATAGCCTTACTGGGTCAGACCAATGATCCATCAAGCCCAGTAGCCTGTCCTCATGGTGGCCAATCCAGGTCACTAGTACCTGGCAAAACCCCAAAGAATAGCAACATTCCATGCTACCAATCCAGGGCATGCAGTGGCTTCCCCAATGTCTGTCTTAATAACAGATTATGTACTTTTCCTCTAAGAAATTGTCCAAACATTTTTTAAATCAGCTATGCTATCCGCTCTTACGACAACCTCTGGTAATGTGTTCCAGAGCTTAACTATTCTCTAAGTGAGTGAAAAAATATTTTTTCTTATTTGATTTTTAAAGTATTTCCCTGTAATTTGCATTGAGTGTCCCCCTAGTCCTTGTAATTTTGACAGAGTAAAAAATTGATCCACTTGGATCCATTCTACACCACTCAAGATTTTGTAGACTTCAATCATATCTCCCCTCAGCTGTCTCTTTTCCAAGCTGAAAAGCCCTAACCTTTTTAGTCTTTCTCATACAAGAGGAGTTCCATCTACTTTATCATCTTGGTTGCTCATCTGTGAACCTTTTCTAGTGTCATATCTTAAGGAGATAAGGTGAGGTCACACTATGGAGCAATACAGAGGCATTATAACATTCCTAGTCTTGTTAACCATCCCCTTTTTTTTTGTATGTATGTGTGTGGATTAATCTTCACAATGTACATCACTTTGCATTTGTCCACATTAAGTTTCATCTGCCACTTGGATGCCCAGTGTGTGTGTGTGTATATATATATATATATATATATATATATATATGTGTGTGTGTGTGTATGTATGTATATATATATATATATATATATATATATATATATATATATATATATATATATATATATACACACACACACACTGGGTCAGTGGGACCTGCTGACACAGTTGAAAGCTAAGTGGGAACTTCTTTCTCTCTTTTGCCATTGAAAATTAGTTGAGCATTTGAACAGTATGTTCTTTTTCAAGCTCTTTTTCAAAATAAATCATACACAGTGATGGGGCGATGGGTTTGGCTATAGGAGCTAACGCTCTTGGTCAAATTTCACAATTCTGAGTGTATGTGAACACTTTACTTACTGAGAAGTCTTATCTAGTACATTCACTAGTCATGAGTCCTCTCGACTATTGCAACTCCCTGTGTAAAGGCATTAAAGTGAAAGATCATAAGCAACTTACAGATCATCCAGAACACTGCCATTAAAATGATCACTGGACATCATAAATTCAACCATGTTGCTTCCCTATTCAAGACTGCCCGTTGGCTCACCATTTCTCATTATACTATGTACAAAATCGTATTGCTCGTCTTTTAAGATATGCACTGTCGAAACACTGCTCCATTTCTATAGATATGTAATTCCCTACTTCCCCTCAAGATTCTTCAGATCCTCACAACAAAATAGTCTTTGTTCTTATTTTCTACAAAATTATTCTTGATACTACCTGTAGTTCATCCATATTTTCGGGACAAGAACCCGAATATGGAACATTCTTCCTCTCTATTTCTGGCTCCAAACATCTTTAAATAAATTCAGAACTGAACTTAAAACATTTCTCTTCTCTGATGCTTATGCTTAACTTCATTCTTCCATACCCTTAGTCACAACGGGAGTCAAGAGACTATAACAAGAGCCTTCCTAAAATTCCAGAGACTACTGATCATAGGAGATATCAACTTCCACCTTGACGATAACATCAGCAAAGACACAACTGAATTCAAAGACTTCCTCACCTCCCTAGGCTTCACCACTCCTTCGCCCACACCTACCCATGATAAAGGACATACACTAGACATTATCAGCTTCCTAGACCTGACCGAGCACAAAGCTTCTACCGAAGAGGCCCGCTGGGATCATGTCCCATGGTCTGACCACCTTCTAGGCTCTTTCTGCCTCCCTATCTTCATGTCTCACCTAGGTACTCCACCCCAGCCCACAAAATCTATCACCAACCATAAAAAAATCACGAGTGAACTGTTCTGGACCCAATTTCTTAATCAATTTCCCCCTTCTCCTAAACACGCAGACCCAGAATCCAACTGGCATAATTGGGTTACCCTGTCCGGGACTACCTACCTCGCTCTGGCCCCTTTAGCAACAAAATCTACCTCCTACTCCCACAAAGCCCCATGGTACCTTCCATACCACAGGGAACTAAAACAGAAATGTCGAGCCCTGGAACGGAAATGGAAAAAATCGAAATCCCCCTCAGATAGACAATCCTGGCGAGACAACATCAAGTACTATAACACAGTACTAAAAAAAGCAAGAAAGAATTTCTACGGAGATAAAATCGCCAGATCAAAAAATCAAAATAGTACTCTGTTCAACATCTGGCGAAACTTAACCTCTAAAAACGACTCCACCTTTCCCCTCTCCCCTCCATCCGCAAACGACTTAGCCAAATTTTCCAATGAAAAGATTTCCACCATAAGAAACATAGAAACATAGAAAGATTACGGCAGAAAAAGGCTATAGCCCATCAAGTCTGCCCACTCTACTGTCCCACCCCATTAAGTCAGAGTGCTGCTTGACCCACGTAGAGATCCCACGTGGATGTCCCATTTATTCTTAAAGTCGAGCATGCTAGTGGCCTTGATCACCTGCACCGGTAGTTTGTTCCAGTGATCCACCACCCTTTCTGTAAAGAAATACTTCCTGGTGTCACCACCAAATCTCCCTCCTCTGAGTTTGAGTGGGTGCCTCCTTGTGACTGAAGGTCCCTTAGGAAAGAATATGTCGTTTTCCACCTCGACACGACCTGTGACGTACTTAAATGTCTCAATCATGTCACCCCTCTCCCTGCGCTCCTCTAGAGAGTAGAGCTGCAACTTGCCCAGTCTTTCCTCGTATGAGAGACCCTTGAGTCCGGAGACCATCCTAGTGGCCATTCGCTGGACTGACTCAACTCGAAGTACATCTTTACGGTAATGTGGCCTCCAGAATTGCACACAGTACTCCAGATGAGGTCTCACCATGGTTCTGTACAGTGGCATTATGACTTCAGGTTTACGGCTGACGAAGTTTCTATTGATACATCCCATCATCCGCCTTGCCTTGGATGAGGCCTTCTCTACTTGTTTGGCAGCCTTCATGTCTGCACTGATGATTACTCCCAAGTCCTGTTCTTCTGAGGTCGTAGCTAGTGTTTCTCCATTCAAGGTGTATGTTCTGCATGGATTTCTGCTGCCGAGATGCATCACCTTACACTTCTTTGCGTTAAAGCCCAGCTGCCATGTTGAGGACCAGTTTTCCAACTTGATCAGATCCTGCGCCATACCATCCGTGAGATTGCTTTCACCTACTATATTACACAGTTTGGCGTCGTCGGCAAACAGCGCTACTTTTCCCTGAAGCCCTCGGGTCAAGTCCCTTATGAATATGTTAAAAAGGGATGGTCCCAGGACTGAGCCCTGCGGCACTCCACTAGTCACCTCCGATGTCTTAGAGAGGGTGCCATTGACCACCACCCTCTGAAGTCTTCCACTCAGCCAATCATTGACCCATGCCATTAGTTTCTCACCTAACCCCATCGATTTCATCTTGTTTAATAGTCTACGGTGTGGGACACTGTCAAACGCTTTAATGAAATCCAAGTACACTATGTCCAGAGACTCTCCCGAGTCTAGCTTTCCTGTCACCCAGTCAAAGAAGCTGATAAGATTGGATTGGCATGACCTGCCCCTAGTGAATCCATGTTGACAGGGATCCCTCAGATTCCCCTCATCCAATATCGTGTCTAATTTCCCTTTAAGTAGAGTTTCCATGAGTTTACACAATATTGATGTGAGACTTACTGGTCTGTAATTTGCAGCCTCCGCTCTGCAACCCTTTTTGTGCAGAGGAACAACATTGGCAGTTTTCCAGTCCAGGGGGACTCTCCCCGTACTTAGGGAGAGATTGAAGAGCATGGCTAACGGTTCCGCCAAAACATCGCATAGCTCTCTGAGCACTCTTGGGTGCAGATTGTCCGGTCCCATGGCTTTGTTCACCTTGAGTCTTGACAGTTTTTTGTAAACATCAGCTGGTGTGAACTCAAACTTCTGAAATGGGTCATCCATGCTTTGCTTTGCATCCAGCCGAGGTCCGTGCCCTGGTGCCTCGCAGGTAAAGACTGAACAGAAGTAATCATTCAGTAGTTTGGCTTTATCGGAGTCAGTTTCCACATAATTCCCGTCTGGCGTTCTAAGGCGTACTATCCCATTTGTGTTCTTTTTCCTGTCGCTAATGTATCTGAAGAAGAATTTGTCCCCTTTCTTGATGTTCTTCGCTAGAGTTTCTTCCATACGAAGTTTGGCCTCCCTGACTGCTGTTTTGACCGCTGCAGACTTTGTCCTGTATTCAATGTTTGCTTCTTTTTCCCCCATGCGTTTGTATGATAGAAATGCCCTTTTCTTCTCCTTGATACCTCATCTGTGAACCATTGGGGTTTCCTTTTTCTTTGTTGTTTGGTTAATGATTTTATATAGCGGATAGTTGCCTCATGAAGGATCGATTTCAAGGTTGTCCACATAGCTTCCACATTATCAGTTACTTCTTGAACCTGCAGCGTCTGGTAGATGAAATCTCCCATGCGTGCGAAGTCAGTGCCCCTGAAATTGAGTACCCTTTTTTTTGTTTGTGATCTAGGGAAGCCTTTCTTAAGGTTAAACCATACCATGTTATGGTCACTGGTGGCTAGCGTCTCTCCCACCGAGACGTCTGAGACGCTTTCCCCATTCGTAAGTACCAGGTCCAGATGGCCTGGGCCCTAGTGGGCTCTAGTACCATTTGTTTGGGCCGTACTCCCTTCATGGACTTTAATATCCTCCTGCTATCACAAGTTGTCGCTGATAGTGTGTTCCAGTCTACATCAGGAATGTTGAAGTCTCCTAATAGAACAGCCTCCCCCCGTAAGGTGATATTCTCAATGTCTTCAATTAATTCTGCGTCCTTTTCCTCCGATTGTCTTGGAGGTCTGTATACCACACCAAGGTACAGGCATTTTTCTCCACCTCTGGCCAAGTTTACCCAGATGGATTCCCCAGTATACTTGACATCTGTGATCCTGGTTGTCTTAATGTTCTCTTTGATATAAAGTGCTACCCCACCACCTAACTTACCCTCTCTATCTTGTCTAATCAGGTTGTATCCTGGTATGGTTATATCCCACCCATGAGAGTCTGTGAACCATGTTTCGGATATTGCTGCTATGTCTATGTCTGCATTAACTATTTCTGTTTCTAGTTCTAGAAATTTATTCCCTAGGCTGTATGCGTTAACATACATAGCTCTCCACTCTTTCTGTTTGCTAAGCTCCTGTTGTGAGCCACCCATTTGAGTCAAATTGTCTCCTAGCGATTCGTTTGCAGTAAGGGTACTTACCTCAGACCTAGAAGCGTAATGTTGGTTCGCTTCATCAGGATTGTTACTTACTGCTCCGGTGTAAAAGTGGGTACCCACCCCCGACTTACCTAGTTTAAAGCCCTTCGAAGTAGGTGGGCTAGTCTGTGTCCGAAGACATTCTTACCTCTATTGGTCAGGTGGAGTCCATCTGGTCCCTGTAGTCCCTGTAGTGTCTCTCCGTGATTCAGGAATCCGAAGTTCATCTCCTGGCACCATCTTTGTAGCCACTCATTCGTCTTCATGATGCATTCGTCCCTGTCCCTTCCTCTGCCCCTAACAGAAGAATGGAAGAGAATACTACCTGTGCTCTTATCTGCTTCAGCCTCTTTCCCAGAGCTCCGAAGTCTCTCGCTATGTCCTCCAGGGTGTTCTTGGCAGTGTCATTCGTTCCGACGTGGATGAGCAGCATGGGGAAGTGGTCCTGGGGCCTGAGAAGTCTATCGAGACAGGTGGTCACGTCTCTTATTCTGGCTCCGGGCAGACAGCAGACTTCCCTCGACTGCATATCCGGTCTGCATATTGGTCCCTCGGTGCCCCTCAACATGGAGTCCCCAATGGCTATTACTCTACACTTCTTTTGGGGGTGTCGATCCATCGTCCCCGGAGATGGAGAAGTGTGTTGATCCTGGTCCACATCGGTAGTCTCTTCCTGCAAGACCTGGAATCTGTTCTTCAGGCTCAGCTGTGGAGTCGATGTGGAGCTGCCCTGGTGAGAGAAAGAGTGAGAAGGTGAGGAGATTGTAAATGGGGGGGGGGGGGGTCTCCTACGTTTACCTGTGGAGGAAGTCACTAACTGCCACGAGTCAGTGTCTCCATCCATCTCCTGAACTGCAACAGTTGGTTTCTTTGTCGGCGGCCCTGGAGTCATCATGGGTGATCCATCACGGGCCCGTTCTGTGATTTGGGATAGTTCCTGCACTATCCCATCGATGTAGGCCTCATCCTCTCTAATGCCTCTCAGACGTTTCACCTCCTCCCTAAGGCTTCTTAGTTCCTGCATGATGTCTTCATCCCGCTGACCGACCTCCTCTGTCTGTGTAGAGGCCGTGATGTACTGCTGTGGGATGGCCTCAGTCTGCGTGGAGACGTCCTTTCCCGGGGCTGTGTTCTCCTCCGTCTGTGTGTAGGCCGAGTTCATCTCCCGGATCACCTCAGTGCAGGGGATGCCAACCTTGCTTGTAGTTTTCACACTCCTTGTCCGCCCTGCCATAACAAAAGGGAGAGAGTAAATGTAAGAGTATGAGAGATAGTATGAGAGAAGAATGAGAAAAGGAGAAAAGTACTTTTTTTTTTTTTTTTAAAGTTAGGTTTTTTTAGTAAATTAGGTTTGCTGCTGGGCTGCCTGGGCTCCTTCTCAAGGCTCCTTTGCAAAGACGCTCGCTTTCGCCGCGCGCCAAACGGCTGGGCGCCGTTGGCTCCCTTCCTCTTAAAGGGGAGCTCGGGCCGATGCGATCTGTGACGCGGTAGGGGTGGGCGGAGCTAGCTCTCGCCGCGACCCCGATCTGCCTGCCTGCTGGTTAGTCCTCCTCCCTTCTGCTTCTCCGGCTTCCTCCCCTCTCTGCTAAAAGCCTCTCTGCTAGAAACAAGCCCAAGACACAAGCAGAATAAAAAAAAAGAAAAGAAACGCCGCCGAGTTCTTTCCCCCCAGTAGTCTCTTACAACTCTCTTCCTCCCAATGACTCAAACCCTATCCCAGCGGATAAATCCTGGACGACATTTGAACCCATATCCGAACCCCTGATCTCTAAACTCTGTCTCAGACTGAAATCCTGCAAATGCATCTTAGATCCTTTCCCCTCCCACCTTTATGAAAACATTCCTGCACAGGCCATCTCCTCCCTTACGAGACTTATTAACTCTGCTCTACAATCTGGCCTGTTCTCCACAAAAATGGGTCACATTGCCTTGTCACCTATCCTGAAAAAAGCCGTTCTCGACCCCTCCCTACCATCAAACTACCGTCCCATAGCAGATATCCCTCTACTTACCAAACTCCTAGAAACCATAGTTGCTACCCAGCTCTCTTCCTATCTCGAGAGATTCTCCATTCTTCACCCCTACCAACATGGCTTCAGACCCAGCTTCAGCACTGAATCCCTCCTAGTCTCCCTAATTTCAAAGGTACAACAACTACATTCACGCAACAAATTCACTGTCCTATTACAATTTGATCTTTCTGCTGCTTTTGATGTCGTCCACCACGACATACTACTTTACCAACTTTCCGAGATTGGAATTGACTCCACCGTCCTAATGTGGTTCTCAAACTTCCTACGCTCTCGCTCCTACACCGTCAACACAAATGGCACCATGTCCACTCCTTGGACTCCATCTTGCGGTGTCCCTCAAGGATCACCCCTTTCCCCTATTCTCTTTAACATCTACATGTCCTCCCTGGAACTCCTTCAACTATCCCCCCTTGAAACAATCTACACTTACACAGATGACATCCTTATCCTCCTTGAGACTGACCAGAACCTCACCAACCTCCACGAAAACATTACAGCTTGCATAAAGAGACTCCGTGCCTGGTCCCTCTCGGTGCAGATGAAACTAAACGAATCAAAAACAAAATTACTCTGGCTCGGCCCAAAACTCGAACACCTGCCCACCCTTTTCGCACTACCCACAGGCGATACACTACAACTCGAATTCTCATCCAAGGTCCTTGGCATCATTATCGATTCCTCTCTCTCCCTAAATGACCACCTCAATTCCTTGGCAAAATCATGCTTTTTCAGCCTCCACATGCTGAGGAAAGTTAGATCCTACTTCAGCCAACAACACTTTGCCATCCTTGTCCAATCCATCATCCTCTCCAAACTAGATTACTGCAACGCCATCTACTTAAATCTATCAAAAAAAGTATTCTAAGACTCCAACTAATCCAGAATACTGCAGCCAAACTGATCTTCTCAAAACGCAAATCTGACCATGCCTCCCCACTCCTTGCCAAACTTCACTGGCTCCCAATAATCTCCAGAATCCATTTCAAATGTTCCTGCCTGGCTTTTAAGATCATTCACGGCATCCTCCCTCCTCTTATCCCACTATCCTTCAACTCCTCCAGTCCCGACTCCTCCAGAACTGCCCAAAGGTATAAACTAGCCTTCCCCTCTCTACGTAGCATCCACTATGCAGGCAAACTGGGAAAATCCCTCCTCTCCAAAATCACAGGTCTTTGGAACGACCTCACCATCCCGTTGCGGAACCTGGACTCCCTTCAATTCTTCCGCAAACAACTGAAAACCTGGCTTTTCATTAAATTGTAACTCTATCCTTCCCCCCCTTTTTCACCTCCCTTCACCTCCTTTTCTTCTTCTCTACCTACTATTTAAGTTCTTGTAAACCGTGTCGAGCTCCATACTCATGGAGATGATGCGGTATATAAACTTAAGGTTTAGATAAGATTAGATTAGATCTGAATGCAGAATATACCCTCTTGTTCACCCCATGCCCTTTATCAGATTTTGTAGCTCTACTCTTTCCCTCACTGTTGCTGTCTAGTCTGTTCCTCTCCACTATTCGTTAGGCTGTAAGCCGCTTAGACATTTTATGATAAGCGGGATATTAAATTCCCGAATAAATTTAGAAACTTGAAACTTGGAAACTGGAACATGCAACTGGTTATTGGATCAAAAACATGTAAAAGACAGGGAAATTAAGCATGTCCTAACCTTGATGTCTGATTTTTCTCTCTCCATGACCTATCTAAAAAGGACCTTTCTATTTGTCCCCTATTTTCAGTCAAAATTAAAAGCATAAATTTCCAACTAAAAATTCTCTTGCATTTAAGAGCCAAAGAAGATATGCTTTTTAAATTTTCAGCCTTCCACTTATTTGCCTAGAGGCCCTTATTTGCCTAGAGGCCCTAGAGCTGCAGTACAATTTGCAATTATCATGGCTTACTGCAGGTCTTTACTCTGAGGTAGATGCAAATTTAAAGCAACTACTGGAGGATGAGTGTCATGTCAGTATCAACTCATCAACAGTTCATCACCGGTGCCTGCAGTTTGGTCTGCAGGGCTGCAAAACACACAGCAAGCCAGAGGTTTGGTAAGAGCGGATAGTGTAGCTGGTTTTAAGAAAGGTTTGGACAAGTTCCTGGAGGAAAAGTCCATAGTCTGTTATTGAGAAAGACACGGGGGAAGCCACTGCTTGCCGTTTGGAGCGCAGTGAAAGCAGCTTACATTTTTGAAGGAACTATTTAAACTGTTTTTGAGACAGATGCCACCTTTAAAAACTTTTGAATCTTGCATATCGGTTCCCTGATGCAGGAACGAAACGGGCCACGTCGGAACCCCCGATAAAAGATAAATTCTTTTTCCAATCATTTACATATACTAATATTTAGACTGCATAAGCAGCGAAGAAAGTACGCTTTTTGAAGTCTGCTCAAATATATGCAATGATTGGGTGGTGAGGTGATATTCCTTGGAGTTCGCCCCTTGTTTTTGCCTCCATGTCTCTGAGCATATTTTTGACTATATGTGAAGATACTTTTAGTATTTTAAGAAGTTTGAATTTTTGATAGGAGAGTGATTCTTTGCAGTCTTTATACACCTTCCTTTATTCACTCCTTGTGATACAGACCAAAGTATTTGGTTCTCCACTATTGTTTTGACTTGCCCTGGATCGGTAGCATGGATTGTTGCTACTCCTTGAGTTTTGTCCAGGTACTAGTGACCTGGATTGGCCACCACGAGAACGGGCTACTGGGCTTGATAGACCAGTAAGGCTATTCTTATGCTCTTAAGCCACTGATGACAGATGTCCAAAGGCATAACCAGATCAAGTGGGCGTGGAAGTATTCAAGCTGGACATGGGAAAAAGTGTTTTTCAGCGATGAAAGTACTTGCTTGTATGGTAGCCAGGTCAACACCTAGGTGAGGTTTCCTAGAGAAGAGTTCAAGCCTGAATGCCTCAACCTCACTGTGACCTAAAGAATATGGCTTGCTTTATTAATTATTTTAGCTTTGGTCAGCCAATATATATGAATCAAGGACCTAAGCTATAGTGTCCACAAGCTGTTTTTTCAGTCTTTGAAAAGTAGCCTCAGCCCCACCACTCCACCGCTGCGTTACTTTGCCATTGCGGCATATGAAATGTGGTAAGTGCCAATGGTGCTCTTCAACTATTGAAGGGGAGAGCTGGAAGGTCCCAGGGCGGGACATAATTTTGTCTTCAAGAACGGATACTAACTGCATGTCACAAGACGTGGTTTATGCTATAACTTGCCCCTGCGGGTTAGTTTACATAGGAAGAACTAATAGGGCGATTCGGGTCAGATTGACCGAACACAAATCACGGATAAATAATGGTGTTATCCAGGCCCCTTTAGTTGCGCATTGGGCAGCTCATCACCACACAGTGGAACAACGGGTCATATGTCAGGTTGTTGGGAGGGATGGGGAAAAAGATCTACATAAATTGAATGAGTGTGAACAAAGGCATATATTTATGTTAGACACTGTGGAACCCCGGGGGCTGAACATAGAAATCGAATGGATTTCACTCATTGGATGAGGTCGGGCCAATGGGATTCAGGGGGAGGCAGTTTTGATAGGAAGGAGGGATATTTAAACTTGAAGACTGAGACGCCGCGGCCATCTTACATTCTTAAATCTGAATAGTCGGATGACACGGGCGGTCATGGTGAGTGTTTAAGATATTGAGTGTTGAAAAGATGGGGAAAAAAAAGAGGGGGTTTTGAATAGTTTTGTAACGGCCCGTTTTCCTTTCATTATCCTAGGGAGACCCTTGATAAAGCACTTTTTAGTGCGAAACATGGCATGTTGGGTTTAACTCTCGGACGTTGGCTCAGCAGAAAAAAAAGCTAAGTACATTAGTATACTAAAGGATTAAATAATCATTTGAAAGAAAAAATTTTTGAAAGTAAAACAAAATGTATTAAAACAGTAGCATAAGCAGCCAATGATGAGTTCTCATGTAATTCTTCCCGCAATGGCAAAGTAACGCAGCGGTGGAGTGGTGGGGCTGAGGCTACTTTTCAAAGACTGAAAAAACAGCTTGTGGACACTATAGCTTAGGTCCTTGATTCAACCTCACTGTGAAGCATCCTTTTGAAGGTCATGCTCTGGGGTTGATGGGCTGCTAGTGGCATTGGACATGTGCACATGTGGATGGAATGGTCAATGGGACCAAGTACATGGGGTGGAAGGAGACGTGCACAGATGGGTCAAAAATTGGCTGGTGGACAGGAAGCAAAGGGTAGGAGTAAAGGGACACTACTCTGACTGGAAAGTGGTGTCCCACAGGGGTCAGTGCTGGGACCGTTGCTATTCAATATATTCATTAATGATCTGGAAACAGGGACGAAGTGTGAAGTTATAAAATTTGCGGACGACACAAAACTCTCCAGTAGGGTCAGAACTGTTGAGGAATGCAAAGATCTACAAAGTGACCTGAACAAGCTGGGTGAGTGGGCAAATAGTTGGCAGATGAGCTTCAATGTAGAGAAATGTAAAGTCTTGCACATAGGGAAAGGGAACCTGATGTACGACTATATGATGGGAGGGAAGGTATTGGGGGAAGACAATCTTGGGGTGTCAGTGGATACAACGATGAAGCCAGCGGCACAATGTGCAGCAGCCTCAAAAAAGGCGAACAGAATGTTGGGCATTATCAAAAAAGGTATCACTACCAGAACGAAGGAAGTTATCCTTCTGCTGTATCGAGCGATGGTGCGCCTGCATCTGGAGTACTGCGTGCAATACTGGTCGCCGCACCTTAAGAAGGATATGGTGATGCTCGAAAGGGTCCAGAGAAGAGCAATAAAAATGATTAAGGGCATGGAAAACCTTGCTTATACCGAAAGGCTGGAGAAGGCTGTGTTGACATACGTGTTGACATACTGCTTTACAAGTAAAAGTATCAAAACTTTTACTAAGTACAGTAATTAGTAACATTTACTTCGTTACTATATAACACTGATATCTAACCACAGACCAATGATGAAGCAATTAATTTATAAACACAAGCAAGAAAAGGACAGGCATTAAACCAATTCAGAAAAGAGGGAGAAAAAAAGCCCAGAACCCAATTACTAGTAAAAGTTCCTTGAGGAGGAATTAGCAACCACAGCTCTTGCAGTGTTAAGCTCAACAATGCACAATTGTTTGCATGAGGTAATCAAAAACACTCTGGGCGGCTGATGCTCAGTGTAAACAGCACGAGGAACAGGAGCAGATCCCATCTTTCACGTCCAGCAGGGGGAAGCCCCGACTCTTCTCCGGCGGTTCTTTTTTCCCGGGAACTACTACTATTGCTTACTGTAGTGCAGCTGGCCGAGAGGTGGAAAAAGCAGAAGAGGGAGAGCGACGGAGACATGGCAGCAAAGCTAAGGAAGGGAGGCTAAAGGAAAGTGCTGCAATTGCTCTTGCACCAGTGGCTCAGGCTTCTGCTCTGCAGAGCACCCTGCGCCTTGGTGACTGTGTCCTTAAAAAGGGACCAAGCTTGCTCTAGCGTTTTTACAGTGCTTATCCTCTTCTCAATCTTCTTCTCCACCATGAGTCTCATCCCTCCATAATTCCCTTTTTGGAAGTTCAGTGCCGTGGCCGTCGTTCTGGACCAATGTTTCTCCCCTGCGTCCAGGTCGAAGCGGATCATGTTGTGATCGCTGCTTCCCAGCGTTCCTTCTACTTCTACACCTTGTGCCGGTCCTCACAGTCCATTTAGAATTAAGTCCAGAATTGCATTTCCTCTTGTATTTTCTTTTACAAGTTGTTCCAGGAAGCAATTGCCTGCAGCATCCAGGAACTTGGTCTCCCTAGCGCAGCTGGAGGTGCCTAGGTTCCAGTCTATCCCCGGATAGTTGAAGTCACCCATGATAACTGCGTTGCCTCCCTTTCAGTTGCGTTTAATCTCTCCATCAATTTCTTCGGACTGCCCTTTGGGTCGGTAGTAGATGCCAATCTTTGTTTCCAGTCCATTTGTCCTGGTATTTTGACCCATAGAGTGATAGATGCATAGAACAGCCTTTGGTGGAAGTGGTAGACACAAGGATGGTATCTTAATTCAAGAATTCTGAAGAGAGTGACTCTAGAGCTAAGTATATGGGCCTTGAATGTTAGGCACCCCTGGCCAGCCCATGTGAACTTCCCCTTTGAAGTTATTGCTGGAACACTTAGGTTCTCAGTTACAAAATGGCACCTAACTGCAATCAGGCACCTAATGGCCATTTTCCCTCTGTTTTGGTGTTTAATCCATTTGAGTGCTAAGACGTAGGCATCTAATTAGTGTCTAACTTGTGGTACGCTATACAGAATTACCTCCTTGCCATAGATTAGTCCTGTTTATACCTTAAGAATATTGACAAGTAATAGAAGTATGAATGGATTTTTGATTGAATATCTATCTTTCCTATTATTTTAATGGAGTTCCTTTATTTCTCTTAAACTTGGTTTTTGGAAATTGTAAACTTCCCTGAATCCTATAAGGCTGGGCTTTTAAATAAAACATAAAACATGATTTTTTTCCGCTGCTATATGCTCTTATTAGGAACTCTGTATGTATTTGTTGGATTGCAGATAACAAGGTGATTGGTTCAGTATAAAATATTCTTAGACTATTACATTTTGGGATACTGCTTTGATGGCTATTTGGTATGATCTGGTGGGAAAAGGGGATGTTGGATTAGACTGGCTGCTGTGATGTTTCTCCTGTTGTACATTGCTTTGTCTAACTGGAAAATTTATAAACACAGTTTATAAATAATTAAAAATAAATGATGATTTTGTGCAATGGAGCACAAAAAAGTGGCTTTATTTTAAAAAAGGTCAGATGGTCTCATGAAGTATATACAGTAACAGTTGTTTATCATAAGTGCTATAATCCTCTCTGTATAGATAACCATATGTCTTTAATCAGGTGTTCAAGCAACTGTTGTTCAGATTAGAATATCAACTTTGACTGTTTCCTCTTCTAGTTTTGTGTCTAAGCCTAGGTTTCTGTCCTAAAATGTTTTATTGGTCCTTTTCTTAAAATAATTGGACATAATGTAGTTTTTTTCTTACAAGCAGGTCTTTCCTTGAGTGTACTGTTTAAAAAAAATTTTTTTTTTAAATTCTAATTCCAGTTGCAAGCCCCCTTCCCTTGTTTAAAAGCAGACTGAAAACCCACTTTTTTAAAATAGCCTTCAATCCTTAACCCTACTTCTCTGCCCGCCAACTCAACCAGCTGATCAACCGTTCCCCTTAATTGTATCCATGACATCCTGTTTGTCTTGGCTGTTTAGTAGCTTGTAAGATCTTTTGATCAGGGACTGTTTTCTTCTTCTTTGTGACTGTGCAGCGCTGCGTGCATCTGGTAGCGATATAGAAATAATTAATAGCAGTAGTAGAGCAGGAACCTAGAAAATAAGACACACAAAGCACAGTTACGTAAGTAGAAAATGGTACATAAATAAATATATTAAATAAAATATGTCCAAGTACTGATCCCTGAGGCACACCACTGTTCACCTTCTTTCCTCTGAATAAACACCATTTTACTACTGTAAGGATTAGCCCCCAAAATGTAAGGTTTTGGAGGGGTAATGTTGAAGCAACCAGGCCCCAATGATGTTATGTGGCGGCCTTACACTCCGCCTGATCCCGGGTTCAATACCCTCATTGAAGATTCAGTAGGAAGTAAAATTACTGACAAAGACAGCTAAGAGTGATTGCATAAAGAATATATATTACAGAAATAGGCTTAATATTACAGAAAAACAAGATTTATAAAGATGCATTAAGCGTATATTGGGTTACAATTGTACAGACAGAAATAGAAATAAGCTTTACAAATACAGATTGGATTCAGAGACTGCTTGTCTGTGTGTGCCAGGAGAGAGGACAGTTTACCTGCAGTACAGAGGAAAGAGAGAAGGGAGGGGGTGATGGTCCAGACTTCAGGTTCCAGAGAGAGAGAGGGGAGGGTGTTGCAGAGAGGAGGCTTTTATAGGTTGGAATCTTATTCTAAAAATAGAAGCTATTGTATGTCCCAGTATCTTTCTGTTTATAATTTGTAAACTGTTTGAAACAATGGTTAGTTTAATTGATGAGGAAGGTGTGACACTTGCAGGAATGGTAGATGGGATTACTCTGGCTTCTTTGTCCCATTCAAGTAGCCTATCTTCTTGATAAACAATCCAGTCTGGCTGGATGCTTAATGTATGTGAATTCTGTGCAGGAGCATTTAGCTGGGGCTAGTGTTCATGTTAAGTACCAGACCTTAGCACATCTTTAGAATTTCAAGTCTGTTAATCACTGATACTTTAGATATAATTTTCTGAGGCTGTCTGCACTGACATGCCCCAAAGTCAGATATAACGGATATGCTCTCCCATAGACCTTTGCTGACATTGGTAAGGCCAGCAAGTTAAGGCTAGGCTGACAGCTACCACCCTCGGTGAACTAGTCTCTTATTCAGTTCACTACTTTGGGTCCTAACTTCAGCCCCTCAGTTGATTTAAGAGCCTCTTGTGAGGAACTGTATCAAAGATTTTACTGAAGTCCAAGTAGATTACACCTGATGCGTATCCTTTATCCAGTTCTCTGGTCACACTTTTCCTTTGGTAAAACCATGTTGCCTCGGATCTTGCAACCTGTTGACTTCTTGGAAGTTTACTGTATACACTTCCCGAGGGAAGTGGTGGAGAGGAAAATGGTGATGGAATTCAAAAAAGTGTAGGATAAAAATAGAGGCTTTCTAATTAGAAAATGAAGGCTGTAAATGAAAGATCTAAGGCCGGTATTAGACAGACTGCGCAGTCTGTGTTCCATATATGGTGTTTTGGTGTAGGATGGGCTGGGGTGGGCATCAATGTGAACTCCACTAATATGGAACAAGAGGATGGTACTGGCCAGACTTTACGGTAGATATCCTGCAAACAATGGGATGGTTGGATAGGCTGGAGTGAGCTTGGACAGCAACTTCAGCATTTGAAACCTAGGACAATACCAGACTTTACAGTCTACGGCCCAGAAATATCAAAGAAGAGACAAGTTAATCTAAGCATCTAATCATGTATTTTTTAATGGCTATAACTTATGGCCAGACCAGATGAAACATAGAAACATAGAAATAGACGGCAGATAAGGGCCACGGCCCATCAAGTCTGCCCACTCCAGTGACCCTCCCTATCTATCTTTTTGGATAGATCCCACATGTCTATCCCATCTGGCCTTAAAATCTGGCACACTGTTGGCCTCAATAACCTGAAGTGGAAGACTATTCCAGCGATCAACCACCCTTTCAGTGAAGAAGAACTTCCTAGTGTCACTGTGCAGTTTCCCGCCCCTGATTTTCCACGAATGCCCCCTTGTTGCCGCGGGACCCTTGAAGAAGAAGATGGGTTCACAGACAAATGCGCGCAAGACTAAGTGCACAAATGGCTGCATGCATTTGTCTTGCGTGTATTTGACTTGCCTGCAGCCGAACATGTTAATGTAATTTTGAAGGTTTTGTGTAATATCGCTGTTTATATACAGTCTCTTTATAAACTGCTCTGAACTGTTTGTGGTATTGTGCTATATAAAAATAAAATTATTATTATTATCATCACATAAAACCTTTCTACGTGCCATTGAATTTTTACATCACTGGGTAAGTTTGAATATGGTGCGGGCTGGCATGGGGTAAAGGTGAGTTGAAACAGGTAAGGGTGGGGAGAGAATTATATGATAGTCACTATCACTATCCTGTGCAATGATAAAGAGCATTGCAAACAGTTTCAAAGGAAAACATAATCAGATTATGCCTGGAGAACACTTGCCAGTCTCCACGCACATCTCTTTAAAACAGCACCAGTATTGGGATGGGTTCAGTGGGGGAAGAAGGATGGCTTACGGGGGATACCCATATAGTCAGAGAGGGGGGGGAGGGTGGGAAGGAGGGTGAGGCAGGCATTGTAACAAAAATGCACTTGCGTAACTCACGTAATGCTACAACGTAATGGTCCCTTTATGTCTGTAAATGTAGGACGTACGTACATTTGTGACGCACATACAGCATTTATATTGCACGTGATTGTCTTGAACGGTTTTTGTCTTGCACGCGATTGTCTTGCGTGCTTTTTGTTGTGCGCCCGATTGTTTTATGCATGATTTTTGTTGTGTGTGTTATTGTTTTGTGTGCGCATTTGACTTGTCACCGGATGGACCATTCAGGTCTTTATCTACCGTCATCTACTATGTTACTATCCTTTCCTTCAGCATCATCTTCATTAATTTTCCAACCACCGAAATGAGGATGTCCCACTTCTTCTCTGTCCCCACTGTTATGAAGAGGGATCACATCCTCTCTTCAGTCCTGAGGAGCCACATACTCCAAAGATTTGATAAATCTATTAAGCCCTTTAGTGGTGCTGCCAGGATTTCTCCATCAATATTCTGGGATATATCCCATCTGGCCACATGTCTTTGTCCCCTTTTTATTTTTCAAGCTGCTCATAAACACTTTCTTCCATGAGCAGTGCAATATCCACTCCATTTCTGCACATATCTGCGATTCTTCAGGATTTTTTCACAGAACAAAAGTGTTTCCTTAGCACATCTGCTTTTTCCACATCGCTCTTCTCATAGCAGGACCCAGCATCCTTCAGTCTTACAATTCCATCTCTAGACTTCCTCCTTTCTTCAATATATGTGAAAAAGGCTTGTCAACTCTATTTACATTGTTAATTTTTTTTCTGCTTGTTCTTTTGTATTTCCCTCTTTGTTTCTTTGAGTTTTGCCTAGAAATCTTTTCTGTGTGCTTCTTGCTGCCTCTTTTGCCTTTATTTTGTCAGCCACTTGTTGGGGAGAACCATAAAGGTTCCTTTTTTTTACCTCACGTTTTGTTAACTTTTTATGCATAAAGATCTGATGCCATATTTATAGCTGTTTTATCTTGGATCACTGTCCTTCCACTTCTCCTATACCTACCTATCGTGACATCTCCTTCTAGAGGTACTTCCTCCCCCCCTTCCCCCCCCCATTCTAATCAAGGCAGCATGTTTGAAATCCAGGACTTTGATTTTTGTGTGTCTATACTCTGTTTTAGCTCTTATATGTACAAACTATTTTGTTATGATCACTGTTGCCTATCTACACCTACTGTATTGCAGATTTTGATATCATCCGCAAATAGGCAGCCCTTACCAGACATCCCTTTGGCAATATCGCTTACAAAATTGTTAAAAAGAACTGAACCTTGCAGCACATCACTGGTAACATCCCTTTCCTCAGAGTGAACTCCATTCACCACTGTTGCCTTTTGACTCAACCAATTCCTAACCTAATCATTTCAGGGCCCATACTGAAGGCACTCGGTTTATTTATCAGTCATCAATAGAGACCTGTGTCAGACTTTGATAAAATCTAAATATATCCAGTGCTTTCCCTCAAAATAACATTCTGGTCATTCAGTCAAAGAAATGAATTGTATTTGGCTGACAAGATCTGCCTTTAGTGAAATCATGCTGTCTTGCAGTCCATTAGCTTCCAGAAACCTCACTAAAGGGTAAAGAGTCACAGATTTGATATATAGTACCACCTTTCTGTGGATACAACCAAAGTAACATAGTAAATGATGGCAGATAAAACTCTGCATAATCCATTCATTCTGCCCAACAAGGAAACCAGAGCCACACCCACTACTCTGTTCAAGGTATAGTAATTCATGCTTAAACACTGATTGGCAAGTTTTTTTCATCATGTCAACCACCTATAGGTAGTTACATATGAATATATGTTGCAAATTACTGTTAGCAATACTCTTGGTTAATTTATTAATTTCAACATTAAGAAATCTTCCCCTCCCCCTTGAGATGCACAGCACCCTCACTCATAACATATGATGATGATAAAGTGATACAATACTCAGACTTGATCTTCATTTGTCTTTTGCCATATGCAGGTTGGAGACCGTATAAGCGGTCTGGTATTGACCTTGTTTCCCATATACTGAAGTTGTTGAATCTCCATCTGTCTTTTGCCATCTGTGAGACACAGACCGTAGAAGTCCATAGCTCCCAACCTCTTTCTTAATTTCTGCTTTTGAAAAGGACCATATCTATCCTTTCTCCAGTACTCAAGGACCTCTCCCCATTCTAGAGAAGCATTGAAAATGTCAGACAGCGGAACCGCCAGAACATTTACAGGAGTTTTACCTCGTATGTATGTTTGTTTGTTACAATTTCATTATGTGTGTTTTTTTATAACCCACGCAGAACTGTGGATGCAACAGGCTATAAATTTTTTAATAAACTTCCCTAAGTTCCTTTAGAACCCTTAAAATAGCTCCTCTGTTCCATATAACTATATGATCTGTGTTTATTCCATGAGAGGTCAAGGCAGCATCTGGGAAAGATTTAATTTTCTTCTAAGAGTCCTTGTACATCTCTTTTTAAACTTTTGGAACTCATATAAGTGACCTAGGGCTGCTTGAACAAGACTGTCCTACTCCTGGTACTAGAGACTAAATCTGTCTTAAGTGAGGCATATCATGGTTAAGCATATCATTTTTGACTACTTATACAGTTGATATGCTCTTAAGAAAATATCAACTGAAACAGAAATACATCTAAATTCATAACTGAAACAGAAATACATCTAAAAACCCACCCATTGGCAATTGGACGATCAAAAAGATAGGTTGTCCAAGTGCCGATAATCGAAACAAATTTTTAGACATATCCAGAGACTTTTTAGGCCTCTGAATCCTGCTGTGCTCCCAGAGCAGAAAGTGGCATTTTTGGAGGAGTGGGTAGGGTGGGATGTGAGCCGATCTAGACTTAGTCATATTGCAGGGAAAACTGAAAGTTTGACGAGACTGCTTAGATAGAACTTATACTTTGTGACTTAGGTGATCTAAAACCAGGTATAAGTGCCCCAAGGTATTCAAAGTGACCAGAGAACCACTGCAGGGACCCCACACACACTCACACTCCCCCCCCCCCCCCCGTGTTCACTGACCCCCCTCACACCACCATAAAAATCAGAATAAAAATGTACATACCTGCCTCCGGAACATCTGTACTTGGCATAGTAAAGCCCAGTAGAGCTGCACAGAGGTGGCTTAAGTAGTCTGGGGGTGGGCTAGTGAACCTTAGAGAGGAGGACCCAGGCCCATAAGCCACTCTAACCACTGTATTTATGGTAAAAAATATGAGGCCACCAAAAATCCCCAAAACCCTACTCTCCTGCCATGTAGCTGCCACTTGCAGCCATAAGAGCTATTGGGGTTGTAAGTGGGTATAGTAGGTTTTGAGGGTGTTTTTTGGGAGGGCTCACCATGACCTATAAGGGAGTTCTGGTGAGATGTTTGTGGCACCTTTTTTGTGACGTTCACAGCAATGCCCTGTAAGGTGCTTCACTGCTCTCTTGCCAGTCCATCACTTTGCTGGCCCCTCCCATGTCCAAAAGGTCATGTTCTGGACATTTCAGACTTGGCCAAATATTTGGTCAAGAATGTGGCTTAAAGATAGATGTACTGGGGGTACTGAGATGATTTTTGGGGAAAAAAATCTTTTGGACGTACTTTTCGAGAATGGACCTTTTGCGGCAACTGAGTTTGGGCGATTAGCACCCTATGTCCAAATCAGACTTAGACGTTTCTTTTGATTATGGCCCTCTATGTTTATACCATAGCATACATAGTCTAATAGCAGTGAATACCTCATTTGTGTTTTCATGTTTGCTTTAACATTTGAAAGGGTAGGTTAAAAAAAATGAAGTGAAACTGGCAGGAGTGATATGATCCTTTTATTATCTTTGGTTTCTGTTTTCAACCTGTGGGAGACAGATATTATGCAACAGGTGTGCAGTGCCTTATGCTGCATTTGAGGTTTTGTTTCCTCTTCTGTGTACTCCATTCATCTGTCTGAATTCACAGATTTACTACAGTCTATTTGTAGACATCCAGTTTTCTTCTGAGTGGATGAAGATAGTTTGCTCTTTATGTACACTGTTCGAATCAGCAGATTGCTTGTCTTCTATACCAGTGTTCTTCAACCACAGGTCCGTAGAAATTTTCTGCCGGTCCACAGGGCTGGCACGTCCATCGGGCAGAAGACAGTGTTCTTCAGCCGCCGGTCCACGGTGCGATCAATGCGGCGTCTTCAGGCCGGCTCCCTGAGTGCTGCAGTGCACAAAGACGTGGGAAAAGGCTCCTACTCATGTTCTGCGCCTGAACCGGAAGCCTTCTCTCTGACGTCGCAACGGAAGCCTTCTCTCTGATGTCGCAACATCAGAGGGAAGGCTTCCAGATGAGGCATGGGACGTGCGCGAGGAGCTGCTGCCCACAGCTTTGTGCAATGTAGCACTCAGGGAGCCAGCCCGAAGATGCTGCATTGATCGCACTGTGGATCGGCTCGAAGATAACACCGGTGGGCAGGCCAGAAGGCAAGGCACAGCATAGAGGGAGAGAGACAACAGTGGTAGGGGGGAATGCTTTTATTGTTTTATTTAGTGATTGATTTACATCTGTTGTCTGTTCAAGAAGAAATGCATTTGTTTCTTTTCCTCTGGGGTTGTACTGCTTGCAGTCTTGCATCTTAGGGTTTGTTTGTAAATATTAGTACTTTTAGTTTTTGGTCCTGCATTTGCATGGGGTTATCTGTTTTCTGGTAGGAATGAATGTTGAAAAGCAATCAGTGTGCTTTGTGTATTTTAATTTTGTGGTTAATCATTAAGTGTTAATACGATTATATTGTGTGTGTGTATATATATGAAAAATGAATGGGAAAAATGGTGTTACAATTAGTACTATTATGGGGATGGAGTCTGGGGCAGAGATTGAGTGGAGATGGGCACGACTTAGACCAGTGTTCTTAAATTGCCAGTCTGCGGACCGGTGCCAGTCCACAAAATAATTATTTTATTTCTGCCGGTCCATAGGTGTCAAAAGGTTGAAGAACACAGTTCTATACTATGATGGTCTTGAGTTCTTGGGATGAACAAATGAAGCAGTGGTCACAAAACAGAATGAGCATGAGGAGCAGATGCACTTGATAAATGTCAGTTACACTGAGCTCAAAATATGAGGGTTCGTCAAAAAGTTTCCGCACTTTCATATTTTCACACTCAACCAAAAACATTCTTTTCTGATGGCATTTAGAAAATAGTAGGTCGTTGGGAAATATGTATCAAACAGGGTGATTATGTGGGAAGGTGAAGTAATTTGCTTTTGAGATATTTAATAAATAGTGTTTAAAAAAAATAAAAGTGCAGAAACGTTTTGCAGATCCCTCCATATAAAAACAGGGTTAACTATATATACAGCTGAGTAAAAGGAGAATAAGATAACACTAAATAGAAAGAACACTGTATAAACAGAGTTGTGGACAGTGAGAGAGTCCCTATGCTTTCTACAGTGGAAATGCAACTCCTTCCAGCATTCTCTTTTCTGCAGAATTCTAAGTAATAATTTCTTGTATTCATCAAAATCCCATGATAGCTGTAGATACTTAAAATGAAAACACTTTAATAGAAAGCTTACCCTGAGTAACTCAGTTGCTCTAAATCTAGAAACTCTTGAAGGAGAACTCTTCACAGAGAAGAAAACTTAAATGGAATTTTTTAAAAAAGATTCTATGGATGCCAATATTATGTGTTCAGAGCAGGGTATCTGTCATTCAGAACATAAGAACTGGGTCAGACCAATGGTCCATCTAGCCCAGTAGCCATCCTCGCGGTGGTCAAGCCAGGTCACTAATACCAGGCAAAACCCCAAATAGTAGCAACATTCTATGCTACTGATCCAGGGCAAGCAGTGGGTTCCCCCATATCTGTCTCAATAAAAGACGATGGACTTTTCCTCCAGGAAATTGTCCAAACCTTTCTTAAAACCAACTACATTAACTGCTCTTATTGCATCTGGCAACACATTCCAGAGCTTAAGGGGCTCATTAATCAAAACTTAAATATGTCTAAAAACCTGCCCAATTTGGCACTTGGACGACTTAAAAGACAGGTCAAACCAACTTTCTGGAAGTGTCATGGGACATTTTATGCCTCTGAATGCTGATGTGCACCCAGAGCTGAAAGGGGCGTATTTGGAGGAGTGGTTAGAGCAGTTTGTGGGTGGGATGTGTGCCAACCTGGACTTGGTTGTCCTGCAGGGATAATTTGTAGACTGCAATCATATCTCCCCTTATCCGTCTCTTTTCCAAGCTGAAGAGCCCTAACCTTTATAGTCTTTCCTCATACAAGAGGAGATTCATCCCCTTTTTCATCTTGGTCGCTTTTCTTTGAACCTTTTCTAGTTCTGTTATATCTTTCTTGAGATAAGGTGAGCAGAATTGAATGCAGTACTCAAGATGAGGTCACACCATGGAGTGATACAGAGGAATTATAACATTCTTAGTTTTGTTTACCATCTCTTTTTAAATAATTTATGGCATCTTGTTTGCTTTTTTTGGCCGCCACCACACATTGGGTGGAAGGTTTCATCATATTGTTTACAATGATACCCAGATCCTTTTCTTGGGTGATAACCCCCAAGGTGGACCCTAGTATCTGGTAACTGTGATTTGGGAATTCTTCCCAATATGCATCACTTTGCATTTGGACACCCAGTCTTCCAATTGCCTAAGGTCCTCCAATTTCCTAAGGTCTGCCTACAATTTTTCACAATCTGCATGCATTTTAACAACTTTGAATAGTTTAGTGTCATCTGCAAATTTAATCACCTCACTTTTCGTTCCAATTTCTAGATCATTTATAACTAAATTAAATAGTACCAGTCCCAGTACATGAAGAGGTAGAAGAGCTTGGAGGATCTGACACATTTAACAATATATTTGTTTTTTTTCTGTGTGGTTTAGTTTTGCAGCAACTAAAGGATACAAACTTATGTAGTAGAACCAATTGCTCACAAGTTGAAAAGTTCAGATCAAGTCCATCCAAATACAATTGCACAATACAAATAACTTCATGGGAGTGGTATATCCAGGCACTCACAAAGGCAATATAGCAGTGGTTCCCAAACTTTTTCTGTTCATGGCTTAATTAATATTTCAAAATTTTTCCACTGCTCCCCAGGTCAAACGATAGTTCTGTAATCTCATACAAAGTTTCTCAACTTCTTCAAGCCAAGTACCCCCTAAGTCTCTAACAAATATCAATAGAGTGCCCCTGACCTATCCCCATAATAGTACTAATTGTAATGCAATTTCTTCCATCCATTTTTCATATACACACAATATAATCTTATTAATACATAATGGTAACCACAAAATTAAACAAACACAAAGCACACTGTAAGCACAGAAAATGTTAAATATCATTTATATTTGGGAGGATTTCCAAAGAGGTCAAGGCAGATGACTTTTAAATATGCAATGTCATCTCAGTAACAACTATTTTGAAACAGAAAAATATAGTGGAAAATATAGACAGTAGATATAAATTCTCAAAACTGACACATTTTGATCACTAAATTGAAAATAAAATAATTTTTCCTACCTTTGGTGATTTCATGAGTCTGGTTGCACTTCCTTTTGACTGTGCATCCAATATTTCTTTCTTTCTGCCTCCTGCACAGTTCTTCTCCTCTGGACCTCATTCCCTTCCCCAACCAAAATCTCTCTCTGTCCCTCCATGAGTCCAACTTTTCTTCCTCTCTCCTCCACCACCATTGGCAACATGTCTCCCTCTCTCTCCCACTGTCATTCTCTCATTCCTTCCCATGCTGCAAAGGGAGTGAGGAAAAAGAGAGAGAGAACCGGGGTACATCTCTCCCTCTACTGCCACATCCAACATTTCTCCCTCTCTCATGCCCTGGATTATGTGCAGCATTTTTCACCATTGCCAACCAGCCCCATGCCCATTTCTCCTATCACCCCTCTCCAGCACAATGCCATATCTCTTCTTCCATCACTATGTCCAGTATTCCTCCCTATTTCACCCCTTCAATCTGTCCTTCTGTTCCTTCTCCACTACAATATCCAATATTTCTCCCTCACCCCTCTCTTCCTTTTAGTTTACTCCTGGCAGAATTCTGTGCATCTCTCCATCACTTCATTCTGCTCCTGGATCCAACATCTCCTTTCTTCTTCCCTTCCACCTCCTGTGTATCTCTCTCTTCCTCTCATCTACCCCTACATCCAACACCTCTCTCTCTCTCTCTTCCTTGTACTCTGTTTCAAATCTCTCTATCCCCCTCAATGCACGATCTCTTCCTTCCTCTCCTCCATTATTTGCAATTTAATCTTCTCTCACCATGCATGTCTCCCTCTGCTCCCCCACCTTTCCTTCTTCTCGCCTTCCTCCCCCTGTACCACCAGATTTTCTTTCTCTTACCTCTTCCCTCCCCCTTTGCCTTCCTCTCCTTCCCTGTACCCCAAGGCTTGCTTCTTCGGGTCGCAGTATCGGCAGTGACTCTCATATGCTGCCTGCTGCTAACCTGGAAGTCTCCCTTCTGCTGTGAAGAGACTTCCGAGTCAGCGGCAGGCAGTGTGTGGGAATTGCTGCTGATACTGCGATGAGGTTCAATGCTGATTTGCGCCCCCTTCCCCCCGTCTCCGACCTAAACAACAATGGTAAACAGGGCTTCCCTCTGCCACGTCATCTGTGACGTGGCAGAGGGAAGGCCCCAGCAGGCTGCTTTGACCCAGAGGAAACAAATTCATTAAAATCAATTCACCAAAGTGAATTGGTGAATCGATTAGAATGAATCGGGCAGCACTACCATGTACCCCAACAAGTGACTCGTTACCAAGTGTTGAGAAACACTGTTGTAAAAGATGTCTAATATAAGAATAATCTGCAGCTCCCCTGTACATCTGTCACGGCTCCCCTGGTCACTTTTTTAAAAAAATGTATCCCCCTTCTCTAAGCTCCAAACACCCATCACTACATCCCACAACTGCATGCATTCACACTCACTTGCTCACTCATACTATCCTAGCTGCCACCCCAGTCCTACTGAAGGTTGTCCATCCATCTTTTGGGCAAAAATCTTGAATACTGAGTATAATAAATTGATAGTAGACAAGCAGCAAGGGGAATTACAATGTAGCAACATTAATACACTAGATCCTGAGGGTCACCTGGGATGGTCAAAATTCTCAAGAGGGAACAGGAAAATGGACCTTTCCTTCTCTACATTAGAACTCTTCAGAAATGTCCTACTCTTTCTCCCAACCTCCTGACTGGTGCTGCCTAAATATCAGGGAGGGGGAGGGGAAAGATTTCCATAAGTTGTACTCTCTCTGCATTGCTTTCCCTGCTTGTTTTGACCTAAAGTGTAAACATATATATTTTAGTACTTGTTATACTACCTTTCAAGTCGGGTGAATCAAAGACCTTCCAAATTTCATTGGAAGACTTAACTGGCAAATTCCCTGTCTTACTAAGCTGAATCTGATGGATCCTAAAATGTTAAAAGATTTAAAAATCTCAAGCTCGATTTTTCTGTCCAACTTACTCGATCATTTCACTCTCACGCATTACGCGCTAGTCAAAAGAACTAGTACTTAGGGTTAGTCAGGACTTGAGCTATATAAACATTTTGGACTTCCATAAGAGTTTAACCTTTTTTCTTTCATTATTCCAACCAAGAAATGTTTCAGGATCCAGAGCAGGTCTCCAGGCATGAACCTTCTGGCTACTGGAATGACACAGAAGACAATCCCCAGGACAGCGCCACATCTGTAACCCCGGATCATGCTTCATTTAACACCGAGTTTGGTATCAGGTATTGGTATCTTAACTTCCCTTTTGCCTCCCAAATCTGGTTTACTGGAGTAGTTTAGCATATTAAACAATGAAATGATTATAAAGCATATTAAACAATGAAATGATTATAAGAATAAAATTGTGGAGCATGTAGACAAACATGATTTAATGGGACAGAGTCAGCATGGGTTCAGCTTCATTTCTCTAAGATCGACAGCTAATAATCTTTTCTCTATTCCATCACTGAAGTATATAAATACAATGAGGTCTACTATCTTCTCTGTCACTGCTCCCTCTCTTTGGAATAGTATCCCAAATTACTTACGCGAAGAATCAATTCTTAATAATTTTAAGACGAAGCTAAAGACATTTCTCTTTCTTGATGCCTTCGAGACCTAACTTGTCCTTTTAAGGGCAATTGAGTTCAACATTATTTATAGCAGCCCCTCCTATTGTTTTTTTCCTTAATTGTTCTCTTTTACTTTGACTATTGTAGTTCTTGCCTTTTTACCTTTTGTTCCTGTTTGTCTTTGTTTGTAAAAGTCTTCAAAAGTTAGTAAAAGTTAGTTTGGTGACGCAATGTCAGCTTAAACTTGTATTTTAGCTAAAGTATGTTTTATGTTTTTATGAATTTGTACACCGCCTAGAAGGCTGATTGGGTGGTATAAGAAATTTTAAATAAACCTGAAATTTGGAAGATGCAAATAAACATATAGATAAAGGTCAGCCAGTTGATGTAGTATATCTAGATTTTCAGAAAGCTTTGGACCAAATCCCTCATTGACAATGTATCACTATGGACTGCTGACAGATTCAGGACTGCAGAGACTTCAGGTGGCCACTTCTGACTCTACCTATTGATATGGAGCTGTCTAGCATGGACAACGCATGGCAGAGACCTTTTCATGGACAGGAAGTGTGTATATGAGCAAACATGATTAAAACCTTTAAAAGATGGTTAACAAAAGACCACTAAAAGCTTTCCCTAAATCCTGTTTAATCAGCAACACACACTACACTCTGTCGCGTGTGCACCTCTTACCTACCCCATACCTCTTTTAACGTCCCTGTCATGAGCAGCAATACCAACTCGCTACCTGCGTTGGCTCTCCCTCTGACATCACTTCCTAGGTGTGGGTCCCAGAAGTGATGTCAGAGGGAGAGTCAATGCAGGTAGCGAGTTGGTAATGCTGCTCATGCCAGCGAAGAGATAAGAGGTACAGTGAGGGGAGGGGAAGTGAATGTGCACACGGGGTAGGGGGAGGAGTGAGGAGGAGGGGTGCTGGTGCTCTCACCAAGATGGCACCTGGGACAGACTGCCTCCCCCCACCTTATTAAGCTACTACATATGTGTGTATGTTTCCTGTTAGGTGCCTACTTTCCTTTATAGAATAAGCTCTTGCCAGGCGTTCAGTTGTAGAATTAACCCCCATGCTAGTTTATCAGTCTTTCTTGCTCATTCTTTGTTGAGTATGCCCTTGTTTCTTATAGTTCAGCTCTGCAGGTTGGTCACCAGCTGGCACTCATTGGAGATGAGCTTAACAGAAGTTATCATGGGATACTTCAGAACTGGCTGATTCGCTTTTCACACACATCCATATTGAGGTCAGGTTACTTTTTCATATATATTCTTTTTTTATAAAAAAAAAATAAAAAAATTATTTATTGATTTTCAATTCGAGTACATAGTGCAATAAATTTTACATACATACATACATGAACAGCACTACATTCGATCAAAGAATAATACAAAATTTATTTCCCCCCTCCCTCCCACCCTACCTGGATGTGTGTGCAAATCAAATAGGAAATAAAGGCATTATACAGAGTTAACAAAATTTGTTAATGGACCCCATGTTGTTTTATATAGTTTATTATGACCCAATATTTCTGAATTCATTTTTTTTCATATCTATAAAATAGACATAAAGTTTCCCACCAAAAGGAAAAATTTAGCCTGTCCCAGTTTTTCCAATTCTTAGTAATCATTTGAAGGCAATCCCTATCATAATTATAAGAAGTCTGCTTTTATACCCATCTAATGGATTTCTAGCGTTCAACAACGTCCCACAAATGATCACATCATAGGACAACGGAATCAATGTTTCCAATATCCTATTAATTTGTCCCCATATTGATTTCTAAAAATTGAGTATCGAGGGACTTTCAGATATGTTCTAACTAGAGAAGGACATGGGGACAAACTTGTCCCCATAGGATCTATCTCCATTCCATGAATTCTGTCTCTGTCCCTGCTCCCTTCCTTGCAAGCTCTGTCCTCATTTTACAAGCCTTGAATGTTTTAAAATCGTAAGTGTTTGAGGCTTGTGCAGATGAGGACAGAGCTTGCAGGGATGGGACAGGGACAGAACTCACGGGGACAGGGATGGAGATGGTCCCCATGTCATTCTCTATTTCTAACCATTTAATTTATTCACTTTTGTTTAAAAATTACAGCTTTGAAGGACAATGAACTAAACTGTCCCCATATGCTTTATGACAAAAACAGTCACTGATTTTAGTAGCCACCCTCTGGACCAGCTCCATCCAATGAACATGAGCTAATTAGTTAACAAAAGTTTTAATGCAAGAAAATATACTGTGGTAGTAAGCTAACTTGTATAGAACAACTCATTACCTATTAGTGCATAGAAAAATGCACATTAAAATAATCAAAATGAACACAGAGCAGTGGCTGAGGAACCTCTTCTGCTCTCTCCTATCTCCTTCAATGCCTACTAGTAGCCTAATGGTAATAGCACTGGATTAAAAATAAGAGAAGCCCAGTTACTGCTCCTTCTCATGACCTTGGCCAAGTCACTTAACCCTCTATTGCCTCAAATACAAACTTACATTGTAATACCTAGTGTACCTGAATGTAGCTCACTTTGAGCTACTACTGAAAAGGTGTAAGCCAAATCTAAAATAATTTCTGTAAAGGGATATGCCAACATTTTCCCCCCCCCCCCTCTGCTGTCTCCTATGTCTGAGCACAGTTGAAAGTGGTTTAGTCCCTTTTCAATCGGCTTTATTCCATGTGTATTCTGTTGGGAGGAACAAAACACTGATGAGGAGTGAACACCCCCCCCCTTCCCTCACAGTAGGAAGCTTTACATGAAACCAGTCTTTTCTGCTGAAAAAGCCCCAAACATTTTTGATAGAAGTACACAAAATTGGAGACCTTCAAAGAAAGCCATTTAAATTGGTGACATCTAATGGTTAGGCCTATATTTCAGAACAGATGGAGGAGGACAGATTACTTGTTTTGTTTCATATTTTAACCTTAATCATATGACACAAGTTGCTCTCCTACAGAATGAATATATTTTCCCTTTCCGTAATGCAACTAGAAGAGTGAAAACGATAAGCATTGTCTATGTAAAAGCATGCAATAAAGCTGTTGTGACATCATGCAAGTCTAAAGGGCATTATTGTTTGTGATCCTGTCCTCCTCTTGTGTTCCTAATAGCAGATGAGTAAGTTTATTTATTTATCATAATGCTGAAATAATATTTTCAAAGGCTTTGCAAAACATAAGACTACAAGATAGAATATCATTTTACATATTAACCAGGCTGAAAGTGCAAAGTTCTTGGAAAAATTGCACATGGCTCATAAAGCCCTATTAGATTAGCTAGACATCTAAATATTTTTGCTAAATAAACCACATTTGGCAGGCTTGTGACAAACAAAATTAAATTCTTAATTTTCCGAATAATACCCTTATTTTTCTCCTTTCACAGAATGGCTACCAGTTTCTGTCAGACAGGTGTTTTTGCTCTCTTTAAAAGTATTATCAACTGGTCTACTAATCTGGTGAACAACTTGATCCAGAGGACTCTTTCCTATGGAGGATGGGTACGACGCACCTTTTTTAGGTCTATGCTCCAATAAGTAGAGTGATCCAGGGACAAAGATTTATCCCTGTACCTGCACTGCTCCCACATTTTTGCATCTCCATCTCCGCAGTCTTAATTTTCTTCCCCGCATCTCCCTGCTCAATTTTATGGGCCTAAGGCACTGTGTGTGTGTAACTTTTATTTTGATTGAAAGAACATCAATTAAAATATAACTTGTGAGGCATGCTGGGTTCTGCATACATAAATACTAAGGGCTCCTTTTTACTAAGGTGCGCTAGCGTTTTTAGCGCATGCAGGATATTACCGCGCGCAGCTCAATGCTGGCATTAGCGTCTAGCGCGCACGGCAATGTAGCGCACACTATTCCACGGGTTAATGCCCTATTTTATATTATATATTGTATATTATCTATTTATGCTATTCCATTTTTATCACTATATCAATAATTTTTTGTTTTACAATGTTTTATATGTTGTCATATTGTATTTTAAAGTTTGTACAATTTATTATTTGGCCACAAATTAAAAATTTTATATATCCTATCATATTATTTCACAAAGATTCTTATTTCATTTCTTCTATTTATCATTGTCATTTATTTATATATCAGTATTTTATGAATGCTGTATCTACTATAATAAAACGCTAAGCGCACATGCGCACTCTTATCCTTGTGATCCCTGATTCGTAGGTCCGTGGCCAGCAGGAGTGCGCATGGGCATTCGACTCCCCCCTCACTCACTGTAAGGCAGCACTCACTGTAAGGTAGTTGATCGTTGTCCCCCCGGCACACCCCTCCTCAGCGCACCCGAACCCCCGTCGACCCTCCCATCCGACCCTCCCACCGCGAGACTACCACAAACCTCTCGACTCGAGCAGCGTCCATAATACTCTAAAGATGCTGCTTCGCGGCCTTCTACTCTCCTGATTTCCTCTGCTGCATCCCTGATGACATCGAGACAGAGACGCGGCAGAGGAAATCACAGGCATTAGAAGGACACGAAGCAGCGTGTTTAGAGTGCTGCGGACGCTCCTTGAGCCTGGAGGTTTGTAGGTCGTCTCGCGGTGGGAGGATCGGATGGGAGGGCCAGTGGGGTCTGTTGCACGGTGGCGGTAGTGGCGAGGGGGGGGGGGGTGAGATGGAAACGGTTCTACAGCACCGGAGAATGGGAGGGAGGGATGGGAAGGTAGAAATGGAAAGATGCTGCTCAAGGGCTCTACTGCACAGGGGGATGGGAGGGAGGGAGGTAGGCAGGCTGGCTTCGGGGGGGGGGGGGTCAAAGTCTGGAAGGCAGTGAGGGGGACATAGTAAGGAGGCACTTGGGGCACTAAGGACATAGGAAGGGGAACTGAGGGCACTAAGGACATAGGAGGCACTAAGGACACAGGACAGAGGCACTGGGGGCACTAAGGACACAGGACAGAGGCACTGGGGGCACTAAGGACACAGGACGGAGGCATTGGGGGCACTAAGGACATGGTAAGGAGGCACTGGGGGCACTAAAGACATAGGAGGCACTGGGGGCACTAAGGACATAGGAAGGAGGCATTGAGGACATTAAGGACATAGGAGGCACTGAGGGCACTAAGGACATAGGAAGGCGGCACTGATGGCACTAATGGGACACTATGGACATAGGAAGGGGGCCACGGAGACACAATTCTGTTACCTTCTGTAATAAAAATTTTTCATTCACTTTCATTGTTTCTTCTAGCGTGTTTTATCCAAATACCTAAATATTTTATTCCTTTCTCCTTCCATGAAAAGGGAAATGAATCAAATAAACCTTTTGTGCAATGTACATTTAGAGAAAGAACTTCTGATTTATTCCAGTTTATTTTATAACCTGAAAATTTCCCAAATTTCTCTATCAATTCAAGCAAATATGGAATGGTTGTTCCAGGATTCCTCAAATGAAGTAATATATCATCTGCATAAGCAGAGACCTTATATTCCCGACCATAATATGGAATACCCTGTATCTCCTTTACTTGCTGAACAGCTAATAACAAGGGTTCTAATACTATATCAAAAAGTAAAAGAGACAAGGGACAACCTTGTCTAACCCCCCAATGCAAATTAAAATGCTCTGAAAAATTATTATTAATATATAATCTAGCAACAGGGGAGCTATAAAATGTTTGAATCATTTGTATAAATCCTGGACCTATACCAAAGCAATCCATAGCCTGAAGGTCCATTCCACCTGATCAAAGGCCTTCTCTGCATCCAAGGATACAGAAAAGGCCAGATCTTTCATGGCTTTTGTTAAATATAACATATGAAAAGCCAACCTTGTATTATTAGAAGAATGTCTCTGAGCAACAAACCCTGTTTGGTGCATACCAACTATATAAGGGAGAGCCTTAGCCAAACGTAAAGCCAAAAGTTTTCCGTCTACATTAATTAAAGAGATAGGTCTGTAGTTTGAAACCAATGTAGGATCTTTATTTGGCTTTGGTAAAACTATAGTTAAAGATTCTGCCATAGTACCTGAAATGCAACCTTTAATTAGTTGAGCCTGATATAAATTTAACAAATGAGGTAAAAGGGTAATTTGGAATGATTTATAAAATTCTACAGTAAAACCATCACCACCTGGAGTGGTCCCTACTCTAAGGGACTTCAACGCTGTTTGTAATTCTTTTAATGATATAGGCTCTTCTAGACTTCTTTTTATATGATCAGGAATTTTTGGACCCTTAATTAAATCTAAAAATTCTAAACCATCTTTTTCTCTATCTGAATAAGGCTCAGAAGTTTAGAGGGCTTTATAAAAATTTAAAAATTGTTTTAAGATAGGACCAATTTGAGAAAATGTATCTCCTTTTTCATCATTAATTGCAATTATTTTTGTCTTTTTTTTTTATTTTTTGCTTTAAGATAATTTGCCAATAATCTTCCCGTCTTATTTGAACTTTCATAATACAAGGCTTGTTGAGAAAATAAATCATTCCTTACCAATTTAGAAGAAATCTCATTATACTTACATTTAGCTTTTAAAAGAGATTGCAACGTAGATTGTTCCCATTTTTCAATCAGTTTTGATTCTAGGACCTTAATTTCTTGTTCCAAATTAGAATACTGATGTTTAATTTGTTTTTTAATGTATGCTGAAAATGAAATAATTTGTCCTCTTATGATTGCTTTAAAAGCATCCCATAAGATTTCCATTGAGATTCTTCCGTTCTATTAATTTGAAAGTAATCATTAATTTTTAATTTAAAATCTTTGCAGAATTTTGGATCCATAAGCAATGTATTACCAAATCTCCATATTGGTCTACTGCCATCTTGATCAATTAATTTGAATTCAACCCACACCCCACCATGATCAGACAAAATAATTGGATCTATGGAGGCTTGTGTAGTCTGTTGTACTAGCTGGTCTGATATGAAAATATAATCTATTCTTGAAAAAGATTTATGAACATGGGAACAAAAAGAAAATTTGCCATATATCTTTCAAATTACAAGATTGTACAAAATTATCTAGTCCTAATGATTTCATAATCTTACTAGGTTTTTTATCCATTAAAGGATCTATAACAGCATTAAAATCCCCCTCCACTACTAAATTAGAAGCAGCTAGTGGCAGGACTAATTGTTGTAGAATGTTAACTCAATTTGGTTCGAATTAGGGGCATATACATTAAACAGCGTCATAGTAGTATTGCCCATACTCATATCTACATGTAACCATCTCCCTAATGGATCAGAAGCTATCATTTTAAACATTGCAGTACATTTTTTATTCACCAGAATGGCTACTCCTGCCTTCTTACCTGCAGCAGGGGCAAAAAAACAATGCTTTACCCAATTGCCCTCTAATTTTTTAGATTCTACAGCAGACAAGTGTGTCTCTTGGATATAACAGATATCCGCATTCTGTTGTTTTAAGTATAATAACGTTTTTTTTTTTCTTTTAATCGGATGGTTAAGGCCATTAACATTTAATGAAAAAATTTTTAAATCCATTATATTATTTTATCACAATACCTGTACATAATCAGAAAATCACAATACATTTAATAACTAATATGTAATCATTTTTCCCAAACTTAAAACTAAGACTAAACCCCCCTCCTCCAAATTCCCTCCCTCCAACACCCCATCCCACCCCCAACCAACCCTCCCAAATTAAAAGTGAAAACTTGGAAACATACATATAAAATCAGGTGACAAAAAACTCCCTTAGGCTATATCCATAAACATCATTGATTAATTATAATAAGCTACCCAATATTGTAGTGTAAATCACATACTATATAAAATCTATTTAATTTTTTATTCCCCTTTTTTTAACTATACTAATGAAGATTAATTACTAAAAAATCCATATATGACTTATATAAATCTTTGCATATATTAAACTTAAAATCATACCATTATAAGCTTTATTACCTTATAAGCATTTCATAAAACTTTATAAAATCAGATTTTCTTCAAATTAATAGAATCTTTTTACTACTCTATATATCGACAGTATTAAATGAATACTAATAAAGTATTTCTTAATCATTGAATTCCCCACAATCTATTACATTTAGCTAATCCATATAACTATGTAATATATTATCTATATCTAAGTAATCATTCATAATATACCTTTCTGTATTAAGATACACACCAATTCAAATAAAATATCGGAAAGCACTTTTCAAAATTTGATTTCAGGAAGAGGTAGTAATATATAAGAAGTAAGAACATAAGAAGTTGCCTCCGCTGGGTCAGACCAGGGGTCCATCATGCCCAGCAGTCTGCTCCTGCGGCGGCCCATCGGGTCCATGACCTGTAAGTGATCATTTGTTTAAAACCTTTCAATCCCCATTATTCTTCTATCTATACCCTTCCATAATCCTATCTCTACCTCTATCCCCATATCTTTCAGGAACTAATATAAACATGAGAAACAGAATTATCATCCAAAACAAATTAATAAGAAAGAGAAGTGAACAAAAGAAATTATTAATCCTCTTCTTTCTCCTCCTTTCCTCCAATTTGATTATTTGACCTCTCCACCAGCTGCAGATTTCTACTACTTGTGTCCATTCAGTTGGTAGCTGGTATCCTCTCTGTCAGCCACTTGTATCCTCTGTGTCCATTGCTGGTGTCCACTGTGTCGGCAGCTGGTATCGTCTTCTATCCAAGTTATTTTTTTAAAGTCCAGTTTACAAATTCTGTCTCAGGTTTATATTCCCTGTTCTTATTGATGAATTCCATCTCCCGTTGGTCATAAATTTCTGTATTAACTAATACAATTTGAATCACTTGCGTGTATATACACAAAGTTAGTTTTTTTGTTATGATCCTTGTTCTGTATTGCAACAGTTTTCGCTAGAATAATTTTCAGCTAGAAAAAGTGATTTAGCAATGGCTTTTTCCTTCTTTTCTTTCTTCTTTCTTTTCTCCTTCCTCTATTTTCTCCTCCTTTCCTTTAATTTGATTATTTGCTCTCTCCACCGGCTGCAGGTTTCTGCTATTTGTGTCCATTCTGTCGGTTGCTAGTATCCTCTCTGTCAGTCGCTGGTGTCCTCTGTATCTGTTGCTGGTGTCCATTGTGTCAGCTGCTGGTAACCGTCCGCCGGCGGCGCTCTCCCCGCCCTCCGGCGGTGCTCTCTGTGTTGGATGCAGCCATCCTCCGTATCATATTTTCTTTCGTTGAATTCCTGAAGCAAATCCAGTCACATGTCAGTGCAACAGATCTAGAATCACAGCTGACCGACACATCAGAACGTTTAAGATATCTAAACTCCACCGAAACTGGATTTCCTCTCCCACTCCTGGGAATCCCGACAGAACAACCATGGCCTTGCATTCCTGCCTCCAAAGCCGCTGCAAGTCCAGTCGCTCAGGCGGAGAGTCACAGCATGCACATTACGGTGCTCTGCATGGGAAGGCACGTCCTCTCACAGGGCAGCCCTGGGAGATATAGTTCATGGGGAAGGGAGCAAGGACTTTGCTTCCTGGTTTTTCAGTTTACAGTAGTTCCCGTTTCTGCACTCATGGAAAAACTGCGAATAATCGAAATCGCGAGTGCAGAAACCGCGAATACGGAGGGAGAAGTGTATCTCTCTTTTTTCACCAGGTGTTTTTTGTCTTCTCACTTTGCCTTTTGTATTTTTGGCCCTTTTTTTTTGCACCATAGTCTGATGCACTAAATTGATGTCATAACCTGAGAGTTTTCTTGTTCCCCTCATCTTTCCCACAGCATTTTCCCGACTGCATACTGGCATGCTTACCACTTACTGCTGTCAGTGATTGGCGTTACTAGCGAGTAGTTCACCCTTCTTTTTCTTTTTCTCTTAATTTAGTTGTATATTTTACATAAACCTCTGTGGCTTTTCCAATTCAAATTAGTGCTCCTGTCTCACATTGTTTTGGGGTTCTTTGAGAGTATTTTTTCAGCTGTCTCCCTGTGATCATTTTATATATTACAAGTCCCATATTTTATATAAAGTGGTTTGTAGTACTTGTACGCAACAATCTGTTCCAAAATAAACTTTGCCTGCATCTTGTGAATTTGTCTGCAGTATCTTTCTTTGTCTTTTATAGACTAGAAGCCATGTTTTGACGCCTTTGGTTTTGTTATCTTTATAGCCATTGGTCTCCTATTTGTAGGAAATTAAGGGGAAAGGGATTGGGACTTATATACTGCCTTTTTGTAGTTTTACAACCAC
Organism: Geotrypetes seraphini; assembly: GCF_902459505.1. Classification (NCBI taxonomy): domain Eukaryota; kingdom Metazoa; phylum Chordata; class Amphibia; order Gymnophiona; family Dermophiidae; genus Geotrypetes; species Geotrypetes seraphini. The sequence goes on along the minus strand of NC_047090.1, from coordinate 64,085,865 downwards.
ACTCAGTGGTTTATATACAGGCACTTCAAGCATTTTCCCTGTCTGTCCTGGTGGGCTCACAATCTACCTAAAGTACCTAGGGCAATGAGGGGATTAGGTGACTTGCCCAGAGTCACAAGGAGCAGCACAGGGGTTGAACCCACAACCTCAGGGTGCTGAAGCTGTAGCTCTAACCACTTCACCATTGTTATTATGTTGTTCTCTCATTCTTTGGTTCAGTTTTCTTATAACTATTTCCACATTCCTGGAATCTGGTTGTTTTCCTCATTTCTTATTGGACATCCATTGCAAAGCCTTTAAAAGAAATTAGTATTTTGTATGTCCATTGTAATTATTTCATTCATTCTCAGATCTCATTCTATCTTCTCCTACATTTCAGCTCACACACAATTTGAATGCTTCAATGCATATTTAAATATCGGGGTGCATTTCAATTGCTGTCTAATACAAGTCCTATTCTCCATGTTCCATTCACATTTCCGGTTGAGTAATCTTTTCACTGTCATTTCATATCTCTAGTATATAATTTCACATTCACTTTTCATCACCTATTTTCAATTTTGATCTTGGTTGTTTTATATCGCATCACCATTCATTTACCTCATTTATTCATTCATTATCATTCACATTTTATATCGTGGTTACACAATTTCATTGATCATTCACATCCTTTATTATTACGATTTACTCTTTGTATTTTCACACACATTTATAGGACCCCAGAAGAAAGTTGTTTATTAAATAGCATCTCCCCTTCGTTCTCCTCCCCCCCTTTCAAGAAGAAAACAGGTCCTCCCAGGCTGCAGGCACTAACCATCCCCTGCAGAAAAAATGTCCCATTGGGCTGCCAGTGCCACTGCTTCCATCCCACCCACCCTTACAGAAGAGAGTGGATGCTACTGAGCCGGTCCCACTGACAACCTAAAGGTCCTCCCTGGGCCTACTTTAAACTGCTCTGGTGATTTAGAGGCCTTTTCGGGGCAGGAGTTATCCCAGTCACTCCTTCCCCCACCAGTTCCTCCATGAAAATGGCTGCTAAAACTAAAATCAAAATTCAGTTGGCCACTATAATGCTTACATTAACTCATGACCTGCAATAAAAAAAGAGGGTTGTGTTACATATGGGCTTAGCACATGTAAAATCCTATGTTTGAATGGTTAAGCCCAGATTTCAGTGCACTTTAGTAAAGGGTTTCTTCAATGACCTTTGAAAAGAGAACTGTATGCAGAATATCTAAACAGAAACTAAGAATACAGGCCTGGAGAAGAGGAGAATTTGTGGGGACATGATAGAAACTTACAAGATCATGAAGGGCAAAGAGAAAGTGGAGAGGGTCAGATTCTTCAAACTTTTGAAAACTACAAGAACGAGAGGGCATTCGGATAAATTAAAAGGGTCAGATTCAGAACCAATGCTAAGCAGTTCTTCTTTACCGAAAGGGTGGTGAACACCTGGAATGCGCTTCCAGAGGGCATGATAAGTCAGAGTATGGTATTAGGGTTCAAGAAGAGATTGGACAATTTTCTGAAGGATAGAGAGGTATAGATAGAGGACTACTGCCGCCACGTGAGCGGACTGCTGGGCATGATGGACCTCTGATCTGACCCAGCAGAGGCACTTCTTATGTTCTTTTACTGAAAGGTTTATGTCATTTTTATTAAAAAAAAAAAAAAAAAGGTGCACAGGATATATTTACTTGTAAAAGGTTTCTGTTAGTTTCTTTCTCTTGCTTTTACATTAAACAACCTCTTTCCCTCATCTCTGAACAGGTATCTGCACATCCCTTGAAGAATACATACCAGACTTTTCTGCTTGCTGTCCTGTTCATCACCATGGTTGGGATTATTCTCAAATTTGGACTGTACGGCTGAGCCTTGCAATGGCTATAAAAGACCACTGCTGGACTCTGGTCTTGCCATGCACCACCCTGGTGGTGGTAATTGTATTTTTTAAATACTTTTTCTATTTAATCCCTAAAATAGTGCTGGGTCACTTGTTTCCATACTGTGTTGTTGTTTTTTAATTGAGAGAAATGTCTTAAAATTTTACTGTATGTGGTTGTTGCTGGGTAACTTCCTGCGGTGTGAGAATATTTGTACTTATAACTCCTGATTTACTGTCGTCTGTTTTACAACTGGATTTTATAATCATGCATTTGGAGCCTGAATTTGTGGAGGGGTGTGTTTTTTGGCGGTGAGCAAAACACGGAAGGATTGCTGGTCATCCTTTTACAAATTAAACAGCAAAACCTCTCACAAATCATGATAGAAAAAAAATGAATAAAATCACTGCTGAAGAAACAAATTGAGTACTATTGCTTATTTCCTAAGGCAGAGTTTAAGATATTTACAGGCTTGTAAAAGCAGTACGAAAAATCTGTCTAAAAATTTCAAAATGCTTTTGTAGCAGAGGCATAAAGGTGAAAATGGCATGGTCACGTTATCAGTGGCAATATGTTTTTTTTTTTTCTTGTGAGCCAGATTACATTTCATATATCTGAGGGCACAGAATATAAGCAAAATGAGCCAAATAATTGGCACGGATATAACTATCACTCTTTGCTGTCTCTTCCTTTCCATTTGTGCCTTCCGCTATGAAATTTTTTTTTATTCCATTTAATCACCCAAATGTGCCTATGTGGGTGGACACAAACTATTTCTCCTGACCTCAATTCAGAAAATATCTTAGCTAGCATGGATCCCCAAGCCCCACCAGCTGAGAAGATCCTGCTCTGGGGCCCCAGAATGCTCTCACATTCACTACAACCACTGCCCCCCAAGCCGGCTCTCTTCCCTTCTACTCATTCACAAAATCTGAGTATGCCTGTGAGGGAGGTGAGCCAGCACAGCAGAAATCCACTGGCTGCATCAAATACACTGGAGCAGGACCTCCTCAGCTGGTGGGGCTTGGAGATCCTTGCCAAGGTGCCTGAACCCAACATCACTGGGCATTACATAATATAATAAAATAGCCTTTTGCTGCTGTCATTTCTTAGAAGAAGCTTTTTATTTGTCCTTCCCTATTTACTGTAAATGTAAAGATAAATTGTGGTTCTATAAAGCCAAAAACAAACTTCTCCATTGCTTAAGCTTTTATCTCTTTGAAGATATGATGAACAGAATGAAGAAAAACCAGTCCAGGCAGAAAATGAGAGACCAGTAAGGTGAAAGTTCCTTTATTATAAAATCATCTTGTGTACAAGATCCCAACATGGCCATATTTTTTATCACCTATATCAGTGGAATGACAAAATGAGAAATTGAAATATGTTCTGTAACAGCAATACTAGTAAATAAAAATGCTGAGGGCTCCCATGTTAAAGTCAGCATTATTTGGTTAGCACACACTGTCAGCCTGAATATATACCCAGTCTCTGCATCTGAAATACCTCAAGAAAACCCCCCAGTTATCCACATGTCAAATGGCAAAACTAATACAAAATGCTTAACACATCCTGGGTTGGATCATTTTTCCTAAGTTAAATGCACATTAGCATTTCATGTGGTTTAGTAAAAAGGTTTTTATTGGTAAGCTAACACTGATCAAAAATTCATTATCCATATGCTAATAGGTGAATCCCTTTAAATATCCAGTAGTTTCTGCTCATTTTTACATGATGCACTTATCAAAATATACATTTTCATTATATTTATATGTACATGTATACAAATACTCATGTTTTAACATTCATTTAGGCCCTCTTTTATTAAGGTGTGCTAACCATATTAGTGTATGGACGCGTTAGCGTTTAGCGTGCACTAACGCTTAATAAAAGAGGGGGTTAGTGTGTGTGTAATTAGTCCTACGTTTGTTTTAAACATTTTCTAGTTTTGTCTGTCTTTTTATTATTTGTAGTTTTATAAAAATGATTTTTTTAAAATTAAGCTTCCTTTTATATATTTATGATTCTTACATCACGTGGTATTTAAACCTCTAATTTTAATTTGCATCTTGATGTATATGCCGGTGATTGCCAAAATTTGGATATGACAGGATCTTGTATTTGAGATGATTTTATAATAAAGGAACTTTCTCCATACTCTCTTCCATTTTCTGTTCATCAGAGGTGCTACCTACCTCTTTTGGTTTTGATTCATTGAAGAAATAAACCATTAGCTTGCTGTTTAAACAGAGCTCAGATAAGAATCCAGTGCTTCTACAGTACAGAAATATAAAATATGGCAGATAGAGATTTTGAGGTTCTGTAGTGCAACCCAGGAGCCTAGCCACCATTGAGTGAGCCTGGAAAATGTTCTGGGCCGCTCAGTGCTAAGGGCTGCCTGCAGCTGATCTTTCCCTTCCATATGCAGGGTCTGGTGCTTCCCCAGCCCCCAACTCAGCTACTTTCTTTCTTGCCGGGTCCTTCACAGCTACAGTGGCAGAGACGGCACTAAAGGCTTTCTTCTATGGCCGAGGGGACCTTTCCTGTCAGGTCCTGCTCATAGGAAATTGCATCAGAGCACTGAGATACAGCAGAGAAAAGGTCCTGCTGCCCAAAGAGGTGGCCTTTAGTACTATCTCTGCCATTGTAGCTGTGAACGACTAGCAAATGGGTAAGTAGCTGGGCCTGGGGGCTGTTTTCCTAAAACATTCAAAATTGAATTTTGACATCCTAGTGAAAATGTCCCTTCATATCATTTAGTCTTACCACTGCAATAATCTCTCCCCTAATCTAGAACTATAATGTTTTTCTCCTTTGTATCCTCCATTGCAGGTACATGAGCAAACATGTTTCTTATTTAGTTCCCTCCTGTCCCCCATTTTTTTCCATCACTCTCCCTTCTCCAGTTATAGAAGCAGTTGGAGTCCTCTGTTCTGCAGCTTCAATCTTGCTCTGAGAAAACTGACCAGGGAGTACCTCTTCACTTAGTGTTGGAACCTCCAGTTCCACTGCTCATAAATCCAAATTGTAGTCCCCTCAATGCTCTGGACAGCGCTGTCATCATCATTCTGCACACTGGAGCTCTGCTCAACATTTTGTCACTCTTCCCTGCCAGAATGACCTTTTCCTGGTATTAAGGAGCATTTGATAGGACATCTAAGTCTGAATTTTTATGTTTTATGGAACATGCACAAAAAATACCAGTGATAAAAAAAAAAAAATATATCCAAACTCTCTCCCTTATATCAAAAATGGCTGATAGAAACATCCAGAAAAAGTGCATGCAAGCCTGGATTACTGTTCATCACAAAATGTCTCCACGTCTTTGGAAATACTCTACAATAAACTTCCATCCTATAATCAGCTATGGAAAAGGACCAAGATTGTCTGTCTGGCAAAGTTACACACGAGAATGGAGTAGATAATGTGCCATTCACAGAAGAAAGTGTTTATGAACCACTTGAAAAATTGAAGGTGGACAAAGCGATGGGACCGGACAGGATCCATCCCAGGATATTGAGGGAGCTCAGAGAGGATATTGAGGGAGCTATTAAAGATTTGTTCAACAAATCTTTGGAGATGGGAGTGGTTCCTGCAGACTGGAGAAGAGCAGATATGATCTCTATTCACAAAAGTGGTCACAGAGATGAAGCGGGAAACACAGGCTGGTAAGCCTCACTTTAGTTGTTAGGAAAAATAATGGAAGCGCTGTTGAAAGAAAGGATAGTGAAATTTCTAGAATCAAATGGGTTACAGGATCTGAGGCAACATGGTTTTACTAAAGGTAAATCATGCCAAACGAAGCTGATTGAATTTTTTATTGGGTGACCGGAGAATTGGATCAAGGGCATATGCTAGATGTAATTTTCTTAGATTTCAGCAAAGCCTTTGACACGATTCCTCATATTAGGCTCTTGAACAAACTTGAAGGGCTGAAGTTAGGACCCAAAGTATTGAACTGGATTAGAAACTGGTTGACTGACAGACAGCAGAGGGTGTTGCTTAATGGAATTTGCTCGGAGGAGGAAAAGGTGAGCAGTGGAGTTCCTCAGGGATCGATACTGGGGCCAATCCTGTTCAATATGTTTATGAGCGATATTGCCGAAAGGTTAGAAAGAAATGGTTTGCCATTTTGCAGATGATACTAAGGTTTGTAAAAGAGTCGACACCAAGGAGGGAGTGGAAAACAAGAAAAAGGATCTGCAAAAGTTAGAGGCATGGTCTAGTATCTGGCAACTAAATTCAGTTCAAAGAAGTACAGAGTAATGCATTTGGGGATTAGAAATCAGGAGCCATATGTGCTGGGAGGTGAGAGGCTTATATGCAAGGATGCGGAGAGGGCCCTTGGGGTGACAGTGTCTGAAGATCTAAAGGTGAAGAAAGTGTGACAAGGTGGTGGCTGTGGCCAGGAGGATGCTAGGCTGTATAGAGAGAGACGTGACCAGTAGACAAAATAAGGTGTTGATGCCCCTGTATAGGTCAATGGTGAGGCCTCACTTGGAGTATTGTGTTCAATTTTGGAGACCATATCTGGCGAAGGATATAACAAGACTTGAAGGGTCCAGAGGAAGGTGCTGAAAATGGTAGGAGGTTTTCACCAGAAGAAATATGAGGAGAGATTGGAAGCCCTGAATTTGTATACTCTAGAGCAGGAGTGTCAAAGTCCCTCCTCGAAGGCCGCAATCCAGTCAGGTTTTCAGTATTTCCCCAATGAATATGCATGAGAGCTATTTGCATGCACTGCTTTCATTGTATCTTCATGCATATTCATTGGGGAAATCCCAAAACCCGAGTGGATTGCGACCCTCGAGGAGAGACTTTGACAACCCTGCCCTAGAGGAAAGGAGCGACAGGGGAAGATATGATTTAGCTATTCAAATACAGTGTTCCACCGCAAATTTGCGGTTCGTGAATTGCAGACCCGCTCATTCACGGTCTGCTCTAACCACCTCTTCCTGTAGTAAAATCAGGTTACACCAATCAGGAACTGCCCGTCAAAGCAGCTCTTGATTGGTGTTGCCCAATTTTACTACAGGAAGAGGCGGTTGGAGCAGACCGTGAGTGATTTTCTTTTCCTGCTGGCGCTCCAGCTGCCCTCTCCTGCCTCCTCTGCCTTTTGACAGCATTTGTGGTTTTTCAAAATTCAAGGGGCTTCCTGGAACAGAACCCCCATGAATTTTGAGGGGTGTACTGTACTTGAAAGGTATTAATGTAGAACAAAATCTATTCCAGAGAAAGGAAAATGGTAAAACCAGATGGCATAATTTAAGGTTAAGGGGTGGTAGATTCAAGAGTAATGTTAGGAAATTCTTTTTTACAAATTCGCAGGAACCAGTCGTGAAGCCGCTCAGCACAGAACAAGAGTGCCAAAGTGCCACTCAGCGGCAGAAAAAGCACGATCCCGCACAGCCGCCACTGACCGTTTTAGCAGCAGGGCAAGAGCGTGGAAAGCTCGCTCCTGCCTGCTGCACCTCTGGATCACCAGGGATTGTCAGAGGAGAGATATGGCATGGCTGGGAGTGGAACCAGTGCAAATTTTTGTTGATGCCACGGCCCATGTGAGCCCCTCCCCCCATTCCGATGCATATGAGAAACACCATATGTGATAAGTAAGCACATGTGCTAGAGAGGAGAGGTTAGGACACAACATAGTCTGATATTAAGAAAACACTCTATTCTTTTTAGTCTGCCTCAGTGGCATACCTAGCATATGAGACACCCGGGGCCCATAATTTTTTGACACACCCCCCCCCCCCCATCTGTTTGAAAAAACATGATTTTTAGTAACAAATCACACAAGAGTGTACCTAGGAAAAGGCAGCATCTTACATACTGCAGTGAGCAGTACAACATCACTACACCCATTGTAAAACTAAATAAGCCAGACTAGTACAATCCTAACAGAAAACCATGTCTTTTCGAACACACAGAAAACATCGTCACCTAGTATGTAATCACAAACTAATCCCTCCCTCTTTTACAAAACTGTAGTGTGGTTTTTAGCCATGGTGGTAACAGCTCAGATGCCAATGCTAAAAAACGCTCTACAGTTTTGTAAATGGGGAGATAGAATAAAAATATGTAGACAAAGGTTAAACTGAAGCACCAAGAAGCTGGATTCTGCATACAATGCAACACCACAGAAACAGTGATGCATCTCCCCTAAAGCAAAAAAATAAATAAATAAATAGAATTTTTTTTTCTACCTTGTCTTCTCTGGTTTCTGCTTTCCTCATGTTCTTGTCACTCTCTTCCTTTCATCCTCTGTCTACCCTCTCTCTGCCCCTTCTATATGGCATCTTCTCTCCTTCTATTCCCCTTCCAGAAACTTTATGCCTCCCCCTTCCATCTCTCCCTTCACCCCCATTGGTCTGGCATCCATCTTCTTCCCTTCCCTCCTCTAATGGGCTGGCATCTTTCTCCTCTCCTTCCCTCTCCCACACCCCCATGGTCTGGCATTTCACTCTCTCTTTCTTCTCTTGGAGTAATATCAGCCCTCTTCCTTAGCTGAGGCTTGAATCTTCAGCCTGTTACTAACCCAGCACACAACCCTTGAGCCAACCATCAGCCTCAACCCTCTTTCTTTCCATCCAACCCAATTCAATTCAGTATCTTTCCCTTATGTCTCTTTCCCCTTTCCCTGCAATTCCATCAGCATCTGCCCCTTTCTCTCCCTCCACACTTCCATACCACCTGATCCCCTTTCTCACCCTTGACCACGCTTCCATACCACCCTGACCCCATTTCTCACCCTTCACCACACTTCCATTCCACCCTGACCTCATTTCACACCCTTCACTACGCTTCCATACCACCCTGACCCCCCTTTTTCTCCTTCCACCACCTTGCTATGCTCCTTTCCATCCAAATCAGCAAGGTCTCGCAATGACTACTTCTGTTGCCTCTGATCTGGAAGAGGTGACATCGGAGGGGGGCTGGGCCAGCAAACGCAGGGATTTGCGGCAAGGTCCTGCGATGACTGCGGCTGCCGTCCACCCCCCCACGTCACTTACCTCTTCCGGAGCAGAGGCAGAAGTAGTCATTGTGGGACCTTGCTGCACTTCAGTGCGGCTGCCGTACATATTTCAGAGCAGTTGGCAGCCGCGCTGAGGTGCCGTTTTCAGACCTGGCCGGCTGTGTACCCCCTTGAAGCATGCACTGGGGGCGGACCAACCCCCCTCCCTTGGTACACCACTGGTCTGCTTCACACTTTACAGAAAGTTAACTTGGCTTACATCAGCCAAGCAGTAGAGACATCTGTCCTTTTCCCACAGCTCTGCCCTCAGCTGATGTCTAGGGAAAAATTAATAGTTCACCTCTCACTCAGGGACCTTTTTGAGTTGATCCCAGGCCCATGCAAATATTCTCCTCCCTGCCAGAGGACTACCCCTCTGACTCAACAGGACTGCTGAGCACAGTGCATCCTGGGAGCTATAGTCTCTGTACTACTGGGCCAGTGCCCTCTGCTGCCCAGTGATATTATAACAGCATTACTGAGGGAAAATCCTCAACACTTTTACAAGGCAATAATCATCTCATGGCCAATTAAATCAAATGCCACTGACAAATCAAGTAAGATAGCTAAGGTTACTTGACATCTATTGAGAAAAGAATGGGTTTTACTAAATACTGAGGCTAGGACAGTTTCTGTGCTATGTGCAGACCAAAATCCTGACTGATGAGGATGCAGAATTAATTTCTTCTCCACCGATTGAGTAAGTTGAACAAAGACCACTTTTTCAATCACTTTGTTAATGAAACTAAGGTTAGATATTGGATGATAATGGGAGGGGAGATCAGTATTGAGCAAAGGTTTATTTAGGATAGGAAAGATAAGGGCAGTTTTCCATGCGGCAACCAAAAATCACAGTTACTTACCGTAACAGGTGTTATCCAGGGACAGCAGGCATATATTCTCACATGTGGGTGACGTCATTTACGGAGCCCTGATGCGGACAGCATCTCAAGCAAACTTGATTGAAGATTCAAGCTTGCTGTGCTGAACCACGCATGTGTGCCTCCTGCTACACTAGAGGGCGCATCCCCTCCTCGTGATCTCCAGTTCACATATCCAGCAAAGAAGCCAACCCCGGGGAGGTGGGCGGGTTGTGAGAATATATGCCTGCTGTCCCTGGATAACACCTGTTATGATAAGTAACTGTGCTTTATCCCAGCACAAGCAGGCATGATATTCTCACATGTGGGTGACCTCCAAGCTAATAATGAAGGGGTGGAGGGAAGTTGGCAATTTAAGAAAACAGATTACGTAACATTTAAGAAAACAGATTACGTAACACCGATTGGCCGAACCGGCCATCACTCCTGGACAGTGTATCCAGGCAGTAGTGGGAGGTGAAAGTATGAACCGAAGACCACGTGGCAGCCTTGCAGATATCCTCAATCGGCATAGACCTGAGGAAAGCTATCGAAGCTGCCATAGCTCGGACTTTATGTCCCGTAACTCGACCATGGAGCGCGAGACCAGCCTGAGCGTAACAGAAAGAAATGCAAGCGGCTAACCAGTTGGACAAGGTGCGCTTGGAAACTGGGCGTCCCAACCTATTAGGGTCGAAGGACAAAAACAATTGCGGCACTGACCGATGAGACTGAGTGCGTTTGAGATAAAAGGCTAACGCCCTCTTACAGTCAAGAGTGTGGAGCGCCACCTCTCTAGGATGAAAGTGGGGCTTGGGGAAAAACACAGGCAGAACAATCGACTGGTTGAAATGAAAATCAGATACTACCTTAGGCAAAAACTTAGGGTGAGTGCAGAGGACCACCTTGTCATGGTGGAATACCGTGAAAGGAGGGTCCGCCACCAAAGCCTGCAGTTCGCTAACCCTCCGAGCAGAGGTGAGGGCGAGTAGGAAGATCACTTTCCAAGTGAGAAACTTAAGATGACACTTATCCAAAGGCTCAAATGGAGGTTTCATCAATTGAGCCAGAACCACATTAAGATCCCAAACCACGGGAGGCGGTTTGAGGGGAGGATGGACATTCAAAAGACCTTTCATGAAACGAGAGACCAAGGGGTGGAGTGAAAGGGCCTTCCCTTCCAGGGGCTGATGGAAGGCAGCAATCGCACTAAGATGTACTCGAATGGAATTGGTCTTCAGGCCAGAGTGAGATAAATGAAGCAAATACTCCAGGACCAAAGGCACAGGGACCGACACCGGGTCCTGGCGGTGAGAGGAGCACCAGGACGAGAATCTAGTCCACTTCTGGGAATAGCAGAGTCTAGTCGAGACTTTCCGAGAAGCCTCCAACACCTCCCTGACCGACTGAGACATGGGAAGACAAGTCAGGGGGAGAGGAACCAAGCAGTCAGATGTAGAGATCGAAGATTGGGATGTAACAGTGAACCCCGACTGAGATAGCAGAGAGGGAAACACGGGCAGAAGCAGAGGTTCCCGGACACTGAGTTGAAGTAGTAGGGAAAACCAGGGCTGGCGGGGCCACAGAGGGGCAATCAAGATCAGAGTGGCCCTCATTGATTTCAAGCGGACCAGCGTCTTCAGAATCAGAGGGAAAGGCGGGAACGCGTAGAGGAACTTTCCCTCCCAGTCGGGGAGGAAGGCATCGGCCTCGAGACAGTTTTGCTTTCCCTGTATGTAAACCGCTCGGAGGATGTTTTGGGAGACCGCCCATTCCCAGAGACGTAGGGCCTCTTGGGAGAGGGACCATGATCCTGTCCCTCCCTGCTTGTTTACGTAGTACATCGTCACCTGGTTGTCCGTGCGGATGAGAACCACCTGGTCGTGGAGCAGGTGTTGAAAAGCCATTGCGACGAGGTAAATGGCTCGAAGCTCCAGCACGTTGATGTGGCAGCGGCGATCCTCTGTTGACCACAGACCTTGAGTGCGGAGACCGTCCACATGGGCCCCCCAAGCATACTCCGACGAGTCCATGGTTAGGACCTTGTGGTGTGTGTGTGTGGGGGGGGGGCGAGAAAGAGCAAACCCTTGGAAAGATTCGAAGAGTTGGCCCACCAGTGGAGCGATGTTTTCAAAGAAGGAGTCACAATCACGGGGCGGTTGATCGGGTCCCGATCCTGACGCCATTGTGAGGCCAAAGTCCACTGTGGTAACCGTAGATGAAGACGTGCAAGCGGAGTGATGTGGACGATAGAGGCCATATGGCCGAGGAGCGTCATCATTTGTCACGCCGAGACAGAGGTCGCTCTCGAGATCTGTCGGCTCAGGTTCACCAGCACCTCCAGCCGCTGAGGAGGTAGGAAGGAACGTAGACGGACTGTGTCCAGCATGGCCCCGATGAATTGTAAGGATTGAGAGGGGCACAGCTGGGATTTCGGGAAGTTTATCTCGAACCCCAGACTCTGAAGAGCAGTAATAGTCTGTCGGGTCGCTGAGATAACCCCTTCCCTGGTCGGGGCTTTGATCAGCCAATCGTCCAGGTAGGGGAATACTTGCAGGCCCTGGGAGCGCAAAGCAGCCGCGACCACTACGAGGCACTTGGCGAAGACCCGTGGGGACGAAGACAGGCCGAAGGGGAGGACCCGATATTGCAGATGGAGGTCCCCCACCTGAAAGTGCAGGAACCTGCGATAAGCAGGGTGCACCGGAACATAGGTGTAGGCCTCCTTCAGATCGAGGGAGCAGAGCCAATCGCCCTCGTTGATCAAGGGGTAAAGAATCGGAAGGGAAAGCATCCAAAACTGTTCAGGCGTCTCAAGTCCTGAATCGGGCGCAGGTCTCCCGTCATCTTCGGTACCAGGAAGTAACGGGAGTAGAACCCTTGGCACCTCTGTTTTAATGGGACTGGTTCCACCGCCCGCAAGCGAAGTAGATCCCGTGCCTTGGAGAGGAGGAGGAACAACTGCGCTCGATTGGGGGGACACGCACTTGGGGGGCTGTCGGGAGGAACCTCTCGAAAGTTGAGTGAGTACCCTGATGAAATCACGCCAAGGACCCAGGAGTCCGACGTTATGGCTTCCCAGCGAAGGTAGTAGGCTCTTAGGCGACCCCCGATGAGAAGGAGGCCAGGCAAAGGCGCGGAGGGGGTCAGCCCCCTTCCGCTCATCCCGTCAAAAGGACGGAGACGGCTTCGCAGGCGCATTAGGCTGTGATTTAGGTAAAGCCCTAGAATGAGTCTGGGGGCGCCGAGGCGGCGGGCTGGGAAAGGCCGGAGTGGACTTCTGGGGGTAGCGGCGAGGCAATCCCCGAAAAGGACGAGAGGCTGGAGGTTTAGGCTTCTGCCGGATGAGGGAGACAAAGGAACGTTCATGTTCCGATAGCCGCTTCGTAGCTGCCTCGATAGTGTCGTCGAACAGTTCTTTACTGACGCAGGGAAGGTTAGCTAACCGGTCCTGGAGGTTAGGGTCCATATCGACTAGCCGTAGCCACGCCAGCCTGCGCATGGTCACGGCGAAGGCTGCGACTCTGGAAGAGAGATCGAAGCCGTCGTAAGCGGCGCGGAATAGGTGCAGTCTGAGGTTTGAAAAATCTTCGAGGAGGAGGCCAAACGCTGCCTGACGGGGGGGCAGGTAAGTCAGCCGAGAAGGCGCCCAGCAGCCCAATGAGGTGTTTCAGATAAGAGGAGAAAGTGAATGTATAATTCAGGACTCTAGAGGCCATCATAGAGTTCTGATACAAACGGTGGCCAAATTTGTCCAGAGTCCTGCCCTCGCGTCCTGGAGGGACTGCTGCAGATACCCTAGAGGGGTGAGCTTTCTTTAACGAAGATTCCACCAGTAAGGATTGGTGGGACAATTGTGGTTGCTCGAACCCCGGGCAGGGCACCGTACGGTACTTAGACTCCATTTTAGATGGGACAGCCGTCACCATGTAAGGAGTCTCGAGGTTCCTGATGAGGATCTGTCGGAGTACCGGGTTCAGCGGTAACCGGAGGGACTCTCGAGGCGGGGAAGGCATGTCCAGCTCCGCCAGGTATTCCTTGGAGTACCTCGAGTCAGATTGTAAGTCCAAGTCAAGGGCGCGTCCCATGTCCTGGACGAACCTTGTGAAGGAAGGCTGGTGTGATCCCGTGGCCCCTTGCGGGACGGGGAACAAGACCTCCGTTTCGCTGAGAAGGAAGGGGAAGCCTACCTCGAATAGCGAGGTTCATGTTCGGACCCTCGATCCGAGACCGGGGACGCGCTGTGGAAGCGCTCCGGGGTTGAGGACCTGCGTCGCCTCGAGGAGCCCCTCAGGGAAGACGCCGGGGTAAGGGGCACCGACTGGTGTCGTGTCGGACACCTCTCCCCGAACTCCCTCAGCAAAAGCATAGAGCCTCGGACCGGAGCCCCGGACTGAGGGGGAGTCAGTAGAAGCTTTGGATTAGTGAGAGACAGCTTGGTAACCCGTAGCGGTCCTCCCGATCAAGTCGAGGGCGAGCGGCCTCGAGTCGGAGGGGAACTCCGGGCCTTTTTAGAGTCGACGGCCCAAGGGGTCGAGGGGCTTCGATCTACGTTTTGCCCCGCGCAGTTCCGACCGGGATGAACACCTCGAGTGCCTCAGGGAGGAATCCAAGGAGGAAGAGAGGCGGCGAAAACGGCGCACTTTGCCCCGAGGGGTCTCGATGCGGGGCTCAGGCTGGTCCGGCGCACGAGAGGTCGAGGCTGGGTGAAGGTGAGCCATGGCAGCAGATAGCTCCGTCGTGATCATTGACCGGAGCAGCTCCTGGAACACCGGCATGGACAGCATCGATGGCATGTCCGAGGCTGCGGTGCACTCCACTGGGGGCGATCTCGATTCAGAGCATTCCCGAGTGGTGGAGGCACATCCCGAGGTCTTCGGGGGCTTCGCCGGGACCGTGGGTAAGGAACTCCCCCCTTGCCCGGCCATTGTCCCCGAGGTTGGTTTCTTTGGAGGTATGGAACCTGAGGAAGGAAGAGGGGACTTACCCGGAGCCGAAGACTTCTGAGAGCTCGGGGTCTTCAAAGTCGAGTCCCGAGGTGGGACCGAGGGACCCAAGGCCAAGGTCGGGGCCGACCTCGAGGCCGAGGGTTGATCGGCAGCAAACAGGTCCGCCATGCGGGCCCGTCATCGTCGGAGCGCCCGGTGTTGGAAGGTTGCGCACCGGGGGCAAGTTTCTGTCGGATGATCGGCCCCCAGGCAAAGGATGCACCAGCGATTCGGGTCTGTGATCGATAGTAGACGCTCGCACCTGGTGCACTTTTTAAAGCCAGTAACAGGCCGGGACATAGAAAATTCAGGCGACTGTGGCCTATCAGGCCACGCGGCCGCGACGACCCAGGGGCCCCCGGGTCGCGAATGAAAGCGCGTTAAGCGCGATGAGCAGGAAAGAAGAAGTAACTATACGCACAGCGACTTTTAACGAAAAAATAATAAATCGCGGTGCAAAGAAGGCACTTGGGGCAGA
Organism: Geotrypetes seraphini; assembly: GCF_902459505.1. Taxonomy (NCBI): domain Eukaryota; kingdom Metazoa; phylum Chordata; class Amphibia; order Gymnophiona; family Dermophiidae; genus Geotrypetes; species Geotrypetes seraphini. The sequence goes on along the minus strand of NC_047090.1, from coordinate 64,070,641 downwards.
GCTAAGAAAAAACGTGTCTTCTTAGCACTGCGGAAAAAAACGAACTGGAGACCACGAGGAGGGGATGCGCCCTCTAGTGGAGCAGGAGGCACACATGCGTGGTGCAGCACAGCAAGCTTGAATCTTCAATCAAGTTTGCTTGAGATGCTGTCCGCATCGGGGCTCCGTAGATGACATCACCCACATGTGAGAATATCATGCCTGCTTGTCCTGGGATAATGCCTTGTTCAAAACGTGAATTAACCATAAGTAAGAGAAATGGAAGCAATTCAAAATTAGGGAATTTAATCCAGTTTGTTTGGAAAGGATCTAACATGCAAAAGGTTGCATGCAGTGATGATTTTAGAAAGTGAAAAAGGTACATGTACAGAATAATATGAAACATGTACTCTCGGATGTTTTATATTCCGCAATATTGTGATATTCCCTGGCAATTTCTGTATTTTGTTTTTGTTACATGATGTATTTTTTTCCTTTTTCTTCATTATTCAATAAATAAATTGAACTTAAAAAAAAAATAAAAAAATCCCATGTACAACATAAAAAAAAGAAAGAAAGTGAAAAAGGTGTTTGAATTTGGAAATTGGACCATGTAGAGAGAATTACAATAATTGTGAGAATTTAAGATAAGGGTGTGCAGTAACCTTTACAGCCTTATTATCCAGAAGCAGTCTGAGTGTTCTAACCATCCTAATTTCATGGAAGCACTTTTAAGGAACAAAAGGCAGAGCTCCCAGTGAACAAATAGAGATATTTAGAGAAACTGCAATACTTGATTGGAATGAAGGACTCTGTGAGCCACAAAAGAGCAAATGGCCTCACAGTATCGGTTTGTGAGATTTGACTATTTTGTTCAAACTGTCCAGGAGCCAATCAAATGGCACCCAGAGTTCTGAATTACAGCTGGTGTGGGTAATAATTAGTTGAAAGTATCACGCAAAATAGTAAGAGCTGTGCTTGAAACCTTCAATACACGTAGCAAAAGGAGTCGGGAATAAGTTGAAAAGGGTCAGAGAGAGAAAGCACAGTTACTTACCGTAACAGGTGTTATCCAGGGACAGCAGGCATATATTCTCACATGTGGGTGACGTCATCTACGGAGCCCCAGCGCGGACAGCTTTTCAAGCAAACTTTTCAAGTTTGCTACACTGCACCACGCATGTGCATGCCTTCTTGCCCACTAGAGGGCACATCCCCACCTCGTGGTGCTCAGTTCCATAACCAGCAAAGAAGACATCCCCGGGGAGGAGGGCGGGTTGTGAGAATATATGCCTGCTGTCCCTGGATAACACCTGTTACGGTAAGTAACTGTGCTTTATCCCAGGACAAGCAGGCATGATATTCTCACATGTGGGTGACCTCCAAGCCAACCAAAAAAGGGCAGGTGGGAAGATGGCAATTTAGGAAAACAGGTTACGTAACACCGACTGGCCAAACCGGCTGTCGCTTCTGGACAAAGTGTCCAGACAGTAGTGGGAGGTGAACGTATGAACCGAAGACCAAGTGGCAGCTTTACATATGTCCTCCACAGGAGTAGACCGGAGGAAAGCAGCAGAAGCTGCCATAGTCCGGACCTTATGCCCCGTGACTCGACCATGGAGCGTGAGACCAGCCTGAGCGTAGCAAAAAGAAATACAAGCAGCCAACCAGTTGGACAAGGTGTGCTTGGAAACAGGATGTCCCAACCGATTAGGATCAAAGGACAAAAACAATTGAGGAACCTTCCGATGAGACTTGGTACGTTGGAGATAAAAGGCCAACGCCCTCTTACAGTCAAGCGTGTGAAGCGCCGCCTCACCAGGATGAGAGTGGGGCTTCGGGAAGAACACCGGAAGAACAATGGACTGATTGAGGTGGAAATCAGACAACCTTAGGCAAAAATTTAGGATGGGTGCGAAGAACCACCTTGTCATGATGAAACACAGTAAAAGGTGGATCCGCAACCAAAGTCTGCAGCTCACTAATCCGACGAGCGGACGTGAGCGCAAGCAAAAAGACCACCTTCCAAGTGAGAAACTTAAGATGAGATTTGTCGATAGGCTCAAAAGGAGGCTTCATCAGTTGAGCTAAGACCACATTAAGATCCCAAACTACAGGAGGAGGTTTCAGAGGAGGATGAACATTCACAAGACCCCTCATGAAAAGAGTTACCAGAGGATGAAGAGAAAGAGACTGACCCTCGAGATGCCGATGGAACGCCGCAATGGCACTGAGATGCACCCGAATGGAAGTCGTCTTCAGCCCAGACTTAGACAGATGCAACAAATATTCCAGCACCGAAGACACTGGAACCGAACTCGGGTCCAGATGGTTCGAAGAACACCAGGATGAAAATCTGGTCCACTTCTGGGAATAACAAAGCCTAGTCGAGACCTTGCGCGAGGCTTCCAAAATCTCCCTCACAGACTGAGAAACAGGAACCGAAGTCAAGGGGAAAGGAACCAAGCGGTCAGATGTAAAGACTGAAGATTGGGATGTAACAGCGAACCCCGACTTTGAGACAGCAGAGAGGGAAAAACAGGCAGAAGAAGAGGCTCCCTGACACCGAGTTGAAGGAGCAGGGAGAACCAGTGCTGCCGCGGCCAACGAGGCGCAATGAGAATCATAGTGGCTCTGGTCGATTTGAGATGTACCAACGTTCTCAAGATCAGAGGAAAAGGAGGGAACGCATAAAGGAACCTCCCCCCCAGTCGAGAAGGAAGGCATCGGCCTCGAGACGGTCCCGGGAGTACATCCGAGAACAATAGAGGGGCAGTTTGCGAGTCTCCGGGGAGGCAAACAGATCCACCTGAGGAGTTCCCCAGCGGTCGAAGACCCCGCGCAGAACCCGGGAGTTCAGCGACCACTCATGCGGCTGGAGAAGACGACTGAGTTTGTCTGCCAGACAGTTCCTCTCTCCCTGAATGTAAACCGCACGAAGGAAGATGTTCTGGGAGACCGCCCATTCCCAAAGGCGCAGGGCTTCCCGGCACAGGGACCAAGAGCCTGTTCCCCCCTGCTTGTTCACATAATACATTGCCACCTGGTTGTCCGTCCGCACGAGGACTACCTGATCGTGTAGCAAGTGGCAGAACGCTCGAGCCGCCAGAAAAATGGCACGAAGCTCCAACACATTGATGTGACAAAGACGGTCCTCTGCCGACCATAGACCCTGAGTCCGCAGACCGTCGAGATGAGCCCCCCACGCGTACTCCGAGGTCAGGACCCTGCGATGCGGAGGAACGAGAAAGAGCAAACCCCCGGAAAGATTGGAAGAGTTGGTCCACCAACGGAGCGAGCGTCTCAAAGGAGGAGTCACCGTTATCGGACAAGAGACTGAGTCGCGATTCTGACACCACTGCGAGGCCAAGGTCCACTGAGGAAGCCTCAGATGCAAGCAGGTGAACGGAGTGACGTGGACCGTCGATGCAATGTGGCCCAGAAGGATCATCATGCGCTGAGCCGATACTATGGGCATCAGTGAAACCTGGCGACTCAATCGAAGCAGGGCCTCCAACCGAGGGGGGTTGGAGGAACGAACGGAGGCGAACCGTGTCCAGCACTGCTCCGATAAACTGAAGGGATTGAGCCGGGCACAACTGAGACTTGGGAAAGTTCACTTCGAACCCCAGACGTTGAAGGAAGATGATAGTCTGTTGGGTCGCTGAGATAACCCCCTCCCTGGTCGATGCCTTGATCAGCCAATCGTCCAGGTAGGGAAAGACCTGTAGCCCCCGAGATCTCAGGGCTGCAGCGACTACCACCATACACTTCGTGAAGACTCGAGGGGACGAAGCCACTCCGAAGGGGAGGACCCGATATTGAAGGTGCGACTCCCCCACCTGAAACCGTAAGAACTTGCGGAAGGCGGGATGCACCGGAACATGAGTATATGCTTCCTTCAAGTCCAGGGAGCACATCCAGTCCCCTTCCTCCAAAAGAGGGTATAAAACCGGAAGCGACAACATACGGAACTTCTCCCGGACCAGGAACTTGTTGAGCTTCCGGAGGTCCAAAATGGGGCGTAAGTCCCCGGTCTTCTTTGGGACCAAAAAGTAACGGGAGTAAAAACCCCGCCCCCGCTGGTCGGGGGGTACGGCTCCACCGCCCGAAGGCTCAACAAGGCCCTGGCTTCCGCGAGGAGAAGAGGAAGCTGGGCTCGATTGCACGGAGAAGCCCCCGGCGGATGTTCCGGCGGCGTGGCTGAGAAATTTAACGAGTAGCCCTCGGAGATGATCCGGAGCACCCAAGCATCTGAGGTGATCCCAGTCCAGGCCGCATGAAAGGCCCGCAGCCGACCCCCGATGGGAAGGGGGTCCGGCGAGAGTGCGGAGGGGGCCCGCCCCCATCCGCACATCACGTCAAAAAGACGGCGCCGGCTTGGACGCCCCCTGCGCCTGAGGTTTTGGTTGGCCCGCTCTACCCTGTTGCGGGGGGCGCCTGGGCGGAGGCCTAGAGAATGCCGGCGTGGACTTTTGAGGGTATCGCCGCGGGGGAGGTCTGAATGGTTTCTGCGGCGGGGCCCGAGGTTTAGGACGGACCAAGGAGGCGATGGAGCGCTCATGTTCCGACAGTCGTTTGGTCGCCGCCTCCAGGGGCTCGTCGAACAATTCCGATCCAACACATGGTAGATTGGCCAGACACTCCTGCAAGTTCGGGTCCATATCAACCGTACGGAGCCATGCCAGCCGGCGCATCGCCACTGCAAAGGCGGAGACCCTCGAGGCCAACTCAAATGCGTCGTAAACTGCGTGAAACAGGTACAGACGCAATTGGGACAAGTTGGCCACAAAAGTACCAAAACTTTCCTTATGGGAATCTGGCATGACCCCATGATAACGGGGCAAGTCTTTCACCATGTGTCGAAGATAGGACGAAAATGTGAAAGCATAATTTAGGACCCTGGTAGCCATCAATGAATTGGAATAGAGGCGGCGACCAAACTTGTCCAGGGTCTGCCCTTCCCGTCCGGGAGGAACCGCCGCCGAGACCCTCGAGGGCTGTGATTTCTTTAGCGCCGACTCAACGAGCAACGACTGGTGAGACAGTTGTGCTTTATCGAAGCCCTTACATGGGATGGTCCGGTACTTGGATTCCATCTTAGATGGCACCGCTGTGACTGTAAGAGGGGAGTCCAAATTTCTCAGGAAGGTCTGATGGAGGACCTTATTAAGAGGCAAACGAGGAGTTTCTCTCGGGGGAGAGGGCAAGTCTTGCTCCTCCAAAAACTCCTTCGTATACTGAGAACCGGAGACTAAGTCCAGGTCCAAAGCACGTCCCATATCCAGCACGAATTTTGAAAAGGATGCGGGCTTGGAAGGCGGGGAAGGAGTTCGAGAAGCCCGAGCCGCCAAAAAAGAAGGGGAAGCCTCGCGGGAATACCGAGGTTCCCTACCAGTACCAGACCCCGATCCCCACACCTAGTGACTTCGAGGAGGTCGGGGACCGCCTTTGCCCCGAGGAGCCCCTGTGGGAAGTCCCCGGGGTACGAGGCACCGAGGCCTGCCCCCTCCGTCTGGGCGAGGAGTCTCTCGAACCCCCTCCCTCGGAGGAACGGAAAATCCTCGGATTGTCGAGGCGGAGCTCCGAGACACGTAACGTCTCACCTCCGGTCGGCGAGGAGCGACCACGTCTCCGAGGAGAACCCCGAGAACGCTTGGGCTTCCTCGGCCGACGCCTCGCCCGAGGAGCCCCGGGAGGACCTCGACGAAGAGGAAGTGGAAGAGATCCTCCTAACCCGACGCACCTTGTCCCGAGGCCGCACGCTCCGCTCAGGCTGATCAACCGAGACCGAGGTCGAGGGCAAGGTCGGGGTTGAGGCCGGGAGGGCCCCGGGGGCCGAAGCCGAGAGTACTGAGACCGAGGCCGTCGACGCCGGGGCAGTCGAGGCCGAAGCCGGCTGCAGGTGCGCGAGGGCCCCGGAAAGCTCCGAGGCAATAAGCGCTCGGAGCAAGTCCTGGAAGACCGGAACCGCCATCATGGCCGGTAGGTCCGGAGCCGGCAGGTGCTCCCTGGAGGGCGACCTCGGTCTCGAGTATTCCCTCGGGGCACCTGACTTCGACGCTCGGGGCGGGGCCGAGGACGACCCACCCGCCGTCGAGGAGCCCGAGGATGGCTTCGTCGCAGATCCTGGAGTCGAGGAAGGAAGTGAGGACTTACCCTGGGCAGGCTTCAAGGTAGTAGACTTGGATGAAGCCGGTGTCCGCGGCGAGGTCGAGGGACCCGAGGCCGAGGTCAAGGCCGGGGCCGAAGCCGAGGCCTTCCCCGCCGCGGAGTCCACAGCGAAGAGCTCCGCCATTCGGGCACGGCGTCGGCGGAGAGCTCTAGACTGAAAAGTAGAGCACCTATCACAGGAATCCGTAGGATGCTCAGGACCAAGACAGATCAAGCACCACCGGTGTGGATCGGTAATAGAGAGCAACCGATCACACCGGGTGCACTTTTTAAAGCCCGTCAAGGGACGGGACATGAAAACCGAAAGGGCCGGGAACGAACTAGGTTACGCGGCCGCGGCTACCGGGAGCCCCCGGAGCCGAACGGAACAAATTTTTTTTTTTTTTGACGAAAACTAACAGACGAACTAATAAAAACAACAAAGCAAGCACAGCGACCGAGCGAATACACTCAGCCGCGGTGTCAGAAGGCAAAAGCTATAGAGCACAATTTCCACAGGGCTTCTTGCTCCGCGGAAAAAACTGAACTGAGCTGGGGATGTGCCCTCTAGTGGGCAAGAAGGCATGCACATGCGTGGTGCAGTGTAGCAAACTTGAAACTTCAATCAAGTTTGCTTGAAAAGCTGTCTGCGCTGGGGCTCCGTAGATGACATCACCCACATGTGAGAATATCATGCCTGCTTGTCCTGGGATAAGATCCTTTAGGTATACTGCAATAAAAAGGATGCACACTGATATAATTCTGAATGAGCAAGAGGAAAGGAAGAAGCAAAACCACTTAATAGCTGTCCTGCAATACTTACCAAATGAAGGGCATAGCCAATAAATATCAAAAGCAGCACTTAAATCCAACTGAATCAGCAATACATTCTTTTCAGCGTCTAAGGCCACATAGATCCCATTTAACGTTATCACCAATGTCAGCTCAGTACTTACTGAGTGATTTCCTAAAACTGTATTGTCAAAGATGGAGGCAAATGGTAGTTTCTAGAAAGGTGGTAAGGTATTGCACCACCACTTTTCCATCACTAGATTTAAAACTGGATTAAAGGCATATTTCTTTCCTATAGTATTTTCCAATTAATGGGCAATGTCAGTATTCTGATGATTTGGGAAGTAATGTAGAACTCCTATTATATTCCCCAGGCATTCCTTCATCTTCCTCTTTCTTCCTTCATTCTAGTTCCTCCCATCATCTCTTTATCTGTTTCTTCCTCTTTCAATTGTCATTTTTAATAACTGGATGATTATAAACTGCTCTAATACTGTTAAGAAGGGTGGCATGGAAAGTCACATGGCAAAATTCCTTTGAGAGTTCCATATAGTCTCTGTGCAGTAAGAGATTCTAATACATGTCACCAAGTCTTCCATATGAATATAATCCACTACAAATTTTCAGAAATGCAAAAACAAAAAGTAAAATTGTATAGGTCTCATTGCTGATTGAGAATCATAAATTCACTTTTGTAATATGAGTCAACAAAGAGCTTGCAGAAGCTTTTCACTGGACTATTCAAATATATTTGTATTCAAATCATCTCTTCTAAGGAAATATTGAGGGCAAAGCATCCATGGGTAAATGAGCATTAATTTGCTGGGAAATGTGGTGACTTAAGGTTTAGGATAGAAGGGAATAGGTGGGTTTATTGCTAAAAATCTAGTTTAAATAGAAAAATAAAAAAAATCATCATTAGCTTGTTTAAAGTCTTAAATTCTTTTGCTGTAGCTTAAATTTAGTTATTGAAGTGCTAGAACATTCAAAGTTAGGTATTTGGTTGATAAGAAGGATGCATCTCAACCTTTTTTGGGAGGCACATCTAAGCTAATAAGGTTTTCAAGATTACCATAATGTATGAATATTGGAGGTTCATTGTATGCAAAATCTCTTTTATGCAAGTTCATTATAATAATCCTTAAAAACTGAGGTGGACATGCTATAACCAGCGCCTAAACTTAAGCATCAGTAGGCGCCCTGCAGATGCCTAAGTAATTGAAAAATGCAGTCAGAAACAGCAGTGTTGAAGCGCCTACCGATGCCTAAATATAAGGTGGCTGAAATGGCTGCTGGAATCGCGGCTAGGTAGCCGCTTTAGGCCACAGAACATCAAAGTAGGTGTGGCCAACGCTGGTAGTGGCGATTGGTGGGCTAAAGTGGCTACTCAGCCACGATACACACCATGATGGGTGGCTGAAATGTAGGCCTTGAAAACCCTGGTCTTCCTTTCAGGCACCTATCTTTGCCGTTGGACTGCAGCAGTTGATCATGGCAGGGGAATTCCCCCCTTCCCATCAGCTGAGCGACAGGGACTCCCCAATGCCCAGATTGCCTATCAATCATTCAAGAGCCCGGTTACAGAATTGCAGCTTTGGGGAGACCCTATTACTCAGCTGATGGGGGAAGGGGAGAATTCCCCTGCCGTGATCAACTGAGCTAGCTGCTGCAGAGACCCCCACAGCCGGCAGGAGGGATGCCCACTCCCTCCTGCCAGCACCCCTTCAATCACATGACCCCCCCCCCGAACACTCCCTGTACCTATATCTGCAAGTCTGGCCAGAGGGAGGTCTGACGTCAGAGGAGGGGCGGGACCGTGGCAGAGAGAAGGCAGCTCGGAAGACCCGATGGCAGCTTGCAAAGATCGCTAGCACTAGCGATCTTATGCAGGCTGATGAAATGAGGTAAACTGATGCCAGGAAGATAGGGGGGAAGTCGGACAGAAGCACTTCCCAACTGACACTCCCCCCTCGCCCTCTAAAGCAGGAGCAGCAGCGGCCGGCCAGCAAGAGGCAACGCTGCCGATCCTGCTTTAGGGGGTGAAGGGGGGAGGGTCAGTTGCCGAATCGGGAGGCCAATTTTTTTTTGTTTGTTTTTGAATCGATTCAAACCGATTCACTCAAAATGAATCGGTGAATCGATTCGAACCGATTCACTCAAAATGAATCGGTGAATCGATTCGAATCATGAATCGGGCACCACTAATTGGAACCATCACTAACATTCTTGTCCTAATGCTTTTGTATTTGATGTTTCTGAAGGAGGGTATTTCCAACAGTTATGCATGGCATGTGCTGGTGTATGGTAATGTAGTCTGGCTGCTAGATATTGAGATTCCAAGAAATGAATGATTTTGTGTATTAGCAAGTATAGGTATGTGCGACGCACAAATGGAAGATTAGATTAGATTATGTGCATATTCATGCCTATTCTAGATGGTGGTGGTTTTCTCCAGGAATTATTTTACAGAAAAACCTTGGCTACTGCTATACATGAAAAATTGTGTTTAGCAACTGTTTAAATTACAGAACTACTGACAAAAAAACTATTTTCACAACCTTTTCTGTGTGTAATATTTATCCTTCTCTGTTCTGTCTCATCTAGTTATTGAAAGAAAACATTCTTTAAACCTCTATTTCTGTCCTTATTTTCTTTTTCCAATCTCTCTCTTATATCTGCAGTATTTGCATGCCTTCTTCCTCAAAGCCAATTATCTTCTATTTTTCACAACCCTTTACCATCCTTTTCCTTCTCCCACATTGTCTTCCTGCTCCTCCATACTGATCCTCTGCAACTTACTTTCTTTTAACTCCTCCTTCAAAGTTTACCAAGTTTATTTACATTTTAATATACCGACCATCAACATGTATCTGGCCGGTTTACAAAGCTAAAAACGTTAGAATAAATTTAAGAATGGGGTAAAATAAAAGGTTGGATATAAAACAGACGAAAACAATGCCATATACGATTTTGAGGGAGAACAGTAAAGTTTATAATTACATCTTTAACTAAAATAAAAATGAATGATGGGGAAAGGGGGGAGGGAAAAACACCAGGGGGGGGGGGTCGCTTCTTAAAAGCGGTTCTTTTTGTATACTGAAGTGCTGCCTCTGTTCTCTCCCTAACTTTTTTTCTTTTGCTCATTTCCCCCAATTTCTTTTCTATCAATCTGTTGCTTTCATCTTTCTGCTGCTATCACCTCTCTCCATCTTCTCCCCAGCAAATGTAACCCTTTCATCTTCTTTACATCCCTCTCCATGACCTCACCTCTTCTCTCTTTCCCTCACCCCAATCTCATCTTCATGTTCCTGCTCGTATCTCAGTTGGCATGGCCATTGCTTCTGTGTGTAGCTTTACACCATCTTTTTTAGTCATTCTGAATATTTCATCCAATTTCCTAATGCAGATGTGCTCTGATGCCACACTTCACTTCTGTTTCTAGACCCAGAGGCAAATATATAAAGGCAATCAGAGACCAGGCTTGAAGGAGAGCGAGGAGGCAATTAATGGGCTGTAGGGTGGGGGAATGGAGGCTTGCTTCATTTCTGTGATGTGATACTGGGAAAATGTTTGTGAAGAGGAACCAACATTCATGTCTGAAATTATGAGTATGATGGGTTTAGACAAGCACAATGGAAGAAACAGGAACTGAGCAATGTAGCAAACTGGGCAAGCTAGAAAGAAGAACAAGCTATTTGTTCAAACCCATAACTATCCAGATCAGAAAAACAGGTTAGTGCAGTCAAAACATTAAAGCTGGACTTGGAATTGAGCCTAAAAAAATATGGCTTAGAGATATAAAGTATGTTGTTTTAAGCCACTTATGAAATAGTAGAACACTAAGCAAAAAATATTAAACAATAAGATATTCAGTAAACCTATGTTTCTTTAGAAAAGAACCCCATTGAAAATGGCAAATCCTTTCTTTCAGTTTGTTGACCAGGAGTGGAATTTGTACTGCTCGAATCTTGAGCACAATAATCTTTTTTTGCCCAATGTTCATGTTTGGCTCTACTATCCTAAAGACTTAAATTCAACCATATCTAGGAAACTAGAGCTGATGCGGTCTTATCCAATGCAATTTTCTGAATCAGTGCCCCAAGTAACCCCAGAAAAAGTGCAAAAAACCTAAGGCAACAAGAAAAAAACATTTTTTTGGTTGGCCTGTGTTATTTAAAAGCTGACAGTGCAATATAATAATTAGCCAGATGTCAATGTACATTATAATGATCTTGTCTTTTTTCTTTTAAACATGATTATCTAATTTTTTTCTGCTCTTGGTTTGCTACTGGCCTCTCCCCTTTTCTTTTCTGGTTTATATCTGAGCCAACATTTTTTTTTCCTTTTTCTTTATGGTTACTTATTTCCGTAACTTATTACTTTTCAAGTATATACCTAATGTTAAGTATTGAAATGCATATTTAAACAAAAGTGTTAGTTCTAGACATTTACAAGTATTTATTCTGAGTCTTTAAAAGCATCCTTAATTGTTGGAAGGATAATTCTTTCCTAAAACAAGACATTAAAATTCATATTTGTATGTCAAACATTTCATAACTGCTGCAGCCAAATTATGAGAAACTTTGATATGAATAGGAACACTGGATGTGTTAACTGCAATCTCTGCTGGTGTATCATTAGACAAACTATTATAGAATAAGTTAATAGTATCCTCCCAGAGGCATTAACCTTTTCCTATCGTGTGTCCCGGCTGACAGGATATTCCAAAAATGTCATTGCCATCATATGTCCCATGGCATGGGACATACTGTACACGACAGGACCACAAAATATTTGAATTTACAGACTTATCACTTATTTACATTATGTTTACAATAGCCGTAAATGATAATGGTAAATAATACAAAACTTTGCTAAAATAATTACGATTGGAACCAGCGTAACGTAAAATTTATTACGATAGGAAAAGGTTAATTTTAGTCTACTAAATGGAAATTGCATATACAAATTCTTGTGCATTCAATAAAAATTCATGGACACATGACTATCAGAATAGGACACTGGCCAACTGGACTTCTACGGGTCTTGGGGTTCATCATCTTCTACAGCATCCACATGCCTATAAGAGTTCCAGGCCTTTAGATTGCAGGTTTTCAGGATTGTTCCCAGCTGTGTTCCAGGCCCTACTTCATATGTTTGAGGAAATTGTATCCCTTGTTTTCTTTCATAGATTGCATGCATTGTCTGCTCCCACTTTACTGGTGAAACCAACTGCTTCGCTAATAAACAATGAATATGCTCAGTATGCCTGTACTTTTTACCGTCAACATTTGAATAAACCGAAATAAATGGTTTTTGAAAGTTTATCTTCTTCAGCACTTCAGCCAAAGGCTCCAAAGCTGGTTCCATGAGACGGGTATGAAAAGCTCCACTCACTTGCAGCATTTTAGTATGTAAAAAATGATACGTTCGAGAATTCTTCTGTAAAAACTGCAGTGCCTGCAATAAAAAGAACTATGTCATATAAAATAAAACAAAATGAAATTAGTTGAACCTGTCCCTCTTTAAAGATAAGGCTGACTCAATAACCTGTGATAACCATAAAGCTATCAAGCTCTAACCAGTGACAGGCTTCTAGGACAGTAGGATTCCAACTTTTTTTTAATGATGCGACACACCTAATACAGTGGTACCTTGGTTTAAGAGCATAATTAGTTCCAGAAGCATGCTCTTAAACCAAAACACTCGTATATCAAAGCAACTTTCCCCATAGAAGATAGTGGAAACTTGAACAATTTGTTCCACCCCCCCCCCCCCCGAGGCTACCGGCGCTGCTCCATCACTCCCTCCCCCCGCTCTAACTGGCATCGCAAACCCCCCCCCCCCCCGTGAACACCCCCCCGCGAGAACCGCAAAGCACCCCCGTGCTGAAAGCGGCATCCGCCCGCCCTTCCTCCCGCGGTTCTTGCGGGGGGGGGGGGGGGAGTTGCGATGCCGGTTCGGGGGGTGCGATGCCGGTTAGAGCGGGGGGGGAGGTGCTCGTACACCAGAACATGCTCGGTTTGCAAGGCAAAAGTATGATGAGTGTTTTGCTCGTCTTGCAAAACACTCGCAAACCGGGTTACTCGCAAACCGAGGTTCCACTGTACTGGATCATTTTGTGTTGGTACACTACCTTCTGGCATCTCTACTTTCTCTTCCCTCTCCTCTCATCCACCTGGCATTGGTATCACTTCTATTCCCTCCAATTCCCCTCCCCAAAAGCAACACCACCTTCCCTCCTCTACCATGAACCCTTCATAACTTCAGCATTTGGATAGTTAATTAGTACTTCTTACTTCCTGATGCCTCAGTCTCTGCCTGCTTCCTTCTGAAGTTAGAACTGTGATGTCCATAAAGCACAGTTACTTACCGTAACAGGTGTTATCCAGGGACAGCAGGCAGATATTCTCACATGTGGGTGACGTCATCTACGGAGCCCCAGCGCGGACAGCTTTTCAAGCAAACTTGATTGAAGTTTCAAGTTTGCTACACTGCACCACGCATGTGCATGCCTTCTTGCCCACTAGAGGGCGCATCCCACCTCGTGGTCCTCAGTTCCATAACTAGCAAAGAAGCCATCCTCGGGGAGGCGGGCGGGTTGTGAGAATATCTGCCTGCTGTCCCTGGATAACACCTGTTACGGTAAGTAACTGTGCTTTATCCCAGGACAAGCAGGCAGCATATTCTCACATGTGGGTGACCTCCAAGCCAACCAAAAAAGGGCAGGTGGGATGATGGCAATTAGGAAAACAGATTACGTAACACCGACTGACCAAACCGGCCGTCGCTTCTGGACAAAGTGTCCAGACAGTAGTGGGAGGTGAATGTATGAACCGAAGACCAAGTGGCAGCTTTACATATGTCCTCCATAGGAGTAGATCGGAGGAAAGCAACCGAAGCTGCCATCGCCCGGACCTTATGCCCCGTGACTCGACCCGGGAGCGTAAGACCAGCCTGAGTGTAGCAAAAAGAAATACAAGCAGCCAACCAGTTGGACAAGGTGCGCTTGGAAACAGGATGTCCTAAACGATTTGGATCAAAGGACAAAAACAATTGAGGAACCTTCCTATGAGACCTGGTACATTGGAGATAAAAAGCCAACACCCTCTTACAGTCAAGCATGTGGAGCGCCGTCTCGCCAGGATGGGAGTGGGGCTTAGGAAAGAACACAGGAAGGACAATGGACTGATTGAGGTGGAAATCAGACACAACTTTAGGTAAAAATTTAGGATGGGTGCGGAGAACCACCTTGTCATGATGGAACACAGTGAAAGGCGGGTCCGCAACCAAAGCTTGCAACTCACTAATCCTTCGAGCAGATGTGAGGGCAATCAGAAATACCACCTTCCAAGTAAGAAATTTGAGGAGAGACTTGTCGATAGGTTCAAAGGGAGGTTTCATCAGTTGAGCTAGGGGGGGCCGCCGCGGGAGCGGACTGCCGGGCACGATGGACCCCTGGTCTGACCCGGCAGAGGCAACACTTATGTTCTTATGTTCTTAAGACAACATTCAAATCCCAAACGACAGGAGGAGGCTTCAGAGGGGGACAAACATTGATTAGACCCTTCATGAAACAGCGTCACCAGAGGATGAAGCGAAAGAGAACGTCCGTCCAAGTGCCGATGGAAAGCCGAAATGGCACTGAGATGTACCCGGACAGATGTCATCTTCAGGCCGGAATTAGACAAATGTAACATAGTCCAGTACCGAAGACACCGGGACCGAATCCGGATCCAGATGACGCGAGGAACACCAGGAGGAAAACCTGGTCCACTTCTGGGAATAACAAAGCCTGGTCGAGACCTTGCGCGAGGCTTCCAAAACTTCCCGCACCGACTGAGAAACCGGAACCGAAGTCAAGGGGAAAGGAACCAAGCGGTCAGGTGTAACGACTGAAGATTGGGATGCAACAGCGAACCCCCGACTCTGAGACAGCAAAGAGGGAAACACAGGCAGAAGCAGAGGCTCCCTGACACTGAGTTGAAGAAGCAGGGAGAACCAGTGTTGACGAGGCCACCGAGGCGCAATGAGAATCATAGTGGCTCTGGATGATTTGAGACGAACCAACGTCCTCAAGATCAGGGGAAAAGGAGGAAACGCATAAAGGAACCTCCCTCCCCAGTCGAGAAGAAAGGCGTCCGCTTCCAGACGGTCCGGGGAGTACATCCGAGAACAATACCGGGGTAGTTTGCAAGTCTCCGGGGAGGCAAACAGATCCACCTGTGGAGTCCCCCAGCGGTCGAAGACCTCGCGCAGGACTCTGGAGTTGAGTGACCACTCGTGGGGCTGGAGAAGCCGACTGAGTTTGTCTGCCAAGCAGTTCTGTTCCCCCTGGATATAGACCGCCTGTAGGAAGATATTCTGGGAGATCGCCCATTCCCAAAGGCGCAGAGCTTCCCGGCAAAGGGACCAAGAGCCTGTCCCACCTTGCTTGTTCACATAATACATGGCCACCTGGTTGTCCGTTCGCACGAGGACTACCTGATCGCGGAGCAGGTGGCAGAAAGCTCGAGCCGCCAGAAAGATGGCGCGAAGCTCCAACACATTGATGTGACAGCGTCGGTCCTCCACCGACCACAGGCCTTGGGTCCGCAGACCGTCGAGATGGGCCCCCCACGCGTACTCCGAGGAGTCCGTGGTCAGAACCTTGCGATGCGGAGGGACGAGAAAGAGCAAACCCCCGGAAAGATTCGAAGAGTCGGTCCACCAACGGAGCGAGCGTCTCAAAGAAGGAGTCACCGTTATGCGAGAAGAGACAGGATCGCACTCCTGGCGCCACTGAGAGGCCAGAGTCCACTGAGGAATTCTCATGTGCAGTCTGGCGAACGGCGTGACGTGGACCGTAGAAGCCATGTGGCCCAGGAGCATCATCATGCGCTAAGCCGATACCATCGGCAGCTGAAGGATCAGACGACCCAACCGAACCAAAGCCTCCAAGCGCGGAGGAGGGAGGAATGAACGGAGGCGAACAGTGTCCAGCACTGCGCCTATAAACTGAAGTGATTGGGTCGGGCATAATTGTGACTTGGGAAAGTTCACTTCGAACCCTAGTCGTTGAAGGAAGGCGATAGACTGTAGGGTCGCTGAGATAACCCCTTCCCTGGTCGGGGCCTTGATCAGCCAATCGTCCAGATAAGGGAAGACCTGAAACCCCCGAGACCTTAGTGCTGCTGCGACTACCACCATACACTTCGTGAAGACTCGAGGGGACGAGGCCAGGCTGAAGGGGAGGACCCTGTACTGCAGGTGTAGCTCGCCCACCTGGAACCGTAAGAATTTGCGGAAAGCGGGATGCACCGGAACATGGGTGTACGCTTCCTTCAGGTCCAGGGAGCACATCCAGACCCCTTCCTCCAAGAGAGGATACAATACCGGAAGTGACAACATCCGGAACTTCTCCTGGACCAGGAACTTGTTGAGCTTCCTGAGGTCTAGAATGGGGCGTAAGTCCCCGGTCTTCTTTGGGACCAAAAAGTAACGGGAGTAAAACCCCCGCCCCCGCTGGTCGGAGGGTACAGGTTCCACCGCCTGAAGCCTCAACAAGGCCCTGGCCTCGGCCATGAGGACGGGGAGCTGAGTCTGGTTGTATGGGCAAGCCCCCGGTGAATGTTCCGGCAGCGCAGAGCAAAAGTTGAGAGAGCAGCCAAGCGTCGGATGTTATCTCGGTCCAGGCCACGTAAAAGGACCGGAGTCGACCCCCTATGGGAAGGGGGTCGGGCGCGATGGCGGAGGGGGGCCGGCCCCATCCGCCTATCCCGTCAAAAGGACGGCGCTGGCTTGGCAGGACCCTGCGCTGGAGTTTTGGTTTGTCCCCCTCTGCCCTGTCGAGGGGGGCGCCGAGGCGGTGGCCTTGAAAAAGCCGGGGTCGACTTTTGGGGGTACCGCCTCGGAGGAGGCCGGAAGGGTTTCTGCGGCGTGGCTCGAGGTTGCGGACGGACCAAAGAGGCTAACGAGCGCTCCTGTTCCGAGAGCCGTTTGGTCGCCGCCTACAGGGATTCGTCGAATAATTCGGACCCCACGCAAGGCAAGTTCGCAAGGCGTTCCTGCAGGTTTGGGTCCATATCGAGGGTGCGTAGCCACGCCAACCGGCGCATAGCTACCGCAAAGGCCGACACCCTCGATACCAGCTCAAACGTATCGTACACCGCATGGAAAAGGTACAAACGCAATTGAGGCAGGTTGGACATAAACCTGTCGAACCCTTCCTTGCGGGAGTCCGGCAAGGCCTCACGATATTGGGGCAGGTCCTTTACCATGCCACGCAGATAGGAGGAAAAGGTAAAGGCATAATTCAACACCCTGGTTGCCATGAAGGAATTGGCATAGAGGCGACGACCAAACTTGTCAAGGGTCCGACCCTCCCTGCCTGGCGGAACCGCCACAGAAACCCGGGAGGGTTGCGTCTTTTTGAGCGCAGACTCGACCAGTAAAGACTGGTGGGAGAGTTGAGCCTTCTCAAACCCTTTGGGTGGTATCGTCCTGTACTTTGACTCCATCTTAGACGGCACCGCTGTGACTGCAAGAGGTGAAGTCAGGTTCTTAAGCAAGGTCTGATGAAGGACCTTATTCAGGGGCAGCCGAGGAGATTCCCTTGGGGGGAGTAGGAAGGTCCTGCTCCTCGAGGAACTCTTTAGTATATTGCGACCCAGCCATGAGGTCCAGGCCCAAGGCACGCGCCATGTCCTGCACAAAGCTGGAGAAGGAGGACGGCCTGGCAGGCGGGGAGGGAGTTCTCGACCTCTCCGCCAAACAAAAGGGGGACGCCTCGTGAGAATAACGTGGCTCCCTACCGGACCCCGAGCCCCATAAGGCCAGATCTAATGGTCTCGAGGGGGTCAGGGAACGTCTCCGCCTCGAAGAACCCCTGGGAGACGTCCCAGGCGTCCGAGGGACCGAGGCACGCCCCCTTTTCCTCGGCGAGGAGTCACGAGAACCCCCTCTCGCAGGGGAACGGAGAAGCCTCGGGTTATCGAGACGAAGCTCCGAAACCCGCAAGGCCTCGCCCTCGAGCGGCGAGGAGCGATCACGTCGCCGAGGAGAGCCTCGCGAATGCTTCGGCTTCCTCGGGCGACGCCTCGCCCGAGGAACCCCGGGAGGACCTCGAGGAGGAAATTCGTCTCACTCTGCGTACCTTGTCCCGGGGCCGTACGCTGCTCTCAGGCGGGGCCCCCGAGGTCGAGGGCAAGGTCGAGGCCGAGGTCGGAGGTGCCCCGGTAGCCGAGACCGAGGGAGTCAAGACCGAGGTCGGTGCCCCCGAGGTCAAAGCAGTCGAGGTCGCAGCCCGCTGCAGTTGTTCGAGGGCGCCAGACAGCTCCGAGGAAATCAATGCTCGGAGCAGGTCCTGGAACGTCGAAATCCCGACCATGGTAGGCAGGTCCGAGGCCGGGGGATGCTCCCTGGAGGGCGACCTCGGTCTCGAGTATTCCCTCGGGGCATTAGTGGCCGGAGTCCTGGGCGGGGCCGAGGACGACCCACCCGCCGCAGAGGAGCTCGAGGATGGCTTCTTTGATGACCCTGGAGTCGGGGATGGAAAAGAGGACTTACCCGAGGCAGGTTTGGTCGCAGGCGTCGGCTTCGAGGTCGAGGTCGAGGGACGCGGCGAAGCCGAAGGCGCCGAGGCCGAGGTCAAGGCCGGGGCCGAAGCCGAGGCCAACGTCGAGGCCTTCCCGGGCGCGGAGTCAACTGCGAAAAGCTCCGCCATCCTGGCACGGCGTCGACGGAAAAGGTGGCCTGAAAGGTGGAACACCGATCGCAGGAATTAGTCGGATGCTCGGGTCCAAGGCAGAGCAAGCACCACCGGTAGGGGTCAGTGATGGATAGTAACCGCTCACACCGGGTGTATTTCTTAAAGCCCGTCAAGGGACGGGACATGAAAAAGAAAATGGGCCGGGAACGAACGATGTCCCGCGGCCGCGGCTTCCGGGAGCCCCCGGAGCCGAACGGAAGAATAAACTTTTTTTTTTTTTTTTTCCCGACGATAAAACGATGGCAAAGAAGGAAAAACAACAAATAAAGCACAGCGACCGAGCTAAATCACCCAGACGCGGTGTCAGAAGGCAGAAAAATAGGAGCTCAATTTCCACAGGGCTTCTGGCTCCGCGGAAAAAACTGAACTGGGGACCACGAGGTGGGATGTGCCCTCTAGTGGGCAAGAAGGCATGCACATGCGTGGTGCAGTGTAGCAAACTTGAAACTTCAATCAAGTTTGCTTGAAAAGCTGTCCGCGCTGGGGCTCCATAGATGACGTCACCCACATGTGAGAATATGCTGCCTGCTTGTCCTGGGATAAGTTTAGATTTCAAAGGGAAAACCTGAAGAACAAGACAGCAGGCAGCAAGAAGCACTGTTCAGTGAATTCCTCTTGCCAACAGACCATGGATTTTTTTTTTTTTTTGGATGGGGGAAATGGGAAGAAGAGCAAGACTTTCCATCCTGTAATGGCAGCAGTGTCCAACTCCCAACTTCCCTCTGCATGCAGTCCAATTTTTTTTTTTTTTTTTTTTGTAACTGTTTATTTATAACAAGAGAAAAACATCTCAGCAAAACATCAGGAATATCCAACTACAATACAGGCCAATTTTTACAGCACATCTAAGGTTCCTCCACAACACACTGATTAGGTACTTGTCCAACAGGTGACAGCAAAAGTCCCATCATCCTTTCTGAAGACACACTCTTCTCTAGAATCAATAGGAAATTTAAGTTTTGAGCTGAAGAATTTTCTCTCTACTTTTATAGGTGAGCTAAATATGCTGTTTCTCAAAATTCAAAATGGAAACACTAGGATTAAAAAAAAAAAAAATCAAGTTCATGGGACATGTCCTCCACAAGTCTTATTTTTGTTCTATGTCTGGTCACTATTAATTTTTGCAAACTATAAGCCTTTTTGGTGAACATTTAGAGCAGTGTTTCTCAACTTCTCCAAGCCGTACCCCGTAAGTCCAATAGATATCAATTGAGTACCCGCGCCCAAACTCTAATTGTAATGCAATTTCTTCCATCCATTTTTCATACATCTATCATAATAAAACCCTAAGCTCGCATGCGCACTTAC
Source organism: Geotrypetes seraphini (assembly GCF_902459505.1). Lineage (NCBI taxonomy): Eukaryota > Metazoa > Chordata > Amphibia > Gymnophiona > Dermophiidae > Geotrypetes > Geotrypetes seraphini. The sequence continues at coordinate 64,050,660 of NC_047090.1, read as the reverse complement.
AAGTTCGTGATCCTTGCCTCCATGATCTGTAGCTCCGAGGCAGTGTTCGACGCGTTCAGCTGGAGCCTGCGGCGGTTTGTGTGGGGTGGACCCTTTTCCTTTTGGTTTAATTTCGGCGGACAGCAGAGGCGGCGGACCGGGGGGGGGGGGTGTTTGAAGTGGCGGTAGGTACGGGGGGGGGCAGGTTTTGGCTTCGGCGCTGGAGGGAGGCAGGAAGGCAGACTGGCTTGCTTTAGCGCGGCAGATAGGGCGGGAGGTAGGCTGGAAGGCAGTGAGGGGGGACAAAGGAAGGAGGCACTGGGGGCACTAAGGACATGGGAAGTGGCATTAAGGACATAAGGAAGGAGGCACTGGGGGCACCAAGGACATGGGAAGGAGGCACTGGGGGTAGTAAGGACATAGGAAGGGGCACTAAGGACATGGGAAGGGGCACTAAGGACATAGGAAACAGAGTATGACGGCAGAAAAGGGCCGACGGCCCAACAAGTCTGCCCACTCAAGAACTCTCCCTCCCTCGAGAATCCATCTATTAAGCATTCCTCTTGAGCGACCCCACCTGTCTGTCCCATCGTCCCTTGAAGTCTAGCGTGTTACTGGCCTCGACTACCTGACGTGGAAGACTATTCCATCGATCAATTATCCTTGGGCACTGGAGAGGGTGAACAACCTGTTTTTATCTACTAAGTTTATTCCCTTCATTATCTTGAATGTTTCGATCATGTCCCCTCTGTCTCCTCTTTTCAAGAAAGAAGAGGTACAGTTTCTCTAATCTCTCACTGTACAGCAATTCCTCCAGCCCCTTAACCACTCAGGGGGAGGGGGAGGACAGAGAGTATAAAGTTGAACTCATGGAAGGAGGCACTGGGGCACTAAGGACATGGGAAGGAAGGAGGGAGGGAATAGAAAGAGACAATTGTTGGGCCTGAGTATAGAAAGCGGTCAAGGAGAGAGAGAGAGAGAGACAGAAAGAAAGACACAGACACATCTACTCTAGCACCCGTTAATGTAACGGGCTTAAACACTTGTACACAACATAATCTTAATGCATAATGGCAACCAAAACATTTTAAAAAACACAAAGCACACTGTACACAGAGAAAATGTTAGTTATCATTCATATTTGGGTTTTTTCAGAGGTCAAGGCAGATGACTTTAAAATATGCAATGTCACCTCAGTAACTATAAAAAAATAGACAAATATAGTGCAAAATATAAACAGCAGATATAAAGTCTCTCAAAACTAACACATTTCGATCACTAAATTGAAAATAAAACCATTTTTCCTACCTTTGCTGCCTGGTGATTTCATGTCTCTAGTTGCACTTCCTTCTGACTATGTATCCAATATTTTTCTTTCTTTCTGCCTCCTGCATGCTTCCTCTCCTCCAGACATCATTCCATTCCCCAGCCAACATCTCCCTCTGTCCCTCCATGAGTCCAACCTTTCTTCCTCTCTCCTCTACCTCCATAGGCAACATGTATTCCTTTCTCTCTCACTGTCCTTTTCTCATTCCCTCCCTTGCTGCAAAGGGAGTGAGTAGAGAGAGTTATCCAGTATGCATCTCTCCCACTCCCTCTATTGTCACATCCAACATTTCTCCCTTCTTTCCACCAGTCCAACATCTCTTTCTCTCTGCCTCCTGCTCGCTTCTTCTCCAGTTCTTATTCCCTCCCCCAACCAATATTTCTATCTCTCCTTCCATGAGTTCAACTTTTTACTCTCTGCCCTCCCCCTTCCCCTGAGTGGTTAAGGGGCTGGAGGAGTTGCCATACAGTGAGAGATTAGAGAAACTGGGCCTCTTCTCTCTTGAATAGAGGAGACAGAGGGGACATGGTCGAAACATTCAAGATAATGAAGGGAATAGGCTTAGTAGATAAAGACAGGTTGTTCACCCTCTCCAAGGTAGAGCGAACGAGAGGGCACTCTCTAAAGTTAAAAGGGGATAGATTCTGTACAAACATAAAGAAGTTCTTCTTCACCCAGAGAGTGGTAGAAATATGGAATGCTCTTCTGGAGGCCGTTATAGGAGAAAACACCCTCCAGGGATTCAAGACAAAGTTAGACAAGTTCCTGCTGAACCAGAACGTATGCAGATAAGGCTAGACTCAGTTAGGGCACTGGTCTTTGACCTAAGGGCCGCCGCGGGAGCGGACTGCTGGGCATGATAGACCACTGGTCTGACCTAGCAGTGGCAATTCTTATATAAGAACGTGTTCTTTTTCTCCTTCCCTCCTTTCTGTCCTCCCCAACCATCTCTCACTCTCTCTCTCTCTCTCTCTCCATGAGTCCAACACTTTATGCCTCCTGAACGCTTCCTCTCCTCTGGACCTCATTCCCTTCCCCAACTAACATCTCTCTCTGTCCCGCCATGAGTCCAATTTTTCTTCCTCTCTCCTCCATCCCTATTGCCAATGTCTCCCTCTCTCTCACTGTCCATCTGTCTTGAGAGATCCAGGAATCTCTCCCACCCTCTCTACTGTCACATCCAATATTTCTCCCTCTCATATCATGTTAAGCATTTCTCACCACTGCCCACCAGCCCTATGCCCTCCTTCTATCACCCCTCTCCAGCACAATACCACATCTCTCCCTCCATTACTATGTCCTTGCATCGCCTTCAATCTTCCCCCTTGCATTCCCTTCAATCTGTTCCTCTGTTCTTTCTCCACCACCATATCCAACATTTCTCCCTTTCATCCTTCTATTCCCCATGCATCTCTATCTCACTCCTCTCTCTATGCCCAATTTTCCTCTTCCTTTCCCCATGTGCACACTCACTCGCACACTCATGCCCAACAATTATCCCTTTCTATTCCCTCCCTCCTATGTCCCATATTCATGCCCCCTCACTTCCATCTATGTTGATTTTGTGACCCCTCCCTGCACATAAGTAGCTGCCCGTCCGTAGAAGCTGCCACGGCCTCCGGGGATCCCACCTTCCTACTCGCCCCCTGCCACGGCCGGGGATCCCTCACTGCACACCCATCCCCCACCCCCGAAGCTGACCCAGTTCTTGTTCGAGCCGTACTCGCTCCTTAAGTCTTCAGCGACACTCCTTGCAGGGATGGTACACGCAGCGATTCACAAGCTGCACGTGGCTGACCCACAAACAATCCTTCCCTCCGACGTCGGAGAGAAGGTTTCCGGGTCAGCTACTTATGTGCAGCGTGCAAATCGCTGATTGCACCATCCCTTTAAGGAGTGCTGCTGAAGACTGAAGGAGCGAGTGCGGCTCGAACAAGAACTGGATTGGCTTCGGGGGTGGGAGATGGGTGGACAGGGAGGGAGGGATCCTCGGTAAAGGTAGGGGTCGGGCAGGAAGGCTAGATCCCCAGCCGCAGCGGCTTCTATGGACAGATAGAAATACCCTCTGCGGCAGCCAGGCCGCGTACTCCCAACAAGCAACCCGCGTACTGTGTATTCAGAAACACTGCTCTACACAAAAGTGGAAATAAAGAAGAAGTAGGGAACTGCAAGCCAGTAAGTCTGACTTCTGTGGTAAGTAAATTAATAGAAACACTTTTAAAACAGAGAATGGTCAAGTTTCTGGAATCTGGTGGCAACATGGATGCACTAGAGATAGGTCTGATCAATTTCTTTGACTCAGTGACTAGAGAATTGAATAGAGGGAGTGCGCTCGATGTGGTGTACTTAGATTTTAGCAAAGCCTTTGACAGTGTTCCACACAGCCATCTAATAAATAAACTGAGTGCCATTGGGATGGGCCCTAAAGTGAGAGGCTGGGTCAGAAACTGGTTGAGTGGAAGGCAACAGCGAGTAGTGGTCAATGGAGATCGCTCTGAGGAAAGGGACGTTACCAGTAGTCTGCCTCAAGGTTTTGTTCTTGGCCCTGTTCTTTTTAACATTTTTATAAGCAATATTGCTGAAGGGCTGTCAGGTAAGATTTGCCTCTTGCGGACGATAGCAAAATCTGCAATAGAGTAGGCATCCCGGATGGTGTGAATAACACGAAGAAAGACCTAGCGAAGCTTGAAGAATGGGTCTGAAATTTGACAGCTAAGAAATGCTAAGAAATGCAAGGCCATGCATTTGGGCTGCAAAAACCCAAAGGAACGGTACAGTTTAGGGCAGGGGTGTCCAACCTTTTGGTTTCCCAGGGCCGCATTGGCTGAAAAAAATGTTTCTGGGGCTGCACAAATGCGCAAACGCTGCAGCAAGACAGAGGAGGGAGCCAGCAAGACAGTAAACACCCGTGGGCAGCAGAGGAAAACACTGCATCGCCCTTGACTGGGGCCGCACCAAATACTTCATGGGACCGCAGGTTGGACACCCTGGAGGTTAAGAATTTATGTGCACGACAGAAGAGAAGGACTTGGGTGTGATCATATGTGATGATCTTAAGGTGGCCAAACAGGTTGAAAAAGTGACAGTGAAAGCTAGAAGGATGCTAGGGTGCATATGAAAAGGTATGACCAATAGGAAAAGAAGTATTGATGCCCTTGTATAAGACTCTGATGAGACCTCATTTAGAACAGTGATTCCCAACCCTGTCCTGGAGGAACACCAGGCCAATCGGGTTTTCAGGCTAGCCCTAATGAATATGCATGAGAGAGATTTGCATATGATGGAAGTGATAGGCATGCAAATTTGCTTCATGCATATTCATTAGGGCTAGCCTGAAAACCCAATTGGCCTGGTGTTCCTCCAGGACAGGGTTGGGAACCACTGATTTAGAATATTGTGTATAATTCTTGAGACTGCACCTTCAAAAAGATATAAAAAGGATGGAGTCTGTCTAGAGGAAGGCCACTAAAATGGTGTGTGGTCTTCATCATAAGGCATTTGGGGACACACTTAAAAGATCTCAATATGTATACTTTGGAGGAAAGGCGGGAAAGGGAGATACGATAGAGACGTTGTGCACGCTATTAGCAAATGCTGCCCAGATGGAAGTTGGTATTGGCTTTGAATCCCTGAAGAAACCATCGAACGGTTGGTGAAACAAGATCTTGAAGGAGGAATTGCTGGCCTGTCGCCGTTGATTATGCTGCAACCTTAAACGCCATTGAAAAGAAGGTTTTTGCTACTGGCGAAGCTGGTTTTGTTACAGCGAAGTTCTGGCGCCAGAGCTAAGTTTTTCTTTTTCTATCTTTCATCTGTTGTTGTTTAAATGCCTTTAAAACTACCTTTAAAACTATAGGCTTTTTTGACAAACTAATTATAATTATAAAATGAAAACTTAAAAATATTTAAAAAAAAATTATTTTCTACTGTGCACAGTAGTGGGTTTTAAATCTCTCTAGATCCCTACATTCTTTTGGTGTGAGTTTTTTGCTAATGACAAAAACAACGCTAGCTTAAAAATCATCAGTGATTGCTACGTGATATAATAATTGAGGCTTTTTCTCCACCTTTTTGATTGAATGTAAGATCTGAGAAATTGAGTCCACTGCTGGTGAGTGACATTTTCATAAATTATTTGTTTTACAGTCACTACGATTTATTTATTGAGACGTTTAAATACCTACGTGGCATCAATGCGCATGAGTCTTTCATTTGAAAGGAAGCTCTGGAACGAGAGGGCATAGGATGAAGTTAAGAGGTGTTAGGCTCAGGAGTAGTCTAAGGAAACACCTTTTTACAGAAACTGTGGTAGATGCATGGAACAGTTTCCCGGAAGAGGTGGTGGAGACAGACTATGTCTGAATTCAAGAAAGCGTGGGATAGGTGCATGGGATCTCTTATAGAGAGGAAGAGTTAATGGTTACTGAGGAAGGGCAGACTGGATGGGCCATTTGGCCTTTATCTGCCATCATGTTTCCATTTTACACACAGAAAAGCAGTATATTAAGTCCCTTCCCCCTTTATCTACATGACAGAACATATTCTGACTTGTGGAGGCATATTCTGATAAGGTTGAATTTTAAACAGGCATGAATTAAGAAAGGACTTCAAGGCATAGACCTGGCACTAAATTATTAAGTAATTATTTATGTTTACCCAGCATCTATATATATGCAACACTTACTACTTTTACAATAGGTTTACCATTGCTTTAAATTACCCTCTTGGGGATCGCACTTAAACAATGAACATAGTAATTTACCATATTTTCACTGTTTCATCAGAGACAGCAAATACCACTCATACTGAATCTTACTGACTGCAGATTTTGCCAGTTAGATTCTGTTAACAGAGACTTTCAAACAAAATATCTTGAAAAAACAGGAATTACCTGTAAATGCCCTGCAATGACTCGCCCATCTGGAAATAGATAATTTGCAACAATGCAAACGGGCTTCTCTATTCCTAATGACTTGCAGTGCTCTTGAGCTTCAAGGCAAGCAAAATTGTATTTAGATTGAGGCCGGCCGATTACAGACAGCATTCCGCTCGGAACTGCATCAGATGCCTGCTGCATAGCCTCTGCCCGGACTTTCACAGCATACAATGCTGAAAGACAGATATATAAAAAGAGAGAGCAAAATCAGGTGAATTCAATAGCCATTATTGGACTTAGAATAATTGGTTAAAATTCATATATCACTATTTAACAATTATAACACTGTTTTTCTTGTCTTTTTTTGAACAGTGCAAAAAGCACAGTTACTTACCGTAACAGGTGTTATCCAGGGACAGCAGGCAGATATTCTCACATATAGGTGACATCATCCATGGAGCCCCAGTACGGACAGCATTAAAAGTGTCGTATCACTAAGATATTAGAACTTCGTGAGTGCCTTCTCGCCTGACGTAGGCTCACCGTTCCTCAGTTCTGTAAGCAATCTAAGAAGCCAAGCAGGGGAGGTGGGTGGGTTGTGAGAATATCTGCCTGCTGTCCCTGCATAACATCTGTTACAGTAAGTAGCTGTGCTTTATCCCAGGACAAGCAGGCTGCATATTCTCATATGTGGGACTCTCTAGCTTACTATAATGGGATGGACGGAGGGTTGGCCATTAAGAAAATAAATTCTGCAATACTGCTTGGCCGAAGTGACCATCCTGTCTGGAAAAAGATTCCAGATAGTAGCGAGACGTGAATGTATGAACTGAGCACTAAACTTTACAGATCTCATCAATAGGAGTGAAACGTAAGAAAACAATAGAAGCTGCCATAGCTTGGACTTTGTGTGCTGTTACACGACCCCCAAGTTGCAGCCCAGCCTGAGAATAACAGAAAAAGATACAGGCTGCCAACCATGTGGAAATAGTTCTCTTGGTCACAGGCTGTCCCAACTGTTAGGATCAAAGGAAATGAACAGTTGATGAGATGTTCTATGTGACTTAGTCCACTGTAAGTAATAAGGTTGACTAACAGTTACCACAGTTGTAACCTCAGTCTGCTTCTCCTCCACACAGGCAGAAGTGGGGAGCACTGAGCACCAAAAGTCACCAAAAACCACACACATACACACAAAAAAGATATAGTCAAACCTCGGTTTGCGAGTATTTTGCAAGACGAGAAAAACACTCGGCAAACTTTTGACTTGCAAACTGAGTGTTGACTTGATTTGCGAGCACCCCTCCCCGATAACAGGCATCTCTCCCCTCCGCTTGGAAAGGCCCCCTCGCTCGAACCGCCCCCCCCTCGTGAACCGGCCTTCCCGCCCGAACAACTTAAACTTACACCCCACCCCCCCACCGTCTGGCACCGGCACGCAGTCACAGATCGTGCCGGTGCCTAGAAGATCTTCCGGCTTCTGCCTACCTTGAGCATGCATCTGCGCATGCTCAAGGACTTCTAATTCTCCCTCTCGCCGAGATTCTGGCCTCAGGGGGGAGAACGTATCAAAGCAAGTTTCCATTATTTCTTATGGGGAAACTCGCTTTGATAAACGAGCTTTTTGGATTACGAGCATGCTCCTGGAACGGATTATGCTCGTAATCCAAGGTACCATTGTATATCAGATCAGAAAGACTCCTTCTGGCTTACATGCAGAAGTTAAAACTGAAGAGGTCAGCAGAGTCCTCTGGTAAAAGTGGAGGTGTTGAAAAGCTGGAATGGATTCCTTCTGCATGGCTCACAAGCATGTCTGCCCAAAACACACCTATTGCATTAGAATATCAGTTACATGTATTTTTGTAGTTGATCAGGCCCAGATTCTCAAAATTTTAACGCTGTTGCTAAACTGTTTTCCAGCAGTTTAGCCTGTAAGCAGTTTAGCAGCAGATTATCAAAAGGGATTATCTCTGTCTTTAGCGAGGTTTCTAGCCGTCTCTGACACTGACAGGTAAACGGGATCTTCAACATTGAAATGAGTCCTCCGGTGGATTTTTAAAAAAATGCCGGAGCCATTTTCAAAAAGCGGCATCAGCTTTTGGCAACAAAAATAAGTGACTGGTCTAGGGGTGCTGGTCAGAGTGTGCTAGAAAAGCCTCTGTGTTGTGATACAGTGGTAGAGAGCCTATTCTCTCTGCTGCATCACAACACTCCTTCCCTGCAGCGGCGGCGAACACAACACCCCCCCAAAAGGCGGCAACCTCCCCCCCCCCGCAGCATGAGATATGCCCAAGTCTCTCCTACTGCACTAAACTCCCTGTGTGACCCGACCCCCCCCAGTGAGAGAGATGCCCATTCTCCCCTGCTTTCAAGTGACCCCCCTCCCCCGTCTCCTCTCCTTTACCTCAAAATAATCCGGAAGGACGTGGACAAGCTCCTCCCAGCTGCTGTATTGTCTAAAATGGGCCTTCCCCTTCCCTGGTTTCCCAGGGTCCAGGCCAATCGGAGCCTTAGGACCCTTCCCGATGCATCCCAAAATGAACCGGAGAGAGGAAAGCCCATTTTAGATGATGCAGCAGCTGGGAGGAGGGTGTCCATGTCTCTCCGGATCTATTTTAAGGTACGGGGGCTGGAGGGGGGGCACTTGAAAGTGGAGGAGAGTGGACATCTCTCCTGCTGCAGGGGGGGGGGGTCGCAGTCAGGATTTTTGGGCAGTAGGAGAGTGTGGGCATCTCTCCCACTGTTGTTAGACTCAATTAGGGCACTGGTCTTTAACCTAAGGGCTGTCGCGTGAACGGACTGCTGGGCACGATGGACCTCTGGTCTGACATAAGAACATAAGAACTGCCATCTCCGGATCAGACCTTCGGTCCATCAAGTCCGGCGATCCGCACACGCGGAGGCCCTGCCAGGTGTACACCTGGCGTAATTTATAGTCCACCATATCTTTATATGCCTCTCTTAAGGAGATATGCATCTAGTTTGCTCTTGAAGCCTAGGACGGTCGATTCCGCAATAATCTCCTCTGGGAGGGCATTCCAGGTGTCAACCACTCTCTGAGTGAAGCAGAACTTCCTGACATTAGTCCTGAACCTGTCCCCCCTTAGCTTCATTACATGTCCTCTAGTCCGTGTCAAATTGGACAATGTAAATAATCTTCTCTGCTCTATTTTGTCGATTCCTTTCAGTATTTTGAAGGTCTCGATCATATCCCCACGCAGTCTCCTTTTCTCAAGGGAGAACATTCCTAGTGTTATAAGTCTATCCTCGTATTCCAGTTTCTCCATACCCTTCACCAGTTTTGTTGCTCGTCTCTGCACCCTCTCCAGCAGTTTTATATCCTTCTTTAGGTAGGGAGACCAATGTTGGACGCAGTATTCCAAGTGTGGTCTGACCATTGCCCTATAAAGCGGCATTATAACTTTCTCCGATCTACTCGAGATTCCTTTCTTTATCATGCCCAACATTCTATTTGCCTTCTTTGCCGCTGCCGCGCATTGTGCCGACGGCTTCAGGGTCCTATCTATCAGTACACCCAGGTCCTTTTCTTGTTCACTCTTCCCCAGAGTTGCACCTGACATTGTATACTCGTATTCCTTATTCTTATTGCCTAAATGCATTACCTTGCATTTCTCCACATTGAACTTCATCTGCCATTTCTCCGCCCATGTTTCTAACCGACACAAGTCGCTCTGGAGTTCCTCTCTATCCTCCTGCGATCTGATTGCCCGGCATAGTTTTGTATCGTCTGCAAACTTGATGATCTCACTGGATGTTCCTTCCTCCAGGTCATTGATATAAATATTAAAAAGGATCGGCCCAAGTACCGAGCCCTGGGGTACACCACTAGTCACTTTCTCCCAGTCAGAGAACTTCCCATTTATGCCCACTCTCTGCTTTCGGTTTTCCAGCCATTTGCCTATCCATCTTTGTATATCTCCCTCTATGCCATGGTTTTGTAGTTTCCTGAGAAGTCTTTCGTGTGGAACTTTGTCGAATGCTTTCTGGAAGTCCAAGTATATTATGTCCACCGGCTTCCCACTATCAATTTACTCGTTCACGGTCTCAAAAAATTGGAGTAAATTCATCAAACATGATTTCCCTTTCCTGAATCCATGTTGACTGGGTTTCATCAAGTCGTGTGCGTCCAAGTGCCGGACTATGCTATCCTTGATCAGTGCTTCAACCATCTTGCCGGGGACAGACGTAAGACTCACAGGTCTATAGTTGCCCGGTTCCCCTCTCGATCCTTTTTTGAAAATTGGCGTGACGTTCGCTATCCTCCAGTCGTCCGGTATCTGTCCAGTTCTGATTGTCAGGTTTGCAAGTTTTTGCAATAACTCTCCGATTTCAACCTTCAATTCCTTTAAGACTCTCGGGTGAATTCCATCCGGTTCAGGGGATTTGTCACTTTTAAGTTTGTTGATCTGATAGTATATCTGGTCTAAGTCCACTTCAACTGTGGTGAGGCTGTCTTCTATTTCTCCTGCAAACACTTTCTCCGCTTCAGGTATTGTTGAGGTGTCCTCCTTCGTAAAGACGGACGCAAAGAAGGAATTTAGTTTGTCTGCGATTTGTTTATCTTCCTTGATGTACCCTTTTCTTCCCTGGTCGTCCAGGGGTCCCACTGCCTCTTTTGCAGGTTTTTTCCCTTTCACGTATCTAAAGAAGGGCTTGAAGTTTTTGGCCTCCTGGGCTATTTTTTCCTCATATTCCTGTTTGGCATCCCTCACCGCCTTGTGACATTTCTTCTGATCATCTTTATGTTTGTTCCAGGCTTCGGTTGTCTTTATGCATTTCCATTTTTTGAAAGAGTCCTTCTTTTCTTTTATGGCTTCCTTCACCTGTATGTTAAGCCATGCCGGTTCTCTTTTGCTCTTTGTTCTCCGATCTTTGGAAATCCTCGGAATGTAGAGATCTTGTGCTTCTGTGATAGTATTTTTCAGTAGGGACCATGCCTGATCTACCGTTTCACTGACCCAGCAGTGGCAATTCTTATGTTCTTATGTTATGTTTTTGTCTTTTCGTTGACAGCATTTTTTTCTGCGCATGTGCCCATCATTATCACCAGCAATGGGTACATGCAAATTTAGCAAATCTTCACTGCTGCCCGCTGACCTTATTTGAATGCATGATTTTTTGAGAATGTCTTGGTTTTTTAGTTTCACTATCAAAATGGCTGCATTAGCAGACCGTTGCTTTTTAACACGGGTTTTAGAGAATCCTGCTCTCAGTATGTATCTAGAGCAGGGGTAGGGAACTACGGTCCTCGAGAGCCGTATTCCAGACAGGTTTTCAGGATTTCCCCAATGAATATGCTTGAGATCTATTTGCATGCACTGATTTCAATGCATATTCTTTGGGGAAATCCTGAAAACCCGACTGGAATACGGCTCTCGAGGACAGGAGTTCCCTACAGGACAGGGTTAGCTAAATAGGAGTCACAGTTTTATTATTAGAGTGCAAAACAGTTATTTTATACACATCTTTACCCTACCACACACCTAGTGATGATTACTCGTATTAGTATTGACCTCAAACACACACACACCTAAATACCTCCTGTTGTGATACAATTTACCACACCCTTCCCCACTGAAATCTCTCATATATATGAGTCTGAGCTGCCAATAACAAAGCATGTACTTTTCAACTGCTGCTATACAAAACTGACTCCATCCCCTCATGCTGAATAAAAACAGTCTTATTTGTTGATAATTAAGCATCACTAGCTATAACAAATATTAATTTTCACAACTAGCATACCATTTTCAGTACCAACTATTCAAAACTATGCTTTTTCTGTATAACTATGTATAAGTTCTGTTACATCTACATAGCAGTCCATTCGTTAAGTGATCAATCCCCAGCCATGAACTGGCTTTGCAGAAGTGTGTCACTCACAGCTTTCTCTACCTCTCATTTTCAGTGGAGTGGAGTGCCCTCTTCAGTTTTTCCTGCTGCAAGTGAACTGTGCAGTTGTTTCTGATCTGTTCAGTTTTTCTTATTTTTCAACAGCCCTGGAGGGAAAAGCAGCAAGAGTGTTCCCTGACAATGCCACAGCAGTAGCGTATGTGAACAGATAGGAAGGCACCAGACATGCTCCCTTATGCCTGGAGGTTCAGAAACTGTTCCAGTGGGATAAAACCCATCTACAAGCCCTCTCTGCAGCTCAAGTAGCCGGAGTGGAAAATGTTAAAGCTGACTTTCTCAGCCGGCAGTCTCTAGACCCAGGGGAATGGTCTCTCTCCCAAAGGGTGTTTGAACTCACTGTGCATTGCTGGGGCAGATCAGTACTGGATTTGATGGCTTCTGCCAAAAACTCGAAAGTAAAGAGTTTTTTTCAGTCAAAGAGAAGAGCCGGAAAGCTTAGGGTTGGATGCATTAAAGGAGTCCCTTATTGGACAAGGGCTGAATTATGTTTTTCTGCTTTGGCTCATTGTGGGTTGGGTCATCCGCAGGATTGTGACTCATCAAGGACTCATGATTCTAGTTGCCTTGAACTGGCCTTGCTGACCGTGGTATGTAGACCTTGTGCATCTTCAAAAGGACAGGGATCTCAAGCTCTCAGTTCAACCACAGCTTCCCAGTCAGGGACCAGTCCCCATGGAGAATCCAGAGCGCTTTGGTTTTACAGCATGGCTCTTGAGCAAAACAGCCCTAGTTCGCAAGGGCTATTCAGAAAAGGTTATTGCTACTCTACTCCGGGCTTAAAAAGCCTTCCATAAAGTTTGGTGGAAAATGAATTCCATAGGGTCAGAGCAGTGACTGCAAAATTAGATGTACGTGAGGCTGGAGTAGCTCTCCGTAGTGTTCCTTCCTTCCTGCTGAAGGTTGTATCAGATTTCCACATCAACCAAGAGGTTCATCTACCTATTTTTTGACCCACAGGATCAGGTAAGCAGGATAAGATTTTACAGAAACAATGTGCGAAGGGTTTTACTTCACTACCTGGAAAAGACCAATGAACTTTGTCCGTTTGACCATGTTTGTGCTAACCAGCCAGTCCAGACGGGGTATACCGGTATCCAAAGTCTCTATAGCCAAATGGATTTGCATGGCCATTTTGTCGGCATACATCGTCTGTGGCAAGCAGCCATCTGTTTCTCTTTCGAACAGGTGGGATCTTGGGCAGTTCCTCCTGCAGAGATTTGTAGAGCAGCTACTTGGTCTTTTCTCCATGCCTTTACAGGTTTTACAAAGTGGATGTGGCAGCTCTGGAGGATTATTCTACAAAAATAATTTCTCATCTATAAATATCCTTATTAAAAAAATAAATTAATAAATTACTGAATAGTGCTCAATGATAGCCTAACTCAAAAGCATAGAACACGGGCCTCTACCAGTTCAGGCTTGTATACATCATCGCACTCCTCCCTTCCTGCCATAAACTAGCTAAAGCTCAAAAAAATGACTAAAGTTCAAAAAATATAACATTCAATAAATATCAAGCAAGGGGGGTACTTATCTCTACCGAAAACTGTGTAAAGTCCCGGGCCTCAACTGCTGCTAATCCAAAGTGCTCAGTGCTTCAAATTCAAAAAGTGCTTCGTGCTTGAAATACAAAAGAAAAAACCAAAAATATAAAATCCACAAAGTATCCAATCTTGTCTAAATACAATCCAAATCATTAAAAGTTCATCTGCAATGTCCTGCTTATCTTCCAAAGCTTCCTCCTTCCTCGACACAGTATGTGTAATACGATATCCTTCAGCACAATACGTGTTTCCCCTTTGGCTTTCTCAAGAGGAAGATCTGCTTCACACTTCTAAGAAAAACGGCAATATATAAGAAAATAATAAAAAACATACATATCTTTTAAATAACCTATAAATCTTTTACTAAACTTTACTTCTTACTCATACTGAAACAGCTTAAAAATGGGAAAAAAGATTCCACTTCGGGTTTCATTGCAGCATGCCTGTTTATAAACACTCTTCATTCAACATCATGGGACTCCGTATTACTGACGTATTTTAAACTGATTGGGCAAACCAAACCTAGCAGCCCAACAGCCACTCCACTGCCTTATTCAGTCCTTTGGAGGCAGCTGTATCCCAGGAGTAAATGAGTCGTTGTTCACAATTAATTAGCTGATGAGTAATATTGCCACCATGCCTATTATGCAGTTGTTTACAAACTTAAAATCTGCTTCCCGATGATGTAGCCTATACCAGAGCTCAACCAATGGGGCTTCTTCTTTTTTGTTCCGTAGACAGCTTAGATGTTCAGCTATCCGTAACTTAATAGCCCGTCGGGTTTGCCCTATGTACATTAAACCACACGGGTATATGATGGCATATACTACTTGCTTAGACATGCAATCAGTGTGATCATATAACTCAAAATAGAGATCACTATGGGGAAAACGAACTCTTGTAGTTACTATGGCATATTGGCAATAAACACATTTTCCACATTGATAATGGTCCCGATGGGTATCAGCTAAAGAACTGGAAGACTTAAAATGTTTTATTATTTCCCCCAAATTCTGCCCACGCTTATAAGCAAAGCGAGCCAAATCATTAAATTCAGAATGATAACTCAATATACCCCAATGTTTTTGGATAACTGTACGCAGCTGCAAAGTTTCAATGGAGTATGGAAGTACACAGGTTAAAGCACTTTGTTGTACTGTCTGAGACTCTCAATTAAACCACTCTCTATGCACATTAGAGGTGCGCTTACTAAATGTTTGAAAACAGCATATAAGCTGGATATATGGGAGTCCCTGGACGTCGTGTACTTGGACTTCAAAGCGTTTGATAGCGTCCCACACCGCAGGTTATTGATCAAGATGAGTTTGATGGGATTAGGTGAAACATTAACTGCATGGGTTAAGGACTGGCTTAGAGGTAGACTTCAGAGGGTAGTGGTAAACGGTACCCTCTCCGATGCGACGGAGGTGATCAGCGGAGTACCGTAGGGCTCGGTCTTGGGCCTGATCCTATTTAACATCTTCGCAAGAGACTTGGCTAAAGGGCTTCGAGGTAAAATTACATTATTCGCCGATGATGCCAAACCATGCAACATAGTAGGCAAAAGCACAATAGACAAAATCACAATGCTCGACAAAAGCTCAATGCCCGACAGTATGACGCAGGACCTACTCCTGCTGGAGCATTGGTAAAAGACTTGGCAACTAAGTTTCAATGCCAAAAAATGCAAGGTCATGCACCTTGGTAGCAAAAATCCATGCAGGACTTACACCCTAAATGGTGAGATCATAGCAAGGACTGTAGCAGAACGTGACTTGGGGGTGATCATTAGCGAAGACATGAAGATTGCCAACTAGTGGAGAAAGCTACATCCAAGGCCAGACAAATCATGGGCTGTATCCATAGAAGCTTCGTCAGCCGTAAGCCCGAGGTAATAATGCAGTTGTACAGATCCATGGTGAGACCCCATCTAGAATATTGTGTACAATTCTGGAGGCCACATTATCAAAAAGACGTGCTGAGAGTTGAGTCGGTTCAGCGAATGGCCACCAGGATGGTCTCAGGACTCAAGGATCTTCTGTATGAGGAACGGCTGGGTAAGTTGCAGCTATACTTTCTCGAGGAACGCAGAGAGAGGGGAGACATGATCGAGACGTTCAAATATGTCATGGGCTGTATCGAGGTGGAAGAAGATCTCTTTTTTCTTAAAGGACCCTTGGCAACAAGAGGGCATCCGTTGAAAATCATGGGAGGGAAATATCATGGCGACACCAGAAAATATTTCTTCACCGAAAGGGTGGTTGATCGCTGGAATAATCTTCCACTACAGGTAACTGAGGCCAGCAGCGTGCCAGTTTTAAGAAAAGATGGGATTGGCATGTGGGATCTCTTCATGGAGGAAGTTAGGGGGTGGGTCATTAGTGTGGGCAGACTAGATGAGCCGTGGCCCTTTTCTGCCGTCATTTTCTATGTTTCTATGTATTCAAGCCTGAATTGGTAGAGGCCCATGTTCCTATGCTTTTGAGTTCTTAGGCTATCACTGAGCACTATTCAGTAATTTATTAATTTATTTTTTTAATAAGAATATTTATAGATGAGAAATTCTCTTTTTGTAGAATAGTTAAATTTTACAGAGGATTTAGAATTATAATCTAATACTCCGATTAGATTTATTGTGTTTCTACAGCTCTGGAGGATGCCACTTTTGGGTCTTCAATCTTGTGGGCAGGCTCCTCTGTCCCACCCTAGACATGAGCCATTGTTTTGGTACATCACCTAACATAAGGACTCCCGTGTAGATGTAACAGAATGAAAGATTCGATTCTTACCTGGGTAATCTTCTTTCTGTTAATCTGCACAGGAATCTGTAAGGCCCATCCTCACTATTTCCTAATTCGTTTTCTACCTTGGATATTTCTAAATTCCAGAACTGGAGTTCATCTCCTGTCAGTCATATGGCTAAGCATAAAGAAATCCTGTATAAGTAATTTGTTGAGCTTCTGTCTCCACTGATATTAGTGCTTGTTGCACACAGCAGGTTGGTTCACAAGTTATAAATGCTTGTTAATCACTGTTCTTCTTTTTATAAGTTACAAAGCAGAACAGATATGTATGATGTTTGCAAGGAAGTTCCCTGTGCACCACCTCCTTTATATTCTATTCCAGTGGAGATTGATTGTTTTGAAGGAGATACGGAAAGCTGTGAGTGAGACACTTCTTCAAAGTCAGTTCGCGGCAGAGGATTGATCACCTAACTTGTACAGACTCCTGTGAAGATTAACAGAAAGACGATTATCTTTCGTTGTGAAATACTAATAGGAATGTTTCTACAATACCTTCCGTAAAATCCATGGCCCCAGCAAACACCAAGGCTGCAAACTCCCCAATGCTGAAACCTGCAGCAGCAACACATTTTTCAATAGCCTAAAATAAAGAATAAAATACTCATACACAAAAGAATAAAAAACAGATTTAAAAATACTCACACACCCTACCTAGGATTTTCCCACTTGTGTTTTGGCCCTACTGTACAGCTCCTTCATTTGATCTTACCGATAGGTTTCATATTCAGTTTTTTCTTTTAGCTTTTCGGCCTGATAGATCCTAAGTCTGTGCTCTATTTTCAGTTAAACTTAGGAGTGTAAATTTTTAGCTCAAAATTCATTTAATTTATAATCTTGAAGGGGGGAGGGAGGGTTGTAAGGAGTTATCAAAGTACATAAAATGACAATCTTTTCCAACCCCTAGAAATAAATAGGATTCAACAACTTGCGACAACAAGCAGCATTATTCCAGTGGCCCAGAAGCATCAGCCCAGAAAGCTGCAGCCCAATGCTCCTAAGCAGGCAGAGCAACCCCCTGTCTTAAGCACCATACCCTCCAAAGGCTCCAGTCCCTCGCTGGCTCTAGACCCACAGCCCCCAAAAGGCCTCAGATCCCAAAAAGGGCATATCATGTAGATTATTTGTGTTCCAGTGTGGTCTTTGAGCAAGAGCAATGGTCGGTCACTCCTGCTCAGTCTAGCACCCCATCATCAAAATGGTGCCCCTAGCTTAAGCTGGGGTTGATCTGCCAGGAGCAATAACAACCACATTCAAAAGCTGGCAATAAATTACCATGATTTATAATTCCTAATGCAACTTGTACTGTGCACTAGGAGTACACCAGAAGTAACATTAGGATATTTTATATAGAAATATGAACTGATTAACATGCATTTGTATGTTTTGCATTTCATTACTATGTAGCCCATGGCAATTAAATATGTTCCAATAAGGTGCAAATAATACGACTTAAAGCCCTAACGCAACTTGATCACTTCCTCCTTAAACATTATACTTATAAATTTAGGTCTGTCATTCATTTGCCAAGATTGGTGGTCTTAATCCATTTTTAAATCGGGGCTATTTTGGGTCCAAAATGGCTGAAGGAGAGAACACAAATATTTTCCTTCTTGGGGACATTATACCATCAATGCTTCATCATCCATTCCTATCAGAACGCCTGGCCTTAGTCACACATGCAGAACACAGATAGTACATTTATACTGTTGTCCTATATTTGAAGAGGAGCTAAAGTAAACAAATGAAAGATGTCAGGCTATGCATATTGTGCAATACCAGAGAATTAGAAAGAAATGCATTTCTTCCTCAAAGTGCAAAATAAAAACAGCGGATGTAAATTCTCAAAACCGTTGCGAAACATGTTGGATCCGCAGCTCCCAGGTCAAATCAAAGTTGAGATGAATTTAAGTTAAGTATAAAATTTATCGTTTGAAACATATTTATATTTTGGATACTGAAGATGAAAAGTTGAAATACAGTGGTGCCTCACACAACGAACTTAATTCGTTCCAGGAGCAAGTTTGTTATGCGAAAAGTTCGTTGTGTGAAACGCGTTTTCCCATAAGAATACATGTAAAACAAAATAATTCGTTCTGCAGCCCTGTTGTCCCATAAGAATACATGTAAAACAAAATAATTCGTTCTGCAGCCCTACATTTCCCTCCCTCCACCTCACCTTATATGCAGAGTTTGCCAGCTTTCTTTTTCACCCAGCCGCACGCTTTCAAAAAGCTGTGCACGCGCAGCTGCTGGAGTTGATCAATGTTCTCCTCTCCTGCAACTTCCGGTTTCCGGTTGCGTCAGAGGAGAAGATTGAACAACAGAGCATGCGCGCATGTGCTGCTCTTTGAAAGTGTGTGGCTGGCCGAAAAAGAAAGCCGGAAAACTCGGCATCTAAGGTAAGGTGGAGGGAGATGATGGAACACTGCATTCAGACAGGAGGGTGCTGCTGTTCCCGGCTCACATTAGGAAGCGGCGAGAGTAGTTCCGCCCCCCCCCCCGGGCCCCTCGGGCGACTTCGTTGTGTGAAACGAAGTTCGTTATAGGGAGCAAGACAAAAAGTTCGTTATGCGCAGCGTTCGCTGTGCGAGGCGTCCGTTATGCGAGGCACCACTGTATTTGAAAAGAGTAAAACTAATAAATAATGAATTTATAAAAAGTAGAGATGAATTAAGGCCAGTGAGAAATATATTACACAGTAATTCCTGTCAGATACAAAATTCATTATCAAGGGCGGAGGAGGTGTTTCTGAGGCCTACATACATCTTTGGCACCGATTTTTCACATTCACAGTTTTCTTCCATTTTTCTGCCTCCTTCTCAAATCTATCTAATTTTCCATTTCTCTCCCTTCCCCTGCAACCATGTGTACCATCTCCTCCCTCGCTATTCCTTTCCCCACCCAACCCCCCACACATCCACCATCTCCTCAAATCCAGCACCATCCCTACATGCTTTCCCGTGTCCCTGTCCCTATGCTCTCTTCCTATACAGCATCTCTATTGTGTCTTTTTTCCTCTCCACATCCAGGATCTCTCTTCTTTTCTTCTGTATTTCTGCATTCCATGGTAAGCAGCCCACCCCCAAGGTCTGACATCACTCACTCTGCCCCTCCCTCCCCACCCCCCTGTGCTCTCTGCTTCCTCCCCACATGCATTCCTTTTGCTCACCCACAGTTTTAAACCTGACTCTCTATCCCCACTGTTCTTTAACCTGCGGTCCGCGGACCGGTGCTGTTCCGCAGGAAATTTCTACCAGTCCGTGCAGGGCTGGCTGGCAAGATTGCTGCTGCTGCTAAAGCCGACAGGAAATGGTCTTTCCGACGTCAATTCTGACGTCCTGGGGGGCGTGGCTTGGACGCGAATTCTGATGGTTGGGTAAGAGAGTAGCTCCGTGCAGACAAGCTCTATTTATAGAAAATACTACAAAAAAATTAAAATTTAAAAAGAAAAAAACCTGGAAATTAACAGATTATGGCGTCTAGCAAACAGAACAAAGGTGATTCGGGGGCAAGAGGATCCGGTACAGGAAGTAATAAGAGATCAAAACCGGAGCCGGGCACTCCTCCTTCAAAAGTCCCGTTGCCATCAGATGAAAGCCCCGATGTTATGGAAGAATTGCGGCAAATTAAAGAAATTGTATTAGATAGCAACAAAAAATTACAAAAAGCTATCGACGATGCAGCAGTGCTTACTAAAAGAGTGGATGTGACGGAAAACAGAATAAATATTTTGGAAGACAACAACTGAATCTGGACATGAGACAAAGCAAAATAATATGGAAAGAGGTCGAAGAAATTAAAAGGGACCTTGAAGACAGCCGGAACCGCGAAAGAAGAAATAATTTTTTTTTTGATTTATAATATTTCTTTATTGAGCAAATTCAGCAACGTACAGAACAAGAAAAAGAAACATACAGCCGCAGCTCCCATTGAAGTGCTAAAACAAGGCAACCAGGGAGCTCAGAAACAATACAACAGGAGAGCGCCCAGGCAAAAATGCTAGAGTGCCCAATACATGGTTTTGCCAGAATACCCCGCCCCCCCCCCCACACATCCTAAACCCCCCAACCCCCCACTCCCCCAAAGATACCCCCCCAAACCCAGACCCGTGTGATTAGATGGTAAGACAAGAGAAAACTGACCAAAAAGAAAGAAAAGTGGAACAAGACCAAGAGGAAAGAGAGACGAAAGCAGATAACATAGAGAAAACTGCAGCACCCAACTCCCGCCCACGTCACCACAGCTGACAGGGTTAGCAGTTCAGCAACATACTCCGCTCCCGGTGCGGAAGAGACAACCAATACCCCTCCCACACACCCTGAAATTTGGTCCACCGGCCCTCGTCCTGTCTCCCCACCATCCTGCGCTCCAGAAGCGCTAAGTCATATAGGGACAAGTGCCACTGGGAAAAGGAGGGAGCATGGGGAGCCCGCCAAGAAATTAAAATGGCCTTCTTGGCTAAAAGGAGGGCCTTGAACACCAACATCCGCTGCCCAACGGAGCAATGAGAGAGAGCCGCTCCATCATAAAAAAGGACTATAGAAGGGGTGCATGCAGGCAACGGAGGAGAGATAGAAGACAAAAAGGTCCACACTTGCAGCCAGAAAGCCCGTATCCGGGGACAGTCCCAGAACATATGTCCCAGGGTAGCAGGACTCACAGGGCACTTGGGACAACAGGCCTGAGCCGCAAAGCCCGCTCGATAAGCCCTCTGTGGGGAAATATACGCTCTGTGGAGGAATTTATATTCCTGCTCCCTATGGAGCATATTGCAGGAGAGAGCACGCAGGAAGACAAAGCAACGAGAAATCAAGGAGGACAGGATAGTGCACCCCAGGTCGGCGCTCCACGCCCCAGCCAACATGTCCGCCCTCTCAGTGGACAACGGTGACAATAGCGCAGTAACAAAGTAACTCAGGCGCGGGGCCGGATCCTCCCACAAACCCAAACTCAATCCAAGACTCTGCGCCACCGAGTGCCGCAAGGACGACTCTCCGAGACTACGAACATAATGACTAAGCTGTAAATAACCAAATGCATCCACGTGATCCAAACCGTAGAGGGACACCAACTCAGCAGGAGAAAGAAGAATCCCCCTCTCAGTGAGCACATCCCCCACTCTACGGATCCCACGTGCATGCCAAATCCGGAATACTCGGCTGTCACTTCCAGGACCGAACTGCGCGTTGCCCACTAAGGGCAACATTGGTGTTGCACTATAATTGACCCCCAAGCGTTTGCAAAGCTGTTTCCAGATACATCTCATATATGACCACACCACATGACCCCTCTGTAAAGAGTCTAACCGAACCGACGGAGCATGCAACAAGAACAATCCCGAGACAGGGGACAGGAAGTCCCTGTCCACAGAGAAGGTCAAAAAGGAGGAACTCTCCAGACACCAATCCCGAATCTGGCGTAAACCACAGGCCAAGTTATAAGCGCGAAGATCTAGAAGACCGAACCCCCCCTGCGCCTCTGGCAGCATCAGAACGCGAAGGGGCAAGCGAGGACGCCGTCCCCGCCACAGGAAAATCCGCAAAGCACGGTACAGCTCCTCCAAATCCCTATGTCTCAACCAAATTGGCAAAGTCTGCAACAAGTAGAGCCACCATGGCACAATCATCATATTATATAAAAAGACGCGGCCCGCAAGGGAAACCGGCAGGGCACCCCATAAGCGCAGACTCTCGACAGAAGACCGAAGCAAAGGTCGGACATTAAGCTCATAAAGGCGCGTCAAGGTGGAGGGAATAAGAACCCCCAAGTATTTCACCTGAGCCGAAGCCTCCTTCAGAGGAAAGTCCGACCACAGGTGAGAGATACGCAGATGGAGAGGGAGCGCTTCCGATTTAGATACATTGAGTTTGAGGCCCGAGAGCTCCCCAAACTGCCGAAACAACTCCAGCAACAAAGAAAGGTGCGAGACCGGGTCAGACAAAAGAATCATGATGTCATCCGCAAAGGCCAAACTACGCAGGGAGGAAGCTCCCACCTCCACGCCCTCAAGCAACGGATGATTGCGGATACAAAGCAACAGAGGTTCCAAAAATAAAATATAAAGCAAAGGAGACAGGGGGCAACCCTGCCGAGTACCCCGCCGCAGGGAAAAAACCGGGGAAGCTACCCCATTGACAATCACAGCAGCCTCGGGGTTAGAGTATAGAGCACGAAGAGCGTTCAGATAATAGCCAGTCACCCCATAGCGGAGTAACAACGGGAAGAGGAAAGCCCACTCAACCCTGTCAAAGGCTTTTTCAGAATCAAAACTAATGGCCAAGGTAGGCTGTCGCCGAGAATCACAGTGGGCCAGAGCCAGTAGAAGCTTCCGAACATTATGACCTGCCTGACGGCCCTTCACAAACCCCACCTGGTCCAGTCCCACCAGTGAAGGGACAAGCGGGGCCAACCGATTAGCCAGCAGCCGGGCCAGAATTTTAAGATCTACGTTGATAAGCGAAATGGGCCTATAAGACCCCACCAAGAGAGGGTCCTTCCCCGGTTTAGGCAGCACAGTTATCAGCGCCCGATTCGAACCAGGAGGAAAGGACCCCCCCTCCACCGCTCGCTCATAATACCGCCTCAACGGATCAGCCACAAACCCCTGCAAGAGACGATAAAATTCCCCGCCAAAGCCATCCGGACCCGGGGATTTACAGAGAGGCAAGGTTTTAATAACCCCCAAGACCTCCTCCCCAGTAATAGGGGAGACCAAGCTCGCACTGTCGGTCTCCGAGAGCCGAGGCAAGGGCAGCGAGTCAAAGTACGCCTGAATCGCAGAGTCCCGGTCCACCACCTCCGCCGAGTAAAGAGAGCTGTAAAAAGAAACAAAAAACTGTTCAAGTTGAGGCTGGGCTGTGACCAGCTGCCCCCCAGCTCCTCTAAGGGAGGTGATGGACGAGGACCCCCTCCGCGCCCTAGTCAACTGCGCTAACATTCTTCCCGGGCGATTACCAAACCTATGAAGGCGATATTTATAATAGAAGAGCGACTTGTGTGCCCGTTCATGTAAGAGGGCATGGAGCGCCGCCTGGGCCGCCTGAAACTCATGTTTGTGGGATAGAGTGGGAGAATGTAATACTAGAAGCCTGCTCTCCCGCACTTTACGCTCGAGAGCTAATATCTTTGCCGCCATCCGTTTCCTCCGTCGGGCACAGTAGGCTATCACAGCTCCACGGAGCACCACCTTGGCTGCCTCCCAAAAAAGAGCTCCGTCATCTGCATGCACCCCGTTGAACTCAACATACTCCCTCCACTGCACTTCTAGATACTGTTTAAAATCAGGGTCAGAATAAAGTGCTACCGGAAAACGCCAGCGCCCACCCCCAGCAGGGGACCCATCAGCAAGACCAAGGTCCATCCAAACCAGAAATAGCCAACACCCCAATCTCAGCCTGATGTACTGCATAGGAGGAGCGGGAGAGAAAAACATAGTCTATTCTAGAGGAGGAATCATGCACTTTGGAAGTATGAGTAAAATCCCTCTCTCCAGGATGAAGGGTTCTCCATACATCTACCACATCCAAAGCCTGCAGCCAAGCACTCAGCCCGTTATCCGACCTCCCAGAGGAACGAGAAGGCCCCCTAGAAGAATCCAGGACAGGATCCAGAATAGAGTTGAAATCTCCCAGAATAATCAAATGGGTCCCAGGTAACAAGGACACCGACAGGATCACCCCCAGAAGCTTCTTATAAAAAGACCGTTGGGCAGTATTGGGAGCATACACTGACAGTAAGAGTACCGGGCGCTGGTACAATGTACCCTGGACCAGTACATAGTGACCCTCCGAGTCGGAAAGGACCCGAGAGTGAACAAAAGGGATGGACTTATGTAGCAGGAGAGCCACCCCGGCCTTAGCCTTAGAAGAAGAAGCAAAATAACATTGTCCTACCCATGACTGCCTCAGCTTACCATGTTCTTTCTCGGAAAGCTTAGTCTCCTGCAGGCCCACTATATCTGCCCGATGCCGGGCTAAATGCTGCAAAATCTTGGTTCTCTTTATCGGAGAGTTAATACCCGACACATTCCACGTCACACATCGCACTCCCCTCTTAGGCGTCATTCAGAAGAAAACCAACATGGTCTACAAAAGAAAGGAGTAGAAAACTCCTGCCGAGAGTCCCAGCCCTCCTCCCGACAGCCACCCATCCAGCACGCACACACAGACCTCCCACCATCAACCACACCGATCCTAGTCCCCCACCCCTCCATCCACTATCCCTCTTCAACCCCAACTCCCCCCTCCCAGACCCCCCCGCCCCACCCTAGCCCAACTCCCCCTCCCACCCTCCCTACCCCCCTCCCAAACCCAAAGTCCCCCTCCCATGCCCCCTCTGATACCCCAGCCCACCACTCCAGGAGAGGGTACACCAAGGGCCCAAAGTCCCTCCCCCCTCAACCTCCCATACAGATACCAAGCAGTACAAAGCAAGAAGGAGAAAAGGCAAAAGCCAAGGGGCAAATACCAGCAACAACAGCAGGACCCCATAGGGAAAGAGCATCTAAAGGAAGAATAAACGCAAAGTCTCACCCCTGCAGAACACAACAACAATCTAGCTCAAAGAGCCAGAGAACAGTGTCCAGAACAAACCAAAGTGACCCCCAAGAAGGAGCCACTACACAGAGAGAGCCAAAATAATATGAGCCATCATGTCTCAAGGGGAACACCTCCAGGATCTCACGGGCGCTCCCCCACTCATAGCAGACAGGAACCACCAGCCACTGTCAGGGTCCCTCAAGTGCTCGGCTCCAGATCAGGATACCACAGAAGAACCTGAGCCCGGGCGGCCTCGCTGGTTTCAAAGAGAAAGGGTTGACCCCCATGAAGCACCCGGAGCTTGGCAGGATATTGCAAAGTGAAGCGCAGCTTTTTCTCGGTGAGTTGCTTGCAGACAGTCGAGTAGCCTCGGCGGAGAGATGCCACCTGTGCAGAATAATCCTGGAACATCAGGATACGCTGGTTCTGGAACTGTAAATCCTTTTTCTGGCGATAGGTGCGAAGCAGAAGATCTTTGATAGCAAAATTGAGGATGCGGAGGATCACCACGCGCGGCCTGGTCGAGCCCTCCTGCCTCCTGCCCAGCCGATGTACCCGTTCTATACGCAAGGGACCCAGGCCCCGCATAGCCAGCAACTCGGTCGTCAGCCATGCTTCTAGGGTAGGCAGGAGATCTCCATCCGATATTGTTTCTGGGACCCCCACCAGGCGCAGATTATTTCGTCTGGAGCGATTCTCCAGATCCTCCATCTTCTCCTCACATTGCCCCACTTTGCGCTGTAGTTGCTGTATCTCTGCCTGCATAAAGGTAATGGTGTCCTCTGCAGTGCTGATCCTCTGCTCAGCTTCAGAAACGCGATTGTTGAACTCAGCCACGGATGTAGAGAGGGTTGCTATGGACTCCTGTACTTTATCCAAGCGCGTCCCCAGCGCCAGCACGACTGCCTCCGTGAGGCGCGCAATCATGTCCGCCCCTGCTGATTCAGCAGCGTCTCCCGAGCCGGCCATTTTGCCTTCCATGCCAGACCCCGATTTCAATCGTTCGCGCTCCTTTTTACCCGCCTTCGCCGCCATGTCTCCACTCCCTTTTTGTACAAATTTGTCCATATAGCCCCAAGGAGTCGGGAGAAAACGCTTGGTGGCGATTTTACTCGCTGAATCTGGGTCCGGGAGGCCGAGGCAGGGGAAGAGCAGCGGAGCTCAAGGAAAACGCGTCTTCCCTGCTCTCGGCACGGCCACGCCCCCCCCAGAAGAAATAATTTAAGAATCATAGGAATGCCGGAAGGAGTAGAAAAAAACGATCCTATAACTTTCCTGGAACAATTTCTACCTAAAGTGCTACCATTAAAATTCAAAACGGCGTTGGAAATCGAAAGGGCACATCGGATACCAGCACAGAAGAAAACTTCACAAACGGGTCCAAGAACTTTAATTTTTAAACTTCTGAGACATCAACAAGCGATGGAAATTTGTCAATTAGCCAAAGAGAACAAAAATCTCAGATGTCAGGATGCAAAGATACATATTGTCCCTGATTTTGCGAGGGAAACTGCATCAAAAAGAAAAAAATTTCTGGATATGAGGCCCCAATTGAAATCGCTAGGGGCTAGATACGGGCTCCTTTATCCAGCAATAATGAAAATCACAATTGCAAATAAAACTCAAAATTTTTCAGATCCTAAAAAGCTACAAGAATTTCTAGACCAACATGAACAACCAATGACATCATAAAAGTCATTTTAATGGGAAATTTCCTGGTCAATACTGAATATTTATTTATTTATTTATTTATACATTATTAAACTTTAATTTATATATATTGATCATATTAACAGAAATACAAACAAGATCTTCGGTTAAATCTTAGAATTTTATGAATTGGTTTCAAATTCCAACGGAATGGAATCGCACGTGCGTGTGCACAAGCATGGAACTATAAGACAAACAACGATCTTAGCAGACAAGGAAAAAACATAAAATAAAATTACATGACCTTGTTTTTCTTAAATGAAAAGTTTTACAATACTAGTAAATGAAAATATACTTGCATGTAAGATCGTGGTAATAATGGAGATTCAAAAAGGAAGTTAACACAGGATATGAATTTGTTAACCTTATGTGGGAGTGACATTGATTGGCTATATATAGACAGGAGGCGTTACTTAAAAGAGAGGAAAAGGAAGTCTTCAATAATATTACCAAATATATAGCGAAGTAAAAAGACAGTATAGGATTGGTTGAAAAGCACAGTTACTTACCGTAACAGGTGTTATCCAGAGACAGCAGGCATATATTCTCACATGTGGGTGACGTCATCTACGGAGCCCCAGCGCGGACAGCTTTTCAAGCAAACTTGATTGAAGTTTCAAGTTTGCTACACTGCACCATGCATGTGCATGCTTTCTTGCCCACTAGAGGGAGCATCCCCACCTCGTGGTCCTCAGTTCCATAACCAGCAAAGAAGCCATCCCCGGGGAGGTGGGCGGGTTGTGAGAATATATGCCTGCTGTCCCTGGATAACACCTGTTACGGTAAGTAACTGTGCTTTATCCCAGGACAAGCAGGCATGATATTCTCACATGTGGGTGACCTCCAAGCCAACCAAAAAAAAAGGGCAGGTGGGAGGATGGCAATTTAGGAAAACAGGTTACGTAACACCGACTGGCCAAACCGGCCGTCGCTTCTGGACAAATTGTCCAGACAGTAGTGGGAGGTGAACGTATGAACCGAAGACCAAGTGACAGCTTTACATATGTTCTCCACAGGAGTAGACCGGAGGAAAGCAACAGAAGCTGCCATAGCCCTGACCTTATGCCCCGTGACTCGACCATGGAGCGTGAGACCAGCCTGAGCGTAGCAAAAAGAAATACAAGCCGCTAGCCAGTTGGACAAGGTGTGCTTGGAAATAGGATGTCCCAGCCGATTAGGATCAAAGGACAAAAACAATTGAGGAACCTTCCGATAAGACTTGGTACGTTGGAGATAAAAAGCCAACGCCCTCTTACAGTCAAGCGTGTGAAGCGCCGCCTCACCAAGATGAGAGTGGGGCTTCGGGAAAAACACCGGAAGAACAATAGACTGATTAAGGTGAAAATCAGACACCACCTTAAGTAGAAATTTAGGATGGGTGCGAAGAACCACCTTGTCATGATGGAACACAGTAAAGGGCGGGTCCGCAACCAAAGCCTGAAGCTCACTAATTCGACGAGCAGACGTGAGCGCAAGTAAAAAGACCACCTTCCAAGTGAGAAACTTAGGAAGAGACTTGTCAATTGGCTCAAAAGGAGGTTTCATCAGCTGAGCTAAGACCACATTCAGATCCCAAACTACAGGAGGAGGTTTCAGAGGAGGATTAACATTAACTAAACCCTTCATGAAACGAACCACCAGAGGATGAAGAGAAAGAGAACGTCCCTCTAGATGCCGATGGAAAGCAGCAATAGTACTAAGATGCACTCGGATGGAAGTTGTCTTCAGCCCAGACTTGGATAAATGCAGCAAATATTCCAGAACCGAGGACATCAGAACCAAACTCAGGTCCAGATGGTGCGAGGCACACCAGGATGAAAATCTGGTCCACTTCTGGGAATAACAAAGTCGAGTTGAGGCCTTGCGCGAGGCTTCCAATACTTCCCTGACCGTCGAAGTCAGGGGGAAAGGAACCAAGCCGTCAGATGTAAAGACTGAAGATTGGGATGCAACAGCGAACCCCGACTCTGAGACAGCAGAGAGGGAAAAACTGGCAGAAGAGGCGGCTCCCTGGCACTGAGTTGAAGGAGGAGGCTCTGGATGACTTGAGATGAACCAACGTCCTCATGATCAGAGGGAAAGGAGGAAACGCATAAAGGAATCTCCCTCCCCAGTCGAGAAGGAAGGCATCTGCCTCGAGACGGTCCTGGGCGTACATCCGGGAACAATAGAGGGGCAGTTTGCGAGTCTCCGGGGAAGCAAAGAGATCCACCTGAGGGGTCCCCCAGCGGTCGAAGACCTCGCGTAGAACTCGGGAGTTTAGCGACCACTCGTGCGGCTGGAGAAGACGACTGAGTTTGTCTGCAAGACAATTCTTTTCTCCTTGGATGTAAACCGCACGTAGGAAGATGTTCTGGGAGACCGCCCATTCCCAAAGGCGGAAGGCTTCCTGGCACAGGGCCCAAGAACCCGTTCCCCCTTGTTTGTTTACATAATACATCGCCACCTGGTTGTCCGTGCGTACGAGGACTACCTGGTCGTGGAGCAGGTGGGAGAACGCTCGAGCTGCCAGAAAAATGGCACGAAGCTCCAACACATTGATGTGACACAGACGGTCCTCCGCCGACCATAGACCCTGGGTCCGCAGACCGTCGAGATGAGCCCCCCACGCGTACTCCGAGGAATCCGTGGTCAGGACCTTGCGATGCGGCGGAACGAGAAAGAGCAAACCCCCTGAAAGATTGGAAGAGTTCGTCCACCAACGGAGCGAGCGTCTCAAAGAGGGAGTCACTCTTATCGGGCAAGAGAGTGGATCGCACTCCTGACGCCATTGGGAGGCCAAGGTCCACTGAGGAGCCTCATGTGTAATCGGGCGAACGGAGTGACATGAAACGTCGACGCCATGTGGCCCAGGAGCACCAACATGCGATGAGCCGAAACTGCGGGCATCAGCGAAACCTGGCGACTCAATCGAAGCAGTGCCTGCAACCGAGGAGGAGGAAGGAAGGAACGGAGGCGAACCGTGTCCAGCACGGCTCCGATGAACTGAATGGATTGAGTCGGGCTCAACTGAGACTTGGGGAAGTTCACCTCGAACCCCAGACTTTGAAGGAAGATGATAGTCTGTCGGGTCGCTGAGATAACCCCCTCCCTGGTGGAGGCCTTGATGAGCCAATCGTCCAGGTAGGGAAAGACCTGCAGCCCCTGCGATCTCAGGGCTGCCGCAACCACCACCACACATTTCGTGAAGACTCGAGGGGACGAAGCCAGACCAAATGGGAGGACCCGATATTGAAGGTGCCAATCTCCCACTTGGAACCGTAAATACCTGCGGAAAGCGGGATTCACCGGGACATGAGTGTAGGCTTCCTTCAAGTCTAGGGAGCACATCCAATCCCCCTCCTCCAACAAGGGATACAAAACCGGAAGTGACAACATCCGGAACTTCTCCCGGACCAGGAACTTGTTGAGCTTCCAGAGGTCCAAAATGGGGCGTAAGTCCCCCGTCTTCTTTGGGACCAAAAAGTAACGGGAGTAAAACCCCGTTCCCCGTTGTTCTGGGGGTACTGGTTCCACCGCCCGTAAGCTCAACAAGGCCCTGGCCTCCAGAAGGAGAAGGGGAAGTTGGCTGCGGTTGCCCGGACACAATCCGGGGGGATGGTCCGGCGGCGTGGCTGAGAAATTCAGCGAGTAGCCCTCGGAGATGATCCGGAGCACCCATGCGTCGGATGTTATCTCTGCCCAAGCCACCGAAAAGGACCTGAGACGACCTCCGATTGGGAGGGGGTCCCATGATATTGCGGAGGGGGCCCGCCCCCATCCGCACAGCCCGTCAAAAGGACGGGGCCGGCTTGGACGCTCCCTGCGCCGGAGGTTTCGGCTGTCCCCCTCTACCCTGTTGGGGAGGGCGCCGGGCCGGAGGCCTAGAAAATGCAAGAGTAGACTTCTGCGGGTATCTCCTCGGGGGCGGCTGGAAAGATTTTTGCGGCGGGGCACGAGGTTTAGCACGGACCAAGGAGGCTAAGGAGCGCTCCTGTTCCGACAAACGTTTGGTCGCCCGCCTCCAAGGATTCATCAAACAATTCTGAACCCACGCATGGTAAATTGGCCAGGCGTTCTTGTAGGTTAGGATCCATATCGAGAGTACGGAGCCAGGCCAACCGGCGCATAGCCACCGCAAAGGCCGAGACCCTTGAAGCAAGCTCAAACGCGTCGTACACAGCATGGAACAGGTACAGCCGTAATTGAGACAAGTTGGACATGAATGTGGCAAACCCCTCGCGATGGGAAGCAGGCATGACCTCCCGATACTGAGGTAGGTCCTTCACCATGCTACGCAAATAGGAAGAAAACGTAAATGCGTAGTTGAGGACCCTGATGGCCATGAGGGAATTAGAATAGAGGCGACGACCAAACTTGTCCAGGGTCCTCCCTTCCCTACCGGGCGGGACCGCCGCCGAGACTCTAGAGGGTTGAGTCTTTTTAAGCGCCGACTCCACAATCAACGACTGGTGTGAGAGTTGAGGCTTATCGAACCCCTTAGATGGAATGGTTCGGTATTTGGACTCCATCTTCGACGGCACCGCAGTGATTGTAAGAGGGGAGTCCAAGTTCTTAAGGAAGGTTTGATGTAGGACCTTATTCAGGGGAAGGCGAGGAGTTTCCCTCGGGGGAGTAGGAAGGTCCTGCTCCTCAAGGAACTCTTTAGTATATTGAGAACCCGCCATTAAGTCGAGCCCCAAGGCTTTTGCCATATCCTGCACGAACCTGGAGAAGGAGGATGTTCTGGCGGGCGGTGAGGAGGTTCGAGATCTCCCCTCTGAACAGAAGGGGGAAGCCTCGCGGGAATACCGCGGTTCCCTGCCAGACCCCGATCCCCAGGAGGCCACATCGAGCGACCTCGAAGGGGTAGGGGAACGCCTGCGCCCCGAAGAGCCCTTGGGAGAGACTCCGGGGGTCCGAGGCACGCCCCCTCCGTCTCGGGGAAGAGTCTCTCGAACCCCCTCTCGCGGGGGAACGAAACAGGCTTGGGTTGTCGAGGCGGAGCTCCGAGACACGCAAGGTCTCGCCCTCAAGCGGCGAAGAGCGACCACGTCTCCGAGGAGAACCCCGAGAACGTTTGGGTTTCCTCGGATGACGCCTCGCCCGAGGCCGGCCCGAGGGCGAGGAGCCCCGGGAAGATCTCGAGGAAGAGGACGAGGATATCCTCCTGACCCGACGCACCTTGTCCTTAGGCCTAACGGTCCTCTCAGGCTGGGCCTCCGAGGTCGAAGTCGAGGGCAAGGTCGGGGTCGAGGGCGGGGCCAGCACCCGAAGTCGAGGGCACCGAGACCGAGGGCACCGAGACCGACGAGGCCTGGGCCTTCAAGACCGGCGCAGTCGAGGCCGAAGCCTGCTGCAGCTGCTCGATGGCTCCTGACAGCTCCAAGGTAATCAACGCTCGGAGTAAGTCCTGGAAAGCCGGGATCCCCATCATGGCCGGTAGGTCCGAGGCCGGGGGGGTGCTCCCTGGAGGGCGACCTCGGTCTCGAGTATTCCCTCGGGGCACTAGATTTGCCAACCCTGGGCTGGGCCGAAGCCGACCCACCCGCTGACGAGGAGCCCGAGGATGGCTTCTTCGCCGAACCTGGAGCTGAGGAGGGAAGCGGGGACTTACCCGAGGTAGGCTTTGTCGGAGCAGCAGGCTTCGATGAAGTCGAGGGACGCGGCTGGGGCGAGGATCCCGAGGCCGAGGCCGAAGCCGAGGCCGACGTCGAGGCCTTCCCCGCCGCGGGGTCTGCAGAGAAGAGCTCCACCATCCGGGCACGGCGTCGGCGGAGCGCTCTGGATTGAAAAGTGGAGCACCTCTCACAGGAGTCAGTAGGGTGCTCCTGACCCAAGCAAATCAAGCACCACCGGTGCGGATCGGTAATTGACAGCAACCGATCACACCGGGTGCATTTCTTAAAGCCCGTCAAGGGACGGGACATGAAAAAGAAAAGGGGCCGGGAACGAACGACGTCCTGCGGCCGCGGCTCCCGGGAGCCCCCGGAGCCGAACGGAAGAAATAAACTCTTTCTTTTTTTTTTTTTTTTTTTGACGATAAACGACGTGACTAGGAAGAAAAAACAACAAATAAAGCACAGCGACCGAGCTAAATAACCCAGACGCGGTGTCAGAAGGCAGAAAAACAGGAGCTCAATTTCCACAGGGCTTCTGGCTCCGCGGAAAAAACTGAACTGAGGACCACGAGGTGGGGATGCGCCCTCTAGTGGGCAAGAAGGCATGCACATGCGTGGTGCAGTGTAGCAAACTTGAAACTTCAATCAAGTTTGCTTGAAAAGCTGTCCGCGCTGGGGCTCCGTAGATGACGTCACCCACATGTGAGAATATCATGCCTGCTTGTCCTGGGATAATGAAGTATTTCCTGTTAGAGGAAGTACTTCCGTTTTGAATTTGCGTTTCAAGTATGTTTTCTTCCGAACGTATGTCTAACGCTTTAAATAATTCATTAAAAAAATTAAAAAATTTGAGTATGAAATTTATTATTTAGAGACGTTTCATTCTGGTTTGGAAATAGTATATTTCTTTTCGATTCCCACTTATGACCTAAAAGAAGGTAAGATTAATGGAAGAGTACTTTATAAATATAAGATAGATTTTGAATCATAAAACTTCCTCCAAGAACCATTAATTTAAATTATTGTCCAATACAACTTATACTGTGATGATAATTACAATATAATATAATTACTAGATAATAATATAATAAAATATATATAAAGACAAAGCTGGGATAAATATTATTGCAAATTTTAATGGAAATAATATAATTAAATTAGTCTAGTGTTAAGATAATATATCTCTTATATGAACTTCACTACATCAAAATTGAGTCTATGATTTATAGGCTTGGGAGGAAAAAAGGTTTTGCTAGATATAAGAAAAGTTTAATTGATAAATGAAATAATTTAATGGTAGTAATTAAGAAACATTATGTATTAGCTTGAGGGAGTTATTTTATACCTAACCTCAACCTGCGTATCCAAGTTTTCGTACTTAATTGGGGATGGGTGGGAGGGGATAGGAGGGAGGGACATAATGGGGGGTGGGTGTAAATGGGGATATCATAAATTATTTTGAATACTGGGAAAATTTATTAGTAAAAATCATTATTTTTTTTGTATTTGGAAAATTATATTATAAAAATATAAATGGATCTTAAAATATTATCTTTAAATGTTAATGGTCTGAATCACATGATAAAAAGGAAAAAAGCATTATTATTTTTAAAGAGGCAAAATGCGGATATATGCTTCATACAAGAGACCCACCTTTCAAATATTGAATCCAACAAGCTGATAGGAGGTTGGGTCAAGCATTGTTTTTTTTCACCAGCTATAGGGAAAAAAGCGGGTATTGCTATTCTAGTAAATAAAAAATGCTCTGCTTCATTCAAATTAAAAGCATCAGATATTCATGGAAGATGGGTAAATGTGGAAATGAGCGTGGGAAATACTACCATGACGTTGTTTAATATATACGCCCCTAATTCGAACCAAAATGAATTTTTAAGACTCTTCAACAATTGATTTTGCCACTGGCTACTTCAAATCTAATAGTAGCAGGGGATTTTTATGCTGTTATAGATCCTCTATTGGATAAAAACCCAAGTAGATTTATGAAATCTATGGGATTAGATAATTTGGTACAATCTTGCGATTTGACAGATATTTGGCGAATACTTCATTTTGATGGACGGGAATTTTCTTTCTGTTCTCATGTTCATAATTCTTTTTCAAGAATAGATTATATTTTTATTTCAAATAATTTGGCACATCAGGTGTCACAAGCTGCCATTGATCCAATCATTTTATCTGATCATGGTGGGGTCTGGATTGAAATTAAGATTGCAGATCAAAATACTAATAGACCAATTTGGAAGTTTGATAATACATTGCTTGCTGATCCAATATTTTGTGAGAATCTTCAAACAAAAATGAAGGATTATTTTCAATTGAATGATAAAGATGAGATCTCTAGGGATATATTATGGGATGCTTTTAAAGCATCAATGAGAGGACAAATAATTTCTTATTCGGCTTATCTTAAAAAACAGATTAAAAAACAATTTTTAAATTTAGAAAAAGAGATAAAAATTTTAGAATTAAAACTTATAGAAAAATGGGAATATTCTATTCAACAAGAATTGTTAAAACTTAAGGGTAAATATAATGAGATTTCATCTAAATTGATTAGGAAAGATATATTTTCTCAACAAGCTTTGTATTATGGTAACTCAAATAAGGCGGGAAGAATATTGGCAAATTATCTTAAAGCAAAAAAAAGGAAATCAAAATTAATTGCCATTAAAGATGAAAATGGTGAAACATTTACACAAATTGAGCCTATTTTAAAACAGTTCCTAAAGTTTTATAGATCTCTTTATTCTTCCGAGACTTATTTAGATAAAGAAAAAGATGGTTTAGAATTTTTGACAATGTTAGAGGGTCCAAAAATTCCTGAACATGTAAAACGAAGTTTGGAAGAGCCAATATCACTAAAAGAATTAGAAACAGCTCTGAAGTCCCTTAGAGTTGGATCCGCTCCAGGTGGTGATGGATATACGGTAGAATTCTATAAAACATTTCAAAATTTTCTATTGCCCTATTTATTAAATCTTTATCAATACCAACTTAATAAAGGTTCTATTAATGGCACTATAGCAGAATCTTTAACTATTGTTTTGCCAAAGCCAAATAAAGATCCCACTTTGGTTTCAAACTATAGGCCAATATCTTTAATAAATGTAGATGGTAAACTACTAGCAAAAATATTAGCCTTAAGATTGGCTAAAGCTCTCCCTCATATTATAGGTATGCATCAAACAGGATTCGTTGCTCAAAGACATTCATCTCATAATACCAGACTGGCATTCCATATGTTATACTTAACAAAGAAAATGAATGAGCCTACTTTTGCTGTTTCCTTAGATGCAGAAAAGGCTTTTGATAGAGTAGAATGGACCTTTATGTATCAGGCATTGGAATGGTTTGGTATAGGTCCTGGATTCATACAAATAATACAAACATTGTATAGCTCCCCTTCTGCTAGATTATATATTAATACTTTTTCAGAAAAATTTAATTTACAGAGGGGAGTTAGACAAGGTTGTCCCTTGTCTCCTTTACTGTTTGATATTGTTTTAGAACCCTTAATATTAGCTATCCAACAAGTAAAGGAAATACAAAGTATACCACATTCAGATAGAGAATATAAAGTATCTGCATATGCAGATGATTTACTATTGTATTTGAGGAATCCAGAATCTACCATTCCACATTTACTTGAGTTGATTGAGAAATTTGGAAAGTTCTCAGGATATAAGATAAATTGGAATAAATCAGAAGTTCTTCCATTAAATGTACACTGTACAAAAGGATTATTTGATGCATTCTCTTTTGTTTGGAAGGAGGAGGCTATTAAATATCTGGGAATTTGGATTACAAAAACAGTGGATGAAACAATGAAAAGTAATGAAAAAAGCATATTACAAAAGGTGACAGAAATGTGTGAGCAATGGAATCCTTTGCATTTATCTTGGTGGGGAAGAGTACAAACTGTTAAAATGATGATTTTGCCTGTAGTTTGTTACCAAATGGGGATGATACCAGTTTTCTTTCATGAATCTTTTTATAAAAAATTAAATAGGATTTTGACAAAATTTATTTGGCTTGGAAAAACCCCCAGAATTGCTTTAGTGTCGTTGCAAAGACCAATTGTGGAGGGCGGGGTAAATTTTCCCAATTTTTATAGGTACCATCAAGCCTATATTTTACGTCAAGGTATGTATTGGATCCTCCCAGAGCCCACTGATAATATTCCAGACTGGTTCTGGTTAGAGTGGAGACTTATGTTTCCCTTGCGTCTTAGTCATGTAGTTAGTATCAGAATGCCAAGGTTATATAAAGAACATAAAATATTTATGGATACTTGGAAAACTCTAAGATATATAAGTAATCTAACTCCTATTCCAATAAGTAAATCGATTTGGTTAAACCCCAAGATCAAGGTTGGCGGTTTTAAAATCATCTGGAAACATTGGATGATAGCAGGTATTCGTATTTTGGATGATGTAATACAAAATGGTAAGTTGCTGGAGTTTTCACAATTGCAACATAAATTTGATCTTAATAAGTCACAATATTTTAGATGGTTGCAATTGAAGCAATCCATTCAGGCAGGGTTCCCTGAATGGAAAAATCTTACTAATTATCATAGTTTGGAATTCTTATGTTTCAAGATGGATTCAACAGATCATAAAGCCGCACAATGGTATAAATTAATATCTGGATTTGTAAATAAAAAACCAAAAAATGGTCTTAGAGACATTTGGAGCATTGAGATAAAGCACCAAATTACTGCATCTCAATGGCCACGACTTTGGTCTTGGAGGTTAAAATGTACGGTGTCAGCATCCATGAGACAAACTTGGTTTTTTCTATTGCATAGAGCTTTTTGGACCCCTGTTCGTTTACAAAAGATAGATAGTTCTAGGTCTAATAGATGCTGGCACTGTCACGTTGAAGTCGGAACATTAGACCACCTTTTATTTTATTGTCCATTCATCTTAACATTCTGGAAGTCAATTTGGCCTCAAATCAATAGGATGTTAGAAAATCCGGTAGCCTTGACATATGATACTCAAGTTTATTCAAGTTTCAAGTTTATTATTTATTTGTTTAATCGCCTTTTCAATATTCAAGGCGATTTACACATTAATAAAGTTACAAAATAAAATAATTTTAAAATAATTAAAAACTGACAAGACTAGACGATAACTGAACAAACTAGAAACAAAAGGAAGGTAGGGGAAGAAGTTACAATGTAATTGAGCAAAGTGGGGAACCAAATAAGGAAAACACAAAAAGGATGGGATAAAAATAGTTGAATATGTGAAGAAAAGAGAAATAGAAACAAATGTAGTTGGATGATGTTAAAAAGAAAACTATAAATCAGATAACAAATGCATCGTTAAAGTAAAAAAGTTTTCAGTTTGTTTTTAAATTTGTCTAGATTAAGTTCTTCACGTAAATAGATGGGAAGAGAGTTCCAAGTTTGGCACAACTATGAGAGCAAGAAGTCAAATTTCGGCAAGCAACAACAAATTACTGTTTATTTTAACTGGAATAGCAATACAGCAAATAACATATAATTGGAAAAAACATGACATGTTAAACTACAATTTCTGGTGGAATTCTGTATGCCATATATACAAAATGGAACTCACAATTGCAACACAAACAGGCTATGTGAGTAAATTTCAAAAAGTCTGGGGACCGTTAACAGATTTCTGTAATGAATGATTAACTTTTCCCATGATAAGATATTTGAATAGAGGGGAATGGGGTGGGATTTTATTTCTGATTATTACATACTATATCAATATTTGAATGAATTTACAATAAAGTTGATTTTATGTATTATTGATTGGGAGGATTATTATATTCAATAAGAATTATATAAATATAGATTTCTTGCATAATATTATAACTTTATATAATATTAATTTTCTAAAGAAATGTTAAATTTGATGTTAATATATGAGTTAATTAAGTGTGTATATTCAAGTTTCTAATGAGCTTATTTGGAACACTTGTTGTAACATAAGAAAATGAATAAAGATTTATAAAAGAAAATTCTGACGTCCTGGCTGGCCCAGAACGTCCTCTCCGAGGTCAGAATTCACGTCGGAAAGAAGACTTCCTGTCGGCTTTAGCAGTAGCAGCAGCAGGGCGGTAAGATAGCAACCGACCCGGGGAAAGCAAGGAGGGAAGCTTTTTTTTTTTTTGCGTGACAGGGAGGGAAGGAGGTAGGCAGGCAAGCAGGCTGGCTTTGGCCAGGTAGGGAGAGAGGTAGACTTGGGTGGGTGGGTGGGTGGGAGGTAGGCAAGGAGGTGGCAGGGGGAAAGGGGAAGAGAAGAGATACCAGATTTAGGGAAGAACAGAATGAAAGATACTGGACTGTGGAAGGTGGGTGTGGTGCAGAAAGGCATGAGAGAGATGCCCAACAGGACCCCCAAGGTTCACAGGCATTGTGTTGAAGAAGTTTCAAGTTTCAAGTTTATTAGGATTTGATATACCGCTTATCAAGGTTATCTAAGCGGTTTTTTACAATCAGGTACTCAAGCATTTTCCCTATCTGTCCCGGTGGGCTCACAATCTATCTAACGTACCTGGGGCTATAGAGGACTGAGTGACTTGCCCAGGGTCACAAGGAACAGCGCAGGGTTTGAACCCACAACCCCAGGGTGCTGAGGCTATAGATCCAACCACTGCGCCACACACTCCTCTAGATATTTAAGCCTAGTGCTGAAAATCAGTGCTAAGCTCCTAACTTTTTTTTTCTCCGCCCTGAATCTACCATCCCATCAGCGCAGAAATTTAGCATAAGCCACTACAGTTGTTGGCTTCTTGGATCATAGAAGGATAAACTAAACACAACAAAAACCAAAGTACTATGGTTTCACAGCGACTTTCAAATACCCCATCCCCCCCAACCCTCAGGAACCACTCGAAAATACTCTTGAGTCAAACTCAACTCCACCTTATCTTATGAATTCCAAATCTCAAGCTTCACTAGGTCCTTCCTCATGTTTTCCACACCATCAGGGGTCTCAACTCTATTGCAGATTTTGGTATCGCCACAAAGAGGCAAATCTTACCAGTCAGCCTTCAGCAATATCTCTTACAAAAATGTTAAAAAGAACAGGCCCAAGAGTTGAGCCTTGAGGCACACCACTAGTAATATCCCTTTCCTCAGAGCGATCTCCACCGACCACTACCCTCTACTGCCTTCCACTCAACCAGTTCCTGACCCAGGTGTTAAGCTCAGCTGAGTCCAGGCCACCAAGCTTGGATGGGCCAAGATGTTAAACTTGGATGAATTAAATCTGAAACTATGTTAAGCTCAGCTAATAGGACCAAATGAGTTGAGCCAGAAAAGTTGGCAAAACTAGCTGAAGCCACTAGATACTATGGAATTTGGGTGACAATTGTTATGGAATAGCAGGTAGAAAGATTTAAATGTTTACCCACTCCTACCCTTGCTAAGAATTTTCAAGCACCACTCTGACCTCATGTGTAACTTCTTTAAATTAGCCCCTTTATTTTCCTACTCCTGTTACTCATCTATGGCCCCCCTTTTTACTAAGCCACAGTAGAGCATTTTAGTGCAGGCCAGTGAGGTAAATGCTCTGACGCTCATAGGAACTAAATGAGTATCGGAGCATTTACCTCACCGGCCTGCACTAAAATGCTCTCCCGCAACTTGATAAAAGCAGCTCTATATTTGCCTACATCCTATGCTTTCTATTAAAATGTTTTATCATGTATTATGTTGACATTGTAATATAGCATACTTTGTATTGTAATTTGAATATGTTTACTGCTGTAATTGTCTATTGCTTATGCTTGACTTATTCTTGCTGAACACCGCATTAACCGCCCCTTTTATGAAGCCGTGTTAGGCTTTTTTTTTTTTTTTTTTAATCACTAGCCATAGCGGTAAAAACTCTGATGCTCATAGGAATTCTATGAGTGCTGGAGTTTTTACTGCCACAGCCAGCGATCAAAAAGCCTAACGTGGCTTCATAAAAAGGGCTGGGGGTAAGCGAATTCCTTCAAAAAAGACAATAAATTCTAATAAATAAATTGGTGTCAATTAGCATGCACTAAACTTTAGTAAAATGACCCCATATTTTTTTGTGAAAAAAATATTCCAGGTTTATTTTAACCATATTCAGAAGGCTGCTTTGTGTCTCTCTAAACCAGGGGTATGCAGCCCCGTGAGGTATTTTGTGCCACCCCCGGGTGTTTACCTTCTTGCCGGCTCCCTCCTCCGTCTTGCTGCAGTGTTCGCTCAAAGCTGTGGTAAGCGGCTCCTACGTGCCTCCTGTGGCTGACCCAGAAGCGTTCTCTCTGATATCACAATGTCAGAGAGAAGGCTTCCAGATCAGCCGCGGGAGGCGTGTAGAAGGCACTGCCCGCACCTTTGAGCAAAAAAATGACAAGAGCAGGGAGCAGGCCTGAAGGTGAACACCTGCAGCACAGAAGGGAGGGAGAAGGATGTGTTGGGACTTGAGAGGGAGGGAGCACAAACTTAGGACAAATGATGAAGAAAGAAGGGAGGGGCATGAACTTAGGACACAGAATGAAGGGAAAGGGGGAAGGGAGCATGAGCCATAAGATGGAAGAATGGAGGGAGTGAGGGAAAGTGACGCTGAGGTGAGGGAAATAGAAAGGGAGAATTGGGTGTCTGAAAGAGGGAAAGAGATGGTGCACATGGGGAGATTAAGAAAGACGAGAACTGTTGGGCAGAGAAAGGAGGGAGGGAGAGAGAGAGAAATTATTGGACAGTGGTGGGAGAGGAGTGAGGTAGAGATGCATGGGCGCGGAGAGAAGGAGGAGAACATGCTGGGCCGCAGAAGCCTCCTTGACTGTTGGTTTTTTTTAAGTACAGAGGGGGGGGGAGTATTGTGCCAGATTGGGCGTGGGGGGAGAGCTTATGGGGCCAGAAATAGAGGACAGAGAGAGATGGTGGGAAATGGTCTGAAGTGAGAGAAGTTGGACCTGGGATGGTGTGGAGGAAGAGGGAAAGAGATATAGAAGGGAGAACTGTTAGGAAGAAGGGAGAAATGGTGGACCTCGGGAAGGGAGGCAGGTAGGCAGGGGGAGAGATGGGATGGGGGAAGCTGGGGAGAGAGGATCTGGTAATGGAAGGGAGAAATTTTAGGCCTGTGGATGGAAGGCAGAGAGATGCAGCATCTCTCTCTTTTTTTCCCTCCATTTCATTGTTCAGCATCAAGGGGGGGGGGGGGGAAGAAGAAAAAACAGAAAAGAGAGGGAGCAAAATTTTGGACCATGGGGATAGAGGAGAGATGCACCCATGGGAGGGCAGGAGGGAAGAGAGCTGGGATAAGAAAGGGGATGGAAAGAAAGGGACAGGGAGTTATAGCCTGACCAGTGGAGAGAGGGATGGGATTCTGAAAGTGGTGAGCCATGTGGATGAGGTCAAAAGGTAGATGACAAGAGAGAGAGCAGCGAGTACCAGTGATAGAAATGTGGTAATGGGGAGTAGATAGAAGGGAATAGGAGGTTGGGAAAGGAGTGAGATGGAAAATGGGAGAGTTAGGGACCGAGAGAAGATGGAGAATTGAGAGGTAGCTGAACATTTAAAAAGAAGGGTGAGAAAGGAGGCAAAAAAGAAAAGAACAGTTAAGAAAGCTGAAGGGGAAAAATCAATACGTTGGAGACAGGCATAAGAAGGAAATTGAACAAGAGAAGAAAATAATGGACAGCAGACACTGGAAAGAGAATTAAAGATAAACAAAAAGCAGAAAGAGAAACTGGGACCAAGATGATGGAAAAACAAAACATCCAATTAGGTAGAAAAAATGGTTTTATTTTGAATGTATTAACTGGAATATGTTAGCTTTGGAATATGAATCAGAAAGCCAATATCACACTGTTACTATATTGTGTTCTTGTTGCTGCTTGCTTCTTTTCCTTTATACGTCTCTTAGCAATTCAATAAAGCACTATTTAAATATAGCACCTTGACATATATTTCTCATGTGACCTCAGCGGCTACACTTGAGCGTCATATTTTATTTATAGCCCAAGCTATATCATAGCCATCCTCCTCATTGATTACTTCTTTTTCATTTCTTAATTTTCATATATATATATATTTTTTTTAAAAAAAAATAATTTGTGATATATAAACCATAAACAACTTATCTCAAAGTTGATACACTGAAATGAAAGAAATGTAATACTTGAGCTAGTGGGGATTCCCAAGCCCTGCCAACTGAAGACATCTTCCTCCAGTCTGACAACTGAAAATCTCCAAGCTTTGCAGCCAATGTCAATATCCTCAAGCTGCCACTACTTTTATGCATGCATGAAAGCCAGTGGGGAGGAGGGTAAGCAGCAGCACTGCAATATTGCTGTCAACTGAAGAACTTGGAAAGTTGAAGGGAGAGGAGGTGACTGTCAGTTGGTGAGGCTTGGGGGATCCCTACTAGCTACAGCAGGGGAGATGCTCATTTTGAGGGAGCCATAAGAACATAAGCAATGCCTCTGCTGGGTCAGACCTGAGGTCCATCATGCCCAGCAGTCCGCTCACGTGGCGGCCCAACAGGTCCAGGACCTGTGCAGTAATCCTCTATCCCCTTTTCCAGCAGGATATTGTCCAATCCTTTCTTGAACCCCAGTACCGTACTCTGCCCTTTTACTCTCTCTGGAAGCGCATTCCAGGTGTCCACCACACGTTGGGTAAAGAAGAACTTCTAGCATTCGTTTTAAATCTGCCCCCTTTCAACTTTTCTGAATGCCCTCTTGTTCTTTTATTATTCGAAAGTTTGAAGAATCTGTCCCTCTCTACTCTCTCTATGCCCTTCATGATCTTATAAGTCTCTATCATATCCCCTCTAAGTCTCCTCTTCTCCAGGGAAAAGAGACCCAGTTTCTCCAATCTCTCAGCGTATGAAAGGTTTTCCATCCCTATCAGACGCATCACTCTCCTCTGAACCCTCTCGAGTAATGCCATGTCCTTCTTAAGGTACGACGACCAATATTGGACGCAGTATTCCAGATGCGGACGCACCATCGCCCGATACAATGGCAGGATAACTTCTTTCGTTCTGGTTGTAATACCCTTCTTGATTATGCCTAGCATTCTGTTTGCCTTCTTAGCGGCCGCTGTGCACTGTGCCGTCAGCTTCATTGTCATGTCCACCATTACCCCCAAGTCCCTTTCTTGGGTACTCTCATTTAATAACATCCCTCCCATCGTATAGTTGTACCTCGGGTTTCCATTTCCCACATGTAATACTTCACATTTCTCAACGTTGAACTTCATCTGCCATCTCATCGCCCATTTCCCTAGTTTGTTCAAGTCCCTTTGCAATTCTTCGCAGTCCTCTTTAGTCCGAGCTCCACTAAATAGTTTGTTGTTGTCCGCAAATTTTATTATCTCACACTTCGTCCCTGTTTCTAGATCATTTATGAATATATTAAATAGCTGCGGCCCGAGCACCGAGCCCTTCGGGACCCCACTCATGACCCTCCTCCAGTCCGAGTAGTTCCCCTTCACTCCTACCCTCTGTTTCCTACCCGCCAATCAGTTTCTGATCCATCTATGTACGTCTCCTTCCACCCCATGGTTCTTCAGTTTCCGGAGTAGGCTTTCATGGGGCACCTTGTCAAAGGCTTTTTGGAAATCTAGATATATGATGTCTATGGGGTCTCCTTTGTCCATCCGTTTGTTAATTCCTTCGAAGAAGTGAAATAAGTTCGTTAGGCATGATCTCCCCTTGCAGAAGCCAAGTTGGCTGGTTATCAGAAGTTCGTTTCTTTCAAAATGTTCATCGATGTTTTCTTTTATCAGTGCTTCCGCCATTTTCCCCGGAACCGAGGTCAGACTCACCGGTCTTTAGTTTCCTGGGTCACCTCTTGATCCCTTTTTAAATATGGGGGTAACGTTGGCTATCTTCCAGTCCTCCGTGATCATGCCTGTTTTCAGGGATAGATTGCAAATTTGCTGCAGTAGTTTCGCTATCTCCTCCTTTAATTCCTTCAGAACCCTTGGATGGATTCCATCCGGACCCGGGGATTTGTCAGTTTTTCTATCTGCCTGCGAACATCTTCAAGGCTCACTTCCATAGATGTCAATTTTTCTGCTTGATTTC
Organism: Geotrypetes seraphini; assembly: GCF_902459505.1. Taxonomy (NCBI): domain Eukaryota; kingdom Metazoa; phylum Chordata; class Amphibia; order Gymnophiona; family Dermophiidae; genus Geotrypetes; species Geotrypetes seraphini. The sequence goes on along the minus strand of NC_047090.1, from coordinate 64,006,278 downwards.
CATTGAAGAATTGCTCAGGTTTCGGTATGTTGGATGTGTCTTCGTTTGTAAATACAGATGAAAAGAACATGTTAAGTCTTTCTGCCACTTCTTTCTCCTCCTTCACCACTCCCTTCCTGTCTCCGTTGTCCAGTGGTCCCACCTCCTCCCTAGCCGGTTGCTTCCCTTTAACATATATAAAGAACGGTTTGAAATTTCGTGCTTCCCTGGCTAGCCTCTCTTCATACTCTCTTTTGGCTTTTCGAACCACTCTGTGACATTCTTTTTGATACTTCCTGTGCTCTTTCCAGTTCCCCTCAGTTTTGTCCCTTTTCCATTTCCTGAATGAATTTTTCTTATTGCCTATCGCTTCCTTCACTATTTTAGTTATCCATGCCGGGTCTTTTGTTCGACTCTTTTTGCACCCCTTTCTGAATCTGGGGATATACAGATTTTGCGCCTCGCTCACTGTGTTCTTGAGAAAAGACCAGGCATGTTCTACCGTTTTGTCATTTTTTTGGAAGTGTTCCTAAGTCTCTTCCTTACCATTTCCCTCATTGCTTCGTAGTTTCCTTTCCTGAAGTTGAAAGTTGTCGCTATGGTTCTCTTTCCTTTCGGTATTCCTACTTCAACCTTGAACTTGATCATGTTATGATCGCTGTTTCCCAACGGTCCCACTACCTCTACTTCCTTTGCAGGTCCCCTTAACCCATTTAAGCTCAAAGTGGGAGGCCCAAGAAAGCAGTAATATTTACCCTGACTAAACGATCCTCCACGTGCCCTGCTGACAGCTGATTCAGCATCCCCGCTCTGATGAGGCTCACCTCTGAAGAGGCTCACTGTAGCTGAAAAAGAAGTGAATGGGAGAACCAGGAGCGTGCATCCCTACTCATCAGAGTGGGGATGCGGAAGCCAGTGGCTGCTCCCACTGTTAGTGGTGCATGTGGAGGATCACTCAGTCAGGGTAAGTATTACTGCTTTTTTGGGTTCCTCTCCACAGTGTCCCTTTAATGAAGGTTTATTATTATATACGTACATCTTATATATTAGTGATTGCAAATTTGGGACCTGCTCAATCTTTTTTTTAGTTCATCAGCTAGTGTTTGTGCGGCCCTAGAAAAAAATTTTTCGGCCAATGCAGCCCACGGAAGCCAAAAGGTTGACACCCCTGCTCTAAACTGTAATATCATCAAATCAATGGCAGCATTTCCTCATAGTTCACTCCAACCTAAGTAATATGCACTTTGGTGAGGTTTGCACTATCTAATGCTAGACATTTTCTCTCTGCATATCATCATAGTATTTTTGCTGGCATGTCTCAAATGCCTCATAACCTTAAATTGACTCCTACTTAGATATTAATATCAATTCTCTTTTTGAATTTTAGGCTTTGCACTGCAGTTCCTGGTGAAGGTTCTAATTTGCATGACAGACTGGAGACTTGGATCATGGGAAGAAAATGAATCCTCAGTTTGTAAAACACTTCCTCCTCATCAGACTAGATTTTGTTTAGTTTCAACTTGCAAAAGTCATTCTTCCTTCCCCTACAGTTGTTAGTCTTCTGGCCTGATATCCCTTTTCTACCTCCAGTTCAGTGTTCAGTCTGAAACTTGTCACTTTTCTACTTGGCACACCTGCAAAGGGAAAGTGAATGCAATTTCCAAAATTTACCACTAAACTAATCGAATTCCACCAACACTGTAAATACAACAATCAGCTTATTTAGCTTCTGTTCTTTTAGAGCTCTATTACTTATGCAAAAATTAGACATAAGAAAAATGGTGAGCTACCACGTTTCAAACTTGAGGTATTTCAACCAGTTCTTCCAACTTGTCAATAAACACATTTCACAGAAGCACGCTATTACTTACTTCAGGCTTCTCTTGGTTTAGTTTTTCTACTGCAGCTAGAGAAGCAATAAACACAGCAGGCTGGCAATGGACAGTTCTACTTAGCTCTTCTTGGGGACCATTCAAACATAAATACAAGAGATCATAGCCCAGCACGCTTTTAGCAGCCTCGAACATGGCCCTGACGGTGGGGTATTTCAGCAGCCCCTTCCCCATGCCCACGAACTGACTGCCCTGGCCGGGAAACAGCATGATGGAGCTGTCCAGTGGGCACCTTTTGGATACACGCTCGCTTTCCCCGGCTTTCCCCGTTTCCTGAAGCATCTCGGCCAGCTTCTCAGCACTCCTGCCACGCTCCAAACGGTCGCCTCCAGTGGCAACAGCCGGACTCAGGTCTGGAGGGCGTCCGCAAACACACAGCCACCTCCTCGACAGCAGTCTCTCGTTAAAATACAAGCGCATCATTTTTGCGGCATGAGCAATATATTTGAGCCGGAATTACCGGCTTAGCTCGAGCTCGTTCTGTCCTATTTGCTCGGCGCCTTCGACTTGGCTCCGGTTTAAGGGGAGACTGGAAAGCGGAACCACGCGGAGACGGTGCGTGCCAGGGCGCTCACATTTCACGCCACGCACAGACGCTCGTCCGGGGTAGAAAGTGCAGTGTCACACATTAACTCTTCCGTCTATGAGCACGGGACTAGGAAGAGAGGTTCTGCCCTGGGTTCAGTTCTTTCAAGCTTCATAGTACTGACGCGACCCTTTTCTAGTTATGTGAGTGAGCAAAACAGAGAAACGGTAGCTTCCCTTCTGAACCGCCAAAAGTTGTTGGTATGGCCATCGCTCTCTTATATAAATCTTGAAATAAAGTTGCATACCAAGAACTTTGAATATCTCCACTGTTGATTTGTTCAACAGTATTCTGTACCATAGGCACACAGCACTGTCTTAGTAAATTCTCAAAAAGTCGCCAAAATTTAGGCTTGGGATGATACACACTAAGCATAAATCTATTAACAATGGTTGAGCGTGCAACGGCCATTGTAGAACACAAGCATAAGTTGGCATTTATACGCCCAACTTCAAGAAAGCTTGGGATAAGTACATTGGATCTCAAAGGGAGGGAAAAGAAGAGATAGTATTTGCATGGATATGCAGACTAGATAGGCCACATGGTTAAGGTGACCATTTCTTTTTTTTTTTTTTCATCAAAAGGGGACATCTATTAATTGTCTCCCTCCCCAAACCCGCCCTAGCCCCGCTCCCAATTTCTTCCATTCATTTTTCATGCACACATAATATCTTATTAATTCATAATGGTAACCATAAAATTTTTTAAAAACTACAAAGCACACTATACGCATAGAAAATGTTAATTATCATTTATATTTGGTGGGTTATCAAAGATGTCAAGGCAGATGACTATAAAATATGCAATGTCCCCTCAGTAACTAAAAAAAAAATAGACAAATATAGTGGAAAATATAGACAGCAGATATAAATTCTCAAAACTGACACATTTTGATCACTAAATTGAAAATAAAATAATTTTTTCTACCTTTGCTGTCTGGTGACTTTCATGAGTCTCTGGTTGCATTTCCTTCTCCTTTCATTTCTTTCTGCACTCAGGCCCAACAATTGTCCCTTTCTATTCCCTCCCTCCTTCCTTCCTATGTCCTTAGTGCCCCCAGAGCCTCCTTCCCATGTCCTTAGTGCCCCCAGTGCCTCCTTCCCATGTCCTTAGTGCACCCCAGTGTCTCCTTCCCAAGTCCTTAGTGCCCCCAGTACCTCCTTCCCATGATCCCCCCACACTGCCTTCCAGACTTTGTCCCACCCCCACCGAAGCTAACCTGCCTGCCTACATACCTCCTTCTCTCCCTGTCGCTGCAAAAAAAACAACAACTTCCCTCCAGCGCCCGAATTAACCCCCCCCCCCCCCCGCCGCTACTCTCCTTCTTACCTCCCTGCTGCTGCCTAGAAGCCTTCTTCCCGACGTCAATTCTGACTGGCAAGGGGGTACTCCAGGACTGAGTTGAGAAACACTGCCCTAGACCCCTAAGCCCCAACAACCATTACAAGCCAGTTTATTCCCGGGTAGTTGAAGTCTCCCATCACCACCACCCTTCCGCTTTTGCATACCTGCCTCAGTTCAGCCTCCAGATCCTGGTCGATTTCTTCCATTTGTCCAGGTGGGCGATAGTACAGACCCAATTTTATGTCTGCTCCAGTTCCTCCTGGTAGCTTAACCCATAGTGATTCCAAGTCGTCCGCCCTTACTGTTGTTTCCATCCTGGTTGAAGGTATGGAATCTTTTATATAGAGCGCTATTCCTCCACCCTTTTTGTGTGACCTATCTCTCCTGTAGAGTTTGAATCCTGGTAAAGCCACATCCCATTCATTGTCATCAGTCCACCACGTTTCTGTGACTCCAATTATGTCTAGGCCCTTTTTGCTGGCTAGGATTTCCAGCTCTCCCATTTTAGCCCTTAGGCTCCTAGCATTAGTGTATAGGCAAAGTAAGTCCCGTTTGTTCGCCTTTTTTGCTGTTTTTCCTCGTGGTTTGGCGCTCCTGGCCCCCCTCGTGAGTTGCCAGACCCCAAGCCTTTTCTCGGTCATCCTCCTCCTGTGGTGTGTCTGTTTCGTCCTCAGCCTGTTCCCCTGTTTTTGGTTGTCCCTCTGGATTCCATTGTTCTCTATTAGTGCTGCTTGCCAGTTTTGTTCGTGCACTAGACCCTTGCAATTCTCCCTTAGGCCCTTTTTCAAAAAGTTCCCACTCAGACCTGAGCCCTCTTTTACAGTGTCCTTGCTCAATATCTTTGGCCCGGGTCCCCTGCATTGCATCCTTAGGTTCTTTTTCCAAAAGTTCCCTCTCAGTCCCGATCCCTTTTTTACAATGTCCTTGCTCTTTGTCCATGGCCCTGGGCCCCTGTGTTGTATCCTTAGGTCCTTTTCCCAAAAGTTCCCACTCAGTCCCCAGCCCTCTTTTACAATGTCCCTGCTCAGTATCCTTATTTGATATTTTTGTCCAATGTGTCAGATCGACTGTTGGCTTTCCCCTCTTCCTCAGTTTAAAGCCAAATCAATGACGCTCTGGACGTTGCGTGCCAGCATCCTTGTCCCAGTCATGCTCAGGTGCAGTCCGTCTCTCCTGTAGAGCTTATTCTTTCCCAGGAAAGTTGTCCAGTTCCGTGCAAAAAGGAAACCCTCCTCCTCGCACCATCTCCTGAGCCAACCGTTTATTGCTTGTAGTTCGCTCTGCCTCCTTGCGTCCACTCTAGGTACTGGCAGGATCTCTGAGAAGGCTATCTTCCTTGCCCTCAGTTTCAGTTTCCTCCCCAGGATCCTGAACTGATCAGTTAGTGCAGTCCTGTTGTAGTCCCTCCTGCTGACATCGTTGGTTCCAACATGGATTACTACAGCTGTCTCCTCCGTCTCGGCCCCTTCAAGGATCCTCTCGATTCTGTCGGTGAAGTCCTTCGTTCTTGCCCCCGGGAGACATGTCACTAGACGGTCCTCTCTCCCTCCAGCTATGTGACTGTCCACTCCTCTCAGGATTGAGTCTCCCACCACGATAGCAGATCTCCCCTTCCTCAACTGTCTCTCTGGTCTCAGGTCTGTATCGGTGGTGCAGTCCTCTAGTCCCTCCTCCAGGTTCTGTCGGGTCTCCTCCTCATCTGCCTGTCCAGATTTTCCGCAAGGTCCTACTCCCATGGCGTCTGGTGGATTTTGTCGTCCGTCTGTTAGTTCCCCTCCTGATGTGCTTGTGGTCCTGTGCCTCCACCATCCTGCAGGCCTCCTCGATGAACTTCTCGAGTTCCCTAACTTGTTCTGTGATGTGGTCCTCTCTGGCGGTGTCTTCCATTGCCCAGCACTGCTCCTCTATGGTGCAGAGTCCCTCCAGTTCCTGTACTCAAACCTGCATTCTCCCGACCTCCTTCTTCAGGCTATCCAGTTCCTGGCATCGACTGCATATGTACACCCGCCTCCCGGAGGGGAGGTAGTCATACATATGACATTCGATGCAGTATACTGGGTAGCTCTGCTGGGCTCCTACTGCCTCCATTTCTTCTATGCTGTTCCAATGTCCCACGGTGCGTATGGGTGGTGCCTGGTGCGCAGCTAGCTGAAAGAGTAGAGAGAGAGAAGAGTGAGAAGAGAAGAAAAGTACCTTAGTTAGATTTTTGCTGCTGGGCTGCCTGGGCTCCTTCTCAAGGCTCCTTCGCAAAGGCGCTCTCGCTAAGGCGCCGTTAGCCCCTCCCCTTTTAAGGGGGAGCTCCGGGTCTGCTGCCAGTGATGTCAGAGGGTGGGCGGAGCTAACTCTCGCCTCAGCCCCTCACCCTCTGGCTCTCTCCTGCTCCTTCCCTTCTGCCTCCACGTGTCTCCTCTGTCCTGCCTTCTGCTTCTCTCCTCAGCCCTCTCTTCCTCTGCCTGCCCCGATCTCAGAACAAGCTGAAAGCAAGCTGATCTGCGATCCTTAGCCCCTCCCCTTTTAAGGGGGAGCTCCGGGTCTGCTGCCAGTGATGTCAGGGGGTGGGCGGAGCTAACTCTCACCTCAGCCCCTCACCCTCTGGTTCTCTCCTGCTCCTTCCCTTCTGCCTCCACGTGTCTCCTCTGTCCTGCCTTCTGCTTCTCTCCTCAGCCCTCTCCTCCTCTGAAAGGCATACGCAGCACTGCACATTTTGACATTTATAGACGGTCCATGCTCAAAAGAGCTGACAATCTAACTTGGATAGACAGAAATGACTTATGGGGCTCCTTTTACTAAGGTGTGCTAGGGCTTTAACGCGTGGAATAGCACATGCTACATTGCCCCGCGCGCTAGACCTTAACGCCAGCATTGAGCTGGCATTAATTCTAGAAGCGTAGTGCGCAGTAATTTCCTGCATGTGCTAAAAACGCTAGTGCACCTTAGTAAAAGGAGCCCATAGGGTTGAGGATGCAGAAATTAAACCAAAATCCCAAGAAGCCACCCTTTGCAAGTAGTACAACACCAAAGAAATAGAAAGATCATTTTCCTCCTATAACTGTGTAAAATGTGTTAGTGCAACAAGGGCAACAAGGGCAACTGTCCCCTGGTCAGAGAGAGCCTTAAGCTGGAAGTTTAAGGCGGCATGGCATGTTATGTTAATGGGCTTGGGGTCCCTTCCCAGATTTCTGCCCTGGGCCCCAGCCATGTATAATACCAGCTCTGGTAGGATACATAGTCTATTCTCAATATTTGCAGTAGTATAGTTTGTGAAAATGTTTGTGAACCATGAAATCGCAAGTAACCAAACATGAAGTCTATGGGAAAATAGAGGTTAGTGTCTCAATCCATCCTTTTTCTGGAGCCATATGGTAACCCTACTTATGAAGCCTCAGAGCCCCCATTGCCAATCCTCACAGGTCTGCTCTAGGGCTTTCCGCTACAGGAGTCCCTCCTTGTGATGTAACTTCCTGTTTTTGGTAAAACAGGAAGTTACATCAGAAGGGACTCCAGCAGAGGGAAGGCCCCAGAAAAGGCCTGTGAGAATCAGCAATGGGGGCTCTGAGACTTCATAAGGTATGAATAGGACAGCTGGAGGGGAAGGAGACAGATGCCAGACCTGCAGTATACTTTTTTTTACTTTCTTGATTCTGCTTCGGGAACTCCAGCAGCGGGAGCCAGCCCACGCCGCCAGAGAAGGAGAGCATCGGACCTGCAAACAGGCCACTCAAGCCCCGATCCGCCTCCTCCCCATTGCCAGACGGGAGAGGAGACTTTTTTCAGTTATTTTATAGTTATTTTTTTTTACTTTCTTGATTCTGCTTCGGGAACTCCAGCAGCGGGAGCCAGCCCACGCCGCCGAGAAGGAGAGCATCGGACCTGCAAACAGGCCACTCAAGCCCCGATCCGCCTCCTCCCCATTGCCAGACGGGAGAGGAGACTTTTTTCAGTTATTTTATAGTTATTTTTTTTTTTACTTTCTTGATTTTGCTTCGGGAACTCCAGCAGCGGGAGCCAGCCCACGCCGCCAGAGAAGGAGAGCATCGGACCTGCAAACAGGCCACTCAAGCCCCGATCCGCCTCCTCCCCATTGCCAGACGGGAGAGGAGACTTTTTTCAGTTATTTTACAGTTATTTTTCTTACTTTCTTGATTTGCTTCGGGAACTCCAGCAGCGGGAGCTTTTGCCGACAGAGCCAACCCAGCCCGCAGCAGTGAGGCGAACCTGTGAGCCCCGCTTCGCTCCTCCCCCAAGTCAGGGATCCACTTTCTTTAAAGAATCGCCCCTTCGGGAGCCATAACTAGAGATTAAACACAAAAGCGACTACCGAATAATAATAAAAAAAAAAAAAAAAAAAAATATATATATATATATATTCTCGAAATCACCAACACCATTACCACAGCCCAAACCAGAGACATACCAGAACCAAAGAATCTTCCACTCCACAAACAAAATGGAAAATTACATATACAAAACCACACTTGCCATCCTAATACTTTCACTACTCATTTCCAACTGGCAAACCACAGGATATCACCTATCACCCATCCCAATTCTGACAACAACCTACAGACAACCACAACCACCCAGAAAAATCCACACCACGAGAACCCTAACATCCTGCCCACTGACCAGCCAAGACCACATTCCCACCACCTGGGGAAAAAGACCTCCAACAAAGCACAAGACTACTACTCAAAAACAACTCACACCACCAAAAAATATCCTCTACCTTAATTGCAATCCTAATTCCAACACAAAATATACCTCGTTAACCTGTGCCTACATGAATATAAGATCAATTAGCCCAAAAGCAAACCTAATTAAAGACTGGCTGACTGAAGAACAACTAAGCTGTCTCTTCCTAGCAGAAACCTGGCTAACATCCAATTCGGACCCATGCATAACCGAATTCTGCCCCAAAGGGTACAAATTAGAGCTGGTTTGTCGAGAAAACAAACGAGGGGGAGGACTAGCTATTCTAGTACAAAACAACCTCAACCTAAAAGTTCTACACAAACACTCAACCCCTCACTTAGACCTTCTTGCATGCCAACTCTCCGACAATACACTCACAGACACCTTGAACTGTCTATTATGCTACATCACTCCAGGAAAATGGAACACTTCAAAACTTGAACTCGAAGAATTCATATTCCAGAACTCTCTAACCTCCACATACAATTTGCTCCTAGGAGACATCAATCTCCACCTCGAGGACCACACATCCAAACAAGTAGACGATATACTCTCATACCTCGACGCCCTATCCTACCAGATCCTCAATCCTGAACCCACGCACGAAAAAGGCCACCAACTTGATATAGCAGCATTCACGTCTCATAACCTCCACACCCCAAAAATTCATATCACCAATGGTACCTGGCATCCCTCTCTTTGGTCAGACCACCACAAATACACTTTCACCATCAACTGGCCTCAAAATAACACAAAACCCAAGCCACAAAAAACAACCTTCAAATCTAGACAGAAAATTGAGCCTGCCACATTCTGGGATAAAGTTGACCCTATAATCGCCCCCATCGACCCAACTGACTTCGTAAATCACTGGCGCATCCTAAGTGAAACAACCTTGAACGAGCTAGCCCCTGAAAAAACCAAACATAGAACCTGCAGATCCTCAGACAAGTGGTTCGACTCCGAACTCCTCCTACAAAAAAGGCATTGCAGACAACTTGAAAGATCTTGGAGAAAAAAGAAAAATGATCAAACCAAATCCGCTTGGAGAACCCAAATCAAACTATACAACATCAAACTTAAAGAAAAGCGCAAAACATACTACTCTAAACTAATTGGCACAAACACCTCTGACACAAAAACACTCTTCAACTTAGTAAAAAAACTTACGGACACAAACCCATTCCTTGCCACTCAAGGCAATAAACCACCAACAGCTTCTCAACTAGCAGACCACTTCAAACACAAGATCACTACAATCAGAAATACCTTCAACAACTCAACCACCAAACTCTACGAGATAATAACCCCCACAACGGAAGAAGCCATATCTGCAGACAGAACATGGACCACATTCCCAACCCTACAATGGTCTGATTTGAACCGACTATACAAAAAATACAGCCACACCTCATGCGACTTGAACTACTGCCCATCGTATCTGCTTACAAATGCCTCCCTTAAATTCAAAACCAACCTCATGCAATGGATTCAAAGCACTCTCATAGAAGGTCAATTCCCACAAGATCTTGGAGAGATCATAATCACACCCCTACTGAAAGATCAAAAAGGCCCTATAGACGCTCCTACCAACTACAGACCTATCGCTTCGATCCCATTATATGTCAAACTGATTGAAGGACTTGTGGCTCAATACCTCACCAACTACCTATTTGACCATAATATACTTCACTCCTCTCAATCAGGATTTAGATCTCACCACAGCACGGAAACACTACTAGCAACACTACTAGACATAGCCCGACAACACCTCAGTAAAGGACACAGGATCCTAATTATCCAACTAGATCTTTCCGCCGCCTTCGATCTAGTCGATCACACCATATTACTCCAGATACTTGATGCAATCGGGATCACAGGGGTGGTTTACAATTGGTTCCAAGGATTCCTTAAAACAAGAACGTACAGAGTTAAGACAAACAACACGAAATCTAACCCATGGTCAAATCCATGCGGAGTCCCGCAGGGGTCACCACTATCGCCCATTCTATTCAATCTCTTCATCTCCTCCCTCGGCACCACTTTAGACAACCTAAATGTAACATCATTCAGCTACGCAGATGACATAACTATTCTCCTCCCCTTCGAAATCCAAGACCACACCTCAACAGGACACCTGGAAATAATTCTGGATGAAGTAGAAAAATGGATGACAAACCACAAACTGAAACTAAACTCGGACAAAACCAAATTCCTAATGCTTGAAACGGACAAAAACCCATCCATAACAGACCTAGAAATTAAAGCAACCAAATACCCAATCCAGACCTCACTCAGAATCTTGGGAGTGCTGATAGACAGATGCTGCACTATGCAGACCCAAATCAACAAAACTACCCAAAAAGCATTCTTCACAATGCGCAACTTAAGAAAAATAAGGAAATTCTTTGACAAAGAACACTACAGGATAATAGTACAATCCCTGGTACTAGGTCTCGTGGACTACTGCAATATCCTTTATCTACCATGCCCCACAAACATGATCAAAAAACTTCAAACTGTTCAGAACACAGCCCTTAGACTAATTTACTCACTCGGAAAATTTGACCACATCACCAATGCCTACCTAGACTCACACTGGCTACCGATTCGAGCCAGAATTCAATTCAAACTATACTGTCTACTCTTCAAAGTAATTAACGGTACTGCACCCACCTACCTAAATGACCGCCTAAACCGTAACCTTCCAACCAGAACAAGAAGAACACTGACATCATTCACATACCCACCACTCAAGGGTACTCACCGCAAAAAGCTTTATGATAGCCTCCTAGCAACACATGCTGCAAAACTCGAACCTTCCATCACCAGATTGTTAACCACAACATCAGACCTCAAGACATTCCGTAAAGAAATCAAAACACTGCTGTTCAAAAAGCATATACAATCTACCTAACCTCCCTCACCCCATCCCCCAAGAAACCAAAACACTGCCGTCCAAAACATCTTCCGATGTTATTAAGTCTTTACTATCATTCTGTTATTAAGTCTCTATCCTCAAACTGTATTCTCTATTGTCATGTACCATCCTGGAAATGTCCAGTTCTCTTCTTATGTAATCCGCTTTGAACCGCAAGGTACAAGCGGAATAAAAATCACTAATGTAATGTAATGTAATGTAACTTTTTTTTATTACTGCAGGAGCAATGCTTTTTACCACTCTCATAGGGCAGTAAAAGTTTTGATCTTGCATCTGCAGTACCGTACATACTCGAATATAAACCGGGATTTGGGGGCTAAAAAAATTGCCCAAAAATGGGGGTCCTGGTTTATATTTGGGTTAATGCCCCCTCCCAGAATTTTTTTAAGACCACCACCGCCAGGCTCTGCCCCCCTTCTCCCTGCCCTATTATACCTCTGCCGATCCCTAGTGGAGTTACAGCGGGTCCTCCGACGATCGTTGGTGGAGGTGCAGCAGGCAGAAGCAAGCTTTCCAAACTCCTGCCCCGCTGCTAACCGGCTGCACGATCCAATTTCTTCATCTGAGCGGCACGAGCAGCAGCACAATTTGGCGCTGCTTCTCGGCATGGAGCAGCTTCCTTTTGCGGGAGCCAGTAAGGAAGCTGCTCAGCGCCGAGAAGCAGCGCCAAATTGCGTTGCTGCTCATGCCACTCAGATGAAGAAATTGGAACGCGCAGCCGGTTAGCAGCGGGGCAGGTGTTTGGAAAGCTTGCTCCTGCCTGCTGCACCTCCACCAACGATTGTCAGAGGACCCGCTGCACCTCCACCAGGGATTAGCAGAGGTATGAAGATAGGGCGGGGGGGGGGGGGGAGACACACAGGGCAGAGCCTGGGAGGGAGAGTGCAGAGTCTGATAGGGAAGGAAGGGTGCTAGGTGCAGAGCCTGACGGGAAGGGATTAAGGAAGGGTGCTGGGTGCCGTGCCTGACAGGGGAGGGAAGGGGGCTGGGTGCAGAGCCTAACAGGGCAGGACACTTGAATATTAAGCCGCCCAACTTATATTCAAGTCAACCATTTTTCCTCTTTTTTTGGGGAAAAGTGGGGTCTTGACTTATATTCGGATCGACTTATATTCGAGTATATACGTTAAACGTCTTTTTTTTTTTTTTTTTTTTACTATGTTTCCCACATATCCCCCCATCCCTGTGTCATTCTCTAGTTGACATTCTTCAGAGTCTAGCTTTTACCCTTTGGTTACTATGGCTCCTTTCACAAAGGTGCGCTAGCGGTTTTAGTGTGCGCTAGACGCTACCGCCTCCTTTTAAGCAGGTGGTAATTTTTCAGCTAGTGCGCACTAATCTTGTGCGTGGGCTAAAAACGCTAGCGCACCTTTGTAAAAGGAGCCCTAAGTGGAGTGATCATCTCCACCAGGTTTTTATATGTATTCAGCTCCTAAAGGTTTTGTAACAGAATCACAAAGTCTGTTGTGTATTGATAGTGAAAGAGGCTTTTTCTTTGATTTGTTGGCACCAGCAGGGAAATACTAGCACCTTTCAGACTGTGTTAGTTTCTACAGCGATAATAGAAAGCAGGAGACTGAGGACAGACTATATGGGATGGATTCTAAAAAAAAGTTGCACACCGAAGTGTTTTACATTTCTCCCTCCGTATTCACTGTGATAGGGGATTAACAGAACCGCAAATACAGAAAAACCGCAAATAAACTTTTTCATATGTTATTCGCTGTTTTCTATTAAAAACCATCATGAATATGGTGAAACCACAAATAACATGATGGGAGACCTGGCCTGTTCCTGAAGGAGAGGCAAAACACGGTGAAGAAAGTGCTGGGAATCAGCGATTTTCTCTGTAAACGCTTGGAATCAGCGATTTCTCTATGCAAGCTGATGTAATTTGGGGTGGAGGAGCCAGCAAGCTAAAAACCATGAATAATCGAAGCCGCAAATGCTGAAACCGCGAATACGGAGGGAGAAATGTAATTGATTTTAAGTGGAATGATAATTGGTTACACCAGGGGTAGGCAATTCCGGTCCTCGAGAGCCGGAGCCAGGTCAGGTTTTCAGGATAGCCACAATGAATATATATGAGACAGATTTGCATGCACTGCCTCGAGATGCAAATTTATCTCATGCATATTTATTGTGGCTATCCTGAAGACCTGACGTGGGTCTGGTTCTCGAGGACCGGAATTGCCTACCCCTGGGTTACACCATTAAAAAAACAATTAAAAACTCACAAAAAATTGGTGCCTCAGTCCATGCGCCTAGCAATGTTGAAGCCCCAAAGTGAATGTGTTTAGGGGCAGTGCTGGACTTTGACCTCACTTTGTGCCACTGGCTGCGATTCTGCAAAGACCCTAGGTAACCTGAAATGTAGATCTACAAAACCCTAACCTACATTTCTGGCAGCTAAAGTCCTTGCTAGGTGCTAGTAAGTATCCCCGATTCTGAAAGCGGCACCTGTCCATGATAAACACACAGCAGGCGCCAATTACAGAATCAGCCGTGAGTCCAAGCCATACCTGTTTCTTATGGGATGTCAACTAGTGGGTTTTTTTTTCTTTTGTTATGAGGTGTTCATGGTATTCTCCTTTGATAAAATCTGTTATGCTGGTAGGTGTTGGGGAGGGATGGGGTTAATTAGAGGTTCATTATAAAATATTGAACAAATTATGATATTATCTCTGCATTGTATGATATATAATGTTTAATAAAAATTGTTTGACTCGTTGTAGAATCATGTGAACAGAGCTGGTAAAGAAGCTTTGGAAAAAGAGGTGTATATGACAATATTAGTGAGGGAAAAGTGCACCAATGTATAGATTTCATTGGGGTGGGGTGCTAGAAAGCACAGTTACTTACCGTTTAACAGGTGCTATCCAGGGACAGCAGGCAGATATTCTTGACTGATGGGTGATGGCACCGACGGAGCCCCGGTACGGACAATTTTAGAGTGATTGCACTCTAAGAACTTAGAAAGTTCTAGCTAGGCCGTACCGCGCGTGCACGAGTGCCTTCCCGCCCGACGGAGGCGCGCGATCCCCAGTTAAGATAAGCCAACTAAGAAGCCAACCCGGGGAGGTGGGAGGGACGCAAGAATATCTGCCTGCTGTCCCTGGATAACACCTGTTACGGTAAGTAACTGTGCTTTATCCCAGGACAAGCAGGCAACATATTCTTGACTGATGGGTGACCTCCAGGCTAACAAAAAGAGGGATGGAGGGAAGATTGGCCATTAGGAAAATAGATTTTGTAAAACAGATTGGCCGAAGTGTCCATCCCGTCTGGAGAATGAATCCAGACAATAGTGAGACGTAAAAGTATGAACTGAGGACCAAGTAGCAGCCTTGCAGATTTCCTCAATGGAAGTGGAGCGGAGGAAAGCTACAGACGCTGCCATAGCTCTAACTTTGTGGCCCATGACAGAACCTTCCAGTGTCAGACCCGACTGAGCATAACAGAATGAAACGCAAGCAGCAAGCCAATTGGATAAAGTGCGTTTAGAAACAGGATGACCCATCTTGTTAGGGTCAAAAGACAAAAAAAGTTGAGGAGATGATCTGTGAGGCTTAGTGCGTTCGAGATAGTAAGCCAAAGCACGTTTACAGTCCAAGGTATGCAAAGCCTGTTCACCTGGATGAGAATGAGGCTTTGGGAAAAAAACAGGTAAGACAATGGACTGGTTAAGGTGAAAATCAGACACAACCTTAGGGAGAAACTTTGGATGGGTTCGCAGAACCACCTTATCATGGTGAAAAACAGTGAAAGGTGGATCGGCCACTAGTGCATGTAACTCAATGACCCTCCTGGCAGAGGTGAGAGCAATAAGGAAGATCACTTTCCAAGTGAGAAATTTGAAATGTGCTGTGGCCAAAGGTTCAAAAGGAGGCTTCATTAAGGCAGAAAGAACTACATTGAGTTCCCAAACCACAGGAGGGGGCTTGAGAGGTGGTTTAACGCTGAAAAGGCCCCGCATGAATCTAGAAACCAAAGGATGAGCAGAGAGAGGTTTTCCATGAATTGGCTCATGAAAAGCAGCAATGGCACTAAGATGAACTCTGATCGAGGTAGATTTGAGACCAGAGTCAGATAAGGAAAGAAGATAGTCCAACACCAGCCCCACTGCTAGAGACGTGGGATTATGGTGATGCAAGAGGCACCAGGAAGAAAACCGAGTCCACTTCTGCTGATAACAATGAAGGGTGGTCGGTTTCCTGGAAGCATCAATGATAGAACGGACAGGCTGAGAGAGATGAGAGTGAGCCGAAGTTAGCCCGAGAGATTCCAAGCTGTCAGGTGCAGAGACTGTAAGTTTGGATGCAGGAGGGACTGCTGATGCTGAGTAAGCAGAGAAGGAGACAGTGGAAGAAGTATGGGCTCCCTGGAACTGAGTTGAAGTAGAAGGGAAAACCAGTGTTGCCTGGGCCACCGTGGAACGATGAAAATCATGGTAGCTTGTTCCCTCCTGAGTTTGAACAATGTCCTCAGCATGAGAGGTAGAGGAGGAAATGCATAGAGGAAGAGATTGGTCCAATCCAGGAGGAATGCATCGGGTGCCAGACGGTGAGGGGAGTAGAGTCTGGAGCAAAACAGGTGCAGTTGATGATTGTGAGGAGCTGCAAAAAGGTCCACCTGAGGAGTGCCCCATTGAGCGAAAATGGACTGGAGAGTCATGGGATTGAGAGTCCATTCGTGAGGTTGGAGAATTCTGCTGAGATTGTCTGCTAAGGAATTCTGCTCCCCTTGAATGTAGACAGCTTTCTGGAATAAATGATGAGCTGTCGCCCAAGACCAAATCCGTTGGGCTTCCTGACACAACAGGCGAGAGCCCGTCCCACCCTGTTTGTTGATGTAGTACATGGCAACTTTAATGCCTGTGCAAAGGAGTAGTACTTGAGGAAAGAGGAGATGTTGGAATGCCTTGAGGGCGTAAAACATCGCTCGGAGCTCCAGGAAATTGATGTGATGTTTCTTTTCCTGGGCAGTCCAAAGACCCTGAGTTTGGAATTCGTTCAAGTGAGCTCCCCAGGCATAGGGGGATGCATCTGTGGTGATGACTAGATGATGAGGAGGTAGATGGAACAGTAGACCTCTGGATAGATTTGAAGATGTCAACCACCAGCATAGTGACTGTCGAAGAGACGATGTCACAGATATGTGTTGTGAGCAAGGATCTGTCGCTTGGGACCACTGGGTTGCTAGGGTCCATTGAGGAGTGTGCAGGTGAAGACGTGCGAAGGGGGTGACATGCACCGTCGATGCCATATGCCCCAAGAGCACCATCATGTGCTTTGCCAAGATGGTAATCTGTTGAGACACCTGCAGACAGAGATGAAGGATGGTCTGAAGGCGGTTGGATGGAAGAAACGCCCTCATGAGAAGTGTCCAGAATGGTGCCAATGAATTGAAGTCGCTGGGTTGGGATGAGGTGCGACTTGGGAAGATTGATTTCGAACCCCAACAGTTGAAGAAATCGAATGGTCTGGTTGGTGACAAGAAGAACCGCCTGAGGGGAATGAGCCTTGATCAGCCAATCGTCCAGATAAGGGAAGACTTGAAAATTGTGAGAGCGGAAATAGGCTGCTACCACAATCAGACACTTGGTGAATACCCTGGGAGAGGAGGCCAGACCGAAGGGTAGCACCTTGTACTGGTAATGAGTGTGATTGATGAGAAAGCGTAGATATTGTCTGGATGCGGGATGAATCGGAATATGTGTGTAGGCCTCTTTGAGATCGAGGGAGCATAGCCAGTCACCCTGAGTGAGAAGAGGGTAGAGTGTGGCAAGAGAGAGCATTTTGAACTTCTCCTTGACCAAGCATTTGTTGAGATCTCTGAGATCTAATATAGGTCTGAGGTCTCCGGTCTTTTTGGGAACTAGAAAGTACCGGGAGTAAAATCCCTGACCTCGCTGATCTGGAGGAACTTCTTCGATGGCATTGAGAAGAAGGAGGGATTGAACCGCTTGAGTGAGAAGGAGGGATTGAGACCTGTTGGAAGCAGACTCTTTTGGCAGGCCTAACTGAGGAGGAGTCTGAAAATTGAGGGAGTAGCTGTGGGCGATGATAGAGAGCACCCATTGGTTGGTGGTAATTACCTCCCATCGGGCCAGAAAAAATTGGAGGCGACCTTCGATAGGTTGTAGAAGAGGACATGAGGGAGGAAGACTGGCTATGCCCTGGAGAAGAGAGTCAAAAGGGCTGAGTTGGTTTAGGCTGAGCAATAGGTTTTGTTGCAGGCGGCTGTTGTTGGCGAGCCTGTTGGTGCTGTTGCTGGCGCTGTCTCCGAGGCTGAGGAGGATGAGGTTGAATTGGCCAAGCGGAGAAACGGCGCTGATACAACGTCTGCTGCCTAAAAGGACGAGCAGGAGGGGGCTTCTTTTTGTTTTTCAATAAGGTATCCCACCTCATCTCATGAGCCGAAAGCTTCTGGGTAGTGGTATCCAGAGATTCTCCAAACAGCTCATCACCCAGGCAAGGAGCATTGGCAAGGCGGTCCTGGTGGTTAACATTAAGTTCTGAGACGCGAAGCCATGCTAATCGTCTCATAGCCACAGACATTGCAGTAGCTCGGGATGTCAGTTCAAATGTGTCATAGATGGAACGGACCATGAATTTCCTGAGCTGCAATAGACTGGCAATACATTGCTGAAAAGCAGAAAGTTTGCGGTCTGGAATATATTTCTGAAAAGTGGCCATCTGCTGGATAAGATGTTTCAGGTAAAACGAGAAGTGAAATGCATAGTTACCTGAACGGTTGGCCAACATAGCATTCTGGTAAAGTCGTTTACCGAATTTGTCCATAGCCTTGCCTTCTCTGCCAGGAGGGACAGAAGCATACACACTGGAGCCTGCAGATTTCTTCAGGGTTGACTCCACCAGCAAAGATTCATGTGGCAGCTGAGGTTTGTCAAACCCTGGAATGAGAATAACTTTATAAAGCGATTCCAGTTTTCTTGGAGCTCCTGGGATGGTGAGAGGAGGCTCCAGATTTTTATAGAAAGTTTCCCTTAAGATATCGTGAAGGGGTAATTTCAAAAATTCTTTAGGAGGTTGGTCAAAATCCAAAGCATCAAGGAATGCTTTTGACTTTTTAGAATCAGACTCTAATGGTATTGAAAGGGTGTCTGACATTTCCTTAAGAAATTTAGTGAAGGAAGTTTGCTCCGGCTTACTAGCAGGATCCTGCACAGATGGATCAGCCTCATCCGATGAAAAGTCATCATCGGTACCGAGGGGTCCTCGGAATCGTCCCATAAATCAGGGTCACATACCGATGGAAGGCGGCCCTGAGATAGAGGAGTAGAGGATTCGGTATGTCTGGTTTTACATACCGATTTGCCAGAACGCATCGACACCGTACCTGGTGAATGTAAAGCGGTACGGGTGTCAGAAAGCGGTACCGGATCGGAGACTGATTGAACAGCTCGACGTAGAGACTTTGGTTCTGCCGACAAAACAGGCATGGACATGGAAGAGGCAGATTTAAGCGGTGCCGATAGCGTCGATCCCGACAAAATAGGCTGGTCGACGATCGGTATCGTAGGCTCAGTGGGTACCGACACTGGAAGGTTCGGAGTTAGAAGAGCCGGGAGGAGGTGTTGTAACTGCTCCTTAAGCTGGACCTGGAGAATGGATGCTATGCGCTCATCCAGGGATGGTCCCGATGGCACCGGTACCGCTTTTTTCTTGCTCGGTACCTGCGGTGCAGCTCGATGCTCAGGCGAAGTCGATGCCGATGAAGAGGCAGTGACTTCTATCGGAGCGGAGCGTTTACGGGGCCGGCGCGCAGTCTGCAGGACTTGGCTCACTGCATGTTCGACTGGCGGGTCGAGAACTGTAGGGGATGGCTTCTTAGCCGGCTTACCTGAGGGGTGCGACACCGAAGATGTATCTTGCGATGTCGAGATCGCCGGGGCCGATTTGGAGGAAGTTGCCGATGCCGGTGGAACTTCCATAGCGGTACCAAAAAGAAGCTGCTGCTGAATCTGGCGATTCTTCAAAGTTCTCTTTTGAAGAGAAGCACAGAGGGTGTACGTCGCAGCCCTATGGTCCGGACCCAAGCACCGAAGGCACCACTTGTGTGGGTCAGATAAAGAAATAGGACGTGCACACCGCTGACACTTTTTAAAACCCGGTGAAGGGGGCATGAAGGGAAAAACGGCAGTAGCAAAATCGAAGCTCGAGGCTTCAATGGTGCCAACAGGCCCTGCCGGGGCCGACCGAAAAAAGTCTTAAAAAATGGACTTTTAAAAAAAAAAAAAAATTAAAAAGAAAGAAAAGAAAAAGAATGTGAAAAATGTCACAAAGAAAGAAATTCGCAAGCGGGAAGGCGAAAAAAAGGGATTTTCCAACAGCCGTTGGAAAACACGCATCTTCTTAGCTCCGCGGAAACTAAGAAACTGGGGACCGCGCGCCTCCGTCAGGCGGGAAGGCACTCGCAGACGCGCGGTGCGGCCTAGCTAGAACTTTCTAAGTTCTTAGAGTGCAATCACTCTAAAATTGTCCGTACCGGGGCTCCGTCGGTGCCGTCACCCATCAGTCAAGAATATGCTGCCTGCTTGTCCTGGGATAAACCATTGCACCAGCCCTGTCCAGGCTCTTCTCATGCATCTTATGTCCTTCAGGCCCTATAGATTTCCCAACTCAATTTATGTAGTTTGGGTACTATCTAAATTACCCCCTTCTTCTACAAAGCCTGAAAGTGCAGGCTGCTGCGGTAATTGCTCTGAAGCCCATAGGGATTTAAAGGGCTTTGGCTGTGTGGCAACCGCTAGCATGGGAATTTAATTTGGAAAGGCTTGTCTCTTCAGTATATAGCTTTTCAATTTGTTTGCCAAACCCCTAAGATTAACACATCACATCAATTCTAGTCCATCAACATTGGATTCCTGTTTAATTTGGAATTAAATTCAGAATCCTCTTACACATAGTGCATCATGGTAACCCACTCTAACTTGCATTCCCTACAATTCCTTATTTGTCTCCATATTTGCTTGGGTCAACTCATGATCAGTGTTTGGTTCCTCCTGTGCATGAATGTCTGGAGTCTAACTGGTACAGCACTTTTTTTCTTCATTTCTCAGGCTCTTTTGAATACTCTTCCTCTCTGCTTTTGTGCCAAACTATCCTTTAGGACAGGGGGGCCCAAATGGTCAATCGCAATTGACCAGTATATCGCAAAGGCAACGCGAGTCGATCGCGTTGCCTTTGCGATCTTTTTCTCCCTGCTGCTTCCCCAAGCCAGGCCTGGCGTGTACAAGCGCCGGATTCACAAGACTTCACCTCCGATGTCAATTCTCATGTCATATCACTGCCTGGCTGGCCTGGAACTTCCTCCCCAACGTTAGAATTGACATCGGAGGTGAAGTCTTGTAGGCCCGGTGCTTGTACACGCCAGGCCTGGCTCGGGGAAGCAGCAGGGAGAAATCGGAATGGTGGCTTGGGGGTGGGTGGCAGGGGAGAGAGAAAGAAAGGCAGAAATAAAGAGGGGGGAGAAAGAAAGAAATATTGGCTTTACAGAAGAAGAAAGTGCAACCAGAGACTCATGAAATCACCAGACAAAAAGGTAGGAGAAATGATTTTATTTTCAATTTAGTGATGAGAATTTATATCTAATGTCTATATTTTGCACTATGGCCCCCTTTTACAAAACCGCAATAACGTTTTTTAGCGCAGGGAGCCTATGAGCATTGAGAGCAGTGCAGGGCATTCAGTGCAGCTTCCTGTGCTAAAAACCGCTATCGTTGTCTATTTTTGTACAGTTGTTACTGAGGTGATATTGCATATTTTAAAGTCATCTGCCTTGACCTCTGAAAAAAAACCCCGAATACAAAGATAATTAACATTCTCTGTGTGTACAGTGCGCTTTGTGTTTTTTAAAATTTTACTGTTGGTAGATCATTTTGACTTGGTCATTTTAAAAGTAGCTCACAAGCCAAAAAAGTGTGGGCACCTCTGCTTTAGGACATTACAGGCTAATGTGAAGACATATTTTTTCAAGATCACTTTAGGAGTCTATGGCTTGGGGCCCTAGCTTCCACACCTATAACTTATTCCCCAACAAAGAAACACTCCCTAAAAACCAAAATAAATTTAGATCAAGGGAAGGTTTGGAAAGCTACTTTATTTTCATTAAGCAAAATACATTTATATTATCATGGAAAAATAATTAAAATTTAAGCATATGTCACATGAATTGCAGAAATGTTTAACCCTTACCACAGAATCTACCTCTGGAGGCTATGCTTCTGGGAATCCATTTTTAATATGTTAATGAAGTAAGAGTTGGTTTGGTTTTAGACCAAGGATCCTCATCCCAATCTTTAGACACATCCAGCTAGTCTGGTTTCCAGAATACCCATAGTGAGGATGCTTATATAAATCTCTCTCATGCAAATTCATTGTGGATATCTCAAAAACTAGATGCCTGTATGCCAAGAACTAGGTTAAGAACCACTGGCTTACATCTTAAGGTTTCGATCTATGAGTGATTAGACTAGATATTTTATAAACAATATTTGTATTCTTTGGTGACTTGGTTTCCACATTTAGACAGCTTGGTACACAATCCACTATCCCCCTCTTTTATTAAGGCACGCTAGCCGATTTAGCGCATGGACGCAAAAGCATGCGCTAAAACGGCTAGCACGCCTTAGTAATAGAACCCCTATATTTTTGCATATGAGCTAAAATGATTGGTTTCTCTATATTTTGCTTGAAACATTTAAACCAGGGATGCCCAATATGTCGATCACGATCGACCGGTAGATCACGAAGACAAAGTGAGTCGATCGCGGAGCCCATCCCAGGCTCTGTGATAGACTCGCTTTGCCTTCACATTCTACCGGGCCGATCAGCCTTCCTCTCCCCGACGTCAATTCTGCCATCGAAGAGGAAGTTCCAGGCCAGCCAATCGCTGCCTGGCTGGCCCAGAACTTTCTCCGATGGCAGAATTGACGTCGGGGAGAGGAATGCTAGACAGCCTGACGCAGGGAAGCATGGAGAGAGCTTGGGGCGGTGGTGGCTTTAGGGCCTGTTCCCCGATGGTAGTGGCTTGAAGGCCTGTCCCCCAATGGCAGCGGCAGGAAGAAAGAAAGGGGGCAGGGAAACAGAAAGAAAGAAAGAAAGGGGGCATGAAAAGAGAAAAAAAGAAAGAGAGGCAGGAAGAGAGGAAGAAAAAGTTGGGGAAGGGAATGAGGTCTGGAGGAGAGGAAGCATACTGGCTGAAAGCATACAGGCTGAAAGAAGGGAAGAAAGATTGGATGCACAGTCAGAAGAAGAAAGTGCAACCAGATACTCATGAAATCACCAGATAATAAAGGTAGGAAAAATGATTTTATTTTCAATTTAGTGATCATAATGTGTTTTGAGAATTTTTATCTGCTGTCTATATTTTGCACTATGGCCCCCTTTTACTAAACCGCAATAGCGGTTTAAAGCGCAGGGAGCCTTTGAGCGTTGAGAGTAGCGCAGGGCATTCAGCGCAGCTCCCTGCGCTAAAAACTGCTATCGCAGTTTAGTAAAAATGGAGGGGGGTATATTTGTCTATTTTTGTATGATTGCTACTGAAGTGACAGTGCATAGAGTCATCTGCCTTGACCTCTCTGGAAAAAACCCCGGAATATAAATGATAATTAACATTTTCTCTGCGTACAGTGTGCTTTGTTTTTTTTTTAAAATTTTATTGTTGGTAGATCATTTTGACTTGGTCATTTTAAAAGTAGCTCACAAGCCCAAAAAGTGTGGGCACCCCTGATTTAAACAATATACAGAAAAAATTGAAACAGAAATAAAGGTCAAAGAAAAATATAAGTTGGTACTTTTTTATTAGCCATCTTTTGTTGAAGCAACATTGCATATTGGGGAGGCTCCACAGTCAAAGACGCAGACATAGGCCTCATGTAGCCCTGTCATTCTATGAGACACTACCATGTTTTTCCACAGCCAGTCCAGGAAGACACATACATGAGTTTACAAATGGAGTAAGAGGAAACATGCTATTTTGTCACAGTATAACTGTGTTACATTAAATTTCATTGCTAGCTTTTTGTCAGATTAATAACCTTCAGGTTAAGGCAAAGGTAGATTGTAATTCACTTTCTATAGTCAACCAGATAGGAAGAATGAAGGGAGATCATATGTGAGTAATAAAGTGGTGATACAATTCTGTTATCTTGATAAACCTGATGTCCTAAACTGCAAAATATTTCTCAGTTTAAGGGCTAATTTTGCTATATTTAGCTAAGGGATGGAGCTTCAGGCTTACTTAAATTCCATAGTCAACCACACTTGTATTCACAACTTGGGGAGTGCAAGTAAAAAAACAAAACAACAACAACAAAAAACCTAGCAGCACTTTAGAGATGTCTTGACTTCAATTCCAAGGTCACCCTTCTAGGGGGTTCTGACTCCTTTGTGGACTAATGATCCACCCCTTCTTCACAACTCTGCACCTAAATTCTTAAGAAAAAACCCAACAACCTGCCTCCTCTTCACTCAAAAATGGACCCATAACCCCACATCTTAAAAAAATGCAGAATCCTATGTTCAAACCCATCCCTCTCACTAAAAAAGTTGTCTTACAGTATAAGATGGGAGCAATTTCCACTTACTCCTGCCCTGCTGTAGCCATTTTGATTAATGACATCTGAGGCATGGGCACCTTGGTACAAGGGAACTTAGTTTTTATCTTTGGATTAAAAAAAAAAAAAAAAAAAAGAGATGGGGCTTCAGGTGCCTTCATTCAAACTTAGAGCTATAGAACTAGATGAACAAGATGGGGGAAGGGGCTTTGGGACCCCTAACTCCTCCCATATTCCACATCCCCCACCCTCCAATTGATAACTGGAGAGGGGGATTCATCTTAGAATCTGGGTAAATAATCTCTCTAAAGCTGCTGTGGTTCACTAGAAAAATAAATTACCTCACTGAGGCATAGTTATTTTTTGTTGCAAAAATAAGCCCACTAATCCTTATTTGCATGCTCATTAAAAAAAATTACAATTAATATGCATAAGCATCATTTTAACTCATATGTGCAATTCACAAAGTTTTGCCCAAAGTCTCATTTCAGAAATGCTCTTTTGTGAAATCCAGGGACTTTGTTCATTAAATAGTGCAAAGGCGCCAACATTTGTGTGTTAATGAAGTCCTTTTCATGAAAAAGGAACATCAAGGCCTACAATTGAGGGCCTACACTTGAAAGTTATGAAGCTTGTCTCTCTAAAACTCTAATTGGAGGGGGGAGATTAAAAAAAAAAAAAGAAGACATAGTTAAACAAAACATTAAGCTTTTTTTTTTTTTTTAATTTCAGCTTCCAGGAACAAGGAATTTCAGGAACCAGGGCTTGGATTCTGGCAAGTCTTCATTCATGACTAGCCAGGAGTGTTTTACTTATTTACCTCTCCTTCTGGTGTTCCTAGTCTGGGCAGTGCATCTGTGGTAATGATGCTAGGCACCAAACACCAAAGCTCCCTCCAAAACCCTGTGTGATGTGCTCTAAATCTAGGCATGAGGGGCCAGATTCTTTGAACAGCATCTATTCTATAGGCGCTGCTTGGCACAGTTCTCAATCAGAAAAACTGGTGCCATTTATAGAATCACACCTAGCAAGACCTAAGCAGACTTAGGAGTTGCTAGGCATCCCAGACATAGATGTTGTTCCATTACGTTTCAAGTTTATTATAGATTTGATTAATCGCTTATTCAAAATTCTAAGCGATGTACAGGACAATAAAATTACAAATTTCTGGGGGTAACAGAACAAACGAATAGAACTAACCTTACAAAACATAATAAACAAAAGGAAAAGATGGGGAGAGAAATACAAATTGTTAATAATAAATAAGACACCTAGATGGGACATAGGATTCAATTGAGGCTCCTAATCAAGTTTTCTAGGTATCCAATGCATCTTTAAAAAGAAAGCTTTTTAATTTGCTTTTGAATCTGTCTAGATTACGTTCTTCCCTTAAACAAGCAGGGAGGGAATTCCATGTTTGAGGGGCTGTGACAGAAAAGATGAATTGCCACAGTGTGTTAGGGCTCCTTTTATGAAGGTGTTCTAGCAGTTTTATCGCACGCGCCGGATTAGCGCACATTAGCCAAAAATCTACCGCCTGCTCAAAAGGAGGCAGTAGCGGCTAGCGCACGTGGCAATTTAGCGTGTTACGGCTCTAGCGCACCTTCGTAAAAGGAGCCCTAAATGTTTTTGAGTGAGGGAACAATTAATAGAAGTTGGTTGTTTGACCTCAGTAATCTTGTTGAGGTGTAGGGAATCAATTTATGAATGAAGGCTGGAGTTTTACTTGCCTAATTTGGTGGCACCTATGTTGGATACTTAATGATGCTTGCCAACTATGCCTATTCTTCACCTATAACCACATCTACTTTTTTTTACACAGACATCCCATGGTGTTGGATGGTACCTCCACTTAGGCATCCTAAGAGTTTGATGCTGCTCTTAAATTGCTTAATTTTTATTTAGCTAAGAACTGGTGCAGTATTAAAAGCCAATTAAAAAATCAAGTTTGGCACAGATCCCAAACTTAGGCATCACTAGGCAAATGTAATTAGTGTGCCGTTTATAGAATATGGCTGTAGGTGGCTAATAACCATGACTTCTTCCCAGGTTCCAAGCACTGTGAACACTGGCTTTGTTACACACTTGCCCCTAGGCGTCTGAGGAAGTGAACATCTTAATTCAGGAACCAAAGCCCTTTAGTATGGTAGTACTACCAGGCCAGGTCAAGCTGCTCATTTTAATTTCAAATGTCTTAATTCTTAGGTGGTTCTGAATTTCCACTTTATTATCTTGGTTATAAAGTCAACGGGACAGTAAGCAGAACCTGAAAATCCTTCCCAGGGAGGTACCGTCTTGCCCTTTTTTGTGATATTATGTCTATGTAGATTTATTCTCCTGGGCCTGCTCACTAACGTGACATTCCTTTTCAAGTTTTTCGTCACAGGTAAAAGAAGTGACATGAGAAGCAACAGTTATGGAAGAAATTGAAATGACACAAAACCTAAATTGTAAAATATGACACAGGGGTCCTTTTACTAAACTATAGTAAAAAGTGGGCTAAGAAATCCTTGCTCAGTATTTTCCCATGTGCCAAGACCATTTTTACCACAGCAGTATAATGGCCAATTTTCCAGTTTTTGTAGTAATAGTCAAGTGCTAATGTTTCCAATAGGAATTAATAGGAATTAATGTTTCCAATAGGAATTAATGTGTCAGGTAGCAACAGACAACTAGAAAATTATAAATTATCCCTCTCCCCATTTACTAAGCTGCAGCAGAGGTTTCTACTGCAGCCCAGAGAATTAAATGCTTTGATACTCATAGGAATTCTACTGTGGCTTAGTAAAAAAAGGGTGGGGAGGGAGTATGTTTGCTAATAAGTGAAGTTGAAAATAACTGCAAAGGGCAAAAAAAATAATCAACACAGTGTTAACAAAACAGCCGCAAAGCTCTTCAGGAAAGCTGCACATAGCTGCATTCACTCGCAATATGAAGTCCCCTTTTATTATCATAGGCTAATCTTAAATACCAGGAAAAAAATCAGATAGCATTTAGCTCCAATATGTTGTGGCTCTGCAAGCTTCTAGGGGTCACTTTGCAAACTTTGATACGATAATGGATATGGAGAATCTGAGCCCGAGAGTTTGGGTGGCACCGGCTCTATGGCCTGAATGTTGGGTAACCTTCTCACAGTGGCTGGGACCCTGTCTGCCTTTTTCGGATGCCCTATGGGAGAGACCACAAACCAATCTGTCAGAGCCTGGACAAATTCTAGCTAGTAGCCGGAACGAATAAAGGCCGGAGCCCAATGGCCAGATGAACTATGGACTCAGGCCAGCAGAAACGCTGACAGCCTGCCCCCTATATATAGAGGGGCCTCCTTTGGACTGCAATGTCTTAGCAGAAGGAGCAGCACGGGAAGCGGAGGATTGGTTATATCTGCATCAAGAGAACCTCTGCCTGTAACTCTGGAAGAATCTCTGTGACATGGAACTGGAATAGTGTCGAAATTGTCTGGAGCTAGGAAAAGAAGAGCGCCCTGAGCCTCTAGAGCAGGACTGCCCAAGTCCAAACCTCGAGATCTACTGGCAGGCCAGGTTTTCTGGATATCCACAATGAACATGAGAGAGATTTGCATACCAAGAAGGCAGTGTAGGCAAATCTCTCTCATGCATATTCATTGCGGATATCCAGAAAACCTGGCCTGCTAGTAGATCTCAAGGACCGGACTTGGGCAGCCCTGCTCTAGAGATTCTGGGTCTACTAGCAGGCAAGGTCTCGGGGCAACGGTCCACCACACAAAACAAGAGATCATCCAGGCCTTTGCCAAGGAACAGGCGACCCTTAAAAGGGAATCTGGCAAGAGTAACTGTAGAAGTGGAATCACTGGCCCACTGTCTGAATCACAGTAATCTATGAACAGAAAATAAGTAAGCAGACGCTGTACCCAGGAAACGTATAATGTCATTACAGGGTGTCAGCCACACGTTCTACACCAGATATAAAAGGTTGAAAAGGAGTTTCATCTCCCTCTCAAAAGTGCGCAACCTGGACAGACAAGTGCTTGTGACAAATGATGCTGCCTAGGCAGCTTTGAATCCCAAAGCCATGGCCTCAAAAATTCTCCCAAGAACTACAGCCACTTGGTGGTCCTACATGTCCTTGAGCACCACTCCGCCTTCACTCGGAAGGAGGTGCACTTATTGACCTGGGAAACCAAGGAATTCACCCTAGGTTGACTAAAAAGCCACTGACACACCTGTGCCTTAGGATACAACTGGGACATGGTTCTCGCTTCTTTGAGACCTCCCTCTGGAGAATTCCACTGCTCCAAAATCAAGAGAACATCAGGATGCCCAGGAAACGCTGAAAAGCGAATCCTCTCTCCACACATAAGGGAGGAGGAATTAGAAGGAGCCTGCTGAGTGACTAAATCCAACATAACATAACATAATTCTTTATTTATATACTGCGCAGTGCCTTTCAGTTCTAGGTGGCATACAAAGAATACAATAAGGAAGGAATTGTTAACATTAAGAATACAATAAGGAAGAATAAAGTAAGGAAAGAATTATTAACATTAAGGATAGAAAAACCATACCATGGCCCATAGATATTCCCAATCTTTCCTAGATTCTGAAAGAAGATCTGGCAAAGCAGAAGACTTAAATAAACGCAGAACCGTGGGAACGTCCTCTGGTTCTAAAGCCAAAGTATGATCTAAAGAGCCAGTAACTATTCCCGAGCCTTCCCTGAATTAGGGGATCAGCAAACTTAGCAATATCTTCCATATCTCCTAGAAAAAGGCCTCCCAAGCCCTGAACAGTGTCAGTAGAAGATGTGTCTTGTGAGTCTATGCCATGAGAAGACAAGTCTGAGGTGCAGTGGGACTGTGCAGAAGTATGGCTCTTGTGCAAGGCTTTCAACAATAATTTCAAAAGTCAGAGCAGGCACCCAGACTAAGGAACGTTGAGTCACCCTGTGATGACTCTACTTTGTGTTTCTTGGGCTGTGGAGTGTCCGCATCCTCACACGCAGACCAGTCCTATTTCCAAGCCCCCAAAATAAAAGTGGCCACCCCAACAGGCTGGCTGCCCTTCTTGGCATCTTAGTATGCAGAGGAGAGTTAAGCTGGCTACTCTCGCCTCTCTGGTCTGCGCCAAGCAGCATGTGGTGCAAGAATACTCCTGAAGCACAAAATTTGCACTATCCTGCCATGAATTTGGGGTAGAAGAGCCCAAGAACTTCATCCCAACATGTTTTGAAGCAAGAACTGCAGTTTCGAAAGTGCAGGGATCCTTTGAATAAAAAGATTGCTAAAAATCCAAGATGGCCTCCATCATGATTTTTTGCGCCTAAAATTGCTAATTAAACTAACGTCCCAAAGTTAAAAACAATGACGATTTTTGGACTTTTCAGGAGGGGGGCACATGCAGGGACCCTCAAAAACCTGAATTTCAGACACCCCCCCAATTCACCTCAGAGGCTGTAACAGCCTTACTCACTGTGATCTATGCTGCAATGTGCTGTAGCCTGCCCAAGCTCTCTCAAAGAAGCTGGAATGGAGAAGAATCACTGCATCATGCTGGATATGCCTCTTTCACCATGATCTTCAGGCTGTTGGTCAGACACGACATCTTACCGCTCCCTTACCTTCACGGACTGACAGATGTGCTTCCCCTCGCTTCCAGCCCCCTTCTCTTATAGCCGATGACTTCACATGATGCACTTATGAATGATATACTTAATAGGCAAAAATGCAGCCATCACCTTGCGAGACACTACTGAGCTTCCTACAGATGCCCGACAGCCTATGCTCAAACTATTGCAGAGCAGTAGGTGAGGAAAGTAAGTGAGGATGGCCCCGGGCCCCAAAAACTATAAAGAAAGCTGGCTAACAGGTACCAACAGGAATTGTCCTGTTAGCTATAGACCGCAGTCTGCTTCATCTCTACACAGGCAGAGGTATGCCAAGGATAAAAGCTCCAAGCACTGAAGATACCAAAACCATTGGAAAAACACCAAATAAAATAAGGGGAGAGCAAAACAAACACTCCTTCTGGCTCGCATTCAGAAGGGAAAAACTGCAGGTGGCAGTAGAGCAGAAAAAAATCCAGAGTAGATTCCTTCTGCATATGGCTTGCGGCCATGGAGAGATAAACCGCTTGTCTAGAATGACACACCTATTGCACTGGAAACCAAGTTATCTGTATCATAAATCCTAATGAAATGTAATCCCTGGATGTGACCAGGCTCTTCTAAATTGTAAATCGCATTGAACTTCTTCTGGGGCATATCAGCGATCCATAAATACTAATGTAATGTAATAAATGATCTGAAAATGGTACACTGAATAAGGTGACTAAGTTTGCTGAAAAAGACTGGCTTTTAGAAATGTGTGCTGCTCAGCAGCACATGCTAAATGCTGAGCCCTCCATAGGAACAGAATGGGCGGTTTGGCAGCACATCTTTGTAAAAGGACCCCAAAGTTATTTGAAATTGCTAAATTACAAGCGGAGAGTTATTGCAATAGGACCTTGTGAAACTGATCATCCAAAGGGCATATGAAATTTAGGGCAGTAATTAAGATGTGTAACAAATCAGCCTTTTACCGTATATCTTAACTTCCTGCAAGAATGGCAACTCAATACTGCAGATTAGTCACTCACACAGTACAAGAACACTTCCTCATGCAATGAACTTCACAAGTATTATTCTTCCTCTTTGGGGACATTGGACCCTAAAGCCACAGAGTCTGATACTCCTGGGCTGATTCTGAAACGGTCCAGGCTAAAGTGTTCCCTCCTAAAGCTACACAATTTGCTAGCCCTCTCTCAACCCCCCCCTCACCCACCTAAAAAACAAAACAAAACAAAAAAAAATACAACCCAGTTCCTTAAACTCTCCCATGTCTGCCTGAAAAACCACTGAGGGTCTAATGGACCAGTGGAGTTGAGAGGTGCATATTTCAGTTGCTCCTGCCTCTTCTGGTGCCAGATTCAAAATAGCATTATTGGCCGCTAGCGGTAGTCTCATAGTGGTCATTGCCATATAAGGGTATGGCAGCTTGACCCATGGCAGTACTATCACTAAACTACTGCTAGGGATCAACATCATCATTTTGAACCCTGCCATATAAAAGGCGGAGCAACTGAGTGCCACTCCCACCACCACTAGATCCCCAGAGATTTGCCAGGTATGTCCAAGAGGGCCTATGGGGGAAGGGGGCTGGAAGTAAGGGGATTACTTACGCTTAGCCATTTTAAAGAAGTGGTTCAGGAGCACTGGGCAGCCAATCTGTGGCCCATGCTCCCAAGATGGATAAATACCACCAGCTTTTTTGCTGGCAATATTTTCCCAGAATAGCTGTTTACATGGTAATGAGCTGTTTTGCATGCATTTGCATCTCATTACTATGTATCCTGAGGTACCTAATATTAAGGGACAACAAACGCTGTAATGCATCTCAATACCAGCTCTCCTTAATGTGGATAAATGCAAAATGACAAAGAGGAAAAAAATTAAACGATCTAAACCAGGGGTGTCCAACCTTTTGGCTTCCCTGGGCCGCATTGGCCGGAAAAAATGTTTTCTGGGGCCGCACAAACGCTGCAGCAAGACAGAGGAGGGAGCCAGTAAGACGGTAAACACCCGGGGGCAGCAGAGGAAAACACTGCATCGCCCTTGACCGGTGCCGCACAAAATACTTCAAGGGGCTGCATGTGGTCCTCGGGCCGCAGGTTGGACACCCCTGATCTAAACCATAGTTATATGATGTTACATTCTTACTAAGATAATACTTTTCACCCACTACACAATTAAGCTCTACAACTTTTTGTCAGAGGAGGAGATACAAGAGATTAGAAGTTCCTACACCTGGTTCTGGAGGTACCCCAGCCAGTCAGGATTTTTAGGATAACCACAATAAATATGCATGAGATAATTTGCATATCAGGAGGCACTACATGCTAGCCTCTCATTCATTGTGAATATCCTGAAAACTCTGACTGGCTGGGATGCCTCCAGGACCAGGCTTGGGACCCATTGGATTGGAAGTATTTTGTAGGCATCTTAAGAATGAAGAGCAGCATTTTACATGCTCAAATAACTTGCTTATAAAATTGCCCACTTCTGCTTAGAGAATATTTACTTTTAATAAAAATCAAATTTTTTTTCAGAAATTATATTAACAATATATGTAGAGATATGCAGTACTACTTTGAGACAGTTTCTTCAACCTATACCTTTTTAAAAAAAAACTTACTATTTAAACCAACAATACAGCCCTGAAACTAGTACATCAGAGAAAATCTTGAAAGAACTCTGCCTATTACAAGAGTCCTTCAATATGACCTAGTCAAAACACCCAATAAACAAGCAAACACCATCAACAACAATTTATGGATTAATACCCATTCCTCACCATTTAGAGCCTCTTCCCAGCCTACCTATGCTTTTATGAACTCAACTGAAATGTATATATGGATTTGAGACTAAATTGATATAGAAACATGATGGCAGATAAAGGCCAAATGGCCCATCTAGTCTGCAGTGGTATGTATGACAATTTCTCATTCACATCCCCCTTCAACTAAACCAAGTGTTACTTGATTTGTATATGGTTAAATACTTTATTTCAGAGTGGGGAGGAATTTTACAGGTAACACTGTGTGAAAAAGCTGAGTTATATCACACTCTAAATCAGTGTATTGCAAACTGTGTGCTGCAAGATGCCAGCGAGGAGGAGAGGCGCTGGCTGACTGCTTACAGGATGTGCCTCTCATGGGGAAAAAGCCTCTCCTCTTTCTCTTCACCTTCCCTTTTGCAGCACCTCCCTCTCCCCCCCCCCGGCAGTAATAGGAGGCTCAGGGCAACGGCTGGAGAACATCCGCGTATGTGCGGACGTTATGCATGCATGCGTGTGATGTCATCATGTCGATGTCTGCGCATTTCCAGTGTGAGATTAGTGTGCTGCACCTTAAAAAGTTTGTGACACACTGCTCTAAATCAAGGCAGAATTCTCCATTTTCAATGTAGCCATTAAATAACAGTGCCTATCCTCTCTCTTGCTTATTATAACAGGCCCTACATAGTGGAGCCACAATCTATGAGCCAGTAATTTTAATTCCAGTTTAACATGATTGTCAATTTGTATAATTCACAAATTCCCTTGCAGAATTTAAAAATATAAAAAAGTTTGTTAAATGTGAACTTAGTATAATTAGATCATGTAACTAGCTTCTGGTAAGCAAATTCAACATAGCATTCCATAATAACTGGAATATAAAATGAGCATTTTAGTGTTCAATACAGTCTTTATGAAAAAATTGTATAGCTGATGACATCACATGATGCACTTATGAATGATACACTTAATAGGGAAGTTTGTACAACACTAACCCAATTGAGATATGGGTATTAGAGAACCTGAGCAGTTCCAGTCATTTGATCCAATTGTTTTTCCAAGTATCAACATTTTCCTTTTCCCCCCCACATTTAGCATAAGAGATCTGTAAAGAGTGAAGTTGCCAATACTTGCATATCACTACATCTAATAAACACAGCACCATGAAGAATACCATTGCTACTGAACATTTAGAGACATATGCCACCCTGTCCTATACAATGCATGTCACGTTACAGTTGTTGGGTTTATCCAGAAACAAGACGCTGAAGATGTCATTAAAAAATGTTGGGTGATATTGGCAGGCTCTAGCACAGTCTGGATTGAAGTTCACTTCCAGGATCTGAGGCTGCATTGTTTGTTTCCCTACATAAAGTAAAAAGATAAATATATAAATGTTATAGATTATACAATAATTCCAAAATCAGCAGTATATTCTTTACTTTCCACTCTTGTGTGCAAAAATGTCTATAATGATTCCTCATACGTCAAGATTTCTACATCACAAATTATCCCCCTCCTTTATTAACGCGTAGTGCGGGTTTTAGCGCCAGCAGCGGCAGTAACTGCTCCGATGCTCACAGAAATTTTATAAGCATTGGAGCAGTTACTGCTGCTGCCGGCGCTAAAAACCACACTTTTGCGTTAGTAAAGGAGGGGATATATGCATTGGTTTAGAGCAGGGATTCAAGCATGCACACCCTCCACTGAATGCAAATCTCTTTCATGCATATTCATGATGTCCTGCAAGTGTGTCCCAAGGACTGGGTTGAGAGCCCCCGATTTACAGGGTCACAGCAAAAATGGTAAAAATAATGGAATCTAAAAAAGCAAACATGCAAAAATAAATATATAATGTAATAGCTAGACTACTGAGTAAAGCCTCTTAGCAAGATGGACCTTCCCATCCCACCAATTTTAGATAGTAAAAATAACTTTCAGACCATCATCTGTGGGGGTGAAAGAAAGTACTTTAATATACAGATTTACCATGGGCTAAGAACAACTCGTTCTGAAATGAAACAGAATTAGATTTACAAGTGTTTTTTTTGTTTTTTAGCCCCAAGTATTTAGAATAATTGTGGGAATCCTGCCTTCTAGGGCTCTTTTAACAAAGCAGTGCTACTGATTAGTGATGCATTGATGCATGCGAGAAAGCCCATAGAAACTGAGGGGGGTTTCTTTGCATTCAGCACACTGCAAATCAGTAGTGCTGCTTTGTAAAAGGAACCTTTTATTTTCTTGGGCTGTTTAAATCAATTAGGCTTTTATGTTCTTGGTTTTATTTCTATTGTTATTTTTACCGTCTTACTGTCTCTCTCCCTGGCTGTCTGTCAGTCTTTCTTTCTTTCTTTCTGTATCTTCTCCCTTCCTTTTACCTCCCATGTCCCCTGTCCAGCAGTAGCCTTTCTCCCAATCACAGCCCTCCCCCAAATAAAACCAAGATAGTTTATTGTTCTCAACCAATTAAAACTCTCCCCCCAAATCAAAGCAAGATCGTTTCCTGTCCCCAACAAATCACACCCCTCTCCCCAAATAGAAGTAAGATTGTTCCCTTCCCAACACCCCCCCCCCTTTACCTAAAGTAATGTAAGATCATTCACTGATTCCCCAGCACACACACCACCCAAGTTAAATCCAAATATTTCCCTTCCCCAAACAGGCTTATTTGAGAAGGGGCTCGGCGCAAGCCATCCTGTTGAGGCTTGGAAACCGCCTCACGCAGAATGCAACTGCCGTGGGCCTAGGGTGTAGGCTTCAGTGACAGTAGGTTACCTGACCACCGAGGTCGGGTCCCCCAGTGAGGCAGCAGGTATTGCTGCACTGGGGCAGTGCAGAAGAGGAGGAAGATGAGTGTGTGGCTCTCTTCTCTTCCTTTCCTCCTCCTCCCTCTCCTGCTCCCGCATTCTCCAGAACCCTTTTGCGAACTTTTCGCGAGAGGGAGCGCGACAGCGGGGCAGGGGTGGGTGCCACGGACGTGCGGCAGGGCTTCTTTTTGGTGTCGGTGAGGCAGGAGAGGGATTTTTGTCTGCGCAGGTTCGAGCCGCTGGTGGCCACCGCCCGGAACACCTTCAGCTCGCCAGTCCCACGCAGGGGCAGCGACCAGCCCTCCGCCAGGGCCTTCGAGAGAGTCCTCAGCGGCTGGGAACTGCAAACAAAGAAGGGATGGCGTCTCTGCTGCTGAACTTCTTGCCTCCCACATCCCTTCCCTCTGGCTCCGATGCATTGGAGGGCCGCGAGTGTGGGGCAGTTGTAGGCGCACATGTGCACTCCTTCCTCCACGGACATACAGATCAGGGAACACGCTTAGCATTTTATTATATTAGATTAGTAGTTTATTTTATTGTTTTTACTGTTTTCAGTTACCTTTCTCACTACTCTATATACCCTTTTTCCTTTCTGCTCTGATTAATATGCTTCTGTAATTTGTATATGCTTACTTCTGGGGACATTATTATTCTAGAGATTGTTTGCACAGCCATTGTGTGCACATCCCTGGTACTTCAATCGGCTTTTGCCCTCTCCATTCTACGGAAACTGCCCTTGCTAAAGTCTCTAATGACCTGTTCCTGGACAGATCCAATGGCCTCTACTCTATCCTTCTCCATCTGTCTGCTGCCTTTGATATTGTTGATCACCACCTACTCCTCAATATATTGTCCTTGCTGAGATTCCAGGGTTCTGTTCTCTCTTGGTTTTCTTCCTATCCCATCAATGTATGTAGTAGCAGTTGATAAAGATGATAAAGGGGATGGAATTCCTCTCGTATGAGGAAAGACTAAAGAGGTTAGGGCTCTTCAGCTTGGGAAAGAGACGACTGAGGGGAGATATAACTGAAGTCTACAAAATCCTGAGTAGAACAGGTACAAGTGGATCGATTTTTCACTCCGTCAAAAATTACAAACACTAGGGGACACTCAATGAAGTTACAGGGAAATACTTTTAAAACCAATAGGAGGAAATATTTTTTCGACTCAGAATGGTTAAGCTCTGGAAAGCATTGCCAGAGGTTGTGGTAAGAGTGGATAGCATAGCTGTTTTTAAGAAAAGTTTGAACAATTTCCTGGAGGAAAGGTCCATAGTCTGTTATTGAGACAGACATGGGGGAAGCCACTGCTTGCCCTGGATTGGAAGCATGCAATGTTGCTACTCCTTGGGTTTTGGCTAGGTACTAGGAACTTGGATTGGCCACTGTGAGAATGGGCTACTGGGCATCATGGACCCAGTAAGGCTATTCTTATGTTCTCCTCTGCTGCTATCCCACTGTCTATAGGTGTATCTCAAGGCTCTTTCTTGGGCCCTCTCCTACTCTCCATATTTACCCACTCTCTCGGTACACTGGTCTCTTCCCATAGTTTTCATTATCACCTCTATGCTGATGATTCCCAAATCTACCTCTCCACGCCAGATTTCTTTACAGGAATTCAGGCCCGAGTCTCAGCCTGCCTGTTCGACATTGCCTCTTGGATTTCTCACCGCCATCTAAAACTAAATATGTCTAAATCTAAACTCCTTCTCTTTCCGCCTAAACCCACCTCCCCCCTTCCTACCATTCTCCATCTCTGTGGATAATATACTTATCCTCCCTGTTTTGTCAGCTTGCAACCACTGGGTAATCTTTGACTCCTCTCTCTATTTCTCCGCTCATATCCAACAAGCTGCTAAAACCTGTCACTTCCCCCTCTATATTATTACCAAAATCTGACCTCTCCTCTCCAAGCACACTACCAAAACCCTTATCCGCGCTCTCATCACTTCTTGCTTAGACTAATGCAATGTACTTCTCTCAGGTCTTCCACTCGAACGTCTCTCCCCTCCAATCTGTTCAAAATGCTGCTGCATGACTCATATTCCGCAAGAGTAGCCACACTCACATTACCTCTCTCAAGTCACTTCATTGGCTCTACATCTGTTCCTTAATAGTTCAAACTCCTCTTACTGATTTACAAGTGCATTCACTCTATATCTCGCCTCACTTATCTCCCCCTATGCTACCCCCGCAAACTCTGTTCATCGGGTAAGTCCCTCTTATCTGTACGCATGATTGAAAATGGCACCATTTTTGTAGCCTCTGACAGATGTAGAAACCGTTTACAGAATCTGGCCCCAAATGCCAGATTCTGTAACTTAAATAAGTTTCCAAGTTTATTATGAAATTTGATTTATCACCTATTCAAAATTCTAAACGATGTACAATTAATAAAAAATTACAGAGTTGGGGGAAATAGACATAACTAACAAAAACTAATTCTACTAAACATATTAAAATTCAGCATATGCATACAAAGTCAAACATAAGGAGAGTTAAAGAAGAAATACAATTAGGTTGTAAAAGAAACAATTAAGGTAAAAAAAACATTGGGAAAGGGAAGACACAAATCATTAAAAAATTGTGGATAAGTTAAAGGCATAAGCATTAAAATTTGCCCCTTCTTATACATACTGTATTTTAGGATTCCATTCCATATATTTAGCGCTAAGGAAAAAAACAAACAAAAAACCCACTCTTACATAGACTCCCAACATACCCTAGCCACATGAGGTACCACCATCCTAAAATCTTAGTGCATACTCTGAGCCAAAATGGAGATTATACCTTGCAGGGATGGGGGAAGGAAGAAGAAAACCTAGGAATTGGCATAGCAAGGGTAGGAGGCATTTGGGGCGGTGCCCCCCCTGTACCCTCCCTTTCCACCTCCATACCTCTTTAAATTTTTGCCAGCACGAGCAGTTTCTCAGGACTGCTCAAGATGGTGATGGCTATCTCTTTGAAGTCCCATGACCCGGAAGTGATTTCAGAGGGAGCCAGGTCGGCGTGAGCAGCAGACCAGAGTAGTTACTTGAGCTGTCAAAGATTTAAAAGAAGTACCTGGGGGGGGGAGCGGGTAAGGGAGGTGCACCTTTTCTTCTGCAGGGCCTGTGTAGCCCCAGGTACATTAGCTAGATTGTGAGCCCACCGGGACAGAGAGGGAAAATGCTTGAGTACCTGATTGTAAAACCGCTTAGATAACCTTGATAGGCGGTATATAAAATCCTAATAAACTTGAAACTTGGTATGGAATTAACTATCATTTTGACACAAATGACATAAAAGTAATTTATGAAACACTCTCAATGTTTTTCTATCTAGAGGCATTTGCTAAATTAATGTTTAATGGGGAGGTGGTTATTAATATGGTGGGTTATGTTGCATTAATCACCACATAAATAATATTCATATATTCTTAATATCAGAAATCCTTCAATTTTTCAATTCAAAAAAGCGGAAGAGACCTCAGTGTTTCTCAGGAAAATTCCTGTGAAACCTTCTATGGCAACAAAAATATTGTCATAGAGAAAGACATCCTTGGTCCCATATAACACCGCTTCAATTTTCACTATTTTCACCATTCTTTATCCCACTTAGGTGAAGTCAAAAATAAGCACTTATCTTAGTAATTTCTTCTGATATTTGCAAAAATCACCGCAGTCGTGCAGTTAAAGGTCCAGCGCGGTACCAATCAACTACGGTTGGAAAAAGCAATTCAATCTCCTTACACCAAGAAATTACTAAGATAAGTGCTTATTTTTGACTTCACCTAAGTGGGATAAATTAAGAATGGTGAAAATAGTGAAAATTGAAGCGGTGTTATACGAGACCAAGGATGTCTTTCTCTATGACAATATTTTTGTTGCCAGAGAAGGTTTCACATGAATTTTCCTGAGAAACACTGAGGTCTCTTCCGCTTTTTTTGAATTGAAAAATTGAAGCACAGGATTTCTGATATTAAGAATATATGAATATTATTTGTGTGGTAATTAATTTTGAAGATATTCAGCTTGTATTGTGAGAAGGGTTATGTTGCAGACATGGAAAGTCACACAGTCATTGTATTTCATTATATATATTTGATTGCGATTCACTTTTATATTCTGCTTGTATCAAGCTTTTAACCAATAAAAAACATTATTAAAAGAAGGATCTTCTATTTACTGCCATTCAAAATATCATTGGAATACTTGGTCCTGTGTATGCAATTTTTACAAATTTATTGGAATTCAATCATTACAAAAATCCTCCATGAAGGTAAGTTAAGGAAAATACACATAAGCATAATTCAAGGAAAGTGTAGAAGCTTACCATCGCTATTTTTATCCCACTTTAGCATCAAGTCAATAGCATACAGTGCTCGAGATGATGGATAATCACAGATACCCAATGGAGCTGGTTTTGCTGTAGCTACTTCAAATAACTGTACAAATGCCTTAAAAATTTCTGCCTGGAAAGAGAAAAAGAGAATAACTTGTAGATTACAGAAACACCATAAAACATATTCCTCTTGATAATTCACCCTGTTCTGTCCCCTGATAGTTTTTGAACTGCGGTTAATTGTTTTGCCTCAGTTGGATTGTTCTTTATACTGCGGTATAATGTCAAATTTAAAAAATAGATTGCAGTTGTTACAGAATACAGTGACTCACCTAATTTTTAAAGCAAAGAAATATGATCAGGCTACTCCATTTTTGCAACAACTACACTGGTTGATGATTAGAGGAGCTAATTTTAAGATGGTAATTTTTGATCTTCAAATTATTGCATGGTATGGGACCAGAAGTTTTGATGAGTTACTGGTCCTTTGCAATTAATTGGATTAACTCTCATTTTAGTGCTCTTTGAAACTTGGTTATTAATCATTTAAACATAATCATTTGAAGTCTCTAATTGATTAATCATTTGGATGTTATTTATGGAATGATCTTCCTAAAGAGCTAAAGAAAAAATTTATTTTATGTTTTTCATAAAATCTTGAAGACTTATTTTTAATTGTTATAGTTTTCTGTTTATGATTTGAAGAATGTTAAGCGTATTTTACACGTATTGTTATCCACCTAGGATCTAGTTTGAGATTAGTGCGGGTTATAAATATTGTGAAATTGAATAATAAAAATTACACTTCTCTCTCTGTATTCATGGTTTCAGCAATCGCGGTTTCGATTATTCGCGTTTTATAGCTTGCTGGCTCCTTCCCCCCAAATTACATCATCCATGGCCAATTTCTGTGCATATAAGTGCAAACTCGAATACTGTTGCATGGGTTCCAGAGGCTCTCTCATATGTTATTTGCGGTTTTATCATATTCTCCAGGGTTTTTAACAGAAAACCGCAAACAACATATGAGAAAGTTATTCGCTGGTCAGTTCATCCCCAATCACCGCGAATATGGAGGGAGAACTGTAGTTATATTGAACTGAATTTTCTTTTCTTTGCTGGCACTGATGCCAGAAGTCTCTGCCTAGTGCTGCCATACCAAGGACTGCTTACTACTTGAGATCTAGCTAGGTACTTGGGACCTGGGTTGGCCAAGTTTTCAAGTTTTATTAAAATTGATAAAATGTTAATCAAACATTCTAAGCGTTTGACAATTAAAAAAAATTAAAATGGGGAACAATTAACAAACGTATTAGTAACACGACATTACTTACATGAAAACAACAGGATGGTAGGGAGAAGACAATTTTAAAGGAAGAGAGTACAATTAAGGTTAAAAACAAGAGGGAAATGGGAGGAATCATATCAGTGTTGAATATAAGTAAAACAGAATTTGGCAAGGAAGGACCCAGAGATCATTTAGCAATCATAAGTATCTTTAAATAAGAAGTTTTTAAGGTTGCCCTTAAATTTATCTAAATTTTTCTCAGATCTTAAATGTGATGGTAATGAATTCCATATTGTAGGGGCT
Organism: Geotrypetes seraphini; assembly: GCF_902459505.1. Classification (NCBI taxonomy): domain Eukaryota; kingdom Metazoa; phylum Chordata; class Amphibia; order Gymnophiona; family Dermophiidae; genus Geotrypetes; species Geotrypetes seraphini. The sequence goes on along the minus strand of NC_047090.1, from coordinate 63,965,194 downwards.
ATAGTTGCGAATAAAGTAGCCCTATGTGCACTAATGATTTTTAAGGATGGGACATGAAGAAGGTGCTGAGAGGCAGATCTTAAAGTTCTCGAAGGATCATGAGGAATAAGGAACTTATGAATAAAAGCAGGTTCCTTGGAGTTCATAGTTTTAAAGGTGATTAAAGCAATTTTATAAGCAATACGATGGTGGATTGGTAACTAATGTGCACTTTTTAGCAAAGGAGTGACGTGATCAAATTTTTTCTTGTTCGTTATAATTTTTTTGGCAGTGTTTTATATTAATTGTAAGCGTCAGATGTCTTTTTGACAAGACACCTTTGAATAAGGAATTACAATAATTGAGTTCGGAAATTATGAGGGAGTGAATTAAAATGTTAAGAGACTGAGGATCAAGAATGTTGGCTAAGGATCTGACCATTCTGAGTTTCCAAAAACAATTCTTGACAACTGCTCTAATCTCATTTTTAAAATATTTTTATTGAATTTTAACACAATAAATGTATAAATAAAACAAATCAAGGATATTTTACAGTTAAAGGTATCACTTACAATCACAAATAAATCAAAAACAAGGATATTATACAATTACAATGTTCCTTACAATCAAATCATAGATGCAACGGGGACTAAGGCATCTATGTTGTCAATCCAAAGTTCGGATAAAGTCAAAATATATAAGTATAAATATCAACTGTGCTAATCTGAAGGCGCTAGGACAGTTTATTGTCAATCATTACATCGAGAATTTTGATTGAACTAACGAAGTTTATTGGTGTGTCATTGATGTTAATCGGGGATGTTAAGTGAATATTTTCTTTCCATGGAAAAAGCAGACAATTGGTTTTGGTGATATTTAGCGAAAGCATATTATCACATAGCCATTGGCTGATCTCATCGAGTTTTAAATTGACGAGATTGATGTCATTAGGATTAGATGCGTCAATGGGATCGATGATCTGAATATCGTCCGCGTAAGTGTACACGATAAGACCGATGGATTGGCATAAAGTAAGCAAAGGGGCCAGATAAATATTGAAAAGAAGAGGGGGAAGTATAGATTCCTGAGGAATGCCGAAGTTATTTTTAAATACAGTTGATGATGTGTTATTGTACCTATAGAGGTACAATTTGAAAAATAAGAAGAGAACCAATCAAGGATTTGTTCAGAAATTCCAATGGCAGCAAGTCTTTGGAGAAGTAATGAATGGTCTATCGTATCAAAAGCAGCTGAGAGGTCTAGATAATATTGTATGGAAGTGGTCAGATCTAGTAAAGCATGTTTCATTTAATGATTTTTGTGAAAACTGGTTTGATTGGGATGTAAAGCATGGTCGAAGAAATCGGATATCTGATTGAATATTATTTTCTCTGTTAATTTTGAAAGAAATGGAAGATTTGAAATAGGCCTGTAGTTGGCGCAGTCTGAAGTGCTTTCTTTACTGTTTTTAAGTGTAGGACAGATTAAAGAATGTTTCTAGGCTGATGGTATTGTTGTTGTGGTAAGGCTTTTGGTAATTAATTTAAGTATAAATGGGCCAAAGATAGAAAAATGATGTTTTAAGATAAACGGTGGGATGGAATCAGAATTTGAACCTTTGGGGTTTAGAGATTGCATAATGTGCTGAATGCCATTTAGAGAAGGAAGATTGAAGTGAGAGCATGTTGCACATAAGTGGTTTGTGGTATTATCATCCGTATTTTGAATGTATTGAGATTCATTTTTTATTGAATTCCTTATGGTTTGGATTTTTGCATGGAAAAAGTTTGCTAGGCTTTGGGCTATGGGGGAGGAATCACTTTTGATATGTGTCAGATTTTTTAGAATGGAGAATAGGGCCGAGGAGTTCTTTGCTTTTGAAATACATTTTTTGTAATATTTTTTATTTTCCAGATTAATTGATTGTTTATAGAATTCTGAATGTTCCTTATATTTATCATGATTGGATAGAGTGGTATTTGCTCACCATTTACATTCTAAGGAGCGTAATTGACGTTTAAGAAGTGTGAATTGAACCAAGGGTTTTTTTGAAGAAATGATACTGGACTTGATGGACCTTCAGTTTGTCCCAGTATGGCAATTCTTAGATGTTTGATTTCTGCACTGCTCATATGCTAGCTTTTCATGCCTTTTTTCCTTATTTGATTTAAGAACAAAAGAACATAAGAATTGCCGCTGCTGGGTCAGACCAATGGTCCATCGCGCCCAACAGTCCGCTCACACAGCAGCCCCCAGGTCAAAGACCAGTGCCCTAACCGAGACCAGCCTTATCAGCATACATTCCTGTTCAGCAGAAACTTGTCTAGCCTTGTCTTGAATCCCTGGAGGGTGTTTTCCCCTATAACAGACTACGGAAGAGCATTCCAGTTCTCCGCCACTCTCTGGGTGAAGAAGAATTTCCTTACTTTTGTACGGAATCTATCCCCTTTTAACTTTAGAGAGTGCCCTCTCATTCTCCCCACCTTGGAGAGGGTAAACAACCTGTCCTTATCTACAAAGTCTATTCCCTTCATTATCTTGAATGTCTCAATCATGTCCCCTCTCAGTCTCCTCTTTTAAATCTCTAATTGTATTGGATCCCTATATTTGAGAGGCATTTTCTGTTTAGATGTTTTCTTTGATAATGGATGGATTTCCAACTGCTAGAATTCAAGTTTCAAGTTTTATTGATTTTGATAAATCGCCTATTTTGTACTAAGCGAGCAACAATTAAAAAGAAATGCTATACATAGTTTTAAAAGAGGTACATAAAAACTTCGGACAGACAATACTGACAAACTTGAGAAACAATGGGAAGGGATAAAGTGGGTTAAAGTTACATATTGCGTTTCTCAGAGGAGAAGAAATGGAAAATGTGAAAGAGGAAAAAACATTAGGGTTGGGGGTTTAGAAAGTCATATTGAGAGAAGTTGAGAAAAAAAAGAAATAGGAATTATTTAAAATTGCTGATTAAAAAAAAAAAATAAATTAAATAAATAAATTAAAAAATAATAGTAAGTGAGAAGGTTTTAAATATTAAAAGAAGTTTTAAAAAGAAAGTTTTTAGATTAGTTTTAAATAAGTTCAGGTCTTTAGTTTCTCTAATGTATAAAGGAAGGGCATTCCAAGTAAGGGGTGCCATGACTGAGAATATGTCGTGACGTCTGGTTCCGATGATCTTTAGAGAGGGTACAGAAAGTGTTCCTAAAGCAGTTGATCTTAATGCTTGGGATGAGCTATATGGAATTAATAGTTGATCTATAAATAAAGGTTCATTATTGAGTAGAGTTTTGAAAGTTAGAAGTGATATTTTATAGGTTATTCGTTGATTAATCGGGAGCCAATGTGAGTCTATTAAAAAGGGTGTTACATGATCGTATTTTTTGCCGTTATGAATGATTTTAACTGCAGTATTTTGTATTATTTGTAGACGTTTTTTTTCTTTTTGTGTAATGTTTAATAAGAGTGAATTACAATAGTCTAATTTGGACATGACCAAAGAGTGTATTAAAATATTCAATGATTTAGGTTCCAGAAATTTAGACATCGAACGGATTAGGCGCAAGCGAAAAAAACAGCATTTTACCACATTGCTGATATGTTCATGGTATGAGAATTTGTCATCAATAGTGACTCCTAGTAATTTTAGTGATGAAACTATTTTAATTGGTATGTTGCTTATTAAAAAAGGCGCTGATAGTATTAATCCTTGCTTCATTGGAAAAAATAATGCTTTGGTTTTGGTAATATTTAATGCTAATTTGTTTTGTGAGAGCCAGTTTTTTATTTTTTCAAGTTTTTGATTAATAGCAAGTATTTCATTGGTGTTTTCAGGATTAAATGAATGAACAAGCTGAATGTCGTCGGCATACGTATAAATAGTGAAACCGATAGATTGGCTCAAACTAAGTAAGGGTGAAAGAAAAACATTGAATAATAGTGGAGAAAGAATGGAGCCCTGTGGGATTCCATAATTATGAGAGAATAGTTTAGAATTTGCATTATTGAAATTTACTGTTGAAGAACGATCGGCTAAAAAGGAAGTGAACCATTGTAATGAAGTATTACAGACACCTATACTTTGTAATCGGTCCAATAAAAGCAAGTGGTCGATAGTGTCGAAAGCAGCTGAGAGATCAAGGGAAAAAAGAATAACGGAATCATGGTGGTCAAGATGATAAATAATTTTTGTGGTCAGACCTATTAAAGAATATTCAGTGTTGTGGTTTTTTCTAAAACCAGTTTGATTAGGGTGCAAAACGTTTGTAGACTCAACAAAATCCGATAATTGATTGAATACCACCCTTTCAGTAATTTTGCTAAAAACGGAATGTTGGTGATAGGTCGGTAATTAGTAGGGTCATCAAGACTAATTTTACGATCCTTTATAATGGGGAGAATTACTGCTGATTTCCATGCCTTGGGTAAGGTCCCAGTGAGGAGACTCTTTTTGACAAATGAAAGTATAAAGGGTCCAAAGCAGGTGAAATATTTCTTTAATATTGCTGGAGAGATAATCTCCGATACTGAACTTTTTAAATTTGTTTTTAGGAGAATGAGTTTAATATCTGTCAATGTTGGTATGTTAAAATTTGAGCATTTGGCACAGGGAAGTATAAATTTGCTAGGTGAATCAGGATAATCGATGTCTTTGTTGGTATCAAATTGCTCACGTATTTTTAAAATTTTATCACAAAAAGCATCAGCTAGATCTTGAGCTGAGAGAGTTGTTTTTTTTGTGTCCTTTTGTGAATCATGAGAGAAAGATTTCACAATCGAGAATAATGTTGAGGAGTTTTTAGCCGATTTAATTTTATTTGAATAAAAGGTTTTTTTTTCAGTATTAATTTTATTAGTTTTATGTTATGTAATGTAGGATGGGCTAGGGAGGCATCAAACGGGAACTCCACTAACTTCGAACATGAGAACGTTACTGGCCAGACTTTACAGTAAATATCCTGAAAACAACGGGATGGTTGGATAGGCTGGAGTGAGCTTAAATTCAAGTTCAATTTATTTAATATACCACAAATATAAAACCAGAAGACAAATCTAAGCGGTTTATTATTTAAAAAAAACTTAAAACCAAAACAGAAAAAAGACAAAATGTAAAGGTAAACAATTGAGAACATGGGGAAAGAGGAAATCAGGGATTACAATAAAAATGTTGGGGAAAGGGATGAACAATGTGATAAGGGAGGGAATTTAAATCTGCCCACACAGAAGAAAAGTAGCCATCAGGAGGAAGTTAAAGAGCTAAAGGCTAAAGAGAAATAGTATGCCTTTAATTTTGCCTTGAAGGTTACAAATGATTTCTCTCAACGGAGGTAAAAAGGCAAAGAATTCCAGAGAGTAGAAGCCATAACACAGAATGAAGAATTCCTATGGAAATCCAGAAAAAGTTGTCTAAATGATGGAATGACTAATAACTGCTGTTGTGAAAAACGTGAGGTTCTTTGAGGCGAATATGGAACCAGAAGACTATATAAGAACATAAGAAGTTGCCTCCGCTGAGTCAGACCAGAGGTCCATCCTGCCCAGCGGTCCGCTCCCGCGGTGGCCCATCAGGCCTAATTGCCTGAACAGTGTCCATGACTAATTTTGTAACTGCCTCTAATCCTCTAATTCTATCCCTATTACCTACCTCTACTCCTATCTGTACCCCTCAATCCCTTTGTCCTCCAGGTACCTGTCCAGACCCTCTTTGAAGCCCTGTAGTGTGCTTCTGCTTATCACATCCTCCGGTAGCGCGTTCCATGTATCCACCACCCTCTGAGTGAAAAAGAACTTCCTGGCGTTTGTTCTAAACCTTTCCCCTTTCAATTTCTCCGAGTGCCCCCTTGTGCTTGTGGTTCCCCGTAAAAACGAGGAAAGACCACTCAAGAGAATCTGGTGGGAAAGGATATTATATTTAAAGGGGATGCGATATGACACCAGAAGCATGTGTTCTGATCTTAGAAGCGGTGAGATGTAATTGAACTTAGAACAGTTATGAAGTAATCTCACTGCAGTATTCTGGACTAATTGTAGACGATGTAATTGGTATTTCGGGAGTTCAATGAAAACAGAATTGCAATAATCAAGTTTGCTCAAAACAAAAGAATGTATTAGAATACAGGGTGAACTTTGTTGAAGAAATAAACAAATGGATCGAATTTGGCAGAGAGCAAAGAAAGATGAGGAAACCAACTTAGAAATGTGTTACACCCAGAATTTTGGTTTTGGATGAGAATTGTAAGGAGACTCCTTTCATAGTGAAATGTGAAGCATTTTCAAGTAAATTCTTTGAAGAGAAAAGCAACACTGCTGTCTTTTGAGAGTTAACCCTGAGCTTAGATGGCAACCTCAGCAGTTGGAACCTAGGACAATATCAGGTGGACTTTAGTCTATGGCCCAGAAATATCAAAGAAGAGACAAGTTAATTTAATCATGTATTTTTTTAATTAGAATAACAAATGGGCAGACTTGTCTTTATCTGCTGTCATTTACTATGCTACTGGACTCTGGGAAAGAAGGCTGGGCTGAACCTGCAATCTGGGACCTTCATCCCTCTGAAGACGAACTAAGTCCTCATAATATGGCCTGTGCGGCCAATCCGGAGCCACGAGGACTACTCTCCCTAGGTGGTTTGCTATTCTGTGGAGAATTTGTCCTATTGTGGGCCACGGAGGAAACACGGCTGGACTATAGTGTCCAGGCCTCCATTTCTGGGCTCGGATCTTCGACCGAAGAAATGGTTTGCCTTCTTGTTACTCACTGTACCCTCAAATCAAAAGTTGGATAATCTCATCAAAGAACGATGAACTGGAACACTTTTGTAGATAACGCCCATTCTCCCAGGTCTAAGATCTGCTTGCTGAGGCAATTGACATGGACACTGTCACTCCTGTTACATGTGCCGTGGAGGTGTAACTCTGCCCAACAGAACAATAAGTGAAACTTCAGGCTCTTTGGTGATCGACATATGCCACCACTGTAACACTCGGACAGATTCTTCCAGAACCAAATGGCTCAAAGCTCGTATCAGTTGATAGACCACTTGTTTTGGGAAGCCAACCAGTTCTCCTGGACTGGGTGACCATTGTGGTGTCCTCCCCGGCTGTACAGGCTGGCATCCATTGTGAGAATCACCCACGACGCTATTTTAGGAGCATGCCCAATAATGACTGTGGACGAAGCCACCAACTCATACTGCTGTAGGAATCTGGAAACCAAAGGAGTGTCATTTGAAAGAAGTTAGATTGTGGGGACCACTAAGACAACAGTGCACTCTGGAAAGGCCGCATGTGAGCCTTTGCCTACAGAATCACATCTATTGTGGCTGCCATGGAGCCTAGCACTTGGAGGTAGTGCTACGCCAATAGAGCTGGCTTGACCATGTCTGAAATTTGAATACAAAACTTTGTTTGCATGCCTCTGGAAGACAGACATGACCTTCCACCATATTGAATAGAACTCACAAGTATCCCAGCGATTGGAACGGAACCAGTTGGCTCTTAACAATTTACAATCCAGCCCAGGCTGTGAAACACCTGAACTATTTGAGTCACTGCCTGTTCTCCTTCAGAGAATGATGGAGCTTTGATCAACCAGTCTTCCAAGTATGGATGCACTTACAATCCTGCCCTTTGGAGATGCGCAGATACCACCACCATCATCTTGGTGAACGTGCGGAGTGCTGTTGCCAGACCAATAGGGAACATGAAAATAATGACTGATAATGACTCTCCAATACCTGGACTCTCAGGAACCTCCTAAAACATAAGAATGTGCAGGTAGGTTTCTATCAAGTTTAGATAAGCTAGAAATTCCCCTAGAGCTACTGCTGCACTGTCTCCATGTGGAAGCATGGAATCTTCAGGGATTCACCAACGTGTGTGAGATCTAAGCTGGGTCTCCAATCTTCCGAGTCTGTCTTGTCTTGGAGAATCTGCCTGGATTAAAAACTGGCTGGCGGATAGGAAACAGAGAGTGGGGGGTAAATGGACAATACTCGTACTGGAAAAGCGTCACCAGTGGAGTGCCGCAGGGTTCGGTGCTTGGACCCGTGCTTTTCAACATATTTATAAATGATCTGGAAATTGGTACAACGAGTGAGGTGATTAAATTTGCAGATGATACAAAGTTATCCAGAGTAGTGAAGAAGCAGGAGGACTGTGAAGATCTGCAACGTGACATAAACACGCTCGAGAAATGGGCGGCGACATGGCAAATAAGATTCAACATGGATAAGTGTAAGGTGATGCATGTTAGTAACAAAAATCTTATGCACGAATACAGGATGTCTGGGGCGGTACTTGGAGAGATCCCCCAGGAGAGACTTGGGAGTACTGGTCGACAAGTTGATGAAGCCGTCTGCACAATGCGCGGCGGCAGCAAAAAGGGCGAACAGAATGCCAGGAATGATAAAGAAGGGGATCACGAACAGATCGGAGAAGGTTATCATGCCACTGTACGTCCTCACCTGAAATACTGCGCCCAGCACTGGTCGCCGTACATGAAGAAGGACACGGTACTACTCGAAAGGGTCCAGAGAAGAGCGACTAAAATGGTAAAAGGGCTGGAGGAGTTACTGTACAGTGAGAGATTAGAGAAACTGGGCCTTTTCTCCCTTGAAAAGAGGAGACTGAGAGGGGACATGATAGAAACATTTAAGATACTGAAGGGAATAGACTTAGTAGATAAGGACAGGTTGTTCACCCTCTCCAAGGTAGGGAGAATGAGAGGGCACTCTATAAAGTTAAAAGGGGATAGATTCCGTACAAACATAAGGAAGTTCTTCACCCAGAGAGTGGTGGAAAACTGGAACGCTCTTCCGGAGGCTGTTATACGGGAAAACACCCTCCAGGGATTCAAGACAAGTTAGAGAAGTTCCTGCTGAACCGGAGCATACGCAGGTAGGGCTGGTCTCAGTTAGGGCACTGGTCTTTGACCTGGGGGCCGCTGCGGGAGTGGACTGCTGGGCGTGATGGACCACATGGTCTGACCCAGTAGCAGCAATTCTTATGTTCTGGCAGCATTGATTCTATGGCCTGAATTTCTACAAGTCTCTGTACTGTTACCAAGACTCTGGGGGAGTCCACAAACCAATCTGTTAAGGGATGGGCAAACTTGAGCTTGTATCCTCCCCCGAATGATCTCCAGCACTCAGCGGTCTAATGAGATCTGTGCCCAGACCTCCACATACGCAGAAAGCCTTCCATCTATCCTCAGGAGGAAGGCTTTGGCCATGGTGTCATTGTGCTTATTTTGAGAGTGAAGTGAGATGAGAACCAGAGGCTTGGATTTGTGTAGGTCCTGTGAATCTCTGATGATCCCTGATAGAATTTCCGAGCTGGGTTTCCTGAGTACTGTCGAAAGCACCTGGAATTACGAACATTACATTACATTAGTGTTTTCTATCCCCCAGTTCAAGGCGGTTTACAAAAAGAGTTAGTCTGGGCATTCCCTGGGAGCTTACAGAGCTGATAGATAGAGTGAGCTTACACGAACTGAAGACTAGCATGAGCAATGGGTTTTGGGGGAGGGTTTATAAGGTTTTTGATTAGCTCATTTGACAAATTTTTTGAAAAGTATAGTTTTCAGTTCTTTCCTGAATGTTTTGTAGTTGGTCGTCTTGGTCAGTAGCTTGGAGAGGTGGCAGTCTATTTTCGCTGCTCTGGTGGCTAGTAGTTCGTCATATAGTTTTTTGTTTTGTATACCTTTTGCTGGGGGGATGAATGAAGAGAGCCTGTGTTCTCCTTGATCTTGAGGTGTTATTTCTGATCAGGTGTTTGTTTAGGTAGCTGGGACCAGATCCATTTAGGGCTCTGAAGAGGGTGCAAAGGAATTTATATTGTATGTGTGCTTGTATTGGGAGCCAGTGTGAGTCTTGGTAAGCAGTAGTAATGTGATAAAAATTTTTCAATGTATATATCAATCTAAGAGCTGTGTTTTGCACCGTTTGTAATTGTTTTAAGGTAAAGGTGGGGCATGACAGGTATAGGCTGTTACACTTGTCCAGGAGGCCCAGGATTAGTGCTTGGACCATGAGACTGAATTGCTCTTTGTTGAAGTATTTTCTGATTTTTCTTAGGTTGTACATGATTGTGAATGCCTTCTGGACTATTTGCAGATTTGAAGTTGCATGGTGCAGCCCTTGTCTATTATTATTCCCAGCAGTCTTAGGTTGGGTTGTAGGGGGTATAAGATGGAGTTTAATTCTAGGTTTGTTATGGAGGGTGTTTTGTTTTTTTCTAGAAGTAGGAATTTGGTTTTGTCTTAGTTCAACTTTAGTTTGTGGTCTCTCATCCATTGTGATATTGATTCTAGTGTTGAATGTATTTCGATTGTTGTGTCATTGGTGGATTGGTCGAAAGGCAAGATGATGGTGAAATTATCTGTGTAGCTGTATGAGGTTATGTCTAATTTGTCTAGGAATGTGCTGAGTGTGGCTATGTAGAGGTTGAATAGTGTTGAGGATAGTGGCGAGCCTTGGGGGGATTCTGCAGGGGTTGTTCCAGGTTCTAGATTGTTCTTTATTTGTTTTGACTCTGTATTTCCTTGAGCAGAGGAATCTTTCAAACTAGTTGTAGACTCTGCTTGTGATTCCTATTGCCTCCAGTGTTTGTAGTAAAATATCATGATCTACATTAGTCTACCCAGAACCTCGAGTCTTGTGGTCTGCTGTCAAATAGAGACTAGAGCTGGCAATCTGCCATTCTGGCCATCAGGTTTGTCCAAACCCTTTCCGAACAACATCAGTCCTTTGAAAGGGAGTCTGCTGAGGTTAGCCTTGGAGGCAGAAGCTCCTGCCCATTGCCTGATCCAGATCATTCTGCAGGCTGAAATGGAATAAGCTGAGACTTTGCTCATGACTTTGATGATGTTGAAGAGAGCATCAGCCACATACTCCTCCCCAGCTAGCATAAGCTGGGGCAATGGCTTCCCCTCTACCAGGGTAAGCCTATACATATTGTAATGACAAGTGGTGCCACAAACAAGGCTGCTGCAGCTGCTATGAATCCTAAAGATAAAGCTTTGAACTGCCTTTTTTGGACCACACCTACTCTGTGATCCAGTGTATCCTTTAATCCTACATCTCCCTCACTTGGCAGGTACGTGCACTTGGATACCTGAGCCCCCAAAGAATCCAACTTAGGCTGAGCGAATATCTGTTGACACCCCTGTCCTATAGGATACAGCCTAGACATTGTTTTGGCTACCTTTAAGAGTCAAACAAAATTCTGAAATGCCAGTGCTCAGAAACTGGTACTTATTCAGACTGAAACTCCCGGAACAAGCTGGTTGTTTTAAAAGCTGGCATGTAAAGTTTCTCCACTGTATGTTAGGTAACAGCTCAAAACATGTAATAACAAAACTTATCTTTTTTGGCTTTATCAGGTTTGTATAGACTCTGGGTCCTATACAAACCTGATAAAGCCAAAAAAGATAAGTTTTGTTATTACATGTTTTGAGCTGTTGCCTAACATAAACAGTGGTGCAATAATAGAAACCTCATAAGAACATAAGAACATAAGCAGTGCCTCCGCCGGGTCAGACCATAGGTCCATCCTGCCCGGCAGTCCGCTCCCGCGGCGGCCCAAACAGGTCACGACCTGTCTGAATCACCAGAAGGGGCTCCCTTGCCACCTTGGTTTTTCATTGAAGTCCTATCTTCCCATCGAATTCCTAACCCTCTGGTCTTGCGCATGCACGACCTGGTTGAGTTTCTATACTTATTACCTGGTTAGCTTTCTATACTTGTGTTACATCCCAGCTCCTCCCTCAGTATCCCACGATCCCTTTATCCCTCAGGAATCCGTCCAATTCCTGTTTGAATCCCTGTACCGTACTTTGCCTGATCACTTCCTCCGGTAGCGTATTCCAAGTGTCCACGACCCTTTGCGTGAAAAAAAACTTCCTTGCATTTGTTTTGAACCTATCTCCCTTCAGTTTCTCCGAATGCCCCCTCGTACCTGTTGTCCCCTTCAGCCTGAAGAATCTGTCCCTATCCACCCTCTCTATGCCTCTCTAATAGTGCCAAAGGCTTGAATAGCTGACGTACAATGGAATCTTCCCCTTGTCGAAAGCCCCCACTGCGTTCTGCGTACTCTCTCAGTATGAGACCCATATCTTCCAGCAGGGAAGATTCACTATGCAAGAGCAAAGACATACAAAATAATCCCTTTCCTTCTGATGAGGGTAAAGCACAGTTACTTACCGTAACAGATGTTATCCAGGGACAGCAGGCGGATATTCTTGACTGATGGGTGACGGCACCGACGGAGCCCCGGTACGGACAATTTTAGAGTGATTGTACTCTAAGAACTTGGAAAGTTCTAGCAGGCCGCACCGCGCACGCACGAGTGCCTTCCCGCCCGACGGAGGCGCGCGGTCTCCAGTTAGGATAAGCCAGCTAAGAAGCCAACCCGGGGAGGTGAGTGGGACGCAAGAATATCTGCCTGCTGTCCCTGGATAACACCTGTTACGGTAAGTAACTGTGCTTTACCAGGACAAGCAGGCAGCATATTCTTGACTGATGGGTGACCTCCAAGCTAACAAAAAGAGGGATGGAGGGAAAGTTGGCCATTAGGAAAACAAATTTTGCAAAACAGATTGGCCAAAGTGTCCATCCCGTCTGGAAAAAGCATCCAGACAATAATGAGATGTAAAAGTATGAACTGAGGACCAAGTAGCAGCCTTGCAGATTTCCTCAATAGGAGTTGAATGGAGGAAAGCTACAGATGCTGCCATAGCTCGAACTCTATGGGCCGTGACAGAACCTTCCAGTGTCAGTCCGGACTGAGCATAACAAAATGAAATGCACGCTGCAAGCCAATTGGACAACGTACGTTTAGAAACGGGGCGTCCCAATTTATTCGGATCAAAGGACAGAAAGAGTTGAGGAGTTGATCTGTGGGGCTTAGTACGGTCTAAATAGAAAGCTAAAGCCCGTTTACAGTCCAAAGTATGTAAAGCCTGTTCTCCAGAGTGAGAATGAGGTTTCGGAAAGAATACAGGCAGAACAATCGATTGGTTGAGATGAAATTCAGAGACAACCTTAGGGAGAAACTTTGGATGTGTACGCAGAACCACCTTGTCATGATGAAAGACTGTAAAAGGTGGATCAGCAACTAGTGCATGCAGCTCACTGACCCTCCTGGCAGAGGTAAGAGCAATAAGGAAGACCACTTTCCAAGTGAGAAACTTGAAAGGAGCTGTAGCCAAAGGTTCAAACGGAGGCTTCATTAAGGCGGAAAGAACTATTTTGAGATCCCAGACTACAGGAGGGGGCTTAAGAGGTGGTTTCACATTGAAAAGACCCCGCATGAATCTGGAAACCAAAGGATGAGCTGAGAGAAGTTTCCCATGAACTGGCTCATGAAAAGCAGAAATAGCACTGAGGTGGACTCTGATGGAAGTAGACTTGAGACCAGAGTCAGACAAAGAAAGAAGATAATCTAACAAGGTCTTCACTGCAAGGGAAGTGGGATCATGATGATGAAGAAGACACCAAGAAGAAAACCGTGTCCACTTCTGATGGTAACATTGCAGAGTGGCCGGTTTCCTGGAAGCATCCAGAATAAAACGAACGGGCTGAGACAGAAGAGGATCAGTTGAAGTCAGCCTGAGAGATACCAAGCTGTCAAGTGCAGAGACTGGAGGTTGGGATGCAGAAGGGTCTCCTGATGCTGTGTAAGCAGAGAAGGAAACAGTGGAAGAAGGATAGGCTCCCTGGAACTGAGTTGAAGTAGAAGAGAGAACCAATGTTGCCTGGGCCACCGTGGAGCAATGAGAATCATGGTGGCTTGTTCCCTCTTAAGCTTGAACAAGGTTCGTAACATGAGAGGCAGAGGAGGGAAAGCATACAGGAACAGATGGGACCAATCCAGAAGAAATGCATCCGCTGCCAGACGGTGAGGAGAGTAGAGTCTGGAGCAGAAGTGGGGCAGCTGATGATTGTGAGGAGCTGCAAAGAGGTCTATCTGAGGAGTGCCCCATTGAGCGAAAATGGACTGGAGAGTCAAAGGGTCGAGAGTCCATTCGTGGGGCTGGAGAATTCTGCTGAGATTGTCCGCTAAGGAATTCTGCTCTCCCTGAATGTAGACAGCTTTCAGGAATAATTGGTGAGTTGTCGCCCAAGACCAAATCTTTTGGGCTTCGTGACACAAAAGACGAGAGCCTGTCCCACCCTGTTTGTTGATGTAGTACATTGCAACTTGATTGTCTGTGTAAAGTAGAAGAACTTGAGGAAAGAGAAGATGTTGGAAAGCCTTGAGGGCATAAAACATCGCCCGGAGTTCCAGGAAATTGATGTGATGTTTCTTCTCCTGAGCCGTCCAAAGGCCCTGAGTTTGAAACTCATTCAAGTGAGCCCCCAGGCATAAGGGGAAGCGTCTGTGGTGATTATCAGTTGATGAGGAGGTAGATGGAACAGAAGACCTCTCGAGAGATTTGAAGATATCAACCACCATTGTAGAGATTGACGAAGAGATGATGTCACAAATATGTGTCGTGAGCAAGGATCTGTTGCTTGGGACCACTGGGTAGCTAGGGTCCATTGAGGAGTGCGCAGGTGAAGACATGCGAAGGGGGTGACATGAACTGTCGAGGTCATGTGACCCAAGAGTATCATCATTTGCTTGGCAGAGATGGAGCGTTGTGGAAGCACCTGCTGGCATAGAGATTGAAGAGTCTGAAGACGGTTGGACGGCAGGAATGCTCTCATGAGGACTGTGTCCAGGACCGCTCCTATGAACTGAAGTCTCTGAGTAGGGATGAGATGAGATTTGGGTAGATTGATCTCGAACCCCAGAAGTTGTAGAAAAAGGATGGCAAGGAGCACTTCCTAAGAGGAAGTGGCTTTGATTAACCAGTCGTCCAGGTAAGGGAAGACCTGAAGATGATGAGAGCGTAGAAAAGCAGCCACCACAATGAGACATTTGGTGAACACTCTGGGAGAGGAGGCAAGGCCGAAGGGTAACACCTTGTACTGGTAATGACAGTGATTGATCATGAAGTGGAGGTACTGTCTGGAGGCCAGATTGACCGGTATGTGAGTGTATGCCTCTTTGAGATCGAGGGAGCATAGCCAGTCGCCTTGATTGAGAAGAGGGTAAAGAGTGGCCAGAGAAAGCATTCTGAATTTTTCTTTGACCAAGCATTTGTTGAGATCGCGAAGATCTAAAATGGGTCTGAGATCTCCTGTTTTTTTGGGGACCAGAAAATAACGGGAGTAGAATTCCTGCCCCTTCTGATCGAGAGGAACTTCTTCTATGGCGTTCAGAAGAAGGAGGGATTGAACTTCTTGGAGAAGAAGGGAGGACTGAGGAGTGTTCAAAGCAGACTCTTTTGGCAGACTTAGGATAGGAAGAGTCTGAAAGTTGAGAGAGTAGCCGTGGCGGATGATGTTGAGGACCCACTGGTCCGAGGTGATGATCTCCCAATGGCTGATGAACAGAGAAAGATGTCCTCCGATGGGTTGAGGAAGATGGGCGGATGGTAAAACACTGGCTATGCCCTGGAGAACGAAGTCAAAAGGGTTGCGTGGACTTTTGCTGAGAAGGAGGTTTCACCTGCTGCTGCTGTTGCATGCGAGGAGGTTGCCTTTGTTGTTGACGCTGCCGTCTGGGCTGCTGAGGAACCTGTGGTAAGGATCGGGCCACATAACGGCGTTGGTAAGCTGATTGCTGCCGAAAAGGCCGGACAGGTGGAGTCTTCTTCTTGGTCTTAAGAAGAGTGTCCCAGCGAGTCTCATGTGCGGATAACTTTTGTGTGGTGGAGTCCATGGAGTCACCGAAAAGCTCATCCCCTAGGCATGAGGCATTAGCCAGGCGATCTTGATGGCTGACATCAAGCTCTGAGACTCGCAGCCAAGCTAGACGACGCTTGGCAACAGACATGGCCGTGGCTCTGGAGGTAAGTTCGAATGTATCATATATCGAACGGACCATGAACTTCCGAAGCTGGAGAAGAGAGGACGAACATTGGCGAAAAGCAGATCTCTTGCGGTCTCATTCAGAATTTGGCTTCTCAAAAGAAGCCAAATTCTGAATGAGATGCTTCAGATAAAAAGAGAAATGAAAAGCATAATTCCCTGACCGGTTAGCCAACATAGCATTTTGGTATAACCTCTTACCAAATTTGTCCATGGCCTTCCCTTCTCTGCCAGGAGGGACTGAGGCGTACACACTAGTTCCCGCAGACTTTTTTACAGTAGATTCCACCAATAGAGACTCGTGTGGAAGCTGCGGTTTATCAAAGCCAGGTATGGGGATGACCTTGTATAAGGAGTCTAATTTACGAGGAGCTCCTGGAATAGTCAAGGGAGTCTCAAGGTTTTTATAAAGTCTCCCTTAAAATATCATGGAGGGGTAATTTGAGAAATTCCCTTGGAGGCTGGTCAAAGTCCAGTGCATCAAGGAACGCCTTGGATTTCTTGGACTCAGCCTCCAAGGGAATAGAGAGAGACTCACACATCTCTTTCAAGAAAGAGGTGAAAGAGGCAGTATCTGGTTTAGAGGATGGATCTTGAACAGAAGGATCCTCTTCACCCGATGAACACTCACCCTCAGAAAGAAGAGGCTCTTCAGTATCACCCCACAGATCAGGATCCCTAATTTGGGAACTGCGATCCCGAGACTCCGGTGTGGAGGGTTCAAGGTGTCGGGTTTTACGTACCGACTTACCCGACCTCAAAGAAGCGGTACCGGGAGAAGTTAAAGGCTGTATCGGTGCCGAAGTTTGAACAGCCTGATGCAGCGCTCTTGGTTCCGGTGCCAGAACCGGCATTGGAGACCGAGGAAGCTGAATGGATCGGTACCGATAGAGTGGAAGCGGACAATAGAGGCTGCTCCACTATCGGTACCGGTGGCTCAGACTGGACCGGGACTGGAAGGTTCGGTGCCAATAGAGCAGGAAGGAGCTGCTGCAACTGCTCTTTAAGTTGCACCTGAAGGACGGCTGCAATTCGCTCATCCAGTGAAGGCACCGGTACCGCTTTCTTTTTCTGCGGTACCTGTGGTGCCGCTCGACGCCCAGAGGATGAGGAACCCGAGGACGAGGGACTCACCTCTATGGAGGCGGAGCGTTTTCGCGGGCGCCTCGTGGTTGGCAGGACTGGACTCGCTGCCACAGAGACCGGAGGGCGCTCCAGCAGGGAAGGCTTCTTAGCCGGCTTACCTGATTGGAGCTACACCGGTGCGGTGTTGTGCGGCGTCGAAGAAGTGGGTGCCGATTGCGAAGGAGCCGATGCCGGTGTCGATGCCGCAGAGTCAGCCATCTCGGCACCGAAAAGTAATTTCTGTTGAATTTGACGGTTTTTCAACGTTCTCTTTTTCAATGTGGCACAACGGGTGCAGATTGAAGCCCTATGATCGGGACCCAGGCACTGTAAACACCAGTTGTGTGGGTCGGTCAGAGAAATGGGCCGTGCACACCGTTGGCACTTCTTGAACCCTGGCTGAGGGGGCATGATTGTAAAAACGGCTTCTGCCAATTCGAAGGCCGAGGCCTCGATGATGGCAACAGGCCCCGCCGGGGCGAACCCGAAAGAAAAAATAAAGGGTTTTTTTTTTAAAAGAGAAAACAATGACTCAGGTTTTATTATGCCTAATATTATAGATAATGGCTGATATGCATATCATATCTCATAATGTCAATGGGCTTAATCACCCCATCAAACGCCAAAAAATTTCTCATTATATCTCTACAAAACGTCCTGATGTTATCTTTTTACAGGAAACCCATCTTCCCTCTGCAGCTGCCTCTAAATTGCTTATAAAAGGATTTACCTCCCATTTCTTTTCGCCAGCTACAATTAGGAAAAAAAATGGAGTCTCCATTTTCTTTAACAACAAATTGCAGATTGTCATCAAAAATCACAAGACTGATGCAGAGGGCAGATGGTGTCTGGTACATGCTGTGTTGCACTCAGTTGAATATGTCTTCTTAAACATTTACGCTCCTGTCATAGATGATCCTGATTTTTTCAGAACTCTCCAGCACATTCTTATGGATTTTGACTCTTGTTCCCTTATTATTGGAGGTGACTTTAATCAAATTCAGGATTTGATTCTGGATAGAACGTCTTCCTGCAAAATTACCAAATCCAGATCGTATGTAGAACTCCATAACCTTATTGATAATTTCTCCTTAACTGATCCATGGAGACTTCTTAATCCTAAAGGCAAAGAATATTCTCATTACTCTCCCCCACATAACACATACACCAGAATTGACTATTTTCTTCTCTCTCCTCATCTCACCCATTCTGTGACCAATGTCATTATTCATCCGATTACCCTCACTGACCATGCTTCCATTTCTCTCTTCTTCACGCTTTCCTCAACCAGAACACAATCTTCTTCTTGGAGACTTAACAATCATCTTCTCCTGGATGAAGATATTGTTAATAAAGTTCGTGCTTTCACTGCTGAATTCTTTACCTTCAATACTGTCAGTACAGAAATCAGTCCCTCTATTATTTGGGAGGCTTACAAAGTCACCCTTCGTGGGGAACTAATTAAGCTCTCTTCTTGGAAGAAAAAACAATTGCTGAAGAGAGAAAATGAATTGGAAATGAACATCAAACAAATTGAATCTCAACATATTCTTGATCACAGTTCTGATCCTCTTACCTACCAGCATCTCTTGAAACTAAAGTATGAATACAATTCTCTTTTATCTTATAAAGCTAGACAGGATCTTTTTCTGCACTCCTCTGGTCACTATTTAGGAGATAATTTAATGGGGAAATCTTTAGCTAAATATCTTAACACTAGATCAAAGAAACAACACATTACTTCCATACAAACCTCCTCTGGCCATACTGTACTCTCCACTACTGACATTGCTTCCCAATTCGAACTCTTTTATTCCAATCTTTACAAATCTGAATCTACATCTTCTGATTCTGATATTGATGCATTTCTAGCACACATTGACCTTCCTCTTTTAAATGATTTGACCAAATCAGATCTGGAATCTCCTATTTCTACTTCTGAAATTCACCTTGCTATATCATCTCTAGCAAAAAATAAGGCACCTGGTCCTGATGGTTATACAAATGAGTTTTTCAAAAAATTTAGTGACTTACTATCCCCTCATCTTTTAGACTATTATAACTTTATTCACAGCTCTCCCGACAAACAACTTAAATTTGCTGAAGCCACTGTAGTAGTTTTTCCAAAACCTAATAGAGATCCCACCCTTGTCAAAAACTTTAGACCTATTTCCCTTCTTAATCTAGATTATAAAATTCTGGCCAAAATCCTCTCGCTCCGTCTCAATAAAGTAATCTCCTCTCTTATTCATAAAGATCAAACTGGTTTCATCAAATCTCGCTATATTGGAGATAATTTGCGTCTCTTTCATCATATTAACGCTCATGTTAAACTCCTATCTGATCCTGTTGTGGGCATTAGTATAGACGCGGAGAAGGCATTTGATCGCGTAGAGTGGTCTTTCCTCCTACGGGTCTTACATAAATTTAATTTTGGTGATTACTTCATTGATTGGATTAAAACTCTTTATAAGCAACCTACTTCCCGTATCCTCATTAATAATACCCTATCTAATAGTTTCTCTCTTCACAGGGGAACTAGACAGGGGTGCCCCCTTTCACCGCTTTTATTTAACCTTGCGCTCGAACCCCTTCTTGCATCCATTCGTGATTCTGATCTAATCTCTGGTATACCCTCTTATTCTAGACACATTAAACTCGCTGCATATGCTGACGATGTTCTTCTCTTCATCAAAAATCCACTCACCTCCCTTCCCGCTCTCATTCGATTAGTTGATCAATACTCCCCTTTTTCGGGGTATCTTGTTAACTGGGAGAAATCGGAAATTTTCCCACTCAATGATATTGTCACACTCTCGGACCTGTCCTCCTTTCCATTTAAATGGTCTTCTTATGCCATTAAATATTTGGGTATCTTGATTCATAAAGATCCTTACCACACAATGGAACTCAATGTTAATAGAATCAAACAAATTGTCACTGATACTACTTCCAAATGGTCACCTTTGTTCTTATCTTGGTGGGGCAGAATAGCATCGATCAAGATGACTCTTGCTCCACAAATTTTATATATTCTATCCTTGTTACCTTTTCGTTGCAAGAAGTCTCTATTTCTATGGATTAATAGGAAATTGTCTACTTTTATTTGGAACAATAAAAAGCCTCGTATAGCTTTATCTAAATTGATGGCCTCTAAATTGAATGGTGGAATGAATCTTCCTGATTTTTCTTTATATCAAACAGCCGCCCTTGTCAAATATGGCGTTAATTGGATTCATTTACCTCCTCCTCAACACATGCCTTCTTGGTTGGAGTTCGAATCCTCTATAAGTTCTCCATATCCTCTATATATTTGGTGTACTATGAATATTCCTAAAAGCCTGAGGATGTATTCGCTCCTGAGTGCAACACAGCAGGCCCTTCATACTCTTGATTCCTTCGCTGATGTTTCTGTATATAATAGTCCTCATATGTCACTTTGGGATAATCATACTCTCAAACATAATGGAAAATCATTATCTTGGAAGAAATGGCAAAAGGCTGGTATTTGGTCTGTCTCTCAACTCTTTTGTGATGGTCAAGTGATTCCCTTCTCTCAACTCTGCATCAAGTACTCTCTATCTCCAGCTTTGTATCCACAATGGCTCATCCTCACTGAGACTATTGCCACAGTAACTCTTGTCCCGACTGATGAACTTTCAAAATCCTCTGTGATTCATTGGACCTCTTCAGTTGCTCTTTCAGGAAAAGCGATTGCTACCTTTTATCACATTATGAGAGATGGACGCTACGCCTTCTCACCTCATTCCATGCATCATTGGGATACCTTGTTGACCATCCCTACCTCTGGGGTTCGCTGGGATCTTCTCTGGTCCAGGACTAATCGTCCTTTCATGTCCTCCCGAATATCTCAATCTCTCTACTTCCTCATGTGGCATGCAATTTGGACTCCCTTACGCATGTGTAAAGCCAAGTTGAAATCTGATGCGAACTGTTGGCACTGCTCTGAAATTGAAGGATCCTTGGATCATATGTTGTTTTCTTGCCGGTTCATTAGACCTTTCTGGACTCGTGTCTGGTCAACTATTCAAGAAATAACTTCTTGCTCAGTGGACATTTCTTTTGACATTGTCATTCTACGATCACAACATCCTTGCTTTGCCCTGTCGCTTTGCCCGACAAGACTGATAGATGCGATGATCTCCATTGCCATTATGCACATACTTAAGAATTGGAAATCGGCCGACCTGCTGGACTATACCTTTTGGTGGAATTCGCTTTGCTTATATCAAAAATATGAACAATATGCTTTTGAAAAACGATGCATATCTAAAGTATCTTCAGGTACCTCAAATCCTACCTCTCCTTGGCGATTCCTAGATTCCTTTATACATTCTACTTCATAGACCACTTAAGTATCTCTATTTTTGATTTACCTCTTCCATCTTCTTCTTCTTTTCAAATTTTCCCTTTTTCTGATATTCAGTCTGTCATATACATCTTTATTGTATTTGGTTTGAATTGTCAGTTCATATATACCATTATATTGTTATTTGTTCATATGTACCAGGTTGATGTATATGAAACAGAATCGTACTGATCTATTTTACTTTACTTATGTTTCGTTATTTTATATGAAAATTCAATAAAAATCTTTTGAACTAAAAAAAAAAAAAAAAAGAGAAAACAATGAAATAATAATAAAAGAAGGAAGATTTACTTCCTCACAAGATTTTCACGAGCGGGAAGGCGAAAAAAAGGGCTTTTCAACGGCTGTTGAAAAGAACGCGTCTTCTTAGCTCCGTGGAAACTAAGAAACTGGGGACCGCGCGCCTCCGTCAGGCGGGAAGGCACTCGCGCGTGCGCGGTGCAGCCTGCTAGAACTTTCCAAGTTCTTAGAGTGCAATCACTCTAAAATTGTCCGTACCGGGGCTCTGTCGGTGCCGTCACCCATCAGTCAAGAATATGCTGCCTGCTTGTCCTGGGATAATTATCTTTACACATGTAGAAAAGGAATGCGCCTTAGGCTCGACAATTTCTCTTGGTTAAATACAAAGGCAGCAAATGATTTCCTACAGCAGTGTTCCGCAAACTTTTCTGCATTGGGGCACGCGGCCGCAAGACAGTGTGACAAGAAGTGTACGGATGTCTACATCCACGCATGCGCGGAGGCCCTCCGCCCATGACCCTTAACCTGTCCCTTCGCCGGTGGGGGGAGAGGAGAGGCGATGGCGAGGAGGAAAGTCGTCGGTGACAGCTGACAGCCTACAGGATGTACCTCTTGCTGCGAGAGGCACGTCCTGTAAACAGTCAGCCGGCGCCTTGCAGCACACCTAGAATCTGATATGGCACAAAGCAAAGCAACAACTGCTATCACTTGTCTCATTGTCCTGCTGGTTCTCCATATGAGGTCAGTCTATTTCTTCTTTTTTTTATTATCATTATTTCCCCACATTAGTTTTTCCATTCAGTGATCTCGAAGGAGGGAATACTAAAAAAATTAAATTGTACCTGTATATCTTTCCAGGGACATTCTGGGTACTGCTTCTCAAACAAAGGAATAAATTCATCACAATTAATCTGAAATTAATTTTAAAATCAAAAGTCAGTAGCAGAAGATCATCTGTTTCTGTATTGCAATGAGGCACTTCATTCCATTTATGGAAACATTTTCAACTTGGGCTACTGTTAAAATGTGTTATTTTACCATTAACCCCAGTTATTAATAGCTAGATCTTATTTCATAAAATGGGACTTTTGCTAAAACAGCATGAGTTAAGTGGTAAACACACATAATAATGTTAGCACATGCTGAGAACGACACCACTATATCTGAAAGCAACAGCTTTAGAAAATGTATTTGTCCTGCAGGTAAGCATAAGAGTAGCATATGAAAGAAAATCTGAATACCTACGGTACATTTCCACTTAAGGGGCCTTCTCCCATAATAAAGAAGTTGATTTAGGGTCCCTTTTATTAAGGTGTGCTAATGGATTTAGCACACACTAAATGCTAAGAAGCTTATTTTATTCCTTTGGCCTGCTTAGCATATAGCATGCGCTAAATCCATTAGTGCAATTTAGTAAAAGAAGACTTAAATCATTTTCAGGTTGTAAGGACCCAGAAATGGTTGTGAAAAAAATATCAAAGTAGTACACAGCTAAGTATATAATTTCACTAGAAGGACAATTCTATAACAGGGCACTTCCAATTAGGTGCACCAATGCTGTGGGGAGTGTGTATTTCATGATGATTTCTGGGTGCCCTAATGCTGTTAAAGAATACTAGCGTAAACCTGCACTGGCGCACACCTAAATTTAGGCATGCCTATTTAGAGCAGGTCAATGGCATAAATAGTCAATGCAATGAGTAATTTATAGTTTTGTGTCAAGTTGGAGATATGCCCATGCCTCTCCCATGCCCATGTGTATACTCCACCCCTTGCAGTTATATGTTATAGCACTTACATGCAGAAGCAGTGGCGTACCTAGGGTATGTGGCACCCGGGGCCCATCATTTTTTGACACCCCCCCCCCCCCCCAAGGAAAAAAAAATTTTTTTTTTTTTTTTTTGCATTAACCATGAAATGGAATAAATGGTCAGAATAGAAACAGGCATTGAAAATTTTCTTTTATTGAACCTCATATATGAAACCATTATTCCAAACATAACAAAACATAAATTATGTCTAAATTGTCATGACATTAGAAGTACATATGGAGTAGTTGCAGGCAGTGGCGTACTTAGGGTATGTGGCACCCAGGGCCCATCATTTTTTGACACCCCCCCATCTATATGAAAAATATGATTTTTAGTACCAATCTACATATCGCACCACAAGAGTGTACCTAGGAAAAGGCTGCATCTTAAACACTGCAGTGAGCACTAGAACACCAACACATACATTGTAAAACTAAACAAGCCAGATCCCGCACAGTCAATTGGTCCTGTAGTCAATGCCAACTGAAAACTATGTCTTTTTCATACACACAGAACAGAGATACACCCTCGCCCAAAATGGAATAATCACAAACTAAAAATAGAAATATGTAGACAAAAGTTAAACTGATCCGCCAAGAAACCAGACCCTGGATACAATGCAACACCACAAAAAACAGTAACACATGTCCTCTAATACAGTGCAAAATATAAAGACAGTAGATGTAAATTTGAAAAAACTGATACATAACAATCACCACTTTATAAATTAACAAATAAAAATAAAACAAATAATGAGATATAAAAAAATACAATTTTATTGGACTAATCCCCGTAAGCTCGGTCCCCATCCCCGCAAACCACCTGATTCCATCCACACAAGCCTTGAATTGTTTATATTAAAGTATAAAAAGAAACAATATTCTGTACAATTGTCAATTTATAAATCAGCGTCTTCTCCCCACTCTCTTCCCCATTTCCCTTCAGCATCCTCAGCCCACTCTCTCTCCACTTTCCTTCAGCGCACGCACATAAAAACAAGCAAGTAATTTTATATCATTTTCATTCTATTCATTCATAGAAATTAAAGTCTAGATAATGCCAGTCACATAACAAAACATGATTTTACAAAAATAATTCCCTGCAGTCAAGCCTGCAAGGATTATTAGATGTCTTTCACCAGTTCCCCTCCCTCCCTCCCCCTTACCTTTGTGGCCAAGTCAAAATGATCTACCAACAATAAAATTTTAAAAACACAAAGCACGCTGTACGCAGAGAAAATGTTAATTATCATTTATATTCCGCGGGTTTTCAAAGAGGTCAAGGCAGATGACTTTATGCAATGTCACCTCAGTAACAACTATACAAAAATAGACAAATATTCCCCCTCCCTTTTTACTAAACTGCGATAGCGGTTTTTAGCGTAGGGAGCTGCGCTGAATGCCCCACGCTGCTCTCGACGCTCATAGGCTCCCTGCGCTAAAAAACTCTATTGCGGTTTAGTAAAAGGGGGCCATAGTGCAAAATATAGACAGCAGATATAAATTTTCAAAACGGACACATTTTGATCACTAAGTTGAAAATAAAATCATTTTTCCTACTTTTTTGTCTGGTGATTTCATGAGTCTCTGGTCCTTCTTCTGATCCTTCTTCTTTCTCTCTCCCCCTGGCTCCCCTCTTTATTTCTGCCTTTCTTTCTCTCTCCTCCTGGCCCCCCTCTTTCTTTCTGCCTTTCTTTCTCTCCCCCTTGACCCCCCTCTTTATTTCTGCCTTTCTTTCTCTCCCCTTGGTCCCCCTCTTTCTTTCTGCCTTTCTTTCTCTCTCCCCCTGGCCCTCCTCTTTCTTTCTGCCTTTCTTTCTCTCCCCCTTGACCCCCTCTTTATTTCTGCCTTTCTTTCTCTCCCCTTGGTCCCCCTCTTTATTTCTGCCTTTCTTTCTCTCCCCTTGGTCCCCCTCTTTCTTTCTGCCTTTCTTTCTCTCTCCCCCTGGCCCCCCCTCTTTATTTTTTCCTTTCTTTCTCTCTCCCCCTAGCCTGCACAAAGCCATCGTGCCGATTTCTCCACTTCCACGATTCTTTCCCTACCCTCACCCCCAAGCCAGCAGCCGATTTCTCCCTGCTCCTTCCCCAATGTCCTGATGTCCTGAACTTCATCGGGCAGCAGCAGCATTCACAATTCACTGATGTTGCCCGCTTCAGGCCTTCCTCTCTGTCGGGTCCTGTCTTCATGAAAACTGGAAGTAGGCAGGACCCGGCAGAGAACAAGGCCTGAAGCCGGCAACAGCAGCGAATTGTAAACGCTGCTGCTGCCCGAAGAAGGTAATGGAGCACCGAGGCAGTCCGCTTCTCCCCCCTCCCAGCCGAACCCCCGCTGACCCTCCTATCTCCCCCCCCCCGTGAACCTTTCCGACCTTCCCAGCGAGAGCAGCAAACCTCCTTCGCGGCTTTCTCCTCCCTCTGCTGCGTTACTGATGACGTCATCAGTGATGCGGCAGAGGGAGGATAAAGCCGACGCTACTGGAGGGAGGTTTGCTGCTTTCGCTGGGAGGGTCAGAAAGGTTCACTTGGGGGGGGGAGAGAGATAGGATGGTCAGCGGGGTTTCGGCTGGGAGGGGGGAGAAGCGGTCTGCCTTGGTGCTCCAAGGCCTGGCGCCATTACCTTTTTCGATAATGGCGCCGATGCTGCTTTCGCTGGGAGGGTAGGAGCGCGATAGGGACCGGGCCAGCTGTGCACCCCCCCCTAAGGCGGCACCCGGGATGGACCTCCCCCTCGCCCCCCTTGGTACGCTACTGCCCTGGGGAAACAGCCTGCAACAAGATTGCGCGATGCCAGAGATCTTTGCCTGCTTCGGCTGTTTCCTCCGCCGCGGTCCCGCCCCTCCTCTGACATCAGAGGAGGGGCAGGACCGTGGCGGAGGAAACAGTCGAAGCAGGCAAAGATCTCTGGCATCGCGATCTTGCTGCAGGCTTTTTCCAGACGCGACACCCGGCGCAGGGGGGGGGTAACTGGACCGGACCGGGAGCACCCCCTCAGGGCTTGGTACCCGGGGCGGACCGCCCCCCCCGCCCCCCCCTTGGTACGCCACTGTGCAGAAGTGCCACTTTTCTGCATGCTTGTGCATGCAAGGCACATACAACTGCAAGCACTTAGTTATAGAACTGTCTAGTGGTCTGAAATTTAGAAAAACTAGTTGGCAGTAGGGGCATGTAAGCAGATATAAATGACATGAATAATGACCCACAATGATCAAACACTTTTTAATAAAGAGCCCCTTTTGCATTAATATTAGTCTTCCTTTAGCTAATCTATCTTAATTCAAGTTTGAGAGGGGTCACAAGACACAAATAAGCTTCAAATTCTGGTTAGGTTAGGCTCACAGTAAAGAATTCTATAAAAGTGCTCAAAAATGAGTATGCTGGTAACGGGATGATCCAATATGGCGGATGTGTAGCGGTGGCGTCCCGGCTGCTCTTTTTACTTCAAAAATATATTGCCTTTTGCTTCCTAAAGACCTTACTAACATACTAAGAGGAAAGGGGTCATGAGAGTATCTCAACCCATGGCCCTTACCGCCTCACTGACACAACAGACGCTTCAGCATTTCTTTGAGCAATGGAACGCCGCTGACCCTCGGACTTCCCAGTGGCGACTGACTTCTGCGTCGGCTCCAAGTGAGGGAGCACTCGAGCCATTGGAACTGGAGACATCTTTGTCACTGCCTACGGTCTCTGCACCACTCTATCTAGTGGGCGGGCAGAACAGCGACTTGTTCTCCGGAGGCAAGGAGGGAGTTGTCCCGGAGCAGGTAGTGGGCGGAGCTACACTCTTGGCTGGAGAGCAGGGGAGGAAGAACTCTGAGGGAGCTGAAACCTCAGCAAAAACTCCTGCTAACACCCTGGATATCCTTCTGGAGGCCATAAGGTGAATGGAAGAGAAGGTGGGGTAAACTGCTTTAGATGTTCAAGCACTGGTAACTAAAGTAGACTCCTTTACTTCAAACATTGAAAAAGTGAAACAAGAATGTTTAGAGAAGTTAGATCTGAGACTATTCCTTTGAAAAACTCCATTACTACTATAATTAGATACCAAACCACTCTGTTACGCAAGATAGAAATGATTGAAAATTATAATTGTCGTCTCAACTTGAGAGTATTGAACAGTCCTAAAAATTTTTTCTATGTTGCCGATTGACGTCTTCAAAAAATTTCTGGTGGAGAATTTGTCTTTTCCACTAGATCAATTACCAGCTATAAATAAGGCTTATTATCTACCAACATCAAAAATAAATAGTGGCTCAGAAGAATTACTTGTTTCTGAAAATCTAATAATAATAATAATAACAGCTTATATACCGCAGTACTGTGTATCAGTTGATATTGACTTTCAAAATGTAACAGTAGTTTTGAAAAATTCTTTAATGGATGTAAAGGACAGAGCGATGTTAATTGTACATTTGAACAAGATCTCAATTCAATTATGAGGTTATTCTTTAAGAAAATAGGTACGCCTTTCTGTGGTCAACATATATGGCTACACTATGATGTTACAAAACAAACACGAGAAAGGTGTAAGCTATTTCTAGCAATGTGAGAAGATATAAAGAAGTGGGGGGCTACTTTTACTTTAGCTTATCCTTGTAAGTGCATAATTAAGTACAGTCAAACCTCGGTTTGCGAGTAACCCGGTTTGTGAGTGTTTTGCAAGACGAGCAAAACATTCTCGCAAAACGTGCCTCGCAAACTGAGTGTTGACTCGATTTGCAAGCACCCCCCGATAACCGGCATCGTTCCCCCTCGCTCGCAAAGGGCCCCCTCCCGCTCGAATTGGCACCCCTCCCCCCCGCCCGACCAACTTTAACTCACCCCCCCTTTGGCACCGGCACGCAGCCCACAAGTGCCGGTGCCGCTTGAAGATCTTCTTCTTCCCAGTCTCTGCCGGCTTTGAGCATGCATTTGCACATGCTCAAGCCCTTCTAATTCTCCCTCTCGCAGAGAATCTTGGCGAGAGGGAGAATTAGAAGGGCTTGAGCATGCGCAGATGCCTATTCTCACAGGGGTGCCGGATCACGTGGGGGGGGGGAGCAGCGCCCTGGCCTCGGGGGGTGGGGGAACGTATCAAAGCGAGTTTCCATTATTTCCTATGGGAAACTCTCTTTGATAAACGAGCATTTTGGATTACGAGCATGCTCCTGGAACGGATTATGCTCGTAATCCAAGGTACCATTGTATATGGGTTTAAAATATGTTTTTTATGCACCTGACCATCTAAGATCCTTTTTGGACCTTAAGGGGCTAATCAGAGGTAGAGAATCTAGCTCTAAAAATTAAAATCTGAGGGTGGGGGAGGCAGATGTATTAAGCCTTTTCTTTTTCTTATATTTTGTAATTTTATTTTGATTTATCTCCCTGCAATTCAGATCGTTCCTCTAAATTGAGGTCTAGGAAGGAGTTATACCCATTAAGAATTTGTTTTGCTTCTGCTAGGAATGTGATTTTTTTTTTACATGATAGATTATGACTCTGTATTACTTTAACAAGTTGTATTACTTGTGAATAATATGATAAAGAATAAAAATAAAAAAAAAAATGAAAAAAAAAATGAGTATGCCCTTTATAGAAAACCAAATAACACCAATTCCTGCACCTAACTTGCCAGATTTATGCCTGCCGAAATCTGGTATAAATGTTGGTGTCAACGTTAGGTGTGCTTACCTGGTAATCTATGCGCATAATTTTATGGAATACTCCGACATGCCCATGCCCCTCCCTTTTGGAATACAGGTTAAATTGGAGTTAGGAACCCTGCCTTATAGAATAGTGCAGCTGGATGCATGAACAGATTTTAATGAGTACCAGTTATCAATAATTGGTGCGGTATACAAACCTAAGGATTAGATTAGATTAGCCCCCAATTATTAGTGGTTAAGAGCTTTATAACCAGTTAATTTGTGCACACATCTCTGCAGTGTGAACAAATTTGGGGATCAAATACAAAGGTAAATCATAAAGTAAAGGGAAATACATTTAACAGATTTAATAGAAGTAACTGTGAGCAACTGAACATATCACTTTTCTACATAGTCCCCATCCAAGATGACACATTTGTTGTATCGTTCAACTAGCTTCTGCATTCCTGCAGAAAAGCCGGGTGAGCACTGCTTCCTTTACTTCATCATGCTTAGTCTTTGCTCTCCTGGTTGCAGTGAGGCCCCCTGTCTCATCAGCGGTGACAATTCTCTCCAGAATACTCTGAACGTCTTCATACCGTCTCAGGAATTGGCTCGTAACCTCCACACACTGTTTGTACAGATCAGTAAGCTCTTTGGAAACCCATCATGCGCAGACTTTCCTGCATCCTAAGTCATCGTGCATTATGGCATATGCAGATCCATAGCTGATATCCAAATGCGCAGCCAATTGAGACACTGTTATCCGTTGGTCTTCTCTAATCAAGGCATCTGCCCTGTCCATGTGCTCTTGTGTGCGCGATGTTGATGGGTGACCAGAACGATCTTCGTTGGTTATACCTGCTATTCCCGTTTTATACCTTTTTATTCACTTTCATTGATTCATGGTGAATTTCCACGTTTCACTCCCTCTATCTAAAGAAAGCGCACTACCACACGTTGTTCTTCAATGGTGTAATCTTGCAATGGAGCGTCCATTTTTCCGACCTCATGGCCGCCACATGACTAAAGGCTAAGTGCTGCATTGTGCATGGAAGAACTATTCAACATGCAATGTACGAGTACATATGTTGTACTTTGCTAGATCTGTTCCGGTTATTGTGTAATTTAACAATTCCCTTTAATTTTTTATTCACCTCAAATAAAACCTGGGGTATGATGTAAAAGGCTACTGACTAGAGTGCATATTTTCAGTGAACAACATTATGTAATAATTCTATACAGGCAATATATATGTACCAGGATTCAATATAGGAAAACTCCTTTCAGGGAGGTTCTGCAATTTGTGATATTCTGTGGAATATCCTGTATTTTGTTCCCTTTTTGAAGCTATTACACATTCAATAGAATTTGTACAAAATACTACAAATGTAACTAATCTATAGCAAACTCCTCCCTCAATGGCTTGATACAGCAAGGCCCAGTAACATACTGGTCTCAGAAAGCAACAGGGTGGGCAGTCTGCAAACTCCAAGATGGTGACAACAAAAGCAGATAAGCCAAGGGGAAATATTCAGAAGAACTTGTATTCTTGTAGAGGACACACAACATAAAAAAGCCCAACACAGGTTGCGTTTTGCCCATGCAGGGGCTGCATCAGGGACTCAAGTAAACCTGAGGGTGTAAAAAAATTGCATCACAAATAAGTAAAAACCATAAAATCCATATGCTACTGTCCCACAATGAATCAAACTCAGCAGCATTGACTGGGACACTGCCATCTTATGAACTGTATGGTTTATACCTGTTGGTGGTGCATTTTTTACACACCCTCAGGTTTCCTGGAGCTCCTGATATAGCCCTTGCATGGTCAAAACATAGCCAGTGCCAGGCTTTAGGTTATGTCCCCTCCACAAGAATAAAAATTCCCTTTGGCTTATCTGCTTTAGCTGTCACCAATAACACACTGTACTAAATTTTTCGTTAATCTGGCCTAAGGCCAGTTTAAATAGCTTTAATACACACAAAATAATAATAATAATTTTATTTCTTATATATCACCCAACCAGAAGTTCCGGGTGGTTCACACCAAGAGAACTGAGGCATATCAGTGAAGATGCAAGATACAGTAGATATCACAAACAACTTTTGTCAATACTTTGTTCCATGCTTACAGTTTAGGTTTTAGTTCCAGACAGTAATAAACCAAATTATTTTTCAGAAATGCATCTGGGTGTCAAGTTTCTCACCTGTTTTAGCTCCACATTCTGAGCATAGTTCATAACTGTAAAGTGTTTTTCATAGTCATCCAATTTATCCAGCGCAAACGGTCTAGGCATATAAAAAAAAAATATTACATTTGACTACCATACTGATATCAATCTAATCCCCCCATTGCCCCAGGTACATCAGACAGTTTGTGAGCCCGCTGGGACAGATAGGGAAAAATGCTTGAGTACCTGAATAAATTCATGTAAACTGTTCTGAGCTCCCCTGGGAGAACAGTATAGAAAATTGAAAAAAAATATATATATGATATATCCTAAAGAATATAGCACTAGTGAAGGGATATTACCTATTTGAGAATCGAAGCCAAAATACATCATAAACAAACAGCTTTAGTGGTTTTACTGATCGCAGAAGTACAATGTAACGTATGTCAAATTTCACCATTCCCACATCATCACGATGAAACAGTACAGGATCTTCAATATACTTGGACACTACCTAAAAAAAGAAAAAAATAACACCCCCCCAGGGGTTTTAGTTGTTCAAGCTGCATACATTGGATCCTTGTTTAAACAAGAGTTAAGAGAGAGAGAGTCTATTGTATAAATGAAAGTCAGGAACTATTGCATATTCTTTCTCAGCAACTTGGGCTATCAGTAATTAAGAGGTCAAATGTTAACATTATTCCAATCCAATCCTTAGTCTTTCCCTGAAGGGGACTCAATCCGGTTCACAAAATTAGCCCAAAATGGTAGAAGAAAACAATAATTAAACAGGAGTACAACTATTACAACCCTTTATTCATCAGTTAAGAATTTCTTGAACAAATGTGTCTTCAAAGTTTTTCTGAAACAAGTCAAAGAGGAAAGGGATCTAATTTCTGGAGGAAGGTCATTCCAGATTTTTACCAAGGCATATGCCAGAGAGTGGGAGAACCTTCCTAAAGTTCGAATATCCTTAATAGACAGAAATGCTAATTTAAATTTATGTATTCCTCTAGTAGAGAAGGGGTATTGCGAATTGAAGGAAAGTGTAAGTAATGGGGAAAAAAATCCCATATAGATTTTTAAATACCACACTTGAACTGGACCCTCCAATACACCGGAAGCCAGTGTAACGCCCTCAGCAATGGAGTGACATGATCACAAAATTAATTTGGCAGCTGTATTCTGAATAAGCTGAAATCTCCTTAAATTGCCCTTACTTAAACTGATGTAAAGAGAATTTGCATAATCCAGATGAGCTAATATAATAGCCTGCACTAGCACAGCAAAATGATGTTGTTGGAAAAAACAACGTACCCTCCTCAACATCCGTAAACTGAAAAAAACATTTTTTCGATACAATATTAATTTGATTAGTTAGAGATAAGAGTCCAGAATGAATCCAAGAATTCTAGATGAAAATTCAATCTTCAGATTATCACCAGAAATTAATCATATAGAAAAGGGGTAGGCAATTCCGGTCCTCGAGAGCCGGAGCCAGGTCAGGTTTTCAGGATATCCACAATAAATATGCATGAGATAGATTTGCATCTCCAAGGAGGCAGTGAATGCAAAGCCATTTCATACATATTCATTGTGGATATCCTGAAAACCTGACCTGACTCCGGCTCTCGAGGACCGGAATTGACTACCCCTGGTATAGAAGGTAAGTTACATACAGTAGGGCCAAACCATAGGAGTTTAGTTTTAGTGGTGTTTAACTTCATACGTACGGAGGAAGTCCAATCTTGAAGTCTGGAAATGCAAGAATTAACACAACAGCACATAACACATTAATTAAGGCATAAAACATAAGTAATCCACAAATTCAAATCATAAAGGAAGAAAGCGAGTTTGAAAGAATGCATAGCTAACAGGTATGCAGCATTCCCTTTTATGGTTGAAAGTTTCAAAAAGCTACATTTTCAATATAATGGGGTCCAAAATTCAATGCTAATCAAATATTCAAGCAGCAGTTGAGTTCAAGAGTCGGAATTGACCTTGAGGTGCAGGTCCTTAGCTTATGGCAGAACTTAGCATGCTTGTGGCACTGAGTGCAGATAAAAAGGGAAGACATTTATGGATTCATGAGTGCCTACATATCTTTATAAAATGAGCTCCTAGAACCAGTGGCGTACCTAGGGGGGGGTCGGGCCGCCCCGGGTACCAGCCCTAAGGGGGTGTTCCCGGCCTTGCCGTTCAGTCCCCCGCCACCCCCGAAGGACCGCTCGCCCCACTGACCTTCCTGCACCACCTGTGAAGCAGCCCGCAGCAGGATCGCGAAGTCAGCGTCAGCATCCCTGCGCTGCTTCCTGCGCCGCGATCCCGCCCCTCCTCTGACATCAGAGGAGGGGCGGGACCGTGGCGCAGGAAGCAGCGCAGGGATCGCTGACGCTGACTTCGCGATCCTGCTGCGGCTGTTCATAGGTGGTGCGGGGAGGACAGGGGGGCGAGCGGTCCTTCGGGGTGGGTCGGGGCATCAGGCCTTCAGGGTGGGGCGGGCGGGCAGGCAAGCAGGCTTTCAAGGGGGAGGGGGTGACAGGCAGGCAGGCAGGCCTTCAAGGGGGGGACAGGCCTTCGGGGGGGGGGTGCAGGCCTTCAAGGGGGGCAGGCAGGCCTTCGGGGGGGTGTAGGCCTTTGGGGGGGTGCAGGCCTTCAAGGGGGGGAACAGGCCTTCAAGGGGGGAAAGGCAGGCAGGCCTTCAAGGGGGGGACAGGCCTACAAGGGGGGGGGGACAGGCCTACAAGGGGGGGGGACAGGCCTACAAGGGGGGGGGACAGGCCTACAAGGGGGGGACAGGCCTACAAGGGGGGGGGACAGGCCTTCAAGGGGGGGGTGCAGGCCTTCAAGGGGGGTGCAGGCCTTCAAGGGGGGTGCAGGCCTTCAAGGGGGGGAAAGGCAGGCAGGCAGGCCTTAAAGGGGGGACAGGCCTACAAGGGGGGGGACAGGCCTACAAGGGGGTGGGACAGGCCTACAAGGGGGTGGGACAGGCCTTCAAGGGGGGGACAGGCCTTCAAGGGGGGGACAGGCCTTCAAGGGAGTGCAGGCCTTCGGGGGGGGTGCAGTCCTTCAGGGGGGGGAAAGGCAGGCAGGCAGGCCTTCAAGGGGGTCAGGCCTACAAGGGGGGGAGAAGCTACAAGGGGGTGGTACAAGCCTTCAAGTGGGGGACAGGCCTTCGGGGGGGGGGGGTGCAGACCTTCAAGGGAGTGCAGGCCTTCGAGGGGGGTGGTGCAGGCCTTCAAGGGGGTGCAGGCCTTCAAGGGGGGACAGGCCTTCAAGGGGGGAAAGGCAGGCAGGCAGGCCTTCAAGGGGGGACAGGCCTACAAGGGGGGGGGAGAAGCTACAAGGGGGTGGGACAGGCCTTCAAGTGGGGGACAGGCCTTCGGGGGGGTGCAGGCCTTCGGGGGGTGCAGACCTTCAAGGGGGGGACAGGCAGGCAGGCCTTCAAGGGGGGGGACAGGCCTACAAGGGGAAGGGACAGGCCTTCAAGGGGGGTGCAGGCCTTCAAGTTGGGACAGGCAGACCTTTAAGGGGGGACAGGCCTTTGGGGGGGGACCATGATTTAGAAGTACACGGAGGGAAGGGGGTGTTCAAAGAGACATGCATATGCCAAACTTTGGGGGGGGGGAAGAAATAATGGGTCTGAAAATAGATGGACCATGGGATTTAGGGAGGGAAGGAACAGAAAGGGAGAGAAATTGGACACAAGGGATGGTGTGGAGGAGGGATAGAGATACTGGATAGGAGGGTAATTAGGAAAAGAAACGGAGAGATGGTGGACTCTGGGATGGTGGGGAAGGAGGGAGAGATGCCGGATGAAAGGGTATTTAAGAAAAGGTGGATCTGTGGAGGGAGATGAAAAAAAGGAAAGATACCAGACTTCCTGGGAAGGGAAGGGAAATGGAAAGGGAGGACAGAGTTGGCAGATGGATGGTTAGCATGCAGAAAGAAGGAGACCCTGGCAAGCAAGTTATCAGAAGAAAACCAGAGCCTTGGACCAACAAGATTTGAAATATAACCAGACAACAAAAGGTAGAAAAATTTATTTTATTTTCTGTTTTGTGATTATAACATGTCAGATTTGAAATGTGTATCCTGCCAGAGCTGGTGTTGGACTGCAAACGTGAGCTAGGATTTAACAGAAAGAGGAAAAGTCCTTTTTGTTTCTTTATTTTATTTACACCACAGCGCCAGTGTGGTTAGGAGAAGCCAAAGGGGGTGAAAAAGCTATAAAACCCACCAGGAGTTTTGAAAAAAATCACCCAACTGGGCAGGAAAATCGAATTGAAAAACCAATTCAATAGGGCTGAATCGAATCAAAATTTTTTTTTCCTGTATCTGGCAGCATTAGTTTGCGCTACTGTCTTAGACTTTAGGACCTGGGATTGGGGAGAGATGGCATCCTCAGTACTTTATAATGCAAGTGAAACGAGGATTTGGTCAGACTTTTGAAGGGTCTGCAGAAAAAAAATATTGTATAGGCCGGGGACATGAGACAGCAGGAAATGGGAACTTTTCTTCCTTCTATTTTTGTGAATGGAAAGGCTGAGGATGTCAGAGAGGTCAGTTAAAATATGTGCTTTATAAGAAAATATAATAATGTGTTTTATAAAGTTTATAGCATAGCTGGCCTACCCAGTGAGGTGTTCCTAGTGGTGATGGTGGCAGCGTGTCAATGTGTTGAGAGGAAGAGGTGGTCTGGGAAATTCTGCTGAGCAAACTCCGGGCCCATTTCCACCCCCCAGTTAGTCCACTCCACTCAACTGATTCACACACTGAGTGGGTCTTTGGGTGTTGTGTTGGGATCTCTTCCAGTGGTTTATCTCCTTCTGGTCCAAGGAAGGAAACTTTGTTATCCTTAGCATTGACCTACAGAATATGTTTGTAACAGCGCTGCTTGTGTGGCATTAGGCTATGTAGTGATCGAAAGAAAAAAACAGACCTTTGCACATTTTTGCACTATATGGTGGGTGTATGAGGAGATTCACATTTCCTGCACAGCTAAGTCCATGTGAAGTTACCTTGTGCTGTATTTGACATCTAGCAAGGTCTCTGTTTGAAAGGAAAGATCTAAACTTAAAAATGAAGTGGCCAGAAGTTATGGTAAAAGCAGATAGTGTAGCTGGTTTTAAGAAAGATTTGGACAAATTCCTGGAGGAAAAGTCCATAATCTGTTATTAAGACATGGGGGAAGTGTCTGCTTGCCCTGGATCGGTAGCATGTAATGTTGCTACTCTTTGGGTTTTGACCAGGTATTAGTGTCCTGGATTGGCTACCATGAGAATGGGCTACTGGGCATGATGGATTGGTCTGACCCAGTTAGGCTATTCTTATGTTATGTTCTCATCTGTAGGGGCCTTTGTTTTCACTTCTTATTTTAATGTATTTTTTTTCTGGGAACTTATCAGTGTTCTTTATAATGGGAACAAAAATGGAAGAGAATTAATGTGTGTGGAATGGGGGGTAACTAATTTCTTCAGCTAAATAATTCAATCCACTTCAAACAGACATAGGAGAACTTGTGCACCATTCACACACCCTCCAACCAAAAACGTCAAAAGAAAAAAACTGTTCGACAACCTCCTAGCCATTCGAGCTGCAACACTCGACCCCCAACTCTACAACCAATTGATATCAACCACAGACTGCAAAACCTTCAAAAAGAAATAAAAACCCTTCTATTCAAAAAACACATAAAACCGAACTAACACAATCAGAACTGTCCCAAGCATCACCTGCAACTACTCCATATGTACTTCTAATGTCATGACAATTTAGACATAATTTATGTTATGTTATGTTTGGAATAATGGTTACATATATGAGGTTCAATAAAAGAAAATTTTCACTGCCTGTTTCTATTCTGACCATTTATTCCATTTCATGGTTATTGCAAAAAAAAAAAAAAAAAAAATTTTTTTTACATGGAGGGGGGGGGGGGGGGGGGGTCAAAAAATGATGGGCCCCGGGTGCCACATACCCTAGGTACGCCACTGCCTAGAACTATTCCAAGATGTGCACAAATGCTCTGGTAAAAATTTATAACTACTCTGAGGCAGGTGTTGCCATGTTTGCGCATAGTGTTATGTCTGTACATACATACCACACAACTCTGCTTGAGCTCCAACTCAAATGCCACCACTGAGAGCTTCTACATATGGACCATGTATGCTCTTGTGAAAAATGCTTTACATATAAATTATCCTCCTCCAAGTGCCTAGCTTGCTTTCCCTGATCTAGTCTAATCCCTGCCTAGCTCATATTTTGGCCATTTAAATTTAGAAACTCAGCCCTGCCCTGCTCAGATAGGCTTATTTAGACTTAACTCCTAAAAGGTATGTGACTAAAGTCTTGAAAAATTGCCCCCCAAATCAATGTTTTGTGCTTTCCTGTCCAAAGGATTGCTGCTAGGCTGCAAACATTATTAAGATTCTACAGATTTATTTCCTTCACCCAGAGAGTGGTAGAAAAGTGGAATGCTCTTCCAGAGTCTGTCATAGGGGAAAACACCCTCCATGGACTCAAGACAAAGTTAGACAAGTTCCTGCTGAACCAGAACATATTCAGAACGTAGTCTCAGTTAGGGCGCTGGTCTTTGACAAGAGGGCCACCGCGTGAGCGAACTACTGGGCACGATGGACCACTGGTCTGACCCAGCAGCGGCAATTCTTATGTTCTTATGAGGGAGTAACTTACTGGTTAGAGAAACCTACCAAGAATGAAAAAAGCTAGTGTTCAAGTACTACTTCTCCTACTGATGTACTTTGTGAGCCTGGGCAAATCACCCTCAACTGCTTGAGGTACTAATTTGCTAAGGCTCCTAGGCAGGGAACTACCTACTTCTCGAGTCACTCTTACTGTTCACCAAGTGCTCTCATCGATTATGTTGACGATATCTTTGTTGTCTTTTTCATTTTTTGTGATATTCTATGCTTCAGGAAATGGGCTCCTCTATTAGTATCCTTTTTCATGGACATTTTTTGCACTTTGCTCTCCTCACTTCATGGGTTTATTGTTATCCTCGCATATTTGCTGCTTTTTAGAATATGCTATTTTTAGGTTTAGCGCCCTGGATACTATTTTAACATCCTCTTGCACCAGCTTGATTTTAATTATTTGCTGTTAGGTTATGTCTTATCATTTTGTGATTTTTCATGTTTTCATTTGATTTAAATATTGTGTGCACCAACAAGTTCTGCTTTTCTTTCAATATATTATATGTTTTATCTGTTGTTTTTACATTTTGTTAACTCTTAGATTGTGCACATACTATTTGCTTGTTTATTTATTTTTTGTTTTATTCTTTGTTCCATTGTAGATTGTTTTACCCCTGATGAAGGCATCTATATTGCTGAAACTTGGATCCTTGTTGGGTTCTTATAAATAAAGACTTGTGGAAGACGTGTTTTGGATTTTTTTTTAGATACTTTTGCAGATCTTTGGGCTTAGATATCTCAGTGATCCTATTTTTTTACTGGTCTTTTTCTGATGTCATTTATTGTGCGTTATTGTGCAAGTTATCCAGTGAGACTTTGCCACCAATAAATAAAATCTACTACCTGCCTTTTAAACAGAGGCAGCCTATTAGTGCATTTGGCATCGACCTCCATGCCAACTTAAAAGTGGTACCATCCGACAGTTTAAATGTATTAGAACTTCTGAAAACATCTCAAGATGTAGTGGACACTTGTACAACACTTCTGGTATCATTCGTGTTTGAAATGAAAAAAACTCCAAAGAATCAAAATTTTATCCAAGTACAGAAAAGTATTATTTGAGAGCATCACCCTGGTGAATTAGCAAATGAACCTATAGCCAGGACCTGCCCACCCAATATTCTCTCGTACCAAGATGTGTCTCCACGGGCTTCTGCCTAAGAGGGAAGGGTTAGGGCAGCCACTGTAGTGAGAAATTCGATCATTAGGCAGGTAGATAGCTGGGTGGCTGGTAGCCATGAGAATCACTTGGTTACTTGACTGCCTGGTGCAAAGGTGGTAGACCTCACGCATTACCTAGATAAGATTTTAGATAGTGCTGGGGAAGAGCCTGCTGTCTAAGAACCAATGACATAGGGAAATGTGGTAGAAAGATTCTGGAAGTCAAATTTAGGCTCTTAGGAGAGAGAAGCTAAAATCCAGAACCTCCAGGATAGCATTTTCTGAAGTGCTCTCCATCCATGTGCAAGATCCAAGAGACAGGCAGAGCTCAGGAGCCTCAATGCGCGAAATGAGGCAATGATACAGGGAGGAGGGATTTAGATTTGTCAGGAACTGGGTGACATTTTGGGGAAAGTGGGGCCTATTCTGCCAGGATGGGCTTCACCTTAACAAGGGTGGAACCAGGCTGCTGGCATAAACATTTAAAAAGGAGACAAAGCAGCTTCTAAACTGAAACTGGGGGAAGACCGACAGTCACTCCAAAG
The DNA here is from genome assembly GCF_902459505.1 of Geotrypetes seraphini. Taxonomy (NCBI): domain Eukaryota; kingdom Metazoa; phylum Chordata; class Amphibia; order Gymnophiona; family Dermophiidae; genus Geotrypetes; species Geotrypetes seraphini. Next base: position 63,925,512 of record NC_047090.1, on the reverse strand, counting down.
TGCATGGTTCTATCTGTAAAAGATATCATCAAAACAGAAAAGATTTGTAACCTCGCTAATAGGATGACCTTAGAGACCATAGTTGACCAGGTGTCCTTAAATACAGAGCAGCCAGATTTTAAACATTGCAAATTATCCATGTCAATTATTGAGCAAGTTGTAAATAGGAATGACAAACACTGTTTAAAATATCTATATGCAAATATCAGAAGCCTAAGAAACAAGTTGGGAAAGAGAATATATCGCACTAAGTGAAAGGATATTTAAAGATACAGATATAATAGGCATCTCTAAGACCTGGTGGAAGGAAGATAACCAATGGGACACTGTGCTACCAGGGTACAATTATATTGCAATGATAGCATAGATCAAATAGGGGGAGGATTGCGTAATATGTTAAAGAGGGAATTGAAGCAAACAAAATAAACATTCTGCATGACATAAATAGCAGCATGTAATCCATATGGATAGATATTCCTTGTGTGAAGGGAAGGAATATACAGGTAGGGCTGTACTACTGTCCCCTGGGACAGAATGAGCAGACAGATGAAGAAATGTTTACAGAGAAGGGTAATGGCAGAATAGAAATCTCTAAAGTAATGTAAAGTAATTAGGGAAGCTGACAAAATAGGCAACAGTATAATAATGGGTGATTTCCATTGCATTTTCAAGACATTGTGGGTACTACCATATATGTGCTCTCTCCTTTTTTTGTGAAGTATGATTTAAATTACCACAATATTGACTGGATAAAGGCAATATCAGGGAGTGCTAGATGTAATATTTCTAGATGTAATAAATGGCTGCTTCTTGAAGCAAGTGGTTTAGGAACTGACAAGAGGGTGAGCTATTTTACATTTAGTCCTTATTGGAATGTAGAGCAAAGTATGAAAGGTAACGGTGTCGGGCCTGCTAGGAAACAGTGATCACAATATGATTAAATTTGAGCTGATATCTGGAGTGACATGGCTAAAGAATCTACTGTAGCAGCATTTAATTTTCAAAAGGGCAACTACAATAAAATGAGGAAATTGGTTAAAAAGAAGCTAAAAGGATTGGTTAAGACTTTAAATCAAGCATGGACGTTATTTTAAAATACCATCGTGGAAGCCCAGACCAGATGTATTCCGCATATTAACAAAGGTGGAAAGAAATGCAAAACGAGAGCTGGCATTGTTAAAAGGTGACGTGGCTATTAGAGCCAAAAGAACATCCTATAAAGAATGAAAAATCAAGTAAAAGCAAAACAATGTAACTGATACAAAAACTTCACACGAATGTTAACCGTGACACCTGTAAAATAAAAAAAAATTATGAATATTCTATACCAGTGGTCTCAAACTCAAACCCTTTGCAGGGCCACATTTTGAATTTGTAGGTACTTGGAAGGCCGCAGAAAAAATAGTTAATGTCTTATTAAAGAAATGACAATCTGCCTTGAACCGCAAGGTAATGGCGGAATAGAAATCTCTAATGTAATGCAACTTTGCATGAGGTAAAACTTGTTATGTTTATAAATCTTTCCTTATTTGCTTCTGATAATTTCAGCTATACACAGCTGAAAGCAGTGCAACATGCAGAAAGTGAACCTATCTAGATGCAGGAAAGTGCTTGCGTGAAGTTACAGGCGGGCAACGTTCCAGAACAATGGTAACATACCAAGGGCCTCAAAATAGTACCTGGTGGGCCGTGAGTTTGAGACCACTGCTCTATACCTACTTTTGGCCCACCCTGTATATACATATTTGCAATTTGTGTACGCACACAAAAATTTCAACATGAACCAAATGTACACTAATGAAGGCAGATCCCTAATTTCTGACCTACTGAATCAAAAGGGACAACAGACACTCAAACACCACATAGAATCTTGGAGTTGTGTGAACCTAATAGAAGGTGGCTCTCCACATCAGTGGAGGAGACAGGGGGTGTCTCACACAAGGTTGCTCTAGAGGCTTCCTGTTAGACTGGTACAAGAGTATGAGCTCACACAAACACAGGATTCTATGCTGGCTATAGGTGATTTGTCACCACTAGTGCTGCTGCTGCTTTCTTCAAACTTTGAATAAATGAGAAAAGCAGAAAGTAGATGAGAGAAGGGAGGGAAGGGAAGATTGCAATGAGAGAATGACACAGGGAAAAAAATCTGTCCCCGTCACTGCCCCACCGACCCCTTCACCGCCCCCGCCGTCCTCTTCACTGCCCCGTCCCCACAACATCCACCCTTCCCTCTCGCCACCTCACCGCCCTTCAGTGGCCCGAGAATCTTCCTCCCTCCCCCTTACCTTCGCAGCGTAAAGAAACTTAAGGGAGGGTAGGCGCGTGGTCACTGATTGTGCGTGCAGCCCCTTCCCTTCCTCCCTCCAAATCTATCTTCTTCCCCCTTACCTTCGTGGCGCTTTAGAAAATAAACTGATGCCGGCGAAGCCTGCCTGCCTGTGCCGCCCTGCAGTCGCGCGTGTGTGGGCATAAGCTTTGGAAGTTGCATCAGAGGAGAAGCTTCCGCCCACACACACGCGACTGCAGGACGGCACAAGCAGGCTTCGCCGGCTTTAGGCGCTGCGAAGGTAAGGGGGAAGGAGGGAGATAGATTTGGCTGGAGTTAGGGAGAGGGTTGCGCTCGATCGGTGACCGCGTGCCTTCCCTCCCTTAACTGCGGGGAGGCCAGTCACTACTCCACGGGGCAGTGGATGGCCTTGTCCCTGTGCCCGAAGTGAGCACTTCCCCCCCCCACCCCGTTTCGGCAGGTTACCCACGGCTAGCTGCGGGTTAACTACCACCATGTCATTCTCTAATTGCTATTTTGTCATCATGGTGTCACATGAATTATAAGTGATAAAATAGTGTCATACTACATAAATGTCTGTGAAGCGCTGCCTTAAGGATTCAGGTCCAAAAGTTTTATCAGCAGCGTAGATATGCTTTATGTAAGCCTTCATCAATCTTAACGATGCTATAGCCCCCAGATGGTGCCAAGGTCATGACTCCAAGATTCACAATCACAGTTTGAGAATCTCTGTTTTAAGTACAGTAAAACCTTGGTTTGCGAGCATAATTCGTTCTGAAAACATGCTTGTAATCCAAAACACTCATATCAAAGCAAATTTCCCCATAAGAAATAATGGAAACTCAAGACAATTTGTTCCATAAACCAAAAACTTTAACACAAAATACTGTATGTACTTGTTATCGCAAGACCTCGCTTGTTTTTTTTTTAGTCAAGGTTTGTTTATTAAAGTTTTAAATACAAAGCATGGAGTAAAACAGACATGAAAAACTGTCAATAAGAGACATGTATGCTTGTAGAACGTTAATGCTATCATGCTTAAAACCAACAACAGCTCAAATAAGTAACAGTAGTGAGAGCAAAGTATGTCTCCTATAAAAGTAGAGAACATCCGAGTTACAATCATAAGCATGAAAATAACGATGAATAAATGAACATAAGGAAAATATGCAAAAATGTGAAATCTGTAGAGAAAAGAAAAAGTAATTAAGAAGGAAGTGAAAAGCGGAGGGTAGGGAGCGGTCTACTCAGGGAGAAGAAACAGAGTGCAGGTAGGTTTTTAGTCGTAACCATTTCTTTTGAAAGGAAATATATCTGTTGGAGGACTTTGCCAGGTAAGCTTCCGTTCTGTAAGTAAGGCATACTAAATTCCACCATTGGCAGTGAGAGGCCTTGGATAAATCTTTCCAATGTGTGAGTAGGATTTTTAAAGCCAAGGAAAGTAGTATGTCAAACAGAAAATGATCTGGCTCAGATATCAGTGGGGAAACCTGGAAGGATTTCAACAAAAGCATTTGGTATGTTAGAGGGACGTTAATGCTGAAGACAGAGCAAATGGTATCCCATGTGGAGGACCAGTATGAGGAAATTGAAGGACAGGAGAAAAGAAGGTGTTTTAAGGAGCCTATTTCTGATTGACAGGTCCAACATTTGTTGGAGAAGGAAGCGTTAATTTTATGTGATCTAATCGGGGTCCATATCGCTCTATGTAGCAAAAAGACCATAGGTTGGAGGATCGATGCAGAGCGAGAAGTATGGAAGGTGGAATGAAATATGTGGGACCATGCGTCATCAGAAATGGAGATCTCAAGGTCTGACTCCCAGGAGGTGTGAAGGTGGGGGTGATGGTACGCATAATAGGGATTTGAGAAGTTTATAAAAATGAGAAGCGGAATGGCCTAAAGCTAAGAATTGACGAGAAAACGTGTATAAAGATGGAGCGGACATAGAAGCAACAGGAAGGAGACCAGATTTTTTAAGGGAGGATCTTAATTGAAGCCATTTATAAAAATGTGATGCATCAATGGAGAAAGCTTCCATGAGCTCATTGAATGTGAGAAAGGTGCCATCAGGGTGGCACACAGAACCTATGTCCCAAATATGATGGGAAGACCAATGAGGCCAGAATATGGGTTTTTTATCAATGGAAATCTTTTTATTATACCATAAAGGGCATAGAGATGATTGACTCCATGGAACATCAAGGTGGGAGTCAATCATTGTAAGAGCCCTATGGGTGGACGATATGATGGGGTTATTGAGAAGATTGGGGGAGCCCGAAGCGCCCATAAAGCGAAGAAGGGGGAGTGGGTTAGCAAAGGACGACTCCAAGTGAAGCCAATTGGGCGTATCCTGCAAGGTAGGAGAGGAGAGCCACATCGCCCCTTGTTTCAATATGAAAGCTCTGTGGTAACATAGAAGATCTGGAAAATTAACACCACCCTGACAAGTGGGGGCCTTTAGTTTGCAGAGAGAGATTCTGTGAGGCTTATCATTCCATAGGAATCTAGACATTTTCGATTCGAGTTGTTTGTATATCGAGGCCGGGAAAAGGAGAGGAAACATATTGAAGATATAGGTGATCTTAGGGACCACCATCATTTTTATGGTATCTAATCTACCCCACCATGAGAGATGTAAAGGTGACCAGGAGGAGAGAGTATGCGAAAGTTGGGTAAGAATCTTAGAGGTGATTAAATGTATGGATGAGCGGATGTCTCTGCCAAATGTAAGACTCAAATATTTGATCCCTTCAGTGACCCAGGTAAGAGGTTGACTGGAGATGGTGAAAGGAGTGCATGACTCAGTCAGTGGCATAATTTCGGTTTTATCCCAGTTGATTTTATAGCCTGAGATTAGGGAAAAAGAAGATATAAGTTGCATTAAAGAGGACAGTGATGACTCTGGATCAGAGAGGTATAATAAAATGTCGTCTGCATAAGCTGAAATTTTAAATTCAATGCCCGCTATTGAGATGCCCTTAATGGATGATGTTGATCTGATAGCTACGAGGAGGGGCTCCAAGGCTAGGTTAAACAGAAGGGGGGATATGGGGCATCCTTGACGGGTCCCTCTGTGTAAAGTGAAAGGGGAAGAGGCTTCATCATTTACAATTAGTCTAGCTGTGGGGTCATGATAGAGAAGGGAGATCATATGAATGAAGGAGGGAGGCAGACCAAATTTAGAGAGAACAGCAAAAAGATAATGCCACTCCACCCTATCGAACGCCTTTTCAGCATCCAATGAAACAAGAGCTTTAGGGTCAGGGTCCGATATGGTGGAGTGGAGTATATGACACAATAATCTTGTATTGTCTGCTCCAAAGCGACCCTTCATGAATCCTACTTGGTCTCTGTGAATCAGACAAGGCAGAACTTTTTCTAAACGAAACACTAAAATTTTAGCAAAAATTTTATAGTCCAAATTCAACAGTGAGATAGGTCGGTAGTTTTTCACAAGTTGAGGGTCTCTGTTAGGTTTTGGAAGAACAATGATGTTCGCCTCAAGGAAACGATGAAGACCCTGAGGGTTCGAGATTAGGCCTTGGAAGTAAGAGAGTAAGTGCGGAGTCAGGAGGGTGGAGAATGACTTGAAGAATTCTGAGGTCAATCCATCTGGGCCCGGAGCCTTGGCAGAAGGTAAGGAGGCAATGGCACGCTGAATTTCTTCTGAAGAAAGTGATTGTTGTAGAAATTGACGTTGAGGGTCAGTGAGAGTAGATAAGTCCAGAGAACGAAAGAAGTCAGGAATTGAGTTGCTAATTGAAGAGGTTTCAGACGTATATAGGTCTTCGTAGAATGCGTGGAAATCATTCAGAATATCCTTAGTGGAAGTGTGAAGAAGACCATTGGAGGTTTTGATGTGGGTGATTCTTTGCTTGGAATGTTTTCCTTTAAGGTATGTAGCCAACAAGCGGCCCGCTTTATTAGCTGAAGAGTAGTATGTAGCTGAACGTCGAAAGATTGAAGCTGAGGCAAGAGAACTGAATATTTCATTATATTGGAATTTAAGAAGTTGTAGTTTTTTATATGTGGAGGAGTCATGGCGTTGATATAGCGAGGTTTCATAAGAGTGAATGTCAGTCTCAAGTTGGGATAGAGTGGATTTGCGCTTTTTAAGCTGAAAAGCAGAATAGCTGATTATTTCCCCTCTGAGCCAGGCCTTGTAAGACTCCCAGACAATGGAGAAATCCGAAACTGAGTTAATGTTTGTGTCAAAGAAGGATTGAGATTCTTTATTGACATGTGAGATGAAGTCAGAATCATGAAGAAGAAAATTGTTTAGTCTCCATTGACGAGAGGAGGAGGTCGCTGACCACTGAAACGTACAGGAAACAGCTGCATGATCTGAAATTGTAATATCATGGATTTGAGACGATGAAACAAGGTTCAAAACATCCTTGGATCCCAAAATATAATCGATCCTTGAGTGGGACTGGTGTGGAGCAGAGTAGAAGGTGTAATCCTTCGTGGATGGGTGAAAGATTCTCCAGATGTCAGACCACCCGAAATGATCCATTAATTTGAGAACTGTATTTCGAGCACCCAGTTTAGCTGGACGACAGGTGGAGGATCTGTCAATGAAAGGATCAATGGGAAAGTTGAAGTCCCCAGCGAAGATTGTGTGAGACGTTAGTGGAGTTGTACTCACGGTCTGGAAGGTGAGAAAAAAGGAAGGATCATCAGTATTTGGTGCATAGATGTTGAAGATGTTGATAGGATGTCCTGCAATAGAGCCTTCTACCAGAGACCATCGGCCGTTAGAGTCAAATTTGTGAGAGTTAAGTTGGAAATTGAGGGATTTTTTCATTAGAGTAATGACACCATATTTTTTGCCCTGGGCAGGTGCAGCAAAGCAGTGTTGGACCCAACCTCCGGAAAGCTTCTGTGCTTCCTCAAGAGATAGGTGGGTTTCTTGAAGGAGACAAATGTCCGCATCCAAATGTTTGAAGTAATGTAAGATCTTTTTTCTCTTGATTGGGTTGTTTATCCCTTTAACATTAAGAGATACAAGGTGGATTTTAACCATAAGGTATGGCGAAGATTGATGGAGTCCAAGTGTAACTGGCGGCAGTTAGCTGAGACAGGCAAGAAAAAAGAGACGGTAGACCACTGTACAAAAATAAATTAAAAAAGAAAAAGGAAGGAAAAACAGCAGCTTCATGCTTATTGGAAACTGGAATAATATAACAAACGAAGCTCAAAAGATGGGGTCGCATGATGACTAGAGGAGCTCAGCTAGCCACGCCACAGCCCGCCACATGTTGAGTCAGGAAACTGATAAAATACAGCCCTTCGGTGTGATGAGAATGGAGTTTCAAGGCTGGTGATGCAGGTCATTGCATTGCACCCACTGATTCATCCAAGTATTTTTGTAAATCAGTTGGAGAGTCAAAGTTTTTGGTAACATTATGGTAGGTCACCCTCATCCGGGCAGGATAAAAGAGCCCGTATTTCGCACCAATGCTCTTGAGTTGAGGGCGCATGGACAAAAAGGCCTTTCTTTTTTGTGCCGTGGCTTTGGAGACGTCAGGGACAAACATGATGCGCTTGCCATCCATATTTAGATCAGAGATGGATTTTGCAGATTGCAGGATTTGAATAGCCTGTGGGTAGCGTAGAAGTTTCATTACAACAGGTCTTGGAGGTTTGGATGGTGAGGGAGGGCCCGAAGGGACCCTGTGCGCTCGTTCTATCTCCAGCAGAGGAGAAAATTGTGTATTCAGAACTTTGGGGATAAAAGAGTGCAGAAATGACATCATGTCTGACCCCTCCGAAGATTCTGGAAGACCAATTAGGCGCACATTGCTCCGGCGCATACGGTTGGAAATATCCTCAAGTTCAATTTGAAAGGAGGAGATTTTTGAGAGGTCACGTTGCACCGATAGGTATTGGGTGTCATGAGCTGCTAACCTCTCTTCCACGAGGTCTATGCGAGCGTTGTGCTGTTTGAGCTGCAGCATGATGGTACTCATTTCATTTTTTATATCGGCGGTGGCAGCAAGGTTTTCTTGCATGAGTTCACGCAAGATTTGTAGGTCGCCCGAAATAGAAGCAGAAGCGCCGTGATCGACGGCTCCGGCGGGTGGGGCCTTGGCGGGAGACGGAGGCTCGTGCTTGGAGCGTTTAGATGCGGGGTGTGAGGAGACGGAGGCTGTGGCGGGCGCGGGGTCCGACTTACTGTTTTTAGAAGCCATTCCGGCATGTGTTGGTAGCGATCGCTGCCTTAAAATCGTGCTCTGCAGGGCTGTAATGGCGCGAAACCGGCGGTGCTGCAGCGGAGCGTGAGAGCTAAGCAGCCATCTTGGTCGCGCGCATGCGACGCCCCCCAAGACCTCGCTTGTTTAGAACAGTCACTACACTCCCGCAGTGTCAGAGAGAGAAGAACCATCAGCTCAGTTGTGATGATGTGACGCATGTATACTGTATGTACTTGTATTGCAAGACCTTGTTTGTATATCAAGTTAAAATTTAATAAAATATCTTGCAAAACTCTTGCATACCAAGTTACCTGCAATCCAAGGTTTTACTGTAGTAACATTTCAATATGTTTATCTACTTGTCACATGACACACTTCTAGTAGTACAACCACACTTTCGACCTGGTTTTCAGCACAATATAACTAATCATGAAAAACCAATGGAATCTATGACGAGAAGTCTTCGTGTTATTACAGACACAGGGTTCCAAAACAAAGACCGGATAGCCCACAACCAGCACTTCTCAGTTATAGACAGGTGGAGATTTACCGGGGTAAAGTGAAATCACTGGCGTAAAAAACCTCCTCGGTAATTTTTCAATAAAGACAGAAGCCTTGTGCAATGCAAGTGGACTAAAATCCGCGTTGTATTTGGAACCACTGTGTCTGGAAATAACTTAAAGAGCGAAATCCCAATGGAAAGACAGAGAGACACACACCGCACTTCTAGTAGAACATGAAAGATTTTTAGAAAAAAAAAGTTAACTACTTTTAAAAATACAAAGGTCTGCTAAACTTATCATTACACAGCATTTACATGAACTTCTACTTACTTTAGGTATACTTTCTCTTTGTCTAATAATATATCCAAGGTGGTTGGTGATATGAGTATCCAGACTCCTAGCCAAATTCCATGGTTTACAGATCCAATGATTGTCTTCATCCCTAGAAGTGATTTAATTCAAAACAACAAGCGATTGCATGCTTACACATAATAAATGCATCATTTATGGGAAAGCTTTTGTTTGAACCAAGCACGCTTCTTAAATTTCACTTCCTAAGCGACCAAATTATTTACAAAAAGTATTTTCATTTGCATGGTTTTAATTTCCGCTAAATAGGAATACACCCCCCAAAAAAACTAGCATTTATAGCACTATATAATCCCAGAAGATTGAAACAGCTTGAAATTAGTTCTTTCTGTATTTCAAGACCTCTTTAGAGTACATTTTGGTTACCCTATGATCTCCTGAAAGCTAATAACAATGAAAAATTGCTATCACAAGTCCCCTTGTTAAGGATCATTGGGAAAAAGTTAATCCAAAATACGAGGCAAACATTTTCTACCATGATTCATTAGTTTATACCTGTACCATGATAGTCCAGATCTGAGGCTGCATACCCCCACCCCAGCTAAGACACATAATTTTATTTAAACATCTGTTCTACTACCCTATATAATTTCTATAGCGCTGAAAGACATACACCGTGTTGTACATTTAACATGCTTAGAAGAGCTTACAATCTAATTTGGACAGACAGGACTTATAGGAGTTGGGGAGTCTTGCAGAGAGAACAACATGATGGATATGGGAGCTAGGAGTTGAAAACAGCCTCGAAAAAGTGGGCTTTTAGCTTGGATTTGAATCCTGCTCAAGATGGAGCCTGACGTAATAACTCAGGAAGTCTGTTCCAGGCATATGGTTCAGCATGATAGAAGGGATGGAGTCTGGAGTTGGCAGTGGAGGAGAAGAGTATGGATAGGAGAAACTTACCGCCGGTCCATGGTGCGAATGATGCTACGTTATCTTCAGGCCGGCTCCCTCTTCCTCAGTGCACAATGCCATGGGCAGAGGCTCCTACGTGCGTCCTGCACCTGAACTGGAAGCCTTCTCTCTGACATTGCAACGTCAGAGGGAAGGCTTCCAGATGAGGCGCGAGGAGCCACTGTCCACGGCTTTGTGCACTGCAGCACTGAGGAAGAGGGAGCCGGCCCGAAGATAACACCGGGGGGCAGGCCAGAAGTCAAGGCACAGCATGGAGGGAGGGAGACAACGGTAGTGGGAATGATTTTATTTTTTAATTTAGTGATTGATTTACATCTGTTGTCTGTTCAGGAAGAAATGCATTTGTTTCTTTTCCTCTGGGGTTGTACTGCATGCAGTCTTGCATCTTAGTATTTGTTTGTATATATTAGTACTTTTAGTTTTTGGTCCCGTATTTGCATGGGGTTATCTGTGTTCCGATAGGAATGAATATTGAGAAGCATACAGTGTGCTTTGTGTAGTTTAATTTTCTTGTTAACCATTATGTGTTGTTAATATGATTATATTGTGTGTGTGTGTGTATATGAAAAATGAATGAAAAAAATGGTATTACAATTAGTACTATTATGGGGGCGGGGTCTGGGGTGGAGATTGGATGGAGATGAGTAGGGTCTGGCCCACGACTTAGCCCAGTGCTCTTCAACTGCTGGTCTGCGGACTGGTGCCAGTCCACAAAATAATTATTTTATTTCCGCCAGTCCATAGGTGTCAAAAGGTTGAAGAGCACTGCTTTAATCAATCATTATTTTAATCAAATTTATGAGTGTTAACCGAGTCGAGTTTATTCTTGGGGATGACCCAGTCTATAAGGTTTAGTTTAGATGTGATATTGAAAACCATGGAAGGAGATCAGTGTACCGAGGGAATTGGTATAGATGGAGAAAAGGAAAGGTTCTAAGATCGAACCTTGGGGTACACCAACTGATATTGGGATAACAGTGGAAGAGATTCCACCATTGCATATACTGAAAGTGCGATGGGATAGAGAGGAAGAAAACCAGGAGAGGCATTACCTTCTCTTAATGATGAGATACAATTAATACTGCCCATCCTACCTCTGGGCCTCTTAACTTGTAAATCAACTTGAACCTGTATTGGATAAGTGCAATCCAGAAATTCAGATTAGATTAGAACCCTGGAATCCAGTAAGGACAGCATATCGAGGAATAGATGGTGATCAACAATGTTAAAAGCAGCAGAGACTGAGAAAGATACGGATAAAGCAGAGACCTTTGGATCTGGCCAGGTCATTAGAGACTTTAACAAGGGCAGTTTCTATGGAATGCAGTGGGCGAAAGCCTAATTGAAGTGGGTCAAGAATAGCTTGAGATGAAAGTAGTCCAGGCAATGGCAGTGAACAGCACTTTTAAGTAGCTTAGATAGTTTCTAAGTTTATTTATCATTTGATATACCGTCTATCAGGAGTTACCTAGATGGTTTACAATAAAATTTATAAAAAAGAATTAAGTAAAACATAAAAGATAAGATAACTTAAAAACAATAATATATGATCAAAAATAAATTGGGGGTTTGAAAACTGATAAGGATAATCATGGTCTGAGGGAAAGAACACTAGGGGCTAAAAATACATCGAGATACAAATAAAACAAAGGGGTCCTTTTATCAAGCTACGCTAGCGGGGTTAGCGCTAACCCCTGCGGCCGGCTAAAAAAGCAACGCCCGCTCAATGCAGGCATTAGCAGCTAGCGTGGCAGGCGGTTTAACGCACGGTATTACACGCATTAAATCCCTACCGCAGCTTGATAAAAGGACCCCAAAGGGATAAAAGAGGGGATGGGAAAACAAGAGAGGGAGGGGAACACTTCATATGAAGCGTTTGTTTGTTATTCTCCACTAGTGGATCAGTCCATGTTCAAAGAAGAGAAGAGATCTCAAGAGCAAAAGGCGAAGGAGAGATCTCGGCTGCTATACACGTCCTTGAAAAGAAAAGTTTTGACTTTGGATCAGAAATTTGCAAGAGAAGGTTCTAGCTTGATGTCTAGCGGTAATGCATTCCAGAGCGAGGGAAAGGTAACCAAGAAGATGGACTTACAGGTGGTATTATAGAATAGTTTGCAGACAGAGGGAATTACTAATAGATTCTGGTTATTGGATCGTAGTTTTCTGATGGGAGTATAATGAATCAAATGTTTATCGATGAATGCAGGTATGTGTGATTGTTTGGTTTTGTAGGTAAGGAGAAGTATTTTAAAGGTGATGCGGTGCATTATGGGTAACCAATGAGCATCGCAAAGGAGAGGGGTATGAGGGATCTAGTGAGGGTTTTATGAAAAAAATAAAATAAAATTATGGCATTTTACAAAGTACCAGTGTAGAGCAGGGTCTAAAATTTATGAAAGTCACACAGCAAACACACACAAATAATAAAACATGTGACCATGGCAGGTAGGGAAGTCTGAGCAGCAGAAGGAAAGATTAGGTAATTACCTTGATAATCTTCTTTCAAGTAGATAAGAACATCTATCCTGAATCTGTGGGTTGTGTATCTTTGATTGCGAGATCTGGTGTAGAGCGTCTTATTTACATTTTTTTCTCTGCTCAGCCTCCCCTCACTCTGGGTTGTACTGTATCTCCTCAGTTCGTATCAAAACAGATGGTCAGCCCTATGAATAAACATAAAAGGGAGGGGCATGGGGACTCTCTCTGATAATCAAGTCTGTTCTGCTTATAAAACAACATATAACGCAAACAATTATTAACTATTTGTAATATATAACGAGTTGAACAAACAAGCCACCTACCTGAGTGCAACCTGCACCATCTTGTAGTTCTCAAAAACAAAAAATGAACATATGTCACTTCTGAATAAAATTATCTCTACTATCCTTGGACTTGCTAGACAGGAAAGAAACAAGATATCTTGCAAAGCAATGTTACTTACCGTAACAGTTGTTATCCAGGGACAGCAGGCAGCTATTCTCACTAGTGGGTGATGTCATCCGACAGAGCCCCGATACGGACATCTTGCAAGCATGTCTTGCTTGAAGAAACTCAGAAGTTTCGAGAAGCCCGCACCGCGCATGCGCCAGTGCCTTCCCACCCGATGCTCCGGGCGTGTCTCCTCAGTTCAGGTAGCTAGCAGAGAAGCCAACCCAGGGAGATGGGTGGGACGTGAAAATAGCTGCCTGCTGTCCCTGGATAACAACTGTTACGGTAAGTAACATTGCTTTATCCCAGGACAAGCAGGCAGGTATTCTCACTAGTGGGTGACCTCCAAGCTAACCTCAATGGGATGGTGGGAGAGTTGGCAACTTAGAAGAACAAATTTTGTAACACTGTTTGGCCAAACTGTCCATCCCTTCTGGAGAAAGTATCCAGACAATAATGAGAGGTGAATGAATGAACCGAGGACCAAGTGGCAGCCTTACAAATCTCCTCAATCGGTGTCGATCTGAGGAAGGCTACAGAGGCTGCCATTGCTCTGACCTTATGGGCTGTGACCTTACAGGGAAGGGGTAATCCAGCCTGGGCATAGCAGAAAGAGATACAAGCCACCATCCAGTTGGAGATGGTGCGCTTCGATACAGGTCGTCCCAACTTGTTTGGATCAAAGGAGACGAAAAGTTGAGGAGCCGTTCTGTGTGGTTTGGTGCGATCCAAGTAGAAAGCCAAAGCACATTTACAGTCCAGAGTGTGCAGAGCTGATTCTCCAGGATGAGAATGAGGCTTTGGAAAAAACACTGGAAGCACGATGAAATTCAGAGACCACCTTAGGTAGGAATTTCGGATGAGTGCGGAGGACCACCTTGTCATGATGGAAAACAGTGAAAGGTGGGTCCGCCACCAAGGCCTGAAGCTCACTGACCCTGCGAGCAGATGTGAGGGCCACCAGAAAAACCACTTTCCAAGTGAGAAACTTTAGTGGAGCCTTGCTCAGAGGCTCAAAAGGAGGTTTCATAAGCTGAGAAAGGACAACATTTAGATCCCAAACCACTGGAGGCGGTTTGAGAGGAGGATTGACATGAAAAAGTCCTTTCATAAATCTGGAAACCACAGGATGAGAAGAGAGAGGTTTCCCTTGTAGAGGCTGATGGAAAGCCGCAATAGCACTCAGGTGGACTCGTATAGATGTCGACTTGAGATCGGACTGAGACAGGTGTAGAAGATAATCCAACACAGAGGATAGGGAGGCTCGCTGAGGCTCCTTAGAATTGGAAATACACCATGAAGAAAATCTAGTCCATTTTTGGGAGTAGCATTGACGAGTAGCAGGCTTCCTGGAAGCCTCCAAGACATCCCTCACCGCCTGGGAAAACTGGTGGGGAGTTATGTTGAGAGGAACCAAGCTGTCAGGTGGAGAGACTGCAGGTTGGGATGAAGTAGAGATCCCTGATGCTGAGTAAGCAGTGAAGGGAACACTGGAAGAAGGAATGGCTCCCTGCTGCTGAGTTGAAGTAGAAGGGAGAACCAAGGTTGCCTGGGCCACCGAGGAGCTATTAGAATCATGGTGGCTTGGTCTGATTTCAACTTGACCAGAGTCTTCTGAATGAGAGGAAATGGAGGAAACGTATACAGAAATCGATTCCCCCAATCCAGCAGAAAGGCATCTGCCTCGAGTCGATGAGGAGTGTAGATCCTGGAGCAAAACTGAGGCAGCTTGAAGTTGTGGGGAGCCGCAAAGAGGTCTATTTGAGGCGTCCCCCAATGTGCAAATATCTGATGAAGGGGGTTGGAATGGAGAGTCCATTCGTGAGGCTGGAGGAGAAGACTGAAGTTGTCTGCCAAGACATTGTCCTTCCCCTGAATGTAGACAGCCTTGAGGAAGGCATTGTGGCGAACTGCCCAATCCCAGACTCTGAGAGCTTCCTGGCAGAGGGAGGCCGATCCCGTGCCTCCCTGCTTGTTCACATAATACATGGCGACCTGGTTGTCTGTACGGATGAGGACCACCATGTCGTGAAGCAGATGTTGAAAAGCTTGAAGAGCATAGAAGATGGCTCTGAGCTCCAGAAGATTGATCTGATGGAGGCGGTCCGCACTGGTCCAGAATCCCTGAGTGCGAAGCCCATCCAGATGAGCCCCCCAGGCATAGGTCGAGGAATCGGTTGTGAGAACCTTCTGATGAGGAGGAGTGTGAAACAGCAAACCTCTGGATAGATTCGAAGAGGTCATCCACCAAAGTAGAGACTGCCGAAGAGCAGGAGTGACTATGATGTGTCGAGTCAACGGGTCTGACACTTGAGTCCATTGAGAAGCTAGGGTCCACTGAGGAATTCTGAGATGGAGCCTGGCAAAGGGTGTCACATGAACTGTAGAGGCCATGTGGCCCAGGAGGACCATCATGTGTCTCGCTGAGATGGACTGGCGAGAAGACACAGACTGGCAGAGACAAAGAAGAGCCTCCATGCGCTGAGGAGGAAGGGATGCTCGAAGCTGAATGGTGTCCAGTACCGCCCCGATGAAGGGAAGGGACCGGGTAGGCTGCAGATGAGATTTGGGAAAATTGATCTCGAAGCCCAGGCTCTGCAGGAAGCAGATCGTTGTCAAGGTCGCCGAAATGACCTTTGGAGCTGACGGGGCCTTGATGAGCCAGTCGTCGAGGTATGGAAATACCTGAAGACCCCTGTTCCGGAGTGCAGCGGCCACCACCACCAGACACTTCGTGAAGACTCTGGGAGACGAGGACAGGCCGAATGGAAGCACTCGATACTGCAGATGTAGATGTCCCACCCAAAATCTGAGGAACTTGCGGGAGGCCGGATGAATGGGAATGTGAGTGTAGGCCTCCTTGAGATCCAGAGAGCATAACCAGTCGTTCTGCTCGAGGAGAGGGTAGAGAGAAGCAAGTGTCAGCATGCGAAACCTCTCTCTGACTAGGAATTTGTTGAGGGCCGCAGGTCGCCCATCTTCTTCGGAACAAGGAAGTACCTGGTTCAGTTGGTCCGTCGGGACCGGCTCCACGGCACGAAGCCGGAGCAAAGCCTGAGCTTCCTGGAGAAGAAGGGCGGTCTGAGTCAAGTTGGAAGGATACTCTCTTGGAGGGTGGTCCGGAGGGACCCGATGGAAATGAAGAGAGTATCCATCCTTGATGATAGTAAGGACCCAGAGGTCGGTTGTTATGGCCTCCCAGCGATGATAAAAATGATGGAGGCGCCCTCCGATGGGAAAAACAGAGGGAGGCAGAACGAGGTTGGTTATGCCCTCGACGAGACAGTCAAAAAGGCTGACTGGTCTTAGGGACAGCAGGCGACTGAGACTTAGGCTGACCCTTCTGGGGAGGCTGACGCTTCGCCGGTTGCCTCGCAGGAGGAGTTTGCCTCGGCTGATAACGCCTCTGATAAATCAACGGCGGACGAGAAGGTCGAGACTGCTGAGGCTTAGGCTTCGGCCGAAGGATAGATTGGAAGGACTTTTCGTGGTCAGACAACTTCTTCGTGACAGTCTCGATGGATTCGTCAAAAAAATCCGCCCCAGCACACGGGACGTTCGCCAGGGGGTCCTGAAGATTCGGGTCTATATCAATGGTCCGCAACCAGGCCAACCGGCGCATCGCCACCGAGCAGGCCGCAGCTCGGGCGGAGAGCTCGAACGCATCATAGGCAGATTGCATTAACTGAAGCCGAAGTTGGGACAGCGAAGCAACCACTTCCTCAAACTCAAACCTAGCCTGGGATTCGATGTATGGTGTGAACTTCCGAAGCACAGGTAGAAAAAATTCCAAGTAGGCTGCAAAGTGGAAATTGTAATTCAGGACTCGAGACGCCATCATCGAATTCTGATAGATGCGTCGACCAAACTTATCCATGGTTCTGCCCTCGCGGCCCGGAGGCACTGAAGCATAGACCTGGCCAGGATGAGACCGCTTGAGCGAGGATTCGACCAGGAGGGACTGGTGAGAAAGCTGAGGACCCTCAAAGCCTTTATGATGCACCGTGCGGTACCGCGCATCCAATTTGCCAGGGACCGCAGGGATAGAGTAAGGAGACTCGAAGCATCGCATGAAGGTCTGGTCGAGGAGCTTGTGCAGGGGAAGCCGCAAGGACTCTGCCGGAGGACGAGGCAAGTGCATGGTATCGAGGTACTCTTTGGAATATCGAGACCCAGCATCGAGAGTAATGTCCATGTCATCCGCCATCTGCCTGAGGAACGATGAAAAGGACAGTTGGTCTGCCGTCGCCGGTCTTCGAGATGGACTAGAAGAAGAAGAGGCTTCAGGCTCCAGAGAGGCCTGCGAGCAACAGGACGAGTAGAAAACCTCGGGGTCCTCGAACTCCGGGCCCGGAGGAGGAGACCCAGTCGAAGCAGCATACCCCAACCGAGGCAATTTCTTCTGAGGCGAGACGGTCGAGTGTCGAGAGGAATGCTTCGAAGAATGTCTGGATCGATGCCCTTCCCGATGCCTGGAAGGGGATCGAGCCCGTCTGTGAGAAACTGACTCAGACGCCTCCAAGGAGCAGATTGGACTCGATGCCGTCGATCGCAGAGGCGGCAGAGTCGGAGGCTCCCCCGACGCCGCTCAGGTTTGATAGGGGGTTCGGAAGAACTCGTCCTGCTTCCTGCTATGCCCAGGACTGGGTGGCCCCGAAGGTGGACGCCACACTGAGTCATGGGGCGGAGTAATCGGTTCCAAGGGAGGCAGGTCACTAAACGAGGCTTTCCTCGAGGGGATGGGCTCCAAGGGAGGCATATCACTAAGGGAGGCCCTCCTCAAGGAAATCGGTTCCAAAGGAGGTACAGCGCTAACGGAGGACCCGGACACCGCTCGCCGCTCCTCCTCGCCGAGTAACGAGGTAGTGCGGCGAGGAGGAGGAGGGGGCGGACCGCCCCTCGAAGCCGAAGCTGGAAGGTCACCCTGGATGGTGGCAATCAGTCGAGGCCCCATGGTCTGCATGAGCTCCATGAACTGAGCCTCCAGGATGGACCGCAACGAAGCCGATATGGAGGGATCCGCACCAAAAGGGGGCCCTTCCGCACGGTCTCCGCGCTCTTTGGGTGCTACGTGCTTCTGCTTGCCAGTCTTCTGCACCTTGAGCACCACCGGAGGAACTGTCGGGGTCGATACCTGCTCCGAGGAGACGGATGAAGGCACCGGCGCCGAAGCCGGGGCCAAAACCGGTGTGAATGACGCCGGTTTCAGGAGGCCCGAAGCAGCCGGGGAGGCACAGGGCTTCGCAGAAGGAGTCGAAGCACCTGTCGATGTCGAAGCTGCAGGATCCGATGAAGCTTCCATCTTAAACATGGACTCCCACATCAGACAGCGACTCTTGAACGCTCTCGCCGTCAGAGTGGAGCAAGGCCGGCACGATTTCGGGAAGTGATCCGGTCCCAGACACTGTAAGCAGAATCGATGAGGGTCCGTGAGCGAAATCCCACGCTGGCACTTGCTACACTTTTTAAAACCGGTGATCGGCCGGGATATAGGCCGGAAAAGCTCCGCCGCAAGGTCGAAGGCGCGGGACCCCAGCCACGCGGCCGACCCGGTATCGGAAGGAAAATTTTTTTTTTTTTTGAAAAAGAAATCAAAGAAATAAATAAATGCACAGGAGAGCCAAAAGAACTCAACCCGCGGCAAAAAAGAAGGCAAAAAAAAGAGATTCAATGGGCGCAAATTGAAGATAGACTTCTCAGCTCCGCGGAAGAAAAAGAACTGAGGAGACACGCCCGGAGCATCGGGCGGGAAGGCACTGGCGCATGCGCAGTGCGGGCATCTCGAAACTTCTGAGTTTCTTCAAGCAAGACATGCTTGCAAGATGTCCGTATCGGGGCTCTGTCGGATGACATCACCCACTAGTGAGAATACCTGCCTGCTTGTCCTGGGATAATACAGATTTGTCTGAGACAAAAAGCAGGCGACATACATCTGATAGGGTGGGCTTAAATACTGATGTTCTTCTAGTGCAATAGGAACATCAGTCTTGAACCTGTGGGACGTTCCCAAGCATCTAGGGCAAGACAGATGAGCCTGCTGACAGTACTAAAGATCCAAACATAGCATCCAATTTGGCTGCTACATCCACCCTGAAAAACTCTGTGAAAGTATGAAGGGAGGATCATATGGCCACCCTACAAATTTCTTCAGGATACACTGCTCTAGAATGCACCCAGAACGATACTATACTCCTATTTAAATGTGCTTTCAATGAGATGGGGGATTGCTTTCCACTAGCAATATAAGCTGAAGAGATGGCCATTGGAATCCATTTAGAAATGAATGCTTTTGAAGCCAGTCTTCCCTGGCAGCTAGTGTTTAAGTACAAAGAGATGATCCAACATCTGAAATTCATTTGTCACTTCCAGGTAATGCAGCAGCACTCTTCAAACATCTATCAATCTCTGAACCTTGTCACTTTTTTGGTTCTGTAAATGTGAAAGCAGGTAAACTTCCGCTCCAAAGCAGAACAAAGACTCAGCATTCCCACAGGGAGATCTCTCCGAATGAGTACAGCGTACAAAAGATCCTACAGCCATTTCCTACCTCAGCTATGGAACCAACTACTCAGACAGATCAGGTCGCTAGACTCACTAATGACCTTCCGCAGAGCAGTAAATACCTTCCTCTTCTGCCAATCGGGCCATTAAAAACTGCCTCCTCAATATACTTCTCCTAGTACTCTTTGCTATGACCAGTTATTGTTATTGTCTATTGTAACCTATTTGTTGTCATGACTAGTCTGTTTTCAAACGATTGTGAATGTCTACTTGTTACCCGTTCTGAGCTTCTGGGAGAATGGGATAGAAATCGAAATAAATAAATAAATAACTTACGCTCTGGTTGATGTGAAAACTAGAGACTACCTCTGGAAATAAAAAGAAGGAACTGTCCTTAGAAACTCGTTGTGCTGAGGTACTGCTACTAAAAACACTGTTAACTGTCAGATTCGGAAGATGCCTTCTCCAAAGATTTCACAGCAGAAACGGAGGACATATCGGAGGGTGAGATGCAATGCTCCCTTCAAGAATCTAAACACATCTGGATGAGAAGCCAATATCCTTTTACTAGTCTGAGCTCTGAAGCAAGAAAGACCCTGCTAGGCCCTTTTTGAGCTCCTCCCGAAGGAAAGCGAGAACCACGAAAATCAGAATTATGCCCGGTTCCTCATTCTTATGAGTACACCAGCTCTGAAAACACTTCCAGGCCTTCAAATAGGCTGTCAAAGTTTATCTTTCTTAGATCTTTGGAAAGTGGCAATAACCAAAGTGTTCCAGATCCTCCAAGGCAATCAGATCCTGCAAGAGCATCCCCGAATGTCAGGGTAAATTGAGACCCTAGTCCCTTTTTAAGATGTACCAAACTGGTTTACCATGACCACCTTGGCCAATCCAGGGTGACAAGAACTACCAGCCCCTGATGTGTCATTACTCGTCGAAGAACTCTGCCAATCATTGGCCATAGAGGGAACACATACAGAAGCCCTGCTTATGGTCACTGCTATACCACGGCATCCAAGCTGGCACTTCCTGACTCAGAACTGTGGCTGAAAAACCAAGCAGCTTTCTTGTTGGCGGCTGTCACCATCAAATCGAATGTCAGTTGCCCCCAGCATTTTACAATGCTGTTGAATGTTTTCCAGGATAGGGCCTTTCTCCAGGATCTAGAGTCTGACGGCTGAGAAAGTCTACCTGTACATTGTCCACTCCCACTACATGTGCTGCCAAGAGAGCCAACAGATGGGTCTCCGCTCACTGAAAAATCTGAATCTCCAATTGCAAAGGCACACTCTTGGTGCCCCCGTTGCATTGTCTGAGAAAACTCATCTCTCTTTGTCCTCCAGCAACTGTAGCGCCAATTGAATTGCTCAGCTCCAATTGATTTATTGACCACTTTCTCTGTGAGGGGAACCAACGTCCCTGCACTGGATGCCCCTTGCAAAGAGTCCCTCTGTAAAGGCTAGCATCCATCGTCAGTATCATCCAGGTGGAAATGCGTAGCAGCACTCCCCGGGCTAGAGACTGTGGCTCTAATCACCAGTTTAGGTTGAACCGCACTTCCCTTGTTCAAATTAGAGGCTTCTGCAGTGAATCCATCTGCAGAAAGCAATGGGATAAGAAGGCATCCTGGAGGGGGTGTAAATGTGATCTAGCCCGGGGAATAACGTCTATCGTTGCCAACAAAGACCCTAGAACCTGCAAGTAACGCCATGCGGTAGGGGCTGGGTCCTCCTGAATCTGCATAATTTGACATGTGAAGTGCTCTTTGGCTCTCCAGGAGAAACACTCTGTTCTCCTCTGTGTCGAAACGGATTCCCAGATACTCCAGGGACTGTGTTAGCTCAAGTGACTATTCTGGAAGTTTATAACCCAACCCAGGCTTTGCAGGAGCTGGATTACACAGTCTATTACCGTCCTTCAGTCAGATTGGATGGAACTCTTATCAACCAATTGTCTAAGTATGGATGCACCTATATCCCTGTCCTGCGCAGGTGCAATGCTACAATGATCATCACCTTGGTGAAGATTTGTGGTGTCATTGCTAGACCAAATGGAAGGGCTGAGAACCGAAAGTGCTGCTCCAAGTACATAGATCCTCAAAAATGTCATATGATCTTGAAAAATGGGGATATGCAGATAGGCCTCTGTCAAATCTAGAGAGATGAGAAATTCCCTCGGTGCCACCAAGACAATGACCTCCATGCGAAAGTGGGGTATCTTGAGGGCTGCATTGACCAATTTCAGACCCAGAATTGGTCAAGAAAGTTTATTTTGGGTATGATAAAGTAAATTGAGTATCTGCCTAAGCCCAATTCTTTGTCTGGGATGGTTTCTATTGCTTTTAGAGCCATGAGCCTTTTTACTGTCGTCTGGACCCTGACCATTGTTTTCAGGGGACGAAAGAACTTGAGCTTGTGCCCCTCCCAAATTATTTCCAGTACCCAGCGGTCTGAGGTGATCTGTGCCCAAGCCTCTCAATACGCCAACAACCTCCCACTCTTCCTATTTCCCAGATGTAACTAGGATTGTTGCCTTGGAAAATGAGTCAGCTGAGTCCCCATCACTCCAGGAGTAGGAGGACTAAGCCTGTGGCTCCCATCCCCCTCTTGTGCAGCATGGTACATGGGACAAGGAGACAAGGCCAGCCCTATGACATGGGACAAGGACAATCTTTGGCCAGCTAGTGCAACTTTGGCATGAATCCAGGGTATCTTGGTCTGAGGAGTCTGTCTACACTGATTTTTGAGGCTAATCGAGGTGTTCTGAGGCAGAAAGAGACTTTTAATTCAAAATCAGGAGATTCAAAAATGACCACAGTGGCAGCAACTGGTGCCAAAAATGGTCCGTGGGAGCTAACAAATAAAACAATTTGGGGGAAATGGATTTTTAGAAGGTAGGGGACCCTGTCCCTAGCTTCAGAAACCTTCAAAAGGGACTTTTAAAGATCCCTTCCCCCCCACCCGATGTCTCCCATAGACTATCATATACTGTACTCACTGTGCCATGCGGGTGCTGGAAACTGTTAGAGCCGAAACTGCAGCAAGAGAAATAAGAGGACTTCTGCCTCAGACGAGCCTGAAAATGCATGTAAGCTTGTTTCTTCAGACCGCCTCTCAGTCCTCACGTAGGAGTAGGACCACCCACCAGACCGAACACGAAGTTGGGGGGAGGAAACGCACTCAGCACTAGATCCAGGTATAAAAATTGCCACAGACCACTCAGCCTAAGCTCAAGCTCTCTGTGGACAAAACCTGGAGTGAGCCTTGCTGCCAAGTGAACAGTCCTTGAGCTCCCAAACTGTTAGTGCAGGCTGGCTAGGCAGCTGCCATGCAGAGCAGGCTGCCAACTAGCTACAGGCATCTGCCCTGAGAGTCTGTGTCTTATTACAGTCAGAGCTGCCCCAGAGAACTGGGGTCCTCTGAAGCACTGAAAAGCCTCACAAACAGATTAAAACCCCAAAAAAGGGAAAATAAATATGAGTAGAACAGACAAGTTTCTACCATCTCGTGTGCAGAGAAAAACTGAGGAGATACAGTACAGTGAGTGAGGGAGGGGAGGCAGAGTAGAGAATAAATGTAAACGAGGTTCTCTACACCAGATCACGAGAGTCTTTTATAAGGACCTATGCCAATACTATCCAAAATGGTCACAGTGAAGAAATCATTTACATTAGTGGCATGACCTTTTTGAATGGTATTGGCATTCTTTATAAAAGAATCTTGTCTGTGTCATGTCGCTTATTGATATCCTTTGTGACCATAGTTTTTGGCAATCTTAGGAATCCTGAGGCATGCTTTTAGACCGAAACATGATTCGTATTTAGCCACTATTTCTGTGGAGCAAGAGTTTCCATCTTTGTAGAATAATAAACTATGCCCTTCTGAACACTATCAGCACCTACTGATTTTCCGTTGACGACCTTGTTAAAAATTCTTATTGACCAGGTAATAGGACAAAACCCGGGATACATCACAGCAGTTATTTTTATTAATTATAACTTTTTCACAAGTATAACAACTTGTTTAAGGAAATGCAGAGCCATAATCCAACATGAAAATAAATCTAAGTACAAGCAAGGAAAAACTTTGAGACAAATTAATTACCTGCATCAGACAGTTTACCTGTCGATACTGATTTACAGAACTTAACGGGAGTTTTGGAAAGCTCGATTGTTAATTTTATATTTGAGCAGGATCTTAATTCTACAATGAGATTATTTTTCAAATGCTCTGTTTCACAATTTTGTGGTAAAAAAATTTGACTATATCATGATGTAACAAAATTAACCCAAGAAAGGTGCAATGAGAGATGCAATGAGAGATGAGACAAAGAAATTGGATGTTATCTTTATGTTAACCTACCCCTGCAAGTGAATTATTAAATATATGGGTTTGAAATATATATTTTTATGCACCCGATCAGCTAAGATCCTTTCTGGACCTCAAGGGGTTTATCAGAGATGGAGTGTCTGGATCACAGCAATTATTAACGTTATTAATGCCTAATAATTTCCAGAAATATTTTTGTCAAAAAACAGCACTAACCAAAATGATCAATGACCAAACCAGCAAAAGTACAGTTGGTAACTTGTAACTGCTGTTCTCCATTAACAGCAGGCTAAACCATATATTTATATATTGGGAGGGGGGCTCTGGAAGACATTATCTGACATCAACAGCAACTGACAATGGAACGTGTCTAGCTTTAGCTGGAATATATTAGAAAGCCTTGTTCCATACGCATGGTTAATATATCACACAGAAATGGATACCATGGGGCTGGCCTCCTAAAATGGTCTTCTATGGTTAAAGTAGAAAATGTTTTGAACTCTTATGGAGAGGTGTGAACCTTTAACTGACTTATCTGATCACAGAGAACAGAAGTTCAGGTAAGCAACTCCACTTTATCCATAGCCAAGCAAACTAAGTTAGTTTCATGTATGCTGACTCCCAAGCTAAGTAAAGGCACAAGTTCCTTTTCCACTACCAAATGAGAACAATCTACAAAAACAGACTACTTTACAGGAAGCTTACACAATTTGCAGGTTTTATAACTTACCATCCCTTTCATGAGTCAGTAGCTAAATAACAGTGACATATGCAAATGTATGTAACTTTCTAGATATCTAAGATGTAGAGCCAAGGGGAGCTGTGGAAGCTGTCATTACTCTTTAGACCAGGGGTGTCCAACCTTTTGGCTTCCCTGGGCCGCATTGGCCGATGAGCAAAAAAAAAGGTTGAGCAGGTCCCAAATTTGCAATCACTAATATAGAAGATGTACATATCTAATAATAAACCTTCATTAAAGGGACACTGTGGAAAGGAACCCAAAAAGGCAGTAATACTTACCCTGGCTGAGTGATCCTCCACGTGCACCGCTGACAGTGGGAGCAGCCACAGGCTTCCGCATCCCCACTCTGATGAGCAGGATGTGCGCTCCTGGTTCTCCCATTCACTTCTATTATAGCTACGGTGAGCCTCTTCAGGTGAACCTCATAAGAGCGGGGATGCTGAATCACCTGTCAGGAGCGCACGTGGAGGATCATTTAATCAGGGTAAATATTACTGCTTTTTTGGGTCTCCCACTTTGAGCTTAGGCTCCCTCAAAATGAACATCTCCCCTGTTGCATGCATGAAAGCAGGGGCAGCTTGAGGATATTGTCATTGGCTGCAAAGCTTGGATATTTTCAGTTGCTAGATTTGAGGAAGATCTCTTCAGTTGGCAGGGCTTGGGAATCCCCACTAGCTCAAGTATTTATAAATTGCACTCAGGCAGGGAGAAACTTTGGTGTCCATCCACTAATTTTGGGCTCGTCCCTCTCCCAAATTAGCTGTATATGACTAAGCCACTGAATACAAAAATAATTGTGATGCACATATCCCAAAGCTAACATATTCTAGTTAATAAGTTCAAAATAAAACAATTTTTTCTACCTTGTTGACTGGATGTTTTGTTATTCCATCATCTTGGTCCCAGTTTCTCTTTCTTTTTTTTCTCTATCTTCAACTAATTCTCTTTCCAGTGTCTGCTGTCCATTTTTTTCTCCTCTTCTCTCGTTCCATTTCTTTCCTATGCCTGTCTCCAATGTATAGATTTTTCCTTTTCAGCTTTAACTTTTTCTTTTCTTTTTTGCCTCTGTCCACTCAAATCTTGCCTTCCTTTCTCACCCTTCTTCTTTTTAAATGTTCAGCTACCTCTCAATTCTCCATCTTCTCTCAATCCCTAGCTCTCCCATTTCCCATCTCACTCTTTTCCCAACCTCCTGTTCCCTTCTATCTACTCCCTATTACCACATTTCTACCACTGTACTCACTGCTCTCTCACTCATCTTGTCTTCTCCATTTTGACCTCATCCACATGGCTCACCAATTTAAGAATCCCCATCTCTCCTCTGGTCAGGCTATAACTCCCTGTCCTTTTCTTTCTATCTCCTAGCATCTTATCCCAGCTCTCTTCCTTCCTGCCGTCCTATGGGTCCATCTCTGCTCCTTTATCCCCATGGTCCAACATTTTGCTCCCTCTCTTTTCTGTTTTTCTTCTTTCCTCCCCCACCTTGATGCTGAACAATGAAATGGAGGGGAAAAAAAAGAGAAATGCTGCATCTCTCTGCCTTCCATCCACAGGCCTAATATTTCTCCCTCCCTCCCATCCCCAAATCAACTTCTCTCCCTTTCTCTTTCCAACTTCCCCCATCCCATCTCTCCCCCTGCCTGCCTGCCTGCCTTCCCCAGATCCACCATTCTCCCTTTCTCTTCCCAACAGTTCTCCCTTCAAGTATCTCTTTCCCTCTTCCTCCACACCACCCCAGGTCCAACTTTTCTCCCTTCAGACTATTGCCCACCATCTCTCTGCCCTGTTTCTGGCCATCATCTCTCTGTTATCTGTTTCTGGCCCTATAAGCTCTCTCCCCACATCCAATCTAGCACTTCTTTTAATACCACTCTGTACTTAAAAAAAATTTGAGGAGGCTTCCTCGGCCCAGTGTTTTTCCCCTTCTCTCTCCCCAATTGCACCATCTCTTTCCCTCTCTCAGACACCCAATTCTCCCTTTCTATTACCTCCCTCACCTCTGCCTCTCTTTCCTTCACTTCCTCCATTCTTCCATCTTATGTCTCATGCTCTCCTCTATCTTTCCCTTCATTCTGTCTCCTTCACTACTGCCCCCAGCCCTCTCTGCCTTCTCCTGAACAACTACTGCTGCTGGTGTCTGTAACTCCCAGTTCCTTAGCCCGTTGATGTTTTTGTGTTTTTTTTAATCATTCTTTATTTAAACACAGATAGGAAACAAGAAAAACACAAGGATCCCAATCTCCTGAAAAGTAACAACCAAACAACAATGTCCCACCAAGCACAAGAACTGTGTTGAACATTTTTAAGAGAACTGTGAGTTACTGGTGCTACTCTTATTCACAAGGTCTATGATTCCACTACAATAGGACTGTCCTCCATACTCCCCTGAGGTTTCTTCTTAAATTACCTGATGTCAACCGTAACCTATATGGCATCTTACATTCATCCTGAAGCCTCATGTGCAGAGATGTGAGCAAACGCTACAACTATGAGGGTTAAATGAAAAGTAATGCTGCAACCTCCATAATTTATCAGCAGATGACATCACCAATGTGATACACAATATTCACCTATTCTTTGAAATCTTTCCCCTCAGTTTGTGAGAAGTATTTGTGTGACGAGGCTGTTTCGCTATTGCTTGTGAAATGAAAGGATACATTTGGCATTTGGCAGTGCAATTTAAGCAATGTGACATGATAGAATTTGACTCCAACTGAAATTCACCACCACATGCAGATTGTTGATGCAAGTATGGTGCATCAGTGGACCAGGAAAGGCTGATTAGTGTGATCAAAAAATGAATTGATGACCTGTGACAGCAACAGATGAGTCTCGCATGAGAAATACTAACAAACTCAATTGGAGGAGCACTCAAACCCTGAAAACTTTGAAAGAATGGATTGAGAAGAGTTGGAAGCACAAGGAGGAAATTTTGTTGCAACATAACGTTATGATTCACATAGCACAAGGCTTGATTTAAAAAAAAAAAAAAAAGCAAGCTTAAAAGCACACCTGGATATGCTATCACATGAACTCCATAAAGAAGCTCTCTTTGGCACAATACAAGTTCTACATTGAGCGTTAGAAATAAATCTGAGAGAGGCTAAGATCATACGCCACATACCCTGGCTTAGGAAAGAGGTTCATTCCTGTTATGGTATGCACAAAACTACATTCACTAGAAAATTTTTGTTATATTGTGTCGAATGGAGGGCTAATCAGAGACTTGGTAAGTCACAACATCAAGGTGGAGAAAAAGCCTCAAGCTTCACTCGATAGCACCATACATTCAAAAAGCTGTCTCTATTTCTATCATAGGCATAAAAACTCCACCTAAAACTTTCAGAAAGTTGTGCATATGGTGGAGTCTTTTACTCACTGTCTTCTGTGTGATGCACAAACAAACATTTGGAGAAACTGGCCTGCCACAAAAGAACCAGAGGCAATTGCGAAGATTGGGCTTTATGCTGGATGGGGTAAGACCTGGCTGAGTGCAATGCAATTTCTCTCTTTTTCCAAAATTTAAAGAATACCTTCAGCAGCATTTGCTCAACTTGAATGAAATAGTGGAAAGGACTGACAGCAACTGGTTGAATAGACAAGATGTGCAGTTCTTTCACAATGGCTTTCAAAATCTTTCCCATTGCTGGCAGAAATGTGTGGCGACTATGTAGGAAAAGTGAAGTAAATATGTAATAAAAGAACAAGTTTCAAGCATTTTATTATTTTTATTCCATACAATATCTTCATTTAAAAGTTATGGATGTGGAGGCACTACTTTTCATTTAATCCTCATACATAAACAGCACACAACACAGCTTCATATACAGTCTATCCAGCTATTTGCTTCATTTGATTCCAATAAAAAAAGGGAATGGTAGCCAAAAGAATACTAGTTGGCTAACATAATGCATCTCCCTGTTTACATATGGGGAGGCTAAACCTCACCTAACCAACTCAAACAGAAAGAATTACCTCCATTCACGCTGCTGAAAATAACTTATGAACTGGGGCAATTCTGTATGAAGGTTAAAAGTACATGGCAGCCATTTTGGTCCATCAGAGTCTCCAACTCGCCTTGCTATAGCAGCCAAACAGTCTTTGACTGTAAGAAGGTTCTCGCAAGGAAACTGATTCAGTAACACATGAGGTCTCTCTCCACTCAGTTTTCTGTTAATAAATAAGAAAACATGACACATCAGTCAGCATTCTTCCATGTGTACCAGAATATCTGTGCTTGCTGACAATCACTGGTGTAGTAAGGGGGGCAGAGGCAGACCACCTTGGTGGAAGCGCCAGCACCTCTCCCCCTACCTCTTCAAATCTTTGCTAGCCGCAAGCAGCATCTCTTACCCACTGCTCGTGCCAATCTTTCCCTCTCTTGATACCACTTCCTGTTCATAGGAACCAAGAAGTGACATCTGAGGGAACGATGAGGCTGATAGGAGATGCTGATCGTGGTTGGTGAAGATTTGAAGAGATATGGGGGGGGGAAAGGTGTGTGGTGAGAGGGAAAAGAGGATGAGATGAAGAAGAAGAAGACCTGGTGTGATACAGGTGAAGCAAAACAAGTCCTTTGGATAAAGGTGAAGTAACCAGACCTCATAAGAGAAAAACCCCCTCCCCTCCCTCTTGCTCTAATAAATCAGTATATGAACTGTAAAAGATATTTCATAACCCACTTGCCAGCTGGCCTATAGTGATTGAGAAATGTTCTGTTTCTGAGTTAGCTATGGTAAGCAAAAACTTGTAAGAAACAAGACTTAAATTCCGATGCATGGCACCTGGCCGGATATTATGCAAAGAGGAACACAGCTCATGGTCAGAAAAACAGAGTACTCAAGAACATTATTTAGCAAGATATATCATGTGTTACCACAGCAGAGAAGGAATTTTGGACTCGAAAGCACAGTTACTTACCGTAACAGGTGTTATCCAGGGACAGCAGGCATATATTCTCACATGTGGGTGACGTCATCTACGGAGCCCCGGCGCGGACAGCTTTTCAAGCAAACTTGATTGAAGTTTCAAGTTTGCACACTGCACCACGCATGTGCGTGCCTTCTCGCCCACTAGAGGGCGCATCCCACCTCGTGGTCCTCAGTTCCATAACTAGCAAGGAAGCCATCCCCGGGGAGGCGGGCGGGTTGTGAGAATATATGCCTGCTGTCCCTGGATAACACCTGTTACGGTAAGTAACTGTGCTTTATCCCAGGACAAGCAGGCATGATATTCTCACATGTGGGTGACCTCCAAGCTAACCAAAAAAGGGCAGGTGGGAGGATGGCAATTAGGAAAACAGATTTTGCAAAACTGACTGGCCAAACCGGCCGTCACTCCTGGATAAAGTGTCCAGACAGTAATGAGAGGTGAATGTATGAACCGAAGACCAAGTGGCAGCCTTACATATGTCCTCCATCGGAGTGGATCGGAGGAAAGCTATCGAAGCTG
Source organism: Geotrypetes seraphini (assembly GCF_902459505.1). Lineage (NCBI taxonomy): Eukaryota > Metazoa > Chordata > Amphibia > Gymnophiona > Dermophiidae > Geotrypetes > Geotrypetes seraphini. The sequence goes on along the minus strand of NC_047090.1, from coordinate 63,895,289 downwards.
CCATCGCTCGGACCTTGTGCCCCGTGACTCGACCCGGGGGAGGAAGGCCAGCCTGAGCGTAGCAAAAGGAAATGCAAGCGGCCAACCAGTTAGACAGAGTGCGCTTGGAAACTGGGTGCCCTAATCGATTGGGATCGAAGGACAAAAACAATTGAGGAACTTTCCGATGAGGCCTGGTGCGTTGAAGATAAAATGCCAACGCCCTCTTACAGTCAAGCGTGTGAAGCGCCGTCTCGCCAGGATGGGAGTGGGGCTTCGGGAAGAACACAGGAAGGACAATGGACTGATTGAGGTGGAAATCAGAAACAACTTTAGGTACAAACTTAGGATGGGTGCGGAGAACCACCTTGTCATGATGGAAGACAGTGAAAGGAGGGTCCGCAACCAAGGCTTGCAACTCCCCAATCCGCCTAGCGGAGGTGAGGGCAATTAGAAACACCACCTTCCAAGTCAGAAATTTCAAGAGGGACTTGTTGAGTGGCTCAAAAGGGGGTTTCATCAGTTGAGCTAAAACCACATTCAAATTCCACACGACAGAAGGAGGCTTAAGAGGGGGACAAACCCTGAGTAACCCTTTCATGAAGCGTGTCACCAAGGGATGGAGTGACAGAGGGCGTCCCTCCAGAGGTTGGTGGAAAGCAGAAATCGCACTGAGATGAACCCGCACCGAAGTGGTTTTCAAGCCGGAGCGCGACAAATGAAACAAGTATTCTAAAACCGAGGATACCGGAACTGATACCGGATCCAGGTGAAAAGACGAGCACCAGGTGGAAAACCTGGTCCATTTCTGCGCATAGCAAAGCCTCGTCGAGATCTTGCGGGAGGCTTCCAACACCTCCTTCACCGATTGAGACAGGTCCGGAGGAGTCAGGGAACAAGAAACCAGGCTGTCAGGTGCAATGACTGCAGATTGGGATGTAACATGGATCCTTGACTCTGAGACAGCAGAGAAGGAGAGACAGGCAGGGGAAGAGGCTCTCTGGCACTGAGCTGGAGCAGCAGGGAGAACCAGTGCTGACGCGGCCACCGAGGTGCTATGAGAATCATCGTGGCCGTGGACGATTTTAGGTGTACCAACGTTCGCATGATCAGAGGGAACGGAGGGAATGCATACAGGAACCTCCCTTCCCAGTCGAGTAGGAAGGCATCCGCTTCCAGACGGTCCTGCGAGTACATCCGAGAACAATATAGTGGTAGTTTGTGTGTCTCCGGAGAGGCAAACAGATCCACCTGTGGCGTTCCCCAGCGAGCGAAGACCTCGCGTAGAACTGCTGAGTGTAGAGTCCACTCGTGCGGTTGCAGAAGTCGACTCAGTTTGTCCGCCAGGCAATTCCGTTCTCCTTGGATGTAGACCGCCCGGAGGAAGATGTTCCGGGAGGCCGCCCACTCCCAGAGGCGAAGAGCTTCGGAGCAGAGGGGCCATGACCCCGTTCCTCCCTGCTTGTTCACATAATACATTGCCACCTGATTGTCCGTGCGGACGAGGACCACCTGGTCCTGCAATATGTGAACGAAGGCTCGAAGTGCTAGGAAGATGGCTCGCAGCTCTAGCACGTTGATATGACACTGACGGTCTTCTGACGACCACAGGCCCTGCGTGCGAAGACCGTCGAGATGGGCTCCCCACGCGTACTCCGAGGAGTCCGTGGTCAGGACCTTGCGAAAAGGCGGAGTGCGAAACAATAGCCCCATGGACAGATTTGAAGAGTCTGTCCACCAACGCAGCGATTTCCGCAAGGGCGGAGTTACCGAAATGAGGCGAGACACCGGGTCGCACTCCTGACGCCACTGGGACGCGAGGGTCCACTGAGGGATCCTCAGGTGTAGCCTCGCAAACGGCGTGACATGTACCGTCGAGGCCATATGGCCCAGCAGCATCATCATGCGCTTGGCCGACACCCTCGATAGTTGGGAGACCTGGCGGCTCATCCGTACCAAGGCTTCCAACCGCTGGGTCGGCAGGTAGGAGCGTAGGCGCACCGTGTCCAGCACCGCACCTATGAATTGAAGAGACTGCGACGGTCTCAACTGAGACTTTGGAAAGTTTATCTCGAACCCGAGAGTTTGCAGGAAGGCAATAGACTGTCGGGTCGCTGAGATAACCCCCTCCCTGGTCGGGGCTTTGATGAGCCAATCGTCCAGGTAAGGGAACACATGGAGTCCACGTGACCTGAGGGCTGCTGCAACCACCACCATGCACTTCGTGAATACTCGTGGGGACGCGGCCAGGCCGAAGGGCAGTACCCTGTACTGGAGGTGGAGGTCCCCCACCTGGAATCGTAAGAATCTTCGACAGGCGGGGTGCACCGGAACATGGGTGTATGCTTCCTTCAGGTCGAGGGAGCACATCCAGTCCCCTTCCCCCAAGAGGGGGTACAAAACCGGGAGAGATAGCATTCGAAACTTCTCCCGGGCCAGGAATTTGTTGAGCTTCCTGAGGTCCAGTATGGGGCGCAGGTCCCCGGTCTTTTTTGGGACCAAAAAGTAGCGGGAGTAAAACCCCGTACCCCACTGGTCCTTGGGGACCGGCTCGACCGCCCGAAGCTTCAAGAGGGCTTTGGCTTCGGTTATAAGGGTCGGTAGCTGCGAACGGTTGCAGGGGACTAAACTTGGGGGACTGTCCGGCGGCGAGGACACAAAGTTGAGCGAGTAGCCCTCGGAGACGATCCGGAGCACCCAAGCGTCTGAGGTAATCCCGGTCCATGCCTCCCGGAAGGACCGAAGACGGCCCCCGATAGGAAGGGGTTCCTGAGAAAGTGCGGAGGGGAACCCGCCCCGTCCGCTCAGCCCGTCAAAAGGAAGGCGCGGGCTTAGAAGGGCCCTGCGCCTGGGCTTGGGTTTGTCCCCCTCTGCCTCGCTGAGACGGACGTCTTGGAGGCGGTCTCGAGAAAGCCGGAGTCGACTTCTGAGGGTATCGGCGCGGCGGAGGCCGAAAGGATTTCTGCGGCGGGGGTCTAGGTTTGGGGCGGACCAGGGATGCTAGAGAGCGCTCCTGTTCCGACAAGCGTTTGGTCGCCGCATCCAATGACTCGTCGAATAACTCGGACCCCACACAGGGCAAGTCTGCCAGGCGTTCCTGCAGGTTTGGGTCCATGTCGAGGGTGCGAAGCCAGGCCAAGCGGCGCATGGCCACCGCGAGGGCCGACACCCTCGAAACCAGCTCAAAGGCGTCGTACACTGCGTGGAATAGGTACAACCGCAATTGAGACAGGTTGGACATAAACTTATCGAATCCTGCTCTTTGGGAGTCCGGTAACGAGTTTCGATATTGAGGAAGGTCCTTCACCATACCACGCAAATAGGAGGAAAAGGTGAAGGCGTAATTTAGAACCCTGGTGGCCATCAGGGAATTTGAATAGAGGCGACGGCCAAACTTGTCCAGGGTCCGCCCCTCCCTGCCTGGTGGAACCGCCGCAGAAACCCGTGAGGGCTGTGATTTTTTTAAGAGCAGACTCCACCAGAAGAGACTGGTGTGAGAGCTGCGCCTTATCGAACCCTTTAGGGGGAATCGTCCTATACTTCGATTCCATTTTTGAAGGCACAGACGTGACTGTAAGAGGGTTTGACAAGTTATTCAGCCAGGTTTGCAGAAGGACACTGTTGAGAGGGAGTCTAGGCACCTCCCTAGGAAGAGTGGGGAGGTCCTGTTCCTCCAAAAATTCTTTGGAATACCGAGAGCCTACCATCAGGTCAATCCCCAGGGCTTGGGCCATGTCCTGAACGAAGGATGAAAATGAGGACGGCCTAGCCTGGGGAGACGGGGTTCTCGACCGCCCCACCGAGGAGAGGGGGGAGGCCTCATGGGAATAATGAGGATCCCTAACCGATCCCGAATCCCAGGATCCCCTCTCGAGGGCCCTCGAGGGGGAAGGGGAAGTTATCCTCCTCGCAGAGCCCTTGGGTGAGGACCCAGGGGTTCGTGGGACACTCTCCCGTTTCCTCGGCGAGGCGGCCCGGGAAGATTTCCCATGAGGTGAGCGGAGGAGCCTCGGGTTGTCGAGGCGCAACTCCGACACCTGCAGCGCCTCGCCCCCGAACGACGAGGAGCGGTCGCACCGAGGCGAGCCTCGGGGTCGCTTAGACTTCCTCGATCGACGCCCCGTCCGAGGTCGCGTCGAGGGCGAGGCGTGTCTGGAAGACCCGGAGGAAGAGGAGGAAAGACGGCGCACTCTGCGCAACTTTTCCTTGGGCCTTACACTCCGCTCAGGGGGTTCCCCCGAGGTCGAGGTCCGGGGCGGGGCCGAGGCCGAGGTGAACGGGGCCACCGTACCCGAGACCGAGGTCGCCGAGGTCGGGGCTCCCGAGGGAGCCGAGGCCGGGGCCTCCGAGACCGAAGGCGCCCCGGCCGAGGTCGAGGCCGCCGGAACCGCAGCACGCTGCAACACTTCCAGGGCTCCCGACAGCTCCGATGAGATCAGAGCTCGGAGGAGATCCTGGAAGGCCGGAATCCCCACGAAGGTGGGGAGTTCCGAGTCCGGGGCACACTCCCTGGAGGGCGACCTCGGTCTCGAGTATTCCCTCGGGGTGTGCGGAGTCGAGGTCCGATGCGGGGCCGGGGTCGACCCACCCGCCTTGGCCTGACTCGAGGATGGCTTCTTTGCTGAAGGGGATAGAACAGAGGACTTACCCGAAGCTTGCTTCACTGACGACGCCTTCGAGGAAGAGGGCCGAGGCGAGGCCGAGGCCCCCAAGGACGTCGAGGCCGAGGTCAAGGCCGGGGCCGAAGCCGAGGCCGACGTCGAGGCCTTAGGTGCGTCGACGGCGAACAATTCGGCCATTCTTGCCTTACGGCGACGGAGGGCCCTGTTTTGGAAGGTAGCACAGCGATCACACGAGTCTGTCGGATGTTCGGGCCCAAGACAGACAATGCACCACCGGTGAGGGTCGGTGATGGAAAGCAACCTTTCACACCGGCTGCATTTTTTGAATCCCGTAACAGGACGGGACATCCACGAAGAAAAAGAAGAAGGCCGGGAACGTACCGACGTCCCGCGGCCACGGATTCCGGGAGCCCCCGGAGTCCGAGGAAAAACGAAAGACTTTTTTTTTTTTTTTTTTTTTCAAAAGGAATCGAAAAGAAAAACAGCACCGCGAACTAATTCGAAGGGAAAACAAACTAAACGCGGCAGCTAGAAGGCAAAAACACTGGAGCTCAGATCCACAGGGCTTTCTTGCTCCGCGGAAAAAATTTGAACTGAGGACCACGAGGTGGGATGCGCCCTCTAGTGGGCGAGAAGGCACGCACATGCGTGGTGCAGTGTGCAAACTTGAAACTTCAATCAAGTTTGCTTGAAAAGCTGTCCGCGCCGGGGCTCCGTAGATGATGTCACCCACATGTGAGAATATCATGCCTGCTTGTCCTGGGATAAATTGCATATATGGTAAAGGGAAAAGGGCATTTGCAGGAAAGGGTTAGGCCTTACGGCAAACTGAACAGACGTATAAGATGACACAAATAGATAAGCCAATAAATGAATCTACGTATGTATTGACGTATAAGAAAAACAACCAATAAAGATGTATCATGTGATTTAGGCTAACGTGGTATTGACCACCAAAAAATGTATAAAAACAGGCCTATAAGCAGAAGTAAGCTGAACAGACATCAGAGGACCCTCAGGCCTGAGGATCACATCTGTTCCATTATATTCTGAATCATTTGAAATTGTAAGCTGTTACTGATTTGCTAATAAATGTATACCTATTGAAACCAGTATATAGTGTGTGGAGTCTCCATTACGAGGTAGGCCTAGACAGCGGCCTACTTCAATGGTGACCCACGACTGCGTAGGACACGAGCCTTAAACGACCTCACTGGATTGCAGGCATGAAATCTGCTTGTCAGATTGCCTCTCCATTACTTTTGGCCAAAAGTTTGATTCTGGGTTTTATTTCTGTACTTATGCATTGTCTTCAATGAACTTCCTTATTTTACAGAGTTGCTGTGTTGCCTGCTTTATCTTGTTCCCCTTTTTATACCGCACTTCTCCTTCATTTCCTTTTTACACCAGCAATTGAATGTGTTCTGCCTTATACACTATTTTCTTTTTCAGCACTAATTTTTTTTTTTCCTTTTTGTTTTTACGTAGGACTCACTGGTGTCAAATTTGGATGGTCCCGGACCCTGGAGCGGTTTTTCTGCATTGCCTTGCCCGGGACCGGGTTCCCATCCTCAATTGTCCTATTGGTCCTGCGCACTCAGTTAATACAAACAGGAACCAGGGGGTAACGCAGCATAGCGTAGTATATGGACTGGCGTTAGGATAGTCAGCATAGTATATGGACTGGCGTTAGGATAGTCAGCATAGTATATGGACTGGCGTTAGGATAGTCAGCATAGTATATGGACTGGCGTTAGGATAGTCAGCATAGTATAAGGACTGGCGTTAGGATAGTCAGCATAGTATAAGGACTGGCATTAGAGTAGTCAGCATAGTATAAGGACTGGCGTAAGAGTAGTCAGCATAGTATAAGGACTGGCATTAAAGTAGCCAGCGTAATATAGGGACTGGCGCTGGGGTAGCAAACATAGCATAAGGGACTGGTGTTAGAGTAACCAGCATAATATAATGATTAGTGGGACACGAAGCTAAGATAGCATATATAGTGGAGCAATATTTACGGCCGTTATTACTTTATCTCTGTGTAAATCTTATGTTTACTTCTTCTCCAAACTCTTTCCTTGGTACAGACACTGATTCAATTGCTGGTTGAATTCTTTCCTCTGCTCGGATAACGCCTGGCCTTCCATTTTTCTGTCCACAGGTTAACCATTTTGTAATATTACATTGTATAGTGACATTGTATTTTGATGCTTCTATGAATCCACTGTCTTACATTTTGATGTTTCTCTGCATCCGCATCGTTGGTGCCATGTGCAATCAGTCCCCTATATATATCTCTGTGGTAAATAATCTCTAAATCTGACCTATTACTGTTATCTATATATATCCATTTTCTGTCAGCATGCATCTTTGTGAACCTTCATTATCATAAGTGTTGGGGAACTGATGCCTGACTTCTTTTATCTCGTTCTTCCTCAATTTTCCTCCTAGTACCGGCTGGTGCATACTTGGTGTTCAGGCATATTTTTGAGGGCGGTCTTTATGCCAGTTATCTCTACTGAACGCCCATGAAATATATGTCTTCCAATCTATCTTTCTCAGCCTCTCTTCTCCATGAGAGTCCTGGTATCTTTTCCCCGGGTCATTGCACATGACCTACAGGGGTTCAGGGACACACATCGTTGTTCGTCTGTGATCACGACAAGACACTGACTCATACACTAACTTTCTGTGTCAGCGTCTCACTGGTGATCTGCTCCACATCCTAATTTCTTATCTACTCCTGTAGTCTAATAAGCCTCCTCTAAAGGGAATCCAGAGGGGAAGCGCCCCATGGCTATAAACCCCTCTTACACATACATTATTAGTCTGACCTACAAACAAGCTCCTCCGTTCCTGTTACCATCACAATCTCTCCCTGTAGATTTGTATGTTATTGACCACCCAGAGGGGTGGGCTGCCCAGAGAGGTGGACTGTGGGGGCTTGCCAAACTAGCCACACCATTTGCTATCTCTTAGGTTATTTCACAACTGTTGAGCTCCATTTCAACAGCTGTGAAGAGGGGGGGTGAATAAAGGTGAAATTATTTTTGTTTTTTGATCATAGATAGATTTCGCATACACTATAAACAGATTACTGGAGATCAGAGAAAGATAATGCACGAAGAAAACAGAAAATGTATTTGCACAAGAAATACATATATGTCCAATTAATAGACAAGGTGACAATGCAAGGAAAAAAAAAAATAAAAACAAAAACAGGTCCAGGATTTTAATATTGCCACCTACGTTTCTTTCTTTTTACTAATGCCTATTTTGTTTCCTAGAGTCAGGGAAAACTGCAGTGTTCCTGTCTCGGGAAACCACATCTTAAACAGGCATGCCCATTATGTCTGATTTCTCCCACTACTCTTGCTGACATTAGGAATCCCCCTGTTTTATTCTTCTCTGGCTGCCAGTGCTAGCCATGATTATTTGTCTTGTGCCTCTAGCCCTAGTTTTTCTTTCTCTTGCCTGTTCCCTCGTGATTCCATCTGCCGTTGGTTTTTCACCGATCTTCTGTTAAGCCGTTGCTTAGACAATTCTGTTCCTCCTTCTGCCCCCATATTTCCTACCATTGTTGAGACGAAAGTATACACCTCTTCTCTGCATTGTGCTTTGTGTTACCTAGCCCCTTATGATGTCACCATACTGCTTGCTTATGACGTTGCTTTCCCTGACATACCATCTTGCCTTGCCAAGCTTTCTTTATTTACGCTTGATATGTTGTCTTCCTGGATTTTATTAGTGTAAGTGGTATTATCATGTGTGGTCACTATTTTGTATGGGTTTTGGCTTATTAGTTCTGCTTTTATGGGTTCATTTTTTTTTTTTGCTACTGACAAGAGAGGGTCTTCTAGCCTTAGTACAGCTCTGAGTCTGCGTTTTACTGTAATATTTTCAGCTTGTCATGCTGTCTGATGGCTTCCTTTTTTCTTCCGTTTATGCTGTTTGCTTTACATTTTAGCTGTCGCTTGTGTACTGGCCTGTGTAATATATGGCACTTTATGGGAAAGCGAAAGCATTGCTCTCGTGGTTCTTGTTTCCTGTTCTTTTGTGGTCACGAACCAGAAAAAAAAAAAAAAAAAAAAAAAACGGGGAGTGAGGGGGATGAGATTGAATGAGACTGAAAGAGGAAGTATATATTTTAACTGTGTTTCAATGTTACCATAAGCTTTCATTAAAACAATTATTTATATAAGTTTGCTGGATTATAAAGGATTGTTTTTGAGAAAGAGAAGAACAAAATTACAGAAAAGATTTGAGATCACTATTGTTTTTATATATAAAGACAAACAGTATTGGAAAGAAGGGATAAGAGACAAATACTGGAAGTCAATAGAAAGTGTTATGTTAGATTGGCAATGAAGGGAATATATAAGCAGATTATTGAAGTTTATAGGAAGGATTTGTGTACGTAGATAGGAAGGGTTCGTGACAGGTGATTATGTCTAACCAAATAACTGACAGGCATTAAGTATGATAACTGGCAATGTAAAAATAAACGTACCCTTTGTCTTTCTAGGTCTTGGATTTTTATTATGGGCATTTCCCATCAACTCACTTTTTCCCATTACTAACGATCATTTGGTTTCTACAGTTAGGGAAAACTACAGTGCATTTGAAGAGAACACCGAATGATTTCTATGAGTACTCTAAATTAAAAAAATAAATAAATAAATAAAAATTTATACAAGAGGGGTGCTACCTTAATACATGCTAGCAATTAATGTCGGTCCGTTTTCCAGTACATGAGTTATTATTTGTTGTATTATGTCATATGTCAACTTCAGTGTTTTTGGAAATGCGAGTGGATTTCCATTTATGAGCGCTCACTGTAATTACCAATATAAAGAAAGAAGATTTATTTTTTCACTACTCACCACAACGATTTCAAACCTTATTCTTTGTCTGTGATCAAAGTTTAAGAAATGAGTTATGCTTCCTCTTCTTCTTTTTCCGTTACACAAACATACATAGTTACTTCCTGGTTGATGTGTCTGTGTTTAGGGACACTGGGAAATGTAGTGCTCTATTTCTTTAATTTGAAATTATCAGCAGCTATTTTCTTGTTGTTTTTTTCATTATTCATGTCTCTACAATAACTGGAACATATTGCATAGGGTTCTTATGATCCACTCCTATCCCAAATGGTAATATTAATTAATGTTGTGCTAACATACCGAAGTGAGAATAACTTCTGCTTTTTATTTCTTAAGCCCCAAGCCAAGTTTTTGAGTGTTCCAACAAAGAAACATATTCTATAATGTTAACCCATTAAAAGTTGTTCACTTCTTGTTAGAAAAATTATTTGTCTAGCTTTAAGCAATGTGTATTGTTCTGTTTGGTTTTTTCCCTTAATGAAATATATTATGAGCTAAACAACTATGACTTTGCTAGATTTCTATTTATGAGTACTCAATATAATTAGCAATATAAAAGAAAAAACTATTGTTCCTTTACTTATCATAACAGTTTTGAAAAACTTCTAGCAGTCTTTCTCTCTCTGCCTTTTCTTGGAACTTGTAAAAGAAATGTTACTTCCTCTTTTTCTTATATATTCTCTGATACACGCAGGAATACTTTCTGGTTTAATACAATACAATCAGCGTTTGGCTTTATTTAAAAAAATGGTTCTAACTGTTGCTTAAGAACTTTTCTAATAAGTTGCTGAAGGAAATGTCCAGTCCTATTGATTGGAATTCAAAAATATTGTAGTTTAGGTCTTTTTGCTGATTGAATATTAGTGAAAGTCAATATTAGTGAGTCAAACAAAATTGAACCCATGATTTGATAGAATCCCATGGGAAGGACATTTCTCCCATAAATCCTATTTTATTTTAATTTTTAGGGTTTATCATCTTTGTTTTAGTATGTTTCAATATAACCTATGTGTTAATATGTCTAAGGCTATAGCTTAGCCATCCTTTTGCTTGGGTTTGACTCCTTGCTAATTCATATTTATGTTTAGCATATGACTCCTGTCCTTTGAACATCATATGCCATTGTAACTATAATTCCCTTAGGCTGACAAATATAATTCAGCCATTACATATATTAGACCTTAGTCTATTTGAATTAAAGCAGATGAGTTTTTGTTTTCTTTTGTATGTCATCTTTTAACGCTGTACCTATCCTGTTAGTAATATTGCTCAGGTATTGTTGGAAACAAGTTAAATGATATATACAGTACAGATATTTTTGCCTTATTAATTATGGATCACTTCACAAAGACAATTGCCTATCAGAGGAAGCTGTATGCTACATGAGAATCCGTGTTTACATCCTTTTAATGTCTATTAAGGACTTATTTACATAATTATGGACTAATGCTATTTGAAATATCATCGATGAAAAATTTTCAGTCGTATGAAACCCTGATGACGGATGAGCTCCAAAGGAAGGATCGTGCTACCAGAGAAAGCGCCTAGACTTACCAGCAAAGACTTCCTGACTGTTGCTACCAAAGACAGGATGACCTTTATGACCTTGAACTTCTACAGCTTTAATTATGGACTTATTAATTTGCACTTTAACTCTTTTATGGACTCATGCAGTATTAGTATATATATTTTTTCATGTGTTGATAATTATTTCTAACAGCCCTATTGCAAGATTTGGGTGTTTTTCTTGATTGTGACTTTATGCATTTTCATCCTGTTTTGACTCCCACAATAGCTCCCTAGTTATTTTCCCTTCCAGTCAGATTCTTTCCATCCCCTTTCTTGCTGCTAAACTGAGGAGAACTGCAGTGAAGAAGAAGTGATGAGCCCAGCTGAAGGATGATGACGTAAGATTTGATGTGGTTACCTGGACTTTCACCCCTGGCGTCTGGACCCAGCCGAGTCTGCACTGATCCCAGCTATTTTGGAAGAGCATGGAAATAATCTAACTTGTTAATTTATCCCTCCATCCCTTTTGGATGTAGTATGCTCATAACAGGATGAAGCCATAAAATGAGAATATATTAAAACGTATCAGATTAAATTATGAACCCCTGCAGATGCCTAGTTGCTTGAACTATCCCAAATGTTGAAATAGAGACCCATACACAACATTTTTGATAATCTTGACTTGGCTGATTTTGATGTACCTCCCTATGAAACACCAATAGCTGATTTCCCCTCCTAAGAGCCACCACCACGTCAGTACTTTATTCTAATGTTTCTAACACACTAGTATAAGCTCTGCAGTCATGCCTACCTGACTTTTCCGTTGCATATTATCCTAATTATTGATTGCATATTATCACATTGCATTAATAATTTTATTGTGACATGTTATGCTGCTCTGTTCCGGGTTAGTATAGTATGGGTGGGCACTTGTCCTTTTCATTTTTACCATATACAATTTCAAGTACGTGGCCCTATGCCTGTGCTGTATGATCACTGACACAATCTACCTTCTGACCGAATATCCGAATGTCAAAGCCACCTGAAGAGGCTTTGAAGAGGGGATGAGAGGGAAAAGAGGATGAGATGAAGAAGAAGAAGACCTGGTGTGATACAGGTGAAGCAAAACAAGTCCTTTGGATAAAGGTGAAGTAACCAGACCTCATAAGAGAAAAACCCCCTCCCCTCCCTCTTGCTCTAATAAATCAGTATATGAACTGTAAAAGATATTTCATAACCCACTTGCCAGCTGGCCTATAGTGATTGAGAAATGTTCTGTTTCTGAGTTAGCTATGGTAAGCAAAAACTTGTAAGAAACAAGACTTAAATTCCGATGCATGGCACCTGGCCGGATATTATGCAAAGAGGAACACAGCTCATGGTCAGAAAAACAGAGTACTCAAGAACATTATTTAGCAAGATATATCATGTGTTACCACAGCAGAGAAGGAATTTTGGACTCGAAAGCACAGTTACTTACCGTAACAGGTGTTATCCAGGGACAGCAGGCATATATTCTCACATGTGGGTGACGTCATCTACGGAGCCCCGGCGCGGACAGCTTTTCAAGCAAACTTGATTGAAGTTTCAAGTTTGCACACTGCACCACGCATGTGCGTGCCTTCTCGCCCACTAGAGGGCGCATCCCACCTCGTGGTCCTCAGTTCCATAACTAGCAAGGAAGCCATCCCCGGGGAGGCGGGCGGGTTGTGAGAATATATGCCTGCTGTCCCTGGATAACACCTGTTACGGTAAGTAACTGTGCTTTATCCCAGGACAAGCAGGCATGATATTCTCACATGTGGGTGACCTCCAAGCTAACCAAAAAAGGGCAGGTGGGAGGATGGCAATTAGGAAAACAGATTTTGCAAAACTGACTGGCCAAACCGGCCGTCACTCCTGGATAAAGTGTCCAGACAGTAATGAGAGGTGAATGTATGAACCGAAGACCAAGTGGCAGCCTTACATATGTCCTCCATCGGAGTGGATCGGAGGAAAGCTATCGAAGCTGCCATCGCTCGGACCTTGTGCCCCGTGACTCGACCCGGGGGAGGAAGGCCAGCCTGAGCGTAGCAAAAGGAAATGCAAGCGGCCAACCAGTTAGACAGAGTGCGCTTGGAAACTGGGTGCCCTAATCGATTGGGATCGAAGGACAAAAACAATTGAGGAACTTTCCGATGAGGCCTGGTGCGTTGAAGATAAAATGCCAACGCCCTCTTACAGTCAAGCGTGTGAAGCGCCGTCTCGCCAGGATGGGAGTGGGGCTTCGGGAAGAACACAGGAAGGACAATGGACTGATTGAGGTGGAAATCAGAAACAACTTTAGGTACAAACTTAGGATGGGTGCGGAGAACCACCTTGTCATGATGGAAGACAGTGAAAGGAGGGTCCGCAACCAAGGCTTGCAACTCCCCAATCCGCCTAGCGGAGGTGAGGGCAATTAGAAACACCACCTTCCAAGTCAGAAATTTCAAGAGGGACTTGTTGAGTGGCTCAAAAGGGGGTTTCATCAGTTGAGCTAAAACCACATTCAAATTCCACACGACAGAAGGAGGCTTAAGAGGGGGACAAACCCTGAGTAACCCTTTCATGAAGCGTGTCACCAAGGGATGGAGTGACAGAGGGCGTCCCTCCAGAGGTTGGTGGAAAGCAGAAATCGCACTGAGATGAACCCGCACCGAAGTGGTTTTCAAGCCGGAGCGCGACAAATGAAACAAGTATTCTAAAACCGAGGATACCGGAACTGATACCGGATCCAGGTGAAAAGACGAGCACCAGGTGGAAAACCTGGTCCATTTCTGCGCATAGCAAAGCCTCGTCGAGATCTTGCGGGAGGCTTCCAACACCTCCTTCACCGATTGAGACAGGTCCGGAGGAGTCAGGGAACAAGAAACCAGGCTGTCAGGTGCAATGACTGCAGATTGGGATGTAACATGGATCCTTGACTCTGAGACAGCAGAGAAGGAGAGACAGGCAGGGGAAGAGGCTCTCTGGCACTGAGCTGGAGCAGCAGGGAGAACCAGTGCTGACGCGGCCACCGAGGTGCTATGAGAATCATCGTGGCCGTGGACGATTTTAGGTGTACCAACGTTCGCATGATCAGAGGGAACGGAGGGAATGCATACAGGAACCTCCCTTCCCAGTCGAGTAGGAAGGCATCCGCTTCCAGACGGTCCTGCGAGTACATCCGAGAACAATATAGTGGTAGTTTGTGTGTCTCCGGAGAGGCAAACAGATCCACCTGTGGCGTTCCCCAGCGAGCGAAGACCTCGCGTAGAACTGCTGAGTGTAGAGTCCACTCGTGCGGTTGCAGAAGTCGACTCAGTTTGTCCGCCAGGCAATTCCGTTCTCCTTGGATGTAGACCGCCCGGAGGAAGATGTTCCGGGAGGCCGCCCACTCCCAGAGGCGAAGAGCTTCGGAGCAGAGGGGCCATGACCCCGTTCCTCCCTGCTTGTTCACATAATACATTGCCACCTGATTGTCCGTGCGGACGAGGACCACCTGGTCCTGCAATATGTGAACGAAGGCTCGAAGTGCTAGGAAGATGGCTCGCAGCTCTAGCACGTTGATATGACACTGACGGTCTTCTGACGACCACAGGCCCTGCGTGCGAAGACCGTCGAGATGGGCTCCCCACGCGTACTCCGAGGAGTCCGTGGTCAGGACCTTGCGAAAAGGCGGAGTGCGAAACAATAGCCCCATGGACAGATTTGAAGAGTCTGTCCACCAACGCAGCGATTTCCGCAAGGGCGGAGTTACCGAAATGAGGCGAGACACCGGGTCGCACTCCTGACGCCACTGGGACGCGAGGGTCCACTGAGGGATCCTCAGGTGTAGCCTCGCAAACGGCGTGACATGTACCGTCGAGGCCATATGGCCCAGCAGCATCATCATGCGCTTGGCCGACACCCTCGATAGTTGGGAGACCTGGCGGCTCATCCGTACCAAGGCTTCCAACCGCTGGGTCGGCAGGTAGGAGCGTAGGCGCACCGTGTCCAGCACCGCACCTATGAATTGAAGAGACTGCGACGGTCTCAACTGAGACTTTGGAAAGTTTATCTCGAACCCGAGAGTTTGCAGGAAGGCAATAGACTGTCGGGTCGCTGAGATAACCCCCTCCCTGGTCGGGGCTTTGATGAGCCAATCGTCCAGGTAAGGGAACACATGGAGTCCACGTGACCTGAGGGCTGCTGCAACCACCACCATGCACTTCGTGAATACTCGTGGGGACGCGGCCAGGCCGAAGGGCAGTACCCTGTACTGGAGGTGGAGGTCCCCCACCTGGAATCGTAAGAATCTTCGACAGGCGGGGTGCACCGGAACATGGGTGTATGCTTCCTTCAGGTCGAGGGAGCACATCCAGTCCCCTTCCCCCAAGAGGGGGTACAAAACCGGGAGAGATAGCATTCGAAACTTCTCCCGGGCCAGGAATTTGTTGAGCTTCCTGAGGTCCAGTATGGGGCGCAGGTCCCCGGTCTTTTTTGGGACCAAAAAGTAGCGGGAGTAAAACCCCGTACCCCACTGGTCCTTGGGGACCGGCTCGACCGCCCGAAGCTTCAAGAGGGCTTTGGCTTCGGTTATAAGGGTCGGTAGCTGCGAACGGTTGCAGGGGACTAAACTTGGGGGACTGTCCGGCGGCGAGGACACAAAGTTGAGCGAGTAGCCCTCGGAGACGATCCGGAGCACCCAAGCGTCTGAGGTAATCCCGGTCCATGCCTCCCGGAAGGACCGAAGACGGCCCCCGATAGGAAGGGGTTCCTGAGAAAGTGCGGAGGGGAACCCGCCCCGTCCGCTCAGCCCGTCAAAAGGAAGGCGCGGGCTTAGAAGGGCCCTGCGCCTGGGCTTGGGTTTGTCCCCCTCTGCCTCGCTGAGACGGACGTCTTGGAGGCGGTCTCGAGAAAGCCGGAGTCGACTTCTGAGGGTATCGGCGCGGCGGAGGCCGAAAGGATTTCTGCGGCGGGGGTCTAGGTTTGGGGCGGACCAGGGATGCTAGAGAGCGCTCCTGTTCCGACAAGCGTTTGGTCGCCGCATCCAATGACTCGTCGAATAACTCGGACCCCACACAGGGCAAGTCTGCCAGGCGTTCCTGCAGGTTTGGGTCCATGTCGAGGGTGCGAAGCCAGGCCAAGCGGCGCATGGCCACCGCGAGGGCCGACACCCTCGAAACCAGCTCAAAGGCGTCGTACACTGCGTGGAATAGGTACAACCGCAATTGAGACAGGTTGGACATAAACTTATCGAATCCTGCTCTTTGGGAGTCCGGTAACGAGTTTCGATATTGAGGAAGGTCCTTCACCATACCACGCAAATAGGAGGAAAAGGTGAAGGCGTAATTTAGAACCCTGGTGGCCATCAGGGAATTTGAATAGAGGCGACGGCCAAACTTGTCCAGGGTCCGCCCCTCCCTGCCTGGTGGAACCGCCGCAGAAACCCGTGAGGGCTGTGATTTTTTTAAGAGCAGACTCCACCAGAAGAGACTGGTGTGAGAGCTGCGCCTTATCGAACCCTTTAGGGGGAATCGTCCTATACTTCGATTCCATTTTTGAAGGCACAGACGTGACTGTAAGAGGGTTTGACAAGTTATTCAGCCAGGTTTGCAGAAGGACACTGTTGAGAGGGAGTCTAGGCACCTCCCTAGGAAGAGTGGGGAGGTCCTGTTCCTCCAAAAATTCTTTGGAATACCGAGAGCCTACCATCAGGTCAATCCCCAGGGCTTGGGCCATGTCCTGAACGAAGGATGAAAATGAGGACGGCCTAGCCTGGGGAGACGGGGTTCTCGACCGCCCCACCGAGGAGAGGGGGGAGGCCTCATGGGAATAATGAGGATCCCTAACCGATCCCGAATCCCAGGATCCCCTCTCGAGGGCCCTCGAGGGGGAAGGGGAAGTTATCCTCCTCGCAGAGCCCTTGGGTGAGGACCCAGGGGTTCGTGGGACACTCTCCCGTTTCCTCGGCGAGGCGGCCCGGGAAGATTTCCCATGAGGTGAGCGGAGGAGCCTCGGGTTGTCGAGGCGCAACTCCGACACCTGCAGCGCCTCGCCCCCCGAACGACGAGGAGCGGTCGCACCGAGGCGAGCCTCGGGGTCGCTTAGACTTCCTCGATCGACGCCCCGTCCGAGGTCGCGTCGAGGGCGAGGCGTGTCTGGAAGACCCGGAGGAAGAGGAGGAAAGACGGCGCACTCTGCGCAACTTTTCCTTGGGCCTTACACTCCGCTCAGGGGGTTCCCCCGAGGTCGAGGTCCGGGGCGGGGCCGAGGCCGAGGTGAACGGGGCCACCGTACCCGAGACCGAGGTCGCCGAGGTCGGGGCTCCCGAGGGAGCCGAGGCCGGGGCCTCCGAGACCGAAGGCGCCCCGGCCGAGGTCGAGGCCGCCGGAACCGCAGCACGCTGCAACACTTCCAGGGCTCCCGACAGCTCCGATGAGATCAGAGCTCGGAGGAGATCCTGGAAGGCCGGAATCCCCACGAAGGTGGGGAGTTCCGAGTCCGGGGCACACTCCCTGGAGGGCGACCTCGGTCTCGAGTATTCCCTCGGGGTGTGCGGAGTCGAGGTCCGATGCGGGGCCGGGGTCGACCCACCCGCCTTGGCCTGACTCGAGGATGGCTTCTTTGCTGAAGGGGATAGAACAGAGGACTTACCCGAAGCTTGCTTCACTGACGACGCCTTCGAGGAAGAGGGCCGAGGCGAGGCCGAGGCCCCCAAGGACGTCGAGGCCGAGGTCAAGGCCGGGGCCGAAGCCGAGGCCGACGTCGAGGCCTTAGGTGCGTCGACGGCGAACAATTCGGCCATTCTTGCCTTACGGCGACGGAGGGCCCTGTTTTGGAAGGTAGCACAGCGATCACACGAGTCTGTCGGATGTTCGGGCCCAAGACAGACAATGCACCACCGGTGAGGGTCGGTGATGGAAAGCAACCTTTCACACCGGCTGCATTTTTTGAATCCCGTAACAGGACGGGACATCCACGAAGAAAAAGAAGAAGGCCGGGAACGTACCGACGTCCCGCGGCCACGGATTCCGGGAGCCCCCGGAGTCCGAGGAAAAACGAAAGACTTTTTTTTTTTTTTTTTTTTCAAAAGGAATCGAAAAGAAAAACAGCACCGCGAACTAATTCGAAGGGAAAACAAACTAAACGCGGCAGCTAGAAGGCAAAAACACTGGAGCTCAGATCCACAGGGCTTTCTTGCTCCGCGGAAAAATTTGAACTGAGGACCACGAGGTGGGATGCGCCCTCTAGTGGGCGAGAAGGCACGCACATGCGTGGTGCAGTGTGCAAACTTGAAACTTCAATCAAGTTTGCTTGAAAAGCTGTCCGCGCCGGGGCTCCGTAGATGACGTCACCCACATGTGAGAATATCATGCCTGCTTGTCCTGGGATAAATTGCATATATGGTAAAGGGAAAAGGGCATTTGCAGGAAAGGGTTAGGCCTTACGGCAAACTGAACAGACGTATAAGATGACACAAATAGATAAGCCAATAAATGAATCTACGTATGTATTGACGTATAAGAAAAACAACCAATAAAGATGTATCATGTGATTTAGGCTAACGTGGTATTGACCACCAAAAAATGTATAAAAACAGGCCTATAAGCAGAAGTAAGCTGAACAGACATCAGAGGACCCTCAGGCCTGAGGATCACATCTGTTCCATTATATTCTGAATCATTTGAAATTGTAAGCTGTTACTGATTTGCTAATAAATGTATACCTATTGAAACCAGTATATAGTGTGTGGAGTCTCCATTACGAGGTAGGCCTAGACAGCGGCCTACTTCAGTGGGGAACACACAGCACAGCAGTGCTGGGTGCCTCCGCCCTGGGTGCAAACTTTCCTTGCTACACCACTACTGATAATACATATCTACAAGAAACCTGTAATCTTTGATGTGGGAAAAGTTGTAGAGGATGTCTGCTTCCGTTTCATCTGCTGTAAATGTAAATCGTGGATGGTTCAAATTATCAAGCACTTGCTGCACATCGGTGTATACTCTATGAAGAGAAAAAAAATGCAAATATGATCTCAATGTAAAATCTTTGCTTAAAACTTTAATATAGTGGTGGAAGATAAGAATGTCAATTCTAAGAACTTCTTGGAAGTACCAGGAAAAAGGTACAATTGGTATACAATCAGTATCAAGTGAATATGACATCACCCTATCGGCAAGGCTGGCACATCATCTTGTCTTCAGAGACCACATGGGTTCAATTTCATAGTAACAAGCCTCCAGAAGACAGAGTAGCAGGAAATGGCTTAATCTTCATGTACAACTTTAGTAAACATCACAGAAACTGTTTCCCCTTCATAACTAATGAAACAGCAACAGCCTAACAAAATCTCACATCAACTTATTTTATTTGGAACTCGGGAGGGAGGGAGAGGGGCACGTTGGGACACTGAAGGTAGAGCAGGACCCCTGTTCGTAAATACGAGTCCGACGTAAATCGGATGTTCATAAAACAGGAATGCCTGTACTTGCAAAAACTCAATTATCTAGCAGAGGCAATTATAGAAGTCAGAAGATAATTCTTTAACATATCTCAGAGTATTACTATTTATTAGGTCAAATTGAGAAAGGGGACCTAGTTCTCAAGTTCAACAAGACTGAAAGAGCATACTCAATTGAGTACACAATTTCTAATGGTGCTCTAACTTACATATTATTTAGTCTGGGGACAACTCATACACAGGGGTTTTCATATATTCTCATACTAACAGAAGGACAATTGATCAGAAATATAAGGCACTTACAGTACTTAGTTGTAAAGAATGCCTGAAGGGCACAAGTATTTTAATAGAGGGGGAAAAAAACAAACAAACTGTATGACTAGAATCTGAACACTAGTAGCTAGTTAAGAAAAACAACAACCCACCACAAACACACAGAGCCACAGTCACTGAAAAACAAAAGTTATTATTTGCCAAAATAATCATATTTGACTAATTCTGGGTAATGTCATAATGGCAATTTTTAAATCTGTTTTCACGCTGAACATTCTAATAGGATGCTTGTTTCACACAACACTCTAATATTTGTACAGGTAATAGATGGAAATGGGCAAGAAATGTTATGAAGACTCCACTTTTTGTAATGTTGAATTTATGTTATGTATGTTTTATATGGAAACCGTCTAGATATAGATAGTATAAAAATTTTTAAAATAATAGGTCCGAGTCTATAAAACAAATGAAATTAACCACACGCAAGTACTCTTTTGGCTGTATAATTCCCGATCAGCATTTCCTGCTAGTTTATTGAACCACAGTTATCACTACACTATCTTAATCCAGATAAGAAACCTTTATAGACCAAGAAATAATCAGTTTCAAGTAAAATTAGTGGTCTTTTGAGAAAGATTAGGTTCTTACCTTGATAATCTTCTTTCTTGTAGATGTGGCTAGTGGTCTTGAACGCTAGGGTTGTGCATCTGAACTTGCAAATTGCTTGCAGAAAACTGTCAATCATCTTTTCAATTCCACCTCCTTCCCAGGGAGTTGCTCCTGCCCCTTCAGTTTGTACAAAAGCAATCAAATAGCACTGTAATGAAAGACACAGAACTCAATTTTGTAGCCTTCTCAAACAACCTCTAGGACCCAATGGTCTGCCCCAATCTGAGCCAAGAGTGACCAAAAGCTGACAGCCTACCCCTATGTGGGGGGGGGGGGGGCTTGGCCTCTGACTTGGCATCATTGGAGGCTGAGAAGGGACAAGAGCCAGAGGCTTGTTGTCTCCTGCCCCTGCTGAACCTCTTCCAAGACCCCTGAAAGGAATTCTGCATTGCCTGGCTTCCAGCATAAGTATGGAATCTTTGAGAACCTTGAAAATTGCCAAGTCCTAGGCCCCGAGCCAGCCGGGGACTACTATCAGGCAAGGCCATCAGGTCATCCGGATCTTTGCCAAAGAGTTATCTGCCTCTGATAGGGAAGCCTGCTCAGTGTAGCTTTAGAGGTTGAATCTCCTGCCCACTGTCTGAATGAGAGCATCTGCCAGGCGGAGACAGCTTAGGTTGGCACTTTGCTCATAACTCTCATGATATCATACAGAGCATCCGCTACATAATTCACCCCAGAGAGGAGCATTTGGGAATCCTCGCTGTCTGAGTCTGGGAGAGGCAAGCACATGCCACAAATAAAGCCGCTGATGCTGTCTTTGATCCCTAGAGCCAAAGCTTCAAATTGCCTTTTGAGGATCACGTTCACTGTCCAGTCCTGATTAACCTAAACATCACACTGCCTTCACTATGCAAGGCGGTTCGTTTGGTGACTTGTGCCACTAGCAAATCCACCTTCGGCTGAATAAACAGCTGCTGGAAATCTGGAGCCATCAGGTAAAGCATAGCCATAGTCTTAGTGACCTGCAGTGACTCTCTGGTGATTCCCAGTGATCCGTGCCCAGCTATGTGATGCTCGGATGCGAGGGAAAACAAGCGGTTGGAGAAATAGAGCTGTTCATAACTGAGCACTGAGATGAGGAAGCTGGGGGAACCTCCAGATTCAATTCTCTCAGTAAGGTGGAAATAATGCCCAAGAGCACACTGGCTTTGAAAAGTCGGTGCACTGCAGTCTTCCCACGGATCCAGGGCCACTACTGCTACTTGACCAATGTTCTCATGTAAAGAATCAGACTCTACCAGCGAAACTTCATCCTGGGACAACAGTAGCATGGAATTGGATTTTCCATTCTGTCAGGCTATGTCCTGGTCCAAAGCCTGTGTCTTTCACTGGCCGGGGCTGATGCTAAGGGGACTCCTTTGCACCGCTTCCTCTGGTGTGCTGCAAGCAGACAACGAGGACCATTGGCAGTACAAATGGGCGTTCCACATGAGGGTCACAAATTCCAGGGTGAGGTCTTGTGGTGGGGTCTCGAGGACATCAGCATGGAACCATGCCAGTCCTTTTGGGCTCCATGGTCCCCACATATCTGCCTTGCACCTTTGGAGGGCTCTGGAAAGGGTCTCTTCCTCTGGGAACACACCTCCTGTGGATCCCCAGCCCTGGAGGTCTCAGAGGAGGCTGAGCACAAGGCCTCTGCACTGCGTGCTCCACCACATATGAGACATGAGCACTCCTTGGCCATCCATCCAGCATAAACATGGCATGATACACATCTAGAAAGGTCTGAGGGGGTTCATCCCTGTCTATTTTAAGAAAAATTGAGGGATTCTGAGGCAGATGGAGGCTTCAGAAAAAAAAGATTGTTTAAAATCCAAGATTGCCGCCAACGCCAGCAAATTCACACCAAAAAATGTCCCATGGAAACTTCCCAGAAGGACATAAAAAAAAAAAAAAACGCAGGGAAAGGGATTTTAGAGAAGGGGGACATAGGCTCTGGCTTCAGAAATCTTCAAATTCAACTTCTGAAGACAACCCACCCCCTGATTTCCCCATAGACCTTACTCACTGTGCCATGTGGTGCCTGCCTGCTTCAGCAGAGGAATTCAGCAGGAACAAATGGGAGAAGAACTCTGCCTCACAGGTTTTCTGGATGAACCTGGTCTTCGGATTGCCAGATGGACTGAGGTCAGACAGCCTCAATCCCCAGAAAACTTCATGGCGAAGGAGGGGAGAACCGCGCAGCAGCTAAGCTGGGGACAACACCTGAGCTTCAAAAAAAATACAAAAGCTGAATGCTGATCCTGCTAGCAGCAGACTTCCACAGCCGAAGTCTGCGACTGCGTCTTCTCCCAGGCAGAGGTCACAACAAGTGGTAACCTCTGGGCACGAAGCCTCCAATCGAATACTTAGAAAAATACCTGAAAATAATAAAAACACATAGCAGAGCAGAAACACTTCTAAGCAACTTGCTTGCAGAAAACACGAGGGGGCAGGAGCAGCTCCCTGTGAAGGAGGTGGAGTTGAAAAGATAATCGATAGTTTTCTGCAAGCAATTTCCAAATTAAGATTCACAACCCTAGCGTTCAGGACCACTAGACACATTGCACTAGAATTTACATTAACTGCTTAAGTCCGGCATTAAAGATGTATTTCAACTTTCTGCTTTTTGTCATCACTTAAAACTCATTTGCTTACTGATACATCATACAGTAGGCTGAAAAATGCAGATCTGTTTATATTTGTGAAATTTCTTAGAACTATACTGTGCTGTATTTAAGTTTGTAAATACATACCTGAAAACTTTATTCTTGTGATATGCCTGGGGTTTTATAGAAATAGGAAGAGTTTCTTTGTTTTCAGCTAAAATGGCCTTAAAAAAAAAAGAAAGATTCTTTTTAAAATTTCCATGGGAAAATTTTCAAACTGAATTTTCAGAAGGGAAAATATGCATTTTCACTCTGAACATACCCACAGGTACAAAATATGCATGAACAACTGAAGAGCACTCTTCTAAAACTCAGTCCATTTTTTTTTCCAGTTTTGAGATACGAGATTAATGTTGTTCATCAAGGCAAGATTCAAGTACCGTAGCTTACTGGTATGTCAAAAACTCACTCCTTGCTCTACTCCATCAATTTATTTGCCTGCTAGCTTGGCTCACACATATCCTTTCAACCCATCTTATCCATCTTCCTTCAGGCTCCTATCTTCCTTTTTAGAAAGATGTCAACAGTTAACAGTGCAGCACCTTCGGAGGGACAGCCTCCTCCTCTGTGGTCCAGGGCTACTTTTGTGCTTTGAACCATGCAGGACGCTAGTGTTGCATGGTTCAAAGCATGACACATTACACCTAGCTGCAGAGAAAGGCAATGAAGCCTAAGGCACCTCACTGCTGGTGTCCTCTTCTGCCTTACAAACTGGGCCAATGACATCTTTATGAACACTTATTTCTGTCACAAATCCTGAGTTTGTGAAGCCCTATCTAAAGCTTTCAGCTTGTTTAGAACTAGTCTCTCTATAGCTATACCACCACATACCTCTATTCTCAACTACAGGACTCGTCTCTATTTTGTATCTTGCTCCCAGTCTACTGTCTCAGTCATCACAGTGACAATCTGTTACAAGTAGGGGAGTAGAAGATTAGGTTTTTACCTTTGATAATCTTCTTTCGGTTAGTCCCTGAAGGATTCCATACGCTATGTGCTTAATCCCTTCCCGTAATCCGGGAGTTGCTGAAATCCAAACACTTTTCTGAGCATGTGCTCCTCCTACTTTAGAAAGTGAGTTACAGCCCCCTACAGTTCAGTCCCAAAGCCAAGCAACCATACCATAACCAATCCAGGACAAATAAGGGGACACGGAGGAACCTCCCTCGCAACAAACAATTTCTGTTGAGAGCAGCTCTTCAAAATATAAAAACAAGTAACAAACAGGCAAAATGCAATACAGAAAAAACATTGAGGAACAATGTAGAACTAACCTGTTGTGTGCAATGAGCACCCACATGAGACATCCTTCAATTAAGCATACTCATAGAAGAGGAAAACTCCCCACAGGATCAATCAACTGGCTGGAAAGTCTTCAAGCCTACAAGGAGAATAACTGAGGCAGGAAGAAGCAGGTGGCTATTCAAAAACAACTGAGCATACACAGAGAGGGCAGATTGAATGAAATCCTACAGGGACTAACAGAGAGAAGATTATCGAAGGTAAAAAATCTTCCATTCTGTTATGTCTCTTCCGGATTCCATATTCTAGGTGACGTACCAAAGCAGCTACTTTTCCTTCTGCAGCTGTGTGTGTTCTGCTCTCCTCATTTTTCAGCAGGGTAGCTCCTCTGCTATCGGGCGCTACCCCAACTCTTCAATTGGCTCCAGCCGCAAGGGAAAGAGTTGGCCAGGTTTGGGAGACCAACTCCACCCCCAACAGCCCTTGCTGAGCCACCCCACCTTTGAACTAAAAAAACAAAAACAAAAACAGCTCCTTTCAGCAGGACAGGCGTGGGAGACCAACTCCGCCCACAAGTGACCTTGTGGCGCTACCTTTCAAAGACTCCTCCACAAGACTACCCCACTGCTAGATAAGCCTCTTCACCATCAGCACGGCCGAAGGGCTACTAGTGTGAACCAAAAAGCCAACTAAGACTCTTCCTCCCAAAGAACAGCACCATCTCTACCCTCACAAACCTCCTCCACTCATATCATGTCTTCAACTTTCCAGGCCACCCCCTTCCCCCCCTCCCACCACATCCCCAACCCTCCTTACAACACTATACTTCACCATCCCCATCATTACAGGCCAAGGCAGACATGGTGAGCTCGCCTCCCAACACAAAAACAACCATACCAGAAACCCTGCCAACCTCATCCCCATCCTACCCTCCCCACTAGCAATACTCTCAAATTTGCACTCATCAATGCAAGATCAGTTAACAACAAGACCTTCCTCTTCCCCCAATCATCTGTGACAACATTTGGGACGCCCTCATGATCACTGAAACCTGGCTCCAAGACAACGATGGGATAGCACTAGGCGAATTGTGTCCTCCAGGCTACCAGGACTTAACCTGCTCACGTACCTCTGTGAAAGGAGGTGGAGTGACTCCACCACACCAAAACTGATAAGCTCTATCAACGTTCCCACCCTAGAAGCTCTTGCTTTCACCATAGGCCACAAACACAAAATCACCCTCATACTACTTTATAGCGAACTCCCCAGCAGAAACTCTAGAGTCCCTCCTCGAATTCATCACCGAACGATCCATCTCTTACAAACATGTGACCATCCTGGGAGAATTCAACTTCCCAGACTACCCCAATACCTCAGGACAAAGTGACAGCTTCCTCTCCTCCTTCACCGACCTGGGATTTCACCAAGCTGTAATCATCCCTACTCACTCAGCAGGCAACATCCTAGACTTAATCTTTACCCTTAGAGATCCGACTGCAGAGCCTCAACAAATAATCTACACCACTACACCTGTCCCATGGTCAGACCACCACTTCATTGAATTCCAACTCCCATTCGAAACTACCCCAGCTCCGCGAAAAGACCCTATCCCACCCACCTGCCACCAACTCCCTAATTCAGTCAACCCTTCAGTTATGGCTGCAGGCATTTGCAATCTAAACAAAACCTGCACCCAAATTCCTCACTCCATTGACCTAGCAGCCTCCACATGGCACTCCAATATCCAATCCCTCTATAACAGCCTCACTCAGACAAAAATAACACGAATAACCACCAACAAAACACTTGCTCCCTGGTACACCAGCGACCTCCGATCCATAAAAAGATCACTGAGGAAAGCAGAAAGAAACTGGATCAAACACCCAAATTCAGAAACCAAAGCCCACTGGGAAAACACATCTGTCACCTACAAAGCTGCCATCCTAGAAGCGAAGAAAGCCTACTACTCTCGCATTCTACAGATAGCCCCAGCCAGATCCAAACAACTGTTCGCCCTCACAAACCAACTTTTCACCAACGCCCAAGGAAAAAGCCACAACAACCCAACAGAACTTGATAGTGAGACTCTCTCGGACTTCTTCCAGTCCAAAGTACAAACCATCTGCAATAATCTTGACACCAACACCAACCCCACTCCAGTACACCCCCAGCTTAACCCAAGTACCCCATCCTCTACCACTCTCCCCCAACTCCATATGGCCACCCATGCTGAGGTTCTTGAAATCCTGAGAGAACTCAAGCCCTCCAGCACCATCCTTGACCCCTGTCCATCCAGCCTCCTACTGTCCACAGAAGACGCCATGGCAGAATCATTAACTCCTCCCTCTCCACAGGGACAGTACCTCTCAGCTGGAAGTCGGCTAATATGAAACCCACTCTCAAAAAACCCACCCTCAACCCTAACGAACCTGGCAACTACTGCCCAGTCTCCAACCTCCCATTAGTCTTCAAACTCCTAGAACGAATAGTGCTCCGCCGATTACACTCTTTCATTGAAGAACAAGCTGCCCTGTCCCCTGCTCAATCCGCCTTCCGAAAAGGCCCCAGCACAGAGTCAGTACTCCTGGATATCATCGATGACAGCTGGTCGATACTCGACAAAGGCAGCGACACCCTACTAGTCCTATTTGACCTCAGCGCTGCCTTTGACACTGTTGACCACCACCTCCTCATTTCTAGACTCTATGACCTTGGTCCAGTGGTTCACCTCCTTCCTTCACCAAAGAACCTAAACAGTCCTACTAGGGACGCACAAATCTAACCCCAAGCCTATCAAATACGGCATTCCCCAAGGCGCCCTTCTATCCCCCCTCCTATTTAACCTCTACATCAGACCTGTCATTGATATAGCCCAGAAGTACAATGTTAAAATCCATGCCTACGCCAATGACATCCAGCTACTCCTCCTACTAGGCGAAAACCGATCATCCCAAATCACTAACCTCCAACACTGCCTCTCTGACATGAAAACTTGGATGACAAACAACAAACTACAGCTGAACGCCTCCAAGACCGAACTTTTATGGATCAGGAAAAAGAGTACCAAATACACACGTCCAACACTATCTTAGGACTCCATCTTACTAACTGCAGCAGATCAAGTATGCAGCCTAGGAGTAACATTAGACGGCCACCTGTCCCTGTCCACCCACATATCTCAAGTAGTCTCTACCTCCGCCAACTGAGTAGGATCAAATCCTACATTTCCACATCCAACCTAGCCCAACTCCTCTATGCCTATGTCCTCTCCAGGATGTATTACTGCAACTCCCTATTTAATGGATTAGCCAAAAAAGACCTCAAGCGCCTCCAGCGGGTACAAAATGCAGCAATCCGCCTCCTACACAGCCTCCACGCTGAACACTGGCTTCCAATTAACCAATGCTGTGTATTTAAGGCCCTAGTAATAGCGCATAAAAGAATTTACACCCCCACCCCTACCTACATAAAATCCAAGCTAACCCTGTACACCCCCACCCGCCCCCTCCGCTCAGAAATGGAGAAACGCCTATGCACCCCCCCAGGAAGGTCCCTCTTGTCAGAAACCGCCCGCAAACGCTCCTACAGCCACTTCATCCACCAACTCTGGAACCAACTGCCCCCACAAATCAGACTGCATTGATGACCTTCTGGAAAGCAGTAAAGACCCTCCTCTTCAACTAAAATTCAACCACAGTCTACGCTTCACCCCCTTAAACCCCCCTCCCCTCTAACCTCTCTTTTCCATTCAAAACTTCTACTTAAATTGCTGTACAGTCCATTCTTAACCTGTACTTAAATTACTGAATAGTCCTTGTATTTAAACTACTGTATAGTCTTTGTATTGTCCAATTGTACTCCATTGTGAATGTTTGCTTGTAGACCGTTCTAAGCTACTGAGAGGACGGGATAAAAATCTAAATAAATAATAAATAAATACTTAGGGACAGAAGAGCCTGCCCTCAACACTGAGGTCGCAAAAATGGCATCAGAGCGAGCCACAACATCCACTCGGTACAACTGGGTAAAGGTATGAAGAGAGGACCAAGTAGCTGCCTTGCAAAGTTCATCTGGATGAATCGCACAAGACTCTGCCCAAAACACAACAAGACTTCTAGTTGAATGAGCCTTAAGAGAAACCAGCGGCTGCTTTCTGTGTGCGATGAAAGTCACAGAAAAGGCCAGGTGAATCCATCGAGTGTTTGAGGACTTGGATGCCAGCCAACCACGGTGAGGCGCAGCAATCAGGACAAAGAGGTGATTAGGCATCTGGAAATCATTAGTCCTTTCCAAATAGTGGAGCAAAACTCTCCTGACATCCAACTTATGCAAGATCTGATCCTTGTGCTTCAATCCTGTGGAATGAAACGCAGGCAAATGAACCTCCTGGTTGACACGGAAGGCGGAAATCACCTTCGGTAGAAAGGAAAGTACAGACTAGAGAATGCCGCCTGTGTCCGTAATATGGAGAAAGGGTTCCCTGCAGGAAAGAGCCAGAAGTTCCAAATATGCTGTATCAAGACGATGGTAACCAGAAAGACAGTCTTGATTATCAGATCCAGAAGAGTAGCATTCTTCAGTGGCTTGAATAGGGCTTCCCCAAACATAGAAACTGCCGGCAGAAAAGGGCCACGGCCCATCCAGTCTGCCCACACCGATGACCCTCCCCTACCTTCCTCTGTGAAGAGATCCCACGTGACGATCCCATTTTGTCTTAAAATCAGGCATGCTGTTGGCCTCAATTACCTGTAGTGGAAGACTATTCCAGCGATCAACCACCCTTTCGGTGAAGAAATATTTCCTGGTGTCACCATGCAATTTCCCGCCCCTGAGTTTCCACGGATGTCCTCTTGTTGCCGTGGGACCCTTGAAAAAGATATCTTCTTCCACCTCGATATGGCCCGTGACATATTTGAACGTCTCAATCATGTCTCCCCTCTCTCTGCGTTCCTCGAGTGAGTATAGCTACAATTTATCCAGCCGTTCCTCATACGGGAGATCTCTGAGTCCTGAGACCATCCGGGTGGCCATTCGCTGAACTGACTCAAGTCTCAGCACATCTTTGCGGTAATGTGGTCTCCAGAATTGTACACAGTATTCCAGATGGGGTCTCACCTGGATCTATACAATGGCATTATGACTTCGGGCTTACGGCTGACGAAACTCCTACAGATACAACCTATGATTTGTCTAGCCTTAGATGAAGCTTTCTCCACTTGATTGGCAGTCTTCATGTCTTCACTGATGATCACTCCTAAGTCATGTTCTGCTTCAGTCCTCGCTAGGGTCTCACCATTAAGGGTGTAAGTCTTGCATGGATTTTTGCTGCCAAGGTGCATGACCTTGCATTTTTTGGCATTGAAACTTAGTTGCCAGGTCCTGGACCAATGCTCCAGTAGGTCATGCGTCATACTGTCGGGCATTGAGTTTTTGTCAGGCACTGTGTCTTTGTCTGTTGTGCTCTTGTCTACTAAATTGCATAGTTTTGCGTCATTGGCGAATAACGGAATTTTACCTTGAAGCCCCTCTGCCAAGTCCCTTATGAAGATGTTGAAAAGGATTGGGCCCAAGACCGAACCTTGTGGCACTCCGCTGATCACCTCCGTCGTTTCGGAGGGGGTGCCATTTACCACCACCCTCTGAAGTCTACCTCCAAGCCAGTCCCTAACCCATGCAGTCAATGTGTCACCCAATCCCATAGAACTCATCTTGCTCAACAACCTGCGGTGTGGTACGCTATCGAATGCTTTGCTGAAGTCCAAGTACACGATGTCCAGGGACTCTCCAATATCTAGCTTCCCCGTCACCCAGTCAAAGAAGCTGATCAGGTTGGATTGGCAGGACCTCCCCTTTGTAAATCCATGTTGACGGGGATCTCGTAGATTCTCCTCATTCAGGATCGTATCCAATTGGCGTTTGATTAGAGTTTCCATTAGTTTGCTCACTATTGATGTGGGGTTTACCGGTCTGTAGTTCGCAGCCTCCGTCTTGCATCCTTTTTTGTGGAGTGGAATGACGTTAGCCGTTTTCCAGTCCAACGGGACTCTTCCTGTACTAAGGGAGAGATTGAAGAGCGCGGATAGCGGTTCTGCCAAGACGTCACTTAACTCCCTGAGTACCCTGGGGTGTAGGTTGTCTGGCCCCATCGCTTTGTTAACCTTGAGTTTTGATAGCTCACAGTAGACACTGCTGGGAGTAAACTTGAAATTATGAAACGGGTCTACCGAACTATCCCTTGTCTGCAGCTGAGGGCCGGATCCCGGCGCCTCGCAGGTGAAGACTGAGCAGAAGTATTCATTTAAAAGTTTATCGGAGTATGGTAAGATTCCATGAAGGGAAAGGAAGGCCACAAAGTGCCCCTCTCATAAATTTGGTCACATCTGGAAGAGCAGTAAGCGAATTAGAGCTTCTGTATGCTCTGTAGCATGAAAGGCTTGCAACCTAAACTTTAAGAGAAGCCACTGTTAAACCCTTCTCTAGGCCCACCGGAAGAAAAGCCAGGGCTACCGAAATGTGAGCCCTCTCAGGCTCCCTATTTAATGGATTTAATAGTGCTTAGCACACCACTAATGGAAAGTCTTCGACATAAGAAGCCATAGTAGAGGGTTTCAGCGACTGCAAAAGCGTCAAGAGGACTAAATCTGAAGAACCGCACTTCAGCAAAGCGGAGAGTTCAAGAGCCATACTGGAATACCAAAGTGCTGTAGATTCTCCATGGGTACCAGACCGTAACCAAGAAGGTTGCCAAGGAGAGGGGGTTGAGCTTCCTGTTCCGCTGAAGACTGGCGAGATTTACAAACCATAGACAACTAGGCCAGTCCGGAGCAACTCGAATCATAAAGCTGGGATACATCGCTATCCGGTGGATGACCCAACCGGAGGCCACGGAGGGGACATAAAGGAACTCATGAGGTAGCCAGGGATGAATGAAGGTGTCCAGACCTAAGTTTCCATGCTCTGTTCGATGACTGAAGAAGCACCTGACCCTCAAGTTATCTACTGACACCATCAAGTCCATCTGGGGCCAACCCCAGCGCTGTACGATCATATGAAAATGCTTTCTGCAAGAGGGACCATTCTCTCGGGTCCAGGACCCAAAGCTCTGCTTGGTACTGTGCTTAGGTTCCATCTATTGAATTCTCCATCAAAGCTCATTCTAGCCCATCTACACCATCTCAGCTGTCAAAGCCTTCCCCAGCCCAGCATCATCCAAACAGCCATATATGGACACAGATCTTGCAATTCTGCCCAGTACTGGCCTTAGTTCTTCAATATATACCATTATTTTCTGATTCGAGATCCTCTGTGTTCATCCCATGCTTTGTGAAATCTGTCACTCTCTTCCTCTCCACCACCTCCCTCATGAGCACATGCCAGGCATCAACTACCCTCTCCATAAAGAAGAATTTTCTTACATTACTCTTGAGTCTACCACCACTCAACTTCAAATCATGTCCTCTGGTTTTACCATTTTCCTTTCTCGGGAAAAGATTTTGTTCTACATTAATACCTTTCAAGTATTTGAATGTCAATCATATCTTCCGTGTCCCTCATTTTCTCTAGGGTATACATATTCAGGGCTTCCAGTCTCTCCTCATACATCTTTTGGCACAAACCTCCTACCATTTTAGTCATCCTCCTCTGGACCGCTTCAAGCCTTCTTATGTCCTTTGCCAGATACGGTCTCCAATACACCAATGCCCTGTAAAGGAGCATCAACATCTTCTTTCTTCTACTGGTCACACCTCTCTTTATACAACCTAGCATCCTTCTGGCAACAGCCACCGCCTTGTCACACTGTTTCTTTGCCTTTAAATCTTTGGACACTATCACCCTAAGGTCCCTCTCCCCATCCGTGCATATCAGCCTCTCACCTCCCAGCACATATGGCTCCTTCTGATTACTAATCCCCAAATGCATTACTCTGCATTTCTTTGCATTGAATTTTAGTTGCCAGATATTACACCATGCCTCTAACTTTTTCAGATCCTTTTTCATGTTTTCCATTCTCTCCTTGGTGTTGAAGAGAAGGCCCAGTTACTCAAAGGTCTGAGATGGCATCAAGTGGCTCTGTTTGAAGTTGACAATCCAACACCAAGCTCTGTAGCAGAGAGAGCACCGTCTCCACCGTATGAGCGCACTTGTGTCAAGATGGAACCCAGATCAACTAGTCGTCCAAGAAAGGATGGACCTGGACACCCTGCCTGCGAAGAAAAACTGTTACAAGAACCATCACTTTGATGAAAGTGTGGGGAGCTGTTGCAAGCCCAAAGTGAAGAGCCGTGGACTGGAAAAGCTGTTGCAGAACATCATGGACTCTGGAAATATTAGAATATCCAACAACGCTAGAACTCTCCAGAAAAGACAGCAGCACAGTTTCCATTGAGAAATAAGGAATCCAAAGGAAGCGCGTGACCAACTTGAGATCCAGAACAGGCCTCCAGGCTTCTGAGCCGTACTTTGGCATGATGATGTATAAAGAGCATCTGCCAAAGACCGATTTGTGTTCAGTAATGGGTTCTAGTGCTCGGATGTCTGAAAGATGTTGCAAAGTAATGCAGAACCTTGACTCCTTGTCTGGCTGACCTACCAAAAAAAAGCCAGAGGCAGGCAAAACAAATCAATCTTGTGCTCCTCACCAAATGCTGTCCAGCACCCATTTATCCAAGGACAAGCAAATCCACTTCTAGTAAAACTGAGCAAGGAGGCCCTCTGTAGGGCTGTTTTTGGAGCAGTAGTTGCCCGAGATCCGGATGGCAGGAATGGAAGAATTGTCATAGGGACTATATCCCTAGGAATATTTCTGGAAGGAAAAGCCCAAGGATCTCTGACAAAAACAGTGTGAGGGGCGAAAATTACTACTGTCCCCTCCCCAAAAATCTTGCTCCAAAAAGAAGCTGACCTTTGAAAGGAAGTCTGCCTTGGAGGCAGCATCGCCAGCCCAAGGACAGAACCAAAGAGGCTGGCACGCAAACACTGCATAAGCGGTAATAATTCGAATGAGATCAGAAAGGGCTTCCGGCACGTAATTCACATCATCTAGCACTAGCTAGGGACAGACCTCCATTTCCGCAGAGGGCACCCTGCACAATCTTGCATGACAGGCATGCACCACAAAGGAGGATGCCGCAGCCTGGAAACCTGAAGAAGCCACTTCAAAAACGTGGGTTTAAAAAAATAAATAAATAAAACCACCACTGTGCAATCCTGGGAGTCCTTAAACACTATTCCTCCAACACTAGGGTGGTCCATGTGCCGGGTATCCTGCACCATAGTGGAATCCACCTTAGGATGCTCAAAACTGCTGAAAGCAGGAGCCAGCGGAGAAAGTTTAGATATATCTTGAGAGAGCTGGAAAAAGCAGCCTGGGCATCCTATTTTCCTGTAACCTGGATGGGATGAAAAAAAAGTTGGGTTTTTTTTTCTCTTGCAGACCCCCAGCAATAAAATGGTAGACAAAGCCATGCTGAAAAGGCCTGCTGATAGAGGGGTCTTCATCCAAATCCAAACTCTCAGGTCAACCGTGTTGACCAGTCCCAGCAAAGGTATCAGCTGGATCCAAAATAAAAGCAGTGTCAGGAGACAAAAACAGCATATCATATCTGTATGGCACAATGCAATCAAGCTCAGCCATAGCCGGACGAGAGGGTGCCTAAAAAGGGACCTCTGCCACTGGCAAAACTGGTTTAGAAGAAACTGACATGTCCGCCGGCTGCGTCCAATGAGCTGGGTTCAAAGAATACACCTTCCAGAGGAGCCGAAAAAAAGTTTGGTGATAATTCACACCATGTGCCCTGCAGGGCCCTGCTGAGGCATTTACACTGCGCCAAAAGAGTCCCCAGACTCCAGAACGGCCTCTGGGTGAGATATTTCCCCGAAATCACAGACCGAGGCCGGCTCCCCAGCCCTGTAGGACCTGAAAGAGGTGAAGCCTGAAGCTCCCGTCCTCTCCCCCAGCGTACTGTGGCACGCAGTATACACTCGCAGATCAGGCACCATCAAGGCACACATTTGACAGATTAGGGACTGGGGAGTCCATCCCAAAATGATATTTAATCAAATCGAGGGGGGTTTTGAGGCAGAAAGAAAACTTTGATTTAAAAAAAAAAAAAAAAGGATTGATAAAAATTTGCCACAGTCAGCAAATTCGCACCAAAAATGGCAAAAATAAACAAAATACTAAAAATAAAAAATACAGTAGTGATTTGAGGTCTGGGGAGGTGGGGGACCTGAATCCTACCCTTCAAAACTGTGAAAACTGAGTTTAAACATGTTTTACAAACCACCCCTGAAGTTCCCATAGGAAATAATGGAGGTTTACTCAGTCACTGAATTGCCTTGCCTGTCAGCATTTTCACACAGCAGCTGAATGAAGAAAATAATTTTATGCTCAAAATTGACCAGACGGGAAGATCTTCGGACTGCCAGTTGGCTGGATACCGACTGTAACCTCTGCACCCATGGATCCTCTCCATGCGACCGGGGGCGAGAAATGCAGCCTGCGCCATGAAACCTGGGGTATTTTCGCTCAGGATGCATACAGCCTGCGTTTAAACCCCTGACAAGGTCAGTAGACAAGCAAATTCTAAGGGGAATGGACCCCGAGTCAAAGAATGGTGGCACATGGCAGGCTGGCTCCACAGATCCAGCAAAGTTTCTCCATGAAGCAGCAGTCCGGACTCGTGGGACTGCATCCTTTTCTCCATCAAAAAAGATGAACTTTAAGCAAAAAAGAAGAGCAATTCAAAAGACTTCTGCAGAGATTGCTTGAAGAAATTGAAACTGTAGGGGGGCTCTAACTCACTTTCTAAGATAGGAGGAGCACATGCTCAGAAAAAGTGTTTGATCCTCTGCAACTCCTGGATTGTGGGAAGGGATTGAACACCTAGCATATAGAATCCGGAAGGGATGTAGCAGAAGAGGGGTTTGGGATCTAAGAATTAGGTTTTGAAAGGAGTTCCAAGTCTGGTATCTGGGAATCATTTGATTAAAGTTGATTCTGGAAAACAAAATACAGTCTACAAGTGGTCAATGAAGATGGTCTTGTTGTTTTAGACCCACAAAAAAGTGTAAATGCCTGCAGAACTGGGACAAATACTTCTTTATTTCAAATGAAAGACCCGACATGGCCAGTGTTTCAGCTCTTGGGTCTTTTTAATTATCATGCAATTGGGATGAGCGATTCTGTAAAAGAAAATTGCACGATAATTAAAAAGACCCCTGAGCCAGGCCAAGAGCTGAAACACTGGCCGTGTCGGGTCTTTCATTTGAAATAAAGACGTATTTGTCCTAGTTCTGCAGGCGTTACACTTCTTTGTGGGTGTTATTGTTTTTTGCTGTGTATTTGGATTCCCTTTTTTGTGTGTTGTATTTTTTTTGTTTTAGAGTCACATAATGATATCTAAAGAATGTGGGAGACTAGCAGAGGCATCTAACTGCTTCAAAATCTCCCCAAATCTGGTAGTACAAATGATTACATTTGTAGCTCTGAAACTACAGATGAGGTAATTAATCAGTTCTATTCAAGGAAAATCAGTAAACATAAAAAGGAGAGGATCTTTGAGTGACAAACAGGATACAGATGTTTTAAAGAAAAAGGGCAACTAAAATATCAGGGACCAGCTTCAATGAAGCAGTTCACTAGCAAAACAAAAACAGCAGGCTTAAAACCACTGAAATACCGGTAATAATGATAGAAAAATATTACTGGTTAGTGGGGCTGAACTCCATAAGAGAACTGCTGTAGCAACCTTGTGTTGGTTTGGTGTTCGTTGAGTTTTTTTGTAATTGTGGTTAATGATTGCCCCCCTAACCAATAATATTTTTCTATCATTGTTTCTTCAGTGGTTGTAAGCCAGCTGTTTTTGTTTTGCTAGTTAAAGAAAAGGTAAACATATCCGATACATATTTTCTCAACCATTAAAAAGGAAAGCCTTCAATCCTTCAGTCAATATAGTTTTTCTTGCATCGGGCTCACTAGACACCGGGGAAGATTGCTAAATTTTCACATAAAGCCTCTAATCTATGTTGGTTCTGTGAGAAATCAGTGGGTACACTACCCCACATGATTTAACAATGCTCTCTGCTTACAATATACTGGCAGAGAGTTTGGAGCACCATTTCCTCCATACTGAAGATCCATGAACCGTTAAATTTCAAAATTATTTTGCTGGACAACAAGGTCTCAAAATCCTTAATGGAGCCCAACACTCGCTTGTTTAATATTCTACTGTTTCTGGCTATCCAAAACATCTTGCACTGCTGGAAGAATATGTCTAAGGTAGAATTTATAGTATGGTGGAATACAGTTTATATTACTGAAAGTGTAATAGCAGAAAAACATCATTCCACTAGATCAGGGGTAAGCAATTCTGGTCCTCGAGAGCCAAAGGCAGGTCTGGTTTTCAGGATCTCCACAATAAATATGCATGAGAGAGATTTGCATCTCAAGGAGGCAGTGCATGCAAATCCATCTCATACATATTCATTGTGGATATCCTGAAAACCTGACCTGCCTATGGCTCTCGAGGACCGGAATTGTCTCCTCCTGCACTAGATCATTCCTTAAAATTTGGAGTCCGGTCCAATCTTATTGTAATTTAGACTACTGACAATCAGTATTTTAGATCATATAGTATGGGATACAGTACTTCAGGGATACAAACTGTACAGAAGAGATAGAGTGGGGCAGAAAGGTGGAGGTATTGCCCTATATGTTCGTGAAGAAATAGAATCTGTGAGAGAGACTATGACAGAAAAGAAAGAGAAGCTGGAATCCCTCTGGATAAAGATTCCCAGACACAACGGTGCTGACACATAGATTGGCTTTTACTATCGACCGCCAGGACAAGTGGAAATGATAGAGGAAATTAAACACGAATGTAAGACAGGTAATGTCATAATCTTGGGGGATTTCAATTTTCCAGGAATAGACTGGAACCTGTGAAATTCAAATTGTGGCAAGGAGGCAATGTTCCTGGAAGTGCTAGGGGACTGCTTCCTGGAACAATTGGTGGGAGAGCCGACAAGAGGAAACGTCACCTTGGACTTGGTCTTAAACGGAATTACGGGGCCAGCAAAGGAAGTAGAAGTCATGGTCCCGCTGGGGACGAGCGATCACAACATGATCAACTTCAAACTCGATGTCGGGAAGGGGAGAATTACCAAAACCTCAACTACAACTTTAAACTTCAAAAGGGGATAGCATGAGAGCCATGGTGAAACAACGGATCAAGAAAAAAATGGGCAAAGTCAAAACGGTAGAACAGGCATGGTCTCTTCTGAAAAATACTATCACGGAAGTACAAATCCTCTACATTCCGCGGATATCCAAAGCAAAGAAAACCAAAGGCAAAAGAGAGCCGGCGTGGCTTTCTAAAGAGGTGAAGGAAGCCATAAAAGAAAAGAAGGACTCCTTCAAAGCATGGAAACGCACGAAAACAATCGAAACTTGGAACAAACACAAGGGCGATCAGAAGAAGTGTTACAGAGCAGTGAGGGATGCCAAAAAGGACTATGAGGAGAAAATAGCGCAGGAGGCCAAAAACTTCAAGCCCTTCTTCAGGTACACTGCAACAATTCCAGAAGCAGTGAAAGTGTTCAAAGGAGTAACAGAGGACAGCCTTACCACAGTAGACGTGGACTTGAACCAGATCTACCGCCAGATCGACAAACTCAAAAGCGACAAATCCCCTGGACTGGATGGAATTCATCCAAGAGCTTGAAAGAGCTAAAAGTGGAAATCGGAGAACTATTCCAAAAACTTGCCAACCTATCAATCAAAACAGGGTAGATACCAGACGACTGGAAGATAGCGAATGTCGCGCCGATATTCAAAAAAGGATCAAGAGGAGTACCGGACAACTATAGACCTGTGAGTCTCATGTCGGTCCCTGGGAAGATGGTTGAGGCGCTGATCAAGGATAGCATAACCCAGTACCTAGACACACATGACCTGATGAAAGCCAGCCAACATGGATTCAGGAAAGGGAAGTCATGCTTGACGAACCTACTTCAATTTTTTGAGACAGTGAACAGACAAATTGATAATGGAGAACCGGTGGATATTATATACTTGGATTTTTAGAAAGCGTTCGACAAAGTTCCACATGCAAGACTCCTCAGAAAACTGCAGGGCCATGGAATAGAAGGAGATATACTAAGATAGATAGGCAAATGGCTGGAGAACAGAAGGCAGAGAGTGGGCATAAATGGGAAGTTCTCGGACTGGGAAAATGTGACTAGTGGTGTGCCCCAGGGCTCAGTACTTGGGCCCATCTTATTTAATATCTTCATCAATGACCTAGAGCAGTGTTCTTCAACCACCGATCCATGGACCAGTGCCGGTCCACAGAAATTTCCTGCCGGTCCACAGGGCCACCATGTGCATCAGGCCTAAAACAGTGTTCTTCAATCGCCGGTCCACGGTGTGATCGATGTGGCGTTATCTTCGAGCCAGCTCCCTCTTTCTAACTGATTCAGTGCACAAAGCCACGGGCAGTGGCTCCTACCGGCATCCTGCGCCTGAACTGGAAGCCTTCTCTCTGACGTTGCAACGTCAGAGGGAAGGCTTCCAGATGAGGCACGGGACGTGCAAGGTGCAATAGGTACTATTATGGGGACAGGGTCTGGGGTGGAGATTGGGTAGAGATGGGTGGGGTCTGGCCCACAACTTAGCCCCGTGTTCTTCAACCGCCGGTCCACGGACCGATGCCGGTCCACAGAATAATTCTTTTATTTCTGCCGGTCCATAGGTGTAAAAAGGTTGAAAAACACTGACCTAGAGGATGGATAATCCAGTGAGATCATCAAGTTTGCAGATGACACAAAGCTATGCCGGGTCATCAAATCGCAGAAGGACAGTGAGGAATTCCAGAGTGACTTGAGCCGATTGGAGAATTGGGCAGATAAATGGCAGATGAAGTCTAATGTGGAAAAAGCACAGTTACTTACCATAACAGGTGTTATCCAGGGACAGCAGGCATATATTCTCACATGTGGGTGACGTCATCTACGGATGCGGACAGCTTTTTCAAGCAAACTTGATTGAAGATTTAAGTTTGCTCTGCTGCTCCACGCATGCGTGCCTTCCTGCTCCACTAGAGGGCGCATCCCCTCCTCGTGGTCTCCAGTTCACCTAACCAGTAATGTAGCTAACCTTGGGGAGGCGGGCGGGTTGTGAGAATATATGCCTGCTGTCCCTGGATAACACCTGTTACGGTAAGTAACTGTGCTTTATCCCAGGACAAGCAGGCATGATATTCTCACATGTGGGTGACCTCCAAGCTAACTGAAAAGGGGTGGAGGGAAGTTGGCAATTTAAGAGAACAGATTACGCAGTACCGATTGGCCAAACCGGCCATCGCTCCTGGACAATGTATCCAGGCAGTAGTGTGAGGTGAAAGTATGAACCGAGGACCACGTGGCAGCCTTGCAGATTTCCTCAATATGTGTGGACCGGAGGAAAGCTACGGAGGCTACCATCGCTCGGACTTTATGTCCCGTTACTCGACCATGCAGCGCGAGACCAGCCTGAGCGTAGCAAAAAGAAATACAAGCAGCTAACCAGTTGGACAAGGTGCGCTTGGAAACTGGGCGGCCCAACCGATTAGGGTCGAAGGACAAAAACAATTGTGGAACTGTCCGATGAGACTGGGTACGTTGGAGGTAAAAAGCCAACGCTCTCTTACAGTCAAGCGTGTGGAGCGCCACCTCTCCGGGGTGAGAGTGGGGCTTGAGAAAAAACACTGGCAAAACAATGGACTGGTTGAGATGAAAATCAGAGACCATTTTAGGCAAGAACTTAGGATGAGTGCGGAGGACCACCTTGTCATGATGGAATACAGTGAAAGGCGAGTCTGCCACCAGAGCCTGTAGCTCACTAACCCGCCGAGCGGAAGTAAGTGCGAGCAGGAAAATCACCTTCCAAGTGAGAAATTTCAGATGGCATTTGTCTAACGGCTCAAATGGAGGTTTCATGAGTTGAGCCAGAACTACATTAAGGTCCCAAACCACCGGGGGAGGTTTGAGAGGGGGGTGGACATTCAAGAGGCCCTTCATGAAATGAGAAACTAAGGGATGGAGTGAAAGGGCTTTCCCTTCCAGGGGCTGATGAAAGGCAGCAATCGCACTAAGATGTACTCGGATGGAGTTGGTCTTCAGGCCGGAGTGAGATAGATGAAGCAAATACTCCAGGACCAAAGAGACGGGGACCGACAACAGGTCCTGGCTGTGTGAGGAGCACCAGGACGAGAATCTGGTCCACTTTTGGGAATAGCAGGTTCTAGTCGAGGCCCTCCTTGAGGCTTCCAAAATCTCCTTGACTGATTGCGACACAGGGAGAGAAGTCAGGGGGAGAGAAACCAAGCATTCAGATGAAGAGATTGAAGATTGGGATGCAACAGCGAACCCTGGCTCTGCGATAGCAGAGAGGGAAACAGAGGCAGAGGCAGCGGATCTCTGGTACTGAGTTGAAGTAGGAGGGAGAACCAAGGCTGGCGTGGCCACCGAGGGGCGATCAAGATCAGCGTGGCTCGTACCGATTTGAGATGGACCAGCGTCCGAAGAATCAGAGGAAAAGGCGGAAACGCGTACAGAAACCTTCCCTCCCAATCTAGGAGGAAGGCGTCGGCCTCGAGGCGGTCCGGGGAGTACATCCGGGAGCAGAAGTGAGGGAGTTTGTGATTGAGGGGGGAGGCGAACAGATCTATCTGCGGAGTCCCCCACTTTTCGAACACCTGTCGCAAGGTTTGAGAGTGCAGTGACCACTCGTGTGGCTGGAGGAGGCGGCTGAGTCTGTCCGCCAGACAGTTCCGTTCTCCTTGTATGTACACCGCTCGAAGGAAGATGTTGTTGGAGATCGCCCACTTCCAGAGACGTAGGGCTTCCCGACAGAGGGACCAAGACCCCGTCCCCCCTTGCTTGTTTACGTAGTACATTGCCACCTGATTGTCGGTTCGGACGAGAACCACCCGGTCGTGGAGCAGATGTTGAAAAGCCACAGCGGCGAGATAGATGGCCCGAAGTTCCAGCACGTTGATGTGGCAGTGGCGGTTCTCTGTTGACCACATCCCCTGAGTGCATAGGCCATCCAAGTGAGCTCCCCAAGCATACTCCGACGAGTCCGTGGTGAGTACCTTGCTGCGTGGAGGGGCGAGAAAAAGCAAACCTTTGGAAAGATTTGAAGAGTCAGCCCACCAGCGGAGCGATCGTTGCAAGGAAGGAGTCACTGTCACGGGATGGTCGATTGGGTCCCGGTCCTGACGTCATTGAGAGGCCAGGGTCCATTGAGGGATCCTCAGGTGGAGACGGGCGAAGGGTATGACGTGGACGGTAGAGGCCATGTGGCCCAGAAGAGTCATCATCTGCCGGGTTGATACCGAAGTCAGCCCCAAAATGTTTCGACTCAGACTTACTAACGCCTCTTGACGAGGAGGGGGGAGGAAGGAGCGGAGGCGAACCGTATCCAGCACGGCCCCGATGAACTGTAAGGACTGAGAGGGGCGCAGCTGGGATTTTGGGAAGTTTACCTCGAACCCCAGACCCTGAAGGTAAATAATAGTTTGTCGGGTCGCTGAGATAACCCCCTCCCTGGACGGGGCTTTGATCAGCCAGTCGTCCAGGTAGGGGAATACCTGGAAACCCTGAGAGCGTAAGGCAGCTGCGATCACCACGAGGCACTTTGTGAAGACCCGAGGTGATGATGCCAGGCCGAAAGGGAGGACTCGGTATTGTAGGTGCAGGTCCCGCACCTGAAAGCGCAGGAACTTGCGGTGAGCGGGGTGCACTGGAACATGTGTGTAGGCTTCCTTCAGATCGAGGGAGCAGAGCCAATCGCCCTCATCGATCAGGGGATAGAGAATCGGTAGGGAAAGCATCTGAAACTTTTCCCGCACCAGAAATTTGTTGAGTCGTCTCAAGTCTACAATTGGGCGCAGGTCTCCCATCTTCTTCGGTACCAGGAAGTAACGGGAGTAGAACCCTTTCCCCTGTTGGTCGGGGGGAACCACCTCCACTGCCCGTAGGCGAAGCAGGTCTCTAGCTTCTGAGAGAAGGAGGGGCAGCTGATTTCGGTTGGGAGGGCACACCTTTGGAGGGCTGTCTGGAGGAAGTACCCGAAAGTTGAGAGAGTAACCTGATGAGATCACACCAAGGACCCATGCGTCCGACGTGACTTGTTCCCAGCGAGGGTAATAGGCTCTGAGGCGACCCCCGATGGGTAGGAGGCCCGGTACTGTGGCGGAGGGGGCCAGCCCCCAACCACATATCCCGTCAAAAGGACGGGGATGGTTTGGCAGTCGCAGGCGGCTGGGACTTGGGCGGAGCCCGATTGTGAGCTTTCGGACGTCGTGGTGGAGGCCGCGATATAGCAGGGGTAGATTTTTAAGTGTAGCGGCGAGGAGGGGCCCTGAACGGCCTGGAAGCTGGCAGTTTAGGCTTTTGCCGGACGAGGGAGGCAAACGAGCGTTCGTGTTCCGAAAGGCGTTTCGTAGCTGCCTCGATAGTGTCATCAAAAAGTTCTTTGCCCACACAGGGGAGGTTAGCCAACCGGTCCTGTAAATTGGGGTCCATGTCAACGAGGCGTAGCCAAGTTAGGCGGCACGTGGCGATAGCGAAGGCTGCCACTCTGGAGGAAAGTTCAAAGCCATCATAGGCCGCGTGGAACAAATGGAGGCGTAGGTTGGAGAAAACCTCCAGGAGCAGCCAAAGGCTCCTTGGCGGGAGGCCGATAGGTCAGTCGCAAAGGCTCCCATCAGTCCAATGAGATGTTTCAAGTAGGACGTGAAGGTGAAAGTGTAGCTTTGTACCCTAGAGGCCATCATAGAATTCTGATACAGTCTCCTGCCGAACTTGTCAAGGGTTCGACCTTCCCGACCTGGGGGGACCGCCGCTGAGACCCGGGAGGGGTGAGCCTTTTTCAAGGAAGATTCTACCAACAGCGACTGGTGGGAGAGCTGAAGTTGTTCAAACCCCGGGTAGGGCACTGTACGGTACTTGACTCCATTTTGGAGGGGACAGCCGTAACCATATAGGGCGTCTCCAGATTCCTGAAGAAGGCCTGTTGGAGTACCGGGTTGGGCGGTAAGCGAAGGGACTCTCTGGGCAGTGACGGCATATCCAGCTCCGCCAGGTACTCTTTAGAGTATCTTGAGTCGGACTGGAGGTATAAGTCCAAAGCGTGGCCCATGTCCTGGATAAAGCGAGTGAAGGAGGGACGGGACGTTCCCGGGCCCCCGTGAGGGGACGGTGAATGGGACCTCCGTCGGGCGGAGAAGGACGGGGAGGCTTCTCTCGAGTATCGAGGTTCATGCTCCGACCCGCGCTCCGAGATCGGGGAAGCACTGTGGAAGCGTTCCGGGGTCGAGGACATACGTCGTCTCGAGAAGCCCCTCGGAGACGATGCCGGGGTGTGGGGTACCGATCGATGTCGAATCGGTGACCTCGACCCGGACTCCCTCGGCGAAAGCCTGGAACCTCGGATCGGAGCCCCAGTCCGAGGGGGAGTTAGGAAGATGTGAGGGTTGGAGAGTGATAACTCAGCCACCTTCAGCGGTCCTGTACGAGGCGTAGGTGAACGGCCTAGTAGTGCGGGAGAACTCCGGGCCTTCTTAGAGGTACGGCGGTTCGAGGTTTCTGTCGTTTTAGCGCGACGCTTTGCCCCGCGGCGGTCCGTGGAGGGAGAACGCCTCGGCGAGGAATCCGAGAAGGATGGGATGCGGCGAAGCTTGCGCGCTTTCCCCCGAGGGGGCTCGACGCGAGGCTCAGGCTGCTCCGGCACACACGGGGTCGAGGTCGGGGCCGGTTGTAGGTGGGCCAGCGCAGCGGACAGCTCCGACGAGATCATCACTCGGAGCAGGTCCTGGAAAACGGGCACGGACAGCATCGAAGGCATGTCCGCTGCCTCGGTGCACTCCACCGGGGGCGACCTCGTATCAGAGTATTCCCGTGTGGTGGAGGCACGGCCCGAAGGCTTGGAGGACTTCGCCGGGGCTGAAAGCATGGGGCTTCCGCCATGCGTCGCCGGTGTCCCAGAGGCTGGCTTCTTCGCTGGTGCGGAACCTGAAGAAGGAAGAGGAGACTTACCCGGAGCCGAGGCTTTCTGCTGGCCCGAGGACTTCGGGGTTGATTCTCGAGGCGGTGCCGAGGTAATCGGGGCCGAGGTCAAGGCCGGGGCCAACCTCGAGGCCGAGATAGAGGGTTGGTCGGCGGGAAGAGATCCGCCATGCGGGCTTTTCTTCGATGGAGGGCCCGGTTCTGAAAAGTAGCGGTCTGGGGGCAAGAATCGGTGGGATGGGTGGCCCCCCAGGCAGAGGATGCACCGGCGATGCGGGTCTGTGATGGAGAGAAGCCGCTCGCACCGGGTGCACTTTTTAAAGCCGGTCAAAGGCCGGGACATAGAAATCGAAACTG
Source organism: Geotrypetes seraphini (assembly GCF_902459505.1). NCBI lineage: Eukaryota > Metazoa > Chordata > Amphibia > Gymnophiona > Dermophiidae > Geotrypetes > Geotrypetes seraphini. The sequence goes on along the minus strand of NC_047090.1, from coordinate 63,850,600 downwards.
GCCGTGGCTCGAGTAGCCACGCGGCCGCTGGGACCCGGAAGCCTCCGGGTCGGTCAAAACGAAGCAGGAACAGTAATTAACAAGAAAAAAACGCGCACAGCGACTTGATCGAGAAAACCAAGAAAAAATCGCGGTGCTAGAAGGCAGTTGGGGCAGAGCCTGAAAAAACACGACTTCTAGGCTCAGCGGAAAAATTTGAACTGGAGACCACGAGGAGGGGATGCGCCCTCTAGTGTAGCAGGAAGGCACGCATGCGTGGAGCAGCAGAGCAAACTTAAATCTTCAATCAAGTTTGCTTGAAAAAGCTGTCCGCATTGGGGCTCCGTAGATGACGTCACCCACATGTGAGAATATCATGCCTGCTTGTCCTGGGATAAACGCAGTTATGCATTTAGACAGAAAAAATAAGGAATACAAGTATAGTATGTCAGGTACAACTCTGGGAAAATCTGAACAGGAAAAGGACCTGGGAGTATTAATCGACAGGACACTGAAGCCGTCAGTGCAATGTGCGGCGGCAGCGAGAATGCAAATAGAATGCTAGGCATGATAAAGAAGGGAATCACGAGTAGATTGGAGAAAGTCATAATGCCGCTTTATAGAGCGATGGTCAGACCACACTTGGAATACTGCGTCCAGCATTGGTCTCCTTATCTAAAGAAGGATATCAAACTGCTAGAGAGGTTGCAGAGACGAGCAACAAAGCTGGTGAAAGGTATGGAGAACCTGGATTACGAGAAAGACTTAAGAGACTGGGGTTGTTCTCCCTTGAGAAAAGGAGACTGCGAGGGGATATGATCGAGACATTCAAAATACTGAAAGGAATCGACAAAATAGAGCAGGAAAAAACGTTATTTACAATGTCCAATGTGGCACGGACAAGAGGACATGAGCTGAAGCTAAGGGGGGACAAGTTCAAGACAAATATCAGGAAGTTCTGCTTCATGCAACGAGTGGTGGACACCTGGAATGCTCTCCCAGAAGAGGTAATTGCGGAATCCACTGTTCTAGGATTTAAGGGTAAGTTAGATGTACATCTCCTTATGAGAGGTATGAAGTGACATGGGTAAGGGTAAGCTAGATGCACTTCTCTTTACGAGATGCTTAGAGCGATATGGGGACTAAAACTATGCCAGGGTACACCTGGCGGGGCATCCGCGTGTGCGGATCGCCGGACTTGATGGACCTAGGGTCTGTTCCGGAGATGGCGCCGCCGGACTTGATGGACCTAGGGTCTGTTCCGGAGATGGCGCTTCTTATGTTCTTATGTACACTGATTATCTTCTCTTAACATAATTATTAAGTGATGTTTGTTGGAAGTCCTCTTATATGCTTGTATGCAGACAGACATAACATTTACTGATAATGCGTGTGTTAGTCTTATATATCAGTTATATATATTTTATACATAAAACATGTATGATTTGCATATTTGATTTGTTTTATGTTTTATTTAATAACTGTACACTTTGTTTATCTGTTTTAGAAAATTAATAAAAATACTTGAACTACAGCTTTGGAACATAAGAAAGAAAAACAGTTTCTAATAGTACAGCGTTCCCCCGGTCGTTCGCAGTCAGCGGTTCGCGGTCCCGGTCATTCGCGGTATTTTCTGACCGCAAACTGCCGACAAGGAGAGGGCAGCGAGAGAGGCAGGAGAGAGCAGCCGGAGCACCGGCGAGTGCAGGAAATCACTCGCTGTATGCTCCGACCGCCTCTTCCCGCACTAAATCAGGCATTATCCAATCAGGAGCTGCTTTGAAATTTAAACATTACTCGTGCCTCCACTGGCAACCAGTGCAATGATCGGTAATAAGGACTGATATGATCGCTTTTCTTCAGCCAATGTTGTTTGGATTACTTATATTTCTCTCATTATTTGTATTCTCATTGCTTATGTTGTTTTTCACCTGTTCATGTGTTATCTCCCGCCTTAAATTGGAGGACCTCTTTGCTGAGCTCAAACGTAATTCTGGGTTATTTAATCCTTGGGACCAATACTTTAGCTGGATGCAAGGATGGGTTAAACACCTTCTTATTGAAATATATATCGTAGGACTTATCTAGAATATCTCTCCCTCCAAGCTCATGCTGTGCACTTATGTCATTTTCATGACGTAAGAGGGGATTGAAGGGGCACATATATTCTTTGTAAATTTTTCTATTCCTGCTTGTGTAGCATATAAAAAAAAAAGGAACTGCTTAAACAGTTTTCATTTTGCCAAGAAACTACAAGGTCTTTTCTTTTTGTGTTCTGAGCTCTGTGTTCCCATTTTGTTCTGTAGTTGACTTGTTTTGATAAAAAACATTTGTTAAAAAAGAAACATTGCTAGACCTTAGACAAGACAGTATTATATGCTATAATAGAAACTTCCCACTATTCCCCCCTTATGTTTGCTACCTCTTTCTAGTTGCTTTTATGTATCCTGTTACCAAATATGGTCTTTCCTACAGTCATATGCTGAAAAAACTGACCCATGTGAAATGCTATAAATATGTATGCAATACTCTGAATAAATGGGACATTTCTTTGGCCATGCAACTGCATGTGTGTTCTTTTCTTTCTAATGAGATGCCCCCCCCTCCCCCCCGATACATCGGTACCAGAGACGACAGAGTATGTGTGTGAGGTAGTATTGGGATCTGAACCTTTTTAATATTCAGAAGAAATTAGATTATAGAGTAGAAAATGACACAGGGACAAATTTTTCCCCGTCCCTGTGGGAACTCATTTTCCCATCCCATCCTTTTCCTATCCCTTCCCCTTTCCTGAAAGCCATCCATCAGCACAAGCCTCAAACACTTTAAAATCTTAAGTGTTCGAGGCTTGTGCGGTTAAGGCAGAGCTTACAGAAATGGGGCAGGGGCAGGGATAGGATAGGAACAGTGACGAAACTCATGGGGACAGGGAAATTGAGGTCCTTTGTGGACGGGGACAAATTTGTCCCCATGTCAATCTCTACTATAGAGAACAATTCTGGATTTTTAAAATGAACTCAATGGAACCATGCGGTCTTAATAAAGAGATAGAGTAGATGATGGTCTAAGCTGATAAGAGACTGGCTGAATTGATTACATGATGACATCAGTATGAATGAAAAACGCCACGGCCATAATTTGAATTGAATTAAGTATGTGCTAAAAATGCTAAGAGTGAAGGTGAGATTGTGGAAAGATTTTTCATGTATAGGAGTCTTTTTAATTAAACTAACAAAAACTTTCTGGGCGAAACATGAATTCATGTCGGCATGTTAGAATCCCCCCGATACTAATTAAGTTAAGTGATTTGAACTTTTAAGTTCTACAATTAAGAAATACTGAGAAATATAAGTAATAAGAATATATGAATTGTTGAGGACAAGTTCTAGATATTTAAGTGGAAGAAACGGACTGATGCAGAATTTTGGTGAAATATTATTCTCATTGATATTGCTTTGAGAATCTCACCTCTGATGGTCCTATAAAATCTGGAGAAAATTTTTAACATATGTAATAATAATAATAATAATAATAGCTTTATTTATATCCCATCATACCTATTCAGTTCAAGACGGTATGATGTGATGTGGACTGGTTTTGGGGAAGCTAAACATATATCTTACAATGATTTTTTAATTTATTACTTGTTGATACCATTAGCATGTAGCCATTTTTTTTTTTTTAAATTAATGCATGAGCCCTTACTGCCTTCTGTGTTAACCAGTTAGCGGTCTCCTATGTACACACGCTAGTTGGATACTGCTTCCACATTCTCTTTGCCTCTGACAAGCCTCCTCAAAAAATTACATTAAATACCACGTGTTTATTGCATGCAAATGCCAGCTCCACAGGATGCTTTAGCGTATCTTGCATTACACTATTACTGCAAAGGTCCCTAAACATTTTCTTTATTCCATTTTTCCCCTAGTTGCCTCTTTTTTTTGCTATCTATTAAGAGTTGCATTTATAAATTTGACTTTTCTACTGCCCTTAATGCAGTCATCCAACAAAACATAGCCAAATTTATGCCTATTGTACACTGTATTGCTGATGGTTTTGCTACTATTTAAAAAAAAATAATTTTAGCTATGTTCAGGTAGTTCCTTCCTCTGCATATGCTGTGTCTTACCTTCAATTTATATACTATTTTCAAATCTTCTATTATCTACTTTTAAACCCCAACAATTGAAAAAAAATAAATTGCATTCCCCATCTAGTTGTCCCATAAGGTAAAATATTTGATCTTTCATTTTATATTATTTTTAATTAAATGAAGAACATCAAATCCCACCTTTTAGATCTATGAATATGATCAAAAAATAAAACAAAAAATGAGAAGTATATTAAATGTGTACCTGGTAATGACTTTCAGATGGCTCAGGCACATGGCAAATGATGCTGGTTAGATCAGCTGGCTTCCAAGGTAACAACACACACTTTCTGATTAAAGGATCAGATACTCCATAGGTAAAGTCACGTGTTACTTCATCTAGCAATACAGAAAACCCATTTTTTATTTTTACAAAGATTACATATATTACCTCAGAATCACAAGACCAATGGCTAAAGGACACCTGGCTTTCCACCCCAATTTTTCTATTATGAACTAAGATATTCAATACTGTTTATATCAGTGTTCTTCAACCTTTTGACACCTATGGACCGGCAGAAATAAAATAATTATTTTGTGGACCGGCACCAGTCTGCAGACCGGCAGTTGAAGAACACTGGGCTAAGTTGTGGGCCAGACCCTGCCCAACTCCACCCAATATCTGCCCCAGACCCCGCCCCCATAATAGTACTAATTGTAATACCATTTTTTTCATATACACACACACACACAATATAATCGTATTAACAACACATAATGGATAACCACAAAATTAAACTACACAAAGCACATTGTATGCTTCTCAATATTTATTCCTACCAGAAAACAAATAACCCCATGCAAAAATGGGCCCAAAAACTAAAAGTACTAATATATACAAACAAAACCTAAGATGCAAGACTCTGCATGCAGTAGAACTCCAGAGGAAAAGAAACAAATGCATTTCTTCCTGAACAGACAGCAGATGTAAATCAATCACTAAATTAAAAAATAAAGTAATTCCCCCTACCCTTATTGTCTCCCTCCCTCCATGCTGTGCCTTACCTTCTGGCCTACCCCCCGGTGTTATCTTCAGGCCGGTTCCCTCTTCCTCAGTGCACAAAGCTGTGGGCAGCGTCCCACACCTCATCTGGAAGCCTTCCCTCTGACATTGCGACGTCAGAGAGAAGGCTTCCGGTTCAGGCGCAGGACGCACGTAGGAGCCTCTGCCCACGGATTTGGACACTGCAGCACTGAGGAAGAGAGAGCCGACCCGAAGACAACGCCGCATTGATCGCACTGCGGACCAGAGGCTGAAGAGCACTGTCTGGGGCCCGATGCACGTGCCGGTCCTGTGGGCCGGCAGGAAATTTCTGCAGACCGGCACCGGTCCATGGACCAGCTGTTGAAGAACACTGGTCTATATCATGATGCAAATTGATTCAGTTAATTGTATTAGTTTAAGATAATATCTTTAAACCAGCTAATTACAATCTTTCCCTTCTCCCCCATAGCAAGTCATATATGTGACATGATGCAAAAGAGCAGGAAACTACCACTGCACTGCTGGACTGCTGTCTACATCTTTACATTAATTATAAAAGGTTAGTGTTTCTTATATTTGGTTGCCTTTTTTGTCTACTTCATTTGTCAATGGCCTACAAAAATTGAGTTAAAGAAAAATTAGTCTGGTGAATTTGGCATGGAGAGAGAATTATTTATGACTGAGGATACTAGACAGCTCTACTCAAAGGAGAGAAAATATGTCAGTTTTATTCCTGAAATATGAACTTTTTTATAAGAAATCCTGAAGAATGCATACCTCCATTTTCAAGATTTTGAAGGGGCCAGAGAAGAGTGTAAGCAATTTCCTGATGCATATAAAAGAAGGGGGCTGTTCCAAATGTAGGTTCATCAGAATGTTGAATTCGGGATCCAAACTCATCCATTATATACCACACTGGAACTTTTTCCTCTGCAGTCTAAAGTAAAGAGCAGATAACCTGTTAGAATAACATATACAAAGAAGAAAGAGGTATCAAGCACAGACAGTGTAATCTAGAATTGACTATAAGGTACTGGTATAATGCAAATAACTATCTTTGTTAGTCAATTGTTTGCTATTGATGACTTGTACAGATTTGTTTTAATACACCCAAAGTGTATTTCATTATATGTACATTCTATGCTATTGTTTTTTTTATATTACATTTTCTTTTTACATGGATTTCTATTGATAATTTAGTTGTATAATTTATACACTGCTTTATGCCGCCATGGTGATGGTCTAAAACCAATATAATCATATAAAAGAAGATTTTTAAAGAGCGGGTAGACTAAAAGGAAACATCTAGATTCTAAATGTTTCCTTTTAGTCTACCCACTCTTTAACAAACTTATTTTATACGTTTATACTGGTTTGAAATCACAATTTTATTGATTGTATTCTGTTATTTTATAGTTTTGCTAATCCTCTGATGCAGCCCTTGAATATGTGAAACAAGGCCTATATTGGGTCTTTCTAAGTGAATTGTCTCTCAGGAACAATAAACTGATTTTTGGTTACTTCACTTTGGCTGATCTGTTTTGACCACCACAATGAAAAAATAGGGGCAGGTCAGGGGTGGTACAGAGGGTGGCATCTAGCAGGAACTCGGGGTTATGCAGCTGCTGGCACTGAATATTGGCCTGCATCCATATAACTTGTTTTACATTAAAAAAATAAAAAAGATCCCCCAGCCTACATAATGTCCCTGGAGGATTTTCAGGGCAGGGGCAAAGGCTACTTGTTCTGCCCCTTGTGGCTTCCCTGAAAAAAAAAAAATGTTTGCAGCAACCTCTCGCAACAGGATGCGGTAATCAAACAGATGGTAGCCATTTTTTCAGGGAAGCCATAAGAGGTAGGAGCAAATAGCTTTGACACCTGCCTTCACAGACCACCAGAGACATCAGGTAGGCCCGAGGGGGGTCTATCTAGATCAGGGGTGTCAAACTCAAATCACATAAGAGGCCAAAATCTAAAACACATGCTATGTCGTGGGCCGGATTTTTTTAAAGATACTTACCCCCTCCTTTGCTGACGCACAGTGTGGACCCCAGCGCCGGTGGTGGCTCTAACGTGAACAGGACTTCTGTGAGCGTCTGATCAATCATTGCCGCTGGCACCAAAACCCACACTGTGCGCCAGCAAAAGAGGGGGTTAATCTTAGTAGAAGTATAGGGATACAACCTCTCCAACCCCACACCAGCTACAAAATAAATAAAAAAAAGACTTTTCCTCTCTTTTAGGTCCAAGTTCACGCTTGCTGTCTAATACCAGCTCTGGCAGGATACACATTTCAAATTTGACATATTGTAATCACAAAATAGAAAATAAAATTATTTTTTCTACCTTTTGTTGTCTGGCCATTTTGCTTCTGATTTTGTCTATCTTCTAATTCTCTTTCCAGTGTCTGCTGTCCTTTTTTTTCCTCCTCTCTTGCTCCAGTCTCCATCTCCAACATATTGATTTTTTTCCTTTTCAACTTTTCTCCTTTTTACATTTCTGCCTCTGTCCACTCAAATCTTGCCCTCTTTCTCATCCTTTTCAAATTTTCAGCTACCTATCAATTTTCCATCTTCTCTTATTCTGTAGCTCTCCCATTTCCCATCTCAGTCCCTTCCCAGCCTCCTATTTCCTTCTATCTCTCCTCCTCTCTCCTCTTGGTCCAATATTTTGCTCCCTCTCTTTTCTGCTGTTCTTCTTCCCCCCCCCCTTGATGCTGAACAATGAGATGGAAGGGGGGGGGGGGAAAGAGAGATGCTGCATCTCTCTATCCCTTCTACCCCTAAGCCTAACATTTTTCCCTCCCTTCCATCTCCAGATTCAACTTCTCTCCCTTTCTCTTCCCTAGTGCCCCCCATCCCATCTCTCCCTATGTCTGCCTGCCTCCCTCCCTCCTCCCAGGTCCACCATTTCTCCCTTTCTCTTCCCAACGGTTCTCCTTTCAAGTATCTTTTTCCCTCTTCCTCCACACTACCCCAGGTCCAACCTCTCTTCCCTCATCTCACTCTCCTCACAGCCCAGCTTGCCTTTCCCTCCAGCGCCGGTCCCTCTCTCTTTACAGCTCAGCATGCCTTTCCCTCCAGTGCTGGTCCCTCTCTCCTCACAGCCCGGCGTGTCTTTCCCTCCGGCGTCGGTCCGATGTCACCACCAAACCGAGGAATCTGCCAGCCTCAGTGATTCAGGAATGTTGTACATAGCTCCTCCTCCTGCTTTTTGCCTGCCGCGGTCTGTCTCCAATGACGCACAACTTCCTGTTTCTGCCCGGGTGGATCGCAGCGGATGAAAGGCAGGAGGGGGAGCCATAAACAACATTGCCAAATCAAAGTCAAAGCCAGCAGACTTTCCAGCATGACAGTGACGTCAGATTGGCACGGGAGGGAGGACACGCTGGACTCTGAGAAGGGGAAGTTCGAGAGCATTGCTGCGGGCCAGATAAAAAGGCCAGGCGGGCTGGATTCATCTCGCAGGCCTTGTGTTTGACACATGTGATCTAGATGGTGAGGGAAGCATTCTGGGGAGTGGGGGAACCCTGATTAGAAACATAGAAAGATGACGGCAGAAAAGGGCTATAGCCCATCAAGTCTGCCCACTCTTCTGACCCACCCCATTAAAATGACCTATTTCCTTAACTCTACCCTCGTAGGAATCCCACGTGTATGTCCCATTTATTCTTAAAGTCAAGCACGCTGGTGGCCTTGATCACCTGCATTGGAAGCTTGTTCCAGTGATCTACTACCCTTTCTGTGAAGAAATACTTCCTGGTGTCACCATTAAATTTCCCTCCTCTGAGTTTGAGCAGTTGCCCCCTTGTGACCGAGGGTCCTTTGGGAAAGAATATGTCCTCGACACGTCCTGTGATGTATTTAAATGTCTCAATCATGTCCCCCCTTTCCCTGCATTTCTCTAGAGTGTAGAGCTGCAATTTGTTTAGTCTTTCTTCGTACGAGAGACCCTTAAGCCCGGAGATCATCCTAGTGGCCATCCGATAAACCGACTCAACTCTAAGCACATCTTTATGGTAATGTGGCCTCCAGAATTGCACACAGTATTCCAGATGAGGTCTCACCATGGTTCTGTATAGTGGCATTATGACTTCAGGTTTGCGGCTGATGAAGCTTCTACTGATACATCCCATCATTTGCCTTGCCTTGGATGAGGCCTTTGTTGAGGATACGTTGAAACCGACAGCTCAGTGTGTGGCGTCAGCTAAGAAAGCAAATAGAATGTAGGAATTATCGGGAAAGATGAAAATGTTATAATGCCTTTGTATCACTCTATGGTACGGTTGAACCTCGTATACTGTGTGATGGAGGGGGGAGGGGGCCTTTGAGGAATTGGTAGAGAGTTTAGAAACAAGAATTGCCATACTGGGACAGATCAAACTCAGGTCCCAAGTACCTAGCCAGATCCCAAGTAGTAAAAAAACAAACAAACCAAAAACAACATTTTATGCTGCTTAACCTACGAATAAGCAATGGATTTCCCCAAGCCATCTCAACAATGGCCTATGGACTTCTTGCTAAGCTAACTGATTTTACCACATTCTCAGGCAATGAATTACAGAGTTTAATTACACGCTGTGTAAAGAAATATTTTCTCCGATCTGTTTTAAATCTACTATTTAGTAGCTTCATTGCATGCCCCCTAGTCCTAGTATTTATGGAAAGAGTAAACAAGCAGTTCACATCTACCTTTTTCACTCCACTCAGTATTTTGTAGCTGTAAACCTGTCATATTATCCTGAGCTGTCTCTTCTCCAAGCTGAAGAGCACTAGCCACTTTAGCCTTTCCTCATAGGGAAGTTGGCCCATTCCTTTTATCATTTTTGTCACCCTTCTCTGTACCTTTTCTAATTCTGCTATATCTTTTTTTGAGATATGGCAACCAGAATTTCACACAGTATACGAGGTTCGACCGTACCATAGAGTGATACAAAGGCATTATAACATTTTCATCTTTCCCGATAATTCCTACATTCTATTTGCTTTCTTAGCTGACGCCACACACTGAGCTGTCGATTTCAACGTATCCTCAACAATGACACTTGGATCTTTTTCCTGGGCAGTGACTCCTAATGTGGACCCTGCATCACATTGCTATAGCTTGGATTCCTCCTTCCCAAATGAGTCATCTGCCATTTTGAAGCCCAGTCTCCCAAGGTCCTCTTGCAATTTTTCACAATCCTCTTGTGATTTAACAATTTTGAACAAGTTTGAGTCATCATCAAATTTAATTATCTCATTAGTTATTTCCATTTCTAGATCAATGATAGATATGTTTAAAAAATGCAGCGGTTCCACCATAGACCCCATTGAGAATATTGACCATTTAAACCTACTCTCTGTTTTCTGTCTTTCAACCAGTTCTTAATCCATAATAGGACATTACTTCCTATCACATGACTCTCTAATTATCACAGAAGTCTCATGAGGTACTTTGTCAAATGCCTTTTGAGAATCCAAATGCATGATATCAACCAGCTCACCTTTATCCACATATTCATTCATTCATATTTATCCATATATTCATTCAAAGAAATGCAGTAGATTGGTGAGGCAAGATTTCCCTCTACTAATTCCATGCTGGCTTTCTCTCATTAATCCATGCTTACTTATATGTTCTGTCATTTTGTTCTTTATGGTAGTCTCTACCATTTTGCCCGGCATTGACCTCAGACTCACCGGTCTATAACTTCCCGATCACCTCTGGAATCCTCTTTAAAAATCTGCATCATGTTGGCCACCCTCCAGTCTTCCAGTACTTAACAGCAGCCCTACAAGTTCATTTTTCAATTCTATCAGCACTCTTGGATGTATACCGTCCGGTTCAGGTGATTTGCTACTGTTTAATTTGTCAAACTCGACCCATTACATCAAGTTTCAAGTTTATTAAAATTTTGATTAAACGCAAATCAAGATTTCTAAGAGTTTTACAAGTTATATTAAAAAGAGGGCGATGAAATTGACAAATATTCACTTAACAACACTTGACTGGCAAAAACATTAGGAAAGTTGGGAGAACTACAAATTAAAAGTAAAGAGAACAAAAAAGATAAACCACAAAAGGGAAAGGAAGCAGTCAGGATTATCGAGCAACTCTGGCTATGTTCGAGATCTATTTAGAAGTCATATGTATCCAGGAAAAGGTAAGTCTTTAAATTTCCTTTAAATTTGGCTAAGTTTTTCTCCGACCTGATATATAGAGGTAAGGAGTTCCATATCATAGGAGCTGTAACTGCGAAGGAAGTAGCCCGACGTAAGCCAATAATTTTCAATGATGTATATGGAGAAGGTACTGCAAGGAGGACCTTAGGACTCGTGTCAGTTCATGCGGGATAAGAAGTTTATGAATAAAGGCCGGCTCTTTAGTGTATAGAGATTTAAAGGAGAGAAGTGCTATTTTATAAATGATACGGTGTGGAATTGGTAGCCAGTGATCAGATTTTAGCAGAGGAGTGACATGGTCAAATTTGTTTGAGTTTCTCTGATTCATCAGAATTGAATACCATTTCTGGCACTGGTAACTTCCCCACATCTTCTTCGGTGAAGACCAAGGCAAATAATTCATTTAATCTCTCCACTATGGCCTTGTCTTCCCTGAGAGCCTCTTTTATTTCTCAGATTCCAGTTACACATTCTTCAATAAATTGCAGCCACCACCTCATAACTGGCTTTAGTTTTCAAAGTCCAGAGAAGGCACATCTTTTAACTGTGGTACTGCACTAACCAATGATTCAGTAGTGACAATTGCAGGGGAAACATAGGAAACTTGAGCCCATGGGACCAAAATAAGAGTCACTACCTGAAACTGAAAACCTACATATAATCCCAGCCTTGAAGCAGAAGCCTGTGAGAATGTGTGTTCTGGACAGTAAATAACAGTATGGCTACTAGTCTCCTGCGGCTTAACACACAGGAAATACTGTGGATTGCTTGCATCTCAGGCAGCTGGAAGGAGAGAGGGAGAGAGAGATGCATCAAGTTTTATTCATCAAGGGCAAATTGCAATAGAGGCAAACTTTCACCTACATGACTGAACTACCGAGCTGATGCAACGTGCATGAATCTTGAAAAATAATCACATTTCCGGCACTGTGGCGGAACTGCTGGAGAAATGGTCATACACAGTGCCCTACAAAGATGATGTAAACTTTTTGGGGCTAAGATCAGGGACTTTCCTAAACCTTCCAGAACACTGTATTGCAAAATAGTGAGACTGGCAAAGCCTTCCCCATATTACAAAAGCAAGGCTGTACATTAGGACTTCAACTAGTGTGACATCAAACTTGAAGGATGTCATCTACAGTGATCTTGATCTCATAAACTGCCTGCCTCCAGCTGTATGCCACTTCTCCAGGAGATCTCGTTACCAAAAGGTAAACCATCTCTGTTATTACTAAGGGATAGTATTTGCTGCCTATCTTTGGGCTTAGCGAGGACTGGTGTGTTTTCTTCTAACAACTTGATAGATAAGAATATGTGCCTTTTATTCTCCCAAGTTTTAGAATCCTGTATATAATTCTGAGTCACTCATGTATTTACACTAAACTGTATTGTAAATAAAAGATTCTATTTTTATAATACACAGCCTGGATCATTGCTTATTAGGACTGGGCTGTGCAGAGTTAGAACTTAGATCTGGGGAACGTAGTCCAGAGTCCTACATATAGCACAGTTACTTACTGTAACAGGTGTTATCCAGGGACAGCAGACATATATTCTCACATGTGGGTGACGTCATCTACGGAGCCCCGATGCGGACAGCTTTTTCAAGCAAACTTGATTGAAGATTTAAGTTTGCTCTGCTGCTCCACGCATGCGTGCCTTCCTGCATCCCCTCCTCGTGGTCTCCAGTTCACCTAACCAGCAAAGAAGCCAACCTCGGGGAGGCGGGCGGGTTGTGAGAATATATGCCTGCTGTCCCTGGATAACACCTGTTACGGTAAGTAACTGTGCTTTATCCCAGGACAAGCAGGCATGATATTCTCACATGTGGGTGACCTCCAAGCTAACTGAAAAGGGGTGGAGGGAAGTTGGCAATTTAAGCAAATAGATTACGCAATACCGATTGGCCGAACTGGCCATCGCTCCTGGACAATGTATCCAGGCAGTAGTGGGAGGTGAAAGTATGAACCGAAGACCATGTGGCAGCCTTGCAGATTTCCTCAATGGGTGTGGACTGGAGGAAGGCTACGGAGGCTGCCATCGCTCGGACTTTATGTCCCGTTACTCGACCATGCAGCGCGAGACGAGCCTGAGCGTAGCAAAAAGAAATACAAGCAGCTAACCAGTTGGACAAGGTGCGCTTGGAAACTGGGTGGCCCAACCGATTAGGGTCGAAGGACAAAAACAATTGTGGAACCGTCCGATGAGACTGGGTGCGTTGTAGGTAAAAGGCCAACGCTCTCTTACAGTCAAGCGTGTGGAGCGCCACCTATCCGGGGTGAGAGTGGGGCTTGGGAAAAAACACTGGCAAAACAATGGACTGGTTGAGATGAAAATCAGAGACCATTTTAGGCAAGAACTTAGGATGAGTGCGGAGGACCACCTTGTCATGATGGAATACAGTGAAAGGCGGGTCCGCCACCAGAGCCTGTAGCTCACTAACCCGCCGAGTGGAAGTGAGTGCGAGCAGGAAAATCACCTTCCAAGTTAGAAATTTCAGATGGCATTTGTCTAACGGCTCAAATGGAGGTTTCATGAGTTGAGCCAGAACTACATTAAGGTCCCAAACCACCGGGGGAGGTTTGAGAGGGGGGTGGACATTCAAGAGGCCCTTCATGAAACGAGAAACTAAGGGATGGAGTGAAAGGGCTTTCCCTTCCAGGGGCTGATGAAAGGCAGCAATCGCACTAAGATGTACTCGGATGGAGTTGGTCTTCAGGCCGGAGTGAGATAGATGAAGCAAATACTCCAGGACCAAAGAGATGGGGACCGACACCGGGTCCTGGCTGTGTGAGGAGCACCAGGACGAGAATCTGGTCCACTTTTGGGAATAGCAGGTTCTAGTCGAGGCCTTCCTTGAGGCTTCCAATATCTCCTTGACTGATTGCGACACAGGGAGAGAAGTCAGGGGGAGAGAAACCAAGCATTCAGATGAAGAGATTGAAGATTGGGATGTAACAACGAACCCTGGCTCTGCGATAGCAGAGAGGGAAACAGAGGCAGAGGCAGCGGATCTCTGGTACTGAGTTGAAGTAGGAGGGAGAACCAAGGCTGGCGTGGCCACCGAGGGGCGATCAAGATCAGCATGGCTCGTACCGATTTGAGATGGACCAGCGTCCGAAGAATCAGAGGAAAAGGCGTGAAAGCGTACAGAATCCTTCCCTCCCAATCTAGGAGGAAGGCGTCGGCCTCGAGGCGGTCCGGGGAGTTCATCCGGGAGCAGAAGTGAGGGAGTTTGTGATTGAGGGGGGAGGCGAACAGATCTATCTGCGGAGTCCCCCACTTTTCGAACACCTGTCGCAAGGTTTGAGAGTGCAGTGATCACTCGTGTGGCTGGAGGAGGCAGCTGAGTCTGTCCGCCAGACAGTTCCGTTCTCCTTGTATGTACACCGCTCGAAGGAAGATGTTGTTGGAGATCGCCCACTTCCAGAGGCGCAGGGCTTCCCGACAGAGGGACCAAGACCCCGTACCCCCTTGCTTGTTTACGTAGTACATTGCCACCTGATTGTCGGTTCGGACGAGAACCACCCGGTCGTGGAGCAGATGTTGAAAAGCCACAGCGGCGAGATAGATGGCCCGAAGTTCCAGCACGTTGATGTGTCAGCGGCGGCCCTCTGTTGACCACATCCCCTGAGTGCGTAGGCCATCCAGGTGAGCTCCCCAAGCGTACTCTGACGAGTCCGTGGTGAGTACCTTGCTGTGTGGAGGGGCGAGAAAAAGCAAACCTTTGGAAAGATTTGAAGAGTCGGCCCACCAGCGGAGCGATCGTTGCAAGGAAGGAGTCACTGTCACGGGACGGTCGATTGGGTCCCGGTCCTGACGTCATTGAGAGGCCAGGGTCCATTGAGGGATCCTCAGGTGGAGACGAGCGAAGGGTATGACGTGGACGGTAGAGGCCATGTGGCCCAGAAGAGTCATCATCTGCCGGGCTGATACCCAAGTCAGCCCCGAAATCCTTCGACTCAGACTTACTAACGCCTCTTGACGAGGAGGGGGGGAGGAAGGAGCGGAGGCGAACCGTATCTAGCACGGTCCCGATGAACTGTAAGGACTGAGAGGGGCGCAGCTGGGATTTTGGGAAGTTTACCTCGAACCCCAGACCCTGAAGGTAAATAATAGTTTGTCGGGTCGCTGAGATAACCCCCTCCCTGGACGGGGCTTTGATCAGCCAGTCGTCCAGGTAGGGGAATACCTGGAAACCCTGAGAGCGTAAGGCAGCTGCGACCACCACGAGGTACTTTGTGAAGACCGGAGGTGATGATGCCAGGCCGAAGGGGAGGACTCGGTATTGTAGGTGCAGGTCCCCCACCTGAAAGCGCAGGAACTTGCGGTGAGCGGGGTGCACTGGAACATGTGTGTAGGCTTCCTTCAGATCGAGGGAGCAGAGCCAATCGCCCTCATCGATCAGGGGATAGAGAATCGGTAGGGAAAGCATCTGGAACTTTTCCCGCACCAGAAATTTGTTGAGTCGTCTCAAGTCTAGAATTGGGCGCAGGTCTCCCATCTTCTTCGGTACCAGGAAGTAACGGGAGTAGAACCCTTTCCCCTGTTGGTCGGGGGGAACCACCTCCACTGCCCGTAGGCGAAGCAGGTCTCGAGCTTCTGAGAGAAGGAGGGGCAGCTGATTTCGGTTGGGAGGGCACACCTTTGGAGGGCTGTCTGGAGGAAGTACCCGAAAGTTGAGAGTAACCTGATGAGATCACGCCAAGGACCCATGCGTCCGACGTGACTTGTTCCCAGCGAGGGTAATAGGCTCTGAGGTGACCCCCAATGGGTAGGAGGCCCGGTACTGTGGCGGAGGGGGCCAGCCCCCAACCGCATATCCCGTCAAAAGAACGGGGATGGTTTGGCAGTCGCAGGCGGCTGGGACTTGGGCGGAACCCGATGGTGAGCTTGCCGCTCGCACCGGGTGCACTTTTTAAAGCCGGTCAAAGGCCGGGACATAGAAATCGAAACTGGCCGCTGCTCGAGTAGCCACGCGGCCGCTGGGACCCGGAAGCCTCCGGGTCGATCAAAACGTAGCAGGAACAGTAATTAACAAGAAAAAAACGCGCATAGCGACTTGATCGAGAAAAACAAGAAAAAATCGCGGTGCTAGAAGGCAGTTGGGGCAGAGCCTAAAAAAACACGACTTCTAGGCTCAGCGGAAAAATTTGAACTGGAGACCACGAGGAGGGGATGCGCCCTCTAGTGGAGCAGGAAGGCACGCATGCGTGGAGCAGCAGAGCAAACTTAAATCTTCAATCAAGTTTGCTTGAAAAAGCTGTCCGCATCGGGGCTCCGTAGATGACGTCACCCACATGTGAGAATATCATGTCTGCTTGTCCTGGGATAAAACACCATATACATTTTCTGTTCCCCATGCACTGGTTCCTTGCGACCAGGAACTCTGTGAGTAACCCCTGCACAAGTGATCCCTTAACAATTCGCTTACAAGCCTAAATCTGGTTCTGGGGTTAAATATCCTCTGGGCAGGAAAACCACATCAAGCAAAATTCACAGATTATTTGAAAAACCAGCCTGCAGAGCCACAAGAACAGACCATCCTCTAAGATATGTGCATTATGTTTTTCAATCGTTTTAACAACTTATGATAAATTTGTAAGCACTAGTGTGATGGCCATACAACAGTAGATCAGTATGTATATGTATATATATACATATTCATATTTATATATATATATATATAAAATAAGGGACACAAAAGTGTTATGATGGTCCCGTTAGGATCTCAGTGTGGCTCGCATGCAAGAGATAAGACTTTTTATATAATTACTAGATAATTATAAATATTTATAAATCTTTTTAAGAATTTAAGTTCATAGTGAATATTTATATAGAAGCTGGTATTCATTGCATTGTTTATGTAACAGTAAAACAAGTTTGGGTTAAGTGCTTCCTCTCTGCATCACTGTGGCGGTAACATGTGTCCACCTCAGGCATTCTCTGGAGCCAGAGTTGAAGAAGAGGTAGAGAGCTGTCACTCTAAGGCTCTGAAGTGACAAAACGACTGCCTCTCCTATGCTTTACTCATACTCCGGGACCCTGAGAACCTGAAGAATCAGCCACCTCATTTAACAAAAGATTATTCTGAAGTCCGGCATGAGAGCTGTGCTAGATAATGATCTCAAAGCTCCCTTGTAGTTTGCTACTCCATTTGGTGCATTCTGAAGGTGCTTCCATCCGCATCCCACAGGGAATAATACTGTGCAGGGCTGTGGAGTTGGTGCAGCAAACCTGAGATACAGGTAGATGGATGACAAATATCTATCTATCTAAATGATAAATTTACCATATATTCTGTTGTAAGATTTTATTGTAAAGCTGAAGTTTGAGTTGGTACATTTTTATCAACTCTGAATTCATAGTGCTGATAATGTACCTTGCTGAGCCACCACTATTTGGAAAAACCTTCCTCACGTGCATCTTATCCAGTGCCATGAGCTGCCTTAGCCAATCCTTCCTGCACCACTTCTGGCACAATTTGCATTGGAGGGAGGGGAGCAAGACAGAGTGGAGAATGAACTTCTTCATGCTGCTTCTGAAAACCAAACTCCCCCTTTTAAATGTTGTTCCAAAAGTAGAACTCTTTGTTGAAGGGGCCACTGATAGCATCACCACTAATGCTGTATCTCCCAAGGCAAGGAAAGCAAAGAGTGAGTGGCTAACAGAGCTTTCTCCTGCTGCTATCTCTCACTGCCACAGCTGAATCCCAGGATCCCCTTCTACCTTGAAACTTAAAAAAAAAAGGAGAAATGTATGACGTTCACTTAAGACAACTGGAGGGGAGGAAGCCAAGGATCAAACCCCTATAAGGTCAGCCTGGATTGGAGAGGCACACTGACTCCTCCAGATTTTACCCAAAAGTGCAACCATCCCTAGGAAGAGCATGAACAATCTACAGACTGCAAATTCTCAACTGGGTGATTAAGTCTCCAGCTGAACCCAAGATCTGTCACCAGCCCAGTCCTTTCTGCTACATGGAATGCCTTTCACCATCTGCTGGAGTCACAGAATACTGATGAGCAAGTGCCTGCATATTGCCTTTTATCAAGCACAGACCACCACTCTTATGTGTTTCCATCATTTGTTCTGAACTGGTCTGGTGGACAAAGGATAAACACTTTCTCCTACTATGATCACATGCATTTTACAATTTACTGATGAGGCAGAACATGCTTGTGCTGTTATATGATGCCCAATGGGTTGATTACTAGAAATATTTTTTTTTGTTCAGAGGGCAATTAAAGCCCTACTTTGGATACAATGTAGTTTTATTCCCCCCCCACCTTTCCTTATTTTTTATTGTCCACCCTGCACATTTCAGAGGTGGGATTTAAGTTAGGAGCGAAACAGCATATAGTTTTCAATCATCAAAACTATACATGTATATTGACAGAAAAAAATAAAAGAATACACCTGCACACAATCAAGTATGTTGGGCATTTTTCCTTAAGCAATAATAATAAAAAAACTACTTATGTGGTTTTGCTTTGATTACTTTGGCATGGAGTTTATCACACACCATGTAGTTTGAATATTTACTCTTCAGTTAGTATATTAGATTGCTTTATATTATTACCCCCTGAGCCAGCTGATATGTTTGGCAGTATTTCCACATTTCCTTCAACACCTCTTCAACAACACCTTCATCTGGAACCTCCCCATGAAATTCAATTCCCATGAGGTTTCCCATTCTGTGCAGAAGACCAGGAACCTGTTGTAGCTGCTCCCGAGCATGTTCCACACGAAATGTCCAGGCATGATCAATCAGGAAAATGCTTTACAAATAAACACAAAAAAAGAAATATAATTCAGCAAGGCCTGTGCAATAGAAATACTTTGTTTTTATTGATTTTAAAACATACACAAAATCAAACCAAAATGCAACAACAAAAGAAACCTGTTGATCGTCTTATATTCCAGCCAAGAGCAGGGGATGGGGAGTCCAGACTGGAAGAATATAAATTCTTGCTTATAGTGGGCCTCTGTATAAGCTTTGGCCCATTGAAAGTGTGTGCAAAACAGAATTCAATGATGGGTCTGTGATATTCCATGGGATCTTGGAGTATTTTATTTAACCAACCTAGTATAGATATTAAGGGCTCATAATCAAAACCTTAAAATGTCTTAAAAAAAACAAACTGCCCAAGTCGGCACTTGAACATTCTAATAGACAGGATGTCCAAGCACCAATAATCAAACCAACTTTCTGGATGTGTAGTGAGACTTCTTATGCCTCTGAAAGCCGCAGCGCGCCCAGAGCTGAAAGGGGCATATCTGGAGGAGTGGTCAGGGCAGTAATCTACCAGCCTTGTTTACTTCAGAATAGCATCTTGCACTTTGTTTAAAAAGTAATAGCAGACACTACATTAGAGAGAAGGTCATTATGTTAGAGTTTAAGCTTCTGTAGTTTTTGGAATATCTGCTGATCAAATTTGGAGTATAGTAGGGATTCCATTGATTTAATTTCCTTCTCTAGTTGATCCATCTTGAAATATAAATGTACTTACCCTGGTAAGCTCTTTTCCAGTAGATAGGTGAAACATTCTAGACAATATGGTAAAATTATGTTCTTACCTGTTAATTTTCTTTCCTTTAGAAGCAGCAGATGAATCCAGAGACCAATGGGATAGCTCACATCTACCAGCAGGTGGAGATAGAGAAACTGATTAACAGGTGTACTTATTTGCTGGCACTCCTCCTGTCTCATCAGTATAGCTCCTTGCCCAAGCACATTTAACCATCAATAGGTATAGCATGTAAAAAACTTCTTTCCCAGAACACATCGCGAACAGCAATGATACAGAATACAATCATTAACAACACCCAATCACTAAAAGTCGCACACGAAAAAAACCGACAACCAAATACCAGAAAGGGTGGGGCTCTGGATTCATCTGCTGCTTCTAAAGGAAAGAAAATTAACAGGTAAGAACATAATTTTACCTTCCTTAGCAAAGCAGCAGATGAATCCAGAGACCAATGGGATGTAGCAAAGCAATCCTTAATCTGGGTGGGAAGCAAACGCCGCCTTCGCAACGACCGAAGCATCAAAAAACCCCTATCGCATGTGCCTGCACATCCATGCAGAGACGCGGAGAGAAGGTACTCTCGGAAGACCAGTTAGCCGTGAGACAAATCTCCTCCAAGGCAAAAACCCTCTGGGCCGAGCCCAAGAAGCAGCCATCGCTCCAGCGGAATGGTCATGAAGTTCAATCGCCACCCGCTCCCCCGCCAGTAGGCAAACATAAAGAATGTCCTCCTGGACCTAATGAGCGAAGTAGGCATCGGACACCGCCATACGCCTGAGGCGTCCCTTGAAGAATATCAAAAGGAGATATAAACAACTAACAGTTGATAGAACCGAGCTCGCGGAGAACTCGACATACGTATCAAAAATTGCAGTGAATAAAAGCACTGCTCCCAATATCCCCTCCCAGGAAGAAGGAAGGAAAAAGCGAGCCTGACGGAAAAGAAAGGATGACACCCTCCTAGAAAGAAATAGTGGTACCAGCCGAACTGATACCCCATATTTTGGAAATCAGAAATAGGAATACCCGTTGAACAAGGTCTGCCACATAGAAGATTGCAGAGCTGAAGCCATGGCCACAAGAACACCCTGTTCAACGGCACCGCCCTTTGGAATCCCCAAAAGACAAGGAGGAAATAAAGCCTTCGGTAAACTGCGAAGAAATACGTGAGGAATGTACTCCAAATCGTGCTCTCCATGAGGTGCCTGAACATCCCGCACTCTGTTTAGGGACTGAACTATATAAAGCTGAGAAGGAAATGAAGAGCAATCTACCCAGTCCTTGTAACAAGCTAAGAAAGGCTCCAGAAGCTGAAGGGAATTGAACGCTAAGCCCTTGGCAATACACTTGTGTCAAAAAAGGAACTCTGGAGTGGTTCAAACGTGAAGAAGCGCCCAAGAAAGGAAAAAACCCTCCAACAGGAAGCAGAAGCCACAGGAGATGTCCGTAGCACCTGGATAAGAGAAGAAACAACCATCTTCGCATAACCCGTACACGTCAGCCAAGCTTAACCAAAAAACTAGGTTGTAATACTAAAGTAGTACAAATATCCATGTGGATCGGACCCTAGGCGGGCAAAGCCGGAGACGCCAGGAAACTTCCTAGTCCAGCTGTCGAAAGACTCATCAAATCCGCATCGTAACGATGGTGCCGCCAATCCAGAGAGTCTACAAATACTGTGCCCAGAAAGCGAGCTCGAAATGGCGAAACCAAGCCAACATCAGCCAGCGGAAAACACTGAAAAAGAGGAGGCAGAGGCGAGAAAGGAGCCATGCAGCCACCCCCTCTAACTCCCACTCCCTGGGCCTGCTGAAGAAGCTAGGAAGCTTAGAATTGAGAGACGAGGCCATGAGGTCTAGGTCAAGGAGAACTCACTTCCATACAAATAGCCGGAACGCCTGAGTTAAAACTCACAATATCCAGAATGGAGAAGATCTCACTATGACTAACCTGTACACTTGCTAGAGCGTACACAGTGCAGTACACCATCACATACAAAACATGAGCCATGCTCAGATTACACGGAGAGAAGCCTAAAGAAACCCATTTCCTGACCCGGAAAATGAGCTGCCAACTGAAGAGTCAGATGAGGGTCCACCCAGGAAGTAGGACCCTGACGTAACCCGCTATGGAGTATCTCACCTACAGCCCAGGCTGTCGAGAAAAACCACCATCACAATACTGACTAAAAGGAGCTTCAGCGGAATACCGGAAGAATGGCCGAAGCCCCAGAAAGGTAGCCTGACCATGCTCCAGAGCAGAATACTAAACAAGTATCGAGTCGCCTCTCAAGACCAGACTGGTGGATCTGAGGATGGCGGACACTGAGCCCCCCCAAACCCGCCAGGTCGGAATGTCTGGGGACCAGAAGCCAGTCCAGCAAAGACCGAGGCATGCATATGAAAAGAAAAAATCACACTGAGCAATGCTTGAGAACCATACCAAATAACGGGAGCTCCGAGATACCGGGAACCACTGGAATAAAAGCGACTGCTGGAGCAGTATAACGGGAAAGCAATCCGAAGTTTCCAGAGGCGTCAGTAACCTGGCTCCCAGAACCTGTACCGAAACCCATACCTTTGGTCACGGATATCGAAGATGAAAACAAACCTGAGACTGGGCCCCATCACCCTAGTCCGTGGGAAGAAACACATGTCTTTCCTATATGAATACCAACAACTTCCTGATAAACCCAAAATTATCACCGGAGAAAAGAGTGCTGCGTAAATTCGACGATTCACGGCCCAAAGCACTGAGGCACAGAAACAACCCGTTTTGTGCCAGTCAAAGGGCCCGACTGGAAGACGGCCGAATTAAGCATGCCGTCCAAAAGGAAGTAAGCGAATCGCCCGGCAGTGCTGGCAGTGCCACAACGGTACCACTGCCCATCTTTGCAAAAAGGATAGAAAAGCCTGGGGGAGGCGAAATGTCCTATGCCAAAACCAAAAGCACAGCTCCAAGAGAGGCAAGCCAACCTAGTTCTGAGGGAAAATTCAATACACAGGGAAAATGTAACACATAGTGAAACACAAAGCATTGAGCCTCCAAGAACGAACCGGAAACCTGAGGAAGATGCAAAGTTGCAAGCATCCCGAAAAACAAACATCCACAGCCCCCTGAGCAAACATTATAGTGTCATCCCCCTCCAGAAAAAGCCTGAAGAGACTCAGGAAGAAGCTAAGAGCCCCTCAGAATGCAGTGCAGAAGGTCAGGGAACATCCGGATGAGAACTTGAAGAAGAAGAAAGAAACTCTTCAAGGAAAACTCAAGTTTGACGCAATGCAAAGAGGAGTATATTGGCATCATGAACACAGTACAAACTCACCGTAACGTGAGCGAAATATGTAAGGCCTCCAAAGTGAATACCCACGAGACTCAATCAAGATGCTGCATCCACCGTCCCGTGGAAAACAGCAGACTAACAGTAACAGGTATAGACAAAGCTCCCATCGTTAATGAGAGCTGCCGGGATAATGCCAACAGCAACTGGCTCCTGGTGAGAATGAGCTGAATAGCCCTGTCTGGTCGGGGTGCCATCTAGCATGTGTCATGAGCAGAATCAGGGGCGAGGCAACAGGCATAGAGCGTAGGACACCCTAAGCATGTGGAAGAAGAGGAAGCTGGCCCCTAGCCATCATCAGCCCCATAGACCTTGCGGTGAGATCGGAGGGCTGCCTAGTACGCACCAGGAGTATAAAGCGACCTCCATGTGATAAGCCTTAACAACCAACAGACCTCAGAGACACCCAAACCCCCAGGAAGAAGGGAAGAGCCAACCAGCCCCAAGAGAGACCCCTCACATGGTGAAGAAGGAGTTTTATAGCGCTACCAGACCGATGCAGCGCTGTACAGAGGAAGAAAGATCAATGAAACCTCTAACATACATAGCTCCTCCACCCTTCAGGGACCCTGAGAGAGACAAGAAACGCCCTGTAAGAAACATGGGAACTCTCCGGGCACTTCACTGTGCCTACCGATCACCCACGACATAGAAAAAAAAAAAACTGAGTGTTGGCGGCCACACACAGCAGAAACTTCTACTGTAAGTCCCTAGAGACATACCAGGACCGGCCCAAGAAAACTAGCAGCCTATCAGCAAATGAAGCTAGTGGAATACACACAAACACACAGAAAACTTGAGCACTGCCCCAAGGGTCAAAGCTGCCCTAACAGCCTCAATGGACCGGACCCCGAACCGGATAAGCCCAGGAACATGCTGAAAAGTCAGCAGTATAAAAACGCTCCCCGAACACACAGTGGCATCGCTGCTTTCAGAGGAGACCCAAGCGCGGGAAGCTACGCGCCAAAATCTGTCGGCTCCCAGAACCGCTCTGCAACACAGACCCGGAGCCCCGATATGAAACAGACACCTAGCCATGGCCGAAATATCTGAAAATACACCGTGGGGAGGAAAAGAAACAAAGGCCAGCGCATGAACTCAACAGCATTGGAGAACAAGCATACGCCGTTCGCACTCAGGAAAGACCCGGCTCCCGGACAGTGACCGAAGAACACACCCGGAGCCGATCTCACCTCCCCGCGGCCACACTGGGAGCCGTGCAAATATGGCCCCCCCCCCCCCACTGGCTGCTTGTAACGCTGAGGAGGAACAGCCCTAGAGACTCACAACCACTGCAGCTCTTATTGCCAGGGAAAGAAAGAAGCGTGTGCTTCTACCACGTGGGAAGGCACCGGCTCCCTTAACCAAGCATAGCCCTGCACCGAAGCCACTCCGGAGAAAACCAAACATTTCCCCACAAGAAAACAGCGGCTAACAAAAGAAAAGTACTAGCCAGAAGAACCACTTAACAGTGAAACAACCGAGCTCACCCCAGCACAAAACAGCACTCGCCGGTCAAATACAAGAAGAGTTAAACATATACTCACAACCTTGTAAGGAGAGCCAGTTGCTCAGCACTAGTAGGGCAGAAATACTCTACGGGGAACCACCAGCGTTCATACCGGCACAAAACAGCCCCGCAGTTCCAATACAAAGTGAAATAAACATATACTCACCACCTTGTTAGTAGTGCTGGCAAATGCTTAGTACTAGCAGGGCAAAACATTAGCTGGAAGTCCCTTTTTATTTTTTATTTTTTTAAGGGAAAGAAGAAAAATTAGGGACAAAGGCAGACCCTCTATCATCGGAGGGAGGGTGAGGCAGGGACAAGGGGGGGCCCAAGTGTAACCTCTAAAGCTGGCACTGTTTAGCCGGACACCCCTGTCTCACTGAAGAGAAAAAATCTCAACAGGAGAAACAGAATGGCAGTCTCACTGAAGAGAAAACCTCAACAGGAGGTAATAAAGTTCCAGTCACAGCCAGAATCCAGGAGCTAGTTGAATAGCGACTTCCACCTGCTTGGAGATAGAGAATAGAGAATGACACGGGGAAAAAATCTGTCCCCGTCACCGCCCACCATCCTCTGCACCGCCCCGTCACCGCCATTCCATTCACCGCCCCGTCACCGTCACTGCCATCCCTTTCACCGCCCCGTCACCGCCACTGCCATCCCATTCACCGCCCCGTCACCGTCCCCGCAGCATCCATATAAGCCTTAGTACTCTAATATTTAGCGTATTCCATTCTTATAAATCAAAGTTCCTGCTGCTGAACTAGAACAGTTGGCAGGGCTTTGTTTATAATTTTTTATTAACACAACTAATATACCACCATAATGTTTCCGACAGAGGACAAGTATGCAATAAATGCATTTCGCTGTTTCAATACCAGTGCTCAGCAGAACAACAGACAGCAATATGGACATTCACCTTATGTAGTACTTTTTTAATATATAAAAATAGGCAAAATTAGTTGCTGTTTTATCATTATATTTTCTTGCCATTATAGTATTCTTCATTGATCATTTTTCTTTTTAAATTCAAAACAAATTCAACCTATCTTGTGTCCCAGCATGAATTCATGTTTCACTCAATTGGCTGTTTCAAGGGAATTAACCCTCCAACTTCCATTTGCAAAAATACCCAATGTTGTTCCTTCTATGAGCAATATTTAAATTATGAGGAACAACATTGGGTATTTTTGCTGAATTGTGTGACACCATTTGGGCTGAACATGAAGATTGAAAATGCCTGGTTAGCCCTGGACAGATGATTTGAACAGCCAGGAGCCTGTCCTGGCCATTTAAATCATTTTGAATATCTAGTCCAATGATAACAGAATTAGGGTGATTATAGAAACATAGAACTTTGTTGATCACTAAAAACAGTGGAGACTAAGGGTCTATCAAGCTCAGCATCCTGTCTTTGACACTGGCCAGTCTTGGTCTTTGGAACTGCCCATTGTGTCAGAAGCAATAGGGATTAAGTGACTTGCCTAGGGTCACAAGGAGTGTAGTGTAGCTCTAACCACTGGATTTAGAAGTTGGCTTCTTTTGGGATCTTTAACTCATCATCGCTAGGACTCGAATCTGAGTCCGTGGCACCTAACATAGAATGGAATTAGTATGGCAAAGTAATGAAGAATGGTCCAGCAGCCCCCACCCTCCCTCCACCTCACCTTATATTCGTTCCGAGTTTGCCGGCTTCCTTTTTCCCTAGCCGCACGCGTTCAAAAAGCCGTGCATTTAGCCAGCTCCCTCCCTCCACCTCACCTTAAATTTCGAGTTTTCCGGCTTCCTTTTTTCCGAGTCGCACGTGTTCAAAAATCCGTGCACGCGCGGCTGCGCGAGTCAATCAAACTTCTCCTCTCCTGCAACTTCCTGTTTCCGGTTGCGTCAGAGGAGAAGATTGATTGACTCGCGCAGCCGCGCGTGCACGGATTTTTGAACATGTGCGGCTCGGAAAAAAGGAAGCCGGAAAACTCGAAATTTAAGGTGAGGTGGAGGGAGGGAACTGGCTAAATGCTACGGGCGGGCGGGCGGTGGCTGCGGGGACCGCGCGATCCTTGATACCTCACTGCGGAGACAAGACCATTCACCGCCCCGCGGGCGGTGAATGGCCTTGTCCCCGTCGCCGCAGCGACTGCTAGTTTTCTTCCCCGTTTTCGGCGGGTGACCCGCGGCTAAAATGCGGTGGCCGCGGGTAAACCGCCACCGTGTCATTCTCTAATAGAGAATACTGATGAGACAGGAGGAGTGCCAGCAAATAAGTACACCTGTTAATCAGTTTCTCTATCTCCACCTGCTGGTAGATGTGAGCTATCCCATTGGTCTCTGGATTCATCTGCTGCTTTGCTAAGGAAGGTTATTTCCCCTTACTTGCATGCTGCAGAAGGCATCCACTCCAGATTTTTCACTCTGCCTCCAGTGTACTTCACAGACCAATTTAGCGCCCTCTACAGTCAGTATCCAAGTACCGAGAGCAGTGTTGCCTGTTGGGCGGTTAATTTTTAAACCCAATAGCAGAAAATAAAGGGCTTGGGTGGGTGGTGGGTTTTCTGGGCTCTTTTTTGGTGAAACTGGGCTAGTTTTGGGTAGGTTTTGCTACCCGTATATCAGTTCTCCTCTCTACACTGCAGCGCTGACAAACTTCCCGATTTTCTTTCATTGGTTCTGCTGCAGTACAACAGGCCCAATCAC
This sequence comes from Geotrypetes seraphini, assembly GCF_902459505.1. Classification (NCBI taxonomy): domain Eukaryota; kingdom Metazoa; phylum Chordata; class Amphibia; order Gymnophiona; family Dermophiidae; genus Geotrypetes; species Geotrypetes seraphini. Next base: position 63,823,250 of record NC_047090.1, on the reverse strand, counting down.
AAATGACCTCAGGGACTCTTGAGGTCGTTTGTGATTGGTCCATGGTACTCCAGCCAATGAAAATTCTGTGGTTTTTTTCTTGTGGAATGAATTACTATTGAGTTTTTTGTGGTGCTGCACCTCTCAGCCCAGCTCCCACACAGCTTGAGATTGTGCATGTTACAAGTTTCTACTTCCTGCTGAGAGATCATTCTATACATCCAACACTGCTCTCATGCACTCTCTCAATGCCTGCCTTCTTGGACTGAATTAGCACAGGTTTGAACCCAGGTGGAGAAGCATTGTTTGTTTTGAGGGGACTGTAAGACAAACTGGAATCTTTAAGGCAGGTGGGAACTTGCACTTGAATTTTTCTTGCTCTTTGGAAGAGCCTGAAAAGTGCCTTTTGACTTGCTAGCTTTGAGTCTGGGGTGGGAAGTGTAAGTAGGGATAGGAGAGGGAAGCCTGGGTGGGAAGGGGAAAGAGATCATAGGTTGTCAGAAGGGAGAGGATGAGAAATTGATGTGAATGAAGAGAAAAGTGAGTGCAAATTAAGACCATATATCTTATCCATCCATATCCCTTAGAGATGCTCTGCAGTTGTCCTAAGCTTTCTTGAATTCAGGTAACGCAGAGGCTTCGTCTTCAGAACTCTTTCCATGAGAAGTATTTCCTCAGGTTACTCATGAATCTATCCCCTTTCACCTTAATCCATAGCTTGCTTTCAGTTGAGACTCTCCTCTTGTGGAGGTATTTAAATGTCTCTTATCATATTGCACATCTACTGTCCAATCCAGTACTAAGAAATAAGGATAGTGAAGGAAACCAGAGCAACAGTATCTACTTCATTCATCAGTCCATGTTTTCTTGGATGTTTAAATAACATTTGCTGGACCAGGGCATTGACAGAAGATCCTTATTTCAGATAAGCATTCTATATAGTCAGGGCCGGCATTAGGGGAGGGCAAAAAAGGGCAGCTGCCCTAGATCTCACAACTCCAGGGGGCCCCGTGGTCTGGGCATCTCCCTTCCTTCCTCTCACCTATGCTATGCTTTTCCAAACCAGTCTTCTTTTGCAGAGGGGCCCTGACGCAGCACGCAGCTGTCCAGAAGCTTCTTCTCTGATGCGATCCATTGGAAACAGGAAGTTGTGTCAGAGGAGAAGCTTTGGGGCAACTGCGTGCAACTAGTTAGAATGGCTGCTGCACCAGGCCTCCTCTGAGAGAAGATGTTGAGTGGTGCTTTAGGTTTATTTTGTGGAGAAAAGAGAGGGGAGCAGACGCAGAATGGAAGTGGTGAGGGGAGAAAGAGACGGGGGAAGACGCTGGATGGAAGTGGGAGGGAGTGAGAGAGACGGGGGAAGACGCTGGATGGAAGTGGGAGGGAGTGAGAGAGACGGGGGAAGACGCTGGATGGAAGTGGGAGGGAGTGAGAGAAACGGGGGAAGACGCTGGATGGAAGTGGGAGGGAGTAAGAGAGGGGAGCAAACGCTGGAAGGAAGTGGGAGGGAGTGAGAGAAACGGGGAAGACGCTGGATGGAAGTGGGAGGGAGTAAGAGAGGGGAGCAAACGCTGGAAGGAAGTAGGGGGTGAGAAAGGGGAGCAGACACTGGAAGGAAGTGGGGGGTGAGAGAGGGGAGCAGACACTGGTTGGAAGTGATGAGCAGATGAGGGGAGGAGAGAGAAAAAAGGGCACATGCTGGATTGAGGTAAGAGGATAGAGTTAGATATTGGAAGGGGTGAGGGAAAGAAGTGACAAGCTGTAGGCAGACACAATGGAAAGAGGGAAATACATTAAGGACCTCAATCTTTTCTGTTAGCGCCCCTTCTCTTTGGAACAGTATTCCAAACTACCTATGCAAAAAACTTATACTTACAGACTAAGTCAAAACTAAAGACATTTCTCTTTCTCGACGCGTTTGACTCCTAATTGTCCTTTTAAGGACTACCCAGTATTTAGAAGGAATCTTAATACCTGTTTCCCTTCCTATTGTTCTTCTCCCTTACATGTTCTCTTTTTCTTTACACTTCAAGTTCTGCAGCTGGTGGCAGCTCAGAAACACTACCACTAGTTGCAGAGCTTGGAGATTACTGCCTCCAGACTGGAGATGGTCTTCAACTGGCAGGGTTTGGGGATCCTCACCAGCCACAGGAAGGGAAATGGCTAATTTTTGGTGGACCTGGGCCTGGGATCCCTGTGTGTTCTGTACAGAAAGAAGTTCAAATCTGGTTTTATTTCTCCAGTGTTGTAATACTTGCTGAGTTTAATTTCTTGGGGTTCCCAGTTCAATTTCTATTTGTGATCCTTTGGTAAAAGTCTGTCTGTGCTTTGTATGTAAAGAAGTAATTTAAAGTTGTTTTATGTGTAGTAGTAATGGGAGGTGGGGATATCAGGGGGGGTGAGGGGGAAGTGGTGCAGAGAGGAGATAGGTCAGGGGCCCTCTCCTTAATTTCTGCCCTCGGCCCCAGCATATCTAAAACCGGCCCTGCATATAGTATCTTGTACAGGGCCCTGCTGAACTTTTTTCCATTGCTGCATTGTTTGGATATGAATGACAGAAACCAGAGTAAATGTGGACTGAAGTAGGGTGCTTCTTTGTTATAGATACCGATTTGTGCTCTGATGTCCCCTTCACTAGATGTATTTATCAGTGCTCAGTTTAGACAATAACCTCCATATTCTAAGAGGGTAAATCAAAAAGGCAATATATATTTAATGGTTAACTGTGAGCAACTGAACATATCACTTTTCCACATAGTACCCATGCAAGACAACGCATTTGTTGTATCATTCAACAAGCTTCCGGATTCCTGCAGAGAACCGTTATCCGTCGGTCTTCTCTAATCAAGGCATCAGGCCTGTCAATGTGCTCTTGTGTGCATGATGCTGATGGGCAACCAGAATGGCCTTGTCGGTTATGCATGTTCTTCCCGCTTTAAACCTTTTTACCCACTCATGGTGCTATGTCCATACTGAGTTAATATCCGACGGTGAATTTCCACAGATTTCACTATTTTATGAAGATGGAGTAGTGGACTACTATGTTCAAGTTGAAACTTAACACTGGTAAAATAAATCTGCTGCTGTTTTGGACTCGTTATATCCATAAGTTTGAAGAGCTTTTAATTTTGGGAAGGACTTTTATGTTAAATGCTTGTTTTTAACTGTGCTTTTCCTGAATGTTTTGTATTTGGGTCTTGGTCTTTTGTACACCATTATGGACTGTTTGGGATATGTGCAGTGTATAAATAATTTATCAAACAAATACTTTTCTTTTTTTAAGGGAAAGAAGAAATGAGAGACCAAGGCAAACCCTCTATCACTGGAGGGAGGGTGAGGCAGGGACCTGGGTGGGTCCAGGTGTAACTCCTAAAGCCGGCACCGTTCAGCCAGACACCCCTGTCTCACTGAAGAGGAAAACCTCAACAGGAGAAAATAGTTATCCAGTCACTGCCAGAATCCAGGAGCTAGTTGAATAGCGACCATCACCTGCTGGGAGATAGAGCATACTGGAGATATAGGAGGAGTGCCAGCCAATAGGACCACCTGTCAATCAGTTTCTCTATCTCCACCTGCTGGTAGATGTGTGCTAAACTAAACTAAACTAAACCTTAGGTTTGTATACCGCGCCATCTCCGCAAGCGCAGAGCTCGGCATGGTTTACAGAGTTAAGAGGAAAGGAACTACAATGAAAGGATATAGGAGAGGGACTGAGAAGATAGAGAGGGACAGGATACTAGAGAATGGGAGGTGATTAGATTTTTGAAAAGAGCCAAGTTTTCAAGTGTTTGCAGAAGGATTGGAAGGAGCTTGAATTTCTGAGCGGGGATGAGAGGTTGTTCCAGAGTTCTGTGGTTCTAAAGGGGAGGGATGTTCCAAGTTTTCCTGCGCGGGATATACCGTTTATAGAGGGGAATGATAGTTTCAGTTTTTGGGAGGGTCTGGTGGAGTGTGGGTTTGAGGAATTCCAAAAGAGTGGGATAACGGGAGGAAGGACGCCATGTAGGATCTTGAAGGCTAAGCAGGCACATTTAAAGAGGACTCTGGAGTATACTGGGAGCCAGTGAAGCTTGGAGAGGAGTGGGGAGACGTGATCGAACTTGCCTTTTGCGAAAATAAGCTTAGCCGCGGCGTTCTGAATTAGCTGAAGTCTATGGAGGTTTTTCTTAGTTAGGCTTATATAGATGGAATTGCAGTAGTCCAGTCTAGAGAGGATGGTGGATTGAATGAGGACGGCGAAGTGAGAATGATGAAAGCAGGATCTCACTTTCCTCAATATATGAAGACTAAAGAAGCATTTTTTTACCAAGGAGTTGAGGTGATCATTGAAGGAGAGAGAGGAGTCTATGACGATGCCTAGGACTTTGCTTGAAAACTCAAGCTGAAGAGTGGGGTCGGAAGGTAGTGGGATGGAGGTGGGTAAATGATATAATGTTGGGCCAAGCCAAAGTAGTTTTGTTTTGGACTCATTCAGTTTCATTTGTACAGATTGGGCCCAGGATTGGAGATTCGTTATACATGTGGATATGTTCTCAGCAAGGTTAGAGAGGTTCGAGTCGGTCTGGAGGAGGATGAGGATGTCATCAGCGTAGGAGTAGAGAGTTTCTAGGGGGGATAGATGAAGGAGTTTCAGAGAGGACATGTAGATGTTGAAGAAGATAGGAGAAAGGGGTGAGCCTTGCGGGACTCCACATTTCGGCTTCCAGGGGGGGAATGAGGTACCGTTTGTGTTAACCGTGTAGGAGCGGAAGCGTAGGAATTTCGAGAACCAATCTAGGACTGTGGAGCTTATGCCTATTTCGGAGAGTTGGAAGATTAGGATATCGTGGTGGACGACGTCGAAAGCTGCAGAGAGGTCGAATTGTAGGAGAACAGCGAATTTGTTGCGAGAATGGAGTTGTTGCACCTTAGAGATTAGTGAGGCCAGAAGGGATTCGGTGCTGAAGTTGTGTCTGAAGCCGAATTGGTGGGGTAGGAGAATAGAGAATCTTTCTAGGTAGGATGAGAGTTGAGTTGATATGATGGATTCTAATAACTTGGATGGGGGAGGGATATTTGCTATTGGACGGTAATTTGATGGTATGGAGGGGTCAAGGTCGGCCTTTTTCAGTAGAGGGGTCAATGAAATATGTCCCATGTCGGAGGAGAAAAGGCCCGATGTTAGGGCAGAGTTTATAAGTTCGGTGAGGGAAGCGATGGCCTGTGTACAGATATTCTCGAATAGATAGGAAGGGAAAGGATCCAAGGTGCACTTGCAAGTTTTTAGTTTGAGGCAGAGTATCCCATTGGTCTCTGGATTCATCTGCTGCTGTTGCTAAGGAAAGACAGAAATAAAGAGGGGGCAGGGGGAGAGAGAAAGAAAGAGACAGAAAGAAATATTGGATATATAGAAGGAAGTGCAACTAGAGAATTATGAAATCACCAGACAAAAAGGTAGGAAAAATGATTTTATTTTCAATTTAGTGATTAAAATGTGTCCGTTTTGAGAATTTATATCCGCTTTCTATATTTTGCACTATGACTCCCTTTTACTAAACCGCGATAGTGGTTTTTAGCGAAGGTAGCCTATGAGCGTTGGGAGCTGTGAGGGGCATTCAGCACAGCTCCCTGCGCTAAAATCTTCTATTGCGGTTTAGTAAAAGGGGATGGGGTATATTTGTCTATTTTTGTATAGTTGTTACTGAAGTGACATTGCATATTTTAAAGTCATCTGCCTTGACCTCTGAAAAAACAAACAACAAAACCCAAATACAAATGATAATTAACATTTTCTCTGCGTACAGTGTGCTTTGTGTTTCTTGAAATTTTATTGTTGGTAGATGATTTGGTCATTTTAAAAGTAGCTTGCAAGCCAAAAAAACATGTGGGCACCCCTGGTCTAGAATGTCTTACCTATTGTACTGGAAGTATTTTTTTATTTGAAAGGAGAAGAAACTTATAACTTCACCATGGAGCAATGTTTTATAAAATTCTCAGACTGTAGAGAAGGAAATGCAGGAGTTTGTATTTTGAGAGAAAAAAAATCTTCTGAGGCTGTCGTATGTAATATGCAACAGGAAACTGGGATCCTGAAGTAAGTTGGTGTTTAATCTCCAGATTCTAGAAAATGACTTCCTCAGTCCAGTTCAGTGTACAGGAGATTGCAGTATGATCATAGATTAATATTTCATGAATTTTAGCCCTCTGAAGCATTGGAATTAAGTCTTTGGAGGTCATGAAAAATCTAATCTAGAAGAGTGATGAGTTGATGAATAGAAGGTGGTTCATAGTCAGTCGCGCGCGAGACACCAGCGCGCCAACAATGGAGGGCAAACAATTCAGCGCAAGACACCAGCGCACTGCAGGAAAACTTAGTTTTAAAGAGCTCCAAAGTGGGGTGTGAGTGGGGAACCCCCCCACTTTACTGCATAGTGTTCGCGCTGCTGTTGGGGGGGGGTTTGGAACCCTCCATTATAGAGAAAACGGAACTTTATCCTATTTTTGGGGGGAAAAGTTCAGTTTTCTCTATAATTGGGGGGTTGCACCCACCACACACCCCCAACGGCAGCACGAATAGTACCCCTCCCACACACCCCGTCGGAGCTCTTTAAAACTAAATTTTCCCGTGTCTTGCGCCGAATTGTCAGCGCTTGATTGTCGGCGCGATTGTCCCATCACCATAGAAGGTATAGTCGTTAGATTTAGTAGACACCAGCAGTCTGTCCAACTGTTCAATTGCATAAGTGATGTTAGAGCAGTGTGAAAGAGTTAAGGGTTATCTTCCGCTAATGCTCAAATTTAACCTCCATACAGCAGGGGCTGCCACCCAAAGATTGAGCAGAATACATGTCCCAAACTGCACTGGGCTTTACAGTTCAGTGCTGAGCTACCTTAACAAGGTAACCCTGCTGAGTCAGGGAGCGGGGTTCAGGAAGGAGGTGTTTATCTACACAGAGGAGAATCACTGGGGAGAGGTCCCCATGAGAGAGAAAGTCTGAGGAAGGAAGGAGTCCCGGGGAGAGATTTCCCCTTTCCTAGCTGTAGGCTGAGGGAGCCTTGGAAAGGTTTGGGATATGTACAAGAACCTCCAAGGGTAAATGGTCTCTACTGAAGCAGGGGAAACCAAGCCCATAATGAAAATAAATGTGGAAGTGACTTAAGACTATGAAAACTAAGCAATTGTTTGTGCCTCTCCCGAGTCTGTGAGGAAACAGACTCTGGTCTCTAAAAAAATTAAAAGCTTTCTTGTGGTTTTACCTTTTTTACAGTGGTTGTTTATGTGTGCTGTTTTGAGTGCATGTGGGCAGTGCTCTGGGTAAGTCTGGACTGGACTCTGTCACAAGTGGATTGGGACATGAGTTTAGTTGGTATGCAGTAGGATTATCTAGCTAGAATAGATCTAGCAGGAAGTTTAAATCTCCACCAAATACAGTGTGGGATGATAATGGAGTTGCAACTGGATATGTTAATAGAGTTGAAAAAGTCAGGGTCATCTCCATTTGGTGTATAGATGTTAAAGAGAATGATTGGCTTGTTTTCTACCGAACATTCTAGTCCGAAGAATCAATCACGCCTCCCTAAAGCCCATTCACCCTGCCAACCCCCCCAACCCCACCTCAGACTCTCTCACCCCAGTCCCATCTCTATACTGTAACGCCAGATCCGCATGCAACAAAACCCAAATTCTGAAGGATCTTCTTGAAGATCTCAATCCCGGTTTCTTATTCATCACCGAAACTTGGATCGCAAAAGACGACTTCTTCTCTCAAAATGAACTCTGCTCCCACGGTTACCAAGGCCTCTTCTCCCCCAGAATTAACCGGAAAGGAGGTGGTCTTGCACTCCTCCATAAATCATTCTTCGACGTCCAACTTCTTGATAAGGGTAGCCAGGCTTCCCTAGAATACATGCTAGCCTCTGTCAATGACGAGCTCCACCCGCACCCATTAGGTATCCTGCTTTTATACCGCCCACCTTCATCCCCCTGGAACAAATCCTCTGACCTCATCCTTGAGACCATTACAAACGTCTTCCTCAGATTTCAAAGATTACTAATCATTGGGGATATTAATCTTCACTTAAACGATACTACCAACAAGGATGCATCTGATCTCATCAACTTCCTCACCTCTTTAGGCTTCCCCCCCCGGCTCCTTCCCCAGCCCATGAAAAGGACATGCATTAGACATCATCAGCTTCATCGACCTCTCCGAACACAAAACTTCGATCGACGACACTCGCTGGGACCCCGTCCCCTGGTCCGACCACTTCCTAGGGACTTTCTGCCTCCCCATCTTCATGTCCCACCTCGAACCCCCCCCCCCTCATTCTCCCAATCCTATCACCTTCCGGAAAAAAATAACTCCCACCATCCACAACCCTCCAAACCCTGAATCCAACTGGCACAATTGGATCACCCTCTCTGAGACCACCTACCACTCCCTTGCACCACTATCCACCAAAACGGTCTCCTACACCCGCAAGGCCCCCTGGTACCTTCCCCTCCACAGCCAACTAAAGCAGAAATGTCGAACACTAGAACGAAAATGGAAAAAATCCAAATCCCCCACTGATAGACAGTCCTGGAGGACTTCCATTAAGTTCTACAACACTGAATTAAAAAAATCAAGGAAGAACTACTACGGCAACAAAATCTGCAGCTCCAACAACCAAAGTAACACTTTGTTCAATATTTGGCGTTCCATATCCTCTAAACACGATTCCTCCTCACTCCCCTCCTCTCCATCTGCTAACGATCTTGCAAAATTCTTCAATGAGAAAGTGACTACCTTACGATGCTCCTTTCCCCCAACCCCCGCCTACAACTCTCTGGTGCTCACTACCTCCACACCGAATCTAACCGAGGCCAACCATATCCCAGCCGATAGATCCTGGACCGCCTTTGAGCCCGTTTCTAACTCCAAGTCTCTAAACTCTGCCTCAAGTTAAAATCTTGCAACTGCACCTTAGATCCGTTCCCCTCCTACTTATACGAGAACATTCCAGCTCAGGCCATCTCATCTCTCACCAAACTCTTAAACTCCGCCCTTCTCTCAGGCCTATTTTCGACAGAAATGGGACGCATCTCCTTATCCCCTCTCTTGAAAAAAGCTGATCTGGACCCCTCCACTCCTTCCAGTTATCGCCCAATAGCCAACATTCCTCTCCTGACCAAAATGCTGGAATCTATCATAGCCACCCAACTCTCATCCTATCTTGAGAGATTCTCCATTCTCCTTCCCTACCAACATGGATTCAGACCCAACTACAGCACTGAATCGCTCTTAGCCTCTTTGATCTCAAAGGTCCAACAACTCCATTCCTGCAACAAGTTCGCTGTCCTTCTTCAATTCGACCTCTCTGCAGCTTTCGACATTGTCCACCATGACATACTCATCCTCCAACTCTCCGAAATTGGCATAAATTCCACAGTCCTAGATTGGTTCTCAAAATTCTTACGTTCCCGCTCCTACTCCGTTAACATGAATGGTACCTCATCCTCCCCTTGGAAACCGCTCTGCGGAGTCCCCCAGGGTTTACCTCTATCCCCGATTTTTTTCAATGTTTATATGTCCTCCTTGAAACTCCATCCAGTCCATCCAGTCTGCCCAACCTGATTCAATTTAAATTTTTTTTTTTTTAATTTTTTCTTCTTAGCTATTTCTGGGCAAGAATCCAAAGCTTTACCCGGTACTGTGCTTGGGTTCCAACTGCCAAAATCTCTGTTAAGACTTACTCCAGCCCATTTACACCCTCCCATCCATTGAAGCCCTCCCCTGCCCATCCTCCACCAAACGGCCATACACAGACCGTGCAAGTCTGCCCAGTAACTGGCCTAGTTCAATATTTAATATTATTTTCTGATTCTAAATCTTCTGTGTTCATCCCACGCTTCTTTGAACTCAGTCACAGTTTTACTCTCCACCACCTCTCTCGGGAGCGCATTCCAGGCATCCACTACCCTCTCCGTAAAGTAGAATTTCCTAACATTGCCCCTGAATCTACCACCCTTCAACCTCAAATTATGTCCTCTGGTTTTACCATTTTCCTTTCTCTGGAAAAGATTTTGTTCTACGTTAATACCCTTCAAGTATTTGAACGTCTGAATCATATCTCCCCTGTCTCTCCTTTCCTCTAGGGTATACATATTCAGGGCTTCCAGTCTCTCCTCATACGTCTTCTGGCGCAAGCCTCCTATCATTTTCGTCGCCCTCCTCTGGACCCCTCAAGTCTTCTTACGTCTTTCGTCAGATACGGTCTCTAAAACTGAACACAATACTCCAAGTGGGGCCTCACCAATGACCTGTACAGGGGCATCAACACCTTCTTCCTTCTACTGACTACGCCTCTCTTTATACAGCCCAGCATCCTTCTGGCAGCAGCCACTGCCTTGTCACACTGTTTTTTCGCCTTTAGATCTTTGGACACTATAACCCCAAGGTCCCTCTCCCCGTCCGTGCATATCAGCTTCTCTCCTCCCAGCATATATGGTTCCTTCCTATTATTAATCCCCAAATGCATTACTCTGCATTTCTTTGCATTGAATTTTAGTTGCCAGGCATTAGACCATTCCTCTAACTTTTGCAGATCCTTTTTCATATTTTCCACTCCCTCTTCGGTGTCTACTCTGTTACAAATCTTGGTATCATCTGCAAAAAGGCACACTTTTCCTTCTAACCCTTCAGCAATGTTACTCACAAACATATTGAACAGGATTGGCCCCAGCACCGAACCCTGAGGGACTCCACTAGTCACCTTTCCTTCCTTCGAGCGACTTCCATTAACCACCACCCTCTGGCGTCTGTCCGACAGCCAGTTTCTGAACCAGTTCACCACTTTGGGTCCTAACTTCAGCCCTTCAAGTTTGTTCAACAGCCTCCTATGAGGAACTGTATCAAAGGCTTTGCTGAAATCCAAGTAAATTACATCTAGCATATGTCCTCGATCCAGCTCTCTGGTCACCCAATCAAAAAATTCAATCAGGTTCGTTTGGCACGATTTACCTTTTGTAAAGCCATGTTGCCTCGGATCCTGTGATTCAAGGAAGTACACTATCCTTTCTTTCAGCAACACTTCCATTATTTTTCCAACAACTGAAGTGAGGCTCACCGGCCTGTAGTTTCCTGCTTCATCCCTGTGACCACTTTTATGAATAGGGACCACATCCGCTCTCCTCCAATCCCCAGGAATCACTCCCGTCTCCAGAGATTTGTTGAACAAGTCTTTAATAGGACTCGCCAGAACCTCTCTGAGCTCCCTTAGTATCCTGGGATGGATCCCGTCTGGTCCCATCGCTTTGTCCACCTTCAGTTTTTCAAGTTGCTCAAAAACACCCTCCTCCGTGAACGGTGCAGAATCTACTCCATTTTCTCGTGTAACTTTGCCAGACAATCTCGGTCCTTCTCCAGGATTTTCTTCTGTGAACACAGAACAGAAGTATTTGTTTAGCACATTTGCTTTCTCCTCATCACTCTCCACATATTTGTTCCCAGCATCTTTTAGCCTAGCAATTCCATTTTTTATCTTCCTCCTTTCACTAATATATCTGAAAAAATTTGTATCTCCCTTTTTTACATTTTTAGCCATTTGTTCTTCCGCCTGTGCCTTCGCCAAACGTATCTCTCTCTTGGCTTCTTTCAGTTTCACCCTGTAGTCCTTTCTGCTCTCCTCTTCTTGAGCTTTTTTATATTTCATGAACGTCAACTCTTTCGCCTTTATTTTCTCAGCCACTAGGTTGGAGAACCATATCGGCTTCCTTTTTCTCTTGTTTTTATTGATTTTCTTCACATAAAGGTCCGTAGCCATTTTTATCGCTCCTTTCAGCTTAGACCACTGTCTTTCCACTTCTCTTATGTCCTCCCATCCTAACAGCTCTTTCTTCAGGTTCTTTCCCATTGCATTAAAGTCCGTACGTTTGAAATCTAGGACTTTAAGTATCGTGCGGCCGCTCTCCACTTTAGCCGTTATATCAAACCAAACCGTTTGATGATCGTTACTTCCCAGGTGAGCACCCACTCGAACATTAGAGATACTCTCTCCATTTGTGAGGACCAGATCCAATATCGCTTTTTCCCTTGTGGGTTCCGTCACCATTTGTCTGAGCAGAACCTCTTGAAAGGCATCCACAATCTCCCTACTTCTTTCTGATTTCGCAGACGGAACATTCCAGTCCGCATCCGGCAGGTTGAAATCTCCCAACAGCAGAACCTCCTCTTTCCTTCCAAACTTTTGGATATCCACAATCAGATCCTTATCAATTTGCTGCGATTGAGTCGGAGGTCTGTAGACTACATCCATGTAGATAGAAGTTCCATCTTCTCTTTTCAGAGCAATCCATATCTTCCTCTCCCCAGGTCCCTTGCATTTCGGTCGCTTGGATATCGATCTTTACATAGAGAGATACTCCTCCACCTTTATCACCATCTCTGTCCTTCCTAAAAAGATTATATCCCGGTATGTTTGCATCCCATCCATGTGATTCACTGAACCATGTCTCTGTGATAGCAACAATATCTAGATCTGCCTCTAACATCAGGGCTTGCAGATCATGAACTTTGTTGCTTAGACTGCGAGCATTTGTGGTCATCGCTTTCCAGCTATTTTTCAGCGATAATCTCCTTTTTCGTATGGATTTTTGTGTCGTTTCACTTTCCGTTGCAATACTAAGAAATGAGTTGCTGATATTGCTTATGTTGCAGCCTTTACTACTATCACATCTTTTCTTTTGCCGGGGGTGGTCTCTATAATTGTCCTTCGTACATACACCACCCCAACCTTCTAGTTTAAATGCCTAGAAAAATATTGTCTAAATTTCTCTGCAAGGTTTCTTTTTCCTGCTGTAGTAATATGTAGCCCATCAGTGCAATATAGCTTCTTGTCCTTCCATGTATTTCCCCATCCTCCTATGTACCTGAAGCCTTCTTGATGACACCAGGCTCTGAGCTATCTATTAAAGTCCTCTGTGTTTTTCGTTCTTTGCTCTCCCTTTCCATATGCAGGCAGTATTTCAGAAAAAGCTAAAGTCTTTACAAAAGGTTTCATGCCCTCACCAAGCTCCCGAAAAGCTTTCTATGCTGCAAGTGTGGAGTTGTTGGCCAGGTCATTTGTTCCCAGTTTCTTCCTTAATTATAGTCAGTATTTGCCTGGAACTCCTGGTAGTTGAGGATCCTGGAAGACATTTCACTATTTTGGTCTCCTCGCCCTGTGTTCCAAGGTTAATGCCTCTGATGATGGAATCCCCCAACAGTAATAGTTTTCTGTTTTTGGCTTTTTTATTTGTACTTAGGGTGTGCTTGTTCTCTTGAGTTACCTTCATTGGTTCCAGTCCCACCTCCCTTCTGTTTTCTTGAGTATCGCAGTGCACTAGTGGAGCGAAGGAATTCTGTAGAGGTAATATTAGTGAATGTGGATGTTTCTGTGTTACATGTCGCAATCTTCATGAGCCTACTGTGACCCATTTATTCCTTGGCTGTTTTATTCTTTGAGGTAGAGGTGGTAAGTTGGTATGATTTTGTGGAGTGATGGAAGCTGCTTTAATTGTATTCAATTCCTGTTTAAGTTTGCAGAGCTCCTCCTTAATACTGGCAAGTTGAAGACAGATGGGGCAAGCCTTAAGCCTCCAAATAGTATGTCTTGGAATTAAAGCACCACAGTGATTGCATAGAATAAAGGTCATCTTGATTAGTTGTGAAGTCCTGATTATATGGGTCTCTATATATGAATAGTGGTCCCTGGGGTTGGTGGGACTATAAGTCTTACCCTTATTCCTATGAAGGGAAAGGAAAAGAGGAAATAAGATTTAACAGAGGAAAGAGAAGCGTTTATTTTTTTGTGCTTTTTTTTTTTTTTAGTAAGAAACAGGAATGAGAAGAGAAATTAAGCAGATATAATGCTGAAAACCAGTGAAAAGAGCAGAATATGAAATGCAGAGCAACTTATCTTATTGAAGTTCCAGGGCAGCCTTGTTCACAGCAATGTCCCAAAGATAATGCAATTAACCTTAGAAGTAAAACAGAGCCCCTCCCTTCTCCACCTAATCAGCAGAAAACAATGGCTGAATACTAGTAAGACAGAAATAAAGGCTCTATACCACCTAAAACACAGTATTTTAAACAAAAATGCAGGTTCTATCAGTGCTACCCTAAAACACAGGATTTATAACAGGATTTTCCCTACTTTAGTCACCCTGAGCCACAGGCACCAGGATTTAATTAGAGTTAACAAAGTCTTACCCTTTTTCCTATGAAGAGGAAGAGGAAACAAGATTTAACAGAGGAAAGAGAAGGGTTTATTTTTTTGTGCTTTTTTATATTTTTTTTTAGTAAGAAACAGGGAGAAGAGAAATTAAGCAGATATAATGCTGAAAACCAGTGAAAAGAGCAGAATATGAAATGCAGAGCAACTTATCTTATTGAATGAAGTTCCAGGGCAGCCTTGTTCACAGCAATGTCCCAATGTTTTTATGTTTAATCAATCACATGTAACTATATAGAAGCACCAGGTCAGCATAAATTAGGACACAGTAGCTGAATGGCCTTCAATGAATTTCAGTAAGAGCAAAGGATCATCATATTTTTTGTGACATTGTGGAGTGTAACTCATTTTTGCAGGGTTCAAAAGCCCATATTGTGCTCTACGTGCTTTCATCCTAGGACATAATTCCCAAAAAAATCTTGCGGGGGTTTTTTGTTTGTTTTTTTTTTGCAGTATTTTTTTAAAATGTCAGATATAAACAAAATTTTGGTACCATTGAACAGTATAGATTTGTAAAATTTGTAAGGCCTGATTGAAATAGTTTTAATTTCTGTGGTACAGATAGTCCCCAAGTTACAGACGCCCGACTGAAGTATGACTCGTTCTTAAGAACGTAGTCTCAGCTTCTTGTGATTTCACTGAGCAGTATTTCCAGTGACATAGAGTCTTACATTTGTCCTGTAGCAGATTCAGGCATGATGCATGGCCACATTAAGAACAGTGTGTTGTTGTGCATGCTGTACCTTAGATGAAACACTGACAGGGACAGGTGGCCCTTTTGTCAGCTAGGAGCAGAGGTAAGAAGCAAGAATCTTAAAAATCCACAAGTACATACAAATCCGAATTAAGAACAGCTTTAAAAATTTAACTCATTCTTAACCAGGTTACTGCCTGTATTATTAAGATTGAGTTGCATTAGTTCTTTTAATGCTTTTATCCCTCCCCCCCCTTTAACAAAAGCGCAGAAAGGGTTTTTAGCACCAGCCGACATGCTGCTCCAACAGTCACAGGGTTCATAGTCAAAAGTGCGCGCCAAGACAACTGAGCACAAGGCGGAAGCCCGCACCGAAGAAAAACAGTGTTTTAAGGGGCTCCGACGGAGGGTGTTGGTGGGGAACCCTCCCACTTTACTGAATACAGATCGCACTGGCGTTGTACGGGGTTTGGGGGGTTGTAACCCCCTTCATTATACTGGAAACTTAACTTTTCCCCTATTTTTTAGGGAAAAAGTGAAGTTTTCAGTATAATGTGGGGAGTTACAACCCCCCAAACCCCCCACAACGCCAGCGCGATCTGTATTCAGTAAAGTGGGGGGGGGGTTTCCCCACCAACACCCCCCCCCGTCGGAGCCCCTTAAAACACTGTTTTTCTTCGGCGCGGGCTTCCACCTTGCGCTCAGTTGTCTTGGCGCGCCTTTGTCGGTGCGCGCTTTTGACCTGTCACCCAGTAATAGAGTTCCAATGAGCGCCAGAGCAGCACAGAGTATTCAATGTGGCGGCTGGCGCTAAAATCTTCTTCTGTACTTTTGTAAAAGGGTGGGGGTGGGTTATTTATCCACTTGTTCAGGAGGAAGCACAGCCACGATAGCCTTTTCTAGTGTGGCGGTTTGCATTGAATATTTAGACGCCGAGTGCACTGCAAAAGGGATATCCAATGTAGATGATTTGGAAGACACGAGTGCTGTGGAAGTTTAATATACAAGGAAGTGACAAATATGTACCTTATAGTGGTTGATAATTGAGTTATTTATTGCACATTACAGGGAGAGACTGAGTCAGACATCCAGTCCAGAAGGTGATCCCCAATAATTTTTTATGTTGGAGGCAATGGCAGCAAATTCTGCAGACAGGAACTCTAATTGCTAGGCAAATCATAACTTGGTTTTAAATTTGCATCTCCAATCCAATGGACTATTGGAAAGAAATGATAAAGGCTCAAAACTATCATACGCATATTCCTACCCACCCAAGTGGAGGAGTAGCCTAATGGGTAGTGAAGTGGCCTGAGAACCCGGGGAATGGGATTCAATTCTTACTGAAGCTCCCTGAGCAAGTTACTTAACCTTCCATTACCTGTATATAATATGTAAACAATTTTGATTGTAACCATAGAAAGGTGGTTTATCAAACCCCATCTTCTTTCCCTACTAACACCACACAGAGATTGTAAAGAATTCTGTGAACCATGACCCACATGCTTTCCCCACTTATTTAGTAGAAATAAATAAAAAAACACAAAACTTTACATTACTGTGCTGTTTGTGATGCTTCATAAGCATTAAATTCTATGAGGTATGCAACAATTTTTGTTTTGAACATGTTAATACTTGTTCAACAGATTTCCTCTTTATTTTTCCCTCTACAATGGTAAGCCAAGATAGTCTCCTTAGAGCAGGGGTGTCAAACTCAATAACATAAGGTGCCAAAATCTGAAAAAAAGACTAAGCCGCGGGCCGAATTATAATTAGATAATTAGGGGTCATTTAATTAAGGTACGCTAACCGATTTAGCACGTGCTAAATGCGCACCTTAATAAAAGGGCCCCTAAGTGACTAAGGCTTAATCTTAGTAGAAGTATAGGGTTACAACATCTCCAACCTCACACCAGCTCTGTAGTGTAAACAAAATAAATATTGTAGAAAAAATAATTTTATTTTCTGTTTTGTGGTTACATTTTGTTGGTCCCAGGCTCTGGTTGTCTTCTGATAACTCACTTGCCAGGGTCTCCTGCCCATTTGTCATTTTCTTCTTTCTCCGTGCTAACCATCCATCTTCCATCTCTATCCTCCCCTTCTGTTTCCCTTCCCTCCACTGGAAGTCTGGCATCTTTCCTTTATTTCATGTCCATATCCGCTGCTGCAGCAATGGACCCCACCATCCCCAGATCCACCATCTGTCCTTTTCTCAACTACCTTTTCATCAAACATCTCTCCCTCCTTCCCCACCACTCCAGGGTCTACCATCTCTCCGTTTCTCTTCCCAACTACCCTCCTATCCAATATCTCTATCCCCCCTCCACACCATCCCTTTTTGACCAACTTCTTTCTCTTTCTGTTCCTTCCCTCTCTCCCTCTCCTCTGTTTTATTTCTTCCCTACCCTACCCTCTACTCAGTCCGGCATATGCACATCTGGACCCCTTCTTCTCACTCTTCAGGTACTTCTACACCAGGGCCCGTCCCTGTCCTGAAGGCCTGTATGTTCTCCCCCTTCTTCTTCCCGGTTTCATCTTCAGAATAGGCCCACCATTCCTATCTTCCTTCCATCCCGAATTCCTGGTCTCTTCTGGCCCATTGGCACGAACCGCTGCTGCTCTTCATTCGCGTCTGCCTTCACCTGGTCTCCTCTTCAAAGCAGCCTGCTGAGGATCGCTGGACGCTCTCCACCTCGGTAGCACGTTCCCTCTAACGTGATCCCACCCCTCCTCTGACATACAGGATCACGTCAGAGGGAACGTGCTACCGAGGTGGAGAGCGGCCTGCGAGGTTCGCTATAGCTGGCCGGCGATCCTCAGCAGGCTGCTTTGAAGAGGAGACCAGGTGAAGGCGGACACGAATGAAGAGCAGCAGCGGCGGCAGCGATTCATGCCGGTGGGCCAGATTTACTATAAAGTTTAAAATGTCTTGCAGGCCAATTCTGAGCACAACGCGGGCCAGATTTGGTCCGCGGGCCAGAGTTTGACATGTCTGCCTTAGAGGATCATAAGGAGAACCTAATATCAAGAAGAATCAACCAACCAGACCAGGTAACTGTGACATACAACAGAATCAGTGCTAAAAGTCTGGTTGCCTGTATTAAGTTAGCTTATGGGAAAAATATTAAGGTTAATTTGTTTTAAAACATCTTCCTCAATCATGTGTTTCAGATTGGCAAAATATTGGTAATGAGTGCCAGCTTGACTTTGGCATTAGTTTCTTGAACCATCACATACCTTTGAGGATTAGAAGCTTGAAGCCCATTTTCTTGGGTCACAATAACTTTGTAAATGGGCTCCTGGCTAGGATTTGGCTTTTTTGTTTCCTCTTGCATATTTTCAGTCTCCTCATCTTCTACCTCCTCTACTTGCATTATCCCAAAAGTTTCACCAGCATCAAACACCTAAGATAAAAGGTAGAAATATTTTATTGAAAAAGTACCAGAGCTATCTGAAAACTCAGCTAATTTTAAAAGATAATGTAAGCTGCTTTGCTACAAGGCACACACATAAATAGGTTGGTTATGTGCCTTAAAAGCAGTGGTTCCCAAGCATGTGCTAATGAGATTTCACAGTTCAAAATGACAAAAATTCATAAGATATTTGTTGTGAATATCCTGAAAATCTGACTGGCTGGGGGTCCCCAAGGAGAGAGTTAAGAATTACTGCCTTAAAGTGAAAAGGTAGAGAATTTTATACTTCTGGTTTAGTAAGTTAGCTTTAAAACTATTTGCATGTACATGGTTAAGCAGAAAATTCTAATCAATCTGTTATTAATCTACCCTCTCCTTATATCTTACACCATGGTTTCTTAAACCAGTGGTGCCTGTACCTCCCCCCTCCCCACACCCCCAATCCAAGGGGTATAGAGAAAGCTTTTTACAATCCAAGGCAATTTTGTGAAATTTTTTAGACAGAGTGAATGCA
This sequence comes from Geotrypetes seraphini, assembly GCF_902459505.1. Lineage (NCBI taxonomy): Eukaryota > Metazoa > Chordata > Amphibia > Gymnophiona > Dermophiidae > Geotrypetes > Geotrypetes seraphini. The sequence goes on along the minus strand of NC_047090.1, from coordinate 63,804,421 downwards.
GTTAATACTTCTTCGATTCTGACCTCTCATTTTCTACGTATATCCAACAAGCTGCTAAGATCTGTCGCTTCTATCTCTTCAATATCACCAAAATTTGCCCCTTCCTCTCTGAGCTCACTACCTTGTTCAAGCTCCCGTAACCTCACGCTTAGATTACTGCAATCTACGCCTAACTGGTATCTCTCAGTGTCGCCTCTCCCCCTTGCAATCTGTGCAAAACTCTGCTGTGCGACTCATCTTCTACCAACCTCGCTACACTCATGTCACCCCCTCTCCTTAAGTTACTTCACTGGCTCCCTATTTGCCATCACATACAGTTCAAGATCTTATTGCTGACCTACAAGTGTGTTCATTCTGCTGCCCCATCTGGTAGCGCTATAGAAATAATTGATAGTACATAAGAACATAAGAAGTTGCCTCCGCTGAGGCAGACCATAGGTCCATCCTGCCCAGCGGTCCGCTCCCGCGGCGGCCCATCAGGCCCATTGCCTGAGTAGTGGTCTATACCTATCTATACCCTTCAATCCCTTTTTCTTCTAGGAATCTATCCAAACTTTCTTTGAAACCATTTAATGTTTTCTTGTCTACAACAGCCTCTGGAAGCACGTTCCATGTATCCACCACCCTCTGAGTGAAAAAGAACTTCCTAGCGTTTGTTCTAAACCTGTCCCCTTTCAATTTCTCCGAGTGCCCCCTTGTACTTGTGGTGGTCCTTAATTTGAAAAATCTGTCCCTGTCTACTTTTTCTATGCCCTTCAGGATCTTGAAGGTTTCTATCATGTCTCCTCTAAGTCTCCGCTTTTCCAGTGAGAAAAGTCCCAACTGCTTCAACCTGTCGGTATATGGGAGATTTTCCATTCCCTTTATCAGTTTAGTTGCTCTTCTCTGTACTCCCTCAAGTACTGCCATGTCCTTCTTGAGGTACGGCGACCAGTACTGGACACAGTACTCCAGATGCGGCCGCACCATTGCACGATACAGCGGCATGATGACTTCCTTCGTCCTGGTCGTAATACCCTTCTTAATGATACCCAACATTCTGTTAGCTTTCTTTGAGGCTGTAGCGCACTGCGCTGATGCCTTCAGTGTTGCGTCTACCATCACTCCCAGGTCTCTCTCCAGGTTACTGACCCCTAGCGGTGTTCCCCCCATTCTGTATGTGAACATCGGGTTCTTTTTCCCCACGTGCATGACCTTGCATTTCCCTATGTTGAAGCTCATTTGCCATTTTTCGGCCCACTTTTCCAGCTGCGTTAGATCCTTTTGGAGATTTTCGCAGTCTCCCCTGGTTTGAGCCCTGCTGTATAGTTTGGTGTCATCTGCAAATTTAATAACCTCACACTTGGTTCCCGCCTCTAGGTCGTTTATGTAGATATTGAACAGGAGCGGTCCCAGCACCGACCCCTGCGGAACTCCGCTCATGACCCCTTTCCAGTCTGAGTAATGGCCCTTTACGCCAACCCTCTGTTCCCTGTTCGCCAGCCAGTTTTTGATCCATCGGTGGATCACCCCTTGTACCCCGTGGTTCCATATCTTCTTAAGCAGCCTTTCGTGTGGTACCTTGTCGAAGGCTTTTTGGAAGTCAAGGTAAATGATGTCTATAGATTCCCCTTTATCCACCTGGCTGTTTACCCCCTCGAAGAAGTGCAATAAGTTTGTGAGGCATGACCTACCCTTGCAGAAGCCATGCTGACTCGGTTTTAGCTGCTCATTGTTTTCGATGTGTTCACAGATGCTGTCCTTAATCAGTGCCTCCATCATCTTTCCTGGGACTGAGGTCAGGCTCACTGGCCTGTAGTTTCCTGGGTCTCCCCTTGAGCCCTTCTTGAAGATGGGCGTGACATTTGCTATTTTCCAGTCCTTCGGGATCTCTCCGGTTTTTAAGGATAGGCTGTATATTTGTCGAAGTGGCTCCGCTATTTCGTTTTTTAGTTCCTTGAGTACCCTTGGGTGAATGCCGTCCGGACCTGGAGATTTGTCACTCTTTAGTCTGTCTATCTGCTTGAGTACATCTTCTTGGCTTACCTCTAAATTGACCAGTTTTACATCTTGGTCTCCTTTTACGCTCTCTTCAGGTTCTGGGATGTTGGTTATATCTTCCCTCGTGAAAACTGACGTGAAGAACTCATTTAACCTGTCAGCTATTTCTTTCTCTTCCTTTACCACTCCCTTCCTGTCTCCATCATCCAATGGTCCCACTTCTTCTCTTGCCGGTTGCTTCCCCTTGACGTATCTGAAGAACGACTTGAAGTTTGTTGCTTCCTCTGCCAGTCTCTCTTCATATTCTCTTTTTGCTTTTCTAACCGCTCGGTGACACTCCTTCTGGTGTTCTTTGTGCACTTTTTGGTTCTCCTCTGTTTTGTCTTTTTTCCATTTTCTGAACGATGCTTTCTTGTCGCTTATCGCCTTCTTCACTGCATTTGTTATCCACACTGGGTTTTTTGTTCTATTTTTTTTGCACCCTTTCCTGAACTTGGGGATGCACAGGTTTTGCGCTTCGTGCACAGTTCCCTTGAGTAAGGTCCAGGCTTTTTCTACGGAATCCATCTTCCCTATGTTACCTTTGAGTTTTTTTCCCACCATTTCCCTCATGGCATCATAATTTCCTTTTTTGAAGTTGAGTGCTGTCGTTGTGGTTCTTTTCCCCTTTGATGATCCAATTTCTAGCCTGCACTGGATCGTGTTGTGATCACTGTTACCTAGCGGGGCTAATACTGTCACCTCCTTTGCTGGCCCCTCTAGTCCGTTGAAGATTAGGTCAAGAGTGGCGTCACCCCGTGTTGGTTCCTTGACCAGTTGCTCCATGAAGCAGTCCCTCATGACCTCTAGGAATTTGGTCTCCCTTGCGCAGTTTGAGTGCCCAATACTCCAGTCTATCCCTGGATAGTTGAAGTCCCCCATCACCATCACCTTTCCGCTTCTGCATACCTGCCTCAGTTCTGCCTCCAGGTCCTGGTCGATTTCTTCAGGTTGTCCTGGTGGGCGGTAGTACAGACCCATTTTAATGTCTGCCCCAGTTCCTCCCTGTAGCTTAACCCATAGTGATTCCAAGCCATCCGCCTGTACTGTTGTTTCCATCCTGGTTGAGGGTATGGAGTCTTTTACGTACAGCGCTATTCCTCCACCCTTTTTATGTAGTAGTAGTAGTAGTAGCAGCAGCAGCAGTAGTAGTAGTAATACTACGGTAATTTTAGTGACATGTTAGCAGTTAGAACTATTAGGGGCTAACAGCAATATATGTAGCTGTCAGAAGTCACTAGTGGACATATGGACATTTAAAAAATAAAAAAATCCATCTAAATCCAACTTGGACGTTGCCAACTGAACATTCAAACCTGGAGGTACAAAAATGTCCATTTTAGAATGGCAAACTGCTGGATGTCCAAATTATATATATATATATATATTTTTTTTTAAATTATCTACTTAGACGTTTTGACTACTGGGATGTCTAGGCCGCTAGAATGTCTAACTTTACACCCTATTTCAATCAGAAAAACATCTAGGTTGAAAATGTCCTAAACCTGATCATTTGGATGTGGGTAGGGCCAGCATAGAAACATAATAGCAGATAAAGGCCAAATGGCCCATCTAATCTGCCCATTCACAGTAACCATTATCTCTTTCTCTCTCCAAGAGATCCCACAAGCCTATCCCAGGCCCTTTTGAATTCAAATACAGTCTCCGTCTCCACCACCTCTTCTCGGAGACTGTTCTATGCATCCACCAACCTTTCTGTAAAAAAGTATTTCCTTAGATTACTCTGGAGCCTATCACCTCTTAACTTTGTCCTATGCCCTCTCATTGCAGAGTTTCCTTTCAAATTAGAGAATCGACTCATGCGCATTTACATTACGTAGGTATTTAAACGTCTCTATCATATCTCCCCTCTCCCGCCTTTCCTCCAAAGTATACAGATTGAGATCTTTAAGTCGGTCCCCATATGCCTTATGATGAAGACCACATACAATTTCAGTAGCCTTCCTCTGGACCGACTCCATCCTTTTTATATTTTTTTTGAAAGTGCGGCCTCCAGAATTGTACACAATATTCTAAAAGAGGTCTCACCAAAGCCTTATACAGGGGCATCAATATCTCCTTTTTCCTATTAGCCATACCTCCTATGCAACCTAGCATTCTTTCAACTTTCGCCGTCCCCTTTTCAACCTGTTTGGTCACCTTAAGATCATCACATAAAATCACACCCATGTCCCGCTCTTCTGTCGTGCACATAAGCTCTTCACTCCCTAATCTGTACCGTTCCCTCAGGTTTTTGCAGCCCAAATGCATGACATTGCATTTCTTAGCATTAAATTTTAGCTGCCAAATGTCAAACCATTCTTCAAGCTTTGCCAGGTCTTTCTTCATGTTATTTACTCCATCCGGCGTGTCTATTCTATTGCAGATTTTTGTATCATCTGCAAAGAGGCAAATCTTACCCGACAACCCTTAAGCAATATCATTTATAAAAATGTTATAAAAAAAGAACAGGCCCAAGAACAGAACCTTGAGGCACACCACTGGTAACATCTCTTTTCTCAGAGCTATCTCCATTGATCACTACTCTCTGTCGCCTTCAACTCAACCAGTTTTTGACCCAGCCCGTCACCTTGGGACCCATCCCAAGGGCACTCAGTTTATTTATTAGACGTCTGTGTGGAACACTGTCAAAGGCTTTGCTAAAATCTAAATACACCACATCTAGCGCACATCCTCTATCCAATTCTCTGGTCACCCAGTCAAAAAAATTGATTAGATTTGTCTGATAAGACCTACCTCTAGTGAATCCATGCTGCCTCCAGTTCTGGAATCCACAGGATTCCAGAAACTTGACCATTCTCTATTTTAAAAGTGTTTCCATTAATTTGCTTACCACAGAAGTCAGACTTACCGGCCTGTAATTCCCTACTTCTGGAATATGCAGTGCTCTGTAGGCCTATTGCATCAGCAGCAATGCGCTGTATTGCATCATCAGCAATTTTCAAGCTTCATCAGCACAGTTGAGATCAAATTGTTGATTTTGTATCAGTTGAGATCAAATTGTTGATTGCTTCTTAGTTAGCAAGTTGTTGCTTTTGAAACATTTTTGTTGTTTTGTTAGTATAATGTATAGTATAATGACAAGAAAGTGTGCGAACCACCCTGACGTCTTCTGTTACCACTGTGGGTAGTATACAGTTAAGTCTCATAAGAGAAATATGACTCTACTCATAGGGAAAGCCTATGAACTCTATTTTGGCTGCAAAACTGGAGATCAAGACAAGGTTTGGGCACCTCACGTGTGTTATAAATCTTGTGCCAACAACCTTGAAGCATGGCTGAATTATTATCAGCACTTGGATGTCCTGGTAATTAGGACGTCCAATGCTGATTTAAGATGCTTTTTGGACATCTGATTTTTGATTATGAGCCTGATGGATTAGGAAAGGAGTGCAGGAACCAAAAAAAAAGTTAAGAAACCATGTCTTACACTAACTCAGTTTAAACAGATGTCAGCAACTCTGGTGGCTCAAATGCTATAGCCTCATCAAATTTCCGTTGTATTTGGACTTAATTTTAGTAGGATCTGCCATGTGTAAGAAGTTTAAAGTCTTTGACAAAACCACTGGATACCCTTCCAAAATGTTAGAGACAATGAACATAGCTTGGGTAAGACCACTGACATTTTGAGAAACGTTTGCAAGAAGATGAAATAAAAAATTATCAATTGGGTTTGGGTCTCCAAGGTTACAAAAGTGCTACTGATGGCAGGGGCGGATACAGTGCTAAACTATGGAACATTGAAGTGAACACACCAGTGCATGTATGCACAAGAGGCACTCTGGGCCCAATTAGAGGGCAGTGATGGGTCCTAGGGCTAGTAGAAGGCTGTTGAGCCAGTATCAGGAATCTAATTCAGAGAGAGTTGTGTGTCCCAAGATAATACCACACTGAAGATGGTGAGTGAGACCAACCAGAAAAACTCCAAACTGACAAAAAATCCCACTCTTCAAAGCATAGGGTATAAACAGGGCAAGGAAAAGGATCTCAGAAACCTGTCCATGCCAGTCTGCCTTTAAGACTGAAATCAGGTAATTTGGTTTACAGTTTTCTGTATTTTGTCATTGTCTTCTCTTTTTTTTGTGAGGAGGGAGCCTGATAGGCTGATGGGGGTAGAAATAGCAAGGAGGGGAAAGGGTATTGACATGACTCCCCCAAGTATATCCCCATGGCACCCAAGAAGCCTAAACTCCCCAGGCTACAACCAAGGTAGAACATTACAATGGCAGCTTGCCTTTTAAATGAATTCAGGAGAATGGATAAAACCATCTATCCGCCTGCTGGAGACAGAATATATTGGAGAAGTAAGAAGCATGCCATTCAAGATGATTACTTACAGCCTACTGATAGATGAACTTAACACATGCATCTGTATTCGTCTGCTGATGACAGAGAAATCTCAATTTGCTTGCCTGATGTTGCCTAGATTTTCCATCATATGAAATTGAGAATGGCCAAGACTGAGCTTATCATCTTTACCTCTAAACCTACCTCTCCTCTTCTCCCATTCTCCACTACTGTGGATAGCACTTAATTATCCCCGTCTTCTCAGCTCACGCTATTTCCTCTTTTTCTATACATAATGTAAGAACATAAGAATTGCCACTGCTGGGTCAGACCCATGGTCCATCGTGTCCAGAAGTCCTCTCATATGGCGGCCCTCTGGTCAAAGAACAGCGCCTTAACTGACACTAGCCCTACCTGCGTACATTCTGGTTCAGCAGAAACTTGTCTAACTTTGTCTTGAATCCCTGGAGGGTGTTTTCCCCTATGACAGACTCCGGAAGAGCGTTCCAATTTTCTACCACTCTCTGGGTGAAGAAGAACTTCCTTATGTTCGTATGGAATCTATCCCATTTCAATTTTAGAGGGTGCCCTCTCATTCTCCCTACCTTGGAGAGGGTGAACAACCTGCCCTTAACTACTAAGTCTATTCCCTTCAGTACCTTGAATGTTTCGATCATGTCCCCTCTCAATCTCCTCTGTTCGAGGGAAGAAGAGGCCCAGTTTCTCTAATCTTTCACTGTACGGCAACTCCTCCAGCCTCTTACCCATCTTAGTCGCTGTTCTCTGGACCCTTTCGAGTAGTACCGTGTCCTTCTTCAAGTACGGTGACCAGTACTGGACGTAGTACTCCAGTTGAGGGCGCACCATGGCCCCGTACAGCAGCATGATAGCCTTCTCCAATCTGTTCGTGATCCCCTTCTTTATAATTCCTAGCATTCTGTTCACCGTTTTCGCCACAGCCGCACATTGCGCGGATGGCTTCATCGACTTGTCCCAGAATTTCCTAGGAGATCTCTCCAAGTACTGCCCCGGACATCCTGTATTCGTGAATGAGATTTTTGTTACCTACATGCATCACTTTACACTTATCCACGATGAACCTCATCTGCCATGTTGATGCCCATTCCTCGAGCCTGATTATGTCACGTTGCAGATCTTCGCAATCCCCCTGCGTCTTCACTACTCTGAATAACTTTGTATCTTCCGCAAATTTAATCACCTCACTCGTCGTACCAATGTCCAGATCATTTATAAAGATGTTGAAGAGCACGGGTCCAAGCACTGAGCCCTGCAGCACCCCACTGATTACGCTCTTCCAGCCTTTTCTCTCTATCACCACCAAAGTTTGCTCCTTTTCCACACACACTACCAAAACCTTTATCCACATTCTCATCACTGTCTGTTTAGATTACAGCAACTGATCTACACAGGTCTCCCACCAAGTTTCTCTCCTTAAATATGTTCAAAATCATGACTTATCTTTCACCACTGTCACTACATTCATATAATCCTCTCCTCAAGTCTCTTCACTTCATTAGCTCCCCATCTGTTTGTGTATACAGTTCAAACATCTCTTACCGATTCCTTCCCTTAGCTCTCCCTACACCCTTCCCATTCATTTCTGTATACAGTTCAAACATATCTTACTGATTCCTTCCCTTAGCTCTCCCTACACCCTTCCCATTCATTTCTGTATACAGTTCAAACATATCTTACCGACTCCTCCCTAAATCCTTCCCTGTGAATTCCATACATCAGGTAAGATCTGGATGCACTAAAGATACCAACTGGTTTGCTGTTGGCCAATTCTCTGGCCGATTCTCCAGGAGCAATCAATGCACTATCAAATTTGCATGCAAATCATTTGCATGCAAACCCAACAGATCAATCGCTCAGTGAGCAATTGAACCATGAGCAGAGCCCTAATGGCAGTGACAGGGGAAGCAGCCTCCCCTTACTGCTGTTAAGGCTTCTTTTTTTTTTTTTAATTGCACACAGAACACCCCTGCACCATGCCCCCCCCCCGCGCCACTGAACTCCCCCTTCCCCAAAATTAGGCAGGAGGGATGCTCCCCCCCCCGCACCAGGAACCCCTGAGCCACTGCCCCCCGAATGAAAAAAAAAATGGCAGGAGGGATGTCCACTTCCTCCTGCCACCAGATGTCCTCCCTCCCAAACCTCCCCAGTACCTTTTTAAAAAGTCAGAAGCAGGAAGCCCGCTCTGAGGCTCCACCTCAGGCCTGCCAGTCCTAAATGACAGGCCTTCCCCTCCCCGGTGTATCATGTGATACAAGGGGAGGGGCCAAAGGCCTTGATTGGCTCAGACGCCTATGCCCCACTCCTTCGGAGGGGCCTTAAGCATCTGAACCAATCAGGCCTTAGGTACCTCACTCTGTATCCAGTATACTGAGGAAGGAACCTAAAGCCCCGACTGGTTAAAGATGCCTAAGGCCCCTCCCAAGGGGCTTGTCCAATCAAGGCCTTTGGCCCCTCCCCATGCATCACATGATGCACCGGGGAGCGGAAAGCCCATCATTTAGGACTGGTGGGACTGAAGCAGGAGCCTCAGAGCAGGCTTCCTGCTTCCAACTTTTTAAAAAAGGTACGGGGGAGGCTCTGGGGCCTTATGGAGGCATCCAATGGTAGGAGGGAGTAGACATCCCTCCTGCCATTTTTAGGGTTCGGGGGGAAGAGGTGTTCTGTGTGGCATGAGGGAGTGGGCATCCCTCCTGCATTTTCTCTCGTGCCGCGTTTATCACATGTCTTAGGGGAGGGTCATCATCGGTGGTGGGGGGCCTTTTTCTTTTTTTAATGGGACAGATATTTTACATGTGTAACACATACAAAATTTCTGTGCCATTGGAAAAAAAACAAAACAAAAAAACCCCAGGCAGACCTGTTGGTTTTTCCAATTTATAAAAAAACTGGTTTTAGCGAATATCCAAGCGATGTTAGTGCATCAATCACTTGGCTACTTTGCATGGGTTTTAGCTAATTTGCATGGCCAGATTGGAAAATGGGCGATCGAGAGGAAAAATACACAGTGGGTCGTTTTGTGAAATGGGTCAGTAAAAGCGATTTATTTATTCATTCATTTAGCCCGTCCTTCCAAAGGAGCCCAGACTGGGTTATAAGAGTACATTCACAGTATAAACAGGACAAACTTTAGTGGAAAATACAGACTTGGCGGACATAGGGTGATTTAAATTGCAGCATTTACAGTATAGACCAGTGGTCTCAAACTTAAACCCTTTGGAGGACCACATTTTGGATTTATAAATTCTTGGAGAGCCTCGGCAAAAATAGTTAATGTCTTATTAAGGAAATGAAAATTTTACATAAGGTAAAACTCTTTGTAATTTATAAATCTCTCCTTTTGGATGTCTTAATAATAATGTAATAATGTGATTTATAGCTGTTTTATTTTACTTTTGTGATTATGATAAACATACTGAGGGCCTCAAAATAGTACTTGGCGGGCCGCGGGTTTGAGACCACTGGTATAGACATAGCATAACAGAGGTAAAAAGCTTTTGCTGTGAAAACAGGTTTAGCGACCATCACTGACTTTAGTGCATCTAACTGTAAGTCATTTATCTGTACCTTTCTCCACAGCCAATTCTACTCTGTTCCTTCATCTTTCTATGCCGTACGCTCGAAACAGACTTTCCAAGTTGGTATGTTATGCAAGAGAATCCTGAGCCAGAAATATGCAATGGACAGGCTATGATTCTGGCAATCCCCTTGTGCCCTCTGCAGCTATACTGGTTGTATACAGAGCAGCTTGCTATGACCCAGATATCTTGCTCCTTCCAGGCTATAAGTCTACCTTTAAGAGGCAGCTCTTAACCCCTTATTTCCCTGTTCAAAACCCATGCTTTATGGGATGCCATATTCCATTATTCGTTCTGTTTTGTCTGTCTTAAATAATCTGTAAGCTCTACTGAGCAAGGACGGCCTTTTATGTGTTTTTGTATAGTACTGAATATGTGTAATGGTGTTATAGAAATAAGCAGCAATAGTGTAGTAGTACCTTTTAGGCAAGGGAGTTAAACTTGTTCTCTTGATGATTTGTCTGGATCTCCAACTTACTAGCCATGGATTAAAGCCTTCCAAACAGAATCCAAAGTTAATAATGGAGGACTTGATTACCATGCAACCCTTCCCTTGGACATCTATCAGAGATTTAGTTACTTATCCTCTGGGTACTGTAAATCCTCTGGTCACCCAAATATGTCTGAGATGGAACATATCCTTCATAAGATTTCTACAGTACTGCCAACAGCTTCAGTGGAGGTACAAGAGAGAGCATCCAAGGCTCCCTTCATCCATCCCAATTGCTGCCCCTCCACTGCATTGTGCACTGCTGCCATTCTCAATCCCAGAGTGGGGGGAGCATGAACTTCTCAGCAAACCCTTGTTCTTTGGAGCTATAACGATCAAAAAGGGTAAAGTTACCTAAAGAAAAATCAATAATACTAGCAAGACACAAAGCCGCACCATATCTGGCTGATTCCATCTTGGTTCCTCCTGAAGCATTTATTTCTGCTGGAACTGGTTTTAAAGTCGGATATAGAGTCTGTGTGACTGTGCTTTGCAGACTCAGTATTGCTCTGTCTGTTGGAATTTTAAGCTAAAGGTCAACAGAGCTGATTTATTCCATTAAAGAACTAAAGAGATTATTTTTAGACTGTGACAAACTAATTTTTTTTTTAATTTTGTAGTCCAAGTTCATTATCGACAGAAATTATTAAAGAAGTCTTAAGACAGTAGCCCCAATATTCAGCCTGTGGAAGACAGCCCGGCTACCTCGCACAACAATCCTGGAAATTCAATGTTGGGGCCATATCAAGCCACCTGCATTCAATTTCCAGTTTAAAGTTCGTAGCCACAGACTTAGCTGGCCAACTGATATTCATTGGCTGGCTAGTTAAGGTCTAAACAGCCAAAAACAGATCTGCTTTTTAGACGGATCCATTTGTCTGCGTGTCTTAGTTGGCCAGATGAATGTCGGTGGTGACTGACTATGTCACTGGGCTAGCTGGTGATCCAAATATTCAGCGAGAGATGGACGGCTATTGGTGGATAGCTGGCTAAGCAGGGAAGTGGTTGCCGAAAGAACTTCATGCTCATTCAACCAGAGCAATGGCTACTTCCTAGGCTGAGTCCAGAGGTTTTTCCTTGGAGATTTGTCAAGCGGCTACTTGGTCCTCTAGAAATACTTTCTCTAGCGTTACCCCTTGGATGTGGCAGCGCATGCTTTTGGTGCTTCGGTCATTGTGGAGGCGGCATTTGCTTCCCACCCAGATTGAGGATTGCCTTGCTACATCCCACTGGTCTCTGGATTCAGCTGCTGCTGTTGCTAAGGAAGGAAAAATTATGTCCTTACCTGTTAGATGCAGCAGATGAATCCAGAGCCATACCTTTGTTGGCTAAGCAGTCCTTTGCCAGCCAGGAGAACTATTCTTTCGAAAGTCTGTTTGGTCCTCTCTCAAAATAACTACTGAGGCAGCCCACATTTCTCTTCTGCTCAAGGCCCCCTGGCTGCTCCTGAGAACCTCCCCAGCTGCACAGCTGTGAAAAAGCACAGACCCTACTCCCAAGAATTGGGATGCCAAAACAGCAATGACAAAAAATAAGTCTTGCTTTGATCACAGGACTGATTGTTAGGATTACACAATATAAAGGCCACAGGCCATCTAAGAACTGTCTATCTTTCACCTACCAAGTATGATTGATAAGTTAGTAACAGTACAATGAATGGACTGAATACTTAGTTTTTCAATAACTACAGTAGACGATCTCTGATATGTAAGAAAACATTTATAAAAGTTACATTCTATTTCTTTCAGGTGTATAGTAAAGTTATTTTGCTTTCTCATTTTAAAAAAATGTCTTCAGCTACTCAAGGGTAAGACCACAAGTAAGTTATTCCACTCATCCTTCTTCTATCTGTGCTTGCTCTGTGTGTTGTTCTGATAAGCAAGACCAAAACACCATGCTCTAAGCTTTGCCTGTGATAAACTGATTTAGACTACAAGGAAAAATTATGTCCTTACCTGTTAATTTTCTTTCCTTTAGGCGCAGCAGATGAATCCAGAGACCAGTGGGATAGCACACATCTACCAGCAGGTAGAGATAGAGAAACTGATTAACAGATGGTCCTATTGGCTGGCACATGACCTGTATCCTCAGTATGGCTCCTTGCCCAAGCATCCGGAACTATCAATATGTTGAGCATGTAAAAAATGTATTTCCAATAACAAATGTCCAAGGTAATAATACAGAATACAACTACCAACAATAACAAAACTTCTGAAACTTGTATAATATAAACAGACAGACAATATCCAGAAAGGGTGGGGCTCTGGATTCATCTGCTGCATCTAAAGGAAAGAAAATTAACAAGTAAGGACATAATTTTTCCTTCCTTAGCAACAGCAGCAGATGAATCCAGAAACCAGTGGGATGTAGCAAAGCAATCCTCAAGTAGCCGCTTGATAAATCTCCTCCAAGGAAAAACCTCTGGACTCAGCCCAGGAAGTAGCCATCGCTCTGGTTGAATGAACATAAAGTTCTTCCGGCAACCACTTCCCTGCTATCAAATATGTGGAAATAATAGTCTCTTAGACCTATCAAGCGAGGGAAGCTTTAGATGCTGCCATACCTTTGTTGTGTCATCCAGTAAATGTAATGAAGAGAAGTGCTCTCCCCAATCCTCTTCTCAGAAAGCAGGAAGGAAGAGAGACTGGTTGACATGAAAAGTTTATATCACCTTTAGAAGAAATGATGGTACGGTCCGAACTGACACCCCTGATACTAAATTCGCAAAAAAGGATCTCTGCAACTCTGAAACCCGCCGGACTGAAGCCATTGCCACAAGAAATACTGCTTTCAACATCACATCCTTTAGAGTCGCATTGGCTAAAGGTTCAAATGGGGCCTTTTGTAACTCACTACCTTAAGACTCCACTCTGGACAGTTTCTTAAAATGTGGACGAATATGTTGTACACCTTTGAGAAACTTGAACTAAATCAGGTTGAGAAGCAAGGGAAGAGCGAGCCACGCGATCTCTGTAACAAGCAAATGCCGCCACTTGAACTTTAAGAGAATTGTACGCCGACCCCTTTGGCTACGCCCTCCAGTATAAAAGAAAGAATGTGAAATAGAGAAGCCTAAAAGGGGGAAATACCCTGAGCAGCACACCAGGACTTGAAAACTCTCCAGACTCTAGCATACGACGCAGACATAGATCTCTTCTTTGCTTGACGAAGAGTCGAAATAACTTACTCGGAATATCCCTTGTCTGAATCGCGATCTATCAAGAGCTAGGCCGAGGCCGTAAATCCAAAGTTGGACAGATTTTCCATGTTGATTGGACCCTGGGTGAGTAAATCCTGAGTCACTGGAAGTGGAAATCTCAACATTTTGCCTGTCGAAAGACCCATGAGATCTGCATAGCACGGTTGGTGCGGCCCATCCGCAGCTACTAGGATCACCATGCCCTGAAAGCGAGCTATGGGATGCAACACCGGCTGATCATAGGCCAAGGGGGAAACACATAAAGGAGACAACCTGAAGGTCAAGGAAGAGCCAATGCATTTACCCCCTCTGACTCCCGCTCTCTGCGCCTGCTGAAAGACAAAGGAAGCTTCGCATTTTGAGACGAGGCCATGAGATCTAACTCCGGGATACCCCATCTCTGAACTATATGATCATGTCACTCCCTTTTTGATCAAATCCCACTGGCATTACTTTTAAAATCTTACTTTTAGTATTTAAAACTTTGTCTACTAATGAACCTCAATTCATTAATAAATTACTTATCCCTCACAATATGTCGTGTTCCCTTCGGTCCACTAATCAAAAACTTATAGCAGTCCCTTCCTTGAAAGTTATTGGAACTCGTCGACATGATATATTCTCAGTAATGGCTCTGCAACTATGGAATACCTTGCCTCAACATATAAGAGAGGAAAATGATTTGAGTCATTTTAAAAGTAACTTAGAGTTTTCTTTTTAAAGATGCTTTCAATCTTTAATTATGTTCAAAGTTTATTTTAGCTTTTCCTCAGTTTTCACTCTCCCCTCCCTGATGTTCTTTCCATTCATGTTCTCTTCTTTTTTCTAAAAGATTGAATTGTAGTTCTGCCCTTTCTTACCTTATGTTTCTATTAGTCTGTAAGTCCGTCAGTCTAACCTATTATTTTAAAAATTAAATGGTATATTTAATCGCATACCTATACTTTTTATTAAAGTTGTATTTCACTTAGTAAATTAAATAAGCGATTCATCAAACCAAAATAAAACTTGAAACTTGGATTAAGTCGAACATCTGCGAGGAGAGTTCACATTCTCCGGGATCTAGAAGATTTCTGCTGAGGAAGTCTGCGTGAACATTTACTTATCCCACAATGTGTGCCGCCGAGAGAAGAGGAAGATGAATTTCTGCCAATTGAAGCATAACCATTACCTCGCTGGCTAACCGAGGACTTCATGTACCTCCCTTCCTGTTGATATATGCCACTGCCGTGACACTGTCCAAAAAGATCCTTGTCCGTCGGTCCTGAATCTTGGGTTATAATGCCTGAAGCGTTAGTCTGATCGCTCTCAACTCTAGAAGATTGATCGACCATTGAGCCTCATCTGGAGACCAGACTCCCTGCACTGATGACTGAAGGCACTGAGCCCCCCATCCCATCAGACTGGCATCCGTGATAACTGTGATCCAGTCTGGTGTTGCAAGAGGCATTCCTTTGAACAGATAGATGTCGCTGAGCCACCAATTCATGCTTAGCGATGCTTGAGGAGTCCACAGTAGACAACGTTTGTAATCCTGAGACACCGGGGACCATCGGGAGAGAAGTGACTGCTGCAGTGGTCTCATATGAAAGCGAGCCCAGGGCACCGCTTCCAGAGCCGCCACCATTGATCCTAGAACTTGTACATAATCCCACACTCTCAGTCTGGGTGACTGGAGAAGTAGGTGAACTTGAGACTGCAGCTTCTCTCCCTGGTCTTTGGGTAGAAACACCTTCCCCACCATCATGTCAAATTTCACCCCCAGATGCTCCAATGATTGAGATAGGGTAAGAAAGCTCTTTGGAAAGTTGATGACCCACCCTAAAGATTGAAGGGAGATCACCCTTTGGGTTACTGATAAACTTTCCTGTCTGGAAGATGCTCGGATCAACCATTTGTCCAAGTAAGGATGTACTCAAATCCCCTCTTTGCAAAGAAATGCCACCACTACTACGATCACCTTTGAAAATGTCCGTGGAGCCATGGCTAGGCCAAACGGCATTGCTCAAAACTGACAATGCTGTCCGAGGACGGCAAAGCGAAGATACTTCTGATTTGGGAACCATATGGGAATATGCAAGTACACTTTTTTGAGATCAAGTGCCGTATGAAACTCGCCCGGTTGAACCATTGCAATGGACTGATTGATTGCACAGTTTCCATACAGAAATGTCTGACATTGAGAAACTGGTTGATCCGCTTGAGATCCAGTACTGGTCTGACACAACCCCCCTTCTTGGGCACTATGAAATAAATGGAATATCTTCCCTGACCCCTTTGCTCCGGAGGAACTGGAACTACAGCCCCGAGATCCAGAAGAACTTGAAGGGTGAGCTGCACTGATTCTCTCTTGGTCGCCCCTGTGCACGGGGATACCAAGAAAGAATCTGCGATGGGAGAGGAAAATTCTAATTTGTAACCTTCTCAAATAATATCCAATACCCATTGATCAGACATTACCCTGGCCAATTCCGCCAGAAAGGAAGACAATCGATCCCCTATAGCCACGATGGAGTGCGCCGCTACCCCGTCATTGGGAATTATGTAAGGCTGGTTGAGCAGTTGGGTGTTTTGTAGGACAAAAGGAATTCTTTTGTGAAAATCTGGACCTAGAATTATAGGAAGAACCGTAAGCTGGCGTAAATGACTGCTTCCTGGGTCTGTATTTCCTATCATCTTGGAAGCGAGGTCTGGTAGACATCGCCTTCAAAGGTGTCTTAGGTTTATCTTCTGGCAACCTCTGCATTTTGGAATCCCCTAAATCTTTTACCAACTTGTCCAACTCTTCACCAAAGAAAAGATGACCCTTAAAAGGAAGGCGTACTAGGCGAAGTTTGGAAGCCGCATCCGCCGCCCAATTCCAAAGCCACAAAGATCTGCGAGAAACTACCGAGGGATTTGTTTTGCAGAAGCGCAAACAATATAAGGCGTTCACTAGATAAGCTAGTCCTGTTTCCATATCTGCAAATTCAGATGGAACAGAAAGTTCCGTCTCCCCCATTTATCCACCATTTTTTATTCCCATTGTAGACATGCGCATGCAGCCTAAGAACTGTAGACCGCTACTTGCAATGCAAGTGCCGAAACTTCAAAAGAAAGCTTAAGAGAATATTTAATCTTTCTATCCTGAAAGTCTTTCAGCGCTACATCTCCCTCAACCGGTAGTGTCGTCTTTGTAGTAACTGCGGCCACTAAGGTGTCCACCCTCGGGAGCTTAAACTTGTCTAACTCCTCCTGTGCCAATGGGCACAACTGGCGTATGGCTTTAGCCACTTTGAGACCTGCCTCTGGCGTGTCCCATTGGGCCGAAATAAGTTCCTGTATTGCTTCATGAACTGGAAATGTTTTAAGTGGTTTTCTCATGCCCGCCATAAGCGGGTTATCCGACCCTGCTACCTGCAGAGCAACCTGAGAGATATTTAGAGCTTACAGTGCCTTAGAAATGAAAGATGACAGCTCTTTCTTCTGGAATAGACGAAGTGCAGTGGGATCATCTACTTCCCCAGCTAGCGCTTCCTCTACTGCAAATCTGCCAGTGCTCCCTCCTTCATAGCGTGTGGCAGAGCCAGGGATGAAGTGGAATCTGATAGAGGGTCTCCTCCATTCGTTGGCGCCACTCTGTGCCTTTTTGCTGCCTGAGACTCTATTTAATGGTCTACTGGCTGTAAGTAGGGCAAAATTATGAGTTTTCACGAGCGAAGACACATCTAATATACCGGACTCAGAGGAGCTCATGAGTGGGGAACAGGCTGAAAAATTAGAGTACATAGAGGTAAGTAGGGAGGATGTTCTCAAACAGATAGACAGGTTAAAATGCGGCAAATCACCGGGCCCGGACGGGATCCACCCAAGGGTGCTGAAAGAACTAAGACAGGAAATAGCGGGCACAATCCAACATGTTTGCAACCTATCCTTGAAAACTGGTGAGGTGCCAGAGGACTGGAAATTGGCAAATGTCACACCGATCTTCAAGAAGGGATCGAGGGGTGACCCCGGGAACTACAGGCCGGTGAGCCTGACTTCAATAATAGGGAAGATGGTGGAAGCTATGATCAAGGACGGCATTTGCGAGCACATCGAGAGGAATGGCCTACTGAGAACAAGCCAGCACGGATTCTGTAAGGGAAGGTCGTGCCTAACGAACCTTCTGTACTTCTTTGAGGGAATAAGCAGTCGGATGGACAATGGGGAGCCCATAGACATCATTTACCTCGACTTTCAAAAGGCTTTCGACAAGGTGCCACATGAAAGGCTACTTAAGAAACTGTGGAGCCACGGGGTGGGAGGGGATGTGCACAGATGGATCAAGCACTGGCTGTCGGGTAGACTGCAGAGGGTTGGAGTAAAGGGCCAATATTCTGACTGGCGGGGAGTCACAAGCGGTGTGCCACAGGGATCAGTGCTGGGGCCTTTACTCTTTAACATATTCATCAATGACCTGGAAAAGGAGGCAAAGTGTGAGGTTATAAAATTCGCAGACGATACCAAACTGTGCGGCAGAGTTAGGACCAGGGAGGAGTGTGAGGACCTACAAAGGGACCTGGACAAGCTGGAAGACTGGGCAAACAAATGGCAAATGCGCTTCAACGTGGACAAATGCAAGGTCATGCATATAGGGAAAAAGAACCCGTTGTTCAACTACAAATTGGGGGGGGTATTGTTGGGAGACAGCAGACTCGAGAGAGACTTGGGTGTGCTGGTGGATGCATCACTGAAGCCATCTGCACAGTGCGCAGCAGCCTCGAAAAAAGCCAACAGGATGCTGGGCATCATAAAGAAGGGCATAACAACCAGAACACGGGAAGTCATCATGCCATTGTATCGAGCGATGGTGCGTCCGCATCTGGAATACTGCGTTCAGTATTGGTCGCCGCACCTCAAGAAGGACATGGCGGTACTTGAGAGAGTCCAAAGGAGAGCAACGAAAATGGTAAAAGGGCTGGAACACTGCTCATACGCCGAGAGGCTGGATAGGCTGGGGCTCTTCTCTCTGGAGAAAAGGAGACTCAGGGGAGATATGATAGAGACCTTCAAGATCATGAGGGGCATAGAGAGGGTGGATAGGGACAGATTCTTCAGACTGAAGGGGACAGCAAATACGAGGGGGCATTCTGAGAAACTGAAGGGAGACAGGTTCAAAACAAATGCAAGGAAGTTTTTTTTTCACCCAAAGGGTCGTGGACACTTGGAATGCGCTACCGGAGGAAGTGATCAGGCAGAGTACGGTACAGGGATTCAAGCAGGGATTGGATGGATTCCTGAGGGATAGAGGGATCGTGGGGTACTGAGTAAACCAACCTGGTCATACATGTGCAAGACCAGAGGGCTAGGACTTCGATAGGAGGGCAGAACTTAAATGGGAAACCAAGGTGGCAAGGGAGCCCCTTCTGATGATTCAGACAGGCCTTGACCTGTTTTTGGCCGCCGCGGGAGCGGACTGCTGGGCAAGATGGACCTGTGGTCTGATCCGGCAGAGGCACTGCTTATGTTCTTATGTTCTTATTTAAATCCCTTTGAGGTGCTGGCTGAGAGCTATGCAAAAGAAATATTTTATGCATTATCATAACCAATTCCGGTGAAAATGCCCCTTGAATTACCTCTGCTGGCAACTGCTGAGCCCTGTCCTGCTAAGAAACTGCAGCCGTTAGCGATGCTGAAGCAATGACTGGCGCTGAACGTTGCTGAGCCTCTGACATGCAGGAAAGCGCAGCGGACTCAGCTGCGAGTGAAAGAGAGCTGAGCCACGCTTTGAATGCACGGGAAAGAACAGAGCTGCTCGTCTCCAGAGAAACTTCATTCCCACAAGCGTCCTTGCAACCAGCGGTCCAGAGGCCCAATGATGTTCTACGCTTCCCACAGCGTGAACATCTTTTAACTACCTCTGCCACTATTCTAATAAACTGTAACACCGACAGCTACAGAAACTGAATAAAACAAACTAACCCGCGGTAGACAGAAAATACTGGCAGAAAGTTCACTTAACCCAGAAAACTGTTAAAACTCTGAATACAGTAAATGAAAAGTTCTCTCACCTCAAAGGCTAAGACAATTTGTAAAGACTGGTAGTTGTAGCCTAGAAAGTGCTGGCACCGCTAGCTAGCCAGTCACCCCTGTCTACCTGAAGAAAAAATTCTCAACAGAAGAAAATTAATTTTCCAGTCACAGCCAAAATACAGGAGCTAGATGAATAGCGACCATCACCTGCTGGAAGATACTGAGGATACAGGTCAAGTGCCAGCCAATAGGACCACCTGTTAATCAGTTTCTCTATCTCCATCTGCTGGTAGATGTGTGCTATCCCACTGGTCTCTGGATTCATCTGCTGTTGTTGCTAAGGAAATATAAATTGCACTGTGTTCCAAAGGGGAAGTGTGGAAAAAATGAAAATGCCAGAGTAGAAAACAGATTTATTGAGATGAACATACTGCAAATCTTTTTTCCCCTTGTTGTCCCATGTATGCAAAGAATTAAGTTATTGCCTAATGAACTTCCATTAAATTCTGACTATTACCATTAAAATCTGACTATCTCTAGCAGAAGGTAACTGAAGTAATGTTTCCAAAATGTTGAGAATGCTTATGGACCCAGGACATTAAAAATTGGCCAGTCTAAAAACATTACACATTTGAACTTCAGAAACTTTTGTTTTCCAAATTAATGGGATGGATTTTGGAATGTTGTTTTACAAAATGTTTCCTCTACCAGAATTCACTAAAACCTGTTTCTAGTGACTTTAGTCACCTTTACCCAAAGATGGTCACAAATAGATTACAGGACCCAAGGAAGCATGGTTTTCACTAGAGGTCGGTCTTGTCAGACAAATTTAATTAATTACTTTGACTGGGTGACCAGAAAATTGGATCAAGGGAGAGGACAAGATGTGGTTCTCTTGGATTTTAGCAAAGCCTTTGATAGTTCCGCAGATGACTCATAAATAAACTGAGTCACCTCAGTATGGGCATTGAAGTGACTGACTGTGTTAGGAACTGGTCCAGAGGAAGGCAGAATGTAGTGGTAAATGGAACTCACTCTGATGAAAGAGATATTACCAGTCGTGTGCTGTAAGATTTGGTTCTTAGACCAGTTCTTTAACTTTTTGGTTAGCAATATTGCTTGCATAAGAGCTATCCGGTTAAGGTTTGCCTCTTTGTGGATGTTATGAAAATCTGCAATAGCATGAGGAGGAAACAAGTAAAGCTTAAAGAATAGTCCAGAATTTGGCAGCTAAGATTTAATGTTAAAAAATACAGATCTTAGGCTGTAAAATCCAAGGGAACAGTACAGTTTAAGGGGTGAACAACATTTGTGTATGAAAGAGAAGCAGGGCTTGGGTATAATTATATATGATAGTCTTAACATGTAGAAACAGGTAGAAAAGGCATTGGCAAAAGCATAGAAGCCAGCTATGTGGGTACTGTGGGTGCTTGAGCACCCCCAATATTGAACAAACTCATTGACTGTGTCCAGGAAGTGGTTATTTCCATTGGGTTTAACACCCCCAATAATTTGTAAAAGTTGGCTCCTATGGGTGAAAGCTAGAAGGATGCTGGGTGCCTAGGAACTGGAAAGGCCAATAGGAAAGAGGAAACATAATACCTCGGTATAAGTCTCTAGTGAGACCTCATTTAGATTATTGAATACAATTCCGAAGACCACACCTTCACAGCATGGAATCAGTCCAGAGGGTGGCTACTAAAATGGTCAGTGGTAAATGGTTCCTCACCAAGTTACATCAACCCTCACTTCAACCTCTACCGCACCAACAAGAAATCCCGTCGTATTCAGCTGTTCGCCTTCCCCTCACCCAAACTTTGTCACTTCAAAAGATTCCTTGACAGAACTTTCGCCTTCCAAGCAGCCAAGCTGAACCCATGGCTAGCACAAATGATACTAGAGGCCCCCACTTACCTCGGGTTCAGAAAATCACTTAAAACCTACCTATTCCGCAAACAAGACCCGAATTGTTCCCCCCCCTGACAATATCTCCCCCCCTCCCCCAATCTGGCCCCCCGTACGAGGCCTTCCCCCTTTTTTTTCCCCACCTTCCTCATCCTCTGTCTAGTTCAAATAAAGCTGATAAATAAATGAAACTCTGCTACTCTGTAATTCTAATAACAAATCTGTAATTCTGACAAATAATTGTAAATCTGCCTGTCTATGCAGACCCTAACGTAACTCGATGTAAACCGCCTTGAACTCGCATGGGTATGGCGGTATATAAGAATAAACTATTATTATTATTATTATTATTATTAATCATAAAGCATGGGGGTCAGACTTAGAGATTTCAGTATACTGTATATACTTTGGAAGAAAAGTGAGAGAAGGCAGATATGACAGTCTATGGCAGCGGTCTCAAACATGTGGCTCTTCAGATTTTATTTGCGGCCCGCGGTCTGGACTGGATCATTATCTTCCTTTTGGAATAGCAGCGTGTCTGGCCGGCTCGATACGTTCAAAGCCGTGGGTTGGCGGCTTCTAGCGCTATCCACAGAAGAGCCAGCCAGACACGCTGCTGCTCCAGTGGCGTACCAAGGGGGGGGGTCCACTGTTCTCCCTAGAGTGCGGCTCGTCTAGAGCAGTGGTGCCCAACCTGCTTCCCTTCCCTTCTCAGGCCGGCACTGTGTTATTTGATCTCCCTGCTTCTCTTCGGGGCCGCCCAACTCTCGCCGCCCAACGTCAATTCTGACGTCGAGAGGACGTTCTGGCTAGCCAATCGCTGCCTGGCTGTCGGGAACATCCTTTCCGACGTTAGAATTGACGTCGGGCGGCGAGAGTTGGTTGGCCCCATGGAGAAGAGAAAGAGGGAGATCTCGGCCTGTTCCCGATGGCGGCAGCAGCCTATTCCCCGGCGGCAGTGGCGTGGGGGACAGCAGGAAGGAAGGAAGAAAGAAAGAAGGGGAGGACAGGGAGCCAGAAACAAAGCAAAAAATGGGACACGGAATCAAAGAAAGACAGACATAGAGAAAGAAATACAAAGGTGGGGGAGGGAATGAGGTCTGGAGGAGAGGAAGCATACAGGAGGCTGAAAGAAGAGAAGAAATATTGGATTCATAGTCGGAGACTGATGAAATTACCAAACAAAGGTAGGAAAATGATTTTATTTTCAATTTAGTGATTGAAATGTGCCAGTTTTGAGAAAGAAAAGATATTAAACTTTAAATGTGAGGGCTGCAGAAAAAATAGAGCACTTGGAAGGGCCGCAGAAAAAATAGTTAATGTCTTATTAAAGAAAGCACAGTTACTTACCGTAACAGGTGTTATCCAGGGACAGCAGGCATATATTCTCACATGTGGGTGAAGTCATCTACAGAGCCCCGATGCGGAAGCATTTTCAAGCAAACTTGATTGAAGATTTAAGTTTGCTCTGCTGCTCCACGCATGCGTGCCTTCCTGCTCCACTAGGGGGTGCATCCCCTTGTGGTCTCCAGTTCACTTAACTAGCAAAGAAGCCAACCTCGGGGAGGTGGGCGGGTTGTGAGAATATATGCCTGCTGTCCCTGGATAACACCTGTTACGGTAAGTAACTGTGCTTTATCCCAGGACAAGCAGGCATGATATTCTCACATGTGGGTGACCTCCAAGCTAACTGAAAAGGGATGGAGGGAAGTTGGCAATTTAAGCAAATAGATTTCGCAAAACCGAATGGCCAAACCGGCCATCGCTCATGGACAGTGAGTCCAGACAGTAGTGGGAGGTGAAGGTATGAACCGAAGACCACGTGGCAGCTTTGCAGATTTCCTCAATAGGTGTGGACCTGAGGAACGCTACGGAGGCTGCCATCGCTCGGACCTTGTGTCCCGTTACTCGACCATGCACCGTGAGACCAGCCTGAGCGTAGCAGAAGGAGATGCAGTCGGCCAGCCAGTTGGACAAGGTGCGCTTGGAGACTGGGTGACCTAACCGGTTTGAGTCGAAGGACAAAAACAATTGTGAGACTTTCTGGTGTGACTGAGTGCGTTGGAGGTAAAAGGCCAACGCTCTCTTACAGTCAAGAGTATGGAGCGCCACTTCTCCGGGGTGAGAGTGGGGCTTGGGGAAAAACACAGGCAAGACAATGGACTGATTGAGGTGAAAATCAGACACTACTTTAGGCAAGAACTTTGGATGGGTGCAGAGTACCACCTTGTCGTGATGGAATACCGTGAAGGGTGGGTCCGCTACCAGAGCTTGTAACTCACTAACCCGCCGGGCGGAAGTGAGCGCGAGCAGGAAAATCACCTTCCAAGTGAGGAATTTTGGATGGCATTTGTCTAGGGGCTCAAATGGAGGTTTCATTAGTTGAGCCAGAATCACGTTAAGGTCCCAAACCACCGGGGGAGGTTTGAAAGGAGGGTGGACATTCAGAAGACCCTTCATGAAGCGAGAGACTAAGGGATGGAGCAAGAGGGCTTTCCCTTCCAGGGGCTGATGAAAGGCCGCAATCGCACTGAGGTGTACTCGGATGGAGTTGGTCTTTAGGCCGGAATGAGATAATTGAAGCAAATAGTCAAGAACCAGAGGGACGGGGATCGACACCGGGTCCTGGCTGTGGGAGGAGCACCAGGTTGAGAATCTGGTCCACTTTTGGGAGTAGCAGGTTCTCGTCGAGGCCTTTCTAGAGGCCTCCAATATCTCCTTGACTGATCGAGACACGGGGAGAGCAGTCAGGGGGAGAGGAACCAAGCATTCAGATGAAGAGATTGAAGATTGGGATGTAACAGCGAACCCTGACCCTGTGATAGTAGAGAGGGAAACAGAGGCAGAGGCAGTGGATCTCTGACACTGAGTTGAAGTAGAAGGGAAAACCAAGGCTGGCGTGGCCAGCGAGGAGCAATCAGGATCAGGGTGACTTGTACTGTTTTCAGGTGGACAAGCGTCCGCAGTATCAGAGGAAACGGCGGAACGCGTACAGGAACCTTCCCTCCCAGTCGAGGAGGAAGGCGTCGGCCTCGAGCCGGTCCGGGAAGTACATCCAGGAGCAGAAGAGAGGCAGCTTGTGGTTGTGGGGGGATGCGAATAGATCTATTTGAGGTGTCCCCCACTTTTCGAACACCTGTCGTAGGATTTGAGAGTGCAGTGACCACTCGTGTGGCTGGAGGAGGCGGCTGAGTCTGTCCGCCAGACAGTTTTGTTCTCCTTGTATGTACACCGCTCGAAGGAAGGTGTTGTTGGAGATTGCCCATTTCCAGAGGCGCAGGGCTTCCTGGCAAAGGGACCAAGACCCTGTTCCCCCTTGTTTGTTTACGTAGTACATTGCTACCTGGTTGTCGGTTCGGATGAGAACTACTCGGTCGTGGAGCAGATGTTGAAAAGCTACAGCTGCGAGATAGATGGCCCGAAGCTCTAGCACGTTGATGTGGCAGCGACGGTCTTCTGCTGACCACATCCCTTGAGTGCGTAGGCCGCCCAGATGGGCTCCCCAAGCGTACTCCGTCGAGTCCGTGGTGAGTATCTTGCTGTGGGGTGGGGTGAGGAAGAGCAAACCTTTGGAAAGATTTGAAGAGTCGGCCCACCAGCGGAGCGATCGTTGCAAAGAAGGCGTCACTATCACGGTGCGGTCGATCGGGTCCCGGTCTTGACGCCATTGAGAGGCCAGGGTCCATTGAGGAATTCTCAAATGGAGGCGGGCGAAGGGTGTGACGTGGACGGTGGAGGCCATGTGGCCCAGAAGAGTCATCATCTGCCGAGCTGATACCGAGGTCAGCAGGGAAAAACTTCGACTCAGACTTACTAACGCCTCTAGACGCGGAGGGGGGAGGAAGGAACGGAGGCGAACCGTGTCCAGCATGGCCCCGATGAACTGTAGGGACTGGGAGGGGCGTAGTTGGGATTTTGGGAAGTTTATTTCGAACCCCAGACTTTGTAGGTAGGTAATAGTCTGTTGGGTCGCTGAGATAACCCCTTCCCTGGACGGGGCTTTGATTAGCCAGTCGTCCAGGTAGGGGAATACCTGGAGGCCCTGGGAGCGTAAGGTTGCTGCGACCACCACGAGGCACTTGGTGAAGACCCGAGGTGACGATGCTAGGCCGAAAGGGAGGACACGGTATTGTAGGTGCCAGCCCCCTACCTGAAAACGCAAGAACTTGCGGTGGGCGGGGTGCACTGGGACATGTGTGTACGCCTCCTTCAGATCGAGGGAGCAGAGCCAGTCGCCCTCGTCGATCAGGGGGTAGAGGGTAGGTAGGGAAAGCATCCGAAATTTTTCCCGTACCAGAAATTTGTTGAGGCGTCTCAAGTCTAGTATTGGGCGTAGGTCTCCCGTTTTCTTCGGTACCAGGAAGTAACGGGAGTAGAAGTCCTTCCCCCGTTGGTCGGGGGGAACCTCCTCCACTGCTCTCAGGCGAAGCAGGTCTCGAGCTTCGGAGAGGAGTAGGGGTAGCTGCGTCCGGTTCGGAGGGCAATTCCTTGGGGGGTTGTCCGGAGGAATGGCCCGAAAGTTGAGAGAGTATCCTGATGAGATCACGCCAAGGACCCATGCGTCCGACGTGATTTGTTCCCAGCGAGGGTAAAAGGCTTTTAGGCGACCCCCGATGGGAAGGAGGCCTGGGACTATGGCGGAGGGGGCCCGCCCCCTTCCGCGTATCCCGTCAAAAGGACGGAGATGGTTTGGTAATCGCAGGCGGTTGGGACTTGGGCATGGCCCGGTGGTGGGCTTGCGGACGCCTGGGTGGAGGCCGCGAGAAGGCAGGAGTGGATTTTTGTGGGTAGCGGAGCGGAGGGGCCCTATATGGCCTGGACGCGGGCGGTTTGGGTTTTTGTCGGACGAGGGAGG
Source organism: Geotrypetes seraphini (assembly GCF_902459505.1). Classification (NCBI taxonomy): domain Eukaryota; kingdom Metazoa; phylum Chordata; class Amphibia; order Gymnophiona; family Dermophiidae; genus Geotrypetes; species Geotrypetes seraphini. The sequence goes on along the minus strand of NC_047090.1, from coordinate 63,778,037 downwards.
CAAACGAGCGTTCGTGTTCGGAGAGGCGTTTTGTAGCTGCCTCGATATTGTCATCGAACAATTCTTTTCCCACGCAGGGGAGGTTAGCCAACCGGTCCTGTAAGTTGGGGTCCATGTCGACCAGGCGTAGCCAAGCTAGTCGGCGCATGGCGATAGCAAAGGCTGCCTCTCTGGAGGAGAGTTCGAAACCATCGTAGGCCGCGTGGAATAGATGGAGGTGCAGGTTGGAGAGGGATTCCAATAGCAGGCTAAACGCTCCTTGGCGGGAGGCCGGTAGGTCAGTCTCAAAGGCTCTCAGTAGTCCAATGAGGTGTTTGAGGTAGGATGTGAAGGTGAAAGTGTAGCTTTGTACCCTAGAGGCCATCATCGCATTTTGATATAGTCTCCTGCCGAACTTGTCTAGGGTTCGGCCTTCTCGGCCTGGGGGGACCGCCGCTGAGACCCGGGAGGGGTGAGCCTTTTTTAAGGAGGATTCTACTAACAGCGACTGGTGGGAGAGCTGTGGTTGTTCAAATCCCGGGAAGGGTACTGTACGGTACTTGGCCTCCATTTTGGAGGGCACGGCTGTGACCATATAGGGGGTCTCCAGGTTCCTGAAGAGAGCCTGTTGGAGTACCGGGTTAGGCGGTAAGCGAAGGGACTCTCTGGGCAGTGATGGCATATCCAGTTCCGCTAGGTACTCTTTAGAGTATCTGGAGTCGGACTGGAGGTCTAAATTCAAAGCGTGGCCCATGTCCTGGACAAAGCGTGAGAAGGATGGTCGGGATGTTCCCGAGGCCCCGTGCGGGGTCGGTGAACGAGACCTTCGTCAGGTGGAGAAGGAAGGGGAGGCTTCTCTCGAGTAGCGAGGTTCCTGCTCCGATCCAAGCTCCGAGATCAGGGAAGCACTGTGAAAGTGTTCCGGGGTCGTGGATCTCCGACGTCTCGAGGAGCCCCTCGGAGACGATGCCGGGGTTCGGGGTACCGATCGATGTCGAATCGGTGACCTCGACCCGGACTCCCTCGGTGAAAGCCCGAGACCTCGGATCGGAGCCCCGGTCCGAGGGGGAGTTCGGAGGATGTGTGGGTTGGAGAGTGATAACTCTGTCACCCTCAGCGGTCCCGTACGAGGTGTAGGTGAACGGCCTCGTAGAGTGGGGGAACCCCGGGCCTTCTTAGAGGTACGGCGGTTCGAGGTTTCTGTCGGTTTAGCCCGACGTTTTGCCCTGTGGCGGTCTGTGGAGGGAGAGCGCCTCGGGTGACTCGGCGAGGAGTCCGAGGAGGATGATATGCGGCGAAGTTTGCGCACTTTTCCCCGAGGTGGCTCGACGTGAGGCTCAGGCTGGTCTGGCACATGCGGGGTCGAGGCAGAGGCCGGTTGTAGATGGGCCATTGCAGCGGACAGCTCCGACGAGATCATCGCTCGGAGTAGGTCCTGGAAGACGGGCACGGACAGCATCGAAGGCATGTCCCCTGCCTCGGTGCACTCCACCGGGGGCGACCTCGTATCAGAGTATTCCCGTGTGGTGGAGGCACGGCCCGAAGGCTTGGAGGGCTTCGTCGGGGCTGTAAGCATGGGACTTCCGCCATGCGTCGCCGGTGTCCCTGAGGTTGGTTTCTTTGTTGGTACAGAACCTGAAGAGGGAAGAGGGGACTTACCCGGAGCCGAGGCTTTCTGTTGTCCCGAGGACTTGGGGAGTCGAGTCTCGAGGCGATGCCGAGGTATTCGGGGCCGAGGTAGAGGGTTGGTCTGGGGCGAAGAGATCCGCCATGCGGGCTTTCCTTCGACGGAGGGCCCGGTTCTGGAAAGTAGCGCACTGGGGGCATGAGTCGGTTGGATGAGCGGCCCCCAGGCAGAGGATGCACCGGCGATGCGGGTCTGTGATGGAAAGAAGCCGCTCGCACCGGGTGCACTTTTTAAAGCCGGTCAAAGGCCGGGACATAGAATCGAAAGTGGCCGTGGCTCGAGTAGCCACGCTGCCACGGGGACCCGGAAGCTTCCGGGTCGGTCAAATGAAGCAGGAATCAAGTTGAAGAAGAAAAAACTTTCGCGCACAGCGACTTAAACGATGAAAAAACAAGAAAAATCGCGGTGCTCGAAGGCAGTTGGGGCAGAGCCTGAAAAAAACACGACTTCTAGGTTCAGTGGAAAATTTTGAACTGGAGACCACGAGGGGATGCACCCCCTAGTGGAGCAGAAGGCACGCATGCGTGGAGCAGCAGAGCAAACTTAAATCTTCAATCAAGTTTGCTTGAAAATGCTTCCACATCGGGGCTCTGTAGATGACGTCACCCACATGTGAGAATATCATGCCTGCTTGTCCTGGGATAATTGACAATTTTGCATGAGGTAAAACTCTTTATAGTTTATATATCTTTCCTTTTAACTGTTAAAGGAAAGTTTTATAAACTATAAAGAGTTTAACCTCATGCAAAATTGTCATTTCTTTAATAAGACATTAACTATTTTTTCTGCGGCTCTCCAAGTACCTACAAATCCAAAATGTGGCCCCGCAAAGGGTTTGAGTTTGAGACCATTGGTCTATGGCATAAAATTGTGCTCATAAATTTACATATCCCTGGCAGAATTTGTAAGATTTGTACCATTTCCGGAAAATACGAGTGATCCCGCAAAACACCAGTCTTTAATTTAGGAATATTGGTCTGGTGAAGCTATTTATCATCACAGAATTGTGTGTGTCCTTTAGTAATTATAATAACTGAACAGATTGTCCTAATCAACGTTTACATACCCTTGAATGTTTGGGCTGGTAATATTTACATTCATGTTGACAGACACAGGTTGAGATGGCAATGAAGGGTAAGCAGAACACCTAAATGTATGAAAGAGAAAAATTGCTCACTTAAACAGAGCAATTAGATATGAAAAAGTGTAGCGTGATTCCTCAATGTGTGTTAATCATTTAAAAAACACGGAAAAAGGACTTCAAACATCCAGATACTACTAACTGGTTTGTACCTTTGATAGGGTATGAATATTATCATCAGTCCAAAAAAACCTTGTATAATCTCAATAAATATGCAACTTTTCAATTAACAGATACTTAAATCCTTATTTTTTAAAAAAATGGAGTCACTTAACTTACCTCTGAGCGCCAGTGTGAATTTTAAGCTGCCAACTTCAAGATTGAGAACGCAACACAGAAGGATTGTTTACAATTCTATAAAACTCGTATTAACTTATCCCTAAAGAAGCATTTAAATGTGAAACGGTTGTGTCGCTGTAGGATACAAGGATATAAGTTAAGTGACTCCATTTTTTCAATAAGGATTTAAGATGTAAAGAAAAACCCACAAGCAACTTCAACTGAAATATTGCTGACTCTGTCTCATTAAATCATGTTTGTCTACGTGTTCCACAATTTTATTTTTTATAATTATTTCCACCATTTTGCCCGGCACTGAAGTCAGGCTTATTGGTCTGTAATTTCTCAGATCTCCCCTGGAACTCTTCTTAAAAATCGACGTTAACATTGGCCACCCTCCAATCGTCAGGAACCACAGGGCTCGGCGCTATAGGCAAACTTTTTGAATCCCTAGGAGTTGAATATCAAATATGTGCAGATATCATTTTTTTTTCCAGTGGGTAAATTTGATAAAAATTTTGAAAAATCTCCGAGTCAATATATGTGCAAAATTGAGGAGTGGATGGGAGATCAAGGTTTGAAATTAAATGTAGATAAAACCGAAATAATGTTTGCAGGAAAACAGGATCAACAGTGGCCTAAAGAAATGAAAGTCATTGCTGATTTTCTTCCTGTACATGAGTTTATGAATATCTTAGGTGTTAGGCTTGATTCCGGCCTCACAATTAAGTTGCAAGTAATTAAGACTGTACAAGTATGTTTTGCACAAATGCATTTGTTACATCAATTGAAACCAATGCTTGCACCATATGATTTTCGTACTGTAGTTCAGGCTATGGTTCTGTCGAGACTTGATTATTGTAATGCCCAGTTCCTTGGAACAACAAAAGCAAGGAATAGGGCATTGCAGGTTATACAAAATGCAGCGGCAAGACAGATTATGGGACTGTCTAAATATGACCACATTTTGCCATATCTACAGCAATTGCATTGGCTACCAGTTGCCTTCAGAATACAATATAAAACAGTAATGATCTGCCATCAATTCTTGTATGGAAACATTCCAGAACTGTTTAGAACTAATATGCTAAGTTATACACCAACAGACCAAACAGAAAATCTAGCCTTATCAATAGGCCAAGAATTAAAATGATCTAATCTGGGTTCCCTTAGCAGCTAGAGAGAGGCTACACTTACAAGAAACAAAACCATCAGAGGTTTTTTTTTCTTTAGCATTAACGGTTTCCTAGATGCTTTCTTAGGTCCACTGATGTAGTAGGGCTCAATGTCAATAGAACTTGTCAAACAATGAAGATCTCTGACTGGGATCATGCTACCAATACAAGTTAAAACCAAGAAGAAAAAGTTATGAAGTATCAAGTATATTTTGATATGCCCCAGTTCAAAAAGCACAGTTACTTACCGTAACAGGTGTTATCCAGGGACAGCAGGCATATATTCTCACATGTGGGTGACGTCATCTACGGAGCCCCGATGCGGAAGCATTTTCAAGCAAACTTGATTGAAGATTTAAGTTTGCTCTGCTGCTCCACGCATGCGTGCCTTCCTGCTCCACTAGGGGGTGCATCCCCTCGTGGTCTCCAGTTCACTTAACTAGCCAAGAAGCCAACCTCGGGGAGGTGGGTGGGTTGTGAGAATATATGCCTGCTGTCCCTGGATAACACCTGTTACGGTAAGTAACTGTGCTTTATCCCAGGACAAGCAGGCATGATATTCTCACATGTGGGTGACCTCCAAGCTAACTGAAAAGGGATGGAGGGAAGTTGGCAATTTAAGCAAATAGATTTCGCAGTACCGATTGGCCGAACCGGCCATCGCTTCTGGACAATGAGTCCAGACAGTAGTGGGAGGTGAAGGTATGAACCGAAGACCACGTGGCAGCCTTGCAGATTTCCTCAATAGGTGTGGACCTGAGGAACGCTACGGAGGCTGCCATCGCTCGGACTTTGTGTCCCGTTACTCGACCATGCAGCGCGAGACCAGCCTGAGCGTAGCAAAAGGAGATGCAATCGGCCAACCAGTTGGACAAGGTGCGTTTGGAAACTGGGTGACCTAACCGGTTTGGGTCGAAGGACAAAAACAGTTGTGGGACTTTCCGGTGTGACTGAGTGCGTTGGAGGTAAAAGGCCAACGCTCTCTTGCAGTCAAGAGTGTGGAGCGCCACTTCTCCGGGGTGAGAGTGGGGCTTGGGGAAAAACACAGGTAAGACAATGGACTGATTGAGATGGAAATCAGACACTACTTTAGGTAAGAACTTTGGATGGGTGCGGAGTACCACCTTGTCGTGATGGAATACCGTGAAGGGTGGGTCCGCTACCAGAGCTTGTAGCTCACTAACCCGCCGGGCGGACGTGAGCGCGAGTAGGAAAATTACCTTCCAAGTGAGGAATTTTGGATGGCATTTGTCTAGGGGCTCAAATGGAGGTTTCATTAGTTGAGCCAGAACCACGTTAAGGTCCCAAACCACCGGGGGAGGTTTGAGAGGGGGGTGGTGGGGCCTAAGGCGCGTGGGCCAATCAGAATAGGCCCTGGAGCCTTAGGTCCCACCTGGGGGCGCGGCCTGAGACACATGGTCGGGTTTGGCCCATGTACCTCAGGCCGCGCCCCCAGGTGGGACCTAAGGCTCCAGGGCCTATTCTGATTGGCCCACGCGCCTTAGGCCCCACCAGTAGGCGGAGCTTTAGGACGGATGGGCCAATCCGGCCTCATTCCTTCGTTGGCTGCCTGCCGGACAGGCGGGTTTGGCTCCCGTCTGTCCGGCCAACTTCCAAAGGTACGGGGAAGGGGGGTGAGGGGGTCGTGGGGGTCGGCCAGGGGGGTCGCGGGTCGGCTGGGGGACGGGCGGAGGTTCTTGGGGGGGGCGGTCGTTGGGGGGGGGGGGGGGGTTTGCGTCGAGGGCAGGAGGGCCTGGGATCCCTCCTGCCCGTAATGTAGTGCGGGGTGGGGTTGGGGGGTCGCCGTGGCCAGGAGGGTTTGGGCTCCCTTCTGGCCCAACTACACAAAGGTACGGGGAAGGCGGGTGGGGGTGTCGTGGGGGTCGGCCAGGGGGGTCGCGGGTCGGCTGGGGGACGGGCGGAGGTTCTTGGGGGGGGGGGGGCGGTCATTGGGGGGGGGGGGTTTGCGTCGAGGGCAGGAGGGCCTGGGATCCCTCCTGCCCGTAATGTAGTGCGGGGTGGGGTTAGGGGGTCGCCGTGGCCAGGAGGGTTTGGGCTCCCTCCTGGCCCGATATTGTTGGGGAGTCGGCGGTCCTTCGGGGTGAGGGTGCGAGTGGTCCTGCCGGGGGGGGGGGGGATGTATCGGACGTCAGGGGGGGGGCATCAGGCTTTCAGGATGGGGACAGACCTTCAAGGGGGGACAGGACTTCAAGGGGGGACAGTGCACGGAAAGTCAGGGGGGGTGAACGGAGAGTCAGGACAGCGCACGGAAAGTCAGGGCAGTGCACGGAAGTCAGGGGGGGTGAACGGAGAGTCAGGACAGCGCACGGAAAGTCAGGGCAGTGCACGGAAGTCAGGGGGGGTGAACGGAGAGTCGGGACAGCGCACGGAAAGTCAGGGCGGGCGAAAGGAGCGTCGGGCATCATGCGCGTTATATGCCGGAGCGCGGTATAGAAAAGTTTTGGTACATATCATCGTGATTTCTGCGCGCTATACCCCTGTGCGCGTTTTACACAGGTGCGCGTTATATCCGCGAAAATACGGTAAATAGTCAAGGACCAGAGGGACGGGGACCGACACCGGGTCCTGGCTGTGGGAGGAGCACCAGGTTGAGAATCTGGTCCACTTTGGGAGTAGCAGGTTCTCGTCGAGGTTTTTCTAGAGGCCTCCAATATCTCCTTGACTGATTGAGACACGGGGAGAGCAGTCAGGGGGAGAGAAACCAAGCATTCAGATGAAGAGATTGAAGATTGGGATGTAACAGTGAACCCTGACCCTGTGATAGTAGAGAGGGAAACAGAGGCAGAGGCAGTGGATCTCTGACACTGAGTTGAAGTAGAAGGGAAAACCACGGCTGGCGTGGCCAGCGAGGGGCAATCAGGATCAGGATGGCTTGTACTGTTTTCAGGTGGACAAGCGTCCGCAGTATCAGAGGAAACGGCGGGAACGAGTACAGGAACCTTCCCTCCCAGTCGAGGAGGAAGGCGTCGGCATCGAGCCGGTCCGGGGAGTATATCCGGGAGCAGAAGAGAGGCAACTTGTGGTTGTGAGGGGATGCGAACAGATCTATTTGAGGCGTCCCCCACCGTTCGAACACCCATCGTAGGGTCTGAGAGTGTAGTGACCACTCGTGTGGCTGGAGGAGGCGGCTGAGTCTGTCCGCCAGACAGTTTTGTTCTCCTTGTATGTACACCGCTCGAAGGAAGGTGTTGTTGGAGATTGCCCATTTCCAGAGGCGCAGGGCTTCCCGACAAAGGGACCAAGACCCTGTCCCCCCCCTGTTTGTTTACGTAGTACATCGCTACCTGGTTGTCGGTTCGGATGAGAACCACTCGGTCGTGGAGCAGATGTTGAAAGGCTACGGCTGCGAGATAGATGGCCCGAAGCTCTAGCACGTTGATGTGGCAGCGACGGTCTTGTGCTGACCACATCCCTTGGGTGCGTAGGCCGTCCAGATGGGCTCCCCAAGCGTACTCCGACAAGTCGGTGGTGAGTACCTTGCTGTGGGGTGGGGTGAGGAAGAGCAAACCTTTGGAAAGATTTGAAGAGTCGGCCCACCAGCGGAGCGATCGTTGCAATGAAGGAGTCACTGTCACGGGATGGTCGATTGGGTCCCGGTCTTGACGCCATTGAGATGCCAGGGTCCATTGAGGGATTCTCAGATGGAGGCGGGCGAAGGGTGTGACATGGACGGTGGAGGCCATGTGGCCCAGGAGAGTCATCATCTGTCGAGCTGATACCGAGGTCAGCAGGGAGATCCTTCGACTCAGACTTACTAACGCCTCTAGGCGCGGAGGGGGGAGGAAGGAACGGAGGCGAACCGTGTCCAGCGTGGCCCCGATGAACTGTAGGGACTGCGAGGGGCGTAGTTGGGATTTTGGGAAGTTTATTTCGAACCCCAGACTTTGTAGGTAGGTAATAGTTTGTGGGGTCGCTGAGATAACCCCTTCCCTGGACGGGGCTTTGATTAGCCAGTCGTCTAGGTAGGGGAATACCTGGAGGCCCTGGGAGCGTAAGGTTGCTGCGACCACCACGAGGCACTTGGTGAAGACCCGAGGTGATGATGCAAGGCCGAAGGGGAGGACTCGGTATTGTAGGTGCCAGTCCCCTACCTGAAAACGCAAGAACTTGCGGTGAGCGGGGTGCACTGGGACATGTGTGTACGCCTCCTTGAGATCGAGGGAGCAGAGCCAGTTGCCCTCGTCGATCAGAGGGTAGAGTGTCGGTAGGGAGAGCATCCAAAATTTTTCCCGTACCAGAAATTTGTTGAGGCGTCTCAAGTCTAGTATTGGGCGTAGGTCCCCCGTTTTTTTCGGTACCAGGAAGTAACGGGAGTAGAAGTCCTTCCCCCGTTGGTCGGGGGGAACCTCCTCCACTGCTCTCAGGCGAAGCAGGTCTCGAGCTTCGGAGAGGAGTAGGGATAGCTGAGTCCGGTTGGGAGGGCAATTCCTTGGGGGGTTGTCTGGAGGAATGGTCCGAAAGTTGAGAGAGTACCCTGATGAGATCACGCCAAGGACCCATGCGTCCGACGTGGTTTGCTCCCAGTGAGGGTAAAAGGCTTTGAGCCGCCCTCCGATGGGAAGGAGGCCTGTGACTATGGCGGAGGGGGCCCGCCCCCTTCCGCGTGTCCCGTCAAAAGGACGGGGATGGTTTGGTGGTCACAGGCGGTTGGGATTTGGGCATGGCCCAGTGGTGGGCTTGCGGGCGCCTGGGTGGGAGCCGCGAGAAGACAGGGGTGGACTTTTGTGGGTAGCGGCGCGGAGGGGCCCTATACGGCCTGGACGTGGGCGGTTTGGGCTTTTGTCGGACAAGGGAGGCAAACGAGCGTTCATGTTCGGAGAAGCGTTTTGTAGCCGCCTCGATAGTGTCATCGAACAGTTCTTTTCCCACGCAGGGGAGGTTAGCCAACCGGTCCTGTAAGTTGGGGTCCATGTCGACCAGGCGCAGCCAAGCTAGTCGGCGCATGGCGATAGCAAAGGCTGCCTCTCTGGAGGAGAGTTCGAAGCCATCGTAGGCCGCGTGGAATAGATGAAGGCGCAGGTTGGAGAGGGACTCTAAAAGCAGGCCGAACGTTCCTTGCCGGGAGGCCGGTAGGTCAGTCTCAAAGGCTCTCAATAGTCCAATGAGGTTTTTGAGGTAGGATGTGAAGGTGAAAGTGTAGCTTTGCACCCTAGAGGCCATCATTGCGTTTTGGTATAGTCTCCTGCCGAACTTGTCTAGGGTTCGGCCCTCTCAGCCTGGGGGGACCGCTGCTGAGACCCGGGATGGGTGAACCTTTTTCAAGGAGGATTCTACTAGCAGCGATTGGTGGGAGAGCTGTGGTTGCTCGAATCCCGGGTAGGGTACTGTGCGGTACTTGGCCTCCATTTTGGAGGGTACGGCTGTGACCATGTAGGGGGTCTCCAGGTTCCTGAAGAAGGCCTGTTGGAGTACCGGGTTAGGTGGTAAGCGAAGGGACTCTCTGGGCAGTGATGGCATATCCAGCTCCGCCAGGTACTCCTTAGAGTATCTGGAGTCAGACTGGAGGTCTAAGTCCAAGGCGTGGCCCATGTCCTGGACAAAGCGAGTGAAGGATGGGCGAGATGTTCCCGGGGCCCCGTGCGGGGTCGGTGAACGAGACCTTCGTCGGGTGGAGAAGGATGGGGAGGCTTCCCTCGAGTATCGAGGTTCCTGCTCCGATCCATGCTCCGAGATCGGGGAAGCACTGTGAGAGTGCTCCGGGGTTGTCGATCTTCGGCGTCTCGAGGAGCCCCTCGGAGACGATGCTGGGGTTCGGGGTACCGATCGATGTCGAATCGGTGACCTCGATCCGGACTCCCTCGGAGAATACCTGCGACCTCGGGTCGGGGTCCCGGTCCGAGGGGGAGTTCGGAGGATGCGAGGGTTGGAGAGTGATAACTCAGCCACCCTTAGTGGTCCCGTACGAGGTGTGAGGGAACGGCCTCGTAGAGTTGGTGAACCTCGGGCCTTCTTGGAGGTACGGCGGTTCGAGGTTTCTGTCGTTTTAGCCCGACGTTTTGCCCCTCGGCGGTCTGCGGAGGGAGAACGTCTCGGGCGCCTCGGCGAGGAGTCCAAGGAGGATGGGATGCGGCGAAGTTTGCGCACCTTTCCTCGAGGTTGCTCGATGCGAGGCTCAGGCTGGTCTGGCACATTCGGGGTCGAGGTCGAGGCCGATTGAAACTGGGCCATTGCAGCGGACAGTTCCGACGTGATCATCGCTCGGAGTAGGTCCTGGAAGACGGGCACGGACAGCATCGAAGGCATGTCCCCTGCCTCGGTGCACTCCACCGGGGGCGACCTCGTATCAGAGTATTCCCGTGTGGTGGAGGCACAGCCCGAAGGCTTGGAGGGCTTAGCTGGGGCTGTAAGCATGGGGTTTGCGCCATGCGTCGACGTTGTCCCCGAGGCTGGCTTCTTCGATGTTACGGAACCTGAAGAGGGAAGAGGGGACTTACCCGGGGCCGAGGCTTTCTGTTGTCCCGAGGACTTCGGAGTCGAGTCTCGAGGCGATGCCGAGGTATCCGGGGCCGAGGTCAAGGCCGGGGCCGAGACCGGGGCCGACCTCGAGGCCGAGGTGGAGGGTTGGTCCGGGGGTGAAGAGGTCCGCCATGCGGGCTTTTCTTCGACGCAGGGCCCGGTTCTGGAAAGTAGCGCACTGGGGGCAGGAGTCGGTTGGATGAGCCGCCCCCAGGCAGAGAATGCACCGGCGATGCGGGTCTGTGAGGGAAAGAAGCCGCTCACACCAGGTGCACTTTTTAAAGCCGGTCAAAGGCCGGGACATTAAATCGAAAGTAGCCGCGGCTCGATCAGCCACGCGGCCACGGGGACCCGGAAGCCTCCGGGTCGTTCAAAAACAAAGCAGGAATCAAGTTAAAAGGTAAAGAATTTGCGCACAGCGACTTAATCGTGAAAAAACAAGAAAAAATCACGGTGCTAGAAGGCAGTTGGGGCAGAGCCTGAAAAACACGACTTCTAGGCTCAGCGGAAAATTTTGAACTGGAGACCACGAGGGGATGCACCCCCTAGTGGAGCAGGAAGGCACGCATGCGTGGAGCAGCAGAGCAAACTTAAATCTTCAATCAAGTTTGCTTGAAAATGCTTCCGCATCGGGGCTCCGTAGATGACGTCACCCACATATGAGAATATCTTGCCTGCTTGTCCTGGGATAAATATTTTTGTCAAAATGGTTCTCCTTTTTAAACTGTAACTGGAGGGGTGGAGGTTCAGCTAACAACTTCTAATTTTGAATAACAGGATGAAATCCAGAGATTATATACCGACTCACAGCCTTAGGGTAAAGGTGTGTCCAACACCGACAATGCAGCTGCTATTATGAATTGAATCAACTTTGCAAGTGATGGGGAATGACTCATGAGTTTAACAATTTTCAGAGGGAAAGAGGGAACCTTAAAGAACAAAAACAAAACAAAAACCAATGAGACCACCACATAGTTATGTGTATTTAGTGGCCTTGAACGCAAAGCTGCTCTTCATCCAGTAAACATAAACCAATGAGAATTCACAAGGGCATGTGTATTTATTGAATTCAAAGCTGTTCTTCCTCCAGGAGACATATTTCAGGCACATGGCAAACACGGCACTGGAGACAGAAGTACTCAGGCTACAGTTCATGGGGTGTTTGTTCATCCCTTCCATGCCCATTTAAAAAGAAATGTTTCCACAACCACAATGTGAAGCTGAAATATAAATATGTTTCTGATGTGTTTCTCCAGACCAAAAAGGTTGTTTATGAAATAGATACCAACAACCACCACTTTCCCTAGTATTCTTATTCTTGGGGAAATTATGCCCAAATTTTGTAATGTGCACAATTCCCCCAGGGCACAGAATGTACCTCTTGTTTCACATGAAACAGAACAATTATTAGCATGAACTTGCAACAAAGGTGTATTAATGAACCAACCTCCCACTCTTTTTTCGGCCTTACAACTACTATCCTATACTATCTGGATCCTCATCAATCCATCATACTCATATCTCTCGACTTAACAGCCACTTTCAATATTATAGACCAGTGGTCCCCAACCCTGTCCTGGAGGACCACCAGGCCAGTTGGGTTTTTGGGATAGCCCTAATGAATATGCATGAGGCAGATTTGCATGCCTGTCACCTCCATTATATGCAAAACTCTCTCATGCATATTCATTAGGGCTATCCCAAAAACCAGACTGGCCTGGTGGTCCTCCAGGAAAGGGTTGGGACCACTGCTATAGACCACCAACTCTTACTAAACTGGCTATCTTCTGTAAGCTTCAATGATCAGATACTTAACTGGTTTAGATCTTATTTTTCCAACTGCACTTCCAAAGTGGAGTTTAACAATTAATCATTTGAAACTTTTATAAACAAGCATGGAATCCTCCAGGAATCTATTGACACTGTGCCAACCTATAGGCTTTACCGCATTTTCTTATGCTGACGACATTCAGCTTCTTCATCCGCTAGACCCAACAAACACTTTGAAATTGAAAATATCAATCAGAAATTAGGCAGCATAAGCAAGTGGTTAAACAAAAACATGTTGGCACCGAGCATCCCCAAAACAAAAACTCTTCTCTTTCCATAGAAAGCCAGTATTTCTCTATGTTCTCCAATCTGTATTGATAACTCCGCATTTGCAATGGTTCCATAAGTGAAAATATTAGGAGTCATAACTGACCAAAACTTGAATTATCGTGAACAAATCAACACTGTAGTTAAAAACTGGTTTTTCCAAACTGAGAATGATCCACTCCTTCGTAAGCTGCCTAGACCACACGTCATTAAATATACTGGTTCACTCCCTTATAATTTGAAAATTGGACTATTGCAATTCCTTATACAAGGGTATTACACTGAAAGAGTTATGAAGCCTTCAAATAATACAGAATGCCGTTATTAAGATTATTACCAACTCCAGAAAATACGGTCGCATCACCCTCTTCTGAAAAAAGCTCACTGGCTTCCTATGGCTCATAGAATTACATACAAAATAGCATTACTAACTTTCAAAGTCCAAAACACAAATGCCCCCAGTTTCATTGACAAACTTCTCATTCTGCACACTTTAACTCGTTCTCTTAGAACCTCTTAAAATTTATTGACAGTCCCCTCATTGAACATTATTAATACTCGCCGTAATACATCATTTTCGGTAACAGCTCCACTACCAGCTTTCTTAAGAGAGGAAAAAAATATTGATAAATTTAAAGGATCTTTTAAATGTTTTCTTTTTAAAGATACATTTGAATTCTAATAATGACATTTTTCCCATCCTTAAGTACTGACTTTCTCTTGACAAGGCCAAACTTTAAAAAAAAAATTTTATTATTATTTTACTAGCTGATCACTCGGCATTGCCCAAATATTTATTTATCCCAAACTTCCGGTATTCATAGATTGTATTCAGTGATTACACCTGGTAAAATGGGAAGTATTTGATTGTTTATTTCGTGGACATCTTCATTTTTAGTAGCAAGAATGGCCTTCTCTATGGGGCTAAACTTGGACTTAAATAGCTTTGGGAGTGTCAGTATTCATCTCAGCGAGCCCAAAAACTATGAGTTAGACAGTAATATATGTCGTTTTCGATAATTTTTACATGTCACCCCCTTCTCACTCCACAGTATTTTTTTCCCAGATAGTAAGTGATATGTATACCAAGTTTGGTTGAAATTTCTCTACACATTTCATAGTTATGCTCCCAAAAATTACATCAAGAGAAATGGGCATGGGGCTGGTGGGCAGTGGTGAAAAATGTTGCACACGATCCTGGGGATGAGTGAGGGAGAAATTTTGGATATTGCAGTAGAGGGAATGGGAGAGATGCACCCTCTCTCTTTCCCCCCTCCCTTTGCAGCATGGGAGAGAGAGAGAGAGAGGGAGGGGGAAGAGAGAGGCTCATGGAAGAAACAGAGAGAGATGTTGGTTGGGTGAAGGGAATGAAGTCTGGAGGAGAGGAAGCATGCAGGAGGCAGAGAGAAAGAAATATTGGATGCAGTCAGAAGAAAGTGCAACTAGGAAAAATGATTATATTTTCAATTTAGTGATCGAAATGTGTCAGTTTTGAGAATTTATATCTGCTGTCTATATTTTGCACTATATTTGTCTATTTTTCTATAGTTACTGAGGTGACATTGCTTATTTTAAAGTCATCTGCCTTGACCTCTTTGAAACCCCCTCCCCACCAATATAAATAACATTTTCTCTACGTACAGTGTGCTTTGGTTTTTTTTTTTAATTTTGTGGTTACCATTATGTATTAATAAGATTATATTGTGTGTATATGAAAAATGGAAGAACCTGCATTACAATTAGTACTATTATTATGGGGATGGGTCTGGGTGGAGCCTGAGCAGCGGTACTCAGTTGATATTTGTTAAGACTTGGGGGGTACTTGGCTTGAAGAAGTTGAGAAACTCTGACCTAGACTACTGCAACCTGCTTCTCAATGGCCTTCCGCTAAACCAGGGGTGTCCACCTTTTGGCTTCCCTGGGCCGCATTGGCTGAAAAAAATGTTTCTGGGGCCACACAAATGTGTAAATGCTTCAGCAAGACAGAGGAGGGAGCAGGCAAGACGGTAAACACCCGGGGGCAGCAGAAGAAAAAACTCCATTGCCCTCAACCAGGGCCACACAAAATACTTCACGGGGCCACAGATTGGACATCCCTGCGCTAAACCATCTCTCCCCTTCAATCTGTTCAGAACTCTGCTGCAAGTCTCATGTTCTCTCAATGTCGCTATTCCTACATTATCCCTCTCCTTCATGGGCTCCCTGTTTCCATACCGTTCAAATTCCTCTTACTGACCTACAAGTGTATTCACTCCACAGCTTCTCAGTATCTTTCATCTCTCCCCACACTCCAGCCCAGGCACTCAACTCATCAGATAAGTCTCTCTTATCTGTACCCTTCTCCTGTACAGCCAATTCTAGACTCCGTTCCTTCTACCTTGCTGAACAAACTGCCTGACTCAATACATCAGGCTCCATCTCTGGCAGTATTCAAATCCAGACTCCAAGCCCACTTCTTTTAAGATGCTTTAATTCCAAACTCCAACTCACCTTCTATGCATCAATATCTGTCCTATTTCCTTCTGAAATTCCCCTGTCTGATCACAGTGTATTGTTGCACCTTCTTGTTCTCCTTGCTGCGTCCCATAAACTTTTTCATGTGCTCCATGGAAAAAAAAAAAATTATCTAAATTCCCAAATGCGCTGCAGGAAAGGTGGAGATAGGTGGACCGGAAGGACAGGGCAAAAGAGAGAGAGAGAGATGGACAGGAAGAGCGAGTTGGATATAGCTGGACTAGAAAGGGAAAGAGAAAGAAATGGAAATGGAGATGGATGAATTGAAAGGGGTGAGAAAAAGATGTAGAGTTTACTGTAAGAGCAGAAGAAAAAGGGGATGGAAATAACTTAAGTGGAAGGTGTGTGTAAGAGAAGCGAAGATTACAGTATACTGTAATTTTTATGGTGGAAAACTGCAATGGGAAACCCCGCCCCACCCTGCCCAACCCCACCCGACTCCGCCCATGCATTTCAGATTTACAAGAAAAAAAATCTGGCAACCTTACAAATGAGGAGAATCCTTTCATTTTATCAGTACGTGATGCTTTTTGTACTCCCTATATAGTACACGAGACTATTTTTTTTCTACAGGGGCCTGTGCGATGAAAGCGAATACAGTACAGTACTTTTTCTTCCCCCATCCAGTCCCAAAATATCTACGGCACGCGCAGTACCTGGCGTGCAGGGTGGGCATCTGATGTCCGCGCGTGCACGTAAAGGTCCCTCTTCGCATGCGCAAGGTGGGCGTGCGACTCCATAATCAGCAAAGCGCAACTTATTTGCAAGGTTTCTAACTGCAGCACCAACACCTACACCGGGGAGAGGGAGGAAGAAGAGTTGCAGAAGTGGAAGGCGCACAATCCGCCTACCAAACTGCGCTAGTACACCCACCTCATTGTTTAGTTTTTCGTGCAGACTTTTCCAGAGGTGAGCAGGGACCCCCGAAGAGGTCAGCGCCGGTGAATACAACTGCGTAAACTTGAGAAAGGCTTCCTCCTCTTGCGCCATGCTTTTCGCTGATGGGTCCAGACTCGGCGCCCGCTCCTGGTGCATGCCGGGAGTCTGCCTTAAAGGCGACGCATCCCCACCTCTGTTGTCCCTTGGTGGTGTGGTTTCTAACTTATATATGGTGGATCTGTTACTTCCCGGGTTTTACCCAGTTCCTATGTACATTTTGTTT
This sequence comes from Geotrypetes seraphini, assembly GCF_902459505.1. Classification (NCBI taxonomy): domain Eukaryota; kingdom Metazoa; phylum Chordata; class Amphibia; order Gymnophiona; family Dermophiidae; genus Geotrypetes; species Geotrypetes seraphini. Next base: position 63,761,526 of record NC_047090.1, on the reverse strand, counting down.
TGAGTTATCAGTAAAAAGTCGAAGCGCAACCGTGTTTTAATCGCAGTGGCTAAAGTGCGCGCAAAGAACACAAAATGTTCAAACTACCATGTTTAATCAGCTCAGGAAGCATACATTTTGGCTAATTCTGGTATCTGAACTTAATATCCTATAATAGTATGTTAGTTGTAGGCTTTGATTCTTATCAGTTGACATTTGTGCTGGAGAACATACTGTATATTATGTTGCTTGTGGGCTTATAGCCCGCCAAATCCTTCCAGGGTGGGTTACAACAGAAGGTGCAACATGATCACGGGAAGGGGTAAAATGCGGACCTTGCACATCTAAACCCGCACGTCCTTAAAATCTGAGGTCCGTGCCAGTTTTAGTCTCAGCATCGATTATGGCTCTGATAGACCTCTATGACAATTTAGTTCTGACAAATCCTAATGCTTTCCCCTCCCTATGCTGAGACTAAACGTGACAAACCTTTTGCCCTGAGGTCCGTGCCACTTTTAGTCTCAACATAGGGAGGGAAAAGCATTAGGGTCCGTCAGAGCCATAACCTATGCTGAGACTAAAAGTGGCACGGACCTCAGATTTTTAAGGACGTGTGGGTTTAGCTCCGCGAAGTCCACACTTGGAATGATATGCCTAGGGTTATCCTCCAGAAAAAGGAGGATAGATTAAGACATCCAGGTTTTACTTCCATTGAAAGCATTGGCATTAAGGAGGATAGATTGAGACGTCTGGATTTTACTTCCATTGCTTTCAATGTCTCAAACTGCCCTCCTTTTTCTGGATTCAAACTATACACACTAGGGAACTTATACTTCATTACCTTCAAAAGGTAGGTCATCAGAAACTTCCATGTATTCCTCATGGGCTGGCAGTTCTGATGGCGTTAACTGATCAGGTTCTCCCAGCTCTAACATCTCCACATCAGGCTTCAATTTGGGCTGGGTCCTACTATAGTAGGGGTGGGGAACTTCGGTTCTCGAGGACAGTAATCCAGTCAAGTTTTCAGGATTTCTCCAATGAATATGCATTGAAAACAGTGCATGCAAATAGATCTCATGCATATTCATTGGGGAAATCCTGAAAACTTGACTGGATTATGGCCCTCGAGGACTGGAATTCCCTACCCCTGTACTATAGGGTAGTAACCGCTCCTTCTGCTTCCATTCACCTCCCTCTTCTGTCTGAAGCTCTGCCTTACATTGATGGGAGTCCTGCCCAAACCTGCATGGAATCAACATGGGCAAAAATTCCCCCTTTGGCCAAGCTGCAGTTTGCTTCCAGGTAAATAGGGTTGTTTCTTAAGAGAAGGTTGAAAGGGTTTTTTCTTCTTGGTTTTTATTAGCTTTCCCTTTAGAAAGGACAAATATATCCTGCCAGGGACTGGAACTAGCAGGACCTGTATTAGGATAGTCTGCCCCGACTGCCTGTGAACCGGGGAAACCTTCCTGGTGAGCTTTAATCCTCTTTTCCACAGGATTACTTTTAAACCATGGAAAGTCAGGAGATGCACTAGCTTTGGCACAATGTGCAAAACCTGCTATTACTACGTTGGTAGAGGTTGGGCGTTGGAGGAGGAAAGGCGCCGGCTGACTGCCTTAAAGACGTGCCTCTTGCCACGAGAGGCACATCCTATAAGCAGTCAGCGGGCATCGGTGCCTCTTCTCACCAGCATCTTTGAGCTGCTGCACAGTTTGTGATACACTGCCTTAGACCAGGGGTGTCAAAGTCGGTCCTCGAGGGCTGCAATCCAGTCAGGTTTTCAGGATTTCCCCAATGAATGTGCATGAGATCTATTTGCATGCAGTGCTTTCATTGTATGCTAATAGATCTCATGCATATTCACTGGGGAAATCCTGAAAACCCGACTGGATTGTGGCCCTTGAGGATTGACTTTGACACCTGTGCCTTAGACTAGGAGTAATGACCTAAAAACTACATCAAGGTCCCGCTTCATTAGCTCATGAAGGAAGCCTTGTTTAAAAACTGGGAAACACCTCTAACTGTCCCAGTAGCTCCTCGTAGATTATACTCTCTCTATAGACTAGACTTGCTCAGGGTTTGACAAACCTTAGCTTCAACACCAATTTCTAGTAGTTGAGACAGCCCTGAAGCATGCTAATAGCTCTTGCACATATGCCAGCACACCACCGAGCAGAGAAGATAGAATCCTGGACAAGTTTGGCAGGCATGTCTTTCAAGTATCAATGCTTGCTAACAATATTGAATTAAAATTTCTACATGGCCTTCTATTTAAAGTCTTTAATAAAACAATTGCTAAATTTTGAGCAGCACCTACTATCAGACCAGCATAAACTTTTTCGACATCTAGTTAAAAGTCTGCTGGAGACCAGAAAATATATGATCAGGTCAAATTTTGATGCCTTTGATGTCGCCTCACAAATTTCTGCAGTGTCCATTGCAATGTGCAGCCAAACTTGGCCCTGGATCTCTGATTTGGATACTTCAGTCCAAGATCACCTCTCCAACATTCTATGTATAAGTGATGATCTTTTTGGGGATCATATTGAGGAGGCAAGAAAATCAAGAAACATAATTGTTGCAGTTTTCTGGGTCTTGCTACATCTGGTCAAGTAGAACTAATGTTTCAGCCATTGGACCTAGGGCTAGGGAGTGAGGAAGAGAGAATTGGACCTGGGGAGGGAGAAAGAGAGAGAATTGGACTTGGCACCTCCTGTTTAGGAATTTGATAAGCAATCAAATCAAATAATAAACCTAATAATAATTTGAATAATTTGAATTTAATAAACTTAGTAAACTAGCCTGCTCAAACAGTCAAGTCACCGAGCGCCTGTGTTGCAGCATCTCAAAACAGATATACCGTAACAGAATTAGAAAACGTACAAAGAATGGTGACCTAAATGATAAGGGGATAGAACAATTCTCATGCACTGAGCTGCAACATATATTTTCCCAAGGCTTTGGCCACCTTATTGGGCAGACTGGATGGATAATGTAGGTATGTGTCTGCTGTCATTTACTATGTTACTGCTGCAAGAAATGTGAGACTCAGCTTGTGGACAACTCCATGCATGCTATATTTCTTTTACACATTAAAATATTTTTTATTTTTTGCAGCTTATTCAACTGAAAACAAGGAGCAAAGAATTAATGGTGTCATAAAGATAATATTCTGATTATACAACTCATGAAGAGGATGTTGTGTTCCGTGTCTATGGAGATTCAGTTGATAATTTTCCATCGATGACCAAACAGCACTGAAAAATGAACGGAGCAAGAGTTCAGAGTCTTGTAGGCAAGGTTAGTTGTGCAGGCTGAAAAGCATATACTTACTTTTGCTGTTAGATATCTTGTTGAAAATGTATACCTTTAATGTTTCTTTGATAGGGTAACCATAGAGTTGGATCAGCACTGGATGCAATATACTTAGATTTCAGAAAAGCCTTTGACACAGTTCCACAGAGGTGACCTTTTTTTTTTTTTTTTTACATAAACTGAAAGCTAATGATATGGGCCCTAAAGTAATTGACTGGGTTAGAGAATGGGAGGTGTCAGAGTAGTAGTAAATGAAGATTATTCTGCATATAGGGCTGTTGGCAGTGGTGAATTACAGGGGTTGGTCCCTGATTCTGTGATTTTTAATATTTTCATAAGCGATATTATGGAAGGGCTACTTGGAAGAGTTTGCCCCTTTGCAGATGATACCAAAATCTGCACGAGGGTAAACATCCTGGAAGATGTGAATAAGACGAGGAAAGATATAGAGTAGTTTGAAGAATGGTCAAAAATTTAGCAGCTAAAATGTAATGCTAAAAAATTCAGGGCCCTGCAATTTGGGTTGTAAAAACCTAAGAAAACAATACATTATAGGGCTGAAATACTGCTGTGCACAAAAGAACAGGATTTAGGGATTATCGAATCTAATGATATTAAGGTGGCTGAATAGGTGGAAAAGGCAATGGCAAAAGCCAGAAGGATGTTTGGATGCAAAGGGAGAGAAATGGCCAGCAGGAAAAAGGATGTGATAGTTCAGTGATCTCCAAAGCACGGTACTAGGACCTCATGTGCCTCCCAAAGTCCTCCATTGCAGCCCTTAAACAGATGAATGAAATGCTCTTCAAATCCTATAAATGCATTAATTTAAATCTTGCCCACTTGATATAATAACTGCAAACAATCTCTTAAGTGTGTTATTCAGGTGTCTCATTTGGGGAATTTGCTACTATTGACAGTCCAAAATAAAGTGAGTTTCTAAACTGTCCCTCCCTTTTACAAAGCCATGTTAGACTTTTTTATCACCAAGCTGTGGCAATATTATCTCCCACGCCCATAGGAATTCTATGAGTGTTGGAGCTAATACCACCCGGGCCAACGATAAACCTCTGTATAAGAATCTGGTGAGACTTCATTTAAAGTACTATTTACAGTTCTGGAGACCACATCTTCAAAAGGATATAAGCTGGATGGGGGTTAGTCCAGAAGACAGCTATTAAAATGGTCAGTGTCTTCCTCATAAAGCAGACTTACAATATATACAGTATACTTTGGAAGTACTTTGGCGGCTTCTCTGGGCAGTGATCCTCCCAGTCTACAAAGCAGAGGTTTAGTAGTTCCCGGCGCTAGCCATCAATGGGGAGCCATCCAGTGGTGATATCTTGATGCCAGGCCTCTTGCCACTTCGATATGAGTTGGAGGATGGCTCTCTACTTTTCGGGCAGAATAGCAGGCCATCACCTTGGACCATTGGGTCCTGGAGGTTCTTCAGGACAGCTACATGCTCGAGTTTCATCGCCCCCTGGCAGATTATTTTCTGGATTGCTTTAATTGGGAGACCATAGTTCATCTGTGTGAGCAATTGCTGGAGCCCACCACTTTCAGGGGATAAACCCTTCTAGTTAATGTACGAGGAATCACTGCCCTTGCTTTTTTGGCTACTGGAGGAGAGTGTGGCACAGTGGTTAAAGCTACAGCCTCAGCACTCTGAGATTGTGGGATTAAACCCACGTTTCTCCTTGTGACCCTGGGAAAGTCACTTAATCCCCCCATTGCCCTAGGTACATTAGATAGATTGTGAGCCCACCGGGACAGACAGGGAAACATGCTTGAGTACTTGAATAAATGCATGTAAAACTGTTCTGAGCTCCCCTGGGAGAACGGTATAGAAAATTGAATAAATAAACATTCCAAAGACTATGGGAGCACCAGCTGGCATTAGCCAGCCATCTGCATTACGTATCATTAGCCACTTTCTGGACATATTTCTGAGACTTATTTCCATGTACGATTATTTCCCCATGAATGAAGCAGACCAGCACCACACAATGTGGGGTTTTTATAAGCTGGCCCACTTCCCCTCTGTTCTGGGTACAATCAGCTGCACACATGTAAGAACATAAGAAGCGCCATCTCCGGATCAGACCTTCGGTCCATCAAGTCCGGCGATCCGCACACGCGGAGGCCCTGCCAGGTATACACATGGCTTACCCTATAGCCAACCATATCTCTATATGCCTCTCTCAAGGAGATATGCATCTAGTTTGCCCTTGAAGCCTAGGACTGTCGATTCTGCAATAATCTCCCCTGGGAGAGTATTCCAGATGTCAACCACTCTCTGTGTGAAGCAGAACTTCCTGATATTAGTCCTGAACTTGCCCCCCCTTAGCTTCATTTCATGTCCTCTTGTCCACACTCAGACCACCTGTTCAGATGGAGAAGCCATTTCGTAACTGGCGTGCCTATCTTTCCAAGAACATGCCTCCTTGGAAATCACAGATGTGTGTGTGAATTTCCCTGGATCCTGCCATGATGCCTACATTCTGGCATACCTGGGCATCTTTGACTGGCTCCAGAGGGGAGAGATCTGAGGGGGATGGCTGGTCGGTGACACCATCTTACTATCGCAAACAAAGCTTTTGATCATTGACCACAGTTTTTTCCTTTTACCACAGGGCCGTCAGCAGCATTGGAGGATGAGGCAGGACACACCTGTGGAAGTGGACAACGTGCAACAGATTTGTGTTCTTTTCTAACATTTTCCCTCCTCTTTTGTCCTGAATGCAGGTGACTGTGAGAAACGAAAATACTAATATTTTCTAATGGTGTTAATTGTTGCAGAATAATACAAAGGGGGTAAACACTTAAAGGGTATAAAATTTGCATATAATACATCTAATCAGGTGTGGTCAAATAACTACAGAGAAACTATAAAGATATTATTAATACATATAATTCTAATAAGGCAGGGAGTCATAATATTATAGAAAATATATTAATAAAGTGGTAATGAAAAACTAAATGGTAAAATTCCAGAAGGAGTTTATCTAACATTGTGTGCATATGACAGTAAGAAGTATTGCTGACTCAAAAGGTGGGAGGGGGGGCATTCCTGAGACATTGAATACAATGCCTACAGTCAAGTGAACATTGTATCAAGAGGTGTCAGCAGAATTAACCATAAGGACTATTGTTTAAAAAGATGGTCTAGCATTTCACATGAGGGGTGGGTATGTGAAAGGAGGGAACAGTGCCCAAATATGGGCAGCTGTAAATATGGTCAGGGTCTGAAGAATAAGGGGTGGAGAGATAGGAAGTAGGTGTGAAGAATTTGAGAGTTTGTGAACTGTACTGCTCTACCCAATGAGCAGACAGGCAGGATGGGCTAACTAAAGATTGTACATACTATGGGCCTTTCCCCTGCCTCATAAGAAAATAAGCCGTGCCTCTGCTGGGTCAGACCTGAGGTCCATCATGCCCAGCAGTCCGCTCACGCGGACCTGTATACTAGCCTTCTATCTATATCTTTCTATCCCCTTTTCCTTCAGAAAATTGTCCAATCCCTTCTTGAACTCCAATACCGTACCCTGTCTTATCACTCCCTCTGGAAGTGCGTTCCAGGCATCCACCACCCGTTGGGTGAAGAAGAACTGCCTAGCATTAGTTCTGAATCTGTCTCCTTTTAATTTTTCATAATGCCCTCTCGTTCTTATAGTTATTGAAAGTTTGAAGAATCTGTCCCTCTCCACTTTCTCTATGTCCTTCGTGATCTTATAAGTCTCTATCATATCCCCTCTAAGTCTCTGCTTCTCCAGTGAAAAAAGCCCAAGTTTCTCTAATCTTTCAGCGTATGAAAGGTTTTCCATACCTTTTATCAAACGCATCGCTCTCTTCTGAACCCTCTCGAGTATCGCCATATCCTTCTTTAGGTACGGCGACCAATATTGGACGCAGTACTCCAGATGCGGGCGCACCATCGCCCGATACAACGGCAGGATAACTTCTTTTGTTCTGCTTGTAATACCCTTGATTATTCCTAGCATTCTATTTGCTTTTTTAGCAGCCGCTGCGCATTATTCCGATGGCTTCATTGTCATGTCTACTATTACCCCCAAGTCCCTTTCTTGGGAACTCTCACTCAATAACATTGTGTAGTTGTACCTCAAGTTTCTGTTTCCTACGTGTAAGACTTTGCATTTCTCTACATTGAACTTCATCTGCCATCTCGTCACCCACTCCCCAAGTTTGTTTAGGTCCCTTTGTAAATCTTCGCAGTCCTCTTTAGTCCTAGCCCCATTGAATAGCTTGGTGTTATCTGCAAATTTTATTAATTCACTCTTCGTCCCCATTTCTAGATCATTTATAAATACATTGAATAGCAGCGGTCCAAGCACCGACCCCTGCGGAACACCACTCGTAACCTTTCTCCAATCCGAGTAGTGGCCCTGCACTCCTACCCTCTGCTAAACGTTTAGAGCGAAAAGAGGCGTTTTTGAATGAGGGGAAAGGGCGGGAGGTGGGCCGACGTAGACTTAGCTGTAAAGCAAGTATAGCCAAAAGTTTAACGAGGTTGCCTGGTCGGAATTTATACGTTTTGACTTAGACCAAGTCAAAACAGGTATAAGTTCCAAATAGGGACCACTGAGCTGATCGCAGCTGCCATGATCAGCTCAGCAGCCCCAGCAACCTGCCCACCCTCTGCCGCGATCGCGATTCCCCCCCCCGAAGTGTCGCGAATACCGGCAGGAGAGATGCCCAATCTCTCCTGCCGAAGACGGCACCCCCTGACACCCCATCCCACCCCCTCAAATATGGGCATGAGGGGCCTAAGGCAACTGGGCCAATTTATTTATTTATTTTTATTTTTATTAAATTTATCATACTTTACAAGTATAAACTTTACAAGTATATAGAAATACAAAATCATGTTTCAACAAGAATAACATCATAAAGCATTATAACATTTAAAATAGAAATTATTATGAAACTTAACTCTTCCTTAGACCTCAATTAGGAGGAGGAGAGAAATAAAGAAATAGGGAGTAGTGGTGTATTTTTCTCGCTGTCAATAAACATACGTTTAAAAAAAAAAAAAAAAAAGAAATAGGGAGTAAGATTGCAGTAAAATACAAAGAAAAGACCTAAACGCTACAACCCGGCATTATTCCTTTGAGCTACACTCCCACCACTAGATAAACCCTTGAGATCTAAAAAGGATCGTCGATGGTTTGGTGTGAAAAACATATATTTTAAACCCATAAACTTGATAACACATTTGCATAGATAGGCTAACAAAAAAGTAGCACCTAGCTTGTCTGTTCTCTCATTCCCAAAAACATTTTTCGCCTTTCCTGGGTTATTCTAGTTACATTGTGATATAACCATAAACGTTGACCACAGAAGAGCATTCCAGACTTTTTAAAGAATAACTTCATAACAGAGTTAAGATCTTGTTCGAAGATAAAGTTAACAATTAAAGTTGCTCTTTCTTTAACATCCATGAATGACTCCTCTAATATTGCCATAAGATTTTGCAAGTCTTTGTCAGAGACCAAGTTCTCACTCCTAGGTATATCAGAATTTCTTTTTGAAACAGGTAAAAAATATGCTTTGTTTATAGGTGGGATCTGGTCTTGTGAAAATTCAAGCATTCTATAAGAAATTTTTTGAAAATCTCAATTGGTGATATTGCCGGTATCCTTGGGCAGTTTAGCACTCTCAAGTTCAATCTTCTATTAAAGTTCTCTATCATTTCTATTTTACGAGCTGCAAAATTTTGTTCTTTAATTATAGTGATAATTGAGTTTTTCAAGGAGGCTGACTCAGTTTGTATTTTATCCATGCATTCTTTCTTAACTTTAACCAAACTATCTGAAGAAGTATCCATTTTTTATACCAATACCTCCATATCTGAGGCAGTTTTCTTCACCTTCACATCCACTTTCTTGATAGCCTCCAGGAGTATCTCTAGTGTCACGGATGGGGTAGTTGCTGATCCTCCTTTTCCTTCAGCGATCTTTCGACCCAGCATTCCAGCTGGGGCAGTAGCTCCTCCCAATGCCTGCTCCGGGGTCTCCTGTTCCTCTCCCTCAGGGTCAGGCTATTGGCAGCAAAGATTGTGACAATGGTGTTATGTGTGTAGGGATAAATTGCATATATTTATACTGTATATGACATAGGTATTTGCCAATTTCCTAGATCTGTGTACTGGCCCCAACCCTATGTGCGCGCTCTGACTGTTCCTACATAGCATTTGTGAGTTGGGGAGTGGACTAGTGGTTAGTGAACTGGGCTGTGAATCATGAGGGTTCAGTTCCCTCTGTGGAACCTTGTGATCCTGGCTAAGTTGCTTAACCTTGCATTGGCTCTGGCACCACCAAAAGAGATTGTGAGGACAGTAGGGATAGAGAAGGTACCTGTTTAAAAGAAATTAATATTAATCAGCTTTGCTTACAGCACAGAAAGGCACTATGTCATATCCAGAAGCTTACTTTTTTGTCTCTGATTTGTCCACAGAGGATGCAGGTTGAGAAGAGGCAGCAGTGAAGCATGGTGGGCAGACAAGCTCAAGGCCCAGGCACCAGGAGCAGTGCCACCACCGCTACAGCAGCCACTGAGGGAGGAAAAGGATGCCCCTGTCTCTGAATCATCTTCCTCTTCACAATCTGAAGCAGAGGCAAGGGGACCCCAGCAGTCACCACATCCAGCCTCTTGTGGTCCTCAAGGCCAGTGTTCCGTTGCCAGGAAGCTGGTAACAGAGGTGTGGGAATTGAAGGCCTCCATCAGTGGGAGGTTTATGGCAGTTTGTGAGCTGGTCAATGTGGTGACATCGCTGCTAGGCAGCACCCTTTGCCTATCCATATTCCCCTCTCCTCCCAAATAAGTAAATAGTGTGTAAATATGTAAATAGTGTGTTTAGTGTGAGGAAGCTGTTTTAGTTGTAATTGCTCTCCAGTTGTTGCAATTGTTTTGTTCTGTTGGCACTGACTTAAAATCTTTTGGACAATATTTTTCTACGTTATATTCTATTATTTGTTGCAAGATGCTTCTCCTTTGAATTTTGATATTTAATGTTTGAGAAAAATATATATTTTTAATTTTGTAAATACCCTTCTCTTGAGAAGTTTGTTTCAGGTAAAGGTAGTAATGTAAAATCTTTGCCTTTACAGTATATTATAATAATGACAGCTCCAAAGTTGGGGCCCTCATATCAAGCTGTGGCACAAAGAGCCCTCATCACAACCTTTATGTTACATAGTAGATAGTCCAACACACACAAGTCTATATGAGACAAAAATTCACAACACAACCACACTCTCAAAACGTCTGAGAAGCCGCCATGTTTTTTGACTCGGAGCTTCACTAAGAGTTTCATTACCTGTACGTCCTGAGGCAGCTTTTTTGAAGCGAAATGCTGGCCATCGTCGAAGTGGGATATTTCTTCTCGATACAACTAGCACTGTCCTAATGAGAACATTTAAGCACTAGTTGTTAAATTTCTTTCAAGTCTCCCAGTACATTGTGGGCAACTCAGGGATTGATTGCATTGCACAAGGCTTTTTGTTTGTGAAATATTATAGAGGAGGTTTTTTATGTCAGTTATTACATTTACCCCTATAAAGCCTCCTGTTTATTTGCAATTTTAACATATTGTTGGGTTGGAGGAGGGGATATGAGGCTTTTTCCTACCTAGTGATAATTTTCACAATATTAAGCCTGTTCACCAATTGCTAGCTAATCCCTGTGCTGTTTCCATTCAGTGTTTTGGGAGACTATTTGTGATTCATTCCGTAGCATTTACATGGTATGTGTGTTTGCTGTGCTGCAAAACGTTTTGAGAGTGTGGTTGTGTTATGAATTTTTGTCTCATATAGACTTGTGTGTGTTGGACATAGTAGATAGTAACATAGTAGATGACGGCAGATAAAGACCCAAATGGTCCATCCAGTCTGTCCAACCCTACCCATTCTTTAAATTACTGACTTAATTTAAATTTTCCTTCTTAGCTATTGCTGGGCCAGAACCTAAAGCTGTGTCTGATTCTCTGCATAGGTTCCATCTACTGAAGTGTCCATCAAAGCTCACTCCAGCCCATCTAAACCATCCTAGCCATCAAAGCCCTCCCCAACTCATCTTCAACCAAACAGCCATATACGGATATAGACCGTGGAAGTCTGCCCAGTATTGGCCTTAATTTTTTCTGATTCAAGATCCTCTGTGTTCATCCCACGCTTTTTTGAACTCTGTCATCGTTTTCCTCTCCACTACCTCTCTTGGGAGCGCATTCCATGCACCCAACATCCTCTCCATAAAGGTGCAGAGAAGACTAGACCTTCAAGCTGAAAATTATACTTCAGACACTTTTCACATCGGCCTTGTACACTTTGACCATCTGTTAAGTTGATTCTTTTAAGGACTCTTGATGCAGGCTTTGTAGCTGAAACATGGATAGGTGAAATTATATTAGGGGGTTTTGGATTAAAAACTACATTGAGTGCCTATAAGACACAATTATTAAGGAATTATTTTAATTAGGGGGCAGAGCTTGGCCATGTTGTGAGATGGCCACATAGTCTCAGTGCTCTCCCTAACCCTGCATTGAATACTATTTAAAAAGCCTGATTTGATTTTGTATTGCTTCAATTTTGAAAATGGATCACTTTGAAAGAGCAATTATGTCTTCAGGAAGACAACTTGTTTGGATACTGCTTTTGTAGTAGCAGGAACAGCTAAGAGGGCTAAACTAGACCCTCCCACACCGTCAAAAGTCCCGTTACCAAAAGATTTGGCCGATCTGTTAGATCAAGTGATATCGGACTTGCAGACAATTAAAGAAATCTTAAAAGACAATTCTACAAAACTCAGTGGAGTGCAAACGGAAATTACTAATTTAACACAACAATTAACAATCTGTAACTCTTGAACAGAGCAACTTGAGCAACGGGTGTCTGGGGCTAAAGAGACTCTAATGCAGTGTCAAGCTGATCATAAAATTGTTGCACAGCTTGCCAGGGAGCTTGAGGAGGCTAATAACAGAAGCAGACGGAGCAATATCCGTCTATTAGGATTGCCTGAAGGAGTTGAAGGGAAAAATCCTATTGATTTTTTTGACAAAGTTTGTTCCAGAAATCCTCTCATTACAGTTCACGTACCCGTTTGAAATTGAGAGCTCATCGAGTTCCCTCTCGTGTCCCCAGTAACCAGCAAGGTCCAAGACCAATTATATTTATTTATTCTTAGGTTTTAAGATCAACAAACAATGGAAATTATTGAGGCGGCAAAAACAGTGAAATGGCAAGAGGGAAGAATTGTATTTCCTCCAGTTTTTGCTAAGACAGCATTGCTAAGGAAACAGTTTTTACAACTTCGAGCACAGGTGAGAGATATGGGTGCACAATATGGTTTATTGTACCCAGCAATGATGAGAATTACTTATAATAATAAAATGACTCATTTCCATGATCCTACTTTACTCCAGGAATTCATAAACCAACAACAAAGTTCAATGTCTTGAAGTCACAAAGCTGTGGTGCATACAGTTGACAGAAGACAGATGGCACTTGGATTCTGACAGTTGGAAAATATTCAAGTTATACAAAACAGATAAGTTATAATTTTATTAGTTTACAAGTTCCCTTACAATGTTCTAGGAAAAGGGAGCTTTAAAGAAGTTCCCTATCAGAGTTACTTTAAATATTATTAAGAAGAGGTTATATGGATCTCTTGATATCTAGTGACAGAGATTGCAGTCAGCCAGGTGAAAAGCCTCTTAAGGAAACAGCACAGGAACATAGTAAATAGCAGGATTGATATTTAGTTATCATTCTGCCTAAGTCTGCAATCAGTAGATATTTAATAGCGGATCTTCAGCTTGTCACTTAGGGCTCCTTTTACAAAGGTGTGCTAGTGGTTTTAGCATGCGCTAAAATACCGTCTCCTTTTAAGCAGGTGGTAAATTTTCAGCTAGCACGTGCTAATCTTGTTCGTGCGCTAAAAACGCTAGCGCACCTTTGTAAAAGGAGCCCTTAGGCATCAAGTGCTAAAGAAGTAAATTCATAAGTGATATTACAGCTAAGAAAAGACAGCAGCTTCACACATAATACATAGAACATCACCTTGGGAAAAGAGAGACTTCTTTGACAGAAAATCTGTTGAACTATGAACATAATAAATATATTGTAGGGAAATGTTAAAATTTTGGTGATGAGGAGGCGTAGGAAAACAGAAAAATAAAATTCTTTTTAAAGCAGTTTTTCACTTTATGCTTAATATATATATATGTATAAAATGGTAATAGAAGCCAGACAGAATGAATTAAGTTAGCGTTTTAGTGTTATTTGTCGTTATTATAGTGACATAAGTTATTTCATTTTTAAGATTTAATTTTAGGTAGCAATTGAAAAGTTTTGCCAAGTATAAAGGGCTATGGTATGGAATTCTAGATGCATTGACTCTTTTTCTCTGCAAACTATAAAATTTTAGTGTTCTATTAAATGGGTTTTAAAAAAATATACATAAATTAAGGGCCTGTTTTACAAAGCCGCGCTATGGGCTTCGTGGCCATTACCACACTGCAGCCGCTAGCGCGGCTTTGTAAAACAGGCCCTAAATTAGTCTTTTATGAATTTTATTTCGATGATACTTTAAATCTATTAATGGGTGTGCTAATATAAATTTTATTCACATACATGTTAATCTATGGTATTGACTTTTGATTATTATGTTGTATGTCTTTTAATTTTTTATTATTTGAGTTTCAGAATTGAGGAATCTATATTTACCAAATTAATGTCCTCAGTTCTATTGATGGTTTGTTGTATTCTTATAGCAATAAAAACTTATTATATGGTATTGATTGCTTCAGAGATTGATAGGGTTTCTTGGAATAAGTTCTATATTTAAATATAATGACATAAGAATAGGAAAATATTGGTTTGACTATTAATGTCTTCAACTTAATGTGGTTTTATTGATATCAGTTGTATTGTTCTCTTTGTAGGGAACAAAAAGCAAATTAATGTTTTTAGTTTTGTGCTCAAGATTAAGATAATCTTATTATTACTATGATTTATGCTTAAGCTAGAAGATATATTCTCTTATATATTTATCATTTGCAATAAAGTTATGTCTTGATTTGTAGTAAGGAATCTTGGGTTAAAAACTGGCTGGAGCATAGGAAACAGAGAGTGGGGGGTAAATGGACAATACTCGGACTGGAAGAGCGTCATTAGTGGGGTGCCGCAGGGCTCGGTGCTTGGACCCGTGCTCTTCAACATCTTTATAAATGATCTGGACATTGGTTCGATGAGTGAGGTGATTAAATTTGCGGACGATACGAAGTTATTCAGAGTAGTGAAGACACAGGGGGATTGCAAAGATCTGCAACGTGACATAATCAAGCTGGAGATATGGGCATTGACATGGCAAATGAGGTTCAACGTGGATAAGTATAAAGTGATGCATGTCGGTAACAAAAATCTCATGCACGAATACAGGATGTCCGGGGCGGTACTTGGAGAGACCTCCCAAGAAAGAGACTTGGGAGTTCTGATTGACAAGTCGATGAAGCCGTCCGCGCAGCGGTGGAGAAAAGGGCGAACAGAATGCTAGTAATGATAAGGGAATCATGAACAGATCAGAGAAGGTTATCATGCCGCTTTACCAGGCCATGGTGCGCCCTCACCTAGAGTACTGTGTCCAGCACTGGTCGCCGTACATGAAGAAGGACACGGTACTACTTGAAAGGATCCAGAGAAGAGCGACTAAAATGGTTAAGGGGTTGGAGGAGTTGCCGTTCAGTGAAAGATTAGAGAAACTGGGCCTTTTCTTCCTCAAACAGAGGAGATTGAGAGGGGACATGATTGAAACATTCAAAGTACTGAAGGGAATAGACTTGGTAGATAAGGACAGTTTGTTCACCCTCTCCAAGGTAGGGAGAACGAGAGTACACTCTAAAATTGAAAGGGGATAGATTCCGTACGAACGTAAGGAAGTTCTTCTTCACCCAGAGAGTGGTAGAAAACTGGAACGCTCTTTCGGAGTCTGTCATAGGGGAAAACACCCTCCAGGGATTCAAGACAAAGTTAGACAAGTTCCTGCTGAACCAAAATGCACGCAAGTAGGGCTAGTTTCAGGGCGCTGGTCTTTGACCAGAGGGCCGCCACATGAGCGAACTGCTGGATACGATGGACCACTGGTCTGATCCAGCAGCAGCAATTCTTATGTTCTGAAATTAGATTCTTAAATTAAAGGCTCCTTTTACAAAGGTGCGTTAGCATTTTTAGTGCATGCACCGGATTAGTGCATGCTAGCCGAAAAACTACCGCCTGCTCAAGAGGAGGCAGTAGTGGCTAGCGCGCACTATTCCATGTGTTAAGGCCCTAATGCACCTTTGTAGAAGGAGCCAAAACTGTTTTTTTCCCTTAGTTATATATGATATGGACTGAATATGGTTTACAATAGATAAACCAATAGATTGCTGATTATAATTTATCATTTGATATTTTAACTTTATTTTTCAATGGTAGTTATATTGTCCATATATCTATATTAATAGCAGTAGGGGCTTAATATACTTCTATGGGGTTTGGAATAATTTTAGTAGTTCCCATATACTTTTAAGTTAGTGATCACTTTATTCTGAAGGTTTAATCTTTTCTTAAATATGTTATTGTTTTCAACTTGTAATTAATATATTTCATTTTATGGTTACATGATTATATCAGTAAATCTTTTAGACTAAGGGGTCCTTTTACAAAGGCACGGTAGCGGTATAATGCGCGGAATACCACCTGCCGTGCTAGTGCCTAACGCCTCCATTGACGAGGCATTATGATTTTAGGCTGCCGCTGGGGTTAGTGCGTGATGAAATGTCTGCGCTAATCCCCGTAGCACGCCTTGATAAAAGGAGCCCTAAGATTTTGATAAACTTTAGGGATGGTTTTAACTGGATTTGATCAATATTATATTTAACTTATACACTTATTCTTATTTAAAGGGGCAATAATAATTCAATAATTATAAATATTTTGCAAGGCATAATTGATTAATGAGTTTGATTATAGTGAGATGATGCATTGGATGGCGGGGGGGGGAGGACTATGGATCTCTTGATATGTGTCCAAGTTTAACCATGAATTATATTGAGTGATGGAGTCCTGGATTTATGTAGAAGGTATAATTTTTTTAAATAGATAATTGTAATTACATAATGGAAGGTGGTAATTTTCAGATATTTCATTTTCAGTTAGGATGGTTCTAAAAAACTTTTCACTAAATGTCAATGGATTCAATCACCCCATCAAAAGGAAAAAGGTTCTTAATTTCCTGAAAAGCCAGCAAGCAGATATTTATTTTATACAATAAACTCATCTATCAGCAGTGGAGGCAGCCAAATTGGAGGGGGGTTGGATAAAACATTATTTTTTTGCTCTGGCAATAGGGAAAAAGCAGGAGTGGCAATCCTGATTAATAAGAAAATCTCTGCTAAATTTGATAACTTTTGGGCTGATCCAATGGGTAGATGGCTCTATATTAATATGACTTCAGGAAAAGATACCCTGATACTTCTTAATATTTACACACCTAACACTAATCAGGCGGATTTCTTTAAAAAACTCCAACAAACAATTCTGTCACTGGATATGACTAATTTAATCGTAGCTGGAGATTTCAATGCTGTCATGGATCCAATTATGGATAAACAACCGAGTAGATAATTAAAATCATTAGGTCTGGATAATCTTATACATACATGTGGCAGATTTTTCATTTTAATGCTCGAAAATTTACGTTTTGCTCTCAAGTTCACAAATCATTTCCAAGAACTGATTATTTTTTGTTTCAGATCATTTAATTCAACAGGTTACAAAGGCCAGCATAGATCCGATCCTTTTGTCGGATCATGCTGGAATTTGGATAGAATTTCAGTTCACTGAAGAAGATTCTAATAGACCTTACAGATTCAAACGTTCTTGAGGAAATTCAAATAAAAATGAATGAATATTTTCAATTCAAAACCTCAGAAGAAATCTCTTTGGAAACTCTGTGGGATGCTTTTAAGGCTACTGTAAAAGGGCAGATTATTTCATATTCGGCGCACATTAGGAAATTACTTGGATTAGAATTTTCCAATTTGGAACAAACTATTTTGACTTTAGAGTCGCAATTGGCTTTGAAATGGAAACAAGATACTTTGACTGCCCTGTTGAAAGCTAAATATAAATATAATGGGATTTCCTCACAATTGGCTAGGAAAGATTTGTTTTCTCAGCAAGCTGTGTATTATGGAAACTCGAATAAAGCGGGAAGATTATTGGCTAATTATCTCAAAGCAGAGAAGAGTAAAGATTGCGGCCATTAAAGATGAAAAAGGTAAAATTTATACCCATATTGCAGATGTTTTAAATCAATATTTGGAGTATTATAAAGCTTTATATTCTTCTAAGCTATATTCAAATAAAGAGAAGAAAGGAAGAGAATTTTAAATTTAATTAAAGGGCTAAAAATTCCAGAGCATATAAAGGAAAAATCTGAGGCGCCTATATCATATACAGAACTCTAGACTGCATTGAAGTCTCTTAGAGCTGGATCCTTTCCAGGTGGTGATGGATATATAGTGGAGTTTTTCAAATCTTTTCAAAATATACTGTTACCTCATCTCTTTAAATTATATCAATCACAATTGACGAAGGGTCATATATCAGGTACTATGGCGGAGGCTTTAACAATATTTTTGCCAAAGCCAAATAAAGATCCTATGTTGGTTTCAAACTACAGGCCTATTTCTTTAATTAATGTGGATGGAAAAATTCTAGCTAAACTGTTGGCTCGATTATCTCTACGATCTTCTGGTACAGGTAATCGAGGCCAACAGCGTGCCAGATTTTAAGAGTAAATGGGATGCCCATGTGGGGTCCCTAAGAGGGTAGAGTTAGGATGGGTCATTAGGAGCAGGATCTCTAGTAGAACAGACTATGGGGGTAGGTCAGTAGAGTGGGCAGACTTGATGGGCTATGGCCCTTATCTGCCGTCATTTTTCTATATTTCTATGAGGTTAGCTAAGGCTCTCCCTTATATGATTGGAATGCACCAAACAGGTTTTGTTGCTCAAAAGACATTCTGCAAATAACACCAGATTGGCATTTCATATGCTAAATTTAGCAAAAACAATAGACAATCCAGCCTTCTCTGTTTCTTTGGATGCAGAGAAGGCCTTTGATCGAGTAGAATGAACTTTTATGTACCAAGCAATGGATTGGAATAGGATCCAAATTTATTCAAATGATTCAAACCTTGTACAGTTCCCCTTCTGCCAGATTATATATTAATAATACATTCTCAGAGCGCTTTTGTTTGAAAAGGGGAGTTAGACAAGGATGTCCCTTATCTCCTTTGCTTTTTGATATTGTTTTGGAACCCTTGTTGTTGGCCATTCAGCAGGCAAAGAAGATACAGGGAATTCCATATGCAGGTCGAGATTATAAAGTTTCGGCTTATGCAGATGATATTTTGCTTCATTTGAAGAATCCTGAATTAACTATTCCTCATTTACTGGAATTGATTGATCGATTTGGCAAATTCTCTAGTTATAAAATAAATTGGAGCAAATCAGAGGTTTTTCCATTAAATGTACATTGTGTAAAAGATTTATTTGATCCATTCCCATTCCTGTAGAAGGAAGCGGAAATAAAATATCTGGGTATAATAATTCAAAAAACATTGGAAGACACAATGACAGTAAATGAAAAGTTTTTATTGTTGGAAGTCAAAGAAATGTGTGAGCATTGGAATCCATTACATGTTTCGTGGTGGGGGAGAGTCCAGACCATCAAAATGATGATCTTGCCTGTGGTCTGTTACCAAATGAGTATGTTGCCAGTTTATTTTCAGAGTTCCTTTTATAAAAAAAACTAAGGGCTCCTTTTACAAAGGTGTGCTAGCGTTTTTAGCACACGCACCAGATTAGCACACAGTAGCTGAAAAATTACCGCCTGCTTAAAAGGAGGCGGTAGCGGCTAGCGCGCGCACTAAAACTGCTAGCACACCTTTGTAAAAGGATCCCTAAATGGGAGTCTTACAAAATTTCTTTGGCTGGGTAAAACTGCGAGAATAGCCTTAGTATCTTTGCAAAAATCACAATTGGTAGGAGGGGTAAATTTTCCAAATTTTTATAGGCATCATCAAGTCTTTATTTTGCATTGGGGTATGTATTGGATCCTTCCTGAACTCATGGAGAATCTGCCAGATTGGTTGATATTGGAAAGTCATCTTTTGGCCCCATTACATATTAGCCATATTTTGAGTATCAAGTAGAGAATGACACGGTGAAAAAATTGGTCCCCGTCACCGCCCCGTCCCCGTCTCACCATCCCCGTCACCGCCCCGTCCCCGTCTCACCAACCCCGTCACCGCCCCGTCCCCGTCTCACCATCCTCTTCACCGCCCCGTCACCGCCACTGCCACCCCATTCACCGCCCCGTCACCGCCACTGCAATCCCATTCACTTTTCTTTATTTACGTATAAAGGAAACATTCTTTAAAACTTTAAAACTTAGTTAAATATTAGTTAATAACTATACAAAAACAAAACACGCAGAGAAAAAATTAATTAATAAAAATTCTCAAAACTGACACATTTTGATCACTAAATTTAAAATAGTTATTTTTCATACAGTTTTTCAATCACTAATCTTCCACCACCCCTGGGGCTAGCAATGCAAAAACAAACACGACATGTACTTTAAATGCTGCCGTGATTAGCATAGTGACCGCGGCTACGGCTGCAAGTCTCCCCTCCCCCCAGCGATCACGGCAGGAGGGCACCCAACCCCTCCTGCTGGACCCCCCCCCCAACG
The DNA here is from genome assembly GCF_902459505.1 of Geotrypetes seraphini. Classification (NCBI taxonomy): domain Eukaryota; kingdom Metazoa; phylum Chordata; class Amphibia; order Gymnophiona; family Dermophiidae; genus Geotrypetes; species Geotrypetes seraphini. The sequence continues at coordinate 63,741,418 of NC_047090.1, read as the reverse complement.
AACCCTCCCACCCCGGAACCCCCTTAGTCTTACTTTTCAAGTTGGACCGGACAGCTCCTCGCTCGTCTGGCCAGCAGGCCTGCCTCCGTCCAAATGAGGCGGGCCCGCCCCTCCCCTCCCCTCCCCTCCCCTCCCCTGCCTCCCAATGGCCTCCCCTAAGATCGCCGGCAGGAGGGTACCCAACCCCTCCTGCTGGACCCCCCCCCAACGAACCCTCCCACCCCGGAACCCCCTTAGTCTTACTTTTCAAGTTGCACCGGACAGCTCCTCGCTCGTCTGGCCAGCAGGCCTGCCTCCGTCCAAATGAGGCGGGCCCGCCCCTACCCTGCCCAACCCACAGGATCCTAGAGCCTGATTGGTCTAGGCACCTAAAGCCACTCCCGCTATAGGAGGGGCCTTAGGTGCTTGGGCCAATCAGGCCCTAGGATCCTGTGGGTTAGGGAGGGGAGGGGAGGGGCGGGCCCGCCTCATTTGGACGGAGGCAGGCCTGCTGGCCAGACGAGCGAGGAGCTGTCCGGTCCAACTTGAAAAGTAAGACTAAGGGGGTTCCGGGGTGGGAGGGTTCGTTGGGGGGGGGTCCAGCAGGAGGGGTTGGGTACCCTCCTGCCGGCGATCTTAGGGGAGGCCATTGGGAGGCAGGGGAGGGGAGGGGAGGGGCGGGCCCGCCTCATTTGGACGGAGGCAGGCCTGCTGGCCAGACGAGCGAGGAGCTGTCCGGTCCAACTTGAAAAGTAAGACTAAGGGGGTTCCGGGGTGGGAGGGTTCGTTGGGGGGGGGTCCAGCAGGAGGGGTTGGGTACCCTCCTGCCGGCAATCTTAGGGGAGGCCATTGGGAGGACCGGCAGGAGGGGTTGGGTACCCTTCTGCTGCGATTGGCAGGAAGGGTTGAAATGACAAATGAGGAGCACGGTGAAATAGCGGTTCCTAGAAGGGGGTACATTGGCCCGCGGGGACAAACCTGTTCACCGTTTCCGCGGTCGGTGAATGGCCTTGTCCCCGTCACCGCAGCGACTGCTATTTTTCTTCCCCGTTTTCGGCGGTGACCCGCGGCTTAAATGCGGTGGCCGCGGGTAAACCGTCACCGTGTCATTCTCTAGTATCAAGCTTCCTAGAATATACAAGGACAATATTATTCTTCATTCCACCTGGACTACATTAAAATGTATAAATACCTTAACTCCTATTCCAATACAACAATCTACATGTCAATCCCTATGGTTAAACTCCAAGATAAAAATCGGCGAATCTAAAATCCTCTGGAAACAATGGTTGCAGGCATACATACTCTAGATGATGTGATTTCAAATGGGAAAATGGTAAATTTATTACAATTGCAACAATCATTTGGCATATCAAAGTCTCAAGGGTATAAATGGTTGCAGTTGAAACAGGCCATTCATAAAGGGTTCCCTGATTGGCACAACTTAAAAACTCGGTATAGCTTGCCAGGTCTATGCTTCCAGACAGATTTTCAAGGGCATCAGGCCGCTAAATGTTACAAATTAATATCTGAATATTTGGCAAAAAAAACCCTAAAACAAGCTTAAAAGATATTTGGAGTATAGAAACAAAGCAGCATATTTCTGCCATACAATGCCCATGGATTTGAACTTGGAGGATGAATGTACAGTGTCAGCATCTATGAGACAAACTTGGTTCTTTTGTTATATAGAATTTTTTGGACCCCAGTTTGTTTACAAAAGTTAGATAGTTCAAAGTCTAATATGTGCTGGCATTGTCATCTTGAAGTAGGGACACTGGATCATTTGTTATTCTATTGTCCATTGATACTCAATTTTTGGAAATTAATATGGGGGAAAATTAATATGATACTCGGTGTCTCGATACCATTGTCTTATTGGGACATTATTGAACTCTAAGGTCCCGATTCTGCAAACTGTGTCTAAGCTTAGGCGTGCTTTAGACGTCCTCGCCGCACAAGTCGCGCTGAGCGTCACTTAGGTATTCCCTAGGCGTCCACTACGTGTCTCCAATAATACAATTTTTTTCCACTTGTAGATGCCAGATAGACGTCCCTACAATGTATTTAGTTATATGAAAAAATGTGTTTTTTACTGATTCTTTTCCATTATTTCAAGATTGTAAGCTTTAACATAATAAAAGCACAGTATACATCTTTTAAAGGATATTTATAATATATTATTTTCAGTGGGAGATGAACTGGGAACATCAGTGTGAATCTTGAAAAAATGTGACATGCTTACACACTAACCTTCATTCTAATCCGCTGTGCTACACAATCAGCCATACAATAATAGCAATTCTGGTTCTATTATACTGTTCCGTATAGGTAGTTAATTCTGCTAGGAGAAAACACAAGGTGGATCTCACTGCCCTGTCATATTCTTTTTCTTCATTATTACAGGATTGTAAGCTTTAACATAATAAAAACAAAAAAAGTAACACAGTATGCCATCTTTAAAAGGAAATTTATAATATTTTATTTCCAGTGAGAGGTACTGACTGGGAGTTGAACTAGGAATATCAGTGTAGAAGGATATAACTTTAACCTGTGTACTACATAGGAAGCAGCAGAGTAATTGTAAAATTAGGTACACTATAAGGAATAGCTGTTTGATCATTTTTTGAGCTATAGATAGACATGGTTTGGGCTTCAGAAAGACGTTAGGCGGATAGATGCTATTTAGGCAGCCCTGTAGGTCATCCGTTGAGCTTTAGATAGACATTTCTCTGAATGGGATTTAGGCAGATTTTGGAAGTTTAGAAAGTGATCTTCTAAACACAGGTCAGGGATTTTATTCTCATTTCCTGGCTAAAGAAGCAATGTTATAAGCTAATTACAGCACATGAAAATCACAGGTTTCTTGCTCCAAGAAACACCTCCTGTCTCACTAAACATTGCTCCATTCAGCTCATTCTTCAAAGCAAAGAAAGCCCATAACTTCTTTTGGCAAAGCTTAAAAACAGAATAAAACACATAACAGATCTGAATGTAGCTTCTAGTTCATTGAAAATGGAGCTGTGCAGTTCCAAAATGCTGACCTCATTGTGAGATCATCAAGGTGCACCTGCAAGAGCAGCACACAGCTTTTACACATTGAGCTACACCACCTTCCACACAGGTTTCTCTAACTCCCCTGTCATATCATAGCCTACTGATATGCTTATGTATCATCTGCTTAGGAATGATATCACAGTCGCCACAAAGAAAGCATTTCTAGCTCACCAGTTAATGTACCTCCTCTATTCTCTCCAGCTCATAGGTTCAAATCCCACGCTCACCTTCACTAATTTTAACAACTTCCTAACAGCTTCCTGTTAGCTCTCATAGGAGTATATATGGTGGATTTTGCTGTTTTTCATCAGCATTGTGTAGTTTACAGGCATATTTATATAGATTTTGCCATGGCTAGGACATCCTAAGCTCTCATGGTAAGAAACCTCTCCACTTACTGAAAGAAGCCATTTATGGCTCACCAAGTTAAAGCACCTCTTTGCATCTTGTCTAGCCTCTTCAGCTCACCAGTTCAAATCCCACACTCACCCATTTTAACAGCTTCCTCACATCAGGTTACATGCTAACCTTCATTCTAACCGTTGTGCTATAGAATGAGCTACTAAATAATAGCATTTATGTTTTTATTACTGTTCGGTTTAGGCGTCTTTTTGTATATAATAATGGTGTTCGAAAAGCACCATGGCGGACCCACAAGCACGCCCAAGCGGTGCGAAATGATGTAATCACGTTTTAACGTTGTGACGTCATAGAATCGCCGATTTTTACAACGCAATTCATTTAGAAAGCATGGCTGCCAGAAAGAACCCAAACTTCGGCACTGAGGACTCGAGGCTCCTTGCAAGCCTGTTCCTGCAGAAGGAAAACCATTTCTTTAAAATTGCAGGCAGGAAAAGGACTTACCTGCAATAAAGAGCCTCCTGGCACCGCCTCACCAGGCTGGCCTCCTTTCCTAGGGATGTAAGTATTCATAGTCAGCTTATCACAAATAATAATGTAATAAGATTTTTTTTTTTACATAAACCTGTATCAAATAATTAATTTTATGAACCCTTCCCAAAGAAGCAGGACTGAGATTTGAGCTTAGAAACTCAATTTCTTCATCATAGATCCTCATTCACAATGTGCTGCTTTTAATCTTTGTACCACATGCAAGTGCCACCAAACATGTAATTTGTAATGGAAACATATTGAAATCAACTTTGCCTAAAGAAAGTAAAATATAAAAATGTTTGCCCTGCAATTTTTCTTTGGCATCCTGCAGGTCTAAGGAGATAATGGCAGAGTTGTGAAAGCTACATCCTCAGCACCCTGAGATTGCAAGTTCATAACTGCTCCTCACCCTGGCCAACCCATTTAATTGCCACAGCTGTGTTACATAGATTGTCAGCCCACCAGGACAAGAAAAATTGCCTGAATACCTGAATAAATTCATTTAAATGGTTGGCATAATGGCCTACAAACTTTAATTTATTAATGTAGGTTCTGGATGCATGGGGGGGATTTTTCTCCACTGCAAATCCCTACAGCCCAGGCAGCAGCATTGTGGCCAGGACACACCCACCTGTCCTTCTCTGTCCTAAGCAACAATACCCAACCTGCACCTAGGACCATCACACTGGTATGGGGGGGGGGTGCGTGCGGCAGGAGGGGAAGGGGCTTTGACCCTATCCTATTATCATTGGAGGCCAGCGTATCTTGTAATCCATTTTTCTGTGATATAGAGGTCAAGACATAAGTAAGATTATTATGTCACACTGCGATATGACACTCATCCTATCCCTCCCTCTACTTTCTTTCTCTCTTTCTCCATTATTCAGATGGAAGATCTACGCAAACGTGGCTGGCTTCTCTGAAGACAGGAGCAGGCCTTCCTGCAGGAGTGCGGGAAGAGCTTGCTGCTCAGGCTGGTAAGTAATGAGTAGATAGGGGAAAATGCTTTGTAAACCATTCTGAGAGAACAGTAGAGATAACTTTATCATGAAATCATGTGAAAAGGTTCAGCCTCTGATCGTTTGGAGTTGTCTTATTCCTCACACTGCCTTCTTGGTATGCAAATCTCTCTCATGCATGTTCATTGTGGATATCCTGAAAACCTTGTATGGCAGTAGATCTTGATGACCGGACTTGGCCAGCCCCTCCTCCCAACCCTCTGTTTGTCAGCCTGCTCTGCTGTATGATAAAAGTGAGTTTTGTCCTGGCCAAATGTGCACAAGGAATAATAGGGAAATCTAGTAGAACTTTGAACTTGTGCTGCACTGTTTGCTATCGTCAGCTGGCAAGACTAAATTCTTTTTCATTCCCTACAAATAGGCACTGGTTTGGCACAAGTAGGGCTAGCAGCAGGGTGTGTTGACGTCACGCAAATGTTAATAATGTGCCTTCTAGGAGCTTGATGCTTTTTATTTTTATTAACATTTGAAGGAAAAAAAGCAGTAAAGAATGTCATGTTTAAAATTGTAATTTACCTACCTGACTATCATTTCCTTCTTGTCTAGCTGAAGCAGCTGCAGCGCAGGCACCCCCTTAAGGTCCAGGAGCTGGCCATGAGGAGGATGAGGAGATGGAAGCTGAGGAGACAGCGGCCGAGGCAGAGGCCCCAGGACATGGCCCGGGAGAGGGCAGAGGCCTGGGAGAGGGCAGAGGACATGGCCCGGGAGAAGGCCGAGGCAGAGACCCAGGACATGGCCTGGGACATGGCCGAGGCCCAGGACATGGCCTGGGAGAGGGCCAAGGGCCAGGGGCCCGCACAAACCCTTCCTCCACCCCTCCTACCCTTCCGGGTCCATACCCCATCCCACCCCCTTCCCTCTCTGTCCCCTCCCAGAGCAGCATGACCAGCCTCAGGAGGAGGCTGGCCTCTTCCCTCAACCTCTCCAACACAGAGGGATCCAGGGGTAGGGGCAGCTACTTCAGCAGCAGATAGATGCCTCTGCCCCTGGAAACAGCGTTTTGGAGAGGTTGAGGGCGCTAGAAGAGGTCATGGTGACATTGAGCCAGGAGATGCAGTCATGGAGGGAACGCCTAGATAGGGTGGAGCATGCCCTCAGACTCCAGACTGGGGAGCAAGGGCATGGTCCATCCACGTGCCAGAATTCTCTCCATGACTGCCCTTTTTCCAACCTCCTGAGGTAGCTCAAGCTGCTCTTGGGGGACACCTGCTTTCTCTTTCCCTGTTTGTGTTTAATTGTATATAGTTTATTTTAAAATAGTTTTATAAAAACTTTTAATATTTTTATAAAATCAGGTTTACATTGGTTTATAGGTGTCCTGTGTGGTTCTCTTTCTGCCATCTTCAGTTTAGTGGACAGAGTAGAAGGGAGATAGGGTTCAGGAGGTACTGCTGAATGGGCTCTGGCATTCCTTTTCAAAATAAGAACAAGGTGACATATAAAATGTTTTAAGATCTTTATTGGTCTCTTATAATTGTATTACCTCCTAGCCACTCAGATGTATAATCCAAGAATGCAGCAAGCGAGTGTAATGTTATGCAACTGTAGGTAGATGAGGTGATATGATATCCCAGCTAGGATATGCAAAGTAAGCCACTCCCAGTTCCAAAGCAGAAGCCTACATGAGGAAGAGGAAAAATGTCACTGTGGTAGAATTGTAGAATAAAGGGCTGCTGCTAGGAGAAGTCAGGCTCTAGAACAAGAGAATGACCAAATGAGGCATCTGGGGTTTTTCACAATCCATGCTCCTGTTTCTGGAGCCATATGGTAACCACACCCCACAGAAAGCAACCTACACACACTGCTTTGGTAAACCAGGTGTGTAAAAATGAAGATATTTCCCTAAAAACCACAAAGCTGCTCACATATGAACAGGTATCAGTAAGAAAGAACAGGATCTGCCAATACCGCAGCAGAAACTACACTTGGCTGTCCAGAACACCTGAAAACGGACAAGAAAAGAAACATGTTTACACATTGGAGATGTTCTTAGGGTTTACCATATTTATTGCTTCAGAAAAAGGAGGTTCAACCCCAAAATCTAAATCTGTCCTCCCTTTCCTGAAGCAATGTGTTAACCCCGTTTATCTTGACCTGCTTAGGTTATATTGAATAGTATGGGGTGACACACTATTTAGATTTCACCATGGTGTAGTGGTTAGAGCAACAGCCTTAGCGCACTGATGCTGTGGGTTCAAATCTCACCTTATCCCTTGTGATCCTGGCCAAATCACTTGTAATCTTCCACTGCTCCAGGTATATTAGATAAAGTTGTGATAAAAGTTTCAGAACCTGTTTAGTCACTTATTTTGTGATCCTTTGAGGGAATAGACATAAATAGCAAAATATGACTATGCAGATAAGAGCAGGAATGCATGTAGAAGCAACAGATAGTTCCATGGAATGGTGTCATATGAGCACAAATCTATCTCTCAGAAATTCATCAAGAAGTACACCCTTGTAAAGGAAAATAAAGTGTGAAACATGTTAACATTGTGAAAATATATTTAATGCATCACAAGGGCTACTCAGGGAAGAGGTATAGTTATAACAGTGCAGATAGTAAGCACAATTTACAGTCAAGTAAAGAATATCTAGAATAAGCAAACAAAGGTTGCAATATATCATTCTCACCTATTCTTTCTGATTGGGTATTTGATCTGCTAGCAATAACTCTTTGCCCAGGTGCAAACTGGTGTGCTGAACCCAGTTTTAACAGACCTGCTCTGGCCTCTGGGAAACACAACGGGAGTCATTGGCCACTTTGGGAAGATGAGCATAGTCAACCTAAAATCAGGAGAAAAGAGGGAAAATGTTAGAAAGACATCTGTGTCAAAAGTAAAAAGCAGAAGTTGTGGGAGAATATCAGGACAAAAAGTTAAAGGAGAATCATTATAAGCAATGACAGAATGGGAGTCCAAAAGAACAAATCAGTTTTGCATGAGCTTTTTTGTAATAAAGACACCTAAGTAGCTAGCAATATATCATTCTCACCTGGCTATGGTATCTGAGCTGCTAGCAAGGAGTTCCTTGTATAGGTACAGCATATTCACCTAGAAAGATGAAAAATGTTAGAAAGACATCAACTGCAAAGTACTATAGCTACTAATGGTCCTGTGGAATGGAGAAAGTTATGTTAGGTATAGGAAACAAAAGATAAGAAAGGTAAGATCTCAGAAATCAGCATAAGCAATAACACAGTATGGGAATCCTAAAAGAGAAAGCTCTGCTCCGATGGACCTTCTTACACTAAGCACACCTAAGTGACGTCTGACCTCATAGGTACCGTTAGGACTTCCCACCAGAAAACTTTAAATCTGATTGGGCGTGCTTTGGGTGTTTGGCCAAACACACCTGTACTGACCTATCATTTCTTTCACTTCTCAAAGCTTTGACAAGAAGCCATTTCTCATCTGCTTAGTCTGTAGAGACTCCTGTTACCAAAGTCTAAAAGGAATTCCCTCTATAGCTGTATGCTTCAAAGCACTGCTTTTGTCTTCCAAACGTCAAGGATTCAAGTCTTGAGTATGGTTAGCAAACATGTAATATTTATTTTTCTACCAGAAAACCTTCAAACTGTTTGGGTGTTTTTTGGCCATTCCTTTGCTTAAACATATTTGGTTGAGCTTAAAATGATCTGCAGCAATTCTCAGATGTCATCCTAAACCCCCTCCCCCAACCTAAAAAAACACTTCTGAGGCCACACCAGCCACATCCTTTGAGTTAGGGGTTTCTAACCATGAGAGCTTAGGATATCCTAGCCATGGCAAGATCAAAATAAGTGTGCCTGCAAACTGCGCAATGCTGATGAAAAACAGCAAAGTCCACCACATATACTCCCATGAGAGCTAATAGGAAGTTGTTAAAATGTGTGAAGGTGAGAGTGGGATTTGAACTGGTGAGCTGAAGATGGACAAGGTACACCAAGGTGCCTTAACTTGGTGAGCCACAAATGGCTTCTTTTTGTCAGGGGAGAAGTTTTCTACCTTGACAGCTTAGGATGTCCTAGCTGTCAAGATAGAAAGGAAGGTAGGAAGGTGAAAATAAGTTTGCATGGAAAGGGAAATGTGCAGATGAAAAATGGCAAAGTCCACCATCTAGACTGTCTTAGGAAAGCTAATAGGAAACTGTTAAAAATAGTGAAGGTGACGGTGAGCTGGAGAGAATAGAGGAGATGCATTAACTTGGCGAGCTAGAAATGCTTTCTTTGTGGTGATTGTGATATCATTCCTAAGCAGATGATACATAGGCAGGTCAGTAAACTATGTGTGAGATCCACCGGCTTAGAAGCTGATGTAGCTCAATGTGTTAATATCCTCTGCTGATCTTGCAAAGGTTGTGAGTTCAACTCCCAGCCCATCTTTTAACAGTAGCATTGTACCTTGCAGATGCACCTTGATGTTCTCACAATGAAGTCAGCATTGTGCAGCTGCACACCTCTATTTTCAATGAAGGAAAATGCATGTAAAGGTCTGTATCTGTTTTTTCTATTTTTAAGCTTTGAGAAATGAAGTAATGTGTGCAATATTTATCTCCTTTTCATTTTCTTTCTTTGCTTTCAAAAAAGAGCTGTTTGGAGCACTGTTTGTCTAGAAAAAAAGGGGTTCTTTTTAAGCAGGAGATCCAAAGATGCTGTAATTAGTAAATCATATTGCTGTTTGGGCAGAGAAGTACTATGTTTTGCATGCAATATGTTTGTATTGAAGTGTCCTATCGATATAGTGGCTTATTAAATGTATTAGGAGGAGAAAAAACATATTCCTGAACTCTATGTAGAAACTATCATTATCCCAGGACAAGCAGACAACATATTCTCAACATGTGGGTGACATCACCGAAGGAGCTGCCTAGCGGACGTTTTCGCAAGCAGACTTGCTTGAAGACCTTCAAGCTTGCGATTGGCCTGCGCATGCGCGCATGCCTCTCCCACCCGACCTAGGGCATGCGTCTCCTCAGCGTGGCCTCAGTTCTATGTTTTCCGCGGAGCCAGAAGCACTGCTCCCTTGCTTCGCACAATCTCGTCCCTCTTGCACCGCGGCTTATTTGGTTCATTTCAGTTAAGTCGCTCTGACCGCGTCTTTAATTTTCTTTTTTTCCGTTCATATATTTTTGACCGGGTTAACCGGTCTTGCTCTGGCCGCCTGGCCTCACGGGGCCGGGGCCGTTTTTTTTCTCGTTCCGGGTTTAAAACCTGTACTAAGTGCAACCGGGTTATCTCCATCACCGATCCTCATTGTTGGTGTGTGGAGTGCCTGGGTGTGGAGCACCGCGTTGAGTCATGTCCATGTTGTGCAACTTTGCAACCGCGGGCTCTTCATCGGAGGGTGGCCAAGATTCTCCAACTCTTTGGCCCCATGGATCCTGCATGGATCGAGCTCGGCCTCGGCGCCCTCGTTGGGTGCCTCGACCTCGAAGGCCCCCTCGGCCTCAAAGGCTCCAGCCTCGGCTCCTCTCGCTACTCCGGTCTCGAGTAAGTCTCCTCTTTCCTCCTCAGGTGTGCCGGCAAAGAAGCCTACCTCAGAGTCTCATGTCAGTGCCGCCTCGTTGGCGTCTTCGAGACATTATTCTAAGTGTGCCTCCTCACACAGGGAATACTCTTCCTTGAGATCGCCCCCGAAGGAGCGCACTGCTGCACCTACGATCCAATAGCCTTTGGTCTCAGTGCCTATGTTCGAGGACATGCTTAAGGCTATACTTACCACGCAGCTTTCTTCGGTGGTGAGCCAACTGGTCCCGACCTCGACGCCTCTGACCTCGATCTCGACCCAGCCTCGGTCTGACCAGCCTGAGCGGCCTTCTCTCATGTCTCGGGGCCGTGCCCGCAAGACTCGTCGGGTTCCTTCAAGCATTTCTTCATCCCCCAAGTCACCTGTGACTTTTCGAGGGTTCAGGACAGGGGCTCGCTTTTCGCCCGCTACTATGTCAAGGCTTGCCCCTCCTAAAAAGCTCCGGTCTTCTCCGCCCCTTCGGGGCAGGTCAATGACCACACAGCCTTCCAGGCACACCCTTGTCCTCAAGTTGGACTCTAGTTTGCGTTCCCTATTAAGGTAGATGCCAGCCTCCAAGGGGTCTTCTTCGAAACCGGTGGAGGAATTTTCCTTTGCTCCATCTTCTCCGAGGCTCCGCCAGCTGATTCCTCGGACTCCGGGGTCCTCCCCGGTCCACCTTGCACAGGGTCGTTCCTCAACGCCCCCCAGACACTTTAGTCGAGCCTCTTCGCTCTCCTATTCGCAGGATTCCGAGGCCCCAGCTTACTATTCGAGGGAAATTTCTCCCTCTTTCTCGGCTGCCCCCAGATCTCGCTTAGTGCCACCTTAGTGCCATTGCTGCTTTTCATCAGCCGATTGGTGGGAAGCCTATCTCTGTTCATCCTGTGGTTTCCCGCTTCATGAAAGGCCTTTTCCACGTTCATCCTCCCTTAAACCTCCTCCTATGGTTTGGGATCTTAACGTGGTCCTTGCTCGCTTGGTGAAACCCCCGTTCGAGCCACTAGCGCGGGCTCACTTGAAGTATCTTACTTGGAAGGTTGTGTTTCTTATTGCTCTCACTTCGGCCCGTCGGATCAGTGAGCTTCAAGCCTTGGTAGTGGACCCACCTTTCACTGTCTTCCATCATGAAAAGGTGGTTCTTCGTACCCATCCTAAGTTCTTGCCTAAGGTTGTTTCTGAGTTTCACATCAACCAATCCATTGTTCTTCCTGTTTTTTGTCCGAAGCCCCATTCTCACCCTGGAGAAGTGGCTCTGCATTCTCTTGATTGTAAGTGTGCGCTGGCCTTCTACTTGAAGCGCACTGCTCCTCATCATTCTGCTCCCCAGCTGTTCCTCTCTTTCAATCCTAATTGCTTGGGTCGCTCTGTTTCTAAGCAGACCATTTCTAACTGGTTGGCCGCTTGTATCTCTTTCTGTTACGCTCAGGCTGGTCTCTCCCTGCCGGGTCGAGTCACAGGCCACAAGGTCAGAGCGATGGCGGCATCTGTTGCTTTCCTCTGCTCGACTCCGCTTGAGGAAATCTGTAAGGCTGCCACTTGGTCCTCGGTTCATACCTTTATCTTGCACTACTGTCTGGATACTTTCTCCAGGCGTGATGGCCATTTTGGCTAGGCCGTTTTGCAGAATCTGTTCTCCTAAATTGCCAACTCTCCCTCCATCCCATTCTGGTTAGCTTGGAGGTCTCCCACATGTTGAGAATATGCTGCCTGCTTGTCCTGGGATAAAGCACAGTTACTTACTGTAACAGGTGTTATCCAGGGACAGCAGGCAGATATTCTTGCAACCCACCCACCTCCCTGTGGTTGGCTTCTTTGCTAGCTATCTGAACTGAGGCCACGCTGAGGAGACGCATGCCCTAGGTCGGGCGGGAAGGGCACGCGCACATGCGTGGGCCAATCGCAAGCTTGAAGGTCTTCAAGCAAGTCTGCTTGCAAAAATGTCCGCTAGAGGGCTCCGTTGGTGATGTCACCCACATGTTGAGAATATCTGCCTGATGTCCCTGGATAACACCTGTTACGGTAAGTAACTGTGCTTTTCGGAAGCCCAAAGCACGCCTAAGTTTCGCCCATAGAAAGTCATGTTCAGCCCAAGCAGAAACCATACTTAGACCAGCTTTTCATTCGCCTATAATTTCCGTGATGTTTAGATACGGTCCGCTGCTCAACTAGCGTCTATCTCGAGCCTATCCCTAACCACACCCATGTTACGCCCACGTCTACTTACTTAGACGTGACATTTCTTGAAAACGTCTACAAATATAAAGACGCATCCAAAAACTCGTGTCTATCTCGCGTCTATATTCTAAGGACGCCTAGGTAGCGCCTACCTCCATCTAAGTTCCAATTAAACGCTTGTTAAGACACTTAAATCGCTTATTAACCACTTAAATTGGACGCCTAAATTTTAGGTGTCACTTAGGCACACTTTGCAGAATCGGGGCCTAAAAGTCCAATCGACACACATGAAAGTAGACTTCTGATTTTGACGGGGGTGGCCATGCAATTGATAACACGAAACTGGAAGAATTGGGATAGATTAAATTTTTCTTTTTGGTGGGAAACATTATGTTTGTATTATAGGTATGAAAGAATGAATGCAGATCAATTGGGAAACAAGAGGTTTAAAGAAATATGGGGTCCATTAGAGACATTTATTTGACAACAAAATGATTATATTCTTTAATTTTAGATTTTCTTGGTTTTCTACACACATCCAGGTAGGGAGAGTGGGGAAGGGAGGGAAGGTTTGCGTTAAAATGTCTTAATTCATTGTAGAAATAAGTGCTATTTCTTGTGATTATTGATTGTATAAATGAACATAAGAAATGCCGCTGCTGGGTGAGCTCAGTGGTCCATCCTGCTCTGCTGCACTTTGTATCAGTTTCTGAAAATCAATAAAGAATTATAATAAAACAAACAACTATTTTAATTAACTGGCAGGATTTTTCTAAATTGGAATATATATGTGGTGGAATATGCTGTGTTCATATAGTAAACACGAGAAAGTTTATGCAATTAAATGTGGTAATTTGGTGAAATTTAGGAAAAATATGGGATTGTTTATTTAAATTTAATAACTAATTTAATATTTCATTTGGATTATTATATTATGACACCCTATGGCTTTTTCTTTTATTTATACTATGTATGTATTTTGTGTTTGTAATGTTGTATCTTTAAAATTTCAATTAAAAAAATATTATAGAAAAATAAAAATTGCGCATCATGAACACGTGAATAACAAGAACGTATGTTTGTGCCACCAATTAAGTAATGAGGCTGCAATTTTAATTTGATTTCATTTTAGAGACAGAAATAAGCAGGGCATTAAAGAGAATGACTCCTTAATTGCTCATGTAAAATGCTGGCCAAAATGAGCACTTTTAAAAAATCTACTGTGTGTGTGGCTCTAAGTTGGTCAGAAACCCATTGGAGATATTTTTTTTACATAGTTATGTATTCCCTCTGTGAAATGGGGAATAATTGATGCATGGTGTAAATCTCCATGTGTAATTGGTAGCTTTAAAAAAAATTGTGACATACATACTGTATATATATTGATACACATGGAAATTCTGCTATATATGTATGCGGATGCTTTAAAAACAGAGGCCATTTTCTTTTATTTGGAAGTTGTGTTGTACAGAAACTGAAAATGTTTCCAAGTTTTTGTTATTGCATTGCAAGTTCAGTATTTTGGATTTGCTGTGAAAAATACAAGGAAAGAAGGAATTAAAAAAAACAATACACATTTTAAAGTCAGTCCTTTATTTTAGTTATGGTAAATGAGCTGTAGGTTAAGTTTGTATTGTGATAGTAAAATGTTTTACAGCACAATTCTATGTTATACTTAAAGCAGGTTATTTAGCATCTATCAAGTTATATGTATAATAGAAAAATGTTTGAACTAGTGCTGCCTGATTCAGAGAAAAATAATTCAATTTAATTCGATTTGCTTTCAATGACACAGCTTTTTAAGTTTCAACATTTTTATTTAACCAAGACAATATCATGTTAAAAATAGGAACATCCTATCTATAATATAGCTTTAAAATTAGTTAGAAACATGGGGTGGTGCTAGCAGGGAAGAGGGCCAGAGAGAAGGAGAGGTGCTGGCACCGGTTGATTGCCTACTGGATGTGCCTCTCACTGCAAGAGGCATATCCTGTAGGCCAGGGCTGCCTAAGTCCGGTCCTCAAGAGCTACTGGCATGCCAGATTTTCAGCATATCCACAATGAATATGCATAAGAAAGATTTGCCTGCACTGCCTTCATTGTATGCAAATCTCTCTCATGCATATTCATTGTGGATATCATGAAAACCTGGCCTGCCAGTAGATCTTGAGGACCGGACTTGGGCAGCCCTGCTGTATGCAGTCAGCCGGTGTGGCACACCTGAAATCTCAGGAGGCACACACTTTGATACACTGCCCTAATCCCTTGAATTGCTAAATGTAGCTTGATATGAATTCAGGTGTCAGCAGACTGCCTTCAGCTGTTTGGTCCCTCTTTTATTTCTGCATTGTTCATCTCCCTCTCCTCATTTTGCCTTCCTCCAAAAAGTCCATCTCCCCTTCTCCATCATCTCCCCAAGTCCATCATCTCCCCCAAGTCTATCTCCTCCCTACCCCACGCCCGGCATCTACATTTGTTTTGTTGTAAAATTTGTTTCCAGTAGCGGTAGCAAATTTAGCAATCCACAGAACTCTCCTGCCACTGCTCCTGGCGTCTTCTCTCTACTTTGCTCCGCCCTCAGTGACAACTTCCTGTTTCTGCTGGGACGGCCGCAATGGAGTGGCAAGACTAGACTAGTGGCAGGGTAGCTCTGTGAATTGTATTTGTTACTGCTGCTTGGCAACAACTTTTGCATCGAATTAAAGGTAGATGCGGGAGCTGGGAATTAGATAAACACTGTTGGGGGGGGGGGAGGAGGGTGAAAGGATCGATTCTGGGAAGGAGTAACCAGTAAAAAAATAAAAGGCAAAAGAAAAGCCAAGGAGATGTGGGCTCACCTTGCTGCTGATCTGCTCACACAGGCCCGCTCAGGTGTTCCCTTTGCCGAAGTCCTTTCTTCTGATATAACTTCCTGTTTTGTAAAACAGGAAGATACATTGGATGGAAGGATTCTGGCAAAGGGAAGGCCCTAATGTCATTTAGCATCTAATGATAAGTTGTTTCAATAAATTGAACTTTGCTTTTGTAGCTTTTTTGGATATAAGTGGTTTTAATTATTACATCTAAAAGAACTGTTGTATATTAAAAATTCATTTCAAAAATCATTGCAGAAATTGCAATAAACAAATGATACTGTAATTTGTATATAATTCAGATAACATTATCTCACTTTGGGGCTCTTATTAAAGTGTGGTAAGATCTGGGCTTAACGAGTTTCAACGTGGAACTTTCCCTCATGCTAAGCCCAGATTTAACATGTAGGGGGATGCTTAAAAAAATATTTTTTTGCAGGTCGTGCACTAATGTTGCTATCAGTGTGCAGCATTTACATAAAGTTAACATAGGAGGCTAAAGGTACTCCTGCTTTAACTAACTCTGTGTTATCATTTTGGGTATGCTAAATATGCTAGTTAGATAATATGGAAATACAAATGCGCTCTGCTTACGACACACCCCTCACAAAAATATTAAAAGATAATGCACAAACAGGCAACATACCATAAAACACATGAATGCATTTCTGCAGTAGCCTGCTCTTACACATTAACCATGTGTTAATGTGTTTAGTAAAAGGGCCCCTTGGCTCATTTTCCATTTACACAGGAATTATTTCCCTTATGTTAACTTACAAGTCAATCTCACTTTTAATATAGTAAATCAGCAATATCTACCTTTTCCCCACGAAGTTTCATATAGGAGACAAAACTCTTCCATTTTTCAAGTGTTTACAACATCCTTTTACCCTAACAAAACAATTATTTGGGCTTCTTATTCTTCTCATAGTGGAAAGTTTGTAGAAGAGATTTTTTTTTAAATAAATAATAAAAACAGTTATCTTTTTATTTTTAGCTGAGGGCTCCTTTTACTAAGCTGCGATAGCAGTTTTAGCACCTGCTGAATTGCTGCTTGCGCTAGACCTTAACGCCAACATTGAGCTGGCGTTCTAGCTACATAGCACGGGTTTAGCGCGCGCTAAAAACGCTATCGCAGCTTAGTAAAAGGAGCCCTGAGTCTCTACTGTTGCACACAATTGATAACTCTAGAAAGGCAGAGCATATTATGGAGGTAATTCTATAAAGGTCACCCATAATTAGGCAGATAGAGTTTGGGTGCTTAAGGTAAATTTTATAATGGCAATGACAAAGGTCATTTCCATTAAGTATACTAGTGTAAGTCTGCAGTTATGCACATATCTCTAGGTGTAAATGCTTGCACTGAAATGCTGACAGTTATATGCATAACTGATAATATTTTAAAAGTTTAGCATGTACTATAATTGCTGGACAAGCCCATGCCTCTCCCATGTCAATATATCCATTCAGTTACATGCTACAGCACTGAGGCGTGAAGTTATAGAAGAGAACCTAAGTGCATTTACATGCATAACAACTATTTTTCCATCATTTAGTCACATAAGAACATAAGCTACACTGGGTCAGACCCGAGGACTATCGCGCCCAGCAGTCCACTCACGCGGCGGCCCAAACAGGTCCAGGACCTGTGCAGTAATATTCTATCTATACCCCTCTATCCCCTTTTCAAGCAGGAAATTGTCCAATCCTTTCTTAAACCCCAGTACCGTACTCTGCCCTATTACGTCCTCTGGAAGCGCATTCCAGGTGTCCACCAAACGTTGGGTAAAGAAGAACTTCCTAGCATTACTGTTTTAGAATGGACATTGCATGAGGGGGTATATGCATGAGGATGTGGTAAGAGCGGTTAATGTAGATGGGTTTAAAAAAGATTTGGACTAGTTCCTGGAGGAAAAGTCCATAATCTGCTATTGAGACAGATAAGAACATAAGTATCGCCTCTGCTGGGTCAGACCAGAGGTCCATCGCGCCCAGCAGTCCGCTTCCGCAGCGGCCCTCCAGGTCCTTGACCTGTAAGTTCCCTCCACCTGAATTGTTTATGCCCTAATCCTGAAGTACCTTGTATAGTACCCCTCTATCTATACCCTGCAATCCCTTTCTCCTTCAAGAAGTCATCCAAGCCCTTTTTGAAACCCATTATTGTACTTTGTCCTATCACCTCTCCTGGAAGCGCATTCCAGGTGTCCACCACCCTCTGAGTGAAGAAGTACTTCCGCGCATTCGTTTTGAATCTGTCTCCTTTCAGTTTTTTTGAGTGCCCTCTTGTTTTTGATGTCCCTGCTAGCCTGAAGAATCTGTCCCGCTCTACCTTATCTATACCTTTCATGATTTTATAGGTCTCTATCATGTCCCCTCTAAGTCTCCGTTTTTCCAGGGTGAAGAGCCCCAGCCTCTCCAGCCTTTCGGTATAAGCAAGGTTTTCCATGCCCTTAATCATTTTTGTTGCTCTTCTCTGGACCCTCTCGAGCATCGCCATATCCTTCTTATGGCAGAAGCCTCTGCTTGCCCTGGATCGGTAGCATAGACTGTTGCTACTGTTTGGGTTTCTGTCAAATAGAGCTTGTGATCTGGATTGGCCACTGTGGAAACAGGATACTGGGCTAGATGGACCATTGGTCTGACCCAGTATGGCTATTCTTATGTTCTTAATTGGGTTGTGACAATTCATTAGGTGACTTACTGCTGTAATATAAATATATATCCAACTCTGTCATGTCTGTCTGTCCAAGTTAGATTGTAAGCTCTTTCAGGCAGGGACTGTCTATAAATGTCAAAATGTACCATGCTACGTATGCCTTTTAGCGCTATATAAGTAATTAGTAGTAGTAATAATCTAAAATTCTGAGTTTTGAAAAAAAAAATAAAATAAAATCAACACAGAAATTCCGAGCTGAACACATAACCAAATAAAAGTTGTTGGCCTTTGCTGAAAAATGGTTAAGCAAAGCCAGACCAGGGGTCTGTCTTTTATAAAACCAGAAAGAAATTATATTGATACTGATAGATTACTTGAGACAGACTCTCCGAAACTTGATGATGTTATGGTTAAACAATTCCAGGAGGTAATTATCAAGGTATGGTAAAAGGCAGGCTTTTACCCTATCTTGAGTTGCCACAGAAGCCACCAACCTGTGGTATCTCAGTACCGCAGGTTGATGGCTGCCAAGTATAAAAAATAACTGCTTGCAAGCCACCTTACAAGTAGCATTATTCCACTGGCCTGGAAACAGGCCACCAATGCTCCTGTGCCAGGAAGAAAACAGGAGAAAGTCCTCTAACTGGAGGAATAATGGAAGAAGCAGGTGGGGGTGGGATAGGCCTGCCCCCAGAACTCAGGAAGCTCCAGACTCAGGATACCTACCATAAGAGATTTCTCAGAATAAACTAGATGTTTAGCCACAGATCCCTGGATTTGTGGAGTTCTACTGGAACCCATTTTAGGCTTATCTTTATGTTTACACATAGTGTTATCAGACATCCAGGAAAATCTGGCTATGTCTTCTTTTTAGAGGACTGCCGGGTGTCCAGATGGATTTTTAAAACCCAGCAGTTTGTCCAGGTTTTGGAAAGCCCAGAGCTCGAGGCCGCGTCTGGAGGGCCTCTGAGCGTGTGCGGATGCGGTATTGACATCACACACAAGCGTGTGACATCATTGCATTGCATCCATGCATGCTCAGAAGAGATGAGGTTTGTGTGGGGACAGGGCTGGGGGTGGAATGGTGCGGGGCTGGGGCGATGCCTTGTGTCTTCTTTTTTTCTTCAACAAATCTGGTAACCCTATCCATAGTGAACAATCAAAAAAGTACATCCAAAGTAGAGGCTGACTGAAATGGCTAATGAAACTTTCTAAACACTTTGGCTGAAACCAAAACTCCAGTTCAAATTTATCACCTGGTTTCAACCAAAGCCAAAACTGAAACCAAAAACTAAAGATTAGGTGTATGAATGTGAACCAATGAGGACCACTGGGGAATAGCCCACTTATCCTTAATGGTAAAGTCATTTGTTCTCAGTCTCCACCTGCTTTTGGAGGTGCGTAAACCCATTTGTCGGTGCTGGTCTGGCGGAACACTATAGAAGAGTGTCTTTTCCAGGAAATTTGAGGTTCTTTGAAGGTATAAAATTAAGTGTTTATCACTGTTTTCACAAGTGGTCACTAGTAGTTTTGTACCTAGGGTATGTGACAACCAAGGTCATTCATTTTTTAACACCCCCCCCCCCATATAAAAAGGGATCAGAGGAGCACCTCCTAGGAGCTGCACCCGGGGTGGACCACCCCCTCTGCTCCTCCCCCTTGGTACACCACTGTCTGAGGAAGAGGATTTTGGTCTCCAAAAGTTAGTAAAAAAATTATTGAAATTAGTCCAATAAAAAGGATACCTTATTTCCATTTTCTATTTATAAATATTTATCAATATAGCTACAATGCTACTTTATTATAAAGCAACAATCCCCCCCCTTTTTTCCTACCTTTTATCATCTCTGGTTTCTGCTTTCCTCATCTCTTCACTCTCCATTCTATCCAGCGTCTGCCCTCTTTCTCTGCCCCTTCCATTTTTCTCTTTCTGTGTCCAATCCCTCCACCATGCTCTGTTATCTCTCCATTCTCCTTTTCTTCTCTCCTTCCCACCCTAACTCACCTCATAGTCTGGCATCTGCATCCCTTCCTCCATGCCCTGGGATCTCTCTCCTCCTTCCATCTCTCCCTCTCCTTCCATGCTCTGGCATCTCCTTCCATCCTTTCCCTCCCTCCCTTCCTTCCCGATGGTCTGGCATCTTAGTCTCCTTCCCTACCCCCATGCCCTGGCATCTTCTCTCTTCTCCTTCCCTTCCATCTTCCCCCTCCCCCATGCTCCAGTATCTCCTCTATTTCCTTTCCCTCCCACCCTCCTTACCCCCAGTTCTGGCATATCTGTCTCCTCGGAGGAGTCGTCAGAGCACCCCCCTGCCCCCTCCCCTTGGTACACCACTGGTCACTAGTGTTGGTCACCTTTTCTGGTTAATTCAAGTACTCAGTTTGAAACATTGCAAAAGGCAACATTTTCTGTAATTTAATCTACTCTAAAATAACATATCCATTGTTCTCATCCCTAAACATTTAGGGACACAAATAATTTACTAACAGCCCTTAAATCTTCAACCAACAGCAAGCAGGTAGATTAAGAAAGCACTAGGAAGAGGGAGGATAATATATTTTTTTAATGTTTATCCAACAATACAGGACTCAATGTTCAAAAGTATTTTTACATTTACTGGGAGCAAGATAAGTTATGCTTGTCAATTTAACTAACCAGCACCACCGTAGTGTATGCATATTATGATATTCATACAGTACTGATGGATGCATATTTCCATAAATTTATGTGTAGAGATGGCTAAAGTTCTGTTTCTGCAGAAGTACTAGAATTTTCATTCCTCTATCAAAATAGACCTAGTTTGACTTTCACTAACTCCTGCAACTGATCTAAGGAGTGTGCATAATGCAAGAAAAGAATCACTGTATAGACAAAAAGTAAAAAAAATTTCTACAAAAATAATCTTGAAAAAGTTTTTTTTATAAAAAGCATAAATAATCTGAAAAGGCAAAAAAAGTAAAGAATTGATATTTAAAGTTAATTTATTTATGCTGTGTAAATCGCAGCGTTAGCAGTGAAGGTTTGGTCTATGAAAGAAAACCATTACCACGTAATCAAAGGTGAAAACTGTATGATCCTTTGGTGCTCCGAGACTTTCCTTCACTTTTACAAACTAGTTTACCTTGTGAGGATCTAACATTATTGAGAGAGAGAGAAAAAAAAATTAACTTTTACACCCAGAGGGTGGTGGATACATGGAACACGCTTCCGGAGGCTGTGATAGGCCGGAGCACGTTACAAGGCTTCAAAGAAGGTTTGGATAGGTTCCTAAAGGATAAAGAAATTGAGGGGTACAGATAGGAGTAGCAGTAGGTTATAGGGATAGTCTGGGACCACTGCTCAGGCAATGGGCCTGATGGGCCGTCGCGGGAGCGGACCGCTGGGCGAGATGGACCTCTGGTCTGCCTCAGCGGAGGCAACTTCTTATGTTCTTATAAGAACTGCCATCTCCGGATCAGACCTACGGTCCATCGAGTCCGGTGATCCGCACACACGGAGGCCCAGTCAGGTGTACACCTGGTGTAATTTTAGTTACCCATATCCCTCTATGCCTCTCGTAAGGAGATGTGCATCTAATTTGTTTTTAAATCCTAGATCGGTGGATTCCGCAATAACCTCCTCTGGGAGAGCATTCCAGGTGTCCACCACTCGTTGCGTGAAGCAGAACTTCCTGATATTTGTCCTGGACTTGTCCTCCTTTAGCTTCAGTCCATGTCCTCTTGCCGGAGGTGAAATAGAAAAGACTGTACCTACGAAACCACATAGGGAATACAAATGTAGCTGAATTCCTGAAGAGATACATAAAATATACATAATTGCTTTGAAGCATTACTGTTTTGTCTAATGATCTAAGATAAAATAAACCCAATTTGGTTTGGAATATACCTACTGCTCCAGTGCACCGAGGAGTAGATTAAAGAGCCAGCTGGCCTAGAGCTTTGCTAGCCACACTCCTGACCTAAAATTACCCAGTCCAAATAAACTCAAAGGAACCCACCGGATGCTGATTTGGGCAACAAGGGTTACATATGCTATCCATTTCAATATATACATGGCTGACATACTGTATGATAATGGGCTTGCATCTGTAATCAGAGTATAGAATGGAAATATGGCAGTACAAACATAATTTACTATAATGTATAATGTGGAAATTGTCAGTGGTGCCATTATACTATTGAGGGTGTTGAATGGACTGACTCTCAAACTGCACATAAGGTCAGTTTATGTTCCAATACCACCTGTTATTCTAAATGTGTGGTTTACTGTACATTTGTTCCTGCAACTTAATGTCAGACATACTTTGAGACCTAGTAAATTATGATAAACTGAACATAAATCCAGAATAGCCAGACAAATTTTAACAGCACCTCTTACACAACACTGGATTTACAGGAACCACATATGATATACGTTGGTGAGTATTAGATGCTATAAAGATGGGGAGGAAGGGTGGAAATATTGAACAACTGCTATGATAATCTATGGAAAGGAGCATGATAATCTAATTCGGGAGCCTCAACCCTGACGAAAGTAATTGAAACATGGACATGTTGGTGGAGGCGCTCCCTTAGAATAATTCAGTTAAATATTTTACTAAAACAAATTATTTAAAAGAAAATATTGAAAAAAAGGTGTTAAAAAGAAATGTTGAAAATCAAAAAGCAACTAAAAATATACCTATGATCCTATGAAGATCGGGTTCAGTGATTTGTTTCACGTGAACCATTTGGGTAGTTTGACCCTCTGAGGATCTTTACCATCCTTGAGTTCCTCATGGTGTGGTAAGATATATTTTCATATAAAGAAGACTAGAAGTGAAATTATACTAATATTGTTACATGTTAAAAAGAACAGCATTGGATTTTCACTTTTAATACTGCCAGCCCTTTTGGTCTTTATTTAGAGCTCAAATATATTGTATGATTGGCCAGCAAGAGAGTTCATTGGTTAGTCTAGGACAGGTGAATTGAGCATCATTAAGTCTTCAAAAAAGACACAGCTGATATTTTTGTTAGGCTGCGCTTGGGTGATTTGGAAAGGTATGTTGGATTAAAAATGCTCTTTCTTAAGTGAGACTTGTCATAACTTTATAATACAACTTTTTAATATTTTCCCTTGAGACCATTTGTCCTGAAGCAGGCAAATGAAACGTGGCTATGTTAGTACTGCAGATAAGTGTTATTATTTCATTCATAAGAAAATATTGAAAACCATTGAAATGTTATACAACTTTTTTAATTTATAAAAAGAACTGTAAGGACCAATGATGACATTAGGCCTGTGATATGTCCTGTGGCTACTAACTGCTTCTGAATGGTCCATTAAAGCTGTATTATTGAGGTACATACTTCTGCAGTTGTGACAGTCTTTTGTGAATCTGCAGCAAAGCTTTAGGAAGTTGAGGAAGAAAGAAATTTAAAAGATTTTGCAATGGAATGAATGAAGACTGGATTCAGCAAATTCTTATTTTTCCTTTTGAGAAGAATCTATTATCAAAATTTATTGATTCAATTTTCTATACTGTTCTCCCAGGGGAGCGCAGAATGGTTTACATGAATTTATGCAGGTACTCAAGCATTTTTCCCTTTCTGTCCTGGTGGACTCACAATCTATCTAATGTACTCTTTGGGTTTTGGCCAGGTACTAGTGACCTGGATTGGCCACCTTGAGAACGGGCTACTGGGCTTGATGGACCCAGTAAGGCTATTCTTATGTTCTTACCTGGGACAATGGAGTTTAGTGATTTGCCCAGGGTCACAAGGAGCAGCTTGGGTTTGAACCCACACTTTAACCATTGCATCACACTTCCTCTACATCTGACCAACTAACAATAAACCTAACATTTAGAATAACAGGTGGTATTGTTCCATTTACATACATGGAAGCCATATGACTACAGTGGCACTTCCATCTAGAGTTCAGTGTGTCTGAATTGTTTGCTTTCCTAACATTTTTTTCATTATTCACACTCAAAAGGCCAAATATATGCTGACTTTTACAAAGCTGCAGTAGAGGTTTCTACTATAGGTCAGCGAGATAAATGCTCTGACGCTCATAATATTCCTACGAGTGTTGGAGCATTTACCTCACCAGCCCAAGGTAGAAACATCTACTGTGGCTTTGTAAAAGGAGCCCATAATTTGGGCAGAGGTTTCCCCATTACCCTTCCAACATGTCTTGACATATGATTTGGGAAAAGGCAATCTCATGTCATAATGCAAAAGTGAATTTCAATTTGGGAGAAATGAAAGTTAAAATCATAGAGAAAATCATTTGGAGGATGGAAAAAGATTTGATTAAATATTGTGTATGGAAGCAGAGACTACGCAATAGCAATATATACAGTGGCAAAAGATATTAGTAAGTATCTAAAAATAAAAAAAAATCATCTACGTACCACAAATGTACTACATGTGGAAAGAAAAAAATACTAGTCTTTGAATACTTTCTTAATGTTGAATTTTATAATAGGAAAATTGCTTGAGATTGGATACTGTACAAAGTAATGTATAATGGCAGTCCTCTGAGGAAAAACAGTATAGGATAGGCAGGACATGGTATTCATATATGACTGTGCTTAGAAACTCCCATAATAAAAGAATACACCCTACTAAGTCCAAAGAGGACATATATGGTAATATGAAATTTCCAACTAGTTAGCTTTCTCCATATCTTACCATGTTATATGCTTTCTTTCTACAGCTTTGCTATAGTGATTATAATTACAGATATTCCCATTCAAAAGGAATACTGAGAACATATACAGATGTGGCTTGGATTGTACTATCATAAAAGGTTATAATAAAACTTTTTTTCCTTTAAATGTTTTGTTGCTGTTGAAAATTTCTTATTGCCTAGTACAATGTGGGCACAATCGTTAGAAGATATCTTTTGACAGGCAAGTAGATACCTATTTCTGATCATATAAATCCACAATCTAGAATTTTCTTCCCTACAGGTTTCAAATAAAAAGTTTAAGTGCAATTAAATTCCAAATAATAAACTTTCTACACACTGGTTTCCTAAAATACTCATTTACAGGTAGTATCTTTTATCAGATTTAACAGATTTCTTCTTGATAAGAAAAAAATTTGTTGTACGTAACAGTTTTCAGAAAACACTAAGGCCCTCTTTTACTAAAGTGCACTAACCGATTAGTTCGCGCTAATCAATTTAGTGCACGCTAAACGCTAACACGTGCATGTTAATCTATGGACGCATTAGCATTTAGCGCACGCCAATTCAATTAGCGCTTACGAATCGGTTAGCGCACCTTAGTAAAAGAGGAGGGTAAGAGCTGGATTCTATAAAAAGTGTTATTGTTAGTGGCCGCCTAAAAACTGGTAGCCAATCGCGTGTCAATCATGCAACGGCACCATTTCTAGAATCATGGCTTTGTTAAAGGTAGGCACCGGACATGTAGGCCAGGGTTTTATAGGCCTATGCTTCCGGCACATACTAGAATCATTGCTCTGGAGGCGCTTTAAGATGCTTAACGCTACATCCGGTGTTCGGCCTGGGGTTTTTTTTTCCTTTGGAAGGAGAATCTCGTTCAAAATATTGGCTTCTAAGGATTCTCCAATAAGCAAGTAAAAATGAAGACTACAAAAGTCTTAAATTAACAATCGTTTCTACTGTGGATGGAAATAAAATATTTGTCAAAAATGCAAAGTAAAATATAAAAATAACAATTCCAAATCAAAGGACCACAAAAAAAAACCCTCCAAAATTGAATAGTGCTAAGCAGTTATTTATAAGGTCGTAGAAATCTGGAAACTTTTGATCGCAGTAGCTTTATAAATGATCTCGGGAACATCTCCTTTGATTCTTGTGCTTTATACTTGAAATAGTTTTGTGGGTGTGCCAATACATCAAAGAGAGCTTTAATTAATTTCTTGTCCTGTTAGGAAAAACAGAGATAATAGTTTAACATTTATTTTTCTTAATCACTCCTTATATGGCAGCTTGACCACTAGCAGCAGCACCATTTTGAACCAAATTATTCCCCCTTTTAGAAAACCGTAGTGCGGTTTTTAGTGCCATCCGTGGCGGTAGCAGCCCCAACACTCATAGGAATTCTATGAGCTTCGGAGCTATTTCCACCATGGCTGGCGCTAAAAACCATGCTATGGTTTTTGTTTTTTTTAAATTCTTTATTCATCCGCCTTGAACCGTAAGGTAATGGCGGAATAGAAATCCCTAATGTAATGTAATTTTTCCATCTTACAAGTGCGCAACATTACATCTTTTAAAGCTTTTACACATCACTTGAATTTCTTTCTATTATCATCGTAAATACATAAATTTATTCCCTTCCCACCCACCTTTCCTTCAATTTTTTAGTCAAAAATATCATAAATAATGTATTCTTATTCATTGATTAACCTTTAAATAAAATTTCATACCATCCCCCCTCCCCCCTATCAGTGAAAAATGATGTCTAATCACATGCTATGTTTTTTAAAAGGGGGGATAATTTCTGGGGCTGAACGTACCCCTTCCATCTTTGTTTCAATCTGTTTCATACTGGCATGTACTATTTTGTTTAGCATGCATTAATTTAGCACATGCATACAAATCCTTTTCAATATATTCATAGGTGATCTGACTCAAGGGCTTCAAGGTAAGATAACATTATTCGCTGATGACACTAAACTATGTAATATAAGTATGTATGTAAGTGAATGCAATCTACAGGATACTATGGCGCAGGACCTGCTTACATTAGAAAGTTGGTCCTCAACCTGGCAGCTAGGCTTCAACGCCAAGAAATGTAAGGTCATGCACCTCGGAAGAGACAATCCATGCAGAGCTTACACCTTGAATGGAGAAACTTTAACTAGGACTACAGCAGAACGAGATTTAGGAGTAATCATCAGTGCAGACATGAAAACTGCAACTCAAGTGGAGAAGGCTTCATCAAAGGCAAGGCAGATAATGGGTTGTATCAAGAGAAGTTTCGTCAGCCGGAAGCCTGAAGTCATAATGCCGCTGTACAGAGCCATGGTGAGACCTCATCTGGAATACTGTGTGCAATTCTGGAGGCCACATTACCGTAAAGATGTGCTCAGAATTGAATCGGTTCAGCGGATGGCCACCAGGATGGTCTCGGGGCTCAGGGGTCTCTCATATGAAGAAAGACTGAACAAATTGCAGCTCTACACTCTCGAAGAACGTAGGGAGAGGGGAGACATGATTGAGACATTTAAGTACATCACGGGACGTGTCGAGGTGGAAGATGATATTTTCTTTCTCAAAGGACCCTCAGCCACAAGAGGGCATCCGCTCAAACTCAGGGGAGGGAAATTTCATGGTGACGCCAGGAAGTACTTCTTCACGGAAAGAGTGATAGATCATTGGAACAAGCTTCCAGTGCAGGTGATCGAGGCCAGCAGTGTCCCAGACTTTAAGAATAAATGGGATCCCTACGTGGGATCCCTACGAGGATACAGATAGGGAATAGGGTCACTAGGGTATAGACTTAAGGGGGTGGGTCAGTAAAGTGGGCAGACTTGATGGGCTGTAGCCCTTTTCTGCCGTCATCTTTCTTTCTATGTTTCTATGTTTACAAATAACAAAAATATTCCCTTAGGCTTCTGCAACTGGAATCATGATTATTGCAGTTGTCCAGGTGCTGCCACATCTGGGTAGGTAGAACTGACAAGACCTGGACAACTGCAACAATCGAGTAACAAAAATGACACAAATGAAAAGAAAGAAACCTAAATTAAAATGAAAGATTTTCCCTCAAAAGTTTCCCCTACATACCCATCCCAATCTTTCTAAAATTATCTGGCTTAGATTTTGATCCCTTTGAGAGTACCAACACATATTCCCATTGCCAATATTGAGACTCTTGTCCCACTTAACCCCTCTTTTACTAAAGCGTAGCGTGGATTTTAACGCCTGCAGCAGCGGTAACTGCTCTGCCACTCATAGAATTCCTTTGATCGTCGGAGCAGTTACTGACACTGCCGGTGCTAAAACCCTCGCTACACGTTAGTAAAAGAGGAGGGTTAGAGAGGTAAACATACGAAAAAATTTTAGTTCGATTTTGGAAAATGTTGCTTTTCCTCCAAGTTTTTGCATTTTTTGTTTTGTTTTTGACTGGTATTAAAATTTTGCAATGCCTGAAAACTACGCATTTCAATTCATAGGCATGTTAATAGGTGGTAGGTCATAGGTTAATAGGTCATAGGTATATTAATGTGTGGTAGCCATCAGCATGGGCACACATTAAGAACTACCATCCCTTAGCCACCTAGTAAAAATCTCACACTAGCAAAGGCAGGGGAGGGATTTGGATGGATCATGGGTGCTGTTTCTTTTTTTGATGTCAACCGCTCTGATAACTATTGTGATGGGCAGTGTCTAAAGCATAGGAATATATAAACATAAATATAAACATTACCACACACTAGTTGTCAAAATAAACAATAGTGCTGCAGCCCTTAAAAGTACCTCAAGAGGTAGAATAAAGATTAGATAGGAAGGTAGGTAGCATGGCTTTGACCCTGAAAAAAAAAAAAAAAAGCTCTTCCCAACTCCCTGAAAGCAATAATTCCCTCAGATCAGCACCCCCTGGAATTTCAACACTTTCTCAACAAGCTTCCCCCTAAAGAGGTCCCTTTCCTATACAGATCCTCCCCCCCCCCCGCCAATCTCTCCCCTCCCCCCAGGACTTATCCAGGGAATCTGCCTTGAACCGCAAGGTAATGGCGGAATCGAAATCTCTAATGTAATGTAATGTAATGTAATATTGCTTGTAATCTAACAGATAGGAAAGTAATTAAGACTGCATCAAATAAAGATACTACCTAATCCTTTAACTGCTTACATAACTATGGGCTAGATTCACTAAGCCCACCGATCAAGTCCCGACCACTTAGCGACCCCTTTGCGACCTGATTTTCCTCCAACACGATTCACTAACCTCTGTTCCGATCATCCTCCGACTTGTGCATGCAAATGAGAGGGAACGGCATTCAAATGTAGGCAGGCAGCAATTCACTAAAAAAAATGAGGGACACCGACTGGGCTGACCGATCAAAAATAAGTGACTGCTGAGGACCAGTCTTTCAGGTCCTTTCCAACTGCCCTGCCTTCTGCCGCCCTGCTCTCTGCCCTGCTTCTCTGCCCCGACTCTCCTGCCCTTCCCCGCAGTGCAAGCCCGTGGTTTTAACCCATGGGTTAAAGCGGGTTAAAACCACAGCCTCGAAAGTGAAGTTAAAAGAAAAAAAAAAATCACTGCTTTTGTAAGCATGCGCAGACCATCTACAGGCAAAGAAGATGGTCTGCATGCTTCAGGATCTCTCACTAGCAATCCGTGTGGTCGGAGGGGGTGTTCCTCTGATCGCTCCCATTTAAATACAGTGGTACCTTGGATTACGAGCATAATCCGTTCCAGGAGCATGCTCGTAATCCAAAATGCTCGTTTATCAAAGCAAGTTTCCCCATAGGAAATAATGGAAACTCGCTTTGATAGGTTCCCAACCTCCACACCCCCCCCCCCCCCGAGGCCAGCAGCGCTGCTCCCCCCCCCACGAGAACCGGCATTGCTCCCCATGCGAACCAGCACCCTTCCCCCGGCGATCCGGCACCCTCCCGCCGTGACCTGAGGTCCCCCCAACCCACCCAAACCCTCTTCTTACTTTGATGTAGCCTCCGCACCGGCACCAGCATGTCCTGTGCGTTGGTGCCGGTGCCCGAAGATCTGCCTCCTGTGCTGGGCCTTGAGCATGTGCGCATGCTCAAGGCCTGAGAGTTCACTTTTGACGTGAGAGTTCACGTTCAACGTGAACTCTCAGGCCTTGAGCATGCACACATGCTCAAAGAACAGCACAGGAGGCAGATCTTCGGGCACCAGCACAGGACATGCTGGTGCCGGTGCGGAAGCTACATCAAAGTAAGAAGAGGGTTCGGGTGGGTTGGGGGGGACCTCAGGTCATGGCAGGGGGGTGCCCGATGGCAGCCGGGGGGGGGGGGTGCCAAATCGCGGGGGGAAGGGTGCCGGTTCACGGGGGGGGGGTGCTCGCAAATTGAGGTGCGCTCGGTTTACGAGGCACCAAGTTTGTAAATGTTTTGCTCGTCTTGCAAAACACTCGCAAACCGGTGCACTCGTAAACCGAGGTACCACTGTATTGAACCATTGTGGATCAGTCGGCCTGCCCCGGATCGGCCATGGATCGGGCACAATTGGCAGTTTAGTGAATCTAGTCCTTTATAAGTAAATGTTCTCCTGCCTTACTATTCTTCAGACTCATTATGGCTTTCTACTTCCTCAAGAGTAAATACATGTTCATGATATAAACTACCAGATGGGTCTAGCCTAGGGATAGTTTGAGAGTAGCAACTACCTATGCGGTTTTAAAACCCTACTCATGCTGGCACCTATTTTTTTACACCTGCTCCTCCTAATGTCAAACCTGGATATGCTTCTGCTGCCTATCTATGCCATCTACTCAGTGGCATAGTAATGGGGGGAGGCATGAGGGGGGCGGTCTACCCTGGGCACCATGTTGGTGGGTGCACCAGCACCCCTCTTCTTCTCTGCCCCGCCTCTTCCCACTCCTCCCCTCACCACGCGTGCACCCCCTTTCCTTCCCCCGTACCTCTAGTTGAAGTTATTGCTTGTGGATGTCAACAACGTGCTCCTCGCCACCCTGTCGGCTCTCCCACTGACATCACTTCCGGTTGCCTCACATAGGAAGTGACGTCAGAGGAAGAGCCAGTGGGGTTGCGAGGAGTATTTGGTTGACTACCGCGAACAACAACTTTAACTAGAGCAGTGATCTCAAACTCAAACCCTTTGCAGGGCCACATTTTGGATTTGTAGGTACTTGGAGGGCCTCAGAAAAAGGAGTTAATGTCTTATTAAAGAAATGACAATTTTGCATAAGGTAAAACTCTTTATAGTGTATAAATCTTTCTTTTTGGCTAAGTCTTAATAATAATATTGTAATTTATAGTTAAAGCGACATATGATCAAGAAACTTTTATTTTACTTTGTGATTATGGTATGTTTACCAAGGGCCTCAAAATAGTACCTGGCGGGCCGCATGTGGCCCCAGGCCGTGAGTTTGAACTAGAGGTATAGGGGAAAGGAAAGGGGCGCACGCAGCAAGGGAGTCTGGGGAAGGAACAGGGAGGGGGTGGAGATTAGGGCGGGAGAGTTGTGCCACCGCCCCTGCTCCAGATGCCTCTCAGCCTTGCTACGCCACTGCATTTACTATCCTTTCCTCTCCCTTAGAGATCCAATGTCTTTGTCCCAAACTTTCTTGAATTCAAATACAGTTTACGTTCCCACCACCTCCAGTGGGAGGCCGTTCCTTACATTCACTACCATGTCCGTTATTTCAGAGTCACTCCCCTTTCACCTTCATCCTAAGCCCCCTCATTCCAGAGTTTCCTTTCATGTGCATTTATGTCAAGTAGGTATTTAAAAATCTCTACCATATCTCTCCTTTCCCACCTTTCCTCCAAGGTGTCCATATTGAGATCTTGAAATTTGTCTCAATATGCTTTATTACAATGACTACTGTCCATTTTAGTAGCTCTCCTCTGGAAACTGACTTCTAAGGGTTCAAATTATATCACAATGATACAATGGATAAATTGGAGGGGGTTATGCTTTATGTTAAAGAGGGAATTGAGTCAAACAAAATAAATATTCTACATGAAACAGATAGCAGCGTGAAATCCTTATGGATAGAAATTCCATGTGTGAAGGGAAGGAGTTTACTGATAGGGCTATACCAGGGGTAGGCAATTCCAGTCCTCGAGAGCCGGAGCCAGGTCAGATTTTCAGGATCTCCACCATGAATATGTATGAGATGGATTTGTATGCACTGCCTCCTTGAGATGCAAATATATCTCATGCATATTTATTGTGGAGATCCTGAAAACCTGACCTGGCTCTGGCTCTCGAGGACTGGAATTGCCTACCTCTGGGCTATACTATTGTCTGATAAGAAAGAACAAACAGGTAGATGAAGAAATGTTTACAGTATATAAGAACATAACAGTTGCCGCTGCAGGTTCAGACCAGTGGTCCATCATGCCCAGCATAGTAACATAGTAACATAGTAGATGACGGCAGATAAAGACCCGAATGGTCCATCCAGTCTGCCCAACCTGATTCAATTTAAAATTTATTTATTTATTCATTTTTTTCTTCTTAGCTATTTCTGGGCGAGAATCCAAAGCTTTACCCGGTACTGTGCTTGGGTTCCAACTGCCGAAATCTCTGTTAAGACTTACTCCAGCCCATCTACACCCTCCCAGCCATTGAAGCCCTCCCCTGCCCATCCTCCTCCAAACGGCCATACACAGACACAGACCGTACAAGTCTGCCCAGTAACTGGCCTAGTTCAATCTTTAATATTATTTTCTGATTCTAAATCTTCTGTGTTCATCCCACGCTTCTTTGAACTCAGTCACAGTTTTACTCTCCACCACCTCTCTCGGGAGCGCATTCCAGGCATCCACCACCCTCTCCGTAAAGTAGAATTTCCTAACATTGCCCCTGAATCTACCACCCCTCAACCTCAAATTATGTCCTCTGGTTTTACCATTTTCCTTTCTCTGGAAAAGATTTTGTTCTACGTTAATACCCTTTAAGTATTTGAACGTCTGAATCATATCTCCCCTGTCTCTCCTTTCCTCTAGGGTATACATATTCAGGGCTTCCAGTCTCTCCTCATATGCCTTCTGGTGCAAGCCTCCTATCATTTTCGTCGCCCTCCTCTGGACCGCCTCAAGTCTTCTTACGTCTTTCGCCAGATACGGTCTCCAAAACTGAACACAATACTCCAAGTGGGGCCTCACCAATGACCTGTACAGGGGCATCAACACCTTCTTTCTTCTACTGACTACGCCTCTCTTTATACAGCCCAGAATCCTTCTGGCAGCAGCCACTGCCTTGTCACACTGTTTTTTCGCCTTTAGATCTTCGGACACTATCACCCCAAGGTCCCTCTCCCCGTCCGTGCATATCAGCTTCTCTCCTCCCAGCATATACGGTTCCTTCCTATTATTAATCCCCAAATGCATTACTCTGCATTTCTTTGCATTGAATTTTAGTTGCCAGGCATTAGACCATTCCTCTAACTTTTGCAGATCCTTTTTCATATTTTCCACTCCCTCTTCGGTGTCTACTCTGTTACAAATCTTGGTATCATCTGCAAAAAGGCACACTTTTCCTTCTAACCCTTCAGCAATGTCACTTACATACATATTGAACAGGATTGGCCCCAGCACCGAACCCTGAGGGACTCCACTAGTCACCTTTCCTTCCTTCGAGCGACTTCCATTAACCACCACCCTCTGGCGTCTGTCCGACAGCCAGTTTCTGACCCAGTTCACCACTTTGGGTCCTAACTTCAGCCCTTCAAGTTTGTTCAACAGCCTCCTATGAGGAACTGTATCAAAGGCTTTGCTGAAATCCAAATAAATTACATCTAGCATATGTCCTCGATCCAGCTCTCTGGTCACCCAATCAAAAAATTCAATCAGGTTCGTTTGGCACGATTTACCTTTTGTAAAGCCATGTTGCCTCGGATCCTGTAACCCATTAGATTCAAGGAAATACACTATCCTTTCTTTCAGCAACACTTCCATTATTTTTCCAACAACTGAAGTGAGGCTCACCGGCCTGTAGTTTCCTGCTTCATCCCTGTGACCACTTTTATGAATAGGGACCACATCCGCTCTCCTCCAATCCCCAGGAATCACTCCCGTCTCCAGAGATTTGTTGAACAAGTCTTTAATAGGACTCGCCAGAACCTCTCTGAGTTCCCTTAGTATCCTGGGATGGATCCCGTCTGGTCCCATCGCTTTGTCCACCTTCAGTTTTTCAAGTTGCTCATAAACACCCTCCTCCGTGAACGGCGCAGAATCTACTCCATTTTCTCGTGTAACTTTGCCGGACAATCTCGGTCCTTCTCCAGGATTTTCTTCTGTGAACACAGAACAGAAGTATTTGTTTAGCACATTTGCTTTCTCCTCATCACTCTCCACATATTTGTTCCCAGCATCTTTTAGCCTAGCAATTCCATTTTTTATCTTCCTCCTTTCACTAATATATCTGAAAAAATTTTTATCTCCCTTTTTTACATTTTTAGCCATTTGTTCTTCCGCCTGTGCCTTCGCCTCTCTTGGCTTCTTTCAGTTTCACCCTGTAGTCTTTTCTGCTCTCCTCTTCTTGGGTTTTTTTATATTTCATGAACGCCAACTCTTTCGCCTTTATTTTCTCAGCCACTAGGTTGGAGAACCATATCGGCTTCCTTTTTCATTTGTTTTTATTGATTTTCTTCACATAAAGGTCCGTAGCCATTTTTATCACTCCTTTCAGCTTAGACCACTGTCTTTCCACTTCTCTTATTTCCTCCCATCCTAACAGCTCTTTCTTCAGGTACTTTCCCATTGCATTAAAGTCCGTACATTTGAAATCTAGGACTTTAAGTATCGTGCGGCCGCTCTCCACTTTAGCCGTTATATCAAACCAAACCGTTTGATGATCGCTACTACCCAGGTGAGCACCCACTCGAACATTAGAGATACTCTCTCCATTTGTGAGGACCAGATCCAATATCGCTTTTTCCCTTGTGGGTTCCGTCACCATTTGTCTGAGCAGAGCCTCTTGAAAGGCATCCACAATCTCCCTACTTCTTTCCGATTCCGCAGACGGAACATTCCAGTCCGCATCCGGCAGGTTGAAATCTCCCAACAGCAGAACCTCCTCTTTCCTTCCAAACTTTTGGATATCCACAATCAGATCCTTATCAATTTGCTGCGATTGAGTCGGAGGTCTGTAGACTATACCCACGTAGATAGAAGTTCCATCTTCTCTTTTCAGAGCAATCCATATCGCTTCTTCCTCTCCCCAGGTCCCTTGCATTTCGGTCGCTTGGATATTGATCTTTACATAGAGAGCTACTCCTCCACCTTTATGACCATCTCTGTCCTTCCTAAAAAGATTATATCCCGGTATGTTTGCATCCCATCCATGTGATTCACTGAACCATGTCTCTGTGATAGCAACAATATCTAGATCTGCCTCTAATATCAGGGCTTGCAGATCATGAACTTTGTTGCTTAGACTGCGAGCATTTGTGGTCATCGCTTTCCAGCTATTTTTCAGCAATAATCTCCTTTTTCGTATGGATTTTTGTGTCGTTTCACTTTCCGTTGCAATACTAAGAAATGAGTTGCTGATATTGCTTATGTTGCAGCCTTTACTACTATGACAAGATTGATGGAACACTTATAGTGTATATAACGTAATTAACATCTTTTCTTTTGCCGGGGGTGGTCTCTATAATTGTCCTTCGTACATACACCACCCCCACCTTCTAGTTTAAATGCCTGGAAAAATATTGTCTACATTTCTCTGCAAGGTTTCTTTTTCCTGCTGTAGTAATATGTAGCCCATCAGTGCAATATAGCTTCTTGTCCTTCCATGTATTTCCCCATCCTCCTATGTACCTGAAGCCTTCTTGATGACACCAGGCTCTGAGCCATCTATTAAAGTCCTCTGCGTTTTTCATTCTTTGCTCTCCTTTTCCATATGCAGGCAGTATTTCAGAAAAAGCTAAAGTCTTTACAAAAGGTTTCACGCCCTCACCAAGCTCCCGAAAAGCTTTCTGTGCTGCAAGTGTGGAGTTGTTGGCCAGGTCATTTGTTCCCAGATGGATAACAACATCAGTGTTAAAATCCTTAGTTTCTTCCTTAATTATAGTCAGTATTTGCCTGGAACTCCTGGTAGCTGAGGATCCTGGAAGACATTTCACTATTTTGGACTCCTCGCCCTGTGTTCCAAGGTTAATGCCTCTGATGATGGAATCCCCCAACAGTAATAGTTTTCTGTTTTTGGCTTTTTTATTTGTACTTAGGGTGCTCTTGTTCTCTTGAGTTTCCTTCATTGGTTCCAGTCCCACCTCCCTTTTTTTGTGCTTTTTTATATTTTTTTTTAGTAAGAAACAGGGAGGAGAAGAGAAATTAAGCAGATATAATGCTGAAAACCAGTAAAAAGAGCAGAATATGAAATGGTGAGTAACTTAGCTTTTAGAAGTTCACAGGGCAGCCTTGTTTCAGCAATGTCCCAAAGATAATGCAGTCCGCTCACATGGCGGCCCTTTTGATCAAAGACCACTACCCTGAGGCTAGCCCTACCAGTGTACATCCTTGTTCAGTAGGAACTTGTCTAACTTAGTCTTGAATTCCTGGAGGGTGTTTTTCCCTATGACAGCCTCCGGGAGAGCGTTCCAGTTTTCCACCACTCTCTGAGTGAAGAAGAACTTCCTTACGTTTGTACGGAATCTATCCCCTTTCAACTTTAGAGAGTGCCCTCTCGTTCTCCCTAGCTTAATAAGGTTTAATTAATTAATCGGCTCAATAATAAGATGCAGACAGAATGACACACCTATTGCATTAGAATACCTATTGTCAGGACTCGTATGTTTTTTGCATCAGACATTCATGTTTGCATCTCACTACTATGCAAATCCTCTAATGCAGGGGTGTCCAATGTCGGTCCTCGAGGGCCGCAATCCAGTCGGGTTTTCAGGATTTCCCCAATGAATATACATTGAAAGCAGTGCATGCAAATAGATCTCATGCATATTCATTGGGGAAATCCTGAAAACCCGACTGGACTGCGGCCCTCGAGGACCGACATTGGACACTCCTGCTCTAATGTAACTTGTGGTGATATACTGCAAGTTGTGTTGGTGCCCACAATCCACAGCAAAATAACCCCAGCTCTTTGCTGTGGTTATTTTAACATCCTGGAGCATCGGGCTACAGAAATCTGCAGCCCTATGTTCCCAGGCTGCAATGCTGTTCCCCCTGGACCCAACCCCCATGTACACAGAGTTACCAGATTTGTGTGAAAAAAAGAACATGTGGTCCCATCCTGTTCTGTCTACAGCAACACCCCATTTTGCCTCTAGTCCATCCCCATTCCAGGAAAGCCAGGGTGATGCTGGATGAGAGTGAAAACAAGGGGGAAGCATGCTGGCCTTTGGAAGACCCCAAAAAACTGCAGGACTAAGGGCAACTGCCCTGTTTGCTCTAAAGGCCCTTCTTGAAGAACACGGGAGGAGGGGTTTCAAATAGAGGGGGGCAATGCTGGACCGAGAGTGGGGGGGGGAAGTGGAACAAATAATGGGCCTGGAAACAGAGGAAAGGGAGAGAAATGGTAGATAATGAGATGGAGGAAGGGAAAAGAAAGGGAGAGAAGTTGGACCCAAGAGGTGGTGTGGAGGGAGGGGCTATAAAGATACTGGTTAGGAGGGTAGCTGGGAAGAGAAAGGGAGAGATGGTGGACAATGGGGTGGTAGAGAAGGAGGGATGGTAAGGGTAATTGAGAAAAGGAGAGATGGTGGATCTGGGGATGGTGGTATCCATTGTTACAGCCACTCTTTCACTCTTTGGGCTGCCAGCAGCATGACTGAAGTAAACAAGTTGCCTTCCATGGCCTGGAAGCTTTCCCTCTTCTACTGCTTCCTGTCCCTGCTTAGATGTGAAGCAGTAGCAGAGGGAAAACTTTTGGGTCACCAGAGACTGTGTGTTTACTTCACTCACGCTGCCAGTGGCCTAAAAAATGCAAAAATAGCTGCCTTATTAGATCCTGTGGAGAGGAAGAACGCAGTTGGGTCACTGGGGGACTGAAAGGGGAGTAGTCAATAGAGAAATGCTGGACCACGGGGGTATTGAGGAAAAATAAAACAGATGCTAGACCATGGTAGAGAGGAGCAGGAGGGAAGGAAAGAAGAGCACAAGATACCACAAGAAAAGGAGAAAGGGAAGGAGAGAAATGGACTACTGGAGGGAGAGGGAAGGAGAGAGAAATGCCAGACCAGGAAGAGAGAGAGTTAGGTGAGAGGGGCTGGGGCAGAGCTCGGGCATCCCCAATCATTTTGAAAAGTTGGCTCCTATGTTCTCAGATATGTGCTGTTTTAGTTTAACCAACAATATAGAAATACATTATTTAAATATACATACCAAAGCTAGTTAAAACACAAAAAGCGACACAACATAACAAAATTAAACCTAATAAAATAAAGATTTTGGCTTTCTGATATGTAATTATATCTTGTGCATTAGTGCTGTTGGTAACAGTATGATAACTCATGTTTGTTTGATTTCAGTTTACAAATACAGTGGAACCTTGGTTTACGAGCATAATTCGTTCCAGAAGTATACTCATAAACCAAATTGCTCGTATATCAAAGCGAGTTTCCCCATAGGAAGTAAAGGAAACTCGCTTTGATTTGTTCCACCTCCTCCTCCCCCTTCCCCCTGAGGCTACCGGCGCTGCTCCATTCTCCCCCCCCCCCGATCCGGCATCCCCCCTGTGAACCGGCATCCTCACCCCCGCTTGCGTCACACTCCTCCCCTGCGATCCTACATCCCCCCGAGCACCGAAACGACATCCCTTACTCCGATTGGGCACCGGCACCAGCACCAACGCAAAGGACATGTCGGTGCCGGTGCCCGAAGATCCTCCCTCTTCTGGGTTGGGCTGGGCAGTGTATCGGAGGATCCTCCCTCTTGCCTGTGCTGGGCTGGACTGGGCCTTGAGCATTTGCGCATGCTCAAGGCCTTCTGGTCTCGCT
The DNA here is from genome assembly GCF_902459505.1 of Geotrypetes seraphini. Taxonomy (NCBI): domain Eukaryota; kingdom Metazoa; phylum Chordata; class Amphibia; order Gymnophiona; family Dermophiidae; genus Geotrypetes; species Geotrypetes seraphini. The sequence continues at coordinate 63,702,675 of NC_047090.1, read as the reverse complement.
CTCTCCGAGATTCTGAATCTATATATATAGTTAGATATTTTGAAACTGTTGGGGTCTTTTTTGTTACAATGCATCGTATTTGTTTCCATTTAATGCAGGGATGTCAAACTCAAGTTGCGGGCCAATTTTTTTCATTAAGATATTTAGGGGTCCTTTTATTAAGGTACGCTAACTGATTTAGCACGCGCTAAGGATTAGCACATGCCAAATGTACACCTTAATAAAAGGTCCCCTTAGTCTAAGTAGAAGTATAGGGTTACAACCTCTCCAACCCCACACCAGCTCTGTAATGTAAACAAATAAATAAAAAAGATTTTTCCTCTCTCTTTTAGGTCCTAGTTCACGCTTGCTGTCTAACACCAGCTCTGGTAGGATACACATTTCAAATCTGACATATTGTAATCACAAAACAGAAAATAAAATTATTTTTTCTACCTTTTGTTGTCTGGTCATTATTCAAATCATGTTGGTCCCAGGCTCTGGGTGTCTTCTGATAACTCGCTTGCCAAGGTCTCCTGTCCCATTTGTCGTTTCCTTCTTTCTCCATGTTAACCATCCATCTTACATCTCTGTCCTCCCTTTCCATTTCCCTTCCCTCCCCCGGAGGTCTGGCATCTTTCCTTTTTTTTCATCTCCATCCCCACAGCTGCAGCGATGGACCCCACCATTCCAAGATCCACCATCTCTCCTTTTCTCAACTACCCTTTCATCCAGCATTTCTGCTTCCTTCCCTACCAGCCCAGGGTCTACCATCTCTCCCTTTCTCTTCCCAACTACCCTCCTATCCAGTATCTTTATCACCCCTCCACACCATCCTTTGTGTCCAATTTCTCTCCCTTTCTCTTCCTTCCTTCCCTCCATTCCATTGTCCGCCATCTCTGTCCCTCTCCTCTGTTTTTAGATTAATTATTTATTCCCCTCCCCCACCCTCAGTCTGGTATATGCATGTCTCTTTGGACCCCTCCTTCCCTCCCTCCTTTGTTGTACTTCTACACCAGGGCTCCCCCATAGGCCTGCATGTTTCCCCCCTTTTTTCTAGTGTCCTCCGGCTTCGCGGTCTCACCTTCAAGCAGCCTGCAGAGGATTGCTGGTTGGTTGTAGTGATCCTAGCAGGCTGCTGTCAGCCTCCGCAGCATATTCCCTCTGCCACGTTCCTACCCCTCATCTGATGTACGGGACTGCAGCAGAGGGAACGTGCTGCGGAGGTCGACGGAGGCCTGCTAGGATCGCTACAGCCAACCGGCAATTCTCTGCAGGCTGCTTTGAAGGTGAGACCAGGAAGTCGGGAGAGAGATGGTGGACAATGAAATGCAAGGAGTGAAGAACAGGGTATTTTCTCACAGACCAAATTTAATTACCCTGCGGGTCAAATTTGGCCCACGGGCCTAAGTTTAACACCCATGATTTAATGTATAAGAATAGGCTCTCTTGTTTCTTAAAATTATAATAATGGTTGTTGCATTACCTAAAACCATTGTCACTATAAAGCAACGTGCACTTACTTTTAGAATTTCTTGATGATTTTCTGATGCATATAACCTTCCATCTCGAACAATGTCTTCTATTAATTGTTGATAATCTTCTAAAAAGGCAAGAAATGAAACCTATTCACAATTGCTGATGGACATTGACAAGCAAAATTTTATATTTCATAATCAATTATATGAATTGAGAGAAAATTTTATCCTTTTGTCCTAGTTAGACCTCTACCTAATTAGCCCCCCCTTTTACGAAGCTGCGTTAGGATTATTTATCACCTGCTGCAGTGATATTAGCTTTGACGCTCATAGGAATTCTATGAGCATTGGAGCTAATATCACTCCAGCCAGCAATAAAAAAAGCCTAACGCGACTTTGTATAAGGGGGTGGGGAAGGTGTGTTAGCTGTCTATATGACAATTATCATGTGCCAACAGTGAATGAGCTGTCACATTAATATTTAATGCAGTATGTTAACTATTTGTGGGCAATAAGGGGGAAATTCTGTATAGTACGCCGGTCTCAGCAGCTGCCTATGAATCGGCTGAGAATCGCACACTGGCAACCTATACATAATCACATCTGCCCTAATGGACAGACAACTTGTTCCACCTAACCACCCTCTAACCAGCACCCATGTCACAGGTGCCAGTTAGAGAATCATGCCAGAGAGATCCCTTGCCATCAGCTGATTGCAGCAAGGGAATCCCCCTGCCATGATCAGCTGAGCAGCTACTGCATGGAATCACACCCCCAGCGAAGTCACTCAGAGAGAGTAGGAGCCAGAAGGCCTTGAGCATGCGTAGATGCTCAAGGCACCACAGCAGCCCAGCATAGATCATCATAGCAAATTGTGCAACTGACCTGAAGATACTACAAAATTCATGGAGAGTGATCAAAATAAAATTTATAAAAATTGCTCAGAGATATGGAACTCTATAAGGAAGGCTGTAAAACCTCCCTTGGGTGAAGAGTTCACCTTCCAGTCATTGTAGTTTTATAAAAACTTTGATCACTTACTCCACAGAATATTGCTTAAATCTATTTCAAAAAACTCTTGCACATGAAAATTCAATAGGTTTAGAAATCACTGTAGATGATAACATGTACAAAAAATGTAGCACTTAGCTTAAGCAGGATTTGGAGGTCCCAACGTGGCCCCGTTTCGTTCCCTGCCTCAGGGGACCCGAATGGAAATGTTCAAACTGGTTCCTGGTGAAATGCAGTTGGTGAATATGCACTCGTGACTGAAATGGTTCTCTGCTGGAAAAACGGTTGGTTAAATCTTCTTAGTTCAAAAACCGCCAGCCATATTCTGTGGAGTCAGTGATCAAAATTTTTATAAAACTACAATGACTGGAAGGTGAACTCTTCACCCAAGGGAGGTTTTACAGCCTTCCTTATAGAGTTCCATATCTCTGAGCAATTTTATAAACTTTATTTTGATCACTCTCCATGAATTTTGTAGTATCTTCAGGTCAGTTGCACAATTTGCTATTTTCAGACCTTTTCTGACTTGCCTATAGTTAATATCCCTGAATATATTTTAGTAAAACAGCATAGATCATCAGCAGGCGCGGCAGGCCCTTTCAGCACCGGCACGTGTATGTTCTGTGGGTTGGTGCTGTGTGCCGGTGTCCGCTCAAGGTAAGGGTTTGGTGGTGGGCCATGGGGGGCAAAACTGGTTCCCGGGGGTGGGGTGGGGGCCTGCATATCGAGTCAATACTCGGTTTGCGAATCAAAGTTTGCAGGACTGTTTTGCTCGTCTTGCAAAACACTTGCAAACTGCGTTACTTGCAAACTGAGGTTTGACTGTACAGTATATAAGAAACATGTTGCAAAATATAATTAAATCTAAATTTGTGATTAAATCATCTACAGTCTTACCATCATATGTCACATAGGGTATTTGAAATCCCTTTCCACTATTTCCTTCATTGGATTTGAATTGAATCCATAATTTTCGTGATCTTGAAGTGAATGCTATAGGTCTATCATATGTCTGGCAACTTTCATATGTAGTAACTGAAGTAGGAGAAGCTGTAAGGAAAAACAACATAATTTAGGGGCAATTTAGACACCTTGATGTGGTGCATTGAGTATTAATTCTATAATGGCATCTGGATGCTAAGATTCAGATATAGAATATTAGCCTAAGTTGGCATCTACGCACCTAACTTTAGGTGCATCCACTTAACCATGTCAATAGCAGATGTAAATGCACATGCCTAAAAGTGGCACTTTAGATACAAATTACAATAATCTGTAACTTATGTGCATAAGTGGACGCTCCAACTATGCTCCACCCATATGTACACACAAAGGGGCCTCATATGTGGCTTTTTCCTACCTTGTGATAATTTTCACAATATTAAGCCGGTTGGTCAGTGCTTGCCAATCCCTATTTTGTTTCTATTCAGGGTCTTAGGAGACTATTTGTGAATTACTCCTTAGCATTCACGTGGTGTGTGTGTTTGTGCTGCAAATATTTTGAGAGTGTGGTTGTTTGTGATTTTATATATTGTACATGCCAGCATGCTTATAAGTATTTTACAGAAGACTCTATGTTCAGTTGAGCCTTTCGTAAAATACTTGTGGCATTATGAGCCTACTGATCTGGATGTCCAAATTCCTACCTACATAATCAGTGCAGGATAATACATAGTTGTAATCTTTTAGGACCTTCAGATGGTATAAATACCAAGTTTAACCCCAATTCTCAGCTTATTGGGTATCAACCACTTTATCATCAATCAAAAAATGGGAGAATTAGAAGTCATGGCCAAAAAAAAGAGAACCTAGACATCATTGGGGTCTCCGAAACATGGTGGAATGAAGAAAACAAATGAGACATAGCACTGCCGGGGTACAAACTTTATCGCGAAGACAGGTCAGGTCAGAAAGGAGGAGGAATAGCCCTAAACATAAGGGATAACATACACTCGACCAGAGTGGACACAGCAGCGACAACCAACAAATTGGAATCACTATGGGCTAAAATACCGAGAAGGAATGGGCCCGAGATAAAGATGCGCTTGTACCACCTGGGCAAACCAAAGCAAACGATGAAGAAATGAAAGCCGAGATGAAGCGAGAATGCAAAAGCGGTAACACGATTGTTATTGGAGACTTCAACTATCCCGGATTAGACTGAAGTCTTGGAAACTCAAAATGCGGTAGGGAGACCAGATTCCTGGAGGCTATACAGGACTGCTTCATGGAGCAGCTTATCAGAGAACCGACGAGAGGGAATGCCATTTTGGATCTAATCCTCAATGGGCTAAGAGGACCTGCAAAAGAAGTGGAAGTAGTGAGGCCGTTGGGAAACAGCAATCACAATAAGATCAAGTTCAAAGTTGAAGTAGAAATATCGATGGGAAGAGAACCACAGCGACAACTTTTAACTTCAAGAAAGGAAACTACGAAGCGATGAGAGTAATGGTAAGGAAAAGACTTAACAGCTCAAAGAAATTGCAGACTGTAGAGCAAGCCTGTCATTATTCAAGGACACGGTGAGCGAGGCGCAAAATCTGTATATCCCCAGATTTAGAAAAGGATGCAAAAAGAGCCGAACAAAAGACCCGGCGCGGGTAACTAAAGAAATGAAGAAAGCGATAGGAGATATGAAACATTAATTCCGGAAATGGAAAAAGGACAAAACCGGGGAGAACTGGAAAGAGCACAGGAAGCATCAAAAAGAATGTCACCTCGTGGTTAGAAGTGCAAAAAGAGAATATGAAGAGAGGCTAGCCAGGGAAGCATGAAATTTCAAACCGTTCTTCAGATATGTTAAAGGGAAGCAGCCGGCAAGGGAGGAGGTGGGGCCGCTGGATGACAGAGATAGGAAAGGAGTGGTGAAGGAGGAAAAAGAAGTGGCAGATAGACTAAACATGTTCTTTTCGTCTGTATTTACAAAATAGAACACATCCAATGTGCCGGAACCTGAAAAAAATATTCAAAGGAGATCAAGCAGAAAAATTAACATCCATGGAGGTAAGCCTTGAAGATGTACGCAAGCAGATAGATAGATTAAAAACTGACAAATCTCCTGGCCCAGATGGAATCCACCCTAGGGTATTGAAAGAACTACAGGAGGAAATAGCAGAACTACTACAGCAGATTTGTAATCTATCCCTGAAAACAGGCGTGATCCCGGAGGATTGGAAGATAGCTAATGTTACGTCCATCTTTACAAAAGGATCGAGAGGTGACCCGGAGAACTACAGACCGGTAAGTTTGACATTGGTTCCGGAGAAGATGGCAGAAACGCTGATAAAAAACAACATCGCCGAGCATCTAGAAAGGAATAAACTGATAAAAACAAGCCAACATGGCTTCAGCAAGGGAAGATCATGCCTAACCAACTTACTGCACTTCTTTGAAGGAATTAACAAACGGATGGACAAAGGGGACCCCATAGACATCGTATACTTAGTTTTCCAAAAAGCCTTTGACAAGGTACCCCATGAACGCCTACTACGGAAACTGAAGAACCATGGGGTGGAAGGAAACGTACATAGATGGATCAAAAATTGGTTGGCGAGTAGAAAGCAAAGGGTAGGAGTGAAGGGCCACTACTCAGACTGGAGGAGGGTCACGAGTGGTGTTCAGCAGGGGTCTGTACTTGGACCGCTGCTGTTCAATGTATTTATAAATGATCTAGAAACAAGGATGAGATGTGAAGTAATAAAATTCGCAGACGACACCAAACTATTTAGTGGAGTTAGGACTAGAGAGGACTGTGAGGATTTACAAAGGGACCTGAACAAACTAGGAGAGTGGGCGACGAGATGGTAGATGAAGTTTAATGTAGAGAAATGTAAAGTCTTGCATGTAGGAAACAGAAACCCGAAGTACAGCTATACTATGGGAGGGCTGGTAATGTGTGAAATTACCCAAGAAAAGGACTTGGGGGTAATAGTGGACAACACAATGAAGCCGTCGGCACAGTGTGCAGCGGCCTCTAAGAAGGCAAATAGAATGCTGGGTACTATCAAAAAAGGTATTACAACCAAAATGAAAGAAGTTATCCTGCTGTTGTATCAGGCGATGGTGCGCCCGCATCTGGAGTACTGCGTCCAATACTGGCCGCCGTACCTTAAGAAGGATATGGCAATACTCGAGTGGGTTCAGAAAAGAGCGACACGATTGATAAAAGGTATGGAAAACTTTTCATATGCTGAAATATTGGAGAAACTGGGGCTCTTTTCCCTAGAAAAACGGAGACTTAGAGGGGACATGATAGAGATTTACAAGATCATGAAGGGCATGGAGAAAGTGGAGAGAGACAGATTCTTCAAACGTTCGAAAACTACAAGAACGAGAGGGCATTCAGAAAACTTAAGAGGGGACAGATTCAGAACCAATGCCAGGAAGTTCTTCTTCACCCAAAGGGTGGTGGACACCTGGAATGTGCTCCCAGAGGGTGTGATAGCACAGAGTACGGTTTTGGGGTTCAAGAAGGGATTAGACAATTTCCTGAAGGAAAAGGGGATAGAAGAGTATAGATAGAGGATTACTATACAGGTCCTGGAACTGATGGGCCACCGCGTGAGCGGACTGCTGGGCATGATGAACCCTTGGTCTGACCCAGCAGAGGTACTGCTTATGTTCTTATGTTCGTCTGTCTGGGGCGGAAGCCTGTGCCTAGATATGCTCTGAGCTTTAATACGCTACAAAGATAAGTTTATTAACATTGACTGTGATTTTGGACTGTTTAACGCTATTAACAAAGCGGACTGGTACTAACTGTTTATAGTCAAATATTGTAACTGTGGCATGGAAGGAGATTTTTGTGCTGATGATGTGATTTGCCCTCTCTAGTTAGAGAAGGGCACTTCCCTAATGGGGATCTGAGGCTTTTCCTCCTTTCCACTAAGTACACTAGTGTACTACTGTTGTTTCCACCACCTGTTTCATAGCTTTTGTGCTAAATAGTGGGGTTCCCTGGGGTTTGTGCTGGGACCACCGCTTTTTAACATATGTATCAATGATATAGAGATGGGAATAACTAGCGAGATAATTAACTTTGCTGATGACACAAAGTTGTTCAAAATTGTTCAATCGCAAGAGGATTGTTAAAAAAAAAAAAAAAAATGCAAGAGGACCTTGTGAGACTGGGCATCAATGTGACAGATGACATTTAATGTGAGCAAGTACAAGTGATGCATGTGGAAAAGAGGAACCTCAACTATAGCTATGTGATGCTGGGTTCTATGTTAGGAAAAGGATCTAGGTGTCATTGTTGAAGATATATTGACACCCTCAGCGCAATGTGCGGTGGCAGCTAAGAAAGCAAATAGAACGTTAGGAATTATCAGGAAAGGAATGGAAAACAAACATAAAAATGTTATAATGCCCTTCTATCACTCTATGGTACGGCCACACCTAGAATACTGTGCAGTTCTGGTCACTGTATCTCAAAAAAGATATAGCAGAATTAGAAAAGGTACAGAGAAGGGTGATGAAAATGATAAAAGGGATGGGACGACTTCCCTATGAGGAAAGGCTAAATTCAGATAGCTCTCTTCAGCTTAGAGAAGGGACGGCTCAGGGTTGATATGATAGAGGTCTATAAAATAATGAGTGGAGTGGAAAGGATAGATGTGAATCGCTTGTTCACTTTTTCCAAAAATACCATGACTAGGGGGCATGTGATGAAGCTAATAAGTAGTAGATTTAAAACAAACCGGAGAAAATATTTCTTTACATAACATGTAATTAAACTCTGGAATTCACTGCTGGAGAATGTGGTGAAATCAGTTATCTTAGAGCAGGGGTGTCCAACCTGCGGCCCGTGAAGTATTTTGTGCGGCCCCAGTCGAGGGCGATGGTGTTTTCCTCTGCTGCCCCCGGGTGTTTACTGTCTTGCCAGCTCCCTCCTCTGTCTTGCTGCAGCGTTTGCACATTTGTGCGGCCCCAGAAACATTTTTTTCGGCCAATGCGGCCCAGGGAAGCCAAAAGGTTGGACACCCCTGGCTTAGAGGGTGTAAAAAAATATTTGGATAATTTCCTAAAAGAAAAGTTCTTAGGCCCTTATTGAGATGGCTTGGAGAAATCCATTGCTTATTCCTAGGATACGCAGCATAAAATCTTTTTTACTACTCGGGATCTAGCTAGATATTTGGGACCTGGGATGGCCACTGTTGGAAAATGGATACTGGGCTTGATGGACATTCAGTCTGTCTCAGTATGTCAATTCTTGTGTTCTTATGCCTTAACAGGTAGAGGGGCATAATAAAAAAAAACGTCTAAGTCCTATTTTGGTCTAAGGCCCTAGGCACACAAAGTAGGCAGCAGGGAAATGTCCATTCTCGAAAAAAAAGTCCAAAATGGAGTGTGTTTTTCTCGAGAATGGCTTACCTATACGTTCAGGAGCTAAATTGCCCAGACCGCTACTACGTTTACCTTTAAGCCGTATTCTAAAAATAAATAAATAAATAAATTGCTCAAGTCCCAAACGTTCAAAATAAGACCTTTTAGGTATGGGAGGGACCAAGTCCTTCATCTAAAAGCACAATTCTCTAACCAGCGTCTGTCATAAGCGCCAGTTAGAGAATCATGGAACCGTGTCCCTCTTCCCCCACAACGATCGCGGCAGGAGGGATGCCCAGTCCCTCCTGCTGAAGCTGCTGTGATTCCCCCGAATGTTCCCTGGTAAGAGAGATGCCCAATCTCTTCTGCCACGATCCCTTGAAACCTCCCCAATGATCGGCACCAGGAGAAATGCCCAATTCCTTCTTCTGAAACCCCCCACCCCCAAAAAAACTTGCCCCCACCCCCCCTGAAAGTTTGCCATCACCACCCCCCCAGAACCCCATCTGAAAGCTCACCCCTACCTCCACACGGATGGGGCGGGGATGTGTGGAACTGGGCGGGCGAGTCTAGGGGGGTCCAGATTTTCCAAATGAAAAATCTGGTAACCCTAGGAATAGATGGAGGAAGTTTATAGGCATAATGGTGACAATGTACTAAAAACTGGTTTTAAAAAGGCAATGATATACCAAGAATTATGAAACTAAGAAGAAAGGACCAGAATTTCAGCCTGCAGGGTCCCTGGATTAAGTTGTAACACTGGAACTTAATTTACCTTAGATATTTGCCTATAGGTTGCTGTTCTCCCTTAGTTATGGCATCCATTTAGTAACTTTCCTTCACTACCCACCCATGATGGTTAAAGAATCTCCCTATCTCTCCTGGGGTTTCCCTATTCTGCCATGGCACCTGCAAGCCAAGCATCCTCCCTCCTTTCCCCATACCGGCACTTTCAGTCATACCTCTTTCTTAGTACTGCACTGCAATTTCAGAGCCAGTGCAAGGCCTTCCTCTACAGACCCGTGCTTAGGTACCTGTGTATAGCATCTTTTACCTGGAACAATCTTTCATTAAGTATTCATAGAGAGCCCTCTTTGAAAAACTTTATAACTATCACAAAGACTGGTTATTTCATCAGGCTTTTAATAATGGTTAGGACTTCAGTTCTCATGTCTGGCATCATAATTTTTTAAAATATGATTGACTGGTCTTGAAGATATGAAGGTACTGCCCTGTCCTCTTTATTATGGAGTTCTTTTTGACTTTTCCTTAAATATATTATACACCATGCAGTTCTGTGAGTCAAGTTGTACAGTATATCAAGTTTTAATATATTATTCACTATTTAACCAGGTAATGCCACTGAATATCGTCTCTAACTGTCCATTCCGTAACTAGCTAAGTTAGGGGTGGTCTGAGGGCAGAACCAATACTTATACTATGCTAAAGGTGATTTATATTCCGCTCTATTCCTTTCAGATTCAGAGTGGATTACATAAAATGAGGTAGATAAAAAATGTTAAGATGTTGTAGAGTTAGGAATGGAAGAGATTAATTGGAGGGCCAGTTAAGAGGCAATATTTAGTCTGCTAACCAATTAGTAAGTGGATAACATAGTAACACAGTAAATGATGGCAGATAAAGATCACCATGGCCCATCCTGTCTTCCCAACTAGGTAGCCAGAGCTGCACCCACCACTCTGTGTGGGCCCCAATCACCAATGCTTAAATGTTGATTGTCAAATTTCCACTATGCCAACCATATAGCCAGCCAAACATGGTGGGATGATATATGGCTATAACCAAGACTCCAAGTATTGCTAACAGTATTCAACTTACGAAGTCAGAAAGCAAATATGCTGTACTAATTTTATCTGCCAAACTAACTGGGCACCAGTCTGAATGTTGGCCAGTGCCTGGATAATTTACAGGTTGCTATACTAACCCAGGTATTAAGTGCCAGAGCCAGGCATGCTCTGGTATTGAGGTTAATTCTGCCAATGGTTGTGAGCGGCTTACAAGATGCTTGCTACTGTGGGCTGAATATAAGGCCCAATTTTTTTTTTAATGTCCTTGTTTTAATTTTTTTTATCAAGTGCTGTTTCTAAAAATTACAAAAAGCCAATGGCACTTGATGATTTATTTTATTAATCTTAACTAAAAATGTGTCGGTGCACCTGTAAAATAAGATTTAAAAATGTGTAAATAATAACTGGCAACTTACCACTTTTCCTCATTACTAGAACATCACCACATTCATCTTCAATTGGCAAAAATATCTCAGGGACGACAATAAGAATTCGCCTCTTTGGGGGTGGATTGATGTTCCATATGCATTCAGTGTTAGCTGGGTAATCTCCAGGGTAATTGGGAGATTCAATATATCCAGTGTAATCACCAAGTTCACCTCCACAATGCTGATCTATGAAAAATCAGAATTCATAACCCCACAGTACATAAACCCCTTAGTAGGAGGTTAGAACTGTTTTTCATCCAGGCAAGATCTCAATGTGTTTTACCTTGTGATGTTTCAGAAATTTAGGTATAATAATTTGTAGATATGGCACTATATTTGTTTATTTATCTATCAGGATTTCATAGATAACTATTTGAACATGATATCATAGAGGCTTACAAACCAAAGAGCAAAGTAAGAATCAACATTTCATAAGGCAAAAATAAATAATGAAACAAAGACAGGATATTAGGCAACCCAAAAAAGGAATAGAATATAAAGCATAACAATTTAGCCAAACCCGACTATACTGACTTATAGGTGCCATCTGCAGCCATAAATGCTATTGGGTACACAGGTGGGTACCGTAGGTTTGGGGACTCCATAAATTATAGGGGGTTAAAGTGAGATATACATCTGGCACCCTTTATGTGAAATTCACAGCATTGACCTCTAAGATGTTCCATTGCTCTGTTGGGATGTCTATGTGACCAGTCCATTACTATTCTGGCCTCTCTCATGTCCAAATGGTATGCATTTGGACATTTTCAACATGAATGTTTTTCTGATCGAAAATGGGGTGTAAAGTTAGACGTCCCAGTAGCTAATTAACAACAAAAAATTATATTTGGACGTCGAGCAGTTTGCCATTCGAAAATGGTCATTTCTATTCCTCCAACTTTGAACATCTAACTGGAAATGTCCAAGTTGGACTTAGACCTCTTCTTTGAAAATGTCCCTCCACGCATTCAAAACCAAACCAAATTAAATTACTTACTTGTGGGCTGTATAATGCAAGTTCTCACAGTATGATGGCATCTGTGACAGAACCCACCCGAGAAAACCTCTAGCTTAGTATGTACGAGAGGCTTTTGAGTCACTTTACCAGTGTGTGACTTCCTAAAGTACATCTGAAGGTACAGAAGTAGAGAATGACATAGTGGCTGTTACCCGCAGCTAGCCATGGGTAACCTGCCAAAACGGGGTGGGGGGGATAGGGGAGGGCTCACTGCAGGTACAAGGCCATCCACTGCCCCATGAAGTGGTGAATGGCCTTGTCCCTGCAGTTAAAGGAGGGAACGCGTGCAGTCACCGATCGTGTGTGGCCCCCTCCCTCCTTCCTACCTACCCAAATCTATCTATCTCCCTCCCTCCCCCTTACCTTCGCGGCACATTTTAAGATTGAGTAACTTGTTCAAAGCCGTCGGAGCCTGCGTGCAGGCACGTGCGTCTGTGGGTGGAAGCTTCTCCTCTGATGCAACTTCTGGTTGTGTCAGAGGAGAAGTTTCCACCCACAGATGCACGCTACTGCTCGCAGGCTCTGAAGGCTTTGAACAAGTTACTCAATATTAAACACGCTGCGAAGGTAAGGGGGAGGGAGGGATATGCTTGGACTGTGCAAGGGGTGCTGAAGGGTATTGAGGTGGTGAGAGGGAAGGGTAGTAGAGGAAAGGAGCAGACGCTGAAGGGGGGTGGAGAGGAACAGACGCCGAAAGGAAATGGGGCACAGATAGTGGGCAGAAGACGCTGAAGGGAAATGGGGAACGGAGAGTGGGGAGAAGACGCTGGAAGGGAAGAAGACAGAGATGCCAGACTATGGGGGGAGCAGAGGGAAGAAAATGGGTGCCAGACCAATTGGGGGGGGGGGGGGGTGAAGGGAGAGGCACAGTAACGGAGCAAATGGAAGACGCAGAGAGAAGACAGACAGTGGATGAAAAGAATTGAATGAGAAGATGAGGAAAGCAGAAACCAGCAAAAAACAAAAGGAATTGACCCCGAAAGCAGAAACCAGACAACAAAGGTAGAAAAAACATTTCTATTTCTCTTTCTTTTCTTTTTGCTTTAGGATAAAGTAGAATATTAGTTGTGTTTATAAAAGTTTATAAAAAAAGCCCTGCAAGCTGAACATCTCATTCTCTAGTTCAGCAGCCAGAACTTTGATTTATAAGGAAAGAATAAGCTAAATATTACAGTACTGAGGCATGTATGCATGCTGCGGGGATAGTAGTCGCGGAGACGGGGCGGGGACAGTGGTTGCAGGGACGGGGCAGGGACAGTGGTCGTGGGGACGGTGGTTGTTGGGACAGGGACAAATTTATTCTCTGTGTCATTCTCTATACTGAAGGAACTTAGGGAAGTTCTAGTGACTCTTCTGGCTGACCTTTTCAATGCTTCTGTAGAGTTGGGAGTGGTACTGGAGGACTGGAGAAGGGAGGATGTGGTCCCTCTCCACATGAGTGGAAGTAAGGAAGAGGTAGAGAACTACAGATCCATAAGTCTGACTTCTGTGGTAAGTAAATTAAAGGAAACACTTTCAAAACAGAGAACAGTGAAGTTTCTGAAATCCAGTGGATTGCACGGCCCGAGGCAACATGGAGTCACTAGAGGCAGGTTTTGTCAGACAAATATGATCAATTTATTTGACTAGGTGACCAAAGAATTGGATAGAGGAGAGTGCTAGGTGTGGTGTATTTAGATTTTAGCAACAACTTGGGCAGTGTTCCACAAAGGGATCCAAAATGACAGACTGGGTCAGGAAGGCAACAGAGGGTAGTGGTCAGTGGAGATCACTCTGAGGAAAGGGATGTTGCCAATAGTGTGTCTCAAGGTTTGGTTCTTAGACCTGTTCTTTTTAATGTGTTTGTATGTGATATTGCAGAACAGCTGTCTAGTAAGATTTGCTTTTTTGCAGAGGATATCAAAACTTGCAATAGAGTAGACACCCCTGATGGTATGGATAACATTGAGGAAGAACCTAGTGAAGCTTGAGGAATGATCTGGAATCTGGCAGCTAAGATTTAATGCTATGAAAATCAAGGTCATGCATTTGGGCTGCAAAAACCTGAGGGAACTGTACAGTTTAGGGGATGAAGAACTTTTGTGCACAAAAGAGGAGTGGGACTTGGGTGTGAAATCATGTGACGATCTTAAGGTAGCCAAACAGATTGAAAAGGCAATGGGAAAAGCTAAGAAGGATGCTAGGGTGCTAGGGTGCATAGGAAGAGATATGGCCAGTAGGAAGGAGGAGGTATTGATGCTCCTGTATAAGGAGGTATTGATGCTCCTGGTGAGATCTCATTTAGAATATTGTGTACAATTCTGGAGACTGCACCTTCAAAAAAATATAAAAAGGATGGAGTCGGTACAGAGGAAGACTACTAAAATGGTTGGTGGTCTTTATCATAAGGTATATTTGAAGATCCCAATATGTAAACTTTGGAGGAAAGCTGGGAGAGAGGAGGGTTACTAGGATCGGAGCATCAATGATATCTGTGGCTGGCGTACAACTATGGAATGCTTTGTCTGGAATCCTGCAGTTTTGTATGGGGAGGATGAATTTTCAAGAAAATGCTGAAAACTCAATTGTTTGCTAATGCCTTCTTATGCTAAGATGTATTTCAGTTGATAATTGCCTTCTAGAATTTTTTTTTTGACATCGAAGTATGATCTAAAGCTTGTTTGTACTTCTGAATTGATCGAATTTGTGCTCTAGCCCTATTATAACAGGGATGATTAACGATGTTGTCTTGATATGTCTATGTTATACGTGATAATCGGAGGGAAACAAGATTCTATGTATGTCATATGGAAACCGCATAGTTGTATGCGATATATAAATTTTTAAATAAATACAAATTATATTTGGGGTAGGTCCTATGGATGTGATGGTATAATTGGTACAATAATAATTGTTGCTGAATGAGATGTTTTTAAGTTTGTAACTTGTTATACTGAGCTATTTTTAGAATTGTAAACTGCTATAGCACTTCGTTTTTTAGCAGTATATTAAGTATTAAAATCAAATTACATTACATTACATTAGGGATTTCTATTCTGCCATTACCTTGCGGTTCAAGGTGGCTTACAAAAGATTTATAGACGGGGTTACAATGGAGGAACCGATAATAAATTAGAGTGGTAAATAGACATTTTCGGGGCAAGGATTAATACAGTTTACAGGACGTGTGTAAATGGAGGTTACATTGGTAGCATAGTTGTTATTGCTGGTGTAGTGAGGGTAGATATTTTGTCTATTTTGGCGTTGTTAATAGTACGTGAAGTTAGGGCTGATTTAGGAATCAATATGATACAGATGTTTGAACACCTATGTGGCATAAATGTGCATGAGTCAAATCTCTCTTTCAATTAAAATAAACTCTGTAATGAAGAGGCATAGGATGAAGGTGAAAGGGGATAGATCAGAAGTAACCTCAGAAAATAGTTTCTCACAAAGAGGATGGTGAATGCTTAGAACGGCCTCCTGATGGAGGTGGTAGAGACAGTAAGGCCCTGATTCTATAAAGTCCGCTTAAAGTTAGGTGCTGATATTGGCACCTAAATTAATTGATAAATAAGTTTAATTGGTGCCGATATTGGAACTCAACACCTTAGAATAGGCTTTAATTGGTCTTAATTGAAAGTTAAGTGCCTAACTTGGAAAACTCAATTCTATAAAACGTAGGCACCTAGCCCAAAATGCCTATACTAAGATTGGATGTGGTTAGGGTTGGATCATGGGCATATTTTCAAGTTAGGTATCTCTTTGTGAATCAATTGCCATTAGACTCTGATAGTGCTTAACGTTAGACATAGAAAACCCTGGCATAAATTGGGGATGCCTAAATGTTAGGATGCATACAATAGCTCACCATGGGCTTTCAATGCATTCGTTGCAGCCTCAGACTCCGCTATGCAAATGAGCTCATTAGTATTAAAATAAAGTCATTAATATTAAAATGAGTACTTCGACTGATGCCCTAATATCGCTTAGGGACACAAAACCTAGTGCTGACTTTTAACAACCTAAAATTACTGACAGGTCTACCATATATGCATGTGTTAAAGGCATGTTTTATGCGCATCCCTCTTGCCTCAGCTATGGACTCGTAGACCTCCTGACACCCCCCCCCCCCCCCACGAAGATTGTCAGCAGGAGGAATGCCCACTCCCTTCTGCATTGGCCACCCAGACCCCCCATACTCCTGACCCCCATCAAAGATCATGGCCCCCCTGGCTCCCAGGCCCCCCATGTCAGCATGAAGGATGCACATTCCTGATGGCAGGCCCACCTCTTCAAAATGGTGAACCTTCCCCTTCCTGGTTCATTCTGGGATGCACTGGGAGAGACCTAAGGTTTTGATTGGCTCAGGCACCTATGGCCCCTCCTAGGGGTAAGGACCTTAGGCACATGAGGAAATCCCAGTGTAGCCCAGGATGCACAGGGCAGGGGCCTAAGGCTTTGATTGGTTCAAAATAATTATTCAAAATATTTACACAGAAAATACAACTTTAAAATGTTTGAATGTATACAGAAAAAGAAAATAAAGAACCAAATAGCTTAGGAAAAGGCCAGAATAAACTACAGAAAGACTTAGTAACATACTTTTGCAGTGGGTTACATTTGTGGAGCCATCAAAATCTGTACTGGTATTCCCTGGGCAGGTTATGCAATAATTCTGTCCAAATTCTGGTTGGTATGCTCCAATAGGACATCTGATACATCTGTGTGTTGTAGAGTTGTAATAATGTCCAGGAGAGCAATGAACTGCAAAAAAACCCACAAAACCCATGAACAAAATATTAGAACATGAATAAAATTAAAGGGAAATATTCAAGCTGAAAATTCAAAGCTGTTAATAGTTTTGTATAGAAGTAAACTTTTTAAAATATTGGGTGTGCTCAACTCAAAGTACCCTGACCATAAAAAAAACCATCAAGCATGGTGAGTTAGACACAACATACCAATGTATTTGAATGCAGAGCAGAATATGTGGTGCACACACGCTTGCAGTACCTTTATGGCCAAAAAAGATTCAGGGAAGTATTGAAAGTCCCACCAGTCATTCCATCTTTGACAATGGCTCATCCCCACCAGTTAACCCCCACTTCATTCTTCTTCCCTCAATAGCCCATCTACACTACACTCTTTGGGGTAAATTCTCTATTAGTACGTCTAACTTCGGCGTGCTTTAGACATCCGGCAAACGCAAGTGTCAATCAAACGGTACTTAGGCGTGCGGTAGACGTCCCTACAACCTCTTGGCGCAAGATAGACGCAGGTTTCTGAAACGTCATTAAGACGTCTCCAATGGACCAGTGATAGACTTCGGTAAGATTTTTTTTTTTTTAGATTATACATTTTTTATAAATCTTTATTATCAGTCATTCAGCATTGTAAGTATAAGATGATGAAAAGGATAACCAAAACACAGTATACCATTTTGTAAACTATATATTAGTTGATCTGGCAATATCAGTGAGGTAGGGAATGGCAGACAGAGAACACTTCTGTGTTGTATCTTTTTCCTCTAGGATATCAGAATTGTACAGTTTACCATTAATACAAGGAAAAAAAATATGTTATGTTTCAAAGGAGAACTAGAAGATGAAACATACCGAGTGGGTGTTGAACTTACATTATCAGTATGGAAGGTGGGAACCGGTAGATGTATGCTACACAGAAAGCTGTACAGGAATGTCATACTCACCTCCTATTAGAAGTGGAAAGGATAGGACTTTGAACACCATATAGACTTCTTATAAACTTCGTTTAAGTTCCACAAAGACTGGCAGGAAAGGCACCCTAAGTCATCCAATAAGCTTTCTCTCGATTTCCCAGAGACATTATTTCAGAGAGGATAGTTTAGAAGTGATATCTTGCTCGAAAGAACACTCTCCTGGTCTTAAAACATTGCTACAATCAGCTCATTCTTCACAACAAAGGTAAATCCCATAACTTACATTGGCCCAACTTAGAAACAGAATCAAAACACAGATCAGACCTGAATGTGGCTTCTAGTTCACAGGAAGAGGAAGTAGCCAGCAACACAATGCTGACCTCATTGTGACATCATCAAGGTGCACCTGGAAGGTAGATATGCCACAAGTAAAAGACAAGCCGGGAGTTGAACTCACAACCTACGGATGGTCGATATAGTGCTTTGACTCACTGACCTACACCTGTGTCTCTGGTTCCCCTGTCATAGCATACCTTAGTGATGTGCTAAAGTATACTCTACTTAGCTATCATATCAGTCAGTTGAGGCAAAAGACTGGTAGCTCAATGGTGTAAAGCACCGTTGTCACGGATGCAACACCCATATTCTTAAGTATGGTTCAATAAATATAATAGAGTTAAAATTATGCTGTTTATTTTATCAAACCCAAGCTCAACTTTGTAATGTATTGTGTATAGTCTCGCTAATGTGTTTGTGATGAAAATGAGATGATAGGTGTATATCCTATATAATAAAACCCTAGCCGCGCATGCGCACATACCTGCGTGCTTCTGTGATCTCTGCTCTGTGATCAGTAGGTCTGTGGCCAGCAGGAGTGCAGATGCAGCAGGCAGGTGACTCCCCCCTCCCACCCTCACTCACCACCGCCAAAGCCTCCTCCTTCTGCCCAGCCGGGAGGAGGGCTCCGAGTCGCTGAAGACTGTCCCAGATCAGCTTACACGGTCCCTAAAAAATGAACCTTTTCATCTGAGGCGCGAGGCTGCGGTGACCTCCCTCCCCCGGCTCACTAAGGTTACGTCTTAAGAAATTCAAATGCGTTGTTGAAAACGCAAGTGACTGTTCTCTGTCATCCTAGACACCCCTGCAACACCCCAACAACACATTCCTGCAGCATAAATCCCTCATGTTATAATCAAGTAAAAGACAAGCCGGGAGTTGAACTCACAACCTATGGATGATTGGTACAGCGCGTTTACTCACTGAGCTACTTAACTCTAGCCCTAACCCTAACCATAAAGTAGCATCTGACTTCATAGAAGCCGTTAGAATTTTGAAATCGTTTTGGACGTTCATTGGGTGTTCTCAGATCAAATACACCTGTAGATACTTGTAATAATTGCCCCTTGTCAAAGCTTGTACCTAAAGCCATTTCTGGAGACTCCCATTCCCAAATCCCCAACATAGCTCAGTGCTTAAAAGCACTGCATGTATCTTCCAAAGGTCATGGGTTCAAGTCCTGACTAAGGTTACCAAAGACATAATATTATTTTGTTTTTCCACCCACCCAAACATGCATAGCTAAGCTAAAATATGTGAACCTCCTACTTCCCAATCTTCATTTATTTCATTTATAACTTGTCATTGTGTTTGGGGGAGGTGAAGTTTCATTAGGTTTACATGGTAAGCTTCTAAGCGTTCTGCTATACTTTTTTGTATAACAGCGATATCGGCGTGGTTTAGGATGTAATCAACAGTGTTGATGTAGCGCGGAGCGGCCGCTGCAAGCACGCCCAAGCGGCACAAAAACGTCATCGCGTTTTTTTTGCGTTGTGACGTCATAGAATCACCCGTTCTTCATACGCAGTTATTTCTCCTAAAATGGCTGCCAGGAGACAGCCAAACTTCAGCACTGAAGACTCCAGGCTGCTGGCCAGGCTCTTTTTGGTCCATGAGCACCACTATTTTAGAGTGGCAGGCCATCGCAGGTCATACCTGCAGTTCAGGAACTCCTGGATCCGCCTGACCCGGCGGTATAACAGAAGAGCCTCATGTCCCAGGGAAGTAAGTATTCCAAGTCAGGCCCTCACAAATAATCATGTAATGATGATGGAAACCTGTCTCAATCAAATTGGTCATGTTATTGTGGGTAAATCTTGATTCCTTTTAAAAACTACAATTGTGCATAATAAATCTTTTACATTGAATACTGAAATTAAAGCACATCCCAAAGGAGCAGTAGTAGGATTTCAAATGACAAATTCAGCTCCTAGAAGGCATCTATTCCATTCACAACATGCACACAACTAATTTTTGGGTAACGAGCTTCGCATTTGTAATAGAAACATCTTGAAATCAACTTTGCCAAAGGAAAACAAATATATTAAAGTGCTGCTATGTCATTTCAAATACCTACAACTTTCCTGTATCAATCTGCTGGTCTAGGGAGATAGTGGCATGACGTTTAAAGTGACAGCGTCAGTACCCTGACGTCAGGGGTTTCAAGCCACATTGCTCCTTCTGACCAAACTATTTTATTGCCCCTGCTGCATGATTGTAAGCTCACCAGGACATGCTGTAATGTGGGGCAGTGCTGATAGGCTACAGCCTCAGCACCCTGGGGTTGTGAGTTCAATCCCACACTCCTCCTTGTGATGCTGGCCATGTCACCTCAACCCCCCCCCCCCCACTGTCCCAGGTACAGTAGAGAGATAGCGATGCCTCCAGCACAGAAAGGGGAAAATGCTGGAGTACGTGAATACATTCATGTAAAACATGTGGCAGAAAGGGGTGGAGGCAGGCAGCAAAGCGGATAGGGGCTCTTGGAGGGCAGCATACTCCATTTTTATGTGCTTATAGAGGTCAATACTTAAGTAAACATGTTATGCCACAGTGCTAGATGGCACTCATCATATCCCTCCCTCTCTGTTCTTTCTCTCTCTCTCTATTATCCAGGTTGAGGATCTCAGGAAAAGGGGGCGGCTGCTGAGGCGCCAGGAGCGGGCCTTCCTTGAGGGGGTGATGGAGGAATTGCACGCTGAAGCCGGTGAGTAATGAGTCCAGCGTGTGTTTCTTTGTGATCAGCCTACCAGAATAAATAGATGAAAATGCTTGAGTAGCTGTAAACCATTCTTAATCATAAAATCTGCAGTAAAGCTGCTATTGTGATATCATGTCACAATGGCTTTATGGTGTTCTACTTGCCTCACTTACTTACGCTACATTTTGATGTTTACAGTGGAGTAGGTGCTTTGCATCCTGTTATTAGCATTTGAAGAAAATAACGTAGTAAAGAATGTCATGTTCAAAAGTGTTGTGGACATATCTGACTGTATCCTATTTCTCTCTTGTCAAGCAGCAGCGCAGGCACCCCCTCAGGAGGCACCGCAACTAATGGAGGGAGCCCCACCCTGGTCCTCTGCGGAGGAGGAGGAGGAAGAGGAGAGGGAAGAGGAGGAGGAGGCCTGGCAGCCCTCAGGACCATCCACACCGCCTGCCCCACCACTGCCCCCTAGACCTCCACCGCTTGCCCCACCACTGCCCCCTGGACTGCCTGCCCCACCACTGCCCCCTGGACCCCCACTGCCTGCCCCACCACTACCTCCAGGACCACCACCACCATCCCCTGTTGGACCTTCCCCTTCCCCCACCCATAGCCCTTCCCCTCACTCTCCTGCCCTTCCTGTTCCCATCCCACCCCCTTTCCTTGCTGTTCCCCCCCAGGAGCAGCCCGACCAGCCTCAGGAGGGGGCGGTCAGGGAGATAGAGCCCTACTCTGCCCTCTTGGAAGAGGTGCAGGTATTGAGAGGGTGTGTTGAGAGGATGGAACATGCCCTCTTGTGGCTGGTAGCCGAAAGAGGGCATGGTGCCAGCAGCCATACACCCTCTCAATAACTGCACCTCTTCCGCCCCCCTCGCCTGAGGTAGCTCAAGCTGCTCTTGGGGGGCACCCACCCTCTTTCCCTGCGTTATATGTTATATGTAAATAGTTATATTTTTCAAAAGTTTAAATTTTTAAAAGTTTTATACTTGAATTAAAAATTTTTTTATAGTTTAAACTTTCCTGTGTGGTTTTAACCTTGTAGCATCAGCAGTTTAGTGGACAGAGTCCAAGGTAGATAGGGGTTCAGGAGGGACTGCTGAATGGGCCCTTTTCAATATAACAACAAGGTGACATATAGAAAGTTTGACAATCTTTATTGGGGTCTGTCATTCATTCTATTACCTGCTAGCCACTCTGATGTCAAATCATTGCAGAATCTAGGAAAGCAGCAAGTGAATGCAAGGGTATATGCAACTGTAGGTAGATGACGACATCTCAGCTATGATGTGCAAAGTAAGCCAGTCCCTGTTCCAAAGTAAATGGCTACATAAGGAAGAGAATATAAGTCACTGTGGTAGATTTGTTGTTGAGGAATAGGGTTACTGCTAGTAAGAGTTGGCTCCACCCCAGGAGAATCCAAATGAGACATGTGGGTTTTTCTTCCTTTCACGGAAGGTGATGGAAGTAAAGGCCAGATACCTCAATCTATCCTCCTGGTTCTTGAGCTGCACTATTTTGGTTAAGCAGGTGTGGAAACCACAAAGATGCTCACAGCTGCACTGCTCTCAGTAATACAAAACCCCATCTGACAATACTGCAGGAACAACTACAGTTGCCTGAAAACAGAAAAGAGAAGAAGCTGGTTTACATAAGGTTCACAAACAGGGGGTTCAACCCCCAAGGTCCATATCTGTCCTCCCTTCCCTGAAGCAAAGTGTTAACCTCATTTATGTTGAGCTGCTTAGATGTCACTGTGGTATAGTTGTTAAAGCAATAGCCTTAACTCGCTGATGGTGTGGGTTAATATCACCTGTAATCCTCCACTACTACTGTTTAGAACTCATGTGAGGGAATAGACTAACTGAAAACAAAAAGTTTGTGTGCATATAACAGCAGGAATGCGTGCCATGGTGTTCTATGAGGCCAACATTATCAATTTACTATTGTTCCTGAAAGTCATCAAGGATACCTGTGTGAAGAGAACAATAGAAGTGTGAAACATGTTAGCTTTGTGAACATTTATTTCACTCATCAGAAGAGTGACTCAAGTGAAGAATAGTAGAGTAAGCAAATAAAGGTTACCATATATCATTCTCACCTACAACTGTTTGGCTAGGTGCAAGCTGGTGTGCTGAGCTGCTCGTCTGGTCTCTCTCTGGCAAACACATAGGTGATGAGCAGAGTTAACCTGAAATGAAGAATAGAGAGAAACTGTTAACAAAGACCTATGTCTCCAAAATTAAACACTGAAGTTGTGGCAGAACACACACCTAGAAGTAACAGAGCTGTTAACATACCTTTAGACTCCTTATTAAAAATGGCAGCCATTAGGCACTCATTAGGAGTTTTCCACCTGAACCATGTACACTGATTGGATGTCCACTGAATAGCAGTGTTTCCCCCCCCCCAACACACCAGACCTATTCTTATCAATGAGTTAGTACACAGAACCATTCCTCACCTGATTTTAACTTGCCTGTAATTTGATTCTACAAAGAATTAACTTTAGCTCTATGAGTAAACCCTCTCAGATGTATGAACACATCCATTTTACTTACATATCCATATTTCTACCAGCAAAATTTCTACCAGCATGGTCTTTATCAGTCTTCTCAGTCATTTTTGTCAGCCCTGTGGAATGGAGAGTAAGAGATATCAGAAATAAAATAACTATTATAAACAATAGCACACAATGAAAGCCCATAAAGAGAAGTCAGTTTTTGCTGGTTGGTTTCTTTAGTTCTATTATAAGGACACCTAAGTAGCTTACAAAATATCATTCTCACCTGGACTTACTATCTGAGCTGCTTCTAGAAAAGATAAAACAACATATTAGAATGACATGTAGCTTGTTAATGGCTCTGTGGAATAGAGAGAAATGGGAGGCAGAGATAGGAAAAAAAATGTAAAAGACTAAGATAGAGTAAAGTCTCAAACATCTGCATAAGCAATAGGACAGAATAGAAAGGAAACACTACTCACCTGGACCTTCTTATACCCATGCACACCTATGTAGCGTCTGACGTCAGTAGGGCGGGAAAACTTTCTCAATACCTATTGGGCGCCGTTCGGGCGCGGTTGCTTGTCCCGCTTCCTAACCACGCCCATCACACCTCATTGGCTGTCCTATGTTTGAACGTGTTCTACAAGTAGCCTGAAAAGATGTCTTCACCTTACAACATGGCTCCAAAATGGAAATCGAATTTCTTGCATGGAGAGTTGCAGATATGGAAAATGGAGGTGGGGCAGACCATGACATTATGAAAGCAGGGAGAGTGGTGAGTGTGGGCATCTGTGTGTAACCTGGCCTGGTCCCTTCTTTTCCCTAACAATTGATTCCCCTCCACACTTAACACAAAACCTAAGTCCTCACCAATCCCTCACACCAACACCCAGAAAAATCCATAAACTAAAGAAATACAGATAATGGGGGTGGGGAGGAGTGTCAAAGGCAGAAGGGAATATAAAGGAGAACAGCCAAGTCATAGCACAAAGTTTCATCATTGAGGAAACGGAACACCACAAACACCAACTCACATGAGGGAGTCCTACATAGGAAAAATGGCTGTGCCAAAGCTTTCTATATACTATGCACGCCTAATTAGCGGCTGATGTCATAGGAACCGTTAGGATTCAAATCTAATTGGATGTGCATTGGATGTCGTTTTGCCATATACAGCTGTAGTGACGTTGTAGTCATTTCCTTCACATCTCTAAGCTTTGATACGAAGCTCTATGTTCTAAACAAAGTTACCTCTATAGCTCTATGCCTTAAGGCATTGCTTTTCATCTTCCATACATCAGGGGGTTCAAGTCTTGAGTAAGGTTAGCAAATAGTTTATATTCATTTCTCAGCCAGGACACCTGGTAACTCTTTAGCCTTGCCTTTACATATCAATATTTTGCTTCAGCTTTTATTATGTGCAGCCATTGTCTAATATTTAATGCAACCTGTTCTCTCTCATGCTGAACACCCTCCCCCACCAAAAACATCCCCCCCTAACTGGATCATTCTTCAACACCTGTCCAAGCCCTCTGAAGTTTGATTTAACTCATAGCTGTTGGCCAATGCCTATATTGCATCAAAAGAAACACATTCCTACTAGAATGGCTTGTAGTTAGGAGTAAATGAAAGGATCTCATGCACCTGTGGCTGCAGAATGCTGAGGAGAAACAGCAAATTCCACCACTTCTGAGAACTGTTAGGATGCAAGGAAACAAAAGTGAACAACAAACAACACTGCAATCGGCTCTTTTGAAAGCAAAGAAAAAACAGCACACATTATCAGCACTTAAAGAGAATAAACAGATACACACCTTAACATTCAAGCTTCCCTCATTGCAAAATGGAGGTCTTCAGTTGCACAAAAATGACCTCATTGTGACCTCATCAATCTGCACCTTCAAAGTAGTATGCCACTTAAAAGATGTGCTGGGTGTAGAACTCACAACCTCTGGATGTTAGGAGCACAGGCTGGCTCCTAACACATAGAGCTACAGCTGCTTCTACTTAGGTCCATCTCACCACCCTTTCATATCATACTTGACTGAGCTGTCTATGCTCATTAGCTATCATATCAGGATGAACTCAAATAAGTTTAAGCAAAGGAATGCCTAAAGATTTGGAAGGTTTTCAAGTAGAAAACAAATATCAAATATGTATTAAAGAATTGCAGCACAAATGACGCTGATCGGTAAGGGCAAAAAAACACCACTTTTCCGGGTATGACGCCTAAACGGAACAGATTACTTACAGTCATATATCCATTAGTATAGTGCTTAGAATGAAGATTAGCGTGTGAGAAAAATGGAGCTCCACCTCACATGCATTCAAGCACACTTGGGAATATGGGTTTGGGGCTCAGTGAAAGCAGCGCTTTTAACCATTGAGCTACCACTCTTTTGTCTCAGCCTACTATGACATTATAGCTAAACTCCTTTTCCCTTAGCACTTCACTAAGATATGATATGACAAGGGAGCCAGAGACATTGGAGCAAAAGGTGCTGTAGGTCAGTGAGAAAAGGCACTCTACCAATCCTCTGGGCTTTGAGGGTTCAAATCCCAGCCTGTATTTTACTTGTGGCATATCTGCCTTCCAGGTGCACCTTGATGATGCTTTCCACTTCTTATAGGAGTTGAATATAACATAACTGTACAACTTTGCTGTGTAGCAGAAAAATAAACTTTTCCCCCTTCCATGCTAAGAATTTGAGTTCAACTCATCTTATATTTCTCCTTTTAAACATGGCATACTTTGTTAGTTTTTATCATGGTAAAGTATACATTTCTGAAATGGTGAAGAAACAATAATATACAACTGCAGTGTTTTGTCTCTTAGCAGAATTAACTGCCTATAAGAAGCGGTATAAGCAAATCCAAACTGCTATAAGCACAAGAAAGCATTTCTAGGTCAACACGGTAATGCTCCTGTTCCGATCTCTGACCTCTGAAACTCCCCGGTTCGACTCCCACCTTTGCTCATTTTAATAAGGTCCTAGTTTTTTCCTATTAGCTCTTATAAAAGGGTCTACATGGTGGACTTTACCATTTGTAAGGTGCACATTTTCCTTTCCAGGCAAACCTATTTTCAACTTACCATGACTCGGACATCCTAAGCAGTGATGAGAGGAAACCTTTCCTCTGACAGCAAGATGACATTTGTGGATCGCCTGGTTAATGTGCTCTCATCACTGCTTAGGATGTCCGAGCCATGGTAAGTTGAAAATAGGTTTGCCTGGAAAGGGAAATGTGCACCTTACAAATGGCAAAGTCCACCATGTAGACCCTGTTATAAGAGCTAATAGGATAAAACTAGGACCTTATTAAAATGAGCAAAGGTGGGAGTCGAACCGGGGAGTTTCAGAGGTCAGAGATCGGAACAGGAGCATTACCGTGTTGACCTAGAAATGCTTTCTTGTGCTTATAGCAGTTTGGATTTGCTTATACTGCTTCTTAAAGGCAGTTAATTCTGCTAGGAGACAAAACACTGCAGTTGTATATTATTGTTTCTTCACCATTTCAGAAATGTATACTTTACCATGATAAAAACTAACAAAGTATGCCATGTTTAAAAGGAGAAATATAAGATGAGTTGAACTCAAATTCTTAGCATGGAAGGGGGAAAAGTTTATTTTTCTGCTACACAGCAAAGTTGTACAGTTATGTTATATTCAACTCCTATAAGAAGTGGAAAGCATCATCAAGGTGCACCTGGAAGGCAGATATGCCACAAGTAAAATACAGGCTGGGATTTGAACCCTCAAAGCCCAGAGGATTGGTAGAGTGCCTTTTCTCACTGACCTACAGCACCTTTTGCTCCAATGTCTCTGGCTCCCTTGTCATATCATATCTTAGTGAAGTGCTAAGGGAAAAGGAGTTTAGCTATAATGTCATAGTAGGCTGAGACAAAAGAGTGGTAGCTCAATGGTTAAAAGCGCTGCTTTCACTGAGCCCCAAACCCATATTCCCAAGTGTGCTTGAATGCATGTGAGGTGGAGCTCCATTTTTCTCACACGCTAATCTTCATTCTAAGCACTATACTAATGGATATATGACTGTAAGTAATCTGTTCCGTTTAGGCGTCATACCCGGAAAAGTGGTGTTTTTTTGCCCTTACCGATCAGCGTCATTTGTGCTGCAATTCTTTAATACATATTTGATATTTGTTTTCTACTTGAAAACCTTCCAAATCTTTAGGCATTCCTTTGCTTAAACTTATTTGAGTTCATCCTGATATGATAGCTAATGAGCATAGACAGCTCAGTCAAGTATGATATGAAAGGGTGGTGAGATGGACCTAAGTAGAAGCAGCTGTAGCTCTATGTGTTAGGAGCCAGCCTGTGCTCCTAACATCCAGAGGTTGTGAGTTCTACACCCAGCACATCTTTTAAGTGGCATACTACTTTGAAGGTGCAGATTGATGAGGTCACAATGAGGTCATTTTTGTGCAACTGAAGACCTCCATTTTGCAATGAGGGAAGCTTGAATGTTAAGGTGTGTATCTGTTTATTCTCTTTTTAAGTGCTGATAATGTGTGCTGATTTTTCTTTGCTTTCAAAAGAGCCGATTGCAGTGCTGTTTGTTGAGAAAAAAAAGGGGGTTGTAAAAGCCATGTGTAAATTATATTATTGTTCGGGCAGAAATGTGGTTTGTTATCCATGCAATATAATGTGTTCCATTGACATTATATTTATTAGGACAGAGAAAAGATGAAAATTACCTATTCAAACTCACTATTGGAATTATTGATGAAAAAACACAGCGAACGTTTGCCTCGCGTCTAACAAAGAGCCGCAATTACGAAAGTTGAAACGGCATTGAAATCCAAGTTAGACCAGGGTTTCTTACGACTACATAATACACGATATTTAGACGCAGGCGTTCGCTCAGGTAGCGCCTATCTAGCGTCCCCATTTGGCACGCCCACGGAACGCTCACGGAACGCCCATGTCCAGAGCTGGAGACAGGACTATGCTTTCTGTAGATGTCAGTCTGTCAACTACCTCTTAGGGACGTCTATGTATCGTTTATTTCCCAATTAACATTAATTAAGACCCTTAACTCCATAATTATTCACTTACATCGGACGTCCAAAGCATGCCTAAGTTAAACGCAGTAATAGAGAATTTACCCCTTTCTGTCCTTTCTAGTTCATTCTGCCCCATCTACACCAGTGTTTCTACCCCCTAAGTCTAACAAATATCAACCAAGTACTCCACCCAAGCTCTGCTCCTGATCCCACCCCTATAATAGTATGTTTATGTTTATTAAAATTCTTGCTATACCACTTAAACTACAAATAACAACAAAGCAGTTTACAAAAAAATAATATAGTAATATAAGAATTCCATTACAATAGGAAAGATTATTCAGACATTGTAATACAATTTCTTCCATTCATTTTTCATATACACATAATATAATCTTATTATTACATAATGGTAATCACAAAATTAAAAAAAAAACCAAAAATCTACCACAAAGCATATAGTATGCAGAGAAAATGTTAATCATCATTTTCAGAATACAGTATTCATTTTTTTTCTCAAAGAGATCAAGGCAGATGACTTTAAAATATGCAATGTCACCTCAGAAACAACTATAGAAAAATAAACAAATATAGTGCAAAATATAGACAGCAGATATAAAATTCTCAAAATTTCGATCATTACCTTGTTGTCTGGTGATTTCATGAGTCTCCGGTTGCACTTCCTTCTGACTGTGCATCCAATACTTATTTCTGCCTCCTGCATGCTTCCTCTTCTCCGGACCTCATTCCCTTCCCTAACCAACATTTTTCTCTGTCCCTCCATGAGTCCAACTTTTCTTTCCCTCTCCTCCATGCCCATTGAAAACATGTCTCTCTCTCTCTCTCTCTTACTGTCCATCTGTCTTTTTCTCATTCCAACCTTGCTGCAAAGGGAGTGGGGGAAAGAGAAAGAGCGTTAGATAGATCCAGGGTGCATCTATTCCACCCTCTTTACTGCCACATACAACATTTCTCCCTCTCTCATCCTCCAGATCATGTGCAGCATTTTTCACCACTGCCCACCAGCCTCATGCCCATTTCTCCATCTAGCTCTCCTCTCCAGCACCATAACACATCTCTCCTTCCATTACTATGTCCAACATTCCTCCATTCCTTCAATCTGTCTCTGTTCCTTCTCCACCACCATATCCAACATTTCTCCCTCTCATCCTTCTCTTCCCCATGCATCTCTACCTCAATCCTTTCTCTATGCCCAACCATTTTCCTTCTTTCCCTCTCACTCACACATTCATGCCTAGTAATTCTCCCTTTCTATTCCCAAGTTAGTGCCTCCTTCCTCCCTCCCTTCTGTGTCCCATGTTCATGCCCCTCTCTTCCTTCTGTGTCCCAAGTTCATGCCCCCTTCCTTCCTTCCAGCCTTTGTCCAAAATTTATGTCCTTCTCATGTCCCAATGCACTCCTTCCCCCCTCCTTTGTCCCATGATCATGTCCCCTCTCTCCCTTACTTGCTCGCTCCAGGGTCGCACTCTCTTCAGGGCCATCTAGCTGGGTAGCTCCTGCCTGCCTTCAGCTGCACAGGGATGCCGGCAGTGGCTCTGCACATGGCTGACCCTCAAGCATTCCCTCTGTCAGCTAGATTTTAAATCTTGCATCCAGCCTCGCATTCTTCCTCCTCCACAAGCTCAAGAGGACTTTTAAAGAACTGCTCCATTTATAAATTATTTTTGTGAGCCCTGGTTGTGGGTGTACCAACCCGTAGTTTGCCGGAACCTGCGGACTTGCCGCGAAGAGGGACAAGGGTTACACTAAGTAGGCCCTTGTTATGTTCTTCCTGGAAGTTAGTGCTATTATGGCATAGGTATTGGAACAAGGGGAGCCACAGGTACTATGGCACCCACCATTATTTTTCTACCCTTTCTCTCAAACTATTTAGTCTCTTACCTCACTCCCATGAGAAGGTGACTCTGGGAGCTGCATCACTGGCATTACACAACTGGCCGGCAAAGGGCCTTGAGAATCTGTGCATGGAAGGGCTGTGGCTCACTGGCTGAACTGTTGCCTCTCCACCCAAAAGTTGTGAGATCAAATCCTGGTGCTGCTCCTTGTGACCCTGGCAAGTCACTTAATCCTCCAGTGCCCACTGTTTTGAATGTCAGCTTTGAAATGCCATAGTGACAAAAAGGCAGTATATGAGTCTCCATTCTTTTCCCCTTTCCATCCTATGAAGCAGGAAGTCCTGTCCTTCATTTCTCTATCCTTCTATGGGTTAGACATCTCTCCCCACTCACTCCTTAAGTGCAACACCCCTCATCCTCCTTCCTCTTACCCTGACACAGTACCTCAACCCGTCCTCTAAATTCAGTAACTCCCTTTTTTATTTGGTTAATCTTTCTCTGCATTGCCAGCACCGTCAGCAATAGCATATTGCTTCAACCAATCCCAGGAACCTTCCTTTATTTGCATCCCACCCATTCTGAAGCAACTTCTTCTTTCCTTGAGGATGGGACACAGCTGAGAGGACCCCAGCATTGGTTGAAGCAGCCTGCTATTGCTGACAGTGCTAACAATGCAGAGAAAGATTAACTGTGGAAAGGAGAAAAGGGAAAGACTGCGAGGTGAGAGGAGAATAAAGGAGGGAGAAGTGCTGCATCATGGGGAGACAAGGAGGGAGAGGGGTACTGGACAGGGAGGTCAGGTAGGGAAGAAAGAAATCCAGTGAGAAGGTGAGGAAGAGAATGGGCATGGAGAGGGAAAGAGGTGCTGCACATGGAGGGGGGAAAGGACAAAGAAGGAGAGAGCTGCCATGACTCTCAGGAAAAGAAGGAAGGAGAGGTGCTGGTCATGCAAAGGGGATATAGAACAGGAAAGAAGGAAGAGAAAGGAACACTTACTGGACCCTTGGGAGGGCAGGCAGAAGGAGGGGAGGATACAGGAGGAAAGGAAGAGAAAGGGGGAGATGCTGGCACAAAGCGGGGTGCATAGGGGCACAGAAGAGTTATGGTGGACAAGGCAAGAATAGGAACACAGAGATGGGAGATACTCAACATGGCAGTAAGACAGGTGTGATGCTGGATCAAATAAATAGGAATGCAGAGAGAAGATGGATGGTAGACATGAAATGAAGTGCCAAATTGATAAGGAGGCTCTGGGAAGACAGTTACAAGTAAAAAAAGAGAAAAGCAGAAACCAGAGACTGGGATCAACACAATAAGAAAAATTAAATGAGCTGTCAACAAATAGAGAAAATAATTATATTTTCTATTTATTGCTTAGAATGTGTCAGTTTTTGGAATATGCTTCTGCCAGAATGGGTTTTAGACATGGATGTGACTTGTGAGAAAAATATCACTCATTGGCCTTCAATCTCTAGTCCAGCTTTGGGATGGGCCACCTTTGGCATCTGCAAGTATATATTCCTACAGGTAGAGAGATGATTAGGGAGGAGGGAGGAAGAGAAACTGTAGCAGGTGGAGGAAAGAAAGAAATAGGAAACAGAGACTGTTGAGGACTGACTGGGAAAAGAAGTGTGTGGGTGGTGCAGATCAGAGTTTCTCAACATGTGGTAAATGTACCATTAGGGGTACGTGAATTGCTTGTTGGGGGTACATGGCATTGCCCAGCACTTTCCAATCCACATCCAGCAATAGCACTTCTGGATATTTGGAACCAGATCTTTATCAAGTTGCTCCGATTGTGTGAGAGGTCTGTAGACAACTCACATGTAGATAGAAGTTCCATCTTCTTTTTTCAAAGCTGTCCATTTTGCTTTGTCCTTTCCCTGGGCCCCTTGCATTTCAGTCGCTTGGATATAGGAGTTATTGACAAATGCTACTGTAGTAGATTCCATTGAATTTGGGAAAACGGCTAAACAGATTGTCATATGTGCAAACAAACTATGCTTATAGCAGCTATTCTAAATACTTTTAAGAAAGGAAGTTGGGCCCCCCAGAATTAGGGAACTTGAAGTCTGGAACAGGTGTTTGACTTAAGCCAAAAATTGCAATTGTTGACTGTTTTCAAACCACAAATTTTATGTTTAGCTTTAAGAGGCAATTTGAAACTGGTTTTTTTTCAGACATATTATATATTATACACTCTCCAGATTTACCACAGATCATTTCTTTTGTATTTTTGCAGATCTGATAATTTTCTTGAATAGAATTAATTACCTCAAGTGTGGTTTGAGAGCTATAAATGTAAGCTTTAGAAGGCAGAGAAGTTTCTATGTCTCCTGCCTACCAACCTTTCTCCTTGTCAACATGCAATTCTAAAATAAGACCAGCATTTCTGATCTCTTAGAAACATAATGGCAGATAAAGGCCAAATGGCCCATCTAGTCTGCCCATCTGCATTAACCATTATCTCTTCTTCTCTCTAAGAGATCCCACATTTTTTTGAATTCAGACACAGTCTCTGTCTCCACCATTTTTACCGGGACGCTGTTTCACACATCTACCACCCTTTCTGTAAAAAAGTATTTCCTTAGATTACTCCTGAGCCTTTTAAAATAGAGAATGGTGAAGTTTCTGGAATCCAGTGGATTACAGGACCAGAAGCAACATGGATTTACTAGAGGTAGAGGATCCTTTTAATTTCATCCTATGCCCTCTCATTCCAGAGCTTCCTTTCAAATAAAAAAGACTTGACTCATGCGCATTTATGCCACATAGGTATTTAAATGTCTCTATCATATCTCCCCTCTCCCGCCTGTCTTCTAAAGTATACTTATTGAGATCTTTAAGTCTGTCCCCATATGCCTTATGATGAAGACCATGCACCATTTTAGTAGCCTTTTTCTGGACCAACTCCATCCTTTTTATATCTTTTTGAAGGTGCAGTCTCCAGAATTGTACACAATATTCTAAATGAGGTCTCACCAGAGACTTATACAGGGGCATCAATACCTCCTATTTTCTACTGGCCATACCTCTTTCTATGCACCCTAGTATTCTTCCAGCTTTCGCCGTCACCTTTTCAACCTGTTTGCACCTTAGGATCATCACAAACAATCACATCCAAGTCCTGCTATTCTGTTGTGCACATAAGTTCTTCACTCCCTAAACTGTACTGTTCCTTCAGGATTTTGCAGCCCAAATGTATGACCTTGCATTTCTAGGCATTCAATTTTTACTGCCAAATTTCAAACCATTCTTCATGCTTCGCTAAGTCTTTCTTCATGTTATTCACACCATCCGGGGTGTCTATTCTATTGCAGATTTTGGTATCATCCATAAAAAGGCAAATCTTACCTGATAGCCCTTCAGCAATATTGCTTATAAAAATGTTAAAGAACAGGCCCAAGAACAGAACTTTGAGGCACACCACTGGTAACATCCCTTTCCTCAAAAGTGATCTCCATTGACCACTACCCTCTGTCATCTTCCACTTTACCAGTTCCTGACCAAGCCCATCACTTTGGGGCCCTTCCCAAGAGCACTTAGTTTATTTGACGTCTTTGTGGAACAATGTCAAAGGTTTTGCCAAAATCTAAATATACCACATCTAGCGCACTCCCTCTACCCAATTTTCTGGTCACCCAGTCAAAGAAATTGATCAGATGTTGCCTCTGGTCCTGTAATCCACCGGATTCCAGAAACTTCACCATTCTCTATTTTAAAAGCATTTCCATTAATTTGCTTACCTAAGAAGTCAGACTTATAGGCCTGTAATTCACTACTTCTTCCTTACTTCCACTTTTGTGTAGAGGGACTACATCGGCCCTTCTCCAGTCCTCCGGTACCATTCCCGACTCTAGAGAAGCATTGAAAAGGTTGGTTAGCGGAACCACCAGAACTTCCCTAAGTTTCTTCAGTACCCTTGGATGTACCATCCGGTCTCATCGCTTTTTCTACCTTTAATTTAGCTAACTCCTCACGAACACAACTTGATCACGGTCTACCACTCCATCATCCCTATTCGCATTTGTCTTTTGTGTTCCCATTCCTGGATCTTCAGCCGTGAACACAGAACAGAAATATCTGTTAAGCAATTCAGCCTTTTCTTTATCAGCTTCTACATATTCCTCCCCTTTACCTTTGAGTCTCACAATGCCACTTATGAACTTATTTCTATCACTGATATATCTAAAAAATGTTTTGTCTCCCTGTTTTACCGTGTCAGCCATTTGTATCTTTGCTTTCCTGGCTACTCAACCAGCCTCTCTTAACTTTTCCATGCCTCCCCACTCCTTGCCAAACTTCACTGGCTCCCAATAATCTCCAGAATCCATTTCAAATGTTCCTGCCTGGCTTTCAAGATCATTCACGGAATCCTGCCTCCTCTTATCCCACTGTCTTTCAACTCCTCCAGTCCCGACTCCTCCAGAACTGCCCAAAGGCTTAAACTAGCCTTCCCCTCTCCATGCGGCATCCACTATTCAGGCAAACTGGGAAAATCCCTTCTCTCCAAAATCACAGGTCTTTGGAACGACCTCACCACCCCGCTGTGGAACCTGAGCTCCCTTCAGTTATTCCGCAAACAACTGAAAACCTGGCTTTTCAGCAAATTGTAGCTCTATCCTTCCCCCCTTTCTCTCCCCCCTTCTACACATAAGTTCATGTAATTTTTTCTTCTTCTCTACCCACTATTTTAAGTTCTTGTAAACCGTGTCGAGCTCCATTCTCATGGAGATGATGCGGTATATAAACTTAAGGTTTAGATTAGATTAGATTTTTGCCTAACTTCCTCTTTCTTGTACATGTATTTTATTTTTCAGAATTTACTTTCTTCAGTACATATGTCCAATATTGGGTAACATCATACGTTTTCTTTCCTTCCAACCAAATGTCAAATGACAGCATAACTGCCCATTCTATAAGCAGTGAATGCATTCATCAGACTCTGCCCTGGGTATCAGTGACCGCATAGGAATATCTAGTGCTTCTCAGTGATTACAGAATGCTTTTCATTTATTTTCATTGATAATGGAATTCAAAATATTTCTGAAGAGAATTATGATTGCTAGTTCACAGCAACAAATCATTCTTACTGTATATGACGTCTGTTAGGTGTAACATGTTAATTAATATTTATAAAATGTCAGTGAAAATATAATGCTCTTTACCATATATCTGTATAATTGAAAAAATTGTTTACCTTTTGTTTCACAATCCTGAAATGAAATGGCACCCTCATATCTTGTGACAAGTCCA
Source organism: Geotrypetes seraphini (assembly GCF_902459505.1). Lineage (NCBI taxonomy): Eukaryota > Metazoa > Chordata > Amphibia > Gymnophiona > Dermophiidae > Geotrypetes > Geotrypetes seraphini. The sequence goes on along the minus strand of NC_047090.1, from coordinate 63,667,289 downwards.
CCACCACATGGAAAGCACAAGGTCCGTCCTGGTTCAGGTTGATATGTGCCAAGTGGGCAGAATCTACATGGCTTAAAACCATCCACAGAGAAATATCCAGGGGAGCACTGCCCTGAAAATATAATGTATTCAATTAATCCTATTTTCTCAGCTAGAAAACAATAGGCCAGTTCACTAAAGTATATAGGTTAATGAGTACCGTATATACTCAAATATAAACCTATCTAAATATAAATTGAGGTAAAGGGGAAAGAAAGGTTGACTCGAATATAAGCCAAACTCAGATCAGTTTTGCAAGATTACTGGAGGATAGGATAAAAATCTAAATAAATAAATAAATAAAAATACTGTGGGAGTGAGTGGCCTAGTGGTTAGAGTTGCTGCCTCAGCACCTTGAGGTTGTCAGTTCAATCCCAGCCTGCTCCTTGTGACTCTGGGCAAGCCACTTAATCCCTCGATTGCCCTAGGTACCATAGTTAGATTGTGAACCTGAAGGGACAGATAGGGAAATAGTTAAGAGTACCTGATTACTATTCAATGTTTTGTAATTGCTTTGGGTGAACCTCTTCATGAAAAGGCAGTAAATAACCATATTAACCACTGTAGGAACTCATATCAGCCATTTTTAGTGATACTGTATGGGGTAGGAGTACAGGAGATTGCTCATGCCCTGGACCAGCAGGGCTTAAGGTAGGCCCGGAGATAGGGCTGTGATGCATCAGAGAGGGAAGATTCAAATATAAACTAAGACTCCCATTTTTTTGGCCTAAAAATCTAGATTTATATTTGAGTATACAGTATATTAATTATCATAGGCATCTTATTGATAACTAGGCCACTTCACTAATGCCTAGATTTATTAAAATCTGCTACCATATTGATGCATTTATTACCACATGTTCTATTTTATGCAATGGACTGTTCTAACTTTGGTTACTTAGCTATGTGGGTGCTGGCATGGAATATCAGCCAGCACTCACTGTTCCAGCTATAAAATGGCAGCCATGACATCAGGTGGTATTCTCAAAGTACTAACACTAATGTCTAACCTTGACCACTAGAGGTTGTCGATGACATTTTACAGCCAGGGGCAGAAGCAAGTGAGGTTCACTTCTGCCCAGATGGCCCCCTAGACTACCAGGAATAGTCATATATATCTACTCCGCCCACCCCCAGCGCGTCATAAACAGCGCGACTCGGCTCCCCCATTAAAAGGGGGGGGCCAACGGCGCGCAGCTGTTCGGCGCGCGGCGAAGGCGAGCGGCAAAGGCGCTCGCCTTAGCGAGAGCGCCTTTGCGAAGACGCCTTAAGAAAGAGCCACGAAGCATACTAATCTGTACGAAAGGAGGACTACACACACATCTCACTGGTATAAAAGGATTCACACATAAGACACAGGCAGCTCAAAGGAGGAGCAGAGTACGAGTATCCATGGAAGTCAGAAGATGTGCTTTCCAGTCTTCTGCACAGGCTGCAGTATGTATGACTACCTCCCCTCAGGGACTACGGCATACATTTGCAGTCGGTGCAGGGAGCTGGAAAGCCTGAAACAGCAAGTCTGGTTGTTGGAAGGAACTGTGAAGGAACTAGAAGAACTTCTCATAAAGAGGAAAAGCGCACACAGGAGAGGTTGCCTGTGGAGTCCAACACTTGTGAAATGATTGAGGAACTGGAGAGATACATCGAGGATGCCCACCAGCAGATTGTGGAGATTCCAGGGCTTGAGATCAGCAACCAAACAAACCAGGAGCATGGAAAAATTGAAACGGAAGGAGGCGCCAATCAAATTGATGGGAAGGTAGAAACGGAGGCCGTAAATGTCCACTTACTCAACTGAGATGATTGTTAATCTGGGGTTGCACCACAGAAGGAGGATGACAGGACTTACACCATGGATACGGACTTAAGACCACCGAGGAATCTCCAACAGAGGAAGATTGGGATCATAATTGGAGATTCCATCATAAGAAATGTGGATAGCCACACTGCAGGAGGAAGAGAGGATAGACTGGTCACCTGCCTGCCTGGTGCAAGAGTGAAGGATGTGGCCAGCAGGATCATAGACGACGCAGGAGGAATGGATACCGCCGTGATTATACACGTGGGAACCAACGATGTTAGCGGACGGAAATACAACAGGGAGGAAATGAAGGACCAACTCCGCTCACTCGGAAGGAAATTGAAGGTCAGAGAGGTGAAGGTGGCTTTCTCAGAAATCCTCCCGGTACCAAGAGCGGACGTAATAAGACAGAATGAACTGAGAGAAGTCAACGCATGGATGAGATGGTGCGGAGAAGAGGGTTTCGACTTTGTGCGAAACTGGACAACATTCTGAGGAAGTAGCAGGTACTATAGGAAGGACAGCCTACACCTCACCAAACAGGGAGCTAGAGTCCTGGCTGAGAATATGAAGAAGTCCATTGAGAGGGCTTTAAACTAGAGATCAGGGGAGAGCCGACAGTCGACAACCAGTCGATAGCCCGGACACCAGGATATCCGGAGGAGGAAACTACAAGCAACCGCAAAACTATAGGGGAATTACAGGAAGAAACTACAAAAGGCAATGAGAAAGAGCAGATAGATACAAAAAGGAAAGCGAGGACCACTAAATCCAGGAAATTAGCACAAACAAATCTCAAATGTATGTACACGAATGCCAGAAGCTTAGGAAACAAAATGGGCGAACTGGATGAACTAGCAAAAAGAAAACAACTGGATATCATAGGAATAACAGAAACATGGTGGAATGAAGAAAATGAATGGGACACGGCATTAGATGGATATAAGCTATACAGAAGAGTTAGGATTGGGCAAAAGGGGGGGGTATTGCCCTGTACGTCCAAGAAGGGATAGAATCTATTAGAGTAGGGGAGACGGAAGCAAATGGGAAGCTGGAGTCCCTCTGGATAAAGATTCCTGGACAAAAAGAAGCAGACACTAAAATCACTTGTCCCCAGCGGCCTCTATTATCGACCCCCCCGGACAGATTGAAGAAACAGATAAAGAAATGGAGGAAATTAACCGAGGATGTAAATCAGGGAATGTAACGATCATGGGGGACTTCAACTTTCCAGGGATAAACTGGAAAATGGGGACATCAATCTGCGCTAGGGAAACAAGATTCCTGGAAGTGATAGGAGATTGCTTCCTTGAACAATTGGTGGGAGAACCCACAAGAGGAAATGCAATCCTGGACTTGGTCGTAAATGGCATTACTGGAAGGACAGCAGATGTAGAGATTACGGCCCCGCTGGGGACAAGTGATCACAATACGATCAATTTTACTATTGGCATTGGAAAAGGGAATCCAATCAAGACTAAAGCCACAACCTTTAACTTCAAAAAAGGGAATTATGACAGCATGAGAACCATGGTTAAAAAACGGCTCAAGAAGGGGAAAGCAGAAATCAAAACAGTTGATCAAGCATGGACTCTACTGAAAACCACCATTACAGAAGCACAGAATCTTTACATACCAAAGATATCCAAAGGAAGGCGAAAAAAGAACAAAGGAGAACCAGCTTGGCTAACCAAAGAGGTGAAGGATGCAGTGAGGGATAAGAGGAACTCATTTAAAAAATGGAAACGTGAAAAAACGACGGAGGCCTGGAACTGCCACAAAATCGACCAGAAAAAGTGTCATAAAGCGGTAAGAGACGCCAAAAGAGTCTATGAAGAGAAGATAGCGCAAGAAACCAAAAACTTCAAGCCCTTTTATAGATATATTAAAGGAAAGAAACCAGCAAGAGAGGCAGTGGGTCCTCTAGACGACCAAGGAAAAAAAGGGTCAATTAAAGAAGACAAACAGGTTGCCGATAAGTTAAATTCATTCTTTGCCTCTGTCTTTACAAATGAGGACACTACAACAATGCCAGAAACAAAGAAGATATTCGCCGGAAGCATAGAGGAGAGGCTCGCAACAGTACATGTGGGGTTGGACATGATATACTTTCATATTGATAGACTTAAAAGTGACAAGGCCCCTGGACCGGACGGTATTCACCCAAGAGTATTAAAGTAACTTAAGAAAGAAATAGGAGAACAATTACAATCCTTAGCTAACATGTCAATCAGAACCGGGCAAATACCAGATGACTGGAGGATAGCAAATGTCATCCCAATTTTCAAGAAAGGATCAAGAGGTGAACCGGGAAACTATAGACCTGTGAGTCTCACATCAGTTCCTGGGAAGATAATTGAAGCACTAATTAAAGATACCATAGTACAACACCTGGAAGAGCACAACCTAATAAGTGCTAGTCAACACGGCTTCAGGAAAGGGAAGTCATGTTTGACAAATTTAATTCATTTTTTTGACAAGGTGAACAAGCAAATCGACACTGGAGACCCGGTGGACATAATTTACTTGGACTTCCAGAAGGCGTTTGACAAGGTCCCGCACGCAAGGCTTATGAGTAAATTACTAAGTCATGGAATAGGAGGAGAAGTGCACAGATGGATCGGCAAATGGCTAGAGAACAGAAAACAGAGGGTGATCATAAATGGGAAATTCTCGGATTGGGAGAAGGTGACTAGTGGCGTGCCCCAGGGCTCGGTTCTTGGGCCCATCTTGTTCAACATTTTTATAAATGACCTTGAGGAGGGAACGACGTGCAATATAATCAAGTTTGCAGATGATACAAAGCTATGTCGGGGGGTTGGTTCTCCAAGGGACTGCGAGGATCTTCAGAAGGATCTGAATCAGCTGGAAAAATGGGCGATAAAGTGGCAAATGAATTTCAATATAGACAAATGCAAGGTGATGCATCTGGGAAAGAAGAACAAAGAACATGAATATAGATTATTGGGAGTGACATTAACCGAATGCGAACAAGAAAGGGACTTGGGAGTCCTGATAGACAGAACCCTAAAACCATCGGCTCAATGTGCGGCGGCAGCAAAGAAAGCTAACAGGATGTTGGGTATGATTAAAAAGGGGATCACGAGTAGGTCGGAGGACGTCATAATGCCACTTTACAGAGCAATGGTCAGACCACACTTAGAATACTGTGTCTAGTACTGATCTCCATACCTCAAGAAAGATACAACTCTGCTGGAGAGGGTGCAGAGGCGAGCCACGAAACTAGTCAAAGGTATGGAGAATTTGAGCTACCAGGAACGCCTCAGAAAACTGGGACTGTTCACCCTCGAAAAGAGAAGATTGAGAGGGGATTTGATAGAGACTTTTAAAATATTAAAAGGATTTGACATAATAGATCAGAAAGAAGCATTACTGACTTTTTCAGACGTGACACGGACAAGAGGTCATAGCCTGAAACTGTGTGGCAGCAGGTTCAATACAAATATCAGGAAGTTCTTTTTCACACAGCGAGTGGTGAGCGCTTGGAATGCTCTCCCAGAGGAGCTTGTGGAGGAGACTAGTGTTCAGGGTTTCAAGTGCAAGTTGGATGCACACCTTCTTGCAAATCATAGCCGGGGATAGGGAAACCCGGGTCTCCAACAAGGAGCACCTAACTGGGCCTCCGTGTGTGCGGATTGCCGGACAAGATGGACCTAGGTCTGATCCGGTGAAGGCGTTTCTTATGTTCTTATGTATATGTGTGTGTGTGTGGGCTTGTCATGTTGGGTGGGTTGGGAGGGGGAATAGAAAATTGTTTGGTTTTTTAAAAATTTATTTATTTATAGATTTTCAAATATACATAATCAATATTTAACTTGTACAGAAAGCATGATTCAAGAGGTAAAGGAAAACCATCCAAAACAAAAATTATACAGATTCAAAAGAAAAAATTTTCCTAGCTTAAATCCAGCTCAAGTCCTTATAGGATCCAAAATTAAATTAAAACAGAGTTAAAGCAATTTATTTGTTAGGAGAAAACAGTTATAGGTTAAACTGTGCTATGGGCAGCCATCTATCCTTCATAAAGGATTCTCCAGCCTCGACAGAGACAGAAATGTTGTTAGTTGTGAGGGTTCAAAGAAAAACAAATTTATATGATTTATAATGAATTATACATTTACAAAGGTATCGAAGGAAAAAAAATAGCGCCCAAGGCTGTAATACCATGTCTTAATAAAAGAAATTCTTTCCTACACCTCTGTGTGTCCCTGGCCAAATCAGGAAACATTTGAACTTTCAAACCCAAGAACTCTTTGTGCTTATTTTTAAAGTATAATTTTAAAAGCCAAGTTTTGTCTAGGGTGAGAGTGACTGTAAGAAGCAAGTTAGCCGGAGTAGCTACTTCCCTATCCGAAGTCTCTAATAAGGCTGATACATCCAGTGGATCTTGCATCACTTCTTGTAAATTCTTTTGGTCCTTAACAGGAAGATAGTAAACCTGTATAAGTGGAGGTATAGAGGACTCAGGTACTTCCAATATTTCCATTAAGTAACGATTCAACTTTTCCCTAGGAGTTGTTGTAGCAATCCTAGGCAAGTTAATCAGTCTAAGATTATTACTTCTAGAGAAATTTTCAAGTGATTCAAGTTTTCTTCTTAAATTCGTATTGTCCTTAATTAGTGTCTCCTGTATTAGTTTTGAAGATTTAATGTCTTGTTGCTGAATTTCTACTTGTGATTTAAAATCACAAGTTTTTTTTTCCAAGTCAGAGATATCTCTATCATGCTCTTTAAATCGAGCTTCCATCTGCTGAAATTGGGGAACTATAGTTTTAGGTATGTTAGCTACCAAGTCCCACAAGGCGTCCAGAGTTACTTCCTGGGGCCTATGAAGTTGAGGAAATTGTAAATGTGATAATTTTTGCTCACCCACTGGCAAGTCTTCCCGTTGCTGTTCTGGCTGGGCTGAACCAGCCCCGGCATATGTTAAGTCCTCCAAATCCATATTCAGGTTCCCTTGGAAAAAATGGGAACCCGAATCTCCATTCCCCTTAGTGATCTCCACTGCCTCCAGAGGAGGAAGCACTCTGACTCCTGGAAGCTCCTCCTCCCATGGGGAACTGGTAGTCTGGGGATGCGGGGGCAGTACCCTCATATCAGGACTGAAGGTCGTCTCAAACTCCAAGGAGGATTGCTGCGTGCTGCTTCTTTGCAGCGTCTCCAGCAGGGAGGTCTCTCATGCTATCGGCATGCCCTGCATGCGCCTAATGAGTTCCTCGATGTAGCCGGAGCATCATGAGGCACCGACGACGCTTCTCCCTCTCCTCCGGCATTTCTCAGGTAGGAAATTATGAATACAGCGCTGGAAAAATCTGTACTAAATAGGAAACTCACTGGAGCAAACGCACAGCCAACCTATGCTGTCGCCATCTTGGATCCGAATCCGGAAAAGAAAATTGTTCAGGGAGTTGAGAGAGGGATCTTGTCATATTGGGAAGGTCTAAGATGGAGAGCGAAATTGGAGATGAGGTAGGAATACATTCACTGGATGATGAAAATTCAGCTGCCACCCACATAATAGCCAGCGGCTATCACATGCCCAGATAGCCTTGAATATTCAATGCTGGCTTTGAATATCTGTGTTAATTTAGCAGGCAACCGCACTTTAAAAAAGTGACTGCTGCTATTGACTGAGTAATGTCCATGTACTACTTATTATGTGTGTGCCCTTATTGATGTATATGGATATCTAAAGGACAAATTGACATTTGTTTTATTATGTTTTTGTTTTTATGCATGCATTAAAGTGTGATTTTTATGTTGCATATTGATAGATATCAGGGACTCCTGACACAGGCACATTGTCAAAACCTTACCATGTTATGTCTTAGATTTATTCAATATCATATTATTATAAGAGAATCCAAATTCATTAATTTACTAACAAGATTTGCTTTAATTCATATTATTGCATTTAAATATTAATATTATCATAAAATTCATCAAACATCAATCACAAATTACAAACAATAATAGATTTACAAATGTTGGCAGGAAAATCATCATACATCATTCAATCATCCGTGCCTAAAACCAGTGAATAAATAAAGAATGTATCAAAATAGAAAAAACTTTGAAGTCCAGGTGTTATCAATCCCAATTCATGAAAAACTAGTCCATAAGGTGCAAGTGCAGGTGTTTCATAAAGTGCTTCACATGATAACCAGTTCAAAATCCACATAGACGAATCCAACTCTAGATACGAACAGAAGTTCTAATACAGATACAACTCCCTAAGAAACAACTCCATAAGAATTTCCGCTGCTGGCGGTGGCCCTTAAGTCAAAGACCAGAGTCCTAACTGAGTCTAGCCTTACCTGCATACGTTCTGGTTTAGCAGGAACTTGTCTAACTTTGTCTTGAATCCCTGGAGAATGTTTTCCCCTATAACAGCCTCCGGAAGGGCGTTCCAGTTTTCTACCACTCTTCCTTATGTTTGTACGGAATCTATCCCCTTTTAACTTTAGAGAGTGCCCTCTCATTCTCCCTACCTTGGAGAGGGTGAACAACCTGTCTTTATCTACTAAGTCTATTACCTTCATTATCCTGAATGTTTCGATCATGTCCCCTCTCAGTCTCCTCTTTTCAAGGAAGAAGAGGCCAAGTTTCTCTAATCTCTCACTGTACAGCAACTCCTCCAACCCCTTAACCATTTTAGTCACTCTTCTCTGGACCCTTTCGAGTAGTACTGTGTCCTTCTTCATGTTCAGTGACCAGCGCTGGACGCAGTATTCCAGGTGGGGTCGTACCATGGCCTGGTACAGCAGCATGATAACCTTCTTCGATCTGTTTGTGATCCCCTTCTTAATCATTCCTAGCATTCTGTTCGCTTCATCAACTTGCCTACCAGTACTTCCAAGACTCTTTCCTGGGGGGTCTCTCCGAGTACTGCACTGGACATCCTGCATTTGTGTATAAGATTATTGTTAACGACATGCATCATCTTATACTTTTCCATGTTAAACCTCATTTGACATGTCACGGCCCATTTCTCGGAGCGTGTTTATGTCACGTTGCAGGTCTTTGCAATCCTTCTGTGTCTTCACTACTCTGAATAACTTTGTATCGTCTGCAAATTTTATCACCTCGCTTGTACCAATTTCCAGGTCGTTTATAAATATTTTGAAGAGCATAGGTCCAAGCACCGAACCCTGCGGCACTCCACTCGTGACGCTTTTCCAATCCGAGAATTGTCCATTTACCCCCACTCTCGTTTCCTATCCGCCAACCAGTTTTTAGTCCACGTGAGTATTTCACCCTCAATTCCATGGCTCACATTTTTTCGAAGTAGTTGTTCATGCGGGACCTTGTTGAACGCCTTCTGAAAATCCAGATATACAATGTTGACCTGGTCACCCTTGTCTATCTGCCTGTTAACTCCCTCAAAGAAGTGCAGCAAGTTCATCAAGCAAGGTCTTCCTTTGCTGAAGCCGTACTGGCTGGTCCTCATCAGACTGTGTCCGTCAAGATGGTCAATGACGCGGTCCTTTATCAGCACCTCTTCCATCTTTCCCGGTACTGAAGTCAGACTCACCAGTCTGTAGTTTCCCGGATCTCCCCTCGAACCTTTCTTGAAGATCGGCGTAATATTCGCCACTTTCCAGTCTTTCATAATCCTTCCTGATTTGATCGACAGATTGGTTATTAGTTGAAGCAGTTCAGGTACAACCCCTTTCAGTTCCTTGATTACCCTCAGATGGATGTCATCCGGTCCAGGGAATTTATCGTTTTTAAGCCTATCAATCTGCCTGCATACCTCTTCTAGACTGACAGTCAACCCAGTGAGTTTACCATCTTCGTTTCCTGTGTATAGCCTTTCGGCTTCCGGTATGTTGTGTATATCATCTTTGGTAAATATAGACACAAAGAATGTGTTCAGTTTGTCGGTGATGGCTTTGTCCTCCTTTAGCACTCCCTTTATTCCGTGGTCATCCAACAGCCCCATCGCTTCCTTCGCGGGTCGTTTCCCCTTAATATATCAAAAGAACGGCTTGAAGTTTTTTGCCTCCTTGGCTATTTTCTTCTCTTAGACTCTTTTGGCCCCTCTTACCGCCTTATGGCACTTGCTTTGATGTTTGTGCTTTTTCCAGTTTTCAATCCGTTTTTGACCTTTTCCATTCCTTAAACGAAATCTTCTTGTCTCTGATCGCTTCTTTCACTGCTACAGTTAGCCACGCCGGTTCCTTGTTCTTTTTCCTCTTGGATCCCTTGTTGATACGCGGTATAAATAGATTTTGCACCTCGGTGACTGTGTCCTTAAAAAGGGACCATGCTTGCTCTAGCGTTTTTACAGTGCTTATCCTCTTCTTAATCTTCTTCCCACCATGAGTCTCATCCCTTCGTAATTCCCTTTTTGGAAGTTCAGTGCCGTGGACGTTGTTCTAATGGACTCTTGCTGTTATCATAGATCTGACTCCTTCTGGCCATCTTCTCTCCCTGCTAGGTTGATATGAGGGGGTGCTGAAAAGTTCGCAGCCCAACAAAGAATGGAATGATGAGGAGCCATGAAACCTAGGGGTGAATATATGGAATAACTTGTAATTTATTTATTAAAAATTTTTCTATACGGCTTAAGAACTAAACGGTTCACATGAATTAAAACAAACATAATAATTATGATAAACTAAAATCTTAAAATCATCAGGGGAGAACATTTGGCACATCATGGCTGAAGTTTCTGTAACCCTTCTAAAAAATACTCTGATGTCTGGTCACTGAAATACTGTTCCACTGCTGTAATCACTTCTGAATCACTTTTTAAAGTTTGGACACAGAAAATAGTCAGATAGAGCAAGATCTGGTGAGTAGAGTGGATGGTCTATGCACTGAAACCCCAAATGCATCAAAACATCCATCGTTTTGCCAGCCTTGTGAGCAGGTGCATTGTCTTGCAAAAAACCTCCTTTCTGCAGCTTCCTTTAATTGGCACAGCAAGTTACAATAGCACTCTGCATTAACTGTTTGGCCCCTTGGAAGATAGTTAGTCATTACAACACTTTTCTGATCCCAAACACTGCGGCCATTACCACTTCTGCTGATTTTTAGATCTTGAATTTCCTTGGTTTTGGAGAACCTGAGTGCCGCCATTGCATGGACTGTTGTTTTGTCTCAGGATCATAGTGGCGTAACCATGTTTCATCAACAACCAGTCATTCCAAAAAGTTAGCACCACCTTGTAAGCATTCAAACATTTGGACATCCACTTGGCTAACAGCTTCTTTAGACCCAGTTGCTCGTGAATTATACACCCAGTATATTCCCTGGATATCTGTAGCGTCTTGGCAATTGTTTTAACCAATATTCGCCAATCTGCCAAAATCAGGTCATGGACGCAGTCATCAATTTCAGGAGTTGACACTGTTTGAGGCCTCCCAGACCATGCTGCATCTTCGGTCTCAAACTCTCCACACTGAACGTTTGCACACTGTGGAATATGATGGACATTTGTCACTCAATGTTTGAATCATACATTCATTGATTTCCTTTGGAGTTTTCTTTTGTATGAATAGGAACTTCATAACGGCTCAGAGTTCCACACTTGAAAATTCCACACTTTTTGTTGATATGGTTCAATCAATTATCTGTAACAATTGACACTTTGCACAATAAAATAACACTCTTTCAGCTTCAGTGGCAAAATAAGGCACAGAATTTAGGAAGTTGGTTGGGCTGAGAACTTTTCAACACCCCCTCGTACATTGCTGGAGAGCTTGGATCTTCTTTGACCTGCTGCTGTATTCCATCCTACCTGAGTTTTTTGAACTGAGAGTGTGGCTTTTTCTAAGCCTTGGTGATTGTCTTTTTTCATCTGTCTGCCTGCCAAGAGACTGCTGGCCCTATCCTTAGTGACATCATAAGGTGTGAGGAAGTAACTGACAGAGATACAAGAAGCAGTGGCGTAGCCAGGGAGATTGGTGCCCAGGATGATGGTACCCAGCAATGCCACACCATGTGTCCCCCCCCCCAACTCTTCCCCACCGCTCGGGTGCCCCCTGCCCCCTGTGTACCTCTTGAAATGTTCACCAGTATGAGACATATCTTCCACCTGCTGCTCACGTTGGTCTCAGCTCCCTTCTGATGTCACTTCCTGGTCACGGGATCAGAATGCGATGTCAGAAGGGAGCCGATGTCAGTGTGAATAGCAGGTGGCAAATGCTGCTTGTGCCGGTGAACATTTCAAGAGGTGCGCGGGGAGGGGACTGAGAGGAGAGGCACCAGCGTCCTCTGTGAAGATAGTGCACAGGGCAGTCTGCTCCCTCCTCCCCCTCACTACACCACTGACAAGAAGTGCTGACCTACTGCTGTATTCCATCATACCCGAGTTTATTAAACTGAAAGTGTGGCTCTTTCTGAGCCCTGGAGATTGTTTTTTTTTTTCATCTGTCTACCTGTCCTGAGACACTGTCGGCTTAACCCTTGGTGACTTCATCAGGAGTGCAGGAATCAAAAGCAGGAGGCTGACACCAGAGGCATCATATGCTAGAGGAGACATGTTAACAGAGCGCGACTAAGGAGCTTCTTAGTTCCTTAAGGCACTCCTTTGGGTGATTTTTGGGCAATTTTTGACCTAGGATAGTCTGCTGGTATTTATGGTGAGCAGTGTTTTATAGTATCATCACATGTAGAATATCTGTTATTACCGGACAAGGAAGATATGGATATTTTGCTTCTTGGAAGACTTGATTTCACAATCAAGGTCGTATAATTTTGACACTGATAGAACCACAGATGTTATGTGAAGCATTTTATATCCCACCAAATCCATATGTATAGGTTCAAAGCAGATCACAGCAACAAAAACTGACTAAAGAATTAGGATCTACAAATTGAAATGTTCTAAAGCAAAAACAAAGTAAACATCAAAATCTCCAAATTAAACTTTCTGCAACAAAACGAATGATGTTGATGATCGCAATAATTATCAATTTCATTTAAATGAGTATTGGGCCTTTTGTGAGGTCGAGTGAAATAGATACTTTTATGAGAAGATCAAGAATGCCATTAGTCGACCAAAGGAACTTTTTGAGATGGTCCAGTTTTTTATTGAAGGCCTTGGTGGATCTAGGGAAAAATTACCGGATGCTATAGACTATTTGAATTTCCTGGTTGAAAAGATGGAATGGCTGCATAGTAAGACACAGGGAATACAGGATGTTTAAGAGATAACTAGTTTGACCATGACTGTTAAATGGGATAGTTTGAGAAGTTACTGAGGATATGATTGCAGGAGTTGTATGGTCTTTAAGACCTATCAAAGCTGTAGATGATCCGTGTTCATTCTCTATTGTACAGAAATTAAGGAATAGAATCTTGCCGTCTATAACAATGATTGTAAATAAGTTGCTGCAATCTGGTTATGTACCAAGATAAAACCTCCACTATTAAACCAAAATTTAAAAAAAACACATTTGGATGATGCCGAATTGTCAAATTTTAGGCCTATCTCTGTGCTGCCTTTTTTTTGGAAAGATCATAGAAAAGGCCGTTGAGATACTATTAGTGACCACAGTGGATCAATTAAAAAGATGGATGGATGGAAATAAAATGATTTGTTTTGTCTCGCTGAACGTATCCTCTGCCTTTGACACAGTGAATACTTATATTTTATTACAATTTTTGAAAGAAAAAGGTGTTGGGGCACTGTGCTCCAATGGCTCATTATTTTCAGGACTGGTAAATTGTCTGACCATACCAATGAGTACCTCAGGGTTCTGCTCTTTCTGCGCTGTTATTTAATCTGTATATTGTCATTAGGTGAGAGTTTTCGGAACATAGGAGTGGAATATTGTCTTTATGCAGATGACATCCAATTTTTCTTTCCGATGCAAGACTGAAGAAATGAGTTGAATGAAAGATTAACTGAATGTATGAAGGTGGTGAATAAGTGAATGGTGAAACATAGATTGGTCTTAAATATTGCAAAATCGGAGATTATGTTGCTTGGAAGAAAGGATGACCTACAATGGCCTACAGAAGTTGGGGTATGTAACCAGACATTTCTGATACAGAGAAAACTGAAAATACTAGGGGTCTGGTTAGACAGTACCCTTAGTTTGAAGGATCAGATACTTTCTGTAGTAAAATCTGCTTTTTTTCAGTTGCAACTGCTGATAAGATTAAAGCCGATGATGTCGATATTTGATTTTCGTATTGTGATGCAGGCAATAGTCATTTCTAAACTAGACTATTTCAATGTCCTTTATCTTGGGATTACGATCATACAATGTAAAGCCCTGCAGATGATTCAAAATGCTGCTGCACGGTTGATTTGTTGTCTGAGAAAATTCGACCATATAACGCCGTGGTTGAAGAAACTTCATTGGCTACCTGTACGATCATGTATTATTTTTAAGACAATAGTGTTGGTGTTTAAGGTCATTTACCAAGGGATCCCATGTTATTTGTCACAGGTTATGGCACTTTATAGGCCACGCAGAGCACTGCAATCTGAGGGGGGCAGTATGATTGTCACTGACAGACTTCTCAGCAGTGCACTATAAGAATACTAGGTCTTCCGCTATTTCTTTCATGGGAATAACACTGTGGAATAAGTTAACTGGCCCGCTAAGAGCTCTTGTAGATTTTCAGAAGTTTAAGAAGCATTTCAATAAATCTCTATCCTGGGTTATGAATGTTCTTGTATTGATATGTTGTTGAGAGCCGTAAATAATGGCTGATATGAAGGAATTGATGTATTTATTGTTTGTATAACATGTGTTTCAAGTTTCAAGTTTATTAATAATTTGATAAATCGCCTATTAGAATCACTAAGCGATATACAAAATCAAAATAGAACATAATAAAAAGAAACAAACATTTTAACAATGTACTTTCATCAAAAACAAACATGAATTGGGAGGGAAAGGATAAAAGTTACAATTTTCAATTTAGGGTAGAAGAAATGGAAAGAACACAAGGGCAAGGGGAAGTTAAACCACAGCATAATTTGGAATCTCACTAAACATTTAAATATTAAAGGCGTCTTTAAATAAATAAGATTTTAAAAGTTTTTTGAATGTTATAACGTCTTTTTCGATTCTAATGTATTGTGCAGGGCGTTCCACCATTGAGTTCCCATCACAGAGAATATGTCTGCTCTTCTTGTACCAATAATTTTCAGAGAGGGAACTGTGAGGAGGTTTTGACCAGAAGAGCGTTGAGAATTGTGGGGTATTAATAGTCTGGATATAAATTGAGGTTCGTCGAAGGCTAAAGTTTTAAAGATGAGCAGTATTATTTTAAAAGTGATTCTATGACCAATTGGAAGCCAGTGAGCATCTATTAACAATGGTGATACATGATCGTATTTCCTAGCATTATATATTAATTTAATGGCAGTGTTTTGCATCAGCTGAAGTCTCCTTTTTTCTTTCTGTGTAATGTTAAGGAGAAGTGCGTTACAGTAGTCGAGTTTTGCTATGATTAACGAATGAATTAATACTTTGATAGAATTTGGGCTGAGAAATTTGGCGATCGAACGGATCATACGTAGTTTGTAAAAGCAATTTTTAACAGTGAGAGAAATATGATCGTGGTAGAGCAATTTGTCGTCGATTACTACTCCAAGGATTTTAACTGTGGAGACTAGATTTAGTGGAATATTATTGAGGGTGAATGAATTTATCAGAGTTATGTCTTTTCTCCAGGTGAATAACATTGATTTAGTCTTATTTATGTTGAGAGCCAACTTGTTTGTATTAAGCCAGTTTTGTATTATTTCCAGTTGTATTTTTTTTTTTTTAATACGACTTTTTTTTTTTGTAAAACTGCCTAGTTATAGGTGGTTAAGAAATCTTTCAAATAAATAACTATTTAAATAAATAAATATTGATTATAATAACTATTTTTTTTTCACGGGTGCATTCTAGCAGTTAAATAGAATCCTCTCTTTGTAGCCATTCAATCAAATTATGCTTACCTCCACATTGTGACACATTGTGTGCTCCTGCCAAACCTTGTTCATCATTACTTGGACAAGGTTCACATGAAAGCTGACCTTTCGTATCTTGGTATGTTCCTGGTGAGCAAGAAATGCACCGATTGTCTTCTCCACTGTAATAGGTGCCTGTGCTGCAGGTCACTGAAAAAAAGGGCAATTTTGTCTATATTACAACTAATTTTGCCAATGAAATTTGCTTTATTAACACAATTATAGCTTCTGTTTACACTGTCCTTCCTTATTGATTCTTCTGTGATTAAGTTTAGAAACCATGACCAACCCTTATTACTACCCCTCATTTGTTTTGTGTAGCCTTTTTTAAATTAAAATTGTCATTATTATGATTACTATAAATTATAGCAACAAGCCCTATTTCAGTTCTACAGGATTGTGAAGGGTTTGTTTTGGTAGATGCAGAGAATAATTTCCATTGGCACTTTCATGAGTCAGTGTTTTACCTATCAAAATGCATTTCTAGGAACTATCTACCCCATATAATAATAATAATAATAATAATAATAATAACTTTATTTTTCTATACCGCCACAATCTTGCGACTTCTAGGCGGTTTACAATCAAGAGTGCTGGATATTCAGTGAAATACAATAAGTAGATATTCAGAGGAAATACAGAGATCAGAGACCTCAGGATGCAATAGTATAGAAATACAATTTGCTGAGCGAAAATGTAATATGTACATTTTAGTAGGTAATGTCCGACAGGACCTGATGGGGATAAATAGCAACGTAAAGTTATGATAAAATGAAGATAACAGATTATATTTATAACAGTGCTGTAAGTTCAGGTGGAATAGGGAGGGGGGAGGGAGAGGGAGAGCGGGTCAATTGTTTAGGTATTTCTGGAACAGGTATGTTTTTAGGCATTTCCTGAATTCCCCGTATGTAGTGGGCGAAAGCAGTTGGTCTAGATCTTTGCCCCATAGGACTGCTTGGTGAGAGAGAAGGTGTTCGTGGTGTTTTTTTCATTTTGCAGCCTCTAACTGGAGGGGAAATGAGTTTTGGGTGTGTGCTTCTCTTGAGTTTGTTATTAGAAAATGCGAAAAGGTCCGTTATGTACTTGGGGGTCAGGCCGTATAGTACTTTGAAGCAGAGGCAGGCAAATTTAAACCTTACTCGGGCTTCCGTTGGTAGCCAGTGCAGCTGCCGATAGTAGGGTGTCACGTGGTCGAATTTCTTCAGCCCGAAGATAAGTCTGACCGCAGCATTTTGCATTATTTGGAGACGTCTCATATTCTTTTGTGAGATTGCTAGATAGGCGATGTTGCAGTAGTCAAGCTGACTCAGTATGAGGGATTGCACTAGGATTCTGAATGTTGACGTATCGAAGTATGATTTAATGGTTCTGAGTTTCCAAGAGTAAGGAAACCTTTTCTGAATAGGGAATCCACTTGTTCCTTCATTGTTAGGCATTGGTCTAGAATAACACCTAGTATTTTCATGGTGGGCTTATTGATGCATAGTGGGGTTTTATTGTCAAGCGGGTGAGGGGAGGCAACGAAGAATTTTGTTTTTTCTGGGTTGAGCTTGAGCTTGAAATGTCATCCATTGTTCCATCTCATTTATGGCATCGGATGCCTTGGGAATGGTTTCCGAGATGGAGTTGGCGAATGGGATGATGATCGTAAAGTCATCTGCGTAGCTGAATAGTTTTATTCCTAGTTGGGTTAGTTTCACACCTAATGAGGACATGTAAATATTGAAAAGCAGTGGGGAAAGCGGTGACCCTTGTGGCACTCTGGATGAGTTGTTCCAGGTGTCGGAGTGTTCGATGTTAAAGCGTACCTGATAAGAACGGGATGTGAGGAAGCCACAAAACCAGTTTAGTACCTCAGCTCTGATACCAATGGCGTCTAAGCATTGCATCATTTTCTCATGGTCTACCAAGTCGAATGCAGAGCTCATGTCGAATTGCATGATCAGGGTGTTGAGGCCCTTACTAAATAATAGGCGCAGATAGTCTAGGATGGCAGCGATTACTGTCTCCGTACTGAATAGGATTCTAAAGCCGGATTGAGTTTCATACAGGAGAGAGAATTGATTAAGGTAGTCCATTAGTTGGGTGTGTACTAGTCCTTCCATGATTTTTACAATGAATGGGATAGATGCTATTGGTCTGTAGTTTGTTATTAGCGCTGAGGATTCTTTTCTATTTTTTGGGATGGGGGTTATTATTATGTGGCCGTTGTTAGTGAGGAAAGTCCCATTTTTTAGGTTGTGGGTTAGGTAGTGTAATAGTGATATTTTGAATTCTGGTGGTGCCGCTTTCATAATCTCCAGAGGGCATGTATCTAGGATGCAGTGAGATTTAGAGTATTTGTTGTAGAGTTTGGTGTAGGTATTCCATTCTGGATCTAGAAAGGAACTCCAGATCATGTCTGTAGGTATTTCATTGTCATGTGAGTTAGCTATTTGGTAGTTGCTGGGGATAATTGTTACATCGTTATTGCTTATACAGTTATTTTTTAAGTTTTTAATTTTGGAATCAAAATATAGAGCTAGGTCCTTCGCGGTGGATAACTTCGTGTTGTGCTCAGGTGTGGTGTAGCGGGTGGTGTCAAATAGGTTTGTGACTATGTTGAATAACTCTTTTGTATTGATTCCTTGTGAACCTTTGCATGATAAGTTAATTTTGGTGGAGTAGAACGCTTTGCGTTTGTCTTTTATCAGTTGTTTGTAGGTTTTTATGTAGGCTCTCCATTTGTTGCGGTCTGTCAGTTCTCCTGTTTTATTCCAAATCCTTTCTAGTCGCCTAGCTGTTTGTTTCGTTTTTAATAGTTCGGTGTCAAACCATTTGTTGTATTTGTTTGCGTTGCTTTTGCTTTTATGTATGGGGGTGATTTTATCTAGGATGGAAGTACTGGTTGTATTCCAATGGTCCCAGAAGTCTATTCCTTCCTCTATTACTGTATGCGGTTTGTATTCTGACCAGTATTCTTCTGGATTAATATAACCTCTTGTTTGATGTTCTTTTTTTATCATCAGACGTGTTTTAGATTTTCGGAGTGACCAGATCAGCTTAAAATAATAGGTGAAGTGGTCGGACCAGATGTCGTGATGCCAGGTGCCTTCAGTCAGAGAGATGATTGGGTCAAGGTTTTCCTTTGTGTACATGGCAACTAGGTCTAAATGATGGCCTTTTTTGTGAGTTTGTGTGGGTATGGGGATGTTGTAGTTGAGTAGAGTTAGGAAGGTAAAACTACAGGTAAAACTACATACTGAGAGATTTTTAGTAAGCTGTGATAAGCACTAACACATACTTACCACAGCAAAAAATGCCTTACTATGGGGCATGCTCTGGTGTCTTGTGGTAATCTTAGGATCAGTGCATGCTACCCAAGTGCTAAAAAATAAAATTTAATTTTTAGCGCTGGGACAAGTCTGGGGGTGAAGAGTGGGCGTGTTCTGTGTTAATTGGTTAGAGCAGCTACTTTGCTGCATGCTAACTGATTAGTACATGGTTAGCATGAGGGGGAGGGAGGAGAAGGGAAGTAGACATGCACAGTATTAGAGCAGCCGCACGGCATGGGTTCAATTTGTTTACAGGCTGCGGCAGTGGTGGGAGAAAGGGCAGCGAAGGAGTCGAAGGAAGTGAAGCTTACATCACCTCACTACGCAGTCGGGGGCCCCCTGCCCTGTTTGCTGTCCCCAAATGCCGGCCATGGAAGGGGAAGGGGAAGAGATACCTGGACAGCCTGTTTGCCTTCCCCTAAAGCCGGTGGGCCCCCCCACTGATGTTTTTGGACAGGCAGTTGGGGGCCCAGGAGGAAGAAAATAATTTGTGCGCTGTCGACGGGTGTGTGAGACAGCGAGAGAGGGGAGAGGAGAGGGAAGGGGAAGGGGAGAAATACTGTTGTACCCAATTGGGGAGAGAGAGGGAAGGATGGAGAAAGAAGACCAGGGAAGAGAGAGGAAGGGAAGAGAGATGCCAAGACCATAGGAGGGAAAGGAAGGAAAGGAGATACCAGACCATGGAGGGGGAGGGAAAGATGCCAGACCAGGGGAAAGGAAGAAGGAAGCGAGAGAAAGGAAGGAGAGGAGAAGCCAGATAATGGAGGGAGAGATGGAAGAGAAGGAGAGCAGAGAGATTCTAGGGCATGGGGGGAGGGAAGGGAAACTAAGGAGACAGATGTCAGACCAGAGGTAAAGGAAGGAGAGGAGATCCCAGAACATGGAGGGGGAGGGAAAGATAGAAGAGAAAGAGAGCAGAGAGATGCTAGGCATGGAGAGGGAAGGAAAGGAGATAGAGATGCCAGACCAGAAAAATGGAGAGGGGGTGGACTTGTGTGCCTAGGGGCCCTCGAAGAATTAATCCTGCCCTGAATTTGTATTGTAATATTTAGCAAGTATTTGCTGTTGTGTGTGAGCATGAATGAACTCCTTGAAATATAACTTTAATTTTTTATTTAAATTAACACAGTAAAGACATCTATCCTGACCTAAAATGACTGATTAAAAAAGCTAAAACAAAGTAATATTACATGATTTACTATTTAGCACAAACATACCTTGGCCTTATTCGCCTTTTTTTTTTTTTTAAATAATTGTGCTGCAACTTACCACATTTTCCTTCCTGCAACACTTGCCCTGTACTGCATGACTCCTGACCATTAGAGGCCTTAGCTGGCTTCTGAGCAACTTCATACTCTGTTCCAGAAAACTGTATGTAAAACTGTTGCTTGTTAATAGATTTCCTTAACGTTTTGATTGCAGTCTGTAGCTTCTGTTCCATTCTTTTTCGCACACAGTCCATGTTACAGGTGTCTATATAGGAAAAGACAACAAAACTAGCTAGCTTGGGATTAAATTTGGAAAAATAACTGTTCTGTATAGCAAAGTTACTCACCTGTAGTAGGTGTTTTCCAAGGACAGCAGGCATATATTCTCACATCTGGGTTATGTCATACATGGAATCTGGTATGGACAGCCAAGTATATTTCACTTTAAATCTTTAGGACTGCCTGGCTGGTGAGACACATGCCTATGCTTTTTAGCTTTCTTTCAAGCCTCACCCACTGCTAGTAGTATCGACGAAGATGACGTAGAATCCGTTAGATGGAAAGTTGATAGAGCCAATGCAGGTATCAATACTGGCTGACATAAAGCATTAGAGACATATCCAATGTTTTCAAGTTTGTGCCAAGAAATTTCTCAAACTGAAGTTTACGGCCCTTCAGTAAGCGATTTTGCATGTGCAAACAAAGGGTGCAAGAGACGTCTCGGAATCAATGCCAAAGCACTAAACACAACAATTATGTGGGTCAGTGGCTGAGATGATCCTACTGCACCGAGTGCACTGTTTAAAACTGAAGGGCATCCTGGACATGGATGAAAAAAACCACCAAGGCAAAGTCAAAAGGCTCCAAAGTCACGGGAGTTCGAGTGGAGTACTACCCGAAAAGGAGTTGATGCTCCCAGAGGGGCCCGAAGCTCCAACATTGGAAAAGGCAAAAAAAAAAATCCCACAAGCCCAGATGGGTCAAAATAAAGAAAATTTGAACAAACAAAACGATGGGAAGGCACAAAATTGAAGAAAATTATCAAACACACTGAGGAGAATTCACTAACATAGCTTCTCCATTCCACAGAAAATGAAGAAATACAGGTCCCGCGAGCCAATGTCATGTAGGAAGGCACCAACACGCATGTGGTATAGACGGAACTAAAAATTTAAATTGCTAGTACACTTTGACTGACTACCCATGGATGACGTCACCCAGATGTGAGAATATCATGCCTGCTTAACCCTGGAGAATATATACTTTAAAAAAGTAAGCATAATTGTAAATGAATCTTCATGGTCATGAATATTGCCCTTTAAATCTTTCTCAAACAATAGCTATTGAGTTGCAGCATCCACTATTCAAATCTGAGATAAACATTGCGATATAAGAGAAATGAGACTTGCCTTATCTTTGGGTGTTTTAAATTTTTTATAAGCTGCTATTATGGTCTTACAATGCCACAAATATTTTATCAGAAGCCTGTCAATTTTAGGGAGTCACTTAGGACAATAGTTTGGGGGAGGGGAAGACAAAAAGGTAGATCTTGATAGCCACATACACTTAAAGAAACAACAAGAGGAATTTCTATCAGGGAGGGTAGATAGTTTTCAAATATTTCATTTATGCAGATTATTCATAAAATCCCTGCCAATTTGGTTTTTGTAAAGTACAAAGTATTGAACCATTATTGGTTTTGGTAATTAATACACTAAGAGGGGCATAATTTAAAAAAAAAACAAACGTCTAAGTCCCCTTTTGGCCTAAGGCCTTAAACGTTGAAAGTAGAAGCAGGGAAAATGTCCATAATCAAAAAAAAACGTCCAAATGGAGGTTTTTTTTGATAATGGCCTGCCTCTACATTCAGCTGTTTAAACTCCCAGACCACCACTACGTCTACACTTATACCCCATAATGAACCAAAAAAAGCCTAAGCCCCAAACGTCCAACACAAGGGCTTTTAGGCGTAGGAGGAGCCAGTCTTTTGCCTAAAAGCTGGATTCTGTAACCGGTGTCTGTCAAAAACAACACCGGTTACAGAAGCCACACCAACTCCACCCCCACGACATCGGGGCAGGAGGGAACCCAAGCACTCCTGCCCCACGGCACCCGCCGATTACGATCAGGCCAGGAGAGAGCCCAAGCCCTCCTGGCATCTCACCCCACACACCCCTACATGATCGGGCAGTTGGAAGCCCAACCCCTCCTGCCCAGGCAGATCCCCTAGCCCCCACCCCCCACTACAATATGGGCAGGAGGGATCCCAGGCTCTCCTGCTCTCGACATAACCCCCCCAACGACCGCCCCCCCGAACCCCCGATCGGCCCCCCCCCTCACCGACCTGCGACCCCCCACCGACCCCACGACCCCCCCACCCCCAATCCCACCCCCCATACCTGTAAAATGTTGGCCGGACGGACGGGTACCAAACTCGCCCGTCTGGCAGGCCAGCCGGCTACAGAATGGGGCCAGATTGGCCAAGGCATCTGAAACCCCGTCCACAGGTGGGGCCTAAGGCACCTGGGCCAACTAGAATAAGCCCGGGAGTCTTATGCCCCTCCTGTGGGCGGGGCCTTAGGCACATGGGCCCAACCCGGGCCAGAAACCCAGAGCCCTGCCCTGCCCTGTGCTTAGGTTCTATCTACTGGAGTCTCCATCAAAGCTCACTCCAGTCCATCTTAACCATCCCAGCCATTGAAACACATTGAAAGGATTTTCAGCCCATCCTCAACTGAATGTCCATATATGGGACACAGGCCGTGCAAGCTTGCCCAGTATTGGCCTTAATTCTTTCAATGTATACCCATTATTTTCTGATTAGAGATCCTCTGTGTTCATCCCACACTGTTTTGAACTCTGCATACCACAGCCTGCATGGCCTATCTGGTGCTAGGAGGACCACTCTCCCTGAGTGGTTTGCTATTCTGTGAATTATCCACTTTATCATGGGCCATGGATGAAACACATACAAGAGCTTGCTCTTTGGCCACAGCTGGATTAGGGCATCCAGGTCTTTGCTTCCAGCTCAGATCTTCAACTAAATAATCGATCTGCCTTCTTGTTCCTTGCCATAGTCATCAGATGGAAAGTTGGCCAACCCCATTGACGAACAATGGACTGAAATGCTGCTTCATTCTCCCAGATCTAAGGTCTGTCTGCTGAGGAAATCTGCCTGGACATTTTCCACTCCCACTACATGTGCCATAGAGTTCACCTGTAGATGCAGCTCTGCCCACTGGAACAGTAAGTGGGCTTCTAGGCTCAGCTGTGCCATATTGATGCCTCCTTGGTGATTGACATATGCTACTGCTGTAGCATTGTCTGATAAGACTTGGACCGCATGTTCTTCAAGACTCTTCTCCAGCCTGATCGACCACTTTCTCTGGGAGGCTGACCACTGTCTCTGGACTGGGCATCCATTGCAATGGCCTCCTCAGGCAAACAAGCTGGCATCTGTTGTGAGAATCCCCCAAAAAATTATTCTGAGGGGCATGCCCTGTAATAATGACTGTGGACAGAGCAACCACTCATACTGTGGTGGGATTCCAGAGTTCATTTGTAGGAACCACCAAGACAGTAGTGCATTTAAAAGAGGACGCATGAGAGCCTTTGTCCAAGGGACCACATCTTTAGTGGCTGCCATAGAGCCTAGTACTTGGAGGTAGTGCCATGCAGACTGAGCTGGCTTGGCCATCATGTCCATTATCTGAGTACAAAGCTTATGTTTGCATGCCTCTGGAAAATCGACCTGGCCTTCTGCCGTATTGAATAATACTCCAGGTATTCCAGGGACTGGGACGGAACCACCACTTCTTCCATCTTCCGATAACGACGGAGCTCTGATCATCCAGTCATCCAGATAAGGATGCAATTGCAATCCTGCCCTGTGGAGATGTGCTGTTACCACTACTATCACTTTGGTGAATGTGCGGGATGCTGTTGCCAACCCAAAGAGGATCACCAAGAACTGATGTCTCTCTCCAGCATAAGGAATCTCAGGAATCTCCTGTGTTCCAGAAATAAGGGAATGTGCAGGTAGGCTTCCATCAAGTCTAGGGAAGCTAGAAATTCCCCTGGTGCTACCGCTGTGAAGACTAAAAGCACGGTTTCCATGTGAAAGCATGGAATCTTCAGGGCCTCATTGATATGTGTGACATCCAGAATGGGTCCTCAACCTTCTGAGCCTTTCTTGGGCAATATGAAGTATCTGCCCAAGTCCGATTCTTCTGGTGGCACTGGTTCTATGGCCTGAATTTCTACCAGTCTCTGTACTTTTGCTAAGACTCTGCATGACTTTTCTGGGCCCCCTCCTCCCACCCCCAGGGAGTCTATAAACCAGTCTGTTAAGGGATAGGTGAACTCTAGCTTGAATCCTCCCTGAATAATCTCCAGCACCTAGCAGTTTGAAGAGATCTGCACCCAGATGACGGCACATGCTGACAGTCTTCTTCCTATCCTCTGGGGGAAGATTTTGGCCCTGGCATCATTGTGCTTTCTTGGAAGTTATTGTGGGATGAGAACCGAAGGCTTGGCTTCACCTAGGTCCTGTAAATCTCTGCCTTGATCCCCGATAGAATCTCTGAGATGAGGCTGCTCCTGAATACTGTTGAAAGCACCTGGAATTATGAAAATTAGACCGTCCAGAACCTCTAGAGGTTCACTGTCTGCTGTCAGGCAGAGATTTTGGCTGGTGATCTGCCACACTGGCCATCAGATCATCCAAACCTTTTCCGAACAGCATCTGTCCTTTGAAAGGGAGTCTGCTGAAAGTATCTTTGGAGGTAGAATCTTCCATCCATTGCCTCATACAGAGCATTGTATGGGCTGAAATTGAATAAGCCAAGACTTTGCTCATGACTATAACAATGTCATAGAGAGTATCAGCAACATAATCCACTCCTGCTAGCATCAACTGGGGTAAAGGCTCACCCTCTATCAGGGTGAGCCCACACATCTTGGTATGACAAGCTTTTACCACAAAAGAGACTGCTGCAGCTGCTTTGAAACCTAAGGCCAAAGCTTTGAACTACCTTTTTAGGACCATATCCACTCTGCAATCCTTTATATTATTTAATACTATATCTCCTTCACTCGGCAGGGACATACGCTTGGTTACCTGAACTACCAAGGAGTCCACTTTAGGCTGAGATAACACCTGTTGCCACTCCTGTGCCACAGGATACAGCCTTGTTTTGGCTACATTTAAAGAGCCCTCAGGAACATCACAGTGCAACGTGACTAAAACACTCATATCAGGAAGCTAGGGAAAGATATGGGCTGCATTGTCACTCCACTCAGGATACAACACTGAGTAGAAGGGGCCTGCTGTGAGTCTAAGTCCCACAGGGAGTCCATAATGAACATTAATAATAATAATAATAACAACTTTATTCTTATATACCGCCAACAATCTTGCGACTTCTAGGCAGTTTACAATGAGGAGAAATTGTACAGACAGCGAATTACAGAGTATAACAGTGAACATCTGATATTGACAACATTAATAATAACAACAGTTTATATACTGCCGGACCGGGAAGTTCCGTGCTATTTACAATGAGTTAGAAAAGTTTCATAAATTGATTGGATCATTCATAGTTTAGAGATTAGAGGTTAACAGTTTTCAAGATCAGATCTGGGTGGGATTACGAAGGGGGCTATTGTCCTGAATCGTTGCCTAGGTATTTCGAGAACAGGTATGTTTTTAGGTGTTTCCTAAATTCACTATAGTTGTTTGAGTGTGTGATTAGTTTCCCTAGGTCTTTGCCCCATAAGGCTGCTTGATACGATAGAAGTTGTTGATGATGTCTCTTATATTTGCATCCTCTAGCCGGTGGGGAAACGAATTTCAGGTGTGTTCTTCTCTCATGTCTGTTAGTTGGGAATGAGAAGAGGTCTATTATATATTTAGGGGCTAGACCTGATAATACCTTGAAGCAGAGACATCCTAGCTTGAACTTCGTGCGAGCCTCCATAAGCAGCCAGTGCAGGAGTCGGTAGGAAGGGGTTATGTGATCGGACTTCTTCAGCCCGAAGATCAACCTGACTGCTGCATTTTGTATCAGTTGTAGTCTCTGCATTTGCTTCCGGGAGATTGTCAGATGGGTAATGTTGCAATAATCAAGGTGGCTTAGTATTAGGGATTGTACCAGAATTCTGAATGCTGAGGTGTCGAAGTATGCTCTAATGGACCTAAGTTTCCAGAGAGTAAAAAATCCTTTTTTGACTATGGAGTCTACATGGTCTTTCATAGTTAGACCTTGGTCCAGTATTACCCCCAGAACCTTCATTGTTGGTTGAATAGGGTAGTTGAGTTTGTTAATGCGTAGTGATTTTGTCGTGATATGTGGGAGTGGCGAGGCTATAAAGAATTTAGTTTTATCTGAATTGAGCTTGAGTTTGAATTCTGTGGTCCATTGTTCCATCAGGTTTAGCGCTTCTGTTGCTGTGGGGGTGATTTCGGAGGGAGACGTATTAAACGGGATAATGATTGTAAAGTCATCCGCGTAGCTGAATACTTTTATACCCCGCTGGGCCAGCTGCATGCCTAGTGATGATATATAGACGTTGAAGAGTAGAGGGGATAATGGGGACCCTTGTGGAACGCCACATGGGTTTCTCCATGTTTTAGAGAGGTTGCAATTGAAGCGTATGTGATAGGTGCGGGCCGTAAGGAAGCCTCGGAACCAGTCAAGTACCTCACCTCCAATGCCGATTGCGTCTAAACATTGTAGTAATTTTTTGTGATCCACCAGGTCGAAGGCCGAGCTCATGTCAAATTGCATGATTAAGGCATTATGGCCCTTGGTGAATAAGTTGCGTAGGTATTCTAGGATCGCTGCTATCACCGTCTCAGTGCTAAACAGAGGTCTGAAGCCAGACTGGGTTTCATGTAGTAGAGAAAACTGATCAAGGTAGTCCATCAATTGGGTATGTACTAAACCTTCCATTATTTTTACGAAGAATGGAATGGACGCTACCGGTCTATAGTTGGTTACTGATGTTAGGGAATGTTTGCGATTTTTTGGAATTGGGGTGATTATAATGTGACCGTTATTCGTTAGGAATTTCCCGTTTTTGAACTTATTGGTCATACAACTCCATAGTGTTAGTTTAAAG
Source organism: Geotrypetes seraphini (assembly GCF_902459505.1). Classification (NCBI taxonomy): domain Eukaryota; kingdom Metazoa; phylum Chordata; class Amphibia; order Gymnophiona; family Dermophiidae; genus Geotrypetes; species Geotrypetes seraphini. The sequence goes on along the minus strand of NC_047090.1, from coordinate 63,639,851 downwards.
TCTAAAGGGGCTGCTTTCATAATGTTGGGGGGACAGGGATCTAGAATGCAGTGTGAGGAGTGTGTGGCGCAGTGGTTGGATCTACAGCCTCAGCACCCTGGGGTTGTGGGTTCAAACCCCGTGCTGCTCCTTGTGACCCTGGGCAAGTCACTTAATCCTCCATAGCCCCAGGTACGTTAAATAGATTGTGAGCCCACCGGGACAGAGAGGGAAAATGCTTGAGTACCTGATTGTAAAAACCGCTTAGATAACCTTGATAGGCGGTATATAAAATCCTAATAAACTTGAAACTTGAACTTGATTTAGTATATTTGTTATAGAGTTTTATGAAGTTATTCCATTCTAGATCTTGAAATGAGTTCCAAAACATATCCACTGGTATTTCATTTTCATGTGCGTTGGCTATTTGATGTGCATGTGTGATGTTTGTTGGGCAAGTGTTCCTTAGGTTCACAATTTATAGCGCTGAAGACTTGAACAGATGGTGTACTGTGGGAAATTCTCCCCTAAAACCCCCACATAGAAAACCTCTTCCTCCCCAAAACACCTACCAAGTAAACAGAGCCCTGAAATGTAATGTAACCTATCTGTACTCTAACAGTAATCTATTCGTTATATCACACAGTAACGTACTGTCAATTTACTATCCAATTTGTAAGTTCCTTCGGAATCTATCCAGCTATCTCTCCTCTGTTGTAAAAAAAAAAAAAAACCCACGTTGTATCTTCACTGGAAATGTCCAGTCAACTCTTTTGTAATCTGCCTTTAACTGCAAGGTATAAGCGGAAAAGAAATCCTTAATGTAATGTAATATAATGTAATGTAATCTTCCCCTTTGTTGAGGGCCACCACTGCTTCTTGCATACTTGCTCCTGTTTGTGACCCTATATCACCCAGCAGGGAATTCTTGTCCTGTGACATACAGACTGATCCTTCACCCTCCAAGTCCCTGACAGAAAGGTCCACAGGATCCTGGTCAGCCTTTGTCAATGATACTGATGCACCCTGGGAACCCAAGCCCCCTTGTGCAACCCCTGGCTCGAGGCCAGACCTCATTTGTGGATCCAATTTATCCAAATAAGGTCTCCACTCAAATTAACAAATTCAGGAAAAAAGCTTTACTAGGCAGCACTGAGTCCCCTTTAGGTAACTTCACCTTCTGTCTCTTGGGCTTCAATGCTCTTATGCATAGGTCGCTGTTCCGGGGCACTTGGAGGGATTTTTTCCTGGTAGACAGGCGCCCCCCCCCCCCCAAAAAAAAAAAAAAAAAAAAAAAAAAAATAAGTTTCTCAGCCCTAGAGACCAAAGGGGAGGTGAAGCCTGATGCTCCCAAGCCCCTTTCATGTACTATATGGCATGTGGTGCTCTTCTGGAGTCTTACATGAATTAGGAGTAAACGAGCCCAAAGACTCCACTCCTGCCATTTTTGAGGTAAATAGGTGATTTGAAGGATCTGGAGAACTTTGAAAAAATAATCAGGCATTCTAAGATGGTTGTTGCGGCAGCATTTTGGTGCCATTACTAAAGGTTAAGAAAAACCTAGAAAACAGGATTTTAGAGATGAAGGACCCTACAGGCTGTGGAAGAAAGCATCAAAAAATAGGTTTTGCAAACCCCTGTCCCCTGATTTTGTCCATAGGCTATAATAGCCTTACTCACTGTGACATGTGTTCTGAAGGTGCTGCAGCCTGCCTCATCTCTAAGCAGTAGCTGGATCTGGGAGAAAAATCTTTGTCTCAATCAGCTAGTCCTCCAAATGCTGAGATCTTTGGGCTGGAAGTCAGACTGATCCTCAACCCCCACAGAACCGTGCACACAAAGAGGGGGTGGGGATATGAAATTGCAAAATTACAGCTGGCACCCTAAAGAGCCCCACTGAGCCCTCTGCAGATGCCTAACAGACTGCGATTCAGTAGGCGAGCTAAGCTACTAGGGATACAGAGCCCGAGTTCCACAAAGTTTTCTGCAAGCTGGCCAAACGGGTCCCCATGGGATTAACATGCTGGCTGCTTCTCCACCCAGGCAGAGCCTTCCCTTACACTGGGGAGCTCTGGTGCACTGATAGCTACAAAAAGACATGAAAAATACTGAAAATAATAAAGAAATATATAGAGCAGATAAGAAAGACACCTTCTGGCTCATATTTAGAAGGAAAAACTGAAGGGGCAGCAGAGCCTTCTGGAGAAGGAGGAGCTGAAAACCTGGAATGGATTTTTTCTGCATGGCTCGTGAGCATGGGGAGAATAACCTACTGTCCAGAATGACACACCTATACATTAGAATATTCTTTGGCACTGCTGCTTCAGTCCCACTGAATATCGGGGGTTAGGCAGCAAAAGATGATTTAAGCATGCAGAAACCTCTCCTGTCCACTTAAATTGCTTTGAATATCTTGCACAAATAATCAGTGTGCCTTTTTACCAACCTGAAACCTCTTCATTCTTCATTTCAACTTCAAACTCTGCAGTGATGTGAGATACTTCCTTTGATGGTGACTTTCGCCCTCGCCTTTTTTTCTTTGAAGAGTCACACTTCAGATTCACAAAGGTCACCTGGCAGTTATCTGTACAGGGGTACTGTCCACCTTTGAGTAACAGGCATAGCATGAAAAAGAAATAAATAAGCAATGCGTTCATAGGGGTAATTTATAATTGCCCACTTGGGTCAAAAGTACATGCATAATTTTTACTCCATGGATTTTATTGGATTTTCAAAATAAAAGTATTGCGTAGATTTTATACCCACCAACTAGTATGCATACTTTTGAAAATATATGTGCCTATTTTTCAAACGACAAAAGTGTGTGCATAGTACCCAACTCTGTCCCCAAGAATGAAATGTCTCTATATAGGCTCATAATTTTCTAGCATATATGGAGGACAATTTTTAAAAAGTCAATATTCCATAAGTAATGCATCATTTTACCCGCAGAAATGGCTTTTAAAATTAACCTTATACTTAGGGATAATTTTATAACGGGGTATCTATAAAATTTTCCAGAAGTGTGCTTATTTTAGAATGGAGTCAGTGAAGTCAATATTCAGTATTAACTGGCCATGGGTTACCACATAAAGATACCGTGATTCCCTGAAAATAAGACCTACCCTGAAAATAAGCCCTAGCATAATTTTTAAAGATGCTCCTAATATAAGCCCCACACCAAAAATAAGCCCTAGTTAAGATCGACCCCGCAGCCCCCCCCCCCCCCGAATGTCCCTGACACTTCCCGACTCCATCCCTAGTTTAAAAAAAAAAAAAATATCCAGGCTTCCACTATTTCTGGGCTCCAATCCCTCTGTGCAGCAGAACCCCACCAACCCTCCCACCGTGAGATTGACATACCTCCGAGGCATCCAAAAACAGTGGTGGCAGCAGCCCTCTGAAGGGCCTTCCTTCTGCAGCATCTTTCTATCCCTCCCACCCACCCATCTGTGCAGCAGAACCCCACTGACTCTCCTACCCTGAGACTGACATACCTCCAAGGCATCCAAAAACAGCGGCGGCGGCAATGCTCTGAACAGGCCACCTTGCGGCCTTCCCCATCAGGATCTTCCCTCTACCGTGTCACTGATGACAGGCCTCCCCGCCCTCCCCTTAGTACGCTACTGATGTGAATGGTGTCTGGGTTTTCCTGTGTCTGGTTGTAGTGGTTTGGATTAGGTGGTTGTTCAAGTAGGCTGGGCCGTCACCATTTATGGATTTAAATAATAGACAGTAGAATTTAAATAATATTCTTGTTTGAATTGGGAGCCAGTGTGAGTCAAGGTATGCCTCGGTGATGTGGTCGTGTTTTCTTAGTGAACAGATTAGTCTCAGGTCTGTGTTTTGTACTGTTTGTAGTTGTTTTATCATTGTTGCAGGGGAGATAGAGGATGTTGCAGTAGTCGCTTAACCAGCCAATTGCTGACTCCACTCCCGGAATCCGGAATACCCCCCAAATAGCTTGTTTTCATTTAGGCACTAACTGCTAATTTTCAGCAGCAATAACCAGTTAAGTACTGCTGAAAATTAAGAACTAATCTTTCAAAAAAATAGAGAAGAACTAAACTGAGAGGCATTCCTCATGAAAAGCAGTGTATCCAGAGCTGGCAAGAGATAACAAGGAAAAGCACAGAAAATTATCGAAAAAAGGCCTTTTCGTAAGTAAAGAGAAAGCAGGTTTTATTAGGTTTTATTTATTTTTTAATCACAAAGGGCCCCTTTTACAAAGCTGCTCTAGCAACTATACTGCAATAAATGCACCAAAGTAGGGTTACCAGATTTCCTCTTTAAAAAAACAGAGGACACATGGCCCCGCCCTGTTCTGCCTTGGCCTCGCCCCACTCCCAGCCCCATCCCAACAGAAAGCTCGTGTCTCCTTCTCCAAGTTCGAGGCTGTGAATGGAGGACCTCCACACATGTGCGGATGTCAGCGTGATGACATCATGCGCTTTAGTGTATGCATGTGACTAGAGAATGACACGGGGACAAATTTTTCCTGTCCCCAGGGAAACTCATTTTTCTATCCGGTGAGTTATTTTCCTGTCCCTGCAAGGTCTGTCCTCATCTGCGCAAGTCTCAAACACTTTAAATTCATAAGTGTTTGAGACTTGTGTAGTTAAGACAGAGCTTACAGGAATGGGACAGGGACAAAACGTGTGGGGACAGGATGGAGAAATTGAGTTCCTGCAGGGATGGGGAAAAATTTGTTCCCGTGTCATTCTCTAGATGTGATGTCATCACATCGAAATCCATGCATGCGCAGAGGCCCTCCAGACATGGCCTGAACTTGGGGCCTTTCAAAACCCAGACAAACTGCTGGGTTTTGGAAATCCATCTGGGCACCCAGACAGTCCTCTAAAAAAGAGGTCATATGGTAACCCTAAACTAAACTAAAACTTAGCTTTATATACCGAGTCTTCAGTCAGAAAGGAGCTCAATTCGGTTAACAGTAACTAAAAAAATACTTTAAAAAGTAACAATCAGAAAATATTAATATGACTAGTTTCTAAAGTGTTTGGCAAATAATAGTTTGGCAAATAATAGTGTTTGGCAAATAATACGAAAAAGTTGAAAAGGACCAGGACCCCTTAAAATAAGAGGAAGTTCGTTCCATAGTTGAGAAAATTTGAAAACCAAGGATTGACTGAAATTCTTGACTCCTTTGATTCCTTTCACTGAAGGAAGGAAGAGTTTGAATTGTTGGGTGCCTCTTGCATAGGAGAATCTATAAACATTCCATAATAAAAGGACAAGAGGGATGAAGATACCATATAAAATTTTAAAAGTAATACATGCACATTTAAAGTGAATCCTGAGATAGACCGGAAGCCAATGAAGGTTTAAAAGAAAGGAGACACATGGTCAAATTTACTTTTTCCAAAAATTAATTTTGCAGCGGTATATTTCCCATTTATGTTTTCTTTAATATATACGATTGTAGTTCCACCCTCTCTTTCCCCATGTGTCTGTTAGTCTGTATGATTTTATGATAATGTATTAAATTTATGTATTCTTTTATAATTACTCTGTTGTACCCATTTTTTATCTGTAAATCGCTTAGCAATTTAAATTAAGCGATTCAACAAGTCAAAAATAAACTTGAAACTTGTATCAGTTGGAGTCTTTGAAGGCAGGTCCTTGTTATGCCGAGATAGATAGCGTTACAGTAATCTAGCCGGGATAATATGATAGATTGGACCGGAACAGAGAAGTGTTGTTGGTGGAAAAGGTTTCTGACCTTTCTCAACATTCGAAGGCTAAAAAAGCACTTCTTGACAAGAGAGTTTATTTGATCCTATGGACTTCGGTGTATTTACTGCAGCAACATCATAACTGCAGCTTTGTAAAAGAGGCTCGGTATTAGCTGTTCTGTTGCAAACAATTGCTGCTGGAAATTGTAGATTAAAGAGCAAGAAATGCCTCTTCTTTTTCTAAGTATAATCTGAGCCTTTGCTGTTTGTTTGCAAAGAAACTGAAATAAGTGCTTACAGCTGGACTGGACAAAACATAATAAAAATATTGCATGAGAGACTATCCGAGATAGACTAAAAAAATAGGGACACCTTGCTAAATCCAAAAGAATTACTATAGGCCCTGGAAACCTATGAACATTATAAACCAGACAGAGGGAGACAACAAACTAGACCAGACAAGGCATGGCAGAAAACTGAGCAGGATACATTATTTTTCAAAAGCCCACACAAACATTGATCATCATATAGGGCAACTGCAGTCTAGCCATGTGTTATCAGCTTCTGTCAGATAAATATCTCACAAGTCTCATGGGATATAATGTGTGAAAGTCTACAAGAAATGGATCTTCAAGAAAACATGGACCAGGAATGCAAAAACCTAGTGGAAGTTACTATAAGAAAAGCAGAAGCCGGGATGGGATTATTGAACAAAGTCACATGACTGTACTCTAGCTCTTCCAGGCATGCCGCATACATCATGATTTTCAAGGACAATAAAATCAAAGCACTTGAGCTATCCACAACAATTACAGCGGCTGCAAGAGCACATTTTGAAGCAGAATCTGTGAAAGCACACACCTGATTGAGTAAACAAGAAGCCATCTTGAAGTTGCAGCTAGAGAAAATTAGAATGGAGGATGAAGAATAATTGAAAAACTCAGTATTTTCTAATTTACTGTACCATCTAGTATTAGCAGGTTAAACTAACTGATTTGCAGAATATTTTGTTTTCAAAAGAATCTGTTAGAACTAAGGCTAGCAAATAGCAAATATCCAATATTGAATAAAACAGCATCAGAAACTTTACACTGTAAAATAAACAACCACATACACTGCAGATTTATTGTAATTAGACATTTTTTTTATTCTTTCTTTATTATTTTGAAAATATGACAAGTAATACACTTATTTAAGTAACGCGAAAAGTAATATACATGAAAAGAAAATTCAATAAAGGAAATCAGTTCACAATCTTCTTAGACCCCAAAACACAGTGGGGGAGAGGTCCTGAATATACAGAGACTTAATTTAACCATCAAAAGAAACAATAAAGGAAATGGCTTAATGGGAATAACTCTTCATTACATAATCACACCCTTGAAACCCTGGAGATGTTCTTCATGTCCAGAAAACTCCGGAGATAGTCTGGAACAAAGAATGTATATTTTGTCCCCAAATATTTAATGAGGCACTTGCATGGATATGCCAATTGGAATGTGGCTCCTAAATCTTTTGTCTCTTGCCTCATTGTTAAGAATATTTGCCTCCTTTGAGTTGTTTTATTAACGTCAGGGTATATCCAAATACGTTGACCAAGAAAAGGAGTATACGAATTACGAAAATAGAATTTTAAAACAGCGTTGAGATCTTGCTGAAACCCAAACGAGACAAGTAAGGTAGTTCTCTCTTCCAAAGTTTCCACAGATGTTTCCAATATTGCTGATATATTTCCCAAATCAGGAGATTTATTCTGAGGACCTTGAGGATTTTCTAAAGTCTCACTCCCATTTTTCTTTATAGGATCAGGTAAATAGTAGATTCTATTCAGAGGAGGAATAGTCTCAGGAGTGAAACTTAATATTTGTAGTAAATAGTTCTTAAATAGTTCCAACTGTGGAAATCTCTAGGAAAATTCAATATTCTCAGATTCAATCTTCTATTATGATTTTCCAATTGCTCTATCTTTCTGTGTATCATTAGTTTATCTTTAATCAAGCTTTCAGAAACAGATTTCAAAGCAATTATCTCCTGATTTGCTTTATCAAATTTATCCTCATTATCCATTTTTAAATCTTCAACCGTTTTTACTAACGAGTCTACCTTATTTACTAATAAGGTTTCCCCCGCTGTTTTTTGAATAGTAATATCCATTCTCTGGAGTGTCTTCCAGACATCCAGTAAAGTTACCTTGGGTCAGAATGTTGCCTTCTACCCCTAGTTGAATCTTCTTCACCGCAGCTCTGTCCTGCTCCCCTCTAGCGAGTCGGCTCCAAAAAACTCTTTGGTCTCAAAGCCACTCAGCTGCTCAAACAGTGCGGCTGCGGGAGACGAGACGGAGGCACTACCGGATCAGGAGGCGATAAAGAGACTTCCAGCTCTAACGTGGTGGCCAACGTTTGCAAGCCTCGCGCTCCCGCTGTTGAAGGAGAAGCACTGGCAGCAAAATCCAGCGTTGTTTGGCGCATTGGCATTGAAGAACTGGCTGGTGGGGGTCCTGGATGGACCAAGCCTTTGTGCTTCGTATGTGGCATAGCGCTTTAGGAAAAAAGCAAACATATACTGCTAGCAGCTCGCCAGTCCTGCCGCCATCTTGGACTGCCCACCTCGTGCTGTAATTAGACATATTTAACCTAGAACTGAAAGGCACCTATACATTCAGAAAAGGTAATTTGATAAAATTTTTTTTTTTGCAAGTAAAGACCATTTTATGCATGTAAAATGACTTTTATCAAATTAACTCAGGAATTACATGTTATCACACCTAAGCAATGACAATGATACCCTCTCCCACGGGAACTGTGAACCCTGTCTCTGCAGCATCTCTATTTGACCCAAGGAGTAGATCAGATATGAGTATTGAATAGGAGGAGACCTTCCACATGGTCATGCTTGCTACCTAAACTAGTGAGTCAGTCCCATGTTTCTTCTAAATTTGTAGAAGATCTATAGAGTGTACCACTTACCGTTCACAGTTGGTTTCCCAGTATCTTTCATTTGCTCTTTGCTGCGTGGTCGTAAGTGACACTTTGCATCTCGGATTTTAAAACGAGCTTTCTGAGTTACTGGTGGACCAATGGAATCTGTTAAAAAAAGGGTCATATTGCTTTTGTAATCATTTGTATACTCTTAGGTCCCATAGCATAGATTTAGGAACAAAAACAAACAAAAAAAAAAGATACAAAACTTTTAGAGAAATCAGCCATTTACATTTATGTTGTTAATAGAAAACCTCCCAGAAAGACAAAACAAATAGAGCTCCAGAATTCTGAACAATCCACAAAGAGCATCTTACTTTCCACTTATACTCTCTGAATATAGAGCACATAGAAATTACTGTTGTAGTTTTGAAAATTAATAACGAATGAAAAAAAAAAAAAGAAATGACTGCAGTCTCTCATAAAGATGCAGTAGCTCTTACATCGATGTAAGAACAAATGGTATCCCAACGCCACAGCACAATTTTCAATAAAAGTTTTTTTACTATATTGGATAAATGTTACAGGGAGTGCTTGGAAGGTAAAATTCCTATATGTAATAAATGACTGCTGCTTGGAGCAACTGTTCAAGAACTGAAAAAAAGAGGGGAAGCTTTTTAAATTTAGTTCTTAGTGGAATGCAGGGCATAGTACAAGAGGTAACAGTGTTGGGTCCACTGGGAAAAAGTGATCATAACATGATCAAATTTGATCTGATATTTGGAGTGAAGTTGCTAAGAAAATCTACTGTAGCAGCATTTAATTTTCAAAAGGACAACTACGATAAAATGAAAATAGTTAAATAGAAGCTAAAATGATTGGCTGCAAAGGTTAGGACTTTAAATCAGGCATGTTTACAAATACCATCATGGAAGCCCAGATCAGATGTATTCCACTTATTAACAAAGGTGGAAAGAAGAGCAAACAATAGCCAGCATGGTTAAAAGATGAAGTGAAAGAGAGAGAAAAGAATATCCTCTAAAGCAGTGTCTCAAACTTTTTCGAGCTAGGGCACACTAATGGTAGTGGCCATAGCTCGAAGTGCACGGATGTTGCCATGACGACATCACCCCTTTCTACCACCAACTTCACTGGCTGCCTTTCGAATCCAGAGTGCTTTTCAAATTCGCATGCTTCTGCTACAAATCGGTAAATGGCCTCTCGCCAAGATACATCAATCCCCTCTTTAACCTTTACTGCACTAACAAGAAATCCCGCAGAATCCAACTGTTCGCCTACCCCTCGCTAAAGCTCTGTCATCTCAAAAGATTCCTAGACAAAACCTTCGCCTTCCAAGCAGCCAAGATGAACCCATGGATCGCCCAAATGATGCGAGGCCCCCACTTACCTCGACTTCAGAAAAACACTCAAAACTTACCTATTCAACAAACAAGCCCCGTAACGCCCCCTTTCCGGAATTACCTGTCCACACGTTCGACCCATTCCCCCCCATTATTGATCGCTGTCTTCCTGCTCCCCTACCCGCTTCCTTCTTCATCAGCCAAGTTCGGCTAAAGTTGTTGTAAATCCAATAAATCGTGGTAAATCGGCCCTTTCAGCCCTTCCCCCCCCTCTATTGTTCGCTTTCTTCCTTCTCTCCTTCCCACTTCCGCTTCTTCAGCCATGTTCGGCTGAAGGTGTTGCAAATCAAAATATATTGTTTGTAAATCGGCATGTCAATGCGGATCCTAATGTAATTGTTGTGAACCGCCTAGAACTCGTTGGGTATGGCGGTATATAAGAATAAAATTATTATTATTAATTATTATCACACACATGTGTGACATCATCACGCTGACATCCACGCATGCGCAGAGGCCCTCCAGACAGGCCCTGAAATGCCAGTAGGACATGCCATCAGGGAATTCTAACAAATATCAACTGAATACCCCCAACCACACACCTCCCAAACTCCACCCTAGACCCATCTAAGCTCTTCCCCAGATCCCACCCCTTTACTAATTATGTCATTTTTTTTCCATTCATTTTTCATATACACACACAATATACACATCAGATATAAATTCTCAAACTGACACATTTCAATCACTATACTGTATATAAAATTATTAAAAATTATTAAAATCATTTTCCCTACCTTTGTTGTCTGGTGACTTTATTTTTCCTCCGTCTTCACGTTCTACCTTGCAGCCATCTTTGACATTAGCTTAACATTCAATATTTCCATTTTTCTGCTTTCTTCTCATAATCTACTATCTCTCTCTCCTTCTCTCCCTATTTCCATGGTCTGACATCTCTCTCCTTACCTCCTCCCCCGCCATTGGTTCAAAGGCATCTCTCTCCTTCCTTTCCCCCTTCCCAGCCTGGCATCTCTCTCCTCTCCTTCCCAAAATCTGGCATCTCTTTACTACTACTACTATTATTTCTATAGCGCTACCAGACTCCCCTCCTTCCCTTCTATTCCCTGATCTGATATCTCTCCCTTCCTTTAGTCATCTCTCCTCCCCCCCATTTAACATTTCTCTTTCCCTTCCTTCTTTCTGGCCCCCCTCCCAGACCAACATTTTATCTCTCTTCTTCCTGCATGCTTCTCCTCTGGTCCTCCTTCCCTCCCCCAACCAACATCTCTCTCTCTCTCCCTCCATGAGCCCAACTTTTCACTCTCTGCCCTCTCCCCCTTCTCCAGAATGTAACATTTCTCCTTCCCTCCTTTCTGTCCTCCCCATCCATCTTGCCCTCTCCATGAGTCCAACACTTTCTCCCTCCTGCACGCTTTCTCTCTGTCCTTGCCTCTTCCCTCAAGTGGCATCCCTCCTTCCGACCCCCCAACCCAACATGCTGTCTCCCCATGTACCATCTCATCCTCCCCTCCAGTGTGTAGCACCTTTCCTTTCCCTCCCTTTCTGCCAGGTCCAGCAGCAACTCTTCTCCTTTCATTTTATCTCCCCCCCCTGTCCAGCAATACCCCTTCCCTGCTCCCCATGTCCAGCATTACCACTTCTCCCTTCCCTCCTCCTCCCCCCGTCCAGCAGTACTACTTCCCCTTTTCCTGCTCCCCATGTTCAGCAGTACCCCTTCTCCCTTCCCTGTCCAGCAATACGTCTCCTGTCACTGCTAGCAGCAGCTCACCATGGGCTTTTAACTTCGGCACATAGCTGCTGCTAGCAGTAGTTTAGCCCGGTTTCATCAGGCAGCAGCCTCGGGGCCTTTGCTAGGCTGGCCCGCTTCGAAGATTACAGATAATACAAAATACAGCAATAAAAATTATTATTAATTCAAAAAAAATATGATCACGTTACACCACTTCTACAAGTAGCACATTGGTTACCAATTACACATAGAATAACTTTTAAAATTATACTGTTAACTTTTAAAATTCAACAATCTAATGATCATCTCTTGATACCATATTCTCCATTTAGGGCACTTAGATCAACAGAACAACATTTACTGACTATCCCTTCTTTAAAAGTAACCAGGACCAGGAGATCTACTATTTTCTGAGTTATAGCACCCCAGCTCTGGAACAATTTACTAATATATTTATGCAATGAATCTTCTTTAGAAAAATTCAAGCATTCTTTAAAAAGTTTCCTGTATAAGGATGCATTTGAAATATAGATAGTATAACCTATCAATCATTCAATCTCTTAGATCCTAATCTACGCGTAAGTCGTAAATTTATCTTCTTTCTTTCTATGATTATTTCTGCCTTTATACCTCTTTCTTTTTCTTTTGTGTTACCCACCATATGTGTTTTTCCCTAAATGTTTCTTCTTTTCTTTAAAGATTGTAGTTCATCCCCCCTCAACTTCTGTACCATTTATTTATTAGTACGTATATATTTTGTATTTAATTGTATAAAACTATTCTGTTTTGTCCCCTATTTTTAAAATGTTCTACACATTGAAGTATTTGACATTGCATATACAACAAACCTTAATAAAACTTGAAACTTTCTTCTCTGTTGCTTCAGTCTTGTTTTCCTATCCAGTCATACATCTAAAAACATAATAACTGCTCAACTGGGACAAACCAAAAGTCCATCAAGCCCAGTATCCTATTTCCAACAGCAGCAAAACAGATTCTATGCTACTTATCCTAGGAATAAGAAGTGTATTTTCCCAAGCCATCTAAATAATTGCCTATGGACTTCTCTTTTAGGAAATTATCCAAACCTTTTTTAAACCCTGCTATGCTAACTGAAAGACTCACCTCCTGTGCATTTATGCCAGAAGATATTTAAACATCTTTATTATATCTCTCCTCTCCTGCCTTTCTTCCAAAATATACTTATTGAGATCTTTAAGTCTGTTCTAATACACTTTATGACAAAGACCAATAACCATTTTAGTAGCTGACCTCTGAACCAATTGCCAAACTCTTCCAATCCGCTTTTCTGATGTACGACTTATATTCTACCAGATACACTATGATCACATCACCCCTATCCTCAAATTACTTAATTGTTTCCCTATCCAGCTCCGCATACAATTCAAACTCTTCTTATTGACTTACAAATGCATTCACTCTGTAGCTCTTCAATATCTTTCCTCTTTTATCTCTCCCTATACTCCTCCCCAGGAACTCTGTTCACTGGGCAAGTCTCTCTTATCTGTACCCTTCTCCACTACTGCCGACTCCAGACTGTTTCTTCTCTCTTGCTGTACCATACACCTGAACAGACTGCCTGAGCCAGTGCATCAAGCTCCGTTCCTGGCAGCATTGAAATTCATGCTAAAAGCCCACTTTTTCAAGGTTGCTTTCAATTTCTAATGCTCACTCACTTGTAAAGCACCTATGCCTGAGAAACACCCCAACATCCTACTTGTCCTGTTTCTATGTATGATTAGATCGTAAGCTCTACTGAGAAGGGACTGTCTCTTGAGTATTTTAATGACAGGGCTGCTTATGTCCAGCACTGCTATAGAAGTGATAAGTAGCAGTAGTAGTATTTTCAAAACTTATTTTCTAGATGGATATCTATGCTTTTTATCAGTAGTTTGACTAAATTTCTAGGGGGTTTGTTAGAGGCATGGCGTGGGTGAGATTAGGGCAGGCTTATGACTTTGACATTTTTCTGAATATATATGCTTCACTTTCCCAAGTCACAAAGATGTATTAATGATGGTGTAGTATCTGTTAACAACTCGCATGTGTCTCCCGGACCTCAGCAACACCAGTCACTGCTGAAATAATCTCATTGCGGTAAAGCTTCATATGCCTTATGATTGGTCCATTACTACTAAGTATTCAATTTCAATCCTTATTTCTTATTCAGCGATTTAACTTTTGTATCAAATGATAAATAAATAAAAAGTTTTTTACTTATCTTTTTGACTGTTTAATTATATGGTCTGGGGAGGCTGAATCCAACATGTTTGGCTATACAGCTTTTTCAAGGATCTTCCCCGAGCCATCCAAAGCTCACAAGTTTTGACTACCCTGTTTCCCCGATGGTAAGACACTGTCTTATTTTTTTTGGAAGGCCAAAATATGCTCTAGGGCTTATTTTCGGGGGGATACCTTATTTACCCATGAAGAAGACTACAGTACACAGTTATTGTTGAAAAAAAACAGAATTTTATTACGTTCGCGATAGGTACGTTCGCAATGCGTTCGTTGGAGGAAGAAAACGGTCGGCTGAAGAATCGGTCGGCCGAAAAATCGTACCGTGTATGGCCAGCTTTATCCATCATACCATATATTGTACCATTTAATGTCCCCAATGTTCTCCATCAGGGAAACACAGTAAAGAGATTATTCTGTAGTGCAGCATCAGAGGGGAATTGACAATGTGAAACCATTGTTTATATACCGTATGCATTTTAAACAGGCTTTATATACAGTAAGTGGTATTGCTCGCAGCAAAAGAAACCTGTCTGCGTGTCTCACTTTTGGATGTTCTGGCCGTGAACAAACTCCTGCAGTCTCCGTTAGGGAGGGATGAGGGAAGCTGCCTGTGTTTCCTTGCGCGGAGTCACGTGCGCGCGCTGCAGTCCTGTCACTTCCTCCTCTTCACTTCATGACGAAGCGCGGCACGCAGCCATGGAGGCAAATATGGTAGACGGAGGGACCACACGGAGTCACCCACCGTACCACCCGATTCGGGTAAGCGCAGGTATCGGTGGGTGGCTTATTTGCGGGGGGGGGTGCCTTATTTTACATTTTTTTCTAAAAAGGGGGGGCTGTCTTATTTGATGGCCCTGCCTTATCATCGGGGAAACACAGTAGGAATGCCCATTATCAATCTAGCCGCTGAATTCATTAAAAGTTGTACAGGTTTGAATTTTTTCTTTGACAATACAAAATACAAAAGATTGCAGTAATCAATTTGAGATAATAAGGCTTGAACAGAGCGAAAATCCATAGGCAGGAGCATCAATTTTAATATAAATAAGATGTGAAGTTATGCATATTCTCCTTGTACCACTTTAGCTATGTGTTGTTTCATTGAGAGCTGAGAATCTAACCATACCCCAAGGACCAATATCTCAGACTTTACCAATAATTGTGTGCCCATAACAATAAGTATTGTAGGGCTACCCACAATGCCACCCACAATCAAAACCTCAGTTTTTTTCATATTTAACTGCAGGCCATGCAGCCCCATCCACACCATTATTTCATGCATATAGTTATTCAAATTTATCTCTGTTTCTTGCAAATTCCCAATGGAAAAAAAAAGAACAAGATGTCATTGTCAGCATAGCTATTTCTAGCATTCAGCATTTTCAGTTGGCATTACTAATGTCAGCGAAGGCCCATGGGAAATTATATCAATCTGACTCTGGCATGTGAATGCAGATAGACCCTGAGGGCAGGGAGACTGTTTCATATGGCCCGAAAAGACGGTGTTAAATAGCCCTGATTGAATCATGATTAGCTAAAAGGTGTTAATGTGTTAATGTCTGATTAAGAGGGTGCTTAGACAATGGGTCCAGGTGCACAGATAACTAAAGTTAATCAGAAACTATTGTCAGAGACAGACTGGAAATACATATATGACTACAGCCTATTTTTCTCCTGTCTACGAAGGAGGGGGGAGATTTAACTTCTATTGAAGCTCAATAGATTCTGGGTTTTAGAATAAGTTTCCAAACTATAAAAGCCCCCTCGCAGAAACACCCCCCTCTCTTGGCTCTTGGCACTCTGGTCCTCTCTTGTTTCTCTTGAGCTCTCTCTTTCTCTCTCTATCCTTCTCTTTATCTATGGAACACGAAGCTTGGACCATCACCCCATCCCCATTTTCTCTCTCTCTCTGCCTTTCCCTGGAACTTCAGGCTTCTATGTCTCTCTTTTCCTCTGAACTCTGTAAGGCAGGGAAACTGCGTTGCTCTCTCATTAATTGTAATGCTTATGAATATTGCTTTTCTGTAAGCCTATTTCTATAATATATTCTTTATTTAATCACCTCTGGCTGTGCCTTTTTGATTCTACTTCCTGGTGAATCTTCAGTGAGGGAACTGAACCTGGGACCTGGCGTGTGTAAGGGCGCCTCTCACTTAACCCCTACCACCTAATATTGTGGGGGCCACTAACAATCCTTACAGTCATCTGCATACAAGTGGTATTCTACTTCTAAGGAACGAAACAATTTTCCCAAAGTAATCATGTATATGTTAAATAACAATGAAGACAGCGCAGAACCTTGAGGCACCCCTTTCTTCATTCTTCACCCAGGAAGATATGGGAGAGTAACCAGTGTCAGAAATGGTATTCAATTCTGATGAATCAGAGAAACTCAAACAAATCTCTGTAACACTGGAAGTTGTAATGGATCAATTTGACAAATTGAACAGTAGCAAATCACCTGGACTGGATGACATACATCCCAGAGTGCTGATAGAATTGAAAAATGAATTTACAGAGCTATTCTTAGTAATCTTTAATTTTTCTTTAAAATCCAGCATAGTACCGGAAGACTAAAGGGTGGCCAACATGATACCAACTTTTAAAAAAGGGTTCCAGAGGTGATCCAGAAAATTCTAGACCAGTGAACCTGACATCAGCATGGATTAATGAGAGAAAGCTAACATGGATTTAGTCAAGGGAAATCATGCCTCACCAATCTACTGCATTTCTTTGAAGGGGTGAATGAACATGTGGATAAAGGTGAGCCAGTTGATATTGTGTATTTGGACTTTCAAAAGGCATTTGACAAACTACCTCATGAAAGACTTCTGAGGAAGTTAGTCATAAAATAGGAGGTAATGTCCTATTATGGATTAAAAACTGATTGGGGAAAAAAACAACCCTGGTTGAAAGACTGAAAGCAGAGAACAGGTTTAAATGGTCAATATTTTCAATGAAGAAGAGTAAATGGGGTTCCCCATGAGTCTGTGCTGGGACTGTTGCTTTTTAACATATTTATCAATGATCATTGCATTTACTCCCCCAATCCTTTATCCAAACATATCATATCAATACATGTATACAGTATACATCATGAGGTGGGGAATAGTAGGTATAATCCCTTCCTAACAAGTGAGTAGTTCGCCACCCATCTGTTAGATTGAATACTTCTAGAAATTTTTAAAATAATTTCCTATCTTTTTAAAGTCTATCTCCCTTACTACCCATGGAATCCCAATGGGGGTCCATCACTAAATTAAAGCCCCCCCCAACAAGTAATGATCAAGTTTCAAGTTTTATTAAAATTTGATGGATCGCTTAATCTTAATACAAAGCAATGAACAAATCTAAAATACATAATAATCACACAATATGGGGAGACAGCATCAATGACATAAGCCAATTACTAGACAAAAACAGACCCGAAAGGGAAGTGGGGAAGAAATACAATATATGATAGTAAGTGAGAAAAATATGGATTGTGACCACCACTATAGCCCAGGGCAGGGCTCAGTAGAAATCCTGGTGGTTACAACATACAGTGCATTAACGTGTGACCCGGCATGGAGTCACCCTGCAGGACCGGACTCTTCAACAGCACTCAATAATTAAACTCAAAAATAAAGCCCCAACAACAGGGTTGCTTAGAGCAATAGTTCAGTTTACTCAACTCTTAAGGCAGGTAAGTAATTCCTCAAACTTTGTTACATTAGTCAGGGTTCCTCACCACATTCAAGAAGAAAAAAAAAACAAAACCTGCCAAAATGGGCAAGAAAATAAAGCAATGCACAATCAGGTTCAAACTTTCTTCTTCTGCTTATTAAGTCTCAATTAGCTCCCGAGACCCCAGCTCTATAGAGAGCTAGCATTGCCTGCTTCAAAGCAGGTATTTTATCAAATCCAAAAATAAAGTTCAGCATACAAGTTTCCTCAATTCTCAGTCAGCAAAGAAAATCAAGAAAAGCCTCTGGCAACAGAAGATGTCTGCCAGGAACAGGAGAGAGCAATAGGTTTTGCCAAAACAAAGGCCTTCAGATAGGCTTTCAAATTCCCTCCCAAGGTGGAAGCAAAACCTCTCCCCACTCTCTCTAAGCCTTCTCTCAAAACCAACATTCAAGAGAAAAGGAAAAAAAAAAACAGCACACAAACAGTTCCAAAAGAACCACACTCACTGTTTGTGGCTTAAAGCCAAGTCCACCTGCATTGGTTCAGGCAAATTGCATTCACAGCCAGTACAAGCTTCTTGGAAGTCCATAGGCTCCTCGCTCAGAAGTGGTAAGTCTTCTGCTTGTTCAGCCTCAGTCC
This sequence comes from Geotrypetes seraphini, assembly GCF_902459505.1. Lineage (NCBI taxonomy): Eukaryota > Metazoa > Chordata > Amphibia > Gymnophiona > Dermophiidae > Geotrypetes > Geotrypetes seraphini. The sequence continues at coordinate 63,621,580 of NC_047090.1, read as the reverse complement.
ATTCCATCGGTACAGGTCTGTTGTCCCTGCTTGGCCCAGGTGGATCCTTAGGGAGGCAAGACTTAAACTTCCTCCCTAACTGGCTTGCTGGTTTGAATGCCACTGCTGGCTTATCTACCCTAGGGGCGTGTCCTGTTCTGATGGTTGTCAGCAGAAGACCAGGGACCTCTTGAGCTCCCCTGGTGGTGACTAGGACAAAACTCACTCCCTTCATTTTCAGATAAATCTGGCTCCTCCTGGTGGCCACTGGCATTATCCCCCACATTATCATCCTGGGAAATCCTGGCATTTTCCTTCCGGGATTTTACTTTTACATTTTTCCCTGACTTAACTGGGACCTTGGCAGAGCCCGGATCTGACTGGTCACAGGATAAAACAATAAGGAAGGAAGCAACATTGATCAAAGATCAAGCTGAAATTAAAAGTGAAATATGATTCTAAAAAATTAGCAGTTAAAAGCAACTTTAAAAAGAAAGCATTTTTATTTGCTTTTAAACCTATCAATAAGACGTTCTTCCCTTATGGGAGGGAATTCCACAGTTGGAGCGACGACTGAAAAAAATATATTGCCTTCGAGTGTTAATAGATTTAAGAGAGGGGACGACCAGCAGATGTTGGTTGTTAGATCTAAGTGATCGAGCAGGAGTATAGGTATTAAGACTCGGTCAACAAAGGCAGGAGTTTTATAGAGTATTGATTTAAGACTTAGTAGGCAAATCTTGTAAGTTATATGATTTGCTACTGGGAGCCAATGAGATTTCTCGAGGAGTGGTGTGACGTGGTCCAATTTCTTTACTTTCCATATGAGTTTGATTGAGGCATTTTGAATAAACTGTGTCTAATTTCTTTCAGGGGAATTCCTGTGAACAAGGCATTACAGTAGTCAATTCTAGAAATGACCTATGAATGGGTTAATATATTAAGAGATTTGGGTTCCAACCATTTGATACTGAATGGATTTGTCTTAGTCTGAAAGATGTGGATTTAACTACACTACTAATATGTTTGTGAAAAGATAGTTTCTGGTCAAAAATGACCCCCAGTATCTTGATGGAAGTAACTATTTGGAGAGTGATTCCTACTAATGTAATAGAAGCAAGAAGATTAATTCCTTCTTTCCAAAGAAAAAGCATTACATTAGTTTTATTGACGTTGAGTGCCAGCTGATTTATGTCAAGCCAGTGGTGAATTAGACTAAGTTTTTCATTGATGGAATGAATTTCTGTGGGGTTATCATGATCAGGAGGATGGAGAAGCTGTATGTCGTCTGCATAAGCAAACGCATTGAATCCTATAGACTGGCAGAGGGTCATCAGGGGAGCAAAAAAGATGTTAAACAAGAGAGGTGAAAGAATTTATCCTTGGGGAATACCAAAATTAGTAGTGAGATTTTCTGAAATGGTATTATTAAATGAAACTGTTGAAGAGCGGTCGGTAAAATACGAGCAAAACCAGGCCAAGACCTGATCGGAGATACCTATTAGCTTCAAGACGTCCAAGGAGAAAATCATGATCTACAGTGTCAAATGCTGACGAAAGATCAAGGAATATTAAAAGAATGGAATTATGATGATCCAGATGGTAGTGAATGACCGTTGTCATGCCTATTAATGAGTACTTCATTGAGTGATGTTGTCTAAAACCTGTCTGGCTAGGGTATAGAATGTTTGTTTTTTTCAATGAATGTTGTGATTTGAGAAAATATGATTTTTTCTGTTACCTTTGCCACAAATGGAATATTGGCTATGGGCATATAGTTTGATTTGTCATCTGGGCTATTTTTGTGATCTTTAATGATTGGTCTAATGTTTGATGCTTTCCATGAATTGGGTAGACTACTTTGTTGAAGACTTTCTGTTACTAGGGTGTGAATGAAAGGACCCATGATTTCTTCAAGAAATTTCCCTTAACATTTGGTGCATACAAATTTGGCTGTCACCCTCTCCCCATTCAACTCACCCACCCAAATAATAATCCATCTCCCTCCCTCATCTCTCCTTTCACCTTTTGTGATAACTTTTAAATGTTTAGCAAATAATATCCCCACTCCTGTTTTCTTTTTCTTCTTTTTATTAGAAGCCTAAATTCGAACTGGGTAATCTCGGTATTGAAACATCTTTTCTCCCATTTTTTGTAAATGCGTTTCTTGAACAAAACATATATCATAACTCAATCTTTTCATTTGTTTCAATAATTATTGATGTTTGCATGGTATATTAAGTCCATTCACATTCAAACTTCCCAGTCTTAATTTACTTCCTCCCATTTTTCCTTCACTTTATTTACCTCATCCTTCCAGTCCTTACAAATCTTAAAATTTTCCTTCCCAGGTACTCCTTGGTTCCCCTTCCCCTCCCCCCAAATTGCCCCTCCATCCACTACTATCCCCATCCTCTCATCTCCCTCCCCTCCTCCAAAAGGTCATGTAAGTTTCACCCAACCTCAAAGTACATCAAACTACTCCCCCCTTCCTCTCATACTTTCACACAATCCATTCACTCTTTCTCCTCCCCATGCACCCATACTATCGTACATTTCACCTGGCTTTAATTATCTTATTTGCAATATAGTCACTGTTCTGCAGTCTGTTCTTCATGTAGGGGCCGAAACATCCATAGGTCCCTGCACCAACTCTGTTCCCTGCTCTGGTTGTTGCTTTCTCGTAGTTCTTGAGGTAGTCTCCTGTCAGCGATATGTCTCCAGTTTTTGTACCACCAATTTTCCTGTAGCCACTCTAGTCGCTTCCATCAAGCCCTCTTTGCTTAGGTATTCCTCAGCCTCTATCACAGTTATAACTCTCTTATGAATGCCATTAATTGTTATCAAAAGGCCAAATGGAACCAACCATCTATAGCGCAGATTTTTCTGCTTCAATACTGTAAGTATTGGTCGAAATTCTCTCCTCTTCTGTAATGTAATAGCGATAAGTCCTGAAATATCTCAATACTGTGGGTTTGCCAAGTTATCACACCCACTTCTCTGGCCTTACGTATCAGCCTTTGTCAACAAAGTTATGCAAACACGCAATTATATCTCAGGGTCATTCGGTAAATCAGGGACCATAGTTCTATGTGCCCTGTCTACTTTTACAGTGGTTGGGGAAATTGCTTCTCCATTATCAGGGGCTAGCATAAAAGCATCTTTAAAGTTGTTAGTGTCAGGGACCCCTCGTATCCGTACATTTTGCCACCAAGATCTATTCTCTAGATCTTCTATACGAGTCATACAATCCTGTAATTCCTTTTGAGTATCTCCCACCTGACCACTTACTGTTTTTTATCATGACTTCTTGTTCACCAATTCTCTGTTCTGTTTCCACTACTCATCCCAACATATCTGCCAGATCTTGCCTTATTTATTTCACAGTGTTTTTAATTTTCCCCTTTGCCCCAGCCACTTCACTCTATTTCCAGGGCCCACTGTTGAAATTCCTCCATTGTGGCCGAAACCAACGGATCCTTGTGCCTCAGTCAAGATGATTCTACCCTGAGTCCTCCTCTGACGCACTCTCTCCAGACTCACACGGTGCCCCCCCCCCCGGGCGGTTCCAAGCCCATGCCGAAGGCCAATTTTCTCCTGCCCTCTGTCCTGAGAGCGGCTTTCCTCAGATCTTTTTTCGCCAGCATCTCAGCTCTCCTCACTTTTCGGATTTATTTCTCCTGTTTTTTTTGTTCAAAGCTTCTCATAGAAGGTGGTATAAGACTCTAGGAGCTCCATCCTCAGCCCACCATCAAGGTTGGTGATGTCACCAGAAGTCTTGTCCCAGGGCACTGAAATAGTGCTTGAAGTTATTCTTGCAGCAATGGCATAGGTACTGATGTTGGCGCTGACTTCATTGGGTGTCAAGGTGTTGGAGACCTTGATGTCTAGGCATGCCTCAGAGGAGACACCAAATGCAGTGATGGCAATCAGGAATTGGTGCATTGATGTTTGGAATGGATCGATGGAGATGATGTTTGAGATGATGCCTACATGCTTGGAGAAAGATATTTGTGCTTCTTAGTTCACATATGAGGCTCTTCCATTGACAGTAGCACCAACGATGAAGAGGTAGAATGAATTGTTGACACAGTCAGTGCTAGTGTCGATGCTGAACTAGTACGTGGCTGTGCGTTGAAGTTGAAGTCTCCAGCTATACTCAATGTTCCTGAAGTTGTAGTGAAAAGTTACTTGAATTGCAACTTCCTGGCTTTAAGTGACCTCTTCTGCATATGAGAGCAGAGCGTGCATGAATTGTCTTGATGCTCAGGACCTAGGCACTGAACATATCAGTTATGCAGGCCTGTACCTGAAATGGTCCTTTGACATTGAGTGTACCATTTGAAGCTGCTAGGACATGAAGTCAGAGGGCTCAATGGCCTGGGGAGGTCGAGTAGATGGAATGCCGAAAAAGAGTTGATGTTCCTGGTGTTGGGAAACAGCGATCATAATATGGTCAAGTTCAAGGTGGAAATAGGAATACTGAAAGGAAAGAGAACCATAGCGACAACCTTTAACTTCAGGAAAGGAAACTACGAAGCAATGAGGGGAATGGTAAAGAAGAAACTTAGGAACACTTCCAAAAAAATGGCAGACGGTAGAACATGCCTGGTCCTTTTTCAAGGACACGGTGAACGAGGCACAAAATCTGTATATCCCCAGATTCAGAAAAGGGTGCAACAAGAGTCGAACAAAAGACCCGGCGTGGATAACTAAAATAGTGAAGGAAGCGATAGGCAATAAGAAAAATTCATTCAGAAAATGGAAAAAGGACAAATCTGAGGGAAACTTGAAAGAGCACAGGAAGTATCAAAAAGAATGTCACCGTGTGGTTCGAAAAGCCAAAAGAGAGTATGAAGAGAGACTAGCCAGGGAAGCACGAAATTTCAAACCATTCTTTAGATATGTTAAAGGCAAACAGCCGGCTAGGGAGGAGGTGGGACCGCTGGACGACGGAGACCGGAAGGGAGCGGTGAAGGAAGAGAAAGAGGTCGCGGAAAGACAATATGTTCTTTTCGTCTGTATTTACAAGCGAAGACACAACCAACATACCGGAACCCGAACAAATCTTCAATGGAAATCCAGCACAAAAGTTAACATCCATGGAAGTGAGCTTCGATGATGTGTACAGGCAGATAGAAAAACTAAAAACCGACAAATCCCCAGGTCCGGATGGAATCCATCCAAGGGTTCTGAAGGAACTAAAGGAGGAAATAGCGGAGCTACTACAGCAAATTTGCAACCTATCTCTGAAAACAGGTGTGATCCCGGAGGATTGGAAGATAGCCTACGTTACGCCCATCTTTAAAAAGGGATCAAGAGGTGACCCGGGGAACTATAGACCGGTGAGTCTGACCTCGGTTCCGGGGAAAATGGCGGAGGCACTGATAAAAGAAAACATCGATGAACATTTTGAAAAAAACGAACTTCTGATATCCAGCCAACATGGTTTCTGCAGGGGAAGATCGTGCCTGACTAACTTATTGCACTTCTTCGAGGGAATTAACAAACAGATGGACAGAGGAGACCCCATAGACATCATATACCTAGATTTCCAGAAAGCCTTTGACAAGGTGCCTCATGAACATCTACTCCGGAAACTGAAGAACCATGGGGTGGACGGAGACGTGCATAGATGGATCAGAAACTGGTTAGAGGGAAGGAAACAGAGGGTAGGAGTGAAGGGCCATTACTCGGACTGGAGGAAGGTCACGAGTGGTGTTCCGCAGGGCTCGGTGCTCGGGCCGCTGCTTTTTAATATATTCATAAATGATCTAGAAACAGGAACGAAGTGCGAGATAATAAAATTTGCGGACGACACCAAACTATTTAATGCAGCTCGGACGAAGGAGGAATGCGAAGAATTGCAAAGGGACTTGGACAAACTAGGGGATTGGGCTGAGAGATGGCAGATGAAGTTCAATGTTGAGAAGTGCAAAGTATTGCATGTGGGAAACAGAAACCCGAGGCACAAATATACGATGGGAGGGATATTATTGACTGAGAGTACCCAGGAAAGGGACTTGGGGGTAATGGTGGACATGACAATGAAGCCGACAGCACAGTGTGCAGCGGCTGCTAAGAGAGCGAATAGAATGCTAGGTATAATCAAGAAGGGTATGACAACCAGAACGAAAGAAGTTATCCTGCCGCTGTACCGGGCAATGGTGCGTCCGCAACTTGAGTACTGCGTCCAGTATTGGTCGCCGTACCTTAAGAAGGATATGGCGTTACTCGAGAGAGTTCAGAGGAGAGCGACACGACTGATTAAGGGGATGGAAAATCTTTCATACGCTGAGAGATTGGAGAACCTGGGTCTCTTTTCCCTGGAGAAGAGGAGACTTAGAGGGGATATGATAGAGACTTACAAGATTATGAAAGGCATAGAGAGAGTAGAGAGGGACAGATTCTTCAAACTTTCAGAAAATAAAAAAACAAGAGGGCATTCGGAAAAGTTGAAAGGGGACAGATTCAAAACGAATGCTAGGAAGTTCTTCTTTACCCAACGTGTGGTCGACACCTGGAACGCGCTTCCAGAGGACGTTATAGGGCAGGGAACAGTATCGGGGTTTAAGAAAGGATTGGACAATTTCCTGCTGGAAAAGGGGATAGAAGGGTATAGATAGAGGTTTACTACACAGGTCCTGGACCTGTTGGGCCGCCGCGTGAGCGGACTGCTGGGCGCGATGGACCTCAGGTCTGACCCAGCAGAGGCATTGCTTATGTTCTTATGTGGAAAAAGACTGAAAAGAGCCTGAAATCTTAAACAATTTATTTATTTATTTATTAAAAGAAGAAATGATAGAAATCAAAATATTATAACAAAAACTGCAAAAAGAACGGAAAGGCACAAAAAGTAGAAAGGTTTGATGCACTTATGAGTAGAGAGACTCTAAAATACAGCTTCTCAGCTCTGCGGAAAACTAAGATCCATTTTAAGAGCCATTAAATTTTTAGCAGCACTTTCTGGACAATGCAATTGATAATCACTACAAATCACTCTGATGTTATACATATAGCAGAACGATGATCCAGAGATGGAGCTTGGGCGGAGCTGGAATTTTTCCAGAGACTGGTGATGATCAGTACTGGTATCCGAATAATTATCCATATAACTTAGGACAGCAAAAAAGCTGCCCTCAGATATCTAGATAGATACTGGTAGTGGCCAATATATATATTGCATGATATACTGATATCATCCAGCATGTAATATTTGGATAAATACCGTATATAAAAATGCAGACTGTACTGCTTAAATATTGACAGATCTGAAATTTTTAAAATTGCACCAAATGCCTTTAAGTTAATACAAATAAATTTCAGGATAATGATGTGTTGCTTAGAAAGGATAATATGGATATATATAACAACATAAATATTTGATAAATAGTGTTCAAATCAAGCATCAGTGTAGGTTTTGAGATTATTTGGCTCTTCAGTGCTATTGTCCCTATATAGACATGCAGGATTTTTAATCACTTGATATGGATAAGCTCAAAAATCTTTGGAACCAGTCCAAAGTTTGAATTTGAGCATTGTTCATAAATTCCACAGCTTTCATTTTGACACGCTTACCTCCACAGCTAAGAATGGCTGTATTACGCTTCTGCTGTGACTTGCTTTGCTGAACTGGGATTCCACAACTTAATGTATAACTGTTTTCTGAATCTAAATGGAAAGAAGCATAGAAAGTTTACAGGGTCTCCCTGCCAAAAATACCCTGTGTTGAAGATAAATATATAACCCAAATTGTTTTAAATCTATTGACAGAATGTTAAGTGAATGTCTTATATTCTGAAAAGGTACAATGAAATTTAATTTTACAAACTTCTTTTATTTTTTGAGAATACAATTTTTGATACTGTTTTCTCCATATTTCCAAAATATTTTGTGTACCAATAGCATATTAATATCTAATGTGGATTATTTGTGCTGAACATATTAATTTCTGAATTTGATTTGGAATATGGACAACAGACCCGCAAAATATTTGTTTTAAAAATTTTCCAAGTCCCTCCAACATGCAAATATATTATTTCTTAGAAGACTCAGACCTAAATGCACTAAACGCTAAGATCATGTACTGATGGTCGCTAAACCAGTTTGACTGGTTTAGTGACCGTTCAAATTTGCTGACCCAATGTTCAAAATGGCTCACCGCTTGGTTTTCTGTGTGTTTGTACATTCTCTGTCTCTGGCATGCATTACTATTAAAATGAGGTCATTAATATTAAAACAAGCCATCCGATCGATGGCCTAACATTGCAATACCATATTCAGATCGCTAATACTGACCTGAAAAAACCGACAGGTCTACCTGTCAGTAACTGTTTTACCAAACTATACAAGAGGATGGATCTTTGTCTTTATCCAACCCAAATATTAGTTAAGTATAGAGATAAAGGTCTAAGGATATTCAATAAATCACTTTTATCTTATAATGTTAAGCATAATCAAATGCAATCAAAATTCATAATTATAACCCATTTTGCTGAAGTAAATTTTCTGTGTTCTGACATGTTTTTAATTTTTTTTTATGGGTACAGATGTGTGTGTGTGTATAGCACACACACAATATCTGGCCCATAAAAAAAAAGTTGAGCCGCTCTCCCCTCGATGACATCCCCCCTTTCCTGACACCCCCAGAACAAAATTAGAGGCAGGAGGGATGCCCACTTCCTCTTGCCGCTGCAAACACCCCCCTGCGCCGAGCTGAACCAACCCCCCTACAGGAAACTCCCTCCCCGTACTTTAATAAAAATTGGCAGGAGGGATACCCACTCCCTCCTGCTGTCGTGACCCTCCATGCCAAACTGAACCCCCCCCCAGGATGCCCCCACCAGGACCCTTCCCCTTCCCCACTCCCTGTACTTTAAAAAAAAAATTGGCAGGAAGAATACCCACTTCCTCCTGCCACAGGAAACCCTCCCCCCATCCTCCTTGAACCACTCCCACACCTCTAGTGAAGAAGACAGCAGGAGGGATGCTCAGGCCAAATGTTACATAATTTTTGTCTCCCTTCTCTGTACCTTTTCTAAGTCCACTATATTTTTTTTGAGATACGGCGACCAGAATTGCACACAGTATTCAAGTTGCAGCCATACCATAGAGTGATAGAAGGGCATTATAACATTTTCATCTTTTGTTTTCCATTCCTTTCCTGATAATTCCTAACATTCTATTTGCTTTCTTAGCTGCTGCCACACATTGAGCTGAGGGTTTCAATGTGCCCTCAACAATGACACCTAGATCCTTTTCCTGGGCAGTGACTCCTAACATAGAACCCAGCATCATGTAGCTGTAGTTTGGGTTCCTCTTTCTCACATGCATCACTTTGCACTTGCTCACATTAAACATCATCTGCCATTTTGAAGCCCAGTCTCAGTCTTCAATTTGTCCTTTCCAATCTACAACCATGTTATTCTTTGGGTGGCTTTTATTATTTCTATATATCTACCTATTTCCTTCTTGAAGCTGATTCATTTAAATAGCTGTCAATAGTTAAGAATCTCACACTTTGTACAACTAGTACACATTTAGGCACTTTAACATAGAATTAGAGCAGATACATTAAAATATTTCTCTTATGTAGCTAAAAACAAGAATTTTAGTGTTCTTTTTCAAATTGTTGATGCAAATGCACAACTGTACACTATTCATGCCTTGCCCATGGTCAAAATCATTGTTTAAGGTACTGTATGTTTTTGGATATTACTGTACAAAACAAACCTGGCACAAAGAGTGTGTTGGAAGGGCATGATAAATAACAGCTCTCCATTCCTCCAGACTTAATGCAGACAAGCTGAGCCTTTGGAATTGGTTTTGCATTCGGAAAACATTTCACCATCTCTGCAAAACAATAAATAAGAAATATATTGTATAAAGTGACTGTTAATTGTACAATATGAAATAAATATAACAGCATGCTATTGAAGTAGAGTCAATTCTAAGAAACTATTACTACAGCACTTGGAAGTGATGAATGCCATTGTCACCTACTCTCTGTGGATTTAGAGAACTACGAGTAGATATTATGGAGCTAATTCTATTGCAAGTAAGTGTGGCTACATAAGGCAACTATTATATAAAGGAAAGTAGATGCCAACCTATAAATTAGGCACAATCACTTACACTAGCCACAGAGCAGATACAAGCACTCATGCCTAAATAATGTAACATAGCATTCTTTAAGTTCTGTGTATAAGTCCTGCCCAGATGCCACCTGTGTGTATGCCCATCAGTCAAATATGTGCTGTGTAAGACATATGTACATGTATCAGAATAGCAGAATCTTGGCCTTTACATATGTATTTGCACACTCATGCTATTATTCTAATCATTTATACCTATGTGGCTAATTATAGTATAGACTCACTAATAATATCACGGCTACATCAACAGTTGGATGTCATTCAAATAATTCAACTTGCATAGCCACTGGAGACTGGCTAGGAAGCCAGATTTCTTCAAATTCAATTAGCAATTGCATCCATATTATTCTCTTTACTAGAGGATCTTCAGATTACCAATCAGGAAGCATAACTCACTGGCCGCAATTGTCATCGATCCAGAGTATTTTAAAGAAGCTTATCTTTTCTTTCTTTATGTATACTAACTCCAAACTGGCATCGATTGTAATAGTTTAAGAAGATATGCACTTATCTTACAGCACCACCTCTTCCAATGCAAATCACGTTTCATTGATAACTCATGGGCTATTTAATAGATGAATAGATTCTGTATTTCTTGCTTTCTCATGCTCTTTTACAGATAGGTATGTTTGCTTGCAAGCAGCTTTTGTTTCCTCTGTAAAATCTAGCTCCTGTGTAAATGCATTGCGGGGAAGGGGGGGGGGGGTGTCCCAACCTTGAGTGTAAGACATCATAGGTGTATTTAAATGCCCATACTGCAGAATAAAAGCTCAGCACTAGTATCCAGCTGTTGTTACAGCTTTTCCTATAAATTCAAGAAAAATGTTTATATCTACAAAAAGCCTTACCTATCAAGTTTAACCTCCTTTGGCCATGGCGTTCTTTCCTGTATATTTAAAGGGAGCCCCTATGACGTCACAGTCAATCTTACACAGGAGGTAGATTTTACAGAGGCAACAAAAGCTGCTTACAAGCAGACATATTTTGTTTGAAAGGGTGGAGGAGATGATTGATGCCTTCACATCCTGAAACAGCTGACATAGGCGAAACGCTAGCCATCGTCGATATGGTGGATTCTCCTAACAGATGAGTATCGTGCATATCTATCTTAAAGTACAGCGACTTTTGTTTCTTGCATTACACAAGGCGTTTGGCACAAAATACAATTGAGGAGGTTTTTTAATGCAATGAGGTTCACCTATCCACTAAAAGCCTTTCCACGTTGAAATTATATGGGATTCTGAGGCTTTTTCCTAACTGTTGGATTTTCAACCAATTTTAAAGCCGTTAATGCTTGAAGCTTAAGTTATTATGATTCAATAACCTTTCAGACAGAAATTATTTTGTGTACTTTACAGCGAGTGTCATTAAAACAACTTGTTTTGTAGCTTGGTGTGTCCCTATATACTTAAGTTGGGAATTCTATTGCAACGATAAACCAAATATTTTTCAAAATGTCCAGGGTACAATTTAGATGTCTGGGGCTAGACCTGTTTTAATAATGAATAAGTGCCAATAAGGTGCCCAAACTCCTGGTTTAAAAAATATCACTATGGGGCGGGCCAAGATGGCTGCGATGTGAGGGGCCGTGAGAGAAGCTTTGAAATCCTCTCGAGTCTGTTTTTCATATTAAAAAATAATACCTTTTTCTTCGATGCCTCATACGAAGAGGAAAGGGGTGGTCAGGGTCACTTCCTCGCCGGCCCTGGCCCCGGTGCAACAGACTATGGAACGCTTCTTTTCGGCCCTTCCGGCGGCTGCATATTCTAGAGTGGAGAGCCCGGCGCTGGGTGGCGATTTGAGGGAGTTGCTTGCCCTTTCGGGCACTGAAATTTCTCTATCTCCTCCAGGTTCCTTCATGCCTCCATGTTGACCCCTGAGACACTGAGGCGAGAGACATGCGATCCCGGAAGTGGAGACGCGGGGTCTCCTGGCGAGGGCACAACGTCTTTGGCTGGACAATTGATGGAAGCAAGCAAGAGAGGGGAGTCTATCCTCTCTGACGGAGGTTTCCATGAATAGCATCTGGCATTTGCTTTAGCGGATGGAGGGGAAAATGGAAAAATCAACTGAAGAGGTAACTAAAATAACTGAGAAACTGGATTTATTAACTGGAACAGTTGAAGCAATGAGATTAGACTTTACTGTCCAAGCTAAGCAGATGCAGGAGGAAATACAACATTTACAACAGTTTAAGGTGGTTTCAATCAAAGATAGTTCTTCTATTCATAAGAAATTAGAGCAATTTGAAAATTTTAATAGACGTTTGAACCTCCGTATCTTAAATTTTCCACAAATTTCGAGTGTCTTGCCTCTTGACTTATTGAAAATATATTTGAATGAAAATTTAGAAGTGTCTTCAAATTGTATTCCTCCAATTAATAAAATTTATTATTTACCTAATAAGAAGATGCCTGGAAGAGAAGAAGGTGAAAATGAGATTGAAAGAGAGAAAAGAGGGAAGAAAAATGATAGAATTTGCAAATGTGTCTGCTCTTCTTGAACAAACAACAGCTGACACTGATAGAACAATGCTCTTAGTATCATTTGTTTTTGAGCAAGATGTGAATATGATTATGAAATTGTTCTTTTAAAACTCTCAAAAACTATTTGGGGAGTAGAAAATATGGATATATCCTGATGTCGCTAAGATTACTCAAGAGCGGAGGAAAGAATTTCTCTCTCTGTGTCAAGAGACTATTAATTTGGGAGCAATGTTTCTTTTAGCATACCTCTGCAAATGCTTGGTTAGGTATTTAGGAGTTAAATATACATTTTTCTCTCCAAATCATCTGAAGGAATTCTTAGATGTGAAGGTCATCAAGGATTGAGGGATAATGGAAGTAGCGGGCGCTTTGATACACTAAGCCTATTTGTATAATTAAATGCCTCTTTAATTTTCTCTCACTATTTTTTTACTGTTTGATCACCCCCCCCATTATAGTGGTCTAAGAAGGGGATAAAGTGTATGATTGTAAAAATGAAGTAGCATAATTCTTGGTTTGTTTTTCCTCCCTGTGTTTAATGGAACAAGATATATTCTTGTAAATTTTGAGGTATAATTAGAAATAATAAAAAAAAAAAAAAAATTAAGGTGCCCAAACTGACCAGATGACCACTGGAGGCAGTGATGTAGTAAGGGTGTGGGGGATGGACTGCCCCAGGCACCATCTTGGTGGGGGGCTGGCATATCCCTCCTTTCTGCCCCAGCTCCATCCCATCCCCCCCACCCGCCAAGCACACATCTTCACTCCCACCCCCACCCCCGTACCTCTAGTTCTTTGCTGAACCGGAAGTGATGTCAGAGATAGCCAACGTGGGCTGCAAGTTGGATATGCTGCTCACACCGGGAAGTTAAAGAGGTACAGAGGAAGGGAAGGGGTGCGTGTATGGGACGGGGAAGGGGCGTACATAAAAACAGGGGAAGAGGTGGGGAAGAGGAGGGTGGTGCCACTGCTCTGGGCACCTCTCACCCTCACTAAGCCACTGACTGGAGGCATGCCCCCCCCCCCACTAGTAGTTACTGGCTCCCTCCCACCCCCCTAACGATCTGAAGGAAACGTACATACCCGTTTCCATGACTGCTGCAGATGTTATGGCCAATCCTAGTAGAATAACAAGCAGGTGTTTGTAGTTGTACAGTGGACTCCAGAGAAAGGGACTCAGGCGCACATCCCACTCTAACTAGTACACTTGTGATGGAAAGTGTGAGTCCACCAAAACCCACTGTACCAACATATAGGTGATACCTGCAGGTCCAAGGGCTATTGGGGTGGTACAGTGGGTTTAGGTAAGTTTTGGAGAGTCCCTATACAAAGTAAAATGGTAATGGTGAGATGTATACCTGGGACCTCCTATGTGACGTTCGGTGCCCCCCAGGGTATCCCACTGATCTGGTGGGATGTCTGTGTGGTCAGACAACTAAAAATGCTGGCCCCTCCTGCATTCCATGGCTTCTTTTGTGCATTTTTCATTTAGACTTTCAAAAATGTTCAAAGAGATAGACACAGTAAGGATGAATGTCTAGAGAGGTCATTTTCAAAAAGCAATATAAACATTTGCAGTTTTGAAAATGATTATTCCAGTGCAATAGGTGAGACATTCTAGAGGCCACAGGGTTATTTCCCCTTACTCACATGAGCTGCAGAAGAAATCTTTAGTTGTTTTAGGTTTGCAATACTTTTTGTTCTCGCAAAATATGTCATTCACCTAAGATGTATTATTTCTAAAAGTTCTGCCCCATGTTCCTCCATAAATCTGATAACTTTTTTAAGAGCAGTGATTGTTTCAACAGGCACAATTTTTGTAGCCAATCTCTGAGTGCAGATTCAGAAATAGAGGTTCTTTGAAATTTTAGCTTGTGGCTCTCCTTTGTATACTCTATCCATAGCTGATAATTTTTCCTCAGCTGAGTAGCACTTATTTCCATTCATCTCAAATTTCAAATATGCAGAGTTAGGTTTGTATATCTTACCCCTGTCATACTTGGACCAGAAGGGAAATTCATTCTCTCAACTACAAGGTCATTTTCAGGACCAAAAATGTTGCTCCATCATGCACAATCCAAGAGCATAGGTAAATAGAATAATCTGGATCAGCATCCGATTGAGCAGGTAGTTACAGGAACAGCAGCTAGGCCAGAAGTTAGTTGCCTTGGAAGAGGCCTGCTAAAATATTGTTTCCTGACAGCAGAATGATGAAGTAAGCAAAAAGAGCAGGTCCAAAACCACTACTCTACCATGCACAATCCAGGATGTTAGGTTGATAGAATAACACGGATCAGCATCCATTTGAGCAGATGGTTACAGGAACAGCAGTTAATCCAAAAGATAAAGGGAATTGAACACTTCTCATATGAGTAAATGCCAAAAAGTTTAGGACTCTTCAGCTTGGAAGAGATGGCTGAGGGGACATATGATTGAGGTCTACAAAATCCTGAGTGGTATATAGAATGGGTAAAAGTAGATCAATGTTTCACTCTTTCTAAAAGTGCAAAGACCAGGGGACACTCAATGAAACGAGATGGAAATACTTTTAAAACAAATAGGAGGAAATATTTTTTCACTCAAAAAAATAGTTAAGCTATGAAACTAATTGCCAGAGGAAGGGGTAACAGCAGTTAAAGTAGCTGGATATAAAATAGGTTTGAATAAGTTCCTTGAGGAAAAGTCCATAATCTGCTATTGAGATAAACATTTATTTATTATTCAGTTTTCTATACCATTCTCCCAGGGGAGCTCAGAATGGTTTACATGAATTTTCAGGTACTTAAGCATTTTTCCCTGTCTGCCACACGAAAGACTGCTAACCACACGAAAGACTGCTAAGGAAGCTATGGAACCACGGGGTGCAAGGGGAGGTCCACCGATGGATCAAAAACTGTCTGGCGGACAGGAAACAGAGGGTTGGAGTAAAGGGTCATTACTCAGACTGGCAATGGGTCACGAGCGGAGTTCCGCAGGGGTCGGTGCTGGGACTGCTCCTGTTCAATATATTTATTAATGACCTGGAGGCAGGAACAAAATGTGAGGTTATTAAATTTGCGGATGACACCAAACTATACAGCAGGGTTGAAAACACGGAGGACTGCAAAGATCTCCAAAAAGATCTGACAGCGCTGGAAGAGTGGGCCAAAAAGTGGCAAATAAGCTTCAACATAGGGAAATGCAAGGTCATGCATGTAGGAAAAAAGAACCCGATGTTCACTTACAAAATGGGAGAATCACCGCTAGGGGTGAGTAACCTTGAAAGAGACCTGGGAGTGATGGTAGACACATCATTGAAGGCGTTGGCGCAGTGCGCCACAGCCTCAAGGAGGGCAAATAAAATGTTGGGCATCATTAAGAAGGGTATCACGACCAGGACGAAGGAAGTCATCCTGCCACTGTATCGTGCAATGGTGCGCCCGCACCTAGAGTACTGTGTCCAGTACTGGTCGCCGTACCTCAAGAAGGACATGGCGGTACTTGAGGGAGTCCAGAGAAGAGCAACTAAGCTAATAAAGGGTATGGAGGACCTCTCATATACTGACAGACTGAAAAAGCTGGGGCTTTTCTCCCTGGAAAAGCGGAGACTTAGAGGAGACATGATAGAAACCTTCAAGATCATGAAGGGCATCGAAAGAGTAGACAGGGACAGATTTTTCCAATTATGGGGAACCACAAGTACAAGGGGGCACTCAGAGAAATTGAAAGGGGGAAGGTTTAGAACAAACGCCAGGAAGTTCTTTTTCACCCAGAGGGTGGTGAATACATGGAACGCGCTACCGGAGGATGTGATAAGCAGGAGCACGATACAGGGCTTCAAAGAAGGGTTGGATAGGTACCTGGAGGACAAAGGGATTGAGGGGTACAGATAGGAGTAGAGGTAGGTTATAGGGATAGGATTAGAGGCAGTTACAAAATTAGTCAGGGACACTGTTCAGGCAATTAGGCCTGATGGGCCACCGCGGGAGTGGACCACTGGGCAAGATGGACCTCTGGTCTGCCTCAGCGGAGGCAACTTCTTATGTTCTTATGCCCCGGTGGGCTCACAATCTATCTAATGTAACTGGCTGGGGCGATGGGGAGATTAAGTGACTTGCCTAGAGTCACATAGAGCAATGTGGGTTTGAACCCACAACCTCCGGGTGCTGAGGCTGTAGCTTTAACCACTGCGCCACACAATGGAACGTTCCTACTATTTGGGTTTCTGTCAGATACTTGTGACCTGGATTGGGCAGTGTTGGAAGCAGAATACTGGCCTAGAGAGACCATTGTCCTGACCCAGTACGGCTATTCTTACGTTTTAATGATTTGAATATTAATTCCATAGCTTATAACTTGGATTTCCTAATTCATGCAATCATGCTCTTGAAATACTGATAATGACAAATAAAACCAATAAAATAAAGTTTTTATTTTTTCTGCCTTTGCTGCTGCCCTGCTGAAGGAACACACAAAAATGGGATCAAAGAAGTAGCATATTCTCACTTACCAACACAGTCCTTTTTATTCCAGTGCATTCTTTTTCCAGGCGGACAAACACATTCATAGCTTCCCATTGTATTGCTACAATCATAATCGCAGCTACCATTGTTGATACTACATTCATCAATATCTGAAAACATATTTAAACAAACATTATAATGATAGGTAGCCGTTCAGGATAAATTTTTCCCCCCTAAAGCAGGGGTGTCAAAGTCCCTCCTCGAGGGCCGCAATCCAGTTGGGTTTTCAGGATTTCCCCAGTGAATATGCATGAGATCTATTTGCATGCACTGCTTTCATTGTATGCTAATAGATCTCATGCATATTCAATGGAAGATCCTGAAAACCCAACTGAATTGCAGCCCTCAAGGAGAGACTTTGACACCCCTGCCCTAAAGTGAGATGTACTGCTTTGAAACTGCCAGTACTGTAATACAATGTTATAGTTGGATGGTTCTGTAAGAAAAAATAATTACAGTTTCAGTCTATTTGGACTTTCTATACCATCCATACTGATGCATAAAGCTAAGTGGTGTATAATACAGAAAAACATTTTTCAAACAGCAGAACGGAATCATACAAGGAGAGGAGAATCATTTGGTACTTTAATATGAGTCCAATAAGGTAAGTATGCCTTCCAGGGTGTTTAATGCCAAAGAAGGGGGCCACACCCATCATAATAAGAGAGTCAGACATTAAGGGCTCTTTTTACAAAGGTGCGCTAGGGTCTTAATGCGCGGAATTGCGTGCGCTAAAATTCCGCATGCGCTAGCTGCTACCGCCTCCTTTTGAGCAGTGTAGCGTGGCCGGCCCTCAAGGCTCGCAGTAACCGGCCCACGCTTACAATATTCTTCCCAGCGTGTTTCCTCAAGATGGAGGAAGTCCCTGTTGTGCATAAACTTATCCTATGTTTATAAACAGAATGGCCTCTATTGTTCAACTGAGAAGTCCAAAAAAAATGCATCAAAAGAAAATGTATTCCAAAGGTCTTTGGCAAAATTATGAAGAACAACATAAGTTAGTAACCAGCCTGGTCTGGATATCTGTCCCAAAGTTCTTTATCAATGTCCCAGGTGTAACAGAGTCTCTTGATAGTCCTTGACTCTCCCAGAGTCTTATTGGTAAATAGGCCAACTATGCATGGTGCACTGCACTGTACAGCGCTGCCTCATTAAATGCAGTAACAAAAGATTGGCAGATTTGTCAAAGGGTTCCTTGTTATTCAAAGGAAAAGAAACCTGCGAACTATTCATCATGGTACTGTGTAAATCCTGTCTCAAGCTTACAGGATATTCACACCTGCTGGAAAGAACTTGCTGAAGTTCCTTTCACAGCAGCTCTCTTGATAAGCAAGAAAAAAAAAAAACTTCTCATACCAGCAAAACCCTTGGCTAGCATCCATTCCATTAATTAGCAGACTTCAAGAAAATCCTCATGTTCAACAGAAATGGAAACATTCAACAAAACTCAGCACAAAAAAAAACCAATTCCAAACTAATTGATTTCCATTTCTTCAAATAGTCCCACCTCTGGTAAAGTGTTACAATCCATAGCTTCACCTTCAGAATTTACCAGGGTTGTATCTTCTGGTTCTGGGTCCAGCATTTCAATGTCCCTTGTCTCAGGGAGACCTGAAGGCTCCTTCCACCTGAGAGCTTCTCCTCTGTCCCCTTTCCTCTTGGTCAGCCAGCTCTCTAAATGCTCCCAAGCTGCTGTACCACACCCAGCCCTACTCCAGGGCTGAACTTCTTTCAGCTGTGGTTGCCTTCTCCCCTGCTTAGCCAGCTTTCCACAAAATGGAGGATTTAAAGGGGCCCTACCAGTTTTCACCAGGCTGTGTTCTGCATTAGGTTTAAACACAGCCTGTGCTTCCTGTTCTTGTTCTTGCCTAACAGGGATAACATGGTTAGCCCGAACTAGTTTCAGGGGGTGTTTTTTATCATTCTTCCCTGGCACAAGGCCGGCATTGGACTCGGGCTTGTGACAGCAGGCAGTAGATTTTTGGCTAGCGCGCACTAATCCGGTACGTGCGGTAAAACCCGTAGCACACCTTTGTAAAAGGAGCCCTAAATGCCTGATTGAAAAGCCAAGTTTTATAGCAATTTTAAATTCCTTTATTGAAGATATACTACAGATGTGTAGTAGTTAAAAATTTAGAATGATTTGTATAGTCCACTTCTCAGACAGTGCTAATGAAAACAACATATCTCATAATATACTACTATTCCAGATCATTTTTAAAACTTTGGAAAATATTTGGTAAGGCTCAGAACTGAATATAACTTTAATGTACTTTTACAACCAACTTAGGATGCTCCATCAGCATTGATTCTATTTAATTATTTAATTATTTGAAGCATATTCAATAAAATATTTATTGTGATCCTAACCACTGACTTTAAATTATATACTTAGGGCCTCTTCTATTAAACTGTGCTTCGGTTGTTGGAAAAATAATGGAAGTGTTGCTGAAAGAAAGGATAGTGTACTTCCTTGAATCTAATGGGTTATAGCAGGGGTGTCCAATGTCAGTCCTTGAGGGCCGCAATCCAGTTGGGTTTTCAGGATTTCCCCAATGAATATGCATGAGATCTATTTGCATGCACTGCTTTCAATGCATATTCATTGGGGAAATCCTGAAAACCCGACTGGATTGCGGCCCTTGAGGACCGACATTGGACACCCCTGGGTTATAGGATCCGAGGCAATATGGCTTTACAAAAGGTAAATCGTGCCAAACGAACCTGATTGAATTTTTTGATTGAGTGACCAGAGAGCTGGATAGAGGACATATGCTAGATGTAATTTACTTAGATTTCAACAAAACCTTTGATACGGTTCCTCATAGGAGGCTGTTGAACAAACTTGAAGGGCTGAAGTTAGGACCCAAAGTGGTGAACTGGGTTAGAAACTGGCTGTCAGACAGACGCCAGAGGGTGGTGGTTAATGGAAGTTGCTCGGAGGAAGGAAAGGTGAGTAGTGGAGTCCCTCAGGGTTCGGCGCTGGGGCCGATCCTGTTCAATATGTTTGTGAGTGACTAAACTAAACTAAACTAAGCCTTAGGTTTATATAACGCATCTTCTCCACTGAAGTGGAGCTCGACACGGTTTACAGAGTTTAAAAATATGGGAAGAGAGAAGAGAAAGAGTTTACAAAGCATAAAAAGAGGGGATGTAATCAGGAGAAGAGATTATTATATGCTAGAGAAAAGCCAGGTTTTCAGTTGTTTTCGGAATAGTTGGAGGGTTCCGCAGCGGGACAGTGAGGTCGTTCCAGAGGCCGGTGATTTTTGAGAGGAGGGATCTACCCAGTTTACCTGCGTGGAGGATGCCGTGTAGAGAGGGGAAGGATAGTTTATGTCTGTGGGCAGATCTGGTGGCAGTTGGTGTCGGGGCGAGGAAGGACAGAGGGATTAGGGGCGGAAGGATGCCGTGAATGATCTTGAAAGCCAGGCAGGAGCATTTGAAATGAATTCTGGAAAGTACTGGGAGCCAGTGAAGATTGGTAAGTAGAGGGGAGACGTGGTCATATTTGCGTTTAGCAAAAATCAGCTTAGCCGCAGTGTTCTGGATAAGCTGGAGTCTGCGAAGACTTTTTTTCGTTAGGCCTAAGTAGATGGCGTTACAATAATCGAGTTTGGATAGGATGATGGATTGTACAAGGACGGTGAAATGCTTTTGGTGAAAATAGGATCTAACTTTCCTCAGCATGTGGAGGCTGAAAAAACAAGATTTTGCCAGGGAATTCAGGTGATCGTTGAGGGAAAGGGAGGAGTCGATAGTGATGCCAAGGACCTTGCTTGAGAACTCAAGGTGTAGAGCAGGGCCTGTGGGAAGGGTGAAGAGGGCGGGCAGGTGAGTTAATTTTGGGCCGAGCCAGAGTAATTTTGTTTTTGATTCATTTAATTTCATCTGTACTGAGAGGGACCAGGCGTGAAGTCTCATTATGCATGATGTGATGTTCTCTTGGAGGTTTGTAAGGTTTGGATCTGTTTCGAGGAGGATGAGGATATCGTCTGCATATGTGTAAATTGTTTCAAGGGGGGATAGTTTAAGGAGCTTCAGGGAGGTCATATATATGTTGAAGAGAATAGGGGATAGGGGAGAGCCCTGGGAACACCACAGGATGGTGTCCATGAAGCGGATTTGGAGCCGTTTGTGTTAACAATGTAGGAACGATCGCAAAGGAAGTTTGAGAACCACTTTAGGACAGAAGAGTCTATCCCAATCTCGGAAAGTTGGTAGATTAGTATGTCGTGATGCACGACGTCGAAGCCGCGGAGAGATCAAACTGTAGGAGAACAGCAAATTTGTTTCGGGCGTGTAATTGTTGCACCTTTGAGATTAGGGAAACTAGGAGGGACTCGGTGCTGAAATTGGGCCTAAATCCGTATTGGTAGTGTTGGAGAATGGAGAATCTCTCTAGGTAAGAGGAGAGCTGAGTGGCGACTATGGTCTCTAGAAGTTTTGTTAAAAGAGGGATGTTTGCTATGGGGCGATAGTTCGATGGTGAGGAAGGGTCAAGATCGGGTTTTTTCAGAAGAGGGGATAAGGCAATGTGTCCCATTTCGGTGGAGAACAGGCCCGATAGTAAGACTTTGTTTATGAGGATAGTAAGACTTTGTTTATGAGGTTAGTAAGGGAAGAGATGGGATTTTTTCGTAAAGGTAGGATGGGAAGGGATCTAGGATGCACTTGCAGGATTTAAGTTTGAGGCAAAGTTTAGAGATCTGGGTCTCGGATACAAGTTCGAATGTAGTCCATGATCTGTCGGCAGGGATAGCGTCGGAGTCTTTCGGGGGGAGAGAGTTGTAGGAGATAGCTGAGGGAAACGAGCTCTTTATGGTAGTGATCTTCTCGTTGAAAAATTTGGCTAGGTCATTTGGAGATGGGAGGGGAGGAGGGGGGCGGAGTCATTTTTAGAAGTTAGGTTCCGCCAGATGTGGAACAGTGTACTGTTTTGGTTTTTTGACCTGGAGATTTTGTCTCCATAGTAATTCTTCCTAGCTTTTTTTAGTACGGAGTTGTAGGATTTAATGTTTTCTCTCCAGGATTGCTTATCTAGGGGGATTTTGATTTTTTTCCATCTCCGTTCCAGAGTCCGACATTTCTGTTTTAATTCTCTGTGGTAAGGGAGGTACCAGGGAGCCTTATGAGAATAGGAGATGGGTTTACTGGTTAGAGGGGCATTACTGAAGGGTTAGAAGGAAAAGTGTGCCTTTTTGCAGATGATACCAAGATTTGTAATAGAGTAGACACCGAAGAGGGAGAGGAAAAAATGAAAAAAGATCTGCAAAAGTTAGAGGAATGGTCTAATGCCTGGCAACTAAAATTCAATGCAAAGAAATGCAGAGTAATGCATTTGGGGATTAATAATCGGAAGGAACCATATATGCTGGGAGGAGAGAAGCTGATATGCACGGACGGGGAAAGGGACCTTGGAGTGATAGTGTCCGAAGATCTAAAGGTGAAAAAACAGTGTGACAAGGCACTGGCTGCTTCTAGAAGGATGCTGGACTGTATAAAGAGAGGCGTAGCCAGTAGAAGGAAGAAGGTGTTGATGCCCCTGTACAAGTCATTGGTAAGGCCCCACTTGGAGTATTGTGTTCAGTTTTGAAGAAAGTATCTGGCGAAGGACGTAAGAAGACTTGAAAGCGGTCCAGAGGAGGGCGACAAAAATGATAGGAGGCTTGTGCCAGAAGACGTATGAGGAGAGACTGGAAGTCCTGAATATGTAGACCCTAGAGGAAAGGAGGGACAGGGGAGATATGATTGAGACGTTCAAATACTTGAAGGGTATTAACGTAGAACAAAATCTTTTCCAGAGAAAGGAAAATGGTAAAACCAGAGGACATAATTTGAGGTTGAGGGGTGGTAGATTCAGGGGCAACGTTAGGAAATTCTACTTTACGGAGAGGGTAGTGGATGCCTGGAATGCGCTCCCGAGAGAGGTGGTGGAGAGTAAAACGGTGACTGAGTTCAAAGAAGCGTGGGATGAACACAGAGGATTTAGAATCAGAAAATAATATTAAATATTGAACTAAGGCCAGTACTGGGCAGACTTGCACGGTCTGTGTCTGTATATAGCTGTTTGGTGGAGGATGGGCTGGGGAGGGCTTCAATTGCTGGGAGGGTTTATACGGGATGGAGTAGGTTTTAACGGAGATTTCGGCAGTTGGAACCCAAGCACAGTACTGGGTAGAGCTTTGGATTCTTGCCCAGAAATAGCTAAGAAGAAAAAATTTAAAAAAATTTAAATTGGACCAGGTTGGGCAGACTGGATGGACCATTCGGGTCTTTATCTGCCGTCATCTACTATGTTACTATGTTACAGTTTGTAGTGCGGTGATCCGCGCTGAATGGCCCGTGCTGCTCCCGAAGTTCATAGAGTTCCTATGAGCGTCGGGAGCAGCGCGGGCCATTGAGCGTGGCTCTGCACTAAAAACTGCTAGCCGAGTTTGATAGAAGAGGCCCTTAATCTTAAAGAGGGAACATATCCATTAAGTAGAGGTTTTTATGCATGATATTACATGGTTTTTCTAAGAGCAAAAATTATTTGATTTCACAGGAAGGCTGAAAAATGGGTGGCAGCCATGTTAGTCAACTCAAAGATAATATATAGAAATAAACAGAAATAAAACTAAACTAAAAGAACCATACCATGTTTTGTCATATTATATTTTTACCATGCTTTGAAAACTTTGTTTTGGCATCTTTGTAAGACATACCCAGATACATTTAAATAGATTGTGATCCCGCCTGGACAGAGAGGGGAAAAATGCTTGAGTACCTGAATAAATTCATGTAAACCATTCTGAGCTCCCCTGGGAGAACAGTATAGAAAATTGAATAAATAAATAATCCAAATTATATCTTTTTTTATTGTGCTAATTAGCTGATCACCCAGCGTTGCCTGGATATCCCAATCCTGTATATCCCAATCTCAGCAGCAAGAATGGCCCTCTCTATGGGGCTGAACTTGGACTTAAACAGCATCAGGAGTGTCTCATCGAGCCTGAAAACTATGGATTAGACACTTGTCTTTCATATCCTGTAGTCGGGCCTCACGCTATTGTACCGTCTCTGACGCTCTAAATGTAGCAGCTCTCTCTTTCATATCTTATGCTGCTGGACTATCTCTGCTTATGCTGCTGGACTGTCTCTGAAGCTCTAGATCAGCGGTCTCAAACTTGCGGCCCATGGGCCACATGCGGCCCTCCAATTGGACTTGCGTTTCTCTGGAGGGAATGTCGGCAAATGGCTCATGGCTTACCTATAGCAGGGGTCCCCAATCTGCTTCCCTTCTCTTCCCTTCTCACTGCCCTCCCCCAAGCTACCGCAATCGGGGAACAGGTCTTAGCTCTCCCTGCTTATCTTCCCCAGCGTGGAGCCGACCAATTCTCGCCACTCGACGTATATCCCAATCTCAGCAGCAAGAATGGCCCTCTCTATGGGGCTGAACTTGGACTTAAACAGCATCAGGAGTGTCTTATCGAGCCTGAAAACTATGGATTAGACACTTGTCTTTCATATCCTGTAGTCGGGCCTCACGCTATTGTACCGTCTCTGACGCTCTAAATGTAGCAGCTCTCTCTTTCATATCTTATGCTGCTGGACTATCTCTGCTTATGCTGCTGGACTGTCTCTGAAGCTCTAGATCAGCGGTCTCAAACTTGCGGCCCATGGGCCACATGCGGCCCTCCAATTGGACTTGCGTTTCTCTGGAGGGAATGTCGGCAAATGGCTCATGGCTTACCTATAGCAGGGGTCCCCAATCTGCTTCCCTTCTCTTCCCTTCTCACTGCCCTCCCCCAAGCTACCGCAATCGGGGAACAGGTCTTAGCTCTCCCTGCTTATCTTCCCCAGCGTGGAGCCGACCAATTCTCGCCACTCGACGTCAATTCTAATGTCGGAGAGGAAGTTCCGGGCCAGCCAATTGCTGCGTGGTTGGCCCGGAACTTCCTCTCGGATGGCAGAATTGACGTCGGGTGGTGAGAATTGGTCAGCCCTGTGCTGGGGAAGATAAGCAGGGAGAGCTAAGACCTCGGCGCTGGCCTGTTCCCCTATTGCGGTGGTGGTGGCCTGTTCCCCAATGGTGGTGGCTTGGGGGAGGGCAGAGAGAAATAAAGAAAGAAAGGGGGGACAGGGAGACAGAAAGAAAGAAGGGAGACGGGACACAGACATAAAGGGGCATGGAGAGAGAAAGACGAAGCACAAAGCATATGCATCCCCAAGTTCAGAAAAGGGTGCAAAAAAAATAGA
The DNA here is from genome assembly GCF_902459505.1 of Geotrypetes seraphini. Lineage (NCBI taxonomy): Eukaryota > Metazoa > Chordata > Amphibia > Gymnophiona > Dermophiidae > Geotrypetes > Geotrypetes seraphini. The sequence goes on along the minus strand of NC_047090.1, from coordinate 63,596,218 downwards.
ACAAAAAACCCAGTGTGGATAACAAGTGCAGTGAAGAAGGCGATAAGCGACAAGAAAGCATCGTTCAGAAAATGGAAAAAAGACCAAACAGAGGAGAACCAAAAAAGGCACAAAGAACACCAGAAAGAGTGTCACCGAGTGATTAGAAAAGCAAAAAGAGAATACGAAGAGAGACTGGCAAAGGAAGCAACAAACTTCAAGTCGTTCTTCAGATACGTGAAGGGGAAGCAACCGGCGAGAGAAGAAGTGGGACCATTGGACGATGGAGACCGAAAGGGAGTTGTAAAAGAAGAGAAAGAGATAGCTGACAGGTTAAATGAGTTCTTCACGTCAGTCTTCACGATGGAGAATATAACCAACATTCCAGAACCCGAGGAGATCGTAAAAGGAGACCAAGAGGATAAGCTGGTCAATTTAGAGGTAAGCCAAGAGGATGTACTCAAGCAGATTGACAGACTAAAGAGCGACAAATCGCCGGGTCCGGATGGCATTCACCCAAGGGTACTCAAGGAACTAAAAGACGTAATAGCGGAGCCACTTCGACAGATATGCAACCTATCCTTAAAAACCGGAGAGATCCCGGAGGATTGGAAAATAGCAAATGTCACGCCCATCTTCAAAAAGGGCGCAAGGGGGGACCCGGGAAACTACAGGCCGGTGAGCCTGACCTCGGTCCCGGGAAAGATGATGGAGGCACTGATTAAAGACGGCATCTGTGAGCACATCGAAAAAAAATGGGCAGCTAAAACCAAGTCAACATGGCTTCTGTAAGGGTAGGTCATGCCTCACAAACTTATTGTACTTCTTTGAGGGAGTGAACAGCCAGGTGGATAAAGGGGAATCTATAGACATCATTTACCTTGACTTCCAAAAAGCCTTCGACAAGGTGCCACACGAGAGACTGCTTAAAAAGATATGGAACCACGGGGTACAAGGGGAGGTCCACCGATGGATCAAAAACTGGCTGTCAAACAGGAAGCAGAGGGTTGGCGTAAAGGGCCACTACTCAGACTGGAAAGGGGTCACGAGCGGAGTTCCGCAGGGGTCGGTGCTGGGACCGCTCTTGTTCAATATCTACATAAATGACCTAGAGGCGGGAACTAAGTGTGAAGTCATTAAATTTGCAGATGACACCAAACTATACAGCAGGGCTCAAACCAAGGAAGACTGCGAGGATCTCCAAAAGGATCTAACGCAGCTGGAAAAGTGGGCCGAAAAATGGCAGATGAGCTTCAACGTGGGGAAATGCAAGGTCATGCACGTGGGGAAAAAGAACCCGATGTTCACATACAAAATGGGGGGAACACCACTAGGGGTTAGTAACCTGGAGAGAGACCTGGGAGTGATGGTAGACGCAACACTGAAGGCATCGGCGCAATGCGCCACAGCCTCTAGGAAAGCAAACAGAATGCTGGGTATCATTAAGAAGGGTATTACAACCAGGACGAAGGAAGTTATCATGCCGCTGTATCGTGCAATGGTACGGCCGCATCTGGAGTACTGTGTCCAGTACTGGTCGCCGTACCTCAAGAAAGACATGGCGGTACTTGAGGGAGTACAAAGAAGAGCAACCAAACTGATAAGGGGAATGGAAAATCTCCCATATACTGACAGATTGAAGCAGTTGGGACTTTTCTCCCTGGAGAAGCGAAGACTTAGAGGAGACATGATAGAAACCTTCAAGATCCTGAAGGGCATAGAAAAAGTAGACAGGGACAGATTTTTCAAATTAAGGGGCACCACAAGCACAAGGGGGCATTGGGGGAAATTGAAAGGGGACAGGTTTAGAACAAACGCTAGGAAGTACTTTTTCACTCAGAGGGTGGTAGATACATGGAACGCGCTTCCAGAGGCTGTTGTAGACAAGAAAACACTAAATGGTTTCAAAGAAGGTTTGGATAGATTCCTAGAAGAAAAAGGGATTGGGGGGTATAGATAGGTATAGACCATTGCTCAGTCAATGGGCCTGATGGGCCGCCGCGGGAGCGGACCGCTGAGCAGGATGGACCTATGGTCTGCCTCAGCGGAGGCAACTTCTTATGTTCTTATGTTCTTATGTTCTTAAAGGGCGGGCATAGAGAAAGAAAAAAGAAAGAAAGGGGGCACAGCGAGAGAGAGAAAGAAAGAAGTAGGCAGGGTGAAAGAAAGAAAAAGTTGGGAGAGGGAAGGAGACAGATGCCAGACCAGGGGAAAGGAAGGAAGGAAGGAGGGAGGGAGAGAAAGGAAAGAAAGAGAGGTCAGATCATGGAAATAGGGAAGGAAGAAGAGAGAGCTAGAAGGGAAGGTAAGACATGGAAACATAGATTTTGGAAAAAAAAAGCAGAAAAATTGAATATTAAGTTACTACCAAAGATGGATGCAAGGCAGAAAGTAAAGACGGAGAAAAAAAACAGTCAAAGGACAAGAAGGCCCTGGAAACATAGTTAAAAGCACAGAAAAATAAAGTCACCAGCTAACAAAGGTAGGGACATCACAGCACAGTGTGACATCATTCTCCAAGCTTCACACGATTGGTCAAAGCACTTTTTCGATGATTCTATACATGTAACCCCCTTCCCACCCCCACAGTATTTTTTTTTCAGATAGTAATTGCTATGTATGCCAAGTTTGGTTGAAATCTGTCCATTTTATTTTTATTTTAGTATCTATATACCACTTATTACCTAAGTGGTTTATATTTAAGTACTCAAGCATTTTTCCCTATCTTTCCTGTTGGGCTCACACTCTATTTAATATACCTGGAGAAAAGGGGGATTAAGTGACTTGCCCAGGGTCACAAGGAGCAGCATGGGATTTGAACCTACAACCTCAGGGTGCTGAGGTTTTAAGTTCAAATAGTTTTATTGAAATTTCACAAAAGTAGAATAAACTGTGAACAACAAGATCAATCATCCAAAAATGGCAAAGCAACCATATAGACTAATACATAGTAAGTATTCTGAAATGAAACATTGCAATGCGCAACTTAATAATAATAATAGCAACATAAAATGTAATTAAAGAAGAAAATGAAAGAGAAAAATAATAAAATTAAGAAATAAGGGGACTGCTTGGCTATTATGTGCATGGTGTATCATCAATTTGTAAGCATACTTTAAATTGAATTAAATCCATATCAATCAATACAGTAGTCCAGGAACGATTGCCAAATAGTGTTTGTTTTGTGCAAAGATCCCTTCCTTTCAGCTGCCACTAATTCAAACTTAGTTGTGAGACATGCTTGATTCCACCATGCTGCATAGGATAAGATAGATGAAGACTTCCAGTTTGATAATATCTGTTTAATAGCAATGGACAGTAAAGCTTTGAGTAGTTTGGCTTGCGGTTCAACAAGAGGAGTCTGAAGTCCATGATGGCCATACATCACTATTGCTAGTGTGATGGGTTCTGAAATGTGTAGTACGGCATTGATAGTACGCCAAATTTGAGACCAATATTGTCTTATGATAACACATTGAAAGATCATATGATCTAAAGTTCCAGGTGAAGAGCGACAAGACCAGCATTTACCATCCATTGAGCTGTCTTGGTGTGCAATCTTGGCTAGTTTTATTGGGGTCCAAAATGCCTTATGTATAAAGAAAAAAAGAGATTGAGTAATAGCAGAGGAGGCAAGTGCTGAGTGGGACATTTTCCAAATGTCGTTCCAGTCTCTGACGTCAAGTTCAAGTCCTGTGTCTGTACTCCAGAGAGAATAAAGAGTATTGAGTGAGAAAGTGTCATGTTTTCTCATAATTTTATACCATTGCGATGATTCGTGTCTGGCATGAGAGATCTGATCACACAATATCAAAATGTTAGGGAGTTCATCTGTAACAGGTTGTTGCTTCAGGTGTGCCGTAATGGCAGATTTTAGTTGTATCCATTTGAAGAAATGTGATTTTGGCAAGTTGCAATTCTCCGCCAACCTCTGAAAAGGGGTCCAGGTAGAGTTTGAGTAGAGATGACACAATCGGTGTATTCCTTTAGTTTTCCATACAGAATTATAGGTCGGTGCATTTTGAATGCAAATTTTATTATTTCCCCAGATAGGTATTTGCGTAGTTTCACTCCATTTTGGTGAGAACATGGCATCCACATGTCGAATAGCTGTACATGTGGATGCAAGAATTGGTTGCATTTGCAAGAGATCAGACTGTCCAATGAAAGGTAGATCCTCTAAAGGTATGGTTGTAGATAGAGAGCATTCCAGCAGTAGCCAGCGAGGCGTAGAACTATTATCAGTGGTATGGAGCCATCTAGAACCTTGTCGAAGCAAGAAGGCGATGTGATAGTTTTTAAAATTAGGAAAGTTCACACCACCCAATTCTTTGTCATTCCTCAACTTTTGTAAGCTTATACGTGGTGGTTTGTTATTCCAGAGGAAAGTAGTGAGAATTTTGTCCAATTTGGCATAGAATGAAGGTTTCATCAATACCGGTAACATACTGAGGGTATAATTGATGACAGGAGAGATCATCATTTTGACTGTATCCAGTCTGCCCCACCAGGATAATTTCAGTGGGGGACCAAGATGACGTTAACTGTCGAACTGAATCAAGAACATGATCCGCATTATGTTCCGAGGTCTCATCTAAATCCGGTGCAAAGTAAAGTCCAAGGTACTTCAATTTATTGGGCGACCATAAAAGTCCAAGCTCTTTAATTGATTGGCAAACTTCTGGACAGTTCAATGGCATCACCTCCGATTTAGAAAGGTTCAATTTGTATCCAGAGTGAATAGAGTATGTTGATAGTATTTGGAGCAATGGAGAAATGGAATCAGGAGTGAGGTACAGCAAGACGTCGTCTGCATACGCTGAGAGTTTGATGTCCACACCAGCATTTGAGAATCCCTGGATGTGAGGTGACGTTCGAATTGCAATCAGGAGGGGTTCCAATGCTAAGTTGAAGAGTAAGGGAGATAGAGGACACCCCTGAAGTGTGCCTCTGCTAGGTTTAAAGGGCAAGGAAAAATATTGATTAGCATATATTTTGTTAGTCGGTGATGTGTACAGTACTTTTACCATATTTATAAATATAGGGGACATTCCAAACCAAGATAGGACAGTAAACAAATATGGCCATTCCACCCGATCGAATGCTTTTTCTGCATCCAATCCGACTGCAACTTCAGGATAATCAATAAGTTTGGCAAGTGAAATTACATGAGCAAAAGTTCTTGTGTTATCACTAGATAATCGATTGGCCATAAAGCCAGTTTGATCTGGATTAATCAATTTAGGTAAGATCAGTTGTAGCCGATTGGTCAAGATTTTAGCATATATTTTAGCATCTGAGTTAATCAGGGATAAAGGCCTGTAGTTGTTTACTTTAAGCAGATCTTTATTTGGTTTGGCCAATACAATAGTAGTGGCCTCAGTGAAAGAGCCCCTAATATCTCCAGTGTTTTGCAAATATCGGAAAAACTCTAATAGGTAGGGAGAGAGCCATTTTCGAAACACCTGATAAAATTCAGTTGGTAGGCCATCTGGACCAGGTGCTTTCTTAGTGGACATAAGGTTCATAGCTTCATCGATTTCCTCTATAGTAAAATCAGCATCCAACCCAATATTATCTGTTTCATGCAATATCTCTCACCGAATCACTTTTAAAACTTTATTCCTAGTTTATAAAACTTTAATATCAAACGAACCCCTTTTTATATCAAAAATGATAGTCCCGTATAATCCTCCGCGATCCTTAAGATCATCTTTATCTAACCAACTTTCAGTCCCTTCATTAAGAATAATTGGCACCAGACGTAAAGATATGTTTTCAGTGGTGGCCCCCTCATTATGGAACTCTCTCCCAAACTTTATAAAAAATGAAAAAGATCTTATCTCTTTTAAAAAATTGTTAAAAACTTACTTGTTTCAAGATGCATTTGACTTATGAAATGATCTTTTATAATCTTATATGTTTTTAAGATTCTCTTCTCCTGTTTTTCTTTACACCTATTGTACTCTCCCCTCCATGTAAATTTTAACAAATAATGCAACTGTAACTTTCCCCTTCCTTCCTTCTCAATCATGTTTGTCTAAATTTGTCTTGTCAATTGTCTAAATTAGTAAAATTGTATGTAATACCACAATCTGCTGGTTTTTAAATTGTACATCGCTTAGAAATTTGTAATAAGCGATACATCAAATGTAAATAAACTTGAAACTTGAGATAGATGTACTGTCAGGTTGAATTTCGGACGTGTACAAGGTTGAGTAGAAGCTATGAAATTGTGTTAGGATTTCATCTGGCCCAGTAACTAAAGTGTCAGTAGGAGTAAGAATGGCTGAAATTGTAGTTTTATTCCTCTTCCCTTTTAGATAGGAAGCAAGATGTTGGCCACATTTATTGCTATCAGAATAGTATTTAGCAGAGGTCATATATACTTGTGATGCAGCTGTTTTACTAAGGCAAGTGTTATATTGGAATCTAAGATGTTTAAGTTTCTTCAGAGTTTGCATATCAGTAGGATTCGTTTGATGTAGTGTCTCTAAGTGTTTAAGTTTAGATTCATAAGTGTCTACCTTATTTTCACGCAAATAAAGCGCACCCGTATAAAACGCGCACACGGGTATAGCGCGCAGAAATCACGATGATATGTACAAAAACTTTGGTATACCGCGCTCACGGGTATACCGCGCATGCTGCCCGACGCTCCTTTCGCCCGCCCTGACTTTCCGTGCGCTGTCCCGACTCTCCGTTCACCCCCCCTGACTTCCGTGCACTGTCCCCCCTTGAAGGTCTGTCCCCATCCTGAAAGCCTGATGCCCCCCCCCGACGTCCGATACATCCCTCCCCCCGAAGGACCGCCGACTCCCCAACAATATCGGGCCAGGAGGGAGCCCAAATCCTCCTGGCCACGGCGACCCCCTAACCCCACCCCGCACTACATTACGGGCAGGAGGGATCCCAGGCCCTCCTGCCCTCGACGCAAACCCCCCTCCCCCCAAGAACCTCCGACCGCCCCCACAGCCGACCCGCGACCCCCCTGGCGACCCCCACGACCCCCCCACCCCCCTTCCCCGTACCTTTGGTAGTTGGCCGGACAGACGGGAGCCAAACCCGCCTGTCCGGCAGGCAGCCAACGAAGGAATGAGGCCGGATTGGCCCATCCATCCTAAAGCTCCGCCTACTGGTGGGGCCTAAGGCGCGTGGGCCAATCAGAATAGGCCCTGGAGCCTTAGGTCCCACCTGGGGGCACGGCCTGAGGCACATGGGCCCAACCCGACCATGTGCCTCAGGCCGCGCCCCCAGGTGGGACCTAAGGCTCCAGGGCCTATTCTGATTGGCCCACGCGCCTTAGGCCCCACCAGTAGGCGGAGCTTTAGGATGGATGGGCCAATCCGGCCTCATTCCTTCGTTGGCTGCCTGCCGGACAGGCGGGTTTGGCTCCCGTCTGTCCGGCCAACTACCAAAGGTACGGGGAAGGGGGGTGGGGGGGTCGTGGGGGTCGCATAGGGATCGCGGGTCGGCTGGGGGGCGGTCGGAGGTTCTTGGGGGGGGCGGTCGTTGGGGGGGAGGGGGGTTTGCGTCGAGGGCAGGAGGGCCTGGGATCCCTCCTGCCCGTAATGTAGTGCGGGGTGGGGTTAGGGGGTCGCCGTGGCCAGGAGGGTTTGGGCTCCCTTCTGGCCCGATATTGTCGGGAAGTCGGCGGTCCTGCCGGGAGGGGGGGGGATGTATCGGACGTCGGGGAGTCGACCGGGCAAGAGGGCTTGGGCTCCCTCTTGCTCCGATCGTGGATGCGGGTGCGGGTGGGATCGCGTGCGAGCGGTCGTTCGGGGTGGGGGTGCGAGCGGTCCTGCTGGGGGGGTGAATCGGGCGTCGGGCGGGGTGGGAACTATGTTTTAAAACTTTTGTATACCGCGCTCACGCATATAACGCGCGAGGGGTATGCGCGGTAGGTAAAAACGCGTATAACGCGCGCGTTATATGCGTGAAAATACGGTAATTCCTGTTTGTTAACTTTCTTTAAGTGAGCATTATAAGAAATAATGGTTCCTCTTATGTACGCTTTAAACACATCCCACACTGAAATCCAGTCTTGGGGTGAGTTGAAAGCGAAATATTCCTGTATTGCAGTCGTTAAATGGGTGCGGAAATTCTGATCTTGTAGAAGGGAGGAGTTTAATCTCCATGTGCTTTGTGGAGAAGTAGCAGGTAGGGTGTCCAGTGACAGTAGGACAGCCGCATGATCAGACACACTGATTGATTTGATTTCAGAGTGAATAACTGATTTGACTAAAGAAGGGTTTATCAAGAAATAGTCAATCCTAGTATACGAGGAATGAGGTGCAGAGAAAAAGGTATAGTCTCTGTCTTCTAAGTGAGTTATGCGCCATGGATCAGATAGGTGAAATTGGGCAATGATATCTTGGAGACATAACCATGTTTTTGATTTTTTGTGTTTATATACGGATTTTCTATCCTTTGAGGGATCAATAATCAGGTTAAAGTCTCCTCCTAGCACAAAGGGGGTATCCTGATAGCCATTTAGCTGATCAGCTAAAGCAGTGAAAAAAGAGCAGTCTTCTGTATTTGGACCATATAAGTTTAATAGATATAAATTGTGGGCGTTAATACATATTTTTGTGGACACCCATCTTCCCTGATTGTCAGTAGTATGAGAGAGAAGTTTTATGTGATTTACATTTCTAATAAAGGTAAGAACACCATTCTTTTTGTCAATGGCAGGTGAGAATAAAGGCGGATGTGCCCAGGGGAGAGATAGTTTAGAAGAGGAAACAGCATCTAAATGTGTTTCTTGGAGAAATATTACATCTGCGGACAGAGAGGAAATGTAGTTTAGAATTTTCCTGGATTTGATGGGATTATTTAATCCTTTTACATTTAGAGTAGCACATGTAATAGGCATATATTATAGAGAAATATAGGAGCAGATAAGTCTGTAATATCACACATGTATAACCATAAGCATACAAACCATGTACAAGCAATGATATTATATAGAATAGCCAAGCAGTCAAAATAAAAAAGAAGGAAACAAAAAAGAAAAGTCATGTAAAGTGAGAAACTGGACAATTTACCACGGGTCAGTGAGCCAGGTGGAACTCCAAAGCAGCACTGCCCAGCAGAATCATATATCCTTCAATATATTAAATCCCTGCAATATAAAGGCACAGTAGTATAACAAAAGACCAACTGTTTGATATGCTGTGATTTTCCTGAATAGGAGGAAAAAGCTGTTAGCATGTAGTAATGAAGACAGAGATTAAGCCATTAGTGACAAAGTCAGGTACAATCAATTGTACTTGGGCTCAGAGTTTCCAAGTATTCAGCCAATTCTGTAGGATTGGTAAAGTCTTTCATGTGATTGTTATATGTAACCCTCAGGCGAGCCGGGTACATCATGCCAAATCTCGCTCCCAGTTGTTTCAGCTTAGGGCGGTATTCCAAAAGCTGCTTTCTTAGTTTGGCTGTTTGCTTTGCTAGGTCTGGTACAAATAAGAGTGTGTTACCCTCAAATTTGATCGGCGCCTTAGCACGTGCTTGCTGCATGATCTCCATAACTTGTGTATATCTCAAGAGGCGCACTACCGTCGGTCTGGGATATTGCCCTGTTCTATTAGGTAGCGAGTTAGAGGGGACCCGGTGTGCCCTATCAATTTCGAATGGGAGATCAAATTTAAGATAAGCAGTTTGAGCAAGTTGGTTTGTAGAAATTCAGTCATATTGCGCCCCTCACGGGATTCTGGGATCCCGAGTATTCTAAAATTATTTCTCCTGGAGCGGTTACTATAATCCTCAATCAGCGTTTCTAATTGCTCTACACGTTTTGTGTATCTGAGCAGCTCTTTTACATTATTTTCAGCTACAGACAGTCTAGTGTCTGTAGCCTGTACCTGGAGCTGTAGCTTTGCAAATTCCTTTTTAAAGGTGGCAATCTCCTCTTTTATTTTATCGTTGTCGGCCTTAACTTCCGACCGCATGGCTCTGATTTCATCCAGGATGGTCTGGGTTGAGGCCTCCTCCGTTTTGGATGATGACGTTTTTTACGGCGATACTGGGTCCGTGTTTCTTCTTTTTCCGGGCTTGGTAGAAGCCATCGCGCTTGAGACGCAATTTATCGCCACGTGCGCCGAATTTGGAGACTTAAATCATGCAAGGGGATCAGAGTGATTCTGCAGGAGCTGTGTCGCTAAGCATCCGCCATAGATCGCGCTCACTAGCGCCCCCCCAGGGTGCTGAGGTTTTAGCTCTAACCACTGTGTCACATACTCCCACATGCATTTCAGAGTTATGATGGAACATACATACATACGATTTTAAATATATAGATTAGAGCATAGTTAAATTAGCTTTGGAAGGTAATCCTCCTTCAGATCAGAGATAAACAAATGAAGAAAGCTATCAGTATATAAAAGTAAAATATCAAAGTATTCAAATAACAGTCTTACAGGAACAGGGAGGGGAGGATGGGTGGGAGACAGAGATAAGGAAGGGTGTCGCTACAACTCAGAGCTGGAAAAACTGAGGAAAATCATAAAAGATCTATAACCACTACTCCAAAGGGACAAATTACTGAAATAAATATTTCCAGCTCTATCCATGCTGGCCTTTCGACAGCCACCCGGTCTGAAGGAGAAACTGATAAAGAACACATTCCCTGCACACAAGGAAGAGAATGGCACACTTCCCTCCAATAAAAACTAGCTGCAAACTATGCCAGCATATTTCACAAGACATCACAGATACCCACATGGGAAAAACATTCAACATAAGGGGATCCTTCACATGCTCATATTCAAATGTAGTTTATATCATTCAATGCAAATAAGGATACAATATTGGAGAAACAAGCCAGATGCTAAAGACTAGGATTAATTTATACAGATTCCATATTAAAAATTGCAATGCCAACCAGGATATCACATCTTTGGGACAATATTTCAGAAAATCAGAACACTGCATCAATAATTTTATGATGAGAATATTTAAAGGAATTTTAAAACAATCCAGGAATGCAATACCTCTGAGATCAAAACGATAAAACATTTTGAAATCCACCAGACAGGACATAACAAAAACATTGCCTTTCTCTCACATTACAAAACATAATTTTTACTGCTCTGACACCTTCATATCTCCCTGTATCCCACCCACCCCTCCCTCTTCCTGTAACTCATTTGAATACTTAGATGTTTTACTCTTATATACTGATATCTGTCTTCATTTGCTTATATCTGAAGAAAGATTACCTTCGAAGCTAATCTAATCATGCTCTAGTTAGTCCAATAAAAAAGGTATCACTTGGATTTTTTTTGTTTTATTTCTTTTTATTTCTATAGAATGACTGGCAAGTCATTAATTTGATATGTTGAGTGTAGCTTATAATTGATATAACATAGAAAATTGTATTCCCCATAAGATAAATGAATGTTGCAAATCATTACCATTACCATGAATGTTGCAAATTCATTACCATTTTGTTTGTATACTCTACATTGATACCTCTTCAGTCTTTCTAGAAAAGGGTACCCATTAGACAAGGTAAGCGATTTTATAAATGTGAAAGAGAGACACAAAGGGCCAGATTCTATAAACGGTGCCTAAGCGTGTCTATATTGTAGGTGTCACTTATAGAATTCCATCTAATGGTGCCTAGGCGTGCCTAGGTGTTACTAGGTGACTCAGAGGTAGGTGCAGGCATATTAGGCCAGGTTTTACTTGGCCTAATTTACTGGAGCCTAACTCAGATGACTAACGATGCCTAGTCAACCATGCTTATTCTCCACCCCTAACCATGCCTACTTTCAGATAGGTGTCATTAGGCATCAGAGGGTGTGTCTCAACTTAGACGTCGCTAAGCATCCAAAGAGTTTGGTGCCAAAATCTTGTTAATTTAAATTTTTTTTTGATTGGCAGAAAACTGGCTTAATTTGCCAATTAAAAAAAAGTTGTGCATGGATCTCAAAGTTAGACATTGCTAGGCATCTTTGATTAGGGTGTTTAATGGCACCTAATGTAGGCATCCTATACAGAATCTTGCCCAAAGTGACCTTTTTACTGAAGGGCATTACAATCTGGGGATAGTACATCTTAATGTGAGACATTCCCATGCACTATGTCCAGATTCAACACAATACAATATAGAAATTTTTAAATAATTTTGGTCGAGGTCATGTGCTAATATTCACATTAGTATGCTTTATCTGTATACAGTTAACACAGGAGCACCTACTGCTTCCCATTTAGGAGACACTAAGGGGGAAATTCTATAAAAAGGTGCTTAAAAATTAGGCACCTAATTTAATTAGTAAATTTGCTTTACTTATGAGTTTTAAGAAGCTCATAATTGATAATTGAAAAAAAATAAAAATAAATTAGGTGATAGGTGCCTGTCTTCTTAGACACAATTCTACAAAAGATAGGAGCCTACCTCCAAAATAAGCCAGTATAGGGATTGGACTTAGGGCTAGATTCACTAAGCAAACTGATCGTGTACTGATCGATTTGCGAGCCCTTTGCGACCCAATTTCCTTCCGACCTGATTCACTAACCTGTGTAACGATCCCATCCTGATCTGTGCATGCAAATGAGAGGAATCAGCATGCAAAGTAGGAAGGACGAAATTCACTACACTTTGTGCTAGATTCACTAAGCAAACTGATCGTGTACCGATCGGTTTGCGACCCCTTTGTGACCCGATTGCCCTCCGGTCCGATTCACTAACCTCTCCTGCGATCCGCTTCTGATCCGCACATGCAAATGAGGGGAACGGCATGCAAAGTAGGCAGAGACCCGATTCACAAAACAAATTTCGTGATCCGACGGTGCTGGCAGATTAACCCAAGAAGTGACTGCTGGGGACCAGTCGAAAACGTCTTTCTGACTCTCCACCTCCATTGAAGCCCTGCTTTCTGCTGCCACAAATCTCTCCTGCCTGCTGCCCCGTTGCTCTTCCCCAATCTCTCCTACCTGCTCTGCGCTGCTCTTCCCCGATCTCTCCTGCCTGCTCTCCCCCGAATCGCCACCCTGCTCGTCCACGGATTTCTCCTGCTTGCTGTCCTGAATCTCTCCTGCCCTTCCCCGCACTGTGAGCCCATGTTTTTAACCCGTGGGTTTAAAGCGGGTTAAAACTACGGGCTCGCTGGGTTACAAAAAAGTTTTTAAAAGTTTTAAAAAGTCACGGTTCAGAGGGGTCTTGATGCATGCGCAGACCATCTACAGATGGTGTGCGCATGCACTGGATCGCACACAAACGATCCGTGTTGGCCAGATGAAGGTGTTCCTCCGATCGCCCTCAATTGATTTTTTTCAATTTGTGAATTCGTCGGGCCAGCTAGGATTAGCCATGGATCGCCCACGGAAGACAGGTTAGTGAATCTAGCCCTTAGACGCTGCTAGGCGTAATTCTCTAAAGGACTTAGGTACCTATAATGTAGACCCTTAAAACTCTGGCCTACATTACAGGAGTCTAAGTGTGATTGACAAGAGATAGGTGTCTATCTGTTTAGAAGCCATTTATAGAATTTCCGTAATTAACTTAGGCCCCCTTTAATCAAACTACACCCTAATGTGGCTTGATTAAAGGGGGCCATAGTGTGTACCAATTAGCATACACTAATATAAATACATTTGTTGATTAACACTTCTATGCCCAATTCATGCTCATGATATATCCCCTCCAAAAATATTAAAAACAAATAGCTAACATGCTATTAAACAAATGCTCACAATCTAAAATTTTGTATCTGGGATAATGGCAGGTTAAGTGACTTGCCCAAGGTCAAAAGCAGCTGCAGTGGGAGTTAAACCCAGATCACCAGGATCACATTTGATCTGATATTTGGAGTGAAGTCACTAGGGAAATTTACTGTAGCAGCATTACTTTTTGAAAGGGCAACTGTAATAAATATGAGGAAAATGGTTAAAAGAAGCTAAATGGATTGGCCACTAAGGGCTCCTTTTACTAAGGTGCGCTAGCATTTTTAGCGCACACACAAGATTAGCATGCACTAGCTGAAAAATTACTGCCTGCTTAAAAGGAGCCCTAAGTTAGGACTAAATCAGGCATAGATGTTTAAAAATGTTCACTAGCAAAAACAAAAACAGCTGGCTTAGAACCACTGAAATAATAATGATGATAGAAAAATATTACTGATTCTGGGGAGGGGATCAATCATTAATCCTAATTATAAACATAGCCTAAAAAAAAAAAATCAACGAGCACCAATCCAACACAAGGTTGCTAAAGCAGTGCTCTTATGGAGTCCAGCAGTATTATCATTAGCCAAATTAGACTAGAAAAACCTGAGCAAAAAACAAAAACCTAAAAAAAAAGAGGAAAATTCTTTTGCTCAGGAAAAAAAAACCAGGACTTACCAGAAGGGGGGAGGAATAGCACTATACATAAGGGATACCATTCACTCAACCACTGTGGACACAGCAGAGACAAATGCCCAACTGGAGTCATTGTGGATCAAAGTACCAGGAAGCAACGGATCTGAGATAAAGATGGGATTGTTCTACCGTCCACCTGGGCAAACTGAAGCTGAAGATACAGAAATGGTAGCCGAGCTGAGAAGGGAATGCAAGAACCCAAACACCATAGTTATGGGAGATTTCAACTACCCTGGGATAGACTGGTGTCTTGGAAATTCAAAATGTGCAAAGGAAATGGAGTTCCTGGAAGTAATCCAGGACTGCTTCATGGAACAACTAGTCGAGGCACCAACGAGAGGATCAGCGACTCTGGATCTGATCCTCAATGGGCTGAAAGGCCCCACGAAGGATGTGGAGATCATAGGACCACTAGGAACCGACAGGCTAGAACAGCTGGGGCTGTTCTCCCTGGAAAAGAGGAGACTTAGAGGAGACATGATACAAACTTTCAAGATCCTGAAAGGCATAGATAAGGTAGACAGGGACAGATTCTTCAGACTGTGGGGAACAACAAGTACAAGGGGGCACTCGGAGAAACTGAAAGGGGATAGGTTTAGAACCAATGCCAGGAAGTTCTTCTTCACCCAGAGAGTGGTGGACACATGGAACGCACTCCCGGAGGTTGTGGTGGGGCAGAAGACACTACAGGGATTCAAAGAAGGTTTGGATAAATTCTTGAAGGAAAAGGGGATTGAAGGATACAGATAGAAGTAAGGATAGGTTTTTTTAGGGCAGGGAACACTTGACAGGTCATGGACCTGATGGGCCGCCGCGGGTGCGGACCGCTGGGTGCGATGGACCTCTGGTCTGATCCCGGTGGAGGCAACTTCTTATGTTCTTATGAACCAGTGACCACAACATGATTCAGTTCAAAGTGCAAGTAGGACTACCTATGGGAAAGAGAACCAAGGCAACAACATTTAACTTCAAGAAAGGGAACTATGATGCCATGAGACAAATGGTGAGAAAGAAGCTCAGAAACAGCTCCAAGGAAACTCGGACTGTGGAGCAAGCCTGGTCCCTATTCAAAGACACAGTAAACAAGGCGCAAAACCTATATATACCAAGATTTAGGAAAGGTTCCAAGAAGAATCAGACAAAGGACCCTGCATGGATAACCAGTGAAGTAAAGAAAGTGATAGGAGACAAGAAAAAATCATTTCGGAAATGGAAAAAGGACAAAACTGAAGGAAACTGGAGAGAGCACAGGAAGCAACAAAAAGAATGTCACCGAGTAGTCAGGAAAGCCAAGAAAGAGTATGAGGAGAGACTAGCCAAGGAAGCAAGAAATTTCAAACCATTTTTCCGATATGTGAAAGGGAAACAGCCAGCGAGGGAGGAGGTGGGGCCCCTGGATGAGGGTGACCGGAAGGGAGTGGTGAAAGAGGAAAAAGAGGTGGCTGGTAGGCTAAACAAGTTCTTCTCGTCGGTCTTTACAATAGAGGACACATCCAGTGTGCCAGAACCGGAAAAAATCTTCAGGGGAGATCAAGAGGGGAAATTATCATGCATGGAGGTAAGCCTCGAAGACGTTCTTAGGCAGGTAGATAGATTAAGAACAGACAAAGCTCCGGGCCCAGACGGGATCCACCCGAGAATACTGAAAGAGCTCAGAGATGAAACAGCAGAGTTACTGCAGCATATTTGCAACCTGTCCTTGAGAACAGGGGTAATCCCGGAGGACTGGAAGATAGCGAATGTTACACCGATCTTCAAAAAAGGATCGAGAGGCGACCCGGGAAACTACAGACCGGTGAGCTTAACCTCCATTCCGGGGAAGATGGTCGAATCAATGATCAGGGAAGGTATCAATGAGCATATAGAAAAAAATAATCTGATGAGATCGAGCCAGCATGGTTTCTGTAAAGGCCGATCATGCCAGACAAATCTACTGCATTTCTTTGAGGGGATAAGTAAGCAATTGGACCAAGGTGACCCAGTAGACATTATATATCTAGATTTCCAAAAAGCCTTTGACAAGGTGCCCCATGAACGCTTACTGAAGAAACTGTGGAGTCACGGGGTGGAAGGGGACGTTACAGATGGATCAAAAATTGGCTGACGGACAGGAAACAGAGGGTAGGAGTAAAGGGGCACTACTCTGACTGGATAGGGGTCACAAGTGGTGTTCCGCAAGGGTCAGTGCTGGGACCATTGCTGTTCAATATATTTATTAATGATCTAGAAACGGGGACAAAGTGCGAAGTTATCAAGTTCGCGGATGACACAAAACTCTCCAGCAGAGCCAGAACTGTTGAGGAATGCAAAGAATTGCAAAGCGACCTGAACAAACTGAGTGAGTGGGCAAAAAAATGGCAGATGAGCTTCAATGTGGAGAAATGTAAGGTCTTGCACATAGGGAAGGGGAACTCCATGTACAGCTATACGATGGGAGGGAGGGTACTCGGGGAAGGCAGCCAAGAAAAAGATCTGGGGGTATTGGTAAATAACACAATGAAGCCGGCGGCACAATGTGCAGCGGCCTCAAAAAAAGCGAACAGAATGTTGGGCATTATCAAAAAAGGTATCACTACTAGAACAAAAGAAGTTATCCTGCCACTGTATCGAGCAATGGTGCGCCCACATCTGGAATACTGCGTCCAATACTGGTCGCCATACCTCAAGAAGGACATGGCAATACTCGAAAGGGTCCAGAGGAGGGCAACGAGGATGATAAAGGGTATGGAGAACCTTTCATATGCCGAACGGTTAGACAGGCTGGGGCTCTTTACCCTGGAGAAGCGGAGACTGAGAGGGGACATGATAGAAACTTATAAAATCATGAAAGGCATAGAGAAGGTGGAGAGGGACAGATTCTTTAGACTAGCAGGGACAACTAAAACAAGAGGTCATTCAGAAAAACTGAGAGGAGACAGATTCATAACGAATGCAAGGAGGTTCTTCTTCACTCAGAGGGTTGTGGACACCTGGAACGCGCTTCCCGGAGAAGTAATAAGACAGAGTACAATTCTGGGGTTCAAAAAGGGACTGGATGACTTCCTGGAAGCGAAGGGGATAACAGGGTACAGATAGAGGTTTACCGTACAGGACATTGAGCGAATAGGGTATGGATATTTTAGGTTAGGTAGGGAACACTTTCAGGTCATGGACCTGGGGGGCCGCCGCGGGAGCGGACTGCCGGGCTCGATGGACCCCTGGTCTGACCCGGCAGAGGCAACGCTTATGTTCTTATGTTCTTAATACCTTTCTCTGACTGGCTCCCTTTATTTTGACTTATAGGGATGTGCATTTGTTAGGGCACCTTAAAAAAGTAGCACCTGCTAAAGTGATTTACTTGCACGCTAACCTATAAATTAATGTGTATTAATTAGCACAAGTTAAAATTTCACTATGAAAACAAATGTTAACTGAATAAAGACATCCAGAAATAAGATAAAGATGAAAAGAAACACATGGGGGAAGCCACTGCTTTCCCTGGATTGGTAGCATGAAATATTGCAAATCCTTGGGTTTTGGCCAGGTACTAGTGCTCTGGATTGGCCATTGTGAGAACGGGCTACCGGGATTGATGGACCATTGGTCTGACACAGAAAGGCTATTCTTACGTTCTTATGCAGTATGATTTGCAGTATTTTAGGAGAAGCCTTTTTGTGTCTTTGAATTTAATCTCTTCAAAAGTGTTCCAAGAGCTATCTGCTGGCATTTACATTGGTGATTTTGTTGCGGTGGGTCTAGCTCAGTGGTCTCAAACTCAAACCCTTTGCAGGGCCACATTTTAGATTTGTAGGTACTTGGAGGGCCTCAGAAAAAAAGTTAATGTCTTATTAAAGAAATGACAATTTTGTATGAGGTAAAACCATTTATAGTTTATAAATCTTTCCTTTTGGCTAAGTCTTAATAATAATATTGTAATTTATAGCTAAAGAGACATATGATCAAGAAACTGTTTTATTTTACTTTTCTGATTATGATAAACATACCGAAGGCCTCAAAATAGTACCTGGCGAGCCGCATGTGGTCCCCAGGCCACGGGTTTGAGACCACTGGTCTAGTTGGACTACTGGGGGGGGGGAGTAGCTGGTCTCATATGGATTGAATCTTTGTTTTAATATAGCCAGTTCTGTGGTTGTTGGAATAGAGGGATTGTCGCTATTTGTGATCTTGTTCGTTAGATTATTTAATATTGAGAACAGTTTGTTAATTTTAAGATGATCTCCTATACTGATCTGTTTAGAGTAGCACTCTTTCTTCTTTTGTGTCAGTAATAATTTATATTCTATGATTTTCTGGCACCACTTGGGGCTCCTTTTACGAAGCCGCGTTAGCAGTTTAACGCATGCAATAGCGCAGCTAATTTTCCGGCCGCGCTAGCCACTACCGCCTCCTCTTGAGCAGGCGGTAGTTTTTCGGCTAGCGCGGGGGTTAGCACGCGCTAAAAAGTTGCGTGTGATGAAGCCGCTAACGCAGCTTCATAAAAGGAGCCCTTGGTCTTGCTGTCTGGGGAGGGGTGTTTACGGCAGTAGTGCTCAGCTTGTCGGCAAGCTCATTTTAGGAACGTAAATGCTAAGTTGAACCACTTCTCTGATCTTTGGATTCTTTTGCTACATTTGAATGGGGCTATTATGTGATAAAGTGGCAATATTCAGTGCTTAACTGCATAAGATAACCACTTAAATAGTACCACATAAAACAAAGTTCTATCTTTAGGCAGTTCACCTTATGCAGTCAAGTGCTGAACATTGAACTTAACCACATACATTTTAACTGGCCATACTGTATATGTTCAGATATTATAAGCTTGTTAAAGTTCATAATTGAAGCCAATTTACTAAGGATATGCCTTTGCATGTTACTATCTCAAATTGTATAAGTCTTTATAATATCCATTCATCTGTATACTATACATTCAGTGACAAGGAAGAAATACAATCTGAAAGAAAAAAAGGAGACAAAATTAAAAAGTATAAACAATTTAAAAAATCTGTTTCAAGTGCACAGTGCAAGAAGCGCAACATATGTACATCCCCAGATTTAGAAAAGGGTGCGAAAAAAACCGAGCAAAAGATTCCGCATGGATAAACAATGAGGTGAAGAAAGCGATAGGAAACAAGAAAAAATCATTCTGGAAATGGAAAAAGGACCAAACTGAGGAGAACTGGAAAGAACACAGGAAAAGCCAAAAAGAGTGTCATCAAGTGGTTAGGAGAGCGAAAAGAGAATACGAAGAGAGGCTGGCCAGGGAGGCAAAAAACTTCAAATCGTTCTTCAGATATGTTAAAGGGAAGCAACCGGCAAGGGAGGAAGTAGGATCTTTGGATGATGGAGACAGAAAGGGAGTGATAAAAGAGGAAAAAGAGGTAGCCGACAGGTTAAACAAATTTTTCTCGTCAGTCTTCACAAGCGAGGACACATCCGGTGTACCAGAACCCGACGTGATCTTCCATGGAGACCAAGAAGAAAAACTGTCAACAATAGAGGTGAGCCATGAGGATGTCCTCCAACAGATAGATAGATTGAAAAGCGACAAATCGCCAGGCCCGGATGGTATCCATCCTAGGATACTAAAAGAACTAAGAAATGAGATAGCAGAAATACTCCAACGAGTTTGCAACCTATCCTTGAAAACTGGAGAGATCCCGGAAGACTGGAAGATAGCAAATGTTACACCTATCTTTAAAAAGGGGTCAAGAGGAGACCCGGGAAACTATAGGCCAGTAAGTTTGACATCGGTTCCGGCCAAGATGGTAGAAGCACTGATAAAGGACAGCATCTGTGAGCACATCGAAAAAAATGGGCTGATGAAAGCGAGCCAACATGGCTTCTGCAAGGGAAGATCGTGCCAAACAAACTTACTACACTTCTTTGAGGGAGTAAACAGTCAGTTGGACAAAGGGGAACCCGTAGACATCATTTACCTCATGCACAGATGGGTCAAACACTGGTTGACAGGCAGAAGACAGAGGGTTGGAGTGAAGGGTCACTACTCAGGCTGGAGGAAAGTCACGAGCGGAGTTCCGCAGGGGTCTGTACTCGGACCGCTGCTGTTCAATGTATTTATAAATGACCTGGAAACGGGGACGAAGTGTGAAGTTATCAAATTTGCGGATGACACTAAACTCTGTAGAAGGGTTAGAAATGCGGAAGAGTGTGAGGACCTACAAAGGGACCTAAACAAACTGGAAGAGTGGGCGAATAAATGGCAGATGGACTTCAATGTAGGGAAATGCAAGGTCATGCATATAGGGAGAAAGAACCCGATGTTCAGCTACCAAATGGGGGTTTAGTATTAGAGGGAAGTAACCTTGAAAGAGATTTGGGTGTACTGGTGGACACAACAATGAAGTCAACAGCACAATGTGCAGCAGCCGCGAAGAAGGCAAACAGAATGTTGGGTATTATTAAGAAGGGTATTACGACCAGAATGAGAGAAGTCATTCTGCCGTTATATCGGGCAATGGTGCGCCCGCACCTGGAGTACTGTGTTCAGTATTGGTCACTGTACCTTAAGAAGGATATGGCAATACTTGAGAGGGTCCAGAGGAGAGCGACACGAATGATTAAGGGCATGGAAAACCTTTCATACACTGAAAGATTGGAGAGATTGGGGCTCTTCTCCCTGGAAAAGCGGAGACTCAGAGGAGACATGATAGAGACCTACAAGATCATGAAGGGCATAGAGAGAGTAGAGAGGGACAGATTTTTCAAACTTTCAAAACATAAAAGAACAAGAGGGCATTCGGATAAGTTGGAAGGAGACAGATTCAAAACGAATGCTAGGAAGTTTTTCTTTACCCAGCGTGTGGTGGACACCTGGAATGCGCTTCCAGAGGACGTAATAGGACAGAGTATGGTACTGGAGTTCAAGAAAGGATTGGACAATTTCCTGCTGGAAAAAGGGATAGAGGGGTATAGATAGAGGGCTACTGCACAGGTCCTGGACCTGTTGGGCCACCGCGTGAGCGGACTGCTGGGCACGATGGACCTCGGGTCTGATCCAGTGGAGGCATTGCTTATGTTCTTATGTTCTTATGACCTGTTAATTTTGGGTGCAAGATATTTCCAGGTATAGCTTGTACTTTTTTTTCAACACCAATTATATGCTTTCATTTCTAAATGTACAATTCTCTTGTCCTTTACTTGGAAAACAATTTGCTCAATATTTGATCATACAAAGAAAGTAAGATTCTCCAAACCTCCACAATGTGTCATTCCGTACAATGTAAAACCTTTGTGACAGACACATTCAAAACTTCCAGGGTAGTTGATGCAGATATGATCACAAGTCCTTGCAAATGAACATTCATCAATATCTGCATAAAAACAAAATTAAAAAAACCCTTAAGTCTAGCCGTTAGGATTTCATTATTTTATTCACAATTAAATTATTTGCACTGTACATTGACAGCCATTTTCAACAGTGTGTCCGAGTCTGACTTGGATATTTCCCGCAAGACGTCCAAAAGTCGGGGCGGAGAAACATCCATTTTTGAAATTACTAGATGTCCAATTTTTATTTTTTTGAAAATTGCCTTCTTAGACATCTTGACTGTCAGGACATCCATCCTTAGGACACCTAATTTTTTTGGCCATTTATGACCACAAAAACATCCAAGAATAGAACGTCCAAATCCAGATCATTTGGACATGGGAAGGGCCAGCACTATAATAGACTGACCACACAGACCACAACAGAGCAGTGAGGCACCTTAGTAGGCATTGCTGTAAACTTCACATAAAGTGCCAGATGTACATCTCACCATACCTTCCTTATAATTTATGGTGAGCCCTCCAAAACTTGACCAAAACCTAGTATACCCACCTTTCTACTAGTGCTGCCCGATTCCTTGATTCAAATCAATTCACTGATTCACTTCGATGAATTGATTCGAATTGATTTGTTTGATGAAAAAATTGGAATTGCCGAATCAGTGATCAACCCCTCCTCCCTAGCCCCTGGTGAGATCTGACATACCTCCAGGCCTCCTAAAGCAGCAGCGGCGGCGGCGGTGGCCAACTGACAGAGGCAGTGCTCTGAACAGGAAGCGTGCAGCCTAGCCTTCCCTGCCAGGGCATTCCCTCTGCCACATCACTGAAATCATTGATGACAAAGCAGAGGGAAGACCTGGTGGGGTAGGCTGCAAGCTGCCTGTTCACAGCGCTGCCTCTGGCAGCCAGCTACTGCTGCTGCTTTGGGAGGCCTGGACATATATCAGATCCCACAAAGGGAGGAGGGGGAGGGGTTGGTTGGGAACTGCTACACAGGGGGTTGGGAGGGAGGGATGGAAAACTACTGTACAAGGGATGGGAAGGAGGGAGGGATGAAAAGCTGCTACACAGGGGGATGGGCAGGGAGGAAAGCTGCTGCACATGGGGGAGAAAGAAGAGAGGAAGAATTGTTGGACATGGGGTGGAGGGCAGGGTGAGACTGTGCATAGGGAGAGAGAAAGAAACGGTGCACATGATAATGGAGGGGAGGAAGGGAGAAATGCTGCATGGAGAGGCATAGAGACGTTTGACCCAGGGCATAAGGCAGGGAGAGATAGAGATACAGAAATGGTAGACAGTGGGAAAGAAACAGAAATGTTGGGTATGGTAATGGAAGGTAGAAAAAATAATGTTATTTCCTATTTTGTGATTACAATATATCTGATTTGAAATGTGTATTCTGCCTGAGCTGGTGTTTATATAGCAAGCATGAGCTAGGACCTAACAGAGAGAGAAAAAATATATTTGTTTACATCACAGCATCAGTGTGGGGTTGGAGAGGGCAAAGGGGGTGGGGTAGGTGAAGAGGTTACAAAATAAACCCACCAGGACATTTTAAAACAAACACATAACTGGGTGGGAAAAATGAATAGAATCAAATTTTTAAAAAATCGATTTAATAGGCCAAATTGAATCGAAAACTTTTTCCCTGAATTGGGCAGCACTAGTGTCTACCACCCTCCCCCAATAATGATGTTATTATATCACTGGGCAGCAGACGGCGCTGGCCCAGTGGTGCAGAAACTACAGCTCCCAGGATGCACTGGGCTCAACAGTCTTGGCGAGTCACAGGGACGGTCATCAGACAGGGAGGAGAATATACTGTATACCTGAGCCTGGGATCAGTTCAGGGAGGTCCCTGAGCGAGGGAGAACTCCTGATTTTCCCCTAGACATCAGCTGAGGGCAGAGCTGTGGGAAAAGGACTGATGCCTCTAACTGCTTGTCTGAGGTAAGGCAAGCTAACTGTTTGTAAAGTGTGAGGTAAATTAAAGAATAAAAAGTATTTTGTTATTAACTGGTGTTTGGTCCCACCTTTCCTGAGTGTATAGGCTAGCTTGCCATATCAGGCTAGCATATTACATACCCCAATAGCCCTTATGTCTATAGGTGGCACCTATATAGCAGTATAGTAGTATTTTGGTGGGCTCACACTCTCTCCCATAAATGTAGTGGCTATTAAGGGCTTGGGTCCACCTGTTTATGGTTCACTAGCCCACCCACTAGGTTACTTAAAACACCTGTGTGATGCTCTACTAGGATTTCCCATATCAGTTGCTGTTGTTCTAGAGATAGATATGTACTGTTTCATTTAGATTTATGGGGAGTGGGAGGGGGGTCAGTGACCACTGTGTGTGCGTGTGGGTGTCATTACTTAATCCCTCCAGTGGCCATCTAGTTAATTTGGGTATCTTTTTTAGCTCCAAATATCTAAGTTCCATCCAGGACATCTTGGGAAACATTTGATTATTGCCACACTATGTCCAAGTCTAAGCACACCCAAAGCCTACCCAAAACATGCCTCCAACATGCCCTCTCTCTCCCTTGAGTTTTGGACATCCAGAAAGACTGTTTTGAAAATTGGCACGTGGACATCCTGGTGATTAGGATGTTCAAGTGCCAGTTTATGCCATCTTATGGACATCTTTCTTTTTTGAAAATGAGCCCCTTTGCCCACATTACAAACTCTTATTAAAAATAACTTAAAATGTCTGACTAGAAGAAATATAACATAATTATAGTAATAAACATAGATGCATTTATGTTTATTACTATAACTATATTAGAAAAGAGATCAAAATTTTAAACAATGACAAACTTGTGCTAATTCAATCTTTGTGACAATTTTACATATGAAATTTAATGTAACAGAAATGTGATGCTGACTTTTACCACTGGGTGGTACCAACTAGCTTCTGATAACATTTTTAACTTGCTATGTGATACATAGATCAAAGTTGGCAACCTACAGTGTACCCCAAATATATAGCAAATAACACTCCGTAGTACTATAAATTAAAAAAAATTTGAATGAAGGCTGTTCTCTCCAGTTTTATACTTGAAAAGGGTAATTTTATTACTATTTGGACGTATAAATAATACATGTATATTTTTGCTTATATGAGGTAATATAAAGATTTGAAAATAAAGATATTTGCATACTTTTACTTTGAAATTTAGCCTCATGACATTTATATGAATATATGTATACCTGCAAATAAATGTGCATATGCAAGTATTTTCTCTTTTTTTTTTTTAATTTATCAAATTTTATATTTTACAAATCAAGTATCCACTTGTACAGAAAGATGAAGAAAAGCAAGCAAATAAAACTCAAGAATTAAAAATACATAATAATCAAATAACATAAATATTTAGCTTAAATTCAGCTCAAGTCCTCCATTTAGATCCAAGAAAAAATAGGCAAACATTTTAACAAATATTAACAAAATATTTGAATCAAATATATAAGAAAAGAAGATCCCTTTAGCTGAGAGAGGATACCATTAAATTCAATTTGCACTTCACTTTTATTTCCCTTCATCCAGTCGAGTTCCTGCCAGAAAGTCTGTCAACTGGAAGGGCTCAAAGAAAACATATTTTTTCATACGATATTGTATTACACATTTACAAGGGTGCCGTAGAAAAAAAGTCCCTCCAAGGGATGTAACCCCTGGCTTCATCATAAGAAATTCTCGCCTTCTTCTTTGAGTGTCCCATGCCAAATCTGGAAACATTAGAATTTTATATCCAAGAAATTCTTTCATTTTATTTTTAAAGAAAAGTCTAAGCAAGCAGTTTTTATCTGGTGCAAGAGCCACAGTGAGAAGCAATGTTGCCGCAGATGCGGTCTCTCTATCCGAGAGTTCCAGCATTGCTGAAACATTAAGTGGTTGATTATCTTCCTGTGGTTTAGATGGTGATTTAATAGCTTTCATCGGCAAATAGTAGACTTGAGTAAGTGGTGGTAATGTATCCTCTGGAATACCTAGAATCTCCAACATATAACGTTTCAGCATATCCCTAGGTGTCACAGAAGCTATCCTGGGAAAATTAATCAGTCGAAGATTATTATTACGAGAAAAGTTCTCCAGAGTTTCCACTTTTCTGCGTAAATTTGTGTTATCTTTTACTAATGCTTCACTAAGCTGTTTTGATACTTTTAGTTCTTGTGGTATATTCACAATAGAATTCTTGGATTCGTCAATTTCAACCTTCATATTTTTTATATCTGTTTCTTGAAGTATAATTTTACTTTCCAGCTGCAAAAGCTGGGGCTTTACAGACTTAGCCAGATCAGCAACTAGGTCCCAAATTGAATCCAATGTTACTTCCCTGGGTTTTTCTATAACATAGGAAACATTAATAGCTTGAATAGTCTCACCAATTGTAAGCTGTTCCTGGCAATCCTTCTCCTGGACTGGGGTAGTCCCTGATGTTTCCAAGTCCTCAGTACTTCTTGGACTCACCTGAAAACTCAGGGAATCCATCTCCTTGCTCCTCTCCGTGTTCTTCCTAGCCTCAGAGGGTAGGTGCATGCCTTCTTCCGGTAGCTCCTCCACTCGTGGGGAGCTAGTAATCTGAGGAGGTGTGGGAGGTGCCCTAGCGTCGGGACTCAGCGTTGTTTCTAGCCCCAGGGAGATCGCCTCATTTCCGCCCCTCTGAGGCATCTCCAGCGGGGGTGCCGACGCTGCTGGGATATCCTGCATCCGACGCAGGAGTTCTTCAATATTTCCGAAGGAGGAGACCGCAGAACGCTGCGAGGCTCCAGCGGCGCTGCGACCTCTCCTCTTTGGCATTTTCAGGTGAGTAACTTCCCTCTAGGAAGAGTTTTAAGAAATCTCCTCCGGCGTGCTGCTCAGCCTCAGAGACCATCGGCCATCTTGGATCTCGTTATCTGCAAGTGTTTTCTCAAGTGTACCCATGATGTAGAAGGGTTGGAACATGTTGCAGTCCTTCACAGAAATAGCCAGGCAAGGCATAAAAGTAACCAGAAAAACTCTTTATTTCTTCAGACCAGGCATACTGAAGCCTGTTGCTTCACAGGTGTGGTATTTTGTCCATAATGTCTCTTGCAAACCAATGGACAGTCTTACTGGGGTTGGCTTCTTGCCAGAGTTCAAACACAGAATGCAGAAGTTAAAAAAAACACACACAGTATGGACAGTTATGGACAGTTTCTCAGAGTGAGTTAAAGAAAAAAAAAAAAAACTCTTACCTTAACAGTCTTCTGTTGTCTTACTCCAAGTGTTCTCAACCTGATTCTCAGGACACACCTAGGCAGTCAGGTTTTCAGGATATCCACAATGAATATGCAAGAGGTAAGTCTGCATGCAGTACCTCCATTGTATACAAATCTGTCTCTATGAAGAAGTCTTATAAACAGGATGGAGCCGGTCCAGAGAATGGCTACTAAAATTATCGGTGTTCTTCATCATAAGGTATATGGGGATAGACTTAAATATCTCAATATGTATGCTTTGGAGGAAAGCGGGAGAGGGGAGATATGATAGAGATGTTTAAATACATATGTGGCATAAATGCACATAAGGTAAGTCTCTTTCATTTGCAAGGAAGCTCTGGAATGAGAGGGCATAGGATGAAGTTACGAGGCAACAGGCTCAGGAGTAATCTAAGGAAATACTTTTTTTTACAGAAAGGATAGTAGATGCATGGAATAATCTCCAGGTAGAGGTGGTGGAGACAAAGACTGTTTCTGAATTCATGAAAGCATGGAACAGACACATGGGATCTCTCAAGGAAAGGAGGAGATAGTGGATACTATGGATGGGAAGACTGGATAGGCCATTTGGTTTTTATCTACCATCATGTTTCTTTAAAAGGGACTGGAAGTCTCCTATATACTCCATCACAACTCCCCTGATCCCACCCTCTGGGAATGGTTTTACTTAGCCTAGACAATTATGCTACCTTTGATACTATTCATCATCAAGTGCTGCTAAATAGGCTTATTTCCATTGACCTATCAGGCACAGTGTGGAAATGGTTTCAATCATTCCTTTCTAATAGATTCTACTCTGTTTTTCTCTCTCAAAATAGATCTGTGGAAACTTTTATTACTAATGGTGTTCTGCAAGGTTCCATCCTCTCACCTGTTCTATTCAATATCTTTCTCCTGTCACTTTGGAGCCTCCTTAAGAGCCTCAGTATTGTCTACCATCTCTATGCTAACAATATCAAATTCCTGGTTAAGATCAAACATAACAGGGGGCGTGGCCTGACTACCGCGGAGCCAACACGTATGGCATAGCTGCTCCTCTTCACCCACACTCAAAACGCTAATAAAAAGTGCTTTCTTTTCGCAAAATTTTGCGATTTTCGCCGCGATCTTGTTGCCTGGATCCCCTATGTCGCCTCCGAAACCGGCAAAAACCGACGTTGCTTCACCCGCGCCCCTTGGAGGGAAAAGGCTAAAACCCGATCCAAGCACGCCGGAGAAAATGGCGCCGAAAACCGACGAAGCCTCACTAGACCTGCTCCTGAAGGAAGTGAGATCGATCAGGGGCATAATACAGGAGCAGGTTGAAGAAACTAAGCTGCTGAGGGGAGAAATAGAGGCACTTAATTCACAATTTGTGGACGCCCGTCACAGATTGGATGCACTGGAAGAAAAATCGACTGCCATTTCATCCCTGCAAGAAGCTGTAGCCAACCATGATAAACTGATTACTACCCTGCAGAGAGACTATGAAGATCTCTCTAATCGCAGTAGAAGATCTAATATCAGAATTATTGGGCTACCTGAATCTTCGGAGGGCTCTGATATGGCTTCCTTTCTCTCTACCTTCCTGCCTGCTGCCTTGGGGCTTGTCTTTTCACCTCCTCTAGAAATAGAGCGTGCTCACCGCGTGCCATCTCACCTCTCCCCACATGCCACTTCTCCCAGACCCATAGTGGCTAAGTTGCTCAGATTTCAGCATGCACTGCAAATTCTCACAGCAGCAAAATCTAAATCTCAGCTCTTGCATCAAGGTAGGAAGTTTTTCATTGTGCCTGATCTTGCAAAAACCACAGCTTTGAAGAGAAAAGCATTTCTTTCCCACCGGCAGGAGCTTAAAGACATTGGAGCTAAATATGGTCTGATGTATCCTGCTAGGATGAAAGTGACCTACAATAACCGCACTACCTCCTATACTGATCCTGAGGACCTGGCAACATTTCTGGAATCCTTAAAAATGAACTAACATGATGGGCTGCGGATTTATTTGTTTACTTCTGTCTCTGATATTATAAATTGCATATGTTTAATTGTGCAATTCACTGTTAATTATTGTTCATGTGGATAAGCACACTACTCTCAGGTTTTTCAAAATTGAGTGGGTGTGGAGCTTTGCAAGTTGTTCCGTATGTGTTTCCTCCCCGTGCTCACAGGAGCACCCTTAAAATGTTTCATCTCATGCATGATAGTATGGTCTTTCTCTTTTCTGACCTTGCTTCATGCTTTCATTGCTAGTTTACTTGTTCTTACTCTCTCTCTTATTCTCTCTTTACTTATTCTCTCTGGCAGGAGTGTCTACCTGATATTATGGTTATATTATTTACTCTTTCCCCAAAAAGGTGATTTTTACTATGTCTTGATACTGCTTGTAACAAAATATGGCTGACTTACATGTTTTTTCTTTTAATGTGAACGGTTTGAATCACCCCATTAAGAGGAAAAAGATAGCTAATTATGTATTCAATAAACATCCTGATGTGATTTATTTACAGGAGACCCACCTCCCACCTGCTGCCGCCTCAAAATTTAAATTGAAGGGATATTCCACTCATTTGTATTCCTCCGCAACTCAGAGGAAGAAAAATGGGACATCAATACTTCTCAGTGACAAATTATCTCCAGTTATTCACTCTGTTAAAACAGACTCTGATGGTAGATGGTGTCTGGTACACGCTGCGTTGCACTCAGTAGATTTTGTACTCCTTAATATTTACGCTCCTGTTTTAGACCACCCAGATTTTTTTAAGGATCTTCAGCTGGCGTTAGTTGAATATGGGTCTTGCTCTCTGATATTAGGAGGTGACTTCAACCAAATTCAAGATATCTATATAGATCGGTCATCCTCCTGTAAACCTTCAAAGTCCAGATCTTTTTCAGCTTTACATGCTTTAATGGAAGCCTTCTCCCTAGTAGATCCGTGGCGCTTATTACACCCGAAAGGTAGAGAGTACTCTCACTTTTCACCACCACATAACACTTATTCAAGAATCGATTTCTTTCTTCTCTCCCCATCGCTTATTCAAGAAGTAGCAAACACTATCATACATCCAATATCTCTTACAGACCATGCTGCCATTTCCTTACACTTAACCATCTCCGCCCCACGCAAAGAATCTCCCTCTTGGCGACTTAATAATGCCTTGCTTTTAGATGATGCAATAGTGGACAAAATCAAATCCTTCACCACGGAATTTTTTGAAATTAACACTAAGGATTCAGAAATCTGCCCCGCTATTGTTTGGGAAGCTTATAAAGTTTCTCTTAGAGGCGAACTGATTAAACTAGCCTCCTGGAAAAAGAAACAATCCATACAAAAAGAAAAAGAATTAGAAACTTCTATTAAAAACTTAGAATTACAACATATGTCAACTCATTTGCATGACCCAACGCATTCAAAATCTTAAATATGAATATAATACTATGGTCTCACATACAGCCCGACGTGACATTTTTATCTCCTCTTCTGGTCATTATATGGGAGACAACCTTATGGGTCGCCCTTTAGCTAGATATCTTAAAACTAAATCAAAACGTTTGCACATCTCAGCTATTCAAGACTCATCAGGACGATTAGCAACAACCAGATCTCTGATTTCCTCCCAATTTGAAAAATTTTATACTGCTTTATACCAATCTGAACTTTCTACCCCTGAATCAGACATGGATTCTTTTCTTACTTCCTTAACCCACCCAACTATATCAGAAACCATTAAAGCAAAACTAGACGCTCCCATCACCACGTCTGAAATTGAAACTGCTATATCTTCTTTACCCACTGGGAAAGCCCCGGGTCCAGATGGCTTCACTAATGAGTTTTTCAAAAATTTCCGAACTCTCTTGGCGCCTCAACTCCTCACGTATTATGATTTTCTTCACTCCACTCCGGATAAACAATTCAATTTTGCTGAGGCCACTATTGTAGTTATTCCTAAACCAGACCGAGATGCTACCTTGGTTAAAAATTTTCGTCCTATCTCTCTCCTTAATCTGGACTATAAAATTATGGCTAAATTACTAGCATTGAGACTCACCACAGTGATCCCATCCCTTATACATAAAGATCAAACAGGTTTCATCAAACAAAGATACATTGGAGATAATTTACGCTTATTTCACCACATCAATGCCCACGCCAAAACACTGTCAGATCCTGTGATTGGTCTAGCCATAGATGCTGAAAAAGCCTTCGACCGTGTGGAATGGCCATTCCTATTCCGAGTACTGAAATGGTACAATTTTGGTCCCTTCTTCACAGATTGGATAGAAACACTGTATAGACAACCTACAGCCCGTATTTTGATTAATAATTCTCTTTCCAACAAATTCCCCCTTCATAGAGGCACTCGTCAGGGCTGTCCCCTATCACCATTATTATTCGACTTAGCGTTGGAACCTCTCCTATCAGCTATCCGACAATGTCCCCTAATTAAAGGTATCCCCACGTCCAATCGAGACATTAAATTAGCAGCCTATGCTGATGATGTTCTTCTATTTCTTAGAGATCCTCTTGTTTCTTTGCCCCATCTTATTAACATTATCTCGCAATACTCTCAAATATCTGGATATTCAGTTAATTGGGAGAAATCGGAGATCTTTCCTCTTAATGACCATATTTCCTCCTCGGATCTAGCTCCATTTCCTTTTTCATGGTCACAGAATGCTGTGAAATATTTGGGGGTCCTAATTCATAAAGATCCATCACATGCTCAAGACCTTAACATTTCCAAAATCAAAGCATTAGTTTCAAACACTACAACTCGTTGGTCACCACCCTATTTGTCATGGTGGGGTAGAATAGCTTCCATTAAAATGACTCTAGCCCCGCAAATTAATTATACCCTCTCCATGCTTCCTCTCTTATGCCAGAAAACATTCTTTCGCTGGCTTAATATGAAACTCTCTGAATTTATCTGGAACAAGAAAAAACCCCGTATCGCTCTCGCCAAACTGAAGGCTTCTAAAATCAATGGTGGATTAAATTTACCAGATTTTTATCACTACTATATAGCATCTCTAGCTAAATATGGAGCTCATTGGATAGCTGATCCTAATCCTCAGGATCAACCAACATGGTTCGAAATGGAACGCTTTTTATGCGCACCATTGCACACCTCCTGCTTCCTCACGGTGTCAGTACCTAGACACTTGAGAAAGTATTCTCTGCTGCACGCAGCACGCCTTTCATCTTCTGGATGCAACGGCTAAGATTTCTATTAGTGAAAGCCCATTCATGTCTCTTTGGAATAACTCTAAAATTCAAAATAAAGGCAGATCCCTCTCATGGAAGAGGTGGCAGCGGGCGGGGGTCGAGTTTGCTCATCAATTGGGCTCTTCTACTTCATTTATTCCTTTTGACATTTTTTGTTCTGCATATTCACTTCCACCCTCTATATATCCCCAATGGCTTACGCTTACCGCAATACTGTCTAAACTACATATGCGTCATGACTTTATGACTTCTATTCACACTGTTCGTCACTGGTCTACTCTGGCCTTAACAAAGGGTAGAGCGATATCTCTTTTCTATGGTATTCTAAGGGACCATTTTTTCACCTTTTCACCTCAGTTAATGAACCATTGGGACTCGTGTCTACAGACTGCGTTAACTGACATAGATTGGGAACTTTTCTGGTCTTCCACGAATCGCCCTCTTCTATCTTCAAGAGTCTCGCAATCAATGTTCTTCGTTATGTGGAATGCAGTATGGACTCCATTTCGCATGTGGAAAGCGAAGCTAAAACAAGATTCTACTTGCTGGAACTGTTTAGTAAAGTCTGGGACTCTTGACCATATGCTCTTTCAATGTTCTATGGTTCACTCCTTCTGGATTCATATTTGGGACACTATAAAATCTATAACTAAATGCTCAGGAGAGATTTCCTTGGACATTGTAATTCTTCGTTCTCAACATCCTTGTTTTGCACACACAAACTGTCCGCCTAAACTCATTGATGCCATGTTTGTAACAGCCCTTATGCATATTCTTAAAAACTGGAAATCACCCTCACTACTCGACTACACCTTTTGGTGGAATTCTCTGAGCATGTATCACAAATTTGAATCTTATGCATATGAGAAAAATATGATCTCTCGACTCTCCACGAACATGGTGGGGAAAAAATCACCTTGGTCATTTTTAGATTCATATGTTCATTCTACTCCATAGACACTTCTGCCTCTTTTTCTACTCATCTATCTCTTGCTCTCTCTTTGTCCCTCCCTCTATCTCCCTTTCTCTTTTTCACTCTCCTCGCTTTTCTGCTTTTCATATATCTTCTACTAGCAGTTGCACATATCTTGAATTCTTTTTTATTAATCCGGTTATATGTTACTGACTATAGACATGGTCTTATTTTATGTCACTGGTTCTCAGTCAGATTTTGTGTGTTTACACTGCTTTCTGTATATTTCTTGAAATATTCAATAAAAATCATTGAACAAAAAAAAAAAAAAAAGATCAAACATAACATTGATGAGACAATTATTGCATTACAATCGCACCTGCAATTGATAGAACATTGGCTACATGTCAATTTCATGATGCTCAATGTCGCTAAATCCAACTTCTATCTGATCACCTTTCCCCTGATATACCAAGATCTCTTAGGATTGACAATTTCCTTATTTTAATAGTTGATAAAATGTGCAGTATTGGAGTGATTTTTGACTCCATCCTCTCCATGAAATACCAAATCTCCAGGGTCATTTCCATAGTTTTCCACAAACTATAAGTTGTCAGTCATTTATGTGAGGTCCTGTCCTTTCCCAACTTTCGCTTAGTACAGGGGTAGGGAACTCCGGTCCTCAAGGGCCGTAATCCAGTCGGGTTTTCAGGATTTCCCCAATGAATATGCATGAATCTATTTGCATGCACTGCTTTCAATGCATATTCATTGGGGAAATCCTGAAAACCCGGCTGGATTACGGCCCTTGAGGACCGGAGTCCCTACCCCTGGCTTAGTAGTTCAGGCCCTCATTTTTTCCCTGCTTTGACTACTGTAACAGCCTTTTTTGTAGTAATCTCGAAGCTGCATCTGAACGTGAAGCATGCCCATAGAACAGAGAATCATCTTGAAGGTTCTATGTCTGACCTACAAAGCTCTGAACAGCTTAGCCTCCCTGCCTATCTCCAATTGTTTGTATCCTGTCTGAGGGCTTGTGTGCCCATGCAGTTGCTAATCTATAATGAAATGGATCAGTAAAGAAGTTGAAACCTGCCACTGTTTCAGCTCCTGAAGACGCTGTAATAGCAAAATACGGTACTACGTCGGGCTGGCTGGGCACAGTCTGAATTGGAGTGAGAAGGCATTATAATAACTTTGTCTAAGAATCAATATATGTTTGTTGGAACATTGGAGAATACTTGAGAAATGAAATAATACACAAAGACTATGATGTGGAACAGCTTTATTTTCATCAGAAAAGGCTTGTGAATGGAATGAGTACAAGCTCCAGGTTTTCTTCCACTCTTGTGAGATAATACAGATTTTAGTAACTGGAAGTGCAATATGGATTCATTTATGTTTAATATATAATATAGTGTTAAGATTTGTGTTATTTTAAAAAAATACAGTATATTTAAATAAAAAACCTGTCTAGTTATATTATATGTATTAAACACATTGTTACGATGATACTATCCTATCAGGATGCTGCGTTCCTTGGATGATCTTCTTCTGGAAGTCCTGTCCTCATAACTAGTTTTACTGGAAACTTACAGAAAATCTCTCTTTAGTATTGTTGGACCCAAACTCTGGATCACTCTGCCCCCAACTCTTCATACAATCTCCAGCTTCAGATCTTTTAAAAAGAAACATAAGAACATAAGAAGTTGCCTCCGCTGGGGCAGACCAGAGGTCCATCCTGCCCAGCGGTCCACTCCCGTGGCGGCCCATCAGGCCCACTGCCTGAACAGTGGTCTCTGACTAATTTTGTAATTTACCTCTAATCCTGTCCCTATAACCTTACCTCTACTCCTATCTGTACCCCTCAATCCCTTTGTCCTCCAGGTACCTGTCCAGACCTTCTTTGAAGCCCTGTAGCGTACTTCTGCCTATCACATCCTCCGGCAGCACGTTCCATGTATCCACCACCCTCTGGGTGAAAAAGAACTTCCTGGCGTTTGTTCTAAACCTTTCCCCTTTCAATTTCTCCGAGTGCCCCCTTGTACCTGTGGTTCCCCTTAGTTTGAAAAATCTGTCCCTATCCACTTTTTCTATGCCCTTCATGATCTTGAAGGTTTCTATCATGTCTCCCCTGAGTCGTCGCTTTTCCAGGGAGAAAAGCCCCAGCTTTTTCAGTCTGTCAGTATATGAGAGGTCCCCCATACCTTTTATTAGCTTAGTTGCTCTTCTCTGGACTCTCTCAAGTATCTATTCTTACGTGCCTATGAAGTCTCCCCAAGGGTATCCTCCTACTAACCATCTTGGACTGATTCCTGCACTGTAAATTTCACAAGCTGTCCATTGTAACATTTGTTACTTATACTTTTACTGAAGTAATAATTTCACCAGTTTTTACTACTTTTATTCAGTTACATCTGATTAAGTAAAGTGTAAAGTAATAAGTATAAGCAAAGCAAGATGTAAATGATTTCTCTGGAAACCAAATGGAACAGTATAACCTGGAACAGGATATTCCTAGTGCAAACTTTGTACAAACAGTGGATCATCTTATCTTAAATTTTGTTTTTCAGATAATACAGCCTATGAGAACAGTGGAATTGCCTCTGTTTGTTGAATTGGTTACTGATCTCCAGCCAAATAGACCAATAATGAGTTGGGTTGACTCTGAAGCAGAGATGATGCTGAAGCTGATTGAAATTCTTGGTGAACAGACATATTTCTCTACCATAACAGATCATCCCATGGAAAATGTTATATTGGGATGACTATCAATTGGATTGGTAGAGTCATCAGAGAGGACGTCTCCCTGTCTGGCCTTAAGACTGAAAGGTTCTCACACATTTGATGTTCTTGCTTTAGCTCTTTAAGATATTCAAACAATGTTTGCCATCAGACAGAACAGACAATGACTCCAACTTTGTGAAAGCCTTGTCTATAATTGGACAGCATAATGATAATAATGAAGATGAAGATGCAAGTGACAAATTAGACTGCACTACTTTTAATTTTATTTATTTATTTCTTTATTCAAGCTATTTATATACTGCCTATCAATGGAGATTGTCTAAGTGGTTTACATTCAGGTACTCAAGCATTTTTTCCTATCTGTTTCAGCGGGCTCACAATCTTTCTAAAGTATCTGGGGCAACGGAGGATTAAGTGATTTGCTCAGGGTCACAAGAAGCACTGTATGGCTTGATCCCACAACCTCAGGGAGGTGTAGTTCTAACCACTAGGCTACTCCTATATAGAAGTCAAGTGTTTTAGACAAAGAGTCCCTTGATAAGTAACTGCAGACCTAGTCAGAAGACAAGATATTGCAGCCTAGCCTGACTTGAAGGAATGTTTTATTAGACTGAATAATCTATTTCCTGCTAATGCAGTTGTTAAGCACCTTTTTTTTCCATGAAATTTTATTGAGTTTTCAAAAAGTTACATGAGAACAAAGAACTATAACAGAATATCAATGAGCACCTTTTTAGCTCTGCAAGATTAAGCATACTCACATAAGTGACAGTCATTTTCAAAATTTAGTTTTACTAAGAGCAAAGTGGACTGACTTGTGGAGCAATAAAGTTATTGGGATAAAACCATTAACAATAGTTATGTTCATTGTAGTTATGATACTTTTACTATTTACTCAAAAAGAATTATATTAGGGAAAAACTTTTTTACTTTCACTTAAGTAAATTTTTAATGTGTTCTTCACTGTACTTTTATGTAAATATTAAAATATACATTTACTTTTGCTTTGAGTACTCCCTGGATTCAATATAGTAGCATTGATGTTTCCCATCCATGTCCTTAATAGAGAAAGGGAAGAAATAAGTTACCTGGTAGTCCTGGCACATCTGAGGCAGAAAGCAGGCTAAAGAACATCTGACAGGGTGGGCTTCAGGAATTATGTGCCTGTCTACTAGAAAGGAGATCATCAAGGTAAGTACCTAATCTTCCCTTCTAGTGCAAAAGACACATCATTACTGAACCTTCGGGACATATCAAAGCAGTCTTCAGAATCTAGGTCAGAGCAGATGAGCCTGTTGAAAGTATGGATGATTCGAATGCAGAATCCAATTCGGCTGCTATGTCCACCCTGTAAAACTTTGTGAAAGTATGAAGAGAGGTCTATGTCGCTGCTCTGCAAATTTTTTCAGGTGACACCGCTTAGACTCTGCCCATGAAGTCACATTTCTAGTGGCATGCACCTTCAAGGATACGGGTTGAGACTTCTCACTTCAGATATAGGTGAAAGAAATGGCCATATGAATCAGTCTGGAAATGGACACTTTGGAAGCCAAGTGGCCTTTATAGACAGCACCTGCCTCTCTGACATGAAAAACTAGATGAAAGACAACAAACTACAACTGAATGCCTTCAAAACAGAGCTCCTATGGATCAGAACCCCCCCCCCCCCCACACACACACACACTAATATCACCCGTCCAACACTATCATGAGAATCCACCTTCCTAACAGTGAAATACCAGGTGTGACCATCTATCCCTCTCTGCCCACATTTTACAGGTTGTTTTCACCTCCTTCTACTACATGCGCCAACTGAGAAGGATCAAACCCTACATCTCCAAACTTTATCTAGTTCAACTTCTCTACATCTATGTACTCTCCAGGATGGACTACTGTAACTCCATATTTAATGGAGTGACTGCCAAGGAACTCAAACGCCTCCAGCAGGTTCAAAACTCGGCAATCCGCCTCTTGTGCAACCTCAATTATCACGATCTCACCTCTCCAGTCCTCCAAGCAGAACATTTCACATTCAAGGCCCTGGTAATATCTCACAAACAACTCCATCTCACCATACCAGTTTACATCACCTCCAAATTTCAGAAGTACACCCCTGCCTGCCCCCTCCGCTCTGAGGAAGAGAGGTGGCTATACAACCTCCCAGGGAGATCTCTCCAGATGGAAACCGCCCGTAAGTGCTCCTGTACCCATTTTGTCTCATATCTATGGAACCAACTGCCTGCACAGATCAGATCACTGAATTCATTGATGAGCTTCCGAAGAGCAGTAAAAACCTTCCTTTTCATCTGAACTACCTCCAGCAAGCAGTTCCCCTATACTCTCTTCTTCCGATGAATGTTGTTATACAATCTGCAGGAAACACCTCCTGTGACTGCTATGAACATCTTTCTGCATCCTGCCATGTCCTATGCTACCATGGCTGTCCTATGTAATGTACCATTAATGTCTAATATAACTGACTGTATATGTCTACTGTAATCTTCTGTGAACGTACTTTTGTAACCCATTCTAAGCTCATGGGAGGACGGGATAGAAATCTAAATAAATAAATAAAGAGGTGATCGGACAGGTAGAACTCATTTGTTATCTCCAGATAATGCAGCAGACGTTGCAAACATCCAGCAATCTCAGGACCTTGTCTCTCTTCTTGGACCCCGAAAATGTGAAGGCAGGAAACTGGGCTTCCTGGTTGATGTGAAAGGTTGAGACTACCTTAGGTATGAAAAATGGAACTGTATGCAGAACTACTCCCAACTCTGAAATTCTGAGAAAGGGTTCTTTGCATGACAACAGCCGCAGTTCAGGCAATGTCAAGCCAAAGTGATTGCTACTAAAAACACTGTCTTGACTGTGAGGTCCATCAATGAGTCCTGCTCTAGAGTAGAGAATGACATGGGGACAAATTTTTCCTTGCCCCACAGGAACTCAATTTCCCCGTCCCGTCGCCGCAAGATATGTTGCAGTCCCCGTCCTTGCCCCATTCCTGTAAGCTCTGCCTTAACCATACAAGCCTCAGAAACTTATGATTTTAAAATGTTTGAGGCTTGTGCAGATGAGGACAGAGATTTCAGGAATGGGGCAGGGACAGACAAAGAACACGCTGGGACGGGAAAATGAGTTCCCCCAGGGATGGAGAAAAATTTGTCCCGTGTCATTCTCTACTCTAGAGGCTCATATGAAGTTCTGGTGAGTGACCGCAAGACCAGGTTAAAACTCCACATAGGAAAAGGCTGTTTACTGGAGGATGCAACCGTGATGCTGCTTTCAGGAATCTAGACACATCTGGATGAACAGCCAAAGTGTTTTTGTTAAGCTTGGGTCAGAAACACAAAATACCCGCTACCTGAACTTTCAGGGAGTCAATCATCAGGGCTTTTTCTAGCTCTTCTTGCAGGAATGCTAGCACTATGGAGATTAGGGCCGTGACTGAGTCTGAACTCCTTTGGACACTCCAGATCTGGGAGCATTTCCAGACCTTTGCATAGGCAGCTAAGGTTGACTTTTTCTTGGATTTTAAGAGGGTGGCAATCTGTTTTTATATGCTAAGTCTATTCCCTTCAGTATTTTGAATGTTTCGATCATGTCCCCTCTTAGTCTTCTCTTTTCAAGGGAGAAGAGGCCCAGTTTCTCCAATCTCTCACTGTATGGCAACTCCTCCAGCCCCTTAACTATTTTAGTCACTCTTCTCTGGTTCCTTTCAAGTAGTACCGTGTCCTTCTTCATGTATGGCGACCAGTGCTGGATGCAGTACTCCAGGTGAGGGCGCACCATGACCTGGTATAGCAGCATGATAACCTTCTCCAATCTGTTTGTGATCCCCTTCTTAATTGTTTCATCAGGGCTCTGAATGAGCAGGAAAAATGCCTGAAGGCTTCAGCTTCAGCTTTCAGCTCTAGCTTTTCAGCACATGGGACTGTGGCACTGGTTATGGACGGCACTCACAAATACACTGCATCAATATATAGATAAGTTCAGTCCTTTTTGCAACAGTCTATTTAAAATTATTTATTTATATATAGCACAATTGCTGCAGCATACTAAGGGTTTTTCTGGCTGATGATTGAAGCGTGGAGAGAGCTTAGATCAAGTTTTAGCTCTCACCCATAGCCCTGGTGTTAATACACCCCATGGCTTCAAAAGCCTTTTCCCTTATCTGGCTTTTGTGTTTTATGGCAGAGTGAAATTTCTGGCAAGAAAATACAGCATAACAACTGGTGGTGTGTTAGAATTATATGCTTAAGAGCCATGCCATAAGACCAAAGCGTTCTGGATCCTCCAGGGTGATCGGATCCTGCATGAGTAATTTCTGGAGACTTGGAAGTCTGAGGCCTCAGTCCTGCTATAGATAGACGAGATCTTCATACCATGGCCACCTCGGCCAATCTGGTGCGACAAGAATTACTAGATCTGGGTGTGACATTATTTTCTTTAGGACCTTGCCTGTTATGGGCCATGGAGGCAATACATATAGGAGCTCTGCCATTGGCCACGGCTGCACCAAGGCATCCAAGACTTTGCTCCCTGGCTGACATTTTCGACTGAAGAATTAAGCCGCCATCTTGTTGGTCACTGACACCATTAAATCGAATGTCAGGTGACCCCATTGGTTCACAATGCACTTGACCACCTCGTAAGATAGTTCCCATTCTCTGGGATCTAGTCTTCTGACTGAGAAAATCCACTTGCACATTGTCCACTCCTTCTACATATGCAGTTGAGGGCATCTTGAGGTGAGTCCTCACCCACCAAAATAACATTTGAGCTTCCAAGTGAAGAGAGGCACTGTTAGTGCCCTCTTGCCAACTGACATAGGCCACAGCCATTGCATTGTCTGAGATAACTCACATTGCTTTGCTTTGTAGTGTGCTTCCGAATATCAGCAGTGCCAGGCGGATGGCTCTTAGCTCCTATCAGTTGATTAACCCTTTTCTCTGGGAGGGGGACCAGCGTTTCTGAACTGGACACCCTTCGCAGTGCACTCCCCATCCGTAAAGGCTGGCATCCATGGTCAGAGATGCAGAGAGGGATTCCTCTGGATAGGGACTGTGGCCATAGTCACCAGGTCAGACCGTGATGTGCCTCTGCTGTCCAAGGCAGCAGCATTGGTAACACATCCCATTGCAAGTACTAATGAAATAGAATCGCTTCCTAAAGAGGATGTCAATGCACCTCTGCCCAGGGAACCACATCTATAGTTGTTACCATCAATCCAAGTACCTGCAAATAATGCCAAGCTGTGGGGGCTGGAATGTCCTGAAATTCTCTGATTTGACCCATGAGTTTCTCTCTGTGGGTCTTCGGCAGGTCGACTATGTTCTCCTTTCTGTTGAACACTGAGTTGGCTCTAGGTGGCTTTTCTGAAAGTTGATCACCCAGCTCAGGTTCTGCAGGAGCAGAATCACCCTCTACACTGCTGTCTGTCCTTCCTTTGGACTCAGACGTGGCTATTAGCCAATCGTCTAGAAATGGATGCACCTGAATCCCCACCGTGCAGAGGTTTGCTGCTACTACCACCATCACCATGGTGAAGGTGTGAAGCACTGTAGCCAGGCCAAATGGCAAGACCACAAACTGGAAGTGCTGCTCCAGAACATAGAAGCGCAAGAATTTCCAGTACGCTGGAAATATGAGGATGTACAGAAATGCCTCTGTCAATTCCAATGAGGCAAGAAATTCCCCTGGCGCCACTGACGCAATGACCAACTGCACCATCTTCATGTGGAAGTGGGATATCTTGAGGACCAAGCTGACCAACATGAAGTCCAGAATCGGCCTCCAGTCTTCAAAGCCTCTTTTGGTTACTATAAAGTAAATGGAGTATCTGCTGAGCCTAATTCTTCTTCTGGTATGGCTTCAATGGCTGCCAGATCTAGTAGTCTCTGTACAGTCGTTCTGACTCTGACCGTTTTCTCTGGCCTTCCTGCTGGAGAATCCACAAAGAGGTCCAGAAGGGATTAAAGAACTCAAGCTTGTACTCCTCCTGAATAATCTCCAGTACCCAGAGGTTGGAAGTAATCCCTGCCCATGCCTCCCAATAAGCAGTTAACCTCCCTCCAATTCTTGGAGTTCAGCTCTTGTCCTGACATCATACCTGCTTCTTGGGGGCAGTTGCAGGATGGAAACCTGAAGATTAGGAGTGCCTGGATCCTTGAAATGATCTCTGGACTGAAGGTCCCTTCGTGTACTGGCAAAAAATAAACATGAGCAGAAGAGACTGGCTCCTACCATCTCGCATGTAGAGAGACAACTGGGGAGTTGGAGGACAGCCAAGAGAGATGGGAGGTGGAGCAAAAAATTATAATGAGGCTCTCTACACAAATTCTCGTGGGAATAGATTGGCTACCCGAAGATTCAGGAATGTGCCTGTTGCTCTAGAATATCTATCACCAGGTATGGCCTCCAAAACTGA
This sequence comes from Geotrypetes seraphini, assembly GCF_902459505.1. Classification (NCBI taxonomy): domain Eukaryota; kingdom Metazoa; phylum Chordata; class Amphibia; order Gymnophiona; family Dermophiidae; genus Geotrypetes; species Geotrypetes seraphini. The sequence goes on along the minus strand of NC_047090.1, from coordinate 63,554,068 downwards.
ACACAATACTCCAAGTGGGACCTCACCAATGACTTGTACAGGGGCATCAACATCTCCTGCTAGTTATGCCTCTCTCTAAATAGCCTAGCATCCTTCTGGCTACAGCAACTTCCTTGTCACACAGTTTCTTTACCTTCAGATCCTGTTCCATCTTTTTTATAGAATTCTTTACAGTTCTGAATGTTTATAATGTAATTTTGTGAATTGCTCTGAACTGGTGAGGGTGAATGTTATATCAAATTTTAAAATAAACATAATTATATAATAATGGTTATTATTAAAAAGAAAGTAGAATTAGTAGTAGATTTAAATTCCAGCAAAGTTAGACAGGAAGAAAAATTATTTTGTTTTGTTTTAAACTGTAAGGGTAACTAGCAACAATTTATCCTGGAAGATGGTGGAATCTGCAACGTTGGAATAAATGTTAAAAAAAATCATTTATAATTAATATATAGTATTGTAGATTCTTTGTTGAGACTGAAGCTGGGATTATATCCTTCTTATGATTCCTCCAAGTCTCCTCTTCCTATGATTTTAGTTTAAAAATAGCAGTGGTCTCTGGGTTAACCTTACCTTGGCAGGTACGTTCATCTGTGAGCAGTTTATATCCTTTCTGGCAACTACACTCAAAGCTTCCCACTGTGTTTCTGCAGAAATGATCACAACCTCCATTGTTAACCAAGCACTCATCAATATCTAAAAGGAAGAGGAAAAGAAACAATTCAATTTAAGGTCATCAAAATAAACACCAAATAAATATATGAATGCTGCATCTACAAACAAATGAAAAATGCTTGCCTTTAAAACCATCTAGGATTTACTCCAGAATCCTACTTGCTAATATTTTGACAGAATTAGATGCAAAGTCATAGGTGCCACCTCTGAGGGTTCCTGAGTTTTAGCAGGTGGGCTGGTACACGAGTTGATATGAATGTCTTTTGGTTCACTAACTGCCTGCTCAGTAGTGCTGCCCAATTTGCCAATTCGAAATGATTCACCGATTTACTTTGGTGAATCGAGTTGAATCGATTCGTTCTCCCCCAAAAAATTGGACTCACTGATTCAGTGACCAACACTCCCCCACCCGGTGAGCAGTAGCAGCAGTGGTGGCCGGTCAGCAGAGGCAGTGCTCTGAGCAGGCTGCTCATAGCTTGCCCCGCTGAGGCCTTCCCTCTGCTGTGTCACTGATGATATGTCAGAAGGAAGCCCTGGTGAGGCAGGCCATGAGCAGCCTGTTCACAGTGCTTTCTCTGCCAGCCGGCCACTACCACTGCTGCTGCTGCTTTAGGAGAACCAAAGGTATGTCAGATCTCATGGTGGTGGTGGTAGGGGGTGGGGTTGGTCAGGAGGTGCTGCACAGGGGGATAGGAGGGATGGAAAGTTGCTGCACATGGTGGGAGAGAGGAAGAATTGTTGAACATGGTGTGGAGGAGAAGGGAGAAAATTAACAAAGAGATAGAAAAGGGTGAGAGGGAAAAATCATGCATATAGTAGAGGGGAGGGAGATATACATGGAGAAGAGAGAGGGAAAAATGTTGGACAAAAGGTGGAGGGCATGGTGCATAATAATAATGGAGGGGAGGAAGGGAGATAATGATAATGGAGGGGGGAGGGAGGAAGGGAGAGATGCTGCATGGAAAGGACAGTGGGAAAGAAACAGAATGGTTGGATATGGCAGTGGAAGGGAATGTACAGAGGTGGAAAATGAATAGTGAGCACAGAGAAAGAAGAAAATGTTAAATGGGCAGGAGACCCTGGCAAGCAAGTTAACAGAAGACAAACATAAACCAGAGCTTGGGACCAACATGATTTGAATAATAAAATGACCAGATAACAAAAGACAGAAAAAATAATTGTATTTTCGATTCTGTGATTGCAATATGTCAGATTTGAAATGTGTATCCTGCCAGAGCTAGTGTTAGACAGCAAGCGTGAGCTACGACCTAAAAGAGAGAAAAAAGTATTTTTTGTTTATTTTGTTTACAACACAGTGCCAGCGTAGGGTTAGAGAGGGCAAAGTTGAGTGGGGTGCAAAATTGATTCAAAGGCTAAATTGAGCAGCACTATTGCTCATAATGTGATCTTTGGGATTTTCAGTCTGAGGGCAGGAAGCATCACATGCAAATGTGGCCCTAGGGGCTATGGAGCAACTGATTATTGAGCTTCCAAGATTTGTGCATGCAGATGGTGGAGCAACTCATAGTACTTTTATGGATGTGGAACTGCTTTTGTATTTCAGTCTGTGAGTTCTAGATATGAATCTTGTCTGGGGATCTGGGAAGGGGGAATAATATCCTTACCAGGAAGGGTAGGGCTAAAAATTTTGAAATGTGCAATGAATCTGCTTAAGAGATATGAGGTATGGGTGAGCATGGACTGCAGGGGAGAGGCACTTACCAAGGTAGAGTGAGAGGGAATTTAATGGGGGGAGGAATTAGTAGGGAGCAAAGCAAGTCAGATCAGGAGGAAGTAGAGAGCAGAGAAGTATAGACTAGGGGGAATGGTATAGGTACTGGGGGTATATTAAGTAAGCTACCCTAAAACAGGGTTACTATATTTGTGAAGTCACAAAAGAGGATACATGACCCTACCCCACCCTCACCAAGGCCCCAGCCCCTCTCATCCTCACCAAAGCCCCTGCCCCACTCTATCCCCACCTTTCACCCATTTCCTTAGTCCCCCTTCCCATCCTCTGTACCCTTTTAGTGCTTCTCTCGCTACATCCCACCAACCCTCCCTCGCGGTTGCTTCTTTCTCTCTTTCTCTTCTTCCAACTCCCACCCCCTCCCCCGTGGGTGCTTTTCTCTCTCCAGCCCCCTGAAGGTACTTCTCTCTTTCCAACCCTCCAACCCTTCCTCCTGTGGGTGATTCTTTCTCTCTCTCTCCCCCAGCAGGATCTGGTGGCATAGGTTCTCTCTCTCTACAGCCCCAGTGCCCCCGGATTTGGGTATGGATTTCCCCTGTTCCCCGCTCCCTCCACCTTTCTCCTCCACTGAAATTTAATCTTTGGGCCAGCTGGCAGCATTAGCAAGATGAGCCTGCTGCCATTGGCTTGCCCTGGAAGCCTTCTCTCTGTAGCAACTTCCTGTTCCCACATAGGCAGGTTGCTGCAGAGAGAAGGCTTCTGGGGCAGGCCAACGATAGCAGGCTCACCTCGTTGATGTTGACGAAGGACCCAAAGATTACATTTTGGTGGAGGAGGTAGATGGGGGACAGGGGAGAGCCATACCCCAGACAGTTTAGAAAGTCATCCGGATACCTCTAAAAAGAGGACATGTTCGCGTAAATCTGGACATCTGGTAACCCTACCTCAAAACAAAAGTCAAACTGCATTAGGAGAAAGAAATGAGGGAAAAAGAGAATAAGAGGAGGAAGACTAAGACCAATCAAACCTTACTTCTATAAGCCACCACTTTGCTATATTAGTTCAAATGCTTGTCCTAACACAACTTTGACTATTGCAATTCTCTCTATACTGACATAACCTCTTCTAACATGCACAAACTCCAAATGATTCAAAACACTGCAACCAGATTGATCTTTGGCTTAAAGAAATATAACCATGTCTCTGCTCCCTGTATGTTTAAGCTGTCCTACATCATCTACCATGCCCTTGATACCAACTCTCATAAGAATTGTCATATTGGGACAGACTGAATATTCATCAAGCACAGCATCCTGTGGCCATCCCAGGTTCAAGTACCCAGCTAGATCACAAGTAGTACAACAGATTTTATGCTGCTTATCCTAGGAATAAGCTGTGGATTTCCCAAGTCATCTCAATAATGACCTATGGATTTCACTTTTAGGAAATTATCTAACCCTTTTTAAAACCCTGCTAAGTTAATTGATTTCACCACATTCTCCGGCAATGAATTCCAAACTTTAGTTACATGTTCTGTGAAGAAATATTTTCTTCGTGTTGTTTTAAATCTACTATTCAGTAGCTTAATCGCATACCCCCTAGTCCTAGTATTTTTGGAAAGAGTAAACAAGTGATACACATCTATCTTTTCCATACCACTCAGTATTTTATAGACCTCTATCATATCACCCCTGAGCCGTCTCTTCTCCAAGCTTAAGTGGTATAATGAGGTTGTGGGTACAAACCCTGTGCTGCTCTTTGTGACCCTGGACAAGTTACTTAATCCTCCACTGTCCTGGTACATTAGATAGACTGTGAGCCCGCTGGGGCAGATAAGGAAAAATGCTTGAGTACCTGATTGAAAACCACTTAATATACCTTATCTAAGTGGAATATCAAATCCCTTTCCCTTAGCCTTTCCTCATAGCTTCCTTTCTCAAAGGAGCAGCCCTGGTGCCTCCCTGTCTGTTGACATATGCCACCACCGTGGCACTGTCCGTAAAGACCCTGACCACTTTGCCTTCCAGAGTGTTCTCCAACATTTGAAGTGCTAGTCGAATGGCTTACAGTTCCATTCGACTGATAGGGCACTTCCTCTGCGAGGGTAACCATCGCAATGACCTCCCCAGTCGTAAAGGCTGGTATCCTTCATCAGGATCACCCATGAGTCTATGTGGAGTGGCATACACTTGGCAAGTGACTGTGATCAGAGCCACCATCGCAGACTGTGACATGCCTCTGGAGTACAGACCATTGGCCTGTGAAGAGAGTCCATTTGAGGAGACCAGCATGACAACAGTGTGTCCTGCAGGGGGCATAAGTGAGTGTTTGTCCAGAGGACCACTTCTATGGATGCTTCCTTCGGCCCTAGCACCTGAAGGTAAAGGGAAGTTGTCCCTCCCTTTTATCATTTTTGTCACCCTTCTCTGAACCTTTCCTAATTCTGCTACATCTTTTTTGAGATATGGCAAATAGAATTGTACACTGTATTTGAGATGCGACCATACTAGAGCAATATAAGGGCATTATAAAATTTTCATCTTTGTTTTCCATTCCTTGCCTGATAATTCCTAATATTCTATTTGCTTTCTTAGCTACCGCCACACATTGAGCCGAAGGTTTCAATGTATCCTCAACAATGACACCTGATCCTTTTCCTAATATGGAACACTGCATCACATAGCTATAGTTTGTGATCCTCTTTCCTACCTGCATCACTTTGCATTTGCTCACATTAAATGTCATCTGCTCTGTCTCCCTGTCTTACAAGGTCCCCCATAGGAGGGGCCTAAAATAATCTGGGCCAATCAGAGCCTTAGACCCTTCCATGGCATATCCCAGGATGCACTGGAGAGGGGAAGGCCCGCCATTTTGAAGAGGCGGGCCTGCTGGCCGGAGGGAGTAGGCTTCCCTCCGACCAGCCATCGTAAACAAGGTAAGAAAGAGGGGGCAGGGGGGTCATCAGAGGCATGGGGGGGATGGTGGGAGGGTTGCATGGTGGCAGGAGTGAGTGAGCATCTCTCCCACTTCCAGAGGGGTGTAGGGAGGAGGGGGGTGGTTTCTTAGCAGCGGGAGGGAGTGGGCATCTCTCCGCAGTGGAGGGAGGAGGGGAGTGGCAGGTGGGGGGTTGGCGGCAGAAGGGAGTTGGTATCTCTCCTGATGCCGGGGGGATCAGGGGACATTGCTTGGCAGTGGGAGGGCATGGGCATCTCTCACACTGCTGGGGGGTGTTGCTTGGCAAGAGGGACAGAGTGGGCATCTCTTCTACTGCCAAGGGGGTGTCGGTGGGGCGTTGCTTGGCAGCAGGAGGGCGTGGGAATTCTCACGCTGCTGGGGGAGGTGTTGCTTGGTAGGGGGCACAGAGTGGGCATCTCTTCTGCTGCTAAGGGGGTGTCGGTGGAGCATTGCTTGGCAGCAGTTGGGAGTGGGCATTTCTCCTGTTGCCGTGGGGGAGGTTGCTTGACTTTGGCGGTGGGAGGGAATGAGCATCCCTCCTGCCGATCTTCCATTTGGGGGGGAGGTTGTTTTATTTTTTGTGCATTTATTCTGCACGCGTACCAGTCGCTATCAGCAGCGATGGGCACATGCAAATTTAGTGAACCTTTGCTACTCTCTGCTAACCTCATTTGCATGCGCATTTTTTAGAGAATGACTCGCCTTTTTGAAATCGCTACAGTAACGACTATGACAGCGGCCCATTGGTTTTTACCGCGAAGTTTTGAGAATCTAGCCCTAGGAGAGCCTCTTCAAAGCTCCAGTCAGGGAGCAGAGGGTCACCTCACTCAAAACACCAATCAGGTGGCTTCCCTAAGAAAAAAGAAAACAATATATTATCAGACTATATAATTAAGAAAAAACAAACAAACAGAAAAACCTTTGCAATGCTGTTTATATGTAGCAAAAATTATAGCAGTTTAATTATGTAGCTTGGAACTCTATCGTAAATGAACCAATATGGTATTAATTTAAATATATATTATGCAAAAATAAAGGAAATGCAGGGCACTCACACACCAAGGAGCAAAAAAGAAAAAGCGGAAACTACAGTGCAGTTTATAACATCAAATTAAATAACACATTTTAATTTGCTGTTATACACTGCCCTGTGGTTCTCACTTTTTGTTTTTGAAAATATTTTCTGAGTACACAGATACCCTTCTCCCAACAATGGGTGCCAAAAAGAATGACTGATATTGTCAGCAGTATGATTTTATCGTACCATTCCTGCAAAACTTCACTGGCTGCCAGTATAATACAGGGCTAAATTTAAAACTCAACACCCTTGAAGGAAATGGGCAAGAGTAAAGAACATGAACACATAATTTAAAAATACAGGGCCTACAGAACAGCTGTTTCCTAGAAACAGCAAGGCATTGTTTTCATGCCAAGGGTGGATCAGCATAAAGGGGCAAATTCTATATACAGCGTCCCGACTGTAGACAGCAGTAGGCCTGGCAGGGGTTGTTTCAGGGATGCTGGCAGAAGGGATTGGGCATCCCTCCTGCTGGGGATGTTCATGAGGGCAGGGTTTCCCTGCCGCAGCTGCTGAGCTGATCGCGGCAGGGGGATTCCCTTGCCACGATCAGTTCAGCAGCAACACGATTCTCTAATTTGCGCCTCTGACATGGGCACCAGTTACAGAATCGGACAGGTTAGGCGTCTTTCCGTTAGGACAGACACGATTCTGTATAGGATGCCAGTGTGTGATTCTCAGCTGCCACCTATGGCATCCTATACAGAATCAGCCCCAAATAGTATAAAAAATATAATGTATAATAAAAATGGGGGAAAATCAAAAAAGTCACAATAAAATACTAATAAAAAGAGCACAGGATTGTATAAATAATAGAAAGGAAATGGTCTATTAATGAAATCTCTCGGTTCCAATGGAAGAAATCACAATCTAAAAAAACAACTCCCACAACAAATAAAAAAGGAAAAAAGAAAAAAAAAAACAGAATAAAGGAAAAAGATTCAAATAAAAAGAAGAAAAGTGTGGTAAAAAAACAAGTTAAACAATATAGTCTCCATTAAGGGCTTTACACTTACACTGGGTTTTACTAAAATGCAGAAAAATGTCTTACCCCCAGCCCGGTGAGGTAAATGTTCTAATGCTTATAGGAAATGAATGAGCGTCAGAGCATTTACCTTACTGACCTGTGGTAAGAAGCTCTTCCATGGTTTAGTAAAAGGAGCCCTTAGTTCAGCAAGTTTCCAGTTTTGTTGTAAGCTATTTTCCCTACGACATGAAAAAACTGGAAACTCACTGGACTAAGGGCTCCTTTTACAAAGCCGCGCTAGCGCCTTAACGCGTGGAATAGCATGCGCTAAATTGCCGCACACGCTACCCGCTACTGCAGGTGGTAGATTTTCAGCTAGCGTGCGCTAATCCGGTGCATACGCTAAAACCGCTAGTGCAGCTTTGTAAAAGGAGCCCTAAGTATACAGTCCTCGATAGAGACTACATTTTTTAACTTGCTTTTCAAACCACCCTCATAAGTTCACATGGGTACTGAATAATATTATGGTAATTATATTCATAATATTGCAATCAGAATTGTGGCGAAAGATATGTTTTGTATGTCTGTGGATAAACAAAAGTAGAGATAAACTGTTGCTGGTTTCTTAAACTTGAAGAGAGTTGTAAAAACCACCTCTGGATATCCTTTGTGCTCAAGAGCCATGCTGTAAGCCTGAAGTGTTCCGGATCTTCCAGGGTGATTGGGTCCTGTAACAATAAGGTTAGATGAACAGGAAGCATAAGTTACCTGCCTATCTTCAGATGCACTAGATCCGCATACCAGGACTGTCTCGGCCAATCTGGAGCTATCAGAACCACTAGGCTTGGGTGAGTTGCTATTCTCTGAAAGATCCTGCCCATCATGGGCCAAGGTAGAAAAACGTACAGTAGGCCTTTCATGGGCCACTGCTGTACCAAGGCGTCCATTCCTGCACTTCCGAGTTTGTATCTGTGGCTGAAGAACCTTATGGCCTTCTTGTTGGTTGCTGTCATCATCAAGTTGAAAGTCGGACACCCTTATCGGTGCACAATGGAGTTGAATAGTTTCTGGTTTAGGGTCCATTCTTCAAGGTCCAGTGCCTGTTGGTTCAGATATTCTGCCTGAACATTGTCCACCCCTGCTACATGAGCGGCAGGGAGAGCCTGTAGGTGCACTTCCACCCAACGAAATAACAGATTGGCTTCCATTCTCAGAGGAGCACCCCTGGTGCCTCCCTGTCTATTGACATATGCCACCACAGTGGCACTGTCCGTAAAGACCCTGACCACTTTGCCTTCCAGGGTGTTCTCCAACATTTGAAGTGCTAGTCGAATGGCTTACAGTTCCAATCGATTGATAGAGCACTTCCTCTGCGAGGGTAACCATCGTAATGACCTCCCCAGTCGTAAAGGCTGGTATCCTTCATCAGGATCACCCATGAGTCTATGTGGAGTGGCATACACTTGGAAAGTGACTATGATCAGAGCCACCATCGCAGACTGTGACATGCCTCTGGAGTACAGACCATTGGCCTGTGAAGAGAGTCCATTTGAGGAGACCAGCATGATAACAGTGTGTCCTGCAGGGGGCATAAGTGAGTCTTTGTCCAGGGGACCACTTCTATGGATGCTTCCTTCGACCCTAGCACCTGAAGGTAATGTCAGGCCATGTGAGTCTGCAGTGCTAAGATGTTCAAAATCTGGTATCTCATTTTCTTTTTGCATGGCTTGAGAAGAAAAACACGTTCATGTCGAACTGGATTCCCAGGTACTCCAGGGACTGAGTTGGCTCCAGGTAACTTTTCTGAAAATTAATTATCTAGCCTAGGTGCTGTAATGTTTGTACATCCTGTACCACTGTAATCTCCCCCCTCAGCGTTAGACAGGGTTCTGATCAGCCATTTGTCCAGATACGAGTGTACATGGATCTCTTATTTGCGCAAATGAGCTGCCACAGCAACTATCACTTTGGTGAAGGTGTGTTGCACTGTTGCAAGTCCAAATGGGAGAGTTAAGAACTAAAGAGCTACAGCACAGCCCTCTGGGGAAGGAGGCGGAGCAGAGAAAATGATCAATGCCTTCTGAAAGGAACACACGGTTCAAGAGTGACTAGCCAACTGTTCAGGACCTCTACATCCTTTGTACCGGAGCTGGAATAACTGCAGGTGCTTAAATGTAAGGCATACCGAGCCAGGTTATGCTAATATTCTGTAACAAAATCTGAATGCCCATTTGCTATTACAGAATGGATGCTCCGTGTATGGCCTCAGAGGGCCTACAAGAAAGCACTCACTTATTTATTATTCAGTTTTCTTTACTGTTCTTCCCAAGGGATCTCAGAATGGATTACATGAATTTATTCAGGTACTCAAGCATTTTTCCCTGTCTGTACTGGCGAGCTCACAATCTAATGTACCTGGGGCAATGAGGGGATTAAGTAGGGTTACCATATATTTCTCCGGGGAAACTCCAGATACATTCTGTCTCCAGCCCCACCCAGTTCTGGCTCTGGTCCTGCCCAATTCTGCCTCCAGAGCCGCCCTAAGACCTGCCCCCACAATACCTCCTCTCGTCTTCGGATGAGCTCCAGCCGTGTCTGGAAGGCCTGGAGCATGCGTGAATGTGTGTGACGTCATCCGTGCATGCTCAGAGGCCCTTCAGATGCAGCTAGAGCTTTATTGGGGCTTTCCAAAACCCAGACAAATGTCCAGTTTTGAAAAGTCCATCCAGGAGCCCGGACAGTCATCTAAAAAGAGGACATATCTGGGTTTTCCCGGACATCTGGTAAACCTATGGTGACCATACATCTCGTTTTGAACGGGACAGTCCCTTTTTCAGATCCCCTATCCCGTTGTCCCCACTCACAGCTTCAGGACACCAAAATGTCCCGTTTTCAGAGAGGGTTTCACGAAGCTGTGAGTGGGGACAACGGGATAGGGGATCACAGCCTGGATTCAGTAGCGGCAGCATCATCGCTCAGGCCCCGCTGACCCTCCTATCTCTCCCTCCCAAACGAACCCTTCCGACCCTCCCAACGAGATGACCGAGCAGCAAACCTCCCTCCAGTAGCATCGGCAGCCACAGCACGCTAAACAGGTTGCTTCGCAGCTTTCTCCTGCCGGTGAGTCCCTCTGCCTTGTCACTGATGATGTCATCAGTGACGCTTCACCAGCAGGAGAAAGCTGTGTAGCAGCCTGTTTAGCTTGCTGCGGCTGCTGACGCTACTGGAGGGAGGGTTGCTGCTCGGTCATCTTGCTGGGAGGGTAGGAAGTGTTCGCTTGGGGGGGAGAGATAGGAAGGTCAGCTGGGGTTCAGCTGGGAGGGGGGAGAAGCAGTCTGCCTCGGTGCTCCAAGGCCTGGCGCCATTACCTTCTTCGGGCAGCAGCAGCGTTTACAATTCGCTGCTGTTGCCGGCGTCAGGTCTTCCTCTCTGCTGGGTCCTGCCTACTTCCTGTTTTCATGAAAACAGGACCCGACAGAGAGGAAGGCCTGAAGCTGGCAACAGCAGTGAATTGTGAATGCTGCTGCTGCCCAATAAAGTTCAGGACACCAGGCCTTGGGTGACAGAAGGAGGAAAGGGAGCAGAGGGGGAGAGAATTGAGGAGAGTGTTGCTGTACCCAACTGGAGGGAAAAGGAAGATGAGGGAGGGAATGAAAGGAGATGCCAGGGCTTGGAGGGAAGGAGGAAGGTATGCCAGACCAAGGGAAAAGGAAGGGGGAAAGGAAGGAGGAGATGTCAGAGCATGGAGGGGAGGGAGAGATGGAAGAAAAGGGAAGGAGAGAGATGCCGGGAATCAGGGAAGGGATGATGCCAAACCGTGGGGTGGGAAGGAAAGAAAGGATAAGAGAGAGAAGCCAGAGTATAGGGGAGGGGGTGGTGACAGAGAGAGAAAAACGAAGAGGTGACAGAGCTGAAATCAATCATGTACAAAGGAGAAAAGGGGCATGGGATAGTTTATGGAAGCAGCATAGAAAGAGGGAAGATGCCATATGGAAGAGAGAGAGAGGGTTGACACTGGATAGAAAGAGCACAGAGGGCAGTAAATGGAAGGGGCGAGATAGAGGGTAAACAGTAGATGGAAGGGGTAGGGAGAGGGAAACAGACACTGAATGGAAGTGTGGGGGAGAGGAGGGACAGATGCTGAATGGAAGTGTGAGGGACAGGGGGAGCAGATGCTGGAAGGAAGTGGGGAGGAGAAAGAAAAAAGGGCACATGCAGGATTGAGGGAAGAGGATAGAGTTAGTTACTGGAAGGGGTGAGGGAAAGAGGTGGCATGCTATGGGTAGACACAGTGAAAGAGGGAAATTGAGGACTGAATAGTAAAAAAGAATTTAGACAGAGGCAGAGAATAAATTGAGAAGGAAGACCAGGGAAGAACAGGAGGAAGGGAGCGGAGAGAGAGATGCCAGAGCAGGGGGGAAAGAGAGGCGACAGATACCAGACCTGGGGGGAGGAGAAGAGGAAGGAGACAGATACTAGATCTGAGGGGGAAAAAGAATAGAGATATGCTAAAATCTGCTGGGAGGGAGGAAGGAAAGAAAGAAGGAGAGAAAGAGTCAGCGAAAGGGGGGGGGGGGGTTGTAAGCACATTAGAAAGACTACAGAGAAAAAGGCTTGGACGAAAGTGGAAAGACAGGAGGCAGATGCAGGACTATGGGAGGTTCAAACAGAGGGGGAGAAAGAGGGAGACCTGGAGCAAAGGTAGAAAGGAGAACTAACACTGAATCTGGGGAGGGTAACGGAGGGAAAAGAGAGAGAGACCTGGACCCAACAGTGGCGTACCTAGCATATGCAACACCCGGGGCCCATCATTTTTTGACAGCCCCCCCATCTGTATGAAAAAAATGATTTTTAGTAACAAGCCACATGTCACACATGAGTACCTAGGAAAAGGCAGCATCTTACATACTGCAGTGAGCAGTACAACATCAATACACCCATTGTAAAACTAAACAAGCCAGACTAGTACAGATCAATCCTAATAAAAAACCATGTCTTTCGAACACACAGAACACAGAAAACACCTTCGCCTAGTATGGAATATGTAATCACAAACTAACCCCTCCCTCTTTTACAAAACTGTGGAGCGTTTTTTAGTGCCAGCCGTGGTGGTAGCAGCTCTGACGCTCATAGAATTCTGAGCATCAGAGCTGCTACTACCACAGCTGGCACTAAAAAATGCTCCACAGTTTTGTAAAAGGGGGGATAAAATAGAAATATATAAACAAAGGTTAAATTGAACCAGTAAGAAGCTGGACTCTGCATACAGTGCACCACAGAAACAGTGACACATGTCTCCTAAAGCAATAAATAAATAGAAAAATTTTTTCTACCTTTGTCTTCTGCTTTCCTCATCTTCTTGTAACTCTCTTCCTTCCATCCACTGTCTGCCGTCTCTCTTCCCCTATATGGCATCTTCTCTCCTTCTAAGCCCCTTCCAGAAACTGTATGCCTCCCCCTTCCATCTCTCCTTTCATCCCCATTGGTCTGGCACCTCTCTCCTCTCCTTCCCTCTCCCACACCTTTCCTCTGCAATCCCTTTCCCTTTTCTCCTTCATTTTCCTTTTCAATTTATTTTCTGCATCTGTCTAGATTACGTTCTTACTACTCTCTCATCAATGTTCTTTTTTACTGTCTACCTAAAGCTTGCCACCTCTTTCCCTCACCCCTCCAGTGTTTCCCTAACTCAATCATTTTCTCCCCATCATGTGCCCTCCTTTTATTTATCCCCTCCTTCCATCATGTACCCTCTTTCTCCAACCCTTCCATCTAGTACCTTTTCCTCTCTCTGTCCACTTCCATCCAGCATCTGCTCCCCTCTTTCTCTCCTCCCATTTCCTTCCTGCATTTGCTCCCTTATCTCTCCCATCTGCACTTCAATCCAGCATAGGCTCCCCACTACCATCCAATGTCTTTCCTATCTCTCACCATCCACCCCTCTTCAATCAGCATCTGCCCCCTTTCTTTCCCTCCAATATCCTTCCCCCTTATGTCTCTCCCCTTTCTCTGTACATCAATTCTATCAGCACCACCCTTCCATACCACCCTGCCCCCTTTCTTTCCCTCTACCACTCTTCCATTCCAGCAATTCTGCTCCTTTCTCTCCATCTAGTACCTTTTCCTCTCTCTGTCCACTTCCATCCAGCATCTGCTCCCCTCTTTCTCTCCTCCCATTTCCTTCCTGCATTTGCTCCCTTATCTCTCCCATCTGCACTTCAATCCAGCATAGGCTCCCCACTACCATCCAATGTCTTTCCTATCTCTCACCATCCACCCCTCTTCAATCAGCATCTGCCCCCTTTCTTTCCCTCCAATATCCTTCCCCCTTATGTCTCTCCCCTTTCTCTGTACATCAATTCTATCAGCACCACCCTTCCATACCACCCTGCCCCCTTTCTTTCCCTCTACCACTCTTCCATTTCAGCAATTCTGCTCCTTTCTCTCCCTTCATGCAGTAAGGTCCCACGATGACTGTAGCTGCCGGCTGCTAGTCCACCCCACTTTGACGTACTTGCTCTGGAGCGGACTCAGCAGCCGCATGCTGGAAGGTCCCGTGATGATTCGTCTGCTGGCTCTGCTCCGGCAGACACAGGGAGTTGTGGCAAAGTCTCGCAATGACTGCGTCTGCCGGGTCCAAACCCTTCGACGTAACTTACTTCTTCTGGAGCAGAGCCAGCAGACGAGTCATCGCGGGACCTTCCTGCACCTCAGCGCGGCTGCCGACTCTGCTGCAGAGAAAGTAAGTCAGAGGTAACGTGACCATTTATTTTTTTCATCAAAAGGGGACATCTATTAATTGACTGTGTATTCTTTCTTTCATTTCTTTCTTTCTGCACTCAGGCCCAACAATTGTTCCTTTCTATTCCCTCCCTCCTTCCTTCCCATGTCCTTAGTGCCCCGTGCCTCCTTTCCGTGTCCATGGTGCCCCCATTGCCTCCTTCCCGTGTCCATGGTGCCCCCAGTGCCTCCTTCCCATGTCCTTGGTGCCCCCCATGTCCATGGTGCCCCCATTGCCTCCTTCCCGTGTCCATAGTGCCCCCAGTGCCTCCTTCCCGTGTCCTTAGTGACTCCAGTGCCTCCTTATGTCCCCCCACTGCCTTCCAGATGTTGTCCACCCCCAAAGTCAGCCTGCCTGTCTGCCTACCTATCTCCCTCTCTCCCTGCAGTGCTAAAGCCAGCCAGCTTGCCTGCCTACATCCTGCCCTCCCTATCGTGGAAAAAAGAAAAAAAAAGCGCCTCTCCCCTTCCTTTCCCTCGGTCCGCACCTGCAAGAAGTCTTTCTGACGTCAATTCTGACGTCGGAGAGGACGTTCCGGGCCAGCCAATCACTGCCTGCTTGGCCTGGAACATCCTCTCCAACGTCAGAATTGACATTGGAAAGACTTCTTGTCGGCGGGGGGAGATAAGATTGCAGGTGCAGGCCGGGGGATAGGAAGGGCAGGAGGACCCGAACCTGGCCGGCTGTGCACCCCCCCAAGCCATGCACCCGGGGTGGACCGCCCCCCCTTGGTACGCCACTGGGACCCAAAGGGGATGGGGCTAGATTGTAAAAGAAATGTTGAATGCAAAAGAAAGAAAGAAAGAAGGAAGTGCAACTAGAGACTCATGAAATCACCAGACAACAAAGGTAGGAAAAATGATTTTATTATCAATTTAGTAATCAAAATGTGTATGTTTTGAGAATTTATATCTGCTGTCTATATTTTGCACTATATTTGTCTATTTTTCTATAGTTACTGAGGTACATTGCATATTTTAAAGTAATCTGCCTTGACATCTTTGAAAAAACCCTGAAACTCGTAAATGATAATTAGCATTTTCTCTGTGTACATTGTGCTTTGTGTTTTTTTTATATTTTATGTTTACCATTATGAATTAATAAGATATTATGTGTACATGAAAATGAATGGAAGAAATTGGGGGCGGGTCTAGGGTGTGGCTGGGGGTGGGGCTAGGGCGGGATTGGGGGCGGGACTGAATATTAATAGATGTCCCGTTTTGATGAAAAAAAATAAATGGTCACATTAGATAAACCTAGGATTAAATGACTTGCCCAGGGTCAGAAGGATCAGTGTGGGTTTAAAACCACAACTTCAGGGTGCTGAGGCTGTAGTTTTAACCACTGCACCACACTCTCCCCCCACCTGACTGTTGCTAGCTAAATTAGTCCTGCATATTCTGTGTCAGTCCATGTGTGGGCACCAGCACTGAGTATCCTGACTGTGGAAGCTTCTGCAGGTCCTGACTGATATTCAGCAGGGCCCACATAAGATATTCAGGTGCTCCAGCTGAATATTGACCAGGACTTGCATAAATAACTTTAAACTCCTCTAATGCTCCAATTCCCCTTCCACCCCAAACCGGCAGACTCCTTCCAATCTCCCCCTCACAAACAAGCAGGCCCTTGCAATCCCCCTCCCCCGGAAAAGATCCCCCAAAATATCAATTCCATCAAACCCCCTGTTCACCATTGCCATAAGCCCACCCTGGGCCTACCTGGTATCCCTGGTGGTCCAGTGGGGGTGCTGGGAGTAGTAGCAAAGCCTACTCACTCCTCTCCCTAGTGGTGGCCTTTTGTCCCCAGTACCCCTACTGGACCACCAGGGGTACCAGGTAGGTCTGGAAAGGGCCTAAGGTGATTGTTGTTGTCTGTGTCTCACCGCATCTGGGTAGGTAGAACTGACGTTTCAGCTTTCATGGTGATGGCAGGTCGGGGAGTTGGGGGAGGGGTGTTTTTTTAGGAAGGAGAGAGGTCAGAAGGAGCTTGATGGCTCATGGGGGTGAGGTGGAGAATCATAAGGGGAATCAGAGTGCCTCAGGGGAGGACTTTAAAGTTATGTGAATGTCGATCCAATACTCAGTATCAGCATAGCTAAGTGGCTGAATTAGGACAGATTTTGCTGTCCTAATTTTGGATACTTAGCTATTCAAGTCCTGGCACTGAATATTGCCAGCACTCATATAACTGCTGGCTTAGGGTTACCAGAAGTCCGGGAAAACACAGACATGTCCTCTTTATAAAGGACTCTCCAGGCTCCCGGACAGGCTTTTCAAAACCCAGCATTTGTCCGGGTTTTGGAAATCCCTGACGAACTTTGGCCGCATATGGAAGACATCTGAGCATGCATGAATTATGACACACACATCCGCACATTCTCTAGGCGCGACTGGACCTTGTTGCAGAAGAGAGATGGCTTACTGGGGGTGGGGCCGTGAGCATAACTGGGCGGGGCCAGAGGCATAACTGGGCAGGGCTGGAGATGGAACCGGGTGGGGCTGGAGGCAGAACGAGGTGAGGTTAGGTGTCCAGGGTTTTCCTTTGTAAAATATGGTAACCCTATGCTGGCTCCTCCATCGCAGCCTGTACCACCCCTAAACTGTCCACTTTTGGGGGGGGGTTGGTCAGAACCAATATTCAGTGGTACTGTCCAATTAAGTCCCAATGAATATCAGTGGTTGGGCAGCCTCAGTCAATTTAAGCAGGCAAGAGCCTCTCCTGTTCGCTTAAATTAGTTTGAATTTTGGCCAGTATGTGCTTAACTTGAATTAATGTGCTCTCTTTCTTTCTTTATTCCATTTTCTATACCATTCTCCCAGGGGAGCTCAGAACGGTTTACATGAATTTATTCAGGTACTCAAGCATTTTTCCCTGTCTGCCCTGGCGGGCTCACAATTTAAAGTACCTGGGGCAATGGGGGGATTAAATTACTTGCCCAGGGTCACAAGTAGCAGCATGGGTTTGAATTCACAACCTCAGAATAAAGAGATGACAAAATCAAATGTGTGCAAAACAAGGATGAACCTGGTACAGTATAAAGAGATGATTTATGTAAAATAATTAAGGCCACAGCCAAAAGCTGGGTCATATATTAAGGATCATAACAGGAGCAGGGAGAGGGGAGAGAAAGGGATGAGGAGTCAAAGGGTGCTGGAAAAGAAAAGGGTTGACCATGACTTGCTGATCTGGGTTGAGTTACTTATTAGATCCATATGAATCTCACTTAAATTTCTTCAACTTGTGGCATAGTTCAGAAAGTAGATTATAGTCTGAACAGATGTAAAAAATCATAGTTTCCTTTTTGAAGGCTATTTATTTTATTGAACTTGTTAATTGAAATAGCTTATGCCAACTTTTGTGTTTTCTTTTTATCACATCATGGCTTTCAAAATAGAAGAAAGGTCAAAACTTAACTACAAAAACATTCTAAGTGATAAAAACATAAAACAGTGCCATATTTCTATGTGCACCATTAATTTTGTTGACCATAGTAAGGCTCACATGGCACGTAAAAATTATTTCATTCCATGGAAAAAAACTTCTGCATTGCACTTGAAAGTAAATGGTAACCAACCATGTCATCTCTTACTGGTTGACACAATGTGTGCCAAGCCTGTATCTCGTATAATTATTTTTTCACGGTTGGAACCAACTTTGAATGATATCCAACTGTATCACATCCAACTAATGATATAATAAATCATAATAAAACTTTTTCACATGTTTTATCAAAAGAAATGTTAAAATTAATAATTTGTCTTTATGGGGTAATGTCTCCTTATGGGTTATTTAAAGCCTAAAACCTAAGCAGGTTCCAAAAATACATACATAAATCACTAACACAATATAAGTTTTGTGCTTACTAATATAATGGGAGGCAACAAAAAAAAAATCACAAACACAATATATCAAATCAATGGTTATCCCAGGACAAGCAGGCAGGTATTCTCACTAATGGGTGATGTGATCCAACGGAGCCCCAATGCAGACGCCTCACAAGCAGACTTGCTTGAAAAAACTCAAAGTTTTGAGTCGCCCGCACCGCGCATGCGTGAGTGCCTTCCCGCCCAGCACAGGGCGCATCTCCTCAGTGGCCCAGACAACCCTGGTACTCCCTTTTACTTCAACTCAGCAGCAGGGAGCCCTACCTTCTACCAGTTTTTCCCTCTCTGCTTACGCAGCATCAGGGATCTCTACTTCATCCCAACCTGAGGTCTCTACACCTGACAGCTTGGTTCCTCTCAACATAGCTCCTTTACAGTTTTCTCAATCTGTGAGGGATGTTTTAGAAGCTTCACAGAAGCCTACTACTAGACAATGCTATCACCAAAAATGGACTAGATTTTCTACTTGGTGTTTTTCTCATCATAAGGAACCTCAACTTTCCTCCTTATCTTCTGTTTTGGACTATCTATTGCACCTTTCACAGTCTGGTCTCAAGTCTACGTCGATCTGAGTCCATCTTAGTGCAATTGCTGCTTTCCATCAGCCTATTGAAGGGAAACCTGTCTCTGCTCATCCTGTGGTTTCCAGATTCATGAAAGGACTTTTCAATGTCACTCCTCCTCTCAAACCACCTCCAGTGGTTTGGGACCTCAATGTTGTTCTTGCTCAGCTGATGAAACCTCCTTTTGAGCCCATGGACAAGGCTCATCTGAAGTATCTCACTTGGAAAGTGGTGTTTCTCATTGGCCTCACTTCTGCTCGACGAGTCAGTGAGCTTCAAGCTTTGGTTGCGGATCCATCTTTTACAGTGTTCCATAATGACAAGGTGGTTCTTCACACTCATCCGAAATTCCTTCCTAAAGTAGTCTCGGAGTTTCATCTCAACCAATCTATTGTACTTCCAGTGTTTTTTTCTGAAGCCTCATTCTCATCTTGGAGAATCAGCTCTTCATACTCTGGACTGTAAACGCACTTTGGCATTCTACTTGGAACGCACCAAACCGCCCAGAACTGCTCCTCAACTTTTTGTCTCTTTTGATCCGAACAAGTTGGGACATCCTATCTCTAAGCGTACCATCTCCAATTGGATGGTAGCTTGTATCTCTTTCTGCTATGCCCAGGCTGGATTTCCTCTTCACAGTAAAGTCACAGCCCATTAGGTCAGAGCAATGGCAGCTTCTGTGGCTTTCCTCAGATCTACACCTTCACTTCTCATTATTGTCTGGATACTTTCTCCAGATGGGATGGACAGTTTGGCCAAACAGTATTGCAAAATTTATTCTCCTAAGTTGCCAACTCTCCCACCATCCCACTTTGGTTAGCTTGAAGGTCACCCATTAGTGAGAATACCTGCCTGCTTGTCCTGGGATAAAGCACAGTTACTTACCGTAACAGGTGTTATCCAGGGACAGCAGACAGTTATTCTCACGACCCACCCACCTCCCCGGGTTGGCTTCTCTGCTAGCTATCTGAACTGAGGAGATGCGCCCTGTGCTGGGCGGGAAGGCCCTCGCGCATGCACGGTGTGGGCAACTCAAAACTTCGAGTTTCTTCAAGCAAGTCTGCTTGTGAGGCATCCACATCGGGGCTCCATTGGATCACGTCACTCATTAATGAGAATAGCTACCTGCTGTCCCTGGATAACACCTGTTACGGTAAGTAACTGTGCTTTATCTGTTTTGGACACATTGATTTCATATATTGTGTTTGTTAGTTTTGGACATATGGCAGTAATGAACCTCACTCTGATGACACAGTATTGTCTTAGGAGGCAGTTTCTCTAAATCAGTGGTTCCCAACTCTGTCCTGAGGGACCCTCAATCAGTTGAGTTTTCAAGCTATCCCTAATGAATATGCATGAGAGAAATTTGCATATAATGGAGGAGACAGGGATGCAAATATATCTCATGCATATTCATTAGGGATATCTTGAAAACCTGACTGGCTGGGGGTCCTCCAGGACAGGGTTGGGAACCACTGCTCTGAATAATCTATGAAGATGCAAATGACTAATTTGCCCTTGAATGTAAAGAATCCTTAATAGTACAGGCTATATTGATTATGGAACTGATGATGCTTTGCTAGCAACATTTATCATGCATAAGGTGACCATACATCTCGTTTTGAACGGGACCGTCCCGTTTTTGGATCCCCTGTTCCGTTGTCCCCACACACAGCTTCGGGACGTCGAAATGTCCCGTTTTCAGGGCAGTGTCCTGAAGCTGTGCGCGGGGACAACGGGACAGGCGATCACTTCCTGTTCCTCCCTGCCACGCAAAAAAAAAAAAAGCCTCCCTCCAGCGCACGATTTAAACCCCCTCCCAGTCCGCCGTCGCTGCTGCTCTCCTTACCTCCCTGCTTCTAATCGCTGCCCAGAAGTCTTCTTCCCGACATCAATTCTGACATCGGAGAGGACATTCTGGACCAGCCAATCACTACCTGACTGGCCTGGAACATGCTCTTCTAAGTCAGAATTGACGTCGGGAAGAAGGCTTCTAGGCGGCGATTAGCAGCAGGGAGATGAGAGCAGCAGCAGTGGCGGACCGGGGGGGGGGGGGGGGTGTTAAATCGGGCACTAGAGGGAGGCTTTTTTTTTTTGGTATGGCAGGGAAGGAAGGAGGTAGGCAGGCAAGCAGGCTGGCTTTGGCATGGCAGGGAGAGAAGGAGGTAGGCAGGCAGGCAGTTTGGCTTCTGGGGTGGGACAAAGTCTGGAAGGCAGTGAGGTGGACATGGGAAGGAGGCACTGGGGCAAAAGGACATGGGAAGGGGCACTAAGGACATAGGAAGAAGGCACTGTGGGCACTAAAGACATGGGAAAGAGGCACTGGAGGCACTAAGGACACAGGAAGGGGCACTAAGGACATATGAAGGAGACACTGAGGGCACTAAGGACACAGGAAGGGGCACTAAGGACAAAGGAAGGAGGCACTGGGGCACTAAGGACAAGGGAAGGAGGCACTGGGGGCACTAAGGACATAGGATGGGACATTAAGGACATAGGAAGAAGACACTGGAGGCACTAAGGACACAGGAAGGGGCACTAAGGACATAGAAAGGAGGCACTGTGGTCACTAATGACATAGGAAGGATGGAGAGAAGGAATGAAAGGGACAATTGTTGGGCCCGAGTGCAGAAATAAATGAAAGAAAGGATACACAGTCAGAAGGAAACTCAACCAGAGACTCATTAAATCACCAGACAGCAAAGCCAGGAAAAATGATTTTATTTTCAATTTAGTGATCAAAATGTGTATGTTTTGAGAATTTATATCTGCTGTCTATATTTTGCACTATATTTGTCTATTTTTCTATAGTTACTGAGGTGACATTGCATATTTTAAAGTCATTTGCCTTGACATCTTTGAAACCCCCCCCAAATATAAATGATAATTAACATTTTCTCTGCGTATAGTGTGCTTTGTAGTTTTTTATTTTATTTTATGGTTACCATTATGAATTAATAAGTACATGAAAAATGAATGGAAGATATTTGGGGTGGGACTAAATTAATAGATGTCCCCTTTTGATGAAAAAATAAATGGTCACATTAATCATGCATATCATTTACAAGTGTAGCAGAACAACTGATTGAGTACAACAAATTAGAAAATGCTTTTTCAGCATAAGCAGTGATTCACCCTGCAAAAACATTCTATTCTATTATTTTCACAATTTAGATTAAACTACAAACCTAGGGTAGTGGTTTTTAACTCAGCCCTCAGGAAACATCTGACCAGTCAGGTTTTCAGGATGCCCATAATGAATATGCATGAGAGATATTTACATGGTAGAAGTGCATGCTCATACCATGTTTCCCCGAAAATAAGACCTACCCCAAAAATAAGCCCTAGGATTTTCAGGGTAGGTCTTAATATAAGCCCTACCCCAAAAATAAGCCCTAGTCTCAGGATTTGCCTGCAGATAACCTTCCCTCCCTTCCTCCCATCCCTTGTGCAGCAGAACCCTTGAGCGAGTACCGCCCCCCCAAGCATCCGCCCCTGCAACGCAGCCGAACCTCTATCTTTCCCTCCCTCCCAATCGAACCCACTAACTGCGAGTGAGCCTTACATATGGTACCTCCCTAAGCAGCGTCGAGCTAGCATCACTCTAAACAGGCTGCTTTGGCCTTGTCTGTCCGTGAATTCATTCTGCTGCGTTACTGATGACGTCATGCAAGAGGAAAAGGAAACCGATATGGTTTCCATACAGGTGGCTGAAAAAAATTAAGGCAAAAGAGGAAATATTCATGCAGTACAGGAGAACTCAAGAAGAGAAATGCAAAAAAAGAATACGTCCCATATAAAACTCAAAAAAGTAAAGAGAAAAATATGGTTGGCAAAAGTGCAGGTGGAAAACAATGGCTAGAGATGTAAACAGAGGAGACAAGACTTTTTCTGGTATATTGGAGAAGAAGAAAGACAGGAAATGGAATTGTGAGGCTGAAAGATGCCGAGGTTGAGGGGTGGTAGATTCAGGGGCAATGTTAGGAAATTCTACTTTACGGAGAGGGTGGTGGATGCCTGGAATGCGCTCCCGAGAGAGGTGGTGGAGAGTAAAACTGTGACTGAGTTCAAAGAAGCATGGGATGAACACAGAAGATTTAGAATCAGAAAATAATATTAAAGATTGAACTAGGCCAGTTACTGGGCAGACTTGTACGGTCTGTGTCTGTGTATGGCCGTTTGGAGGCGGATGGGCAGGGGAGGGCTTCAATGGCTGGGAGGGTGTAGATGGGCTGGAGTAAGTCTTAACAGAGATTTCGGCAGTTGGAACCCAAGCACAGTACCGGGTAAAGCTTTGGATTCTCGCCCAGAAATAGCTAAGAAGAAAAAAAAAAAAAAATTTTTAATTGAATCAGGTTGGGCAGACTGGATGGACCATTCGGGTCTTTATCTGCCGTCATCTACTATGTGGAAAGTGATGAGGAAAAAGTGGACGTATTATACAAATATTTCTATTCTATATACACGGAAGAAAAGTCTGAAGAAGGACCTCAATTTTCTGACAAAGGTATATATGGGAATAGAAGAAAGTGTTTATAAACAACTTGAATAACTAAACATGGACAAAACCATGGGACCAGGTGAGATCCATCCTAGAATATTGAGAGAACTCGGAGAAGTTCTTGCAGATCCTCTCACAGATTTGTTTAAAAAATCCTTTGAGAGGTTCTGTGGGATTGGAGAAGAGTTAATGCGGTTCTTTGTCACAAAAGCGGTAACAGAGAATAAGTCAGAAAGTACAAACTGGTAAGCCTCACTGGATGTTTGGAAAAATAAGGGTAGTTCTGTAAAGAATCCACAATCTTTCTGCTTCTTTCTTATTCTGCAAATGGAACTTTCCAATCCACATTCAGCAGGTTGAAATCACTCAGCAACAGCACCTCCTCCTCTTTCTTTTCCAGCTTCTGGATATCTGCAACCAGATCTTTATCAAGTTGCTCTGAAGTCTGTAGAAAACACCCATGTAGATAGATGTTCCATCTTCTCTTTTCAAAACAATCCATATTGCATTTCAGTTGCTTGGATATTGGAAGAGAGTTACTCCTTCACCTTTTCAGCCATCCTTGTCCTTCTTATAAATATTACTAGTCTTATAGCCCGTTACATTAACGGGTGCTAGAATATATGTGTGTGTGTCTGTCTTTATTTCTTTCTTTCCCTCTCTCTCCTTCTTCTCCTCTCCTTCTGTCTTTCTTTTTCTTCGGCTGTCCACCCATTCTCCCTTCCTTTTACCTTCCCTGTGTCCACCATCACCCCTTCACTGCTCCCCTTATCCAGCAGCAGCCCTTCTCCCTTTTTTAATCTCTCCCCTGTCCAGCAGCACCTCATTCCTGTCCCCCGTCCATCAGTAGGCCTCCCTTCCTTTTTCTCCTCCCCCTCCGTCTCTTCCCCTGTCCATCAGCACCTCTTTCCTGCTACCCCGTCCAGCAGTAGGCCTCCCTTCCTTTTTCTTCCCCTCCCAGCACCTCTTTCCTGCTTCCCCGTCCAACAGTAGGCCTCCCTTCCTTTTTCTACCCCCCCGTCTCTTCCCCTGTCCAGCAGCACCCCTTACCTCGCGTCTGCCCTCTGCCGACAGCCGCCTCAAGCCGCTGTGGCCTGCAGCCGCCGCGGCCTGTAGGCACTGACAGCCACTGCGCCGCCCGAAGCCGACATCCGCCTTGGGAGAGAGAGATGCGTGGAAGCGCGCATGCGCATTCCTACCTGCGGGGACCTACAGCGCACGGAAAACGGGAGCACGCAGGTAAGAGTGCGCATGCGTGGCTTAGGCTGTTATTATATTAGATAACTGAGTAAGTTAGCATCCCAGCCATGGGAATCACTGAACCATGTCTCTGTGGTAGCAACAATATCTAAGCCTGCCTCTAACATAAGGGCTTGTGGATCATGGACTTCACTGCTTAGACTGTGAGCATTTATGGTCACTGCTTTCCAGGTAAATGTATCCCACAAAACAAGGAAACACCCAACCCCATGTGTGGAAATGTAAACCAGAAAAAAGGAGTGGAGAAGGGACACGGTCAACCAACTTCAGGGACAATCAATTTATTGAAAATCATCATCATCATCATCATCATAATAATAATAATAAATAAATAGGATGAATCATGAAGAAACTAAATACAGAAATATCATTCACAGTAAAATAAAATAAAAGAT
This sequence comes from Geotrypetes seraphini, assembly GCF_902459505.1. NCBI lineage: Eukaryota > Metazoa > Chordata > Amphibia > Gymnophiona > Dermophiidae > Geotrypetes > Geotrypetes seraphini. The sequence continues at coordinate 63,529,322 of NC_047090.1, read as the reverse complement.
TCTACTTAACATGAACATGCAGATTCATAATGATGTCATAAAAAACTCAAAAAAGGAACATACATATTATTAAACTTTAAACAAAAAGACCATATTCAATATATATATTTTTTTAATGCATATGGGGGTCCTTTTACTAAGGTGCGCTAGCCGTTTTAGCACGCGCTAAATGCTAACGTGGCCATAGAATATAATGGGTGCGTTAGCAATTGGAACGCACTAAATCGGCTAGTGCGCCTTAGTAAAAGGACCCCATTTCTATGCTACAAGCAGGATATTGTTGGCCAGGTCATTTGTTCCCTGGTTAGGGTTACCATATTTTTCTCCGGGAGCCCTGTACACATGACCCCGCCCAGTTCTCCGTCTAGCTCCGTTCTACCTCTAACTCTAGCCTCCGTTTTACCTCTAGCCCCAGTTCTCCTTCTAGCTCAGTTCTCCCTCTAGCCCCATTCAACCCCAGCGATGCCCAGTTATGCCTCCATCCCCACAAAGCCTCCTCTCTTCTTCCGAATGAACTCCAGCCATGTCTGGAAAACCTGGAGCATGCGTGGATGTATGTGATGTCATCTGTGCATGCTCAGAGGCCCTCCAAATGCGGGGCTTTCCAAAAGCTGGTCAAATGCCAGGTTTTTGAAAGTCCATCCAGGAGCCCGGACAGTCCTCTTTGTTTTCCCAGACGGCTGGTAACCCTGTCCCTGGTGAATAACAACATCAGTATTTGCCTGGTATTCCTGGTAGCTAAGGATCCTGGAGAAGGACCTCAGTTGGCTGGCAAAGCTATATATGGGAATGGAGTAGATATTGCACCATTCACAGAAGAAAGTGTTTTACAAGCAACTTGAAAAAAAATGAAAGTGGACAAAGCCACGAGACCGGACAAGATCCACTCCAGAATTTGAGGGAGCTTAAAGAGGTTCTGGCAGGTCCTCTTAAATATTTATTTATTAATTTTATTATTGGAATTTAGTAATCGCCTTTATGAATAATGGGTATAACTTATGGGCAGATTGGATGGACCATTCAGGTCTTTATCTGCCGTTATTTACTATGGGGCTCATAATCAAAGAGAAAAACCAGCCTAAGTCGGCATTTGGACGAACATTTCCCAAATACGTCCAAGTGCCGATAATAAAAATGGGTTTTGAACATATTTCTAAACGACCTAGGCCTTCATAGTGCCGCTGAACGACCAAAGCTAAACAGGGCGCTTTGAGAGGTCGAGGGCGGGAGTTGGGCAGGACGTGGGCCGGCTTAGTCTTAGTCGTACAGCATGTATAATAGAAAGTTATACAGCCCAGGATCGAAGGTCTAAGTCACAAAAACCCACCTAAAGTCACCAGATAAGCACTGCAAACATATAAAACAGACCCCCACACACTACCCCAGTGATCACTGACCTCCCCACCCCCATAAAAATATTAATCACACCTTTAAAATTCAGCCTCCAGACCATCATCACCTAGCCGCCTGGCATAGGAAAGCCTAGTCATCCAGCACAGAAGTGGCTTAAGCCGTCTTGAGGGTGGGTTATGGAGAGGAAGACCCATGCCCATAAGCCCCTGTAATCACTGTATTGATACTTAAACATGTGCACTCCCCTATACACCCCCAAAACTCTTTTGTACTGGCATATTAGTGACTCCTGCAGCCATAAGGGCTATTGGGGTGGTAGATAAATGGGTCTAGGGGATTCTGGAGGTGGTTTGGGGGCTCACCGTGACCTATAAGGGAGCTGTAGTGAGAAGAAGACATGGCACCCTTTTTGTGAAGTTCACAGCAATGCCATCTATGGTACCCCCACTATTTATCTGGCATGTCTGGGTGTTCAGTCTATCACTTTGCAGACCCCTCCCACGTCCAACAGGGCTTGTTCTAGGCGTTTTTCACTTGGACGAAAAGTTGGACGGAAATGGATGGATAAAGATGGACGATTTAGTGGCTTGGACAATCAGATCGGCGGGACGTATAATTAGGCGATTTTTGAAACAAAAAAAATTTTGGACATATTTTTCAAAAATGTGTCCTAGGCTGTTTTTTACTTTGGACGACTTGCAATTTAGACGCAAAAGGACTTAGACGTCCCTTTCAATTATGCCCCTCCACGTTACTATGTATGAAGAGATTTGAATTATTATTTGATTGAAGGTAGTGGGAGGGAGGGGGGAAATATATTTTGTATTATTATTATTGGATTGGATGTAAGTGCTGTTCAATGTATTTCTTGTTTGTAAAATTTTTTACACTTGGTACTTGAATTGAAAATCAATAATTATAAAAAAAAATAAAAGAGATTCACCCAAGGCTATGTACAGCAGTACAGTTTAACATAAAACTTACAATTTTGTTAACATCATAACAACAGTGAAATAACAAATATAAACAAACACAATAAGTGACATAAACTTGAAAACAGCATCTCTCTATTAACCCCAAAAGAATTCAAACTCCTCAACTTTGTTATTCAACCACATAAGGACTTTACCAAACACTCCAATGTCCTTGTAAGCCCTTTCACTGACCATGTATTCTCTAGAACAACTGTAAGATGTAATTATCATGTTCCTTATAGATTATATCCACATACTAACATCTCTGTAAGCCTTCTCTACTGTCTCTGTATTCTCTTGTACAACTATAAGATGTCAAGCCAAGCCCCTTCCCTTGTTTAAAAACTGACTGAAAACCCACTTTTTTGATATAGCCTTCAATCTATAACCCTACTCCCCACTGTCCACCAACCCAGCCAGCAGCCGAGTCGAGATCCATTTGGTTGATGACCCGATCTATAAAACTAAGTTTTAGTTTAGTTTAGTTTAATGAAACATCTAATAATCATGCATTAGAGCATTCAAATAGCAGAGATATAAAATACAATGCCAGCGTAATACTAATGAAACATCTAATAAGAATGCATTAGAACAATCAAATAACACAGATTTGATCCTAATGCATTTCTACAATACAGCTTATCATGTAGCTGAGGGACCAAGAGCAGATATATACAGTATTGCAATTAATCTGTTCATAAACCAATGCAATGCACTATGGTTTTCTCACCATTAGCAGTGCAGTAACGCTGTTAATAAAAAACAATTGCACACAACAGTACTGAAAAATAAATAAGTAGCCAGGCTGGGACATGCTTTTTAAACGGAATTGAATCGGTTCAGCGGACGGCCACCAGGATGATCTCGGGGCTCAAGGGTCTCTCGTACAAAGAGAGACTGAACAAATTGCAGCTCTACACTCTCGAGGAACGTAAGGAGAGGGGAGACATGATCGAAACATTTAAGTACCTCACGGGACATGTCGAAGTGGAAGATGATATTTTCTTTCTCAAGGGACCCTCGGCCAGAAGAGGGCACCCACTCAAACTCAAGGGCAGAAAATTTCATGGCGACACTAGAAAGTATTTCTTCACAGAGAGAGTGGTTGATCATTGGAACAAGCTTCCAGTGCAGGTGATCGAGGCAGACAGCGTGCCAGACTTTAAGAATAAATGGGATACCCATGTGGGATCCTTACGAGGGTCAAGATAAGAAAATTGGGTCATTAGGGCATAGACAGGGGGTGGGTAAGCAGAGTGGGCAGACTTGATGGGCTGTAGCCCTTTTCTGCCGTCATCTTCTATGTTTCTATGTTTGTATGCTCACCCTTAGGAAGAAATGGTTTAGGATGCTACAGCACAGATTGGGAAACGGACCTATATAAAGAGATGGTACACTACACTACCTTTATGAAAACAATGTTTGACAAAAGCCAGCTTTACACAAATATAGGTGTACATATGTACTGTACTGCATTACTCAAGGTGTATCACTCAGCCTGATCAACCTCTGGCACATGAGACGAGGCTGACAGGTTGACTTCTGACACATCAACCTCTGGTGCGTGAATCTCGTGACTTCTGACTGAAAAAACTGTCAGCCTTGTCTGCTTGGCTTTCCTTCTCAAGTTCTTAAAGGGCTCCTTTTACTAAGGTGCGTTAGCGTTTTTAGCGCGCGCCTTAGCCGAAAAATTACCACCTGCTTAAAAGAAGGCAGTAGCGGCTAGCGCATGGGCCATTTTAGCACACGCTATTCCGTGTGTTAAGGCCCTAGCCCTAAGTGTCCCAGCATACAGGGCAAATGCAGAGCTTGTCAGATGCTTGAATTTTAGACTGCATTCCAGCATGGGATCACATTCCTCCATGTCACTGAATAGTTTTTCCAACATTGATGCCCATCCTGGCATGCAGTTCAGGTTCTTTTCTTTAAGTATGTGGGAATTTGGGGCTCTGTTACCATTGGGGAGTAGTTTGGCTCCTGCCTTTCCCCCATCACACCCTCTTTCAATCAAATAGTCTCTCGCTTAAACACTCTCACTCACACACTCTGGGGGTCACTCTCCCTCTCACACCCTCTGTCTCTCACTCTCTCTAGCTCTCTCACTAGCACTCTTTCAGTCTCTCTGTCATTCTTACTCTCTCAGTCTCTTTTTTCCTCTATAGCAACTCTCCTCTCTCTACCACCAAACTCCTCACTATACCCACAAAAATGTTGTTCCATGTGCATTGCTATATATAGATGTGCAGGACATCGGAACGCCCTATTACTACTGCGGTGGCATTTTGACATCATTGAGTACATTTTCTGGGATGACACCAGGAAGTATTTCTTCACCGAAAGGGTGGTTGATCATTGAAATGAACTTCCACTGCAGGTGATTGAGGCCAGAAGAGTGCCAGATTTTAAAAGTAAATGGGACACGCATGTGGGATCTCTAGGGGGGTAAAGTCGAGGGGGGGGTGGGTCATTAGAGTGGGCAGACTTGATGGGCTATGGCCCTTTTCTGCCGTCATTTTCTATGTTTCTATGTTTCTAATGGGACATCTACGTTAGATGTCTTGTGAGCCATATAATCAAAACACTTGGATGTCCTCTAGAACAACTCGGCAATTTTTAGGATGCTTATACAATCCATTTTCAAAACTTTTTATTTTTCCTAGATGTGTTTTCGATTTTCACAGCTACTTTTTGGATGTCCAGCTCTATCAAAAATGGCCCTCCAAGTTAAATGAAAGGGTACCAAAGATGGCTCTATATAACATGCAAACAAGCTAAAGATGTGAAATTTTACAATGTAGCTCTTGTGCTTACCATGCTTTTAGCTTATGATACATCTTGCTTTGCCATGTACTTTTATAAATGACCCCTCAAAATAAGAACATAAGAAATGGCTTCGCCGGATCAGACTCTAGGTCCATCCAGTCTGGCGACCCGCACCCGCAGAGGCCAAGCCAGGTGTTCCCTGCTGAGAAACCTTGTTTACTCGTATCCCCCAATGTGATTTGCAAGAAGGTGTGCATCCAACTTGCTCTTGAATCCCAGAATGCTGGTCTCCATCACGACCTCCTCAGGGAGAGCGTTCCAAGCGTCCACCACTCGTTGTGCGAAACAGAACTTCCTAATATTTGTCCTGGGCCTGGTGCCCCTCAGTTTCAGTCCATGACCTCTTGTCCGAGTCACATTTGACAATGTGAATAACGATGTTTCTTGCTCTATTTTGTCAAATCCTTTTAGTATTTTAAAAGTCTCTATCATGTCTCCTCGCAGTCTTCTCTTCTCGAGGGTGAACAATCCCAGTTTTCCGAGGCGTTCTTTGTAGCTCAAATTCTCGATACCTTTTACTAGCTTCGTGGCTCGCCTTTGCACCCTCTCCAGTAGGGTTATATCCTTCTTTAGGTAGGGAGACCAGTGTTGAACACAGTACTCCAAGTGTGGTCTGACCATTGCTCTGTAAAGCGGCATTATGATGTCCGCCGATCTACTTGTGATTCCCTTCTTTATCATGCCCAACATCCTATTTGCTTTCTTTGCTGCCGCTGCGCATTGAGCCGACGGCTTCAGGGTCCTGTCTATCAGTACCCCCAGGTCCCTTTCTTGTTCGGTCTTGCCCAGTGTCATACCTAACATTTTATATTCATGTTCCTTGTTTTTCTTACCCAGGTGCATCACTTTGCATCTTTCTATGTTAAACTTCATCTGCCACTTTTCTGCCCATTTCTCTAGCTGGTTCAAATCTCTCTGAAGTTCTTCTCTGTCCTTCTGTGTCCCAACTACCCGACATAGTTTTGTGTCGTCCGCAAACTTGATTAAATTACTTGTCGTTTCATCTTCTAGGTCGTTCATGAAGACACTGAACAAGATGGGCCCAAGAACCGATCCCTGGGGTACACCGCTCGTTACCTCTTCCCAGTCCGAGAACTTCCCATTTATGCCCACCCTCTGCAATCTGTTTTCTAACCATTTGCCTATCCATCTTAGTATATCTCCTTCTATTCCATGGCTTTGTAGTTTCTTCAGAAGCCTTGCGTGGGGAACCTTATCAAACGCTTTCTGGAAGTCCAAGTATATTATATCCACCGGTTCACCGCTATCAATTTGTTTGTTCACCTCCTCAAAAAATTGAAGTAAATTAGTCAAACATGACTTCCCTTTCCTAAAGCCGTGTTGGCTAGCTCTCATCAGGTCGTTATTTTCCAGGTGTTGCTCTATGCTATCCTTTATTAATGCTTCAATCATCTTCCTAGGAACCGACGTAAGACTCACAGGTCTACAGTTGCCCGGTTCTCCTCATGATCCCTTTCCGAAGATCGGGATGACATTCGCTATCCTCCAGTCGTCTAGTATTTGCCCGGTTTTAATTGACAAGTTAGCTAGGGATTGTAATAGTTCTCCGATTTCCATCTTAAGCTCCTCCAGCACTCCTGGGTGAATTCCATCCGGTCCAGGGGATTTATCACTTCTCAATCCGTCGATCTGATAATATATCATGTTCAAATCCACATTTATTGTGGTGAGGCTATCCTCATTTTCTCCCTTGAACACTCTCCCTGCTTCTGGCATTGATGCAGTGTCCTCCTTGGCAAAGACAGACGCAAAGAATGAGTTTAGCCTATCCGCAATCTGTCCGTCTTCCTTGATGCACCCTTTTCCTCCTTGGTCGTCGAGAGGGCCCACTGCCTCCTTAGCTGGTCTTTTCCCTTTTATGTATCTAAAAAAGGGCTTGAAGTTTTTGGCCTCTTGCGCTATCTTTTCCTCATAGGCCTTTTTGGCGTCTCTTACTGCCTTGTGACACTTCTTCTGGTCGACCTTGTGACTGTTCCAGGCCTCCGTTGTGTGTTCACGTTTCCATTTTTTAAAAGAGTTCCTCTTATCCCTTACTGCATCCTTTACCTCTTTAGTTAGCCAAGCTGGTTCTCATTTGTTTTTATTTCTCCTTCCTTTGGATAGCTGCGGAATGTAGAGATTCTGCGCTTCGGTGATGGTATTTTTTAGTAGGGACCATGCTTGATCGACTGTTCTGATTTTGGCTGCCTTTTTCTTGAGCCGTTTTGAATAAACGTTGTGCTGTGCTGTGAATAAAAGTTGTGCTGTGTTATTTACTGCATGCAAACCTAGACATGCAAAAACAATCACCTTTTCAAGAAACTGTGATGTCATATCAAAATATCATGTTAGCTGTGTGTTGAGGCAGAGATTAAGAATTCCTAACTCTAACTTTGGACATCTTCCTAACCCCCCTAATTTTCTCCCCCACTCACCTAGCAATCATACCATCGATATGATTGATATTCGGACCAAAAACCCTCGCTCACATATTTAAAAATCAACATAACCATCCTCTCCCATGTTCGGATCATGTATTAATCACTCCATCTCCATTCACCCACCGATTATTCTCCAGCTTCTCACCACGTTTATAATTTTAGAGTCTACAGCAAAATTACTACTTCTGCAATGCAGAATTCCTTGAACCTAGATATTAAAGAATTTGCAAACCTAGACCTATGGGACGATACGACATGCACTCTCATCGATACCTTAGCTCCCTCCCAACAAAAATCTTCATGCTTACAGCCTAAAAAAAACCCTGGCACATAGAAAATCTAGCGCTTTTTCAACACGTGAGCAGACTGCTGGGCACGATGGATCACTGGTCTGACCCAGCAGCAGCAATTCTTATCTAATTTAAGGCTTGGCTTTATATACCGAGACATCAATCCAAGAAAGCTCGACTCGGTTTACAATAGTTAACTTAACAAATAAACCCCATAAAGAATAAGACTAAGTTTCGGAAGATTAATTTTCAAAGTCTTTAGCAAATAAAGTGGTTTTCAAAAATTTACGAAAAAATTGAAATGAGCCAGAACTCCTTAAAAGATAGTATTCAATCAACTTTCTGACTTTTTTGAGAAAACGAATGCTCTTCATCCAAATCAAACAGGTTTTTGTGTAAATCACTCCACAGAACTCTCTCTCCTTGGTCTCACTACCACTATTTACTACTGTTATGAACACCGCAAATCTGTCCTTTTGATTTCCCTCAATCTATCAGCAGCATTCGACACAATTGATCACAACCTCCTTCTCCATCGTCTCAAAAACAGTGGAATCTCAGGATCCATTTTCCACTGGTTCTCCTCCTGCTTCACAGATCAGAACTTCAAAGTCCATTCCAGAGGAGTATCTTCTTCCTCAATCACCCAGACTTATGGCATCCCACAAGGCTTAATCCTCTCTCCATTACTTTTCAATATCTTCCTAGCTCCACTACTGACCTTAGCTCATTCGATTGGATTTACCACTTTCGCCTATGCCAAAGACATTCAACTACTGCACCCCATCTACCCCATTCAAGAAATTAATACCAAACTCGATAAAATTAGCTCATGGCTCTGAACCAATAGACTATCTCTCAACATAGCCAAAACTCGAGGAATAATACTTCCGGTTAAAAACAATGAAACTCTAAAAGGACCAATATGTATTGAACCCTGTCCCATCCAAACCGAACCCAAAATGAAATTACTTGGAATCATCCTAGACAAAGATATCACCTATCATGGCCAAATCAGTTCATTGATTCAAAAATGCTTTTACAAACTTCGACTAATTCGCTCTATAATTTCTGTTCTTGAACCCTCCTCTATTCAAACCATAATCCACTCCCTGATTATCTCGCACATTGATTATTGTAACTCATTATATCATGGTATAACTCATAAGGAAATCCATCAATTACAAATGATCCAAAACACTGCCATCAAACTTATCTACAAAGCAAAATAAATATGATGTCACCCCACTACTCCATGAAGCTCATCGGTTACCAGTTTCTCACTGAACAACGTATAAAATACTCCTTCTCATCTTCAAAATTAAACTCACTCACTCCCCAGCTTTCTTAGAGAAATATCTTATCCCTTATGCATCCTCTTGGGCTTTGAGATCCGCCAATCAGAATCTGCTGTTTCCCCAATCAAAGAACTTTTCTATACTCAAAACACCATCTTTTCCGCCACAGCCCCTATTCTCTGGAATGCTCTGCCATCAAATCTCCATCTTGAAAACTCCCTCGACAAATTCAAAACCAAACTTAAAACCTTTCTATTTCAGGATGCTTACCAAAATACAAGATAAGATCCCTTCCCCAATCACATCTAACGATGAACGAGAACCGCTTTTAAGAAGCGATTTTCCCTCCCTCTTTCCCCCCCCCTCTTTTCCTCCTTTTAATTTATTTTTTACTTCGATGTAATTTTGAATATTTCCCTTCCTCAGTCCCTCTTGTATCAGTTCTGTCTATGTCTTGTCCTATAATTTGTTATTTACGTATTGCCCCATTTTACTTTTATTCTAATTTAAATTTTAGCATTGTAAACTGACCAGATACTTGTTGATGGTCGGTATATCAAATTGTAAATAAACTTGGATTTTGGGAACATTCCCTGGTCTGTGACACCATTGTGTCCTTTATGGTACAATGGCTGCCTTGATGGACAGGTCCTGGTCCATCCTGATGTTTAATTTATCTTGATGAAACTATGACTTAGACATCCTATTTCCATTTTTTCCTTTCTACAAAATAGCTGTGGGGTTTCTATTGTTTAACAGACGTCATTTCTATTTTCTTGTTCTGTTTTTATAAGTTTTCCTTGATTCGTTTCACATTTATTTTATTATTATTATCTTTAGGTGATCATTTATACTATGTTATGGAGGTTAACAATGAATTAGGTCCTTGTAATACTGGGATTTATGATGGTTCTGAATGCCATTCTGGCCAAACTGGCTTAAAGTCCATTAATAATTTCTCTTCAGAAGATCAAGAATTAATAAAGAAATGCTCTGGACTTTTGATTTTATCTCAGGAATCTAGTATTTGTTCTTACCATGAAGCTTTGATTCTGACCAAATATGAATTTCTACAGAAATCTAACTGTAATCCCTTCAGGAAGCAGAATCACAGAAATGGCAAAGGTTTGCAGCCAATTGACCTTGCTATAGCTGATCATCTGAAAGCTATTACCAAACAAGACTTTAAACCAGGCCAAAAACTTTGTCCACATTGTAAGCAAGATCTTAATGTAAAATTGGAAGAAGTGGAAGGTTCTCAATCTGATTCTATGTAGTAGTGATGACCCCATTAATACATCTGAAAACCGCAATGCCAATTGTACCACTCTTGACATTTCCCCTTTAAATATTCAGTTGGTTAGCAGGCAAAAATCTTTGAGTTATACCAAGCACAAATTCAGTGAAGCCCAAGGGGCCATTGCTAATCAAATTGCAGCTGTCAGTGGCTTAACTCCTGCTGATATTGAACAAGAACCAGCAAATGATAAATGTCAAAAATGTACTAACTATGACCTTTTTTGCTGAAGGAACTAAAGCAAAAGTTGGAACTTTCCAATCATAAGGAAAAAATACAAATTCTAACCCTGGTCCCAAATAGATGGAGCATTGAGAAAACTTTGAAAGAATTCAATGTTTCAATCAGAATGGTAAAAAGAGTCAGGAAGCTGAAACAGGAGGATGGTATGCTTGTGTTCCAGCAGCAAAACAAGGGAAAATGCTTGCTGAGCAAGTTAAGCAAAAAGTCCTAGAATTTTACAAAGATGATGATGTTTCTAGGATATGCCCAGGCAAAGAGAATTATATTTCAGTGAGGATTATGGTAAAAAAAATGTAGTGTAGTAGAAAAAAATTGTTATTATGTAACCTGAAGGAACTTTTATACTATTTATCGGGGAAAATATGGACCTGAAATTGGGTTCTCAAAATTCTGTGAGCTTAGGCCAAAATGATGTGTTATAGTCACTTCATTAGGAACTCATTCAGTCCGTGGCTGTACAATTCATCAAAATGTAAAACTTATGCTTTCTGCTATTTCATTTCATGTGGTTTACCTCCCTTCCACCTCCATGAGTTCATGGACAGGGGCGAAGGAAGGTTGCTCCTGCCACGGTTCACTGCTGGACCACTAGGGATAGTAAAGGTACGCGGGGGAGGTGGAAGGGAGGTAAAAATTCTTAGAATTGGCTGGGACAGGAGGTGGGAGGGATCCCTCCTGTCCCAGCCACTGCTGGACCACCAGGTCTCATGGCATGCCCGGTGGAGGCCTGCAAGTTATCAGGAGGGAGGGGGAACAGGGTACAAAACCTGGCAAGGAGGGAGGGGGCTGGGTACAAAGACCGGCAGGGGAGTGAGCGAGTGAGGGGGCTGGATAGAGCCTGGCAGAGCAGTGAGAGAGGGGGAATAGTGCAGAGCCTGGCAGGGCAAGGCAAGACATTGCACTTGAATATTAACTCCCTGGTTTATATTTGAGTTAACCTATTTTCCTCCTTTTTGTGGGGAAAAGATTACCTCGGTTTATATTTGGGTTGGTTAATATGCGGTAAGAAGTAGCTGAGAATCGCACACCGGCTAACCATACAGAATTTTGTCTGTCTTTAAAAAACAGATGCTGAATCCCCGATTCTCTAAATGTTATTGGTTATAAAATCACGCATGTATGATCTAGGGATCCCTTGTCATCAGCTGATTATGGCGCAGGAATCCCTGATCAGCTGAGCCGCAGGCCTTCCCAAAGTCACGACTTTGGGGAGTACTGCTGGCTCAGCTGATCGGGGAGAAAATACCCCTGCCATGATCAGTTGATTACAGCAGGGGGGATGGCCACTGCCTCCTGCCACTACCCAATTGGAACCCCAACACCCCTCAACTGCTGAAACCCCCTGCTGACACACCCTGAATTTTAACCCCCACCAACACCCCCAAACCTCAACTCCCCGTACCTTTGATGAAGAAAGGCCTGCCGGATTGATGCTTACTCCCTCCGGCTGGCAGGCCTGCCTCTTCAAAATGGAGGGCTTTCCCCTTCCCGGTGCATCCTGGGATACACTGGGGTGGGGCCTAAGGCCCTGATTGACTCAGATACCTAAGGCCCCTCCCATAGGAGGGGCTTTAGACATCCTTCCTGGTGCATCCTGTGATGCAAAAGGCATGGCCTAAGACTCTGATTGGGTCCACCCCACAGATGACATCGGGTGGAAAGACACCAGCAGGCGCACGGTGTGGGTGGTCTTAAAGTTTTAAAGTGACAGTCGTGTTCTATGGAGGACATCACCCACATGTGAGAATATAATGCCTGCTTGTCCTTGGAGAACTGCTAGTATTCTAAAACATATGTGCACAAATTTGTAGACAGTGGACTAAATTCTATATATCGCACTAGAAAAATTGGCATGGAATAAAAATGTTCTTAATGCTATTCTATAAACTGCACCTAAAGTTAGGTATGATTTATAGAAAATGTGTGGTGGCTGCCCCATGATTAAAATTTAGGTGCAACCATTTACACCAACCAAAACCTGGTGTAAATGCTCATGCCTAAATTCTGTGCAGATCAGGTGTATTCTATAACAGTAATTTCTAAGATGGCTCACAACCAGGCCATATCCTCTCTAATGGCCATGCCCCCTTTTGAAATCCTTGCATTAAAAATTATATGCATCACTTTATAGACTATGTTTAGAAAGTTTGCATGTAAATTCTAATGAATGCTAATTAGTGCTAATTGCTTGTTTGTGGCCAATCAGCTGATTGGTTTTTGAACAATTAAGTTGTGAGTGCAATTTGGTTGTTTGGCCAAATTTGCATGTGCAACTTTAGTTGACATACTGTTATATAGAAACTGGGGCAGTATGTGGAAATGTGTGTGCCATGTTATAGATTGAGGGTGAATATGGCTTGGGATTCCAGATGAAGGCCCCTCTCTTGGTACGTGCTGAATGAATAGGATCTAAGAAACATAGAAACATGATGGCAGATAAAGGCCAAATGGCCCATTCAGTTTGCCAGTCCGTGGCAACCATTATATCTGTCTTTCCCTGAGAGATCCCAAGTGCCTATTCCATGCCCTCTTGAATTCAGACAGTCTTTGTCTCCACCACCTCTTCCGGGAGACTGTTCCATGCATCTACCATCCTTTCTGTATAAAAAAAAAGTATTTCCTTGCAGAGTTTCCTTTCAAATGAAAGACTCGACTCATGCACATTTACTTTTAGATTTAATGATGTTGACATTAGTTAACACATTAACTCCCTCTTTTACAAAGGTGTGTTAGCCGTTTTAGCGTGCGCTAAATGTGAATGCGTGCTAACGCGTCCATTATATCCTATGGACGCATTGGCGCATGTTAGCATTTAGCACGTGCTGAAACGGCTACGGCACCTTAGTAAAAGGACCTGTATGTGAGGTTGGATAAGGGAAAGAAGGCCTACCCCAAATGAAAACCAACAAGCTTGAAAATAGATATATTTGATAAACCTATAACAAAATGAGAAACTAACAAGGTTCTATTAACTTAATTTGTTTTGATTTTCATAAACTTGTTAAATCAGTATTAAGTTTTACTTTGTATCTTCAGATAGACTGTATACTAGGAATATCCATCCTCAAACATGATAAATTATTAACACATCTTTATGAAGCCCAGAGAATACCTTCAAGTATTTTAAGCACATATGTGCAACATTTCTCTCCTGAATCTGAAAGCGGAAAGATGGATTCTGCTCTCAGGACACAGTGAACACTGCACATTGCTGGGTAACCATGACAATGAGACAGCAAGCACTAAATATGTTTGCTTAAACAGCATCTAGTCACCAGATATCACCCTTTCAGTTGAACAGTAAGCCACAAAATTAAGAAATATTCCTACTTAGTCTAGTATTTACAGCTGCTTTGTAGTTAGAGATTCTTCTCCCTAGTTTTAAAGAAAACTTATGGTATGCATTGCCTAGCCAAAGATACTAGCACTGTCTTAGTATCATCAGTGTTTCAACTGTGTACGACCTAGAATGGATGTCAGCGCTTTAAGAAGGTAGAAGAGTTCATGTGACAATTTGAAGGAGGATACTTTTTTAAAAGCAATATTAATGAGAAAATTGTTTAGCTATTTTTTCTTTTTACAGGTTATCCTTTACAGCAGAGGTTTCAAACATGTGGTATGCATAGCCCAAGGGTACATGAGGCCTCAGTAGGAGGTACAGTATGTGGCAGACGTTCACCTGCTCCCGCTGCCACCACCACTACCACCGCAGAGGAGCAGCAACTGTGGCAAAACAACCTGAAACTGTCAACTCTGCTGGCCCCTTCTCTAGAACAGGAAGTCAATGCTAGAGGGGGCAGGAATAGGTGGGGGGGGGGGATAAAAAGATTATGTAAGCTGTTTGCAAAATACGGAAAATCCAATTGTCTATTAGACAAATATTTTGAAAAATATTTTGAAAAATGCTCCTTTCTTTTTCAAATTTAAGGTTTTCGAATAGATCACTTCTTTATTGGAAAAGGGGTTGTTCCCAGATGAGTTAGGACAGATCCTAGTTACAAAAGATACTAAAAACCTGAACTAAACTATAGACCTATTGCAAACATACCTTTGTTTGTTAAACTAATAGAAGGGATGGTTAATATAGATTTGGTGAATCATCTAAAAAAACATTCTTAATGACCACCAGTCAGGATTTTAGACTGTTGGAACCGTCTTCTATCCTATCTATACTTGATTATTGCAATATAATATATCTGGGAGCTAACAAAAAAAAACCCTGAAAAGGCTAACAATAATTCAACATATGGCGGTTCGTCTGATTTATGGGCTGAAAAAATATGATCATATTAGCCCATATTATCAGCAGCTACACTGGTTGCCTTTCGAAGCTAGGGTGCTATTTAAATTTGCTGGTATTTTCTTCAAAACATTGTTCGGCTTGGCTCCAGCTTGTTCAGCTTGGCTTCACGGTTTGAACTATATGGGATACAAAAGTCTGCTCGAAGAATCAATTTCTTCGCCTTTCCTACACTAAAACATTGCCTTTATAAAATATTTCTTTTTTTAAAAAAATCTTTATTGATTTTCAATCTTCAATAATGTAAAACAATTGATATATCAGAAAAACTGCACAAAAACACATTATTAACTATATAATTATTACATTAACAATCATTTCCTCCTCTCCTGAACTTATTATTTGAATAATAATACATATAAAATAATTTCAATATTATAATGAAATAAATAAACTTTTCAAAATATATTCCCCCCCCACACCCTCCCTGGATGTGCAATGAGTGTAATGAAAAAAGAAAGAAACATGACCTTAATTATAATACAATCAAATTAGTCAATGGACTCCATATATCTTTTTGTTTTTTTTAAATTCTTTATTCATTTTTAAATTTACAATAAGTGTAACAATATATCCAAACAAATTAACAATAAATATAATACTTAATAATCATCAATGGTACAAATAATATGCTCTTATCTCCCACCCTTCCCACTCTTTCTTATCATATAATCAATATCTTATACAATATATAACAATAAATTTACCCTCCCCTCCCCCCCCTCAGAATCAAACTTGTAAATTTAAGGGAAAAAAAATAAAATAAAATGTCATCTAATCAGTAAAATACTTTGTAAATGGCTCCCACACATCCTGAAATCTCCTGAAAAAACCACGCTGTATTGCAATAAATCTTTCCATTTTATAAACATGACATAAGGAATTCCACCAGAAATTATAATTTAATCTATTCCAATTTTCCCAATTATACTTAATTTGTTGAATGGCAACCCCAGTTATTATAAGTAATAATTTGTTATTTGTAGAAATCTGACCTTTTGCTCTCATTGCCATACCAAATAGCACAGTATAATATGATAATGCCACTGGGTTATCTAATAAACAATTAATTTGGTCCCAAATTGATTTCCAGAAATTCATAATAAATGGACAATAGAATAATAAATGATCTAAAGTCCCTGCTTCGAGATGACAGTGCCAATATTTATTAGACTTGGAGCTATCTAATTTTTGTAATCGAACAGGGGTCCATAATGCTCTATGTAACAGAAAAAAACAAGTTTGTCTCATAGATGCCGACACTGTACATCTCATCCTCCAAGTCCAAATTCGTGGCCATTGAGATGCAGTAATTTGGAGCTTAATCTCAATACTCCAAATGTCTCTCAGACCAGTGTTTAGTTTCTTTTTAATAAATCCAGTCAGCAATTTATACCATTGGGTGGCCAGGTGATCCAAGAAGTCCGCCTGAAAGAATAAGAACTCCATACTAAAATGATTACTAAGGTTTTTCCATTCAGGGAACCCCGCCTGATTGGCTTGCTTCAGTTGCAACCATCTAAAACATTCTGATTTATCAAGACCACTAGTATTTTAGTCCGTTACATTAAAGGGTGCTAGAATATATGTCTGTGTGTCTTTATTTCTGTCTCTTCTCCCTCCCCTGTCTCTCTCCCTCGCCCCCTTTGTCTGTCTTTCTGTGTCTCTCCCTGCCCCTGTGTCTTTCTTCTTTTCTTTCTATATATCTGTCTCTCTCCCTACCTCCTATGCAGCAGGATTTCTCTCCCACCACTTCCCTGTGCAGCAGCTACAGCAGCATTAACTTCCCCTCCATTTCCCTCCCCCCACACCACTTCCCTGTGCAGCAGCAGCAGCAGCGATTCCCCTACCCCCCGTTTCCCTTCCCGCGGTCTGGCCGGCTCCCTTAGTCCCTTACCGCCCCCCCTTCCCTTGGTCCCGACAAACCTTCCGATTCCAGCAGCGTCTGCAGCACTCTACACACGCTGCTTCGGGGCCTTCTACTGCCCAGCAAATCAAGGCAGTGGAAGACCCCGAAGCAGCGTGTGTAGAGTGCTGCAGACCCTGCTTGAATCGGAAGGTGTTAGGACCCGCAGCCCTTGCTGGACCCGAAGCGAGCTCTGGGGTTTTTGGGTTTTTTACGCGGGCCCAGCCGGAGCAGGAGGAGAAGCCTGGGAGCCAGGAATTAAAATCCATTGGGGGAGGGGAGGAGAGAAGCTCCTCTCCCTTCCAGCTCCGGTCCGGCCCCCGCTGATGTTGCCCTGGCCAGTTCACACTCCGAAGCCGCGGGAGACGCGGCGCTGTAAGGCCTCTTCTCTCTGTTGCCGCGAGCGTGGTCCGCGCGCATGCGCACTCCTACCTGCGGGTCCCTACAGCGCACGGAAAATGGGAGCAAACAGGTGGGAGTGCACATGCGTGCTTAGGGCTTTATTATATTAGATATTTATGTTGCAACTGTGAAAATTCAAGCATTTTACCATTAGAGATAACATCATCTAATAAACGTATACCTGCTATCATCCAATGCTTCCAGGTGAGCCTTTCTCCGCCAATTTGAATCTTGTTCAGCCATATAGATTGATTTGTAGATTTGTGAATTGGAATTGTTGTTAAATTACTTACATAACGTAATGTTTTCCATGTATCAGCTAATATTCTGTTATCTTTACTGTAGCATTTTGACTCCATATATCTTTAAAAGACTTATTATTCCCAAAATGTTCTGCCATCATCTTTTCATACTTGTACGTGGTACACACAGTTACCCACCAAATAGTAAAATTAATCCTATCATGATTTTTCCAGTTATGGGTAATCAGCTGAACCCCTATTCCTGTCAATATCATGAAAAGGTGATTTTTAAATGTGTCAGTAGTGTACCACATATTATCGCCTCATATAAAAGATTTCTTGATAAAACGTTTGCATTTTGGGCAGGCAAATTAAACAATTGGTTAAGTACAATAATTTCCCAGACTCAGTCTTATTACACCTTTCGAAAGTCTATGAAAACGTATCTTTTTGAAAAATTTGTAAATTAAACATCAATTATACTCTGTATTCTCTAAGAATGTATTGTCACTGAACTGTTCAGTCTCTTTTGAATGTGAACCGCCTAGAACTAAATGGTATGGTGGTAAACAAGAATAAAGTTTATTATTATTATTATGTACTTACCCTGGTAAGCTCTTTTCCAGTAGATAGATGAGACATTCTAGACCAGTGGTTCCCAAACCTGTCCTGGGGGACCCCCAGCCAGTCAGGTTTTCAAGATATCCCTAATGAATATGCATGAGAGAGATTTGCATATAATGGAAGTGATAGGTATGCAAATCTCTCTCATGCATATTCATTAGGAATATCTTGAAAACCTGACTGGCTGGGGGTTCCCCAGGACAGGTTTGGGAACCACTGTTCTAGACAGATGGGTTATTTCCCTATAGCCGCATACTGGTGCAGAAGGAATCCACTCTGGATTTTTCACTCTGCCTCTGCTGTACTTCACTGGGCTCTCTAGCTCCACCTACAGTTACTGCCCAAGCACTGAGAGCCACCCAATACATCTGTAGCAACAGGCTTAAACCAACTGTTCTGCTCAAGAATTAACTCAACAGTCTGGGAAACAGTCTCCTGTTTCAGTCAATGTGCATTCTTCCAGAAGTGTGGCTTTTTCGTGGGCTGCAGCTTGAGCTGTCTTCTGTGAGGAGATTTACAGAGCAGCACTGTGATCTTCTCTTGCCAAGTTTTACAGCAGTGAATGTGGCGGCAAGACAGGACTCTGTCTTTGGTCCTCAGGGTCGGCGCAGCAACCCACTCTAGCTATTTGGGGGACTGCTTTTGTATATTCCATCTGTCTAGAATGTCTCACCTATTGCACTGGGAAAAGAGATTATGTACTCACCCTGGTAATCTCTTTTCCATTAGATAGGTGAGATATTCTAAACCCCTGCCCAGTCCTTACGGTGCCTGTCTACTGTTTTTTTCTGTTTATGCTTCTCCAAGCAGATTCTTGGATGCCCGTCAGCCCTTGGGGGCTGGAAAGAATTTGTATATATGTTTCAGCTTTATATGGGAGCTGTTCCTGAGCTCCTTTAAAGCTGGTATGGCCAATTATCAGCACTGATTGGCTTGTTGAACAATTAAGTTGTGAGTGCAATTTGGTTGTTTGGCCAAATTTGCATGTGCAACTTTAGTTGACATACTGTATATAGAAACCAGGAAAGTATGTGGAAATGTGTGTGCCATATTATAGATTGAGGGTGAATATGGCTTGGGATTCCAGATGAAGGCCCCTCTCTTGATTCGTGCTGAATGAATGAGATCTAAGAGGAATGAGGTTTAATGATGTTGCCATTAGTTAACACATTATGGGGTCCTTTTACTAAGGTGCACTAACCAATTTAGCGCATGCTAACAGATTTAGCACACGCTAAATGCTAAGGCGCCCATTATATTCTAAGTGTGCCTTAGCATTTAGCGCGCTAATCTATATCATGTGCTAAATTGATTAGCGTGCGTTTCCCAGAAAGAATGTAGGCTGTCAAAATGGCTCCACAAATCCATCTGGAAATTGTGGCCTTGGAAACGGGAGCACACCACCTAACTGAATGCGTCAGCACAAAGAAATGGTAGAGAAACAAAACTCATTAGTGACCACTAGATAATGCAGAAGAACTCTGTGCACATCCAGTTTCTTCAGCATTCGATAAAGTGTCCTGAAACCAGTAGGCGGAAAGACAGACAAACACACTTCCTGATTAACTTGGAAAGCTGAAACCACCTTCAGCATGAAAGAAGAAACCATCCGAAGGAAACCCAAGCCTCCGAAATTACGGAGGAATGGTTCTCTGCAAGACAGAGCCTGTAGTTCTTACACATGTCTTGTCGAAGTAATGGCAACCAGAAAAACGTTCTGGAGTGTCAAGTCCAAGAGGGAAGCATCTCAAAAGGGCTCAAAGGAATCTTGGTAAGGCTAGACAGCACCAGGTAAAGGTCCCCGGATGGTAAAGGATGCTGAACCAGCAGACTGACATGAAGAGTCCCCCTTTAGAAATCTAGTGACAGCAAGATGATACGCCAATAAGGATCGACGCTCCCAGGATCTAAAATAAGAGAGTCTGGTCACCCAGACTGAAAGAGAAGTCACAGTATAGCTTTTTTCAAGACCAGCCTAAAGAAAGGTGAGAATCAGCGAGATCCGAGCTGAATAAGGGTTCACCTGGTCCTGGGTGCACCCATGTTGGAAGGCCTTCCACGTCTTAATGTAAACTGAAACAGTGGATGACTTCTTAAACTTGAAAAGAGTATCAACAACCATAGCAGAATATCCTGTGTGCTTTAAGGCTGTGCAATCAAGCGCCACACCATAAGAGCAAAGTTTCAAGTTTAATAAAATCTTTGATTAATCGCTTAATCACATTTCTAAGTGATGAACATTTTAAAAAAATTACAATCTTTGGGAAACAATACAGTACGTTAACAATTTTACATCCAAACAGACTAAAAGACATACTTAACAAACAGTAAACACAAGGAAAACAGAGGATGAAATACAAATTCCTTAAAGAAAAGTAAGACAATCAGGGTAAAAACGAAAGGCAAGGAAAACAAAAAAAACACAATAAAATAAGAATTTTTAACCAGCAGATTGTTAACTAATTATCAAAAGCATCCTTAAAAAGAAAAGTTTTTAGATTACTCTTAAATTTCTCCAGATTACGTTCTTCCCTTAAGTAAATAGGGAGAGAATTCCAAGATTGAGGTGCAGTGACTGAAAAAATGAATTGCCGTCTTGTATTAACAACCCTAAGAGATGGGATTGTCAATAGATTTTGTTCATTGGATCTCAGCGTTCTATTTGGAATATACGGGACCTAGATCCTCCATGAATACTGGACTTAGCAGGAGGAGGTTCAGAGGGTTGCTCAGTCAAAGGCTGCAACTACTGTGCAGATGCATTAGATCTACATACCACAATCTGTGAGGCTAAGCTGGAGCTACCAGAATGATACAGCCTGGATGGGGTGTGATCCTTCAAATGACCTGGCTGAACATCGGCCAAGGAGGAAAGCCATACAGGAGAATCTCCTGAAGCCATGGTTGCCACAGAGCATCGAGCCCCTTGATTCCGGGCTCAGATCCTTGATGGAAGAAGTCTGCTTGAACATTATATACTCCTGCCACATGCGCTGTGCTAGGAGGTGACGTTCCACTTAAAGAAAAAGAAGGTGAGCTTCCTGAGCCAGATGAATGCTCTTGGTTCCTCCCTGATTGACTTAGGCTACTGCATTGCGGAAAAAGTCCCTGACTACTTGGCCTACCAGAGTCTTCTGCAATCGCATCAGAGCTAGTCATTTTTGCAGAGAGGGTTTCCCAGCCCAAAGGCTGGCATCTGACATCATGATGATCCAGGAGGCAATGTACTTGTGGGAGAAGCCACCAGTTCATGCTTGCTTGGGTTTCCAGAGTCCAAGGTAGACAGGCCTTCAAGGTATCCCTGTGCAGAGCCCAGTGAGAGGATAAAGCATACTGAAGAGGATGCATGTGCGCCCTCAAGAAACCTGGGCACACAGTTTATGCCTTCAGGCTTCTAGCAGATAGACATGGCCAACAACCGTGTCAAAGAGAACTCCCAGGTATTCCAGAAACTACATGGACATCAGATGGCTCTTCCTGAAGTTCTCACTCAAAATAATGGGAGTATATTCTATAAATAATTCAATTCTCACAAAAATATCAAAATTCTTATCACAAAGAATTGGTTACCAATTATAACAAAAAATAAATAAAGTTAAAAATAAATAATTAAAGGTGCTCAGTGAAAAAAGCCAGCAAGCTCTAGGTATTGGAGCAACAGACCCCACCAGCTTGACCTTTAGAACATCATAGCACCACCTTCCTGCCTCCTGCTCTTATAGTTTGATATAATATAACTATTCTCAGCAAGGTCGGTATGGGGATGATGACACTTATATAAAAAAGAAAAACAAGATGTCACTTATCTTTCACCAGCTGGCTGCTTACTACGTCCATTGCTCGTATCTCTCCAATTTTTCAGTATGCTCCCAATAATATGTGTCAATTCAAAAGAAAAAAAAAATATCCATTCAAAAACTGTGAAATATCTATCCAAAAAGTGTCCATACAACAATCCTTCACATAAAATCACGCAAAAATCCACTAATACTCCAAACGCAAATTTCTCAGTCTTCCTCAACACTATACGTGTTTCTTTGTTAGATGATTACTTCTTTAGGAGGAAGACTAATCAGCGCTGTTGAAAAATTAGAGTATAAATCAACTTTATAGCACTTATCCAAAAATATAAATCAAATATAGCCATCAAAACTTAATCAACCACTTATGTCTTCAATTTTCATACAGCTCCATATAAGACAGAAGGTACATCCAGAACCCACTGAAGAACCAACTGCCACAGACGCTGCCAGTGAAAACACTGTACGGAATCATTCTCCACTCAATAATAAACATGTGAATGCTGTTGTGTTTTAAAGAGATTGGTAGAAAATATTCATACCAAAGGCCATTCGATTTCTTTATTTAACCCCATAGGGGTCACTGTTTTCCATGAAAAAATAAACCTTGCATACCTTTGGCCATGAAAATTAGAACAACCAGAACCCCTGGAGGGGGGTGACAGGCCATCACAGAATCCATAAAGTCGACCAGAACCTGAACATTCTATTTGCTTTCTTAGCTGCTACTGCACATTGATCAGAGGATTTCAACATATCATCAACAATGACACCTAGATCCCTAACGTAGCTATAGTTTGGGTTCCTCTTTCCCACATGTGTCACTTTGTACTTGCTCACATTAAACGTCATCTGCCATTTTGATATGCAGTCTTCCAAAATTCTCTTGCAACTTTATACAATCCTCTTGTGATTTAACAATTTTGAAGAACTTTATAAATATGTTAAAAAGCAGCAATCGCAGCACAGATCATTGGGGAATCCAACTATCTATCCTTCTCCATTCTAAATACAGGCCATTAAAACCTACTCTCTACTTTCTGTCTTTTAACCTGCCCTGCCCCAGTGTGTAACAGCCCACCTGGGAGCCTCTGTGCCCTATCTACACATCTCCCCTATATTTGTAAGCCAATATCCACATTATGAACTTGTGTGCCCAGCTGCAGTTGGCAGGAAGCCACAGAAAGTAGAACACAAAACACGGTACTACATCTGAACACCACCTTATTTTTATTAAAACTGGATATACTTCTGGGTGGCCTATATGGCATTACAGCGGTGTACAAAAAATACAAATTTAAAAAATACTAAACTCAACTCACAGTATCGTTAATACAATAATATCTGGAGGCTAGCTAACAATAACAACACACAAAACAAGAGAGAGGAAAAATTGTGACATTAAACAACAAATTTATTTTTATTTATGTTTATGTTTAGTATTTATACACTGCTTATACATAAGCAGTTTAAATTCAGGTACTCAAGTATTTGTCCCTGTCTATCCTGGTGGGCTCACAATCTGACTTTTGTACCTGGGGCAATGGAATGTTTAGCCTTCAGAGACCAAAACATCCTTCCTCAGGTCAGGACAGTATAGTGCTACACTTCTCCCTCTGTATTCGCTGTGATAGGGGATTAACAGACCGCAAATACAGAAAAACCGTGAATAACTTTTTCATGTTATTCACTGTTTTCTATTAAAAACTATCGTGAATATACTGAAACCGCGAATAACATCGTGGGAGACCTGACCTGTTCCTGAAGGAGAGGCAAAACACGGTGAAGAAAGTGCTGAGAATCAGCGACTTCTCTATGCAAGCTGATGTAATTTTGGGGAAGGAGCCAGCAAGCTAAAAACTGTGAATAATCAAAACCGCGAATGCTGAAACCGTGAATACGGAGGGAGAAGTGTATTATGGTATCCTGCCCTGGACTGAGGAAGGATGTTTTGGTTTCTAAAGCTAGTCAAAAAGGTATTAAAATTAATCCAATAAAAAGATAACACCTTATTTCCATTTTCTATTTTTACTTATTAATATTTATTAACACAGTTACCACACTACTTCTTAAACTAAAAATAAAATTATTTTTTTCTATATTTGTTGTCTGGCTATTTCCTATTCTATTCTATTTAAGTTCTTTATATACCACCCTATACATCAAGTTTAAGTGCAGTTTACAATCTAATGCATGGATTACAAAAACAACATTGGAATTAAATAATAACAATACACATTGAAAAATACATATTGTGATGGAGCCAGGAGTAAGCTCCCGCCCCAGGCGCAAGTATTAGCGCTCTTTGGAGGACCACTCTGGAATAAACACAGCAGGAAAAAAACTTTCCACCAATATTTGCAAGTTACAAGTTTTATTATCCCGTTTCGACATCTGCTTCAGGAGACCTAGTTGTAGGTTTACATAGCTCTCATCCGGCAGTTGAAGGCTGACAAAAATTTAGATGTCCGTGAATACGCTGCATTCTCCGTCGATTGGAATCATTGAGTGATTTTTGGTGAGCAGTATGTAACCTTTTAGTGCTCCTCTTCTCTCATGGTTAGCCAGAAAAGTTATAATGTCACATAGCAGTGTAGCTAGGAAGTTTCCATCTTACACGGCATGTGTGGTCTTTAATACTGAACTTTGCATTGCAGATCAATATTCACGGACATCTAAGTTTTTGTCAGCCTTCAACTGCCGAATGAGAGCTATGTAAACCTACAACTGGGTCTCCTGAAGCAGATGTCGAAACGGGGCCGCGTTGGGACCCTATAGAATTATTCTTTAAAAGATAAGTGAGGTTCAATCAATGTTCCAGTGATTTTTCAAATGCAAATACATTTATATATAAAGAAAACATGACTGGATTTTTACAACATTTAAGAATATAAAAGTGCCTCAAAGAGTGATTCTTAAATATCAAGTATGCTATGACTGGATGGTAAACTCTTGTTCCAAGAGGGGGTTACCTCCCCCTCTTCAGAGTTTCATTTCTCTGAGCGCATTCAAAATATAGGATCACTCTCTTGAGACTACTGTTTATTTTAGTCAGTCTTCTCTCGGGGCTCAAGGGTCTCTCGTATGAAGAGAGACTGAACAAATTGCAGCTCTACACTCTCGAGGAACGTAGGGAGAGGGGAGACATGATTGAAACATTTAAGTACCTCACGGGACGTGTCGAAGTGGAAGATGATATTTTCTTTCTCAAAGGACCCTCGGCCACAAGAGGGCACCCGCTCAAACTCAGGGGCGGAAAATTTCATGGCGACACCAGAAAGTATTTCTTCACAGAGAGAGTGGTTGATCAATGGAACAAGCTTCCAGTGCAGGTGATCGAGGCAGACAGTGTGCCAGACTTTAAGAATAAATGGGATACCCATGTGGGATCCCTACGAGGGTCAAGATAAGAAAATTGGGTCATTAGGGCATAGACAGGGGGTGGGTAAGCAGAGTGGGCAGACTTGATGGGCTGTAGCCCTTTTCTGCCGTCATCTTCTATGTTTCTATGTTTTCTATGACTTTACTGACTTCCAATATAGAATATATTATCCCTGTTTTTTGTTAGAAACGAAGTTGTACTTAACCACAAGATTGAAGCATGGCTTCCATGGGGGTGGGAGGCACACTCTTATAATGAACAGCAGGCAAGTGACCTACTGTCGTCATTTCATTTATTTACTTCGGAGGACAACACTACCATTCCCACAGATTGGGATCACTTAGAAACATTACAAAAACGTACAATGCGAGCTGAGTTGCTTGTTGCTACACTAGCTGAATATTGTCGTTTGAAAAGAATTCCGCGGGGACTCCGTATGAGAACTGAACCTAGACTGTTTCTTGACAACTCAGCATTTCTTGATAAATGGAACGTCATATTGAACAAATGCTCATTAGATTTAATGCTTTTAGTCATAGAAACCACCAAATCAGAATTACACACATATCAGAGTGAGTTCCAACAGGCAAGTGACGTTTTGGAAAGCAATATGAACGCAGATGAATATAGCAATAAATTGCAGGAATTTAATACTAAGATTGACGCGTTTAAGAAAGATCTGAGGAAAACCTAGATCAAGAAGTTGCACCGTGACGAATTAGATTACACTAAAGGCTTTTGTGTATGTGTAGATGGATAAATCTCATAATAGCAAACGTATGAAGCGTCCCACATACACACAAACGTCATCAGACACATCTGAAGATGACAAGAAACAACAGAAAAGTTCCATTCAAGGTCAGCATATCCATTTTCAGGGAGGTCCCAAACCAAACATCAAAAGACCAGTCAGATCTAAGCAAACAAAGACTCAGCCCTGACATCCAATGTGTTTAATCTCTCTCATAGATCACTAACATCAGTTGAATTGTCCGTTTTAAATAAAGGTCTTTCCTTTGTACCAACGAGCTCTTACCAGCCTGTTTTTTAAGTATAAAGATGTTACATATCTGAATCAAAAAATTTAAAATGTACCAAGACGTCTCCAGAATAACACATAAAAAGAGGAACCCCCATGTTTTAAAATTGGGAGCAACTTTTGTATTAAGATTTCCATGCAAATGTTTGGTTAATTTTAAAGGAATTAGGTACATTTTCTTTCATTCCACACAGTTATCTAAATTTATTGTAGATAATGCAGTGGTGACAGCGAGCACCCCTACCAATAGACAAGTATAACACTCGTAATTAGGAACTTTTGGATCCATTTCAGGCTGTCTTCCTTTTTTTCCTTTGATTTTATTATTATGATGAAGTAATAATATCCGACTATTAATCAAAAACTCCTTCTCCAATTATTGTGGACTAATATACGGTAGAAACATATTATATTTTCCTTTGTACTTTATTAAGAACTTATTTCCAATGATACTGTTATTTTCAATATGATTTCTGATATCATAAAAATTTGAAATTCAATAAAGAATAAATTATTTTTTTTAAAAAAAGTTTCTATTCCCATTCCCTATCCCCAAAAAGAGAAAATCTGAGAAATTCATTAATATGCTGTTTACTATGCAATAATAGGCAAACTCTGCAAAATGCCTTGACATGGTTGCATGCTATCTTGTTTTTCTGCATTGAGGGCCTGATTCCATATAAGGCACCTAAAAAAATGATCAGTGCTGACTAGTACAGAGTAGAGAGTTGCGCGGGGACAGAAATCCCACCCGTCCCCGCCAAAGTCCCACCCGTCCCCGTGAGGATTCCCACCCGTCCCCGCGAGGAATCCCTCCGTCCCCACCCGTCCCCGCGAGGAATCCCCTCCGTCCCCGCCCGTCCCGCGAGGAATCCCCTACTTCCCCGCCCGTCCCTATAAACTACAGAAATAGTTATTTCATTTAATTATGCTACTGAATTAAAGGCTCTGGTAGAAACCCATTTAAAAATAAGCAAAAAGACTTTATTAATTTGGAAATATTAATTGGGAAGAATACATACTTTGTAAACGGGTTTCTACCACAGCCTCTAATGTTTATAAATTTTTATCAACACAACTAATATACTACTTTATCCTGAAGAAAAAAAAAAATAATTTTTTTTTCCTACCTTTGTTGCCTGGTTTCTGCTTTCTTCATGTTCTCATTCAATTCCTTCCATCCACTGTCTCTCTTCTCTCTGTGTCTTCCATTTGCTCTGTTACTGTGCCTCTCCCTTTCTCCCCCCTCCCAAATTGGTCTGGCACCCATCTTCTTCCCTCCACTCCCCCCATAGTCTGGCATCTCTGTCTTCTTCCCTGCCAGCGTCTTCTCCCCACTCTCTCTTCCCCATTTCCTTTCAGCGTCCTTCTCCCCCCTCTGCCTTCCCCATGGCCTTTCAGCGTCCTTCTCCTCCCTCTGTCTTCCCCATGTCCTTTCAGTGTCCTTCTCCCCCCCCCCCGTCTTCCCATGTCCTTTCAGCATCCTTCTCCACCCCTTTGTCTTCCCCATGTGCTTTCAGCGTCCTTCTCCCCCCTCTGTCTTCCCCAGGTCCTATCAGTGGCCTTCTCCCCCCCTGTTTTCCCCATGTCCTTTCAGTGTCCTTCTCCCCCTGTCTTCCCCATGTCTTTTCAGCGTCCTTCTCCCCCCTCTGTCTTCCCCATGTCCTTTCAGTGTCCTTCCCCCCTGTCTTCCCGATGTCCTTTCAGCATCCTTCTTCTCCCCCCTTCTTCCCCATGTGCTTTCAGCGGCCTTCTCCCCCCTCAGTTTTACCCATTTCCCTTAAGCTCTTTTCTTCTCCACTCCACCTTTCCTCCTTTTCTCCCTCCCTACCCCTTATCTTTGTGGCGCTTCCCTACCCGACCGACAACAGAACAGGCACGGTCAGACAAATCTCCCTGTCCTGTAGCCGCGAATCTAAATTACCTTCTTACAGCAGCTGGAGTAGTGAAGCTGCTGTAAGAGGTAATTTAGATTCGCGGCTACAGGGCAGGGAGGTTTGTCGGCCGGGCCTATTGTCGGTCGATCGGGGGACCTGACCGGCTGTGCACATTCCCCGGGACAGACCGCACCTGCCCCCGCCCCCGCCCCCCCCTCTTTCGTACGCCATTGCCTTCTCCCTACCTGCCCTGCCGCACACAGCCGACCGGAAGTCTTTCTGATGTCAGCTCTGACGTCGAAGGAAGGGAGGGCTTTGCTTAAGCCCTCCCTCCGACGTCAGCGCTGACATCAAGAAGACTTCCGTTCGGCTGTGTGCTGCGACAGGGCAGGTAAGGAGAAGGAGACTACCCTTGCAGCTCGAATGCACTGCGATCCAACCCCGCAGGAACCCCGCGACCCTCGGAGGCGTCCCCACGGGATCCCCGCGACCCTCGGGGGCATCCCCATGGGATCCCCGCGACCCTGGGTAGCGTCCCCACAGGATCCCCTTGACTCAAAGGGGGAACCCGCGGGATCCCCGCGGGTCTCGCGGGATTCCCGTCATCCCCGTTCAGCTCTCTAGTACAGAGCTAAGTATGATTCTATATTGTGCACCTTATAGAATCACACTTAGGCCCTGATTCTCCAAAGTATGTCCTGATTGTAGGCAGCTGCAGGTGTCCTACAGCTGTCTAATCAGCCAATCGGGAGGCACGTTTTCTAAAAAAATGATCCCCAGGCAGTGGCGTACCAAGGGGAGGCGGGAGGGGGGGGGTGGTCCGCCCCGGGTGCAGCCTTAAGGGGGTTGCACAGCCGGACAGGTCCGGAAAATTCCTGGGCTGCGACAGCACTCAGCGGCATTGGCGCTCCCCCCCCCCCGCGATGGCGCTCAGCAGCATTGGCTCCCCCCCTGCCCTGCGATGGCACTCAGCGGCATCAGCGCCCCCCCTGCCCCGCAACAGCACTCAAGTTCGGCCTCCTTCTCCCGGCATCAGCAGAACTTCAGATTGGCAACAGGTGCTCAGTCAAAAGCTTCCCCTGATTCAGCTTACTGTTTCCGCCCAGGCAGTTCAGTCAGGGGAAGCTTTTGACTGAGCACCTGTTGCCGATCTGAAGTTCTGCTGATGCCGGGAGAAGGAGGCCAAACTTGAGTGCTGTCACGGGGCATGGGGGGCGCCGATGCTACTGAGTGCCATCGCGGAGGGGGGGTGCCGATGCCGCTGAGTGCCGTCACGGAGGGGGGTGCGCCAATGCCGCTGAGTGCTGTCGTGGAGGGGGTGCGCCGATGCCGCTGAGTGCCGTCGCAAAGGGGGGGCGCCGATGCCGCTGAGTGCCGTTGCGGGGGGGGGGGCCTTGCCGATCTTGTTGCCAAAATCGGAAAGGTGAGGGAGAAAGATGGGCCTGTGGTGGATGGAGAGATTGAGAGAAGGGGACAGATGATGGAAGTGGGGGGAAAGAGAGAGAAGGGGCAGATGATGGAAGTGTGGGAAAGAGAGAGAAGGGGCAGATGATGGAAGAGGGGAGAGAGAAGAGGGCAGATGATGGAAGTGGGGGAAAGAGAGAAGGGACAGATGATGGAAGTGGAGAGAAGGGAGAGAGAGAAGAGGGCAGACGATGGAAGGAGGGGATAAATAAAAGGATGGCACATGATGGGGGAAAAGGATTGAGTTAGGGAAATACTGGAGGGGGTGAGGGAAAGAGGTGGCGAGCTGTAGGTAGACAGTAAAAAAGGAAATTGATGAGAGGGTAGTAAGAATGTAATCTAGATGGATGCAGAAAATTTCTGGAAGGGGCATAGAAGGAGAGAAGATGCCATATAGGGGCAGAGAGATGGCAGACAGTGGATGAAAGGAAGAGAGTAACAAGAAGATGAGGAAAGCAGAAACCAGAGAAGACAAAGGTAGAACAAAAATTTTCTATTTATTTGTTGCTTTAGGAGACATATGTCACCGTTTCTGTGGTGTTGCATTGTATGCAGAGTCCAGCTTCTTGCTGGTTCAATTTAACCTTTGTCTATGTATTTCTATTTTATCCCCCCTTTTACAAAACTGTGGAGTGTTTTTTAGCACCAGCCGTGGTGGTAGCAGCTCTGATGCTCAGAATTCTATGAGCGTCAGAGCAGTTACCACCGTGGCTAAAATCCACACTACAGTTTTGTAAAAGAGGGAGGGGTTAGTTTGTGATGACATATTCCATACTAGGCGAAGGTATTTTCTGTGTTCTGTGTGTTCGAAAGACATGGTTTTCTGTTAGGATTGACGGTGTAGGATTGATCTGTACTAGTCTGGCTTGTTTAGTTTTACAATGGGTGTATTGATGTTGTACTGCTCACTGCATATGTAAGATGCTGTCTTTTCCTAGGTACTCATAGAAACATAGAAAAAAGCAGCAGAAAAGGGCTATAGCCCACCAAGTCTGCCCATTCCAAGTATCCCCTCCCCTGAATTTACTCCCTTAAAGATCCCAAGTGAGTATCCCATTTTCTCTTAAAATCCGTCACACTGCTGGCCTTTATCACCTGGAGTGGGAGTCTGTTCCAATGATCCACTACTCTTTCGGTGAAAAAGTACTTCCTGGAGTCGCCATGTGTGACGTGTGGCTTGTTACTAAAAATCATGTTTTTCGTCCAGATGGGGGGATGCCAAAAATGATGGGCCCCGGGTGTCACATATGCTAGGTAAGCAACTGATTGAAGGTGCCTCCGGGAGCCGAGGGAGGCTCGCAAGTCTGCCTAAGCTCACCTAAGGATAGGTAGTAGCCTCAGGCGAACCTAGGCGGTCCTACGCGTCTCCCTAGCAGAGCGGGAGATGTTTACAATATAGGCTAGCAAAATGCTGGCCTACATGGTAAGTAGACGCGGCCGCTATACTTAATTGCGGCAAGGGATTTCCCTGCCGCGATTAGTATAGTGGCTGAGGCTATGACCACCAGTCTCCCATCCTGACAATTGCGCCAGGAGGGTGCCAATCCCTCCTGCTGACAAAACCCGTGATCGCTGGCAGGATGGTGTTCAACCCTTCCTGCCGGTAGGCCCCCCCCCCACCTCACCCCCCACGATCGCAGCAGGAGGGTGCCCAACCCCTCCTGCCGACAAAACCCGTGATTGCCGGCAGGAAGGTACTCAACCCGATGATCGCAGAAGGAGGGTACCCAACCCCTCCTGCCAGACCCCCTATAGCGGGAGGAGCCTTAGGCACCTGGGCCAATCAGGCCCTAGAATCCTGTGGGTTGGGCAGGGGAGGGGCGGTCTCGCCTCATTTGGACAGAGGCGGGCCTGCTGGCCGGACGGTGTGAGGACCTATCTGGCCAACTTGCAGGTAAGCCCGAGGGGGGTTCTGTGGTGGGGGTTTTATTGGGGGAGGTCCGGCAGGAGGGGTTGGGCACCTTCCTGCTGGCGATCTCCAGGGGGGCCGTGGGGGGTCCGGGGAGGGGAGTTGGGGCATTTTGTTTGGGGAGGTCGTTGGGGGGGGGGGGGTATAAGTTATGCACTGTCCCATTGGTTGGTTCAAAACTTTTTGGAACACCCATGATCTGCTCCTGGCTATGACCCCCTTTTAGATTGGCACATGGACCTGGCTCATAACACTCTGTGCAATGTGCCTACCAAGTTTACATGTAAGTTTTAATTGATGCCAATTAGCATGAATTACCAATTGTTAACTGGCAATTATTGGTGCCGATTAAGCTAAAAATCAATTAAGTTGTGCACACACATCAGCTACATGTGCTGATGTGCGCACACAACCTTAGGCGCCATATACATAATTTGGGAGTAACTGCACAAAGTGCACTTTAGTGTTGACTATCTATGACTCATAATTCTAGCAATTCTTAATTTCAATACAAAAATATAAATATTTTCTCAACCGAAGGAAAGATGCTGAGCTTAACATAATCTTCTTACTAATAACTTGTCGTGGCAATAATGACTTAATTTTCATTTTGACATTGCTCAGTTAAAATGATCAGTAAAGTTCATACAATTTACAGAATCTTATCTTAATGATCCCGTGAAGAATAGACCATATTTTTCAAGAATATTCTCCAGGTCAATGGTGTGTTTCCACAGTGAAACTTCTACAAAGTCCGCTTACATCTTTTCACAAGACTCTACTATATCAACATAAAACATGATAATCAGTCAAAAAATTGATTTTACTTCATATATACGCTGCCTTTTACAAAGCAGTGGTAGAGGTTTCTACAGTGGGCTGGCAAGGTAAATGCTCCAACGCTCACAGAATTCCTATGAGCGTCGTAGCATTTACCTCGCAGGCTCACAGTAGAAACCTTTACCGCAGCTTTGTAAAAGGGTCTCATAATTTCTTATAAAACATGCAATTATGTTCCTTGCTGCGTCACCAAGACAGCAGAAAAACCCAACACATGAGTAATCTATTTTCTTGCCCATCAATCAGGTTGCAGGTCACTCGTAATTCGCTTAAATATTTAATTTACAATAATTGCCACACAGTTTCCTGATTGACTTATCTGCCATTGCTAAATAATTTTTTTTCTTCTACTCAAAAAGTTTTAAAAAATCTCTACCTTATATCAACAAACTTCTTTAAATAATAAAGTATTTAAGATATTTCATGCGATATGACATTTGTATCCAATACAAAACCACAAGATTCTTTGGGACCATATATTGCTGAACAATGTTCAATAATACAAGTTAATTTTAATCTGACATGTAGTTTTGCTGATAAATCATACTATTTGTGGTGCAATTTAGTCATTGTTTTTAACTTATAAGTAAACCCTAACTGAGGATAAACAAATTCTTCAATTCCTAAAGTGTGCTGACAAACAATACACTGTTCAAATTGAGAAATGACCTTGCTGCTCCACAGTTTAAGTTGAAACAGATCATATTGCTAAATAAACCATATTGCTAAATAAACCCTCATATTCTTCATTTTTGAAATGCAAACCTCAATATTATTTGAAACATCAGATGAATTTTTCAAAATATCCCAATGTTTCAAAATCATTTTTGATAGCAAAGGACAGCAGTGAATATAGCTAAGCATATACATGCCATGCTTCATCTTGTTTCCCACAGTACTGGAACAGCAAATCATGATTCACATTAAGAGCTCGTTTGTATGTCTATTAATCAAAGTGACAGGATATGATTTGTTCTGGAATCGTTCCTTCACAACTCATGCTTGAAATTTGAATTCCTCCTCGTTAGTACATAATTATTGTAGTCTCAAAAATTGACCTGTAGGATTATTATCTCACAAATTATTTTTGTAAATTAAATTTTATTTAATTATGAACTGCAATCTGATTGATGGGCATGAAAATTAATTCATTGCATGTGTTGGCATTTTTTGTTGTTTTGGTAAGAACTGATGCAGCAAGAAACATAATTGCAAATACTGCATGTTTTATAAGAAATTACGTGTGGAGTAATATCAATTTGCTGACTATTATGTTTTATGTTGATACAGTCTTCCCAATGAAGCCTTTTTTAGGCAAAACCACTTTGCTAGGTTGGACTAGAGTCATGCAAAGAGATTAAATGGAACTCTCTAAAAAATATTCTGTGGAAAGAGACCATTGACCTATTCTTGGGACTATTTTTGGAAAAAGTCAGCTATTCTAAATGGGATCATTAAGATAAGTTGTGTAAATGTTTAGAACTTTTGTGATAATTTTAAATGAGCAATGATAAAATGAAAATTGGATCATTACTGCTATGACATGAGCTTGATTTTTTTTCTTCAGTTGAGAAAATATTTATAGTATTGTAATTACTAATTGGTGGAATTAGAAGTGGCAGATAATTAGGCTACATTTTGTTTTTAGAAAATAAACTGTAGCAATATCAGTGGCATTTCTATAAAGGGATGACTAAATGTAGGAAATCATAACAAAACTGCAGAACGTAAAGAAGGTACAGGAATTTATTCAATTAAAAGTCATAAAGCACTTGTATGTGCAATAACATCAATAAATATAGTAAAAGCAAAAATAAAAAGTGCTTTATGACTTTTAATTGAATAAATTCCTGCACCTTCTACACGTTCTGCAGTTTTGTTTTGGTTTTTTTTTGCATTGCATTTTTACTGCAGTACTCGCTGGTTTCATTTTGCTTTGACTAAATGTAAGGACATCGATGTAGCATGGAAAGTGCATATTCTATAATTCTAAGAGCCCAGATGCTATCATACATTAGTATAAACCTACATCAGTGTGCCTAAGTGTAGGTGTGCTCTTGTCACAACAAGAAGAGGAAAATCTAAGCAGAGCATAAAGCAAGCACAAGAACGAAAGTGGACAAAGGAAAGAGGAGCCACCAGAGATCATGTAGCAAATGTTTACTGAGGGATGACCCATCCTAATCAAGATTCAGCTTAACAGCCTCCATCAGGGGTTGCCAGACTTCAGTAATATTCAAAATTATATGATCTGCACAGAAAATATTTATCACTGCTACAATGTAGAGCAACAGCAATTAAAGGCCAGATTGTAAAAGTTGAGCATATAAGTGAGAGATATGCCATATTCCACTCAAGTGTATACACCCTTGCACTTACAATGCTATAGCACTTATGAATGCCCTTATAGAATAGTATCTAGGGTGCTTATGTGCATAAGTGCCAATTAACCCTGCAAAAGAGAACATAAGAGCGGACATGCAAATGACATATTTGTGAAATATAATCTTAAGCATCTAAATGTCAGTATTCTGCACAATTAGGCATTCAGTTAGTGTGTAAATGTAAGCAACTTGTTATAGAACTGCCCTTCCTGTATGGCAAAATAATGCATTTTTTTTTCCATCAATACAACAACGTTACTCACCTGTAGAAGGTGTTCTCAGAGGACTGCAGGACACGTATTCTCCAATGTGGGTGATGTCATCCAATGGAGCCTCAGTACACAAGCTGATCAGCGTAATATGACTTTAAGATGCTTTTGGCAGTGTCCCACTGTGCATGCAAGGGTGCTTTCCTACCCAACATGTGAGTGTGGGACCATCAGTACTATAACATAGCTAAAAGAATACATAGCTAAACACACATAGCTAAAGTGGTACAAGGAGGATATGCACAACTTCACATCTTATTTAGATTAAAACCGATGCTCCTGCCTGTGGATTTTCACTCTGTCGCTCAAGCCTTATTATCTCAAATTTATTACCGCAATCTTTTGTATCTCAGATTGTCAAAGAAAACATGCAAACTTGTCTAACTTTTAATGAATTCAGCGGCAAGATTGATAATGGGCATTCCTAGGGTTGCCCATATTACTCCAATTTTAAAAGCCTGTTCAAAAGAGAATTTGCTATAAAGCTCTGTCTGTGGTTTGTCAAATATTGTACTCCTCTTCTACTTGTTTTCAAAGCTTGTGGGAAATCCATCAACCCACAAGATGTTTGAGATCTGAGGGAGGGATGTTGCTTATCAGTTTAAAAGAAAATGGGATTCATTATGTTAAATCTAGAATATCGATTTTCTCACTTGCCGGTAAGAATCTCTAGAATTCAATTCCAGGTATAATTAGATTATGCAAAGATCATATGTCTTTAAAAATACAATTATTTGTGGACGCCTTTCTCTAACTCTATGGTTATTATTTGTTTTAGGTTTAAAGAATTCTGTATTGAAGACATTTGTGGGAAAGACTTATTTGTTTACTGCATTTTATAATGTTTGTTAGTGCTTGAAATTGTGGATGTAAATATTTTGTACATCGCTTAGATTTAAGCAATTTATAATTTTTTAAAATAAACTCATAGGGGAGAAAGAAGGATATGTGAAAAGGCATGGGCTTTGGGAGTCATTGGGAGAACTGCTACAGGTGAGTAACTTTGCTTTCTCTGAGGACAGGCAGGACATTGATTCTCATATGTGGGCATCGCTAGCTACCAAGCTCACTGAAAACAATAGGGCTAAGACTATAGGAATTGAAGTGGCAAAGCCAGCCTACTAACCTGAACTTATATACAGAATGTTGTGAAGGTGCAGCCTGGAACAAAAGAAAAATGGGCCAGGGGTGGGTGGGGGCAGAGTTGGATTCTAGACATCAAACAAATTTTGCAGGACGGTCACATTAGGTATTCTGTTCCAAGTCGTAAATGAGATGCGAATGTATGACTGAAGACCACTTTTCAGCATTGTAAATCTCAATAAAGGCTGATCTCAAGTAGGCTTCTGAGATAGCCATGACTCTGACACTGCGATCCATGACATGATCCTCCAGAGTCAGCCCAGCCTGAGCATAAGTGAAGGAGAACCCATGTCAACACGAGGGCATCCATGGAAAATCAGGGGAGGGACATTACATGGCGACACCAGGAAATACTTCTTCACCGAGAGGGTGGTGGATCGATGGAATGGTCTTCCGATGCAGGTGATTGAGGCCAGCAGTGTGCCTGATTTTAAAGCTAAATGGGATCGAAAGGTGGGATCTCTTCGCAAAGGGAGGTAGGGGAGGGTCATTGATGTGGGCAGACTTGATGGGCCTTGGCCCTCATCTGCCGTCACCTTCTATGTTTCTATGTTTCTATGAGATGCAGTCTGCTAGCCAGTTCTATAAAGTACATTTACTGGGATCACGTGACGCCATGCAGCGGGACAGACGCTAGTCTGTGTCTCTCCCGCTGCCCTTCGCAGATTCCCCTCCCTTGTCGGGTATCCTTCGGCTTTTGAGCCCTGGACCGGACCCTCCGCTGCCTCCTCTCCCCCGGACACTGTGGGTGAGTTTCGGGCCGATTTCGCGGGGGCGTGTAGCTGGAATCGGCCCGCAGAGAACAGGACCGCGGCAGGCAGGGAGAAGCCAAGATGGCGGCGCCGCCGAGTCCAGAAGCAGTCACGGGATCGCCACTACAGTGGTCAGTAAGGGAGCATTCCTGCCCATGAAACGAGGGGAGATCAGGAGAGGGGAGGTTGGACTCGCTTCAAACGGAGTTCCTGGGGACTTCTAGAAGAGATGGTGATCTGGCCCTGAGAGCTGGTCTGTGTCTCGCTCTCCCGTGGCCCCTCGCAGCTTCTCCTCCCTTCACAAGCATTCTCTGCCATTGAGCCTTCGGACCGGACCCTCCGATATCTCCCCCCTCTCCGGTCGCTGTGGGCGAGTTTCGGGCGGCTTGTGCAGTGGCATGTCGCTGAAGTCGGCCCGCAGAGAAAAGGACCGCGGCAAGCAGGGGGAAGTTAAGATGGCGGCGCCGCCGAGTCCTGGAGCTGCTACGGGGGGGCCGGCTTGGATAACTGAAATCACGGCCGGAGTTACGGCGGCGATGGAGCTCGTGTTGGAACAAAAGCTCCTGCCGTTGGATCACAAGCTGGCGGTGGTCCAGGCTTCGCTGGATGCTATGGGCCAGGAGACGGCGGCGTTCCGGCAGCGGGTGAGCGATGTGGAGGATAGCCTGCAGCACGTGGAGGATGTCCAGACAACACAGCAGCGCCTTATTTCTGCTCTCGAGGATCGCATTGAGGACCTGGAAAATAGATCACGCAGGTCCAATTTGCGTTTTATCGGATTTCCAGAGGCTGTAGCGGAGCGGGACTTGAGAGGCACGCTGGAAGCCTGGTTAGCTGCCTCCGTTACCTTTCCTGCGGATCTCGGCCCGCTTCGTATCGAGAGGGCGCATCGCCTGGGTCTCAGTTCAGCTCATCAGGCCCGGCCACGGGTGGTAATAGCAAAGATCTTGAACTATGCTCACAAACAGTCTATTCTTCAGGCGGCTCGGGGCGAGCGCGTTCTCACCTATCAAAACGGCAGGGTGCTCTGTTTTCAGGACTATTCTACAAAAGTGGCTCAGCAACGGCGGGCATTTGCTCCGGTGTGCTCTACGCTGGCGGCTCGCCATGTTCGCTTCGCCCTCCTCTACCCGGCGAGGTTGAGGATCCATCACAATGGCACTACTCAGTTTTGTTCTACCGTAGCGGAGGCGCAGAGCATGTTGGATGCGTGGAATGTGGACCTGCCTTCTACTAGTGCCGCTGGTGTGATCTCCTCTACTGCTGGTCCGGCTTGATGGCTGCAGGTCTTCAGAGACACTCTTTCTTCTGGAGTTGGTGCAACTATGGTCTCCTTCTTGGATCTTTGTCAGGTCCTTCGATGGCCCTGTGCGGCTATGTCTTTGATGGTGGCGCCGCTCGGATTCTGTGCTTCCAGATGCCGCGGTGTCCCTGGACTTTTGCTGGATTTCTCTCTTCGGAGCTCCTCATTCTTCTGGCTCGACTACAACTTGGGACTCCTTCTTGGATTTGGCTGGGACCTTGGTTGGACTTCGGTCGTTGACTGGGGCGCTGCTCAGCTTCTGTGCTTTTGACTTTCAGTGGTCTCCAGGCCCTTGGATGTGTGGGGCTTTCTTGTTTCTTACGGGTGGCCGGGGCCTCTCTCTACCCCTACACGGCCCAGGCTGTGTTGGGTGGACGGTGGCCTGGATCCATCTTTTGGAGCGGGTGTTGTTGAGCTTGTTGACTGGGGTGAGGGGTGTGCATGGGGACGAGTGGTTGGCGGAGTGTCTGATGCGATGGGGGGAGGAGAGTTAGAGTGGGGGTTTTGGGGTTCCGGTTGAGTATGAGTTTTGGGGTTCTTGGTTTTTCATTCTCAAGGGATATTAGGGGGTGGATAGGGTCTGGGATTAGGTTTCTTTGGGTCGGGGGGCCCTTCCTGGGACACTGAGGCATTATATGAGGCTGTCTTGAGATCGGGAGATGGGTTCTAATTCTGCTAGGTTGCTCTTGGGGGTTTGTCCAGTTCTCTTCGCTATTTTGGGGGGGTTTCTGTGGAGGGGGCGTCTGAAGTGATTGGGTTCCTGTGGGGACCAGAAGGGTTGGGGTGGATGGGATGGGAGGAGTTTAGTGGGGTAGGATTGGTCTGGTTGGGTTTGGGGGTTGGGTTGGGGTGGGTGGTGGGTGGGGGTGGGTTGGTGTTGGGGGGGGGGGGGGGGGGGGGGTGGGGAGGGTTGTTGTTCGTGTTCCATGGTGACCGCAGGCACTGGCTTCCGCAGGACTGTGGCCTTAGGAGGGGGGCTTGCTGGGACGCCTCTTCCTAGGCTTTTGAATTTTTTGATTCCTTGTTGGGTATTTTTGTTTCATTTTTATGTCCCTTAAGTTATTATCTTGGAATGTGGGGGGCATTCATTCCCCAATAAAGCGACAGAAGGTGCTTCGACAGCTGCGGAGGAG
Source organism: Geotrypetes seraphini (assembly GCF_902459505.1). NCBI lineage: Eukaryota > Metazoa > Chordata > Amphibia > Gymnophiona > Dermophiidae > Geotrypetes > Geotrypetes seraphini. Next base: position 63,489,834 of record NC_047090.1, on the reverse strand, counting down.
CCGGGCGGACGTGGCCTTTTTGCAGGAGACGCATTTGACTGCTGCGGAGCATGCCAAACTGCGAACCTGGTGGGTGGGGGATGTCCTGGATTCCCCGGCGTTGGGTAAGAGGGCTGGAGTGGCTATTTTGGTGGGTAAACATCTTCATTTGGAGGTACAGACTGTCCTTAGGGACCCGGAGGGTAGGTATGTGATAGCCTCGGTTAGTTTGAACTCTAAACCTTACATTCTCTGCAACCTTTATGCTCCCAATAGCCCGGGCGTGGGTTTTTTTCATCATTTAGCAGACCTTTTGTCGGTCTATGGAGATGTTCCTCTGTTGGTGGGGGGGGATTTCAATGAGGTGGCGGATCCTCTTTGGGATAGATCGTCGGGGGTGGGGAGGGAATCTCGGAAATCTGCTACTGGAATTGAGATTCTTTGTGCTTCCCTTGACTTGGTGGACGCCTGGAGGGTCTTGCATCCCTTGGAGAAGGATTTCACTCACGTTTCTCGGGCCCATGCTTCCTTATCTCGTATAGACTATATTCTTTGTTCCCGCTCTGTGTTTGCAGAGGTCGTAGAGTCTACGCTGGGGCCTATTGAGGTATCGGACCATGCTTGGGTGGCGTTGGTATGGCAGTTATCTCGGACGCCGGGGACCCCTCGGGGTTGGCGCTTTCCTTGCCACCTATATTGTGATAGTAAATTTCACGAACATCTGGTAGCCCGGTGGCGCTCATTTCAGGATACCAATGCAGCTCATTTTGGTACTCCTTCGTTGGCTTGGGAGACGGCAAAGGCGGTCCTTCGGGGTGAGATTATTTCCTATGCTAGTTTTCAGCGTAAAGCGCGCACGCGAGAGCTGCTTCGGCTGGAGAGACTGGTTTCTTCTCTCCGTCGACGCTACGGCACCACTCGGGCACTCCCGGATAGGGCTAGATTGCTGGAGGCTCAGTGTGCGCTTAACTCTCTGTTACACCAACATGCTCGTCGGTCTATGGAGCATTATAGGTATCATCTTTATCGTTTTGCGAATAAGAGTAGTAAGTTTCTTGCAAAGCTAGTTCGACAGCAGCGGGGTAGTTCGCGTATTGCTTCTCTTCAGACGCGGAACTCGGAGATAGTGCATACTGATGGAGACATCAACAGGGAGTTGCGGGATTTCTTTGAGAACTTGTATTCTGCTCCCTCTGACCCTCTGCTAGATGGGGAGGTATATTTGGCTGGTCGGGATCTCCCGACCCTTTCAGCTTCCTCTCGGGAGCAGTTGGAGGCGGAGGTTACTGCAGGGGAGATTGAGCGGGAGATCCAGGCTAGCGCTTTGGGTAAGTCTCCTGGCCCGGATGGGCTACGTAGCGAGTTTTATAAGATATTGCGAGCTGAGGTGGCGCCTTTGTTGGCTTCGGTGTTTAACGAGGCGGTTGGTTTGGGGGAGCTCCCTCGCCACTTGAATGTAGCACAGATTATTGTTCTGTTGAAACCTGGGAAGGATTCGACTAGACCCGAGTCGTACAGACCGATCTCTTTATTGAATTTTGAGGCTAAGCTTTTTGCTAAAGTTTTGGCCACCCGTCTTGCCTTGGTACTCCCGAGTCTTATTTCTGATCAGCAAGTGGGTTTTGTGAAGGGCCGTGCGATTGCTAAGAATGTCCGCCGTATATTGGCGGCTTTGGAGCGGACCGCACAGGATCAGGTGCCTTCTTTGATGATCAGCTTTGACGCCGAGAAGGCCTTTGACCAGGTGGATTGGGGCTTTATGTTCGAGGTCCTACGAGTGTACGGTCTCGGCCCCTGGTTCATTCAGGCGGTGCGGACTCTTTATGAAAACCCGGTGGCCCGTGTGTGGGCCAATGATACCCTTTCTGATCCTTTTCCAATTTGTAGGGGTACCCGCCAGGGATGCCCCCTTTCACCTTTGTTGTTTGTCCTGACTCTGGATCCTCTCATTCGGGATGTGCAGGATAACCCGGACATTATGGGAATGGTCGTGGGGGCTCATCATTTTAAACTGGCGGCTTTTGCCGATGACCTCTTGGTTTATTTGACGGATCCTCGGGCCTCCCTCCCTGCTCTTTTGGAGTGTTTTCGTGAGTATGGGGATTTTTCTGGTTTCCGTTTAAATAAGCAGAAGTCGGAGGCTATGGCGTCTCCGGAATCTTTGCGGGTGGAATGGGGGCCGGATTTTCCTTTGCGCTGGGCGGGATCCTCTTTTCGATACCTTGGTATTTTGTTGTCTATGGATGTCTCCGCGCTTTACCGTTTGAATGTTGATCATTTGTTGCAGGGAACTAAGGGGCTTTTACGGCGCTGGTTGAATCTCCCGCTTTCCTTGATGGGCCGTGTTCATCTTTTTCGCATGATTATCTTCCCGAAATGGTTATTTGTCCTGCAAACGCTTCCATTCTTTCTTTTGGAAAAAGATATTTTGGGTCTTCAGAGACTGGTGATTTCATTTTGCTGGGGGGGTAAGAAAGGTAAAATGCATCGTTCTTTCCTTCAGGGGTCCTGGGCACAGGGAGGTTTGGGTCTTCCCTCGATTCGTTTGTATAATTTGGCATGCTTGCTTCGGCATGTCCGGGATTGGCTCTTTTTTGGCTCTCAGCATACTGATCGGGAGTTGGAGGTTGATTATTTTTTTCCGTGGGCTCTGCCTTATCTTTTACAGTGGGACGGGAAGGTGCGATTGGGGCCTGGGGCCCGTAGCTGCTTGGTGGAGCCGCTTCGTCGGGCTTGGAGATGTGTTTCGCGGATGTGGGGTCATTCGCCTTTTAGTTCTGTTCTGCTGCCCATAGTGGGCAATGCGGCCTTCAGTCCGGGACAGGACAATGTTGTTTTCAAAAGGTGGGCGAGGAAGGGACTCCGAACTTTGGAGCAGTTTCTCCAGATGGATGGTAGCGCTGTTCCTTTTTTGACTCTCCAGGCGTCCTGGTCTTTGGGTGCGACGGATCAGTTTGCTTATCTGCAGCTCTCACATTATGTAGCCTCCTTGCCCAGGGACTCATTGACCCAGTCTTTTGCTATCACTGTACGCGACTTTTTCTTTGATGCTCAGTGGGATTGGCTTTCTATCTCTCAATATCATCGCAGATTGGTGGCTCTGCAGCCTCGGAGGGATTATCAGCGGCTTTTGGCATCTTGGGCCCGGGACCTGGGATGTCGCCCGCGGGTGGCGTCCTTGGCTCCTCTGGTGCGCCGGATACCTCGGGTGGTGCAGAGCGCCGAGCTCCGGGAATGTCACTTTCGGGTCTTACATCGGGGATATGTCTCGCAGCAGCGGGCCTTTTATTTCGGATGTGCCCCTACGGCTCTTTGTCTGAAATGTCACCGGGTTGATAATTCTTTGGCACATGGGGTGTGGCTGTGTACTTCAATTTCTGCCTTTTGGATGGAGGTCCGCTGTTATTTGGAATCTTTGGTAGGTTATCGGCTCCCCTCATCGGTGGAAGGGACTATTTTTTTGGCGGAGGGCTATTTAGGCGGCCTTTCTGCAGGGGATAGCCAGCTCATTCGTAAGGGCTATATTGTGGGAATGAAATGTATTCTTACTCATTGGCTTCAGGACTCCCCGCCCACCATCTGGTATTGGCGCAATAAATTGCATCTTTTAATGGACTGGGAGTCCATGTCCGCTCGGTTCTCTGGATCTCGGAGCAAGCTTTTTCTGTCTGTTTGGGCTTCTTATTTGGATACTTTGCCCCCTGTGATAAAGAGCCAGGTGGTCAATCGCTTGCGGAAGCCAGTTGCCCCCGTCTTGCCAGTGGGTTGAGGGTGGGGTTTTGGGGGTGGGGGGTGTTGGGATGGAGCGGTTGGGGGGTTGTGTCTAGTATGGATTTGGAGGGCTCCAGGCTATCAGAGTACAGGCCTGGACTCTCGCTGATATCTGGGATTTCTAGTTGGGTGTTACCGTGTTAATCTGTATTGTGGCATTGTACTGAGAAAATGATTGTGCTCTCTCTGTTCTGTGTATATCTTTCATGTTGGTGAATAAAAAGTTTATACTAAAAAAAAAAAGTACATTTACTGATGGTTGCCCCCATCCTCTGGGTAAAAAAAAAAAAAAAAAAGTTGGGTGAACTGTCTAAGGGTTTTAGTCTGCTCCAGATAGAAGGCTGCAGTTTGTTTGCAGTCCAAGGTGAGCATGAGGATGGGCATGAGGCTTTGGCAAGTATATTGGTAGACCGACTGATTAAGATGAAACTCTGATACTACCTTAGGAAGAAATTTAGGATGTGTGTGCAGAACTACACTGTTATGATAAAATCTTGTACAATGGAACCTTGGTTTGCGAGCATAATTCGTTCCAGAAGCATGCTCGTAAATCAAAGTGCTCGTATATTAAAGCAAGTTTCCCCATAGAAAGTAAGGGAAACTCACATGATTCATTCCTGATCCCCAAAACAGGCCTATGTCTTCTTGTGGTCCAACACTTCTCCCTCTCTCTATTTCAGCATTTTTCCCTCTTCTCCCCTTTCTTTCCATTACCACAGACCATCTTTCCTTTTTCTTATTTCCCAGTCATCTTTCGCTCTTCACTTTTTCCCTCCCTTTTCCTTTCTCACCTCCCTCACGGGTGCCGAAGGTAACTGCCGTTGTCTCCCCGGCAAGTCAAACAAGAAATTGTCCAAACTGGGTTAAGCCGATGAGCGCCGGCATCCAAGTGAGCAGGAGCAGGCGCCGCAGCACACTGCCATCGTAGTCAAGCAGTGGCAGGGGCGGGTGGGAAGTGGCAGGGGCTCGGGGGCAGGCAGCACTGAGCCGTTCTCCTCCGGCGGTGCATTTTCGCATCTGCAATCCATGGCCATCCTGAGCTGGGTCTGCTGTGGCTTCACCCCCTCCCCTCCTGCTATGGCTTCTTAATTGGTGGCGGACCGCATGGAGGAGGAGGTGTAGCAAATTCCCTCCCTCCCCGCTCGCACCCGAACGAAAGCGAGTGCCCAACGTGCACTCTCAGAGCATGACACCGTAGAGGAAAAGTCGCAGCAGGAGCACAGTCATGAGGAACGTCCTCGGCTGGGAAAAGTCAAGTTTGATTAGGAGTTTCTTGAGAGAGTTGGGAGAAGCTTTTGCAATTATCCAGCCTTTTCTTTCTATCCTCTTCATGTGCACGCCTCTCGGAAGCGGAAGGAGACCCGCAGAGCTGGCCCCCAGACACACACCTCCCTCTCCGGCAGGCCAGGTAGCTTGCTGATCGAGTCAATGCTCGGTAAACCGCGTTACTCACAAACCGAGGTTTGACTGTATAGGGTAGATCAGCTGCTAGAGCAGGGGTGTCAAAGTCCCTCCTCAAGGGCCACAATCCAGTCGGATTTTCAGGATTTCCCCAATGAATATATGCATGAGATCTATTTGCATGCACCGCTTTCATTGTATGTTAATAGATCTCATGCATATTCATTGGGGAAATCTGAAAACCCGACTGGATTGCGGCCCTCAAGGAGGGACTTTGACACCCCTGTGCTAGAGCCTGAAGCTCACTGACTCTGTGAGCGGATGTGACTGCCACCAAAAATAAGACTTTCCAGGTCAGATACTTCAGATGACGAGAGTCAAGTAGCTCATAAGGAGCTCACATCAGCTGGGTGAGGACTATATTGAAGTCCCATAACACAGTTCGAGGTTTGAATTGAGGCTGTATAGAGATGGGCTTACCTCCTATACGGCAGTGGTAAGCACTAATCCCAATAAGGTTTGTTTCAAACAGGAGAAAGACAAGGTGGATGTCTCAATCAACCGAAATGGGTCTTTTTTTAGATTGTACAAACGTAAAAAGAGTTCCAGCAACGATCCCTGTTTCGGTGCTACTAAATAACGCCTTCTTCAGGGGACACTTAAACGCTGTAGTACAGTAACTAGGCAGTTTGTGCTGACCGATGTGAAAATGAAAGTGTTAGTTTCAAGCCAGACCCATAGAGGTGCAGGAGGTACTCAAGTAACTTTTGTGTTGGACAATAGAGGGACTCTAGGGCCTTACCCTAACAACAGACAGCAAGCCTCTTCCATTTAAAAGGGGATGCGATTTGATATACTGCCTTTCTGTGGTTACAAACCAAGTGGTTTACATATAATATACAGGCATTTATTTTTGTACCTAGGGCAATGAAGGGTTAAGTGACTTGCCCAGAGTCATAAGAAGCTGCGGTGGGCACTGAATCCAGTTTCCCAGGTTCTCAGGCTACTGCTCTAACCTTTAGGCTACTCCTCCCCTCCATTTTAAAAGTACTTATTACAGCATTTGTGAAATTAATTTGCAAATCAAGGAATATCTAATGGATGGGAACATTTATACATTGTGACAATTCACTAATTGCAGGATGAAAAATATCGTATATGGCATTCAATGTCCATGTTCAAAATTGTATTGTTGGCATGTGTACACAAAGTTTCAAAGCGCCTATGTTAGAATACAAGTCTAATCTGAAGAGATGCAAAGTGAATGAACCCCTAGTTAAACCCTGTATTGAACAACAACACACCTTTAAGAATCTGAGATATTTTTTGATGGTTATAGAACCCAAATGGGAATGAGATGGCAATCATACAAAAAGATTGCAGCAAAAAAAAATAAAATAAAATTGCACTGGATTTACATATTGCAAACGCTGAAATTTTGGAGACTTAGGGCTCCTTTTACGAAGGTGCGCTAGGGCCTTAACGTGCGCAATAGCGTGCATTAAATTCCCAAGCGTGCTAGCTGCTACTGCCTCCTTTTCAGCAGTTGGTAGATTTTCGGCTACCCCACGCTATAGTGTGCGGTAATTTTGTGCGTGCGCTAAAAACCCTAGCGCACCTACGTAAAAAGAGCCCTTAATCAAATTGAATGGAATTTTTTTAAATGAATGCGTCAGTTATTTCCAATATGATATTTTGAATATTTAAGTTCTTTTGTGTTCCTTTCTTTTTATAATCTTTATTGAGTTCCTAAAGCTAACAAAAATGCAATACAATATCTATACAAATAATAGTAATCATATATGTGCTTATAATCAATCAGAATCCATACATTAAAAAAAACTCCACCCAACCTATAGGACATGTAATCTCATAAATAAGGAAGTATGGGCTAAAGTGCAAGCATTGGTTTTAGTTTAAACAGCCGACGTGGAGCTAAACCTAGTCCTTTGAATGAGTGTGTCAGACATAGGGGCCCTTTTAATAAGGTGTGCTAGCCGATTTAGCATATGCTAAATGCTAATGCGCCCATTATATTCTATCGACAAGTTAGCGTTTAGCATGTGCTAAATCGGCTAGCGCACCTTAGTAAAAGAGGTGAATAGTATTGTAATGAGTAGTTGAATACATTGTTGCAGTCAAACAGTACAAAAATTAAGAATAGTGCAAAATAGCAGTTTGCTTAATCTTCGGATTGAGGAAAAACGACCACATTAGCCTTTATACAAAAAGTTGCACTGGTTGCCAACGGAGGCGCGAATACTGTTCAAATTTGCCTGTATTTGTTTCAAGCAGGTCTGGGGTTTAGCGCCTTCCTACCTGCTACCACACTTCATATTACACAACCCCACATGACCAACCAGAAACCAAAACAACTTTACCTGCCCAAAGATCACAGGCTGCAAATACAATCCTGGCTGGATAACTACATAAATAGAGCCAGTCTGACCTACGGCACATGGCGAAAATCAATTAAAACCGTTCTGTTTGACAAATTCATCTCCTAAACAGAAGCCTCTTCCACTCACAATGATATATTCTCCCTCTATCTACCTCGATATAATTTGCTGTCCTCTACCTATTTCTTATTTAACCCTCACTTCTTGCATCCTATAATTCACTGATTGTCCAGCCTTCTTCGAATGTGAACCGCTTAGAAGTCTTTCGACTATGGTGGTTTAGAAGAATAAAGTTATTATTATTATTATCAAGTATTGAAATTGTTTACTTTTACAGCTGATAATGGACTGCACTTATGCTAGAGTTGAATTGGGATCCTTGATGAAACGGGTCCTGTCACTAAAGCTAAGTACTGCTATTGCATTTTTTTGGGATTAGCTATATGGCTGATTTGTGCATTGAGTGAGTAATATGTATCATACACTATTTTGCACTGTGTGAATTTTTGGACCCATGATAGAAACTGGAATCCAGAGATCAATTGAAAGTGTTGGGTTGTTTGGGTTTCTGAGATCCTTTTTTTCTCTTAAAGAGTATTCATATAAAGAGTAGTTTATAGACTGCTTACTCATGGTTTAGAGATCAGACTATTGGGATTATTTCTGTGCAAAGTTTGGTCCTTTTACATCTCAATTTTGGGTGAAGGAATTTTAGTCCCAGGGTCAATTTGGATGAATTATCAATCAGAGCAGTGGCGTACCAAGGGGGGGGGGGGGGCGGGAGGGGCGGTCCACCCCGGGTGCCAGCCCTGAAGGGGTGCTCCCGGCCTTGCCGTTCAGTCCCCCCACGCCCCCGAAGGACCGCTCGCCCCACTGACCTTCCTGCACCACCTGTGAAGCAGCCGCAGCAGGATCGCGAGGTCAGCTATCCCTGAGCTGCTTGGGCACTGCTTCCTGCGCCGCGGTCCCGCCCCTCCTCTGACGTCAGAGGAGGGGCGGGAACATGGCGCAGGAAGCAGCGCCTAAGCAGCTCAGGGATAGCTGACGTCGCGATCCTGCTGCGGCTGCTTCATAGGTGGTGCAGGAAGGTCAGTGGGGCGAGCGGTCCTTCGGGCGTGGTGGTGGTGGTGGGGACTGAACGGCAAGGCCGGGAGCATAGGTAGTGCTGCTTCATAGGTGGTGCGGGGAGGCCAGGGGGGCGAGCGGTCCTTCGGGTTGGGGCGGGTGGGCAGGCAGGCAGGCATTCAAGGGGGAGGGGGGTGACAGGCAGGCAGGCCTTCAAGGGGGGGGGACAGGCCTTCGGGGGGGGTGTGCAGACCTTCAAGGGGGAGGGACAGGCCTTCAAGGGGGGGGCAGGCAGGCCTTCAAGGGGGAACAGGTCTACAAGGGGGGACAGGCCTACAAGGGGGGGGGGCAGGCCTACAAGGGGGTGGGACAAGCCTTCAGGGGGGGTACAGGCCTTCAGGGGGGGTGCAGGACTTCGGGGGGGGTGCAGGCCTTCAAGGAGGGGACAGGCCTTCAAGGGGGGACAGGCCTTCAAGGGGGGGACAGGCAGGCAGGTCTTCAAGGGGGGGACAGGCCTACAAGGGGGGGACAGGCCTACAAGGGGGTGGGACAGGCCTTCAAGGGGGGGGGACAGGCCTTCAGGGGGGTGCAGGCCTTCGGGGGGTGCAGACCTTCAAGGGGGGGGGACAGGCCTTCAATGGGGGGGACAGGCAGGCAGGTCTTCAAGGTGGGGGGACAGGCCTACAAGGGGGAGGGACAGGCCTTCAAGGGGGGGACAGGCCTACAAGGGGGTGGGACAGGCCTTCAAGGGGGGTGCAGGCCTTCAAGGGGGGACAGGCAGACCTTTAAGGGGGGACAGGCCTTTGGGGGAGACCCTGGTTTAGAAGTACACGGAGGGAAGGGGGTGTTCAAAGAGACGTGCATATGCCAAACTTTGGGGGGGGGGGGATGAAGAAATAATGGGTCTGAAAATAGAGGAGAGGGAGAGAAATGATGGACCATGGGATTTAGGGAGGGAAGGAACTGAAAGGGAGAGAAATTGGACACAAGGGATGGTGTGGAGGAGGGATAGAGATACTGGATAGGAGGCTAATTGGGAAAAGAAAGGGAGAGATGGTGGACTCTGGGGTGGTGGGGAAGGAGAGAGAGATGCCGGATGAAAGGGTAGTTAAGAAAAGGTGGATCTGTGGAGAGAGATGAAAAAAAGGAAAGATATCAGACTTCCTGGGGAGGGAAGGGAAATGGAAAGGGAGGACAGAGTTGGCAGATGGATGGTTAGCACGCAGAAAGAAGAAAGAAGGAGACCCTGGCAAGCAAGTTATCAGAAGAAAACCAGAGCCTTGGACCAACAAGATTTGAAATATAACCAGACAACAAAAGGTAGAAAAATTAATTTTATTTTTTGTTTTGTGATTATGTCAGATTTGAAATGTATATCCTGACAGAGCTGGTGTTGGACTGCAAACGTGAGCTAGGATTTAACAGAGAGAGGAAAAGTCCTTTTTGTTTCTTTATTTTATTTACACCACAGCACCAGTGTGGTTAGGAGAAGCCAAAGGGGGTGAAAAAGCTATAAAACCCACCAGGAGTTTTGAAAAAAATCACCCAACTGGGCAGGAAAATCGAATTGAAAAACCAATTCAATAGGCTGAATCGAATCGAAATTTTTTTTCCTGAATCTGGCAGCATTAGTTTGCGCTACTGTCTTAGACTTTAGGACCTGGGATTGGGGAGAGATGGCATCCTCAGTACTTTATAATGCAAGTGAAACGAGGATTTGGTCAGACTTTTGAAGGGTCTGCAGAAAAAAAATATTGTATAGGCCGGGGACATGAAACAGCAGGAAATGGGAACTTTTCTTCCTTCTATTTTTGTGAATGGAAAGGCTGAAGATGTCAGAGAGTTCAGTTAAAATATGTGCTTTATAAGAAAATATAATAATGTGTTTTATAAAGTTTATAGCATAGCTGGCCTACCCAGTGAGGTGTTTCTAGTGGTGGTGGTGGCAGCGTGTCAATGTGTTGAGAGGAAGAGGTGGTCTGGGAAATTCTGCTGAGCAAACTCCGGGCCCATTTCCACCCCCCAGTTAGTCCACTCCACTCAACTGGTTCACACACTGAGTGGGTCTTTGGGTGTTGTGTTGGGATCTCTTCCAGTGGTTTATCAGTATCTCCTTCTGGTCCAAGGAAGGAAACTTTGTTATCCTTAGCATTGACCTACAGAATATGTTTGTAACAGCGCTGCTTGTGTGGCATTAGGCTATGTAATGATCGAAAGAAAAAAACAGACCTTTGCACATTTTTGCACTATATGGTGGGTGTATGAGGAGATTCACATTTCCTGCACAGCTAAGTCCATGTGAAGTTACCTTGTGCTGTATTTGACATCTAGCAAGGTCTCTGTTTGAAAGGAAAGATCTAAACTTAAAAATGAAGTGGCCAGAAGTTATGGTAAAAGCAGATAGTGTAGCTGGTTTTAAGAAAGATTTGGACAAATTCCTGGAGGAAAAGTCCATAATCTGTTATTAAGACATGGGGGAAGTGTCTGCTTGCCCTGGATCGGTAGCATGGAATGTTGCTACTCTTTGGGTTTTGACCAGGTATTAGTATCCTGGATTGGCTACCATGAGAATGGGCTACTGGGCATGATGGACCATTGGTCTGACCCAGTTAGGCTATTCTTATGTTATGTTCTCATCTGTAGGGGCCTTTGTTTTCACTTCTTATTTTAATGTATTTTTTTTCTGGGAACTTATCAGTGTTTTTTATAATGGGAACAAAAATGGAAGAGAATTAATGTGTGTGGGATGAGGGGGTAACTAATTTCTTCAGCTAAATAATTCAATCCACTTCAAACAGACATAGGAGAACTCACGCACCATTCACACACCCTCCAACCAAAAACGTCAAAAGGAAAAAAACTGTTCGACAACCTCCTAGCCATTCGAGCTGCAACACTCGACCCCCAACCCTACAACCAATTGACATCGACCACATACTGCAAAACCTTCAAAAAGAAATAAAAACCCTTCTATTCAAAAAACACATAAAACCGAACTAACACAATCAGAACTGTCCCAAGCATCACCTGCAACTACTCCATATGTACTTCTGATGTCATGACAATTCAGACATAATTTATGTTATGTTTGGAATATAAGAAAATTTTCACTGCCTGTTTCTATTCTGACCATTTATTCCGTTTCATGGTCATTACAAAAAATATTTTTTTACATGGGGGGGGTGTCAAAAAATGATGGGCCCCGGGTGCCACGTACCCTAGGTACGCCACTGAATCAGAGTAGAGAGTCCTGAGGTGACTGAAATGGCATCCACAAGGTTCCTCATGGCTTGATCCCACTGAAAAGCATGGGCTCATTGAGCAGCCTTCAAATGAAGGCATGCCATGGGAGTGACATGAATTGTGGAGACCATGTGGCCCAGTAGACTTAACATCTGCCGAGCTGTGATTTGCTGACTGCTGTGAACCTGAGTCGTGATGGCTATAAATGCATCCGCCCTCTCCTGAGAAAGGAAGGCTTGAGCTGGCACCATGTCGAGCAGGGATCCTATGTATTCCAATTGTTGGACAGGATGCAGATAGAACTTTGTGTAGTGTACGACAAACCCCAGCAGCAACGACACCCGGATAGTGACCTGCATTGATTTTTGAGCACCTTCCTTCATCGTGCTCTTGATCAGCCAGTCATCCAGAATGTGAAACACCTGAACTCACAGTCTGCATAGGCATTCTGGCCCTTATTCTATAAACTGACGCCTACCAGTGCTTAAAAAAATGGCGTTGGAATCATACCTATGTAGGTGCTTTACAGTAAATATCCACAGCGATTTGGCAATCAATATGAAGAGAGTAAAAATCTCTCACCATATACAGCCCGCTACATAGAAATTATATCGTGCAGTGTGGAAATACAACTCAAATTTGAAAATTTATAGGAACAGACCTCAGTACTGAGGAACTGAAAATTCTATAAGATCCCACGGCTAACGACTCATATGGGAACAAGCCCTGTAATCTACAATGAGTCTGCCCCATACATTATAATGTCTGAGCCTCTTTAATGATAATTGTAAGCATTAGGTGTCATAAAGCGCCTATATAGGTGCAATTCACATCAAAGGTAGGTGCCAAAAATGTAGACCTATATATCCAGCGCCTACTTTTACCAGAGGTGCGATTCTCTAGATGGCGCATGACTGACATGTGATTGGTTGCTACTTTTAAAGTGGTTGCTGACAATAGCACCGTTTAGAGAATTTGGGCCTATATGAATACTCTAGAAGTGAATGCACAGTCAAATGGCAGCAAGTGGTACTGGCAGGGATGCTTCCCTTGAAATCTGAGATTCTTGAGCACCTTCCTTCATCATGCTCTTGATCAGCTAGTCAAAAAGACATCCCTTCCTTTGAAGGAGCAGCAGGCTGCAATTTCTGAGGGCGCTGCTGCCAGAGATGGGAATACTAATAGTGGACTTGTTGCTGTGGCTAGGAAGAAGGAATGAACCAATGCCTTTGAGACTAATAGGTTCCTCTTTGAGGCCCAACAGAAAACCTTCAAGAAGTGGAGGAGGCAGGAGGTGGAGGCTGAAAGAGGGCTTAATAGTTTCAGCATGCTTTTTGATGAGGTCAGCGACCTCTTCTATTTTGTCCCCAAAAAGATTAACCTCTCCTGAACTGCAGATTCCAGATCAGAGATGTGCAGCCATGAGAGTGTGTACCCCCTACACACAAGGCTGAGAGTCTGGACATCACATCAAAAATGTCAATTGTAGCTCTGCCAAAACTCTGTGGCCTGTTCCATAGGGACAGTGTCCACAAAGTCAACACACTTTGCAGCAGGGACTTCAACAGGGCCGCCATCAGAAATTTCTGGGCCCCTTACTGAGCAATCCTATTGGGCCCCCCACGCACCCCTTCCCCCCCCCCCCCCCCCCCCTTCTTCCATGGGCCGAATACACACATACTTTTCTCTGTCGCCGCACTCTTTGACCAAAAGATTTGTAAGCCTGCAACCACGTCAAGGTAGACTCTTTCAGCAGCGCCCTAACCTAACCTAAACTAAACTAATCTATACCTATCTATTCTAAACTAACATATGTCTAATACTGAACTAATAACAAACTAACAAACATCTGCATAATAAATAACTAATAAATAATAGTGCTAGTAGCTATAATTCACTTTTGAATGTAAAATCTCAGTTAAGGATTTCTTTTGACCTTTGTAGGCCAGAAGTAGATCACAATTGCACAATATTTTTTGTAACAAGTATTAAATGTGTTTTTATAAATACTGTAAGCTTAATAAATATATCAGAAAAAACTACACATCTGAGCGCATATCTGAACATACACATCTGTATGATCCCATCCTCCTCTGCTTGCCTATAGCTGCATCATGCATGTTAAAAATGTACGATATGTTGATATGTGCACCTTCCTTCCTTCCCATCCATCCTCCTCAGCCTGTCCTTACACATCCACAGCTGCATGTTAATGATGATGTATATGTTATGATGATAAATAAGTGCATATGAGCACATCATTAACATGCAGCTATGGATGAATATAAAAAAGAAACAATATTCTGTACAATTGTCAATTTATAAATCAGCGTCTTCTCCCCATTCTCTCTTCCGCATTTCCCTTCAGCGTCCTCAGCCCACTCTCTCTCCACTTTCCTTCAGCACACGCACATAAAAACAAGCAAGTAATTTATATCATTTTCATTCTATTCATTCATAGAAATTAAAGTCTAAATAATGCCAGTCACATAACAAAACATGATTTTACAAAAATAATTCCCTGCACAGTCAAGCCTTCAAGGATTACTAGATGTCTTTCAGCAGTTCCCCTCCCTCCCTCCCCCTTACCTTTGTGGCCAAGTCAAAATGATCTACCAACAATAAAATTTTAAAAACACAGCACGCTGTACGCAGAGAAAATGTTAATTATCATTTATATTCCGCGGGTTTTCAAAGAGGTCAAGGCAGATGACTTTATGCAATGTCACCTCAGTAACAACTATACAAAAATAGACAAATACTCCCCCTCCCTTTTTACTAAAACGCGATAGCGGTTTTTAGCGCAGGGAGCTGCGCTGAATGCCCCACGCTGCTCTCAACGCTCATAGGCTCCCTGCGCTAAAAAACACTATTGCAGTTTAGTAAAAGGGGGCCATAGTGCAAAATATAGACAGCATATATAAATTCTCAAAGCAGACACATTTTGATCACTAAATTGAAAATAAAACCATTTTTCCTACCTTTGGTAATTTCATCAGTCTCTGGTTGCACTTTATTCTTCTGACTGTGCATCCAATATTTCTTCCTTTCTTTCAACCTCCTGTATGCTTCCTCTCCTCCAGACCTCATTCCCTCCCCAAACTTTTTCTTTGTTTCACCCTGCCCCTTCTTTCATTTCCTCTCTCTCCATACCCCCTTTCTTTCTGTATGTCTGTTTTTCTCTCTCTCACCCTGCCCCCTTCTTTCTCTCTCCACACCCTCTTTCTTTCTGTATGTCTGTCTTTCTCTCTCTCTCTTTCCGTGCTACATTTTTCTTTGTTTCACCCTGCCCCCTTTCTTTCTTTCTGGCTTCCTGTCCCCCCTTTCTTTCTTTCTCCCTGCCCTCCCCTATGCCACCACCATTGGGGAATAGGCTGCCACTGCCGCCATCGGGAACAGGCCGGCGCCGAGTTCACCCTGCTTCTCTTCCCCGAGGGGCCGACCAACTCTCGCCACTCGACATCAATTCTAACGTCGGATAGGACGTTCTAAGCCAGCCAGGCAGCGATTGGCTGGCCCAGAACGTCCTCTCCGACGTCAGAATTGACGCAAGTGGCGAGAGTTGGCCGGCCCCCACAGGGAAAAGCAGGGAGAACTTGGCGCCGGCCTGTTCCCGATGGCGGCGGTGGCACTCAAGTGGCTAAAGAGCCGCAGTTTGCCGGCCTAGGGAGAACACTGGAGGGTGGCCAGCTGTGCATCCCCTTGGGACGTAAACCCGGGGCGGGGCGGACTGCCCCCCCCCACCCTGGTATGCCACTATCTGTACCTTACTCCCTCCCTATGACCAAAAATTCTCCTTTCTTCTATTCCCCGTGTACACAACCATCTCTTTCCCTCCCTTCCTCTCTCCCAAGTCCATGCCTTCTGTGTCCAAAAACTCATTCCCTCCCCCACCTCAGCATCTCTTTCCCTCCCTTCCTCTCTCCCAAGTCCATGCCTTCTGTGTCCAAAAACCCATTCCCTCCCCCACCTCAGCATCTCTTTCCCTCCCTTCCTCTCTCCCAAGTCCATGCCTTCTGTGTCCAAAAACCCATTCCCTCCCCCACCTCAGCATCTCTTTCCCTCCCTTCCTCTCTCCCAAGTTCATGCCTTGTGTCCAAAATGCACTCCCTCCCCCCTTTTGTGTTCCGCGTTTGCCTCCCAGCCCATCTTTGCAACTTTCTCAGCAAAACGAAGCTCAAGCCGCGAGGCTTGTCTTCTGTTTCCTGCCTGCACTGCCGCGCACAAATAGCCGACCGGAAGTATTCTCCGACGTCAGCGTTGACGTCGGAGGGCAGGCTTTGCTTAAGCCCTCCCTCCAACGTCAGCGCTGACATCGGGGAACACTTGCGATCGGCTATATGTGAGCGGCAGGGCAGGCAGGAACAGAAGACGAGCCTCGCGGCTCGAGATGTATTGAACTCCGCGGGTCCCCCGTCCAGCTCTCTCTTGTCCACGTGGGGCGGACCGCCCCTCCCCCTAGACTGTGGCCTAGGACCCTGGGGGAGCCCGAGCCCCCTGTCAGCTCCGGGCCCCTGAATGCAGGACTGGTGGTACTGCCCTGATGGCGGCCCTGGACTTCAAATAGAGGTTTGTGTAGAGCTAGTAAGCCTGAATGTGAGGAGCAAGTATTGAAGCCTGATAAACCTTTCTCCCCAAAAAGTCCAGTGTCTGAGCCTCCCTACTTTTGGGAGCCAAAGGCATGAATCTTTGAACCTGGCCCTTCTGAGAGCAGATTTGACCACCATGGAATGGTAGGGCAGCTGGGCCTTTTTGAATATGGGAGTCTTCTGGATTCTATAAATAGAATTAACCTTCTTAAAAATCACCTGTACAGAGAGAGAGATCTCCAAGATTTTCATCTGAGTCCTTTACAGAATTTGCCCTTTTTTATCCCCTTCTCTTATCCCCTTGCTTTCTCATTTCTCATCTACCTATTCCTTTTTATCTGCTCCCCATTACCACATTTCTACCCTCTGTACTGATTATTCTCCTTTCACTCATCTCCTTCACAACTCTCTCACATGAATCCACCATTTTTAGCTTCACTTTCCTTGTCCTTTACTCTACTTTTGTAACCCAGCATTTTCTTCCTCTCTTTCTTCCTTTCTCACTCTCCCTCCCTCACGTCAATAATCTCTCCTTTCTGCCCTTCTACCCTCTCCTCCTAAGTATGAGATATCTCCCTCCCCCTTCTGGCCCCGAATCCATATCCTTCCACCTTTCCCTATCTCTCCTCCCCTTCTATCTCTGAGTTGTTCATCTCTCCCTCTCCCCATTTTGCCCTCCTTCATCAAGTCCATCTCTCCCTCTCTCCCCATTTTGCCTTCCTCCAACAAGTCAATCTCGTCCCATTTTCCCCTCCACCAACTCTATATCACTCTCCCCATTTTCCCCCTCCACCAAGTCCATCTCTCCCTCTACCCTTTTCACACCATCATCTCTCCCTGACCCCCATTCACCCCTTTTGCCACCTCTACCTCTCCTGCACCCTCCATCCTTCCTCAAGTCCATCTCTCCCTATCCCACTTCTACCCCCCTCTGCCATATCTTCCTGTCCCCTTTCTAGCCCCTCTGTCCTCCCTATCCATCTCTTAAATCTGACATCTCTCCCTCCCTTACCCCATCCCTGAGCCTATCTTTCCCTCCTTTCTTCACCTTCTTCCACTCCTTTCCCCGAGTCCAATATCTTCAGGCGCCACTCTGAGGGAGCGGCATCTTGCTGCTCTCTCTCTGTCGTGATTCAATGAGCTGCCCTGTTGCCAGTCCTAGCGTCTTCTCTCCGCTGCAGCCCGCCCTCTCTGACAACTTCCTGTTTCCTCTGAGGTGGGCAGAGTGGAGAGAAGACACCAGGACCAGCGCCTGGGAAGCTCACTGAATTGCTACCAATGCTACCAACTTTTACAGCACATAAAAGGTAGATGCCAGAGGGTAGAGAGGGGGGTGAATGGGAAAAATGTTGATTTGGGGAAGAAGAGTGAAAGGGTTAGATGCCGGGAAGGGGAGCAGAAGAAAGAGCGCAGCAAGATGCCACTCCCTCAAAAGTACCGCCTCAGTTGGCCTCATTATAGGGCTGTCCCTGCCAATAGGCTAACTTTCATTAACACAAAGATTAAATACATGCTGCCTACAACATCTAGCTTATATTTCACATGATTTAACTTATGTGCATACTCTTTACTCCTGAAAGAATTCTGCGCAACAATTTTGAAAATTCTGCACAAAATGTTTTAAAATTCTGCACAAAATATTTCAAAATTATATAAAGTTTATTTGTAGTGTTTTGCATAGAATTCTCCTATCCTGAAGCTTGAAATTCCTTCCTGCCTTTTTCGTTCTCAGGTTCCAGCCTCCTCAGTTCCCTCTCTCACTCCAACTGCAGTTCAGTTTCCCTCTAAATCCCACCCCTCTCTCACTTGTACTCTGAATCCCCTCCTTAGCCCCCATAGTTTGGCATCTCTCTCTCTCTCTCCCTCTCTCCATTGGCTAAGAATTTCTTCCTCCCTTTTCACCCCCTTCCTGGTCTTGGTCACTCTCTCTTCCTCTCTCTACCATCCCCTCATCCCCACTTGTGGGTCAGTCCAGCATCCATGTCCCCTCACCTAACCCCTCCTCTTTTACTTGTATCCTGAATCCCTTCCCCATTCCCCACAGTCAAACATCTCTTCTTCTCATCCCTCTTTCTGGTCTGAGCCTACTTACAGGTCCAGCAGTCATGTCCCCTCCCATCTTCTCTTCTCCCTGCAGGTCTAGCATCCATGTCCTCTCCTCTCCTCCCCACTTGCAGTCCAGCATCTATATCCCCTCCTACACCCCTCCCCTACACACTTACAGCCCTACAGCACTTATGTTCTTATGTCCTTTCCCTCTCCATGGACCTAGAATCCATGTTCCCTCCTCTCCCCCCCCCCCTTTCAGTCCAGCATCCATGTCCCCTCCCCTCTTTCCTGTAGGTATAGCATCCATGTTCTCTCCTGGCCCCAAAAAATTGCAATCCAGCATCCATGTTCCTGCCCCCTCACCCTCACCTTACAGGTCTGGCCTCCGTCCAACTGACCAACCACTCCACTAAGAGAGCTGATATACCTGTGAGCCTCCCAAAGCAGCAGCAGCAGTAGTGGCCAGCCGGCAGAGGCAACTCTATGAACAGACAGCTTGCAGCCACCCTATCAGGGCCCTCCCTCTGCCATGTCACTTCTTGTAGATGGATGACACAGCAGAGGGAAGGCCCAGGCGGGGCGGCTGCATGTAGCTTGTTCACAGTGCTGCCTCTGCCATCCAGCCACTTGCACTGCTGGTGCTTTGGAAGGCCCATGTGTATGTTGACTCTCACGGGAGATTCAGTTGGCTGGTCAGTCAGGGAGAGGGTCAGGGTTAGAACAGAATATCTGTGCAGAGTTTTCCATAATGTATGCAGAATTCTGAGCAGATGTGGAATTCTGTACAAAGTTCTGCACTGTGCAGTTGCGCAGAATTTTTCCAGGAGTAACATTAGTTGTTTATTTAGTCTAAATAAACAAGAAAAACTTATTTCTGTAATTGCTAGCAGTAATTTTGCATAAGCTTTGGGGCTTTACATTTGATTAAAAGAAAAGCATACATTCTCTGTTGACTTTTGCAATTCACTAATATTTATTCTTGTACACTAGGGGGCTCATAATTTAAAAAAACAAAAACAAAAAACGTCCAAAAAGTGGCCTAAGTCGGTACTTGGACAATCAAAAAGCCAGATCTCCCGAACCCCTGATTGGCCTCTCGAAACACCTATCGCTCCCGAAACCCGTGACCCCATGACTCCCCCACCCCCTCACACTCCCTCATCCCCCTCACCCCTCCTGCTGGGTGGATGGGCAACTTACTGTGAGTAAAGTGGGGAGTGGTCGGGGGGTCACTGGATTCAGGAGGTGATCGGGGGTTTGGGGGGGCGGTTGTGGGGGGTGCATCGTGGGCAGGAGAGCCTGGGATCCCTCCTGCCCATATTTTAAGGGGGGTGGGATGTGATGGGGCTCGCACCTCGGCAGGAGGGGTTGGGCTCCCTCCTGCCGGTATTGTGTTGGGTGGGGGTTTCGCAGGGCTCACGCCTCGTCAGGAGGGGTTGGACTCCTTCCTGCCTGTATTGTTTCGGGAGAGGTGGATCACAATCGCGGCAGGAGAGATTGGCCATTTCTCCTGCTGTGATCGCCATCACCCCTCCCCCCGAACTACAAACCTCCTGCTGTGGGCCGCAGCAGTTTGGAGAAGGGGTGATCGTGATTGCAGCAGGGGAAATGAGCCATCTCTCCTGCTGCGATCGTTGTGGGGAGGAGGGGATTCTGCAACTGGTGTTTTTGATAGACGCTGGTTACAGAATCCAGCTTTTAGGCAAAGGACTGGCCCTTCCTTCGCCTAAAAGGTCTTGTTTTGGACGTTTGGGATTTAGGCTATTTTTTGGTTGATAATGTGTTGTAAGTTTAGACGTAGTGGTGGTCTGGTTGTTTAAACTGCTGAATGTAGAGGTAGGCCATTCTCAAAAAAAACAACTCATTTTGGATATCTTTTTTGAGAATGGACATTTTCTCTGTTGTTACTTCCTAGGCGCAGGACCTGTAAGTGACATCAGAAGGACAGCTAACGCTTGGAGCAAGCAGCAAGATGGTGATGCTGCTTGCCCCAGGATAGTTAAAGAGGTACGGGGAAGAGAAGGGGTGCGCATGGTGAGGAGAAGTGGGAAGGAGTGGGTTTGGGGCGAAGAGGAGGATGGGTCCTGTGCCCCCACCATGATGGCACCCTTGCAGACCACCCCCCTTACTACACCACTGACTCTAGGTTTTCCACTCCACCTCCTTCTCCTTCCCCATTCAGTTTTTCCTTTTGCAGGTGAACCAGAAGGTGCTGTTCTGATCTGCTCTGTATATTTCTTTATTAATTTTGGTGTTTTTTGCATTTTTTTGTGGCTTTTGGTGCACCAGAGCTCCCCAGTACGGGGGAAAGCTCTGCCTGCCTAGAGAAGAAACAGACTTGGGTCTGCAGCTGGCAGGTTAATCCCTTGGGGACCTGTTTGGCCAGCCTGCAGAAAACTTTATCCCCATTTATTTAGCTCACTTACTGATTAGCAGAGGCTTCAACGCAGGTTGTTAGGCATCCATAGGGGGCTCGGTAGGGCTAGTCAGAGTGCTGGCTGTGATTTTCCCTCCCCCCCTTTTCACATGTGATTCCGCGGTGGTTGAGGATCAGCCCGATTTCAGTCTGATTGGCAGCCCATGGATCTTGGCATTTGGAGGACTGGATGATTAAGGCAGGGTCTCTTCGCTCAGATTCAGCTATGAGTTAGAACTGAGGCAGGCTGCAGCACCTTTAGAGCAAATTGCACAGTGAGTAAGGCTGTTATAGTCTATGGGCAAAATGGGGGTGGGGAAGAGTCTAAAAAAATATTTTTGGAGGTTTCTGCTACATCCTATAGGGCCCCTCACCTCTAAAATCCTGTTTTCTGAGTTTCTTTACTTTTAGTTAAAGCGTTTTTGAGCTGTTGCTTGGTGCTAAAATATTGCCGCCATGGCCATCTTGGATTTCACAGGTTTTTTTTTTCAAAGTTCTCTAGATCATTCAAATCACCTCGTTTTGCCTCATAATAGGCAGGGATGGAGTCCTCAGGCTCTTTATTCCTAATTCAGGCCAGATTTGCACTGGATGGATGCTAGAAGAGTGCCCTTGTGCCACGTGACATTCAGCACGTGAAGGGGAGGTGAGAGAGTCAGGCTCAGCCTCCTCTTTGGTCTCTAGGGCTGAGGAACTTTTATGGGGTCTGTATCCTGGGAGAAACTTTTTTCCTGAATTTGTTAATTTGATGTGGAGAACCTATTTGGATAGCTGGAATGCTCACAGGAGGTCTGGTGGTAAGCCAAGGGTCGCACA
The DNA here is from genome assembly GCF_902459505.1 of Geotrypetes seraphini. NCBI lineage: Eukaryota > Metazoa > Chordata > Amphibia > Gymnophiona > Dermophiidae > Geotrypetes > Geotrypetes seraphini. The sequence continues at coordinate 63,468,106 of NC_047090.1, read as the reverse complement.
AGGGGGCTTGGTCGCTCAGGGCACATCTGAGTCATTGGTAGAAGCTGTCCAGGATCCTGGGAACCTTTCTGACAGGGACTTGGAGGTGAAGGATCAGTTTTTATGCCCCTAATGTCATAGAGTAAATCTTCCCTGCTGGGTGATTTAGGGTCACAAGCAAAAGCAAGTACAGAGGAAGCAGTGGGGGCCCTTGACCAATGAAAGGATCCCACAGTATGATGGCTGTTCAAACCTTCCACTCAGTGCAAGTGCAAGTGCAACCCAAGTCTTTTCCCTGGCATCCTGATATGAGTGTTTTAGTCATGGAGCACTGGGATGCTCTTAAGGATTCTTTAAAGTTAGCCTAAACAATGACTAGGCTATATCCTATGGCACAGGAGTGTCAACAGATGTTCACCCAGCCTAAGGTGAATTCATTAGGTGCTCAGGTAACCAAGTGCACGTCACTACCAAGTGAGGGAAATATGGTGCTAAAGGACACAGGATCGCAGAGGGGATGTGGTTCTAAAAAGACAGTTTGAAGCTTTTGCCTTAGGGATCAAAGCAGATGTAGTAGCCTCTTATGTGCAATGCACTTATTATATAAAAATGCATGGGCTCACCCTGGCAGAGAACGAGCCTTTGTCACAGCTTTTGCTGGCAGGAGTGAATTATGTGGCTGATAATCTTTATGACATCATCAGAGTCATGAGTAGAGTTGCCAGATTTCCTCTTTAAACAAAGAGGACAACTGGCCCCATCCCATTCTGCCCCCAGTTCCACCCTCTTCTGCTCCCCATCCCTGCCCCCAGCTGAACCTCCTGTCTCTTTCCCCTTCCCCAGATCTGGAGGGCCTCTGCACATTTGCAGACATTGACATAATAATGTCACGTGCATGTGTGCATGTATGACATCATCACATCGACGTCCAAGCATGCGCAGAGTGCCTCAAGATGCAGCCCCAAGCTCAGGTATTTCCAAAATCCAGACAAACGGCTGGGTTTTGGAAATCCCTCCGGGCACCAGGACAGTCCTCTATAAAGGACATGTCCGGATTTTCCCGGACGCCTGGTAATCCTAGACATGAGTATAGTCTCAGCTTATTCGATTTCAGTCCCTAGAATGCTCTGGATTAAGCAATGGACAGGGGATGCCATCTCCAAGGCTATTCTCAGCAAACTCCTTTTCAAAGGGCAGATGATGTTTGGAAAGGGTCTGGATGGCTACCGTGACAGATCACCAACTAAACTATCTGCCTGACAGCACCTCGGGTTGAACCTTGTTATCAGTACTTGGGTGGAACCTCATTTCAGAGATCCTATCAGGGATCAACATAGAAACTCAGAGGATCTAGGTGAAGCCAAGCCACCGGTCTTCACCCCACTTCATCCTCCAAGAAGGCATCAGGTCCTAAGTCTTCCCTGTGAAGATAGGAGGAAGGATTTCGCTGTATACAGAGGTCTGGAAGCAGATCTCTTTAGACCACTGGGTGCTGGATATCATTCAGCTCGAATCTGTCCATCCCCTAAAAGACTGGTTTGTGGACTCTCTGGTGGGGCACCTAGAAAAGTCATGCAGAATCTTAGTAATATTGCAGAGACTTGAAGAAATTCAGGCCATATAGCCAATGAAACTATATACTTTATAGCGCTCAAGAAAGACTCAGAAGATCAGAGACCCATTCTGGATCTCACACACGTCAATGAGGCCCTGAAGGTTCTATGCTTTCACAAGGAAACCATTAAATTAGTCATCACAACCGAAGCTCTGGGGGAATTTCTAGCTTCCCTAGACATGATGGAAGCCTACCTGCACATTCCCATATTTCCAGAACACAGGAGATTCCTGCGATTTCATTTGCTAGAGAAACATTATCAGTTCTTGGCATTCCCATTTGGATTGGCAACAGCATCCCGCACGTTCACTAAGGTGATGGTGGTGACAGCAGAGCATCTCTGCAGGGCAGCGTTACAATTGTTTCTGAAGTATTTAGGCAGCTGACCTGTACAATTCTTACTCCAAAACAACTGTTAATCTATACCTGCTAATCACTAGCTCTTAACTCTGTCTGTTTATTCCACTCAAGTTGTACCATCTTTTAATTATTGTAAACCGCATAGAACTTCACGGTCCTGCGGTATATAAACTGTTATTATTATTATTATATCTGGATAATTGGTTGATCAGGGCTTCGTCATTCTTATAAAGAGAACAAACAGTGGCTTGTGGTCCAGCTCTTGCAAAGCCTCGGCTATATAGTGAATTTTAGAATCCCCTGGAATACCTGGGAGTGCTATTCAACACAACATAAGGCTGGGTTTATCTTCCAGCAAGCAGACAGAAGCTTTGCATGCAGATAATGGGACTGAGGCCAAGCCATCACCAGCCCTCCTCTGTTGTAAACCGTATTAGCTGATTCTTTGTTGTATCTATATTCACTGATTGTAACTATTCGCTGATTGTCCAGCCCTTTTTTGTTGTGAACCGCCTCGAACTACTACAGCTTTGGCGGTATATAAGAAATAAAATAATAATAATAATAATCTGCGTGGCACTCCATCAAGTGCTGTGCTCCACAGCAGCCACTATAGAAGTAGTCCCAAGAGTGAAGGCTCACATGCACCCTCTACAGAACATGATGCTGTCTCGGTGTTCTTCACAACTGAACTCCCTTCAAATTGAAGGAGTCTGGGACTGGTTTTCCTAAGTGTTGAACTAAGTTTTCTCTTTAATAAAATGCTGAATTATGTTTAGCTGCAGACCTAACTTATCTGATGTTCTAGCCTGCCTGCACTGGGTTTAGCTTGGGCATTCTAACTTCTTATGGCAATCTCAGCATAAACGACATGTAACAGAAAGACTGCAGGGCTTAGATAAGTGACCTGCTAATGACCTGCTAGTGTGAGCTTAGCACCAATGATTGTTAAGAAAAGTAACATGTGAAAAGTTTTTTCTAGAATTCAGTTGTATAGCCAGAAGAATGTATAAATATCTCTGTAACTTCCTGTTTTCGGGACTTCTGAAGCCAGCTTGGAGCTCAGGAGTCGCATATGTATGCTAATAAACATCTGTGCTTTCTTCAAGTCTCTAAGTTTTGTGGCTGCCCAAAGTGACCTTTCAAAATGACTCTCCTGTGGATTTTGGAATCCCCCGCATTATGGGTTGGTGGCTCCGTCCACAGTCATTATTGTGGGGCATACCCCTCATGATAACTTCACAGGTGATTCTCACAACAGATGCCAGCTTGTTCGGCTAGGGAGGCCATTTCAACAGATGCCCAATACAGGGGCAGTGGTTGCCCTCCCAGAGAAAGTGGTATATCAACAGAATGTAACTTCGAGCCATTTGTCTGGTATTACAGAATTACAGAAGCTGGAGAGGAGTCTGGAAGGACTGGAGGTCTGAGTTTTTTCAGGCAATGCTACAGCGGTGGCATATGTCAATTCCCAAGGAAGCACCAAGAGTGCGCAGCTCAGCATAGAAGCCCACTTATTGTTCTGGTGGGCAGAGCTGCACCTACAGGTGATCTCTGCAGCACATGTAGTGGGAGTAAATAATATCTAGGCCAATTAACTCAGCAGGCAGACCTTAGACCTGGGAGAGTCGACCCTATCTGCAGCAGTATTCCAGTCCATAGTTCTTCTATGGGGTTGGCCAACTTTTGATCTGATGGCTATGGTGAAGAACAAGAAGGTGGACTGGTTCTTCAGTTGAAGAGCTGAGCCTGGAAGTGAAGGCTTAGACATCCTAGTCCAACTAAAGTCAAAGATCGAGCTCTTGTACTTGTTCCCTCCATGACCCATGATAGAGCGAATACTTCAAAGGATAGCAAACCACCCAGGGAGAGTGGCACCCGATTAGCCACACAGGCCGTGGTATGCAGACCTAGTGTGTCTTTAGAGGGATAGGCATCTCAAACAGCAGGTACAGTCTGATCTTCTATCTCAGGGCCCAGTAGTCATAGAAGATCCAGATCACTTTGGTGTTACAGCATGGCTCTTGAATGCATAGTGTTAAAGCAGAAAGGATACTCAGAGGTAGACATTGCTACACTCCTCAGAGTCAAGAAGCCTATGATAGTCTCTGTTTACACTAAGACATGGGAAACATTTCAAAACTGGTGCATTAAGGAGCAGATGTAGCCATTTGATGCTCCGAACTTGGTGGTGCTAACATTCCTTCAAGCAGGTCTCAACAAAGGCCAAGTGGTGGCATCTATTAGAGTTCAACTGGCAGGCCTCTCGTGCTTCAGAACTTGTGAACATAAATCTCTTCTGGTTTCACATCCAGACATAGCCAGATTCATAAAGGAGGCACAGAGGCTCAGATCACCGATAAAACAACCATTTCCATCATGGAACCATAATGTGTTTTTGCAAGGTCTCAATCAGGCTCCATATGAGCCTATTCAGGAGACATCCTTGTTGGATCTAGCCATCAAGACCTTTTTATTTGTGGCCATTATGTCAGCGAGATGAGTCTCAGAGCTGCAGAACTGTCATACAGGGAGCACTTCCTCAAGGTCATGGAGGCAGGAATGACCTTGCACACATTTTTGTCCTTTTTTGCCAAAAGTCTTTTTGGCATTTCATGTCAAAGGTAAGATTACTAACATTCCAGACCACAGGGTCAAAGAAAAAGGACCGGATTCTGAGAAAGCTAGATGTGAGGAAAGTCCTCCTACATTATCTAGAGGTCACCAATGAGTTCTGATTGTTGAATCATCTGTTTGTGCTCACCAGTCAGGATAGACGTTATATTCCGGTGTCTAAAACTAACATTTCAAGATGGATATGGATGGCTATCTCGTCAGCATATATTGCCTGTGGCAAGCAATTACCACAAGAACATTCCACAAGAAGCAGAGAGATTTGTAGGACAGCGACCTGGTCCACTCTGCACACATTCTCCAAGTTCTACAGAGTAGACATTACAGCACAGCAGGACACCGTCTTTGAGTCCTTAGTTATAAAAGCAGGCGCAGAGGTCCCGCCCTAGATTTCTGGGACTGCTTTTGTACATTCCTACTGTCCAGAATCACACACCTATTGCACTAAAAAAAGAGATTAAGTTCTTACCTTGCTAATATCTTTTCTAGTAGATAGGTGGAACTCTGCCCTGTCAGTTATCTATCCATGTGCCTACTGTCTCAATCAGAAGTTCAAGTCAAAACTGAGATTTTGATGTCAGTCAGACCTCAAGCGTATGAAGAACAATCTATTGCTATAATTCATTGGGGGAAAGTTTGAGCTCCATAAATATTTCTGATTGGTATGATTATTTCAATGTTTTGATTGTTCAATTAAAATGTTAAACATGTTTGTTATACTTTCAGGGCAGAGAACAGATTTGTAGTTCAAGAAGTCTCCCCGTACCCCTCTTTCTTATCTGTTCCTATACAGGGCTATCACCTGCTGAAGGGGGCAGCAGAGCCCTCTGGAGAAGGAGATGGAGTTGAAAACATGGAGTGTATTCTTTCTGCATGGCTCATGAGCATGAAGAGAATACTCTACTGGGTGCATACAAAAACAACAAAACAAAACCCCACGAAAAACGAACAAAATGCAGAAAAGTGGGGATGGAACAATGCGTATCAACCGGGGATTATTTCACATAATTGAGTCTCAATACTGAAGGAATTCTTCCAAATATACTTTATTGATATAAATGGACCTGACATGGTTTCTGTTTCGGTTTAAAGAGCCTGCCTCAGGGGTACATATATTGTCTAAAAAGAAAACATACTTGGTGTAAATTATAGATATTAATAAACATATCCATAGTGTTGAAACAAGTTAAAAATCATAAAAAATATAACACTAAAACAAATGTCTAACACAAATATGGAAAAAACAGAACATCTAATTTACACTATGTCTTTTTAGACAATATACAATATGTACCCCTGAGGCAGGCTCTTTGAGCCAAAACATAGACTGTGTTGGGTCTATTTATATTAATAAAGTATATTTGGAAGAATTCCTTCAGTATTGAGACTCAATTATGTGAAATAATCCCCAGTTGATGTGCTCTGTTCCATCTCTACTTTTCTGCATCATGAGAATACCCTACTGTCCAGAATGACACACCTATCTACTAGAAAAGATATTAGGAAGGTAAGAACCTAATCTTTTTATGTAATGATAAGACTCAGACCTATTCATTTAGGTAAAAAGAAAATGACCTGGTAGATGATTCAAATGGTAAGCTCAAACCAAATTACAATGAATACCTTGTTCTATCAAAGGATAAATTTTATAATAATAATAATTAGAAAAGAAAATTGTATTTAGCTAGGCACATTCAGATACAGTGGAGGAAGGGCAGGTTGAAAGGGTAAATATATTTTCAAATCCAGATATGGTTTCAACTATGTTCTTACTTGTAATAATTATGTTTTTCAATATTTACATTTGGTAATGTCTAAAAGCAAATGACGTATGGCAAAGTAAACAGAAGCTGACCTTTGCATGTTTTCCCATCAGGCTGCAGGGTAAATCCAACTGGGCAACTACAATGAACCCCTGTGGCTGTATCTTTGCATGTACGATCACAGCCTCCATTGTTGACAGCACAAGTTTCTGAAAATGAAAACCAAAAACAACTCTAAACATCCTGGGCCATTTATTATTTTGAATAATATAAAATGAAAGAAGTACACTATAAGTAATAAAAAGAAAAAGCTTGTACATCATAATCTAGTTGGGAATTAGAATATAATGGGGCTCATTTTCAAAAAAGATAGATGTCCAAAAGACAGCATAAACTGGCACTCGGACATCTTACTAATCAAAACATCCAAGTAGGCATCTTCGAAACTGACTTTTTAGGCATCATTCTGGTCAGTTTGTCTCCAGTGCATCTAAATCGTAAGGCAATGTATTAGAAGCGTGTTGTGGGCAGGATTAGGGCAGGCTTTGCACTTGGATGTTTTACAGCAATAATCAAACATTCTATTTTGTTATTTTATTAGGTATTTATATACTGCCTATCAAGGTGATCTAAGCAGTTTACAATCAGGTACTCAAGCATTTTCCCTTTCTGTCCCGGTGGGCTCACAATCTATCTAATGTATCTGAGGCAATGGAGGATTGAGTAACTTGCCCAGGGTCACAAGGAGCAGAATTGGGTTTGAACCCACAATCTCAGGGTGCTGAGGCTGTAGCTCTAGCCACTAGGTCACTCCTGCCACAAAGCATCCAGGGCACAATTTGGACATTTTGGGCTAGACTTGTTTTTAAAATAAATAAGAGCCAAAAAGGTGCCCAAACTCACCAGATGACCACTGATGGGATGAAAATATGGCCCCCCTACTCTCCCCCAGTGATCACTGATCCCACTCCCACTCCTAAATAGCTGCACAGTTGGGAGAAAAAATGCCTGAGAAGAGCTTCATGAGCCACAAAAACCTCCCAAGTTCATATTCTTCCGTGGATTGCATTTCAATAAGAAATCAGAAATTTCCAATGTTCAAATTATGCAAAGGAGGGATGGGGCATGAACATGGGACACAGAATGGAGGGAGGGAGGGGAGCATAAGACACAGGATGGAAGAAAAGAGGGAGTGAGGGAAAGTGATGCTGAGGTGGGGAAGGGAATAGAAAGGGAGAATTGGGTGTCTGAGGGAGAGAGAGATGGTGCACATGGAGAGATGAAGAAAGAGGAGAATTGTTGGGAATAGAGAGGGAAAGAGAATTATTGAACATGGTGGTGGGAGAGGAGTGGAGTAGAGATGCATGGGGAAGAGAAAGATGAGAGGAAGTAATGTTGGATGTGGTGGTGGAGAGGGAACAGTGGGATGGATGGAAAGGGCCTCAAGGAGATGGAAAAGGTGGCGAAAATACTAGGATCTGAGTTACATACAAATTCATCTTAAGAACGGTTTAAAAAACAGAACCTGCTCTTAACCTGGGGACATGTCATCTATTCTAGTGTATACTTATGAATGGAATTTTTAAAAATAAAGTAAAATTCTGGAATCTCTCATGGCACACCTGGAATCTCTTTGGGGCACACCACTGTGCCTTGCAACCCAGTTCGAGAACACTGTCCTAACTTGACACATACCAGGGATCTAATACTAATATACAGTTTACAGGTTAAATTTGTCAGTGTTACAGTGCAAGATTTTTCAACAAAATATTAAGTGTTGTATTTGAGTTTAAAATGTTATAAATGCTGTTACACTTATTGTTAATTTTTTAAAAATGAATAAAGAAGTGGAAAAAAACCACACAAGTTTTTATCCTAATGCGGCACATACAGAGGATCTTCTATCAATACACATTTCTTTGTAATCTGTCGGTTGTGGGTGGGGGAGTTATGTGAACAAGTATGTTTTTAGTGCTTTCCTAAGGTTGAGGAGTCCTTCAAGGGATCTAATCTGTGATGGCAGTCGATTCCAGTGGCTCGGTATGAAGTGGGAGTAGGAACGTCATTTGGCGGTTTGCAGTTGAAGGGCACGCAAAGGAGGCATTTTGAGGGATATGTGAACTATGAGTGGAGGGACCTTTTCAGCACGTACGGAGGAAACTTGGCCATCATGTTGTGCAAAGATTTGAATGCTAGTATCAGGCCCTTGAGGACACAACGTTTGGCTACGGGCAGCCAGTAAGCAGACGATATACCCTGGGAGACAGAGTTGTGGGAATGGAAGGCTTTTTAGAAGTGTGATTGCTGCATTTTGTACATGCTGGAGATGTTGAACATTCTTTGCCATAAGATCGTTGAATAGCGTGTTGCAGTAATCCATGTGGGAGAGGACTAAGGCATAGAGTAGATGGGTGAAGTCAGACTCAGAAAAGTAGTTCCTTATTTTTCAGAGCTGTCACAGGTAGTAAAATGAAGAAGATACCACCTGAGAGATATGGTTGGAAAGCAACAGGTTGGAGTCATGGAGTATTCCTAGGCTGCACGCTTGGTCTTATGTAATTATGGTAGTTGAGTCACAAAATAGCGAAGGACAGATGTAGTTGCAATGTTCTTTGCGGATCCAAAGCAGTTCTGTTTTAGAGGCGTTTAGTTTTAATTTGTTAACGGATACCAAGTTTTTGATTTCCGAGAGCCAGTATAGGAGTTTCGTGATCTGGGTATCACAGGTTTCTCCTAACAGTAGGTATAGTTGGATATCATCTGTGAAGGAGTGAATCCACATTTGGTAATTGCGGGTTATTTTTAGGACAGGAAAGTGACAGGTTGGAGTTATGGAGTATTCCTAGCCTGCACACTTGGTCTTTTGTAATTATGGTAGTCGAGTCACAGCATAGAGAGGGATGAATGTAGATGCAGTGTTCTTTGCGGATCCAAAGCAGCTGCATTTAGTTGTAATTTGTTGATGGACATCCAGTTTTTGATTTCTGAGAGCCAGTTTAGGAGTTTCGTGATCTGGGTGTCATGGGTTTCTCCTAACGGTAGGTATAGTTGTATGTCGTCTGCGAAAGAGTGAATCCATATTTGGTACTTGAGGGCTATTTCTAGGACAGGCCTAATATAGATATTGAATAATAGAGGGAATAGCAGAGCCCCTTGCAGTACACAGTATTTGATCAGTTTTGGTTTCGATAGTGCATCATTGAACAGTACGATTTGGGATCTATTATTCAGAAAGGAGGCAAACTATCGTAATGTAGCATCTCAGATACCAATTTCAGAGAGCTGTGCAATGATAAGAGGATGGTCAATAGTGCTGACACCATGTTGAGATCCAGCAGCACCAGAAGGACATCAATATCCTTATCCATGAGTTTTCAGTAGTCATCGATGATATTGGGAAGGATGGTTTCAATAATGTGGAATTTTCCTGAATCCCAATTAGAAGGTGGATAGGGCTCTGTGTTTGTCGATGAAAGAGTGTAATTGGTTTAACACTGTTTTTTCCAATATCCTGCTCATTGGCACTTATCTGGTTAGGAGTACCTGCTAACTGGATAAGTGTCTTTGAATATCAGCCCCATTAAATAGTGTTGTAAAATGTCAAAATCAAGATAAAATGTTTTTTAAAAAATCACAAAACACAATTACATAACTGGAAAAAGCCTTTGAGCATAAAGCACACAACTTTAAAATCTGTTCCTATAAAATCATAAAAAATGACATTCAAAGCCAGTAGGATATTCAGTAAGAGGAATGATCAGTAGGAAAAAAGAAGTGATAGTACCACTTTGTAAATCCCTATATAGAATACTTTATGCAATTCTGGAGACTACACCTTCAAAAAGTTATACCGTATATACTCAAATATAAATCTATCCAAATATAAACAGAGATAACCTTTTTCTCCCAAAAAGGGGGAAAAAAGGTTGACTCTAATATAAACCGAACTCATGGCAGTCTCACAAGGTTACTGTGGGAACGTGCATCAGCCATTCTGAGTAGAGAGATTGCACGGGGCAGAAGCATAGGAGGATCGCTCTTGCCCTGGCTCACCACTGGACCAGCAAAGCTTAAGGTTGGCCCAGGGAGAGACATGAGATGGGTTCATGTCTGTTTTATCATTCCCCCTGTGAGAAATCCCCTAACCCCTATATGTCCTGTTTGCCTGTCTTAATTAGATTGTAAGCTCTATTGAGCAGGGTTTGTCTCTTACATGTTTAATGTACAGTGCTGCACACATCAAGCAGCACGTAGAAATGATAAGTAGTAGTAGTAAGATTCAAATATAAACTGAGATCCCCATTTCTGGGCCCAAAAATCTAGGTTTATATTTGAGTATATGTAAATAGGATAGAGTTGGTCCAGAGATTGGCTACAAAATTGGGCAATGATCTCTGTCGAGGGGGGTTGGGGGTGAGTGTGGTGTGATTGGAGAATGCATGTTGGGGGGTTTTCTGTTTCTTTTGTAGAATCAGGGACTTTGTAGGGGGGAAATGTTTGCTTGATTGTGTTTTGTCTAATGTAAAACTGGCCGAGTGGCTGGCCGTGACACACCTGGTACCTTATGATGGGAGCTACTTTGTAGATGGATTGAATACCTTTTCTTATGTACGTGTACTGTTGCTCTGCTCTGGCTTGTTGCTTGTTGCCTTGTTGTTCTTGGTTGTGTTATGGTTATATTGCTTGACCCAATAAAGATATTATTTTAAAAAATCATATGGGGACAGACTTAGGGCTCCTTTCACAACGGTGCGTTAGGACCTTAACTTGCAGAATAGCATGCGCTAGCCGCTACTGCCTCCTCTTGAGCAGGTGGTAGTTTTTCAGCTAGCATGTGCTAATCCGGTGCGTGCGCTAAAAACGCAAGCACACCTTTGTAAAAGGAGCCCTTAGAGACCTCAGCAAATATACTCTGGAAAGAAGGTGGGAAAGAGGGGATATGATTAAGACTTTGAAATACTCCTGAGCCTATAACTTCTTATTTTTATACTATGCCCTCTCATGAAGGCCACAGAGATAATCTACGAAAATCCTTTTTTTTTACATAAAGGATGGTAGATGCATGGAATAGTTTCCCAGGGGAGGTGGGGGAGACAAAGAAGGTGTTTGAATTCAAGAAAGTGTGCGGCAGGCATGTGGAATTTCTCAGGGAGAGGAGATAGTAGATGCTGGGGATGGGCAGACTGGATGGGCCATTTAGCCTTTATCTGCCATCATGTTTCAATGTTTCTATAAGAGCTAGAAATTCATTCTGAAACACTGTTCCCGTGTTTTTCTCTATATCTATGCTATTGATTTGCTTGTGAATGCTCCTTTTAACACTGTCTTCTTTTGATTTATTGGCTAACTTGAGAAAGAGAGGGTAGGCGACTGCATTATACGAATTATCCTTTTCAGCTTTAAATGTTGGAGCAGCCAGTAAGTAGGTTGCCACCCCCACCAACATTTTAATGGGTAAAAGAAGTAATTTAGACTTTCTAATTGTGGAGGCTTTGTAGTATGGTGTGAACTTTCACTTGAAAAGCTTCAAGGGCTAGATTCACTAGGGACACCAATCGTGTCCCGACTACTTTGCGATCACTTAGCGACCCCGACCTGATTCACTAACCTTACTCCCAATCCGATCCGCGCCCGATCCGATCAGTGCATGCAAATGAGGGGGGATGGCATGCAAATATAGGCAGGCAGCGATTCACTAAAAAAAAAAAAAAAATGAGGACCAGTCGCTCAGGTCCTTTCCAACTGCCCTGCTCTCTGTCCCAACTCACCTCTTGCCGCCCTGCTCTCTGCCCCGATTCTCCTGCCCTTCCCCGCAGTGCGAGCCCGTGGTTTTAACCTGCGGGTTAAAACCAAGGGTTCATGAAGTTAAAAAGTTTTTTAAAAATTAATTCAAAAGCCCTGTAAGCATGTGCAGACCATCTACAGACAAAGAAGATGGTCTGCGCATGCGTTGCGATCACTATTCAGCGATTCGTGCAGTCAGTTGGGGGCGTGATTCTGATCGCCCCCATTTGCATGCAATCGCGTTGTGAATCCGGCAGCCGGCAACCTCACGAATTGGATCAGTTAGTGAATCTAGCCTCAAGTCACACTCATTAGGTGTGACACACACATAATTGGAGAACATCACACTCACATGCTGAGAGCCTCTCTTTTCATTCATCCAGGAGAAGGCATCTTGCCTTTGGTCTAATTCCTAGGTTCCCAATCTTCGTCCTCCTATTTCATTGTATGCTGTGTACATATTTTATCTGTCAGCAACAGACAGCATTTTCAGCTCTTTAAAGTTATTGCACAGCTTCCAAACAGACTGACAAAAGGGAAAGTTTTCAACTAGCAATTATCACATCTCTGTTAGCCATCATTAAATATGATAATTAATGCAACTGCGCAGTGGTCCTGGTGGGGGCGCTGGCACCCACTCCTCTCTGCCCCCCCTGCTCCTTCCCTGCCCCCCCAACTACACACGTGCACCCCCTCCCTTTCCCCACACCTCTTTAACGTTCCCAGAGTGAGCAGTAACTCCAAGCTGCTGATCGTGCTAGCATCAGCTCTTCCTCTGAGGTTACTTCCTAGGTACGGGTCCAGGAAGTGACATCAGAAGAAGAGCCGATGCTGTCGCAAGCAGTAGCTTGGGGTTGCTGCTCGTGCTGGGAACATTAAAGGGGTGCGGGGAAAGGGTGGGGGTGCACGTATGCTGCAGGAGAGGGTGGGGAAGGAGCGGGTGGGGGGTGGGGCAGAGAAGAGGACAGGAGAAGGGTGCCATCACCCCGGGTGCCTCTCACCCTCGCTGTGCTGCTGTCACTGCGCAAAATGTATGTTAACCTATAACCCATTCTGAGCTTTTTGAGGAGAATGGGATAGAAAATGGATTAAATAAATAATAAAATGCCTGCATATGATTTACAAACATTCACAAGAAGAATTTAAACTAAACTAAACTAGAACTTAGTTTTATAGACTGAGTCATCAACCAAGAGGAGCTCGACTCGGTTAACAATAATGTAATACATAATACATAAACTTGACAAGGAAAAGTAGACTGAAATAATTAATTTCCAAAATGCTCAGCAAACAAAAAAGTTTTCAGAACTTTCCGGAATAAAGCAAAAGAACCTAAACTTCTTAATGTAAGCGGTAAAGCATTCCAGAAGTCGGTTAATTTAAAAGCAAAAGAATGCCTAAATCTCTTAAAGGTTCTGTTTTTACCACTGAGAGAGGGAAATGTAAGTTTTAATTTTTGAGAACTTCTGGCAAGATGAGATCTATGAACATTCCAGTCTAAAGGAATCAAAGTAGCAAAAATGCCAAATAGGATCTTAAATGCAATACAAATGCACTCAAATTGAATTCTGAGATACACTGGAAGCCAATTTAGGAGGTTGTATTTTCAAAATTTTAAATGTAAATGTCTTTACAAAAATGATTCTTGTTTATTCTTAGTGTCAAATGAATTATCTAAAATTGTTTCTTGGAAGCCCTGCTGCCTTATATTAAATAGAAACTCCACAAGCTTATTTCAAATATATTGGATTATAAATTAACATGAATGAAAAATCATGAAAACCAACTTTCATTCCAGCATGTGTGCGAGGGACCAGCATTATAATATCAAAGCAAAAGGATACAACTCCTAGGGGAGGTGGGAGGGGATTTCAGAATATATGATCTGCTGTAAAAGGTGAGTAACTTCACTTTCTCTGCGGAAAACAAAGGGCATCATTTCTTACATATAGGAATCTCTAGCTACCAGGTTCACTGAAAATAAGAGCACAAGGACAATAGGGACATACAATGGCAAGGTCAATTAAAATGAATTAACTTGAAACTGCATACAATCCTGTTGTGAGAGTGCAGTCTGGAACAGAAATGGGCCTAGGAAGGTGGAAATGTATTCTAGACACCAAACAAATTCTGCAGAACTGTCTGACCAAACTGGCTTTTGCATCAGGTATGCTGCTCTGAGCAATAGTGAGATGTGAATGTGTGAACAGAGGACAGCATCACAGCTTTGGAAATCACTGCGCAGTCATAGCTCTAACATTGTGAGCTGTGACATGACCCTCCAGAATCAGTCCTGCTTGGGCATACGTGAAGGAGATGCAATCTGCTAGCCAATTGGACAATTTATGATCAAAAAAAACAAAAAGCTAGGTGGACCATCTATGAGCTGTAGTTCACTCCAGATGTGGCTGAGACTCTATTGCAGCCAAAGGTGTGAAGTGCAATCTTGTCAGGATGGGCATGTGGTTTTGGGAAGAATGTTGGAAGGAAAATTGACTGCTTAAGATGGAACTCTGATACTACCTTAGGAAGGAACTAAGGCTGCGTGCAGAGAACTACTCTGTGGTGATGAAACCTTGTGAAGATGCATCTGCTACCGGGGCCTGAAGCTCACTGTGAGCTGAAGTGATCGCCACCAAAAATAAGACCTTCTAGATCAGGTACTTCAGATAACAGGAGTCTAGTGGCTCAATAGGAACTTTCATCAGCTGATGAGGTCAATGTTGAGGTCCCATGACACAATAGGAGGTTTGATGGGGGGCTTTGTCAACATGTACAAAGATGGGCTCTCCTACACAGTGATGATAAGCACTGATTACATTAGCCAAATTGTTAAATCTTGTTTTTACAAACTCCGTCTGATACGATCCAGCTCATCATTTCTAGAACCTAAATCTATCAATATACTTATCCATTCTATGATCATTTCTAAACTAGATTACTGCAATTCTCTGATGTTCAATGTACCGCAAAAAGAAAAGAAGAGACTTCAAATAATTCAAAACACTGCAATAAAACTTATTCACAAAGCAAAAAAAATATGACCACGTAACACCACTATTGATCAAATCCCATTGGCTGCCTATTAATCATCAAATTACTTTTAAAATAGCATTTTTAGTTTTCAAAGTACTGTTATTTAACGAACCACAGTTCATATCTAGAATGATTACTCCACATCATTCTCCTCGATCTCTCCGATCGTCATCTCAAGATCTACTGTCAGTCCCGTCTTTAAAAATAGTGGGTACAAGGAGAAATGAAATGTTTTCTGTTTTAGCTCCTCAAACTTAGAAGGCTCTCCCACTCTTTATCAGAAAAGAAAAAGATCTCATCTCTTTTAAAAAACTCTTAAAAACATTTTTATATAATGATGCTTTTATTAACTAATCATTCAAGCCTGTGTTCATTTTTTTTTTTTTTACAAACAATCGTGGATGCCTTTCCATTTTTTTTTCTCCTTTCTTTTCCTTTTACCCCCTTCCTTGTGTTTCAACCCTTTTAATGTTTTTTCAGACCGAGATAATTGTAACTTTTCCCCCTTTTTCCTTGTGTATCTTGTTTGTCACTAAACCACATGCATAAAGAAATCTTATGGGTTTTAATAATATTTGTTTTCTAAATTAACATTTTAAAATTTGTTTTAAGATTGTCTGTTCCCCCATAAGCTGTTTTTAAATTGTACATCGCTTAGAATATTTTATATAGGCGATTTATCAAATAAACTTGAACTTGAACTAGGTGAACCCTTACAGAATTGGTTTTGTGCAGGGTATGTGAGAGGATCTAAGACCTTGCCCTCACACTAGACATCAAATCTCCTCCACTTAAAAGTATAGCATTTCATGGTAGAATCTTTACTGGAAGCCAACAAGGCTCTAGAGACACTCTCAAGCAGTTGCAGGGATACAAATTCTATGCTATTAATATCCAGACTGTGAGAGCCAGGGTCTGGAGATGGTGATGCAGGAGAGATCTTTCATTATGTGTGAAGAGAGTCAGAAAACAGTCCAGTCTCTATGGCTCATTGCAGACCACTTAAGAGGAAGAGGGACCCAAATCTATCTTGGCCAGTAAGGTGCAATGAGGATCATGATCTTCCAATCCTGCCTGAGCTCCTTCCCTATTAGAGGGATTGAAGAATATGTATATAGGAGAACACCCCTCCCCCTTTACAATTGAGGAGGAAGGCATCTGATGCTAGTCTGTCTTGTGATCTAAGTCAGGAGCAGCATTGAGGGGTCTTATTCAAGTGGCAAAAAAAAATAAAAAATAAAAAATACACCAAGGGGATGTTCCACTTCAAGAAGATTTTGAGGGCAGCTTCCACATTGAGACCACTCATACAGTTGCACCACCCTGCTCAGTCTCTTTGCCAGACTGTTCTGTTTCCCTGCCATGTATATATAGACTGATGGCCCACTGTCACATCCTGACCTCTTCCTGACACAAGAGGTAGAATCCCATATCCCCCTGCTTGTTGACATAATATATGGCAACCTGGTTATTTCTCTGAATTAGAATAATCTGGTTCAAGAGCTGATCTCTGAAAGTCCTTAGAGCGTTCCATATTTCCAAAAGCTCTAGGAGATTGATGTGAAATTCAGTCTCCTGAATGGACCAAAGTCACTGAATGTGAAGTCTTTATACACAGAGTCCTAACTTTATGCAATGAGGTTAGCTGGACACTACTCTGAATACTGGCCTTGTTAACCTCTAGGTAGCGGCTGATAAGGTTTGTCATCCCTATTTCCAATAACACTTTCCACACCACTGGAACTTACTACTACTGCTAATCATTTCTTTAGCAATACTAGACATACACAGCGCTGTACATGAAAACATAAAAGAGACAGGTCCTGCTCAAAAGAGCTTACAGTCTAATCAAGACAGACAACTGGACAAGAAGGTGCGTCAGTACACAGTGCTCAGCTGAGGGAATTACAAAGGGAATGATAACATAGATATTGATGTTTAAAAGGTGGGTTGGAGTTTGGAATTGAAAGCATCTTCAAAAAAGTGGGCTTTTAGTCTGGATTTGAATACTGTCAGAGACGGAGCTTGATGTATTGAGTCAGTCAGTTTATTACAGGCTTACAGTGCAGCAAGATAGAAGGGATACAGTCTGGAGCTGGCTGTAGAGGAGAAGGATAGAGAGAGACTTATCTGATGAGCAGGGTGCCTAGGGGAGGACAGTGTGGGGAGCGAGAAGAGATACCGAGGAGCTGCGGAGCGAATACACTAGTATTAAGAGGAGTTTGAACTGTATGGGGAAATGAATAGTGTCATGGAAAGCTAGGCCCACCTGTAAATATGACACTGGGTTGAGGGGGAAACAAGCAGGAGTGGTCTAATCTTCAAAATGGCTGCTGTGACATGCTTGTTTCTCCCTAGTCTACCAAAAACCTCGTTTGAGGACCTAGGGGGTCCTATGGGGATAAGGGTATGGCTGGGGCTGACTTGGATTTTCTTTGGGTGATGAGTGGGAGAAGGGATCTTAAGGAAGAGGATTCTGAAGTTCCAGTGTGTGGGGTAGGGAGAGGGATGGAAGGGATGGGGGGGGGGTTGGTATCTGGTCAGAATTTCCCATATGCACATATTGCAGACTCATACATTTAAATATCTGCTTTCTAAAATTGGGTTTTAAACACTAATTCAACATATACATGTATATACTAATATCTACATGTATAAATCATGAACAGGGCTTCTAAAATGAGGACCAAAATCTTTTGTGTTAGTACTTATTACATAATTCCATTTTTGACTATGGGAAAATATTTACTTCCTCAGGGACCACACAAGAAATCAGGTTGTCATTATACTCACAATTTATATGCATGTGTTGAAGACCCAGCAAATATATCTCATGCATATTCATTGTGGATATCTTAAAAACCCAATTTGTTGTGGGGTCCCCAAGACAGGTTTGGGATACCCTTACATAATACTTTTGGTCCTTAATCAATAGCATAACAGCCTTTGTTACTAATTTTACAGATAACACACAATAGCTGCTATTCCACTGTTCTTGTATCTTTAACCATCTCCTCCTCTCTTGGTATCACTGATCAGTTTTCATTGCATGGTTGTTTGACACGGAAAAAGCTTTTGATGGCATAAGAATGGGATTATCTTTTTCATACATTACATTGGTTTGGTGCTCCTTCACTTTTAATACAACAGATTAAAGTTCTTTATGCTAGTCCAAGTGTGCAAATTATAGCTAATAATTTTCTTTTGTCTTCTTTTGTATTGCATAGAGGTACTCGGCAGGGCTGTCCTCTTTCTCCATATTTGTTCAACATAGCTTTAGAGCACTTATTAATAGCAATTGGAGCTAACTCTTAACATTACTGGCTTGTCTTATAAATCTATGAACATCAAACTCTCTGCTTATGCAGATGACGTTTTAATATACGTCTCTAATCCAGAATCTTCTCTTCCTTTTATTTTCCAAGCAATTGATAAATTTTCACCATTTTCTGGTTATAAGATTAATATGCAAAAGACTGAAACATTACCACTTAATAATTTCACATTTCCAGAATTGGTTAAGCCATTTAATCTAGTCTGGAACTCTTATAAATTAAAATACTTGGGAATTGAATAGGTCAATCCAGGAGTCAATTGGTATCAATAGTGAAAAGATTATTACCTTGGTCAAAAAATTTATTCACTAGTGGCATCCTCCTAATTTAACATGTTGGAGGAGATTAGAAACAACTAAAATGATGCTAGTGCCCAAAATCAATTATATTTTACATATGATATCCAAACATTTTCCTTTGGCATTATACAAACAGTTGGACAGATTGTTGACTTCTTTTCTTTGGAAAACAAAAAAATCTAGAATTGCACTAAAAACGTTAAATTTGAAAAAAGCTGGATGGAGTTTTATCCCCAGATTTCTTGATGTACCATAAGGCTTTTATATTACAACAAGGGTAGCATTTGTTTTATGAGCATCAAGATTATATTCCTACATAGTACACCTTAGAACAGTGCATAACTTCTCTACTTCCAGTGAGGATAACATTATTATCCTCTAGATCTCATGTGACCAGTGATGTACTTTTTGCAACAGCATCTTGTTTACTTATTTATTCAATTTTCTATACCGTTCTCCCAGGGGAGCTCAGAACGGTTTACATGCATTTATTCAGGTACTCAAGCACTTTTCCCTCTCTGTCCCCCGGGCTCACAATCTATCTAACGTACCTGTGGCAATGGGGGGATTAAATGACTTGCCCAGGGTCACAAGGAGCAGCGTGGGTTTGAACCCACAACCTCAGGGTGCTGAGGCTGTAGCTTTAACCACTGCGCCACACTCTCCCCTTCTGCTTACTCTTGACAAAACTCTAAAACACCAGTTTTGTAATTCCATTCAGGTTACTCCTTGGCATAACTCAGAAGTTCTAATTAATAAGAAACCCTTTTTTTGGAACGAGTGGATTGATAAGGGAATAGTTACATTTAAAGATGTTTTGAATTCTCAAAATTCTTTAATTTCTTTCCATGAATTGACAGAATGTTTTTTTCTTACCTTCTCATTCACAATTTAAATACAGTGGTACCTTGGTTTACGATTGCACCAGTTTGCGAGTGTTTTGCAAGAGGAGCAAAACATTTGCAAAATCGGTGCCTCGGAAACCGAGCATGGCTCGATTTACGAGCACCCCCCCCCGCAATCCGGCACCCCCCCTGCCTTGAACCGGCACCCCCCCCGCCACGATCCGACCCCCCCCGACACAATTGGGCACACCCCCCCGCCGCTTCTTACCCTCATCTGGGCACTCTTGAAAATCGGCCTTCTTCTCTGCTGGGCCTTGAGCATCTGAGCATGCTCAAGGCCTGGGAGTTCATGTTCTGAACGTGAACTCGCAGGCCTTGAGCATGCTCAGATGCTCAAGGCCCAGCAGAGAAGAAGGCCGATTTTCAAGAGTGCCCAGATGAGGGTAAGAAGCGGCGGGGGGGTGCCCAATTGTGTCGGGGGGATGTTGGATCGTGTCGGGGGGGGGGTGCCCAATCGTGTTGGGGGGGGTCGGATCATGTCGGGGGTTGCCCAATTGGGTCGGGGGAGGGTCGGATCGTGGTGGGGGGGTGCCCAATCATGTCGGAGGGGGGTCGGATCGTGGCGGGGGGGTGCCGGTTCGAGGCAGGGGGGGTGCCGGATCGCAGGGGGGGTGCCGGATCACAGGGGGGGGCCTGATCACGGTGGGGGGGGCCTTCGAGGGGAGCAATGCCGGTTCTCGGGGGGGGGGGGGAATGCATCAAAGCGAGTTTCCATTATTTCCTATGGGGAAACTCGCTTTGATAAACGAGCATTTTGGATTACGAGCCTGCTCCTGGAACGGATTATGCTCGTAATCCAAGGTACCACTGTATATACAGTTGTATCATTGTTGTAAGAATAATCAATATGTCCAATCCTTAAAGGATCACATTCCAGATATATTTAATTTAGCTACAACTTTACTAATAAAAGGTCATACGCAGCTTCTCAATTGTATAAAATAATGATTCCTTCATCTTCAACTTATACTTCAGCTCTTCAGCATGTTTGGGAACAAGATTATGGGCATAAACTAGAGGATTCAATTTGGCTCCTCTTTTGGACCAGAACTAAGAGGCCTCTTACGTCAGCAAACTCTATTCAATCTCTGTTTTTTCTGTACCATAAGCTAGTATGGACTTGACACAAACTTTCTGCGGCTGGTCCAGTGTCGTCTATTATATGCTGGAATTGTAAACAATTCCCTGGTTCTCACTTGCATATGATATATGAATGCTCTCTCATTAATTCCTTTTGGAAAGAAATTTGGGTAATTATACAAAAGATATTTGATATTTCGAATCAAATATCCTTTTCAATCGTTATATTCAAATCATATTCTTCAGACGTTAATATCTCTGCTGAGAACAGGAAATTATTTGATATTTTAATTACAATTGCCCAGAAGTTAATTCTTTCTAATTGGAAAACATCACATCTTCTTAATACTAATAAGAACATAAGAATTGCCGATGCTGGGTCAGACCAGTGGTCCATCGTGCCCAGCAGTCCGCTCCCGCGGTGGCCCCCAAGTCAAAGACCAGTGCCCTAACTGAGTCTAACCTTATCTGCGTACATTCAGGTTCAGCAAGAACTTGTCTAATTTTGTCTTGAATCCTTGGAGGGTGTTTTCCCCTATAACAGCCTCCGGGAGAGCGTTCCAGTTTTCGACCACTCTCTGGGTGAAAAAGAACTTCCTTACATTTGTACGGAATCCATCCCCTTTTAACTTTAATCTAAATATAATCTAATCTAAACCTTAAGTTTATATACCGCATCATCTCCATGAGAATGGAGCTCGACACGGTTTACAAGAACTTAAAATAGTGGGTAGAGAAGAAGAAAAAGGATTACATGAACTTATGTGTAGAAGGGGGGAGAGAAAGGGGGGAAGGATAGAGCTACAATTTGCTGAAAAACCAGGTTTTCAGTTGTTTGCGGAATAACTGAAGGGAGCTCAGGTTCCGCAGCGGGGTGGTGAGGTCGTTCCAAAGACCTGTGATTTTGAAGAGAAGGGATTTTCCCAGTTTGCCTGAATAGTGGATGCCGTGTGGAGAGGGGAAGGCTAGTTTAAGTCTTTGGGCAGTTCTGGAGGAGTCGGGACTGGAGGAGTTGAAAGACAGTGGGATAAGAGGAGGCAGGATTCCGTGAATGATCTTGAAAGCCAGGCAGAAACATTTGAAATGGATTCTGGAGATTATTGGGAGCCAATGAAGTTTGGCAAGGAGTGGGGAGGCATGGTCAGACTTGCGTTTTGAGAAGATCAGTTTGGCTGCAGTATTCTGGATTAGCTGGAGTCTTAGAATACCTTTTTTTGATAGATTTAAGTAGATGGCGTTGCAGTAATCTAGTTTGGAGAGGATGATGGATTGGACAAGGATGGCAAAGTGTTGTTGGCTGAAGTAGGATCTAGCTTTCCTCAGCATGTGAAGGCTGAAAAAGCATGATTTTGCCAAGGAGTTGAGGTGGTCATTTAGGGAGAGAGAGGAATCGATAGTGATACCAAGGACCTTGCATGAGAACTCGAGCTGTAGTGTATCGCCTGTGGGTAGTGTGAAAAGTGTGGGCAGGTGTTTGAATTAAAAGAGTGCTCTCTCGTTCTCTCTACCTTGGAGAGGGTGAACAATGTGTCTTTATCTACTAAGTCTATTCTCTTCATTATCTTGAATGTTTCGATCATGTCTCCTCTCAGTCTCCTCTTTTCAAGGGAGAAGAGGCTCAGTTTCTCTAATCTCTCACTGTACAGCAACTCTTCCAGCCCCTTAACCATTTTAGTTGCTCTTCTCTGGACCCTTTCGAGTAGTACCATGTCCTTCTTCATGTACAGCAACCAGTGCTGGACGCAGTATTCCAGGTGGGGGCGTACCATGGCCCGGTACAGCGGCATGATAACTTTTTCCGATCTGTCTGGTGGAACTCAGTTCTTTTGGGAACATCTAGAGCAGTTTACAAACATTGGTCCCTTTTATCTAATTATTGTGACTTTTCTCTATTACAACTGAATTGATTTCTGAAATACACTGAATCCTTCTTTATGTACATTATAGTAAAATTTAATTTTTTTTTCTTTTGCACTGTGCTTCTATATTTTGTATTAGTTACTGTAATATTTTTTTGTTTTGTGTTCTTTATATAATCAAGTTCAAATCTGTTATTGAAATATGTTGAAAACTCAATTAATGCCACACTCCATGATATCTGCAGGTTCATAAAATCACTTGTTGCTTACAGAAATTTCATACTCATTTTTTTCACTCATAACAAAATCATTCCAGAATTCTTACAGAATCTATTATTTGGCTACATTCGAGTGTCATATTTCATGTAATACTCGAGCCAACAAGTAGCCAGCCTCTTCATTGGCCTTTAAATACTGTTTAAATATAAATAAATATATAACTTAGAATTAATAAAGAACTTATCTCATCTTATGTGAATATGCTGACTGGGACTCCAACATGAAAAATACGTCCAAAATTTTTTTTGTTTCGAAAATCGTCTAATTATACATCCTGCCGATCTGATCGTCCAAGCCGCTAAATTGTCCATCTTTATACCACATTTCCGTCCAACTTTTCGTCTAAGTCAAAAACGCTTAGAACAAGCCCTGGGAGGGGTCTGCAAAGTGATGGACTGAACACCCAGACATGCCATCTAAATAGTGGGGTACCTTACAGGGCACTGCTGTGAACTTCACAAAAAGGGTGCCATGTCTTCTCCTCACTACAGCTCCCTTATAGGTCATGGTGAGCCCCCCAAACCACCTCCAGAATCCCCTAGACCCACTTATCTACCACCCTAATAGCTCTTATGGCTGCAGGAGCCACTTATATGCCAATACAAAAGGGTTTTGGGGGTGTATAGGGGAGTGCACATGTTTAAGTATCAATGCAGTGATTACAGGGGCTTATGGGCATGGGTCCTTCTCTCTATGGGTCCCTAACCCACCCCCAAGATGACTTAAGCTGCCTCTGTGCTGGACGACTAGGCTTTCCTATGCCTAAAGTCCATGAAAATGTCTCTGCTTATTTGGCTGACATTGCTGCCTGGATGTCCTGCTGTCATCTGAAACTAAATATGTCCAAGACTGAGCAGCTCCTCTTTCCTCCTAAACCCTCTGCTCCTCCTCCTCCTTTCTCCATCTCTATAAATAATGCTGTCAACCTCTGCTGTCAACCTCTGCTCGCAACCTTGGAGTGGTCTTCGATTCTGACCTCTCATTTTCTACTTCTATCCAACAAGCTGCTAAGACCTGTCGCTTCTATCTCTTCAATATCACCAAAATTCACCTCTTCTTCTCTGAGCACATTTCCCAGACCCTTGTTCAAGCTCTCGTAACCTCACGCTTAGATTACTGCAATCTACTCCATACTGGTATCCCTCAGTGTCTCCTCTCCCCCTTACAATCTGTGCAAACCTCTGCTGCGCGACTCATCTTCTACCAACCTCACTACGCTCATGTCACCCCTCTCCTTAAGTTACTTCACTGTATCCCTATCTGCCATTGCATACAGTTCAAGATCTTATTGCTGACCTACAGGTGTGTTCATTCTACTGCCCCTCAATATCTCTCCTCGCTTCTCTCTCCTTATACACCTCCCAGAGAACTCCGTTCCTCATATAAGTCACTGTTAGCATTACTCTTCTCCTCCACTGCCAATTCCAGACTTCGTTCCTTTCATCTAGCTGCCCCTTATGCCTGGAATAAATTACCCGAGTTTGTCCATCAAGCCCCTTCCCTTGTTTAAAAGCAGATTGAAAACCCACCTTTATGATATAGCTTCCAGTCCTTAACCCTACTCCTCTGCCCTCCAACCCAGCCCGCTGATTAACCGTTCCCCTTAACTGTATCCATGGCATCTTGTTTGTCTGTCTTGCCTGTTTAGATTGTAAGCTCTTTCGAGCAGGGACTGTTTTCTTACTCTTTGTGACTCTGTGCAGCGTTGTGTGCGTCTGGTAGCTCTATAGAAATAATTAATAGTAGTAGTAGTAGTAGGTATATTCAGAATAGAGTAAGAACTGTGGATGCAGATTGGTGAATCCTTTGGAATATGTACTATTAAAAGCCAAGTACAGGGCTCTTAGTTCTGAGTGGTTAGTGCAGTGGCCTGAAAAGCTGGGGAACTGGCTTGAATTCCTACTATAGCTCTTTGTGACTCTGCACAAGTCACTTAACCCTCTACTTCCCCAGGTCAAAATAAGTACCTGTATATAACATGCAAAAACACTTTCTGGCTCATATTCAAACCATAGGAAGTCTGCAGAGATAGAGGCATTGAATTTCCGGTCTATTTTTGGCCAGCCGGGACATAGCCAGTTCTGCCAATATTCAGCAGCTAGCCAGCTAAGTCTCAATGACCAAAGATATACCACCCTTTTAGGTGGTTGTCTTTGGTTGCTGAACATAGCCAATGAGCCGCAGAATATTGGTGGTGACCAGCTATGACACGTGACGTAGCCAGTCACCAGCCAATCTGGAGACCGGGAGATAGCCGGCTGTTCCCCACTGAATATCGGCAGATAGCCAACTATGTGCTATTTAGATGGCCGAGAGCCATTCCTGGCTATCTAAATAGCACTGAATATCGGGCCCTTTGATTGTAGCCACAGAAAAGCAATATATCAAGTCCCATCCCCTTTCCCTTATTCTCTCTCTCTCTTAATCTGATGATTTCAGTTGTGTCATTGACTCTGTGGTTTAACATTTGGGGGGCAATTACGAAACCTACGCCTTACATTTATATGCATATTATATGAGTAAATATTTAGAATATTAATTCAACGTTCCCGCTAAGCTGCGCTGGGGTGCGCTGGCGCACAAAATATTACCTCGCAGCGCACAAGTTTCTCGTCACAGCGCACACAGTGTAGAGCACAGTTCTTCAACCGCCGGTCCGCAAACAAAATCTTGCCGGTCCGCAAAGGATTCGGTCCCCGCCGCAACGAAAGGCCGGCGTCAGCTGACTTGCAACTTCCTGTTGCAGTCGCTGTGCCGGGACTCCTGCCTTCGCCGGGACTCCTGCCTTCCACCGCGTTTGCCTCCTGCCTTGTCTCCGCACCTCCAGACCAGCAGCGGCAGCTGTGTATGCTTTTAACTTCGGCACAGAGCTGCCCCTAATCAATAGTTTAGCGCGGTTTCATAAGGCAGCCTCGGGGCCTTTGCTAGGCCGGCCCACATCGCATCATCGAAGCGGGCCGGCTATCAAAGGCCCCGAGGCTGCCTCATGAAACCGCGCTAAACTATTGATTAGGGGCAGCTCTGTGCCGAAGTTAAAAGCATACAGAGCTGCCGCTGCTGGTCTGAACTCTTGGGCCGCTGAAGGAGGGCAAAAAGCAGCTGTCCTGGAGGTTTCCCTTCCTCTCGCCTTTACAGGTTCCTTTTTTCCACCTTTTTTTTTTTCCTTCAAACGGCAACGGGCCCCAGCATCGACATCAATCAAGTAAGTTCCACTGTCAATCAAGCGGTTCTGCTCGGCCAAAGCTTCCCCTGTGACATGAGCCACCCTCAGGGGAAAGAAAGTGACCCACAAAGGTGAGGGGAAGGGGGGCAGATGATGGAAGTTGGGGGGGGGAGAGAGAGAGAGAGAGAGAAGGGGCAGATGATGGAATGGAGGAGATGAGAGAGAGAGAGAGAGAAGGGGACAGATGATGGAAGTGAGAAGAAGGGAGAGAGAGCAGAAGGCAGATGGATGTCAGTTGAGAAGGGAGAGCAGATGCTGAATGGAAGTGGGGAAAGAACACATACTGGATGGAAGGAGGAGATAAATAAAGGGGGAAGAAAATAGTAAGATAATGGAGGGGTGAGGGAAAGGGGTGACAAGCTGTGTGTAGACACAGTGAAAAGAGGGAAACGGGACTAAATAGTAAGAAAGAATTTAATTTAGATGGAGGCAGAAAATAGAGAAGGAAGACCAGAGAAGAAAAGGGAAGAGAGAGCAGAGAATGATCAGATCTGAGTGGAAGAAATGAGAAGAGAGATATGCTAAAAACCACAGGGGGGAGGGAAGGATAGAGATGCCAGACCATGAGGGGAACAGAAGGAAGATGATGGATGCTAGACCAAATTGGGGGGTGGGGGGGGGGGCAGGAGGAGAGATGGCAGGGAAAGACAGACAGTGAATGGAAGGGGCAGATGCTGGACTGAAGAGACAGAGAAGGTTATCATGCTGCTGTACCGGGCCATGGTACGCCCTCACCTGGAGTACTGCGTCCAGCACTGGTACTTTAAGAAGGACACGGTACTACTCGAAAGGATCCAGAGAAGAGCAACTAAAATGGTTAAGGGGCTGGAGGAGTTGCCGTACAGCGAAAGATTAGAGAAACTGGGCCTCTTCTCCCTTGAGCAGAGGAGATTGAGAGGGGACATGATAGAAACATTCAAGGTACTGAAGGGAATAGACTTAGTAGCTAAGGCAGGGAGAACGAGAGGGCACTCTCTAAAGTTGAAAGGGGATAGATTCCATACAAACGTAAGGAAGTTCTGTGGTAGAAAGCAACATATTTATTTGGCTCATAACTTGCTGGCGCCCGATATTTTTAGCTCACAGTGAAAAAAGTTTGCTCACAACACCCGCCCGCTTAGAGGGAACACTGATACATATGCATATGAGCACTTATACATAATATATAATCGACATGCTGCCTGTGTGCTATTTGGTAAATATATGCTTAACTTTGCAAGAAGAGCATGTAAAAAAGGAGAACATGGGCAGAACAAAAGCAGGACTCCCATTTACATGCATAATTTATTGACTACTAAATTATGTACATCCTTGCTGCACTTAAGTGTTCACATTTACACTAGCTCCAAGGCTAGCATAAATACAAATGCCTAAATGTTATGCACATCTATACCAGATTACATTAGTATCCTATAATGAAACTTAAGTGCTTAGGTTTCTTTATAGAATATACTCATACTGTGTGCCACTGGTGTGTATAAATGGAAACGTCTAGTTATAGAATTGCCCTCTATGTTTACTGTGAAGTTAGAGTAGGGGTAGGCAACTCCAGTCTTTGAGTGCTGTAAGCTAATTAGGTTCTCAGATTTTCCCACTGAATATGCATGAGACATATTTGCATATAATGAAAGCAAATGCATCTCATGCATATTCAGTGCAACTGTCTTGAAATTCTGGCTGGATTGCGATTCTAGAGGACTGAAATTACCCACTCTTGAATTCATGATCTTAGTTTCATCTCAGACTTTCAGTTCTAGCAAATGTCTCCCCCTGTAGATCATCATTCTTTAGACATGCAGAATGCAGTAAATCATGGAAATAAATTTATTGAAAAATAAAAGGAAATAAAAATCCTACACTCTGCATTCTATTTGTTAGTAAAAATTTAATATTGTGGATTTGAGGCATTACTGTAAGATTAGTAGCCTTGCTTCTTAGATGCAAAAGCAAATGAGAAATGGATTAAACAAAGAAAAGCAAAACGTTAAAAGATCAAACACTTGATTGGAAGAAGTCATGAACTTATCTGCAACCTCAACACATAGAAGAAATAAGAAAAACAGACAAAAGTGCAAGCATAATAAAGGAAGTGGAAGAAAAGTGTTACCCATAAGTAGCCGCCGTTTCACCCGCTTGTCCACATCAGCTACTGACGTGGTATTGTACTCAGAACTCTCAATTGCAGCCTCATCCTTCTCTAAAACACAAGGAAGGTACAAACATGGAGCAGTTGGTTAATCAAAAGCCCAATTTTCCACCGCTTAACTCAGTTTCTTGGCACTGTGCAACCAAAACCAGGAAGCAAGCCATGAAAGCACTACACCCCACGTTAAGAATGTTATTAATCCCATTTGGAACTCCAGGAAATATATTAGAAGGGGCAGCAGAACAGGTAGGAGAATGAAAAACTATAAAGTGATTAATATGAAAATACAGACAAAAGGAGAAATACAAGTGCATATGTTAATAAAGAAAATGGAAATTCAAGATCAAATGCCAAAGAGATGACATTGTTCCTTCTTGATGGAGACTAAGATCTGAAATAGGAAGGCACAAGGCTAGACAGAGAAGTTCAAGAATCCAGTGATGAATGCACATGGTATGGCAAACACATTACAAAAAATTTAAATTAAAAAGAATATCACTGGCCAACACTCATTTTGGTGCCTCAAATGTTAAGACCTGTGTCTGGGTATATTTGATCTGCTGATTCAAAAAATGGTACCAGTTTTCTCCTATCAGCTCTAGTTTTTGAAATACGGAACATGTGCCATATATCAATCTTCACTCTGCTCACCCATTAAAAAAAAAAAAATCAGGATATTTTAATGTAGTGTTTAAATTAATATCTTTTAAGCATGAAGGAAACATTAAAAGAAATTAAATTAAAATTAAAAGAAAAGTGCACAACATGAAAATCTACTTATTTCATATCAAAAGCACAAGTTTATGATACAAACTTTCCAATCATTAGACACACAAGAAGTTCCTTTTGTAAGACTTCCAAGAGTGGGATCTGTTAGGACAATCCTATATAAGATTCCAACAATAGTCTGCCATCAGGTGTGCATCACATCTTCCTTGGTATCTGGCTTCCCTTGTTTATATTTCTTGGTGAAATCTTTCACCTTGCTCTTCGCTTAAGTCACCAAGGTTCTCTGGAAAGTGATCTAAGTGACTGTGCAGATAATGGATTTTAACACTCTTGTTACAGCCAAGCTTGTTGAAATGAAAGCATATCCTCTACTAATTGTGTGCCTTCTTGTTGCCGAGAAAGTTTTTCATAACAAGAACAAATGAAGACCAGGCACGTGATTTGATTTCATTCATTGATGCTATGAAATGTGGACCATTTATAAGTTGTCTAATCTGTGGACCATTGAAAATTCCTGCCTTCAGTTTTTTCATGGAAAGTCCAGGAAACATATGTGCTATGTATTCAATGCACGAACCGTCTTTATTCAAAGCCTTTACAAATTGTTTCATCAGGCCTAGCTTTATATGTAGTGGTAACAGTATGATTCTATCTCGCGCTACCACTATATATTCCTTCGGAGGCCAATTTTTTTTTTTGCCCATTGTTTATGTTTGGCTCTACTATCCCAAAGGCATAAAAAGCAAGAATACTTTGTGTAGCTACTTTGTTGACCAAGAAGAAAATTACCATCTTCAAGTCTACACAAACTGATGTTCTTGGTAATTTATCTTTTCCAAGACTAAAGAGATGGCCTTGTACTCTTCTTTCATCCTGATGAAGTGACCGATTGAAATAGAACCATATTTGTTGCCGTATCTAAGAAACTAGAGCTGATGAGGTCTATCCAATGAAATTTTCTGAATCAACACTCCAAATAACCCCAGGAAAAGGTGAAAAAACCTAAGGCACCAAGAAAATTTTTTTTTTTTTGTTGGCCTGTGATATATATATATATATATATATATATATATATATATATATATATATATATATTTTCCTTACATGTGATACCAAGAGGTTACTGATTGCATGCAAATAAACAATAACAAAAAGAAAAACAACAAATACCAAAGACTGATTTTGGGCCGTGCTGGTTGCCTGCTTGTCTAAGGAACATAACTAGATAAAGATTTTATGCTATTAAATATACTGCAAAATAAGGTTTGTAGTGGTTATAAGCATGCAGGAATGTAAAATAAAGGGAGTGGGGGTGGAATGCAGCAAAGGTCAATAAAATTAGTTTTAATGCTACATGTAAATAAAAGTTCCACATGGCATAACAGGAATTTTCTAGTACGACAGGCACTCTATTCCTGAACACTGGGTAGTCGTCAACCTCTTCTCGTGAGAACTCTTGTAGGGAGCTTCATTTGCATTCTTTTTGCTCCTCCTCCCTTACCTCTGTTCAACTCCTCAGTTATCTTCCTACAAGCGAGACTAAGAGCTTGCCTTTTCTGCTCATATTTATTTTCATTTAAATGGGGGGTGGGGGGGTTTGCTATGTTTGTGAGGCTTTCAATGCTGCAGTAGATCTCTTTTGTGGGACAGCTCTGGCTGTGGAAGAGCACAGACTCTGAGGTCGAGGGTCTGCTTCCAAGGGGCACACTGCTTTGCAGTGCACCCATTTGGACAGCCTGCACTAACAGTTCAGGGGCTCAAGTGGGAGCAAGACTCGCTCCAAGTTCATCCGCAGTGGGCTTGAGCAAAGGCTGCGTGTCTCTATGGTGTATTTTTCCAGGATCGGGGCCAACTTTATTCCTCCCCCCATATGCATGCATTTAATCTGGTGGTAATCAAGATCTTCGGCCGGTACATTAGGCTAGAGAGACAGTCAGAAAACACAAGCAGTCCGGGTTCCAGGCTTGATGAGACAGAGGTTCTCCCATTAAACTATTTGCAGGTTCCATTCTTGCAGCGCCCAGCACAAAGAATGGCACACTGATTAACAGGCTGACAGCCTGACAAACAAAATTGAGGGGGGATGGGGAGTGATCGTTAATATCAAATTTTTTGGGTTCCAGGGTTAGAGGTAGGTTCCCTCACCTTTAAAATCCCCAAATCACTATTATAAATTTTTTTCAATGTAGCTTTCCCGGGCCATTTTTGGCACTAAAATTGCTGCCACGGTGGCCATCTTGGATTTCCTGATTTTAATTTAAAAGCCTCTAACTGCCTGAAAATAACTTGTTTATTGCTTTAAAATTGGTGGGATAGACTCCATAGGCCAGGATAATTCAGATTCATGCCCCATTTGTGGTGGATGGCAGTCCGAGGTGCATTTGTGTTACATGTCCCACACGACACATGAGGGGGGCAGAAGTTGCTTGTTTAGCACCCCTCTGGTCCCTTAGGGGGTGTTAGTACCAAATCGGTCTGAGCAACAGGAAAAATATCCAAATGTAACCCGGGGAGAAGCACGAGTCCCCAGTGAAACGCAGCCTAAATAGGAATGGAAAACCTCAAAAAGGAGCTAAACATTATCCACAAGGGCTGTCTGGATGTTAGGGGCAGGAGTTCCCCCCCCCCCCCGAATTTATTAATGTGATGTTTGAGGCTTATATGATTAACAAAGGCCGAATGTAACCCTCTGGAATTGCGGCTCTGCTAGCGCCAGGGGTTCCGACCCCCCCCTCCTCCAAGAGCGCAGTTCCCCAGCAACAGTGCCATGTGCAGATCAAGGGAATTTGGTCAGAAGACAAATTAGATGATAACAATTCTGTTTTAATGCCTTTGCTCTTCCAGTTAGGGTCCTCTATAGCAGGAGATGCTATTGCATCTTTGGGAGAGCAGGATCCAGATTTGGGGTGGCTCCGGACCTTAGCAAGATCCCAACTGTACAAAGGCTGTTTAAATCTTCAGCACTTATTGGGATGGTCACAGAATCTCTCCAAGAATTGAAGCTAGAAGCTTCTCAGTCCTTTGCCACGCAGTGCTCACTTATGAGCAGTACCAAGGCACAGACCTCTTGCCTTTCCTCACATCAAGACATTACAAAAATGCTTATTGATTATTTGGAGGTACCAGAGGGGCCCCTTCAGGTGGCCAAAGCTATGTCAAACTTCTATCCAATGGATGCAACATTTAACCAGCAGAATCCAAAGGCGGATTCACTGGTGGTACAGATTACTAAAAGCGCCTCCTTTCCTAGTGAAGGCAGTGTAGTAGTGAAGGACGCCCAGGACCGCAGATTAAATTTTGTGCACAAAAGGCTCTTTGAGGCCGCAGCCTCAGGAGTGAAGGCAGCCGTGGTGTCAGCATCTTTTGTTGCCTGAGCTTACCACTCTAAGTTGCACCATGATCCAGACACTATCGTGGACAAAGATGTCCAGTTTTTAATGACTGGGGTTGATTACATGGCTGATGCTCTATATGAACTTTTTAGAGTCATGATCAAAATGTCAGCTTACTCCATTTCCGCCCGCAGGATGATATGGATCAAACAATGGGTGGGGGATTCCTCCTCA
The DNA here is from genome assembly GCF_902459505.1 of Geotrypetes seraphini. Taxonomy (NCBI): domain Eukaryota; kingdom Metazoa; phylum Chordata; class Amphibia; order Gymnophiona; family Dermophiidae; genus Geotrypetes; species Geotrypetes seraphini. The sequence goes on along the minus strand of NC_047090.1, from coordinate 63,435,514 downwards.
AAGGCGACCATAAGTAAACTGCCATTCAAGGGGCAGTTACTTTTTGGGAAACGCATGGATGATCTTATGGCCAGCATGCAGGATCGTAAGCCAAAATCCTTGTTGGACATAAAAAACATAAGTATAGCCTTACTGGGTCAGGCCAATAGTCCATCAAGCCCAGTAGCCCATTCTCATTGTGGCCAATCCAGGTCACTAGTACCTGGCAAAAACCCAAAGCACAGCAACATTCCATGCTATTGATTCAGGTCAAACAGTGGCTTCCCACATGTTCTTTTCAATAACAGACTATGGACTTTTCCTCCAGGAAATTGTCCACTCTTACCACAACCTCTAGCAATATGTTCCAGAACTTAACTATTCTCTGAGTGAAAAAATATTTCCTCCTATTGGTTTTAAAAGTATTTCCCTGTAACTTCATATAGTGTCTCCTAGTCTTTGTAATTTTTGAAGAACTGAAAAATTGATCCACTTGTACCCATTCTACAACACTCAGGGGGTCTGGTTGGAGTAATTTTTGGACCTCCATGCACTACTGTCAGTTTATGGGGGTAGGGGGGCCTTCAGAGCAGAGATTATTTCAGGCCTCCAGACAAAGATTGGAGGGGCCAGGCACCCTCAATCTTCAGGATCCCTGCTCCACCACAGCTCCAAAGAAACAGTTATGACGCCAAAACATCAGCTGAGCCTCCATGCATCGAAGAGAGGTTGTTAGCCTATTTGGGAGTGTGGGCGGAGATCACCACAGATCGCTGGGTGCTGAAACTTATAAGGGATGGGTACAAGCTTGAGTTCTTTCATCCCCTCCTGGACCTTTTTATAGATTCCCTGGCAGGGATGCCTGAAAAAAATGGCCAAAGTTAGAGCGACAGTGCTATGATTGCCAGCCTGTCCCAGATGAAGACTTGGGCTCTGGCAGGTACTCGATATACTTTATCGTACCCAAGAGAGGCTCCAAAGACTGGAGGCCAATTCTATACCTCACAGAAGTGAATGTAGCCCTCAAGATTACATGTTTTCTAATGGAGACAGTGAGGTTGGTGATTACATCAATGGCACCATGGGAATTTCTTGCCTCCCTGGATTTGACAGAGACCTATCTGCACATTCTTGTTTTTCAGGACCAAAGGAAATATTTGTGATTCCATGTGTTGGAGCAACACTTCCAGTTCACAGCTTTGCCCTTTGGGCTGGCCACGGTGCCATGGTCCTTTACTAAGGTGATGGTAGTGGTTGCAGCTCACCTATGCAGGACAGGCATACAAACCATCCGTACCTGGACGATTGGCTAATCACAGCCCAGTCCAAATCTGAGGCCAGAATAGCAGTTCATCGGGTAATCTAATTACTGCAGAAGCTTTGCTGGGTGGTCAACTTCTGGAATATCCACCTAGAACTGACGCAGAGCCTGGAATATCTAGTTTGAGATGGGGGAAAACAAAGTATTCCTTCCAGAAGCCTGCAGAGAAGAACAGCTTCTGCATCATATATAGGTGTTTCAGAACAAAACCGCTCTGATGGCCTAGCAGTACTTGCAGGTTCTTTCATCTGCTCCAAGAGACATTCCTTTTCTGATAGTGCTCACAGTGGGATCCACTGCACCAACAGCTTTCTTGGATAGCGGAAGCCTGTTGCACTCTGGTCTGGTAGTTGAATCCTGTCTCTCTCACCAGAAGGGTTTCCCTCTGTTTCTCTTCATGGGTGATTCTAAAGACGGATGCCAGCTTTTATGGCTGGGGGGCACATTGCAAGGAATGTCCAGTTCAGGGATGCTGATTCCCTTCCCAGAGGAAGTGGTTGATCAATTGCTTGGAACTTCAGGCCATCTGCCTGGTGCTCCAGGAGTTACGGAGCACCTTACAGAATAAAGTGGTTTGAGTTTTCTTGGACAACACAATGGAAGTGCCTATGTCAATCACCAAGGGGGCACCAAGAGTGCTCCTCAAAACCTAGAAGCCCAAATGCTATTTTGATGGGCTGAGTCCTATCTTCTGGCACTCTCGGTGGCACATGTGGTAGAAGTGGACAATATGCAAGTGGATTTCCTCAGCTGGAAGACCCTGGATTCTGGGGAGTGGTCCTTGCTTCAGGAAGCCTTCACTTATTTAGTGAATCAGTGGGGCGACCAACATTTGACCTGATGGCATCAGCTGCTAACAAAAATGTGGATCGATTCTTCAGTTGAAGATGCAAGCTGGGAAGCGAAGGTCTGGACACTGGTTAAATCCTTGTCAAATGCAGGTCTTCTACATACCTTCCCTCCATGGCTCATGAAAGGTCAACTTCTGTGCAGGATAATGGCACACCAGGGAAGGGTGATTCTAGTGGCACCAGACTGGCTGAGACCCCCATGATATGCAGATCTGGTCCGTTTGCAAAAGGATCAAAGTCTCAAACTTTCCTGTCATTCCTGGCTACTCACGCAGTGCCCAATGTCCTTCAGGATCCAGAATGCTTTGGACTTACGGCATGGCTCTTGAGCATGCAGCACTAGTGTGCAAAGGCTACTCTGATGGAATGGTCTCCACCATTTTGAAGTGTAGAAAAAAGTGGAATCATAATCTGGTTCTCTGTGTGCTTGCAAGTCTGCCGTATGAGCCTCTGTACCAAACTTCCTTGATGGACCTTACAATCAAGACGGTGTTTTTGGTAGCAATCACCTCTGCCCGGAGTGTGTCGAACTTTAGGCTTTGTCCTGCAGAGATCCTTTTCTAAGGATTACGGATTCAGGTGTGACCTTGTACACACTTCCATCTTTCCTGCCATAAGTGATTTCAAATTTCCACATCAACCAGGAAGTACGCTTGCCTGCCTTCATACCCTCTAGTTCAAGAAAACATGATTTAATGGGACAGAGTCAGCATGGGTTCAGCCGAGAGAGATCTTGCCTCACCAATTTGCTTGACTTCTTTCAAAGAGTAAATAAACATGTGGATAAAGGTGAGCCAGTTGATGTAGTATATCTAGATTTTCAGAAAGCTTTTGACAAAGTTCCTCATGATAGGCTCCTGAGAAAATTAAAGTGTCATGGAATAGGTGGCAAAGTTCAGCTGTGGATTAGGAATTGGTTATTGGATAGAAAACAGAGGGCCATTTTTATCAATGGAGGAGAGTAAACAGTGGAGTGCCATACGAATCTGTACTGGGACCAGTGCTATTTAACTTATTTATAATTGATCTGAAAATTGGAATGACGAGTGAGGTGATTAAATTTGCAGATGACACTAAACTGTTCAAAGTTGTTAAAACACATGCAGATTGTGAAAAATTGCAGGCAGACCTTAGGAAATTGGAAGACTGGGTGTCCAAGTGGCAGATGAAATTTAAGTGGACAAATGCAAAGTGATGCACATTACGAAGAATAATCCAAATTACAGTTACTGGATGCTAGGGTCCACCTTGGGGGCTAGTGCTCAAGAAAAGGATCTGGGTGTCATTGTAAACAATACGATGAAACCTTCTGCCCAATGTGCAGTGGCGGCCAAAAAAGCAAACAAGATGAAGTGCTAGGAATGATTAAAAAAGGGTTGGTTAACAAGACTACGAATGTTATAATGCCTCTATATCTCTCCATGGTGTGACCTCACCTGGAGCCTCACCTGGAGTATTGTGTTCAATTCTGGTCCCCTTATCTCAAGAAAGATATAGCGGCACTAGAAAAGGTTCAAAGAAGAGTGACCAAGATGATAAAGGGGATGGAACTCCTTTTGTATGAGGAAAAATTAAATAGGTTAGGGTTCTTCAGCATGGAAAAGAGATGGCTGAGGGGAGATATGATTGAAGTCTACAAAATCCTGAGGGTTGTAGATCGATTTTTCACTCCGTCAAAAATTACAAAGACTAAGAGACACTCGATGAAGTTACAGGGAAATACTTTTAAAACCAATAGGAGGAAATATTTTTTCACTTAGAGAATAGTTAAGCTTTGGAACACATTGCCAAAGGTTGTGGTAAGAGTAGATAGCATAGCTGGTTTTAAGAAAGGTTTGGACAATTTCCTGGAGGAAAAGTCCATAGTTTTTTTTTATTGAGAAAGACATGGGAGAAAACTGCTTGAGTACCTGAATAAATGCATGTAAACCAGGAGTGTCCAACCTTTTGGCTTCCCTGGGCCGCATTGGTCGAAAAAAATGTTTCTAGGGCTCACTGCAGCAAGACAGAGGAGGGAGCTGGCAAGACGGTAAACACCCGGGGGCAGCAGAGGAAAACACTGCATCGCCCTCGACCAGGGCCACACAAAATACTTCACTGGGCTGCATGCGGCCCTTGGGCCGCAGATTGGACACCCTGATGTAAACCGTTCTGAGCTCCCCTGGGAGAACAGTATAGAAAATTGAATAAATAAATAAAATAAAAACTGCTTGTCCTGGATCGGTAGCATGAAATGTTGCTTCTCTTTAGGTTTTGGCCAGGTACTAGTGACCTGGTTTGGCCACCATGAGAATGGGCTACTGGGCTTGATGGATCATTTGTTTGACCCAGTAAGGCTATTCTTATGATGTATGCAGACTCTTACTGCAGTATCTAGAAGTTACGAATGAATTTCGATTGTCAGATTATCTGTTTGTACTGGCTGGAGCAGCCTATAAATGTCAGCCAGCATCAAAAGCAACTATATCGGAAGTGGAAAGCATGAAACCTACAGTATATCTGTAAAGGTGCAATTCATGAGAGGCATTGCTTCCATATGGGCAGGATCCTCTGTGGTTCCCCAGAAGAGATCTGTAGAGCTGCCACTTGGTCTTTTCTGCATACATTCACGAAATTTTACAGGGTAGGCTTGGCAGCCAAAAAGGACTTTGCATTTGGATCTTCAATTATGGCAGCAAGCTCATCTGTCCCACCCTAAGTTTGATGGACTGCTCTATTATGTCCCAAGTGTTCTGGAATAAATTGTTTGTCATACTAAAAGGAAAGATTAGATTCTTACCTTGTTAATCTTCTTTCCAGTAGACATACACTCTATTCCTGAAGCCCACCCTGTCAGCTGTGAATTTCGTCTGCTTCCTGCCTCAATAAGACCTGTCAATTCAGACATCTTGTTTCTTCAGTCCAGCCTTAACAAGAATAGAGGAAGTGGCTATCACGTTGAAGTATCTAGGGATATCTACACATATCTCCCACACTCTTAGTGCAAGTTGCGCTCAAGTTGGTGACTTGTTTGTTTTTACCTTGTTATGTATTGCAAATGTTTAACTTTAATTATCTGTGATATGTTTGATTATATGAGCAGAACACACATGTTTCTCGGGGAGAATCTCTGTACCCCTCCCTCTTCTGTCTCCTGAGGAGTTAAAGGACAGGTAAGGGAGCAGGAGCAAAAAGAATGGAAAATGAAGCTCCCTACAACAGTTCTGACATCAAGGTTGACTACTTGAGTGTAAAGGAATAGAGTGTATGTCTACTAGAAAGAAGATTAACGAGGTAAGAACCTAGTCTTTCCTTAGTTGTGTTAAAACATATTTACTATGTTAGAAATAGATGGGATGGAATTTCATATTGGAAAGCAAAAAAAGTCAGAGCTGGCTGATCAAAATAATTTCTATAGAAATACAGAGACAAGTAAGGACTTCTACATGCAGCAAACATAAAAAATAGCAGTTAAGCATACAAAGACAAAACATGTTAGACATAGGATCAAAGTATTTATTTGGCATTGCAAATGTTTGCATTCTTGCAGCAATAACCAGAATATGCACCACTAAAGAGAGCAAACACTGGAATCATGGTAATGAAGCTAGCAAGTTTATTCTGCAACATGGTTGTATTACAACAAGGAAGTTTAGCAAGTTCTAGAAGGAATCAGGCTGCAATCGAGGCTTTGTTTTGAGGTTTTTTTTAATGTATTTTTAAAAAATTCTTTCAATGATTCATAAACAGTTATGAGACAAGACAGGCAATCAGGAACCATCACCAGAAAGCAGTGTGTGAAAAAAAGTAAAACAAAAAATATTCTAAAATAATTAACAAGGAGCTAAAGAGAGGTAAAATCTACTTAAGCAGTAAAAGTGATTTTTTTACAGGACCAAGAATGTAATACATGATGTTATCAGATTATTAAAATATCTACAAGTAAAAGATTTTACTTTGAGTACACAGACATGCTGGAGAAAACAAATCATCAACCTCAGGATATTTGTGAATGGTGACATCTAAGACACATGAGTATTGAATCAAATTTCAAACTTATCTGGTACTATATTCTCTTACTAGGAAAGGGCCCAATTTACAAAGTTGCAAAGTTAGAAGTGTGGCAATTAACATGCGTCAATTAGTACTGTGCTGAATATTAATGCAGCTCATTAGCAGTTAATGTGCAGTAATTTCTGTATTACCAGCTAATGCTGAATGAAGAATGGACAGCAAATGGGCAGTAGTGACTGCACCTTAGAGTTAACATGTAGAAAGTTAGGAAGCATTGAGTTAATATGCTAGTGCATCATGTGCATCATTTAACAAATGGTACGAAATTTTTCTTTTTGTTAATTGAATAGCTAAATGTTGGGAATGCCCCCAACTGTTAATGTAGAGACTTTATAGTTATCACATATTAGTTTTGGCACTTAACATAGGAAACAATTTTTCAAAATGATTGGAGGTGCTCAACTCATAACTCACAACAAATTTCCCCTTACCCAGCAAAAAAAAAAAGAAAGAAAATACATCTGGTAGCGAATGGTAGTGAAGACCAACCTGTATCTAAATGTCAAGAGCAGGGGCAGGGAATGAGGACAGCTCAAAAGCTAGGATTCAGCCTCTCTCTTCTTCCCCTCCCAGTGTGTCAGCATCATACTCTCTCTCTCTCTATCCCTATATTCAAGCCATTTATAGCAGAGAGGAGGACGGGTGCCGATGCCCCCACCAAGATGGCACCAGGGGCAACCGCCCTACTTTACTATGCCACTGCGTGAGTCTGCTGCCGTCAGCACTTCCTGTTCCTGTGTAGGTGGGACCTGAAGAGAGGCGGCTTTTGAGGCAGGCTGATGCCAGTAGGCTCACATCGCTGAGCTGCTGGTGGCCTGAAGAAAATAGATTTCCAGTGCCAAGGAGGTAAGAAGGGAAGAGCCACTGGATTCTTTGTAAACAGCCCTGCCAATTAGCTTCTAGGGCAGTGTCCAGCAAACATTTTGGCATTGCAGCACACTAAACTCGGTGCCCCGGCTGGAAGATATCCGGAAGTGCGCAGACACTGATGCTTTAAAGTCATGCGCATACATTACATCATCACGTTGACATCCACACATGCACAGAGGCCCTTCAGCTGAGACCCTGAACCTGTCACTTTGCCGGTGGGGAATCCTGAAAGAGGGGAGGTGCGGGGAGAGGAGGAGAGACTCCGGTGAAGAGGAGGGTCGTCAGCACTGGTTGACTGCCTAAACGACGTGCGTCTCCCCTTAAGTGGTACATCCTGTAAGCAGTTAACTGGCGCCGGCACCTGGAAGCATACCTGAAATCTGCTGCGGCATACTAGTGTGCTGTGGCATAGTTTGTGATACACTGTTCTAGGGGGCTGGGCCAGGGCAGGACAAGGGCGGAATGGGGGGTAAGGTGGGGTGGGGTCATACTCTTTTTTTCAGGTCAAAAATATGGTCACCCTATCCCTGTCCTCATCTCTGTTTCTCTTTCTTCAGCCCATCCCTCACCCACTTATTTTTTTTTTTTTATCACAGCCCATGCCTAATGTGACCATACGTCCCATTTTGAACGAGACCGTCCCATTTTTAGATAACCTGTCCCGTTGTCCCCACGCACAGCTTTGGGACACTGAAATGTCCCATTTTCAGAAAAAGCGTCCCGGGACAGGCGATCGTGGAGCCCGGGATACCTCTCTTCTTCCCCAGTGCCGATGCAGAAATAAATTAGGTGCATGCAGCAACTACATAAGCTTTCCCTCCCCCACCCCCCGACATCAATTCTGCGTCAGCGGCGGTGGCTTGGAGAAATCAGCGGCGGCTTGGTGGGGGGCAGGGAGAGAGAAAGAAAGAAAGGGGAGCAGGGAAAAAGAAAGACAGAAAGAAAGAGGGGGTGCAGAAAGAAAGAAAGAGAAATGAAAGAAAGGAAGGAAGGAAGTGCAACCAGAGACTCATGAAATCATCAGAAAACAAAGATAAGAAAAATGATTTTATTTTCAATTTAATGATCAAAATGTGTCAGTTTTGAGAATTTATATCTGCTGCCTATATTTTGCACTATATTTAATGGGTTCGGGGGGGGGGGGGAGGGGTCCAGGGAAGATCCGGGGGTGGTGGTGGTGGTCTGGGGAGGATCCGGGGGGGGGGGGGGTAGGGGGAGAGACGTCCTGTCCCGTTTTGAGGAAAAAAAATAAATGGTCACATTACCCATGCCCCCCAGCTTGTATTCACTTCAGCTCTGTTCTCACTTTCACAGTCCATATATCTTCACTCAGCCTCTTTTCCTCTCACAACCTACATTTTCCTGTCCCTGCTTTTCTATCAAGTCCTCATTTCTTTTGCAGTACCTCTCTCAGCACTTCTCCCCCTCTCTATGGTAGACCAATGGCAGGAAGCCTTTCTGACCTACACAGCTACTCTCTTCTATGAGCCCATTGCTCAGTCATTACTTAGCCAGCCAATAGCTGCAGGGGGAGGCAGGACTAGTGGCTTAGGAGACTTCAATCTTCTGTTCTGTTTTACCCTGAAGTCTATTGGCTGGCTAAGGACTGTCTGACAAATGGTGTCTTAAAAACATAGAAAACATGATGACAGATAAAGGTCAAATGGCCCATCCAGTCTGACCATCTGCAGTAACCATTATCTCTTCCTATCTCTAAGAGATCTCATGTGTCTATCCCACACTTTCTTGAATTCAGAAAGTCTCTGTCTCTACCACCTCTTTTCCACGCATCTATCACCCTTTCTGTAAAAAGCATTTCCTTAGATTACTCCTGAGCCTATCACCTCTTAAGAACATAAGCAGTGCCTCTGCCGGGTCAGGCCATAGGTCCATCCTGCCCAGCAGTCTGCTCCCGCAGCGGCCCAAACAGGTCACGACCTGTCTGAATCACCAGAAGGGGCTCCCTTGCCACCTTGGTTTCTTAACTTCATTCTATTCCCTTTTATTCCAGAGCTTACTTTTAAATGAAAGAAATTTGACTCTTTCTTTATTTCACGTAAGTATTTAAATGTCTCTATCATATCTCTCCTCTTCTGCATTTCCTCCAAAGTATACATATTGAGAACATCCGCCTTATGATACACCATTTTAATAGCCTTTCTCTGGACTGGCTCCATCCTTTTTATATCTTTTTGAAGGTACAATTTCCAGCATTATACACAATATTCTAAATGAGGTCTCACCAGAGTCTTATACAGAGGCATTGATACCTCCTTTTTCCTTCTGGCCATAATTCTCCCTATGCACCATAGCATCCTTCTAATTTTTGCCGTCACCTTTTCAACCTCTTTTGCCACTTTAAGGTCATCATATACAATCACACCTAAGTCCCGCTCTTCTGTCGTGCATTATAAGTTCAACCGAAGTAAAGAAACAATGGTCCAACTGTCTGCATTATAAGTTCTTCACCCCCTAAACTGTACCATTCTGTAAGGATTTTGCAGCCCAAATGCATGACCTTCCATTTCTAAGCATCAAATCTTGCCAAATTTCAGACCATTCTTCAAGCTTCATCAGGTCTTTCTTCATGTTAATCAGACCATTCAGGATTTCTGCTGTAGTGAAGATTTTGGTATTATCCGCAAAGAGGCAAATATTACCCGACAGCCCTTCAGCAATATCGCTTATAAAAATGTTAAAAAGAATAGGCCCAAGAACAGAACCTTGAGGCACACCACTGGTAATATCTCTTTCCTCAGAGTGATCTCCATTGACTATGAGCCTGTCTTCTTCCACTCAGCCAGTTCCTGACCCAGCCCGTTAATTTGGGACCCATCCTGAGGGCACTCAGTTTATTTATTAGATGTCTGTGTGGAACACTGTCAAAGGCTTTAGTAAAATCCAAATACACTTCATCTAGTGCACTCCAATTCAATTCTCTGGTCACCCAGTCAAAGCAATTGATCATATTTGTCTGACAAGACTAGCCTCTAATGAATCCATATTGCCTCCGGTTCTGTAATCTACCAGATTCCAGAAACTTCACCATTCTCTGTTTTAAAAGCCTTTCTATTAATTTGCCTCCTTTGTAGCATATTGGTTAGCTAGGAATGTCTGATGTAGGCTTCAGGGGAGGCGGGAGCAGTAGGTAAGGAGACACAGCCTAATTTCCTGCTTTCCACTGCAGCTCTTCATTGGTCAGATTTCAGCTCTGATATCTGGGCAGTGATGCAAAAAAATATTGGGGAACTCTATCACCCACACGCCTTTGGCCCTTAACCCAAACTGTAGTAACTGTAAAATCTTATCGTGCTTTAGTGAACAGCTTGTGGTAGTGGAGTTCTTAATAAGTGCATAGCACAATATACCTTATAAACATACTGGTTAATACTCTACAACTGCATGTTGGGGTTTCAGTTCATAGACCATCCACCCTACTCACCAGATCTTGCTCCATCTGACTATTTTCTGTTTCCAAACCTTAAAAAGAGTTTGAAAGGGATCAAACACAACCACTCCCCAGCCTTTCTAGACAAATATCTCATCCCTTATGTCTCGCCGCAAATACTACGATCTAACAACCAGAATCTACTAATTATTCCATCCATAAGGGAGCTATTCTATGATACTACACAAAACACTATATTCTCTGTCACAGCCCCTACACTATGGAACGCTCTCCCAATGGACATCAGATTTGAAAAATCCCTGGATAAATTGAAAAGCAAACTAAAAACATTCTTATTTAGGGATGCATACCCGACTTGAGAAAGGATCAAATACTCAGTCAACACGCACAAGCACAGTAATGAATAAGAACCAGTTTAAAGAAGCGACAACCCCCCTCCTCCCCCCGTGTCTTTTCCATTCCCTCTTACCTCCATTTTTTATTTTTTTTTAATCAAATGTACTTTGCACCCTCCTAACCCTGGATCCCTCTGTATCAATATGTACATGTCTCATCTGTCATGCATATTTTAATTATGAAATGTTCCCCTTTTTCTTTATTTTTATCCTTGTCTTCTTTTAAATTTTTAGCATTGTAAATCGTTTAGGTATACTTTGATAGACACTATATCAAGTACAGAATAAACTTGGAATGATTCAGAGATGATTGCAGCAATGGAGCAGTATTTCAGTGACCAGACATCTGAGTATTTTTTGAAAGGGTTATAGAAACTTTAGACACAATGGGCTGAATTCTATATAGTACACCCAGTCTCAGAAGCTGCCTAAGCAGCTTTTAAGAATCACACACGAGCGTCCTATAGAGAATCACGTATTGTCATTTAAGCCTGCCTAATAACCCGATTCTCTAACAGGTCACAGGTGCCGGTTAGAGAATCGGTTGCCGCTGAGCTTATCACAAGGGATATCCCTGCCATGATAAGTTTAGCAGACTTCAGTCAAATATAAAGGACGGGGCGAATTTGAAGCAATTCAGTAGGAAGAGTGAAAAGGATAAATATTGCAACAAAAAAAACACTCTAGATAATACTTATAAATGGTGCAATGGAGATAATATAATTAGGTCTACAAAAATTTTTATGCTCAGAATCATGGAGGGGTGACTGGGGAAAACCCCAGAAAAAACCACCTCACCGCCCAATCATTGCATGTACAAAGGTAGACAGCAGGTTATATCAAGTGTTTTAAAGATGTAAATCGTAAGGAACCCAAAAAGGGCTAAAAAGTTCTCTTAAATCCCTCCATGATTCTGAGCATAAAAATTTTTTGTAGACCTAATTATATTATCTCCATTGCACCATTTATAAGTATTATCTAGAGTGTTTTTTTTGTTGTGATAAGTTTAGCAGCAACCTGTCCCTTCCCCACCTCCACGAAGACTACTGGCAGGAGGGATATTCAATTTACCAAAGTATAGAAAAGTTTTGTACTTACCTTGCTTTTCCTAAAAAAATTAACATAAGTGCAAAGGTAGTGCAGTAACTATTGGAGTTGTGCCTGGCATGACCCTGAAATTATCACACAGAAAAATTTCTATACTATGCACTGTTTATTCAAAATTAGAGCAAAATTACTTAAAGTACATTTCTGGTATGAAGGACATACAAGTCCTGATGATAGGTGATTATCCCATACTTGCGAGTTAATTGCAGAAGGATGATATCTACCTTCTTCAGCTCTGCCTCCTTCAGTTTTTATCTTGTGCAAGTGGTTCAGAAGGTGTGATTCTGATCTGCTCTGTTAATATTTTATTATTTTGGGGGATTTTAAATCCAAGTTCAATGCTTTTCTGTGCTGGGGCAGCTCTGCCTGGGAGAGGATGCAGACTCTGGGTCAGATGTCTGCAGCTGGCAACTTGTGGAGCTCGAGGTCTGTTCCCCTTGAAACTAGCTAACATTCTGATTTATCAGGTACTTGAATGCAGGCTGTTTGGCCCCATTTTGGTCCAGTAGGGCTTAACGTGTGCCAGCTATGTAAATTGCTCCCCATGTTCATGTGTGGATCCATGGGAGTTAAAGTCTTGGTCAGACTTTAAGTTTGACTGGCAGCCAGAAGATTCCAGCTCTTGGAACTGGTGTGCTGTGAGGCAGTGTCTTCTCCATTTCCAGCTTCTGTGACAGTTGCATCAGGGTAACCCAGCACAGACAGTGAGTACTCAAACGACCCATTCCGGAATTTTGAATTTACCACTGGCAGCGTCTACCAAGAACTATCAAGGCTCAAAATGAACAAAGCCATGGGACTGGATAAACTACATCTCAGAATACTTAGGGAGTTGAGAGATGTCCTTGCGGAACCGTTAGCTACGCTCTTCAATCTTTCCCTGAGTACAGGAAGAGTCTCATTGGACTGGAAAACAGCTAACGTCATTCCGCTGCACAAAAAGGGATGCAAGACGGAGGCTGAAAATTACAGACTGGTAAGTCTCACATCGATAGTGTGTAAACTTATGGAAACGTTGATTAAACACAAATTAGATAAGATCCTAAACGATGAGAGACTAAGGGATCCCCACCAACATGGATTTACAAAGGGAAGGTCCTGCCAATCCAATCTGATCAGTTTCTTTGACTGGGTAACGAAAAAGCTAGATATGGGAGAGTCCCTGGATATCATGTACTTGGACTTTAGTAAGGCTTTTGACAGTGTCCCACACCGTAGGTTATTGAACAAGATGAGTTCGTTGGGATTAGGGGAAACATTGATGGCATGGGTTAAAGACTGGCTCAGCTCAGACTTCAGAGGGTGGTGGTAAATGGTACTCCCTCCGAAACGTCAGAAGTGATCAGTGGAGTGCCGCAGGGCTCGGTCTTGGGTCCCATTCTATTTAATATCTTTGTACAGGACCTGCCTCACAGACTTCGAGGCAAAATTGCATTATTTGCCGACGCTAAACTGTGCAACATAGTGGGCAAAAGCACAATGCCCGACAGTATGACGCAGGACCTACTCTTCCTGGAACAATGGTCCGCAACTTGGCAACTGAGTTTTAATGCCAAAAAATGTCAAGTTATGCACCTTGGCAGCAGAATTCCATGCAGTACTTACACTCTGAATGGTGAGACCTTAACAAGATCTGCTGCAGAACGCGACCTAGGAGTAATCATTAGTGAAGATATGAAGACTGCCAATCAAGTAGAGAAAGTTTCATCCAAGGCTAGGAAAATGCTGGGATGCATCCGAAGAAGTTTTGTCAGCTGGAAGCCCGAAGTAATGCCGTTGTACAGGTCCATGGTGAGACCTCATCTGGAATATTGTGTTCAATTTTGTAGGCCACATTATTAAAAGGATGTGCTGAGAGTGGAGTCGGTTCAGCGAATGGCCACCAGGATGGTCTCAGGACTTAAGGATCTCCCATATGAGGAACGGCTAGGCAAGTTGCAGCTATACTCTTTCGAGGAACGCAGAGAGAGGGGAGATATGATAGAGACGTTCAAATATGTAACTGGTCTTACCGAGGTAGAAGAAGATATCTTTTTCCTTACAGGACCTACGGCAACAAGAGGGCATCCGTTGAAACTCAGGGGTGGGAGATTTCATAGCAACACTAGGAAGTATTTCTTCACTGAAAGGGTGGTTGATCGTTGGAATGATCTTCAGGTAATTGAGGCAAGCAACGTGCTCAATTTTAATAAAAAATGGGATAAGCATGTGGGTTCACTTTGTGGAAGTGCTTAGGGGGGAGGGTCCTTAGAGTGGGCAGACTTGTTGGTCCAGTGGCCCTTTTCTGCTGTCATATTCTATGTTTCTATGTTTCTACTGCCTATTGATCTCTAAGGGAAAATTGAGGGGGGGGGGTTTGAATGTGAATGTTTTAAGGGTTGTTGAGGCTGTGTTTAGGGTCCCCCACCTCTAAAAACCTCTTCCCAAAATTTTTTGTCCTTTAGGTGGGTTTTCCTGGGCTGTTTTTAGTGCGACCATGTTGCCACAGTGGCCATCTTGGATTTTCCTGATTTTAAATAAAAGCCTCCATTTGCATCATAACCCCCTAAAGTTTCTCTAAAACCACTTGGGATGGACTCCTCTAGTAGAGATACCTCTATATCATGCCAGATATGCAATGGATGTCCAGCTGAACAGCAGTCATGTGCCACTTGATGCAGGGTACATGAGGGAGGGGCGGGAACCTCAGACTTAGCCCCATCTGGCACCCTTAAGGCTGGGGGATCGCAGAGGTCCTCTTGTCCAGGAAAAAGAACTTCTGTGGAGTCTGGGAATGGAGCTCGAACAAAGTGCAGCTGCATGTACACTGTGCAGTCCAGAAAAAGGCAAAGTGATGCCTGGAGGGACACCTCGGGGGTTCCAAGTCAGGACTTTACCCCAGAATTTGTAAGCTTACTGTAGAAAGCCTATTTAAACTGTCAGGGGTCTTCTACATCAACCGAGGGGGCATTAGAATCTGTGAAAGGGGATATATCCTCTTCAAGTGTGCTTTCTACAACATGTTCTTGGGCAGGAACCAGAGGAACAGTCTGATAATGACTGGAAGGACTGGAAATCAGATTCTATGCCTTACTGTCCCAGAGTGAAGCATCCCTGCTGGTGGATGCGGGGTCTCGATCAGAGAAGGGAGCCCAGGAGACTAAAGTTCCTCCGGAGCAAGGGGAAGTCCTGACAGTATGCCGCCTATGTAAAGCGACGGCATTGCTGGAGCTTATTCTGGAGTTACCGTGGGAGTTAAACCTTGAGTCTCCATAGCTTGATCATGAATGCTTCCCAGGCACAGACTTCATTTTTTCCTTCGCATCCAGATCTTACTTTTCTAATTATGGAACATTGGGAGGTTCCGGAGGTCTCTTTAAGGGGAGCCAAGACAATGACTCCTGAATTTCAGCAGTTATTGTGCCAGCCTAAGGTGGACTTGCTGGTAGCTGGTTCAGCAGAGAAAAGTTAAAACCAGGCAATGCCCCAATATCATTGATACTGGCATTCTTCCAGGATTGTCATGACAAAGAATTGGCAATTTAAAGTTCAAGTATGCGGAACCTCCCTCTCAGCAATTTATCTGATGCGCCTGCTCTCTGACAAGCTTAATAGTCAGCTCCATAGCTAAGATTTCATTGTCAGTCAGACTACTGAATTAGGAAGAGTCCTACACCCTTAATGGCGAGATCCTAACAAGAACTGAAGCGGAACGAGACTTAGGGGTGATCGTCAATGAGGACATGAAGACTGCAAATCAAGTGGAGCAAGCTTCCTTCAAAGCAAGGCAAATCATAGGTTGCATTCGCAGGAGTTTCGTCAGCTGTAAACCTGAAGTCATTATGCCATTGTATAGATCCATGGTGAGATCACACCTGGAGTACTGTGTGCAGTTCTGGAGGCCGCATTACCATAAGGATGTGCTGAGACTAGAATCGGGCCAGAGAATGGCCACCCGGATGGTCTCGGGACTCAAGGATCTCCCATACGAGAAGCGGCTAGGGAAGTTACAGCTCTACTCACTCGAGGAACGCAGAGAGAGGGGAGACATGATCGAGACATTCAAGTATCTCACGGGCCGCATCGAGGTGGAAGAGGATATCTTCTTTTTCAAAGGTCCCGCGGAAACAAGGGGGCATCCGTGGAAAATCAGGGGCGGGAAACTGCACGGTGACACTAGGAAGTTCTTCTTCACTGAAAGGGTGGTTGATCGCTGGAATAGACTTCTACTTCAGGTCATTGAGGCCAGCAGCGTGCCTGATTTTAAGGCCAAATGGGATAGACATGTAGGATCTATTCACAGAGATAGGTAGGGAGGGTCATTGGGGTGGGCAGACTAGATGGGCCGTGGCCCTTATCTGCCATCTAGTTCTATGTTTCTACATATATGATTACAAAAGAGGAATGGTTGAGCTCTATAAATATTCCGGCTGTTTATGTTTCTTGTTTAACTTGTATTTTCTTGAATTCATTGTTCCTTCAGTTTTTTTCAGTGGTTGTTTTACATTCATCTGAGCAGATCAGATACCTGGTTTGGGGGAATTTTCCATACCCCTCCTTTTCCTGTATTCTTTTGAAGGGCTGTTTCCAACTTTGGTATAAACTGAAGGGGGGCAGTAGAGACCGGGGAGAAGGAGGAGTTGAAAAGCTGTGACTGAAATCTTCTGCAGTATGTTCACGAGCACAAATGGATCATCCTGTGGTTCAGCATACTATCTCTGTCTACTAGAAAAGATATCAAGGTAAGAACCTAATCTCTTTTAATGCAGACTCCCTTTTAAAGGTCAGATGCTATTTAGAAAGGGTTTGGATGATCTTATGGCCAGTGTGGCTGATCGTCAACCAAAGACACTTCCAGATGGAACTCTCAATGATCTATTCAGAATAATTTTCATGGCTCCATGTGCTTTCATCAGTATTCCGGTGGATTCTTTGCCCATTGAGTGGCGCAGGTAGGGTTACCAGACATCTGGATTTCCTCAGAAAAACCCAGCACTTTGTCCAGATTTTGAAAAGCTTGGAACAAATCACTGTTGGGCAGGAGCACTTCTCTGTGTATTCTGTGCACTCAAATTCCCAGAGTGCTTAGTAGCTCCCAGAGGTATTGGCTGCAGCTTGCTGGAGCCCACCTTCTTCTTCAGCTCTGGAAGAAGGCTGACTCGATCTTAACCACACCACATGCCATAGAAAGAGTTTGTCTCTTCAATCTGTTTTTACACTTTAGGTTTGCTGGTCTCCTAACTTGAGTTTGTTAATAGGAATTCAGAGAGAAGCTAAAGTACATGTTACCGCTGCATAGGGACTATGCAAAATATTCCTGGCTTCCACTAAGTAAAGGATATGCCAGTAGAGTGTATGGAGTTTGTGAAGAAGCACTGCTGTAAGATCTACAAACTGTAAGTGTTCATGCTTGTTCTAATTGATATTAAAATAAAAGAGCTGTTTAAGGAACATGGAATCCAGGCTTGGTAAAATTTAGGCTACAAGCCCAAAGAGTTTAACTGCTTGACTATCATTCATAGTATTGACAGATCAAGACACTTTCCACAAAAGGCTGACAAAATCTGAAAAGTCATGCATCGGGGAACCTGAGGCTCCTTCTGTAACTCCAGACTGGAGAAAAAAGATGCATCTTCTGCTGCCATGCACTTGCGTTTCGCCCCATTGCTGCTCGGTTCATCTGAGCAGGATCTCTTCCCCTTTGACATTCCAGAATTTTGGGGGTTCCAAAGCCTTGGAGGACTGATTGAGGGCCTGAAGCTCCCAAGCCTTCCTCCCATGTCCCGCTGCACATAGAACATGGCCACTTCTCAAACAGCAACTCTGTGCAACCAACACAGGATCCAGTATTAGAAAGGCCTGGGGCTTCATCAGAGGCAGTCACTTGTCAAAATGAGCAGTTTAATGTAGAAAAAAAGGAGTTTAAAATTAGATTGCTAAAAATCTAAGATGGACGCCATTAAAAAATCACACCAAAAATGGGCCATTTGAGCCACATGCAAAAATAAAAAATAGCAATTTTAAGGTTTTAGAGGAGGGGGACTTGAATACTAACCCCAGAAACCACTAAAACTCCAAATGTCATACCCCCACCCAATGTTCCACATAGGGAATAATGGGAGTATTCACTGTAACTTCAGGTGCCTGTTTGTCTGAATCAGCCTGGATGCAGGGAAAGGATTTTTGCCTCAGAAATTGCTCAGATCCTCAACCGTCAAAGGAAATCTTCTTGATGTAGGCCGAATGGACCATGGTCACAAACTCCCATCCTTGGAGCTCCTCACATAGCAACAGAGGGAAAAATTATGCAGCCGGCTCCCTGATACCCCTAGGGTTCTTACTTAGGGGCTACACAGCCTATGCTCAAGCCTCTGGCTAAATCAGCAGGCGAGCTGTTCCTAGAGAGAAAGACCCCCAAGCTCCTGAAGGGACCCAAAGCAGGCTGGCTCCATAGATTGCCCTAAGAACAGCAGTCTTCCCATGCGGGACTGCATCCTTTCACCAGCGGAGTATACCCAAGCAGGGTACCTCTGAGCACTGAAACCACAAAGAGCTTCAGAAATCTGGTGGAAAAACCAAAAACAATAAAGAAAAACAGAGCAGAGCAAAACACACCTTCTGAGTTCGCTTGTAGAAGGAATAACTGAAGAGGGTGTTGTATAGAGAATGACACAGGGACAAAATTTTCCCTGTCCCCAAAGGAATTCAATTTCCCTGTCCTGTCCCTGCCCCATTCCTATAAGCTCTGTCTTAACTGCACAAGCCTTGAATACTTATGATTTTAAAGTGTTTGAGGCTTGTGCAGATGAGGATGGAGCTTGCAGGAGTGGGACAGGTACAAAAAAAAAAAACTCATGGGGACGGGACGGAAAATGAGTTCCCGCGGGGACGGGGAAAATTTTGGCCCTGCGTCATTCTCTTAGTGCTGTGCTCCACTGCAGAAGGGGAGGAGTTCTGAAGTTCTGCAGGTCACGGGAAATGGAAATCAGCAGCTCAAGCATGGACTCCTGTGTATCCACAACAGAAGTTAGTAGTCTATAAAAAATTTGGGTACCTAATCTGCTAAAGACTATTAGCATAAATCAGCAGTTAGGTACCTAAATTGAATTGCTACCACTTACATTTATTCTTTGGAAAGTGTAAATGGGCACTAAAGACAACCCAAACCTGAGTTTTTTGTATTTGGCCAAAACTGAATCTGAGGCTGAAATTCACTGCACATCCAGTGGCCTAGTTGGAACAGCAGCAATCCCCAGCCTCATAAGACTGCCGCAGGAGGACACAGAAGCAACTGGGGATTGCTCCTGCTCCAACAGGGCCATAGACCACTAGGGCTTCTATGGTAGGCCCAGGGAGTGCCTATGGAAGGTGAGATGGTTGTAGGTGGCTTACTTTTTTTTAAATTTTTTTTTTTGGGGGGGGGGGGGAACAGAGGCCAAGGCCCGAGGAGACCCATTCTCTGTCAAGTGGTGCTTTTGGTTGGAGGGGGGTGGGGCATTTTCAGGCAAATTGCATTGGCATTTCCATCCAAAACCAAAACATGAACAAATCTGGATTTTGGGCATGCTTCAGCACTGAAGCTCAAACTAATAGGCACCTAAAAGAAGCAATTAAGTGCCTCACACTATTTACTAAAGCGTGTGCTTAAATAGCTAAAATGCCCATTACTTGACCATGACCATCCCGTGTGTATGCCTTTTGAAATTATGCATGAGAACACTTAGGTGCCCAGTTATAACATAGCATCTGTTTAACCCCATTTTGGCGCTTAACTTCTGTTTGAGTGCCAAAAGTTAGCCATCTAATTGGTGCACTATAGAGAATCAGGGGGGAAATGTCATATAATCACACTATAAATAATAGGAAATAAACTCTTCCATAGGTAAGTACTTACCAATGCATGTTCTGCCATCTGAATGCAGGGCATACTTCTGATGACAACCACATATAGGACCAGTGTCTGTGTCATCACAGGTATGTTGACAGCCTCCATTTCCATAATTACAGGTTACTAGTTATGCCCCATAAGTATGTATATATAGACATATATAAACAAAATAATGAAAACAATTAGTTTTTGGATCAATAGTAAAACTTAAATTCATTATACACATAGCAAATGTTTTATTATATGTCATTTCATCTTACATACAGCAAGCGTTGCTCACCTTTTTCCATAAACAGCAGGATTGACAAGGAATACAAATAAGTTATGCAATTTGATGACACTGAGATGAAACTGCTTTCTCAGAACTTAGTGCAAAGTTCTCAGCATATACAGCCCTTTCTGTGCACAGCAGCCTCCTCAGCTCTTCAGGCAGTTCTAAAGTTCAAAACATTCAAGCAATTCTCAAGGAAGTGGGGGAATTGTGTGCCTTATCAGTCTTGCCATCTATGGAAAACACCCGTTTACAGGTAAGGAACATTGCTTTTTCCGCTGACAAATAGGACTGAGTCAGGCACGCAAATGGGTGACCCCCAAGTTTATTATTACTCAGTTTTAAATTGTCTTTAGACTTTTGAACAGCCAATACAGCCAAATGTGAGAGTTGTTAGTTTATAGCACATGTGTCAAACACAAGGCCCGTGGGCCAAATCCGACCTGCCTGGCCATTTTATGTGGCCCGCGGTGACTGTGCACCTGACACTACAATGTAGTGAAACCCTCTCCAGGAACCTCCTTGAGTCCCGGACTCCCCCACCTACCGCCTCCCCACCACTGAAATTAAAAATCTTTGGGCAGCCAACAGCACAACGAAGCCAGCCTCCTGCCGTCGACCTGCCCCGGAAGTGTTCTTTCTGCAGAATCCTGCCTAAGCAGGAAAAGGATGTGCTGCAGAAAGAACACTTCCGGGACAGACCGACAGCCGGAGACTGGCTTCATTGCACCGTTGGCTGCCTGAAGATTTTAAATTTCAGCAGCGGGGAGGTGGTAGGTGGGGGAGTCGGGAACTGGGGACAGGTCGTATCGTAGGATCCAGCTGAGAGGGGAGAGCTGGGGTTGGGAATGAGGGAAGCACATGCTGCATGGGCTGTGCGGGGAGGGGGGTTGAGAAAGCAAGGAGGACAGATGCTGCATGGGCTGGAAAGGGGGTTGGGAAGGATAAAGTCTTCCTGCACAAGCTGGGGGTAAGGAAGGGAGGGAGAGATGTTGCCTGTGGGTGAGGGAAGAGAAAAAGAAACTTCTTGGACATAGGTGTGTGGAGTGGGAGGGATAGAGAGATGGTATACAGCAGGAAAGAGATAAAAAGAAATGAACATAAGAGCATAATAGTATAAGCAATGCCTCTGCTGGGTCAGACCTGAGGTCCATCGTGCCCAACAGTCCACTCACGCGGTTTCCCAACAGGTCCAGGACCTGTGCAGTAATCCTCTATCCCCTTTTCCAGCAGGAAATTGTCTAATCCTTTCTTGAACCCCAGTATCATACTCTGCCCTATTACGCTCTCTGGAAGCGCATTCCAGGTGTCCACCACACGTTGGGTAAAGAACTTCCTAGCATTCATTTTGAATCTGTCCCCTTTCAACTTTTCTGAATGCCCTCTTGTTCTTTTATTATTCGAAAGTTTGAAGAATCTGTCCCTCTCTACTCTCTCTATACCCTTCATGATCTTATAAGTCTCTATCAAAATCCCCTCTAAGTCTCCTCTTCTCCAGGGAAAAGAGACCCAGTTTCTCCAATCTCTCAGCGTATGAAAGGTTTTCCATCCCCTTTATCAGACGCGTCGCTCTCCTCTGAACCCTCTCGAGTAATGCCATGTCCTTCTTAAGGTACGGCGACCAATATTGGACACAGTACTCCAGATGCGGACACACCATCACCCGATACAATGGCAGGATAACTTCTTTTGTTCTGGTTGTAATACCCTTCTTGATTATGCCTAGCATTCTGTTTGCCTTCTTAGTGGCCACTGCGCACTGTGCCATCGGCTTCATTGTCATGTCCACCATTACCCCCAAGTCCCTTTCTTGGGTACTCTCCTTTAATAACATCCCTCCCATCGTATAGTTGTACCTCGGGTTTCTGTTTCCCACATGTAATACTTTACATTTATCAACGTTGAACTTCATCTGCCATCTCGTCGCCCATTCCCCTAGTTTGTTCAAGTCCCTTTGCAATTCTTCGCAGTCCTCTTTAGTCCGAGCTCCACTAAATAGTTTGGTGTCGTCTGCAAATTTTATTATTTCGCACTTCATCCCTGTTTCTAGATCATTTATGAATATATTAAATAGCAGTGGCCCAAGCACCGAGCCCTGCGGGACCCCACTCGTGACCCTCCTCCAGTGCAAGTAGTGGCCCTTCACTCCTACTCTCTGTTTCCTACCCGCCAACCAGTTTCTGATCCATCTATGTACGTCTCCTTCCACCCTATGGTTCTTCAGTTTCCAGAGTAGGCATTCATGGGGCACCTTGTCAAAGGCTTTCTGGAAATCTAGATATATGATGTCTATGGGGTCTCCTTTGTCCATCCGTTTGTTAATTCCTTCGAAAAAGTGCAATAAGTTCGTTTGGCATGATCTCCCCTTGCAGGAACCATGTTGGCTGGTTATCAGAAGTTCGTTTCTTTCAAAATGTTCATCGATGTTTTCTTTTATCATTGCTTCCGCCATTTTCCCTGGAACCGAGGTCAGACTCACCGGTCTGTAGTTTCCCGGGTCACCTCTTGATCCCTTTTTAAGGGGCGTAACGTTGGCTATCTTCCTGTCCTATTTGCTGCAATAGTTCCGCTATCTCCTCTTTTAATTCCTTCAGAACCCTTGGATGGATTCTGTCAGGACCCGGGGATTTGTCAGTTTTTAGTTTTTCTATCTGCCTGCATACATCTTCAAGGCTCACTTCCATGGATGTTAATTTTTCTGCTTGATTTTCATTGAAGAATTGCTCAGGTTCCGGTATGTTGGATGTGTCTTCGTTTGTGAATACAGACGAAAAGAGCATGTTAAGTCTTTCTGCCACTTCTTTCTCCTCCTTCACCACTCTCTTCCTGTCTCCGTCGTCCAGCGGTCCCACCTCCTCCCTAGCTGGTTGCTTCCCTTTAACATATCTAAATAACGGTTTGAAATTTCGTGCTTCCCTGGCTAGCCTCTCTTCATACTCTCTTTTGGCTTTTCGAACCACACGGTGACATTCTTTTTGATACTTCCTGAGCTCTTTCCAGTTCCCCTCAGTTTTGTCCTTTTTCTATTTCCTGAATGAATTTTTCTTATTGCCTATCGCTTCCTTCACTATTTTAGTTATCCACGCCGGGTCTTTTGTTCGACTCTTTTTGCACCCCTTTCTGAATCTGGGGGTATTCAGATTTTGTGCCTCTCTCACATTGTTCATGAGAAAAGACCAGGCATGTTCTACCGTTTGCCATTTTTTGGAAGTGTTCCTAAGTTTCTTCCTTACCATTTCCCTCATTGCTTTGTAGTTTCCTTTCCTAAAGTTGAAAGTTGTTGCTATGGTTCTCTTTCCTTTCGGTATTCCTACCTCAACCTTGAACTTGATCATGTTATGATCGCTGTTTCCCAACAGTCCCATTACCTCTACTTCCTTTGCAGGTCCCCTTAACTCATTTAGGATTAGATCCAGAGTGGCATTTCCTCTCATTGGTTCTCTAACAAGCTGCTCCATGAAACAATCTTGTTTAGCCTTCAGGAATTCTGTCTCCCTAGCGCATTTTGAGCTTCCAAGACTCCAGTCTATCCCGGGGTAGTTGAAGTCTCCCATAATAACCGTGTTACCACTTTGGCATTCTCGCTTCATCTCAGCTTCCATTTCTTCATTGATATCTCCAGTTTGCCCGGGTGGACGATAGTATAGGCCCATCTTTATTTCAGGCCCTTTCCATCCTGATATTTTAACCCATAGCGATTCCAGCTTGTTGGTCGTCTCTGCTGTGTCCATTTTTATCGATTGTATGCTTTCTTTTATGTATAGGGCTATTCCACCTCCTTTCTGTTATGACCTGTCCTGGCGATAGAGCTTGTATCCCGGCAGTGCTGTATCCCATTTGTTTTCTTCATTCCACCACATTTCAGAGACTCCAATGATGTCTATGTCCTTTGCATTAGCCATGGCTTCTAATTCCCCCATTTTGTTTCTTAGGCTCCTTGCATTAGTATATGCAATTTAGATCCTGGTATTTTCTTGTCTTCATTTCCTTTCCCAGTGCTTCGGTCTTTAGTTTCTTCTCTTTTGTTACAATCCTTCTAACCTCCTCTTCTGGGTTAGTCGACTCCTGTAATTTGTCCATTGTTTCTTCCCAGCCTTTTTTCCCCTCAGTATCTTCACGGGATACCTTCTTCCGAATCGTCAACGCTTGGTCGACTGTCGGCTTTCCCCTTCTTCTTAGTTTAAAGCCTTTTCTATTCATCTCCTGACGTTGTTTGCTAGAAGCCTTGTTCCCGCTGCGCTCAGATGCAGTCCATCTCTCCTGTAGAGCTTGCTCTTGCCCCAGAACCCTTCTTCCTCACACCATCTCCTCATCCATGCATTTATTGATTGTAGTTTCTCTTGCCTTTTCATATCTGCCCTTGGTACTGGTAGGATCTCTGAGAACGCTATCTTCTGGGTCCTCATCTTCAGCTTCCTTCCCAGAATCTTGAACTGTTTTATCAGCGTGCTTCTTCTGTAGTCTCTCCTGCTGACATCGTTCGTCCCGATGTGGATCATTACTGTGGTCTCTTCCATCTCCGCTCCTTCCAGGATCTTTCCAATTTTGTCCACAATGTCCTTGGTTCTCGCTCCTGGGAGGCAGGTCACCGGTCGATCCTCTCAACCTCCTGCTATGTGGCTGTCCACATGCCTCAGGATCGAGTCTCCCACTAGGATCGCTGACTTTCCCTTCTTTAGGTTTCACTTCGGTCTCAGTGTGCTTCGCTGCTTCCTCTCCTGGGCATCGAGTAGCCATTTTCTCCCCCTCGTGCGATGTTCCTCTGTGGATGTCTTCTATGAGGTCATCTGTTTCTTGTTCTCCCTTCCATGTTGGTGTTGGTGTAACTTCATTGTTCATTTGAAGTTTATTTTCTTCCACTCTCCTCTTGTAGGCTTCCTCAATGAATTTCTCGAGTTCCCTGACCTCCTCCTCAATGTATCTCTCATTCATGAAGTCTATAGCTGTCCTGATTGGGTCCTCTGTAGTGTGAAGTCCTTCTAGCTCCTCTATCTTGTCCTCTATTCGCTTTACTTCCTTCTTCAAGCTTTCCAGCTCCTGGCACCGACCGCATACATATGACTGTCTCCCCGAGGGGAGGTAGTCATACATATGACAGTCTGTGCAGAACACTGGAAACCTCATCTTCTGGTTTCCCTCTGCTTCCATTGTCGTTCTCTCTCTCTGCTTGCTGCTGGTGTCCTCTCTCTCTCTCTCTCTCTCTCTCTTTCTGCCTGCTGCTGGTGTCCTCTCTCTCTCTGCCTGCTGTCGGTGTCCTCTCTCTCTCTCTCTCTGCCTGCTGCTGGTGTCCTCTCTCTCTCTCTGCCTGCTGTTGGTGTCCTTTCTCTATCCCTCTCTGCCTGCTTGCTGTCCTTCCCTGGTGTCCTTGGGTGTAGTGACTTGGCCCTTCTTGAGGCCTTTCGCAAAGGCGCTCTTGCTAAGGCGAGCACCTTTGCCGCTCGCCTTCGCTGCACGCCAAACAGCCGCGTGCCGTTGGCTCCTCCCCTTTTAAGGGGGAGCTTCGAGTCTGCTTCGGGTGATGTCAGGGAGTGGGCGGAGCTACCTCTCATCTCAGCCCCTCACCCTCTGCCTTCTCTCTGCTCCCTCGTGCCTTCTTCAGTGGATTTTCTCCTCTCTCCCTCCTCTGCTCAACTTCACCTGCCTGTCCTGAACTCAGGCAAGCTGGTAAGCTGGATCTTCAGAAGGCAAACTGGATGCTTCTTATGGAATAGGATATGGAAATAGGGGAGAAGAAAGAGGGAGGAGATGGTACACATGGATAGATGGGAAGGGAAGACATGGAAAAATAGATAGATTTTGAGAAGAAAGTAAAAAAATGGAAGAAAGTTGAATGCTAAAAGTTAATGCTAAAGATGGATGTAGGGCAGAAAGTGAAGGTGAAAAAAAAAAGCAAATGGATAAGGTGGTCCTGGATACACAGTTAAGAGCACAGACAGAAGGAAGTGCAGCCAGAGACTGGGAAAATATGATTTGAAAAACAAAATAGACAAGAAAGGTAGAGGAAATGATTTTATTGTTAATTTAGTGATTGAATTGTGTCAGTTCTGAGAATTTACATCTGCTGTCTATATTTTGCACTATTCAGGAAGAAATGCATTTGTTTCTATTTCCTCTGGGGTTGTACTGCATGCAGAGTCTTGCATCTTAGGGTTTTGTTTGCATATATTAGTACTTTTAGGGCTCCTTTTACTAAGCCATGTTAGGGTTTTAACGCGCGGAATAGAGTGTGTTACATTACCGCATGTGTTAGACCTTAACACCAGCATTGAGCTGGTGTAGCGCATGGTAATTTCCTGCATGCACTAAAAACGCTAGTGCACCTTAGTAAAAGGAGCCCTTAGTTTGTGGTCCTGTATTTGCATAGGGGTTATCTGTGTTCTGCATGTGTGACCAAGGCCAGGTGTTCTGATAGGAATGAATGTTGAGAAGCACACAGTGTGCTTTGTATAGTTTAACTTTGTGGTTAACCATTATGTGTTGTTAATAAGATTATATTGTGTGTATATATATGAAAAATGAATGGAAAAAATGGTATTACAATTAGTATTATCATGGGAGTGGGGTCTTAGGCGGGATCTGGGGAGGAGCTTTCGGCCCCCCAAACAGAAAAGCATTCCACTGCCTATGGGTTCACATAAAACATGCATAATAAAGTAAGATAAACTTCACAAGAGAGCACATTAACAATAAAAATCTAAAATAAAACAGCAGGCAAAACAATACAAATACAGCAAACCGTGCAAATACAGTTGCAGCAATCAGAGCTGGCTGAAGGCACTGTAGTGCCCTGAGCCAACTTTTGCATTGGAGAGGCGAAGATAGTGGATGCTGCAGATGAGCAGATTGGATGGGCCATTTGGCCTTTATCTGCCATCATGTTTCTGTGTTTCTACTTATATATATCTCAGGAACCATTGTAAAAGTCAAAATGAACTATAGAACATATTGTTAATTTAAATTTATAATTTAGCATATAGGGACAAGCCTCAGATTATGGAGTGAATTTTCCCATCCTGGGATCTCTTTCAAGAGAAAGAAAACTTCTTTTCTCTTACTCCTGATAACATCACCGGCTTGAGCCCATCCTCCCTATCATAATTAGTTATTACTTATTTTAAATTGATTATAATGATTTATTTAATTCTTTTAATTCATAAATATTGCTGCCCAATTTTTATTTCATTTTTATTTCATTCTCAAATTGAATAATCTAATATAAAACATAAATTAGATAGTTCCAAGTCTAATAGATGTTGGCATTGTCATCTTGAAGCAGGAACTTTAGATCATTTAGTATACTATTGTCCCTTGATACTGCAATTTTGGAGGTCTATTTGGGACCAAGTAAATAATATATTAGAAAATCCTGTGGCTTTACCTTATGATACTATTTTATTTGGTACTCTTATGAGAGCTAAAAGTCAACTATCTGTGAGTAATAACAAGCTTCTATTAGTAATGACAGGGGTTACCATGCAGCTTATTTTGAGAAACTGGAAAAACTAGGATAGGTTAAGTTATTCATTTTGGTGGGAAACCCTATATTTTACTTATAAAATGGAACGTTTTTGGCCATACAACAGGGACGATTTAAGAATTTTATGGATGTTTGGGAGCCATTGGTTAAATATTGTAAAGAGGAATAATTTTTCATTTTGTGGACATGTAAACATACACATCCTGGGGGAGGGAATGGAAATGGAAATGGTATTGATATAGGCATTTATGAATAGTTTCATGAAGATTTTAATATATTTGTATTGGGTGGGAGGGAGGGGATAAAAATATTAGAGCATTAATGTTTTGCGTGGTTTGTAATACCCGGTACACATATTTGTGATTCATTTGTTGCACAATAGTAGCTTGAAAAATCAATAAAGATTTATTAATAAAAAACAAAATCAAAAAACTCTTATAACTCAAAAGTTTATCATAGTCAGGGATTCATTTATCATTAAAAAATCTACACTTCAATTCAATACTCAAAACTGACAACAGAACTATGCTGTAGGTATAAAGTGTACTAATGCTTTAAAGTGCTTCAAAGAAAGTGCTTATGTGCTAAAGATGCTTCAATTCATTCAGTTCAATTCAGTATCCAGTATTTTTCTTTATCTTTTTAAAAATAATTTTTATTGAAAAATTTTCATATTACAATAAGAAATCAATGTAAGGGATAACAAGTTTATATGACATGAAAATATTCAAGAATACTGTATAGCATCCAGCAAAAAAATAGTTACCATCCAAAAGGATAGTTAATGTACAATTGTTAACTGTAATGAGCAATAAAGTAAACAATTGAATTCATGAACTGAATATTTATTTTTGTATAAAAACTCCAAAAAGCATGGGGAAATGAGATAGGTAAATCGTTGTCTGAACAACAATGGTCATTCTTCTAGCTACACGGACCTAGACCCGCACTTTCAGCATCTATGACCCGATCTTTATTGTTTGTTCAACAGTATCCAGTATTTTTCAATGCTTAAAGTACTAAGCTTAGCTTTGCTCTTTTAAAGTGCACTAATGCTCTAAAGTGCTTCATAGAAAGTGCTTGTATTTCTACTGGCACATCCCCCACCCCACATTCTGGTATCTACCCCACCCCTGTGATCCATTATCTCCCCTCTCTCTCAAGTCCCCCCTCCTGCTGGACCAGGTGAGGCACTGGCTCAGGGCATCGACAAAATAGGGCAGGAAAATAAATTATTTACATTATCCAACGTGACACGGACAAGAGGACATGGACTGAAGCTAAGGGGGGGACAAGTCCAGGACAAATGTCAGGAAGTTCTGCTTCATGCAGCGAGTGGTGGACACCTGGAATGCTTTCCCAGAGGAGGTTATTACGGAATCCACCATTCTAGGATTCAAAAGCAAATTAGATGCACATCTCCTTACGAGAGGCATAGAGGGATATGGGTGACTAAAACTACATCAGGTGTACACCTGACTGGGCCTCCACGTGTGCGGATTGCCGGACTCGATGGACCATGGGTCTGATCCGGAGATGGCAGCTCTTATATTCTTATAAAGGGTGCCCAAATCCCAGTCTGGCATCTATCCCTCTAAAAGTTTGAAGGTAGATCAGGCTGTGATTTTGGTGCCCTTTATCAATGGTGCCCTAGGCCACGGCCTCACATAGACCATAGGTTAAGCCAGACATGGTAACAATCACAACAAATTATTAACATGGCAGAGAATACCACGTTTTCAGATAAGTGATGATATTTTGATTTACTACAAAGGACTATGATAATTAGTAGTGTATTTCCACTTATCTTGGAGTTTTTGACCAAGAATGTATCTGCTGGTCTCAAAGTTGGTATTTTGAGATTGGCTTGTCTATATGGGAAGTTTTTTTGGTTACCCCTATTAGACACTGAGGTCTTTTCTCCATTTTGATGTATTGATGTATGAATGTTTGTAGTGCTGGATATAATTGGATGTTGTTTGGTGAGATATAGAGAAAAGATTATGTCACTTGCAAGTATTAATAAATAAAGGCCAAAGCAACTAAACTAAACTAAACCTTAGGTTTATATACCGCATCCTCTCCACAATCACAGAGCTTGGCACAGTTTACAAGAGTTGGAAGAGAGAGGAACGCCAATAAAGGTTAAAGGATATAGTGAGAGGAGTATGTGGAGGGCATAGGATGTCAAAGATGGAGTGAATATTACATATTACTATATGTTTCAAGTTTATTTAAAATTTGATATACCACCTATTAATAAAGGCCATGGTATAAAAAATTAGCTTTCAAACTTTTTCTAAATTTAGTAATGGAAGTAATCTTATGTATGGACAATAGAAGGGAACTCCATAGAGAAGCATCTTCTCCTTGTATTCTCCCTAGGAATGCCCAGGATAATTTTTTGTTGTAAACCGCCTAGAACTGAAAGGTACTGGCGGGATAGAAGACATCAATGTAATGTAATGTATATAGGAAATGGAGGCTTGATCCTCATTTAGTCTAATCTGATGGAATATCAAGCGATATTTTATCAGCTGATCTCCGTGCATGAGAGGTCTATAAGTTTTTAAAGAATCAGAGATCAATAAAATTACAGTATCATTCAAAACATTATGAATAAGTGACAAAATCTTCAGGTCCCCTTTTATCAAGCCGCGTTAGGGTTTTTAAAAAATTGCCAGCCCCTACAGTAAAAGCTCCAATGCTCATAGAATTCCTATGAGCGTTGGAGCTTTTATCGCAGCAGCTGCCGATTAAAAACCCTAACACGTCTTCATAAAGGGGGCCTATATTTCCCTCTCCAGATTACAGGTAAACAATGGAGCTCTTTTAGAATAAGGGTGATATGCAAAAAAATGAGACTTTTCAGTCAGAAAGCGAGCTGCAACATTCTGAGCTATTTATAAAATCTTGCAACTTCAAATAACTAATAACATGGTGCCATGAGTCTCCACTCTAAATTGCCCTGAAGATTTTTTTCCCTTTGTTTATAACAGTCCCTTCCCCTACATTTCCAACGTTTAAGATGCAGTTAAAAGCATACTATTTCTCTTTGGCATTCTGTTCTTAACTCTTACCCTTGATTATTCAGTCATAAATGCAGGTAATTTTCCTTTTCCTGGTATTCTCGATTAAATCTCAATAAGCGTGGGCAGAAATTAAATATGTTTTTACCCCAGACTTATTTGTTCACTCCCCCCCTTTCCCCGATCCTTTATTTTATTGTAACCTACCCACTCCTTTTCCTCATGTTTCCAAATTTGTTTGTTCAGTCGGAATTCTGTCAGTTTGTTTCTGTTGTTCTTGTGCCCCCTTCCTATTTTTAACCTTAGTTTTATATTTGCGATATATCAAATAAATTGAATTTCAACGTGTAAGAATTCTGGTGCACCTACTAAGTGAAAGAAGCTTAGATTTTGACAGGTTTAGTCAATGTTGTCCAAATCAGTTTGCTACTTACTGAAAATACATTGTCTATCTATCACATTAGCCTAATTTCCCCTGTATCACTGTGATACTGTATATCTGTTTATTTTCTAAGCATAGTGATATGTACCTGTGTAAAAATAGTTTTTTCTTAGCCTTGGCCATATGTAAATTTTCAAAGGGTAAGACAAAGAAGATGAATAATATTATCAACTATAGTTAGATAAAGTAATGAGATAAAGAAAGAAAAAGAAAAAAAAAGAGGTTTTCCAAGCCAGATATGATAGGAGACAAGGTGGATTCCAGGTATGTTTCTTGACTCAGCCAAATATATCCCAGCTTTTTTTCATCTCCACTTTTTTATGCCCTAGATAAACACCATTAAAATATTCCTCAAAAACTTAGGGCCTTTTCTATTAAACTGCACTAGCAGTTTTTAGCGCAGAGAGCCGCGCTGAATGGCCTGTGTTGCTCCTGATGCTCATAGGAACTCTATGAGCTTCAGGAGCAGCACGGGCCATTCAGCATGGCTCCCACACTAGAAACTGCTAGCACAGTTTAATAGAAGAGGCCCTAAGTTTTTGAGGAAAAGCTGGGTTATTTTACATGTAAAATTAATTTGACATGTGCCCAAAACTACATGCTTTGTATTCATGATATATATGGCATAAAGAAATGAACTGTTTGTACTAACAAATATGCACATTATACGCTCTATAAATATACTTGGTTTTCTATTGGAATTAACCACAATGATCCAAACCACAACAGTAAAAATCAACTGTTTAGAAATCTACTTTGCAATTCTACATGACTAATCTGTCCAAAACACCAGAATGCTTAAAAATACAAAGTACTGTTCATGACCTTTTCTCATGTTCCAAGAATACATTTTAGTAATAATAAAAACACAGTCCTCCCATAGGACTACTTATAAGAAAGAAAGGTCTGAAAATATGTCTAAAACATAATCTTGCAGTATCATAATAATGTTGGCTTAGTGACTAAATAAAGTAGCAACCATGGGCACAATTTAGTAAGGATTTTCTATCATTCTGTGCCAACAGAGGAGGCCCCTGACAAATTGGGCCCCTAGAATCAAAATAATCTAATAATTCTTTAAAATATTAGTTACGGTTGCTCTTTATAACAAACTTTGTTTATAATCAATCTCGGGGGGAGGGGGGGGGGGGGTAAAGGCGGTATAAGAAATTTTAAATAAATAAACTTGAAAGCAGACCAGGGATAGATTCTGTTGCTAGAGTTAGAAGAATTGTATGACAAAAATTCAGAAATTCTGCAGCATAAGTTTGAATAAATTTGTATTTTAAATAATACATATTTATTATGTATAGTTTATTTTATCCACTGGAGAATTTTATAGATCAATGTGAGGAAAGAACTCAGGAAACAAACAGATGAGAAGGAAGGGTTCAGGATGAGATAAGGAAAGGGAACGAGTATTTAGGACAGTAGCGTACCCAAGGGGGGGCATGGGAGCCTGGGTCCCATAACTTTGGACTTAGCCCCCCCCCACACACAACTGCAGCACCCACTAAATGACTAAGAGATGCCCAAGCCCTGCCAGCTGAAGAGATTGCCTGCCCGAACTGACCCCAAGCTGCTTCTGCAGTGAGGAAAACGGTGGTGTGCTTTCCAAATGAAAACAACA
Source organism: Geotrypetes seraphini (assembly GCF_902459505.1). NCBI lineage: Eukaryota > Metazoa > Chordata > Amphibia > Gymnophiona > Dermophiidae > Geotrypetes > Geotrypetes seraphini. The sequence continues at coordinate 63,402,813 of NC_047090.1, read as the reverse complement.
TGAAAATTTTCTGGGTGTCTGTTTATACTGTCAAACAGTATGGGCTGTTGCTTAGCTGACAGATAAGATATAAACCAGGCAAGCATGGTGCCATTGTGCTAGTCCTGAAGAAGTGCTGAGAGAGGATATGCTGATGGGAGGAAAACTTCATTGGAGTATCTTACCTGCTAGAAATTGCAAACAAATTGGGAAAATGAATGCTTTTTTTAACTTCTATTTTAAAAGGAGAGGTGACCTGATTAATTTATTTTGAAGTCTATGCATCTCTGAGGGTTAGATCTCAAACAAAAGAAGACAGTTCTTTAGCTTACAGAACACTTGATGAAAAGTTAAGGACTTTAGTATGGCTTTTTCTATTTTCTCTTTTCTTTCAACAGATGCAAACAATCTATATATATAAAATCGGAGGTATGTATGTGTGTATGTGCCGCGATCACGCAAAAACGGCTTGACCGATTTGAACGAAACTTGGTATGCAGATCCCTCACTACCTGGGATGATATGTTCTGGAGGTCTCGCGGCCCACCTGCACACGTGGGCGGAGCTACAAACATAAAATCAGATTTCACCCATTCATGTCAATGGAAAAAATGTAAAAAGCTGCCATTCTCACAGTAATTCAAAAACGGCTTGACCGATTTGAACGAAACTTGGTATGCAGATCCCTCACTACCTGGGGTGATATGTTCTGGGGGTCTTGCGGCCCACCTGCACACGTGGGCGTAGCTACAAACAGAACATCAGATTTCACCCATTCATGTCAATGGGAAAAAAGTAAAAAACTGCCATTCTCACAGTAATTCAAAAACGGCTTGACCGATTTGAACGAAACTTGGTATGCAGATCCCTCACTACCTGGGGTGATATGTTCTGGGGGTCTCGCGGCCCACCTGCACACGTGGGCGGAGCTACAAACAGAAAATCAGATTTCACCCATTCATGTCAATGGAAAAAATGTAAACAGCTGCCATTCTCACAGTAAATCAAAAACGGCTTGACCGATTTGAACGAAACTTGGTATGCAGATCCCTCACTACCTGGGGTGATATGTTCTGGGGGTCTCTTCACCCAAGAATTTATATGTTCTTGCTCCTGGAGGTGAAACTAAAAATGTTGTTTATAATCAAGTTTTGTGTTAGTTGTATTATATTCATTTTGTCAAATATTTCACATTATAATTTGAATATTGTACTTTTTACAAAGCTGTAAACAAATAATTTCATTCACCACTATAAAGTATCTTTATTTGAATCCATTTACAGTGTTATTGCTATAATTTAATACCCGTGCAACGCCGGGGCATCAGCTAGTGTCCTCTAAAACTACAGTATGGCGGGGAAATATCATGCCACCAAGCTGTTGCCCTAATTACAGCTTCTGCCTCTGTGCAGTCAGAATGTGATCCAAAGGAAGGATCTAAGTTCAACATGCAAAATGCCTTCAGCTTGAATCTCTCGTGAAAGAACTGAGAGGATGTGGCAAGGTTGAGAAGCATCAGCAAAAATGAGAAATACATCAATGAAATGCTTCATGAAGAGTCAAAGATTGCTAGCAGTGGGGAAGCCGCTGTGTTGAAAGAGGAAAAATGGATTCAGAACATGAGACTCTGCAGGATTGCTAGCATGACGCCACCTGTCCTCAAACTGAAAGAGGGTATGCAGCCCTGGAAGTGGTGGAGAGGAGGAATTGAAAATTGAAATCCCCCAAAGTTGCTGGATCAGTGACCACTAGAAGGCAAGAGATAATGGTGGTTACTGATTCCCTTCTGAGGGATACAGAAGCATTCATATTCAGGCCAGACATGGTTTAAGAACATAAGAGTTGCCTCTGCCGGATCAGACCGGAGGTCCATCGCGCCCAGCAGCCCGCACCCGCGGCGGCCCATCAGGTCCATGACCTGTTAAGTGACCCTGTCTTTCCTGTACCTATCTCTATGTTTATCTGTACCCCTCAATCCCCTTATCCTGTAGGTATTTATCCAAACCTTCTTTGAACCCCTGTAGCGTGCCCTGCCCTACCACAGCCTCCGGGAGCGCGTTCCATGTGTCCACCACCCTCTGAGTAAAGAAGAACTTCCTAGCATTTGTTCTAAACCTGTCCCCTTTCAATTTCTCCGAGTGCCCCCTAGTATTTGTGGCTCCCCTCAGTCTGAAGAATCTGTCTCTGTCTACCTTCTCTATGCCTTTCAGGATTTTAAAGGTTTCTATCATGTCTCCTCTAAGTCTCTGCTTTTCCAGAGAGAAAAGCCCCAGCTTATCTAACCTATCAGTGTATGAAAGGTTTTCCATACCTCTTACCAATTTAGTTGCTCTTCTCTGGACTCCCTCAAGTACTGCCATGTCCTTCTTGAGGTATGGCGACCAGTACTGGACACAGTACTCCAGATGGGGGTGCACCATTGCACGATACAGTGGCATGATGACTTCCTTCGTCCTGGTCGTGATACCCTTTTTGATGATACCCAACATTCTGTTCGCTTTCTTTGAGGCCGCCGCACATTGTGCCGATGCCTTCAGTGTTGTATCCACCAACACACCCAGGTCTCTTTCAAGGTTACTTACCCCCAGCAATGATCCCCCCATTTTGTAGCTGAACATCGGGTTCTTTTTCCCTACATGCATGACCTTGCATTTCTCTACGTTAAAGCTCATTTGCCACTTTTTTGCCCATTTTTCCAGTTTGTTTCATTCTTTGTTTCATTTTAGGTTTTTTTGGTCAGTGTGTAAACCAATTTTACTCATTCATATATTTATTTATCAATGTTTCATACCCAGAAGTAATTGCATTTTAAATGTCCATATCCTACGTTTTATTCATGCACATTTTAAAAATACTTTATTTGCGTGTCATTTATTTTGTAGTTTGTCCATATGGCCCCCGATGCAGGCATTTCTGCTGCCAAAGCACAACTGTGTTGGGTCTAGTTATTTGTGCCACTCACCACTGGGTTTAAGGGGGGGTTGGTGGTCATCTCTCCAGTGGTCATCTGGTTATTTTGGGTACCTTTATTTTTAACTTAGTTGTGCATGAAATAGGTCTAGACAAAACTGACTGATGAAATCAGGAGCTGCTGAATCCAGATTCCCACTGCCCAAGTTACATAACCTCTACAGATTGTTGCCTGAACCCCAAGACCTGTGGAACTAAAAGCCTGTTTAAGGAGCAGCTCTAGCATCCTATCATGAGCATCCGTAAGGGTAGGACCTCCTTCAACTGGAATTTAGTTTTAGTTCTTTTGGTCAAGGCTGTTACTAAAGCATCCAGTTTTGAAATATAAAAAAGCTGGTCCAGATCCTTTGAGGAAAGGACTAGAACTTATTCATCAGTTTGGATCCTCAGGAGGACCAAATTCAGGACTTTTCATTCCTCAAAGTCCAACTGTGACAGAGCTCTATGAAGTGTAAAGGCTTTAGCGAGCTTTCTTCTCCAGAATAGGATCACTACCAGACATCTGCTTCTGAAAACTGTGACAAAATGAAGGGCAGAGATAACTTAACCAGTAAATGATTAATTTTTCCCAGTAAAATAAGTGAACTACTGGGAAATCATACCCTTCTTCTGGGGACAATTTTCTGGATGCTGGTGAGGAGTTACTCAGGAAGAGTTCATCACTATCCATACTCCCCCCAGCACTCTTCTGTAAAGGATGAGCGTTGGACTAACTGCTGAGTGCAGTATGGATACCTAACCAAGAGGCTTTTAGACTCCAGGGGCCTGGAGTCTAAAAACAGCATGCCTAAAGCACCACAGGAGTACCTGACAAAATTGTGGTCATGGAACAATTATAGGTTCCTTCTATAGCTCCCCAAGGATCTCTCCTGCAGGACTGACCTCCCATGGCACAAGGGTGCAGTCCTTAATCTTGAAAAAAAACAGAACATGATCCTTTGTGGACCCAATTAAAGAATTGCTACTGACCAAATGGCCATAATTTCCACCAGAAACTGAGGTACTGCAGTGGAAACAAAGGCCACCCCTGAATGTTGCTGCTCAAGAGAGAAAAGTTCCAGTCAAAAGAAAAAGAAGACTCCTCTAAAAATAGCAGCTACTTGAGCAGCTTTTTCCTTAGGTTTCAAGAGGATCAGGAAATTCCCCAGTTCCTATTTAGGCAGCGACAACTTCTGCTGTAATTGAATCCCTCTGCCTGATCTGTCTGACAGAAACTCATTGTCTTTGTTTTGGTTTTATTCCCTACATGGGTTGGGGATTGGCTAAGCAGTAGACTTCAGAAGGTGGTGGTGAACGGTACCCCATCCGAAGCATCAGAAGTGATCAGTGGAGTGCCGCAGGGCTCGGTCCTGGGCCCAATTCTATTCAACTTATTCATAAGAGATATGACGCGGGGACTTAGAGGAAGGGTATCACTGTTCGCCGACGACGCCAAACTTTGCAACATAGTAGGCAGAAGCTTGTTACCTGATGATATGACACACGACCTACTGCTTCTGGAACAATGGTCGACTACTTGGCAGCTAGGCTTCAATGCTAAAAAATGCAAGATAATGCACCTGGGTAAGAGAAACCCGCGCAGAACTTATGTACTAAATGGTGAGACCTTGGTTAGGACCACGGCGGAACGCGATCTAGGAGTGATCATTAGTGAGGACATGAAGGTTGCCAATCAAGTGGAGAAGGCTACCTCCAGGGCAAGACAAATGATGGGATGTATCCGCAGAGGTTTTGTCAGCAGGAGACCTGAAGTTATGATGCCGTTGTACAGAGCCATGGTGAGGCCTCACTTGGAGTACTGTGTTCAGTTTTGGAGACCACACTACCGAAAGGACGTGCTGAGGATCGAGTCGGTGCAGCGAAGGGTCACCAGGATGGTCTTGGGACTCAGGGATCTCACGTATGAAGAAAGACTAAAGAAATTGCGGCTGTACTCACTTGAGGAAAGAAGAGAACGGGGAGATATGATTGAAACGTATAAGTACATCACGGGACGCATCGAGACAGAAGAGGATATCTTCTGGCTCATGGGACCCTCGACCACCAGAGGGCATCCACTGAAAGTCAGGGGAGGGAAGTTTCGTGGCGACTCCAGGAAATACTTCTTCACCGAAAGAGTGGTGGATCATTGGAACAGACTCCCACTCCAGGTGATAGAGGCCAGCAGCGTGACGGATTTTAAGAGAAAATGGGATACTCATGTGGGATCGTTAAGGGAGTAAACTCAGGGGGGAGGGATACTTGGAATGGGCAGACTTGGTGGGCTATAGCCCTTTTCTGCCGCTTTTTTCTATGTTTCTATGTTTCTATGTTTCTAAAGCTAGGGGAGCACAAAATAAAATTTTGTTTTATTTTTTTAAATTTCTGCAGAGGGATGAAAGGGGGAGAGATACTTCCTCAGGCAAGGCCCCCTAGGAACCTATGTCAGATAGCCTTGGCAAGGTCCAGAGATATGAAGGGCAGTGAACCTCTCTGGGCTTAACTAAGAGAAGGATTATAATTCAACTCTTGGAAGCCTACATCAGCTAGCCTCAGCTACTGGACAGCCACTGGACCAGGGGAGTCACACATGTTACCACAAATATCCTGCTTCACTAGATCAACCTACACTATTAGTGAAATACTGACAAGATTCTGGCTGCACCACCTATTATACGAATGGCATCACTAGAATCATCAGGTTTTTTCCTCTGCCTCCATCTGCTCTAAGGGGACATAACCCTCTAGTCTGGACTGGTCTAGCAATAATGTAAACCGAGTCAAGCCCTAGTACTTGGGGATGATTCGGTATATAAACCTAGGGATTGGATGATAAGGAAGTCCTTTTTTTTCAAACTTCAATTAAGTTATTCCAATAAAACAGTGAAAACTCTTACAAATAATAAGAACCAAGCATTAAATCCAAAATGGAGTTCTTCTTCCAATAGGAAAATCAACAACTAGCCATCATAAAATAAAGACACTATAACCTATACACTGAGTGGAAATTCTCGAAAGATCACCTCAAGTTAGTTGCTGGGATGATACACGCTAAGCTTATATCTACAATGGTAGTTGTGTGTGTAACTGCCACTATAGAATACTAACTTAAGTCCACATTTATGTGCCTAAATTCAGGCATGAACACATACACTAGGGAGTTAGGTGTGTAAATGCTAGTATTCTATAACCCACATGTATAAGTGCCTGACATGCCCCTAAGCCAGGGGTGTCCAATGTTGGTCCTCGAGGGCCGCAGTCCAGTCGGGTTTTCAGGATTTCCCCAGTGAATATGCGTGAGATCTATTAGCATACAATGAAAGCAGTGCATGCAAATAGACCTCATGTATATTCATTGGGGAAATCCTGAAAACCCGACTGGACTGCGGCCCTCGAGGACCGACATTGGACACCCCTGCCCTAAGCTATGCCCCTCCCAGGTCCACCCCCCTTGAAGATGAACATTCTGGAATTTGAATATGACACTTATAGAATACCATCTAAGGGCAGTTTGGCATGTAACTGCTAATTGGTACCAATTATAGCCTATTATGCCAATTAAGGCCAAGAAAAGCCTATTATTACTCATTAACAACTATTATCAGCTTATTAAATGAAGTTTTACATGAAACTGACCTTATTCTATAACCCTGGTAGATTATGAGCCCACCGGGACAGATAGGGAAAATGCTTGAGTGCCTGATTTTAAAACCGCTTAGATAATCTTGATAGGCAGTATATAAAAACCTAATGAACTTGAAACTTGAAACACACAACTTTCTAAAATTAGGAGGTGCTCTTAGTATGTGTGCTATATATAGCATTGTGTATGCAATTTTGGGCAAACACCAAAATTGTGTGCATAATTAGCGCCAATAATTGGGCACTAAGGCCCTGATTCTATAAAAGATACCTAAAGTTAGGTTTCTAGATCAGCATACCTAGCTATTCTAAGTGCCTAACTTAATTTTTTAAATTGGCTTAACCAGTGCTGATAATTGAAATCAACATTAGAAAAACAACTTAAAAACATTTAAAAAATTTAACTTGGTAGGCACCTACCACTTTGAGGTGGGTGCCTACACCAAGATGCCTACTGGTAAGTAGGCATGATTAGGGTCTGATATGGGGTGGATTTGGGGTGTGGTTTCACTTAGGCACTGGTAGGCACAGGTAGGCACCTACCTCAGGTGAACTCATTTAGGCCAAGAAAACCCTAGCCTAAATGGCAGTGTAGCACCCAAATTTGGGCGCCATTTATAGAATTGAGTCCATTCTGTTCAGTGCCTCCATTCATAGAACTATAAAGGTACTCTTCCTTAATTACAACCTCAAATCTAAACTCTCTCTTCAAATGATCTAATGCAGTGGTTCCCAACCCTGTCCTGGAGGATCACCAGGCCAATCGGGTTTTCAGGATAGCTCTAATGAATATGCATGGAGCGGATTTGCATGCCTGTCACTTCCATTATATGCAAATCTCTCTCATGCTTTTCAACAAACATGCTTTTCAACAAACATAATAATCCTCTCTTCATATCCCTCAAACCCACTGGGGTGTAGGCTACATCAGTTTTATCCAGATCCATAAAAGGAAAGAAGGAAAAAGTCTACAGGAGTGCAAAAATAAGGGAGGGTGAAAGATGGAAACTAGAACACAGAGCACCTCTGGTGCAAACTAAAAAATCAATCAAAGATCAATGACCAATGATCAAAGATCAATGAAACTGAAACTGAAGTACAGCCTCTCAAACCTATCAGGCTTCCCTTTCAAGTATCAAGTTAACTTTTCCATTTATACCATTTCCAGAATAACCTATTCATTTGTCTTTTAAAGATGGAGCAGTCCCTACTCATAGCTGTTCTTCTAGTGCTTGTGATTATTGCATTTCCACCTCCAAAACTACTGCACCAAAGCCAGGTGCCTGGTCTGTCTCGTGCTATGGCTGTTCCACGAGTTTCAGATTTATTTGAAAAGTCTGAAAGACTTATATGAATCATTATTCTACATAATTTATTTATTTCTTAATAGACACATTATAAAAAAAACAGTAGAGAGCATTTCATATTTAGTTTCCATCTACCTACATGTGCAGTCCCTCTGGTTTTTTGCAAGCTCAAATCCAGGTCTGCATTCACAAGCAACCCCTACTTTGGGTGTCTCTCGGCAGATATGTGCACATCCATGATCTTTGTTCATGCAATTCATACCCTCTGCAAAGAGAGAGAAAAAAAGAAATATAGTATATAATCAGGCAGTATTTTATTTATTTATAAAATTCACACTATTTTACAATTTATTTATTTAAAAAATTTCTAATCTGCCTTTATCCAAGGCAGCTGACAGTATCACATACACAATTCAGGTTTGAACATCTTAAAAAGTCACATACATCAGTAAAAATCATAAGATTATATCATCTGAATCTATAGATTACCTCTCAGTCATTCATCTACTACCATTACTTCACAATAAAACAGATCTAATTAGCTGAAAAAGAAGATGACAGATGAGTTTTAAGTAGCTTTCTAAATTGCATTAGGTTTTTACAAAACCGTAAGGTACCAGTCAACACATTCCACATAAATAGTCCAGCTATAGAAAAACATGAATTCTTGGTTCGTACATATCGTAAAATATTCCCCTTTGTTGTGTCTAACAACCAACAATTCTGTGACCTCAGCGTTCTTGGCAGAGTATATAGAATTAGGCATTTTGCCAAATAATTTGGCAGAACGACATAAACACCTTGTTGGACAAGTTTTAAAACTTTGAATTGGATACAAAACAATATCGGCAATAAATGCAATCTTTTTAAAATAGGTGTAATGTGTTTGTATTGAGATACTCTAACCAATAGCCAAGCACCTGAATTTTTATATTAATTGTAACGCTTTAATATGTACTTGAGGCAAATCTAGATAGATACCATTACAATAATCTATCTGTGATAGTACTATTGCCTGAAGTACTTGTCTCAAATCCCAATCTGACAAAATATTCTTCAAATGAGACAATTTTCGCATGGTGAAGTAAGCAGACTTCACTACTTTTGAGATCTGTGCTTTAAAAGATAGATGCGCATCAGCCATCATGTCAAGTACTCTAATTTCTTCACAAACATTCATCTCTTTAGGCCACAGATGTTCATTTGCTTCACCACAAAAAGAAAAAAGAAGACCCAAAAATCCATGGAAGAATCAATCCAACAACAACAACAAAAAAACCCTGTAGATGTTGATGTTCTGAAAATGATTTATTATACGTATTTTCACAATAAAACCATAACAACATAAAAATACATATGAAAAAGTCCAACTGGACCCTACACGGTCCGTGTTTCGGCAAACACGCCTTCCTCAGGGGCCAATTGATGTCAAATGCACAAATAGAGAAATGGACTAAAAACAGTGAATTTGCCTTTATGCATGTAGTAGGAACTGACTGGAGACAAGCCCAAATGGCACAAAAAAATCACAATTTTTTTGTGCCATTTGTGCTTGTCTCCAGTCAAAGGCACTAGCAAACTAATTCTCTTCAGGTGTTTTACGTGCAAATAAATAGTTCTTTCATACTATATTTTTTAAATCCAAAAAAGCGTGGACTTCCGGCGGAAACATGGAGCTGTAGACAGCGTGTTTCTGCAGCTCCCATACACCCGACCTCGGCGCGGCATTTAATCTGCTTCCTCCCTCTGGTTCGGGTCTCCCGCGGCACTGAGGAGTGTGAGGGAGTCGCGGCGAGACTCGGACCGTTGTTTTTGTTTATTTTGACGCTGCCCTGCCGCTGCGGTCACGGGACGCCCGGAGGCCACGTGGCGCCGCCGGCGGAGAAAGGCAGAGTCCCTGCCCATTGACGCGCGGTGCGGCTTCTTCCCTGCAGGCCGGTTTCGGGTGCGCTGATCTCCCTGTGCTGGGGAGATAGTTGAAGGAGCGGCCGATCCAGCCACGATTTGAGTAGCGGCCCTGCTGATTGGGACCCGGGATTCCCGGCGGTCACGTGGCGCCGCGAGAGGCGTGTGGCTGCGACAATACCCGCCGGTGCGCGGCGTGGTTTTCTGTTGCAGGACTGATTTTGGGCCTGGTTTCCTCTTGGAGCTGGGACGTTTCTTGGTGGCTTGGCAGGATTTGGGAGCCGAGGAGGGGCCACCATGGCAGCCAAGGTGGTCCGGAAGGATCGGGAGCGGAGTAGGCTGCCTGAGGCCAAGATGGCGGATCCCGGGGCGCCCCCATCGCCGGAGGCTCCTCACTCCTCCTGGGTCACCGCTGTCACGACAGAGGTTCAGGCAGCCCTGGAGAGCTCTCTGGGGGACAAACTCCAGCGCATCCTAGATAAACTGGACACGTTGGACCAGCGCTTTGCCTCTCTTACATCGGAGGTCAAGGAGACTCAGCAGTGGGTGAGTGCGGCTGAGGACCACGTCCAGCAGCTTGCCCAGGAGCAGTCAGCCCACACCACAGCGTTGGCGGCGTTGCGTGCCAAGGTGGATGACCTGGAGAATAGGTCCCGCCGTAATAATCTTCGGTTTGTTGGCCTGCCTGAATCGGTGCGAGACGTGGAGCTGGGGGCGCTATTGGAACGCTGGTTGCCGGAGTCTTTGTCTTTACCATCTTCTTCGGGCCCCCTGAGGGTGGAGAGGGCACATCGCTTGGGGCAGCGGAGAGAGAATGCTGACAGACCTCGAGTGGTCATCTGCCGTATCCTGAATTATCATCACAAGATGGAGGTCCTGCGTGTGTTGCGGCAGGGCAAGAAACTCTCGTATGACAACAAGCCGATTCTCTGCTTTCAGGACTATTCGGCGGAGGTCTCTCAGGCACGGCGCAGGTTTTCACCTCTCTGCACCCGTCTCATCCAGCGTCACATTGCTTTCTCTCTGCAATACCCGGCGCGCCTGAGACTGACCCATATGGGTAGTACTCATCATTTCGACACCTTGGAGGCCGCTCAGCGCTTTGTGATGGAGATGATGCCTGAAGACCCACCTCCGGGAGCTGCAGTGGACTGAGGAGACCCCATTTTGGGGACTGGTCTGTAGTTTGAGTTCGGACTGGGGGTTTCTTTCATCTCCCCCTGCGTGGGATCCCTGTGTCTTGTTTTTAGAGGGACTGCTTAGTTGGTGTGTGGGGGGATGGAGGGGGGTTGACCTGGTTGTTCTCTGTTAGCTTGGGTCTGTTCCTGCTCTAACCGGTTTGAGCATTGGGAATTGGGATTGGTGAGTGGGCTTTGAGGGTTGCTGTAGTGGTTGGGGTGTTGGGGGAGGGGAGGGGTGGGCTGAGTGTTCTTGGGGGTTTGGATGAGGGTGGCTGTTTCTTACTGTTTTAGGAGCTTTGGGGTTGTGGGTCGGGGGGTACTGGTCCTTATCCCGTGGGAGGGTGTATTTAGTTTCCTAGAAGTGATGCCCTTTTTGGGGTACCTTGGGTGTAGATCGGGGGAGGGTTGGTGGTGGTGGGGGGTTTGTGGGGTGGGGTGGGGGAGTTGGGGGGTGGGGGTAGGGCTCGCTGGGGGATGGGGATCTGGGGGAATTTTGGGGTGGGTGGGTTGGGGGTCATCGTGTTTGGGGTTTGATCTGGAGGCAGGGGTATGGCTTGATTCTTGGGACAAGTGGGGGCGAGAAGCCGGGGAAGCGGTGGCTGGGACGCTTCTCTGGTACTATACTGGTTCTTTCTTTTTGTGTGACTGGGCTATTGAGAGGTTTACTCTGGAATACACTCTAACTTCTTGGAATGTTGGGGGGATTCACTCCCCTATTAAGCGTTCTAAAATATTGCAGCGTTTAAATCGTTCTAAAACCTCTATTGCCTTTTTACAGGAGACCCGTTTATCCTCCGTGGAGCATGCCAAGCTCTGTACCTGGTGGGTGGGTTCCTATTTGGAGGCGCCCGCGGTGGGGGGAAAGGGAGGTGTTATTATTTTGTTCCGTAAGGGCCTGCGTATACGCACCCAGAGGGTGTTCCGCGACCCTAAGGGGCGTTATATCGCTGCCTTGGTGTTATTTGATAATCGGCCTCTTTTGCTTTGCAATGTTTACGCTCCTAATAATCCTTCGGCCAGGTTCTTTAGGGGGCTCCGCAATCATCTCTTACAGTTTGGAGATGTTCCGATGCTGGTGGGTGGGGACTTTAATGAGGTACCGGACCCGAAGCTGGATCGCTCTGCTTCGTCGGGTAGAGAGACCTCTAAGCTTTATACGGGTGGCCAACTGTTGGAATCTACCTTGGGGTTGCTTGACGTGTGGCGGGTGTTGCACCCGTTGGAGAGGGATTACTCCCACTTGTCCAGGGCGCACGGGACGCTTTCACGAATTGATTTTCTTCTCATTTCTCGCGTGCTGCTTCCACGGGTAATGGGGGTTGAAATGGGCCCCATTGAAATATCTGACCACGCTTGGGTGGGATTTCGGTGGACTTGGGGAGACTCTTTGAGCAACGGAGGGTCCTGGCGGTTTCCCTGCTACCTGTATAGGGATACCCGTTTTCATGAGTTTTTGACACAGTGCTGGCGTGATTTTCAAGTTAATAATCAGCAGCATCGGGATGATCCCATTCTTTACTGGGAGACGGCTAAAGCTGTCTTACGGGGGGATGTCATCTCTTATGTGGCTAGGGAGTCGAAGCGGAAGCATAGGCAAATTCTGGCTTTGGAGCGGAAGGCGACTGGATTGAGACGCCAGTATGGCAGGGCGCCCTCCTTCCTGCTTCGGGCGCAGCTTTTGGAGGTCCAGCAGGAACTGAATGAACTGCTGCATCTTCGGGCTCTGCGGACGAGGGAGTACTTTAAGTTTTCTTTATTTTGGTTTGCGAATAAGAGCAGTCGATTGTTGGCCCGCTTGGCGCGTCCGAGGGGTGGACCTGAGAGCATAACGACTCTTCGGGGCTCCTCTGGGGTGCTGTATCATCGGTCGGAGGAGATATGTGAATTATTTCGGGAGTTCTTTGCGGAGGTATATACAGATCCAGGCACCGAGCTTTTGGATGGGCAAGTTTATCTTGACAGCCTCGATTTGCCTTGTTTATCTCAGCGGGATGCAGCAGTTTTAGATCTTCCTATCACCACAGAGGAGGTGGAAGGGGCGATTGGGGTCAGTTCGTTGGGCAAGGCGCCAGGCCCGGATGGGTTTCGGAGTGAGTTCTATAAGTTGTTGGTGACGGACGTAGCGCCAGTACTGGCTGAGGTTTATAATCTGAGTGTTGCTAAGGGCTTCCTTCCTTGCTACGTAAATCTAGCGTCCATTATAGTTCTCCCGAAGCCTGGTAAGGACCCTCTTTTGCCAGAATCGTATCGTCCTATCTCCTTGTTAAATTATGAGGCGAAGCTTTTGGCTAAACTTTTGGCTAACCGCCTGGCGCGTGTTTTGCCGTCGGTGATTTCCGAATCTCAGGTGGGGTTTGTGCGGGATAGGCCGGTGGCTAAGAATATCCGGCGCATCTTGTTGGCGCTAGAACGGGTGGGACAGGACGGTAGCCCCGCCATGCTCATCAGTTTTGATGCGGAGAAGGCATTCGATAAGGTGCGGTGGGGTTACCTTTTTGCGGTGCTGAGGACGTACGGTTTGGGCCCCTTCTTCTTCGGTGCAATCCGGGCATTATATAGTGATCCGGAGGCGCGGATTTCGGTTAATGGGACTTGCTCGGGTTTTTTTCCTATTGGCCGGGGGACTCGACAGGGCTGCCCCTTGTCTCCGCTCCTTTTTGTGCTATCTTTAGATCCTCTACTTCGGGAGCTTCAGGCTAATGCGGAGATTCGGGGATTGGTCCTGGGTGATTCACATTTTAAACTGGCGGCGTTTGCAGATGATCTCTTGGTCTTTTTAACGGACCCGCAGCATTCCTTGCCCGTATTGTTGGAAAGTCTTCGGGAATACGGAGATTTCTCTGGCTTTGCCTTGAATTATGCGAAATCTGAGGCGCTGGCTTCCTCGGTTCCTCTTCAGTGGACGTGGGGGGCTAGTTTCCCGCTGCGCTGGGCTGACACCTCTTTTAGATATCTGGGGATTAGGCTGACGATGGATGTGACCCAATTGTACCGTCTTAACATAGATAAACTCCTGGCGGATACTAAACTGTTGCTAGCCAAATGGCAGGCGTTGCCGTTGTCTCTGTTGGGGCGTATTCATTTATTCCGTATGGTTGTATTCCCGAGGTGGCTTTACGTTCTTCAGACTCTTCCCCTTTCTTTGTTGCAGAGGGATATTCGTTCCCTTACCTCCCTATTGATCTGGTTTTGTTGGGGTGGACGTAGACCTAAACTGAAATGGTCCCTGTTGGTGGGGCCTGCCCACGGGGGTGGTTTGGGGGTGCCTGACATCAGGGTTTATAACCAAGCCTGTTTGCTTCGTCATCTCAGTGATTGGGTGTTGGGTACCTCTTTTTATACTGATCTCTCTCTGGAGCGGGATCATTTCTATCCTCTTCATCTCTTGTATCTCCTCCATGCCCCGTTGTCTAAATTGCCGCGACCCTGTAAGCGTAGTATTTTGTTTCGGTCCTTGTGGACAGTGTGGCATCAAATCCTTCGGTTGTGGAATCAGGACGCTCATTCTAGTGTATTTCTACCGTTGGCGGGGAATTTAGCTTTCCCTCCAGGGGTTGGACCTTCCGTGTTTGGTCGGTGGAGGGCGCGGGGGGTGGAACAGTTGCGGCATGTTCTGCGGGATGATGGGTCTCTCTTACCTTCTGCTGAGTTGGCGGGGAGGGGGGTCCCTGAGATTGGCCTTCCATTTGCTTATTGCCAACTAAGTCACTATGTGGCTTCTCTTCAGGGGCCTTCCTTGCAGGGGGATTTTGGGACCCAGCTCTGTACTTTTTTGGCTGCGGATCCTGATACTAGGGTCTCTATATCTGCTCTGCATGGCCGGATTCTGGCTCTCTGCCCGCCTAGGGTTTTCCCTGGTATTTTGGAGGCATGGCAGCGGGACTTGGGTAGGGACTTGGGGGACAATTTCTTGTTAAACACCTTGACTCGAACTGCGGGCTTGGTACATAGTGCTGAGCTCCGTGAATGTCACTTTCGAACTGTCCTGCGGGCCTATGCTTCCCAGAGTCAGGCTTACCATATGGGTTGTGTTGATACTCAGTTATGTATTCGCTGTTCGGTGGAGATAAATTCTTACTTTCATGGTCTTTGGAGTTGTGAGGGGATTCAGACCTTCTGGACGGAGCTGGCCTCCTTTTTACAGGGCTTGTTGCGGACCCCTGTGCCAGTATCCGTGCAGTCTATGCTGTTTGCCCATTTTTCATTCTTGTACATGTACAATTCATATGAAAAATTATTTCTTAGTAAATGTTTTATTTTGGGGAAGAAATGTATCTTGTGTTGTTGGCTGTCTTCTGAATCACCTTCATTCTGGTATTGGAGGAATCGCCTCCATGAACTTATGGGTTGGGAAGCCCGTTTGGCACGTTCTTCCCGACGCCGGAGTAGAGACTTTGTTCACACTTGGACTCCATATTTGAACATTTTGCCTCCTGAGAGTCGTAGCCGGGTCTTGAATAGACTCCACCTCTGAAACTGTGCTTCTAGATGTCTCTGCTGTTCCCTGCTTACGAGTGTTTCTGTCTCTGTGGGGGGATGGGGGAGGGGTGGGTGGGAGGTAGGGTTTTCTTTGTTGGGGGTGGGGGTCAGGTAGGTCCGGGGAGGACATAAGAGTCCAGTCCTCCGCGGGTGTTTGCTGAAAATGCATACCATGGTTATTATTGTAGTTGTACTTACTGTTGCTTAATAAAATAGATTTAAACATAAATCCAAAAAAGCCTGTAGTTGTTCTGGCACACAGAAAGCATATTTAGGGCCCCTTTCACAAGGCCACAGTAGTGATGCGACCACAATAAATGCACCAAAGCCCATTCAATCCTTGTGAGTTTCAGTGCATTTACGAGGGGTGCTGAAAAGTTCTCGGCCTATCCAAGAAGAGAAAGACGGGGATAGTTCAATCAATGATCTGAAACAATGTCAAAAATCATAGAATTTCGTTTCTGCAATCTGGCACTTAACGAAATAAGATAACATTCTTTTCAGCTACAGTGGCAAAATAATGCTCAGAATTTAGGAAGTTGCTTGGTTGGGCTGAGAACTTTGCAGCACCCTCTCACGCTGTGCTGGCCCATGCTCTTCAGCTTGATAAAAGAGGCCCTTAGACTGACCATATCTGATTCTACATTTATAGGGATAAGCAAGAAGAAAGGTAGCACCTAAATTTTTCACTTCGTAATGCATAGTCAGGAAAGTCTCCTCTCCTGTATAACTTTCAAGACTTCAGGGTATAACCACAACTTCTGACCATAAAATAAGTCACGTGGGTGTCTAAAGTATTGCTTTATTATAGAATTAACATCTTGCTCAAAAACTAAAGCCACCAAAAGTATAGACCTTTGAGATGATTCAGAAATTGATTCTTCCAAAACTGCAGAAATATTATTAAAATCTCAAAATGGTGCCTAACTAAGATCTTGAGCCTTCCCCTGAATATTTTAAGTAGAAACTGTTAAATAATAAATTTTATTTATAGGAGGTAAACCTCCAGGGGGCTGGGGGAATATTAGGAGATCTCAGAAAGCTCAAAATTCTTGAGTCTTCTATTATAATTTTCAAGCTGTTCAACACATTGGTGAACTGCCAGCTCATCAGCCACTACCATATACTGTACTTAAAGTCTTGTAGAGTTTTAACTTCTGTCCAAATCTGATCTACCTAAGTAGTAAAATCAACTTTTTAAGCCTCAACAGTCTTATTCATAGTCTCAAATTATTAAGCAAGGTTGTTTCCTCTGTTGCTGACCTGTTTACCATAGTCAAGATCTTGCAGTCTTCCATATTAAGTCCAATGTCACCACCGAGGAGGTCTCTAATCCTGCCCCATCGATCTCTCCAACCAGCAATTCTCCTTTTGGTATGCTGTCCTCACTAGGCACAGACAGAACCAATTCACTAGTAGCTCATACAAAAGCAATCAAGTAGCACTGTAATAAAAAAACACAACCAGAAGGAGGGAAAATGGTGACGAATCCCCAACAGTACAATTCTGTTCTGCTCTGTAATAAACATTACCAATAAACATTACAACATTCAAACAGCTGTTATACAACCGATTCAAAAACATGTGCAATCAGCACTAATCTTATATAGAGCTTGCAGCTACTTGCATGTCCTGCTATTCGTAGAGACTTGAAATAGGTTATGCACTCTTGAGGGTGTTCCCAATTTTTCCAGCTCACCTGAAAGAAAGATTTCTCCAGCACCAAACTTGTTCCAAGGCAATAGGCAGGCGAAGCCCAAATATAGGGCGGGTCTTCAGGACTACTAGACACATCTACAAGAAAGAAGATTATTGAGATAAGAATCTAATCTTTCTTTCTAGTGCAATGTGTCTAGTGGTCCTGAACTGTAGGGACGTACCAAAGCAGTCCCCAGAGTCTAGGGAGGGCCCACTGAGCCTGCCTTCCGAACGAAGGACCCAAAAACGGCATCTTTCCTGGCTGCTACGTCCATCCTATAGAACCCGGTAATGGTATGGAGGGTAGATCATGTAGCTGCTCTACAGATCTCCTTGGGTAGGACAGTCCTAGTGTCTGCCCATGTGGTAGCAACTCATCTAGTGTTCTGAGCTTTCAATGCAATTGGTGGCTGCTTACTGAAGCCCACATATGTGGAAGAAATGGCATTCTTGTTCTTATTTAATTATAAGGTATAATAGGAAAAGTGGCAATATATCAATTTTATTATTATTACGGTAACATACTCTTGTAATTTCTTAGCAAGCTGCACAATGCATCTTCTTACAGGGATACTTGTATGTATGAGGGGGTGCTGAAATGTTCTCAGCTCAACCAACTTCCTAAATTCTGAGTGTTATTTTGCCACTGTGGCTAAAAAGAGATATTTTATTTTGAAAAGTGCCAATTTGCAGAATCATAATGCTATGCTTGTAGCAGGTTTCTGGATCTCGCTGTGACAAGATGTGGCAAGACTCAGAAACCTGCTACAAGCACAATGCCAGCTGCTGAAACCCCGAGAGAACTTGTAATGCTATGTTTTGAAATTGTTTCTGATCATTGATTGAACCATGTCAACGAAAAGTTCCTATTCTTGCAAAGGAAAATCCATGAATGTATGATGCAAACATTTAGTGACAAATGCCCATCATGCTCCACAGTGAAGAAGTAGGGTGGAAATTTTTAGCCTGGAGATTTTTAGATTGATGATGAAGCAAGGTCTATGAGGCCTCAAATGGTGTCAATTCCTGAAATTATTGAACACGTCAATAACCTGATTTTGGCAGACGTGAATATCAACTCAAACAATTGCTGAGACACTACAGATATCCAGGAAATGTGTTGGGTCTATAATCCATGAGCAGCTGGGTATTCAGAAGCCTCAACCAAGTAGGTGCTCAAATGTTTGAATGCTGATAAGAAACAACATCAAGTGGACACTTCCAAGTTGATTTTGCAATATTTTCAGTGAGCTGGTGCCAACCTTTTGGAATGACCAGTTTCTGTTGATGAAACATGTTTACACCACTATGAACCTGAGACACAACAACAGTCCATGCAATGGTGGCACTCAGGTTCTCCAAGGCCAAGAAAATTCAAGACCCAAAAGTCAGCAGGAAAGGTCAAGGCTACAATGTTTTGGGATCAGGAAGGTGTGGTAATGACTATCTTCCAAGGGGCCAAACAGTTATGCAGAATACTATTATAGAAACTTAGAAACATGATGGCAGATAAAGGCCAAATGGCCCATCCAATCTGCCCATCCCACTGCCTATCTCATGCTTTCTTGAATTCAGACACAGTCTCTGTCTCCACCACCTCTTCCGGGAGACTGCTCCACACATCTACAACCCTTTAACTTCATTCTATGCCCTCTTATTTCAGAGCTTCCTTTCAAATGAAAGAGACTCGACTCATGAACATTTACGCCACGTAGGTATTTAAACATCTCTCTAGAACAATACTAATAATAACAGTCTATAAATTAATTACTCCAAAAAATGTTATTAGCCAAGTGGTGGAACTACCCATTGAAAAACCATTTAAGTAAAGTGGAGAAAAAGCCTCAGCTCAATTTCATATGCAGACGGCAACCCAATGAGTTTTTCAGCCGTTCTAAATCTGTATCATGGGCAAAAAACTCCACTACTTCTCAAAATGTAGTCTTTCAAAATGGGGACATATTTCACCACTGTGCACAGGGAACAGGAAAAAGAACCTTAAGGAAGGTTTCACTTATCTTCACAGCTGTTGTTAAAGACCAGGATCGCGATCCAAAAACACAACGATCTTCCCACAATCACATTTTCGGCACTGAAGAGAAGACAAGAAACCGGTGTCCAAATCCAACAAGGCTCTTGTTTCACCAACATGTGGCTGCTTCAGAGAGTTCCCTATTCCGTTCTGCATATGAAATTGAGTTGAGGCTTTTTCTCCACTTTACTTAAATGGTTTTTCAATGGGTAGTTCCACCACTTGGCTAATAACATTTTTTAGAGTAATTAATTTAAACATCTCTCTCATATCTCCCCTCTCCCGCATTTCCTCCAAAGTATACATATTGAGATCTTTAAGTCTGTCCCCATACGCCTTATGACAAAGACCATGCATCATTTTAGTAGCCTTCCTCTGAACCGACTCCATCCTTTTTATATCTTTTTGAAGGTGCGACCTCCAGAATTGTACACAATATTCTAAATGAGGTGTCACCAAAGTCTTATACAGGGGCATCAATTCCTCCTTTTTCCTACTGGCCATACCTTGCTGTGCCGATTAAAAGAGGCACTGAAATAAAAAAGGAGCTAGGAAGGTAACAGAAAGGCATTCTCGTTTTGCAAGACAATGCACCTGATCACAAGGCTACCAAAACGATGAATGTTTTGACACAGTCAGGGTTTCAGTGCATAGACCATCCACCCTACTCATCAGATCTTGCTCCATCTATTTTGTTTTCAAACCTTAAAAAGGATTTGAAAAGGCAAAGATTTTTGAGTGATTGCAGCAGAAGAGCAGTATTTCAATGACCAGATAGAGTATTTTTTGGAAGGGTTACAGAAACTTCAGACATGACGGTGAATATGTGGAATAACTTGTAAGTTTCATGGCTCCATGTCATTCTCTTCTTGGTTGGGCTGAGAACATTTCAGCACCCTCTCATACTGATTCCATTCTACTGTAATGGTGACATGTTCTCAAAGCTCCTTAAATATAATACATCTGCAATAAAGCCATCTACTGCAATCTGTTTTGATAGTATGAGACAGCTATTTAACCAAAAGGCAGTAAAATGCAAGTCTAACTAACAGCAGCTAGCAGAAAGATCCATGGGGAAAATATCCCCATACACTACAAAGCAGACTACAGCTTTAATGTTAAATGTTTAAAATGGCTTGATATACCGCCTATCTAAATTAAAACCAAAGTGGTATACAATGCTAAAATCAAAGAGCTTATAGAGAGCTTTAGATGTTGGAAATGGTACAGGAAAGACAACACTGTTCATATGTTAAAAAATAAACAAGTGCAAGTTTGTTTAGTAACTCCATGTGTTTTCAGTTTAGAAATAAAACATGTTGAGGAGAGGATCTTCATCTTCTGCAGAGGGGATTGTGGTCTTACACTTGACAGGATGCTTCTGCTGTGATTGGCAGCCAGAAAACCCACATCTGTCATCAAACCCTAACGAGAGATTTTGTCTCAAGCTTTAAAAATAGGTACGTGTCAAAAAGTACAGCTTCATCTTGTCAGCACTACAGGCAAAAATTTGTACAAGTGGGAAGAAAAAAGCTTATGAAACACTTCAACTATCTTAGACATGCAGGAATGCATTTAATATTTAATAATGCCAGCAATTTTTTTAACAAAGTGCTGATTTACACAGATGAAATATTGTTGAATTTTAAACTGATTGCCAAATACATGTTTACTTCCAACTGGTATTCTCTAGTAATATTTAACCAATCACACAATTAAGCCAGGTGATCATACTTTACTGAATGGAACAACATTCCAGAGTTTTCTGGAAAAGATTATATTTCTTTTCTGCATATACATGTGGCTCCACAGCTTCTCTTAATTCCTGTATAACCAAAATATACAAAGAAGATGAACTCCCAATGGAAAGAGGAAGAGTTTATGGCAGCTTATGTTATATGAGAGTAACTCTGCTTTCAATGAAGACTAGTAAAGGTCCACCAAAAATAATAGTGAGCCCTCTCTCTCCTCCATCCTCTCTATTCGCCAGAGTTACTATCTTGGCCACTGGTTCAAAACTCATATGCCTTTTGCACTAGAAGGGAAGATTAGGTTCTTACCTTGATAATCTTTCTAATAGAAAGGCACATGAGTCTTAAAGGCACACCCTGTCAGATTTCAATTAGACTGCTTGCTGTCTCAGACATGTATGTATTTCCAGATGTTGGTGTCTGTTGTCATACAGATCAAAAAAGTAATGATTGATCTCTCTGTTCCAAAGAGGCTTGATAGCAACATGAGTGTTAGTGCTGGTTCCACTCAGGTAGGTGGCTTGATCATTTCCACCATGTCCTCAGTTATGATTTTATTGGCATTGATTTGTTGCTGATCAGAACAGAATTGGCTGGTAAGGGAGTACCCCATTTCCTGATTCCTTATCTCTCCTCTTATAGGAATTGTCAACTGCTTTGATACGAACTGAGGACCTGGGGTACAACTCAGAGATACAGGGGGTGAAGCTGAGAGAGGGGGGTGGATGGTGAATTGGGGGGGGGGGCACTGGGTCAAGACTCATCTGGCTAATTTAAGAATATAAGAATTGCCTTACTGGGACAGACCAAAGGTCCATCAAGCCCAGTATCCTGTTTCCAACAGTGGCCAACCCCGGTCCCAAGTACCTAGCTAGATACCAAGTAGTAAACAGATTTTATGCTGCTTATCCTAGGAATAAGCAATGGATTTCCCCAAGACATTTCAATATTGTCTATGGACTTGTCTTTTAGGAAAGTATCCAAACCTTTTTTAAACCCCGCTAAGCTAACTGATTTCACCACATTCTCTGGCAACAAATTCCAGAATTTAATTAATTTTCTCCAGTTTGTTTTTAAATTTACTACTTAGTAAGAATTGCCATACTGGGACAGACCAAAGGTCCATCAAGCCCAGTATCCTGTTTCCAACAGTGGCCAACCCAGGTCCCAAGTACCTAGCTAGATACCAAGTAGTAAACAGATTTTATGTTGCTTATCCTAGGAATAAGCAATGGATTTCCCCAAGATATTTCAATAATGGCCTATGGACTTGTCTTTTAGGAAAGTATCCAAACCTTTTTTAAACCCCACTAAGCTAACTGATTTCACCACATTCTCTGGCAACAAATTCCAGAGTTTAATTAATTTTCTCCAGTTTGTTTTAAATTTACTACTTAGTAGCTTCATCGCTTGCCCCCTAGTACTAGAATTTTTGGAAAGAGTGAACAAGCTTCTACCCTTTCCATTCCATCAGTATTTTATAGACCTCTATCATATCACCCCTGAGTCATCTCTTCTCCAAGCTGAAGAGCCCAATTTTTTGAGGCTGCTTTTAACTCCTAATTTCTACTCACTTGTAAAGTACTCATGACTGTCTTAATTATTATCATAAGCAATTTTGCAACTGCTAGTTGTCCTGTTTGTCTATTTTGATTAAGCTGTAAGCTCTATCAAGCAGGATTGTCTCTTATGTTTTTAATGTATAGCACTGATATCTAGATGCGCTATACAAATGATGAGTAGTAGTAGTAAAAGTAATTCCTGAGATAGTTGTGGCTCAACTCAAGAATTAGAACAGCAGGTTATCAAGCTGGACTCTGCAGAAGTGAAAGTGCATGAAGTGCAAACTTTGGCTGGAATTTTTACATAGGATAGTCATTTTTTTTTATGTTGTTTATTCAATGAACCTAGACCACAAAAGTACATAACAGCATTAAATCATGTAGAAAAAACAGTGATACAACCATCCACCATATCCACTTTCACATCTGCTTACTTTTACAATAATTCCCCCCCCCAAAAAAAAAAAATTTATGTGGAAGTGCAAACAGGAATGCACTGCCTTTCACCATCACAAATGAAAGGCAGAAAACAAACCGCCTAAACCACCCACTATTCCATCCACTTTCCCTAAATCTATAGTGTTCCAAATTGCATATTCAATAAAAAACCAAACTTGAAGCAGTGGTATTAGCGAGCACATGATATGACTATTAGGATATTGTTATATCATGGAGTTTTTGTTCTTTGATGTGATGACTATGTGATTCTGTCCTGTACCCGATTATTTGTTATTTTTAAATTTGTATTTTGTTTTTAATTGTACAGTCAAACCTTGGTTTGCGAGCAATTAGTTCCAGAAGCATACTTGTAATCCAAAGCACTCCTATATCAAAGGGAATTTCCCCATAGGAAATAATGGAAACTCAAGACGATTCGTTCCACAACCCAAAAACTTCAATACAAAATACTATAAATACTTGCATTGCAAGACCTCGCTCATTTAGAACAGTCACTACACTCCTGCAGCATCAGAGAGAGAAGAACCATCGGCTCAGTTGTGATGATGTGACACGTGTATACCGTATGTATGCGTATTTCAAGACCTCGCTCGTTTAGAACAGTCACTACACTTCTGCAGCGTCAGAGAGAGAAGAACCATCGGCTCAGTTGTGATGTGTGTATACTGTATGTGCTTGTATGCAAGACTTTGCTTGTATATCAAATTAAAATTTAATAAAATGTTTTGCTTTTCTTGCAAAACACTTGCAAACCAAGTTACTTGCAATCCAAGGTTTTACTGTACACCACTTTGAATTGTGCTGCATCTAAGGCAGTATATCAAGTTTTAATAAATGATAAACGATAAAGAGGCAAATCTTACATGACAGCTCTTCAGCAATATCATTTATAAAAATGTTAAAAAGAACGGCCCAAGAACAGAACCTTGAGGCACAGCACTGTCAACATCCCTTTCCTCGGAGCGATCTCCATTGACCACCACTCTCTGTTGCCTTCCACTCAACCAGTTCCTGACCCATCCAACACTTTGGAACTCATCCTGAAGGTAGTCTGTTTTATTTATTAGACTTCTGTGTGGA
Organism: Geotrypetes seraphini; assembly: GCF_902459505.1. NCBI lineage: Eukaryota > Metazoa > Chordata > Amphibia > Gymnophiona > Dermophiidae > Geotrypetes > Geotrypetes seraphini. Next base: position 63,378,789 of record NC_047090.1, on the reverse strand, counting down.
ACACTGTCAAAGGCTTTACTAAAATCTAAATACACCACATCTAGCACACTCCCTCTATCCAATTCTCTGGTCACCCAGTCAAAGAAATTGATCAGATTTGTCTGTTTCGACTTAACTCTAGTGAATCCATGTTGCCTCCAGTCCTGTATTCCACAGGATTCCAGAAAATTCACCATTCTCTGTTTTTAAAGCATTTCCATTAATTTGCTTACCACAGAATTTAGACTTACTGGCCTGTAATTCCCTACTTCCACTTTTGTGGAGAGGGACCATCTCTGCCCTTCTCTAGTCATCTAGTACCACTTCTGACTCTAGAGACTCATTGAAAAGGTAAGTCAGCGGAGCTACCAGAACTTCCCTAAGTTCCTTCAGCACTCTCGGATATACACCATCTGGCCCCATCACTTTATCTACCTTTAATTTAGCTAGCTCCTCACGAACACAACCCTCTGAAAATTGATCAGAGTCTACCACTCCTCCATTCTTATTCACGTTTGTCTTCTGTGGTCCCACTCCTGACACTTCAGCCGTGAACACAAAACAGAAATATTTGTAAAGCAATTCAGCCTTTTCTTCATCTGCTTTCACATATGTCTTCTCTTCACCTTTGAGTCTCACAATGCCACTTTTGCACTTTTTCCTATCACTGATATATCTAAAAAATGTTGTCTCTCCATTTTACTGTGTCAGCTATTTTTTCTTCCATTTGCATCTTTGCTTTCCTGACTACACGACCAGACTCTCTTAACTTTTCCAGATATTTATACCTGTCTTCCTCTTTCTGTGATTTTTGAAGTTTATGAAAGTTAACCTCTTATTGCTTATCTTCTTAACTACTACTTTTGAGAACCAAAGTGGCCTTCTTTTCCTCTTACTTTTACTTACTTGCCTCACAAAAAGGTTTGTCACCCTTACAATTACTCCTTTCCGTTTTGCCCACTGCTTGTCTACTCTTACCAGACATTCCCATCCAGACAACAGTTTCTTGACGTAATCTCCCATCCACACAGTTAGTTTTTTTAAAGTCTAGAACCTTTGTTTTTGAATGAGCTCTCTCTATATCCATATTAATATTAAACCGTACCATGCAGTAATCACTGGATGCCAGATGATCACCCACTGTAACATCAGAAACACTTTCCCCATTTGTAAGCACTGAGTCCAGTATGACCCCAACCCGTGTGGGTTCCATTACCAACTGCTGGAGCAGTTCTCCTTGTAGAGAATCCAGGATCTCCCTACTTCTAGAAGACCCCCCCAATAGGGATACCCCAATCAATATCCAGCATGCTAAAATCACCTTTTAGTAAAACTTCCCCTTTTATAGATATATTCTGAATGTCTATTATTAAATCTATGTCCACTTCTTCGGTCTGTGAAGGAGGCCTGTATATCACACCAATGTAAATATAGCCACCATTCCCTTGTTCCAAATTGATCCACAGTGCCTCTTCCTTGCTCTGCAGATCCTGCAACTGTGTGGCTTTAATATGATCTTTAATATATAACGCTACTCCCCCTCCTTTTCTTCCTACTCTGTCTTTCCTGGACTGATTATAGCCCGGTTTAGGACCTCAATGTTGTTCTTGCTCAATTGATGAAGCCTCCATTTGAACCAATGTCTACAGCTCATCTGAGGTATCTTACTTGGAAAGTGGTGTTTCTCATTGCCCTCACTTCTGCTCGAAGAGTCAGTGAGCTGCAAACTTTAGTTGCTGATCCACCTTTCACTGTGTGCCATCATGATAAGGTGGTCCTCCGTACTCATCCTAAATTTCTCCCTAAAGTGGTTTCAGAATTTCATCTCAACCAATCCATTGTTCTTCCAGAGTTCTTTCCAAAGCCTCATTCTCATCCTGGAGAATCAGCTCTTCATACTCTGGCCTGTAATCGTGCTTTGGCCTTCTATTGAAACACAGCAAACCACACAGAACTGCTCCTCAACTTTTTATCTCCTTTGATCCAAACAAGTTGGGACATCTTATCTCTAAGCGTACCATCTCCAACTGGATGGCTGCTTGTATCTCATTCTGCTATGCCCAGGCTGGATTACCCCTCCACAGTAGAGTCACAGCCCATAAAGTCAGAGAAATGGCAGCTTCAGTAGCTTTCCTCAGATCTACACCTATTGAGGAGATTTGCAAGATTGCTACTTGGTCCTCGGTTCATACTTTCACTTCTCACTATTGTCTGGATGTTTTCTCCAGACGGGATGGCCAGTTTGGCCAGACAGTATTACAAAATTTATTTTCCTAAATTGCCAACACTCCCACCATCCCATTCTGGTTAGCTTGGAGGATACCCATAGGTGAGAATAGGCTGCCTGCTTGTCCTGGGATAAAGCACAGTTACTTACCATAACAGGTGTTATCCAGGAACAGCAGGCAGCTATTCTCACAACCCACCCACCTGCCCTGGTTGGCTTATCTGCTAGCTATCTGAACTGAGGAGATGCGCCCTACGCTGGACGGGAAGGCGCTCGCGGTCGACTCGAAACTTCTAGTTTCTACAAGCAAGTCTGCTTGCGAGGCTTCCGCATCCGGGCTCCGTCGATGACGTCACCCATATGTGAGAATAGGCTGCCTGCTTGTCCTGGGATAAGAACAGAGTTCCCGAGGAGGAGTATAAAGAGAGATAAGAGAGGAGAGATACTGAGGAGATTCAGAGTGAATGCACTTGTAAGTCAATAAGAGGAGTTTGAACTGTATGTGGAAATGGATAGGGAGCTAATGAAGTGACTTGAAGAGAGGGGTAATGTGAGCATAATGACACTGGCAGAATATAAGTTATGCAGCAGAATTTTGAACAGATTGAAGGGGAGAGAGATGGTTACATGGAAGACCTTTGAGAAGCAAGTTTCAGTAGTCTAGGCGAGGAGTGATAAAGGTGTGGATAAGGGTTTTGGAAGTGTGCTCAGAAAGGAAAGGTAGGATTTTAGTGATATAATAGAGAAAGAAATATCAGGCTTTAGCGGTCTGTTGGATTTGTGCAGGGAAAGAGAGAGAGTAATCAAAGATGATTCCGTGGTTGTGAGCTGACGAGACAAGGAGAATGAGAGCATTGTCCATAGAAATAGAGAGAATATAGGGGAAGAGGAGAGGTGGGTTTATGTAGAAAGATAAGAAGCTCAGTCTTGGCCATGTTCATGTGAAAGTAAGAGGTTTTAAGGCATATTTTCAAAACACTTACCCCCCTCTTCTATGAAACTGCGCTAGCAGTTTCTAGCACGGAGAGCTGAGCTGAATGACCTTCGCTGCTCCCGACGCTCATAGAGTTCCTATGAGTGTCGGGAGCAGCATGGGCTATTAAGCGCGGCTCTCTGTGCTAGAAACTGCTAGCGCAGTTTAACAGAAGAGGGGCTGAGACTTTCAAAGTTCCATATTAAGCTGTGGAATTTTTAAAGTCTAAGTGCTTTGAAAATGAGTCCCTAAATCTCACTGCCTGTCGGCTAAATTAAATAATGAACTACAAGCCAAAGAGAGAGAGAGAGAAGCATTAATCAGAAGCTTAAATACAGAACAAGGTACTGCTGGAAAAGATTTGGAGACAATAATATGTTTGCCATGGTAGTCCACTTTAAAAGTAATACACAGAAATAATACAAAGGAAAAGAAAAAAAGAATACATTTTAATTGGATTATGTCTGACCTGAAGAAGCATGATCTGCCTTTGAGAGTTTGTCAAACATGAATTAATAAAATGTATCACCAATAAAAATGTATCACCCTATTTTCATTTTTTTGTTTTATTTCAATGCTTCTTTAGAATTGGAATAGTTCCAGAAGATTGAAGAAGGGTGGATGTGGTCCCTCACCACAAAAGTGGATATAAGGAGGAAGCTGGGAACTACAGGCTGGTTAGTCTGACCTTTGTGGTAAGTAAATTAATGGAAATGCTTCTAAAACAGAGTATAGTGAGGTTTCTGGAATCCAGTGGACTGCAGGACCTGAGGGAGCATGGTTTTACTAAAGGTAGGTCTTGTCAAACAAATCTGATTAATTTCTTTGACTGGGTGACCAGAGAGTTGAATTGAGGCAAAGTGATGGATGTGGTGTACTTAGAATTTAGCAAAGCCTTTGACACAGTTACATGTAGGCAACTTATAAATAACCAGTATCTTGATATAGGCACTAATGTGATTTGCTGGGTAAGACTGTAATGCAACAAAGGATAGTGGTAAATGGAGTTTGCTCTGAGGATTGGGACACTGGCAATGGTTTGCTGCAAGGGTCTGTTCTGGATTCAATTCTTTTTAACATTTTTGTGATTCATATTGCCTAGTGAAGGGGGCAGAGTGGACTTAGTCCTCAAAAGACAGTTTGAGGCATTAGCTTAGGCCCTAAAGCTTCTCCTGCTTATACTGTGAATGTACTCTTGTGACCTGTTCTGGGCTCCTTTGGGAGGCCGGACCAAATAAATAAATAAAGCTGCAGCTTCCTTTATGGTATGGGCCTGCCATAAGATGCTTCGCAAGAAACCAGCCACAGGGGGGGCGGAAAGCCCTCCTGTTATATGGGTCGGGGTGGGCTATGTGGCAGATACTATATATGTCATGCTCAGGGTCATGAGTAAAATGCCAGCTTATATGATTTCCGCCTGTAGAATGCTCTGGATCATGCAGGGGGAGGGAGATTCAGCATCTAATGCTACCTTGAGGAAGTTTCTTTTCAAGGGTCAGATGCTTTTTGGAAAAGGACTGGATGACTTAGGACACTGATCATTAAATCCTTACCGGACAGTAAAACACGAGGCTCCGGGAGTTACAGATATGGTTCCTTTCATGGCTACAGAATCTTGCACTTTCAGGCTGCAGTCCTCATCACAATGGTCCTTTCAGGAGAGCCCCCACAGCCAGCTCTTGCTCGGCAGCAAATACTAAGAAGTCCCTATGACACCGAGTCAGCCTCCAGGATCTCCTGCATAGGAGGGAGATTATCGGAGTTCAGACCAATATGTGCTGGACATCGTTTGAGAGGGATACAAACTCAAATTCTGTTAGCCCATCAGTGACATTTTTCTGGATTCTCTGGCAGGAAGACTGGAGAAAGCAGTACAATGACTGTTACAACGGCTGTTACAAATTGGAGCCATAGAGCCGGTACTAGATGCAGACTCAGACTCAGGCTCGTATACTCTGTATATATTCTCATGTCCAAGAAAGACTCAGAAGACTGGAGACCAATTCTGGATCTGAAGGCAGCATTGAAGGTTCCCAGATTCCAGGTGGAAACGACAAGATCAGTCATCACCTCAGTAGCTCTGGGTGAGTTTTAGCTTCACTAGACTTGACAGAAGTTTATTTCCATATCCCCATCTTCCCAAGTCACAGGAAATTTCTCAGGTTCCAGGTGCTAGAGAGTCAGTTTCAGTTCTCAGCGCTGCCATTTGGTTTGACAACCGCACCTCGTACCTTCACCAAGAAATATTTTCTCCATATTTGGACAATTGGCTTATCAAAGCGCTGTCCATGATGGAATGTCGCAGGGTAGTATCTCAGGTAGTCCAGCTCTTGCAGGATCTGGGGTGGATTATAAATTTCAAAAGAAGCCTTGTGGAGCCAACTCACAATCTAGAGTACTTGGGGGTTTGGTTAAACACAGTAGAGGGCTGAGTTTTTCATCCAGAGCCACCACGCAAACTGAAGATCAGAAACCAGATCATAGAAATCTGGGCAAAGCCAACTCCTATGGCATGGCATTACCTGCAGGTGCTAGGTTCCATGGTAGCAACCATAGAGGTAATTCCAGAGGAAAGAGCCCCCCTGCATCCACTACATAACACACTGCTAGTGCATTGGTTGCCTCAGATGGACCCTCTCTAGTCACAGCCTGGATAGCAAAGGCGTGCCAGAGTCTACAGTTGCCATCTAGAGGTCTTCCTCTCTACTAGTGTCTTGGGTGATCCTAACAGATAAGAACATAAGAATCACTGTACTGGGACAGATTGAAGGTCCATCAAGCCCAGCATTCTGTTTCCAACACTGGTCAATCGAGGTCCCGAGTAGTAAAACAAATTTTATGCTGCTTATCCTAGGAATAAGTAGTAGATTTTCTGAAGCCTATGGACTTCTCTTTTAGGAAATTATCCAAACCTTTTTAAACCCTGTTAAGCTGATTTCGCCACATTCTCTGGCAATGTATTCCAGAGTTTAATTATACGTTGTGTGTAAAAATATTTTCTCCATTTTGTTTTAAATCTACTTAGTAGCTTCATCGCATGCCCCCTAGTTCTGGTATTTTTGGAATGAGTAAACAAGCGATTCACATCTACTCTTTTCATTCCACTCAGCCATCTCATCTCCAAGCTGAAAAGCCCTAGCCACTTTAGTCTTGCCTTTTATATCCTCCCATCTTACTGGCTCTTTCTTCAGGTACTACCCCATGCTACTAAAGTCTGCACATTTGAAATATAGGACTTGGAGTTTTGTGTGGCCACCCTTCACTTTCGCTGTTATATCAAACCAAAACATTTGATGATCGATTTGATGATCGATACTTCCCAGATGGACATCTTCTTGGACATTAGAGACACTTTCTCCATTTGTGAGCACCAGATCCAGTATCACTTTTTTTCTTGTTAGTTCCATCACCATTTGTCCGAGCATAGCCCCTTGAAAGGCATCCATGATCTCCCTACTTCTTTCCAATTCTGCAGATGGAACTTTCTAGTCCACATCAGGCAGGTTGTAATTACCGGCAACAGCACCTCCCCTTTCTTTTCCAACTTTTGGATATCTGCAACCAGTTCTTTATTAATTTGTTCTGACTGTGGCAGAGGTCTGTAGACAACACTCATGTAGATATAAGTTCTATCTTCTGTTTTCAAAGCGATCCATATTGCTTCTTCCTTTCCCCAGGTCCGCTGCATTTCAGTTACTTGGATATTGTCCTTTATAAAGAGAGTCACTCCTCCACCTTTTGACTATCTCTGTCCTTCCTAAAAAGATTATAGCCCAGTATGTTTGCATCCCATCCATGGTAATGTCTCTGTGATACCATGTCTCTGTGATAGCAACAATGTCCAAGTCTGCCTCTAACATTAGGGCTTGCAGATCCTGATTTTTGTTGCTTAGACTGTGAGTGTTTGTGGTCATTGCTGAAGAGTAGGGTTTTTGTTTCTTTTTTGAAGGTTTTGTAGTCTGTGGTCAAAGTCAGCAGATTGGTGAGTTGTCGGTCCAGTTTCGCTGCTCTGGTGGCCAGTAGGCTGTAATATATTTTTCTTCGTTTGACATTTTTGGTTGGCGGGTATATGAATATTGTGTGGGTTCTCCTGTGTCTGGTTGAGATGGATTGAATTAGTCGATTGTTCCAGTAGGTTGGGCTGTCTCCGTTTATAGCTTTGAATAGTAGGCAGTGGAATTTGAAGTGTACTCTGGCTTGTATTGGGAGCCAGTGTGAGTCATGGTATGCCTCTGTGATGTGGTCATATTTTTTTAGCGAATAGATAAGTCTTAGGGCTGTGTTTTATATTGTTTGTAGTTGTTTTATCATGGTTGCTGGGCAGGGGAGATATAGTATGTTGCAGTAATCTATTTGGCCTAGTATTAGTGATTGGACCATGAGTTGGAATTGTTTTCTGTTGAAGAATTTTCAAACTTGTCATAGGTTTCTCATAGTTGCGAATGATGTTTTTATTATTTTGTTGATTTGTGGTTACATATATATAGAATAAATAAATGCACATTATTCCTCTCCTCTACGAAACTGCGCTAGTGGCTTTTAACACAGAGAGCTGCACTGGATGGCCCACGCTGCTCCCAACGCTCATTGAGTTTCTATGAGTGTTGGGAGCAGCGCGGGCCATTAAGCGCAGCTCTCTGCACTAAAAACCACTACTGCGGTTTCATAGAAAAGGGGGCATACCTTGTAGAGTGCTTTGGTATTAAATAAAACTTTTTATATATTAATCACTGTTAGAAAAGTAAAATTTTTTATAATTATTATTATGTAAAAGAGATGTCGATTGGAAAAGGTTTGCTCACTATTATAAATAGAAGTACCATCTATAGAGTCTAAAAGTCTAAAATGTAAAAAAAAAAAAAGCAGCAAATAATGGAGTAGATAAACATTATTTGATCTATGATAATATTCAAACTGAATAAATATAATTCCATCTCACCTTACTACAGTAGACTGCACTGACTAACTATTAATACTCACATCACCTTCAAACTATCATGGGTAATGTTCCACATCCTATATGTGAACTCCACAGAGCCACTTATAAAGTTTTTCGTCAACTCCTGGTCAAAATCAGCCAGAAAATTTAAAACATTTCAATTGATCCTTCCCTCTCCCAAAGGTGTAAAATAGAAGCACCAAAACATGGAACAATCTTCCAATAATTATCAAGACAGAAACTAACTACCCCAGGTTCTTCACCCTCTCCAAGGTAGAGAGAACAAGAGGGCACTCTCTAAAGTTAAAAGGGGACAGATTCTGTACAAACGTAAGGAAGTTCTTCTTCACCCAGAGAGGGGTAGACAACTGGAATGCTCTTCCAGAGTCTGTTATAAGTGAAAACACCCTCCAGGGATTCAAGACAAGGTTCAACGAGTTCCTGCTGAACCAGAACGAACGCAGGTAGGGCTGGTCTCGGTTAGTGCAATGGTCTTTGACCTGTGGGCCGCCGCGTAAGCGTACTGCTGGGCGTGATGGATCACTGGTCTGACCCAGCAGCAGCAATTCTTATGTTCTTATGTAGATTTCAAAAGAAACTGAAGATTTTCCTTTTTTGAGACATACTGTATACTTCATCGATACTTAACAAGTATGCTCTTTTCACAACAACCTACACATCATTTTACCCTTCCAGAAACCACACAAGCTCCCTCCCCAAACTCTACATAACTTAGGCCTCCTTTAATCAAGCCACATTAGGGTTTTTTTAATCACAAGTTGCTGCTGCAAAATCTCCAATGCTCATAGGAATTCTATGAGTGTTGGAGCTTTTAGCGCAGCGGCAGTCGATAAAACACCCTAACATGACTTGATAAAAGAGGGCCTTAATCGCACCTATCTATTTGTATCTAACTCAACTGTATTGTACTTCAAACTGCTGTACTGTAATTCTAATGACAGCTCAATGTTCCCTTCTATTGAATGATTGCTACATCTCCTATCTCTGGTAACTACCTCATACTGTAGTACAGTGTTCCCCCAGTCATTCGCGGTTTGCGGTCCTGGTCATTTGCAGTATTCTCTGACCGGGACTTCCTGAGCTTCACCAATCAGGAGCTGCATGTCAAAGCATGTCACTTCCTGACATGATTTCAGAGGGAGCCAAGCCGGTGAGAGCAGAAGGCTATAGTTGTTGAGATTTAAATGGGAGGCGGAGAAGGGAGGGAGGGAGTATGACATGGGAGGGCGAAGAGGTGGCAGCGCCACCACCAAGATGGCACCCGGGGCAGTCTGCCCCCGCCTCCTCTTTACTACACCACTGACTGCATACTTTATATTTCATTACTGTAACTCCCAAATGTAATGTAAATTTTTTGATTTGTAAGTTGCATTGAACCTAGAAATTGAAGAATAGATTAGATATTCACCAATCAGAGACAAATGCAAATAGCTAATTGTTTCCATTTTTTCAAAACGGTTTGTAGAAATACCCTTTTTGTATAGCATGATTGATTATTTAGTCAGTCTGGAAGTAAACAAATTCAAAATTCATTCAAGTTGATTTTTAGCTTTTGATCAAAGACAGGTTTATGTCCCATACTGTGTCTCTTTAAACCACTGGCATTTTCAAAGGGGATTTCTTTAACACCACATTGTGATATACACAGAGGTAAATGATGTCAGAATCCTTTCTTCCCAAAACCAGTCTGTAAATCTTTAGAAAAGCAAAGTTCATGGACACATTGGAAAGGGGGCACAATCTATGTTTGTGCTAAAGGAAGGTCTTTTTATTGGTTTAGAATAACAATTCTAGAATGTGTTATTCTAAAGAACTGTTGCCATGGTGATGCCATCAATAAAATGATTTTCTGCACCCCTGTCCTTTAAACACATAAGGAGTGCAACAAGTATTGGTAAATGTGAAAAAGAAACAATTACCCTTTCTTCCTTAACAGCAAAGGAAAGCTTTTTTTTAATAACCACATCAATAGAAAATTATTTAGAAAGGAATAATAAAAGACTGTTACAAAAAGAACCAAAAAGCTTATTACAAAGACTTTTTTTCTTCTTTCCATGAATAAATACAGCTCTTCAAGGGAAAAAAAAAACCCTAGCCCCAGCTAAGGACTTTCTCTGCAGGCTTCTTTAGATGGTAAAACAAACATTTGACTATACAAGTACTTCCCTTTCATGTACCTTTCTGTGCAAGAACAAGACAAACTTCACAGTGTAAAGGGAAAAGAGAGGTTATCGAACCATCTGCTACAATTAGATTTCAGAACTCACACTTTAGGAGAAAATTCCACTACCAAAACAATTCTGCCAATAAAATTCATATCATCTTTCAGTTTTTATAACTCAAAATACTGATAAGTATATGGAAAAATAATATCCAGTTCAAACTTACATAGCATAGCACTGAAACTTGTGTTTAAATGTTTTTGCATGTTTAACCCTTTAATTGGCAGATGGTGAAATGGCTGCTTTATGTGACATGGAGGGGCATAATCAAAAGAAAAGTCGCCCAAAGTTGGACATGGGAAAAGGTCCATTTTTGAAAAATACATCCAAAGCATTTTTTTGAAAATCTTCCAACTGTACGTCCAGCCGTCTGATCGCCCAGACCGCTAAGTCGTCCATCTTTATACCCCATTTTTGTCCAAAAATTTGTCCAAGTCACAAATGCCTAGAAAAAGACCTTTTGGGTGTGGGAGGGGCCAGAAAAGTGATGGACTGGATACCCAGACATGGCACCAGAGCAGTGGGGTACCTTACAGGGCACTGCTGTGAACTTCATAAAAAGGGTCCCACATAAACATCTCACTACAGCTCCCTTATAGGTCATGGTGAGCCCCCAAAACACCCCCAGAATCTACTAGACCCACCTATCTACCACCCCAATAGCCCTTATGGCTGTAGGAGCCACTTATATGGCAGTACAAAAAGATTAGATTTTTTTGGGGGGGTTGCACATTTTTCACCATGAATGCAGTGATTAGAGAGGCTTATGGGCCTGGGTCCTTCTCTCCATGGTTCACTAACCCACCCCCACGACTACTTAAGCCACCTCTGTGCAGCTCTACTAGGCTTTCCTATGCCAGGCTGCCAGGTGCTGATGTTCTGGAGGCAGATATGTAAAGTTGTTATTATGAGTTTTATGGGAGGGGTCACTGGGGCAGTGTGTGGGCGTCTGTACTTTGTGTCTGCAGTGCTTAGCTGGTCACTTTGGATACCTTCTGTGGACTTAGACCTGGTTTTAGATGGCGTCCAAGTTCCATCTTGGCAGTGTTGTAAAACTTTTGGTTAAACATGCAGTACGAGTAAGTCTAAGACAGCCCACGTCCCACCCAAATCCCACCCTCGACACTCCTCCTGAAATGCCCCTTTTAGCTCTGATCGTTCAGCAGCACTTAATGTGAAGGCCTAAGTCGTTTATAAATACGTCTAAAACCCGGTTCGATTATCCGGCACTTGGACAACCTGTGTCACTGATCGTCCAAGTGCCGATTTAGGCCGTTTTTTAGATGTTTTTCTGTTTCGATTATGAGCCCCTTGATGTTGAACGAAAGCAACAGTGTCAAGTAACAGGCATTTGGACATGCAGATATCCCTTAAGAGCCATAGAAAACACATGTTGCATCTGAGCAGCAATGCCAAATAAAGGGTTAAATGTTTGTATGTGTGTGAAATAAACATTTACAGGCTGTTCAAAGCAACTTATGCATTTGCCGACAGCCAATCCATAACTAGATTATCTGTATATTTTCAAAAGATACTAGCAAACACAACACAAGCCCCTCGAAAAACTAAACAATATAATCTCACTACACTTTCGACCTGGTTTACAGCACAGCACAACTACTCATGAAAGATCAGCAGAGTCCACAAAGAGAAGTACTAAACATTCCACAGGCATAGAGTTCCAGAACAAGGCAGAAAAACCCACAATTCGCACATCAGCAACGCTTCTTCTGTGAAAATTATTAAGAGGAGGAAAAAGCCTCAGATCCCCCCCTCCACCAAACCGAGAAACTCAGGTTGAAAACAGGTGGAGTTTTACAGGGTGTAATAAAGTCACTGGCATAAAAAACCTCCTCAATAATATTTCAATAGAGAAAAGCCTTGTGCAGAAGAAGCGTTGTTGATGTGCAAATTGTAGGTTTTTCTGCCTTGTTCTGGAACTCTATGCCTGTGGAATGTTTAGTACTTCTCTTTGTGGACTCTGCTGATCTTTCATGAGTAGTTGTGCTGTGCTGTAAACCAGGTCGAAAGTGTAGTGAGATTATTTTCAAAAGATAAACAGATAATACTGGGCTGTTTAGAAATCATTAAATTGGCCAGATATTAGCCAGATATTTAAGGGGTTGGGTTAAGGGAAGGACAAAGTAGAGGCGACACCAAATATTATCCATTTAGCACTGATATTTAGCTATTTTATGCCTACAGAATAGGCATAAATCTTAAGGGATAGTGCTGAGACAATCACCATTAAGAACATAACAATTGCCGCTGCTGGGTCAGACCAGTGGTCCATCGTGCCCAGCAGTTCGCTCACGCGGCAGCCCTTAGGTCAAAGACCAGTGCTTTATTTGAGTATAGCCTTACCTGCGTATGTTCTGGTTCAGCAGGAAATTATCTAACCCTTTCTTGAATCCCTGGAGGGTGCTTTCCCCTATAACAGCCTCTGGGTGAAGAAGAACTTCCTTACGCTTGTATGGAATCTATCCCCTTTTAACTTTAGAGAGAGTGTACTGTATATTCAGTGGCACCAAATATACATATTAAGTTAAGCACCATACCATACATTTATCTTCTATACCGCATACATTGACTAGGATTCAATGTGGTTTACAATAAGATTTTCAATCAGAGTTCATGAATAATGATTAAAAGCTTCATGAGATAGAGTGGAAGGGTTCATGTTACTAATTTGAGGAGAGAAGGTGGGTTTTTAGTCTTTTCCTGACGATATAATGCGTGCATATTTGTCACAGGTGAAATGGAAGGTTGTCCCATATTCTGGGCCTTGGAATGCGAAAGTGGATTTGTGCAGTATACATGAAGGATGAGGGAAGATCAGTTTGTAATACTGTTGTGGTCTTTAACTGAGGAAGGAGCATGTGACAGAGATGTCTGTGCTTAGTCCTTTTGAATTTTCACCATAGATAACTATGTGGATCATGCATGTTATTTTATATTGTATTCTCTTCCTTATGGGGAGCCAGTGTAATTCTTTCAGGAGTGGGGGATATACTCAAATTTACTCCGTTTAGAAGATTAGTCTGGCAGCAGTTGCGATTTTTTTTGCAATCCTTATCAGAAATATCACAGTATAAGGAGTTGTAGTAATCTAGTTGGAGGAAAAGGACCACTTGTGTGATTGTTCTGAAGTTCGGCTGGCTCAGAACAGATCTGATCGCTCTTAGTTGCCTGAGTCTGAAGAAGAATTTCCTGACCAGTATGTTAATGGTCATTGAGTGTAACATCAGAGTTCAGTATTACCCCTAGGATCTTAGAAGTTCTTTCTAGTTTGTTTCTTTCTGTTTCCAGCATCAGGTCGGGTATGGTAGGAGCTGTAACTTCCAAACCAAAGGATCTTAGTCTTTAGTTTGTTGAGTTTGAGGAAGATCAATGTTGTTCATGTATTGAGATCCTCAGGTCTTCGAAGGTGTCTTTAGCTGGGCTCAGTAGGAAGGTGTCTTCTACATAGGAGACTAAGTGGGTTTGTGGATTTGAGAATTTCCTTCCTAAAGTGCTGAGTTTATATTGAACAGATCCCCTTAGGGCAGTGGTCTGAAACTCGTGGCCCGGGAGCCACAAGCGGCCCGCCAGGTACTATTATGCAGCCCGCAGTCTGTACTAGTGCTGCCCGCTCTTTGCAGTGTCCTCTGGCTTCCCCCCTGGCCTCCAGCTCGTACCTTCAGATAATTACTGCAGCATGCAGAGAAGATTGCCAGTGCTGTAGCAATCCTTGCAGGCTGCCGTCATCCTCAGCATCACGTTCCCTCTGCAGCGATCCTGCCCTTGATGTCAGAGGAGGGGCGGGACCGCGGCAGAGGGAATGTGCTGCGGAGGCCAATGGCAGCCTGCAAGGAATGTTACAGCACCGGCAATCCTCTCTGCAGGCATGGTAATTAGCTGAAACTAAGACCGGGAGGCCAGGGGAGAAGCTGGAGGACCCTTCAAAGAAGGGGGAAACATGCAGGCCTTTGGGGGGGAAGATTTATAAACTATAAAGAGTTTTACCTCATGCAAAATTGTCATTTCTATAATAAGACATTAACTTTTTTTTCTGCGGCCCTCCATGTACCTACAAATCCAACTGTGGCTCTGCAAAGGGTCTGAGTTTGAGACCACTGCCTTAGGGTATAGTTTTAAAAGGGACATGAGCATGTAGAACAGCATTTAACATGGATAAGTATGGTCTTATATAATAGCTTTGAATATACACATAAGAGGGCTGTTCAAAAAGTATCAGACCTTTATTCATATAAAATACTTGTATTCAGATACAACAATTTTATACTAGCAGAACTCCTCTAAAATCTAGACATCCACAGTTAAATAAATAATAGACCTGGTGTAATTGTGGGCACACAAATGTGGCAAGGGCATGTGTAACTTACAGTATTCTGTAAGTTCTGCATGTAGGAGGCAGTCCCACCCATGCTCTGCCCCTATGTACACGCCCTCCTTGCAATTAGGTGCCATGTTGATTAAGCATGCCCTTACAAAATAGTGTTTAGACAGAATATTGACGTCAATGTGCTTATGTATAATCATGTGCATGCAGTGGCGTAGCAAGGGTAGAGGTAGGCACCCCCTCATGCCCTCCTCTCCACCCTACCGCATCCACTTCTTCCCCGCCCCCACGCCACACTCGCACCCTCCCTTCCCCTTGTGCCTCTTTAAATCTTCACCAGCATGAGCAGCTTCTCCAGCCTGCTGCTCGCTTCGGCGTTGGCTTTCCCTCTTATGTCACTTCCTGGCCCCGCAACCCAGGAAGTGATTTCAGAGGGAAGCCAGGCTGGCACGAGCAGCAGGCTGGAGAATCTGCTTGCACTGGCAAAGATTTAAATAGGTACAGAGAGGAAGGGTGCGAGCGTGGTGCAGGGGCAGTGCCCCCACTAAGACGGTGCTCAGGGCAATCTGCCCCCCCCTACTATGCCACTGCGTGCAAGCCAACATTAATATTCTCTACATTCTCTACATTTACTTGCATACTGCATGTATAAATGAAAGTACCCTGTTATAGAATTGCCTCTTAAGAGGGCAAGTCTATAAAAAGGCATCTATTATTAGGCACCAGGAAGGCACCCATCTGGAGCGTATTCTACAAAGGAAAGTAGGTGCCCATATTTCTTTAAAGAATACAAGTGTAGGGGTGCAAATACACATGAATAATTTAGGCATAACCACCTACACCAGACACAGAACTGTGATGCAGTGGTTAAAGCTACAGCCTCAGCATCCTGGAATTGTGGGTTCAAATCTACACTGCTACTTGTGACCCTATGACACTTAATCCCCCATTGCCCCAGGTACATTAGGTAGATTGTGAGCCGCCAGGACAGACAGGGAAAAATGTTTGAGTACCTGAATAAATTAATATAAACCGTTCTGAGTTCCCTTGGGAGAACAGTATAGAAAATTGAATAAATAAATAAATGTCTGCACTTAGATTGCTAAAAAAAAAATGCATGTAAATTATAATATTATTATATGCATAACTGTGCACCTCCACCCTGATGTACATCCACCTTCAATGCACACACCATTGCATTTAGATGCCATTTCATAGAATAGTGTGTAGCTGGAATACTGGCATTTACACATATATAGGCATACTGTACCTACACATGCCAGTATTCTGGCCAATTATTCATATTCTAAAATGTTCCATTATTGCAGAAAAATGTTCAAATCTTAAGCCCACTCTAGTCCCACCCAAAACACGCCCCCTTGAGATTTAGACGCAAGGTGGTCTCTTTATTGCCTCAGACTTCAATTCATTAAAAAGGCACCTTCATTTAGGCACCTAGAGGGTGACTATTTGGTGCCTATTCTATAAAGTAGAGTCGGCACCTTCTTTCCTTTATAAAATATTAGCATAGCTGGATAATGTGATAGGTAGAGGTTGGAACCTGTCATGGACATATCACAGGAGGGAGTTCTGGCTCCCTGACTTCCCTGTTTAAGCTAAGCCAGTGTCTCTCAAACTTTTTTTCAGCTCTGGTACACTAAATGGATCAAATGTTTTTCTGCTGCACATTATAACTGAAATTATAAAATTGCAAAACTAACCAAAAATTAAATTTGAGAGTCATTTATTTAAAGTTCTTTAAGCTATATATGGGTAATTGTAACAATGGCGAACCTAAAGTAGACAGAATAGAATTGATAATTAATGTAACGAATGTGCTTGTTTTTGAGTACAAATTGACTCATAATGCGCCTCGATAGTCGACAAGCAAACACACATTTCATCATCCATCATCTGCGGTCGTTCTCTTTTTACAATTTAATTTCCGTCCGAGTTGAAAATCCAAGTTCACAAACATAAGAAGATCCAAACGATAAAAAAAAACTTTGATTGCTTTGTTGCTCAAGTTAGGATAGCTACTGAATAAAAAATAAAAATGCTTGCTGTTAGTTTTCAAGGACCAATCACGTGAAAGAATGATGCTTATTTGGGCAGTTGTATCCTTACGCGTACCCGACGTATATATCATTCTATTCTAGTGAAGGGAATTTTTAAAAAATATAGTAAAATTCTGGATTCTCTCATGGCACTCATAATCTCTTCGGGGCACACCACTGTGCCGTGGCACATAGTTTGAGAGACACTAAGCTAAGCAGAAAGAGGAGGTGGTATTTCTCCTTTAAGAGCTGACAGATCCAGAACTTGTCAAGATAAGAAAGGGTCAGTGCCTGTTAGAGAAAAGAGGAGGGAAACTTGGAATGCTGTAGTTCAGCAGTGCCAAATATAAAAGGAGGAAGATTCTAAAAGGATGGAGGCAGGAAACATTGCCAATATTTGAGGCACCTGGGAGGAGTAAGACTACTGTCCAAATTGGGAGGAGGTACGGCAAGCTTACTTATTGTTGGGAATTAAATAGGTGGGAAAGGTCTTAGGACTCTCAAACCTATAAAAGTACTCCTTGAGTAGAAAGCAGGCAGTCAACAGAGGCCTGGAGAGAAGAAGAATGGAGGAGAAGCAAAAGTACCTATAGTCTATTATCTGAAGGGAGCCAGACATTCACACCTGAGTCAAAGGGGAAAACAGAAAAGGAAAAGGTACATACAAATGTTTTAACCACAGATTTTGAATTGTGATTTTGAACAGAGACTAACAGCCAGGGGTGGAAGGCAGGACCATAAGGTCATAATGAAATTTTGACA
Source organism: Geotrypetes seraphini (assembly GCF_902459505.1). Classification (NCBI taxonomy): domain Eukaryota; kingdom Metazoa; phylum Chordata; class Amphibia; order Gymnophiona; family Dermophiidae; genus Geotrypetes; species Geotrypetes seraphini. The sequence goes on along the minus strand of NC_047090.1, from coordinate 63,361,267 downwards.
GGATATGTGGGATGTGGTGGCTGTTCTATTGAGTTTCTGTTACTCATTACTATGAAGTGCTATGAGAAAGAATTCCCTCTCCCTCCCAGAACTAATTAGAGGAGCTTAAGGGAGAGCTAGTTTGTATAAGGCTGAGATATGAAGAAAGCCTAATTTGCATATGCCCCAAACTCTTACCAGATTTGTTTGTTTTAAAGTAGAGGAGCCAGGAAGCTCCAGAATTAACTGGCCTGATGTGAGACTAACAGCAGGAAATTAATTCAAGGAAACTGCACTAAGAAATAAAGAATCTTGGGAAATCACCTTGGGACTACTGCTTGCTGAACTAAATATGCAAACTTGTTTTTGAGTGGTTTTCGTACAGGCCAGACCTTATTTATGGTACTGAAGGACTAATCCCCAGCTGGATCTCCTTCAAACCTACAAGGGAAGAAGAATCCAAACTGACCTGAAGTACTGGAAATCCCAGGTTCTCATCATAATAAAGATACAGATATGTTTAAATACAAGCACTTACATCACCCACAGAGCTGATGTAACTGCTTGTGCCTAGATTCAGGAAATGGGTATAATTTATAGCATTTTATAGTTATGTGCACATGTGTATACTGTGCCTACTTATGTGAATGCTCACCTGCAAATTATGTCTTATTTGAAAGAGGTCTATAAAGAACTAAGTAGAGTGGAAAGGGTAGATGTGAATCGCTTGTTTACTCTTCCAAAAATACTAGAATTAGGGGGTATGCGATAAAGCTACTAAGTAGTAGATTTAAAACAGACTGGAGAAAATATTTATTCACACAATGTATGGAACCCCAGACTGCAGCGCAGGCCGCCCAGGTCTCCGTGAACTGCCATTAGCTTGCAGGCTTTGCAATGAAGACCAGTGGCCTAATGATTTATTATGCATTGTTCAATGTTCAGTGATGACTGGTAACTAATGTCATTATTCCACAGTAAATTCAAAATGTTTTGTTATTTGTGAAGCTAAACGGTAGTCCTACATTCAGTCAGTATTCATCAGTTTGACTTTAGAGCAAGTTGGATAGATCTTTCTGAGCTAAGTAATAAGGTGAAGGAGGAGCTGCTTTTGCTCCTCATTCTTTGTGAGACTTGAATTATACTGCTGCATTAAGGCAATCGCTCTTTCAGCGGAGTCATTGACTACTGTCAATGATAATGCTGGCTGCTTCAAATACCGGTAGTTTATATTATTTCTCCAGTTTTCAGGATCTTTTACCAGAAATTGAGCCTCTTCTTGTCCATTTGGGTCAAGAATACCCTAGAAGACATAAGTTCTCTTTTGCTATACATGATGCCAAACCAATGGAACCTAGTGACTCAGGAGGGCAGTCAAGCCATTTCACTCAACTTGTGGATTATGGAAGTTGAAGGTTTGCCACTATCTTGAACTTTATTTCATTGCTTAGTCCATCATCAAAAAAGACCAGGTCAGCCAAAATTTCAGACAAATACCACAGATGTCTGATGAATGTTGTTGACGCGGCCTTTTTCGGATATTTCTGGAGATCTGAATGCAAAAGCAAGTTACTGAGTGGTGCTTTTATAGGAAGAGGTGCTTTATGCCAGTAGAGGATGTAGATGAGGCTAACAGACAACCAGTTCTTTGATGCCCTACCTTTCTTTGGCAGTAAGGGAGAACTGCTGCTGGAACAGAAATATCTTAATACTGTAGATGGCCTTCGTCATCCACCGTACATGGTGGAAGGCCCCAGATGTTCGAATGATGGCTTCACTTTCAAGCACCGGTTCCATTATATGATGTCAACAAGTAAGCCATGCTAACTCTTGTCCTACTGATGATTCAATGTAGGTCCTATTGATGATTCAATGTAGGTGCATAACCATTCTTCAGGTCTATATTACCTGAAGAATGGGTTTGATATCTGCAGTGGTAACAAACACTAGTCCCTAGACCAGTCTCTGAAGACTCCACTCATCCAGTACTGTGAGAGAGGCTTCAGCTTGCTGTTTGTCAGGTCCATGGCCAATCTTTGGAACTCCGAAAAACCTCTCTTTTTCATTGCCAGTGACAAATACTGCAGTTCTGTTTACCACTTCTTTACTTCCAGTAATGTCCAGGAGTTTTCCATCCCAATGTAGCCGTAATGAAGTTTCTGTTGTTTTGTCAAGAAATTCATTCTTCAGAGTGGCTGCCTGCTCTGGTTCATGCACCATGAATGTCAGAGTGAGCTTTTTGATAATATCTTGCAAAATAACATGATCTAATCTAATCCAGTTTTGCGAGTCGCACTATGCCTAAATAGATTTAAGGTGACTTACTGTACAATATAAGAAATTATAGAACGTATAAGCTGCATTGTATTATAGCAGTTTGAAGAGAACAGAGTTATGAACGGAGTAATGGGGAAGGGAGGATTGAGGTTCCATGATCTAATTGTCTGGCAGCTTCAGGATGTTCACCTTTGGTCATTTTGACCACGAACTAGAACAAGAGGTTTCGATGACTTCAAAATCAACATCTGAATTTGAACAACTGTCAGAGTCAACTTCAGCAATCCACTAGTCAGGAGGAGAGATGGAGCAATTGTATGTATAGAACTACTGACACTAGAAAGACAGAAAAGGGTCACCTATGATGTTAAATTTCTTTATTGTGATTAAGACTCGACATGTATGTCTTGGCCTTTAAAAAGGAATCTATATCACATAAATTTAAAGCCTTGTTACTGTGATTCTTGAAGTGAGAATCTATAGAATGTGAATCATAAAAGGTTGAGGGTTAGAATGACATTTTCTGCCTCTACTTTGGCAGCAAACTTGCTAAATCTTTCTTCTCGTGCTCTCTTTCTATCCTCCTTCTTTGCAAGTACAGTATCAATGCTGGCCATGCTGCATGATGAAACATCTTGCCTCTGCATGATTAGAAACTGTTTTCTTTGATTTTAATTGTGATTAATGTATCACTGGTAGCAAAATCAAAAGTTGGATGTGTCAGCTTTTATGTGAAGTTGGTTCTGTATTAGGTTCTGGAAGAGTTGATAGCTTGATATATGTTTTATATTTTGTATGTCAATTGTACACTGCTTTGGTTTAAAGTGGTATATAAGTTTTTTAAAAAATAAATAAATAAATAAAATTCTCGATTCATCAGATCATGTTCGTTGCATCTGTGCCAGTTCTTTTTAGCTTCTCATAGTCATCATAAAGCTTCATCAAGATGTGAATCCCTGAGTCTATTCGCTAATATGGTATTCTTGCATGCTGCCAAATGCCTCTTTCAAAGCAGCCTTTTTGTAAGTGTGTAAATACATCATCAATTGAAGGACATCTCCATTGGTTGGAAGATGTGAACTGGACAGTTCATCAGTGCCTTTCCCTAGAAGCTATCCCCCTCTTTTACAAAGCCACGGTAGCGACTGCCGCGCAGCAATAGCCCCGAAGCCCTTTAAATCTCTATGGGCTTCGGGGCCGTTACCACAGCGGCCCGTGCTAAATGGCTTCGTAAAAGAGGCCCTATACTTCAGCACTGCTTCTTGTCTTTGACATTCTTACTTATTAGTTTTTATCCTAAAATGTAACATCAACTTGGTTTTCAACTGCCTATATATCACTAAACTAACTTTTTGCTTTGCAGCAGTACTAGTACTAAGTTGTTATTAATAACAACAGCTTCAACAGATTTTAACAATATATTGTTGTTGTTATAGCCATATCAGTGAGAGATATAGTAACGATTATGTTTTGACATGCAGGGGATGGCCTTGATACAGCCAAAGGGGTGATACATGTTGGCAAGATCCCCCAGCCGACAGAGTTACAGCTAAGGGCCATAACTTAAAAGATAAGTGTCTTCATTTAAGAATTTTAAAATACTTTAAATTAGATTTAAAAATACAATCAAATAATTATTAAAATATTGAAAAATGGATCGATGAAAATTTAAGCAGTTTTTCCTTAAGAAGATATGAAGGATTACTGCATCACTATCCAATGATCTAGGAACAGCGGAAAATTGTTAAGCGATAATTTAGGATCACACATTATTTATGGTGAGAGTGGTATTTTATAAAAGACACAAAGGTGCCTATATGAAATAGTGTCTACTTGCTCTCTTAAACCCAACACCTTGTTATAAAATTTCTCTCTCTATGGAGTATAATGAGGTCCTAAGACTTAGTGGGTGAATAGAAGCTAGGCCTGCATACATGTACCTATTGGCTATACAGACATGGAGGTTGCATTCAGTAAGATAAGCACCAACTATACTGAATTGGTTTTCATGATATATTCCTAAAAATATAGAAGATAATCAAGCAGATTTGGTATTGGATGTAAAGAAGTTCTAAGACCTTGGTCTTTATTCTCAGTCCTCAAGAGCTGCCAACAGGGCAAGTTTTCAGTATTTCTCTAATGAATACACATGTAGGATATTTTGCAGGCCTACTTCTTTTAGGGGTGGTCGGCTAGAAAATTTTTGTGTCATGTTTTCCATGTCATTTATGGGAATGTTCATTTGGAAGTATTAGGGTTTTACCTCGATAATCCTCTTTCCTGTAGAACAGCATACAATTCTTTACAGATGGGTTGTGTACTCCAACTCACCAGTTGGATTGTAGGAGGCATCAATCATTTTTCTCAGCTCCGCCTCCTTGTCTCCCTGGGAAGTGCCCTCTCTCTTCAGTCCATACTAAAGGAAGCAATAACCCCTAGAAGAGTAATGATAACGAGGGGGTTCAGGGAACTCCCCAAGAATATTATCTTTACGCTGCAGTAGGAATAATAGAAACAAACAATAGGAACCCCCCCCCAGTAAACAATCTTTGCAAAACTAGAGGTGGAACCAATTCACCACCTACCTGTGTGCGACCAGCACCAACACTCTGTGAAAGCAGCGTGCGGTAAGCGGTGAGACTCAGCCCCCTGCCTTACAATAATTTCCTTTTCTTCTCTTTTGGCTGCCATGAGTCAAGCCTCTGAAAATTCAACCCAGACAATTATACAACGCAGGCTGTATTCATCTCTGATGGGTGTGGCGTAAGGAATCATATGCTGTTCTACATGAAAGAGGATTATTGAGGTAAGAACCTAATCCTTCTTTCCTGTACAAAGAGCATACAATTCTTTATGAATGGGATGTACCAGAGCAGTCCCTTGAGACTAGGATGGGACAGATGAGCTTATAACGAGCATTGAAGACCCAAAAGCCATATCCACTGTGCTGGCACACCCACTTTGTAAAACTTCATAAAGGTATGAAGAGTGGACCATGTGGCTGCCCTGCAAATTTCATCAGGTGGCACTGCCATAAAGAAACCACACTTCTGTAAGAGCGAACTTTCAGGGTGAGTGGCTGTTGTTTACCACAGCCAATGTATGCCAAGGAGATTGTCATGTGAATCCATTGGGAGATCGAAGCCTTAGAGGCTGGTCTTCTCTGACAATTAGAGCTGGATAAGACAAACAGATGGTCAGAAAGCCTAAATTCACTTGTCACATTTTCCTCCTTCTCTACCTTGTGACCTAAAATCAGTGTAATGAAATCTATTGTGCAAACCTACTTCTTCGTGCAAGTAAATTTGAAAAACCAGAGAAATATGCAAGCCAAACCCAGATATTGAATCTGGCACATGAGCAGCGTTAAACTTCCATGTTGATCACTAATAGAAATTAATGTTGTTGGTGAAAGGTAGCTCCCTAAAGTGGGTTCTCAGATTTTTTTTTTTTTTTTTAAATTGGCAATGTAGTTAGAAAAAAAATCTAAAGAGCACTTGATAGAAAATGTGTAGACTCACATCAGTCTTATTAAAAGTGTGCCAACTTTAGAGTGTTACATAATAGATTGCTTTGGAAGAAATACAAGGTTGTAAATTCACTTTTAGGGCTTTGCAAACATCACAAACCATGACAGAATAGCTAAGAGCAGGTAGTATCAGTTCATTCCTGAGAGTGAGTTCTATCTTGTTCTAATTTTTTAATGCTTACTTTTAAAGTAACACAGGCAAGGTATATTATAAGAGGATGCCTAAACTGTGAATAGCTTATTTATAAAATTGCATCTCTATCAGCTGATACACAAAGTTATATTAGTTTTGAAACAGGCATAACATTTCTACTTAAGTCTGTGTAGAAACATGCGTATTTTAAAGCATACATGTACAAGGGTGGTTTGAAAAGTTTGGTAAAAAAGCAAGTTAAATACAATCTCCATCGAGGGCTATATACTTAGGGCTCCTTTTACAAAGCCGCATTAGCGGAGTTTACGCGCGCAACTTTTCATCACGCGATAACCCCCGTGCTGGCCAAAAATTACCGCCTGCTCAAGAGGAGGCGGTAGTGGCTAGCACGTCCGGCGGTGTAGCACGCGCTATTATGCGCGTTAAACCACTAGCCCGCTTTTGAAAAAGGAGCCCTTAGTCCAGCAACTTTCCAAGTTTTTTGTAACATAGGTAAAATAGCTTACGAAAAACTGGAAACTCATTGGACTAATTGTATAGCGGCACCGTTGATAGAGACTACATTGTTTAACTTGCTTTTTTTTCCAAAACTTTTCAAATCACCCTCTTATATCTCACAACTTTGTCCAATCTCTACCCCTGCTTATATATACAGTATATATACTGTATATTCCATATAAAAAGATATGCTATATGTCAGCAGCATATACTTTTATACACCTATATCTCTAGTTAATATTATAAGTGCCTATTTCTGTGCATAATCCTACATTCAATGTTCTTATCAATAAACTGTTGAATATCACTTTCAAACAAGTAAACAGCAAAATTAATATTTTAACCCATATTGAAAGCTGGTTACAAACCAGTTAAATTATATTGCAAGAAAGTTAAGAGGACACAATGGCATAAGCACATTTTATATAGCACTTGCATATTTATATATGAGGGCCCAGAAATCTTTGAGGAGGGCCAAAAATGTTTACCTGTGTTATGTTATTTGATGAGAATAGTACAATGAGCCACTCACATGACTCACATGATTTCATCTGCAGGTATGGAAAAGGAATTTATTTTTTTTAATGTTAGACAATTAAGTCAGTATCTAAAAGGACCTAGCTGGCTAAATTAAAAAAAACAAAACTATTTAGTTTGTAAGATCAAAACATTGAAAGCTGACTTGGTGATTTGATTATATTTAATTGGTCAAATTTTCTGTAGATCTCGAGCAGTGAGAGCAGGATCAAAAGGTTACCCAACAGCAGTAGATGCTTGACTTGACTAGCCATGTTTAACTACCACAATAGCTCTTTTTATTTAAAAAAAAAAAAAAAGGATCCATGGGGCAGGGATCCATTTCCTAACTTCTCATCATTTCTTCATCCTTTATAATATAAATGCACCAGGGGTAGTGACCCATTCACATTCCCTCCCTCTTCCCATAAAAGAGGCAATTCTATAACTGGGCACTTCCATTTAGGTGCCTCAAGGTCCCTTGGTAGTTCTTGTTCTATAAAAGAACCTAGGTGCATAGATTTCATTATAGAATTCTAGCATACCCAGTATGCTAACTACTATGCCACTCCTTCTCCACGACATCTGCAATGAACTGTGATAAATCATGCCTCTCCCCCTGCCTGTGCCTCCTACCCCTGTCAGTGGCTCTCCTCCTCTCCACTCCCCCACCCCTCATACCTCTTGAAATGTTTGCCAGTATGAGCAGCATCTTCCACCCCCTGCTCAGCCGGCCATGGCTCCCTTCTGACGTTTACCTTCCTAGACCAAGGACCAAGATGTGACGTCAGAGGAGAGCCAAGACTGGTGTGAGCAGGACATGGAAGATGCTACTCAGACCAGAGAATATTTTAAGAGGGGGCGGGGGCCTTCCTACCTTGGGGGGGTAGAGGGATGAATGGGGGGGCGCTCTTATTTGGGGGGTACTCTTGCTTTGGGGGATATGGGAGGCATAGCCCCACCACAAGAGGTCAGATGTTGCCATGGATGATTTATCGTGGCCGTGATGAATCGTCCTAGACTCCATGGAGTTGCATAGACATGATATTTCATATCACTAAAAATAAACACCGAGTGTAGGTATTCTAAAATCCACTTATGAGTGTTGTATGGGAGATGATGGAGGAGGACTACCCTGATCTGCTAAAGGTATGCAAATAGGCCAAGAAGCCACATAATGACGATCTGGGCTCTCTGGAAACTTCAAAATGAAATGGAACGGCCTTCATGATTCTTTGTACAAATTTGAGAAATAAAGCGTCCTACAGAAAGAATAATTTCTTGCCAGCTAGGAGATGGTTGTTAAAGGAGACTTAGAAAATAGTTTTCTTCAATCTCAGACATCTCAGATTCCTAGTGCTGAGGGGGAAGAACAGCCCAGATAACAGAAGTTCCAGTGGTATAGGAATTGAGATAGAAATAGTTTAGAATGAGTTCTAAGGAAGAAAACAATCCTCCTCTCGATATTCAAAATTATTTAATTGGGAGAGGAGGAGCTTACCTAAGATGGTGGCATGAGTTCAGCAGGGAGACGCCGTCGCGGTTCTTTTGAAAAATTTTCTCTCTTCTGCCTAATGGTGAAGATAAAATCAAAGGTTCGGTTTTTGCTTAGACCGGGCCAATGGATCTCTTCATTGAGCGAAGTTCCCAAACAACACATCCAGAGGATCAATCCTTGGCTGGAGAGGGCACGCAAGCTGAGGCTTGCGAGTTCTCTTTCGAGGGAGCCACTCTATTCCCGGATGAGTGAAGTCTGCCGACTCGTCCTATGGCATCAGAGGAGCTGTTGTCGGCTGGACCAACCCGGGATGTTCTTCTGCTGGCCCAACAAGACAGAATTTCTGTCCAGGAACGGAAGCAGGAAGATTTCTCTTTAACAGCACTACAGCCGGCAGGGAGACTGGAACAAGCCCAGGAAACTTTAATGACTTCTACAGCGGCAAAAGGTACTTTGCTTGCCACTGCAGGGCCCAGAACTGAGATTGCCCCTTTGATTAGATCCAAGGTCTTTAATATGGAATCATTATGGAAGGCGATATCCAGCTTAAAAATTTCCTTGGGAAATCAAATTGAGCAACTTTCCTCAAGGTGTACCATGGTGTTCTCAGAAAATTTGGAACTTAAGACTAAAGTATTAAGTTTGGAAAATAAAGCGGATGATGCGGATACCAGGATAAAGACTTTGGAGGCCCAGGCATTGACTTGGGTTAAAGACAGTGCAAGTTTGTACTTTAAACAAGAAATGGTGGAAAATTCCATTAGGAAATATAATGTCCGGATTATTAATTTCCCAAAAATATTTCCAACAACTGCTTTAGTTATGTTTAAAAGATATTTGAATGAAGTTCTCAAGGTACCAGAGACCTCATATCCTCCTGTCTCCAAAATATATTACTTACCTAGGCGAATTAAAGCTCAAAGTCCTAATCAGCAGAATTTATCTGCTGATAATTTGGACTTATCTAATTTCCTGGAGAAGTCGGATATGGAGGTCCAGACTTCAGCCACATTATTGGTGCAATTTGCCATAGATTCAGATAGGGAATAGATGCTTAAGTTGTTTTTCAAATATAAGGATGTTCCCTTTTTGTCTAATGTAATAAGAATGTATCCAGATGTGTCTCGTCCTACCCAAAGCGAAGGAAACAATTTTTGATCTTGAGGCCGAAGGTCATTCAGCTGGGAACCACCTTCGTTTTGAGATATCCCTGCAAGTGTGTTATGGTCTTTAATGGAAATAGATATGTATTTTATGAGCCGCAGCATTTATCCAAATTTATCTCCGCTAAAGTACAATTTATAGAAGCTTCCTGAGTTATGTTCCAGTATGTTAGCTCGAAAAGAAAGAAAAGTTTAGGACCTGTATTGCCTCATCTTTAGCTTTCCTTTAAAATCTATTTGTATATATTAATTTCAGCTTAATTTCAGCTCCTTCTCCATGTATATGGTAGAGTAATTACAACCTGTATTTTTTTCATTATTTCCTGTAATATGAAATATTTTATATTGATATTCTTTAGATATACAGGCTGTTTTGCTTTATTGAATTTTACAGATTGTCAATTGTTAAAATTATAAATGAAGAATTTCATCATTTGGTGATGGTACTACTTAAAGCTTAGCAAGCATCTCTTGGAAGACTGGTATAACCTGACCAAGAATTGAGAAGTTAAATGACTTTCCAGCTGCAGCTGGATTACAGGCTGACCAAAATTGGCCAAAACCAAATTTTGGCCAAAACCAAAACTTCAGCCGAAACTGATTTTGGTTGAAGCCAAAACTGAAACCCAAAACTAAAGACTGGTTGTATGAATATGAACCAATGAGGCCTACAGGGGATTGTCAAATTACAGAATGACAATTGGGAGAGTCATTTTAACAAGAACTTCTCAACAACTCTTCTACGAAACCAGCTAGCGTTTTTTTAGCGCAGAGAGAGCACAGAGAGCCGTGCTGAATGGCCTGCACTGCTCCTGACGCTCATTGAGTTCCTATGAGTGTCGGGAGCAGTGCGGGCCAATCAGTGTGGCTCCCCGCACTAGAAACTGCTAGCACAGTTTTGTAGAAGGGGCCCTTAGGTTAGGTTCTCAAGTTAATGCAGATGTAGTTAAATATTTTCTGAGACAGGAACTTTGTGAGAATGTGTTAATAATCATGATTACCAGCTTTTTATGCTTACCCAAAGTGTGCAGAAGTAACAAGAGCAAGTAACATTGAGATGTTTCCCATTTTGTATTTAGTTATAAAACTGATTAAAGACAATCATAGGGTAAAGAAGTCCAGATGCTGGTGTGCTCTGCAGACATAGTCTGATGCACAATCCAGAATAAAAAGCACATTGAATGTGAGGACTATATGCTCTGAAATATTACAATCAAGAGCAATACTTTTCTCAAATTATTTAAACTTAATTTCATTGTAATATCATTTATTTATAGTATTTATATACCACTTGTAATCTAAATGGTTTACATTCAGGTACTCAAGCATTTTTCCCTACCTGTCCTGCCAGGCTCACAATCTGTCTAATGCACCTGGGGCAATGAGGGATTAAGTGATTTGCCCAGGGTCACAAGGAGCAGCATGAGATTTGAACCTTCAACCTCAGGGTGCTGATGTGATAGCTCAAACCACTATGCCACACACTAACATTATAAGCTGACAAGTACTTGTACTTGAAAACAATCACTGCAGGTAGAGAATGACATGGGGAAAAAAATCTGTCCCCATCACTGCACCGTCCCCGGCCCACCATCCTCTGCACCGCCCCGTCACCGCCGTTCCCTTCACCGCCCCGTCACCGCCATCCCTTTCACCGCCCCGTCACCGCCACTGCCATCACATTCACCGCCCTGTCACCGTCCCCACAGCATCCATATAAGCCTCAGTACTGCGAAACACCATGAAGACAGAAGAGAGTTTTGCTACTACTACTACTGCACTGAGAATCTGTTTCAGTGCCTCTGCCCTGTAGTAAAAACCGAACATAAAATAAATCAATTAACTTGTCCTCCCTTTCAATGACGTGTCCCCCATGTTCACCTATAGCTCGAATCAGGTCAATTGTGCACACTAAAAATGCAGGAGAATCTAGAACGTGAGCGCAGGCAGGCAGTGATACAAAAACAGCAGACACCCGACCAACTACAGTGTTCCGCCATCTCCCTCCCTCCATCTCACCTTAGTTGTAGAGTATGCCGACTTTCTTTTTCGCCCAGCTGCATGTGCTCATTTGTTCAATAGTCTCCTCTGACGCAATCGGAAACAGGAAGTTGCAAGAGAGGAGAAGATTGATCAACGCGAGCGCGGCTTGGCGAAAAAGAAAGCCGGCATACTCTACATCAGTGGTTTTCAACCTTTTTACACCCGTGGACTGGCAGAAATAAAAGAATTATTTTGTGGACCGGCAAACTACTAGGACTAAAATTTTAAAACCCTGTTTCCGCCCCATCTCCGCAAGCTCAGTCACCTCAGTAACTATAGAAAAATAGACAAATATAGTGGAAAATATAGACAGCAGATATAAATTCTCAAAACTGACACATTTTGATCACTAAATTGAAAATAAAATCATTTTTCCTACCTTTGCTGTCTGGTGATTGATTTCATGAGTCTCTGGTTGCGTTTCCTTCTGTCTGTGTATCCTTTCTTTCATTTCTTTCTTTCTGCACTCAAGCCCAAGAATTGTCCCTTTCTATTCCCTCCCTCTTTTCTTCCTATGTCCTTAGTGGCCCCGGTGCCTCCTTCCCATGTCTTTAGTGCCCCCAGTGCCTCCTTCCCATGTCCTTAGTACCCCTTCCTGTCTTTAGTGCCCCCAGTGCCTCCTTCCCATGTCTTTAGTGCCCCAGTGCCTCCTTCCCATGTCCTTAGTGCCCCTTCCTGTCTTTAGTGCCCCCAGTGCCTCCTTCCTTTGTCCCTCTCACTGCCTTCCACACTTTGACCCACCCCCACCCCCGAAGCTTGCCTGCCTGCCTGTGCCTGTCTACCTTTCTCCCTTCCTAGCCAAAGCCAGCCTGCTGCCTCCCTGCCGCTCAAAAAAAACAAACAAAAAAAAAACCTCTGTCCTTTTTCCCTTCTCTTACCGCCATGCTGCAGCTGCTAAAGCCGGAAGTCTTCTTTCCGACTCAATTCTGAAGTCGGAGAGGACGTTCTGGGCCAGCCAGGCAGCGATTGGCTGGCCCAGAACGTCCTCTCCGACATCAGAATTGACGTTGGATAGACTTCCTGTCGGCTTTAGTAGCTGCAGCATGGCGGAAGGAGCAGGAGAAAAGGAGAGGGTTTTTTTTTTTTCCTTCGCGTGGACCGGCAGAAATTCAACCGGCGGTGCTCTTCCAATTCAAAGGCGAGGTGGAGGGAGGGAAATGGCGGGGACCGCGCGATCTTGATTGCCTCACTGCGGGGACAAGTCCATTCACCGCTCCACGGGGTGGTGAATGGCCTTGTCCCCGTCCCACAGAGGCCACTATTTTTTCTTCCCCGTTTTGGCGGTTTACCCACGGCTAAACGCGGCTAGCCGCGGGTAACCGCCACCATGTCATTCTCTAACTGCAGGTTCCCTTCTTGTGGAATCTAGATTCTGTAAGCCACAAGTTTAACTACAACACTGTGGGCTCTTTTTACAAAGTCATGGTAGCAATTCCCCATGTGACGCAGCTCATTCAGTTCCTATGGGCTGTGTCACCTTTGTCATACCAGGACAAAGCTGCTTTGTAAAAGGGGCCCTGCATCTTCTTCATATCTAACAGAGCCTGGAAATTGTTTAGAATTACCCAAATAGTATCCGACTCAGAATATATATAATAAAATAATTAAAGACTATATTTTATTTCTAAGCAAAATAGCCTCTGCACACATGAACCAAGGCTAATTAAAACAAACTAAAAGCTACAATGCTTTTACAATGCTGACTTTGTGCCACATTTGAAATGACTGCTGATATTGTATCTCCAAAGAGAGGCTAATTCCTAAGAAGCTTATCATTCTAATTTACAGACTTAAATTCCTGCTAAACCTTTGTATCAAAAGCATTTATTTGGAGCACTCTAACTATGCAAGATAATAACACATTACTTGCAATGTGTAATTACACTCTGGAATTCATTGCCGGAGAATGTGGTGAAAGCAGTTAGCTTAGCAGGGTTTAAAAAAGGTTTGGCTAATTTACTGAAAACAAAGTCTTTATTGAGATGGCTTGAAAAAATCCACTGCTTATTCCTAGGATAAGCAGCATAAAATATGTTTTACTCCTTAGAATCTTGCCAAGTATTTGTAACCTGGATTAACCACTGTTGGAAACAGGATACTGGGCTTGATGGACCTTTGTGCTGTCCCACTATGTTCTTATGTAATTGCATTATATAAAAATAAAAAGATGAAAGAATGCAAAACAATGCCCTCCTCCCATGATTACCTTACAATTTCTGGTGGTCTAGTGGTATATTCAGGGCAGGAGTAGCTCTTGCCAATGACAGATCTACTCTCAAAATGGCTGCTTTGACCTCTTGACGCAGTCTTGCAAGATGGCCACTAAAGGTCATGGCAGTCATTTTGAGAACAAAGTAGTGACTGGGGAGTACTGGCCTGACTACACACCTAGACTGTCAGGGATTGTAAGATAGGCCCAAGGGGGGCACCTTTAAGTGGGTAGGGGAAGAGGAATCTCCTGTTTGGAGGGGAAGAGAAGGGAGGACGGGAGAAAACCCAAGATAAAACACAAGTTTTTGGATTCCACCAAAAACACATGAAACTGAAACCATGACCATAGCCTTTCAGTCAAAACCACAACTGAAACTGGTCATAAAAGGAGTTTGGGTCAGTTTTGATCATAACCAAAACTGAACACAAAATTCAGTCAGCTTCTAAGTTGGATCAGAGTGTAGGTGTGTTAGAGCTTCCTTCTTAGGGTTACCAGACGTCCGGATTTCCCGGGACATGTCCTCCTTTTGAGGACATGTCTGGGGATCCGGACAGCTTTTCAAAACCCAGCACTTTGTCCAAGTTTTGAAAAGAAATTGCATTGGGAGGGGGCATCCGCGCATGCACCGATGCAATGTGGTGATGTCACAAGCAAGCGCACATGCACGCGACATCGTGTCACATCCATGCATACGCCTGACAAACAGGCAGTGGGGGTGGGGTTGGGGGCAGAACTGAGGCATAACGGGGTGGGGATGGGTGGAACTGGGCAAGCCTGGGGTGGGTCTAGGGGATCCGTATTTTACTAACGTAAAATCTGGTGACCCTATTCAAGTTTCAAGTTTTTCAAGTTTTTATTGATATTTGATGAATCGCTTATTCAATTTGCTAAGCGAAATACAACTTTCTAAAAAACCCACTTATTTCAACTCATGAGTCAAGTATTTTGAACCCTTATTGTGACCTGAATGATTGGAATAAGATTTATCCCAAATCCTGGGACAGTCCTAAGAACAATTTCAACAAGATCTGGTCACCATTGTGACTTCAAGAAGCTCCTTAGTCCTCCTTGGACTCAAAAGACTAGTTTCAAACTAAATTTACTTATTCCAGACAAGCAAGTCGTGAGCTTCTCCTGCTGGGAACAGACTACTTTTTGCTATATGTTGGTCAGTGCTTTTTGCTTTAAGAAAAAGGTAGTGGCCAACCTTGAGTGGGGTCACTATCTATGGTTCCGCTCCTACCATAGCCAAACCCATTTTACTAGCCATGGAGCATATAAAAAAATGCATTATTAAAAATAATACACCAGTCAGTTCTCTGAAGTCCCTCGAGAACTGACTGCAGCTAGTCAGGAAGCGGCGCCGGCCTGGGTAGGAGCACGGAACGCTCGCTCTGCCGGCCGATATTCCTGCTGGACCACCAGGCTATAAGTGGCATGTAAAAAGGTATGATGGGGGGGCATTAAAAAAGGTACAACTGGGGGGAGCTTTTAAAAAGGTACGACGGGGGGGGTAAAAAAATTTGTATTTCGCTGTACATGACGCACCGAATTTCCACCCACTTTTGGGTGGAAAAAAAGTGTGTCTTATGGAGCGAAAAATACGGTAAATGCCTACATGGCATAAATGCACATGGTATGAGTCTCAATTGAATGGAAACTCTGAAATGAGGGGGCATAAGATGAAGGTGAAAGGGGATAGACTGAGGAAATACTTCTTCACAGAAAGGGTGGTTAATTTGTGGTCCAGTCTCCTGGTGGAGGTCTTGGAAATGAAAACTGTATCTAATTTCAAGAAAGCGTAGGCAACTACCGTATTTTCGCAGATATAACGCGCACCCGTGTAAAACGTGCACACGGGTATAGCGCGCAGAAACCACACTTGTATGTACGGAAACTTTTGTAAACAGCGCTCATGGGTATACTGCGCATGCTGCCCGACTCTCCTCTGGCCACCCCGACTCTCCTTTCGCTCTCCCCGACTCTCCTCTGGCCACCCCGACTCTCCTTTCGCCCTCCCCGACTCTCCTCTGGTTGCCCCGACTCACCGTTCACCCGCCCTGACTTTCCGTGCACTGCCCCACCTCTCCGTGCGCTGTCCCGACTCTCCGTTCACCTGCCATGACTTTCCGTGCACTGCCCCGCCTCTCCGTGCGCTGTCCCGACCCGGAGTTTTCTCAGCAGAATTTCCCAGACCACCTCTTCCTCTCAACACATTGACACGCTAGTGGGTTTATTTTATAGCTTTTTCACTCCCTTCGGTCTGCCTGTCCCCCTTGAAGTCCTGTCCCCCCTTGAAGGTCTGCCTGTCCCCCCTTGAAGTCCTGCCTGTCCCCCTTGAAGGTCTGCCTGTCCCCCCTTGAAGTCCTGTCCCCCCTTGAAGGTCTGTCCCCATCCTGAAAGCCTGATGCCCCCCCTCGACGTCCGATTCTTCTCCCCCCTCGGCAGGACCACTCGCACCCCCACCCCGAAGGACCGCCGACTCCCCGACAATATCGGGCCAGGAGGGAGCCCAAATCCTCCTGGCCACGGCGACCCCCTAACCCCACTCCGCACTACATTACGGGCAGGAGGGATCCCAGGCCCTCCTGCCCTCGACGCAAACCCCCCTCCCCCCCAACGACCGCCCCCCCCCAAGAACCTCCGACCGCCCCCCCAGCCGACCCGCGATCCCCCTGGCGACCCCCACGACCCCCCCACCCCCCTTCCCCGTACCTTTGGTAGTTGGCCAGACAGACGGGAGCCAAACCCACCTGTCCGGCAGGCAGCCAACGAAGGAATGAGGCCGGATTGGCCCATCCATCCTAAAGCTCCGCCTACTGGTGGGGCCTAAGGCGCGTTGGCCAATCAGAATAGGCCCTGGAGCCTTAGGTCCCACCTGGGGGCGTGGCCTGAGGCACATGGTCGGGTTGGGCCCATGTGCCTCAGGCCGCGCCCCCAGGTGGGACCTAAGGCTCCAGGGCCTATTCTGATTGGCCCACGCGCCTTAGGCCCCACCAGTAGGCGGAGCTTTAGGATGGATGGGCCAATCCGGCCTCATTCCTTCGTTGGCTGCCTGCCGGACAGGCGGGTTTGGCTCCCGTCTGTCCGGCCAACTACCAAAGGTACGGGGAAGGGGGGTGGGGGGGGTCGTGGGGGTCGCTAGGGGGATCGCGGGTCGGCTGGGGGGGCGGTCGGAGGTTCTTGGGGGGGCGGTCGTTGGGGGGAGGGGGGTTTGCGTCGAGGGCAGGAGGGCCTAGGATCCCTCCTGCCCGTAATGTAGTGCGAGGTGGGGGTAGGGGGTCGCCGTGGCCTGGAGGGTTTGGGCTCCCTCCTGGCCCGATATTGTCGGGGAGTCGGCGGTCCTTCGGGGTGGGGGTGCGAGCGGTGGGGGTGCGAGCGTCCTTCCGGATGATGAATCGGGCGTCGGGCGGGGTGTGAAATATGTAAAAAAAAATTTGTATACCGCGCTCAGGCATATAACGCGCGAAGGGTATGCACGGTACGTAAAAACGCGTATAACGAGCGTGTTATATCCGCGAAAATACGGTACTCCTATTTATTATTTCTAAAGCCCTACCAGATGCACCTAGCGCTGTACATTAAACACACAAGAGATGGTCCCTACTCAAAAGGGCTTATAATCTAATTAGGACAAGTACACAGGATCTCTAAGGAAGAAGCATGAATGGGCAGACTGGATAGGCTATATGGTCTTTAACTGCTATCATTTTTCTATGCATAAAGGCTATCCTAACTTTAGCCATAAACTGGTGCCCAGTTTACATTTGGGTTGAGGTACCTTCCTTCCCAGGGACTCCCTCCCTTCTATGTGATGCCAATCCTTCCCCCTCCCTCCATGAAAGGCAGAACTTGTCCCAAGACCCCTATCCCAACCCTCAATACCCTCCTCAGGAGATCATCACAAATTACAACTTATAATAAAATCATTTAAAACTTTACATTTGCTGCACAACATTGGACCCCTCCTCACTTACCCAAAGAGAAAAACTGAGCAAACATGAGTTTTCAAAGGTTTTTTGAACTGCTGTAAATTATCAACTAATCGCAAATGGTCTCTCTGGGCATTTGAGATTAGTTGATACATTCTGATGTGAATTTAACTTCTGTAAATTAACAACTAATTTAAATTAAAAGCTTGGATTATAAAACAAGTTTTTTAAAGATGCTTTAAATTTGAAATAGAAAGATTCCTCCCTAAGTTGGCAAGGAATTGAATTCCAAAGGAGAGCCAAATATACAAAAGAGGAGTGCTGCATTCACTCCAAACTATTATTATCAATAGTTCTAGATGGATGATGAAGGATCAAAAGGTCCTGCTGTGAAGATGGCTATGATTGAGTATGCATATATAGTAGATATAAATCAGCACGATAAATGGGGTTCTCACAGAGCAATGCTTGATGGGCCAACAATAAACATTTAAACTCATATATATAAAATATATGATACTAAATGACTTTCGAAATATTCCAAAGCCTACTGCTGTCTTGATATCTGTACTCCTTATCTACTTAAAGCAATATCTCCAGTTTTTATAGGGGTATTAACTCATTGGCTCAATGTTGACTTAACTAAGAGAGGAGGAGAAATTTTCACTTAACCTAAGACAGGAGGAGAGATAATTATTAGGTCTATACTTAAGAATTAGAAACTTACCCCCTCCCCATAAGCGTCGGAATTGTTACCGTCATGGCTGGCGCTAAAAACCACACTACAGTTTTGTAAAAGGGGGGGAAGGAGCAGGGTTAGTTTATCTAATGTGAGTAATTATCATCCAGGGTTTGTTACTAAGCTATTCAGACATTTTAATATCTTGCACCCCTCACAATCGGGGTTTAGGCAACACCATAGCACAGAGACTTTGGTAACTATATTAGTTACATATGCTAAAGAATTATTACGCAAGGGTCACTGTGCCCTTGTTATTCAATTTGCCCTAAGTAGTGCATTTGACTTAGTTGATTTTAAAAGGATGCTTGAGACACTTAAGCCCGGACCCTCTATACGGCGCCAATTGCGTGTAAATCATGCGACAGCACTGTATACAGAATCACGCTTCTGGGAAAGATAAGCACCACGGTTTTCCAGACCTACATTTCCGACACCTATCCTTGTTGTGAATCGCACCTCCATAGGCACTTTAGGCCAGCTAACGCCACTTCTGGTGTTAGCCACACTTACATTGGCGTTAGGCAGCCTAAAGCGCCTATGGAGGTACGATTCTGGTGCAGATGTGTTAGTCACCAGTAGGCACTTTAACTTAAACATTTGTTGCCATTTTAAACTATACTTTTTAATTAACTTAGGCGCCTAAGTTTAAGTGCCAATTATAGAATTTTCCCCTTAGTGATTTTATTTTATTTTTTTTAAATTCTTTATTCATTTTCACTTCAATTAACAAGTATACAATATGATATCTTATACTATACAAAATCACTTGTACATTCTTAACCATAAATCTTGTGCCCTCCTAGCGGAGTTCCTCAGGGATCTCCCCTCTCCCCTTCGCTGTTTAATCTGCTGATGCAATCTCTAGGAGTAAGTTTAGATCAATTAGGTATAAACATTATATCTATGCAGGCAATATCACAGCTATTTTACCTGTTTCCTTTTATTATCAGATACTATTATTAAACAAACCCTTTTATCAAGTCATGCTGTGAAGCAGCACAAGCTAAACACTGAGCCACCCACAGAAATAGGATGGGTGGCTTGGCATTTAGCTCACATTGCTTGGCAGTGCAGCTTGATATAAGGGGAGGGGGTGTATGTTTATATGGTTGGGTCTTCAAACTGATCCAAAGTTCATCCCGACCATTTCATTTGATGGTAATGATTTTGTTTTACAATTACATTCTAGTATTTTAGGCATAGAAACAGATAATTGCTTATCTATGAATTATCATGTACAACTGATAGTGAAACAATTCTTCTTTCAGATGAAAAAACTTAGGTCCATTAGAAAATATTTTGAAAGAGAGTCTTTTTGAATTTTGGTACAATCTCTTGTTTTCTCAGTTAGATTACTGCAACTTAATATTACTCCTTTGAAATCTTTGGTTGCACATTTATAATTTCTTATAATTCTATCAGCTGCCTACAGTATAATGGCTAGAATTAAATTTAAATTGGGAATTACTGCTTTTAAAATCTTAGCAGGGAATGCTCCTAGTTATTTGACTGATCTGGCTGTATTATTATAGAATTCTTCTAATGGATATTCTATTAGAAATTATTTTCAACTAAGCTACTATAGTGGCCAACTGAGAAATACCGAGTCACTGCAGGAAAGGAGTGGTGTCAGACAAGTGATCGAGGAAGAAACAACAGCTATAACCAGAGAAAAAGTTAAGGTAGGGACAGAAGCGTACCAAGCATGGGGCGGGAAGGGCAGTCCGTCTCGGGTGCACACCCTACTCTGCTGCTTCTGCTTTCCTGAACCTGTGGCAGTAAACTTTAAATTAAGTCATTGCGGGACCTTCCTGCACCTCTCAGTGGCTGCCGGTCCACCTCCTCCGACATCACTTCCTTGTTCCGAAGCACAGCCATCAGCCATGGGAAGGTCCCGTGAAGACTGAATTTAAGTTTACAGTTGCTGTTGCTGGTTTGAGAAGCATACAGCAGAGGTGGAGAGGTGAAGGGGAAAGATAATGGAAGGCACTGGGTTGGAGGGAGACAGAAGGGAGCAGGATACTGGTATGGAAGGGTGGTGGAGGGAAAGGGGACAGATGCTGATGGAATTGGTGTGCAGGGAAAGAGAGACAGACAGACAGACAGAAGGGGGAAGGATACTGGATAGAATTGGGATGGAGGGAGAGAAAGGGGACAGATGCTAATGGAAATGGGATGGATGGAAAGAGAAAGGGCAGATATTGGATGTTAGTGAGGAGGGGAGAGGGAGAGCTTACGCTGAATGGAAGTGGGGAGGAGAGAGAGAAAGAGGGGAGCAGATGCAGGAAGGAAGTGGGTTGGATAGAAAGAGGGGAGTGGACACTGAATGGAAGTGGACAGAAGGGGCAGATGTAGAATGGAAGTGGAGAGGACAGAGAGAGGAGAAGATGCTAGATGGAAGGAGTAGAGAAAGAGGGCACATGATGGAAGGAGAGGATAAATAAAACAGGGTACATACTGGATGGGGGGAAGAGGATAGAATTAGTGAAATACTGGAGGAGTGAGGGAAAGAGGTGGCAAGCTGTAAGAAGACACAGTGAAAAGTGAAATTGAGGATTGGATAGTAAGAATTTAATCTAGACAGATGCAGAAAATAAGCTGAGAAGGAACATGAGGGAAGGGAGAGTAGAGTGAAATGCCATATGATGGGGAAGGGGTGTTGAGAGGGAAGGGAAGGAGAGGTGAGAGTGAAATGCCAGACCATGGGAGTGTGGGATAGAGAAGGGAAGGAGAGGAGAGGAGAGAGATGCTAGACCATTGGGGGATGGGAGGGAAGGGAAGAAGATGGATGCCAGACCAATGGGGCAGGAGGAAGAGATGGAAGGGGGAGGCAGACCCTTTCTGGCAGGGGCATAGAAGGAGAGAAGATGCCATATAGAAGGGGCAGAGAAAGGGCAGACATTGAATGGAAGGAAGAGAGTGATGAGAAGATGAGGAAAGCAGAAACTAGAGAAGAGAAAGGTAGAAAAAATTTCTATTTAGTTTTTTGCTTTAGGATAAAGTAGAATTGTAGCTGTATTAATAAACGTTTATAAACAGAAAAAGTAAATAAAATAATCCTTTTATTGGACTAATTGTAATACATTTTTGACTAATTCAGAGACCAAAACCCCCTTCCTCAGGTCAGGACAGGATACCATAACAGCAGTATACTTTAATGACGGGAGAAAAGAGGTTTGGGCCTCTGAAAGCTAATTGAAAAATGCATTAGTCCAATAAAATGGTATTATTTTATTTTCCATTTTTGTTTTATTTTTTCTCCCCCTTTGGGCCCTCTTTTATAAAGCCACATTAGGCTTTTTTATAGCTAGCCACGGCGATATTAGCTCTGATGCTCCTAGGAATTCTATGAGCGCCAGAGCTTTTACTGCCATGGCCAGTGATAAAAAAAAAAAGCCTAATACGGCTTTATAAAAGGGGTACACTCTTGTTGTATGATGTGTAGATTGTTACTAAAAATCATATTTTTCATATTGATGGGGGGGTTGTCAAAAAATGATGGGAGCATGTTCTATGGATAGGAGGAGCATTAGAGGAAAAAATAAAACTAAAATCTCAGAGAAAGTGCTCCAGGCCAGGGCCTGTGGCAATATTTTTTAAGGCCATGCATCTCAATTTAGAAAGGAATGGAGGATAAAAACAGAAAATATCATAATGTCCCTGTACAGATTTATGCTGTAGCAATAACTTAATATTGTAAACAGTTGTGATTGCCCCATCCCAAAAAGGATATGGTGATATTAGAAAGGTACAGAGAAGGACAACCAAAATGATGAGTATAGAATGTCTCCTTAATTAACAAAGTCTAAACACTAAGGGGCTCATAATCGAAACAAAAATACATCTACAAACCGGCATAAGTCGGTACTTGGACGATCTAAAATACAGGTCGTCCAATTGCCAATAATTGAAACCAGTTTTTGGATGTACTCGGAGACTTTTTAGGCCTCTGAATCCCACTGTGTGCCCAGAGCTCAAAGGGGCAGTTCTGGAGGAGTGGTTAGGGTGGGAGGTGGGCAGGATGTGGGCCAACCTAGACTTCATCATCCTGCAACGATAATCAAATGTTTTATGAGGTTGCCTGGATGGAATTTATATCTTGTGACGTAGACAAAGTCAAAACAGGTATAAGTGCTGCATCAGGTTGCTGCTTAGCTGATCACAGCAATGGATCTCCCTGCTGTGATCAGTTTAGTGGCCCATGCAACCTGTTCCTCCCCCCCTCTCCCCCGCACAAAAACTACCGGCAAGAGGGATGCCCAATCCCTCCTGCCGGAACTCCCCCCCTCCCAAATCCTGCAAAGATCGCCGGCAGGAGGGATGCCCAGTCCTTCCTGTCGGACACTCCCCACAAACCCCAAAAACATTGCCAACAGGAGGGATGCCCAGCCCTTCTTGCTAGATGCCCCCCACCCCCATAAAGGTAGGTGGCCGCCGGACCCTCACCCCCAGCCAAGCCAGACCCCCAACCCCTAGCCCAGTCAGACCCCCAAAGCCCAGACGGACCCCCCCAGCCCAGCAAGACCCTCTCTACCTTCTATGCTTCCTCTGTCCAGCCGGCAGACCTGCCTTCACCCGGATGGCAGGCCTTCCCCTTCTCGGTGCATCATGGGATGCACCTGGGAGGGGCCTAAGGCCCTGATTGGTCTAGGTGCCTAAGGCCCCTCCCATAGGAATATGTTATAAAGATAGACATAGTGGCGGTTTGGGCGATTAAATGCCTAGACATTCTCAAAAAAGATACATTTTGGACATTTTTTCAAAAATGGACATTTTTCTACTGCTGACTTTGTGTGATTAGCGTCTTAGACCAAAAAAGGATTTAGACGATTTTTTTAAAATTATGACCCTCTAAGAAAGATCAGGTGGACTCCATAATCAAAAAGAGTTTTTTCACCCTCTGGAAACTTAAATCCATTAAAGCATACTTTGATAACTCTGTCTTCAGAATCTTGGTACAATCCCTCGTATTAAGTCAACTCGACTACTGTAACATCGTCTACTTATCAATCCCTCAAAAGAATATGCGACGATTGCAACTAGTGCAAAACACTGCAGTCAGACTAATCTTCGGTCTAAAGAAGTTCGATCACGTGACGCCATACTTCAAACAGCTACACTGGTTGCCGATGGAAGCTCGTGTAAAGTTTAAGTTCGCCTGCCTCTGTTTTAAAGTTTTCTACGGTCTAACCCCTAAATACATCACTGACCTATTCTCCTTCTCAGCCAACAAACACAAGAGAAGCTCCCACTCGCACTTCGTTTCTCCCCCGGTTAGAGGATGCAAACTAAAAAAACACCATGAGCATCTTCTCTCACATCAGGCTGCTCTATGGGGTAAAGACCTAGAACAACTCCTATTGCCCACCACTTATGAGATATTCAGGAAACACCTCAAAACCCACCTATTCCCGAAAGACCTAGACAGCTGACCCACTTCCCTCTTTCCCCTCTCTTGCCCTTTCTCCCAATTGTTCCCCACATCCCTTAAGTTAATTCAACTTGTACGTCAACTCAACTTGTACCCCAATAATCTTTTGTAAACTGCATAGAACTTAACGGTATTGCGGTATATAAACTGTTATTATTATTATTATTATTAAGCTCTTTAACTTGAAGAAGAAAACAACTAAGAGAGGATAATAAAAGAATCATGAGTGGGGCAAGATGAGTAAGGAACAATTATCATACCTTATCATATACATTTCTATTCCAACTTTTCCCAATCAAGGTTCAAAGTGAATCACAATAAAGAAACCAGACACTGGGGGAAACATTAGATCAAATGCTCAAACTTGGTCATAGCAGTTAGGAACACTGAGTAAGATATGAGAAATTTACAAAACAAATACTTTCTTGAGCTGCCTGCGAAGTATTATAGAAGGAAGATTGTCTAATATTTAAAGGGAGTGAGTTCCAATCATTTACTCTTTAAAACAGTACAAGAACAAGGTAACACTCCATGAAACAAACTGGTACAGATTTAAGGTGAATTGGGAAAATATTTTTTTCATTCAAGGTACAGTAAAGTTGTGGAATTTGCTGCAAAATGATGTGATCAGGGCATCTAGTATAACAGGGATTACAAAGTAGGGATATGCACAGCCCAAAAAATGTTTTGATTTTTTAAATGTGTGTGTTTTTGTGCAAAAACAAATTTTAATATATATGTGTTAATTTGTAGTTATACGCACGCATAAGAATCTTTTAAGCACCTAAATGAACCAAATATGTGCTCATGAATGTATACCACTACTGGATTCAGATTCTTCCGAAAGGACGAATTCAGCGCTAGATTTACCCCATGACATCCAGGGGCATTTCGTCTTGCTTTTCTTAAGGAATATACCCCCTCCTTTACAAAGCAACGCATAGGAATTCTATAAGCATCGGAGCTGTTACCGCAGAGGCCGGCGCTAAAAACACTGGCGCAGCTTTGTAAAGGAGGGAGATAATGGGGAAATTAGAACTACAAGTCCCTGTAAGCATTGGGTAAACTCAGAACTGGAAAAACCATGGCAGGTAAATCTGGATCCAGCTTGAAATCCTACTAATAAAGGTTTAAGACAAGTTCTTGAAAGAAAAGTACATAAACAGTTGTTAGCCAAGTAGACTTGGGAAAGCCACAGCTTATCCCTGAGAGTGAGAAACAAGGAATGAATCCACTCCTTGGAATCTGCCAGCTTACTTGTTATCTGGATTGGCCAGCATTGAAGGCCAATGAGAATTGGTTTAGGTCAGTATGGCTCTTTTGGCTCTTTTTATGCTCCTAGCTTTTGTAGCTCCCATTTCAGTCCCTTTGAAACATACAAATTTTACAGAGCTCCCTCTTGATGATTAAGCCTTTTGTTGAGATGAGACCCTCCAACAATGTCTTCAGTCATGTACTTCATCACCCATCCCTCCTCCTCTATTGGACAGAAAAAATATTAGTATCATTCAAGGCTCCACCTCTTGAAAGAGTGCTGAACACAAATGACATACATGTCTTATCTGAAATTAGTCAATGAAATTACTATGAAAAACTAATTAAGCATTATCCAGTTGAAACACTTTTTGGTTTAGTGACTTGTCTTACTTCCCAAAGCCCAGATATATTTTCTCCCCCTAGATCCTCAGTTAATTTATTAGCAAGTTATTTCTCTCAGAAAGTTGAATTACTTAGCAATTCTCTGCTCTCCATATCCCCGTCACAGGAAATATTTCTCCTTGTGCATCGCTCTCTTCAACTTGATAATCCAATGACACAAATTTCATCAACATGGCACTCTTTTTTCAATTCCTAACCTTGCTCTCTATAAGACTCACCACGTCGGAAAATTAGGTTCATACTCGATAAATTTCTTTTTAGTAGGCATGACAAGTGAGTTTCTTACTTCACCTGCGAGGTTTGCAGAAGATATTCTCTACATTTTTCAACTTTCACTGGTTAGTGCCTCGGTTCCTCAATTTGTACTAAAGCAATGGATAACTCCTAAAAAGGAGAAAGACAGCAATGCAAGTCTTTTCTACTCTGCAACAAGAACAATTAATTAAATCATTGGATACAAATCATAAGCAAAGCTCAAACCAAACAAGTCACCTACCTGAGTGCAACCAGTATTAACATTTATGCAGCTCCTATAGCTTCTTCCAAAGATTTTGCTATAGTGTTAATGGATAATTCTTCTTCCTTGTTTAACAGACGTACATTAAGCATCCTCATTTTCTCTTGGTCATTCACAGACAAGCATCTGGAGACACCCATATATGTCTGATAAAGGTAATAATAAGCTAGTGTTAGTATTCTAGCCCAGGAGCATCAGGATGTTAACATGTGGTTTGATGCTCCTGGGCATCATCTTAAAGGTGCCAGAGCTTCAAAATCAAATAATGCTTTCCTTCCCCTCAGATTCTCTGCTCTACAGTAGGATACTCCCAACAGACCTCCACCCTTCTGGATCTATCTTCACGAATTCCTGGCGCTCTAGGGAGTATCAGGCAGGAGCAATCCTCAGTCTCTCCTGCCCCTTCCAGCACAAAGTTCAAAATGGCACTGGTGGTGTCTAGCAGTAGTACCTAGCAGGTGAACCTGTCTCCAGCAGGGGCAAGAGTTACTGGGAATGTCTCCCGTCCCATAACCCCTCAGAGGCAGGGAGTCCTATGAGAGGTGGGGTGGGGGGACTACTGGGACGAATGGAGGTCTTTTGTGGGAGTTCTGTGGAAGGGTGTGGATGGGTCTTGAGGGAATGGGTGAGAAGTATTCTTTTGAAGTTTCAGACCCTTTAAGAAAGGCTCCCTGGGAGTTTGTGAGGTTGGCTGCAAATTGCATTTATTTATTATGGGAGTCACTAATATGTGGTAATGTGTCCTCACAGTATACTAAGCTGCAGTAAAATGCCATATCTTACTGCAGCTTTGTAACTTCCTCCCTAATTCTCAAAAACAAATATGACATTAAAAAAAGTACACAATAAGTACATCAGGAATGAGGACTGGTGGTGTGTCCAAATGCCTGGAAGAAAAGTCAAGCCTGTAATTTAGCCCTAACTGGGAGGAGGTGACATTAGCTTTTATTTCTTTGGGAAGATTTCCAAAGTAGTACAGTCTGAGAACTAAAGGTCACTCAGTGAATGAAGTCAAAGCAAATTTTGCTAGGTGGTAGAATTGCTAGTCAGTTATGGGAAATAAAAAGATATTCAATGAAGCATAAAGGAAAAGAAAGATAACAGGGATAGTTTGTTAGCAAGATTTTAATCTATATTAAAGATCTTTAAATTTAATCCTGAAATCCACAGGAAACCAGTGGTGGTCTGTCAAAAAAAAAAAAGGAATTGTGTGATCAAATTTCTTTGCACAGCATAGCAGTTTAATGGCTCTGTTTTAAATTAACTGCAGTTATCTCAATGCTAGTGCAGTAATGCCTACAAACAGAGCATTCCCATAGTCTGTCCAACTGAGAACCAGTGACCACAACAAAAGTGTAAGAAATAATTAAAATCTTTTGCAAAAAGAAAAAAAAATTCTTTTTGGCAGATTTGAGATCTGGGCCTGAAAGATTAGTTTCAGGTCAATGACTTTTCTCAGCATAATCATCGCTTCTAAAAGGATGAGAAAGATCAGAAAGCATAAAGAAGGGAGTCAATTTCTACCTGTCATCCATATGGCCTTAAATTTTAGTCAGTTCATGTTCAATTTATGATCCGACAGCTATTCTACAACCAAACCTAGACAAGTGTTTGTCTCCTGGTCTTAATGGACTAAGGGTCAGTATAAAAATTTAGCTGGATATCATCAGCCTATAGTAACTGCTAATCCTGTGGTTTAGAATTAAGAGTGTAGATATTCAAAGCAATTGGAACAGCCAGGAGAGGCCCTTGGCTGTTTAAATTGCTTGTACGGTGCCATCTTTTTGCATACCCAAGAATTACCAATTGTAAATACAAAACCTTTCTGGATAGAACCTTTGCGTACCAAGCAAACAAACAACAACATTGGCTAGACAACTACATTAATAAAGCTAGACTGACCTACAACGCTTTTAGAAAACTATAAAAACTGCCTTATTCGATAGATATATCACCTAAACAGAAGCTGCACCGAACTCTTTTTTCTTTCTCGTCTTCCCACTAAGCCCCCTCTGAAATCCTAATCAAACTATATTTTGTAATTTCTGGACCTTTCATCTAAAAAATCCCCGCTGAAAATTCTTAACAAACTGTATATTGTAATATTTGCTGTATTTTTTGTAATTTTCTGTATTTTTGTAACATTCGCTGTATTTTTTGTAACATTCGCTGCATTTTTTGTAATTCGCTGTATTTTTGTAACATTCACTGTATTCTTTGTAATTCGCAACATCTCTCAAACAGGTCCTCTCGGAAATTTTCTTAACAAACTGTTTATATTATTTTTCGCTTTCTTAAAGTTTCTGTACTCTGTATTTCCTCTGACTATCTGCATATTGTAACTTGCTGAATGTCCAGCTCTCTTGACTGTAAACCGCCTAGAAGTCGCAAGATTGTGGCGGTATAGAAGAATAAAGTTATTATTATTATTATCAGAGAATATTGAGCAACACTTAACCAGATAGTGCCACTAAATATTTCTTCTAATAGCCTATGCCAAAACCAATTAGTTTGTAAGTGGTTCAGAGGCAGAGACACAGTGAGACAGAAATGTAATCAGTTAGCAGTGATTTTCAGGTATCATAAATTTATGCGGCAAGTTAACCAGGCACCAGTCTGAATATTGTGAGTTTTTGCCTCTGTGGCTAGTTTCTGTTCATATTCTCTTTTAGCCTTCTTTATCAATGCTTTGCATCTAACATGCCAGTGCTTATGTTGCCTCTTATTTACTTTATTTGGATCTTTTTTCCCATTCTTTGAACAATGTTCTTTTGGCTGTAATAATTTCTTTTACTTCCCATTTTAACAATGCTGGCTGTCATCCACTCTTCTTTCACCTGTGTTAATATGTGGAATACATCTAGTCTAGGCTACCAAAATGGTATTTAAATAACATCCATGCCTGATTTAAAGTCTTAACCTTAGCGGCTCATCCCTTTAGCTTCTTTTCAAATATTTTCCTCATTTTATCATAGTCACCTTTTTGAAAATTAAATGCTGCTACAGTAGATTTCCTTTGTGACTTCATCCCAGATATGAGCTCAAATTTGATCATGTTATGATCACTGTTTCCCAGTAGACCCAACACTGTTTACCTCTCATACTATACCCTGCAATCCATCATGGACTAAATCTAAAATAGCTCCCCCTTTTGTCAGTTCCTAGACCAGTTGCTCAATCATTTATCACATCTAGACATTTTATATCCCTGGTGCTTTCTGATGCAACATTTATCCAATCACCGTTGGGGTAATTGAATTCAACAAATAAGGAGATTTGAATATTTACATCACACATCACAAAAGTAGATATTCCATCTATTTTTGATATAATGGACAGAACTGGAGTTCCTCTAGAAATCACATAAAACAGTAGAGAATAAAAGACCTCAGTCTAAAAGGAGCCTTACCAGTACTTTATTTATAGGTAAGCTCATAATAATCATAGGTATTTTAAAAAAAACCCAAAACTCCACTGTAACTTGAAAAATTATCACCAGTGCTTTGCAATTGAAAAATTTCAACTCCTAATTCTCAAAACATTATTAGGCTCATTATAAAAAACATAGATGTCCAAAAAACATTCTAAATCAGCACTTGGATGTCCTAATCGCCAGGATGTGCAAGTGCTGATAATTGAAACTGTCTTTCTGTATGTCTAACGAGGTATCCCAGCCTCTGTACATCCAGAGCAGTGGTTCCCAAACCTGTCCTGGGGGACCCCCAGCCAGTCAGGTTTTCAAAATATCCCTAATGAATATGCATGAGAGTGATTTGTATATAATGGAAGTGACAGGTATGCAAATCTCTCTCATGCATATTCATTAGGGATATCTTTAAAACCTGACTGGCTGGGGGTCCCCCAGGACAGGTTTGGGAACTACTGATCCAGAGCATGAGACGGGCGTGATGGAGGCGTGTTATGGGCAGGCTTGGGCAGTCTCAAAAGTCTTGCAGCAATACAGATTTTGCAAGACATCCAGGACAGAACTTATACATCTGGAACTATATCTGTTTTAGAAGAGTCTAAGTGCCAAACTGACCAGATGACCACTGCATGCATTAAGGCAAGACACCACCACACTCCCCGAGTGCTCACTGACCCCCTTCTACCACACAAAAATTAGAACAAAAAAGTACATACCTGTCTCTAAAACAGCAATACCTGGTATGGGGACGCCTAATAGAGATGCACACAGGTGTCTTAAGTAGCCTGGTGGGTGGGCTAGTGATCCAAAGAGAGGAGGTCCCAGGCAAATAAGCCACTCTAACCACTATATTTATGGTAGAATGTGTGAGCCCACCCAACCCCTACTATACTGCCATATAGGTGCCACCTGCAGCCATAAGTGCTATTGGGATGGTACACAGAAGGGTATAGTAGGTTTTTTGGGGGGTGGGGGGGTCACCCTAAATTATAAGGGAGTTATGGTGAGATATAGAGCTGGCGCCCTTTATGTGAAGTTCATTGCTCTATCAGGATGTCTATGTGGCCAGTCCATTACTATGCTGGCTCCACCCACATCTAAATGGTTAGGATTAGGATGTTTTAAATCTGGATCTAAGTAGATGATTAAAAAAAAATTATATTTGGATGTCCAGCAGTTTGCCATTTGAAAATGGTCATTTTTGTATCTCCAACTTTGGATGTTCAGCTGGAAACGTCCAAGTTGGACTCAGACGCTTTTTTTAAAGTGCCCCTCAAAATTCCACATACATGTATATGCGTAGTTCCAAACATAACCTAGTTACAATAGTTGAGAAAGCAGTCCCAAAATTTACATTTACAGATCTATATGTATCAAAAAGCCAGCACAGTAACAAAAAACTTTTGTTCCAAGGACTGCTGCTTCCAGCACACTCCCAACAGGAGTTCCCTGTTTTGCTTGAGATCAAATACTAACCTCATATATAATGCTAACAGCAATGTAATATTATCATCATCCAGATTTATAGTTGTTTTGTTGATCAATGCAATTAAGGCAAATTCTGTACTATGTCCAGGAAATCTATCAATTGGAGTACAATTATTTTCTCTTTAATCTTGAAAGAAAAGGCAAAGTAGAAATAGATCTATAATGAGATACATCTGTTTAATTCAGCTGAGACTGTTGTAAGAGAAGTCTGACTCTGACCTCTTTCTAACAATTATAAAAGACTTGCATTCACTATATAGCAAATGTACAGCGCTAATTCACTACTGCTAATATTTCAACCAGGGATTTCTTTATAAAAATATCCTCAAATGACTTTACTGGCTCCCTCTCTGCCTTTGTATACTATTTAAACTCCTAGTACTAACCTACAAGTGGATTCTATCTGAAGCCCCTCAGTATCTCTCATAAGAACATAAGAATTGGCGCTGCTGGGTCAGACCAGTGGTCCATCTTACCCAGCAGTCCGCTCATGCAGTGGCCCTTAGTTCAAAGACCAGTGCCCTGAGTCTAGCCTTACCTGTGTACGTTCTGGTTATGCAGTAACTTGTTTAACTTTGTCTTGAATCCCTGGAGGGTATTTTCCTCTATAACAGCCTATGGAAGAGCGTTCCAGTTTCTACCACTCTCTGGGTGAAGAAGAATTTCCTTACGTTTGTACGGAATATCTATCCCCTTTTAACTTTAGAGAGTGCCCTCTCGTTCTCTCCACCTTGGAGAGGGTGAACAACCTGTCTTTATCTACTAAGTCTACTCCCTTCATTATCTTGAATGTTTCGATCATGTCCCCTCTCAGTCTCCTCTTTTCAAGGGAGAAGAGACCCAGTTTCCCTAATCTCTCACTGTATGGCAACTACTCCAGTCCCTTAACCATGTTATTCGCTCTTCTCTGGACCCTCTCGAGTAGTAACATATACTTCTTCATGTACGCGACCAGTGCTGGTCCAGTGCTGGATGCAGTATTCCAGGTGGGGGTGTACCATGGCCCAGTACAGCAGCATGATAACCTTCTCTGATCTGTTTGTGATCCCCTTCTTTATCATTCCTAGCATTCTGTTCGCCCTTTTCGCTACCGCCGCTCATTGCGCAGATAGCTTCATTGACTTGTCGACCAGTACTCCCAAGTCTCTTTCCTGGGGGGGGGTCTCTCCAAGTACTGCACCTGACATCCTGTATTTGTGTATAAGATTTTTGTTACCGACATGCATCACCTTACACTTATTCACATTAAACCTCATTTGCCATGTCGCAGTCCATTTCTCGAGCGTGTTTATGTCACATTGGAGGTCTTCACAATCCTTCTGCGTCCTCACTACTCTGGCTAACTTTGTATCATCTGCAAATTTAATCACCTCTCCTCTTTTGTCTCTCCTTAAACTCCTTCCCAAGAACTCCATTCCTCAAATAAGTTGCTTTTATCTGTACCATTCTCCTCCACTACCAATTTCTTTGTTCCTTCCATCTTGCTGCCCCATATGCCTGGAATAGACTACCTGAGTCTGTGCGTTACACCCCTTGCCCTACCTTATTCAAAAGTAGGCTGAAAACCCACCTTATTGAGATTGCCATCAACTTATAACCCTACTCCCCACTGCCTCTGCTCATTATCCCAGTCAGCAGTTTAACCATTCCCCGCTAACTGTAACCCATACCCTAGCATCTTGTTTGCCTGTCTTGATTGATTAAATTGTACGTTAGATAGATTGTGAGCCCACAGGGACAGATAGAGGAAAATACTTGAGTACCTGCTTGTAAAAACCTCTTAGATAATCTTGATAGGCGGTATATAAAAAAACCCTAGTTCAATCGAGCAGGGATTGTCTCCTTCATGACTCTGTACAGCGCTGCTTACATCTGGTAGCACTTTAGAAATAATTAGTAGTAGTAGAAGAGGACCATATAAACAAATTTGTTTATAAGAATATTCTTTCTAGACCTACTAACATCACTGAGTAAAAAGCTTTCTTTGAATGCCTTAACTCTCTGGTGTCTACTATTTGAATTGCCCTATACAAAAAGGATAGAGACAGATCCCCTGAAGTTAGAGATCTTTATTGACCTTTGCAATCTGACCCATCCATAGTTGAAACTGGCTGGATAAATTTCCAAACAGTTCAAATTTTAACATAAAAATAGTTGGTAAAAGAATGGCAGTCAAATAGTGCTGGAAGAATTGACTAATAGGGATTGGATTTAGCTCATGTCTTTTTCTGTTGTAGCTCAAGTCAAGTTACATTCATGCACAATGTACCTAAGATAATGGAAGATTAAGGACTGAATTCAGAAAATGGTGTTGAAATTTGAGTAATATATGCTCAGATACCTAGAGACCACATGGGAAACAAATCCCAAAATAAGTCTCACCACCCAATCACTGCAAATATGCAAATTTATGCAAATTGAATGAACCTTATGAAATAAAATCTTCTTTCAATCCACAACTTCAATATGTAAAAACAAACTTATTACAAATCATTTTGTAGGGTCCCGAAATGGACCATGTTTCAACCTCTACTTCAGGGAACCCACATTAGAATTCTGTACTTATATAAAAATTTGGGTCCCTGAAATCAAAACATCACATACAATCCACATACAATTAAAACATCACATACAATTCACTGGAAGGGCCTGCTGTGACAACTGCAGACCCTAAAAACAGAGGCAATAAACCAGGCTTCCCCAAAGAAATGAGAGGCATCCACAAAGCACACCAGGTGGACAAAACATCACATCACTAAAACAAAGTTTAAAACGTATCACTTAAGACATAATTTTCTTTAAAAAAAATTAAAACCATATGGTGAGTATCACATTCTAATTTAATCTTCTATTTCTGCGTTGCTCATACCTAGGTAGGCTCAAGGCGACTTATAGAGAGGGACGAGAATGGAGGAGGGGGGGGAGGGGAGGAAAAAGAGAACAGGAGGGTAGGAGGGGTAGAGAGAGGGGGAGGGGAAGGGGAGGATACAGGTGATTAAGTGTCAAATAGCTGAGTTTTCAGTTTCTTCCGGAATATGGTGTGGTTAGGTTCCATTCTGATCACTTCAGTAAGGTCATTCCAAGTTTTTACACCAAGAAAGGCGAGCATGGTGTGGAAAACACGTTTGTATTGAATATTTTATGTGGAGTGGAGATTTAGAAATATTCTGCTGAGCGTTCTGCAGGAGGTAGATCTTACTTTGGAGAAGAGTTGGACGAGAGGAGCAGTGGAGTTTCCATAAAGTATACGGTGAATGATGGATGAAGTTTTGAAGGTTATTCATGATGGGATGGGTAGCCAGTACAGTTGCTGCTGAAGGCTGTAATCGAGTCGTATTTTCTCAGGTTGAAGATTAATCTGACAGCTGTTTTTGGATGAGCTGCATTTTGTGGATTAAAGCCATGTTGAGTCCTATGTAGATGGAGTTGCAGTAGTCTAGTTGTGGTAGTATCATCAGTTGTACAATTAGGGCGAAGTGGTGCTGGTGAAAGTATGGGCTGATTAATTTTAGTTGTCTCAAGGTGTAGAGGGATTTCTTTCAGAGACTGGAGACTTGTGGTTCCATGGTAAGTGTGGAGGATTTTGGAGGATTCTTCTACAGGGAGGGTCTTGCCCGATTGAAGAGTGATGCTTCTTGGTGCCTTCTGTTTGGGGAGTGTGGAAGTATAGAACTTTGGTTTTAGTTGTGTTTAATTTTAGTTTGTTGGTAGTTGCCCAGATTTGGATTCTTTCAATGTTGTGTGAGACTTTGTTGGTGATGTCTGAGTGATTGTTGGCTATGCGAATAAGGAGAAAGATGTCATCTGCGTAGGATAGTGTATTCAATTTTGATGTTACCAAGAGAGCTCATGAAGATGTAGAATAGGATGGGGGAGAGTGGGACGCCACAGAAGGACCTCTAGGGGTTTGAGATCTCTCCATTCGTTTTGACGAAGTATTCCCTGTTTTGTAGGAAATCTGAGAACCATCTTAGCGCTGTGCCAGTTATCCTGATTTCTGACAGCTTTGTTAGTAATAGGTGGTGGTCTACTGAATCAAAGGCTGCTACCCAGAATTTATAAGGACAATAGTATCTTATTTGCCACATGGAGCACTTTAAAAGTCCACGTGTCAATCATTATGGTTGAACTCCAAGATTCAAATTGGCGAGTCTACGATCCTCTGGAAGCATTAGTTGTAGGCAGGTATACGTACGCTAGATGATGTGATATCTAATGGGAAAATGCTTGATTTTTCACGACTGCAACAATCATTTGGTATTTCAAAATCTCAAATTTATAAATGGTTGCAGTTTAAGCAAACCATTCAGAAGGGATTCCCTGATTGACAAAATCTAAAAAAATCAGTATAGCTTTTCAGGTCCTATGCTTCCAGACAGATTACCTAGGCCATCAGGCCGCCCAGTGGTATAAATTAATATCTGGTTATATGAATAAGAAACCAAAAACAAGTTTGAGAGATATTTGGAGCACTGAGATTAAGTAGCAGATTTCTGCGTCTCAGTGGCCACGGATTTGGTCTTGGAGGATGAGGTGTACAGTGTCAGCATCTATGAGACAAACCTGGTTTTTTTTGTTGCACAGAAGTTTTTGGACCCCCTGTTCGTTTACAGAAATTAGATAGTTCAAAATCTAAAAGATGCTGACACTGCCATCTGGATATAGGAACACTAGATCATTTACTATTCTATTGTCTTTTGATACTTAACTTCTGGATATCTATTTGGGGACATTTTAATCTGATTCTGGAGACTATGGTTCCGTTATCATATGAAGTGGTGTTATGTGGGACACTGTTATTTCCTAAATCTCCAGTGGACAGGCATAAAAATAGGTTATTGGGCATAATAATAATTTTATTCTTATATACCGCCAAAGCCATAATAGTTTGAGGCAGTTTACAACAAGAGGTGCTGGACAATCAGAGAAATAGTCACAATATAGAGTCACCAGATACATGCATACAGAATAGAAGAAGTAAAAACTATAGAATTTTTAGGTTACAAATCGATTGAACAATTTCATTTTTACTGATTTTCTAAAACTAAAATAGAATGAGGAATGCATGATAATGTTACCCAGCCAATCGTTCCATTTACCTGCCTGGAAAGCGAGAGTTCTGTCCAGGAATCTTTTATAATGGCAGGTCTATATTGTTGGATAGGTGAACATATGAATTCTATGTGTGGGCCTCATAGAACTATCCAAATTAAATTGAGAGACCAAGTACATAGGGGCCAGACCAAATATTGATTTAAAGCAAAGACAGAAAAATTTGAACATAACTCTTGCTTTCAGGGGCAGCCAGTGAAGTTTTTGATAATAGGGACTTATGTGTTCCCATTTTTTTAAACCAAAAATCAGTCAAACTGCCAAATTTTGAATAACTCGGAGTCTTTAAAGGTCTTTTTTTTGAAGGTTCCCAAATAAATGATGTTACAATAGTAAAGCATGCTTAAAATGGAAGATAGAACCAATAAGCGGAAAGATACTGCATCAAAATATTTTCTGATGGTTCTGAGTTTCCATAATATCAAGAAGCATTTTCTAACCAATAAATCCGTGTGTACATCTAAAGTTAGGTGACGGTCCAAAGTCACTCCCAGAATTTTTATGGAATAGTCAATAGGGAAGTCTTGACCATTCAGAGAAATCAATGAGTCTTTAATTTTGTCATTCGGGCTCGCCAAAAAAATTTGGTTTTATCTGAGTTAAGTTTCAATTTGAATTTGGTCATCCATAATTCAATTTGCTTTAAAATAAATGACAGATGATTCTTGTCTCTGAGGTCAGGATCTTGTCTCTGAGGTCAAGGGGAACAACTATAGTGATATCATCTGCATAGATGTAAAATTTGACTTTTAAACTTTGTAATAAATTCCCCAATGAGGCAAGGTAATGACTGGGGTAGCCATCCAAATGATTACAAAAAATTGGAAAACTTATGACCGACTGAATTTCACCTTCTGGTGGAATTTGTTATCCTTATGTTACCAATATCAGAAGACGTTTTCTGATCAAAAAGGCAATAAGTGGTTCAATCTGACATGGGGCCCATTAACTAATTTCATTGATTCTACTTGAATAGTTCATTATTCCCTTATTTCTGGTTATCAGTTGCATATCCAGGGAGGGGGGGTTGTATATTGGGATTGGTTTTTTCGAATTATATATATGGACATAATACTGTATGGTATACTTATTACATTGAGATTGGGAGGAGGGAGGTAAAAATATTTTTCATGAATATTATTAAAAGACGATAGTGTTGTTTTTCATGCAAATTGTATGAATATCTGTATGCACTGATTTTAAATTAAAAATGAATAAAGATATTTTTTAAAAAAACAACTTAAAACAACAGGGGGGTACCTGCTTGTATTGTACTTCACTGCTTGATCTTTCAATTGATAAAGTCCAACTGCTGCAGTATTTGATATTAATTAACTGACATCATCATGCTGCAAGTGATGGCGTCAGAGATATCAAAAAAAGCAATAGCCGATGAGACCAGTCCTGGGTTGACCAATTAGAAAGGTTAACAAAGGACCCTTTCTGTTCTTCAGCATCCAGAAACACCCTCCATTCGATATCACTATTAGGTTTATAAGGATTAACTGTCTTCAAATTATATATCCAGTGTTGGTCTTTCTTCCACAAAATATTTGCCATGTTGCCTCCCCTAGTGAATCTTGGTGCTTCCAATATCGAGAAAACGCAAATCCTTCAAAGTGTGATGGTAATCAGTTCAATGTTGAACAAGAGGAGCATCAGGGAACTGAGAAGAAGATTCTCAAGAACCTGCGTTAAAAAGCAATGGTCTGCTAACACAGCCGTTCCGATACTAAATCTAAAAACTTGAGACATTCTTTAAAAAATCGCACATGCAAATAAGGTCGGTGGATAGCAGCAAAGATTTCCTAAATTTGCATGTGACCATCGCTGATGGGCACATGCATAGAAAAAACATGCTGTCAATGCAAAAAAAAAACACCCCAAAACATAACAACAGCGGGAGAGATGCCCACACTCTCCCGCTGCCCATGTGTTGTGATGCAGCAGGAGAGATGTCCATTCTCTCCGCTGCATCACAACAGCCCTTACCTAAAATCCCAGCTGTGATCTCCCCTGCAGCAAGCGAGATGCCCACTCTCTCCTGCCTAAAGTACTAAGTTAAAAAAATCCTGCCGTGACCCCTCCCTGCTTCAGGAGAGATGCCCACTCTCTCCTTCTACACTAAACTAAATTTAAAAATCCTGCTGCAACCGCAACCACCCCCAACCCCAACCCAGCTGCGACCTCCCCCCCCCCCATCAGAAGAGATGCCCACCCTCTCCTTCAGCACTAACTAAATAAAAAAAAATCCTGTTACGACCACAACCACTCCTGGCAGCAGGAGAGATGCCCACTCTCTCCTGCTACAGTAAACTTCCTGCCGTGACTGGATCCCCTCCCCCTTCCCCTGTCTTCACTGCCCCTCTCTCCCTTACCTCAAGAGATGAACCGGAGGAATGTGGATATCATCTTCCCAGCTGCTGCTGCGTCGTCTAAAATGGCAACTAGGGCCAATCAGAGGTTCAGGCCCCTCCCCGGATGCATCGATAAGGGTCATAAGGCTCTGGTTGGCCTGGATGCCTAAGGCCCCGCCTATGCTGTGTCCAGGCTAATCAGAGCCTTTCCCGATGCATCCGTGGAGGGGCCTGAAGCTCTGATTGGCCCTGGTTGTTTACGGCCCCTCACATAGGAGCAACGTGACATGCATGCGTATATGCGTGCAAAATCATCACATCACATCTGCCTTCCTGCCTGATGAATAGGCAGTGGGAGGTGGGGCTGGGGGCGGGGCTGGGGGCAGAGCTGGAGTGTAATGGGGTGGGGATGGGTGTAACTGGGCGGGCCTGGGGGCAGGTCTAGGGGTCCTGATTTTACGGACATAAAATCTGGTAACTCTATGGGGGGGTCTATTTTACTTCAGTCCCAGATAATTGGGATAGATCTTTAGTTTACTAAGCCAAAGCACATTCTTGATTAAAGTAGGTAGGGTTTCATAGGGCTAGATTCACTAAGCAAACCGATTGTGTACTGATCGGTCTGTGAGCCCATTATGACCAGATTTCCCTCCTGAACTATTCACTAATGCCTGTAGCGATCCGATCCCGATCGTCCCATGCAAATTAGTAAAAACCAATGCAAAATAGCCAAATGATTGATTCACAAAACGACTCGAGAAGATGGTGGACAAACTTGAAACAGTAGATCAGGCATGGTGCCTATTGAAAAATACTATTGCAGAAGCACAAGATCTCTACATTCCGAGGATTTCCAAAGATCGGAGAACTAAAGGCAAAAGAGAACCGGCATGGCTTACCATACAGGTGAAGGAAGCCATAAAGGTAAAGAAGGACTCTTTCAAAAAATGGAAATGCACGAAGACAACCGAAGCCTGGAACAAACATAAAGATGAACAGAAGAAATGTCACAAGGCGGTGAGGGAAGCAAAACAGGACTATGAGGAAAAAATAGCCCGGGAGGCCAAAAACTTCAAGCCCTTCTTTAGATACGTGAAAGGGAAAAAACCTGCAAAAGAGGCAGTGGGACCCCTGGACGACAAGGGAAGAAAAGGGTACATCAAGGAAGATAAACAAATCGCAGACAAACTAAATTCCTTCTTTGCGTCCGTTTTTACGAAGGAGGACACCTCAACAATACCTGAAGCGGAGAAAGTGTTTGCAGGAGAAATAGAAGACAGCCTCACCACAGTTGAAGTGGACTTAGCCCAGATATACTATCAGATCGACAAACTTAAAAGTGACAAATCACCTGGACCGGATGAAATTCACCCGAGAGTCTTGAAGGAATTGAAGATTGAAATTGGAGAGTTATTGCAAAAACTTGCAAACCTGTCAATCAGAACTGGTCAGATACCAGACGACTGGAGGAAAGCGAACGTCACGCCAATTTTCAAAAAAGGATCGAGAGGAGAACCGGGCAACTATAGACCTGTGAGTCTTACGTCTGTCCCCGGCAAGATGATTGAATCACTGATCAAGGACAGCATAGTTCAGCACTTGGACACACACGACTTGATGAAACCCAGTCAACATGGATTCAGGAAAGGGAAATCGTGTCTGACGAATTTACTCCAATTCTTTGAGACCGTGAATGAGCAAATTGATAGTGGAAAGCCGGTGGACATAATATACTTGGACTTCCAGAAAGCATTTGACAAAGTTCCACACGAAAGACTTCTCAGGAAGCTACAAAGCCATGGCATAGAGGGAGATATACAAAGATGGATAGGCAAATGGCTGGAAAACCGAAAGCAGAGAGTGGGCATAAATGGGAAGTTCTCCGACTGGGAGAGAGTGACTAGTGGTGTGCCCCAGGGCTCGGTACTTGGGCCGATCCTTTTTAATATTTATATCAATGACCTGGAAAACGGAACATCCAGTGAGATCATCAAGTTTGCAGACGACACAAAACTCTGCCGGGCAATTAGATCGCAGGAGGACAGTGAGGAACTCCAGAGCGATTTGTGTCGGTTAGAAAAATGGGCGGAGAAATGGCAGATGAAGTTCAACGTGGAGAAATGCAAGGTAATGCATTTAGGCAGTAAAAATAAGGAATACGAGTACAGAATGTCAGGTGCAACTCTGGGGAAAAGTGAACAAGAAAGAGATCTGGGTGTACTGATAGATAGGACCCTGAAGCCGTCGGCACAATGCGTGGCAGCGGCAAATAAGGCAAATAGAATGTTGGGCATGATAAAGAAAGGAATCTCGAGTAGATCGGAGAAAGTTATAATGCCGCTTTATAGGGCAATGGTCAGACCCCACTTGGAATACTGCGTCCAACATTGGTCTCCCTACCTAAAGAAGGATATAAAACTGCTGGAGAGGGTGCAGAGACGAGCAACTAAACTAGTGAAGGGTATGGAGAAACTGGAATATGAGGATCGACTTAAAACACTGGGATTGTTCTCCCTTGAGAAAAGGAGACTGCGTGGGGATATGATCGAGACCTTCAAAATACTGAAAGGAATTGACAAAATAGAGCAGAGAAGATTATTTACAATGTCCAATTTGACACGGACAAGAGGACATGAAATGAAGCTAAGGGGGGGCAAGTTCAGGACTAATGTCAGGAAGTTCTGCTTCACACAGAGAGTGGTTGACATCTGGAATACTCTCCCAGGGGAGATTATTGCGGAATCGACAGTCCTAGGTTTCAAAAGCAAACTAGATGCATATCTCCTTGAGATAGGCATATAAAGATATGGTTGGCTATAAAATAAGCCAGGTGAATACCTAGCAGGGCCTCCGCGTGTGCGGATCGCCGGACTTGATGGACCGAAGGTCTGATCCGGAGATGGCGCTTCTTATGTTCTTATGTTCTTATGTTCTTACTAACAATTGCTTGGCTATTTTGAGTTGGGTTTTACTATTGGCAAGCCCGACTGCTGCAGACCTGTCGGTAACTGAGTTACCGTCAGGTCTGCAGGTATTTTGACAGGCCTGCCTGTCTTTTTCATTCATTTTTTTTCCATGGCACAGATATTTAGCATGTGTTATACATGCAAAATATCTGCTCCATAAAAAAAATGAAAGACAGGCAGACCTGTCAAAAAAAGACTGACGGCCCCCCCCCTCCACGACAAACGCGAAGGTGCCCCAGCGACCCACATATAGTAGGAGGGATGCCCACTCCCTCCTGCCACCACCCAACTCCCTTCTTCCACCAACTAACTCCCCCCGCACGCACCCCCCCCCCCCCCATACAAACTGGCCAAGGTAACTGCATAAATAAAACCAGAGAAAAATCAATCCTATTTTTAAGCAGTTCACTTTAGCTGTTAATTTCTGGATATTACACTTAACCAACTATGGGGTCCTTTTACTGAGGCACGCTA
The DNA here is from genome assembly GCF_902459505.1 of Geotrypetes seraphini. Classification (NCBI taxonomy): domain Eukaryota; kingdom Metazoa; phylum Chordata; class Amphibia; order Gymnophiona; family Dermophiidae; genus Geotrypetes; species Geotrypetes seraphini. Next base: position 63,319,293 of record NC_047090.1, on the reverse strand, counting down.
GTCAATTTAGTGCGCGCTAAATGCTAACGTGTCCATTATATTCTATGGAGGTACATAAGGGGGTACATAAGAACATAAGAATTGCCGCTGCTGAGTCAAACCCATGGTCCATTGTGCCCAGCAGTCCGCTCTCGCGGCGGCTCTTAGGGTATATTTTCATGGTGATGGGACAAAAGCTCGCCAGTCACAGGTCGGCGCGCCTTTGTCCTGCGCGCTTATGACTGTGAACCTTCACGGTGACGGGACAAAAGCGCACCGGACAAAGGCACGCCGACATTACAGAGCAGACAATTGAGCACAAGATTCCAGCGCGCCGCCCTATAAGTTTATTTTAAAGAGCTCCGGGGGGGGGGGGGGGGGAACCTCCCTACTTTACTTAATAGTGTTTGTGCATTATACAGAAAACTTAACTTTTCCCCTAAAAAAAAATAAGGAGAAAGTTAAGTTTCCTCTATAATGGGGGTTCAAACCCCCCAAACAGGGGGATTTCCTCCCTCACATACCCCCTCAGAGCTCGTTAAAATAAATTTTTATGGCGGCACGCTGGAGTCCTGCGCTCAAATGTCTGCCCTGTAATGTCGGCGCGCCTTTGTCCCACACGCTTATGACTGTGACCCATTTTCACTGCCCCCATAGACCTGCAAAGTCAGTGCCGGAGCCTAGAAATGATCCGCATTGAATTTCTGGGTATGTGTCACGCCAGCGACAGACAGCAAAATGCAGGGCCCACAATTATAGCTTTTGAAAGTTGATTATTTTGTTTTGAAATGAAGAAGACAGCATATGAGTGTTAATATCTAAATATATAAGAAAATTAGTTTTCAAAGCTGCAAGGAGTACTAAAGTAAATGATGTGTTTTGAAGAGGAGGGAGCATGGAATGAATAGTGCACCTGGAGGTCCTTCCAGCCATAACATATATCAAAGTCTATTTGTTTAGATATGTAAAGAATTTAGAGAGGAGCAGAAATAGCTAAGGAAACAAATGAATTAATAGAAGAGTAGGCAAACAAGATATCTAGGCAAAACTATGTACTAATGCTTATTTTTAAAAAAACTAAATTCCCACTCTCTTCCTGTTTTCTCTTTAAGATTCAGAAGTAGAGGTAAGGTGGTGTCAGTATGAGTGTAAATAAGAACAAAAACTTTGAAATAAAATTAAAATAACGTTAAAAGTCTGTAAGAGTTTTAGTGCTTGTATCCAAATGGTGCCATTTTAATGTTTAACTTTAAATAATGTACTAACATACACTTCTATTTGATATATGAAATCACTAAGCCCCAGATTCTCAAAACCTTAACCTTGACTGTGGTTAATGAAAAAATATAAAATTATATGAATTATATGAATATCATAAATTGTCATCCATTTTTGGTAGGAGTAGTAAAACCACGCTTCTTGAGCGTATGTATTTAGCCCCCTTTGACAGCGGGAGAGATGCCCAGTCTCTCCCGCCGCCAACTGACACACACCACTGGCAGTGGGTGAGATGCCCAATGTCTCCTGCCACCAACTGACACATCTCCTCAGCAACAGGAGAGATGCCCAATCTCTCCCGTCCAACTGACACCTCCCCACCCCCAGCAGCGGGAGAGATGCTCAATGTCTCCCGCCACCATGCACACGGTGCCTTCAATGACCCCTGCCCTCACTCCCTTACCTTATTTTCAGATGGCTGGCCAGATGCCTACTTCCTCCAGCCAGGAGGCCCGCCTCTTCAAAATGGTGGGCCTTCCCTTCTTCGGTGCATCCTGGGGTGCACCAGGGAGGGGTCTAAGGCTCTGATTGGCCCAGATAAATAAGCCCCACCCATAAGAGAGGCCTTAAACAACCTGGGCCTCAATCAGAGCCTCAGGCCCCCCTCCCTAGTGCATCTCAGGATGCACCAAGGAGGGGAAGGCCTGCCATTTTGAAAAGGTGGGCCTGCTGGCCAGAGGGAGAAGACATCCCTCCGGCTAGCCATCTGAAAAATAAGGTAAAGGGGAGAGGGTAGGGATTGTCAGAGGCACCGGGGGGGGGGGGGGTGAGCTGCATGGCAGCAAGAGAGTGTAGGCAGCTCTCCCGCTGCTGAGGGGGGTTGGGAGGGGGTGTTGGTTGGCGGCAGGAGACATTGGGCATCTCTCCCACTGCCGGAGCGGTGTGTTGTTGGTGGTGGGAGACATTGGCATCTCTCCCACTGCTGGGGATGTGTCAGTTGGGAGGGAGTGATTGGGCCTCTCATGCTGCCGGGGAGGTGTGTCAGTTGGCAGAGGAAGAGACTGGGCATCTCTCCCACTGTTGTTATGGATCTCTCCCACTGTTGTTGTGGTGGGGTTTTGAAAAAATGTATTCTATGCATGTGCCCATCACTATAAACAGCAATGGGCACATGCAAATTTAGCAAGTCTTCGCTACTCTCTGCCAAACTCATTTGCATGAGCGTTTTTTGCAGAATGACTTGATTTTTTAAATTGTTACTATAAGGGCTGTACGTCGGTTTTTACACATTTTTAAAAAAAATCTAGCCCTAAATGTGTATAAAGTGTAATATGCTGATTTTAAATATAGGGTTATCCCAGGACAAGCAGGCATGATATTCTCACATGTGGGTGACGTCATCTACGGAGCCCCGGCGCGGACAGCTTTTCAAGCAAACTTGATTGAAGTTTCAAGTTTGCACACTGCACCACGCATGTGCATGCCTTCTCGCCCACTAGAGGGCGCATCCCACCTCGTGGTCCTCAGTTCAAATTTTTCCGCGGAGCAAGAAAGCCCTGTGGATCTGAGCTCCAGTGTTTTTGCCTTCTAGCTGCCGCGTTTAGTTTGTTTTTCCCTTCGAATTAGTTCGCGGTGCTGTTTTTCCTTTCGGTTCTTTTCAAAAAAAAAAAAAAAAAAAGTCTTTCGTTTTCCTCGGACTCCGGGGGCTCCCGGAATCCGTGGCCGCGGGACGTCGGTACGTTCCCGGCCTTCTTCTTTTTCTTCGTGGATGTCCCGTCCTGTTACGGGATTCAAAAAGTGCAGCCGGTGTGAAAGGTTGCTTTCCATCACCGACCCCCACCGGTGGTGCATTGTCTGTCTTGGGCCCGAACATCCGACAGACTCGTGTGACCGCTGTGCTACCTTCCAAAACAGGGCCCTCCGTCGCCGTAAGGCAAGAATGGTCGAATTGTTCGCCGTCGACGCACCTAAGGCCTTGACGTCGGCCTCGGCTTCGGCCCCGGCCTTGACCTCGGCCTTGGCGTCCTCGGGGGCCTCGGCCTCGCCTCGGCCCTCTTCCTCGAAGGCGTCGTCAGTGAAGCAAGCTTCGGGTAAGTCCTCTGTTCCATCCCCTTCAGCAAAGAAGCCATCCTCGAGTCAGGCCAAGGCGGGTGGGTCGACCCCGGCCCCGCATCGGACCTCGACTCCGCACACCCCGAGGGAATACTCGAGACCGAGGTCGCCCTCCAGGGAGTGTGCCCCGGACTCGGAACTCCCCACCTTCGTGGGGATTCCGGCCTTCCAGGATCTCCTCCGAGCTCTGATCTCATCGGAGCTGTCGGGAGCCCTGGAAGTGTTGCAGCGTGCTGCGGTTCCGGCGGCCTCGACCTCGGCCCCCTCGGGAGCCCCGACCTCGGCGACCTCGGTCTCGGGTACGGTGGCCCCGTTCACCTCGGTCTCGGCCCCGCCCCGGACCTCGACCTCGGGGGAACCCCCTGAGCGGAGTGTAAGGCCCAAGGAAAAGTTGCACAGAGTGCGCCGTCTTTCCTCCTCTTCCTCCGGGTCTTCCAGACACGCCTCGCCCTCGACGCGACCTCGGACGGGGCGTCGATCGAGGAAGTCTAAGCGACCCCGAGGCTCGCCTCGGCGCGACCGCTCCTCGTCGTTCGGGGGCGAGGCGCTACAGGTGTCGGAGTTGCGCCTCGACAACCCGAGGCTCCTCCGCTCACCTCATGGGAAGTCTTCCCGGGCCGCCTCGCCGAGGAAACGGGAGAGTGTCCCACGAACCCCTGGATCCTCACCCAAGGGCTCTGCGAGGAGGATAACTTCCCCTTCCCCCTCGAGGGCCCTCGAGAGGGGATCCTGGGATTCGGGATCGGTTAGGGATCCTCATTATTCCCATGAGGCCTCCCCCCTCTCCTCGGTGGGGCGGTCGAGAACCCCGTCTCCCCAGGCTAGGCCGTCCTCATTTTCATCCTTCGTTCAGGACATGGCCCAAGCCCTGGGGATTGACCTGATGGTAGGCTCTCGGTATTCCAAAGAATTTTTGGAGGAACAGGACCTCCCCACCCTTCCTAGGGAGGTGCCTAGACTCCCTCTCAACAGTGTCCTTCTGCAAACCTGGCTGAATAACCTGTCAAACCCTCTTACAGTCACGTCTGTGCCTTCAAAAATGGAATCGAAGTATAGGACGATTCCCCCTAAAGGGTTCGATAAGGCGCAGCTCTCACACCAGTCTCTTCTGGTGGAGTCTGCTCTTAAAAAATCACAGCCCTCACGGGTTTCTGCGGCGGTTCCACCAGGCAGGGAGGGCCGGACCCTGGACAAGTTTGGCCGTCGCCTCTATTCAAATTCCCTGATGGCCACCAGGGTTCTAAATTACGCCTTCACCTTTTCCTCCTATTTGCGTGGTATGGTGAAGGACCTTCCTCAATATCGAAACTCGTTACCGGACTCCCAAAGAGCAGGATTCGATAAATTTATGTCCAACCTGTCTCAATTGCGGTTGTACCTATTCCACGCAGTGTACGACGCCTTTGAGCTGGTTTCGAGGGTGTCGGCCCTCGCGGTGGCCATGCGCCGCTTGGCCTGGCTTCGCACCCTCGACATGGACCCAAACCTGCAGGAACGCCTGGCAGACTTGCCTTGTGTGGGGTCCGAGTTATTCGACGAGTCATTAGATGCGGCGACCAAACGCTTGTCGGAATAGGAGCGCTCTCTAGCATCCCTGGTCCGCCCCAAACCTAGGCCCCCGCCGCAGAAACCCTTTCGGCCTCCGCCGCGCCGATACCCTCAGAAGTCGACCCCGGCTTTCTCGAGACCGCCTCCGAGACGTCCGTCTCAGCGAGGCAGAGGGGGACAAACCCAAGCCCAGGCGCAGGGCCCTTCTAAGCCCGCGCCTTCCTTTTGACGGGCTGAGCGGACGGGGCGGGTTCCCCTCCGCACTTTCACAGGAACCCCTTCCTATCGGGGGCCGTCTTCGGTCCTTCCGGGAGGCATGGACCGGGATTACCTCAGACGCTTGGGTGCTCCGGATCGTCTCCGAGGGCTACTCGCTCAACTTTGTGTCCTCGCCGCCGGACAGTCCCCCAAGTTTAGTCCCCTGCAACCGTTCGCAGCTACCGACCCTTATAACCGAAGCCAAAGCCCTCTTGAAGCTTCGGGCGGTCGAGCCGGTCCCCAAGGACCAGCGGGGTACGGGGTTTTACTCCCGCTACTTTTTGGTCCCAAAAAAGACCGGGGACCTGCGCCCCATACTGGACCTCAGGAAGCTCAACAAATTCCTGGCCCGGGAGAAGTTTCGAATGCTATCTCTCCCGGTTTTGTACCCCCTCTTAGGGGAAGGGGACTGGATGTGCTCCCTCGACCTGAAGGAAGCATACACCCATGTTCCGGTGCACCCCGCCTGTCGAAGATTCTTACGATTCCAGGTGGGGGACCTCCACCTCCAGTACAGGGTACTGCCCTTCGGCCTGGCCGCGTCCCCACGAGTATTCACGAAGTGCATGGTGGTGGTTGCAGCAGCCCTCAGGTCACGTGGACTCCATGTGTTCCCTTACCTGGACGATTGGCTCATCAAAGCCCCGACCAGGGAGGGGGTTATCTCAGCGACCCGACAGTCTATTGCCTTCCTGCAAACTCTCGGGTTCGAGATAAACTTTCCAAAGTCTCAGTTGAGGCCGTCGCAGTCTCTTCAATTCATAGGTGCGCTGCTGGACACGGTGCGCCTACGCTCCTACCTGCCGACCCAGCGGTTGGAAACCTTGGTACGGATGAGCCGCCAGGTCTCTCAACTATCGAGGGTCTCGGCCAAGCGCATGATGATGCTGCTGGGCCATATGGCCTCGACGGTACATGTCACGCCGTTTGCGAGGCTACATCTGAGGATCCCTCAGTGGACCCTCGCGTCCCAGTGGCGTCAGGAGTGCGACCCGGTGTCTCGCCTCATTTCGGTAACTCCGCCCTTGCGGAAATCGCTGCGTTGGTGGACAGACTCTTCAAATCTGTCCATGGGGCTATTGTTCCGCACTCCGCCTTTTCGCAAGTCCTGACCACGGACTCCTCGGAGTACGAGTGGGGAGCCCATCTCGACGGTCTTCGCACGCAGGGCCTGTGGTCGACAGAAGACCGTCAGTGTCATATCAACGTGCTAGAGCTGCGAGCCATCTTCCTAGCACTTCGAGCCTTCGTTCACATAGTGCAGGACCAGGTGGTCCTCGTCCGCACGGACAATCAGGTGGCAATGTATTATGTGAACAAGCAGGGAGGAACGGGGTCATGGCCCCTCTGCTCCGAAGCTCTTCGCCTCTGGGAGTGGGCGGCCTCCCGGAACATCTTCCTCCGGGCGGTCTACATCCAAGGAGAACGGAATTGCCTGGCGGACAAACTGAGTCGACTTCTGCAACCGCACGAGTGGACTCTACACTCAGCAGTTCTACGCGAGGTTTTCGCTCGCTGGGGAACGCCACAGGTGGATCTGTTTGCCTCTCCGGAGACACACAAACTACCACTATATTGTTCTCGGATGTACTCGCAGGACCGTCTGGAAGCGGATGCCTTCCTACTCGACTGGGAAGGGAGGTTCCTGTATGCATTCCCTCCGTTCCCTCTGATCATGCGAACGTTGGTACACCTAAAATCGTCCACGGCCACGATGATTCTCATAGCACCTCGGTGGCCGCGTCAGCACTGGTTCTCCCTGCTGCTCCAGCTCAGTGCCAGAGAGCCTCTTCCCCTGCCTGTCTCTCCTTCTCTGCTGTCTCAGAGTCAAGGATCCATGTTACATCCCAATCTGCAGTCATTGCACCTGACAGCCTGGTTTCTTGTTCCCTGACTCCTCCGGACCTGTCTCAATCGGTGAAGGAGGTCTTGGAAGCCTCCCGCAAGATCTCGACGAGGCTTTGCTATGCGCAGAAATGGACCAGGTTTTCCACCTGGTGCTCGTCTTTTCACCTGGATCCGGTATCAGTTCCGGTATCCTCGGTTTTAGAATATTTGTTTCATTTGTCACGCTCCGGCTTGAAAACCACTTCGGTGCGGGTTCATCTCAGTGCGATTTCTGCTCTCCACCAACCTCTGGAGGGACGCCCTCTGTCACTCCATCCCTTGGTGACACGCTTCATGAAAGGGCTACTCAGGGTTTGTCCCCCTCTTAAGCCTCCGTCTGTCGTGTGGAATTTGAATGTGGTTCTGGCTCAACTGATGAAACCCCCGTTTGAGCCACTCAACAAGTCCCTCTTGAAATTTCTGACTTGGAAGGCGGTGTTTCTAATTGCCCTCACCTCCGCCAGGCGGATTGGGGAGTTGCAAGCCTTGGTTGCGGACCCTCCTTTCACTGTCTTTCATCACGACAAGGTGGTTCTCCGCACCCATCCTAAGTTTTTACCTAAAGTTGTTTCTGACTTCCACCTCAATCAGTCCATTGTCCTTCCTGTGTTCTTCCCGAAGCCCCACTCCCATCCTGGCGAGACGGCGCTTCACACGCTTGACTGTAAGAGGGCGTTGGCATATTATCTTCAACGCACCAAGTCTCATCGGAAGGTTCCTCAATTGTTTTTGTCCTTCGATCCCAATCGATTAGGGCACCCAGTTTCCAAGCGCACTCTGTCTAACTGGTTGGCCGCTTGCATTTCCTTTTGCTACGCTCAGGCTGGCCTTCCTCCCCCGGGTCGAGTCACGGGGCACAAGGTCCGAGCGATGGCAGCTTCGATAGCTTTCCTCCGGTCCACTCCGATGGAGGACATATGTAAGGCTGCCACTTGGTCTTCGGTTCATACATTCACCTCTCATTACTGTCTGGACACTTTATCCAGGAGTGACGGCCGGTTTGGCCAGTCAGTTTTGCAAAATCTGTTTTCCTAAATTGCCATCCTCCCACCTGCCCTTTTTTGGTTAGCTTGGAGGTCACCCACATGTGAGAATATCATGCCTGCTTGTCCTGGGATAAAGCACAGTTACTTACCGTAACAGGTGTTATCCAGGGACAGCAGGCATATATTCTCACAACCCGCCCGCCTCCCCGGGGATGGCTTCCTTGCTAGTTATGGAACTGAGGACCACGAGGTGGGATGCGCCCTCTAGTGGGCGAGAAGGCATGCACATGCGTGGTGCAGTGTGCAAACTTGAAACTTCAATCAAGTTTGCTTGAAAAGCTGTCCGCGCCGGGGCTCCGTAGATGACGTCACCCACATGTGAGAATATATGCCTGCTGTCCCTGGATAACACCTGTTACGGTAAGTAACTGTGCTTTTTGGCACTCAAGCATAAAGTACCGCAATACGCAATTAGATATGAAAGGAAGGAAAAGCTTCAGAACCTCACCTAGGCTGAATATAATCCTAGCACTAGGTTTCTTAGGGGTAAGAGAACCTCATCAGCATTAAAAAAACCTCCTCGATCAAATCACCGCTAGAAGCCTTGTGCAATGCAAATTGATTCAAAAGCCATGTGAACAAACACTGAAGTACTTATCTGAATGGAGGATCAACTACATTAATGCTCAACTGATCACAGCAGGGATATTTTCCCCAGATCAGCTGAGGCAGGCCTCCCTGAAGCCTTGGGTTTGTGGAGACCTGCCAGCTCAGGTGTGCCGTAATCAGCTGATGGCAAGGGATCCCTGATCAGGCAGGCGCGATCCTGTATCTGGCGCCTGTGACATGGGCACCAGTTAGAGAATCAGGGGGGGGTTAGGCGGGGTTAGGCATTTGTCCCTTAGGGTAGACGCGATTCTGTATAGGACGCCGGTATGCAATTCTCAGCCGCTTCTTAGGCGGTTGCTGAGACCGGCATCCTATACAAAATCAAGCTCTTAGTGATTTCACGTATCATATTTTCTTGAATTTATACCTTTAAATAATGGCAATGTTTTCTCTAACCTGCACAAGAATCCTCCATCCATGTTCTGTTAGCAGAGGTGATGTATGTATCTGCATCATATTTTCAATTTCAAAGAACAGATAAGTCCCTTGGGCTTCCTACAGAACCTACCTGCCCTTTGTAATTGAAAATATAATATGGATGCAGCACCCTTGCTGGCAGGAATGCAGGAACAGATTCCAATATAGACACAGTCAAATGAATACAGAGTTCAAAAAAGCGTGGGATGAACACAGAGGATCTAGAATCAGAAAATAACAGTAAATATCGAAGAACTAAGGCAAGTACTGGGCAGACTTGCAGGGTCTGTGTCTGTATATGGCCGTTTGGTGGAGGATGGGCTGGGGAGGGTATCAATGGCTGGGAAGGTGTAGATCAGTGGTTCCCAAACCTGTCCTGGGGGGATCCCCAGCCAGTCAGGTTTTCAAGATATCCCTAATGAATATGCATGAGAGAGATTTGCATATCTGTCACTTCCATTATATGCAAATCTCTCTCATGCATATTCATTAGGGATATCTTGAAAACCTGACTGGCTGGGGGTCCCCCAGGACAGGTTTGGGAACCACTGGTGTAGATGGTCTGGAGTGAGCTTTGACGGAGACTTCAGTAGTTGGAACTTAAGCATAGTACCGGGCAGAGCTTTGGATTCTTACCAAGAAATAGCTAAGAAGAAAAAAAAAATAAATTAAATTGAATCAGGATGGACAGACTGGAAGGACCATTCGGATCTTTATCTGCTGTCATCTACTATGTTACTATGTTATTATAAAGCAAAAAATTCGACCATGTGACACCGCTTCTAATAAAATCACATTGGCTACTGAGAGAGAGGATAAAGCATGGAAGCTCTGATCCCGGTAAGTCCTGACATTAGCAAGCCAGGTGAAGTGGGATACATCCCGATAAGTCCTGACATTAGCAAGCCAGGTGAAGGGGGATGGGAGGAAGACAAAGATCACTTTTCTCTTTACAGAAAAGCTGCCCTCACCCTCTGCAACTGACATCTACCTTATCTATCTCTGCAGATGATAGAAACAGTAGATTAACTATGGAAAGATATTTCACCATTAACTGAAGAGCATGCAAAGATGGAGAAATACGCTGTTTTATGAGTTCAATTAGCTACTGTAGAAATAAAACTAGAGAAAAAGCAACAGGTCCTGAGGCTGTGGGCTAGCTGTGGTTTTACACCAAGGCCCACCCAGCCAGATACCATAAAGAGATAAACAGACCATGGTCAGAAGACAGAATTCTCAGAAGAAGGAATTCATAAGAAAAATCACCTAATAGAAAGTATCGGAGATGTTTAGAGTTGGGAGGGGGGCTTGTGCTCGGAAATACTAATATGGTGGGGAAACAGGCATTTCGGGGAAAAGGTAGGCTTTACGGAAAACAGAGTGGACATATAACATGACGTAGATGAGAATAGCCAATAAATGAATGTAGTTAGGCAGTAATGCATAAGTAAATAACCAATAAGGATGTATCATGTGATGTAAACCAATATGGTGTTGGCCACTAAGAAATGTATAAAAACCAGGCCTTTAGAAGGGAGAAGTCAGAACAGACATCGGAGGACCTCTAGGCCTAGAGATCACCTTCTGTATCACCTTCTGTTACGCTATATACTAAATGGTTTATTCCTGTAAGCTGTTATTGATTGGATAAAATAAATATATACTTATTGAAACCAGTATATAGTGTTCGAGGTCTCATTACCGAGGTAGGCCTGGACAGCGGCCTACAACACTACCAATCACCCAAAGGTTTTATTGATCAATTACTTGTCCCCTACTACTCTTCAAGAACACTAACCCCCTCTTTTACTAAGGTGCGCTATGCTTTTTAGCACGCAATAAATATTATCACGTGCTAAACACTAATGCGTGCATGTTATCCTATGGACATGTTAGCAGTTAGCGCGCGCTAAAATGCTTAGCGCACTTTTGTAAAAGGAGCCCTAATATCCAAAAATCAATTCCTCTTACATGTTCCATCCTTAAGAAAACCTTTTCTACAATATTACCCAAAAACATATTTTTTCAGTTTCCGCACCCACACATTGGACCTCACTACCACTCTACTTAAGAGAGGAAGGAAATATAGATATATAAATGTAAAACAAACTTAAAACCTTTCTTATTTAGGGATGCTTACGACATGTAATATACATCCTTTCCATCTTAGACCACTAAATTAGGAAAAGCATAGCCTCCCTTCCCTACTGTGCTTCCCTTTTCTGTCTTTCTTTCCTATTATGATTGTAGTTCTACCCCCTCCCTCATTCCTACTTGTTTCAGTTCGTCTTGCTTTGGTTTATGTCTTAATTATATACCCCCAAAGTTTAATTTAAAAATTTTTTTAAATGTATTGTATACCGCTTAGACAATTTTTAAGGGGTATATCAAATTTTATTAAACTTGAAACAACTTGACACTATCCTGCTGAGCCTCCACCATCAGGTGCTGCAAAGCAAATTTTGATAACTACATATGCTGCTCTCCTATCTGCTCTGGAAACATCAGGATCATCTGTATCAGGGGTCTCCAATATTTTTAGATAAAGGGCCACATAGTGGTCACAAGAAAGCTCCAAAGGGTCACCATAAGATTTCAGGCTTACACATTTAACTTTTAAAATATTAAAAACAAAATTATTATTCTTACCTTTGTTGCCCGGTGATTTTATCTTTCTGCCCTCCCCTCAAGCATTCCAGCATTCCTCCACCCCCCACTACCCCTGCTATGAAAATTCATGTGGAAGGGAAAGCCAGCATGTGTATCTTTCTAACAGGTCACATGTTGGAGACCACTGGTTTATGGAAAGGGTGCTGGATACATGGAACTAGCTTCTAGAAAAGGTGGTGGAGACAAAGAATGGTATCTAAGTTCAAGAAAATGAGAGCCCCACACCGGCGATCTGCCTTGCCTGCACTCTGAACAGCAGGAAGGCAGGAAAAGCAGAGAGAGGAGCCCGATCCTGCAGGGGAGCGTGAGGCAGTCCGCCCCTCCCCCGAAACCAGCGGGGTCTCCTTGATTTTAGAGCCCCACACCGGCGATCTGCCTTGCCTGCACTCTGAACAGCAGGAAGGCAGGAAAAGCAGAGAGAGGAGCCCGATCCTGCAGGGGAGCGTGAGGCAGTCCGCCCCTCCCCCGAAACCAGCGGGGTCTCCTTGATTTTAGAGCCCCACACCGGCGATCTGCCTTGCCTGCACTCTGAACAGCAGGAAGGCAGGAAAAGCAGAGAGAGGAGCCCGATCCTGCAGGGGAGCGTGAGGCAGTCCGCCCCTCCCCCGAAACCAGCGGGGTCTCCTTGATTTTAGAGCCCCACACCGGTGATCTGCCTTGCCTGCACTCTGAACAGCAGGAAGGCAGGAAAAGCAGAGAGAGGAGCCCGATCCTGCAGGGGAGCGTGAGGCAGTCCGCCCCTCCCCCGAAACCAGCGGGGTCTCCTTGATTTTAGAGCCCCACACCGACGATCTGCCTTGCCTGCACTCTGAACAGCAGGAAGGCAGGAAAAGCAGAGAGAGGAGCCCGATCCTGCAGGGGAGCGTGAGGCAGTCCGCCCCTCCCCCGAAACCAGCGGGGTCTCCTTGATTTTAGAGCCCCACACCGGCGATCTGCCTTGCCTGCACTCTGAACAGCAGGAAGGCAGGAAAAGCAGAGAGAGGAGCCCGATCCTGCAGGGGAGCGTGAGGCAGTCCGCCCCTCCCCCGAAACCAGCGGGGTCTCCTTGATTTTAGAGCCCCACACCGGCGATCTGCCTTGCCTGCACTCTGAACAGCAGGAAGGCAGGAAAAGCAGAGAGAGGAGCCCGATCCTGCAGGGGAGCGTGAGGCAGTCCGCCCCTCCCCCGAAACCAGCGGGGTCTCCTTGATTTTAGAGCCCCACACCGGCGATCTGCCTTGCCTGCAATATCCCTTGTTATTCTTAACAGTTATTCAGTATACCTTGCCGGCAATATACCGTGCTATTCTTATTAGTTGGTATACCTTGTTATACCTTGTTATAGACCACTCAAGCCCCGATCCGCCTCCTCCCCATTGCCAGACGGGAGAGGAGACTTTTTTCAGTTATTTTATAGTTATTTTTTTACTTTCTTGATTTTGCTTCGGGAACTCCAGCAGCGGGAGCCAGCCCACGCCGCCGAGAAGGAGAGCATCGGACCTGCAAACAGGCCACTCAAGCCCCGATCCACCTCCTCCCCATTGCCAGACGGGAGAGGAGACTTTTTTCAGTTATTTTATAGTTATTTTTTTACTTTCTTGATTTTGCTTCGGGAACTCCAGCAGCGGGAGCCAGCCCACGCCACCGAGAAGGAGAGCATCGGACCTGCAACCATGCCACTCAAGCCCCGATCCGCCTCCTCCCCATTGCCAGACGGGAGAGGAGACTTTTTTCAGTTATTTTATAGTTATTTTTTTTTACTTTCTTGATTTTGCTTCGGGAACTCCAGCAGCGGGAGCCAGCCCACGCCGCCGAGAAGGAGAGCATCGGACCTACAAACAGGCCACTCAAGCCCCGATCCGCCTCCTCCCCATTGCCAGACGGGAGAGGAGACTTTTTTCAGTTATTTTACAGTTATTTTTCTTACTTTCTTGATTTGCTTCGGGAACTCCAGCAGCGGGAGCTTTTGCCGACAGAGCCAACCCAGCCCGCACCAACACCATTACCACAGCCCAAACCAGAGACATACCAGAACCAAAGAATCTTCCACACCACAATCAAAATGGAAAATTACATATACAAAACCACACTTGCCATCCTAATACTTTCACTACTCATTTCCAACTGGCAAACCACAGGATATCACCTATCACCCATCCCAATTCTGACAACAACCTACAGACAACCACAACCACCCAGAAAAATCCACACCACGAGAACCCTAACATCCTGCACACTGACCAGCCAAGACCACATTCCCACCACCTGGGGAAAAAGACCTCCACCAAAGCACAAGACTACTACTCAAAAACAACTCACACCACCAAAAAATATCCTCTACCTTAATTGCAATCCTAATTCCAACACAAAATATACCTCGTTAACCTGTGCCTACATGAATATAAGATCAATTAGCCCAAAAGCAAACCTAATTAAAGACTGGCTGACTGAAGAACAACTAAGCTGTCTCTTCCTAGCCGAAACCTGGCTAACATCCAATTCGGACCCATGCATAACCGAATTCTGCCCCAAAGGGTACAAATTAGAGCTGGTTTGTCGAGAAAACAAACGAGGGGGAGGACTAGCTATTCTAGTACAAAACAACCTCAACCTAAAAGTTCTACACAAACACTCAACCCCTCACTTAGACCTTCTTGCATGCCAACTCTCCGACAATACACTCACAGACACCTTGAACTGTCTATTATGCTACATCACTCCAGGAAAATGGAACACTTCAAAACTTGAACTCGAAGAATTCATATTCCAGAACTCTCTAACCTCCACATACAATTTGCTCCTAGGAGACATCAATCTCCACCTCGAGGACCACACATCCAAACAAGTAGACGATATACTCTCATACCTCGACGCCCTATCCTACCAGATCCTCAATCCTGAACCCACGCACGAAAAAGGCCACCAACTTGATATAGCAGCATTCACGTCTCATAACCTCCACACCCCAAAAATTCATATCACCAATGGTACCTGGCATCCCTCTCTTTGGTCAGACCACCACAAATACACTTTCACCATCAACTGGCCTCAAAATAACACAAAACCCAAGCCACAAAAAACAACCTTCAAATCTAGACAGAAAATTGAGCCTGCCACATTCTGGGATAAAGTTGACCCTATAATCGCCCCCATCGACCCAACTGACTTCGTAAATCACTGGCGCATCCTAAGTGAAACAACCTTGAACGAGCTAGCCCCTGAAAAAACCAAACATAGAACCTGCAGATCCTCAGACAAGTGGTTCGACTCCGAACTCCTCCTACAAAAAAGGCATTGCAGACAACTTGAAAGATCTTGGAGAAAAAAGAAAAATGATCAAACCAAATCCGCTTGGAGAACCCAAATCAAACTATACAACATCAAACTTAAAGAAAAGCGCAAAACATACTACTCTAAACTAATTGGCACAAACACCTCTGACACAAAAACACTCTTCAACTTAGTAAAAAAACTTACGGACACAAACCCATTCCTTGCCACTCAAGGCAATAAACCACCAACAGCTTCTCAACTAGCAGACCACTTCAAACACAAGATCACTACAATCAGAAATACCTTCAACATCTCAACCACCAAACTCTACGAGATAATAACCCCCACAACGTAAGAAGCCATATCTGCAGACAGAACATGGACCACATTCCCAACCCTACAATGGTCTGATTTGAACCGACTATACAAAAAATACAGCCACACCTCATGCGACTTGAACTACTGCCCATCGTATCTGCTTACAAATGCCTCCCTTAAATTCAAAACCAACCTCATGCAATGGATTCAAAGCACTCTCATAGAAGGTCAATTCCCACAAGATCTTGGAGAGATCATAATCACACCCCTACTGAAAGATCAAAAAGGCCCTATAGACGCTCCTACCAACTACAGACCTATCGCTTCGATCCCATTATATGTCAAACTGATTGAAGGACTTGTGGCTCAATACCTCACCAACTACCTATTTGACCATAATATACTTCACTCCTCTCAATCAGGATTTAGATCTCACCACAGCACGGAAACACTACTAGCAACACTACTAGACATAGCCCGACAACACCTCAGTAAAGGACACAGGATCCTAATTATCCAACTAGATCTTTCCGCCGCCTTCGATCTAGTCGATCACACCATATTACTCCAGATACTTGATGCAATCGGGATCTCAGGGGTGGTTTACAATTGGTTCCAAGGATTCCTCAAAACAAGAACGTACAGAGTTAAGACAAACAACACGAAATCTAACCCATGGTCAAATCCATGCGGAGTCCCGCAGGGGTCACCACTATCGCCCATTCTATTCAATCTCTTCATCTCCTCCCTCGGCACCACTTTAGACAACCTAAATGTAACATCATTCAGCTACGCAGATGACATAACTATTCTCCTCCCCTTTGAAATCCAAGACCACACCTCAACAGGACACCTGGAAATAATTCTGGATGAAGTAGAAAAATGGATGACAAACCACAAACTGAAACTAAACTCGGACAAAACCAAATTCCTAATGCTTGAAACGGACAAAAACCCATCCATAACAGACCTAGAAATTAAAGCAACCAAATACCCAATCCAGACCTCACTCAGAATCTTGGGAGTGCTGATAGACAGATGCTGCACTATGCAGACCCAGATCAACAAAACTACCCAAAAAGCATTCTTCACAATGCGCAACTTAAGAAAAATAAGGAAATTCTTTGACAAAGAACACTACAGGATAATTGTACAATCCCTGGTACTAGGTCTCGTGGACTACTGCAATATCCTTTATCTACCATGCCCCACAAACATGATCAAAAAACTTCAAACTGTTCAGAACACAGCCCTTAGACTGATTTACTCACTCGGAAAATTTGACCACATCACCAATGCCTACCTAGACTCACACTGGCTACCGATTCGAGCCAGAATTCAATTCAAACTATACTGTCTACTCTTCAAAGTAATTAACGGTACTGCACCCACCTACCTAAATGACCGCCTAAACCGTAACCTTCCAACCAGAACAAGAAGAACACTGACATCATTCGCATACCCACCACTCAAGGGTACTCACCGCAAAAAGCTTTATGATAGCCTCCTGGCAACACATGCTGCAAAACTCGAACCTTCCATCACCAGATTGTTAACCACAACATCAGACCTCAAGACATTCCGTAAAGAAATCAAAACACTGCTGTTCAAAAAGCATATACAATCTACCTAACCTCCCTCACCCCATCCCCCAAGAAATCAAAACACTGCCGTCCAAAACATCTTCCGATGTTATTAAGTCTTTACTATCATTCTGTTATTAAGTCTCTATCCTCAAACTGTATTCTCTATTGTCATGTACCATCCTGGAAATGTCCAGTTCTCTTCTTATGTAATCCGCTTTGAACCGCAAGGTACAAGCGGAATAAAAATCACTAATGTAATGTAATGTAAGAAGATTTCCTAAAGAAAAGGAAGATATTGTTGCGCTTAGTAGTTGGTTAGAGAAGGAAATTCCTGTCTTTCAACCTCCAACTCTAGGTTGCAATTTCTTTGTTTTAGAACAAAATGTTTACCTTCAGCATGGCATTTGCAGGAGGTCTGCACCCAAGATTATACAGTTCCCCTTCCCCATAGCCTCTTTCTGTGGTGTCCCGGAACAGAAACATGAAATTCTGTCAAAGGAGGCAGGATTCTGTAGAGGTCGGGCATGGAGAAAGGTGGCATACCTTCAGCGAGGTAGGTTTGGAGGGCTGAGATAGGGGTGCAGACGGAGCTGAGAGTGGGAGGATGCCAACTGCTGGGGGGTGTTAAGGGCTGCAATGGAGGACTTTTGGGGCTGCATGTGGCCCATGTGTTGCAGACCACTGATCTGTAGACAAGCAGTGGGAAGAAGTGGTCTGCCCAGAGTTACTGAACATATATCTCTTAGTTCCAACATGAGTTCCAACATGCTGTGGAAAACTGGACAGTACAGGGCTCAAAGGGTGCAGCTACATAGCTTCAACAAATGGCGATATTTGTTTATTTTTTTATATGTACTTAAATTATTTATAGCCTGCACTATCTTCCTATACTAGGCAGGTCACAATAAAACACACATAAAATAATTTAAAAAAAAATCAAAACAATATCAAAAAGCAACGAGAACACATTACAAAATTTACAACAAAAATGTCTGAGAAAATATATGAGCCTTAAGTTGTTTCCTAGACTATGTTCCTGAGTTAATGCATTGCATTTCAAAGGCAGAATATTGCATAGACGAGTTCCTTCAACATAAAAACAGTGGCAGAGTGGTAAACATCCAATCTGATTTGGCTAAATGAGGTCAATGTTACTCTGTTTAATTTGGCTTTGTATGTGTTTTTAATTATGTCTGTACATTTGTACAGCTCCTTGGAATAAGGCAGTTTATAAATTTTAATAAATGAAATGAAAAATGAAGCATAAGTATTATCAACAGAGTGTAGGCAACATGTTGGATGTATTAATGGCAAGTGGAGCTTCATTATTCAAGGTGTAGAAAGGCATTTTTTTGAAAGGATGCCCTATTCATAACATTTAATTCATAACAAAATGGCTGTCCATCTCACAGGGCCGCCATCAGAAATTTCTGGGCCCCTTACTGAGCAATCCTATTGGGTCCCCCACGCACCCCTTCCCCCCCCCCCAACCCCCCCTTCTTCCATGGGCCGAATACACACATACTTTTCTCTGTCGCCGCACTTTTTAACCAAAAGATTTGTAAGCCTGCAACCACGTCAAGGTAGACTCTTTCAGCAGGGCCCTAACCTAACCTAAACTAAACTAATCTATACCTATCTATTCTAAACTAACATATGTCTAATACTGAACTAATAACAAACTAACAAACATCTGCATAATAAATAACTAATAAATAATAGTGCTAGTAGCTATAATTCACTTTTGAATGTAAAATCTCAGTTAAGGATTTCTTTTGACCTTTGTAGGCCAGAAGTAGATCACAATTGCACAATATTTTTTGTAACAAGTATTAAATGTGTTTTTATAAATACTGTAAGCTTAATAAATATATCAGAAAAAACTACACATCTGAGCGCATATCTGAACATACACATCTGTATGATCCCATCCTCCTCAGCTTGCCTATAGCTGCATCATGCATGTTAAAAATGTACGATATTTTGATATGTGCACCTTCCTTCCTTCCCATCCATCCTCCTCAGCCTGTCCTTACACATCCACAGCTGCATGTTAATGATGATGTATTTGTTATGATGATAAATAAGTGCATATGAGCACATAATTTACATGCAGCTATGGATGAATATAAAAAAGAAACAATATTCTGTACAAAGCCGGAAGTCGATCTGGCCTCGACACACCGGACATTGGTATCAAAAAATGATACCGAACAAGGACATTGCAAAAGAGAGCTTGGGACCGAGTGGGATCCTTTGGACAAAGGGACTGAGAGAAAATTCTTGGGCAAAGGGACTATGAGAGGCTTCTTGGATAAAGGGACTGAGGGGACACTTTTGGGCAAAGGGACCGAGTGGGAACTCTTGGACAAAGGGGCTGAGAGGGACTTTTTGGATAAAGGGACTGAGGAGACACTTTTGGGCAAAGGGACCGAGTGGGAACTCTTGGACAAAGGGGCTGAGAGGGACTTTTTGGACAAAGGGACTGGGAGGGAACTTTTAAACAAAAGGGTTGAGTGGAAATCTTCACAAAAAAGGCCCACAGATGCAATGCAGGGGCCCAGTGCACAAACGAGCCTAACAGGCATGGTTGAAAGAGAACAATGGGAGCAAGAGGACCATCCAAAAAAGGAGATACTGGATGGGGGCAAAACGGACACGCCACGGGAGGTGGATGACCGAGTAAAGGCAAGCCAGGTGGGAGCGCCGAGCCATGGAAAGAAAACAGCAGGGCGGGCGACAAATCAGGACCTATATTGCCTCTACACAAATGCGAGGAGCCTCAGGGCCAAAATGGGAGAGCTGGAAATTATAGCCAGTCAAAAAGCCCTGGACATAATTGGAATCACAGAAACGTGGTGGGCTGATGATAATAAATGGGATGTGGTCATACCAGGGTACAAACTTTACAGGAGAGACAGGACACACAAGAAGGGTGGAGGAATAGCGCTATACATAAAAGACTCCATACCCTCAACCAAAATGGAAACAGCAGTAAGGTCGGAAGGCTTGGAATCAATATGGGTTAAGCTACCAGGAAGATCTGGAGCAGACATCAAATTGGGTCTATACTATCGTCCGCCTGGCCAATCGGAAGAAATCGACCGGGACCTGGAGACGGAACTGCGGCAGGTATGCAAGAATGGAAGTGTGGTGGTGATGGGAGACTTCAACTACCCTGGGATAGACTGGAGTATCGGGCACTCAAGTTGCGAGAGAGAGACCAAATTCCTGGAAGCCACGAGGGACTGCTTCCTGGAACAGCTGGTCATGGAACCTACACGAGGAGAAGCTACTCTTGATCTAATCTTCAGTGGACTGGGGAGTCCTGCAAAGGAAGTAGCGGTATTAGACCCACTGGGAAACAGCGATCACAACATGATCCAGTGCAGACTAGAACTGGGATCATCCAGGGTGAAAAGAACCACAACAACAGCGCTCAACTTCAGAAAAGGGAATTATGATGCAATGAGGAAAATGGTGGGGAAGAAACTCAACGGCAGCACAAGGAAGGTAGAGTCCGTAGAAAGCGCCTGGACCCTGCTCAAGCGTACGGTGCACGAAGCACAGAACCTGTACGTCCCCAGGTTCAGAAAAGAGTGCAAGAAAAATCGAATAAAGAACCCAGCATGGATAACGGCAGTTGTAAAAAAGGCGATCAGTAACAAGAAAGCATCGTTCAAAAAATGGAAACAGGATCAAACGCAGGCCAACCAAAAGGAACACAAGGAAAGCCAGAAGGAGTGCCACCGAGTGGTTAGGAGAGCAAAGAGGGAATATGAAGAGAGACTAGCGGGAGAGGCAAAAAATTTCAAATCATTCTTCAGGTACGTAAAGGGGAAGCAACCAGCGAGGGAGGAAGTGGGGCCCTTGGATGATGGGGATAGAAAGGGAGTAGTGAGGGAGGAAAAAGAAATAGCTGACAAGTTAAATGACTTCTTTACGTCGGTCTTCACGAGGGAGGACACATCCAGCATTCCGGAACCAGAGGAAATAGAAAATGGAGATCAAGATAACAAGCTGGTCAAATTAGAGGTGAGCCAGGAGGATGTCCTCAGGCAGATAGACAAGCTAAAGAGCGACAAGTCGCCAGGTCCGGATAGCATTCACCCAAGGGTGCTCAAGGAATTAAGGAATGAAATAGCAGAGACACTTCAGCAAATATGCAACCTATCCCTAAAAACTGGAGAGATCCCGGAGGACTGGAAAATAGCTAATGTCACGCCCATCTTCAAGAAGGGTTCGAGGGGCGACCCGGGAAACTATAGGCCGGTAAGCCTCACATCGGTCCCGGGAAAGATGATGGAGGCACTGATTAAGGACAGCATCTGTGACCATATCGAAAAAAATGGACAGCTAAGGTCGAGCCAGCATGGGTTCTGCAAGGGTAGGTCGTGCCTCACAAACTTGTTGTACTTCTTTGAGGGGGTAAACAACCAGGTGGACAAAGGAGAACCCATAGACATAATTTACCTAGACTTCCAGAAAGCCTTCGATAAGGTACCACATGAGCGGTTGCTCAGGAAGCTATGGAACCATGGGGTGCACGGGGAGGTCCACCGATGGAGCAAAAACTGGCTGGCAGACAGGAAGCAGAGGGTTGGTGTAAAGGGCCATTACTCGGACTGGCAAGGGGTCACGAGCGGGGTTCCTCAAGGATCGGTGCTGGGACCGCTCCTGTTTAACATATTCATTGATGACCTGGAGGCGGGAACAAAATGCGAGGTCATCAAATTTGCAGATGACACCAAACTATTCAGCAAGGTTGAAACCACGGTTGACTGCGAGAATCTCCAAAGGGATCTTACGACATTGGAAGAATGGGCGAAAAAGTGGCAAATGAGCTTCAATGTAGGGAAATGCAAGGTCATGCATATAGGGAGAAGGAACCCGATGTTCACTTACAAAATGGGGGGATCAATGCTAGGGGTCAGTAATCTGGAAAGAGACTTGGGAGTGATGGTAGACACGACATTGAAGGCGTCGGCACAATGCGCCATAGCCTCGAGGAAAGCAAACCAAATGTTAGGTATCATTAAGAAGGGTATCTCGACCAGAACGAAGGAAGTCATCCTGCCACTGTACCGGGCTATGGTGCGCCCGCATCTGGAATACTGTGTACAGTACTGGTCACCGTACCTCAAAAAGGACATGGCAATGCTTGAGGGAGTCCAGAGAAGAGCAACTAAACTGATTAAGGGTATGGAAAACCTTACATACACTGACAGACTGAAGAAGCTGGGGCTGTTCTCCCTGGAAAAGCGGAGACTCAGAGGAGATATGATAGAGACCTTCAAGATCCTGAGGGGCATCGAAAAGGTTGACAAAGACAGATTTTTCAATTTGAAAGAAACCACAAGAACAAGGGGTCACTCGATGAAATTGAAGGGGGACAGGTTTAAAACAAACGCAAGGAAGTACTTTTTCACACAGAGGGTGGTGGACACATGGAACACCCTTCCGGAGGCCGTGATAAGAAATAGCACAGTACAGGGTTTCAAGGATGACCTGGATAGGTTCCTGGAAGACAAAGGGATTGAGGGGTACAGATAAGAGCAGTGGAAGGTTTAGAGATAACTGTAGAGGTAGGCAATAAAATTAGTCAGGGACCGCTGACCAGGCAATATGCCTGATGGGCCGCCGCGTGAGCGGACCGCTGGGCTGGATGGACCTCTGGTCTGCCCCGGCGGAGGCGACTACTTATGTACTTATGTACTTATGTACTTAATTGTCAATTTATAAATCAGCGTCTTCTCCCCACTCTCTCTTCCCTATTTCCCTTCAACGTCCTCAGCCCACTCTCTCTCCACTTTCCTTCAGCGCACGCACATAAAAACAAGCAAGTAATTTATATCATTTTCATTCTATTCATTCATAGAAATTAAAGTCTAAATAATGCCAGTCACATAACAAAACATGATTTTACAAAAATAATTCCCTGCACAGTCAAGCCTGCAAGGATTACTAGATGTCTTTCAGCAGCTTCCCTCTCTCCCCTCCCTCCCCCTTACCTTTGTGGCCAAGTCAAAATGATCTACCAACAATAAAATTTTAAAAACACAAAGCACGCTGTACGCAGAGAAAATGTTAATTATCATTTATATTCCGCGGGTTTTCAAAGAGGTCAAGGCAGATGACTTTATGCAATGTCACCTCAGTAACAACTATACAAAAATAGACAAATTTTCCCCCTCCCTTTTTACTAAAACGCGATAGCGGTTTTTAGCGCAGGGAGCTGCGCTGAATGCCCCACGCTGCTCTCAACGCTCATAGGCTCCCTGCGCTAAAAAACGCTATTGCGGTTTAGTAAAAGGGGGCCATAGTGCAAAATATAGACAGCATATATAAATTCTCAAAGCAGACACATTTTGATCACTAAATTGAAAATAAAATCATTTTTCCTACCTTTGGTAATTTCATCAGTCTCTGGTTGCACTTTATTCTTCTGACTGTGCAATCAATATTTCTTCCCTTCTTTCAGCCTCCTGTATGCTTCCTCTCCTCCAGACCTCATTCCCTCCCCAAACTTTTTCTTTGTTTCACCCTGCCCCTTCTTTCTTTTTCTCTTTCTCCATACCCCCTTTCTTTCTGTATGTCTGTTTTTCTCTCTCTCTCCGTGCCCCATTTTTCTTTGTTTCACCCTGCCCCCTTTCTTTCTTTCTGGTTTCCTGTCCCCCCCTGTCTTTCTTTCTCCCTGCCCTCCCCTATGCCACCACCATTGGGAAAATGCTGCCACCGCCACTGGGGAATAGGCTGCCACTGCCGCCATCGGGAACAGGCCGGCGCCGAGTTCGCCCTGCTTTTCTTCCCCGCGGGGCCGACCAACTCTCGCCACCTGACGTCAATTCTAGCGTCGGAGAGGACGTTCTAGGCCAGCCAGGCAGCGATTGGCTGGCCCAGAACGTCCTCTCCGACATCAGAATTGACACGAGTGGCGAGAGTTGGTCGGCCCCACAGGGAAAAGCAGGGAGAATTCGGCGCTGGCCTGTTCCCGATGGCGGCGGTGGCACTCAAGTGGCTAAAGAGCCGCAGTTTGCTGGCCTAAGGAGAACACTGGAGGGTGGCCAGGTGTGCACCCCCTTGGGACGTAAACCCGGGGCGGGGCGGACCCCTCCACCCTCCCCCACCTTGGTATGCCACTATCTTTACCTCACTCCCTCCCTATGACCAAAAATTCTCCTTTCTTCTATTCCCCGTGTACACAACCACTTTCCCTCCCTTCCTCTCTCCCAAGTCGATGCCTTCTGTGCCAAAAACCCATTCCCTCCCCCCACTTCAGCATCTCTTTCCCTCCCTTCCTCTCTCCCGTCGTTGCCTTCTGTGTCCAAAAACCCATTCCCTCCCCCACCTCAGTATCTCTTTCCCTCCCTTCCTCTCTCCCAAGTCCATGCCTTCTGTGTCCAAAAACCCATTCTCTCCCCCACCTCAGCATCTCTTTCCTCCCTTCCTCTCTCCCAAGTCCATGCCTTCTGTGTCCAAAAACCCATTCCCTCCCCCACCTCAGCATCTCTTTCCCTCCCTCTCTCCCAAGTCCATGCCTTCTGTGTCCAAAAACCCATTTCCTCCCCCACCTCAGCATCTCTTTCCCTCCCTTCCTCTCTCCCAAGTCCATGCCTTCTGTGTCCAAAAACCCATTCCCTCCCCCACCTCATCATCTCTTTCCCTCCCTTCCTCTCTCCCAAGTCCATGCCTTGTGTCCAAAAACCCATTCCCTCCCCCACCTCAGCATCTCTTTCCCTCCCTTCCTCTCACCTAAGTCCATGCCTTCTGTGTCCAAAAACCCATTCCCTCCCCCACCTCAGCATCTCTTTTCCTCCCTTCCTCTTTCCCAAGTCCATGCCTTCTGTGTCCAAAAACCCATTCCCTCCCCCACCTCAGCATCTCTTTCCCTCCCTTCCTCTCTCCCAAGTCCATGCCTTCTGTGTCCAAAAACCCATTTCCTCCCCCACCTCAGCATCTCTTTCCCTCCCTTCCTCTCTCCCAAGTCCATGCCTTCTGTGTCCAAAAACCCATTCCCTCCCCCACCTCAGCATCTCTTTCCCTCCCTTCCTCTCTCCCAAGTTCATGCCTTGTGTCCAAAACGCACTCCCTCTCCCCTTTTGTGTTCCGCGTTTGCCTCCCAGCCCATCTTTGCAACTTTCTCAGCAAAACGGAGCTCGAGCCGCGAGGCTTGTCTTTTGTTTCCTGCCTGCCCTGCCGCGCACAAATAGCTGACCGGAAGTATTCTCCGACGTCAGCGCTGACGTCGGAGGGCAGGCTTTGCTTAAGCCCTCCCTCCGACGTCAGCACTGACATCAGGGAACACTTCCGATTGGCTATATGTGAGGGCAGGGCAGGTAGGAATAGAAGACGAGCCTCGCGGCTCGAGATGTATTGAACTCCGCGGGTTCCCCGTCCAGCTCTCTCCTGTGCACCTGGGGTGTACCGCCCCACCCCTAGACTGTGGCCTAGGACCCTGGGGGAGCCCGGGCCCCCTGTCAGCTCCGGGCCCCTGAATGCAGGACTGGTAGTACTGCCCTGATGGCGGCCCTGCCATCTCAGCCATTTTTGAACAGGAAATACATCAGTTAACCTGTTCAAAAATACATGAGAAAATAAAAAATGAACAGCCATTGTACAAAGTGAAATATCCAAATTATGAACCCCCCCACCCCCCTCCCCCCCAAAAAAAGGGGGGGAAGTAATCTGTCTGGAAGCATTTTTCCAAAAAACTCCAGAGGGGCATGTCAGCCTAGCATTGCTAGCAGTCAGCATTTTCGGTTGGCCTAACCAATGTCAGCAAAGGCCTATGGGACATTATGTCAATCTGACTCTGAAACGTTGATGCAGATAGACCCTAAGGCCCTGATTCTGCAAAGTGCTTCGCATTGTAGGCAGCTGTAGGTGTTCTACAGCTGTCTAATCAGCCAATCGGGAGGCACTTTTTCAAAAAATCAAATAAAATGCTCCCCAGGCAGGCCACCTATATTGAAAGCGCCTCCAGGGAGCCTATAGAGGCCCACAAGCCCACCTAAGCTCGCCTAAGGTTAGGCGGTAGCCTTAAGCGAACCTAGGCGGCCCTCTGCATCTCCCTATCAGAACGGGAGATGATAACAATGTAGGCTAGCAAAATGCTGGCCTACATGGTAAGTAGACGTGGCTGCTGTACCTAATCGCGGTAAGGGTCTCCCTGCCGTGATTAGTATAGCGGCCGCGGCTACACCTAAGTCTCCCCTCCCCCCAGCAATCGCGGCAGGAGGGTGCCCAACCCCTCCTGCCAACAGAACCCGCCCCCTCGACGATCGCTGGCAGGAAGGTGCTCAGATCTTCCTGCCAACAGAACCTGCCCCCCCAACGATCGCAGCAGGAGGGTACCCAACCCCTCCTGCCGGCCCCCCCCAACGGCCCCCCTAAGATCACCGGCAGGTGGGTGCCCAACCCCTCCTGCCGGCCCCCCCAACGGCCCCCCTAAGATCACTGGCAGGAGGGTACACAACCCCTCCTGCAGACCTCCCCAACAGCCCTCCTGATGATCAAAGCAGGAGGGTACCCAACCCCTCCTTCCGGCCCCCCTAAGATTGCCGGCAAGAGGGTGCCCAACCCCTCCTGCCGGCTCCCCCAATGGCTCACCTAAGATCGCCAGCAGGAGGGTGCCCAACCCCACCTGCTAGACCCCCCCAATGAACCCCCCCACCCCCGAACCCTCTCTTGGTCTTACTTTCAAGTTGGACCGGACGGCTCCTCGCAAGTCCAGCCAGCAGGCCCGCCTCCATCCAAATGAGGTGGGCCCGCCCCTCCCCTGCCCAACCCACAGGATCCTAAGGCCTGATTGGTCCAGGCACCTAAGGCCCTTCCCGCTATAGGAGGGGCCTTAGGCACTTAGGCCAATCAGGCCCTAGGATCTTGTAGGTTGGGCAGAGCAGGGGCAGGCCCACCTCATTTGGACAGAGGCGGGCCTGCTAGCCAGACGAGCAAGGAGCCGTCCGGTCCAACTTGAAAGTAAGACCAAGGGGGGGGGGTCCGGGGATGGGGGTTGGGCCTGTTAAACCCGATTCTGTAACCGGCGTCTGCAACATGGACGTTGGTTACAGAATAGGGTTAACTTTGTGGCGGGTGTAGGCCCGATTCTGTATAGGACGCCCGGGATTGGCGTCCTATACAGAATCCGGGCCTAAATGCTCCTGCACAGAATTCACATACATTAAGCATCTAGCCAGACTGGATTGTTTTTCAAGAATATTGGCTACTTGAATGGGAGAAAGAAGCCAGAGACTAATTCCATCTACCATGTCTGCAAGTATCACATTTTCCTTATCAATTAAACTAACCATTGTTTCAAATAGTTTAAAAGTTATAAACAGAAAGATACTGGGAAATACAATAGTTTCTACCTATAAAAGCCTCCTCTCTGAAACATCCCCTCTCTCTCCCTGGAACATCACCCTTCTCCATCTGGATCACCACCTTCTTCTCTGTCTTTCCTCTGAACTCTATAAGGCAGATAAACTGTCTTTTCTCTCTCACTAATTGTAATGCTTGATGTATATTTATGAATTCTGCTTTTCTGTAATATTAAGCTTATTTCTGCACAATATATATATTCTTTATGCAAGCACTCTTAGCGGTCTTTGTCGGTAATTTTACTTCCTAGTGAATCTTCAATGAGGGTATCGAACCCTGGACTGTAAGGCCGCTTCAACATTACCCCTCCAACCTTACATTTCAGGGGCTAAACCTTACATTTTGGGGGCTCATCTCGGTTCCTCAAGGACATTTTCACCTGGTTAAATAGAATTTAATTTTTTCTAGTACAATTGGTATTATATGCTCCATATGAGGGTGATTTTCCAAAACACACATGGTATGATATTCAGAAATAAATGGTTACTCATTCTCAGGAGTTTAGAAAGAAAACAAATAAACGAAAGTGTCTTTTCATTCAAGGCCTATGTAGGGGAATTATTAGTATCAGACAAGAAAATACTGACTTGAAGACTCAGGCCCTGATCCTCCAAAGTGCGTCCCGATTTTAGGCAGCTGTAGGCGTCCTACAGCTGTCTAATCAGCCAATCGTGATGCACATTTAAAAAAAAAAAAATGCTCCCCAGGCAGGCCGCCTATATTGAAGGCGCCTCTGGGAGCCTAGGAAGGCCCACAAGACGCCTAAGCTCGCCTAAGGGCCTTAGGCGAACCTAGGCGGCCCTACACGTCTCCCTAGTAGAGGAAGAGACGCTTAAAATGTAGGCCTGCAAAATGCTGGTCTACATTGTAAGTAGACGCGGCCGCTATACTTATGGCAGCAAGGGATCTCCCTGCTGCAATAAGTATAGCGGCCGCGGTTACGGCCGCCTGTCCCATCGCCGACAGGAGGATGCCCAATCCTCCTGCCGGAACTCCCCTGGATCCCCCCTCCCCCAAAAACTGGTAATTGGCAGGAGGATGCCCAATTCTCCCTGCCGGAACCCCCCTGGAATCCCCCTCCCCCCCAAACTGGTAATTGGCTCTAGAAGCCTGAACCAATCAGGCCTTAGGCATAGCGGATCCGCCCATCCCCACTAATCCTAAGACCTGATTGGCCCAGGCCTAATTTACAGTAAGTAAATTAGTAAATATGACTAATTCTTAAACACAAGTATAATTCCTTACAATACTAAATCCTGATAATAGCAGCAATCTATTAGAGCTTATCACCAAGGGGACCTAACATTCCTATCCAAAAAAATACAATTCTATCTAGCCCAGCTGAAAGAAGAGATAATTCCTTTTCTCACCCTTTAGATTATGCCTCAGCAGATCCGGGAGATGGAATTCTTCTGTTTCCTCAGCATAGCGGATGACAGAACTTCTTCTGGTCAGAAAAGTCAGTTTGCCACTGGAAAAGCTGTAATATATATTAGCTAGAGTTCCTTTTGCGATAGAAACTATATCTGTTTAAAAGACAGTTCTGAGTCTTCACTCTCGTCCGAGAGCAGGTCACAAGAGGTAACTTTTAACAGTTCTTATTGTTACGGTGGTGTACAGAGAAACCTAAGTTTAGATCTGAGCTCCCTCACGTCCAAACATAGTCTAAACCTCACAAACACCTTTTTTCTTAGGTCATGTCAGATGACCTTCCTGGACCAATCCAAGCAGAACAGCAAGAATGAATAGTCTTTTATTGTGTAGGGGCCTTGGACGGCGCCATAGATGATAAGCACAGAACACAGATCATAACATAGTTTATAACTCCTCCAGGTTCACAGGAGCTGGGCATGTATGAATAGATAGATGTCCTTGACTGGAAGCACACAGTTCTTGTAAACACATCCAGAATGCATCAGGCAGCAATGATGGTTCATGCAGGAAAGATGGTTCAGGCTTGCTTGACATGAAAGAGGCCTAACCTTAGGTGTGAGGCAGGAATCACCCCTACACACCTACACCATATAATCCATGTAGTCAATTTATAGAGAAACAGAACAGAGTTTTTGTAGCAGGCCAGAGAAAAGGAAAACCAGCTGCAGACGCAGAACAGGAGGAAGAACAGACAAACGAAGGTGAGGAAAATTCACTCCCATGCCAGAGCACTACCAATAGTGCCCCTATATGTGACACAGCACCCTGACCACTAGACTGCCCTGTAAGGTTTAGCCCTTACAGGGCAGTCTACTGGTCAGGGTAGTAGACTCTAAACTAGGGTACTGAGGTTCATATCCCCCTACAACTCTTATTTTAGATGCTAAGCCCTCCAAAAACAGGGAAATACAGACTTAATTGACTGTATTCTACCTCAATAGCTTTCAGGCTTTCAGGTGTCATATATTTAGGTTTACTAGGTATACAGTATATCTTTTTCAGGATGGCTAATAATTTAAAGTATAAAAAAGCTAGAGTGGGAATTGAACCAGTGTCCCCTGGTTTACTACTACTACTATCAATTATTTCTATAGTGCTACCAGACATACACAGTGCTGTACAGAGTCACAAAGAAGATAGTCCCTTTTCGAAAGAGTTTACAATCTAAACAGAGAAGATAGATAAACAGGATGTCATAGATACTGTTAAGGTAAACGGTATCTGCTGGCTGTGTTGGTGGGCAGTAGGGAATAGAGTTATGGATTGAAGGCTATATCAAAAAGGTGGGGTTTCAGTCTGCTTTTAAACAAGGTAAGGCAAGGGGCTTGGTGGACAAACTCGAGTAATTTATTGCAGGTATAGGGGGCAGCTAGATGAAAGGAACAAAGTCTGGAATTGGCAGTGGAGGAGAGTATAATCCAGGAGAGAAAACAACCATTCTCAAAACAGCAAGACGTATATTTTTTCTGTCAAAAATGACCTAGCTGGACGTTTTGGTCCTTAATACATCTATCTTTTTTTGCCCATTCCTTAATATAAAGATGTTCACATGAAAAATACACAAAGGCCAGCTTTTCAGACAGCCAAACAGACCTTGACCAAAAGGCTTATCATCAGCTGATCACGGCAGGGGAATCCCGATCAGCTGAGCCGGTTTCTGGAGTCTTGCCAGCTAAGCTGATTGGGGATTCCCGTGCCAGGATCAGCTGAACCGGCAGGGAGAATGGATTCCTCTCTCCCTCCTTCCCTCACACCCACTGATCCCCTGACATCCCCATACCTTCCAATGAAAGATCAGCAGGACAGAAGCCCTCTCCCTCCTGCCAATAGAGCCGCCTCTTCAGAATGATGGGCTTTCCCCTCCCAATGCATCTTGGGATGCTGTGGGAGGGACCTAAGGCTCTGAGTCAATAAGGGACAATTGGCTGCCATTTCACAATATCTGGTTCAATTCCTTCTTTTAAAGACTTATTAATAATCTTGGTAACAGATTCTGAAAGATCATTCCTAAGCAATTTTATTAAAATCATAGAATAATTGTTTAAAGGACAGACAGTTGTTCAGATTGTACATCACAGTTTTAACATTTTCAGCAGAAACTTGAGAGAATTCAAATAATATCAGATGCATGAGTAGCTTCCAAAAAGAGGAAAAATTATTATTAATAATAAATTCTTTCTCCCCTCCCCTAGGGTCATGTGGTCCAGGACACACATGGCCTAGGCAACTAGCACAGGGAGGCTTTTGGCAGATAGCGTCCAATTCTGCAATACTCCCCCATGGATCAATAATACTTACCTGTCCTGGGGATATATCCAGCAATGTCCTTTTCTCTTGCTGTCATCTTGACCCTAATAGTACATTGGTAAACACAGCTAGAAGTGAGTCTGCCAAATAAGGGAAGCACAACGTATCAATATGATTGTGAATAAAAGAGGCAAAAAAGAAGACACTACGGGACACCTTTCCAGGACGAGGTAAGTAATATTGTTCCATGAGGGATGCCACAGTATCAGAGACTCTCTGGGGCTGGGCCTTAGGTGCCCTGGATCAGAAAGCCTCAAAGGTAAGATGGCTACAGGACCCACTTGAGCCACAAAAGAACTTCTCAGGACAGAGTTCTCTGCTGCTGATCCACTGAGCCAATGGCAATCAGCATTTTGCTGACCGCCATCAGCGTTATACACAGAAATTCAATGCTGGACCCTGAATTTCAGAGTATAAGAGCTGGCAGAAAACATAGGTAGCTAAGTGTGATATTCGGCACTTAGCTAGCTCTGAAAAACAGCATAAAGATAGCATTGCATTTTCTGCAGTCCTGTTTATGTGGTTATCTTAGCCAGTTAAGTGCTGACAATCGGTCTTAACTAGCTAAGTGGCGACTTTGCCACAACCCCCCCCCTATCTATTTAAGTGCCTCTGAAAATGCCCAAATAACCACAGACAGACCATGTAAATGGCCAGGAGCCTCTCCTGGCTGTATAAATTGTTTTGACTATTGAACCCAGAATCTGTGATTGAACTTGCACAAAAGAGGAGGTTAAAAAGTTCTAAAATTTAGGGCTCCTTTTACGAAGGTGCGCTAGCATTTTTATCGCGCGCTAACCCTGAACTACATGGAAAATACTAACGCCAGGTCTATGGAGGCGTTAGCATCTAGCGCACGCGGCATTGTAGCGTGCACTAAGCGCATGCTAAAACCGCTAGCGCATCTTCATAAAAGGAGCCCTTAGTGTTTCTCTTTATATTAAGGAGAATTCTCGATTCACAGGAGCAATCTCACACAAAGTGTGACCATTCTGAGATACATGAGCACCCCCCAGCGACAGTCACCGGCATATCAGAACAAGCCCCTTGACCAGCCACACCACCTGCATGAACTTCCTCCTCCAAAGATAAGGAGGAAAACATGCCTCAGATAAATCCCAAGAATCAGAGGGCTGCCAAACAGCTATGTGGACACCCAGCAAACCTATACGCCACCATTTTTCAGACTCTAGTCGTTTAATCACGTGTGTTAACATTTTAAAGAATTTATGATCACGCAGTGTTGACCCACAGACTTGGAATCTCCCTTACCCTTAGACAAAAACACCTCCCCCACAGCCTGTCCACACCTGCCCTCCATAAAAACTCTCCCCCACCAAAACATCATATAAAGCAGCCATAGACTCACCAGATCCTGCAGGAGCTATAGGCACACTCCGAGAGGGCCCATACTGAGCATCAGGACCTGGTTCAGCAATATCAAGGCCATGAGTAGACTGCACAACAGTTCCTTTAGGAGGCGCTGCTTGTGTTGATGCAGAAGCTCAACGAGCCTGAACAACTGCAGTACAGTGCTGAGCCCTAGACATCGACCCAGAGACTGAAGAATCAGCAGATGGAGCAGCCTTACCCTTACTAGCTCCCCTAATCCCAACACTCCCATGTTCACCCTGCTGCCTACGAGAAGCCATAACACAACTACCCTTCTAGAAACCAAAACATACTTACATAAAATACCTCAACACCAGCACCCCAAATCACCCCAACTCCAACAGAATAAATCTCACCAATTGTTATTTGCATGCACGCCCCCCCCCAAAAAAAAAAGAACAAATCAAAGAAAAACCCTGTACACGCTAGAACATCCACAGAAGTAAACTCATAACAGCCACATGAAGACCCCATAATACTTTAAGACCAATGAGAGGAGCTACAAAAGATACTATTGGCACCCTGTAAGGAGGTTGGCACTCTGTCCACAGCATCAGATGTACCAATCAAGAAAACGCTGGTCCCTACAATGTCCCTACAACGCCGCCACAGGCCAATACAATTTGGCACCCCAGTGCCACCATAAAAAACTAGCCTTTTCGATGTGGCACAGACATGCCGCCAAGCTACTACAATAGAAAAATAGTGGGCGCAGCACCAAAAACTCCCAACGCCAACAACTAAAAGGAGCCAGAAACCACAACAATAAAGGCAAAATATTTATTTTCTAAACCCCAGCCAAACCACCAACTCCCTCCCCTCTTCCACCTAAACAATGCTTAAGCCCACCAAAATCTCTTCACATCTTCACCCATCAACCAATTACATTTACAGCCACACAACACCTAATAGCAGACCAACTTCCTTAGCATCCCATACCAACACATTTACTCCAATTAAAACCCAATTCTTAATTACCACCCCACCCTATCCTCCCTCCCAAAACCTAACTTCCTACAATAAATTCAGTTCACTCAGATGTCTATGGCTATATGCTCATAGCATAAAACTGTGAGCACTCTAAAAAAGAAAACAACTCCATAATAAATTGAAAGGAAAGAGCAAGTATTCACAGTAAAATTCACCAAAAGGAAGAATATCACAAATCTTCCCACAGGTCTCTAACAGGGCAAACATCAAAGATTACTAGGCCGGGCGTTTATTCGTGATCATGTGACACCTTTGTATTTAAAATTTCGTTGGTTACCAATGGAATTTAGGATCAAATTTAAGATCTTATGTTAACACATAGAGCATAATTCCAGTTACAGCCTTCACGGTACTGCAGGGATACAAGCTATTCAGAAGGGACAGAATTGGGTAGAAAGGGGGAGGCATTGCCCTTTACGTCCAAGAGGGAGTAGAAGCGATCAGAGAAGGGAACGCAGAGGGGAAAGAGAAACTGGAGTCGCTCTGGATAAGGATTCCCAGACAGAACGGAGCAGACACAAAAATTGACCTCTACTATAGACCCCCAGGACAGACGGAGGAAATGGACACAGAAATGACAGAAGAAATAAGGCAAGGATGTAAAGCAGGCAATGTAACAATCATGGGAGACTTCAACTTCCCGGGGATAGACTGGAATCTAGGAACCACAAGCTGCGGCAAAGAAACAAAGTTCCTGGAAATGATAGGAGAGGGAACGCCACATTGGACTTGGTCCTGAATGGCATAACTGGACAGACAAAAGATGTAGTAGTCACGGTCCTGCTGGGGACGAGCGATCACAGCATGATCAACTTTAAACTGGACATTGGGAAAGGAAAGCAAATCAAGACACAATCCACAGCCTTTAACTTTAAAAAAGGAAGATATGACAACATGAGAGCCATGGTAAGAAAACGGCTCAAGAAAAGGATAGCCGAAATCAAAACGGTAGGGCAGGCATGGTCCCTACTAAAAAATACTATCACCGAAGCGCAGAATTTATATATTCCGCAGATAGCCAAGGGAAGGAAAAATAAAGGCAAAGGAGAACCAGCTTGGCTAACCAAAGAGGTGAAGGATGCAATAAGGGAAAAGAAGAACGCATTTAAAAAATGGAAACACAAGAAAACAATCGAGGCCTGGAACAGCCACAAGGACGACCAGAAGAAGTGTCACAAGGCAGTGAGAGACGCCAAAAGGAACTATGAGGAAAGGATAGCGCAAAACTTCAAACCTTTCTTTAGATACGTAAAAGGGAAGAAACCTGCCAAGGAGGCAGTGGGCTCTCTCGACAATCAAGGAAGAAAAGGATACATCAAAGAAGACAAACAGATTGCAGATAGATTAAATTCCTTCTTTGCGTCGGTCTTTACCAAAGAGGACACCACATCTGTACCCGAAACAGTGAAAGTATTCAAGGGAGTAATAAAGAAGAGCCTCAACACAGTAAATGTGGATCTGGACCAGATTTACTATCAGATCGACAAACTAAAAAGCGACAAATCTCCTGGCCCGGATGGAATTCACCCGAGAGTATTAAAGGAGCTAAAGGTAGAAATCGGAGAACTACTGCAATCCCTCGCTAACATGTCAATTAGAACCGGAAAGATAACAGAAGACTGGAAGATAGCGAACGTCATCCCAATCTTCAAAAAAGGATCAAGAGGAGAACCGAGAAACTATAGACCTGTGAGCCTCACATCGGTCCCTGGGAAGATGGTTGAAGTATTGATTAAGGATAGCATAGTCCAACATCTGGATACCCATGACCT
Organism: Geotrypetes seraphini; assembly: GCF_902459505.1. Classification (NCBI taxonomy): domain Eukaryota; kingdom Metazoa; phylum Chordata; class Amphibia; order Gymnophiona; family Dermophiidae; genus Geotrypetes; species Geotrypetes seraphini. The sequence goes on along the minus strand of NC_047090.1, from coordinate 63,284,118 downwards.
AATGAGAGCTAGTCAACATGGCTTCAGGAAGGGGAAGTCATGTGTGACGAATTTACTTCAGTTTTTTAAGACTGTGAACAAACATGTTGATAGCGGAGAACTAGTGGATATAATATACTTGGACTTCCAGAAGGCGTTCAACAAAGTTCCACATGAGAAACTTCTCAGAAAACTACAAAGTCATGGAATAGAAGGGGACATACTAAGATGGATAGGAAAATGGCTGGAAAGAGAGTGAGCATAAATGGGAAGTTCTTGAACTGGGAGAAAGTAACTAGGGTTCGGTTCTTGGGCCCATCTTATTCAATATTTTCATAAATGACCTGGAAGAAGAAACGGCCAGTGAAATCATCAAGTTTGCGGATGACACAAAGCTGTGTCGGGCAATCTGGTCACAGACGGACAGCAAGGAACTCCAGAGAAATTTGAGACAACTAGAGAAATGGGCAGAGAAGTGGCAAATGAAGTTTAATGTAGAAAAATGCAAAGTGATGCACCTGGGCAGGAAAAACAAGAAGCATCAGTATACTTTGTTTGATGTAACTTTGGGCAAAAGCGAACAAGAAAAGGACCTGGGGGTAATGATAGACAGGACCCTGAAGCCGTCGGCTCAATGTGCAGCGGCGGCAAAAAAAGCAAACAGGATGTTGGGCATGATAAAGAAGTGTATCACGAGTAGATCTGAGGATGTCATAATGCCGCTTTACAGAGCGATGGTAAGACCATACTTGGAATACTGTGTCCAACATTGGTCTCCCTACCTAAAGAAGGATATACCGTAATACTACTGGAGAGAGTGCAGAGGCGAGCGACGAAGCTTGTAAAAGGTATGGAGAACTTGAGCTACAAAGATCGCCTCAGAAAACTAGAATTATTCACCCTCGAGAAGAGGAGACTGCGAGGGGATCTGATAGAGACTTTTAAAATACTGAAAGGATTTGACAAAATAGAGCAGGAAACAACTTTATTCACATTGTCAAAGGTGACTCGGACAAGAGGTCATGGACTGAAGCTGTGGGGAGACAGGGCCAGGACAAATGTCAGAAAGTTCTGCTTCACACAGCGAGTAGTGAACACCTGGAACACTTCCCGGAAGAGGTTGTGGAGGAAACCACCATTCAAGGATTTAAGGGCAAGTTGGATGCACATATTCTTGAAAGACACATTGAGGGATACGAGTAACTAAGGTATTCGCCAGGGTAGGCCTGGCTGGGCCTCCGCGTGTGTGGATCGCCGGACTAGATGGACCCAAGGTCTAATCCGGTGCAGGCATTTCTTATGTTCATATTTGGTGCTATTCTACTCCCTAAGGGTTTGCTACGATCTCTGAATGACAATAGGGTAGTCTTTCCTCATATTTCAAAGGCACATCTTGCATCAACTAGAGATTGTGCATTTTTTAAATTTAGTTCCATGGTTATGGAATAATCTGCCCATAGACTTGAGAAAAGAAGAATCATATATAAATTTTAAAAGACATTTAAAAGCACATTTTTTCCAATTGGCTTTCTCAACTTAGAACAGAGTTTGGGACTGTGATCTGTGTTTTATTGTTTTACTATTAGAATCGTTACTGTTGAGATATTTGCTATGATATTTTATGGAAAAAAATTAACTTTTGTTCTTAATCTTTCCTTTTCTATTTTTAATGGAGTTCTTTTCTTGATGAATACGAATTGTGTATTGTAAATCGTTTAGATCCTTTTAGGCTGTTATGTGGTATATAAAATTCTTAATAAACATAACATAAACCAGCAAGAAAGGTATCAAATGTCTGTGGAATCAAATGCTAATCTGAACAGGTGATTTTTTTAACAGAGCCTTGAATTTCACAAATGTTGGTTCTGAGCAACTGCAAAAAAGCTCGTTCCATGATTTAGGTGCAATAAAGAAGAAAGTGGAATTTCTTGTTGATTCCTGGTGCGCAAATTTTGGTCCAGGGAGTACTAAATAGTTGACATCAGTGAGCCAAGTGAATGTGAAGGGGTATAAGGAATGATCAGATATGGATGGTTGGTCTGTATGATATGTCTGAGACTCAGAATTTTGAAGATGAGGTAACATACAGGAAGCAAAAATCTTCATGTTACATTTTAACAATTTTACATTGATATCTTGAGCAGTGCTTGCTCTGTTTGCAGTTCTTAGTAATGATTCCAATGTTTCCATACCTAACAAATCCACATATACTGTACATCATGTATTGAAGAATAACTAACTCTCTCTCCACATATACAGTATAATTGTTTCTTCTGGGGCTATAAAGGGCATGCTAAGGTTCTTTCATAGCTGGTTATAAAGCTGATGAATTGGATCAGAGGAAGCAAATTTCTAAAAATATCTTTCAGAGGTAAACAGTAAAATACCACAGTAGGCACTCTCTTCAATGAGTCAAGCTAGACAAGATTAGTTCCGAGACAGTGGTTGAATTTATTCATCAAGTAACTTCAGAGAAAATAGTGACAGCATACTTCACACTTCTCTCACTGTACAAACAAATTTCACAGAAAAGTTCCAGTGTTCACCAAAATGTCTTACAGAATCCAGCACAAACTTCATATAGGGTGAAAAGGAGTAACAGGAATATTCATAGTCAATACACATAGCATCATTTAGCAATCTACTAAAATGCATGCACATGGTAACAATATATCAGTTACCAAAAATCTTGTGTACACAACTTGCTCGAAGCAGGAAGGAAGCCAATTTTTCTCTGGAAAAATTCAGCAAAGTGATTAGTAATTGATTCAAATATTACCACAGTCTAAACAGGTGGCGAGAATACCTGCATCAGGAGCACATAAGAACATAAGAACTGCCATCTCCGGATCAGACCTTAGGTCCATCAAGTTCAGTGATCCGCTCACGCGGAGGCCCATCCAGGTGTAACCTGGCGAAAACTTAGTCACCCGTATCCTTCTATGCATCTTTCGAGAAGATGTGCATCTAACTTGCCCTTAAATCCTAGAATGGTGGGTTCCGCAGCAATCTCCACTGGGAGAGCATTCCAGGTGTCCACCACTCGCTGTGTGAAGTAGAACTTCTTGGTAGAGAATGACACGGTGGTTGTTACCCGTGGCTATCCACGAGTAGCCATGGGTAACCCGCCGAAACGGGGAAAGAAAAAATAGTAGTTACTGCGAGGACGGGGAAAAGGCCATTCACCGCCCCGTGGAGCAGTGAATGGTCTTGTCTCCGCAGTGAGGCAATCAAGGATCGCGCGGTCCAGCAGCCCCCACCCGCCTGATCACAGCGTTCAGCCAGCTCCCTCCCTCCACCTCACCTTATATGCAGAGTTTGCCGGCTTTCTTTTTCACCCAGCCGCACGCTTTCAAAAATCTGCACACACGCGGCTGCTCAAGTTGTTCAATCTTCTCCTCTGCTGCAACTTCCTGTTTCCGGTTGCATCAGAGCAGAAGATTGAACAACTGAGCAGCCGCGCGTGCATGGCTCTTTGAACGCGTGCGGCTGGGCAAAAAGAAAGCCGGCAAACTCTGCATATAAGGTGAGGTGGAGGGAGGGAGCTGATGGAACACTGCAATCGGGCGGGAGGGGGCTGCTGCACCGCGCGATTGTGCGTGTTCCCGGCTCACACTAGGAAGGAGGGAGTGAAAAGGAAAGAGATTCTGGGCCAAGGGGATGAAGAGGGAGAGAAAGAAACCCACAGCAGAAAAGAAAGGGGAGGACAGGCAGGTGAGCCAGATGCTGGAAGCAGGGGGGAGGGGGAAGAAAGAGGGAAAGAAGCTAGATGGGGTTGAAGAGAAGAGACACTTTGGTGTGGAAGAGGAAGATAGGGGAAATCTGGACACAGGAAGGTAACAAAAAGAGGGGAAATTATGTGCATGGGGCATAGGGACAGAGACATAAAGGGGACATGCCAAGGGAATGGTATATGGACACAGGGGGGACAATGCCAGATACATAGGGGAGATATTAGAAATGGGGAAAATAGGAACACAGAAGCGAGATTGTTTGGGGACCAAGCTTGCAGGCTCCAGCGGCTTGCACAAATTACATTGTAATGTGCCACGAAAGTAAGAGGTAGTTAGATAGGCAGGCCACGCGAGAGGAGCTGAAGGGTGGTAGAAAGGAACAGATGGTAAAGGAGGGAGGGAAGGGTGGTGGAGGAAAGGAATAGAACAGACATTGAAGGAGGATAGAGAGGAACAGACCCTGAAGGGATATGTGGAAATAGAGTGGGGAGAAGACACTGGAAGGGAAGAAGACAGATGCCAGATTATGGGGGAGAGGAGGGAAGAAGATGGGTGCTAGATCAATTGGGGGGGTGAAGGGGGAGGCACAGTAACAGCAAATGGAAGACGCAGAGAGAAGACACACAGTGGATGGAAGGAATTGAATGAGAAGATGAGGAAAGCAGAAACCAGACAACAAAGGTAGAAAAAAAAAATTCTATTTATTTTCTTTCTTTCTTTTTTTTTTTTTTTTTTTGCTTTAGGATAAAGTAGTATATTAGTTGTGTTGATAAAAATTTGTAAACAAAGCCTTGCCAGCTGAACATCTCTTTCTCTAGTTCAGCAGCCAGAACTTTGATTTATAAGGAAGGAATAAGCTAAATATTGCAGTACTAAGGCTTATATGGATGCTGCGGGACGGTGACGGGGCGGTGAAGGGGCCGGTGGGCCGGGGCCAGGGACGGGGCAGTGAAGGGGACAGATATTTTCCCCGTGTCATTCTCTACTTCCTGGCATTTGTCCTGGGCTTGTCCCCCCTCAGCTTCAGTCCATGACCTTTTGTCCTAGTCACATTTGACATAGTAAATAACTTTTTATCCTGCTCTATCTTGTCGATTCCTTTTATTATTTTAAAAGTCTCAATCAGATCCCCTCGCAGTCTCCTCTTCTCAAGAGAGAACAGTCCCAATTTTCTAAGTCGTTCTTTGTAGTTCAAGTTCTCCATACCTTTTACCAGCTTCGTTGCTCGCCTCTGCACCCTCTCCAGCAGTTTTATATCCTTCTTTAGGTAGGGAGACCAGGGTTGGACACAGTATTCCAAGTGTGGTCTGACCATTGCTCTATAAAGCGGCATTATGACCCTCTCTGATCTACTCGTGATTCCCTTCTTTATCATGCCCAACATTCTATTTGCTTTCTTTGCCGCCGCCACAATTGTGCTGACGGTTTCATGGTCCTATCTATCAGTACCCCCAGGTCCTTTTCTTGTTCGCTCTTACCCAGGGTTACACCTGACATGATATTCTCGTGCTCCTTGTTCTTTCTGCCCAAATGCATTACCTTGCATTTTTCCACAATAAACTTCATCTGCCATATCTATGCCCATCTCTCTAACTGGCTCAAATCTCTCTGTAGTTCCTCGCTGTCCGTTTGTAATCTGATTGCCCGACATAACTTTGTGTCGTCTGCAACTTGATGATTTCACTGGACGTTCCTTCTTCCTTTAGAATACATATCGCACCTTAAAACAGAGAACTTAGTACATCAAAGGTTGCCTGTACTGGGCTCCCAGAGATGAATATGAACTGCTTCATAAATAATTGAAAATCATTTGGTATTTTATTGCTGAAACATGCTAGGCCTCAACTAACTGGTAGGACAATACTGACACACACCAGTATCAAAGATTGCTTCAATAAAGTTTCCATATTTTTATAGTCACTGGTTGGTTCAAATTGCTAATTCTTTTCTGGGATCTGTGTTTCACTGTGGCTATTTTTGTCTCTATGTGCAGATTAAAAATAGTATCCCTTATTCTTTTCTAACATTAAGGAGATAAACACTTAGGCCCCCTTTTACTAAACTGCGCTAGCGCTTTTTAACACCGGGAGCTGCACTGAATACCCCGTGTTGCTCCTGACGCTCATAGAGCTCCTATGAGCGTTGGGAGCAGCGCAAGGCATTCAGTGCAGCTCCCGGTGTTAAAAAGCTGAAGCCAATTTACTATTTAAGTTAGGCACCTCTTATAGAATTTCCCCCTTAGAGCCCTGACACTCTCTGACATCCCCAAACACTCCGAACATCCCCCCCACCACCATTCTGTACTTTCAATACCCACTCCCTTCTGCCGCCGGGCCCCATCAAACCCCGATACCCCACCCCAAACCACAGCTCCTCCCAAACCCGTGGCACTCCACCCTGACATCCCCCGAACCCATGCACTCCACCATGTAACCTCTGATGTAATCTGCACAGGCAAGGAACAAGAAACTTCCATGAAGTGACCCCTCACCCCATTGGTTTTTTCTACCACCTCTTTCCTCTTCTCTTTTTTTTTTTTTTTTTATTTCTATGTATTTTTTTCTCTCCTGAACCCACCTATATCCCTTGTATAAGTAAGGTTTTTTTTGTCTTGTCTTCCTCCTCTTATTTTAAATTTTAAAGGCTTTATTATTGTTTTTTTAATTAGTATTGTAAACCGTCTAGGTATTTTTTTTCTAGACAGTATATCAAGTATTAAATAAACTTGGAAACTTGAAACTTGGGGGATGTCAGGGTGGGGTGCAACGGGTTCAGGAGGTGCCGTGGTTTGGAGAGGGGTGTCAACGTTTGATGGGTCTTGGCGGCAAAAGCTTATGTTGCTGAAGCTACACTCCAATCTTCAGTATTATGAAATTCTATTTCACAATCCTACAACAGAAATTTCTGAAGGCATTCAACACGTTTTGTTGTAGGCATTGGAACAAGGAGTCATTACTGACAAAGAATTTCAATTCCTACGTCAGGAACATCCTGTCATACCTGTAATATACTTTGTTCCAAAGATACACAAGAGCATCACGACTCCCCCAGGACGCCCCATAGTGTCTGGCATTGGCTCTCTCAGAGCCATTATCTGATTTTGTGGACTTTCAATTAAAAGATCATATATTAAGGACACCACTGATATGCTTACTTTTTTACAATCTTTAGATAAAGCCCCCCAGGAGACATTACTGGTCACACTGGATATCACGTCATTGTATACTAATATCCCTCAGGAGGCTGCAGTTCAAGTCATTCGTAAACACCTTGCATGCCTGTCTTTATCACCAGCTAAAGTGGACTTCTTGGTAACATTAGCACGTATAGCTTTGGGAAAGAACTACTTCCAGTTTGACCAAGAATTCTACTTACAAATCAAGGGTACAGCCATGGGGACCACTATGGCTCCCTCAGTGGCATGTTTATACGTGAGTGACTTTGAAGATCAGTTTCTATATCCTTCTAGTTTCTATCATGAAATCTTAGCATGGAAGGGTTTTATTGATGATGTGTTTCTTATGAGGTCCAGCACGGAACAGCAGTTTAATATCTTTTTACAGTGGTTAAATACTTGTGATGTTAATCTATAATTTACTGCTACAGTGGCTACAACAGAGATTACGTTTTTAGATATCTGGATATCTTTATATCAGGGTCATTTTCAAACCACCATATATCGAAAAGGGACAGACAGAAACAATCTTTTGAACTTTGATAGCCACCACCCGAGACACTTACGAGTCAATCTACCGGTGGGACAATTATTAAGGTTACGGCGTTTATGTAGTTCTGTTGATGAATACAAACATAGAGCCAAAGACATGTGGCATCAGTTTGCTGAGAGGGGTTACCCCAGGACTGTTATTAAAAAAGCGTATAAATTTTATTGTTGGTAGATCATTTTGACTTGGTCATTTTAAAAGTAGCTCACAAGCCAAAAAAAGGGTGGGCACCCCTGACATGAAGCATCTTTTTCTGCCCTCTGATTTAAGGGTGGTGATAGTGATACAGGTGGCAGGCTAGTGGCGTGCAGTCAGGGCTGTTAGGGGACTCACCCAACCCCCTCAAGGCTCTGAGGGCACAGCTCTGAATTTGATTGGTTGAGTAAGCAGCAGGCAGATACTGCTCAACCAATCAAATTCAGATCAACAGGGCCTTCAGAGGGATGGATGAATCCCCAGCCCTGTGTTTTTTTTTACTTTTTGTTTCATGCAGTTGAACTGGTTGAGCAGGCTGTTTCCTTGCTTGTTAGTATCATTCAGGAGTGACTGGTTCACATACCTGAGAGACATAATAAATAAATATGTAATATAAGAGTGATACCATTACCCATATTCTATTTGTCCCTCATTCTCTATCACTATTAAGAGGCAATAACCTATAGCTGCTCCACTACAGCACACTCTTATTGAAGAATGCATAGGGTGCTAATACAAGTAAGTACTACTTTTATGAAAACAAATCTGAGAACAAAACTTCACAGGATATAGAACAGCAAACACAGTGGAGATGACTCAACAACATGCTGAAGAAAATTTATTTAATTAGACTCAGCATGGCTAAAATGAGAATGCGTTTCCATATACAGCCTCCTAATAATTTCATAAAGGCCAGAATCTCCCTCTGATCTTAGAGGACATAAAAGAATATTAGTGATTTGGGGGAACATTTTATCTCACCATCCTTCAATCTAGTATGGACTCCTGCACCTGGTTCCTCAGAGTTTTTAGTGAAAATTTGGCCAGATAAATCGAAAGAGATAAATACCATGGGGAGGCCAGAATACTAAGGAACAAGAAAAATACAGTCACCAGTTGTATTCAGATCAGGCAGATCCCAATTACCACAGCCACAGATTTTTTTTACTCCACTAGAGGAAGAGGCAGGGCAGGGATCATATTTATTGTCCACAATGGTGAATAAAATCCCTATTTTTAACCTGACCTGTAATACTTTATCTCCAGAAGAGATTCAGATCCTCCAGAAGAGACTATCCTTCGTACCAACCTCCAAATACATAAGAACATAAGAACTGCCATCTCCGGATCAGATCCATGGTCCATCGAGTCCGGCGATCCGCACACACGGAGGCCCAGTCAGGTATACACCTGATGTAGTTTTAGTCACCCATATCCCTCTATGCCTCTCATAAGGAGATGTGCATCTAATTTGCCTTTGAATCCCAGCACAGTGGATTCCTTGATAACCTCCTTTGGGAGAGCATTCCAGGCGTCTACCACTCGCTGCGTAAAACAGAACTTCCTGACATTTGTCCTGGACTTGTCCCCCCTTAGCTTCAAACCATGTCCTCTTGTCCGTGTCGCGTTGGACAATGTAAATAATTTATTTTCCTGCTCTATTTTATCGATGCCTTTCAGCATTTTGAACGTCTCGATCATATCCCCTCGCAGCCTCCTCTTCTCAATACAGATAAGGATAGACATATTCAGATTTAATAGAAAACTCGAGTGAAAAGATGTGGTGATCGTATTAGTCCACTCTTCAAGGTAATATGAAGAAATAGAACAAGAAAATAAAGGAAAAAAAATAATACCTTTTTTATTGGGCTACCTTAATGTAGTTTATGATTAGCTTTCAAAGATAACCCTTTTTTCCTTAGATCAGAAATAACAGAAAACTTCAATTCATGAGGGATTTTTTTTTCATTCCAAATCACTGAATTTCCCTGGATGGGTTTTCAAAACCCGACATTTTGGCCGGTTTTTGAAAAGCTGTGTCGGGCAAGGAGGAAGTCCGCGCATGTGCGGCCATCACGCGATGATGTCACGCGTGGACTTCCTCCCTGTCCGACAAGAGCAGGTGGCGAGGGGCAGGGCTAGGGTAGGATTAGGGCGGGGGTGGGTGTAACTACATGAGTCTGGGGGCGGGGCTAGGGATCTGGATTTTCCAAAAGGAAAATCTGGCAACCCTACTCTTGGGGCGATTGTATTTTGATGTCATCAAATTTGGATTGTTTAATTTTTACTTGTATGAGCTACTTCTACAGTAGTAAACATACTGAACTCTAGAAAATTAAATTAGTGGTACCTAATGTTATCAATTATATTAACAAGAACCCGAATAAGCCTCATTCTGAAAAAAGAAGAAAGCATTAAATATTATGCAGGCTATTAACAAATGAAAAGCTTTTAAGGCAGAAATAAGAAAAGAAAATATTTAACATTTCTCACTTACCATTAGAACGATGAATACAGGTGTGCTGGTTATCACTCAAGAAAAAGCCCTCCTTACATTGACATTCATAGCTGCCCATTGTATTGACACAGATCTGCTGACACCCACCGTTATTATCCAGGCATTCATCAACATCTAGATATAAAACATTTCCAAACCAAGGTCAATCATCAGTCATTAGAAATATCTTAATTTCTGAAAAAAGATATTTAATCAAACTAGAACAGTAAGTTGGTGCAACGCTATCATCAAGATGCTATTACAGTCAATGCATTAATCATGCTTTCTTTAGATCATAAAAGTTAAAACTAACAAGTAGATGATTTTATAAAGCATTTTTCCACATGTAAAGCAGGTTTTAATTTGGGCAGAGCTGATAGTGCACAGATTTGAATGATTTCCCCAGGTAATCTGGCACAACAAGGACCCTTATTGAAATTATACATTCTTCTGCTGAAGCGATGAAATTTTTGGAACTACTGGAGTTTTTGAAGAATTGGAAGATTTTGTGAACATTTGGGAACTATGAACTGTGTATTTGATTCTCCAGCTAAAGATAAGTGCTATTCTAACATATATTAGAGTGTCATATTACTGTTTTTGGAGTATATGCTATATGATCTTATGTATTTTTTGTATCATGTAAGTGTATGGTGTATATATGTTTTATATTATTTTTGTATCTCTGGATTTATGGATTTTGGTATGCTCTCTTATTGATCTGAGATTTAATTATACTATTAATCCATACATTTTTCACATATTTTTACATATATCCCAAAACATATGTTTATCCACCTTGGGGGTTAGCACTCAAGAAAAGGATCTGGGTGTGATTGTGGAGAATATGATGAAACCTTCCGCCCAATGTTCAGCAGCCGCCAAAAAAACAAACAAGATGCTAGGAATTATTAAAAAAGGGATGGTTAACAGGACTAATAATGTTATAATGCCTCTGTATCGCTCCATGGTGTGACCTCATCTGGAGTATTGCTTTCAATTCTGGTCTCCTTATCTGAAGAAAGATATTGCGGCACTAGAAAAGGTTCAAAGAGCGACCAAGATGATAAAGGGGATGGAACTCCTCTCGCATGAGGAAAGATTAAAAAAGGTTAGGGCTCTTCAGCTTGGAAAAGAGATGGCTGAGAGGAGATATGATTGAAGTCTACAAAATCCTGAGTGGAGTAGAATGGGTACAAGTGGATCGATTTTTCACTCTGTCAAAAATTACAAAGACTAGGGGCCACTTGATGAAGTTACAGGGAAATACTTTTCAAACCAATAGGAGGAAGTATTTTTTCCACTCAGAGAATAGTTAAGCTCTGGAACGCAATGCCAGAGGTTGTGGTAAGAGTGGATAGTGTAGCTCCAGGGTAGGCAATTCCGGTCCTCGAGAGCTACAGGCAGGTTAGGTTTTCAGGATATCCACATTAAGTATGCATGAGATAGATTTGCATCTCAAGGAGGCAGTGCATGCAAATCCATCTCATACGTATTTATTGTGGGTATCCTGAAAACCTGACCTGTCTGTGGCTCTCGAGTACCGGAATTTAAGAACATAAGAACATAAGAAGTTGCCTCCGCTGAGGCAGACCAGAGGTCCATCTCGCCCAGCGGTCCGCTCCCGCGGCGGCCCATCAGGCCCATTGCCTGAGCAATGGTCCCAGACTATCCCTATAACCTACCGCTACTCTTATCTGTACCCCTCAATTCCTTTATCCTCTAGGAACCTATCCAAACCTTCTTTGAAGCCTTGTAACGTGCTCCGGCCTATCACAGCCTCCGGAAGCGCGTTCCATGTGTCCACCACCCTCTGGGTGAAAAAGAACTTTCTAGCATTTGTTTTAAACCTGTCTCCTTTTAATTTTTCCGAGTGCCCCCTTGTACTTGTGGTTCCCCGTAATCTGAAAAATCTGTCCCTGTCTACTTTTTCTATACCCTTCAGGATCTTGAAGGTTTCTATCATGTCTCCTCTAAGTCTCCGCTTTTCCAGGGAGAACAGCCCCAGCTTTTTCAGTCTGTCAGTATATGAGAGGTTTTCCATACCTCTTATCAGTTTAGTTGCTCTTCTCTGGACTCCCTCAAGTACCGCCATGTCCTTTTTGAGGTATGGCGACCAATACTGGACACAGTACTCCAGATGCGGTCGCACCATTGCACGATACAGTGGCAGGATGACCTCCTTTGTCCTGGTCGTGATACCCTTCTTAATGATACCCAACATTTTGTTTGCTTTTCTTGAGGCTGTGGCGCACTGTGCCGACGCCTTCAAAGACATGTCCACCATCACTCCCAGGTCTCTTTCAAGGTTACTTACCCCTAGCAGTGATCCTCCCATTTTGTAGCTGAACATCGGGTTCTTTTTCCCTACATGCATGACCTTGCATTTCCCTACGTTAAAGTTCATTTGCCATTTTTTGGCCCATTCTTCTAGCGTCGTTAGGTCCCTTTGCAGATCTTCGCAGTCTTCCATGGTTTCAACCCTGCGGTAGAGTTTGGTGTCATCCGCAAATTTAATAACTTCGCAATTTGTTCCTGCCTCCAGGTCATTAATAAATATATTGAACAGGAGCGGTCCCAGCACCGACCCCTGCGGAACTCCGCTTGTGACCCCATGCCAGTCTGAGTAATGGCCCTTCACTCCAACCCTCTGTTTCCTGTCTGCCAGCCAGTTTTTGATCCATCGGTGGACCTCCCCTTGCACCCCGTGTCTCCACAGCTTTTTAAGCAGTCTTTCGTGCGGTACCTTGTCAAAGGCTTTTTGAAAGTCAAGGTAAATGATGTCAATGGATTCCCCTTTATCCACCTGTCTGTTTACCCCCTCAAAGAAGTACAATAAGTTTGTGAGGCATAACCTACCCTTGCAGAAGCCGTGCTGGCTCGACTTTAGCTGTCCATTGTTTTCTATGTGTTCACAGATACTGTCCTTAATCAGTGCTTCCATCATTTTTCCCGGGACCGAGGTCAAGCTCTCCGGCCTGTAGTTCCCCGGGTCCCCCCTTGAACCCTTCTTGAAGATGGGTGTGACATTTTCAATTTTCCAATCCTCCGGGATCTCTCCAGTTTTTAAGGATAGGTTACATATTTGGCGAAGTGGCTCTGCTATTACGTTCCTTAGTTCCTTGAGTACCCTTGGGTGAATGCTGTCCGGACCTGGCAATTTGTCGCTCTTTAGTCTGTCTATCTGCCTGAGGACATCCTCTTGGCTTACCTCTAGTTGGACCAGCTTTTCATCCCGATCCCCATTTACGATGTCCTCCGGTTCCGGAATATTGGATGTGTCCTCCCTCGTGAAGACTGACGTGAAGAACTTATTTAACCTGTCTGCTATCTCTTTTTCCTCTTTTACCACTCCTTTTTTGTCTCCATCATCCAATGGCCCCACTTCTTCCCTTGCCGGTTGCTTCCCCTTCTCATATCTGAAGAACGATTTGAAGTTTCTTGCTTCCCCCGCCAGTCTCTCCTCATATTCTCTTTTAGCTTTTCTAACCACACGGTGACACTCCCTTTGGTGTTCTTTGTGCTCCTTTTGGTTGTCCTTTGTTTGGTCCTTTTTCCATTTTTTGAACGATGCTTTCTTGTCACTTATCGCCTTTTTCACTGCAGTTGTTATCCACGCTGGGTTTTTTGTTCGTTTTTTTTTTGCACCCCTTCCTGAATCTGGGGATGTACAGGTTCTGTGCCTCTTGCACCGTGCCCTTGAGTAGGGACCAGGCTTTTTCTACAGACTCCATCTTCCTTGCGCAACCGTTGAGTTTCTTTCCCACCAATTTCCTCATGCCATCATAATTCCCTTTTTTGAAGTTGAGTGCTGTCGCTGTGGATCTTTTCACCTTTGATGGTCCAATTTCCAGCTTGCACTGGATCATGTTGTGATCGCTGTTTCCTAGGGGTTCTAGCACCGCCACCTCCTTTGCAGGTCCCCCTAGCCCATTGAGGATTAGGTCGAGAGTTGCATCCCCCCGTGTTGGTTCCGTGACCAGCTGTTCCATGAAACAGTCCCTCGTGGTTTCCAGGAATTTGGTCTCCCTTGTGCAGTTTGAGTGTCCAATACTCCAGTCTATCCCAGGGTAGTTGAAGTCTCCCATCACCATCACGCTTCCGCTTTTGCATATCTGCCTCAGCTCAGCCTCCAGGTCCTGGTCGAGTGCTTCCGGTTGTCCAGGTGGGCGATAGTACAGGCCCAATTTTATGTCTGCTCTAGCTCCTCCAGGTAGCTTAATCCATAGTGATTCCAAGTCGTCCGCCCTTACTGTTGTTTCTATCCTGGTTGAAGGTATGGAGTCCTTTATATAAAGCGCTATTCCTCCACCCTTCTTGTGTGTCCTGTCCCTCCTGTAGAATTTGTACCCTGGTATGGCCACATCCCATTTGTTGTCGTCAGTCCACCATGTTTCTGTGACTCCTATTATGTCCAGGTCCTTTGTACTGGCTATGACTTCTAGTTCTCCCATTTTGGCTCTTAGGCTCCTAGCATTAGTGTATAGGCAATTTAAGTCCTGGTTGTTTGCTTTTTCCGCTGGTTTTCCTCGTGGTTTGGCGCCCCTGCCAACCTCCTCATGGGTTGTAGGAGACTTGTAGGATAATCGTGTATTTACTTTGAAGTAAAGCGTTCAAGCAACAGTGCTAAGAGGTTTATTGCATTTTTCCTCAGTATCCTAATTGTTCATTACTATATCTCACCTGTTGATAACTTTTGGCTGCTACTTGCTTTTAAATAAATGTAACTTCATTTTTATAAGAATTAGCCTGTTTCACTGCTTGCCAGGAACTTGTTCAGGAACTAAGAATTCAGTTCTGATCACAGGGGAATATAAGTAAATAAATAATAAATTCAGAGCGCTAAAAATTTTTCCATTGCACACATTCACATTCCTCATTGCACTGTTCTCCCATAACAGACAGTAGCATTGTAGGCCACTCTTACCTATTTATACCTACAAACCAGTTAAATAGCATTTTTTTGTTATATTCATCAGGAGATAACCAGTTATCTCCTACTGAATTCACAGTTAGTGCCGACCACTAAACCACTTATGTTGCAAGACTTATCCAATTAAGCATGGATATCCAGTGCCATAATTTATTGTACTGGTGGGCTCACAATTTATCTAATATACCTGGGGCATTAGGGGACCAAGTGACCTGCCCAGGGTCACAAGGAGCAGCATGTGTCAGAAGCCACAACCCCAGGGTGCCGAGACTACAGTTCCAAACCCTGCGCAACACTTTCAGACATAGTATGGTAGGAGATAGCATGGCAAACATTGTCTGACAGGGATGGCAAAACATAGGGCTCCTTTTACTAAGGTGCGTTAGGGCATTAAAGCGTGGAATAGCGCACGCTGAATTTCCGCGTGCGCTAGACCTTAACGCCAGCATTGAGCTGGTGTTATTTCTAGCCACGTAGTGCGCGGTAATATCCTGTGTGTGCTAAAAACGCTAACGCACCTTAGTAAAAGGAGCCCATAGTTAACAAAGCACGGTAAAGTATAATATGACAAACAGGGTATGGTGAGCATAGTATTAGAAAGCATGGTTAACATAGTATGACACGACTTGGCAAAATTGGTAAGGCAAGCTTGCGTGATGAAATATAGTACAGAGGACATGGAGCAGGAAACATTGTGTGGCAGACAAGGCATAAGAGAATGAAACATGGTAGACATTGGCAAACATATGGTAAATATGACAAAGAGGTGGATAGTATGACAGAGTATGGAAGAACATTGTAAGAGAAAACATGATCATACATAGGATGAAGCACAAAGCGTATTAAATTCGAGACAGTGGAGGATTGGGCACTTTGTCAGAAGGTATGAGGAATTTGACTGGTGCACTCTCATAGAGGATCAGGAGAAGATGTGAGTTTTTATTGCCTTCCTGAAGTTCAGTAGGCCTTCTAATGATTTTATGTGGGTAGGTAGTTTGCTCCAGAGGCATGGTAGGTAGTGCGAGTAAAATTTTTTTCGGGCATTCCCAAGGCAGAGGACTCATCCTGAGAGTTCACATAAACACTTTACATCTTGTGAGTGGAGCAGTCGATTCAGGGCATAGTGCTGAATTTTGGAGGCCATATAAACCAGTACCATGTTGTGGAAGAATTTGTAGGCCATTACTAGGCCTTTGAATATACATCATTTGTCAATTGGCAGTCAGTGGGTAGCACACAATGCCGAGGCAATCAGCTCTCATATGTGGAAATTCTTCGGGAGTCGGATAGCAGCATTTTGTACTCATTGAAGTCAATGGAAGTTTTTTAGCAGTGAGCCCATTTAGGAGCGTGTTGCAGTAGTCCATACAGGAGAGAATAAAAGTGTAGAGTAGCTGAGAGAAGTCTGGTTCCAAGAAGTACTGTCTGATTCTCTGTAGTTGCTGGAGGTAGTAGAATGAGGCGGATACTACTTGGTAGATGTGGCCAGAGAGCAAAAGGTAGCCATGGCCTGGTACAGCAGCATAATAACTTTCTCTGATCTGTTCATGATCCCCAATGCGGTCCAATGCTCCTGGTGTTATCTTGTGGCTGGCTCCCTTTTCCTCACAGCCACAGTGTGCACGAAGCCGCATGCAGTGGCTCCTTGCACGTTCTGTGCCTGATCCGGAAGCCTTCTCTTTGACGTCACATCATCAGAGGGAATGCTTCTTGATGAGGTACAGGATGTGCAAGGAGCGGCTTCATGCACACTGCGGCTGTGAGGAGGAGGGAGCCGGCCACAAGATAACACTGGGGGCATCAGACCAAAGGCCACATAAACATCCAGAAGGTAGGACACCCCCCAGAGGGAGGCACAGCATGTAGGAAGGGAGACAGCAAGGGTAGGGGGAATGATTAGTGTTTGAATTGTGTCAATTTTGAGAATTTTAATCTGCTTTCTATATTTTGCACTGCTTTTTCTCTGGGGGTTGTACTGCATGCAGAGTCTTGAATCTTAGGGTTTCTTTTTTATATATTAATACTTTTAGTTTTGGTCCCGTATTTGCATAGGGTTATCTGTGTTCTGGTAGGAATGAATAGAAACATAGAAAGGTGACGGCAGAAAAGGGCTACAGCCCATCAAGTCTGCCCACTCTACTGACCCACCCCATTAAGTCTGAGTGCTGCTCGACCCACGTAGGGATCCCACGTGGATGTCCCATTTATTCTTAAAGTCGAGCACGCTTGTGGCCTCGATTACCTGCACTGGAAGTTTGTTCCAGTGATCTACCACTCTTTCTGTGAAGAAATACTTCCACTAAATTTCCCTCCTCTGAGTTTGAGCGGGTGCCCCCTTGTGACTGAGGGCCCCTTGGGAAGGAGTATATCGTTTTCCACCTCGACACGACCTGTGACGTACTTAAAAGTCTCGATCATGTCACTCCTTTCTCTGCGCTCCTCTAGAGAGTAGAGCTGCAATTTGCCCAGTCTTTCCTCGTATGAGAGACCCTTGAGTCCGGAGACCTTCCTAGTGGCCATTCGCTGGACCGACTCAGCTCGAAACACATTTTTACGGTAATGTGGCCTCCAGAATTGCACACAGTACTCCAGATGAGGCCTCACCATGGTTCTATACAGTGGCATTATGACTTCAGGTTTGCGGCTGACGAAGCTTCTATTGATACATCCCATCATTTGCCTTGCCTTGGATGAGGCCTTCTCCACTTGTTTGGCAGCCTTCATGTCTGCACTGATGATCACTCCCAAGTCCCGTTCTTCTGAAGTCCTAGCTAGTGTTTCTCCATTCAGGGTGTATGTTCTGCATGGATTTCTGCTGCCGAGATGCATGACCTTACACTTCTTAGCGTTGAAGCCCAGCTGCCATGTTGAGAAGCATACAATGTGCTTTGTGTAGTTTAATTTTATGGTTAACCATCTAATCACTAAAATCAAACAGTTGCTAAGCTAGGGTCATCAGGCAATATTACTCCAATTTGATATCTCCACAGCCTTCGACTCAGTGGACCACCAACTACTCCTAGCCAAACTCTCAGAAATTGGAATAACAGGGACTGTACTGAAATGGTTCGCCGACTTCCTACAAAATCGCAAATACACAGTCAAAAAGCAAGAAGTATACTCCAACCCTTGGAAGGCATTCTGTGGCATCCCACAAGGCTCCCCATTATCACCAGTCCTATTCAATTTATTCATGAGCTCGCTGGGACACATCGAAATGGAAGATGAAACTGTACTATCCTATGCCGATGACATCCTCCTCCTCATCCACATAACCAATAACCATCCTAATATTGCTGAAAAAATATCAAACAATATAGATAAAATCCAAACATGGGCAACAAACAACAAGTTGAAACGGAATGCCACCAAAACCAAAGCCATTGGTTTCCACACTGCACAACAGAACGTCATATCTAACCTCACTCTTTCATCAGGCATCACTCTCACAATGGAAAAATCCACTAAGGTACTCGGCTGCATCTTAGACGACACTCTCACAATGGAACCACAAATCTCTAACCTTCAGAAAAAGACCATCTACACTATGCGTCAACTGTGTCTCACAAGACCATACTTCCACCCATATCACTGCTCTGATCGTTCAGATGATGGTCTTACCTCAACTCTACCAACCTTGGCATCAACACCACACTTATCCACAAACTGCAGCTCATCCAGAACACAGTCGTTAGACTAATCTACAAATTAAAGAAATATGATTCAATCACAACCTTCATCGGGCAACTACACTGGCTCCCAATATCATCCCAAATAATTTTCAAAACCTTATGTATCCTACACCAGATTCTGTACGGAAACTCAGCAGCCTCTCTCATCCAACTATTTTCCACTGTTTGGTCGATATCAAGAAGAATACTTAACAAAATTCAACTAAACCTGCCATCCACAAAATATCTCCACTACAAGCGAATTTTCCACTCTATGCTAACTTATTTGGATGTAAAAACCTAGAATGACCTCCCAGAAGCAATCAGGAAAGAGACAAACCACACCGCATTCAGGAAATACCTAAAGACCCACCTCTTTAACATTTAACTGTTTCAGCTTCTGTATTGCACCCCCCTACTTCTAGGCACCTCCCCTTGCTTATCCATGCACCCTCCTCTACTTTCCCACTTCCTCTTTGATCTGTCACCTTGAGCTTGTATAGATTTGTGCGACTTACAAATGGAAGATTAGATTAGATTTGGCCCGCAGGCCTTGAGTTTGACACCTGTGCTCCAGAGCAAGCAGTGGCTAGAGGAAGAAATGGCTATGGAATGGCAGAGCACTGAGAAGTCCAACTTACCTGAGCCTTGTGATGTGGAGGAAGTAATTGAAATAGCTGTACCTGAGCCA
Source organism: Geotrypetes seraphini (assembly GCF_902459505.1). Taxonomy (NCBI): domain Eukaryota; kingdom Metazoa; phylum Chordata; class Amphibia; order Gymnophiona; family Dermophiidae; genus Geotrypetes; species Geotrypetes seraphini. The sequence continues at coordinate 63,264,912 of NC_047090.1, read as the reverse complement.
GAGACTTCAGAAGCCTTGGAGGTAAATCTGACTGACTGGCAAATTGATTATGGTGGGATTTCCCTGTTTGAGGCCTAAGCTGACTTGTGACCAGGCCTAAATTTACAACTGGGACTGCTGAGGAGTGTTTAAGTTGTTTGAAGAGTTTGCTGTAAAATCTGGACAGGTTCTTTTTGTGGGAAACTTTTGTTCAACAAAAGGTTTACATAAGAACATAAGAATTGCCGCAGATTCAGCAACTTGTCCCTCAGTTAGCTCTTAGGAGCAGGGATCCTGCTATTATTAGAGTGTATCAACTGAAAGTCCTGAATTTGGAATGGTGCTTTATACTTTATTTTTTTTTAATGGTGTGAAAAAAGAGCCCGGTGAAGAGGACTGTGTTGAGGCTACTGAAGCTTGGATGCTTTGTTGGGGTGTGGACGGTTGCCAGCCCTAAAAAAACTGAATTCCTAAAGCCTTTCCCTGCATCCCACTTACTTGTACTAGATGCCCCTACAATGTGACTTTACTCTGCCTCCCTTCCCCCTACCAATATTCATGTATTCAAACACTTCACTGCTTTTCTCTCACTGAATGTCCAGCCTTCTTATTGTAAACCGCCTTGAACTACTTCTTATTGTAAACCACCCCTACAATGTGACTTTACTCTGTCTCCCTTCCTCCCTACAAATATTCATGTACTCAAAGACATAAGAACATAAGCATTGCCTCCGCTGGGTCAGACCCGAGGTCCATCGCGCCCAGCAGTCCGCTCACGCGGTGGCCCAACAGGTCCAGGACCTGCACAGTATTCTTCTATCTATACCCTTCTATCCCCTTTTCTAGTAGGAAAATGTCCAATCCTTTCTTAAACCCCAATACCGTACTCTGCCCTATTACGTCCTCTGGAAGCGCATTCCAGGTGTTTACCACACGTTGAGTAAAGAAGAACTTCTTAGCATTTGTTTTGAATCTGTCCCCTTTCAACTTCTCTGAATGCCCTCTTGTTCTTTTATTTTTTGAAAGTTTGAAGAATCTGTCCCTCTCTACTCTCTCTATGCCCTTCAAGATCTTGTAAGTCTCTATCATATCCCCTCTAAGTCTCCTCTTCTCCAGGGAAAAGAGTCCCAGTTTCTCCAATCTTTCAGCGTATGAAAGATTTTCCATCCCTTTTATCAGACGTGTCCAGCTCTTCTTATTGTAAACCGCCTCGAACTACTTTGGCTTTGGCGGTATATAAACAATAAATTATTATTATAAAACCATCTATATCCTTTACTCAGAGACTGTTTTGGGGTTTGTTTGTTTTGTGTGTTTTTTGATGTTTGTACTTGGCCTGATAGAGAGAAACCCTGAGAACCATTGCGGGTGCCACCCTGAAGGGCTGTCCTCCATCTTGAGGCACAAGTCAGATTCGGTTAGGCCACCCGCCACGACACTACGGCATCGAGAGCCGAGGTCGGGCAGGTGACAGTACGGAGGACTTATGGTAATCTATGTGCCAGAGTCAACCGATACATCTTTAATGCACTTTTAAATTTGATATTGTGCAACTCACATTGTAACTTGGATGGATAAGTGTTCCAGTACTGAGGACCTAAATATACAAGGCAAGACTGTCACAAACATTCCAGGTGATGTGTGAAGGTAGATGGTAAGATTAATTGATCCAAAGAATTTTGTGTTGCTCTCTTGGAGACAGCTGGAATAGTTGACAAGTATAAGAGAAGTCCAGAACAACTTTACAAAGTCTATGGAAATGAAACAGTGTTAATCAATCATTTCTAGCTTTGAAGAATGGAAGAACTGCTGGCCTTCTTGTGAATTTTTTGAGGCTCAACAGGATTACTTAGAAATTGGTAATTAAAAGTTGGTCTCAAAGACAAATATGATGCTCAAACCTACTATTTTTTATGAGTAATAGATATGACCATGCAGAATATGCAATTGTCAGTCTTGAGTAGGATCCCAACAGCCACAACAGAATATGTGTAGGTCATCCAGATAGAAGATTCCCAAACAAAGAGGGCACTGGTGAAAAGAATACATTTTAAGAAGAGACAAATGTAGTTATCAAGCTCTACAAAAATAACAAAGAATTTCTAAGGTAAACTGAAAATGCAATTAAAAGAAGAAAAGAAGACATTTTATCAGGAAAGCTCAGTCACATATTTGTTCAGCAGAGAGGAAGAAGCAAAGCTGAGGAGACAGGTATGCAGAAAATGGTGCATATACTCAGAATGTTTCACTAAGTTCTGAGAAAACAGTTCTATCCTAGCACCATCAGACAACATCCCCACTTATATGTGGTCAGGCTGATTTTTAAGTTTAAGAAATATGATCACGTAACACCCTCCTATCGAGTACTGCATTGGTTGCCAATGGAGGCATGGGTGAAGTTTAAGTTTGGTTGCTTCTGTTTGAAGGCTTTGTTTGGTTTAGCTCCCAAATATATAATTGAACTTTTCTCTTTTGCAACCAACAGACATAAGAGAAGCTCACATCTGAATTTTGTTTTTCCACCTGTTAGAGGATGTAAACTTAAAAAACATCATCAAAATCTTTTTTCATATCAAGCAGCATTATGGGGTAAGGATTTAGAACAATTGCTTTTGCTTACTGACATTTATGGTGAATTTAGGAGACATCTAAAAACATATCTGTTTTTGAAGTATTTAGGCAGCTAATTTGTAAAAATTATATTATGCACTATTTTGATCATTTTAGTGTCTCTATTGGCTTTTAACTTTTTTAGTTCTATTCAACTTCTTTTAATTATTTTTTTTTTTTAAACTATTGTAAACTGCATAGAACTTTACGGCCTTGCGGTATATAAACTGATTATTATTATTAAGGCCCTCTTTTACTAAGCCACAGTGGAGGTTTCTGCAGCAGCCTTGGATGTTAAATGCTCCAGCGCTCATAGGAATTCCATGAGCGTCAGAGCCACAGTAGAAACCTCTATCATGGCTTAGTAAAAAGTAATTCTGCCTGTTAATGAAAAAAGCATAATGAAATGAAACATTTTACCATGAACAGCTCTAATCCTCCTCCCAAGCTTTTTGTTGTGTCATGAGTTAAAATCTAAATCATAATACAACATAATATTTCTTTTTTGTTTAATTTTTTAGACAATTTATAACCAACCTAATACAATGCAGTACTAGAAAAGTAACATAAAATGCAAAAAATAATTAAATCCACAAACAAAATAAACATAAAATAATAATACAGTACTCCCCCGATATTCGCGTGGGTTCCATTCCAGAAACCCCCGTGAATGTTGAAAACCCGCGAATACAATTTTTAGCTGCTTTGACACGCTGCTCCTGATTGGTGAGGCCCAACTTTAGTATAGGAGCATACTGCGTTCGCCGGCGCTCTGGCTGCCCTCTATTGCCTCTCCAGCTGCCCTCTTTTTCATGGTCATTTGTGGTCAGAAAATACCGCAAATGACCAGGACTAAGAATCGGGGACCGCAAATTCGCGGGGGAGCACTGTATACTTAATCCATTGCTATTCATTACCCAATCAGACAGGCTTTATTTTCTAAAATGACCTCCATATTGTATTTCTCTAAATTGTATCAACTCAGGGCATCGATGTTGACATAAGAACATAAGAATTGCCGCTGCTGGGGCAGACTAGTGGCCCATCATGCCCAGCAGTCCGCTCACGTGGTGGCCCTTAGGTCAAAGACCAGTGCTCTATTTGAGTCTAGCCTTACCTGTGTACGTTCTGGTTCAACAGGAACTTATCTAACCTTTTCTTGAATCCCTGGAGGGTGCTTTCCCCTATAACAGCCTCTGGAAGAGCGTTCCAGATTTCTACCACTCTCTGGGTGAAGAATAACTTCCTTAAATTTGTACAGAATCTATCCCCTGTCAACTTTAGAGATGCCCTCTCGTTTTTTCCACCTTGGAGAGGGTGGACAATCTCTCTTTCTCTACTATGTCAATTCCCTTCAATATCTTGAATGTTTCGATTATGTCCCCTCTCAGTCTTCTCTTTTGAAGGGAGAAGAGGCCCAGTATCTCTAGCCTCTCATTGTACGGCAACTCCTAAAGTCCCTTAACCATTTTTGTCTCTCTTCTCTGGACCCTTTTGAGTAGTACTATGTCCTTTTTCATGTACAGCGATCAGTGTTGGACGCAGTATTCCAGGTGAGGGCGCACCAGGGCCCAGTACAGCGGCATGATAACCTTCTCTGATCTGTTTGTGAACCCCTTCTTAATCATTCCTAGCATTTTGTTCGCCCTTTCTGCAACTGCTGCGCATTGACCGGATGGCTTCATTGACTTGTCTACAAGTACTCCCAAGTCTCTTTCCTGGGGGCTCTCTCCGAGTACAGCACCGGACATCCTGTATTCGTGCATATGATTTTTGTTACTGATATGCATCACCTTGCACTTATCCATGTTGAACCTCATTTGCCATTTTGTGGCCCATTCCTCAAGTGTTTTTATGTCTCGTCATAGATCTTCGCAATCCTTCTGTGTCCTAACTTTGTATCGTCCACAAATTAATCACCTCACTCCCTGTACCAATTTCCAGGTTGTTTATAAATAGTGCGGGTTTTAGCACCAGCAGCAGCAATAACTGCTCTGATGCTCATAGAATTGCTATGAGCGTCGGAGCAGTTACCACCACTGCTGGCGTTAAAACCCATGCTATGCGTTGGTAAAGGAGGGGGATAGTAAGGTGAAATCTATTTTAGCATATGTGAGAGATGCAAACTGTCGTCCAATGCAACACATCCATCTTAGGCTTGCTTGGGCAAAAACTATGTGGCTTTTCCAAGGTATTTAATCTTCTCCAGTGAGAAAGCAATGGCTCTCTTCCAATCCAAAGTATGCAAAGCATTTTCATCCTTATCAGCATGAGTCCTTGGTAAAAATGCTAGAAGAGATGACTAAGATGAAAATTGGAAATCCATCATTACCTTAGACAGAAATTTGAGATACATGCAACTTAGTATAAGAAAATAGGTTACTAGAGACTGAAGCTCACCAGCTTTGCTGGTTGATGTTACTGCCTCCAATGTATGCTCTTCCATATCAGGTTCTTCATCTAACAAGAGACCATGGCTCATATAGAGTATAAGAACATATGAATTACCATACTTGGACAGACCAAAGGTCCATCAAGCCCAGTATCCTGTTTCCAACAGTGGCCAACCCAGGTCACAAGTACCTAGTAAGAGCCCAAGTAATAAAACATTTTATGCTGCTTTTCCTAAGAATAAGCAGTAAATTTCCCCAAGTCATCTCAATAATGGTCTATGGACTTCTCTTTTAGGAAATTATCAAAGCCTTTTTAAACTCTGCTAAGTTAACTGATTTCACCACATTCTCTGGCAACAAATTCCAGAGTTTAATTACATATTGTAAGAAGAAATATTTTTCTGGTTTGTTTTAAATCTACTACTTATTAGCTTCATTGCATGCCCCCTCGTCCTAGTATTTTTGGAAAGAGTGAACAAGCAATTCACATCTACCCTTTCCACTCCATTCTGCTCAGTATTTTATAGACCTCTATCATATCATCCCTGTGCTGTCTCTTCCCCAAGCTGAAGAGCCCTAGCCACTTTAGCCTCTCCTCATAGGGAAGCTGTCCCAAATCTTTTATCATTTTCGTCATCCTTCTCTTTACTTTTTCTAATTCTGCTATATCTTTTTTGAGATACGGTGACTTTTCCTGATAACTCCTAACATTCTCCTAACATTTGCTTTCTTAGCCACCACCATACATAGAGCTGAGGGCTTCAATGTATCCTCAACAGTCCTAGATCTTTTTCCTTGGCAGTGACTGCTAACATAGAACCCAGCATCATGTAGCTATAGTTCAGGTTCCTCTTTCCCATATGCATCACTTAGCACTTGCTCTCATTAAACATCATTTGCCATTTTGACACCCAGTCTTCCAGTTTCACAAGGTCCTCTTGCAATTTTTCACAATCATCTTGTGATTTAACAATTTCGAACAACTTTGTGTCATCAGCAAATTTATTATCTTACTAGTTATTCCCATCTCCATTGATAAAATATGTTAAAAAGCAGCAGTCCCAGCACAGACCCCTAGGGAACCCCACTATTTACCCTTCGCCATTGAGATTAATGACCATTTAAACCTACTCTCTGTTTTCTGTCTTTCAACCAGTTCTTAACCCATAATAGGATATTACCTCCTAGCCAATGACTTTCTAATTTCCCCAAGAGAGGCTGAGGGATTCCCTATCAGCATGGATTTAAAAAGGGAAGTTCCTGCCAATCCAATCTAATCAGCTTCTTTGACTGGGTAACAAAAAAGCTAGATATGGGAGAGTCCATGGATGTCGTGTATTTGGACTTCAATAAGGCTTTTGATAGTGTCCCACACCGTAGGTTATTGAAAAAGATGAGTTCATTGGGACTAGGAGAAACATTGACTGCATGGGTTAAAGAATCTGCTCAGTGGCAGACTCCAGAGTGTGGTGGTAAATGGTACTCCCTCCAAAACATCGGAAGTGATCGGTAGAGTGCCGCAGGGCTCGGTCATAGGTCCAATTCTATTTAATATCTTTGTACGGGACCTGCCTCAGGGTCTTCGAGATAAAATTGCATTATTTGCCGATGATGCTAAACGCAACATAGTGGGCAAAAGCACCGTGCCCAACACTATGACGCAGGACCTACTCTTACTAGAACAATGATCTGCAACTTGGCAACTGAGTTTTAATGCCAAAAATTGTAAAGTTATGCACCTTAGCAGCAGAAACCCACACAGAACTTACACCCTGAATGGTGAGACCTTAACAAGAACTGTTGCAGAACGGGACCTAGGAGTAATCATTAGTGAAGATATGAAGACTGCTAATCAAGTGGAGAAAGCATCATCCAAGGCTATACAAATGCTGGGTTGCATCTGTAGAAGTTTTGTCAGCTGAAAGTCCGAAGTTATAATGCCATTGTACAAGTCCATGGTGAGATCTCATCTAGAATATTGTGTTCAATTTTGGAGGCCACATTATCAAAAGGATGTGCTGGGAATGGAGTCGGTTCAGCGAATGATCACTAGATGGTCTCAGGATTCAAGGATCTCCCAAATGAAGAACATCTAGGTAAGTTGCAGCTATACTCTGTCAAGGAACGCAGAGAAAGGGGAGACATGATAGAGATGTTCAAATATGTTACTGGTCGTATTGAGGTAGAAGAAGACATCTATTTTCTTACAGGATCTACGGCAACAAGAGGGCATCCGTTAAAAATCAAGGGTGGGAGATTTCTTGGTGACACTAGGAAGTATTTCTTCACGAAAGGATGGTTGATCATTGGAATGATCTTCCACTTCAGGTAATTGAGGTCCGCAATGTGCTCGATTTTAAGAAAAAATGGGATAAGCATGTAGGTTCACTTCGAGGAAGTGCTTAGGGGGGAGGGTTCTTAGAGTGGGCAAACTTGTTGGGCCGATGGCCCTTTTCTGCTGTCATATTCTATGTTTCTATGTTTGTCAAATGTCTTTTGAAAATCCAAATACTCAATATCAACTGGCTCACCTTTATCCACATGTTTTTTCACCCCTTCAAAGCTTTTACTGACTTTACATCTCATACCACATGGCATTTCTTCTTGCACTCTTCACTTGACACATCACGACCTCACCATCATGCTCACACTTATTTTCAGCAGGTCTATCACTAAACTCCACAATTTTCCACACGATGGCTTCACGCTATCACATATAGGATCACATACAGGATCATTTTTTGCTGTCACCATCCTCAATCACCTTCATTCACACATACATATTTGCTTATACATATTTAATTGTTCATATTAGGACCCCTGAGGAAAGAGTGTTTCTTCGAAACACGGACCATGTCAGGTCTCGGTTCATCAAACCCTTTTGAATTCAAACTGTTTTATGACTTTTAAAAATATTTGCATTGGTTCATTAAAGACTTGGGGGCTCATAATCGAAAGAGAAAAACGTCCAAAAACTGGCCTAAATTGGCACTTGGATAAACATTGTCAAAATACGTCCAAGTGTTGATAATAAAAACGGGTTTTGGACATATTTCTAAACAACCTAGGCCTTCATAGTGCCGCTGAACGACCAAAGCCAAATGGGACATTTCAGGAGGAGTGCCGAGGGCGGGAGTTGGGCCAGTTTAGACTTAGTCGTATAGCATGTATAACCGAAAGTTATACAGCCCAGGATCGACGGAACTTGGACGTTGTGACTTAGACCATTTAAAACATGGTCTAAGTCACAAAAACCCACCTAAAGTCACCTGATAAGCACTGCAAACACATAAAACAGACCCCCACACACAACCCAGTGATCACTGACCCCCAACCTTATAAAAATCGTAATCACACCTTTAAAATTCAGCCTCCAGACCATCATCACCAGGCAGCCTGGCATAGGAAAGCCTAGTCGTCCAGCACAGAGGCAGCTTAAGCCATCTTGGGAGTGGGTTAGGGACTCATGGAGTGGAGGACCCATGCCCATAAGCCCATGTAATCACTGCATTGATACTTAAACATGTGCACTCCCCTATATACTCCCAAAACCTTTTTTTACTGGCATATAAGTGGTTCCTGCAGTCATAAGGGCTATTGGGGTGGTAGATAAATGGGTCTAGGGGATTCTGGATGTGGTTTGGGGGGCTCACCATGACCTATAAGGGAGCTGTAGTGAGGAGAAGACATGGCACCCTTTTTGTGAAGTTCACATCAGTGCCCTGTAAGGTACCCCACTATTTAGGTGCTATGTCTGAGTGTTCAGTCCATCACTTTGCAGACCCCTCCAACGTCCAACAGGGCTTGTTCTAGGTGTTTTTGATTTGGACGAAAATGTGGTATAAAGATGGACGATTTAGTGACTTGGACGATCAGATAGGTAGGATGTATAATTAGATGATTTTCGAAAGAAAAAAAATTTTGGACGTATTTTTCTAAAATGTGTCCTAAGCTGTTTTTTTATTTTGGACGACTTGCGACTTAGACGAAAATGGACTTAGACATTCCTTTCGATTATGCCCCTCTTGGCGTCTTGTACACCACCCCTGCAGTTTTGCTTTTGTTTTTCAGTACTATTTTAGTACTCATTTAAGAGCATATAACATGATTGTAAATTCTAACTTTAGCAATCTACTGTTGAAGAATATTCTTCAGAACAACTCACCCAGACAGTTGTGACCATCATGGGCCAACATGAAACCATCATAGCAGGTACACCTGTAATTGCCAGGAATGTTGATACACTCGTGGACACAGCCACCATTATAGTCATTATCACACTCATCAATGTCTGCAACACAGAAAACAAATCAGTTTAATAATACACTAGTGTATGAAGAATTAAGTCACAAAGAACAAATATGAATACTTATGGGGGTAATTTTTATGAAGCTTTTTCCATGGGTAAAGCTGGTTTTATGTACGGTAAGGGTAGAATTACCAGACATTCGGATTTCTCCAGACATATCCTCCTTTTCGAGGACATGTCCGGGGGTCTGTACGGCTTTTCAAAACCTGGCACTTGGTCCAGGTTTTGTAAAGTTTTCAGCAACATCGGGACGGCATCTGCGCCTGTGCAGATGCAACGCGGTGATGTCACGTGCCACACCAACACATGCGCAGATGCCCTCCCGACAATCGAACAGGTTGAGGGGGTGGGGGTGGAACAGGGCATGACATGGGCGGGCCTGGGGCAGGTCCATGGGTCCGGGATTTTCATTCCGGAAAATCTGGTAACCTTAGGTAAAGGCCTGTTATATGACTATGCATTTGTTTATGCACGTATATGTGCATGTGCCTATAAGACTACAAGTAATTATGCACAACATAGGCATTTCCAGGGTGACAGTTTGAGTGGAGTGGAGGCAGAGTTGCAATGTAAAAGTACATTTGCCCTTACATCATATTAAAGCCTGGTGTAAGTGTTTGCACCTAACTGTTGACAGCATGTAATTCCTAGTATTCTTTCATCTACATGCCTAACTCCTATGCCGACCCCCAGACCTACCTATGTCCCTCCCACATCCATTCCCCCTTGGAAGTTATGCACGATAAAATTTACAGGCACAGCTTCTAGAATAGTGACTAAGGGATAGATTCACTAACCTGCCCGAATTGGACCAATCCGTTTCCGATTCGGGCAGGTCCGAAGGATTCACTAAGGAAGAATATTCAAATGGGGGCAATCGGAGGAACGCCCCTATTTATGAGCAGGGATCACAAATGTGCAATCCCCACTCATGCACAGACCCTAACAGTAGTGATAGGAGAAGCAGCTTCCTGTCACTGCTGTCAGGGCTCTGCCCTGATCTGCCCCGATCTCTCCTGCTCCCCGCAGTGCAAGCCCGTGGTTTTAAAGCAGGCCTGCACTGCAGGGAACGGCAGCAGAGAGCAGGAGAGTCGGGGCGAGCAGGCAGGAGAGATCGGGGCAGAGCAGGGCAGGCAGAAGAGTCTGCAGTAGCCCGACACCTCCCCCTGAATCAACCCCGACCGGCCCACTGGCCCCACCGCCTCACCCACAATCGGCCCACCTCAGATCAGGCCAGGCGGCCATGTCCGACCCACCCACCCAGCATACTTTACTAATCATTGGGAGCAGGAGGGGTGCCCGGTCTCTCCTACTCCTTAGACCTCAAAATGCACATCTTCGGGAGCAGGAGGAAGCACAAAGTCCTCCTGCTCCTGCTGCTCCTAAGGCTGCTACGCCATAGCGCCTTAGGCCATGCCCCAGCACATCATCTGATGCATGGGGAGGGGCCTAAGGCCCTGATTGGCTGAAGCGCCTCGGGGTCCTCCCTTGGCCGCACTCGTTGGCGGAGGAGGTGTGGAGCAGGAGGACTGAGCACCCCTCTTTCTCCCAACAATATTAAGGTATGGGGAGGGGGTGGGCCTTGCCCGTTCATCCTGCCAGCCTCGGAGGAGGCCTGGAGCTGGAGCAGGAGGGGCTGAGCACCCCTCCTGCTCTCAATGATTTTGAAAGGTACGGGGGAAGAGGGTGGGCCGGGCCCGGTCAGCAGGCCTCCCAAGGTTAAAGTACAGGGAGGGAGGTTGGCTGGGCCGGGCCTGGCCAGGAAGGAAGTTGGCAGGAAGGAGGCAGGAAGTTGGCATCCCTCCTGCCTTTTAGGGGGCATCATTGGGGGGGGGGGCATCGGCGTGGGGGGCCGCATGCCATGACTTTAAAAAAAAAATTTTTTTACTGTAGGCTGGGGAGCCTGGCTTAGACCTTGGGGCCTGGCTTAGATTTTTTTTAACGTTATAAGCCCATGGTTTTGACCCACTTAAAAGCCGGCAGGTTAAAACCACAGGCTTGCAATGCGGGGAAGGGTTGCAGTTGGGGTAGGTAGGCAATCGAGGCAGGCAGTTTTCGGGGTAGGCAGGTAGGCGTTCAGGGCAGTGGAAGAGTCAGGGCTGCAGGAGGTTTTCAGTGCCACGACTTTTTTTTATTTTTTTGCTTTTTTCATCAGGGCAGCAGGCAGAAGAAGAGCATGGGGCAGAGCGGGCTGGAGAAGAGTATCGGGACGGCAGGCAGCAGAAGAGCATCGGGGCGTGCAGAGAACAGGGCTGGAGAGTCGGAAAGACGTTTTCGACTGCTCCTCAGCAGTGTTTCTTGAGTTGATTGGCCAGCCCAATCGGTTTAAAATTTTTGGTTGATGAGTTGCGTTTCTGTCCAATTTGCATGCATTTATCCTCATTTGCATGCATGGATTCAAAGCGGATCACAGGAAAGGTAAGTGAATCAGGCCCGAGGGAAATTTGCTTAGTGAATCTAGCCCTAAGGGCAGTTGTGCATGCAACTGCTAATTGGTGTGGAGTAGCACCAATTAACACAAATTAAAGCCAATAATTGGCTGTTAACTCTGATTAGCAGCCAATTATTAAAGTTGTGCACACAACTGACTATTTTATAAATTATGCATGCAAATTTGTGTGCCAAGCTTAAATTTGGGCATGCAAGTTTATAGAATTAGGGTAGAGCAATAACAAGGTGCACTTGGTTACATGTCCCTAGCACACATACATGCAGAGAAAGATAGCAAATAGGTGTGTAAGTTCCCTAAGTGCTATTCTAAGAGTTCATATTAAGGCACTACTTCAAAGGGATGTACACATGAGCAGAGCATGTGTAAGGCTCCCAGTTAGAAACATATCCCATCTGCATTTATGCAGCTACAGATATATTAGGTGTATGTCATCTAATTATAGACACATAAATATTATGTGCACCAATACTGGGTTATATAAGTACATCTATACATTTATACCAACTTCAGAGCAGATGTAAATGTGCATTAGCAATTTTCAGTTTATCAAGTTACTTTTTAAAATTAGTATATTGACTTGCCCCTTGGTGCAACATTTTTGGATGTAGATTCACCAACATATCATTACCATGTGGAATTATGGATATACTCTTTGTCCTGCTATGTTGTTTACCTTGGGGTTTCTGCCACGCACGACTCCGAGGGTTTTTCGGGGCTTTTTGGAAAGAGCAATCTTATTGGGGAAGAAAACCATATTGCACTGCTGGATAACCTCGGACCCACCAACATTGCCTCATTGGCACATTCATATGTTACAGCACGCATCTATGGAGCGCCTTTGTTGTGACCACCGGAACATTGACCTGGACCATAAGTTTCCACTATTTGGGAGCCTTTTGGGCTCATATTGACTACTAAGGCTCGTAGTCACCTGTTGAACCCTTGATTGGACACCCATTTTGAACTCTGGATCATTGAATTTGCTGATTTTTGTCTTGGGTTGGGTGGGTGGACACGTGGGGGGTGGTTGGGAGGGTTGGTTGGTATTTGCTCATGTTTAGTGATTGTACATACATGGTGATATTGCTGTTTTGCCTATGTTATTGTTTGAAACTTTAAGAAAATATATTTCAAATAAAATAAAAATAATATACTATTAAAGTTATTAGTTACTGCAAGGAAAAGTAATATATTACAGTTACTAGATACAGTACTTGTTTAATTTAAGTAATATGTTACTTATACTTAAATTCTTGACCAAAAAAGAAGAGGAACACAAATCTTAATGCTAATGGTGTCTTATATACCGCTGTATCTCCTACTGGATTCAAAGTGGTTTATAAAAGAATTACAAAAATTACAAAGGATGAGTAAGAACAAAAGACATAAAACTATAGATATTGATCCTAACCATCATGGATGAAGAGTACCCCATTTCTTAAAGAAGTAGATTTTCAGCAATTTTCGAAATAAACAGTAAGTAGGTATAGTTCTAATTTCCGCTGGAAGATCATTCCAGATTTTAGCTCCCAGGTATTGCAAGGTGCATTCATGATGTTTTTTACATTTAATATACTGTATTTTTCACTTCATAAGACACACTTTTTTTCCACCCAAAATTAGATGGAAATTTCAGTACATCTTATGAAGCAAAGGTAACTTTTTTTTAAACACCCCCCCCCCCCACTCGTTGGGGGGTACGCGGGCTGCCTGCTGCCTGCCACTGCTCCCCACCGCTGCTGCTTCCTGCTGGCTGCCGCAACTCAAAGAAGGGAAGGGCCAGCATGCAGCGATTGCACATCGCCGGCCCACAAGCCTTCTCTCGATGTCAGAACTGATGTCAGTTCTGTTGTCGGACGAAGGCATGTGGGCCGGTGACATGCAATCGCTGCACGCTGGCCCTTCCCTTCTTTGAGGTGCGACACAGTGGCAGCGGACCAGGGCCAGAGGAAGAGGAATCGGCGGAGTTTTCTTCAACAAAAGGCAAGTGAGTGAATTGAGGATATCCTACAGCTGACGTCAAGATCTGGATGGGTTTTTTTCACTACTTCTAGGAGCTGGACTTAACCGTTCGCAGCACTTGTGGACTTGTAAATGTCTTGCCTTGGGACTGCAAACTCTTGTAAAATAGTAGAAAGGTTTCAGCGCGCGGGGGGGAGGAAGGCAGTTTATGGTGCAGCAGGGAGGACACACAAAAGGGAGAAAGAAAATCCAACGTAACTGCACTAGCGGTTATAGCGCGCACTAGACGTTAACGCCACCATTGAGCTGGCATTAGTTTTTGGCATGTGAGCGCGGCAATGTAGCACGCGCTAAAAACACTAGCACACCTTAGTAAAAGGAGCCCTAGATGTATACCCCAACATAAGAGAAATAAAAACAAAAATGCATTTCCTCTTGCACTGAAAAGCACAGTTACTTACCGTAACAGGTGTTATCCAGGGACAGCAGGCAGATATTCTTGACTGATGGGTGACGGCACCGACGGAGCCCCGGTACGGACAATTTTAGAGTGATTGCACTCTAAGAACTTAGAAAGTTCTAGCTAGGCCGCACCGCGCGTGTGCGAGTGCCTTCCCGTCCGACAAAGGCGTGCGGTCCCCAGTTAGTATAAGCCAACTAAGAAGCCAACCCGGGGAGGTGGGAGGGACGCAAGAATATCTGCCTGCTGTCCCTGGATAACACCTGTTACGGTAAGTAACTGTGCTTTATCCCAGGACAAGCAGGCAGCATATTCTTGACTGATGGGTGACCTCCAAGCTAACAAAAAGAGGGATGGAGGGAAGGTTGGCCATTAGGAAAATAAATTTTGTAAAACAGATTGGCCGAAGTGTCCATCCCGTCTGGAGAATGCATCCAGACAATAGTGAGATGTAAAAGTATGAACTGAGGACCAAGTAGCAGCCTTGCAGATTTCCTCAATGGAAGTGGAGCGGAGGAAAGCTACAGACGCTGCCATAGCTCTAACTTTGTGGCCCGTGACAGAACCTTCCAGTGTCAGGCTCAACTGAGCATAACAGAATGAAACGCAAGCAGCAAGCCAATTGGATAGAGTGCGTTTAGATACAGGATGACCCATTTTGTTAGGATCAAAAGACAAAAACAGTTGAGGAGATGATCTGTGAGGTTTAGTGCGTTCGAGATAGTAAGCCAAAGCACGTTTACAGTCCAAGGTATGTAAAGCCTGTTCACCTGGAGGCTTCGGGAAAAAAACAGGTAGGACAATGGACTGATTAAGATGAAAGTCAGACACAACCTTAGGGAGAAACTTTGGGTGTGTATGTAGAACCACCTTATCATGGTGAAAAACAGTGAAAGGTGGATCGGCCACTAGTACATGTAACTAACTGACCCTCCTGGCAGAAGTGAGAGCTATAAGGAAGACCACTTTCCAAGTGAGAAATTTGAAATGTGCTGTGGCCAAAGGTTCAAAAGCAGAAAGAACCACATTGAGATCCCAGACCACAGGAGAGGGCACATTGAAAAGGCCCCTCATGAACCTGGAAACCAAAGGATGAGCAGAGAGGGGTTTTCCATAAATAGGCTCATGAAAGGCAACAATGGCACTGAGATGAACTCTGATAGAAGTAGATTTGAGACCAGAGTCAGACAAGGAAAGAAGATAGTCCAACACCAGTCCCACTGCTAGAGACATGGGATTATGGTGATGTAAGAGGCACCAGGAAGAAAACCGAGACCATTTCTGTTGATAACACTGAAGGGTGGCCGATTTCCTGGAAGCATCAATGATAGAACGGACAGGCTGAGAAAGGAGTGAGTGAGCCGAAGTTAGCCCGAGAGATACCAAGCTGTCAGGTGCAGAGACTGTAAGTTGGGATGCAGTAGGGACTGTTGATGCTGAGTAAGCAGAGAAGTAAACAGTGGAAGAATTATGGGTTCCCTGGAACTGAGTTGAAGTAGAAGGGAAAACCAATGTTGCCTGGGCCACCGTGGAGCGATGAGAATCATGGTGGCTTGTTCCCTCCTGAGCTTGAACAATGTCCGCAGCATGAGCGGTAGAGGGGGAAATGCATATAGGAAGAGATTGGTCCAATCCAGGAGAAATGCATCGGGTGCCAGATGGTGAGGGGAGTAGAGTCTGGAGCAAAACAGGGGCAGTTGATGATTGTGAGGAGCTGCAAAAAGGTCCACCTGAGGAGTGCCCCATTGAGTGAAAATGGACTGGAGAGTCAAGGGGTCGAGAGTCCATTCGTGAGGTTGGAGAATTCTGCTGAGATTGTCTGCTAAGGAATTCTGCTCTCCTTGACTGTAGACAGCCTTCAGGAATAAACGACGAGCTGTCGCCCAAGACCAAATCCGTTGGGCTTCCTGACACAACAGGCGAGAGCCCGTCCCTCCCTGTTTGTTGATGTAGTACATTGCAACTTGATTGTCTGTGCAAATGAGTAGTACTTGAGGAAAGAGAAGATGTTGAAAAGCCTTGAGGGCATAAAACATTGCTCGGAGTTCCAGGAAATTGATGTGGTGTTTCTTTTCCTGGGCAGTCCAAAACCCCTGAGTTTGGAATTCGATCAAGTGAGCTCCCCAGGCATAAGGGGATGCGTCTGTGGTGATCACGAGATGATGATGAGGTAAATGGAACAGAAGACCGCTGGATAGATTTGAAGATGTCAACCACCAAAGAAGCGACTGTCGAAGAGACGATGTCAAAGATATGTGTTGTGAGCAAGGATCCGTCGTTTGGGACCACTGGGTCGCTAGGGTCCATTGAAGAGTGCGCAGGTGGAGACGTGCAAAAGGTGTGACATGTACTGTCGAAGCCATGTGCCCCAAGAGCACCATCATGTGATTTGCTGAGATGGTAATCTGTTGAAACACCTGCCGACAGAGATGAAGGCGGTTGGATGGAAGAAACGCCCTCATCAGAACAGTGTCCAGAATGGCTCCAATGAACTGAAGTCGCTGGGTTGGAATGAGGTGCGACTTGGGTAGATTGATTTCGAAACCCAACAGTTGAAGGAAGTGAATGGTCTGGTTGGTGGCAAGCAGAACCGCCTGAGGGGAATGAGCCTTGATCAGCCAGTCGTCCAGATAAGGGAAGACTTGAAAATTGTGAGAGCGGAGATAGGCTGCTACCACAATCAGACACTTGGTGAATACCCTGGGAGAGGAGGCCAGACCGAAGGGTAGCACCTTGTACTGATAATGATGTTGATTGATGAGAAAGCGTAGATATTGCCTGGACGTCAGATGGATAGGAATATGTGTATAGGCCTCTTTGAGATCAAGGGAGCATAGCCAGTCGCCTTGAGTGAGAAGAGGGTAGAGGGTGGCAAGAGAGAGCATTTTGAACTTCTCCTTGACCAAACATTTGTTGAGATCTCTGAGATCTAATATAGGTCTGAGGTCTCCGGTCTTTTTGGGGACTAGAAAGTACCTGGAGTAAAATCCCTGACCTCGCTGATCTGGAGGAACTTCTTTGATGGCATTGAGAAGAAGGAGGGATTGAACCTCTTGAGCGAGAAGGAGGGACCGAGACTTGTTGGAAGCAGACTCTTTTGGCAGGCCTAACGGCGGAGATGTCTGAAAGTTGAGGGAGTAGCCGTAGGCGATAATAGAGAGCACCCACTGATCGGTGGTGATTACCTCCCATCGAGCCAGAAAAATGTTTAGTCGACCTCCTATAAGCTGTGGAAGAGGACATGAGGGAGGAAGACTGGCAATGCTCTGGAGAAGAGAGTCAAAAGGGCTGAGTTGGTTTAGGCTGGGCAACAGGTTTCATTGCAGGTGGCTGTTGTTGATGAGCCTGTTGGTGCTGTTGCTGCCGTTGTCTCCGAGGCTGAGGAGGATGAGGCTGAATTGGCCGAGCAGAGAACCGGCACTGGTATGACGTCTGCTGCCTAAAAGGACGAAGAGGAGGAGGTTTATTTTTATTTTTCAATAAGGTATCCCACCTCGTCTCATGAGCCGAAAGTTTCTGGGTGGTGGTATCCAGAGATTCTCCAAACAGCTCATCACCCAGGCAGGGAGCATTGGCAAGGCGGTCCTGGTGGTTCACATCAAGGTCTGAGACGCGAAGCCATGCCAATCGTCTCATCGCTACAGACATAGCAGTATCTCGGGATGTCAGTTCAAAAGTGTCCTAGATGGAGCGGACCATAAACTTCCTGAGCTGCAAGAGACTGGCAGTGCATTGCTGAAAAGCAGAAAGCTTGCGGTCAGGAATATATTTTTGAAAAGTGCCATCTGCTGGATAAGATGTTTCAGGTAAAAGGAGAAGTGGAATGCATAGTTACCTGAACGGTTGGCCAACATAGCATTCTGGTAAAGTCGTTTACCAAATTTGTCCATAGCCTTGCCCTCTCTGCCAGGAGGAACAGAGGCATACACACTTGAGCCTGCAGATTTTTGGAGGGTCGATTCCACCAGTAAAGATTCGTGTGGAAGCTGAGGTTTGTCAAACCCTGGAATAGGGATCACTTTATAAAGTGATTCCAATTTCCTTGGAGCTCCTGGGATGGTGAGAGGAGTCTCCAGATTTTTGTAAAAAGTTTCCCTTAAGATATCATGAAGGGGTAATTTTAAAAATTCTTTGGGAGGTTGGTCAAAGTCCAAAGCATCCAGGAATGCTTTTGACTTCTTAGAATCAGACTCCAAGGGGAGAGAAAGGGTGTCTGACATCTCCCTAAGAAATTTAGTGAAGGAAGAGTGCTCTGGCTTACTAGCAGAATCCTGCACTGATGGGTCAGCCTCGTCCGATGAAAAATCCTCCTCGGTACCGAGGGGATCCTCGGAGTCATCCCATAAATCAGGGTCACGTACCGATGGAAGACGGCCCTGAGATAGAGGAGTAGAGGATTCAGTATGCCTGGTCTTGCATACCGATTTGCCGGAACGCATCGACACCGTTCCTGGCGACTGTAAAGCGGTACCGGTGTCGGAGAGCGGTACCGGATCAGAGACAGCATGAGCAGCTCGACGAAGAGACTTTGGCTCTGCCGATAAAATAGGCATAGATATAGAAGAGGCAGATTTAAGCGGTGCCGATAACGTCGATGCCGACAAAATAGGCTGATCGACAATCGGTACCGGAGGCTCAGTAGGGACCGACACGGGAAGGTTTGGAGTCAATAGAGCCGGGAGCAGGTGTTGTAATTGCTCCTTAAGCTGGACCTGGAGGATGGATGCTATGCACTCATCCAGAGACGGTCCCGATGGCACCGGTACCGCATTTTTCTTGCTCGATACCTGCGGTGCAGCTCGACGCTCAGACGAAGTCGATGCCGATGAAGAGGCAGTCACTTCAATGGGAGTGGAGCGTTTGCGGGGCCAGCGCACAGTCTGCAGGACTTGGCTCACTGCATGTTCGACTGGCAGGCCAAGAACTGTAGGGGATGGCTTCTTAGCCGGCTTACCTGTGGGGTGCGACACCCGAAGATACATCTTGCGGTGTCGAAACGACCGGTGCCGACTTGGAGGAAGTTGCCGATGGCGGGGTCGATGCCGGTGGAACTTCCATAGCGGCACCGAAAAGAATCTGCTGTTGAATTTGGCGATTCTTCAAAGTCCTCTTTTGAAGAGAACTACAGCGGGTGCACGTCTCAGCCCTATGGTCCGGACCCAAACACTGAAGGCACCACTTGTGCAGGTCAGATAAGGAAATAGGGCGTGCACACCGCTGACACTTTTTAAAACCCGGTGAAGGGGGCATGAAGGGAAAAACGGCAGTAGCAAAATCAAAGCCCGATAATTCGATGGTGTCAACAGGCCCCGCCGGGGCCGACCGAAAAAAGTCGAAAAAAAGAAGACTTTTTTTTTAATGGTAATCAAGAAAAGAATAAAAAAAGAAAACGTGAAAAGTTTCACAAAGAAAAATGCGCGAGCGGGAAGGTGAAAAAGATATATCCAACAGCCGTTGGAAACACGCGTCTTCTTAGCTCCGCGGAAACTAAGAAACTGGGGACCGCGTGCCTTCGTCGGGTGGGAAGGCACTCGCGCACGCACAGTGCGGCCTAGCTAGAACTTTCTAAGTTCTTAGAGTGCAATCACTCTAAAATTGTCCGTACCGGGGCTCCGTCGGTGCCGTCACCCATCAGTCAAGAATATGCTGCCTGCTTGTCCTGGGATAAAAAATATACAAAGATATCCATGATTTCCAAAGGCTAACATATTCCACCAAATAAATTCAAAATAAAACACTTTTTTTTTCTACTTTTGTCTGGATGTTTTATTTATCCAAGCATGTTGGTCCCAGTTTACTTTTTTCTGTCTTTCTTCTGCTTTCTTTGCAAAGAGTGGGGTCTATTTGTCCTTTCTCCACTTTCATCTTATCTTTTCCTATTGCCTCATTATATCTGACTGATATATTTTCTTTCTTTTCTATCTCTCCCCTCAAATTTCATCTTTACACTCTTCAGTCTTCCACTTATAATTCAATCTTCCACTTATAAATCATTTGCCAGTACCTATCAACTTTCCATCTCCTCCTCTCACTCCTACATCTCCAGTCTCACTCCTTCCCTGGCTTCCTATTCCCATCTCTTTCATCCACTCCCCATAAGTCAGGGCTGTCAAAGTCCCTCCTCGAGGGCCGCAATCCAGTTGGGTTTCCAGGATTTCCTCAATAAATATGCATGAAATCTATTAGGATACAATGAAAGCAGTGCGTGCAAATAGATCTCATGCATATTTATTGGGGAAATCTTGAAAACCCAACTGGATTGCAGCCTTCGAGGAGGGACTTTGACACCCCTGCCATAAGTACAATGCTACCCTCTGTACTTACTGTCCTCCTCTCAGTTATCTCCTTGAGAACCCTATAGTCTTTCTCACATGGTTCCACCATGCCACGTATCTCCCCTCCCTCTCCTTCTTACACCTTTGTAGCCCAGCATCTCCACTTCTATGGTCCTGAATTTCCCTATCCCCTCTCCCTTCTCTTAAACCCCTATAGTCTAGTAACTTCCCATTACCTCCAACTCTATGGTCCAACAATTCCCTAGCCTCTGTCTTGCCCCTTCTCCCTTTAGTCATTAATTTCCTTTGCGGTATTCCCCCCTTCCCCCTTATGGTCCAGCAATTCCCTGTCTCCTCTCTCCCCCTTCCCCCTTATAGTTTAACAATTCCCTAGTCTCCCCCTTCTTCCTTATAGTCCAGCAATTACCTGCCCCCCCTGTCTCCCCCTTCATCTTTATGAATCAGCAACTCCGTCCCTTCTCCCTTCTGACCCTATGGTCCAGCATTTTCCTGTGCCTTCTCTCCCTCTTCACTTTTATTGTACATCAATCCTTGTTCCCTCTTCTTACCCCCTTCCCTGTTATGGCCCAACAACTCCTTGTTCACTCTCCTTTTCCTTTCATCCCTAAGTTGCAGCAGCTTTCTGTCCCCCCCTCACTCTCTCTCCCTTCCCAATCCCCCTCCCCCAAATACAGTTCTGTGCTCAGCAGGTCAACGGCTTGGAGAGGACAACCTACATGGGAAACCCAACCTGATGCCAGGAGTCACAGCTACAGAAATCACAATGCTATGTACCTTCCCAGGTTGTGTAAGCAGCAAACTGCATACCAGAAGTGAAAGCCTGCTAAGTATGGGTTACCACCTACACAACCAAGGAAGGAGCACAACATCAGGGTTTGTGTACCTGCATCTCTTGTGAGTCCAACAACTCTCTCTCCCTTCCCCTTATGGACCATTTCTCCTACCCCCAGCTCCTCCCCATGGTCCGCCATCTCCCTTTCTACCTAGTACCCCAACAATAGTCTGCCTTCTTCCTCTTCTCTCCCTGGTTCCCTCACCCATATTTTGGCAACTCTTCTATCCCCCTACCTCTGCAGGTACAGAATCTGTCCCCTTCCATCACTCATACTCCCCCCCATGGGTTCAGCACATCTCCCTTCCCCCCTACAAGTCTAGGACCTCTCCCTTTTCTTCCCTAAGCCCTCCTTCGAGTTCCAAATCTCTCCTTCTTCCCCAATGGTGTACCAAGGGAGGAGGCAGGGGGGGGCAGTCTGCCACAGGTGCACGCTCCAAGGGGGTGCACAGCCGGCCGGATCCGGAACCTCCCACGCTGCTTCAAACCGCACTTCAGCACGGCTGCCCTACTTAGAGCAGAGTCGGCAGCCGCGCTGAAGTGAAGAAGGTCCCGCGATGATTGGGAAGAGGTAAGTGACGTCGGGGGAGACCGGCAGCCGCAGTCATCGCGGGATCTTGCCGCAACTAACTGTGTCTGCCGGCCCAGCCCCCTCTGACGTCACTTACCTCTTCCATCGGAGCAGAAGCAGTCATCGCGGGATCTTTGGGACGGAGAAAGAAAGGAGGTTAGGGTGGCATGAAAGGGTGTGGAGGGTGACAAAGGGGGGTCAGGGTGCTATGGAAACATGGTAAAGGGTGACAAAAGGGGGTCAGGGTGCTACGGAAACATGGTAAAGGGTGACAAAGGGGGGTCAGGGTGCTATGGAAACATGGTGAAGGGTGACAAACGGGGGGTCAGGGTGCTATGGAAACATGGTAAAGGGTGACAAAGGGGGGTCAGGGTGCTATGGAAACATGGTGAAGGGTGACAAAGGAGGGTCAGGGTGCTATGGAAACATGGTGAAGGGTGACAAAGGGGGGTCAGGGTGCTATGGAAACATGGTAAAGGGTGACAAAGGGGGGTCAGGGTGCTATGGAAACATGGTTCAGGGTGACAAAGGGGGGTCAGGGTGATATGGAATCACGCTGAAGGGTGACAAAGAGGGGTCAGGGTGATATGGAATCATGCAGAAGGGTGACAAAGGGTCAGAGTGGTATGGATGCGTGGTGGAGGGAGAGAAAGGGGCAGATGCTGAAGGAATTGCAGGGAAAGAGACATAAGGGGGAACGATACTACATGGAATTGGGTTGTAGGGAGCGAAAGGGGGCAGATGCTGATGGAAGTGGGGAGAGAGAAGAGGACAGATGATGGAAGGAGGGGATAAATAAAAGGAGGGCATATGATGGGGGAAAAGGATTGAGTTAGGGAAATACTGGAGGGGGTGAGGGAAAGAGGTTGCGAGCTGTAGGTAGACAGTAAAAAAGGAAATTGATGAGAGGGTAGTAAGAACGTAATCTAGATAGATGCAGAAAGTAATTTGAAAGGGAAAATGAGGAAGGAAAGGGATTGCAGAAGAGAGGTGTGGGAGAGGGAAGGAGAGGAAAGAGATGCCAGACCAATGGGGGTGCAAGGAGAGATGGAAGGGGGAGGCCTACAGTTTCTGGAAGGGGCAATGAAGGAGAGAAGATGCCATATAGGGGCAGAGAGATGGCAGACAGTGGATGGAAGGAAGAGAGTAACAAGAAGATTTGGAAAGCAGAAACCAGAGAAGACAAAGGTAGAAAAAAATTTTCTATTTATTTATTGCTTTAGGAGACATGTGTCACTGTTTCTGTGGTGTTGCATTGTATGCAAAGTCCAGCTTCTTGCTGGTTCAATTTAACCTTTGTCTATGTATTTCTATTTTATCCCCCCTTTTACAAAACTGTGGAGCGTTTTTTTAGCGCCAGCCGTGGTGGTAGCAGCTCTGATGCACAGAATTCTATGAGCATCAGAGCTGTTACCACTGTGGCTAAAATCCACACTACAGTTTTGTAAAAGGGGGAGGGGTTAGTTTGTGATTACATATTCCATACTAGGCAAAGGTGTTTTCTGTGTTCTGTGTGTTCAAAAGACATGGTTTTCTGTTAGGATTGAAGGTGTAGGATTGATCTGTACTAGTCTGGCTTGTTTAGTTTTATAATGGGTGTATTGATGTTGTACTGCTTACTGCATATGTAAGATGCTGCCTTTTCCTAGGTACTCATGTGTGATGTGTGGATTGTTACTAAAAATCCTGTTTTTCGTACAGATGGGTGGGTGCCAAAAAATGATGGGCCCCGTGTGTCACATATGCTAGGTACGTCACTGTTCTTCCCTCAGCCCCATCCCAAGAATCCAGCAACTCTCCCTTTTGACCCTCCTCCCCATCCCCCCAAGTCCAACAACTCTCTTTATCCCTTGGTCTCCTCCTGAATTCAGTACTACTCCTGCTTTTTCCCTCAGCTCCTACCGTGAGTCCAGCATCAACTTTTTTTTCCCCAGTCCCTCTTTTGGTAGTCCAACAAACTCTTTCTTCCTAGCCCACTTCCTTTTTCCCCTCAGCCCCTACCATGAATGCAGGATCTTCTTCCTTCAACTCCCCCCTCCTTGAGTCCAACATACCTTCTTCCTCAGACCATCTAGCCCCCCAAGACCAGCACCACCTCCTTTCTTCAATCCCTCCTCCCAGAGTCCAGATCGCTTTCTCTTCTCCTTCCCCTTCCCTCAGTCCATCAAACCTGTTTTTTCTTAGCAGCCCCTGCAGCAATAACAGACTGTCTGAGCTGATGTCAGATCCTTCTGCTGCGTCTCGTCCTTGTGTAAACAGGAAAGTTGTGTCAGGGGTATCTCACCCATAGGAAATTGAATCAGAGGAGGTAAGACACAGCAGATGGAAGACCCACAGGATGACTAAAGGCAGCCTGTTATGCTACTGCTGCTGGGTTGATCTGTTGGTTTTCAGAACCATTCACTAATTAATTCCTCAATGACCCCTAGTTGTAACATTTCAGCTACCTCTCACTCTATTTAATCTTATTTGTGACTGGGCACAATTACCTTGATACTTCTACTATTTAACATTTCTATAGCACTGATAGGCATACGCTGTGCTGTACAACATATTTAAGAGACGGTCCCTGCTCAGTAGCGCTATACTTCAAAGGGTCCTTTCCATTGAGCCATCAACTTGTTGGCTGAGGTAAGCATCATTATCAATACCTTGTCTTGGCCATGAAAACCTTGTTCCTTGGACTTTTGTTCATAAGTTTTCTGGCGATCTTGGGATTTCTCTAGGTTCTGTCTAGCACTTTTCCTTATCTTTCTTAACCTGTTCCTCAGCTGCTGTTGTACGTCGGGTACTGAAGTTCTATTTTCCTTGGGTCCTAACCACATTTCTCTCACTACTTCTAAAAGGTTTTAGGGCTGACTTCCAAACATGAGTTTAAATGGGGAATACCCCAAGGACACTTGGGTCACTTCTCTATAGACAAAGAGGATATAGGGAACTGCCTTTAAGGTCGATTTTCCTTACAGAATAGTCACTTTCACTGTAGGCAAAACAATATAGAAATAAGTCTCAGTTAGTCCCACCCTTGAGTCCTCAGTCAGACCTAAATCTAGGCTGTCTTTTTATACTGGTTTCCTGATGACAGAATGTACAACCTGTCACAGGGGCAAAGGGTGGGGGGAACCAATTGTATTGGGGGGCACTTGTCTCCATGCCCTCCCAATAGCAATGCCTATGGCTGAGGAACCTCTGCTCGCATGTCAAGTGGGAAGGCATCCTTGCATACAAGGTATGGTAGTAATAGAAGTTTCTGAATATTAATAGCTGCTGATATAGGATTGGCATACTAGCCTTCTCTCTCACCCCAGTACCATTCATTTTTTCACAACTATATGGCTATGAGAAAGTTAGAAGAAGGACATGATACTACTCGAAAGGGTCCAGAGAAGAGTGACTAAGATGGTTAAGGGGCTGGAGGAGCTGCCGTACAGCGAAAGATTAGAGAAACTGAGCCTCTTCTCCCTCAAACAGAGGAGATTGAGAGGGGACATGATCGAAACATTCAAGGTACTGAAGGAGATAGACTTAGTAGATAAGGACAGGTTGTTCACCCTCTCCAAGGTAGGGAGAACGAGAGGGCACTCTCTAAAGTTGAAAGGTGATAGATTCCATACAAACGTAAGGAAGTTCTTCTTCACCCAGAGATTGGTAGACAACTGGAACACTCTTCCGGAGTCTGTCATAGGGGAAAACACCCTCCAGGGATTCAAGACAAAGTTAGACAAGTTCCTGCTGAACAAGGACATACGCTGGTAGGGTTAGTCTCAGTTAGGGCACTGGTTTTTGACCAAAGGGCTGACGTGTGAGCGGACTGCTGGACATGATTGACCACTGGTCTGACCCAGCTGTGGCAATTCTTATGTTCTTATGTGGAGGAGATGAGCTTAGAAATTCATTATCTCTCTTATTTAAATACTTAACATGTGCTTAATTTGTTCCCAAAGCACAGAACAGCAGGCAATTTTGTGGTATACAGACAACCTAAACTGTCAGCCTATATATGTCTTTGGACATAGAAAGGAGAAAGCAAGATATTATGTGAGTGTAAAAGTGTAAAAGATACTTCTCTGCAGTTCATGGCCAACCATCTGCTTTTTTTATCTGCCTTTCCCCTCCCTTTCTCTTCTCAACATCAGCTTCCTCAGATAAGTGACTGGCTAATCAATGTATCTTCAAAACCTCCTCTATGTTAATCATTAAGGATGTTCTATGTATTTTGAAAGTCAACTCAGAGAAAAAGTTGCTATACTGATTTAACAGCACTTGCTATACTGATTTAACAGCACTTCATGAGGTGGCATTAACTTTTCTGCATTATTTGCCACATTAAAAAGTCAGAGGTCCTTTTACTAAACTGTACTAAGTGCTTGACACAGCTTAAAAGGGTTTCCTTGGAACACGCTCAGGCATCCTGTAGTAAGTTCCAAATTGGTGTATGCTACCTGCACGCTAAAAGAGTTTTAAGTTTTTGGTTGAGAGTACATGTCTGGGGAGCAGAGAAAGAGTGTGTCTATGCTAATCAGTAAGCATGTCTACATTACCAGTATATTAAATTTAATAAATAACAAAGGATTACCATGCACTAACTGATTAGTGCAGAATAATTGCATGAGCCTTCACCACCTACAAAATGGGTGGTGGTAAGTGCTCAAGCAGTAATCATTTTAATGCCTGCACACTAATGGCCAGGTACCATATTCAGGTAGTAGAGGCCAACAACGTGCTCGATTTTAAGAATAAATGGGATAAACATATGGGTTTACTTCAAGGAAGTGCTTAGGGGGGTGGGTTATTCGAGTGGCAGACTTGTTGGGCCAACGGCCCTTTTCTGCCGTCATACTCTATGTTTCTATGAATTGATTTCATTACTAGCAGGAAGACCAGGTCATATGGTACAGAAGCAAGTCTAGCTTCAATTTCCCTCCCCAAAGACAATCAGATCATTTGTTCAATGGAAGGCATCCTTCTTTTATCAGGCTCCTTTAATTTGGAATGATCTCCCTATTTTAATAAGATCAGTAGTTCAATACACTATTTTTAGAAAACGTTATAAGTCATTCTTGTTTAAAAAAAGATTTTATCTTGAAATTTATCATCGTCTACTGTTAATGTTCTATCTGAATATTTGTCATTGCATTACGTTTAACTGGGTTTGTTCCCAGTAATAGAAATATATTGTTATTCACCATGAACTCATAAGGGCTTTAGTGGAATAAATTCAATGTAATGGTAACATTAGCACATGGCACAGGAAAACTCCACATAAGGGTGCACGAAGGCCCCTTTCAACCACAGCTTAGTACGCAGGACCCCATGTCCTGCCTTAACTCTGAAGCAAAAGTCTTTACCCATTGCCTGCCCTAATATTACATCTTGCATATGAACTGTTTTAACACAGAAATTAGCATGCAGTGATTCCTGCACAAATAGGCTCTGGATATTTTATAACATTTACTATAGCAAACCATGGAAAAACATTAAAATACATTAACTTTGCTGCAATTTACATGACTAGCATAAAGAAGGAGTGGCAACATCGATTTTGTTGGAGAGAATCCTCTTATTCAAACTTATTGGGGACGAGTACATCACACTATAACAGATGTGCTCTCTCTTCCAATAAATATTACTTATTCACAAATCATTTTTGGTTGTCTGGATGAGTCTCTGCCTTTATCATTTTGTGGTTCCAAACTATTTTGTATTATGGTTACCCTTGCCTTACAAAATGTATTACATAATTGGAAAAATCTTTCTGAGATAGACTACAACACATGGTGGAATACACTTTGGGCTCCTTTTACAAAGGTGCATTAGGGCCTTAACGCGCGGAATAGCGCGTGCCACAGCTAAAATGCTGTGCGCACTAGCCGCTACCACCTCCTCTTGAGTAGGCGATAGTTTTTCAGGTAGTGCATGCTATAGCACGAGCTAATCCGGTGCATGCGCTAAAAACACTAGCGCACCTTTGTAGAAGGAGCCCTTTGTCTGACAGCTAAATATGAAAGGGCTAATGCAGAAAAATCTAATACTTTCAGCTCCTATTACAATACTTGGGAGCCATTATTTTCATATTGTAATACAATATATTGAAACTGTTCTTTGGTATTAATAGCATTATGTAGATTGCATCTCTTGAACAATCTTGTCGAGTATTACTTATTATTATACTTTTCACATACTGTGTATGAAGCTTATGTTACTTTTATACTATGTATGTAATATACTATCTGATGTGGTGGTTTTATTTGTCCCTACACCTTGTTGTGCACTTGGTTTTCTGTATCTTACTATTAAAATAATAAAACTTGTTGAACTGAAAAAAAAAAATACATTAACGATGCCATTTTATGTTCTGGCAAACTTCATTATTGTCTTATACCACTTGAGAAACAGTAAACAGTAGGGAACTACTTAACTAGCATATCCAAACTACCTGAATGTTTCAAAGAATCAAACTCAATTTTTGTGGCATGATATTTTGAAGTAGACTAACACTGCAACCACACTTCTTTATCTAGCATAATACATATCCTTGTTCAGACTAAACAACTATTATCAGCTACTTAAACATTGTATTTAAAAAGGACACATAGACCACTTGATTATGCTTAAAAGAGCTTTAAATTGGAAAACTTAATTCATGCTGCAAGTTTACTCTGTAATTTGAGAGAGATCTATTTAAACCAAAGAAAATAAAGCAATTAAAGGTTGATGTCCTAAAACCAGGGTGTGTTAGCCCTGCATTTCCATGTTTGTATATTTGGCTGAAGAATCCAGTCACCTTTTTATTCCTTGCAATCACCATAAGGTGGAACGTCAGGATAACCCAATCATCTCAAAATGGTCTGGAATGCTTTCAGAGACAATGACCACTCTCCGGGGTCTAATGTCTGTCTGCTGAGATAATCCACTTGAATATCGTTCACTTGCGCCACAGACATCAACTGCAGGTGAGTTTCTGCCCAACAGAACAATGCTTTCGCTTCCTGCCAGAGTGGAGCACTCTTGGTGCATCCCTTCCTGTTGACATAGGCCACTGCAGTGGCATTGTTGGAGAAGATTCTGACTGCTTTGCCATCCAGGAAAGCCTGCAGTCATTGTAGCACCAGATGAATGGCTCACAGTTCTAGCTTGTTGATAAACCATTTCGGCCAAGATGGAGTCTACTGTCCTTGAACAGGGTAACTGCTGCAAAAGCCATCCAGCCAAACAAGATGGCATCACTTGTTAGGGTGACCCAGGAATCAATCCGGAGTGGGATTCCCTTTGCTAGAGACTGTGGGCAGAGCCGCCAGCTCAACAGTAGACAAAACTTTTGTAAAAATTTGGAATGATCTTCCTACAGAAATTAGACTTCTCTGAACATTTTTCGGAAAACTTTAAAGACTTATCTATTTCAGAAATTTTTAACTGACAAATAAGGGATTGCAATTGATGACTTCCTTGTCCAATTATTCACTTTCCTTGTCCTTTATTTAACTTTTTGTGAACCAGATCGAGCCCCATGGTTGGGATGACTCAGTATACTAGACTCGGTATTCTAGACTAAGGGCCTGTTTTACAAAGCCATGCTAGCAGCTGTCGTTTGGCAACAGCCCCGAAGCTCTATAAATCTATATGGGCTTCAGGGCCTTTACAGCGCTTTGTAAAACAGCCCTAAGGTTTGGATTGGATTATACATTAAACTGTAAATTCCAAGTGTCTGTAGGATTTGGCTGTGCACATGAAGCTCAGCCAAATATCATACCATGCTCATTTTGCAATTCAGCCAAAACAGATGATGGCCAGCCAGCATTTCACTGAAGCTGCATCAGGGCGAACCAGGCTTAACTATAACAAACTTAAATAAGATTGTCATGTGAAAACAGCCTCCCCAAAACCAGAAAAGCTAAAAATACTCACTCTAGCACTTGTGCTCCATGCTCACTAGTACTGCAAAATGGCTGCCGCAGAATCGGATCTTTTCTTTCATGGCTGTTGATGTCATCATGATGCCATGATTGTGCTGACCTCTGATAGGTTTTCTAAACAGTTGGTAATGCTCCCAGAAAATACAAACCAGAGAATGAGGTGAGCAGATGTTGCAGACATAAAAATGTAAATGTGTGCTGAAGAGGATAGCCTTAATTTATTAACAAAATGGTGTGCAAAGTGTCGATACTGTATTTGAAAACTGTTCTTTGGTTTATTCTTTTAGTTGATAGCAGTGCTGCAAAATACTTTGGCGGAGTTAAAGACATTCAAAATCGTTCAGAAAAGTCTCCTAAAATCATTCCAAAAAATGATTTCCAACTATTCAGATTAAAAAAAAAAATAGATGCCAGTCTATTCTGGAATTTAAACCTTTGGGTTCCTCAGACATCAGTTGAAAAATCCATTCCTGTTCTCATCTAATCAGTCCTTTTTCTGTCATTCAACCTTCAAAATGTGATCTACGATGCAACATTTGAGTAAAGTAAATTGGTGATTCCATTGCACACAATGCTGGATTAGTGGTTCTTCCAATCTTCCACAATTTAAACTACTCCTGTGTTCCCCAAACCTAAAAGTTCTAAAACATATATCCACCTGTCTCATTGGTCATTATTCTGTGTTCCGTGTCTCCAGGACACAATATCTCTTCTAGACTGCAATTTCTACTAATAGCAATTCTTAACTCTTTCCCTTGAAACACAGGATATAATTGTAGAATGCTCCAGTGCTTTTTCACAATGGAAACTAGCCTCCTTACTCCGCTACGAAAGAGGGATCTCCTAAGTTTGTGCCTGCTTGCATTAAAAAGTGATTGCGGCAGGTCAGAGTCTGAGGCTTTTTCCTCCTTCTCAACAAATCATTTACTTGAATAACTGAAGATTAAATAAGCTGTTTGCAGCCTTTCCAGACCAGAGATCAGCACTTATTTTCTTGAAGGGATTTTGTGGGTTTTTTTAAAATTCTTTATTTATGCATTTTAAACTTTTGACAAAAACATCTACCCAAAATAGGAAAAAATACAGTGAACTGAAATAGTCTAAACAATAAGAACTGATGTTCTCAATCCATAATTTTCCAGAATATTAACTAAATAATTCAGAGTATAATTAGTCCACAATTTTGGAGCCGGAGCTAAAAAATAAACTGAGTAATATGATTCCAAGAACAATTTTTAAGGAAAATTAAAGAAGAGGCTTGATAACCCCCAAACCATTTTTCATTGAGCAGTTCTACTTGGATATCCTTATCAAGAGGTGGAAGTTACCTGGCCTTTAACAGAAATAAATGTAGATAGCTGCTGTGGCTCATTAAAACATATCTATTTTTTTCTATAAACTATTACACATTTACAGAGGTATCGCAATGTGAAAGTTGTCCTCAACTATAGGACCTGTGGTCTCAAAAGTAAGAATTGTTTTCTTCTTTTCTGGGTAGATCTAGATACATCTGGATACATCCGTACTTTACAAGTCATAAAGGAAACATCTCTACAGTATATCTAAAAAACAACTATTCCCTGTCTGAGTCAATAGCAAGGGAAACTTATAATGTTACAGGAACCTGAGGTTCCACATCCGACCTCTCAAGGAAATTAGTCAAGTCCAAACTATCAGCAGAAAGATTCTGCTGATTAGGACTCTGTGATTTTATCTTAGTAGGTAGGTAGGTAATAAATTTGTGAGATAGGTGGACAGGTTGGCTCAGATACCTTCAAAACCTCATTCATATATCTTTTAAACATTTCCATTGGTGTAATTGTCAAATCTTTTGGAAAATTTAAAACCCTAAGGTTACATTTTCCAACATTTCACATTTAAAGTGCAAATTCCCGCTATCTTTAACCCAGACCAAGGCTTGTGATTCCAAAGTTTTTAGTCTGGTTTCATAGTCCAAAGACTTATCTTCCAGGCTTGATATTCTATTCTTAATTTCCACTTGTTCCGAAAGTACTGCTGTGCACCGATTAGAAAGCTGTTGCATTTGACTACCCAAAGAAGACTGTAAACTAGATATAGCCTCCCATATCGTCTCCATATTGAAGACCCTAGGTCTCTGCAGGGGAGTTAGTTCCACCCTGGGTTCCCCTGTAAAACCAGTGCCTAGAGCTGCTGCTGAAAGGGAAATATGAATAGAATCCTCCTCCTCTTGATTTGCATCCACCTCCTCCACTGGCAATGCTGGCATATCCTCCTGGTGCCGCTCAGATTTGGATCCCCGAGTCTGATAATGCATCAGGGGAGTGTCTCGGGCCTGCCCAGCCTCCAGTGCTGATTCTGTGGCCACAGGACGCAGCGGTGGTCTCCGTTCCTCTGGAGACAAGATGGCACCCTCACTGGAGTGTTCGCACGCCTCAGTCTGCATGCCTCCTCCCGTCGAGGATTCATCCAGGTTCTGCGTTTGGGTAGTGTGCTGCACAAAAGCGTCCATCAGTCCAGTAAGAAATGTGAGTTCCTCCAGGAAAATCCGGACTTTAGATTTATGTTTCACCATAGGTATGGCTCAAAAAGTATTTTTCTGGCGACAGTGTCTCCGTGCCTGCTTCAAGCCACTATCTTAATTTGGCTCCGCCTCTTGAAGTGATTTTGGATTGCGATTGTTTTGTGCCCTTTAGTTTGTAAAAGTTTTTGGTTTTTCACTTGTTAAATAGTGGGATTCCCCAGGGGTCTGTGCTGGGACCACTGCTTTTTAACATATTTATCAATGATCTAGAGATGGGAATAACTAGTGAGATAATTACATTTGCCGATGACACAAAGTTGTTAAATCGCAAGAGGATTGTGAAAAATAGCAAGAGGACCTTGGAAGACAGGGCGTCAAAATGGCAGATGATGTTTAATGTGAGCAAGTGCAAAGTGATGTATGTGAGAAAGAGGAACCTGAACTATAGCTATGTGATGCTGGGTTTTATGTTAGGAATCACTGCCCAGGATAAGGATCTAGGTGTCCCTCAGCTCAATGTGAAGAGGCGGATAAGAAAGCAAATAGAATATTAGGAATTATCAGGACAAAGATGAAAATGTTATAATGCCCTTCTATCACACTATGGTGCAGCCGCAACTTGAATATTGTGTGCAGTTCTGGTCGCCATCTCTCAAAAAAAATATAGCAGAATTAGAAACGGTACAGAGAAGGACAACGAAAATGATAAAAGGCTTGGGACGACTTCCCTATGAGGAAAGGCTAAAGCGGCTAGGGCTCTTCAGCTTGAAGAAGAGATGGGAGCCAGGGCACGAGGCAAGAAGGGAGCCAGGGCACGAGGCAAACCTCGGCTGCGTTTTTTTTCTCTTCTTTTTTCTTTACAGGAGCAGAGAGGCAGAGGGGAAGGCAGGAGGAAGCAGCCAGAGCAGGCTGTTAGACCAGGGTCGTGGCGAGAGTTAGCTCCGCCCACCCCCACCCGCGTCAGAGGTTACATCGGGCCCGGGCTCCCCCTATAAGAAGAAGGGAGCCAGGGCACGAGGCAAACCTCGGCAGCGTTTTTTTTTCTCTTCTTTTTTCTTTACAGGAGCAGAGAGGCAGAGGGGAAGGCAGGAGGAAGCAGCCAGAGCAGGCTGTTAGACCGGGGTCGCGGCAATAGTTAGCTCCGCCCACCCCCACCCGCGTCAGAGGTTACATCGGGCCCGGGCTCCCCCTATAAGAAGAAGGGAGCCAGGGCACGAGGCAAACCTCGGCAGCGTTTTTTTTCTCTTCTTTTTTCTTTACAGGAGCAGAGAGGCAGAGGGGAAGGCAGGAGGAAGCAGCCAGAGCAGGCTGTTAGACCGGGGTCGCGGCGAGAGTTAGCTCCGCCCACCCCCACCCGCGTCAGAGGTTACATCGGGCCCGGGCTCCCCCTATAAGAAGAAGGGAGCCAGGGCACGAGGCAAACCTCGGCAGCGTTTTTTTTCTCTTCTTTTTTCTTTACAGGAGCAGAGAGGCAGAGGGGAAGGCAGGAGGAAGCAGCCAGAGCAGGCTGTTAGACCGGGGTTGCGGCGAGAGTTAGCTCCACCCACCCCCACCCGCGTCAGAGGTTACATCGGGCCCGGGCTCCCCCTATAAGAAGAAGGGAGCCAGGGCACGAGGCAAACCTCGGCAGCGTTTTTTTTTTTCTCTTCTTTTTTCTTTACAGGAGCAGAGAGGCAGAGGGGAAGGCAGGAGGAAGCAGCCAGAGCAGGCTGTTAGACCGGGGTCGCGGCGAGAGTTAGCTCCGTCCACCCCCACCCGCGTCAGAGGTTACTTCGGGCCCAGGCTCCCCCTATAAGAAGAAGGGAGCCAGGGCACGAGGCAAACCTCGGCAGCGTTTTTTTTTTCTCTTCTTTTTTCTTTACAGGAGCAGAGAGGCAGAGGGGAAGGCAGGAGGAAGCAGCCAGAGCAGGCTGTTAGACCGGGGTCGCGGCGAGAGTTAGCTCCGCCCACCCCCACCCGCGTCAGAGGTTACATCGGGCCCGGGCTCCCCCTATAAGAAGAAGGGAGCCAGGGCACGAGGCAAACCTCGGCAGCGTTTTTTTTTTCTCTTCTTTTTTCTTTACAGGAGCAGAGAGGCAGAGGGGAAGGCAGGAGGAAGCAGCCAGAGCAGGCTGTTATACCGGGGTCGCGGCGAGAGTTAGCTCCGCCCACCCCCACCCGCGTCAGAGGTTACATCGGGCCCGGGCTCCCCCTATAAGAAGAAGGGAGCCAACGGCGCCCAGCCGTTCGGCGCACAGCGAAGGCGAGCGGCAAAGGCGCTCGCCTTAGCGAGAGCGCCTTTGCGAAGGAGCCTTGAGAAGGAGCCCAGACAGCAGCAAAAATCTTTTTTTTCTCTCTCATTACTCTCTTCTCTCTCTACCCTTTCAGCTAGCTGCACGCCGGACACCACTCATACACACCGAGGAACCAAAGGAGCAAGGAAAAAGAAATGGAGGCTGCAGGAACCCAGCGGAGCTACCCAGTGTACTGCATCGAGTGTCATATGTATGACTACCTCCCCTCCGGGAGGCAGGCGTACATATGCGGTCGATGTCAGGACCTGGATAGCCTGAGGAATGAGGTCGGGAGACTGCAGGCCAGGGTTCAGGAGCTGGAAGGACTGTGCACCTTAGAGGAACCGCGCTGGACAACGGAGGATACCACCGGAGAGAGTCACGTCACGGAGCAAGTAAGAGAGCTCGAGAAATTCATCGAGGAGGCCTGCAGGATGGTGGCGGCTCAGGACAAACAGCACATCGGAGTGGAACCAACAATTGGACAGAATCCACCAGACGCCATGAGAGTAGGACCTTGCGGAGGAGCTGGACAGACAGAGGAGATAGTGACCCAACAGAACCCAGAGGAAAATCTAGCGGATCATGACACGGACCTGAGACCAGAGAGACAACCAAGGAAGGGGAAGTCTGCAATTGTAGTGGGAGACTCAATCCTGAGAGAAGTGGACAGTCACATAGCAGGAGGGAGAGAGGACCGACTAGTGACATGTCTCCCGGGGGCGAGAACGAAGGACGTCATTGACAGAATAGAGAGAATCCTGGACGGAGCTGAAACAGAGGAGACGGCGGTGATAATCCACGTTGGAACCAACGACATCAGCAGGAGGAGCTACAACAGGACTACACTAACTGAGCAGTTCAGGATCCTGGGGAGGAAACTGAAGCTGAGGACAAGGAGGATAGCCTTCTCAGAGATCCTGCCAGTACCGAGGGCAGATGCTAAGAGACAGACCGAGCTGCAAGCAGTAAACGGTTGGCTGAGGAGATGGTGCGAAGAGGAGGGTTTCCACTTTGTACGGAACTGGACAACTTTTTGGGGGAAGAACAAGCTCTACAGGAGGGACGGACTGCACCTGAGCACGGCTGGGACGAGGTTGCTGGCACGTAACGTCCAGAGCAGCATAGACTTGGCTTTAAACTGAGGAGAAGGGGAAAGCCGACAGTCGACCTGACCTCGACACATCGGACCAAAGTATCAAACAAGGATACTGAACCAGAAATTTGTAAAAGAGGGCTCGGGACTGAGAGGGAACTTTTGGGAAAAGGACACAAGGACGCAATGCAGGGAGCAAATGCACAAACGAACCTAGCAAGCAGAACTAAGAGAGAGCAACAGGAGCCAGAGGGTCATCCAAACATGGGGGAGCAGGCTGAGGACAACATAGACACACCGCAGGATGGGGATGAACACAACAAAGCTCGGGGGCTGGCAACCCATGAGGAGGTTGGCAGGGGCGCCAAATCACGAGGAAAACCAGCGGAAAAGGCAAACAACCAGGACTTAAATTGCCTATACACTAATGCTAGGAGCCTAAGAGCCAAAATGGGAGAATTAGAAGTCATAGCCAGTACAAAGGACCTGAACATAATAGGAGTCACAGAAACGTGGTGGACTGACGACAACAAATGGGATGTGGCTATACCAGGGTACAAACTCTACAGGAGGGACAGGACACACAAGAAGGGTGGAGGAATAGCGCTTTATATAAATGACTCCATACCTTCAACCAGGATAGAAACAACAGTAAGGGCTGACGACTTGGAATCACTATGGATTAAGCTACCTGGAGGAGCTGGAGCAGACATAAAATTGGGCCTGTACTATCGCCCACCTGGACAACCGGAAGCACTCGACCAGGACCTGGAGGCTGAGCTGAGACAGATATGCAAAAGCGGAAGCGTGATGGTGATGGGAGACTTCAACTACCCTGGGATAGACTGGAGTATTGGGCACTCAAACTGCACAAGGGAGACCAAATTCCTGGAAACCACGAGGGACTGTTTCATGGAACAGCTGGTCACCGAACCAACACGGGGGGATGCAACTCTCGACCTAATCCTCAATGGGCTAGGGGGACCTGCAAAGGAGGTGGCGGTGCTAGAACCCCTAGGAAACAGCGATCACAACATGATCCAGTGCAAGCTGGAAATTGGACCATCAAAGGTGAAAAGATCAACAGCGACAGCACTCAACTTCAAAAAAGGGAATTATGATGGCATGAGGAAATTGGTGGGAAAGAAACTCAACGGTAACGCAAGGAAGATGGAGTCTGTAGAAAAAGCCTGGTCCCTACTCAAGGGCACGGTGCAAGAGGCACAGAACCTGTACATCCCCAGATTCAGGAAGGGGTGCAAAAAAAAACCAAACAAAAAACCCAGCGTGGATAACAACTGCGGTGAAAAAGGCGATAAGTGACAAGAAAGCATCGTTCAAAAAATGGAAAAAGGACCAAACAAAGGACAACCAAAAAGAGCACAAAGAACACCAAAGGGAGTGTCACCGTGTGGTTAGAAAAGCTAAAAGAGAATATGAGGAGAGACTGGCGGGGGAAGCAAGAAACTTCAAATCGTTCTTCAGATATGTGAAGGGGAAGCAATCGGCAAGGGAAGAAGTGGGGCCATTGGATGATGGAGACAAAAAAGGAGTGGTAAAGGAGGAAAAAGAGATAGCAGACAGGTTAAATAAGTTCTTCACCTCAGTCTTCACGAGGGAGGACACATCCAATATTCCGGAACCGGAGGACATCGTAAATGGGGATCGGGATGAAAAGCTGGTCCAACTAGAGGTAAGCCAAGAGGATGTCCTCAGGCAGATAGACAGACTAAAGAGCGACAAATCGCCAGGTCCGGACGGCATTCACCCAAGGGTACTCAAGGAACTAAGGAACGTAATAGCAGAGCCAGTTCGCCAAATATGTAACCTATCCTTAAAAACTGGAGAGATCCCGGAGGATTGGAAAATTGTAAATGTCACACCCATCTTCAAGAAGGGTTCAAGGGGGGACCCGGGGAACTACAGGCCGGTGAGCTTGACCTCAGTCCCGGGAAAAATGATGTAAGCATTGATTAAGGACAGTATCTGTGAACACATAGAAAACAATGGACAGCTAAAGTCGAGCCAGCACGGCTTCTGCAAGGGTAGGTCATGCCTCACAAACTTATTGTACTTCTTTGAGGGGGTAAACAGACAGGTGGATAAAGGGGAATCCATTGACATCATTTACCTTGACTTTCAAAAAGCCTTTGACAAGGTACCGCACGAAAGACTGCTTAAAAAGCTGTGGAGACACGGGGTGCAAGGGGAGGTCCACCGATGGATCAAAAACTGGCTGGCAGACAGAAAACAGAGGGTTGGAGTGAAGGGCCATTACTCAGACTGGCATGGGGGTCACGAGCGGAGTTCCGCAGGGGTCGGTGCTGGGACCGCTCCTGTTTAATATATTTATTAATGACCTGGAGGCGGGAACAAATTGCGAAGTTATTAAATTTGCGGATGACACCAAACTCTACCGCAGGGTTGAAACCATGGAAGACTGCGAAGATCTGCAAAGGGACCTAACGACGCTAGAAGAATGGGCCAAAAAATGGCAAATGAACTTTAACGTAGGGAAATGCAAGGTCATGCATGTAGGGAAAAAGAACCCGATGTTCAGCTACATAATGGGAGGATCACTGCTAGGGGTAATTAACCTTGAAAGAGACCTGGGAGTGATGGTGGACACGTCTTTGAAGGCGTCGGCACAGTGCGCCACAGCCTCAAGAAAAGCAAACAAGATGTTGGGTATCATTAAGAAGGGTATCACGACCAGGACAAAGGAGGTCATCCTGCCACTGTATCGTGCAATGGTGCGACCGCATCTGGAGTATTGTGTCCAGTATTGGTCGCCGTACCTCAAAAAGGACATGGCGGTACTTGAGGGAGTCCAGAGAAGAGCAACTAAACTGATAAGAGGTATGGAAAACCTCTCATATACTGACAGACTGAAAAAGCTGGGGCTGTTCTCCCTGGAAAAGCGGAGACTTAGAGGAGACATGATAGAAACCTTCAAGATCCTGAAGGGTATAGAAAAAGTAGAAAGGGACAGATTTTTCAGATTATGGGGAACCACAAGTACAAGGGGGCACTCAGAAAAATTAAAAGGAGACAGGTTTAAAACAAATGCCAGAAAGTTCTTTTTCACCCAGAGGGTGGTGGACACATGGAACGCGCTTCCGGAGGCTGTGATAGGCCGGAGCACGTTACAAGGCTTCAAAGAAGGCTTGGATAGGTTCCTAGAGGATAAAGGAATTGAGGGGTACAGATAAGAGTAGCGGTAGGTTATAGGGATAGTCTGGGACCATTGCTCAGGAAATGGACCTGATGGGCCACCGCGGGAGCGGACCGCTGGGCGAGATGGACCTCTGGTCTGCCTCAGCGGAGGCAACTTCTTATGTTCTTATGGCTCAGAGGTGATATGATAGGTCTATAAAATACTGAGTGGAGTGGAAAGGGTAGATGTGAATTGCTTGTTCACTCTTTCCAAAAATACTAGGAGTAGGGGGCATGCGATGAAGCTACTAAGTAGTAGATTTAAAACAAACTGGAGAAAATATTTCTTCACACCACATGTAATTAAACTCTGGAATTTGTTGCCAGGGAATGTGGTGAAATCAGTTAGCTTAGCGGGGTTTAAAAAAGGCTTGGATCATTTCCTAAAAGAGAAGTCCATAGGCCATTATTCAGATGGCTTAAGGGAATTTACTGCTTATTCCTAGTATAAGCAGCAGAAAATCTGTTTTACTATTTGGGATCTAGCTAGGTATTTGGCACCTGGGTTGGCCACTGTTGGAACCTGGGTTGGCCATTGTTAGAAACTGGATAGTGGGCTTGATGGACCTTTGGTTTATCCCAGTATGGCAATTCTTATGTTCTTATACACTGAACAAAGAACCACATTTCTGTGCAGGCTGCTTTATTCGCTCCAATCTTAAGTAAGTTTTCTTTTTCATTTGCTCTGTTTAGAGAATTGAACTATTGGAGAAGATTACATGCTTTTGCTTTCTCTGCAGTGTTGGGGAGGATTTTAGATTTCATTTCTTCTCTTTCTAAAACAAAGCTTAAAGAGAGTTACTTTCACAGTAGTGCTGCTATACCTTATCTCAAAAAAGATATAGTGGCACTAGAAAAAGTTAAAAGAAGAGCAACCAGGATGATAAAGGGAATGGAAGTCCTCTCGTATGAGGAAAGACTGGAAAGGTTAGGGTTCTTCAGCTTGGAGAAGAGAAGGCTAAGAGGAGATATAATTGAAGTCTACAAAATTCTGAGTGGTGGAGAACGGGTACAAGTGGATCGATTTTTTTTAACTGCATCAAGATTTACAAACACTAAAGGACACTCGATGACGTTACAGAGTAATACTTTTAAAACCAATAGGAGGATGTGGTGAGAGCAATTAATGTAGCTGGTTTTAAAAAAAGGTTTGGATAAATTCCTGGAGGAAAAGCCCATAGTCTGCTGTTGAGGCAGACATTGGACTGTAGCATGTAATGCTGCTACTATTTGGTTTGTAACTTGGATTGGCCTCCACAAAGACGGGATACTGGGCTAGATGTACCATTGGTCTGACTCAGTAAGGCTATTCTTATGTTCTTATGCTCGCCCTGGCCCAAAGAACTTACTATTATGTTTGTCTATGAAGGAATGGTCAAAGTGACTTACTGTAAATAACAAGTGGGCCAGGACTGTCAGAATATATAGTGAGATTTGGGACAGGATCTCCTCTAGATCTTCCCGTTGGTTGTTGAAGAACTCCATGGAGTCCCTTGATGGTTGCTGCAAAGCATTCCAAGAACCTTTGAGCAAAGTGATGTGGTAGTTGTGTTAGTCCACTTTTAAAGTTAATAAATAGAAACTAAACTAAACTAAAGCTTAACTTTATATACCGGGTCATCAACCTAAGGAAGCTCGACTCGGTTTATAACAATTAGATAAAAACTAAAGAAAGTTTACAATAATTAAATAAAAACTAAAGAAAGTAATAGCAAAGGTTTCAAAGAAATTAGTTTTCAAAATGTTTGGCAAATAGAAAAGTTTTTAGAAATTTACAGAAAGATTGGAAAGAACTGGTGCTCCTCAAATTAAGAGGAGTTCATTCCATAATTGAGAAAGTTTAAAAGCCAGAAATTGACTGAAGATCTTTAATTCCTTTAATTCCTTTTCTAGAAGGAAGGGAAAGTTTGAATTGTTGGATGCCTCTTACAAAGGAAAATCTGCAAGCATTTCGTAATGAGGGAACGAGGGGAATAAAAATGCCATATAAAATTTTGAATTGAATTCTAAGATAAACTGGGAGGTAATGAAGACTCAGGAGCAAAGGGGTCACATGGTAAAATTTACTTTTTCCTAAAATCAGCTTCGCAGCAGAAAAGAAAATAGGATTATACCTTTTTATTAGATTAACAGTTTATTTTTTTATTAGCTTTTGAAGGTAATACCTTCTGATCAGAATGTTCTGATATTGGTCAACATTTTTTGTTTTATTTCCATGAATTTTTGAAAATTTCTCCTTAGCTGTACTTTGTTGTAATGAATTGGAACTAGCCTTCTGTCTGTGCACTAACCAATTGTAGGAGGTCTAGGATTGCAGAGAAGCAGCTAGTTTCTCAGACATTCTTTTTTTTGTAATTTGTTTGTAGCTTAATTTCAGGTTCCCTAACCAGCATACAGGAACCCAGACATACATTAAAACATGCACAGTGGGTGTGTACAGAAATAAAAGAAGCACAATATATGAAGTGAAGTACTTCTGTGAATGAAAAAGCAGAATCTGAGAGTGATGGGATCTGATCAGTGGCGTATCTAGTATATTTGACACCAGGAGTTATTATTTTTTAACACCCCCCCTCCTCTATATAAAAAATATATTTTTAGCAATAATCCATGAGTCACTCAAAGCAAATAGAAAAATAAAAGACAACAAAGGTAGAAAACAATATTTATTCTGAATTTGTTAATTGGAATATGTCAATTTTAGCAAATGTATATCTTTGATATCCTAAATTTTCAGTTTCTATTCCTCAAGTATTGCTGTATATGCATTTTGAAGGTTCTAGACATTTTTTAGCCCTTATATCTCTATTATTGATGTGTGGTCCCTTCATTAATATTTCTTGTCTATTTTTTGTGCTCATGACCAAGGCATGGTATTCTCCTAGAACAGGGCTCAGCAACCTGTGACTCATGAGCCACATGTGGCTCTTTGACTACGTGGCTGTGGCTCTTCTCAGAAGAATAGACACATTCAACTTGTTCGTTGAGCCTCCATCACCCCTGCCAGTTATTTTATCTCCTGCTTTGAGCTCCTGTGGTCACAGTATCTCCTGTACTTCTTTTTCTTCAACAGGTTAGCGGCAGTGATTCCTCCAGACCTGCCACTAACCTGGAAGCCTCTCATTTGCTGCATCCCACCCTCTGTCAGAACTTCCTGTTTCTGACCAGGTGGGACATGACAGAAGAGAGGTTTCGAGGTTAGCATCAGGCAGCTGCAGGAATGGTGAGAGAGGGAGAAATGGACATAAGAATGGAGGGGAAGGAGAGATGGTGAATGGAGTGAGAGAGAACATAAGAACATAAGAACTGCCTTCTCCGGATCAGACCCATGGTCCATCGAGTCCGGCGATC
This sequence comes from Geotrypetes seraphini, assembly GCF_902459505.1. Classification (NCBI taxonomy): domain Eukaryota; kingdom Metazoa; phylum Chordata; class Amphibia; order Gymnophiona; family Dermophiidae; genus Geotrypetes; species Geotrypetes seraphini. The sequence goes on along the minus strand of NC_047090.1, from coordinate 63,222,696 downwards.
CGTAAACGCGGAGGCCCAGTCAGGTATACACCTGATGTAGTTTTAGTCACCCATATCCCTCTATGCCTCTCGTAAGGAGATGTGCATCTAATTTGATATGAACATGGGAAAGAAGAGATGGTGCATGCTAAGGCTTCACACTGCTAATGTTCCAACAGTTGATCCTTATTTGCTCTGATGCTGCAGTGATATTGCCATGAAAAGCTGGCTGTGTTGGATTGGATTCATTTAGATTATCAGCTATTAAACTACAAACAAGACATCTAAAGATAAGTACTATCTACTATACCAGATGGTTTACGGTAATTTAAAGCTTTTTGACTATGGATTTCACAGGGTTTTTTCCTGAAAGTGGATATGAAAGTGTATGTTAAGTGTTTGCTGCCATTAAACACTGGTGTGTAACTGGAAAGTAAAATATAAAAACAGGAAGGTTTTTCAGCCAGATTGATAAGGGGAGAGCTTAGTTTGAACTATAACTAACAGACTTGAAAAGCAAAGATGTGTGGTCTTCAAAATATACATCATTACAAGTGGAATTTGAAGATCTAGAAAGAGAAAAGCCAACTTTAGCCATGAATCTCAAATGGATGAAACTTTCCAGCTGACAAAAGGAGGACCAACTGATTTTCATAAGAACATAAGAAATGCCTTCGCCGGATCAGACCCTAGGTCCATCATGTCAGGCGACCAGCACACGCGGAGGCCAATCCCAGGGTTCCATGCTGAGACCTTGTTTACCCATATCCCTCAATGTGGTTTGCAAGAAGGTGTGCATCCAACTTGCCCTTGAATCCTGAAATGGTGGTCTCCGAGCATTCCAAAACCTTCCAAACTATTATTGTCAACTCAAAATAGTAGCATTTGGAATTTTGATGATTTTTGGGTCCATTTATTGTGAGCAGACGTTCTCCAACATAAATGATATCAAAAGCAAGCTAAGAAGTCAGCTTAATGATGTAAGCTTATAATCCTGTTTAAAAATGAAGACGTCCAACTAGTCACTGAACATAAAACAATTATGTGCAGAAATACAATGTCAAAAGTCTCATTAAATTGTTTTTCTGTATTTTCGGTAAGTACTTGAAGCATAGGCGTCGGAACAGGAGAGGCCACAGGGGCCATGGCCTCCCCAAAAATTAGCAGATAGAGTCGGTTATGGATCTATTCCTCCACCCACCTCCTCCCGGTCTCTGTAATTTTAAATCTTCAGGCAGCTGCCACATAGCATCCCTGCAGAATGAAGACTTCCAGGACAGGCCTTCTCATAGACGCTTTGTGGTGGCTGCTGGAAGATTTTAAATTACAGCGCCCGTGGAAGGTTGGTGGGGGAGTTGGGAGCTGGAGAGAGATGTCATGCCACAGGATCCTACTGGGGCTAGGGTGGAGCCTTTGGGCCTCCCCAAATGGAAAAGCATTCCGCTGCCTATGACTGGAAGTTTTATTTTTGTGTTAAATGCATATATACCCATATAAAAATCGTATCTCAAACCGCCTTCTCTACCCATTGTGGCTCTTTGCAAATCTTGGGTCAAACATTTAGTATAAAATGGCTTTTAAAAGGTTGCTGACCCCTGTCCTAGCAGGTGGCTTCTGTGAGGCATTCTGGTACAGGCTGATTCTATAAATAGCGCCTAAATCCGCTGGTGCCTAAAAAAATGTGCAGGCCAAATGTCAATCACACTTAGGCACCATTTACAGAATCGCAGCTAGCGGTACCTATGTAAAAATGTAGGAACCGGTTTTAAAGGCCTACATTTCAAGCACCTACGTTTTGGAAGAATCGCATTTAGTGGCACCCAACTTACACTCAACCCATAGAAATGCCCACTTAGGCATTAGGTGCCGCTAAGCGCTTTGCAATAGGCGTCTATTTTTTACAGAATCAGATAGGCACCTAGCTCCCAATTAAATTTTTTTTTAACCAATTAAGGTTGTTAAGGGTATTTTGCCAATTAAGTTAGGCACCTAAGAGGGTTGCACTTACTATTTATGTTGATGTTATGAATTGCATTTTAATTTTAATATTATTATATGGTCTTTTTTAGTGTCTGCAATTTATGGTTAGGATATAGTGTGTTCGCATTGCAATTATGGTTTTCTTAATTCTGATTGGTTTTCTTTTTTTCTTTCCCAATTTTTTCTTTTCTAATTTATCTTTTCCAATTTATGTTTGTTTTGTGCTCTTATTCAGGATCCCTGAGGAAGGCAATTCATTGCCAAAACACGGACTGTGTAGGGTCCATTCATCTTACATCTTACAGTGCTCCCCCAGTCATTTGCGGTTGGCGATTCGTGGTCCCGGTCATTCGTGGTATTTTCTGACTACGAATGACCGGGCAGGAGAGGGCAGCTGGAGAGGCAGGAAAGAGCAGCCAGAGTGCTGGCGAGTGAAGGAAATCTCTCGCGGTATGCTCTGACCGCTTCTTCCTGCACTAAAGTCGGGCCTCACCAATCAGGAGCTGCATGTCAAAGTAGCTCCTGATTGGTGAGGCCCGACTTTAGTACTCACGGCTCGCCTCAATACATCACCTTTTCTAACAACTCTTTTATTTTCCACTTTCATTAATCCAAAGTCAATGGGACTCTTGCTCTTAGGCTATCACAGAAGCCACTATACATTTTCCTAATGTTATTATACTGGGAGATTTTAACATTCATGTAGATACACCTACATTGCCTTGCTTTTAGCAATTTCTAACTCTTCTCTCAGAACTTAACTTTGCTCAATAGATCACACATCCCACTCATCACAAAGGACATACTCTTGACCTGGTTTTAACCTCATCAGAAACAACATTTTCACCAACAGTACATCCCACCTCCCCCATATCAATCACCTTTTAGTCAAGGTTTCTATGCCTTCTCATATGACAATACCCCCTTTTAAATCATGCTGCTTATCAAAAATTGATTCACTTTAAAAAAAAAAAAAAAATTCTTTGTTTTTCAAACTTTAACAGTGCATTACAAATAATATAACATTAAAAGATTACATAAAATGCACCACAATACACAAATAGAATAGTAAAAACAACAATTTTCCCCACCCCCTCTCAATTATGAATACATTAAATCATATTATTTATATAGCACTAGCTGATGACCCGGCGTTGCACGGGTATTTAATTATAGCAATAACACTGTAAATGGAATCAAATAAAGATACTTTATAGTGGTGAATGAAATTATTTTTTAACAGCTTTATAAAAAGTACAATATTCAAATTATAATGTGAAATATTTGACAAAATGAATACAATACAACTAACACAAAACTTGATTATAAACAACATTTTTAGTTTCACCTCCAGGAGCAAGAACATATAAATTCTTGGGTGAACCCACCCTTGAGCAAGCAACATAGAGTTGTCCATGGGAAAAACAGGGGGATCTTAAATGCACTCCACAGTATGTAATAGTCTGTCCCTGTGATTTGTTGATTGTGATAGAGAATGCAAGTCTCACTGGAATTTGCAATCTCTTAAACTGAAAAGGAAGATCTGTTGGAATAAGTGGCATCCAAAAGTTCCAGTATTGATTAAAACAACTCAATATGTGGAAACTCAGGTTGAAAAGAAACTCCATGCAGTTGTTTCCCGGTTCAGAATGGAACCTGTGTTCCTAGGTCAGCATATGTGAGTACTCAGGTAATGTAATAACATTATGAACTGGGGTGCATGAAGGAAACACTTACAAACACAGTTAGAACATACAAACTCTATATGTATGGTGTCCGTGGTAGAATAGAAACGATGTCCCTAGTGGTTATAGTGTCATAGAAAGTGTTTTATAGTTGGAATTACGGTGAGAATGGCAGCTTTTTACATCCTTTGCATTGACATGAATGGGTGAAATCTGATTTTCTGTTTGTAGCTCCGCCCACGTGTGCAGGTGGGCAGCGAGACCCCCAGAACATATCACCCCAGGTAGTGAGGGATCTGCATACCAAGTTGCGTTCAAATCGGTCAAGCCGTTTTTGAATTACTGAGAGAATGGCAGCTTTTTACATTTTTTCCATTGACATAAATGGGTGAAATCTGATGTTCTGTTTGTAGATCTGCCCACGTGTGCAGGTGGGCCGCGAGACCCCCAGAACATATCACCCCAGGTAGTGAGGGATCTGCATACCAAGTTTCGTTCAAATCGGTCAAGCCGTTTTTGAATTACTGTAAGAATGGCAGCTTTTTACATTTTTTCCATTGACATGAATGGGTGAAATCTGATTTTCTGTTTGTAGCTCCGCCCATGTGTGCAGGTGGGCCGCGAGACCCCTAGAACATATCACCCCAGGTAGTGAGGGATCTGCATACCAAGTTTCGTTCAAATCGGTCAAGCCGTTTTTGAATTACTGTGAGAATGGCAGCTGTTTATATTTTTTCCATTGACATGAATGGGTGAAATATGATTTTCTGTTTGTAGCTCCGCCCACGTGTGCAGGTGGGCCGCGAGACCCCCAGAACATATCACCCCAGGTAGTGAGGGATCTGCATACCAAGTTTCGTTCAAATCGGTCAAGCCGTTTTTGCGTGATCGCGGCACATACACACACACACATACATACATACATACCTCCGATTTTATATATATAGATAGATTATACTCAATTAACTCCTCAAAATATCCTTCCCTCCCCTTCCCCCCACCCTGAATGTGTAAGGAAATCTAAGAAAGAAAAATACATTACTATTATTGCGTATTAACAAATGCAGTCAACGGGTTCCATATTTTATTAAATGCATTACTAAAACCCAAGCATTCCGCGTTCATTCTTTCATATTTATATGTGTTACACAACCTTGTCCACCAGAATGTGTAATTAAGTCTGTCATGACATTTCCAGTTTTTCTTGATCATTTGAATAGCTAGTGCGGTCAGGATAAATAAAAGACGGCTTTTGTATTTATCTAACATAGGCTTTACCTGTAACAGCGTACCACAAATAATGGCTTCATATGATAAAGGAATAGATGACTAATATAATCACAATTAAGTTAATTTTTGTTTGAATTTCCCATTGATTTTAATACTTTAGAGTAGGACACAAAAGCTCAGATTTTTCATAACACCTTAATACTGTAAATGCATTAGATTATATACCCCCTTTAAAAGCCATAGCTCCCTTTCAGTCATATTCTCATAATCCTTGGTACCAGTATGACCTACAGATTATTAACTCCGTCCTTTACAAAACCGTGCTAGCATTTTTAGCGCTAGCTGCTGCAGTAACAGCTCCGACACTCATAGAATTCCTATGAGAGTTGGAGGTCTTACCGTAGCGGCTTGCACTAAAAATGCTAGTGCAGTTTTGTAAAGAAGGGCCTAAAAGACAATTACGCAAAGCTGAACATATTTGGTGGAAAAAACTAAATCGTCTACTGACTTATGTAATTAAATTATACATAGAGATTATAATTTCCATTTAAAAAAAGGCAAAGTTTAAATGTTATCAAGACTTAAATCATCTAATCCATCCAAAGACATTTATTTGATATTTCACTCCATTACCTCCAAGCCTCAAAAACTTTCTTCATATTCAGGCCTTGCAGTTAAAACTTTAGCACAATTCTTTTCCACAAAGATCATCAATTTACAGAAAGTGTTGCCCACTTATTCTGATTCTCAACTTTCTTCTTTAACAACGACCCAGGATACTTTGCTTTCAGAAAATGTAGCTATTCCATTATTAGGCCATTCGACATGGTCTTCCTTTCAATTACAGTCTACCTTTTCCTTGTCTCTAATCCTGTCTGCATTACATAAGACCTCATACTCTTTGGATCCATTTCCATCCTCTAAGCCACATGTGTCATACACAAGGGCCGCGGGGCGAATCCGGCCCGCCTGGTCGTTTTATACGGCCCACGGTCCATGCCCCCAGTGTTACCTTGTGGCTGGCTCCCTCCTCCTCACAGCCGTAGTGTGCACGGAGCCATGTGCAGCAGCTCCTCGCGCGTCCCACACCTCATCCAGCATTCCCTCTGATGTTACGATAACAGAGAGAAGGCTTCCGGTTCAGGTGCAGGACGCACGAGGAGCCGCTGCATGCACACTATAGCTGTGAGGAAGAGGGAGGCGGCCACAAGATAACACCAGGGGGCATCGGACCGCAGACCGCATAAAACAGCCAGGTTGGAGCCGGCCAGAAGGTTAGACACCTGCCGGAGGGAGGCACAGCAAGGTAGGGGGAATGATTTTATCTTCAAGTTAGTGTTTGAATTATGTCAACATTGAGCATTTTAATCTGCTGTATATCTTTTGCACTGATCAGGAAGAAATACATTTGCTTCTTTTTCTCTGTGGGTTGTACTGCATGCAGAATCTTGAATCTCAGGGTGTTTTTTAAAAAATTTATATTAGTAATTTTAGTTTTTGGTCCCGTATATAAAAAGAAAAAGCCCTATCAAGTTTATTTAAATTTTGTTATCCCGCCTTTTCAAAGTTTCAAAGTGGCTAACATACATAAAACATTTGAGTGGGGTAAAGACAGAATAATAAAAAGACATCAAATATTAAAATGACATCATTAAAAAAAAACAAAAAAAAACAACAGAACAAAAACAGCAATGACAACAACTAAGCATTACTGCTGTGTTAAAAAAGGACTTAGCACACAGGGAAGACCCAAATTAAAATTTAGGGAAAAATACATATTTAAGAAAATAATAAGACCCTGATGCACAACAATTAACAGAAGCAGCAGGAACAGCTTACCAATAAGCAGTGCAATCTGAAAGTAAGCAGTTGTAGATCTGCATTAATCATTTCAGGAATTCATCTATTTACAAAAGCCTTAACAGAGCAAACACATGAGAGAGAGTGACATTCTTACCTTCACATTGTTTCCCTTCTCCCTTATAGCCAGGTTTGCAGATGCATTTATAAGATTTAGGTATATTTTGACAAATTGCATCAATGTGGCATTCATCCGTCCCTTCAGCACATTCATCGCTATCTGTAGCCAACATGAAACAAGAAAGAAAAAATGACTGCCACCTCCTCAAAAGGACCAGTGAAGCATTCACAAAGACACGATTACAAAACATGCAGCTCCCTAAATTCAAACCGGACAGACCCAGCTTTATTTGTAAATTTGTGCTTTAAGAGTATAATGAAGAAATAACAGAAGCAGTTCCAAATAATTATGACCTCAGAATTCACATGTCAGCTCCCCAAAAAAGCACCCTGAAATCAGACTTACATTCTCTGCATTCTTTATTAGTAGCATTAGAGGTTAGCTTGTCATCTTTGACAATATACTGCTGAGTAGAACTTGTATAATATTTTAAATCAATAAACATAGCATCTACTATCCCCTCCCCCAAGAGATCATCAAAAGCCTAGACCAGGGGTGTCCAACCTGCGGTCCGAGGGCTGCATGCGGCCCCGTGAAGTATTTTGTGCGGCCCCGGTCGAGGGCGATGCAGCGTTTTCCTCTGCCACCTCCGGGTGTTTACCGTCTTGCCGGCTCCCTCCTCTGTCTTGCTGCAGCGTTTGCGCGGCCCCAAAAACATTTTTTTTTTTTGGCCAATGCAGCCCAGGGAAGCCAAAAGGTTGAACACCCCTAGCCTAGACCATTCTAAAGACAGGGCTTTTCCAAAGGTATGTTTAATTCTTATTGCAACTAAGAAGAGCTCCTTTTACTAAGCTGCGATAGTGTTTTTAGCGCACGCAGAATTTTAGCGTGTGCTAAACCCACACTACGTGGCTAGAATTAATGCCAGCTCAATGCTGGCATTAGTGTCTAACACACATGGCAATTTAACGCGTGCTAAAACTGCTCTCGCAGTTTAGTAAAAAAGGAGCCCCAAGTAAATAGATGGCATAATAAAAATGCTTTTTCAAACCCACTATTTTTTCTCAAGGGTAATTATCCCACTTAGGGCTCCTTTTATCAAGGTGCGTTACGGGGGTTAGAGTGTCGGACATTTCATCACGCGCTAACCTCCGTGGCAAGCCAAAATACTAATGCTCATCAATGGAGGCGTTAGCGGCTAGTGCGGCAGGCAGTTTAACGCGCGGTATTCCGCACGTTAAACCCCTACCGCACCTTGATAAAAGGAGCCCTTAGTGAAAGAAGTGTTATTTCTCAGTTACAATAGCTTTTATAAGTTAAGTAAGATAATCTATAATATTTATTTTGTTATGGCTCTTTAGGAAAGTGTCATTAATTTCTCTTAGCATAAATTGCTTAATTGTAGAAAGAATGCTATATACAATACTATATACAAATTATATAGAAGTAACTTGAAAAGCCTAGTTGCAAATCAGGAGGGGAAATGATTGGCCTTTTAGAAGAATGACTTCCTATGTGTGTGACCAATCCTTCAAACCTCTAGCCTCAGTAAGAGAAAGTGGCCCATGGTTATTGATTGATGTCTTGCTATCAATAAGGAAAGTCTGCTAACAAGGAATCTACTTAATTGATTCATTCACATTTTAATGCATCAGGCCCATATGGGGCTCTCTGAGAGCACAGAAAAGTCTTCCGGTGTATTTTGTGAAGATTACCTGGAATAAAATAGATCAGGTATTATATATAAAGTAAATGGGAAAAATCTGGTGACAGTAGATTTCTTCCATTTGATTACCATGATTAGATTAACACTTCTCAAAAAACAAACAAAAAAAGTTCAATAAATTGAAAAGAGAGGTTTTTTGTTAATTTGAAATTCTAAAACTAATTAAAAAATTCCCATTCATCCTGGTGGTAAAACTGAGATCCTTCAAAGTTCTTGGTGGGAGAAAAAGTAAGTAGGTATTATGGGACATGAGACAGCAAATTCAGAAAAACTTGTATAAGATATCAAATACTTTCAAGCTTTATCATCATTCTCCTTAAATAGTAGAATTCCAAAATACAAATGTTTTGAATTACTAGTTCTAATATACGTATTTCCTTTTAAAGAAAATTAAGTTTTGTACACAGGAGATAGGAAGAATGATAGCCACTACTGAAACCTGTCATTTCCAGATCCATTTCAGATAAAGCTGTGGTTTAGATGAATTGAGACCCCGAGGCCATAAACACTTGATCAGATGCAAATATAGATAAGATATAAATCTGTATGTAAGATGCTTCTCTGATTATTTATTTACTGCCTTTTTGGAAAGAATTCACTCATAGTAGTGTACAGCAAAAATAAGTCAGACATAAGAACATAAGAAGTTGCCTCCACTGGGTCAGACCAGAGGTCCATCTCGCCCAGCGGTCCGCTCCCGCGGCGGCCCATCAGGTCCGCGACCTGTGAAGTGGTTTCTGACCACATAATCAATAAACAATTACAGCAGTAAAAATATTCAAATTACAATCAAAGTTTGGCATACTATGCTACATTACAATGTCATCCTATCAATGATGTCATTCACTTCTTAACCTTTAAACATTCAAATCTTCAGTAACGATCGTTCCCAATATTTCAATGTGACAGAAGAAGTAATAAAGTAATATTAATAGTCCTTCTAGGACTTAAAGGGATCTTCAGACCACCCTCGAGTAGAATAACTTCAAGCAGTGTCAATCCTCATCAATCCCAAGCATATAGCTAATTATTCTGCATCTTTCTTTTTTTTCATATATCTTATATGTATATTTGCTAGGAGTACTTAGCTTTGGTTTTAGTTTATCCCCTTGCCATCCCTTGGCAAGGAGATGAACTAAAACCAAAGCTAAGTACTAGTAGCAAATATCCATAAAATATATATGGAAAAAAAGAAAGATGCACAATAATTAGCTATATGCTTGGGATTGATGAGGATTGATACTGCTTGAAGTTATGCTACTCGAGGGTGGTCTGAAGATCCCTGTAAGTCCTAGAAGGACTACTAATATTACCGTATTTTTCGCTCTATAAGATGCACTTTTTCTACCCTCAAAAAGTGAGTGGAAATCGGGGAGCAGATGCCGGACCAGGCAGGAACACGAACAGCAGGCGCCTGCCTTCTGCACCGCCCAACCCGAACTGATGAAGAGCTGTCCGGCAAGGGAGACAGGCAGGAGCTGGGAAAGCTCCAACGGACTTCAAAAAAAGGTACTTGAGGGGATGCCTATGGGGAGATGCCTGTGCTGCCTATGGAGGGTGCCTGTACTGCCTACGGGGGGACAGGGTGCCTACGCTACCTACGTGTTTTTCACTCTATAAGACCCTGTTCTGGCCTACCACTAGACCGCCAGAGGGGGGTATAGGGCAGGGTGGTGGGAATTTTTTTTCTTGGATTTTCCTCCTCTACAGGTGGGTGTATCTTAAAGAGCGAAAAATACAGTACTTTATTACTTCTTCTGTCACATTGAAATACTGGATACATTGCAATGTCGACACAATACAAGGTAAAATATTTTTAATAGATAGCATAGGGTGTACGCAAAGATGGAGCATATAGATAGTTAAGATAGAGAAGCAAGAGTAAGAAAATAAGGGGGATGAGAATTCTCAGCTAGGGTGGATAAACATGTCCTGCTATAGTATGTGCAGCTGGTGTCTTAGCTGGAACATATAGATTATCAGCAAAAAAAGAAAGGTAAACAAAAAAAAAAAGCAGAAGTGTACACTCAAATATAAGGATGACCCAGGCGTATATAAAAATGTTTATTAAAAACCACAGTAAAATATCACAAAGAAAATGGTATACGGCTGGACCAACAAGTATGGTGATGTACAGCTGGACCTGACACGGTCCGTGTTTTGGCAAACAATGTCCTGCTCAGGAGTCCATGTATCATCTATGCGATTCTGGTCAAGAGTACTTGCCACCCTTGCCTCACATGTTAGACCAGGGATCTCAAAGTCCCTCCTTGAGGGCGCAATCCAGTCGGGTTTTCAGGATTTCCCCAATGAATATGCATTGAAAGCAGAGCATGCACATAGATCTCATGCATATTAATTGGGGAAATCCTGAAAACCCGACTGGATTGCGGCCCTCAAGGAGGGACTTTGAGATCCCTGCGTTAGACCAACATTCACCTTTCAACAGAATCTGAACAGCATTCGACAACGTTTCGTCCTCCTCTCCACTCAGAAATCATTTGAAACAGTCGCAGAGCAAAACTTTCACATATGACCCACATGGCAGTAGTCACAAGGGTGATATGTGAGCTTTGCTACATTTTCAAATGGTTTCTTAGGAAAGAGGAGGACGAAACATTGAATGCTGTTCAGAGTCTGTTGAAAGGTGAACGTTGGCGCAACGTGTGAGGCGAGGGCAGCAACTACTCTTGAACAGAATTGCAAAAGTGATACATGGAGTACTGAGGAAGGCATTGTCTGCTGAAACACGGACTATGTCGGGTCCAGTTGTACATCACTTTACTTGTTGGTCTAGCTGTATACCATTTTCTTTGTGATTTTTTTAGGTGATTTTTAAATAAACATTTTTATATTTTATATACTCCTGGGTCAACCTCAATCTTGAGTGTGCACTTCCACTTATAGATTATCAACATTAATAAAAAGCAACAGCTGCTTTTATTTTTATACAAATGCCCTCAAAATTAAAAGTCAATTGAGCCAAAGAATATCACCGTGTTTAATGAGGAAGTCTAGTGGAAGAGATACCACCACATAAAAAAAAATCATTCAGGCTCATAATCAAAACAAAAAACCAAATCCAAGGAGGAAAACAAGGTTCAACTGTCTGCAGTGAAAAACAATCCAGAACAAACAAAGCAAAAAACTGCAGACCTTGTACACGATGCAGGCAGGCTTTATTATGACAAGTAAATTTAGGTTAAAAACCTTTTACCAGGTGAGGGACCCAACACGGTCCGTGTTTCGGACTAACCTTCGTCAGGGGTCCAATTTTGGTAAAGCAGAAAATTATCAAAAGAAAAAAGCCTTGGGTGATTAGCCGATAGGTGACATGCTGAAAAAACCGCCCGAGTGAAACCATATCCACTTCATTCTCTGCTTAGTTGAACTGAGAACTTTTCAGCACTCCCTCATATGAACCCTGGAAACTATCTCCCAAGAAGCTCGGTCATAAGGCAGCTAAGTAAAGTTGTAATTTAAACTACTTTAGCTGCATCACTAAATAAAATTCACTAGATGGAGCTGAGACCTCTAAAAGGTATCAGGTACAAACTTATGAGACTTTCCATGAAGCTATAGATATAATGCAGACACCATGAATCAGAAATTATAGGGCTCCTTTTACAAAGGCGCGTTAGCAGTTTAACGCACGTAATAGCGTGCACTAAACCGCCAGCCGCACTAGCCGCTACCGCCTCCTTTTGAGCAGGCGGTAGTTTTCCGGCTAGCGCAGGGGTTAGCACTCGGGCGGTTTTTTCAGCATGTCACCTATCGGCTAATCACCCAAGGCTTTTTTCTTTTGATAATTTTCTGCTTTACCAAAATTGGACCCCTGACGAAGGTTAGTCCGAAACACGGACCGTGTTGGGTCCCTCACCTGGTAAAAGGTTTTTAACCTAAATTTACTCATAATCAAAACATCCAGACTTCCAAAACCTGCCTAAATCAGCACGTCATAATAGCCGGGATCTCCAAGTGCCGATAATCAAAACCACCTTCTGGATGTACAGCAGGACTTCCAAGCTGCTGTGCTTCCAGAGCATGTTGGGAGGAGTTTGGGTGGGCTCTGGGCGGGCTCAGACTTAGACATCCTGCAGAGATAATCGACACTTTTGGCAGTTGTCCTGGATGGAATGTATACATTTTCAGTTAAACTTGTTTTAAAAGGGTATAAGTGTTAAAAAGGTAACCAAAGTCACCCAATAACCACTGCAGAGATAAAGTAAAGACCCACACACACTTCCCCGATGCTCACTGACCCTCTCACACCCACACAGAATACAAGCAAGGTGCCCCACTGCTCTGTTGCCATGTCTGGGTGGCCAGTCCATTACAGGACTGGCCCCTCCCATGTCCAAATGGTCTTGTTCTGGGTGTTTGGGACTTGGATGAAATTTTGGTCGAAAATGTGGTATAAATATAGACATCCTGGCCTTGGCATCCAGATAGTGGATTTTTTAAAAATATATTTATATATTTCTAGATGCATGGTGGTTTGCCTTTTGAAAATAGGCATTTTCTTACTGTCAACTTTGGATACCTAGCTTTATATGTCCAAATCGGACTTAAACATATGCTTTGAAAATGCCACTCTGCACCTCTATTAGGACCAATGAAGTAACATTAAAAAAACCAAACACAAAACCATAGATTTAATTAGTAACATCGTTTTTCAGGAAGAAAAATTACTCCAATTAAGTAATATATACATTTACAAAAGCTCTACATACAGTAAAAGGAAGCAAGTTAATTTTTTTCATTTGAATAAATGTGCATTCAAAATATTATGTTCAGATAAAACAATAGCAGTTTCTAACCTTCATAGGACAGACAAGGAGGCATCTGAATGTAATATATCAAGTTAGACTTTGTAAAAAAGCTGCATAGTTTCTATCTTTTCACACTTTATTGTTGAATTTTTCATAACAGGATTTTTTTCTGCCTATGTACTGCAGAAATAATGTTTCTCTTTTAAAACAATTCCATGAGATTTGTGCCATCATGCTTATAAAACATCAGGAGCATTCCACAGCAAGTTCTCAAACATTATTAATATGAAACCTAACATTTTTCCCACACCTTAGCAAGAGCTTCTATTTTTTTTCATTCTATAACCAATTCATGAGAAAATCAGAATTAAAAAAAAAAGAAACAAGCAATCTTTTACCTGGGACTCCATTGCCTTTCGTAAACCTGCCACTATATAAGAGGGCGAAAAACAAACAGAAGTGCCACGAAAAACAAACAATCCCCATGATAATGATATAATTCAATGCAGTTGGTGTGTTTCTTTGATAAAAGACGTACTTGGGACTGGCAGAATGGAGCGAGAGAAACGAACCAGCTGATAACCGGCTTCTGATTCGCTCAGGCCCAAGAAAAGTGGGCGGGAGAAGAAAGAGACGGGCCAATGAGTCTTGTACTTAGAAGCGGAGGGGTTAGGGGTGGATGCGAAGGGCTGAGAGCAGAACTTGGGGCTGGTTTTCCTTCCTGCTGTTTGCCTCTTTTAACATTCATTTGTGCCGTTTCACACTATTCCATCTCCCGCTACATGATCGGGACTAGGAAATTACTGTAATTTATTTCTAGTCACTTTATGGTACCTGCTGGCTTATTTGAAAAGATGATATTTGATATTTTTTTTAAAATCAGATGGTTTAAATGTTCTAATATGTAATTATTAGGTTTTTGTTGGTATTCTGAAAGAACAGACTTTCCTGGATACTAATATTGTTGACTTTGGAAAGGTTTATTTATGTTATTTTAGTCGCTCTAAATTGGTGCATTCTTCTATTCTCTGGGTTTCAAGATATACATATAGACTAAAAAGAAATGGGTATAGGCGGACTAGACGCTTTGGAGATGCAGTATTTCAGGAAACCCATCAACTGATCTCCTTTACCAAATCCTTCTCTTCTCCAGCTCACTCTCTCTCCCTCCAGATAGAAAGGTCGGTTTGTCTAATTTAGCACTACCACGATGTTCTGTGTAACATTTGGATACACTTCATATTCTGCTCAGAAGTTGTTTTGTTTTTTTGCAGTTTGTTTTCAAACATTTTCTTGAGCCACCACTGTAAAATAGTTCTGAATTTTTTATTTTATTAAAAAAAAAAAAAACACTTTGCAACTTTTAATTTATCTGTTCAATACAGATGCACCGCAAATGTACTTTTGCTATTGGGCATCATCATTACAATTTGAGCAAAATATACAGTGCTGCAATATTACTACTAAGCATCGGCACTAAAAAATTGGTTTGTCTTCAGAATTCTTGGCTGGTTTTTAAACCGTTTTATTAAAAAAAAATTTGGGCTGATTTTTAAACCGTTTTATTTTTTAAAAACTAAAGGTATGTTAAAACTTACATGTGGAAATTCACTATTTGTGTGTTAATTCGTAAATTAATACAAACTTTCAAGCAATTTTGCACACGCTTTGTGTGAATAAAATGAACGAACTAATGAATGCACACCCTTAATTTCTATTCTCTTTTTAGATATTTTCTTTAAACTTTACGTACAATAAGGGTACCCTTCTTAACGATTATTCAGAACTTTTATTATTCGCCGTGGGGATACAAATAGCGGAACTAGAACAAATGTAGTTTAAGTTATGTCTTTTCTGACAGACCGTTAATTTGAAACTTTCATAAATGATTGCAACTTCATGAACAATGAGCAAAATCTTCAGTATGGCTTTGTGCTTAATGCAGTTTAGTCTTCTATTAAATTAAACGCTTTTATTCTAAATTTTTTTTTGTGGTAAGGAATATCATTCATGTCTACTGATTTCATATGAATTACCAATTCTATTACTGTTTTGATTTAACTATATTTTGTGCAATTTGTTTACATTTTCAATGCTAAACAAAAACAATCCGTAATGAAAAAGTGAAGCTTCGATTTTAATCTATTGTTATAACTTTAAGTTCTCATTTGTGTACCATTATTTTGAGGAACACTGTCACTATGGGTTCCTTTTATGAAGCCGCGTTAGCGGCTTTAGCGCGTGTAACTTTTCATCACGTGCTAACCCCTGCGCTAGCCGGAAAACTACCGCCTGCTCAAAAGGAGGCGGTAGCGGCTAGTGCGGCTGGCGGTTTAGTGCACGCTATTACGTGCGTTAAACTGCTAACGCGCCTTTGTAAAAGGAGCCCTATAATTTCTGATTCATGGTGTCTGCATTATATCTATAGCTTCATGGAAAGTCTCATAAGTTTGTACCTGATACCTTTTAGAGGTCTCAGCTCCATCTAGTGAATTTTATTTAGTGATGCAGCTAAAGTAGTTTAAATTACAACTTTACTTAGCTGCCTTATGACCGAGCTTCTTGGGAGATAGTTTCCAGGGTTCATATGAGGGAGTGCTGAAAAGTTCTCAGTTCAACTAAGCAGAGAATGAAGTGGATATGGTTCAATCAATGATCTGAAACAATGTCAAAACATAGAATTTCATGTCTGCAAATTGGCACTAAACAAATAAGATAACAGTCTTCAGCTAGAGTGGCAAAATAATGCTCAGAATTTAGGAAGTTGGTTGGTTGGGCTGAGAACTTTTCAGCACACCCCTGTATTGTGCAGCTAAGGATACAATATTTTGTACTTATTTTGGATTCTCACCAGTCTTCTCTTATATAAGCTCATACAATATTACAAATGTATATATTTACTATATTTCATATTACTGGATGTAAATACAGTGTTCCCCCGAGAATTCGCGGTTCGCAAATCGCGGACTCACTCATTCGTGGTCTGCTCCGACTGCATCTTCCTGTCATGTCAAAGCAGCTCCTGATTGGTGTAGCCTGAGATTACTACAGGAAGAGGTGGTTGGAGCAGACCGCGAGTGATTTTCTTTACCCGCCGGCGTTTCAGCTGCCCTCTCTTGCCTCCCCTGCCTTTCGACAGACGAAAAACCGCATTTGCGTTTTTTTTAAATTTGCGGGGGTTCCTAGAACAGAACCCCCATGAATTTCTGGGGAGTACTGTATATACAATAAATTTATTGTGTGTGTTTTACAGCAAATCATATATACAGTATGTTATAGTGGAGGACTAGCCTCATGGTTGGTGCCAGTGGTGTAGCGAAGGTGAGAGGCGCCCGGGGCAGTGGTACTCCTCCCCCGCTCTCTTCTCCACTCCACTCCCACCTCCCCCCATCCTCTCTTGCTGCATGCATGCTGCTTCCCTTCCCCCGTACTTCTGCAACATTCCTGGCTCGAGCAGCAACCTCCAGTCTGCTGTCGCGCCAGCATCGGCTCTTCCTCTGACGTCACTTCCTAGGCACAAGTCCAGGAAGTGACATCAGAGGAAGAGCCGACACTGGCGCGACGGCAGACTGAGGGTTACTACTTGTGCCAGGAATGTTACAGAGGTATGGGGGAAGGGAAGTGGCGCACAGACGCAGCAGTGGGAGGTCAGGGTAGGGGAGGAGAGGAGGATGGGTGCTTGTACCCTCACCAAGACAGCACCCGTGGTGGACCACCCCCTGCCCCTCCCCTTACTACGCCACTGGTTTGTGCCTAATCTCTTTGTGGCTAAGGAGTAGCCTAATAATTAATGCAGAGTCTGCAGACATAACAAATATATCAATACATACTTAAAGATACAGTCATTTTAATTAAAAATATAACCATGTTAATGGCTCCTTTTCCGAAGCCGTGGTAGCGGCTTCAGCACGCACAACTTTTCATCATGCGCTAGCCAAAAAACTACCACTTGCAAAAGAGGAGGCGGTAGCGGCAAGCGCAGCCGACGGTTTAGCTTACGTTAATACACGCGTTAATCCGCTACCGCACCTTTGTAAAAGGAGCCCTAAATTAAAAACTTATAAATAGAGAAGTACATCAAACTATATCACAGTATATAAAAAACAACCACAGACATACTCCGTTAAACTAGTAACATAATAACAAAGTAAATGACGGAAAATAAAGACTCAAATGGTCCATCCATTCATGTTCCATAAATTAATCATTTAAACAAATTAATTTAATTTAAATAGTCATTTAAACAAATTAATAAATGATCAAGAATTAATAAAAACATCTACAAATTAAGCATAACTAAAAACAACCAAAAGAAAACAAATCAGGAACATAAATTGATTTGAATTATAAAAAATATAATATTAAATAGATACATACCAGCCACCTAGATGAAAACAGTGGGCTGTTCAATATCTCTGATAGTTTTCTAAAATAGGGAAGGAAAACAGAACATACACAAATACATATTCTAATCAGCTGTAAACTCTGAACATTGTTCATGAATTCTGCAATATATGCTATGCTTTCAGAGGGAAGAATAGTATCAATCAAATACCATGTGTATACCAAATATTGGGTGAGTGATTTGGTTATCTGCAGAGTCATCAAAGAAGCAGGAGAATTAGTGTCAATACAATACTATATATTTGCTAAATATCAGGCAGGTGATTCGGTTATCTACAATGTCATTGAAGGAACAGCTATAGCAAAAAAGGGGAAAACCCCCATCAATCTCTGAATCACTCACTTATTCCACGGACAGAATCCCTAACACTCCCACTCGCTTCTTCTACTCCCTTCAATACACATGAACCTCCACCTTCCCCTCCTAATGTACCCTCCAAACCAATTAACTTCACTGACCGGTATTTTTCCCTGTAAAAAAAAAAATACCCTCCTATTGTACACTCTTGTATATTCCTATTGTACTCCATTGTATATTCTGTCAACTTCATTGACCTGTACACTCCAAAAATTGTTAATTCTTGTCAACTTCAATGACATGTACATTCCAAAAATTGTTAATTCCAATGTTATCTTCGTTTGTAATCTTATTAATTGTTGTGAACCGCCTAGAACTCTCTGGGTATAGCGGTATACAAAATAAAGTTATTATTATTATTATTATTAATATTACTCATGGGAAAAAGAATTGATTCAACAAACAGAAATGAATTTGGACAGCCAAGGAAATTATATACACCCTGGCTGGCACAATTTTTAAAAACAATATTCAAGAGTATTTTAAAAATATGCCCTGACTGGCTGTCATCATGTGACCGGGCCGAACAGTATACCCGTCATATATCCACACACCCTCAGGCACCATAGTTCTCTGTAAAAACAACACACAACAGGGTTAAATACACATTTATTCATTCCCTTAAATCTATGACCAGGGGCCTTCCCAATACTCCTGGTCATTCCTCGGGTCCTCCCTGGACTCCGTCTCATCCAGGTTTTCTTAAGTCCTTCTTCCGACCCTCCATTGGCCCTTCAGGTCTTCAGCAGCTTCTGGTGCTATTACCGGTCACTCCGTCGGTTGCTACCATCCCAGTCAGTCCCTCCTCTGCACCGCTCCTCAGTTTTTTGGCCAATGCGCCTATAGTCTTTGGACTCTCCCAGTTTCTTTGTCACTCGGTTGTATCCTGTACACATGCACTGAGGGCTCTCCCAGCTCCTCAGTCATTTTCTTGCAGATGTACGCACTGAGGACTCACCTGGATTCTTCTTCACAGTCCTAACTCCAGTCGTCAAACCTAAAGCCCCTCAACTCCATGCTCTACCAGGCCCCTGGCTAATTCTTAGCTTCATCCTGCCAGTGTATAGGTCCTCACAGACCTTCTCACTTCTGTGCTGCACCAGTTCCCTCTGTCAGGACTGGTTAGTCTGGCCACTTTACTCTGCTGCACTGGGCCCCCTGTCAGCACCGGTCAGCAGTGGCCTTAAGGGCTTACCAGGAGTTAGGTACAAGCCAACATTCCTCTTCCTCCTCCTCCTCCACCTGAGGGCCACCCAGCTCCCAAAGGAGCTTCTGAGCTCTGTGCTGGGAGCTATTTTTTTCAGCACCACAATCCATTCAGGGTGAGTGGACAGCTCCCAGCAACACTTGCAACTCTATGCAGATTAGCTCTTCACTCAAGCTCAATGAGCTCTACTACTTGGGCTCCCTCCGCTGGCCAGTGACAGGTACTCTACTCTGCCACACTGGCACAGCCATACACCTGTAGCCCATTCAATGCCCATAGCACAGGCCCTCCCACACCCCTCTCCCTCCCTGGTACCCTCCTACCCTGGGAATCCCCATCTATGTCTCAATATCTTCTCCCTCCTGCCCCCCCCATAACACCCAGGCCTCATGTTGTGGTCCACTGTAGCTCCAAACCGTGCTCAATAGCACACTCAGTGGCTGGCCACAAAATAACACCCTGTCGTGTGGCCCGGACTGGAGCCACCCTGCAGGACCGGATTCCAAACAGGAACCAAAAAGAAAAGAAAAAAACCAGATAACAAAAGTCACCACGATTATTCTTCAAAGACAAAATAATATCAGATTTTATTTCTCTTTTGTCCCAAGGTAAGTAGGCTTTCCAAAACAGATGACAAACTTGTCAGAATGTTCTTCCTTACAATAACACAAAAAGTAGAAAACAAAACCAGCAAATAACAGTCCAAATAAAGGCATTAATTTGCTCTCAGCAATGTTTCTATTTTAGTTGTGGCAGAGGGTTTAATTGCCCCCAGCCTTAGGGTTGTCTGCTCTAAAGCAGGCAGCTTCCAAAACACAAACAAATATAGTTCAGTGCAGACATTCAGCACAAGTATCTCAAAAGTTCACACAAGCCTCTGGCCAGTTCCAGTCACTGCCAGGTCAGGAGAGTGATAGGTTTTGCGAAATAAAGCCTCTAGACCGGCTTTCAAAAATTCCCTCCCAGGGTGTTAGCAAAACCTCTCCCAAATACAATCACCCCTTAGCTTGCATTCAAAAGAAAAATTGTTTCTTTAAACAGTCCATAAACACCAACCTCATTCACTGCTTGAGGGTGAAAGCACAGTTCACCTGCATGGGTTCAACAAACTCAGGAGCAAACTCTGTCAGGCTTTCTTCCACATCCATGTTCTGACCTTCTAGAAAAGTTAATTCCTCAGCCTGACCAGCCTCTATCACCTCCATAGGCATAGGCTTGTTGCACCTGCTTGGCTCCAGGGACTCTCTAGGGAGAAAGGGCTTAAAACCTCTCCCTAGCTGGCTTCCCTTCCTGTTCTCTGTAACAGGTTTATATACCTTGGGACAACGCCCTGCTGTGTCAGCCCTGGCAGTGTTCCAAGGGCCTCTTGGGCTCCCCCGGTGGTCAATGTAATTATCTACCTCAGAAACAACCTGTCCCTTCCCAATTCCTCCCCGGGATTTCTTTTTTACTTCTTTTCTCTCTGTCCTGACTGGGACCTGAACAGGGAGAATACCTGGCTGGTCACATACCCCCACCCTTAAACGGTGCTTATCCCTATAAGCATCAGTAGGTACAGAATTTTCAGGTATACGGGACAGTATGTCAACATTAGTGTTCAGGCGACCCGGGCGGTGGACCACGGTGAACCTGAAAGTTTGTAGTGCTAGGTACCATCTGGTAAGGCGAGCATTGTTATTTCGCATGGTACCTAGCCATTTAAGGGCAGCATGGTCCATTACCAACGTGAATGGCCGCTCCCCTAAATAGTGGTCAAGCGTCTGCATCGCCCACTTTGCAGCCAAACACTCTAATTCTACTACAGCATAGTTCCTCTCATTGGGATGTAGTTTCCTGCTTAAATACAAGATGGGATGCTCTATGCCGTGACTCTCCTGGCTTAGAATAGCACCCAATCCACAACCTGACGCATCCGTCTGAAGGATCAAGGGTTTGTTGTAATCGATGGCGGTAAGAACAGGTTGTTCACACAGACTGTCCTTCAGATCCTGAAAAGCTTTTACCCCATCAATTTCCCATTGTAAGGTATCTGGGACATCCTTTTTTAGCATATTTGTAAGTGGGGTAGCCCTGGTGGCAAAGTTAGGTATAAATCTCCTGTAATAGCCTAACAAACCTAAGAACCCTCGCATTTGTTTCTTTGTGTTAGGCTGAGGATAATCCTGAATACACCGCACCTTATCCACTAAGGGTTTGACCTGACCCCTACCCACTGTATATCCTAAGTATTTAACCTCTCTCTGGCCTAGAAAACACTTTTTGGGGTTCACTGTAAAGCCTGCACTCCTAAGTGCCTCCAATATGGAAGTGACATGTTCAAGATGTTGATGCCAGGAGGGGGAGTAGATGACAATGTCATCGAGGTATGCCTCTGCATAGGCGTGATGTCCCCTCAAAACTTCATTTACCGCCCTTTGGCAAGTAACAGCTGCCCCATGCAGTCCAAATGGAATGCGGGTGAACTGGTACAAGCCATAGGGAGTGCTAAAGGCAGTCTTAGGTTTAGCACTAGTGGTCAAAGGAATTTGCCAGTAGCCCTTGGTGAGGTCAATAGTCGTAAGGTACTGGGCCTGGCCTAAACGATCCAGGAGCTCGTCCACCCGAGGCATCGGAAAGGCATCGAATTGCGATACTTCATTAACTTGCCGAAAGTCAATGCAGAACCGAGGGGAGCCATCAGCCTTCGGAACTATAACTATTGGGCTACACCAAGGACTTTGTGAGGGCTCAATGACTCCGAGAGACAACATCTCCTGCACTAGCTCATTAACTAACCTTTTCTTCTCCTCTGAGAGCCGATAGGGACGAACTCTAACTACCTTACCAGGACTTGTAATTATGTCATGGGTAACCCCTTTAGTGCGTCCTGGTATGGATGAGAATACATCAGGGAACCTCTTAATAAGAGCCTGTACTTGTTGGATTTGAGGCGCCGACAGTTCTTCCCCTATGTTTACTTTTTCAGCTTGTCCCAAGTCTGCTACCTGAGGTCCCAGATCATCCTCCTGGTATCTTTGTGCCACTAGAGCTAAGGTTTCCCTATCTCTCCAGGGCTTAAGTAGATTAATGTGATAAGTTTGCAGGTGTTTCTTCTCATCTCTCACCCTATAATTTACAGGGCCTACTTTCTCTACCACCGTGGCTGGCCCTTTCCAGTGGGCTAGGAACTTATGCGGGTCGGATGGTACGAGTATAAGTACCCTATCACCGACTTCCAATTGGCGATCTTTAGCCTTCCTATCGTAATAGGTCTTTTGTTTGTTTTGGGCCAATTCTAAATTTTCTCTCCCCAATCCAGCCACTTGAGCTAGTCTCTGTTTAAGTTGAGATAAATGAGATAACACATCCAGTTCGGTCTCCTTCGGTGGGTCCCAACCCTCCTTTACAATATCAAGCAGCCCTCTGGGAACTCGTCCATATAACATTTCAAAGGGACTGACCCCCAAAGAGTCCTGAACCCTTTCACGGGCAGCAAATAAAACATAGGGAATAAACAGGTCCCAATCCCTCATATTCCCTTTTAGTCCCTTCTTTAACATATGTTTGAGAGTCTGATTGAACCGCTCCACTAAGCCATTTGCCTGCGGGTGATAGGCAGAGGTTTTAATGTGCCTTATCCCCAGATCTCTCCAAAATCCTCCCATCTCCTTGGATAGGAAGTTACTCCCACGATCAGACAGTACCTCCCTGGGAAAACCAATACTACAAAATAATCCCATCAACTCCTTCATGAGGGCTTTAGAAGTTGTTTTTCGAAGAGGGAAAGCCCAAGGAAATCTTGTGGCCACATCCATTACCACAAAGATAAAACTATACCCCCTTACCGTTCTTTCCAATGGCCCTATTATGTCCATGGCTAATCTTTTGAGAGGTTCATCTATCACAGGGATCGGAATTAAGGGGACTCGAGGTGGCCGATCCATAGTCAGCTGTTGACAGACAGGACAGGTCTTACAAAATTCCTCCACCTCTTGTCTCATCCTCGGCCAGAAAAACCTGCCCAATATCTGGGTCTGCGTCCCTAGTACCCCCTTATGTCCCGCTAATGGGGAATCATGAGCTAGTTGCAAGACAATCTTCCTAAACCCTTTTGGGACTACCAATTGTTCCTTCTTTTCCCCTGACCGTTCTGGGCAAGGTTCTATCTTATAAAGAAGACCCCTTCTAATCTTAAATCCGGCGTTTCTCGATTGGGGACCTGTAGCCTGTTGCCACAGATCTTGCAAAGACGGGTCAGCCCGTTGTTCCCTAAGAAATGTGGGAAAGGAATCCATTATTTCTTGAGGGAGACCTGGGAACTCCTGCGTCTGACCCACCTTTTGCAAGGCCTGGGTACGTTGTTGCTGCTGCCTTCTCTTTTGAACCCTTGAGGCTCTTGCCGGTTTTTGAGAAGGTCTTTCTATAACACCCTCTTGGAATGGGAACACTTTCCCTAGTTCTGTCTCTGTACTTGCAGTAGGTAAACCCTGCGAACGCGTATTAACCAACCCGTGTTTAGTATCTAAACACATTCGCAATCCTGGCCAATCCTGACCCAGGATCAGGTCATACGGAGCACCGGGTACTAAAGCTACAGATACTTGGTAAACTCTATTTTGGTGTAGGATTGTGGTGGGCCTAAGTGCATAATGAACGCTATCTCCGTGTATGCATTTAATAACTACCCTTTCCCCTTTTGAGGTCCCTCTCTCCCCAGGAAATACTTTTTCCCAGAAGCCTACCGACATCATCGACTGATCGGCCCCGGTGTCGATCAATGCTATTGTCTCGTGTCCACCTATAGACACTGTTGTAGTGCATGCATTTTTTTGCCTTTGTTCATGGATACTTATTTTGTTCTTCCTAGTATCCCCCTTGGCCTTCAGGCTGGATAGGTTTACTACCCTACAACCACCTTGTGTATGTCCTAACCGCCCACACCTAGAACACTTCCTTTTACTTCGTGGGTCGTTAGGTCGGGATACAGGCATAGGGGACGCCTTAAGGAAGGGTTCCTTATTCCTCCATACACCTAACCCCCTTGGTGAGTGTGCTTGCAGCGGGATTTTCATAGGCGCTACCTCTGAGAGTCCCTGGATACCCGGCAAGGTGTCTACACCTTCCAAGCCCCATCCTAGCACCTCGGGAGTAAGAACAACTTCAAGGTCGTCTCTGGTTGTAGACTCTGACCATTTTAAATGAGGCGATATATTAAGTCCTACCGGAGCTGCAGAATGTACCCTTGCAGGTCCCTGGTCAGCTGGAGCGGTAGTGTTCTGTTGGAGTAGTTGGGCAAACACTCTGGCCTGCTCCCGAACAGCGATCATTAATGTTCCATACTGCTGCATCATAGTGTCCTGCCGGGTTTGCCATCGAGCCTCACTGCTCCTTAATATCTCCTGCAGCTCCTGGGCTTGCCTCTGGTCCTCCTCGGCTACCGCTGCAAAAATCTGGGACTGCTCCATAGCATGTACCTGAAAGGCAAACAAAAAGAAAAGGAACCCAAGTGTGGCCGTTTGGTAAGAGTGTCCTCCCCTTACTAGCCTCCCCAGCTTCCAGTCCTCCCCAACCAGCACCACTTTATCCTCACCAGCTACCCCTAGATACCCTTACCGGAGGTACTGGTGAGTCTTCGCATTCGTGCTGATTGGGTGCACCGCCCGTGCTGTATCCGGTCTGGAACTGGTTTCCGGCTCGGTCCACAGGTCCCTCCGGTCCTTCTGGAACAGGGCGTTGAAACTCTGGAACTCAGGTCCGGCTCTCTCCACCTTTGATCACCCACTGGCTCCTCGCCGCTCTCCACAGGATATTCAGCTGTCTTTGATTCCTGATTTCCGGCTTCCGGTTGGAAACCCCTCCTCCGAAACGGACACAGGAACTCCAGACAAAGTTTTCCAAAAACACTATGTTTCTCCAAACAAAACAACTTGGTTAATAGTTCAACGATCCTCATATAACATCCAGGATACACAAGTCCAAAATGGCAAAGCAAAAGAAAAACCTTTTTTTTTTTTTTTTTTTTTTTCAATTGCAGTTCCTCGGGTGTCCTGCAGGAGGTGCTATATCCCACTTCTGATACCAAACTATGTGGTCCACTGTAGCTCCAAACCGTGCTCAATAGCACACTCAGTGGCTGGCCACAAAATAACACCCTGTTGTGTGGCCCGGACTGGAGCCACCCTGCAGGACCGGATTCCAAACAGGAACCAAAAAGAAAAGAAAAAAACCAGATAACAAAAGTCACCACGATTATTCTTCAATGACAAAATAATATCAGATTTTATTTCTCTTTTGTCCCAAGGTAAGTAGGCTTTCCAAAACAGATGACAAACTTGTCAGAATGTTCTTCCTTACAATAACACAAAAAGTAGAAAACAAAACCAGCAAATAACAGTCCAAATAAAGGCATTAATTTGCTCTCAGCAATGTTTCTATTTTAGTTGTGGCAGAGGGTTTAATTGCCCCCAGCCTTAGGGTTGTCTGCTCTAAAGCAGGCAGCTTCCAAAACACAAACAAATATAGTTCAGTGCAGACATTCAGCACAAGTATCTCAAAAGTTCACACAAGCCTCTGGCCAGTTCCAGTCACTGCCAGGTCAGGAGAGTGATAGGTTTTGCGAAATAAAGCCTCTAGACTGGCTTTCAAAAATTCCCTCCCAGGGTGTTAGCAAAACCTCTCCCAAATACAATCACCCCTTAGCTTGCATTCAAAAGAAAAATTGTTTCTTTAAACAGTCCATAAACACCAACCTCATTCACTGCTTGAGGGTGAAAGCACAGTTCACCTGCATGGGTTCAACAAACTCAGGAGCAAACTCTGTCAGGCTTTCTTCCACATCCATGTTCTGACCTTCTAGAAAAGTTAATTCCTCAGCCTGACCAGCCTCTATCACCTCCATAGGCATAGGCTTGTTGCACCTGCTTGGCTCCAGGGACTCTCTAGGGAGAAAGGGCTTAAAACCTCTCCCTAGCTGGCTTCCCTTCCTGTTCTCTGTAACAGGTTTATATACCTTGGGACAACGCCCTGCTGTGTCAGCCCTGGCAGTGTTCCAAGGGCCTCTTGGGCTCCCCCGGTGGTCAATGTAATTATCTACCTCAGAAACAACCTGTCCCTTCCCAATTCCTCCCCGGGATTTCTTTTTTACTTCTTTTCTCTCTGTCCTGACTGGGACCTGAACAGGGAGAATACCTGGCTGGTCACAATGTACAGCCACCCATACAACTCTAATCCCCAACAGCTAGTACAACTCCCCCACAAACAATCCTACCCTCACATTCCATCCCAACCCCATCCCCCACACTTCATATAAAGGATGCTATATATACCTCTCACCATATACCCATTATAATTTATAGTGAGCCTTCTGAACTCCCCCCAAACTACTATACCCACTTGTTTACCACCCCAATAGTCCTTATGGCTGAAGGTGGCACTTATATGGCAGTATAATAGGGTTTTGATGAGGTCATAGTTAATTCCGTAGATGTTGCAGTTCAAGTGCCTTATGGGTCTGGCTCCTCCTCTCTATGGATCACTAGCCCACCTATATGGCTACTTAAAACACCTGTGTGATGCTCTACTAGGATTTCCCTTACCAGATGCTGCTGTTTCATGGACAGGTATGTACTGTTTTATTCAGAGATTTGAGGGGTGGGAGGGGGGTCAGTGACCACTGAGGGAGTGTGGAAGGGATCATCTGGTTAGTTTGGATACCTTTATGGACGTCTTGGGAAGGGTTTGATTATCCCCGCTGCTTGGCTGGCCCAGACCTTCTCTCTGATGCCAGAATTGCTGGGGGGAAGGCTTGTGGCCTCGATTGCACACGCCTGGCCCTCCCCTTCCCTTCCTGTAATTGTGGCACCAGCAGGGCTGTAATTAAATGTAGTGGGCGGTGAATGGCGGCGGACCGGGGGAAGGAGGATCATTGGCGGGTCAGCTTGGGGCAAGGCAGGCTTCGGCACGGCTTCGGGGGAGGGTGAGAGGTAATTAAATAGATCAGGTGGTGGGGGTCGGCTTGGGGGCAGGCAGGCTTTGGCGTGGCTTCAGGGGAGGGAGGGAGGGGGCACTAACTTGGGACATAGGAAGGAGAGAGGGAGGGAAGGAATAGAAAGGGACAATTGGGCCTGAGTGCAGAAAGAAAGGATGCACAGTCAGAAGGAAATGCAACCAGAGACTCATGAAATCACCAGATAACAAAGGTAGGAAAAATTATCTTATTTTCAATTTAGTGATCAAAATGTGTCAGTTTTGAGAATTTATATCTGCTGTTTATATTTTGCACTATATTTGTCTATTTTTCTATAGT
This sequence comes from Geotrypetes seraphini, assembly GCF_902459505.1. Taxonomy (NCBI): domain Eukaryota; kingdom Metazoa; phylum Chordata; class Amphibia; order Gymnophiona; family Dermophiidae; genus Geotrypetes; species Geotrypetes seraphini. The sequence goes on along the minus strand of NC_047090.1, from coordinate 63,195,150 downwards.
TGTTACTGAGGTGACATTGCATATTTTAAAGTCCTCTGCCTTGGCATCTTTGAAAACCCCCAAAATATAAATAATTAACATTTTCGTTGTGTACAGTGTGCTTTGTTTTTTTTTTATTGTGTGGTTACCATTATGTATTAATAAGTTTATTTTGTGTGTATATGAAAAATTGATGGAAGAAATTGCATTACAATTAATATTATTATTAGGGGGTGGAGTCAGAGGCAGAGTTTAAGTGAGTTCGGGGTAGAGTTTGGACGGGGGTACTTGGTTGGTATTTGTTAGGCTTAGGGGGTACTTGGCTTGAAGATGTTGAAAAACACTGAACTAGCCCACCCACCAGGCTATTTAACAGACCTGTGTGCAGCTCTATTAGGCTTTCCTATACTAGGTGCTGATGTTCTGGAGATAGGTATGTACATTTTTATTGTGATCTATGCAGTGGAGTGAGGAGGTAAGTGAACACTAGGAGAGTGTGTGTGGGGGGGATTTACTTTGTCTCTGCAGTGGTTATCTGGTCACTTTGGATATCTTTTGGGCACTTATACCTATTTTTACATTATCTAAGTGATAACGTATAAATTCCATCCAGGAAGTCTCGTAAAACTTTTGATTATCTCTGCAGGATGACTAAGTATAGGTTGGCCCCTATCCTGCCCACATCCCACCCTAATCACTCCTCCAGATATGCCCCTTTTAGCTCTGGGTATATGACATTCAGAGGCCTAAAAAGTCCCTGGATATGTCAAAAAATAGGTTTATCGGTACTTGGATGACTTGTCTTTTAGGTCATCCAAGTGCTGACTTGGGCGGGTTTTTAGATGTGTCTAAGTTTCAATTATGAGTCCCTTGCTGTTTAAAGAAATACAAGATCTAAGATTTTGAGGCAGTTGATAGCTCCTCAAGTGCTGCAGAAAGAAGTCTTTGTGGCTAAAAATGATTGTGAAGGTCATTTTGGATTGGAAGGTACATTTCAACCAATAGACATTAGAGAAGCTCACACTTGAACTTTGTCTCCCCACCGGTTAGAGGATGCAAACTTTAAAAAATATCATCAACATCTTTTTTCGTATCATGTAGCATTATGGGGTAAAGATTTGGAAAAATTGCTTTTGCTTACTAATACTTATGAGGAATTTAGGAGACACCTAAAAATATATTTGTTCCTGAAGGACTTAGGTAGCTGATTTCAAAATTTTATACAGTGATTGATCTTTACAGTTTTAGTTATGAGCTTTTAGCTTTGTAAGTTTTATTCAATCTGTATCATTTTTAATTGTTGTTAACCGCATAGAACTTTACGGTCCTGCGGTATATAAACTTATTATTATTATTAAAGAATGTAAGAAGATCCTATTTTTGGATTGGTATTGCCCGTGATATAAAAGCCTGGATATTAGCATGCAAAATTTGTGAAATTGGAAAAAATTCATATATAGAGAGAGAGAGCTCCAATGAAATGCTTCCAAGCTAAATTTCCTCTTGAAATACTTGCAATCTTAGAACCAAGTCATAATGGTATGGAAAATGTCCTAGTCATGACAGATATGTTTTTACTTTTCACCCTAGCAGTTCCAACAAGAAATCAAATGGCCAAAACTACAGCTCAAGCAATAGTAAAACACTGGATAATCCATTATGGTTACCCTACTCGTATTCATTCTGAACAAGGTAGAAATTTTGAGTCTGCAGTTATCAGGCAATTATGTAAACTTTATGGAATGACCAAAACTCATACATCATATCATCCTCAGTGAACTGCAACATGTGAGCATTTCAACAGAATGTTGCATGACATGTTAAAAAAATTGTCTTATGAAAGAAAAGAAAATGGGCTGAACATCTTCCACAATTAGTTTTTGCTTACAATAGTCACATTCATTCATCAACTGGATATTCCCCATTCTTTATACCTATTGGAAGACTACCTTGGGATTTACATACAAACACCATGGACGTTGAAACAGAAGATTTGGATGAATGGGTGAAGGAGTATCAAAAGAAGTTACAGATGGCTTATAAAATTGCAGAACAAACATCATATCAGTCTAGAGAAGCACAAAAACAAAATTTTGATCAGAGGAAGAAAGGGGTACTGATCAAATTGGGAGATAGAATGTTATTGCACAAGCACTACAGAGGCAGGCATAAAATCCAGAATGTCTGGGGTAGTGATTGAAGTTTTTGAACCAGACAGGTTACTTATATGGCATTAAATCCTCAAATGGTGTAATTAAAATTGTACACTATAACCAGATACTATTAGTAATTTTTCCTAAAGAGGAAGATGCTTTGCCCATGGTGATTAATACTTCAGATGTAATTACAACAGATAATGAAAGTGTTTGTTCAGAAGTTGCTGCTGCTGTTGATTCTGATTGTTGGGTTACTGTACCTTATGTGGTTCCTGTAAATTCTAATTGTATACCCAATTCAAGTGCATCTGGCAGGTCAGAAAGTACATCTGGAAGAAGATGTGCTTAGTATATCTAGCCCAATAGCAGCGAGTAAGATGTGCTTAGGCAGCACCTATATGGCAGTATAGAAGGATTTTGGTGGGTTTTGATGGGCTCATAGTTAATACCAGAGGAATGATGCCTAAATATATCCGAGAAAATTATATGGGATTCTCAGACTGAATGTTTTGACAGTATTTAGAACAGTTAATCTGTAAGGTTCTACCTAAACTTGTATCTTTTGAGTAGTGCTAGTTGTTACACAGCATGATTCTAAACTAACTTGAGTAATTGAAGAATGTATGATTATCACTTCAGTAGTTACAATATAAAGAAAATAAGATGATATTTGATGTTGAGGATAACATCATCTTAAAGCCAGGTAAAATGTAACAGGAAGAAAATAATAATAAATTTAGAGCACTTACAGGGGAGAGGCAGAAGGGAAAGTGGCTGGGCCTATGCACAGATCCTGGGAGCTGGGGGAGATAAGAAATATTAGACAGAGAGTCTGTGGCAAGAAGCTTGGGAGAAGCTGTACTTAATAGCAGCTGTCTCATTAAGAGCCCCAGAATTGTTATTGTGTGCTGGAGGAGAGCAGAGAACTTAAGGCAGCACAAGGAGTTGGTGAGGAAATGGTATGTGGCTGCTGAGTAAAAATTTATATGTCAGCTCTGGAGTTTGTGTGTGTGTGTGTAAGGAGTGAATATTTTTGAAATAATATTTCCTGCAAATGATTGATTTCATGAGAAATTCTGCAAATTAAGCCTGCCTTCAGGCTGTTGAGCTGAGGTGTGTAATAAGAAGGCTGTGAAGGAGGGTACAGCTGAATTTGTTTGAGTTGTGGATCAAGAACTTATCTGATAACTGTTGGTTGGTTCTCATGATTTATTGAGTCATATTTCAAAGGAAAATTGATAAGAACTTTTCAAGTGTGTTTCAGAATTTAAACTGGATTTTTGTGACTCCTGTTGCTAAAAAAAAGAAGTATTAAGTACTGTACTGGGAAATAGAGAATCTTAATCCCTTCACTGTGTAAGACCACTTATTCAACTCAGAATGCCTAATATTATTTTCGTTTAAAACAATTTTTTGTATTTAATTTAGCATTCAGCTGTTTTTTGCTGCAGTGCTGGAGTGCTTTCATGCAGTCTTTTTTGATTACTAAGATGCTGAGACCTTAAGAAGTATACACAATTGTGTAAAGCTTGGAGAATCTGAAAATGTTTGAGTGATAATGCAAGAAAAAGGACCAAGTCTTAGAAATAATCAAGAAGATGCTGATTCAAATGCAACAAACCACATCTTTCTATCACTCCATTTGCCAGAAATATATCATTTCAAGTAACAATATAATTCAGCAAATAAATAGAACCCAACTGACATTGTTGCCTTGTTTCTCAAGTAAGCATGCATTGAAACTTGGAACCTTTTCTTAAATTGTGACACATTTTTGAAAGCTAAAGGTTCTTTTGAGAACTGACAGTATAAAGCCTTAAGAGTGATCTCTTGTCTTAGAATTCTAAGTTATGTGGTGCAGAGCTGTTTCTAACAGTATTCCTGTTATACTAGCAGACTCTGTGTGAGAAAGTTGCAAGATTGTGAGGTAATTACTGCGGAATTTAATTATGTCTGAATCAAAAATATCTTCATATACAGATGAGGTGGCTTGGATATTGTGTGAATATGTGTGTTAAAAATCTGTAAGCTCATTTCATATCAGAAGCAATTATCTGCTCATTTGCACATATAGTTCGAAATACATTGCCTCCCTCATCAATTGAATATGATGATATAGCAAACTGTGACAACATCCTGTACCCCTCTTGAATAGGATTGACACACTTGGGGCAAATCAGTGATCCCTCACAGAATCAAAGGGGAGAGATTGATGGCAATAATAGTATTAAGCAAGATATTGAGGGGCCCATATCCTAATATGTGTGAGCAACCCCTTGCCTGGGATACCCACAGAAAGACACCAATATATATAAATAAAAGATGAAGCTGAATGATATAGAAATGCTTTAGAGAGTCAGTGGCGTACCAAGGGGGGGGGGGGGGCGGTCCGCCTCAGGTGCAAGGCCCAAGGGGGTGTTCAGTTGGCCACTTACCGGGCAATAGGCTGCCGCCGGGGAAAGGTTGCCATTGCCATCAACAGAAAGAAGCCGGCGCCGAATTCTCCCTCCCTGCTGCTTCTCTTCCCCGAGCCGAGCAACTCTAGCCGTCCGACATCAATTCTGACATTGGAGAGGACGTTCTGGGCCAGCCAATCGCTGCCTGGCTGGCCCGAAACGTCCTCTACGACGTTAGAATTGACGTCGGGCAGCCAGAGTTGGTCGGCCCGCGGGAAAAGAAGGAGGGCGAATTCGGCGCCGGCCTGTTTCCGATGGCCAGTGGCAGCCTTTCCCCAGCGGTGCTGGCAGCATGGTGATGGTAGCGGCGGTGGCATAGGGGAAGGAAGGGAGAAAGAAAGAAAGGGGGGGTGAGCTAGGGAGCCAGAAAGAAAGCAAGGGGGCAGGGTGAAAGAAAGAAAAAAAATGGGGCATGGGGAAAGAGAGAGAAAGAAAGGGGGGTATGGAGAGAGAAAGAAAGAAGGGGGCAGGGTGAAAGAAAGAAATGGGGCACAGAGAGAGAGAGAAAGACAGACATACAGAAAGAAAGGGGGCATGGAGAGAGAAAGAAAGAAGGGGACAGGATGAAACAAAGAAAAAGTTGGGGGAGGGAATGAAGTCTGGAGGAGAGGAAGCATACAGGAGGCTGAAGGGAAGAAATATTGGATGCACAGTCAGAAGAATAAAGTGCAACCAGAGACTGATGAAACTACCAAACAAAGGTAGGAAAAATGATTTTATTTTCAATTTAGTGATCAAAATGTGTCCGTTTTGAGAATTTATATATGCTATCTATATTTTGCACTATGGGCCCCTTTTACTAAACTGCAATAGCAGTTTTTAGAGCAGGGAGCGTCGAGAGCAGCGTGGGGCATTCAGCGCAGCTCCCTGCGCTAAAAAATGCTATCGCGATTTAATAAAAAGGGAGGGGGTATATTTGTCTATTTTTGTATAGTTGTTACTGAGGTAACATTGCATAAAGTCATCTACCTTGACCTCTTTGAAAACCCGCGGAATATAAATGATAATTAACATTTTCTCTGCGTACAATGTGCTTTGTGTTTTTAAAATTTTATTGTTGGTAGATCATTTTGACTTGGCCACGAAGGTAATGGGGAGGGAGGGAGGGGAGCTGCTGAAAGACATCTAGTAATCCTTGCAGGCTTGACTGCAGGGAATTATTTTTGTAAAATCATGTTTTGTTATGTGACTGGCATTATTTAGACTTTAATTTCTATGAATGAATAGAATGAAAATGAGATAAATTACTTGCTTGTTTTTATGTGTGTTCGCTGAAGGAAAGTGGAGAGAGAGTGGGCTGAGGACGCTGTAGGGAAATGGGGAAGAGAGAGTGGGGAGAAGACGCTGATTTATATATTGACAATTGTACAGAATATTTTTATATTTATATTTTATACTTTAATATAATAAGTTCAACATAAAACATTTCAAGGCTTGTGTGGATGGAATCAGGTGGTTTGTGGGGATGAGGACCGAGCTTATGGGGATTAGTCCAATAAAATGGTATTTTCTTATTTCTCATTATTTGTTTTATTTTTATTTGTTAATTTGTAAAGTGGTGATTGTTATGTATCAGTTTTTTCAAATTTACATCTAGTGTCTTTATATTTTGCACAGTATTAGAGGACATGTATTACTGTTTTTGTGGTGTTGTGGTGTTGCATTGTATGCAAAGTCTGGTTTCTTGGCAGTTTAGTTTAACTTTTGTCTACATATTTCTATTTTTAGTTTGTGATTATTCCATATTGGGCGAGGGTGTATCTGTCTGTGTGTATAAAAGGGACATGGCTTTCTGATAGCATCGACTGTACAGGATCAATTGACTGTGCAGGATCTGGTTTGTTTAGTTTTAAAATGTATGTGTTGGTGTTCTAGAGCTCACTGCAGTGTTTAAGATGCTGCCTTTTCCTAGGTACACTCTTGTTGTGCGATATGTAGATTGTTACTAAAAATCATATTTTTCATATAGATGGGGGGGGGGGGGTCAAAAATGATGGGCCCCGGGTGTCACATATGCTAGGTACGCCACTGTAGAGAGTTACAGTAAAAAAGAATATTGCTTGGTTTCTTAAAGATTTTAAACAGATGTTATGTCCCAACTCCTACTCCCTGCAAGATTGGGTAACAGAAAGGTCCTAGAACAGGGAACAGGTTACTGTGCCCTAAGCTAATACGCTGTTACAAGATGTCTAATACATTGAAATAATTATCTCAGCTAGCCTAAATGTAAATGCTTGCAGGAGTGTAACAAATAACACATGATTTATAAGTCATTATAGAGTTATTAATGTTAGGGAAAATTACTAATGACAAGAAATCACATGACCAATGAACCAAAATATGGACCTAGTGGAAAAATGCAGTCAAATGCAATCTATCATTGGATCTTTATGAAGTAATTGCATTGTAATTGGAAGATGTATTAACTTACGTATGAATAATAATAACAATAAATGAAATGATGTCATGAAGCTAATAAAATGGGCTGTCACCTGTGGCCTCTCTCAGATATGGAAGTAAGGGCTTGGGGGGGGGGTATGAAGTCTATCCATGTAGTTATTCAGAGCAAGCAGTTGGATGTTGACAAAGCTCCCTCTCAAACCTATCACAGTGCATTGGGATCTCAATATTATTCTCACACAGCTGATCAAAGCTCCTTTTGAGCCACTAGACTCTGTCAGCTGAAGTACCTGACCTTGAAGGTTATGTTTTTGATGGCAATCACTTTAGCTTGCAGAGTTAGTGAGCTTCAGGCCCTATTAGGTGATCTACCGCTAGATTTCATCATAATAGGGTAGTTCTCTACTAAGTTCTCAGCTAAGTTCCTCTCGTACCAAGAATGTGTCTCCAGAGTAGGGTTATCAGATGTCCGGATTTCCTTGGACATGACCTCTTTTTAAGGACATGTCCAGGGATCCAGATGGCTTTTCAAAACCCGGCACTTTGTCCGGGTTTTGAAAAGCCTCCTCTAAATCGCGTCAAGCAGGAAGAAATCTGCACATGCAGAGATGGGTAGAACTGGACGGGCTTGGGGGCGGGTCTAGGGGGTCCAGAATTTATTATAGTAAAATCTGGCAACCCTTCTCCAGGGGCTTCAGCCCTGGAGGGAACATAACATAAAATTTGTATACCACATTACCCTTCAAATCTATGTGGTTGCTGGCATCAACATTTAAAAAGGGGATATATCAGCATTTAAACCAGAAACTAGGGAAAGGTCAACAGTCGCTCAAAAGTGCATGGTTCAGAACAAGATATCTTTAAAAGATATCACCAAAACAAGGAAGCTAGGGAATCCTGTTAGTGAGGTTACAATAGAGACAATACATACAGGTGTCCTTACATACAGAGCTTATTCATGTCAAATGCTGAGCAAGTTGTAAATAAGAATGGCAAACATTGTTTGGAATGTCTGTATGCAAATGCAAGAAGCCTAAGAAACAATATAGGAGAGTTAAAATATATTGCACTAAATGAAAAGATAGATATAATAGGTATCTCTGAGACCTGGTGATAGTATAGCTGGTACACTACATGTCAAACTGACAGGTGAGATAAGAAAAGGATCAGCCAATCAGTGTTCACTTCCGGGTTAGACTATGTCCACACCACACCCACAAAAGAGCACATCTCCTACATCTTCCCCAACCTTTTGTTCTTCCCTTTAAGTGTTTTCTCTTTCTCTATCAATTGTAATTTCCAATCCCTTCTTCCCTTTTGTTCCTGTTCGTCCGTGTTTGTAAATCATTTTTTGATTTTTTATCCCTGTTTTTGCCTAAATTATTTTTTAATTGGTATAATATTAAGTTATTTTGTACACTGCCCAGGAGGTTCGAGTGGGCGGTATAGTAAATTTGAAATAGACTTGATCTATTTATGAGCAGTCACTGACTGCATGAGAAAGCACATTCTTTGACTACAATCAAGCATCCTATTTTCACAGCTGGGTGACATCATCCGACAGAGCCCGGTACAGAGCTTGCTAGCATAAAAAATATGCAGAAGCTTCTAGCAGCACTGTGTTGCGAATGCAAAGCTGCCTTCCCACCCAATGAGTGAGCAGTTTTTCTGCTGAACACAGAGGATTCATTTGGAGACCTCTGAGATTTCTTGCATGATTTTTGTTTCTTCACTTGTGAGTTTTTTTCTTTTCAAATTAATATATCTTGTTTTCAAATTAGTTTCTCCTTTGTGTGTTTTTGTAGATTTTTGCAGCATTTTTAAGCTTTTTTTCTTGTGGAGTGAGGCCTATACATAGGCTGGAGCCTTGACCTCAATTTGCATACCCCTTTTTGCTTCACAATTAAGAAATTTAATTTAACTATGATATTTTTTTCGATGTCAAGGAAGATCCCCTGTGGCTTCAAGAACATAATAGCCTTACTGTGTCAGACCAATGGTCTATCTAGCCCAGTAGCCGATCTTCACAGTGGCCAATCTAGATCACTAGTACCTGGCAAAAACCCAGATAATGGCAACATTTCATGCTATCGATCCAGTGACTTCTCCCATGTCTGTCTCAATAACAGGCTATGGATTTTCTTCCAGGAAATTGTCAAACCCTTTCTTAAAATTAGCTACGTTAACTGTTCTTACCACAACCTCTGGCAATGCATTCTAGAGCTTAACTATTCTCTGAATGAAGATTGGATGATCTTGGTAAAGGATTTACATAATTCTTGCATTGGATGCCTTGGACCTGCCCATGACTCTAATACTTATTCTCTCTCTTTGAAAATGCAGTTGAGGTTTTCTCCAAGATGGCATTGAGGTTAGATGCTTGACACAGAACTCTCCCTCAATGTTGGTCTATTGAACCCGCTTTCCCTTACCTGGGTTTTTTATTGGACAACATTTCCTTTGCGAATTGCTTGCAACCGCGTTGATATGGGATCAGTGGAAGGGAGATGCCTGGCCAAATCCTCCGGTGTTCGGGAGCTCCAGAAACTTGGTACAGATGGTGATGGATGCGAGAGTAATACGCAAAATGGAGACATTTACGACCTCGGGAAAATGCCGAACTCTATGGTGAGCCTTAGTTCAGATCAGGTTTCCCTTAGCCCAATCCAGGGGCAGGCTCCTCTCCAACCCGGAAGAAAGAGCCCTGTGGAGAGAGAGGCAATATAGTCTGCTCAAGAAGAGATGCAGCTTTTGAGCCCTGGAGGAGTAGTGGGAGGAGAGTTGTTGGCTGAGAGGGATCCCGCTGGAGCCCAGACATCGGCACTCAACACAGAGGCTGGAGAGACCTCATCTTCTGTGAGTAGTAACGAACATTTTGGAGAGTTGGTTAAATCTGCTGTTGTCAATATGGACGAATTGTGGAGAGCTATTGTAATCATGGACTCCAGTCTCAAAAGGCAGTATCTATGGTAGAAGGCAGTATCTATGAAAAAGGACACGGTACTACTCGAAAGGGTCCAGAGAAGAGCGACTAAAATGGTTAAGGAACTTGAGGAGTTGCCGTATAGTGAGAGATTAGAGAAACTGGGCCTCTTCTCCCTTGAAAAGAGGAGACTGAGAGAGCACAAGATAGAAACATTCAAGATAATGATGGGAATAGACTTAGTAGATAAAGACAGGTTGTTCACCCTCTCCAAGGTAGGGAGAACGAGAGGGCACTCTCTAAAGTTAAAAGGGGATTGATTCTGTACAAACATAAGGAAGTTCTTCTTCACCCAGAGAGTGATGGAAAACTGAAACGCTTTTCCGGAGGCTGTTATAGGGGAAAAAACCCTCCAGGGATTCAAGATAAAGCTAGACAAGTTCCTGATGAACCAGAATGCAAGCAGTTGTCTCAGTTAGGACACTGGTCTTTGACCAAAGGGCTGCCACATGAGCGGACTGCTGGGCATGATGGACCACTGGTCTAACCCAGCAGCGGCAATTCTTATGTTCTTATGTTAAGATCTGATTGTGCTTCTATCAGCTCCTAGGTTAATATCCATGGTAAAATGTTGCAAGAACAAAGTGAGAATATAAAGAGAAATGAAGAACAGATTAATCAATTTAAAACTTTAAAAGTGGAGATTGTTCAAGAAAAAGTCCTTATTCAGAAATAATTGGAGTATATGGAGAATACACAGAGAAGGAATAATCTGAGGCTGTTAAATTTTCCTAAATCCCCCCAAATACTAGTGGTTGAAATGGTTTGGAGATATCTGAAAGAAACTTTGTTAATACCAACAGAAAGTCTACCACCATTAATTAGGGCTCAGTATATTTCTCTGGGAAGGAAACAATATAGTTCTACTCCAACTGGAGCAGCGGGAATAGAAGGGGATGGAATTAATTTGACTAACTTTCTGGAGAATTCACTGGAAGTAATAACTGAAAGAACTATTCTCATAGTGATATTTGACCTAGAGTTTGATATTGATTTAATGCTTCGAACTTACTTTAGACATATGAATGATACATTTTTTGGTTCGACAATTCGATTGTTTCCAGATATATCTCAAGTGACACAGAAGAGAAGAAAAGACTTCTTGGCATATAGACCAAGGATCCAAGCTTTGGGAGCATCATTTGTATTGAAATTTTGCGCAAAATGTATTTATTTATTTATTTATTTAAAATTATTTATAACCCGCCTATCCACAAATCTAAGTGGGGAACAATAAATACACACATAATCATAATAAAAGATAAAGGCAAATATAAAATAGCAGAAAACCACAAAAAAACAGCTCCAACTCACACTGTCGCCTGGCTAACACCAAAAAAGTGTTCAAATAACAGTTTCCACCCCCTTCCTAAAATGCCACAGAATGCTGTGTTTCACTAGAAGGGAAAATGTTTCTTTTTTTTTTTTAACCGAAACAATTGTTTGAATTTATTGTGGCTAAAGAAGGGGGGGGGGGAGAGGGAGTGATGATTGGCTCAACAGCATCGTCCACAGTTTAACGAACTGGCTGTCGGGTTTTTGTTCTCCAAAGCTGTCCTATTGGTTAATGTATATTTCTTTATTTGTTTTTCTTTGCTCTTAGATCAAGCAATTAGTGGACTAAATAATCAACTACAATTTCTTCGTATGTTTTGTGCACCATAGTGGAATTTGGATTTCTAAATCTATTCAATTAAGGTTTCCTTGTCTACATTTTGAAATTTAATATATAAAGAAAAATGAAAATGCAGTTGAGGACACAGAGAGTACGGCAGGTTCAACAAGAGAAGCTGTTTGGCTCCTTGAAGGTCGGACCATTGACTTAAGCATCGGAAGCATCAATATTTATGGCTGCCCAGACATTGGTAAACACTGGGAGTGCACTGGCATCAAGTAGATCTCTACCTCTCTCCACATTAGGCACTCTTAGTCAGCCACTGGACCAGTCTACATCAGACCCAACACGAGGATGCTTAACGTCATCTCATCAGCACTGAAGGTCCACGATGCTGAGAGTCAATACATGGTACTGGATGCATCAGGGTATCAGAGACTGAGAACAAGAGGATAGATCACCCTCTCTAGTGTAGGTGCCAGTACACAAGTCTCCAGTCAGCCAGGTCCCTACTTCTGATCCGGCATCGCCGACTTCTCAGGCTGTACCTCCACTGGCTCCCCAGCCTTTGATGATGCCGATCTCTGATGAGCGGTACTGAATTATTTTCAGGGAGTAGATAGTACAGATATTACAACTGCAAGTTGTTCAGGCATTGAGGGCGCTTGCGTCAGTTGAGTCTCAGCCCTCACTTCCCCCTGAAGTTCATCAGAAGTCTGTGCATCAAGCCTTGACATCAAATCTTTGAGGGGTTTTGACATTGTCATTGAAGCATACAGTACCGCCTTCAACATCGGGGGAGGAGGCTTCCCCATATTCCAATGGTAAGACTGTACCTTGGTGCCCTTCAAGGCATGGGCATCGACCCTTTGAGCTGAAGAAGACTGAGGTCCTCTCACTGCCTTCTGATATAGGAGAGGAATCTGACTGCGACTACTCTTAGCCAGGAGTGCTTACAATACTTTTAATAGTGTCCAGATTCTCTGCATTGGGTGTAAAGATGCACAGACTCTCATGGCTGTGTGTCTCTGACCTAGAACCAGTGGTTCAGGAAAAGATAGCGGATGTTCCCTGCTGTGGAGACAACCTTTCTGTTGTCTTGTCAATATACCAAGGCAAGGTATTCTTCTTCTATCTGCTTCTTTAAAAATGAATACAGCCTGCAAAATCTTCACTCGATGGATCTTTTTGTCACTCATCTCAACAACAAGTTTCCCCAGTTCTGTTCCAGGCTCAGATCACATGACAGGCTAGTGTTGGATGCCTTCCTTTTGAATTGAGGGACAGGTCTTCTACACACTTATCCTCCAATACCTCTCATAGAGAAAACTTTGCTGAAACTCAAGCATGATCACAGAACCATGATCCTAATTACACCTTATTGGCTAAGACAGATCTACTATCTCCAGCAGTTCAAGAAAATAAAGAACTACTTCTCTAAACCAGACTTCGCGCATCTTCTCTGTCTTCATCCTAGCCCACATGGACTACTACAACGCATTATTCAACGGTCTGATAGCAAAAAATCTCCAGTGCCTGCAACAAGTACAAAACACAGCAACAAGCTCCCTCCATACGTCTCAAACAGACCACTCTGTTCTCAGGAGGAAACACATCTTCAAATACCTCCTGGTTGTGCCCTCCAACTCCAGAGTGCCAGATGTCCTGCCAAGTTACTGGAGTCAACTGCCTCCTCACATCAGATGCCTCAATGGACTTCTGAGCTGTAGGAGAGTAATAAAAACTGACCTCTTCCCATAAACTCCCTTCACTTACTATCCTTTTAGTACTTCTCCCAGTATTATTTCTTAACCCACTCTCTTTTAGCCATTGCAATAGAACTGATCCTCTCTATCTATGCTTGCTCTATGTATGTAAACTTAGATAACAACCTAAGATGACCAAATTGTATGCTAAACTTTACTCCCCATATATCCCAACCTAAGATGTTCAATCTATAATGTACATATGTAAATTATAACTGTTTGTTTATATATTATGTTGTCAACCTGTAACCCATTCTGAGCTTGTTGGGAAGGACGGGATATAAAATGAACCAAATAAAGAAATAAGTGCCTTGCTGTTATCCCCTTGTAGACAAAGAAGAATGGCCATGTGGCATTTATAGCACACATTATAAGACCAGTTGCTGAAGGACAAGAAAGACACTCCTCCTCCTACACTTACCCAATTTAACAGATCAAAACTATTACCCATTTTTCATTCTACTGTATGTTCGGGGCGGTACTTGGATAGACCTCCCAGGAAAGAGACTTGGGAGTTATGATCGACAAGTCAATGAAGCCATCCACCAATGTGCAGCGAAAAGGGCGAACAGAATGCTAGGAATGATAAAGAAAGGAATCACGAACAGATCAGAGAAGGTTATCAATCCGCTGTACTGGGCCATGGTGCGCCCTCATCTGCAGTACTGCGTCCATCACTGGTCACTATACATGAAGAAGGACATGGTACTACTCGAAAGGGTCCAGAGAAGAGCGACTAAGATGGTTAAGGAATTGGAGGAATTGCTGTACAGCGAAAGATTAGAGAAACTGGGCCTTTTCTCCCTCCAACAGAGGAGATTGAGAGGGAACATGATCGAAGCATTCAAGGTACTGAAGGGACTAGACTTAGTAGATAAGGACAGGTTGTTCACCCTCTCCAAGGTAGGGAGAACGAGAGGGCATTCTCTAAAATTGAAAGGGGATACATTCCATATGAACATAAAGAAGTTCTTCTTCACCCAGAGAGTGGTAGAAAACTGGAATGCTCTTTCAGAGTCTGTCTGGAACAACCTTTCCTCCCCTCTTTGGAACCTGAGCTCTCTCCAACTTTTCCGCAAACATCTGAAGACCTGGCTATTCTCAAAAATCTGATACCTATTCCATCTCTGGCACTCTAAACCCTCTAAAAACCCTTCATACTTGGACCTCTAACCTTTCATTGTTAGTTTTTTCTATCCCATCTCCTGTAAACCGTGCAGAGCTCTACGAATGTGGAGATGATGCGGTATACAAACCTAAGGTTTAGTTTAGTTTAGTCATAGGGGAAAACACCCTCCAAGGATTCAAGACAAAGTTAGACAAGTTCCTACTGAACCAGAACGCATGCAGGTAGGGCTAGTCTCAGTTAGGGCGCTGGTCTTTGACCAGAGGGCCGCTTTGTGAGCGGATTGCTGGGCACGATGGACCACTGGTCTGACCCAGCAATGGCAGTTTTTATGTTCTTATGTTCTCTTTTTAGCAGATATCCTGTCTGAAATATCTACCTGATGCAGTTCCTCAACCTGGGCAGATCTATATGCCAATGATGATATGGGGTATGTGCAACAGAGATATCTGGTAACTGAACCTCTGAGTCACCTTGAGGCATATCCCTCCTGGCACATAACACTGTTTCACAAATGTGGGTACATAATTGTAGATATGCACTTTGTAAATGCATATATCTTGATGCCTTTTCTATGAAATTGTACCTAAACCTCCTGTATATTTCTCTCATCTCTATCCTCTATTCACACATAACCTGTATCGTGATATACTCTTTGCTATAATGGTACACACGGATCAAACAGAAGGCAGGAGAACACAGCACTCAAGAGAAAGTACAGTTACTTACTTATAGCAGGTGTTCTTTGAAGACAGCAGGCCAAATATTTTCATAGCTGGGTGTTGGCATCTGATGGAACCTGGCACAAAGCTTGCTAGTATAAAAATATGCAGAAGCTTCTAACAGCTATGTACCACACATGAGTGGGTTGCAAACAGTTGTCATGTTGGGAATTTTGTTCAAGACAGTAGTGAATGTGTGGACAGATGACTATGTCATAGCCTTGCATATCTTCTCTATGGAGGCTGATCAAGTTTCAAGTTTATTAGGTGTTTATATACTGCCTATCAAGGTTATGTAAGTGTTTTTTTTCAATCAGGTACTCAAGCATTTTCCCTATCTGACCTGGTGGGCTCACAATCTATCTAATGTACCTGGGGCTATGGAGAACCACACTTCATCCCCCCTCCAACTTACCCTAGACCAATTCACAGTCAGACACATCTGCAGACATTAAGCCAGAGGGATCCTGCTGTTGAGGGTGGTAAGGGAGAACTGCCTTCTCCTTTAGGACATGATATCACTCTCTCCCTGCAGGCTACTTTCACACTGCTGTGTCCAGCATAGGTATGGGGTCGACCCAAGTTCGATGTGGGAGCAGAAGCAGCTATTGCTGCAGAGAACCGAGAGAATGGAAGGCCTGATGAATCCTTCAACTGATGCTGTGAGTAAAGAAGCAGTTGGATTTTCATCTCCTACACTGGAAGGGATTTGGCAGGTTTTGCAAAAATTAGAAGGTATGGTCGAAAAATCTGTGCAAGAAATAACTCAGATGTCTGGGAACATTGAAAATTTATCCTGTAATTTGGAGGTGGTGATAAATGAATCTCTAAATCAAGCCACACAAGATCAGACTGAAGTGAAAAACCTTAAAGAGACAGTGTTTGAGAATGTTAAAGATAAGAATGTGATATACCGGAAAATGGAACAATTTGAGAATGATAATAGAAGGCTTAACTTGAGAGTGTTGAATTTTCCCAAATCCATCCTTCTTTCTCCTTTGGATTTCTTTAAAAAATATTTAATAGAAATTTTGTCTATGCCTGTTCAGGCTATTCTGCCTATTAAATAAAATATACTATCTGCCATTATGAACAAATAATGGAGGACAGGATTTGAGTAGTGATCCAGTTCGACACCAAGAAAAAGCTCAAGAAGATGTTAATTTTTTGGAGACTATTTCTCATATGTTGGAGATTTCACTTACAGAGGTGGCAGAAAGAGCAACCCTGATTGTTTCCTTTGTATTTGAGCAAGACTTAAATTCAGTAATGAAATTATTCCTTCGTAATTCTCAGAGACTGTTTGTGGTAAAAAAAATTTGGATATATCCTGATGTTGGGAATAATAAGGCTTATTTTGGGGGGTAGAATTCTATAAGCGTCGCAGCAGTTACCGCCGCTGCCAGCGCTATGCGTTCATAAAAAAGGGGGTTACTTAATTCTTATGCTTTGATTTCTTGGGAAATATTAGGGTCTCAGTTTCTGTAACAAGTGTTGTTAATTGTTTTTTTGAGTTGTTTTATTTTTTTAAAAAAAATAAATAAATAAGAAAAGGAAATGAACCAGCGTAGTGCAACATCTCGGATGCAATTTTGGCGAGTTCAATAATGAGGAAGTGTTGAAGGCTGTGCCAAGATCAAGTATCACCAGTAGGACATTGTTTCCCTTGTCCATTAGTTTCCAGCAGTCGTCAGTTATATCCATTAGAACAGTTTCAGCGCTATGGCACTGCCTGAATCCTGATTGGTATGTGGATAGGGCTTCCTGTTTATTTATGTAGGAGAGGAGTTAGTTATGCACAATTTTTTCCATGATCTTGGATATAAAAGGGTAGGTTGGAGACAGGCCTGAAGTTGCTGGGGATGCCTGGGTCTAATGTGTTTATTTTTTAGGACTGGCCTGATAACTGATTTTCAGTTTGTAGACACTGAGCCTGATTGTAAGTAGGTATTAATAAGGGAGAGGATTGAGCTTACAAAGGCATCTTTGGCACTAACTAGGAGGTGCAATGGGCAGGGATCCAGGATGGAGTCAGTAGGTTTAATGAAGTTTAGTATCTTGGTGAGGTCTTGATGTGAGACAGTTTCAAAGTGATTTAGGATCTCAGGTATGGTTTGGGTTGTGAGGGATCAGTGTTTGTTGTGTGACAGCATCCAGGTGGAATCATATTTTGTCTATTTTGGAGAGGGTATCGCTGTTGAGGTCAGTGTTTAGGGTTTGATTGCTTCCTTGTGATGCTATGAATATCTTTTTTGTTAATGTGAACAGGTTTTTTGTCCAGTTGGGTTTTTTTTGAAGTTGTTGGGAGTAATATATCTTTTTGGCTTTGAGGCAGCAGGACACAAAGCCATCTGAGGAGCAACTAGAAGAACCAACAATGAATGAATGACAGCTGGAGGAATCTCGACCACAAGAAGGAAAGGCAGAGGAGCCTTTAACAACATGGACCAGCAAGACAAGCCCCCATCCATTGGGCACCAGTACTGGCTGCAGGGAAGCCAGGGAGTCCAGAAGCTCTGCACCTCCACTATACCAGTCAAGTGAGAGGACTGTAGAAGAGAATTATGAGAAAGAGGAAGATTGCCTTCTATGGCTGGTGCAGGAACAGGAAGCCATCCAAATATCACAGATGGTAGCCAAGCTGGGGGTCATCAGGCACCACATGGACCTGAATCTGGAGCTGAATCATGAACATCTAGCACTGCAGCAGGAACAAATAGACTCTCAATAAATGCAATCTAATCTAATTTAAGGCTTAGCTTTATATAGAAACATAGAAGATGACGGCAGAAAAGGGCCACAGCCCATCAAGTCTGCCCACTCCAACAACCCTACCCCCTTGAATTTACCCCCTAGACATCCCACATGTGTATCCCATTTCCTTTTAAAATCTGGCACGCTGCTGGCCTGAATCACCTGAAGTGGAAGTTCATTCCAACGATCGACCACCCTTTCGGTGAAGAAGAACTTCCTGGTGTCGCCATGAAATTTCCCACCCCTGATTTTCAGCGGATGTCCTCTTGTGGCCGAGGGACCTTTAAAAAAGAAGATATCATCCTCCACCTCAATACGGCCGGTGATATATTTAAATGTCTCTATCATGTCTCCTCTCTCTCTACGTTCTTCGAGTGAATATAGCTGCAATTTATTCAGCCTTTCTTCATACGGGAGGTCTTTGAGTCCCGAGACCATCCTGGTGGCCATTCTTTGAACCGATTCAACTCTCAGCACATCTTTTTGGTAATGTGGCCTCCAGAATTGTATACAATATTCCAGATGAGGCCTCACCATGGATCTGTACAATGGCATTATAACTTCGGGCTTCCGGCTGATAAAGCTTCTTCGGATACAACCCATCATTTGTCTTGCCTTTGATGAAGCCTTCTCCACTTGATTGGCAGTCTTCATGTCTTCGCTAATGATCACCCCCAAATCACGTTCCGCCTTGGTCCTAACTAAGGTTTCACCATTTAGTGTGTAAGTTTTGCATGGATTCCTGCTGCCGAGGTGCATGACCTTACATTTTCTAGCATTGAAGTTTAGCTGCCAAGTCGAGGACCAGTGTTCCAATAGAAGTAGGTCCTGCATCATACTGTCTGGTAAAGTGTTCTCACTTACTTTGTTGCATAGTTTGGCGTCATCGGCGAATAAAGTGATTTTACCCTGAAGCCCCTGAGTCAGATCTCCCACAAATATGTTGAAGAGGATCGGGCCCAAGACCGAGCCCTGAGGCACTCCACTGATCACCTCTGACGTTTTTGAAGGGGCACCATTCACCACCACTCTCTGAAGTCTACCGTTTAGCCAATCACCGACCCATGTAGTTAATGTCTCTCCCAGTCCCATTGATTTCATCTTGTTCAATAGTCTGCGGTGCGGAACGCTATCAAAAGCTTTACTAAAGTACAAGTAAACGACGTCTAGGGACTCACCCACATCCAGTTTCCTTGTTATCCAGTCAAAGAAACTAATTAGATTGGATTGGCAGGACCTGCCCTTGGTAAATCCATGTTGGCGGGGATCCCGTAGATTCTTCTCGTCCAGGATCGTATCTAATTTATGCTTAATTAGTGTTTCCATGAGTTTACTCACTATGGATGTGAGACTCACCGGTCTGTAATTCTCAGCCTCTGTCCTGCAGCCCTTTTTGTGGAGTGGGATTACATTGGCTGTTTTCCAGTCCAAGGGGACTCTTCCCGCCTTCAAGGAAAGATTGAAGAGCACAGACAATGGCTCCGCCAGGACATCACACAGCTCTCTAAGCACCCTGGGGTGTAGATTGTCTGGTCCCATGGCTTTGTTCACTTTGAGTCTTGATAGTTCGCAGTAGACGCTGCTGGGAGTAAACTTGAAATTCCAGAACGGGCCATCTGAGCTATGCCTTGCTTGCAACTGTGGACCGGACCCTGGCGCCTCGCAGGTAAAGACTGAGCAGAAGTATTCGTTTAGTAGTTCAGCTTTATCAGAATCTGATTCTGCATAAGTCCCGTCTGCTTTCCTAAGGCGTACTATCCCATTTGTGTTTCTTTTCCTATCCCTGATGTACCTGAAGAAGGATTTATCCCCTTTCTTAATGTCCTTTGCTAGATTCTCTTCTATTTGAAGCTTGGCCTCTCTGACTGCCATTTTGACAGCTTTGGACTTGGCCAGATAGTCTTCTTTTACTGCTCCTCTTCCTGAGTGTTTGTAGGAAACAAATGCTTTTTTCTTTTTCTTAACGAGGTCCGAGATTTCTGTAGTGAACCACTGGGGTCTGTTATTCCTCTGTCGTTTGCTTGTTGTTTTTATATAGCGATTTATTGCTTCATGTAGGGTAGATTTCAGGTTTGCCCACATAGCCTCTACATTATTGGTTTCAGCATTGTCTTGCAGTGCCCGATGGACGAAGTCTCCCATGCGTTTGAAGTCAGTGCCCCGAAAATTGAGGACCTTTGTTGTTGTGGTCGATCTGGAGAAACCCTTCCGAATGTTGAACCAAACCATGTTATGGTCGCTGGAGGCCAGCATATCACCTACCGAAACATCCGATACGCTGTCTCCGTTGGTGAGTACCAGGTCTAGTAACGCCTGGTCCCTAGTGGGCTCCAATACCAATTGTTTGAGCAGTGCACCCTTTATGGAGGTTAACAACCTTCTGCTGCCGCTAGTTTGTGCAGTAAGTGCATTCCAATCTGCATCGGGCATATTAAAATCCCCTAACAGTACTGTGTCCCCGCGCAAGGTGATGCTTTCAATGTCTTTGATTAATTCCATATCCTTGTCTACCTGTTGTCTTGGAGGTCTGTAAATCACACCAAGATACAGGCATTTTTCGTTTCCTCTAGCCAGGTTCACCCAGAGGGATTCCCCGGTATACTTGACATCTGTGATTATGGTAGTTTTGACGTCTTCTCTAGTGTATAGAGCTACCCCTCCTCCTAACTTGCCCTCCCTCTCTCGACGGAGTAAGTTGTAACCCGGTATAACCATATCCCACCCGTGTGAGTCCGTGAACCAAGTCATCATTTTAAGAAAGCTTGACTCGGTTTACAATAATTAACTTAACAAATAAAAACCATAAAAAATAAGACTAAATTTCGGGAAATTAATTTTCAAAGTGTTTAGCAAATAAAGATTTGCGAAAAAATTGAAGTGAGCCAGAACTCCTTAAAAGAAATGGAAGATCATTCCAAAGTTGAGAAAACTACTTATTGTATATTAAAATCAATAAAATCTTCGAACTTAAAAAAAAAAGATCAGAGATTGACTAAAAATCTTGACTCCTTTAATCCCTTTTTTAGAAAGAAGAGATAATTTAAATTGTTGGTTACCTCTTGCAAAAGAAAGTCTGTAAGCATTCCAAGATAAAGGAAGGAGAGGAGTAAAGATACCATATAGGATTTTAAAAACAACATAAGCACATTTAAATTGAACTTTAAAATAAACTGGGAGGCAATGGAGACTCTGGAGCAACGGAGTCACGTGATCAAATTTACGTTTCCCAAAGATCAATTTTGCAGCAGTATTTTAAATCAGTTGCAAACTATAAAGACAAGTTTTTGTGGTACTGAGGTAGATAACATTGCAATATCATCTTCAGTGGGAACATTTGACACTGCAGCATGAACAGGCCCAACATTTTGCCTGCATTGCTGCCTCTCTGCAATGGTTCTTCCAACATCTTTTGCTCAGGAATGTAACCAACCTTGGTCATGGGGGAACTACCCTGACTCTCTTTCAGGACACTGTGTCCCTGCCTGTACATTCACCAGGGAGGGAGGAAGAGGGTAGCACAACATTGGATACTGTATACAAGAGAAGAAGTACATGGGAGGTATCCAAATGTTTCTGTTGAGTCATTTTTGTTTCTTATTATCACATTTATTAAATATCTCATTTTTGCAATTAAAAAGTCTGTTGTATCAATTCCTGGCTGCATTAACCGCAGCTGTCTGTGTTGTAGAGGAGCATCATCTGCTGAGTCAAAACCCCTTATTTTGGCCTTCAGCAATATCCTCCCCAGGAAATGCTAGACCTCTTTGAGTGATGATGTTTTGTAGCATACTTTGAATATATCACACACCTTCCTTCCTCCCATGCCTGTTCTTATTTGTCCTTCTCCCTCACTTCCTAAGGCCCATCTAACTTTTTTTAACTCACCGTAGCAATGGCACATTCACCAACTTCAGCTGCTGCCTCCTGGTTTTGGGCCTTTCCTTTGAGCATCCTGGCCTCGCTGATGCAACATCACCTGCTACAGAGGTGAGGAAAAAAAGATTGGATGGGCCATAGGAAGAGAGGGAGAGGGAGGGACATAGAAGAACAAGCATGGGACAAAGGAGAAGGGGCCTCCTAGAGCAGCGAATTGGGCTCCAAAGGGGAAAGAGAAGGGCCCCCTGGAGCAGTGCATCCTCGGGCCTGAGGCACATGTCTGCTGGGTCTGCCTCCAGTGGTCATCTGGTCAGTTTGGGTAACTTTTTGGCAAGTAGACACTTTTAAAACAGGTCTAGCTCACAAGATCTAACTTTTGTCCAGGACGTCTTGGTACGGTTACCAGAAGTCTGGGAAAACACAGGCATGTCCTCTTTTTAGAAGACTGTCCAGATGCCTGAATGGTTTATTTTTTAAAGGGTGGAGTCTGTCTGGGATTTTCAGCTCTCCTGACTTCCCTACCTACCTCCTCCCCGGCCGCTGCATTGAATCATTAGGCAGGCTGCCTCTCTGCAGGACCTCCTGAGAGGCAGCTTCCAGAACAGGCTGGTGGCAGCAGGCTTCCCTCGTTGCTGCTGAAATCTGCCCAAAGATTCAATGCAATGGCCAGGGAGGAGGTAGGTGGGGGAGTCGGGAGCTGTAGAGAAAGATCTATAGATCCCACTAGAGGGTGTAGTTTAAATTGGTGCAGGCTATGGTGTTGGGATGTGGTTGGGTGAAGGGGGAGAGGGTGGTAGATGCTGGAATGGGGAGGGAGAGTTGCAGTACCATGGGAAGGGGCAGGGGAGAGAAGAGAGGGAAATTGGTCCTGGGGTGAGGTACAGGAGAAAGGGTAAAGAAGAAAGAGAAGTTGTGCAGGGGTGGAATATGGGGACAGATTAAGTAAAGCCGGCATTGAAAGCAGTGCATGCACATAGATCTCATGCATATTCATTGGGGAAATCCTGAAAACCCAACTGGATTGCGGCCCTCAAGGAGGGGACTTTGAGACCCCTGCTTTAAATGAATACAGAGCAATAAGTAATAGATTATGTACACATATATTCTAATTATATGGAGTCTGCTTTGCTAGCAGTACGAGGGCTTCTTTCTAGAACTTCTCTTAACTTTTCTGCCTTAATTTCTTCACTTGCTTTTCGCTCATTATCCTTATATACTGATTATAAACCACATTGTTATGTTTCAAAGGTGGTATAGTATGCAACTCAATATACATAAACAACCACGATTTCTTTTACAGTGAAATATAAAATATAAAATTAAAGAATTTCGGGAAGGAGTAAGATGGTGGTGTAATTCCTACTAGTGTTCTGATAACTGCTGTAATTTGTCACCTTGTTGAAAGGTACCTAAAATGTAATTTAAACATCAAGGCAGAGTTTGGATGTTTACCTTGTTGATCCTGATCAGCCTAGCAGTACAGCAGTAGATTGACTAATATATCAGCTAGCCCCTAGAAGAAAAATCAGGAAGGGTTGGATCTGTGTCTTACTCTGTAGCAGGCATGGGAGAATCAGCACAGCTTGACCTGGACACTTCATTGTTACCTCTGGCTCTCAGTTACACATACAGTTAGTTTATTTCATATACAGCATTTCTTAACAATTACACTTCTCCCTCCGTACTTGCGGTTTCAGCAATCACGGTTTTCAGCTTGCTGGCTCCTCCCCAAAATTACTTCAGCTCGCACAGAGAAATTGCTGATTCCAAGCACTTTCTTCACCGTGTTTTGCCTCTCCTTCAGAAACAGGCCAGGTCTCCTACCATGTTATTCGCAGTTTCACCATATTCACGATGGTTTTTAATAGAAAACCGCGAATAACATATGAAAAAGTTATTTGTGTTTTTTCTGTATTTGCGGGTCTGTTAATCCTCTATCATAGCGAATACAGAGGGAGAAGTGTATAGTCAAATCAAAGCAGTTAACAAACAATAAAATATCTAATATTAGGTGCTTGGAAACTTCCCTATCTGTCCAACAGGCACACAACCTAGCCAAAGCACCTATATAAAACTATATAACTATAAGGTACATTTCAAAAGAATAAAAAATAAAAACAACAACATCACCATTTGAGATTGTGGTCTCACCTGTGCAGCTGAGGATGGCGGCTGTGGAAGGTGCTGCTGCATTTGCTCCCAGAGAGGAAATTGCCAGTGTTAACTGTGCTGAGAGGGCATTAAATCAGTGCTTATAGAAGTTCCCCAGGGAAGGGTGGTATTAACTCAGAATACAGAAGTAGATGGAAATGAAGTCTTTACCAGGACTCTCGGCTGAGCTGGTGACTTTGGAAAATTCTGGCAATATTGGTTCCTCAGTCTATACAAAAAGAAGAGTTTGTAAGTCACTCTTCCCCCTCTCCCCACCATGTTTATTTTCGTTTTTACTTATTTATTGTTTGTTTTAATTGAATGGATTTTATGACTGATTGTTATATCTTTCCTATTATTATTGGCATTCCTTTTTATATGTTCTTTTAGGTTTCGTAAATCTGCTTTGACCTTTTGCATTAAGCGGGATATCAAATGTACAATAAACATAAACATAAGGATTGTGTTAAACAAGCTAGATAAAACTGTAGCAAAATCTACAGAATTCGCAGGTTAAATTTCCAAGACGGATAGTATTGTAAACAGTCAGGGCTCACAGTTTATTTATCTCGATTCCACAGTATTGAAGATGTTAAGACATTTTCGATATGACATCTAAGTCTGAGTTTGGACGTAGTGAGAAATGTGTTCAAAAATCAGGTAGAGAAAATGGCCCCAAAATGTCCATCTTGTTTTTTTGAAAATGACCATTTCTAGACATGTTTGTCCTTAGTGTGTCTATCTTTTTTGACCATTTGTGAAAACAAAATGTCCAAATGCAGAACACAGAAAACAAGCCATTGGGATGTAGGAGGGCCCAGCATTTTTAGTAGACTGGCCACACAGCCATGCCAGCAGAGCACTGGGGATCCCTAGGGGGCACTGCAGTGAATTTCACACAGAGTCCCAGGTACACATATCACCAAACCCCCTTACATTATATGAGAAGCTCTCCAAAACCCAACCAAAACCTACTGGACCCACCTGTCTACTACTCTAATAGCCCTTATACCTGCAGGTGTCACCTGTATGTCAGTGTACAACGGTATTGGTAGGTTTTGGGGGCGCACACTTTCCACCATAAGTATACTACCGTGTTTCCCCGAAAATAAGACAGTGTCTTATATTAGTGAAATCAATTTTTATTGAACAGAGAAATAAAACACAGCTAAAGGTACAGGTCTAGGGCAGAACACGCAACAGGGATTCAAAGAAGGTTTGGATAAATTCCTGAAGGATAAGGAGATTGAGGGGTACAGACAGAAGTAGAGATAGGTTATAGGAAGAGTCAGGGACCACTTGACAGGTCATGGACCTGATGGGCCGCCGCAGGTGCGGACTGCTGGGCGCAATGGACCTCTTGTTTGACCCAGTGGAGGCAACTTCTTATGTTCTAGCCAAGAATATACAACTCCCCCAACTCCCCCCCAGTCCCAACCCCCTCCCCCCAAGCCAAATGCAGCCATCAAATGTAAGGAATGACAAGATGAAAACCCAGCAATAGGCAGAAGATCAACCCTGCGTCATTGGAGAGGCCCAGACGAAATAGTACAAAACACCTTGCAAACAGAGCCCTGTATCTGATGAGCCCTGAGAAGAAAAAGCAACAAAAACCCACAACGAAGAGCAACAAACACAGCACCATTAACGAAAAACAAGCAACCAAAAGAAAAGAGAAGAAACCACAAGAAGAACAGAGGAGATCCACAGCCGGGGAGAGGCAATCCCGAGCCCCCCACCCTCACCGCTTAGAACAGCTCAAAGTCACAGTGTATTAAGAATCGAGCTCTGAATTCTTGGAGACAGAAACCCGCAGAAAAACTTAGACTGACGAAAGGAAGCACGCACCTGACCCCTCTCAAGTAACATCAAGGCATGCAGCCAACACCCGCTCGGTCAATATAACTTTTTAAGCCACAAAACCTGCCTTCCGCAAGAATAGACTGCCTACACCGGGAGGCAAACGAAAAGCCTCAAATTTGCCTAAAGAAATCCCACCGGGGTAAGCGGGATTGAACAGCCTAACAGAGCTTCCAAAGATAGGACCACCCGCCTCCAGAAGGACTTAACTACCGGACAGCTCCAAAAGGCATGAAAAAAGGACTTAGGGGCAGCTGTACATTTCTCACATTGATCAGAATCTGCCAAACCAGAGTGGTATAGTTGAACTTTCGTGAAGAACGCCCTATGGAGCACCCGAAACTGACATTCCAGAAGTTCAGCAGAGACAGAAATAGTTGGAATTCACCGACTAAGGCCTCCCACATCCAAATCCGTCGGTAGGATACCCAATTCTGGGGCCCAAAGGGCATACAAAGATTCCCAAGAGCGAGGCGGGACTAACAAGCAGATAGCCTTAAGTAACGCTGAAACAGAAAGCCCCCCCATCAGCAAACCTAGCAAAAAATGAGCGGAGCCGAATGCCTAAACCCAGCTGCAAGCCCTCTGCCTACAGAGAATGAACATAATGGTCCAATTGCAGATAGACAGAGAAATCAGTGGCTTAAACCCGGTTCCGAAGACGAAATACCAGCCAAGAAGGAAGGGTCCCAGCCTCGGTCAGTACATGCGCCAAAGTAGTTATTCCGAATTGGGCCCAGCATCTAAAAGAAGCCAAAGAGTTGCCCGGCAAGAACTGAATATTCCCCTGCAAAGGCAAACAGTGTCTTATATTAATATTGGGTCCAAAAAATGCACTAGGGCTTATTTTTGGGGATGTCTTATTTTTTCATGTACAATGATCATCTCTCCCTTCCTCTCTTCCACTCCAATTCTTCCTCTTTCCTTTCTCTCCCCCACATGTGCATCTTTCCTCCCCTCTCACCCATCCCTTTATGCCTTCCCTCTGCAGCATCTTTCTATCCCTCCCTCCCTCCCATCCCCCCCATGAAGCAGAACCCTTAAGCAACAACTTTCTATCCCTCCCTCCCTCCCATCCCTCCGTGCAGCAGAACCACACCGGCCCTCCCACCGTGAAACCAACATACCTCCCTCCAAACAGCAGCATTGGCAGCACTTTAAACAGGCTGCTTCACAGCCTTCTCCCACCAGGGCCTTCTCTGTGCCGCATCACTGATCATATCAGGAATGCAGCAGAGGGTAGAACCTGGCGGGAGAAGACCGCAAAGCCGCCTGTTTAGAGTGCTGCCAACGTTGCTGTTTGGAGAGAGGTATCTTCCCAACCTCTCTGACTCACTTATATATCAAATTCGTCCAAATTCATCCAGTCCTTAAACACTCTAAGAACAGCTATCTGGGAATTCAGATTCCACCATTTCATTTGAAATTGGTAGCAGTGGTATTCTTCATTATTCCCTTTATAGCTTTCCCTTTATAACTTTACTTTGTAGTGTTACTCTTATTTATATCCAAATGATGCCCGATACTACCAGCCTTTACAGGAAGATCCTGTGGGTGAATTAAAGTGTACCAGATCTGCTATAATATCTAAGGCCGGGAAGCTGGTTTCTTAAACCCTTAATTTTATGTAACTCCTAAAATTTATTTCCTCCCTAAAATACATAAAAACTTGAAGAACCCCCCTGGATGTCCAATTGTCTCAATGAGGGACTCGCCTTTGGAACCATTATCAAAGAAGTACTTGAAAAAGAAGTACTTGAAATTAAATCTCGGGTTAAAGATACTACTCACATGTTGGAAATATTAGCAGAGATCCAAGGGGTGGATTCCTCTTGGATTCCTCTTGGACATATGCTGGATGTCACTGCGTTATATACTATGATCCCTACGGACCAAGCTTTGAATTTGCTCCAGGGTGTTTTTGAGAGACAAAAAGTGAGATCTAATATTACAGTGACCTTTTTGATGGAGTTGGCTCAATTGGTCCTAAAGAAAAGTTATTTTTGGTTTAAACATCAGTTTTACTTACAGACTCATGGGATAGCGATGGGTGCCTCTTTGGCCCCTTCACTGGCCAGCTATATATGGCTAGGATGGAGGAGAACTATATATACAAGACTGAACAATTCAAGAATGTAAAGATTTGGAAAAGATTTCTGGATGACATCTTTGGTGTGTGGTCGTCTACTATGGATGAGTTATTGCGGTTTGTGGAGTGGTTGAACCAACTGGATAGGAATATACAGTTCACTGCGACCATTCACCAGCGTGAAATCACATTCTTGGATCTGAAAATTACTAAATTGAGAGGGAACTTGATAACTTCCATTTATCGTAAAGATCCAGATCGAAATAGTATATTACGATTTCACAGCTTCCATCCGAAAGGACTGAAACGAAGTCTCCCCATCAGCCAATTTTTACGGCTGCGAAGACTATGCCATTCTTTGGAAGAGTTTAGGCTCCAGGTAAGGGAGATGAAGCATCGATTTTATCAAGAGGGCTAAACATGCCCAAAGAGAACTGTTATTGCAATCTAAGCCGAGTGAGAATAGTACTATCACAGAAACAGTGGCGTTTGTTCAAAATTATTCCACCCATGCCCAGGAAATTGCCCGTATTGTCCTTAATCACTGACATATTGTCCAACTTGCTATCCCCACTTTAAATGAAAACCCTATTTGTTCATACCGACGGGGTAAAAATATAGGGGAATGTGTGGGGCATTACATCTTTAGGGATGTAGAAGCCTGGATCATGGGTGGTCATGTACCCTGTGGGCAATGCCAGTGGTGTCCATTTGTGATGGCGGGAGAAAGACGAACCCATCCTACATCAGGTAATATATATACAGCTAGGTATCACACGAATTGTAATTCAGATCATGTGATATACCTTATTCAATGCCCCTATCCTAAACTATATATCGGTCGTACTACTCGAGCGATTAAAGTAAGACTAACGGAACATAAATCTAGAGTGAATATGGGTAGCGAAATATCTCCTCTGGTTCGCCATTGGAGAGTATGTAATCATAAGCTTACGGATTTAAAATGGAGAGTTTTGGATAGGATTACTGTTGGGTGGGAGGGAGGAAATATTGAGCGCACGCTTAACTTGAGGAACTTAGATGGATGTTTGAGCTAGAAACTATGGCCCCTAATGGTTTGAATGAAACTTCAGATTGGATGGCACAGGTGGACTGGTGATAGTGGGCTTTAAAGTTCTATGGTGTAGTTACATGAATGGTTGCTAGGTGCAGGGTTGACGTCAGGGGATGAGCCTTTTTAAACGCTCTGGGTGAACGCCGCAACCATCTTTGGACTGCCAGCGATAGATGTAGATGGGAAAGTTTAATCCTTAATAAAGGTATGTTTGAATGATTTTAAATGAAGAATGATATGGGATTTAAAGATAGTTGATAACTGTATGCTGTTTTGCTTGCTCCGTAGTTCCCCTGATCTTGAGAAGGATTGGCGAAACGCGTCGGGAAGGGGAACCTGCATTGATAAAAGCTAAGTTTAATTGAATAATAAGTTATCTTGAATATAAATAAAATTGAATACATTTGGATATAAATAAGAGTAACGCTACAAAGTAAAGTTATAAAGGGAAAGCTATAAAAGGAATAATGAAGAATACCACTGCTACCAATTTCGAATGAAATGGTGGAATCTGAACTCCCAGATAACTGTTCTTAAGAGTGTTTAAGGACTGGATGAATTTGGAGAGAGGTATGTCATTCTCGCGGTGGGAGGGTCGGCGTGGTTCTGCTGAGTGGGGGGGGGAAATGGGAGGGAGGGATAGAAAGATGCTGTGCAGGGGGATGGGTGGGTCAGTGGGATTCAGCTGCACGGTGGGAGGGGGAGGCGCTGCTGCCACAGGCAAATCCAGAGATGGAATTGGGGACATTAGGGAGGGCTTTAGGGGCAATCTAACTAGGGCTTATTTTGGGGGTAGGGCTTAGATTAAGACCTACCCCGAAAATCAAGCCAAAGCTTATTTTCAGGGTAGGTCTTATTTTGGGGGAAACACGGTAGTTAGAGTGGGATATGGGCATGGGTCCCTTCTCTGGGATCCACTGTGCTGACTTCCAGACTACTCCAGGTACCTGCTTGCTGCTGTACTAGGACTGGACATAATATCTGCAGCTGTCATAGAGCAGTATATATTGTTTCCATCTTTGTGGGGTGATAGGAGATCAGTGACCACTGAGGGAATGGGGGGGGGGAAGTATACCTTCATGCCTTCAGTAGTCATCTGGTCAGTTTGGGGACCTTTTTAGCTTATTCATTTTTAGAACAGGTTTACTCCCAAATATCTAATGGTGCCCTGGACATTTTGTAAAATGTTTGATTATTGCTGCAAAATGCCCAAGTCCTAAGCCCGCCCTAATCCTGACCAAAACACGCCTCCAATATGCCCCCATGAAATTTAGATGCACTGCTAAGAAATGGCATAGAAAACCATCTAGAAAGTAGGTTTCAAAAATAGTGATTTGGATGTTCAAGTGCCACTTTATGACATCTTTTGGACATTTTTCTTTTGTGAAATGAAACCCTAGGAATCTACAGAAGGTTAACTTGAAATTTATTCAACATAAAACTTTGATACACTGTAGGATTGAGCAATTAAAGAACTTCATTAGACATTGGAATTTGCATATTATAAACTTCCCTAGACCATCTGGGATGACTCTTAAATTTGTTCAAGAAATAGCAGTTCTTAATTTTTCCTTGGTAGCAAGTCCACCAGTGATTAAGATTTACTTTGTTCTTGCAATGAAAATGAATGAAGGAATTCCTTCAGGATCCTCTGAGGAGTTGGATGTGGAGATTTATTTTGTATTTGAGAAAGATTTAAATGGAATTGTTTATTCTCAAGCATTGTTTTTAGATCAAATAATCTGGATTTATCCAGATGTTGCAAAAGCTGTGCAGGAAAGGCATAAAGCCTTTTTGGTGACGAAACAAAAAAAAAAAATCTAGGTGCCTCCTTTCAGTTGAGATATCCATGTGAATGCTATATCCAGTTTTCTGGAACTAGATATATCTTTCTTCTTCCTGAACAATTAAGGATTTTCCTGTACGGCAGGAAAATATAATTTGTGCTGTCTGTTCCAGAAGGATAAGAGACATGAGTATAATGAAAGACTAGGGGTTCATGCTGTTTGCTTTTTCTAAAAACTTTCTTTTTGTTCTTCCAGGTTTTTCTTTCCTCTCCCCCCCCCCCCCCATTTTCTTAGTGGACTAGCATTGGTTATATATGTGCTATTTTTATTTCCTGTATGAAAGGAATATTCTATTTTCTTTGTACTTCAAATATTTTTGGTTTTTGTACTGATTTCATCTGTTTCTTTATTTGTACAACATGAGCCGTATAAATGAAAAATAAAAAAGAATTAAAAAGGAAGTAGTAAATAGAAAAGGGCAGATATAAAGACAGAGGGGTCTAAGCCACTCACAATAGAAGCAGTCTGAAATAACCATGGTTTCTCCTTTGAATCGTGAGAATGGCTATTTTCTTGTTTAAAAGCTTAAAGAGCTATTAAGTTCAGCAAAGCACTGGTAAAACAGCTGGAAATGTAAATAGCAATTTAAACAGTCCATTGCTCCTCAATCTAAATGTGGAATGTGCAGATCTACTTCAAAAACCTTTCTGGTTTTATTATATTGTCAATGGTAAGATGATTGAGTGAGGACCCTTTCTCGGTAGACTGAAAGGAGATAGTGTGCTTTATTTAGCAAACCACACTTTTTCCCCCTTTTTCACTAGTAAGCAGACGGGTCTCAAATGTTCACGCCTTTCTCCCTTAGAGACCTCATCAATTGCACCATTCTTTCATTGTGTGGAACTAATGAAGTGCTCCATAGCATTTAGGTCTCTAAAGAACCTTTTGCTTTAAGAATATAATTCTTAAATAAAACATGTTGCTTTGATCAACTTCAATACTTATGACGTATGAGGAGAGACTGGAAGCCCTGAATATGTATACCCTAGAGGAAAGGAGAGACAGGGGAGATATGATTCAGACGTTCAAATACTTAAAGGGTATTAACGTAGAACAAAATCTTTTCCAGAGAAAGGAAAATGGTAAAACCAGAGGACATAATTTGAGGTTGAGGGGTGGTAGATTCAGGGGCAATGTTAGGAAATTCTACTTTACGGAGAGGGTGGTGGATGCCTGGAATGCGCTCCCGAGAGAGGTGGTGGAGAGTAAAACTGTGACTGAGTTCAAAGAAGCGTGGGATGAACACAGAAGATTTAGAATCAGAAAATAATATTAAAGATTGAACTAGGCCAGTTACTGGGCAGACTTGTACGGTCTGTGTCTGTGCATGGCCGTTTGGAGGAGGATGGGCAGGGGAGGGCTTCAATGGCTGGGAGGGTGTAGATGGGCTGGAGTAAGTCTTAACAGAGATTTCGGCAGTTGGAACCCAAGCACAGTACCGGGTAAAGCTTTGGATTCTTGCCCAGAAATAGCTAAGAAGAAAAAAAAATAATAATAATAATTTAAATTGAATCAGGTTGGGCAGACTGGATGGACCATTCGGGTCTTTATCTGCCGTCATCTACTATGTTACTATGTTACTTGTCTTATCAGAAAACCTAGACTTAATGACTGTGAGAGGGGAACTCATGTAGAATGATGTCCCTGTAATACAGTTACAACCAAAAGGTGCATTTACTTGTGCAGAAGCCTGTGCTTTTGATACTTTATAAAAAAAAACCAACTGATTAGATATCTTGGTTTTACCTATATAACTGAATCAGTTGTAAGAAATTGTCATTTCTATATACAATATATTAACTGCAGATTATTAGAAGAAGTGATCTTTCTTGGAATAACAATTTATAGACCATACTTTCCCAACACATGTTTCACCAAGGCAGTATATAAAACAAAACAAATAGCTGTAACACACATACAAAAATACATCATGTGAAAATGTGTAAGAATAACCAAGTGGTTAGAGCAGTGGGCTGAGAATCAGGAAAGCCAGGACTCGTATCCTCCCAACACTCCTGACCTTGGAGAGTCACTTCATACTCCATTGCCTCAGGTACAAATTAAATTGTGAACCCTCTGGAGACAAGGAAAGATCTAATCTAATCTAGTATTTCTGAGTCATGCAATGCCTAAACAGGTTCAAGGCAAATTACAATATAAGGAATTACAGAACGTATATCTTACATTATAGCAATTTGAGGAAGGCAGAGTTATGAATAGAGAAAACTGGGAAGAGAGAGGTTCTATGACTATACTAGTATAGCACTTGAGTAGAGTGTGGTATTTCAAGTTAGTTGTCAACAGTGTGTATGCTTTCAAAGAAGAGAGTTTTTAATTTTTGATGGAATCTGTTGTAGAATGTTTCCATCCTGATGTCAGTCAAGAGGTTGCTCCAGGTCTTCGTGCCAAGATATATGAAAAGCAAGTCGAATATGTGTTTGTATTTAACCCCTTTGGGAGATGGGAGGAGCAGCTGAAGCGATTTCAGTTTTCTGGTTGATGTAGACCAAGAATTGACAAATAAGTTTATGAGCGGTTCTGCAAACATTATGCATGATAGTTTGAAGGTGATACGAGTTTTGACAGAGTTTTGACAGTAGCCAGTGTAAGTTCTTATAGGTGAGACAGAGTCAAATTTTTTAGTTTGAATATCAATCTGACCACCGTGTTTGAATCATCTGGTTTGTTTACGAGAGTAGAGTTTAGATCCACATAGGAGTTGAAATAATCCAGCTGGAACAGTATAAGCATTTGCTTCAACACAGCAAAGTAGAGCTCTTGAACAAAGGGTCTGATAAGTCTTAGTCTTCTTATATTGTAAAAGGTTTTCTTCTTTAGGTTGGATACTTGAGATTCACACAATAGGGTGGAGTTGAGTATGACTCCAAGAACCTTGGATGTCTTGTTGATATTTAGCGTGGATCCTGAGGTTACAGTTACAACGGGAGGAACCATGTGTGCAGTGTTGTGAAACCATAGAACTTTGGTTTTGTCCGCATTTAGTTGAGTTTGTTAAATGCGGGCCAGGTCTGTATTTTGTCTATTTCATTTGATATTATCAATGTTGTGTCATTAGAGTCTCAATTATTTGGAATGAGTAGAAGAATGTTATCTGCATATGAAAATATGCATTCATTATTGTCAAATTTGATGTGGCATAGCGAGCCTAGTGAGTGGTACGCCATAGAATGCTTGACAGTTTTTTGAAAACACTTAATCTTTGTAGACAAGGTATTATATGTTTTGTAGGACCCAATTCCAGGATGGGAAGGAAGAAGGCGACCACCATCTTTCCCTCCTTCCCCCACCAATCATCGCTGCAACGCCATCACCCAACCTGCACAGCCTAGACCCAGACACACCAGCTCATCTTTGGCCCAATAAAAGAGCCACAGACTAGGCGGGCCTTCCCGCTGAAGGGCCCCACTGAAGGTCCATGCCAAAGGGCCCTTTTTGTGGTCCAAGGAGGACCGAGGAAGAATACGACCGCAGAACCAGGGAAAGCAGCTACAATTAAATTAAACTATCACCTGACTAATTCCAGACCTCAAGCCAAAAAAAGGGGACAATCCAAGATGAAATGGTACTTGTTCCTAACTGTATTACTCCCAAACCTATATCCCACTAAAAAAAGAACCTCACGCCATGAACAAGATTACCTCTCAGTCCTAGACCACTCAGCTTCTATCTGCACCATGACAAATCCCACTGAAGTCAATCCACAAACTACTGGTAACACCTTATACCCAGTGCCTGAAGTAATTGAGGCAACAAGAAAAAGGTGACCTTCCCATCTAGGCATAGAAGGAAGAGAGGGGACATGAACATGAGACACAGAAGAGAGGGAGTAAGGGGTTACTAACTTGGGACATAGGAGGGAGGGAATAGAAAGGGATATTTGTTGGACATGATTGTGTGAGTGAGAGGGAAAGAGATGGTGCACATGGGGAAAGGAAGAAAGGAAAATTGGGTATAGAGATAGAGAAGAATGAGGTAGAGATGCATGGGGAATAGAAGAATGAGAGGGAGAAATGTTGGATATGGTGGTGGAGAGGGAACAGAGGGACAGATTGAAGGGGATGCAAGGGGAAAGAATGTTGTACATAGTGATGGAGGGAGAGATGTGGCATTGTGTTGAAGAGGGGTGATAGAAAGAGAAATGGGCATGGGGCTGGTGGGTAGTGGTGAAAAATGCTGCACATGATCCAGGGGATGAGAGAGGGAGAAATGTTGGATGTGGCAGTAGAGAGGATGGGAGATATGCCTGGATCTCTCAAGACAGATGGACAATGAGAGAGAGACATGTTGCCAATAGGGGGGAACAGAGAGGAAGAAAAGTTGGACTCATGGAGGGACAGAGAGAGATGTTGGTTGTGGAAGGGAATGAGGTCCAGAGGAGAGGAAGTGTGCAGGAGGCAGAAAGAAAGAAATATTGGATGCACAGCCAGAAGGAAGTGCAACCAGACTCATGAAATCATCAGACAACAAAGTTAGGAAAAATGATTTTATTTTCAATTTAGTGAACAAAATGTGTCAGTTTTAAGAATTTATATCTGCTGCCTATATTTTGCACTATATTTGTCTATTTTTCTATAGTTGTTACTGAGGTGACGTTGCATATTTTAAAGTCATCTGCCTTGACCTATTTGAAAACCCCACGAATATAAATGATAATTAACATTTTCTGTGCATACAGTGTGCTTTGTGTTTTTTTTTTATTTTGTGGTTAACATTATGCATTAATAAGATTATATTGTGTATATATGAAAAATGGATGGAAGAAATTGTATTATAATTAGTACTATTATTATGAGGGTGGGGAGTCAGGGGCAGAGCCTGGGCAGATCAGGGATGGAGCCTGGGTGGGTCTGGGACGGAGCCTAGGCGGGAGTACTCGATTGATATTTGTTAGATTTAGGGGGTACTTGGCTTGAAGAAGTTGAGAAACACTGTTCTACAAGACTATTTTTCCACTTTTAGGACATTTGTGAACCAAGGCGAGGATTTTTGGCTTTTAAGACATAATGGTGCAACAGAGTTGAGGGTTTGCACTCTCATGTTGTTCCAGTTGTCGAGTGAGGCTTTGAAGCTGGTTGAAGTGAGATCTAGTATTTCAGAGGCCTTGTTCCAGAATTCATTGACATTAATCTTGCCTCTTGTTAGAGCTTTCCCAGTTGTGGTTTTGATGGTGTGCTTTTCCTTGTGGAGGTTTAGGCTGAAAGATAGAAAGTAGTGTTCTGACCAAGGGACTGTTGTCCAGTTTCTGTTATGTGCTCAGGAATATTAAGAACCTGTGGAAGTCTGTGGAGATTGTGTCCGGGATGTTTATATCTCCTAGGACTATCAGTCTGGTATATTGACAGGTTAGATTTGAGATAATTTTCTGTATTTTTGTGTCACTGATTGAACAGGGTCCTGGGGGATGATATATTGGTAACAATCCAATGCTGCTGGAGTGTATGTTTGATTTATTTTCTAACTTACAGATCATGTATTCTAATTCCGGTTGTACTGCAGAGTCGGATAGTGAGATATGGAAGGAAGTTTTATAGATCAGAGCGAGGCCACCTCCCCATTTGGTCTCGGTGTGTGCATAACTCTGTATCCCGGTACAGACTCTTTTAGATCAAGATCAATTGTACCTGAATGTAACTGTCTCAAGCTACAAATTAAACATTTTATAAATGCAATACCAGACAATTAATTAGTTGGTAGCAGTGTTAGAGCTTCAATACTGATTCACTTTTATCTGTCCTGGGTCAGTCCAGCTACATATCCTCCCACCTCTTTTTTTACCGTTCTCTTCCAGTTCTACTCTTCCTACTTCTACCTACTTCCTACCTCTATCTCCTACTTCTACCTACTTCCTACCTCTACTCTGAGACTCCATTGCCCCCTGCCCCCCTGCTGTATGAGTTCTACCTATCTACCCCATTGTGTGTCCTGGGAGCCTCCTGCACATCATCTCTTGCCCTTATGTGGTCCTGGACCTGCTCCCTATCTCTTGTTGTGTAGTTGGCTGACCAGCAGCAGAGCAGGTGCCCCCCCCCTTACCACATGCTAGGGCTCACCACAACACATGGAGAGAAGAGCAGTTGCTCCCCCAGATGAAACAGCATTATCTTGCATGCCTGCATTTACCTGTGCCCTGGAATTCTGACTCCTGATGGCATGTGGCTGACATGTTGCAATGGTGGGCTAACACACCTCTATAGTGTATCAAGTTTCAAGTTTTCTTTATTTGTGATATACTGTTTATCAGCCAAATGTCTAAATGTTTAACAATAAAATAAAATTTTAAAAATAAAACGTCTTAAATGAGATAAAGTAAAATCATATCTATGGCTAAAAAAAGAAAAAGGGAAACATTTACACATTGACATACATGAGACGAGAGGGTGTACCCTGCCTTCTCCCTCATGTTTCCCTAGGCCATTTGTCTCCACCTCCCTTCCACTCCATTTGCCCCCTTCAGATGCACATGTTGCCTCTGAGAGATCTGTTAGTGTGCCCTGTTACCTATGAGCTTAAATTATTCATATCTGTAGTGCATAAGTGAAAGCAGTATCTGTTTGAATTACATGAGGTGCACAGTTACATTAGTCACAGCTGTCTTGGATCTTGGATACTGTTGTGTACTGCTACCAAACTTTTAGCTGTTGTAAACCTATGTTTCACAACATTACCTGGTCATGTTTCTATGATTAAACTTTGTTACTATGTCCCCTTCTGTCACATGCCCTTCATTGTTCAATAGATTTTGGAAATTTATGATAATGCATTCCCATTGTGCCTGTTGTGTCAGGTCAAGGTCAGTGAAATTACATGAGTGGAAAATAATCAAATGCAAGTTTCATATGAAAAATCATAATATTAACTTTTATTTTACTCATTTGGTAATAAATGCTTCAAAATGGAGGGATAGAAATATGAATAAACACTACAATAATTCCTGTTTACGAAAGAGTTTTAGAATAGGCCATGAAAATATGGCTTCATTATGTCAATATGACATCTTATTCATGTAAGTGGACCAACACAGGTCTAGGCAATGAGAGTCACATGTTCACGTTTCTGCCCTGTGCATAATTTCCTTCTGTCAGGCTGGCTATACTCAGTGAGGAGTAGCCTAGTGGTAGAGCTGCTGCCTCTGCAACATGAGGTTATGGGATCAAATCCCAATGCAACTTCACATGACCTTGGCTACATCACTAACATCCTCCATTGGGCATGCAAAAAGATAGGTAGCTGCCTATATGTAAACCACTTTGACTGAATCATAATCCAAGTCCAGAATACATCTCCCATTTACTACACCCCTATTACATACACAGGCTCTCCCACACTCACTCACACTGTCACTCAGAACTCAATTTTTTCTTTAACTGCACACCACTACTCCTCAAACCATCACCAACTTCTAACACCCACAAAGATCAGAATTCCACATGCAGAGCTATATATACAGGACAGGACGTTGAGATGCTAGCACTGTGATATCAACAACATTGTTTTGGATAAGTAATGGAACACCTATTCTAGACATCCTTTACACTGTATAATGGACATTCCTATACATCTAGCCTTAGAAGCATTGAGAGTGGTATAATCGATTAATTTGGACGCATGGCAGAACGCTGTTTATGCAGCGATCTTCTAGATTTATAGCTGTGCCATAATCAGTTGCCGTGTTTCTTATAGATGTATTATCGGTTATGGTCAAACAATGTTGGACGTACAGGAACGTGTGCTCCGGTCTGAATGTCTACAGATTTTCAATTACGTCCCTCCACATGTCTAAGCCCAATAGCAAGATTGGATGATATAAGCCACATTAACCAGGATCCTTTCCTTTGTTATGCATCTTATTTAAATTATTTAACATTTTTATTCTGCCTAAAAACTAACTGACTGATATTCAAAGCAATTTAGCCAGCCATTGACCAGTTAAATCACTTGGTCGGGGCTAGCCACTAATAAATTCATGGTTAGCACCTAACTCAAAGCAGGCTATGCTAGGGCATTCTGGGGGTAGTCATCACTTGGCTGCTTAAAGGCTGATATTCATCTCGTAAGCGGCCAGGTTTAGCACCCTCTATATGAAGGGCTACTGCCAGTCAAAGAGATCAAGTTCTATCACTACAAATAGTGCTCCCCCTAGTTTACCTACAACTTAAGAACAAAGAAAAAATAACTAAGGAAAGCGGAAAGGAAATGGTACAAATCCAGACTTAACAATGACAGGTCCAAACGGAAGGAATTGCATGAAGAATATAAAAAAGCCACCCTAGAGGATAGAAAGATATACTACTCCCAACAACTATTAAAGACCCCCAATAGATCAAAACCCCTTTTTAAACTAACAAAAAAAAAGATACAATATCTCAAAGAGACAACCAATGACTTAACATGAAACTTGACAGTGAAATGGTCTCAGACTACTTCGCTGACAAAATAGTCTTGCTTTCACTCCACTACGCTACAGACATCGCCCCCCTCCCCCCATGACTCAGAAAAGATAATTAAAACTACAACTGGGAACCTAAATCACTTTGAAACTGTCTCCAACTATGACATCGCCAAGATACAAGACGCTATTTGTCCTTCCAGCTCAAACCTAGACCCCTGTCCACCACGCCTCCTAGTGGCTGTGAAAGATCCTTTGTAGACTCCATCTTTCCTCTCATCAGCACCTCTCTACAAATGGGCATAGTGCCCGCAAACTGGAAGTCAGCAGTTATCAGATCAATCTTGAAAAACCCCATACTTGATCCTAATATGCCCGGCAACTTTAGACTTGTATTCTTCCTACCCTTCATCTCCAAGATACTGGAAAAAACAGTGTTAAACCAATTACACTCTTTCATTGACAAACAAGGAGCCACATCTGCCTTCCAATCGGGATTTAGGAAATTCCACAGTACTGGAGCTGTCCTTCTCGACATCATCAATGACTGCTGGAAACTCATGGATATGAGTAATGATGTCCTGGTGCTGCTGGATCTCAGCGCAGTGTTCAACACTATCAACCATTCTTTCCTCATTGCTCGGCTCTCTGAAATTGGTATCCAAGACATTGCGTTATGATGGTTCACCTCCTTCCTGAATAATAGACCCCAAAGCGTACTGCTCAACAATGCGCTGCTGAAACCGATTAAATACGGTGTTCTACAGGGGGCTCTACTATCCCCCCTATTATTCAATCTCCACATTAGACCTGTCCTAGACATAAACCCGCAAATACCAAATACAGATTCAGTCCTTCACGGATGACATTCAACTATACCTACCGCTAGGAGAAACCCGTGACGCACAGATCATGAAACTCCTAAACTGCTTTTTTGTAAATAGAGGCATTCCACCAATGGGTCTACAATTGGAGGATATGGATGTATCAGTTCCTTGACTTTTAGGGATAGGCATGATGACAATATGACCCATTTGAGCAGGTAGCTGACCTTCTTGTAGTAAGTTATTTAACAAAGTAGTTAACCAGGAGATGAGAACACTTGGTATGTGAACATAATAATAATAATAATAACGTCCATTGCACTATTTTTAATAGACAATTTGTTTAATATGGGTTGCAACTCATCTTGGGTGAGTGTTTCAGATGTATTCCAGATTTGGTCAGATTGTGTAGGGTTCAGTGGCAATGAGGTTGGATTGGAAAATTGTGTTTATGGAGGCTGTTGTACTAATTTCTGCTTGCACATTCTTAATTTTAT
This sequence comes from Geotrypetes seraphini, assembly GCF_902459505.1. Taxonomy (NCBI): domain Eukaryota; kingdom Metazoa; phylum Chordata; class Amphibia; order Gymnophiona; family Dermophiidae; genus Geotrypetes; species Geotrypetes seraphini. The sequence goes on along the minus strand of NC_047090.1, from coordinate 63,154,567 downwards.
CTAGAAAATAGTTTGCTAATTCTTAGGCATTGGGTTTGTTGGTAATGATCAATAAGCCTGATCTTGGAGGAGCAGTTGTGTGCATTATTTGAAACAGTTTCTTGATATCAGAGGAGTGGTTGTCTATTATTGAAGCAAAATAGGGGTTTTTTTTGGCTTCAGCTACATGGTGTTTATAGGATTTCATTGCTGATTTCCATGCCTTATTACAATTGTCAGAGTTGGTTTTTAGCCATTGCCTTTCTAGCCGACAGCAGGTTTGCTTTTTAGCCTTCAGGATGCCATTAAACCATGGGGATTATTTGGATGTCCTAACATTGCGGGAACATAGAGGTGCAAGAGAACCTAATGCATGAAGCATAGCTTTGTTCTAGTTGCTTAGCTGTATTGTGTTAATGGTTTCTGATTCAAATATGATCAGCTATTTTGGGCCAAAATTGACAAGGGTCTATTTTACCTTTGCTTTATAGTTTCTGATTTGTTGGTTTGTTATTAGTGCTACCCATGTAGAGCGACAATGTAAAGCAGTGATCTCAAACTTGCGGCCCGGGAGCCACATGCGGCCCGCCAGGTACTATTTTGAGGCCCTCGGTATGTTTCTCATAATCACAAAAGTAAAATAAAACTGTGTCTTGATCATATGTCTCTTTAGCTGTAAATGACAATATTATTATTAAGACTTAACCAAAATGAAAGATTTATAAGCTATAAAGAGTTTTTACCTCATGCAACATTGTCATTTCTTTAATAAGACATGAACTATTTTTTCTGAGGCCCTCCAAGTACTGACAAATCCAAAATGTGGCCCTGCAAAGGGTTTGAGTTTGAGACCACTGATGTAAAGGAAAGTAGAGAGTGATCAGACCAAGGAGCAGCAGAATGGACCTTTATTATGTGTAGGCCAGAGGGAATCAACTTTAGGTGGATGTTTGATATGAAAGTTTTTTAGTCCTGGGCTGCAGAGTTATCTTGGGATTCTAAGGGTAAGTTGATATCTCCTAGAATGAGAGTTATTGTGACGCTTGAAATTATTTCCTATAACTTGTGGAGTGTTTGAGACCAAATCCTAGGAGGGTGATATATTACTAGTATACTGACAATGCTGGGGAAATGATTAGTTACGTCAAATCCGCTCCATTTCAAAATTCCTCTGTCCCAAATCTTTAAATATACTAATTCATTCATTAATTATCTCAAAAATCGACTATTGCAATGCTTTATTTAAAGGAATGGCCCAAAAAGAAATCAGAAGATTACAAATTATCCAAAACACTTCCATCAAATTAATTACGGGGGCGAAAAAGTTTGATCATGTCACCCCGTTACTTCTAAAAGCACATTGGCTCCCTGTGGCACACCGCATTCTTTATAAATTATCTTTACTCACCTTTAAATCATTGCTATATAAAACCCCTTCATTTATTTACAAAGTTTTAATTTCATACTCCTCTCAAAAAACTTTAAGATCAAACGAACAACTTTTATTGGTTATTCCTACCCTTAAAATGATTAATACACAAAGGCAATTCATTTTTACAGTTACAGCACCACAAACTTGGAACTCCCTCCCGCTATACTTACGACAGGAGAAAAACTTTGATAAATTTAAAAGCCAACTCAAGAGCTTTCTTTTTAAAGACGCTTTCAATGTTTAATTGAAAAGCCAATTGCTCTTTATAGTAGTAATCCATTCTGCTTAATTGTGTATTCTACTCCTAATAAACTAATTTATTTTCCCTTCCCCTTTGTATATTACCCTTAATTGTTCTTCCTTTTCTATCAGAAAATGTAGTTCTTTCCCTTCCATCCTAATGTTTCCCGTTGTATTTTGTCTATGTTTAAAGATTTTATCTTTTTATTCATTTTTGTTCTTGTTTACCCAATATTAATATTTTATGTACATCGCTTAGTAATTAGTGATAGGCGATTGATCAAATAATGAATAAACTTGAAACTTGAAACTGTAGAGAGCATATCATGTATTCTAAACAAGGTAGGGTGGCTGAATTCATATGGATATACGAGGGAAAACCCCCCAAACACTTTTGTAGATCAACACAATTCTAGCTCCTCTTCTAGTTGGTCTCAGAGTATGTAGGATACTATAGCCTAACAAGCAAAGGTGGGCTAGTTCTGGACTATTTACCTCTTTGAGCCATGTTTCAGTAAAGAAGGCAAATCCTACATCTTTAGTCTGCCAAATTAAAAAAAAAAAGTTGAGAATTGATGTAAGTATGCTGCCATCTACTGGCAAACAAAAGAAGTTGAAAATGTTTTCAATGAAAGATGCTAAATGCAAAAGTAAATAAATAAAATAGAAAAAATAGAAAACTATTAAGAAAGAGATTTTAGACTAAAGCTCAGATTAATATACTACAGTAAATTTATTCTCCATAACAACTGGTATATGGTATAAACTTACAAGTATTTGTTTCCATTGCATATCTTACAAAAATAGATGTGCATTCTTATCTCAGGTCAAACAGATTAAAGAATGAACTTATGGACACAGAAGGAAGGAGATTTTGAATACATAATATCAAGAAACTTTAACTTCATTAATGTTTATGTTCCTGATATAGGCAATGAAGGAGTGGAAATCCAAAGTACACAGGTCAAAGCAGCAAGAAAAGCACCAAAAGCCCTGGAAATTGGGATAGCAAATAAATCTTTATTCCAAGACTCAACACGGGCCATGTTTTAGCAAAAAACGCTTGTGTCAGGAGTCTGTTAAAAATAATAATACAGACATTTATACAAAAAGTCTAATTAAAGAACCTAAAATAAAACTTAAAGATACATAAAACATAAAGATATATAACGCCCCCTTCAGGGTGGCTTTGTGTCCCGACCTAGCTGGGGACCCCCAAGGAAGACTACATTGGTCTCGCACTGGGTTAGTGCTCAGTGCCTCCACCTGGGGAAAAGAAGTGTTAGCGGGTGGGTTCACCATCTCCCCCTTCTCCAGGAAAAAAATAAAGCTTTTTGTGAACAAGGTTGGCTAATAAATTAAATAGATTAATTTACTCTATGTAAATAGGCCTAATCATAATACAAATTGTCAGGAATAGCTTTCAACAATTTCAATACTTTCACACTTAAACCAATATTTGTGGAGTTAATTCAACACTATTCAAATATTATTCAGATATTCAAGTCCTTTGATTATAGTCTTTTGGACCTTTAACTCACTGTTCAAATTCTGCCTTTCCAAAAAACCTTTTTACCTCTTTCAGTTCTGACTGCCAATACTATAGTTGTAGGTTCCTCCCAAGTTTCTTAGCTAAGTTACTAGGTGGGTGTGGGTGTGTACCTAGATCCCTCCTTTCCACCCTCACCCAGTCCCCAAATTCTAATCTAATTTGTGGAAGCTCTTAGGGGTAGGTGGGTGCTGTCCTTCCAGGTTGGTATGCCTGCCCCTATGGACAGTCTACTGGTAGCGATACTTTAGCTCCCAAGAGTACTACACCTCCGCTGCTAGTCTCCAGGGAGTCATCTCCCTTGGTGCCGATTGCACCCCAGCGGCCTGGCGCCTCCCTTGGGCTACTGGTGCCAATCCACACTCTGGTAAACTTCTCCTCCTTCAAGAGGAGCCTCTGTGGTAGCTACCTGCTGGGGTCCCGGTTACCAGCCCTTAACAGGGCTCCCTCTGCTCTTCTCAGCCTTCAGGCACTGAAAGTGCCTCCGCAGACCCTTTTCTTCTGCCCTGAGCTGCTCCTAAAGGCTGCCTGCCTTGAGCCCAGCTCCCAAAGATTGCTGGGCTTCTGCCCTGAGTTCCCAAGAGCTGCCGATTTATTCAAGAGTGTCCCAAGTGGTATACCTCTGCTGGTGCATATCAGCCTTACATTGCTAGCTGCCAGCATTTTCTGTTGGCCTAACCAATGACAGCAAAGGCCTATGGGAAATTTATATTAAACAGATCTGATCCTGGGCATGTCAATGTAGACAGACCTAGAATGCCACTAAATTATTTCTAAATTATCAGTGCTTAAGGTTAACAAAGCACTTCCAGTACAGTACTGGGATGATTCACAGCCCTGAGTTTCAACAGATGTGCTAAGGTCCAGGTGCCTGTTCTTAAAAGACAGATAATTATGGTCAATCAAGAGCCATTGTCACAGAAAGATACTGGAAAATAACAGAAACAGAAATCTATGAGGGACATGCCTCTCTTTCTCTTCTCCTCCAGCCTTTTCACACCTCATACACTTTGACTCAGATAAAACCTCTTGCCTTCTTTTTTCACACCCGTCTTTCTATCTTCAACTTCTAAATACACATACAAATCCCTTCCCCTCTATAAGAACATAAGAATAGCCTTACTAGGTCAGACCAATGGTCCAACAAGCCCAATAGCCCATTCTTACGGTGGCCAATCCAGGTTCCTAGTACCTGGCCAAAACCCAAGGAGTAGCAACATTCCATGCTACCAATCCAGGGCAAGCAGTGACTTCCACCATGTCTTTCTCAATAACAGACTACGGACTTTTCCTCCAGGAAAGTGTCCAAACTATTCTTAGAACCAACTATACTATCCGCTCTTACCACAACCTCTGGCAACGTGTTGCAGAGTTTAACTATTCTCTGAGTGAAAAAAATATTTCCTTCTATTGGTTTTAAAAGTATTTCCCTGTAACTTCATCGAGTGTCCCCCTAGTCTTTATAAGTTTTGACAGAGTGAAAAATTGATCCACTTGTACCCGTTCTACTCCACTCAGGATTTTGTAGACTTCATTCATATCTCCCGTCAGCCGTCTCTTTTCCAAGCTGAAGAGCCCTAACCTTTTTAGTCTTTTCTCATACAAGAAGAGTTCCATCCCCTTTATCATCTTGGTCACTCTTATTTGAACCTTTTCTACTGCCGCTATATCTTTCTTGAGATAAGGAGACAAGAACTGAATACAACACTCCAGATGAGGTCGCACCATAGAGTGATGCAGGGGCATTATAACAATCTCAGTCTTGTTAACCATCCCTTTTTAAATAATTCCTAGCATCCTATTTGCTTTTTTTGGCCGCACCTCACATTGAGCAAAACGTTTCATCGTATTGTCTACAATGACACCCAGATCCTTTTCATGGGCACTAACCCCCAGGGTAGACCCTAGCATCCAGTAACTGTGATTTTGGTTATTCTTCCCAATGTGCATTATTTTGCATTTGTCCACATTAAATTTCATCTGCCTTGGACGCCCAGTCTTCCAATTTCCTAAGGTCTGCCTGCAAATTTTCACAATCCGTATGTGTTTTAACAACTTTGAACAGTTTAGTGTCATCTGCAAATTTAATCACCTCACTCATCATTCCAATTTCCAGATTATTTATAAATAAGTTAAATAGCACTGGTCCCAGTATAGATCCTTGTGGCACTCCACTGTTATCTCTCCTCCATTGAGAAAAACAACCATTCAACCCTACCCTCTGTTTTCTCTCTGATAACCAATTCCTAATCCACAACTGAAGTTTGCCACCTATCCCATGACTGTCTAATTTTCTCAAGAGACTCTCATGAGAAACTTTGTCAAAAGCTTTCTGAAAATCTAGATATACTACATCAACCGGCTCACCTTTATTAATACCTTCAAAGAAGTCAAGCAAATTGGTGAGGCAAGATCTCCCTCAGGTGAACCCATGACGACTCTGTCTCATTAAATCATGTTTGTCTACGTGTTCCATAATTTTATTTTTTACAATTGTTTCCACCATTTTGCCCAGCACTGAAGTCAGGCTTACCAGTCTGTAATTTCCCGTATCTCCTGTGACAAACGGACGTCTTCCCCAAGGTTTGCCACAGGGAAATTAAGGAAAGTATATAAACCCCAGTGCAAAAGGGCTGACCAGGTCAGTGCCCAGGACAATAAATTAGCTGACTACCTGGTGAGTGACAATGAAATGGAAATAGAACAGGAAGGCTTAGACTTACCTGAAGCAGTTCCAGAGCCAGGCAGGAAGAAGCTGCCTTGCTATTGTCCATTGCCTGTAAGGCAGAAAGCTCATAGGCAGTTTCCCCTCAGAGAAACGGCATGGGCTGAGGAAGGAATTCCCTTCCCCCATCCAAAGCCAAGGGGGAGTGGTTCTTCCCCTCAGCTTAAAGCCAGGCTCGTTAGAGAGCAGAGGGAGGAAGGAGGAAGAGCAGAACGAGGCTTGGTAGTAGAGCAGAGGCAGGACGGGGCTGAGCAGTTCCTCAGCACTGACTGGGAAATGACGGAGGAACAGGCTGGTAATTTGGCCACTGAATTCCTTTCCCCAGAGCCCATGGTATGGGAAGGAAGTGGGGCTATACAGGAAAGCTGTTCAGAGGAAATGGAGAGCTGAATATCCTGGGAAAGGTCTGTGAACAGAGGTTTTGTCTTGGCTGTATTTCTCTGCTTGCTCTGTGAACTAATGACTGTGGGAGTTACTAGGGAAATAATCCTGTATTGCAATTTTACATGCTGTTTTGCTGGAGTTTGGAAAGGCTACAGTAATCTCCTCTTCAGGTTATGTTCACAGCTGAACCAAAAGCCAGGCTAGTTTAAAGCCCAGAATTTCCTGACTTCCACACTCCGTGAAAGGGCCCAGCTGTAAAGATAGTGCCTTAGCAACTAACTAATTCAATTAGTCTGCCTGCCTCATAGGGATAAGGAAATTAACCCTCTCAGGGAAAAGCCTGCTAGGGACTAGGGAGAAAGTCCAGCCCAGCTGGAGAGTGTAAGAGCACTGGAAGACAGCACAGAATATTTCTCAATCCTGAACAAGAATGTCTCTCCTGTAAAGCTACAATGGAGAGTTATTTGTGCTAACTGTTTCACCTCCTAACCTCCTGGAATATTAATGACTGTATGTGGTTTATTAACCCAGTCCAGAGCTGATTACTGGGTGACTACGAGTGAGATGAACTTTTTCTGTTGTTTTTGTATGATGTTCATGCTACCAGGAAAACCTGGAGCGGCACAGTAATTCCACGGCCGGTGGCCGAATAAAAGCTTATGTTTTCACCAAGGCCATTCTGACAAAGTGTGATTTTTCAAAACCCTTGAAGAATAAGCTTAGTTGGGCATTTTCCAGGGACTACCAACTTGAAAGGTGACCCTAATTCTAAAGGGACCACGCCAGTAACAAGCTTCATGTCACTACCCGACGGCTCAGGGTGTTCGCAGAGAGCGTGGGTGTGACACTCCCCTGGAACCCATTTAAAAATCAGTGTAACATTGGTCACCCTCCAATCTTCAGGTACTACAGACGATTTTGGCAACAGGTTACAGATCACTAACAGTGTGTCAGTGATTTCATGTTTGAGTTCTTTTAGTACCCTAGGATGTATACCATCTAGTCCAGGTAATTTGTCACTTTATATCTTGTCGATTTGGCTTAGTACATTTTCCAGATTCACTGAGATTTCTTTCAGTACCTCTGCATCATCACCCTTGAAAACCATTTCAGGTTCAGGTAGATCTCTTCTTACATCTTCTTCCGTAAAGACCGAAGCAAAGAATTCATTTAGTCTCTCAGCTTTAGTCTTGTCATTCCTGAGCACCCCTTTTGCTCCTTGATCATACAATGGTCCCACGGATTCCCTCACAGGTTTTCTGCTTCTGATGCACCTATTTGATCCCTCTTTCTGGATTCTGGCATATTTCCCTCTCTGTTCCCTCTTCCCTCACACAGCCTCTCACCTATTCAGAGACACAAAGGAAAATCTATCTTTTCTCTCTCATTCACAAAGCACAAGAAGCAGCTCCATAATAGAATCTTTCTGTACATTAGTATCAAGCATCTGTTTGATGCATCTTTCTTCTAAGCATTGCATATCTGTAATATTAAGCCTATTTCAATACAATTTATTTTATGCAATCACTTTTGGTTGTCATTGTTATTGATTCACTTCCCACTGATCCTCTGAGGGCATTATACCCATCAATTGTGGGGGCTTCATCTTGGTCCCTCCAGAAGAATCTCTAATCTAATCTTCTATTTTTGCGTCGCTCATACCTATACAGCAGGGGTGTCCAACCTACAGCCCAAGGGCCACATGCGTCCCCATGAAGTATTTTGTGCGGCCCAGGTTGAGGGCGATACAGTGTTTTCTTCTGCTGCCCCCGGGTTTTTACCATCTTGCCGGCTCCCTCCTCTGTCTTGCTGCAGCGTTTGCATATTTGTGCGGCCCCAGAAAATTATTTTCGGCCAATGCGGCCCAGGGAAGCCAAAAGTTTGGACACCCCTGCTATACAGGCTCAAGACAACTGTAAAGAGAGGTATGAGGGGAGAGAAAGAGGAGGGAGAGAGAGGAGGTGGATAGGTAAGAGGGAGAGGAAGGGGAGATAAATAGAGGGGAGAGAGAAGGAAGGAAGGAAGGGAAAGGGAGAGAAGAGTGGGTAAAGGAGATTAAGTATCGAACAGATGGGTTTTCAGTTTTCTTCAGAAGATGATATGGCAAGGTTCAGTTCTGGTCTTTTCTGTAAGTTTTGACTCCTAGGAAAGGTAAGCATGGAGTGGAAAACTCATTTATAGTGAAGATCTTTAGTGGATGGGAGATTTAGTAGCATCCGGTTGAGGGTTCTGCGGGAAGTAGACCATGCTATTGAGAAGAGTTGGATGAGTAGGGCCACAGAGTTTCCATAAAGTATGTGGTGAATGATGCAAGATATTTTGAATGTTATTCATGATGGGATGGGTAGCCAGTGCATTTGTTTGATGAAGGTTGTGACTGAGTTGTATTTTCTCAGGTTGAAGAAAAGTCTTATGGCAGTATTTTGAATGAGTTGCAGTTTGTGAATTAGAGCAGTGTTGATTCCCATGTAGATGGAGTTACAGTAGTCCAGTTGTGGTAGGATCATCAATTGTACGATTAAGGCAAAGTGGTATTGGTGAAAGTAAGGTCTGATTAGTCTTAATTGTCTTAGGGTCAGGGCCGCCATCAGGGCAGTACTACCGGTCCTGCATTCAGGGGCCCGGAGCTATCAGGGGTCCCGGGCTTCCCCAGGGTCCTAGGCAGTGTTCTAAGGCAGGGGCGCCAGTAGCTCGCCAAGGCAAAGTGAGTCGATCACCCAAGACTCACTTTGTCTTGGCGATCTAATCTATCGGGCCGATCAGTCTTCCTCCCCCGACGTCAATTCTGCAGTCGGAGAGGAAGTTCGGGCCAGCCAATTGCTGCCTGGCTGGGCGGAACTTCCTCTCCGACGGCAGAATTGACGTCGGGGAGAGGAAGACTGATCGGCCCGAAGCAGGGAGAGCATGCGTCAGCGTCGGCTTTAGGGCCTGTTATCCATTGGTGGGTCCTGTTCCCCGATGGCAGCGGCAGTGGCAGTGGCTTGGGGAATGGCAGGGAGAAAGAAAGAAAAGGGGGCAGGCAGGGAGACAGAAGGAAAGAAGAGAAACAGAAAAAAAGAAAGGGGGCATGAAGAGAGGAAGAAAAAGTTGGGGGAGGGAATGAGGTGTGGAGGAGAGGAAGCATACAGGCTGAAAGAAGGGAAGAAAGATTGGATGCACAGTCAGAAGAAGAAAGTGCAACCAGAGACTCATGAAATCACCAAAGGTAGGAAAAATGATTTTATTTTAAATTAAGCAAAGTGGAGGCAGTATTACCACAGTTTTCAAAGGAATTTGCCCAAATAAATAGTTAACTGGGTAAATTCCCAGAGATGAAAACTTCCCTTCACTTACTATGCACAGTTCTGAATTTATATCTGCTGTCTATATTTTACAATATGGTCCCCTTTTACTAAACCGCAATAGTGGTTTTTAGCGCAGGGAGCCTATGAGCGTCAAGAGCAGCGCTGGGCATTCAGCGCAGCTCCCTGCGCTAAAAACTGCTATTGTGGTTTAATAAAAAGGATGGGGGGTATATTTGTCTATTTTTGTATGGTTGTTACTGAGGTGACAATGCATAGAGTCATCTCCCTTGACCTCTTTGAAAAAACCCAGAATAGGAATGATAATTAACATTTTCTCAGCATATTGTGTGCTTTGTGTTTTTTAATTTTATTGTTGGTAGATCATTTTGACTTGGTCATTTTAAAGTAGCTCACAAGCTCAAAAAGTTTGGGCACCTCTGAGCTAGAGCGTTGAAACTGTGTATTTCTATTTTATCCCCCCTTTTACAAAATTGTGGAGCGTTTTTTAGCGCCAGCCGTGGTGGTAGCAGCTCTGATGCTCAGAATTCTATGAGTGTCAGAGCTGTTACCACCGTGGCTAAAATACACACTACAGTTTTGTAAAAGGGTGAGGGGTTAGTTTGTGATGACATATTCCATACTAGGCGAAGGTGTTTTCTGTGTTCTGTTTGTTCAAAAGACATGGTTTTCTGTTAGGATTGACGGTGTAGGATTGATCTGTGCTAGTCTGGCTTGTTTAGTTTTACAATGGGTGTATTGATGTACTGCTCACTGCAATATGTAAGATGCTGCCTTTTCCTAGGTACTCATGTGTGACGTGTGGTTTGTTACTAAAAATCATGTTTTTCTTACAGATGGGGGTTGCCACAAAATGATGGGCCCCGGGTGTTACATATGCTACTTACGCCACTGTATGTAAAGATACCAGAAAGCTGGCGTAGCAAAAACTTTAAGTAAATTGTTATTCTTCTAAGTTTTGAATATTTACCGGTAACCCTCCCACAATCTCACGGGCACTCGTTTCAAGTTTCAAGTTTATTGAGATTTTGATTTAAACGCAATATCAAATATTTTCAATGCGTATAACAAAAATAAATTTTGGGAAATAAATAAAACCATTTGAACAATAAACATACAAACATATCCATAGATGATTAAAATTACATAAGGAGTACAAGGATAAACTACATTTGTTTAAAAATGCGTTCTCCGCGCCTGCTCATAAATTTGTTGACTGGAAGGATCCAGCAATGTGGCCAGATGTCATTCAGGACAAAGACAGAGAAAGAATTGTGCAATTTGGATTAATGATGGAAGATGATTTAAAGCAAATGGCACAGTCTATGAGTAAAGATCTTGACGGACGTTCTTTTTATGAATATCTCCTCTATGCCAAATCACCCAATGGACGTGAGAAGATTTTAAGGGACTGGCTTAGGTGGAGCATTAGCAGAAAAGTATGTGTGTATTCAGCCCATGGAAGAAGGGGGGGAGGTCGGGGGGGGGGGGGGGAGGAAGGGGTGCTTGGGGGGCCCAATAGGATTGCTCAGTAAGGGGCCCAGAAATTTCTGATGGCGGCCCTGCTCAGGGTGTAGAGGGATTTCTTTCGGAGACTAGATATTTGGGGTTCCATGGTTAGAGTGGAGTCCAGTATGCAACCTAGGATTTTGGAGGACTCATCTATGGAGAGGGTTTCACCTGATCGAAGGGTGATGCTTGTAGGTGCCGTTTGCTGGGCCGTGTCTCCAGCTGGTTAAGTAGAATTTAATTTTTCTTCTATGCACTTTGCACTAGTAATGATGTTTTTTGGATAGACAAGGTGAGAGATTGTATTTTACACTCAAAAGTCCTTGTGCAGTTTTGATTTAAGATTTATTATTATTTTTAAAAAAATCTTTATTCATTTTAAAACTTACAATAAGTGCGACAGTGTGTAAAAAACATTTTTAACATTAAATATAACACTTAATAATCAGTAATAATTCAAACCATATAATTTATCTCCCTCCCTCCCCACTCTACCATAGTAAATATAAAACCTAAATATCATATGATAAAATTTTCCCTCTTATCATTCCTATATGTTTAAATAACAAACTAAAAATTACTCGCCCCTCCCAGTATTGAAATTGTAAATTTAAGGGGAAAATGGTATCTATTCAGTACAATATTTTGTTAATGGCTCCCATACATTTTGAAACTTCTTTAAATATCCCTTCTGCGTAGATACTGCTCTTTCCATTTTATATATATGGCACAACAAGTTCCATCAAAAATTACAGTTCAATCTATTCCAGTTTTTCCAATTACATGTAATTTGTTGTATAGCAACCCCTGTCATTATAAGTAAAAGCTTGTTATTATTTGAAGATATCTGACTCTTTGCCCTCATTGACATGCCAAATAATATAGTATCATAGGTCAATGCCACCGGGTTTTCTAATAAACAATTAATTTGGCCCCAAATTGATTTCCAAAAAGCCATAATAAATGGACAATAGAACAATAAATGGTCTAAAGTCCCTGCTTCAAGATGACAATGGCAACATCTATTAGACTTAGAGTTATCTAACTTTTATAATCAAAGAGGGGTCCATAATACTCTATGTAACAGAAAAAAACAAGTTTGTCTCATAGATGCAGACAATTCGTGGCCATTGAGATGCAAAAATTTGATGCTTAATCTCAATGCTCCAAATGTTTCTCAGACCATTTTTTTGTTTCTTTTTAATAAATCCAGTTAACCCAGGAAGTCCACCTGAAAGTAGAAGGGCAAAGCAGAAATCCATTCAGTTGAACAAGCATGGTCTCTACTGAAAAACACCATTAATGAAGCTCAGAATCTTTACATACCGAAGATATCCAAAGGAAGGCGAAAAAAGAACAAAGGAGAACCAGCTTGGTTATCCAAAGGGGTGAAGGTTGCAGTAAGGGAGAAGAGGAACTCGTTTAAAAAATGGAAACGGGAAAAAACGATGGAGACCTGGAACTGTCACAAAATAGACCAGAAAAAGTGTCATAAAGCGGTAATACAAGCCAAAAAAGACTATGAAGAAAAGATAGCGCAAGAAAACAAAAACTTTAAACCCTTTTTTAGATATATAAAAGGGAAGAAACCAGCAAGAGAAACTGTGGGCCCTCTCAACGACCAAGGAATGATAGGGTCAATCAAAGAAGACAAACAGGTTGCTGATAGGTTAAATTCATTCTTTGCCTCTGTCCGGGCAAGTACCAGACGACTGGAGGATAGCAAATGTCATCCCAATTTTCAAAAAAGGATCAAGAGGTGAACCAGGAAACTACAGACCGGTGAGTCTCACATCGGTTCCTGGGAAGATAATCGAAACACTAATTAAGGACCGCATTGTAAAACACTTGGATAAGCACAACCTAATGAGAGATAGTCAACACGGCTTCAGGAAAGGGAGGTCATGTTTGACAAATTTACTTCAATTTTTTGAGAAGGTTAACAAGCAAATAGATAGTGGAGATCCAGTGGACATAATTTTCTTGGACTTCCAAAAAGCGTTTGACAAGGTTCCGCACGCAAGGCTTATGAGTAAACTATTAAGTCATGGAATAGGAGGAGAAGTGCATGGATGGATCGGAAATTGGTTAGAGAACAGAACGCAGAGGGTAACCATAAATGGGAAATTCTCGGAATGGGAAAAGGTGACCAGCGGCGTGCCCCAGGGCTCGGTTCTTGGTCCCATTTTGTTTAATATTTTTATAAATGACCTGGAAGAGGAAACAACTTGTAATATAATCAAGTTTGCGGATGATACAAAACTATGTCGGGTGGTTGGCTCTCAGAGGGACTGTGAGGATCTTCAGAAAGATCTAAATCAGCTGGAAACGTGGGCGATAAAATGGCAGATGAGTTTTAACATAGACAAATGCAAGGTGATGCATCTGGGAAAGAAAAACAAAGAACATGAATACAAGATGTCGGGGGTGACATTAGCCAAATGCGAACAAGAAAGGGATTTGGGGGTGCTGATAGACAGAACCCTAAAACCATCGGCTCAATGCGCGGCGGCGGCGAAGAAAGCAAATAGGATGTTAGGCATGATTAAGAAGGGGATCACGAGTAGGTCGGAAGATGTTATAATGCCACTTTACAGAACAATGGTCAGACCACACTTAGAATAATGTGTCCAACACTGGTCTCCATACCTTAAGAAGGATAAAATTCTGTTGGAGAGGGTACAGAGGCGAGCCACGAAACTAGTCAAAGGCATGGAGAATTTAAGCTACATGGAACGCCTCGGAAAACTGGGACTGTTCACCCTCGAAAAGAGAAGACTGCGTGGGGATCTAATAGAGACTTTTAAAATATTAAAGGGATTTGATCAAATTGACCAGGAAGCAGCATTACTGACATTTTCAGATGTGACGCGGACAAGAGGTCATAGCCTCCTGAATGGCAGTAGGTTCAGGACAAATGTCAGGAAGTTCTGTTTCACACAAAGAGTGGTGGGCGCTTGGAATGCTCTCCCGGAGGAGGTAGTGGCAGAAAATACTGTGCTGGGTTTCAAACACATGTTGGATGCACACCTTCTTGCAGATCATATTGAGGGATACGGGAAAACCGGGTCTCCAAAAATGAGCACCTAAATGGGCCTCCGCGTGTGCGGATTGCCGGACTAGATGGACCTTGGTCTGATCCGGTGAAGGTGTTTCTTATGTTCTTATGTTCTATATTGAGTATTAAGATTTTTCCATTCAGGGAACCCCACCTGAATGGCCTGCTTCAGTTGCATCCATCTAAAACTTTGTGATTTATTGAGGCCATATTTATGTTGCAACTGTGAAAAATCAGGCAGCTTACCATTTGAAATAACATCATCTAATATACGTATACCTGCTATCATCCAATACTTCCAGATGACCTTAAATCCGCCAATTTGAATCTTGGAGTTCAGCCATATAGCTGCTAGATTGCATATTAATAATAATTTCTCAGAACATTTTAATCTACAGAGGGGGGTTAGACAAGGCTGTCCCTTATCTCCTTTGCTTTTTGATATTGTATTAGAACCCTTGTTATTAGCTATTCAGCAAGTGAAGGAGATACAGCATATTCCTTATTCAGATCGGGAATATAAGGTTTCTGCTTATGCAGAAAATATACTGCTTCATTTGAGAAATCCGGAAACAACCATTCCAAGCTTATTAGAATTGATAGAGAAATTTGGAAAATTTTCAGGGTACAAGATAAACTGGAGTAAATCAGAAGTTCTTCCACTCAATGTGCATTGTACAAAAGGTTTGTCTGATACATTCCTCTTTTTATGGAAGGAGGATGGAATAAAAAAATATTTAGGCATTTGGATAAAAAACACATTGGAAGAAACAATGAAAGTGCATGAAAAATTTTTATTACAGAAGGTAACAGAAATGTGTGAGCAATGGAATCCTTTACATCTTTCATGGTGGGGGAGAGTACAAACTATTAAAATGATGAAAGTCATATAATTCACATCAGGAAGGGTGTCAGCTCCAAAGATGTGACGATGGCATCGGAGTGTTTCCCCCCCCCCCTGTATCTGGAAATGGGAAGCTGAGGACAGGAGCATACCAGCACTTTACGAGAGCAATGGAGGATCCAGGATCCCAGAGGTACTTTCCGGTATACTGCACAGAGTGCAATATGTACGACTACCTCCCCTTGGGAAGGCAGGAGTACATATGCAGTCGGTGTCAGGAACTGGAAAGCCTGAGGATGGAGGTCGGCAGATTGAGGGTCAGGGTCCAGGAACTGGAGGGACTGGAGGGACTGTGCACCACAGAGGAGACGAGCTGGTCAACCCAGAACACAGACGGAGCAGGCCCCATTGTGGATCAGGTGAGGGACCTCGAGAGATTCATCGAGGAGGCCTATAGGAAGGTGGAGGAACGGGACCAGCAGCTGAACAGACGGATGTCGGCAGACGAGACCCAGGATCCACAAGGCGATACCGGGGAAGGACCTAGCGGAGGAACCACGCAAGAGGAGGAGACCGCGACTCACCGGGACCCCGAGGGAGAGACACCGCACTACACCAAGGACACGGACCTGAGGCAGAGGAGGTTGCTGAGGAAAGGGAAGTCTGCTATTGTGGTGGGAGACTCGATCTTGAGAGAGGTAGACAGTCACGTAGCTGGAGGAAGGGAGGACCGGCTAGTGACTTGTCTCCCAGGGGCCAAGACACGAGACATCACTGATAGGATCGAGAGGATCCTGGACGGAGCAGAGACAGAGGAGACTGCGGTAATAATCCACGTCGGAACGAATGATGTGAGCCGGAGGAACTTCAGCATGGCCACACTGACTGACCAGTTCAGGGTCCTGGGACGAAAGCTGAAGCGGAGCACACGGAGGATAGCATTCTCGGAGATCCTGCCTGTACCGAGAGCAGATGCAAAGAGGCAGGCAGACCTCCAGGCTGTGAATGCATGGTTGAGGAGATGGTGCCAGGAGGAGGGCTTCCACTTTGTGAGGAACTGGACGTCCTTCTGGGGAAAGAGCAAGCTCTACCGGCGGGACGGCTTGCACCTGAGCACAGCGGGAACTAGACTACTGGCAGCCAATGTGAGGAAGGAGATCGAGAGGGCTTTAAACTGAGGAGAGGGGGAAAGCCGACAGCTGATCTGATGTTGACGCTTCGGACAACAGTATCCAGAACAGATGCTGAACGGGCTGACTGCAGGGAGGAAGCAGAGGGACCGGAGGATCTTATGATCAGACAGCGAGGGAAACATCAGGTAAAGGGAGCTTGCTGGGAGAAGACTAAGGGGCATGGAGACACAGGGGGACTGGGTGGCACGAGGGCGAAAGCTGAGGGCAATATAGAGGTACCACAAGGCGAGGGGGATCAAACAGAGGCTCAAGGGATGATAGCCCAGGAGGGGGCCAGTAGGACTAGAAAACCCAGAGGAAAAGTGGGGAAGTGGGGTGGCAGGAATGTGGGGAAGCTGAAAGCTAAGAGGATAAAGGCTGAGGGCAAAGCAGAAGCACAGGGAACGGGAGAACTGCCCAAAATCCAAGGGCAGGCGGCCCAGGTAAATGCAGAGGTGGAGGAAAAACGACGGGACCTGCGGTGCTTATACGCAAATGCATGAAGCCTCATGGCCAAGATGGGTGAACTAGAAGTCGTGGCCAAGGGGGAGGACCTGGATATAATTGGAATTGCAGAAACCTGGTGGACAGAGGAAAATCAATGGGATGTGGCGCTGCCAGGGTACAAGCTCTACAGGAGGGACAGGACCCACAAGAAGGGGGGAGGCATAGCACTATATATAAAGGACTCTATCCACTCGGTCGGGATGGATATGCAACGAAGGCAGAGGGGCTGGAATCGCTATGGGTAAATTGCGGGGAAACAAGGGTGCAGGCATAAAACTGGGGCTGTACTATCGCCCACCTGGTACGCCAGAAGGAGTCGGACACGACTTGGAAGCAGAACTGAGACAGGAATGCAGGACTGGAAGTGTAACAGTGATGGGGGACTTCAACTACCCGGGAATAGACTGGAGTACGGGTCACTCCAACTGCACTAGGGAAACAGGATTTGTAGAAGCTGTGAGGGACTGCTTCATGGAGCAACTAGTCAAAGAACCAACGCGAGGGGGTGCTACTCTTGACCTCATCCTAAACAGATTAGGAGGGCCTGCAAGAGGGGTAGAAGTGGGAGGACCACTAGGCAACAGTGATCACAACGCGATCAGATTCACATTAGAAAGGGGGACACCCATAGTAAGGAGGACCGCAACAACTGCGCTCAACTTCAAGAAAGGGAACTATGTTGCTATGAGGGAAATGGTGGGGAGGAAGCTCAGAAACATCTTTAGGATGGAGACTGTGGGAAGCGCCTGGACCCTATTCAGGGACACCCTGCAGGAAGCACAAAGAATGTACGTCCCCAGTTTCAGGAAAGGCTGCAAGAACAAGCGATCAAAGGACCCGGTTTGGATGTCAACTGAAGTAAAGAGGGCAATAAATGACAAAAAAGTATCCTTCCGGAGATGGAAAAAGGACCCAACGGAGGAAAATCACCAGGCGCACAGGAAATGCCAAAAGGAATGCCACCAAAAGGTTAGAAAAGCAAAAGGGGAATACGAAGAGGGGCTGGCCAGGGAGGCGAAAAACTTCAAGGCATTCTTCAGTTACGTAAAGGGGAAGCGACCAGCGAGAGAGGAGGTGGGGCCGTTGGACGATGGGGATAGGAAGGGAGTGATTAAGGAGGATAAAGAGGTAGTTGAGAGGTTGAACACGTTCTTCTCGTCAGTTTTCATGAGCGAAGACACATCTAATATACCGGACTCAGAGGAGCTCATGAGTGGGGAATAGGCCGAAAAATAGGAGCACATAGAGGTAAGTAAGGAGGAAGTCCTCAAACAGATAGACAGGTTAAAATGCGGCAAATCACCGGGCCCGGACGGGATCCACCCAAGGGTTCTGAAGGAACTAAGACAAGAAATAGCAGGCACAATCCAGCATGTTTGCAACCTATCCTTGAAAACTGGTGAGGTACCAGAGGACTGGAAATTGGCGAATGTCACACCTATCTTCAAGAAGGGATCGAGGGGTGACCCCGGGAACTACAGGCCGGTGAGCCTGACTTCAATTATAGGGAAGATGGTGGAAGCTATGATCAAGGACGGCATTTGCAAGCACATCGAGAGGAATGGAATGGAAAACCTTACATACACTGACAGACTGAAGAAGCTGGGGCTGTTCTCCCTGGAAAAGCGGAGACTCAGAGGAGATATGATAGAGACCTTCAAGATCCTGAGGGGCATCGAAAAGGTTGACAAAGACAGATTTTTCAATTTGAAAGAGACCACAAGAACAAGGGGTCACTCGATGAAATTGAAGGGGGACAGGTTTAAAACAAACGCAAGGAAGTACTTTTTCACACAGAGGGTGGTGGACACATGGAACACCCTTCCGGAGGCCGTGATAAGAAATAGCACAGTACAGGGTTTCAAGGATGACCTGGATAGGTTCCTGGAAAACAAAGGGATTGAGGGGTACAGATAAGAGCAGTGGAAGGTTTAGAGATAACTGTAGAGGTAGGCAATAAAATTAGTCAGGGACCGCTGACCAGGCAATATGCCTGATGGGCCGCCGCGTGAGCGGACCGCTGGGCTGGATGGACCTCTGGTCTGCCCCGGCGGAGGCGACTACTACTTATGTACTAATGGCCTACTGAGAACAAGCCAGCACGGATTCTGTAAGGGAAGGTCGTGCCTAACGAACCTTCTGTACTTCTTTGAGGGAATAAGCAGTCGGGTGGACAATGGGGAACCCATAGACATCATTTACCTCGATTCTCAAAAGGCTTTCGACAAGGTGCCACATGAAAGGCTGCTTAGGAAGCTGTGGAACCACGGGGTGGGAGGGGATGTGCACAGATGGATCAAGCACTGGTTGTCGGGTAGACTGCAGAGGGTCGGAGTAAAGGGCCAATATTCTGACTGGCGGGGAGTCACAAGCGGTGTGCCACAGGGATCGGTGCTGGGGCCGTTACTCTTCAACATATTTATCAATGACCTGGAAAAGGAGGCAAAGTGCGAGGTTATAAAATTTGCAGATGATACCAAACTGTGCGGCAGAGTTAGGTCCAGGGAGGAGTGTGAGGACCTGCAAAGGGACCTGGACAAGCTGGAAGACTGGGCAAACAAATGGCAAATGCGCTTTAACGTGGAAAAATGCAAGGTCATGCATATAGAGAAATTGGGGGGGGGCATTGTTGGGAGACAGCAGACTTGAGAGAGACTTGGGTGTGCTGGTGGATGCATCACTGAAGCCATCTGCACAGTGCGCAGCAGCCTCGAAAAAAGCCAACAGGATGCTGGGCATCATAAAGAGGGGCATAACAACCAGGACGCGGGAAGTCATCATGCCATTGTATCGAGCGATGGTGCGTCCACATCTGGAATACTGCGTTCAGTATTGGTCGCCGCACCTCAAGAAGGACATGGCGGTACTTGAGAGAGTCCAAAGGAGAGCAACGAAACTGGTAAGAGGGCTGGAACACTGCCCATACGCCGAGAGGTTGGATAGGCTGGGGCTCTTCTCTCTGGAAAAAAGGAGGCTCAGGGGAGATATGATAGAGACCTTCAAGATCATGAGGGGCATAGAGAGGGTGGATAGGGACAGATTCTTCAGACTGAAGGGGACAACAAGTACGAGGGGGCATTCGGAGAAACTGAAGGGAGATAGGTTCAAAACAAATGCAAGGAAGTTTTTTTCACCCAAAGGGTCGTGGACACTTGGAATGCGCTACCGGAGGAAGTGATCAGGCAGAGTACGGTATAGGGATTCAAACAGGGATTGGACGGATTCCTGAGGGATAAAGGGATCGTGGGATACCGAGGGAGGAGCTGGGATGTAACACAAGTATAGAAAGCTAACCAGGTAATAAGTATAGAAACCCAACCAGGTCGTGCATGTGCAAGACCAGAGGGTTAGGATTTCGATGGGAAGATAGGACTTCAATGAGAAACCAAGGTGGCAAGGGAGCCTCTTCTGGTGATTCAGACAGGTCGTGACCTGTTTGGGCCGCCGCGGGAGTGGACTGCCGGGCAGGATGGACCTATGGTCTGACCCGGCGGAGGCACTGCTTATGTTCTTATGATTTTGCCTGTGGTTTGTTATCAAATGGGTATGATACCAGTTTTTTTTCAGGAGTCCTTTTATAAAAAATTAAATAGTGTTCTTACAAAGGGAGGGGTAAATTATTCCAATTTTTATAGGTATCATCAATCCTATATTATGCACCAGGGTATGTATTGGGTCCTCATCAATAATAAATATGTAGGATCTAGAGAGAAATAATCTTGTAACTAAAACTAATATCTCTCTGTGCACACTTTATAACTTATACTATAGACCAGTGTTCAATGTTCTACACACTAGCCCAATCCCAACTTAAATGTGATACAGTTCTTATGCTAAGAGGAGGGGCCTCAGATCCCCGTGTGCTGCCAGCATTCTGCTTATCAGCCACACTAGAAAGGGAAACTACCTCATCGGCCTCCCTACCCCTCCTGCCTGGTGATATATAACAATGAATGTTCAGATGAAAAGATAGAAGAACTTAGCTCAAGCAGGTTTCATTCAAAAAATCTTCAGGTCTCTTTAAACGCTGTCCTCGCTTGCCTAGTCCCGCCAACGTTAACGTTTCGCTACAACGGCTGCGTCAGGGCGGTGGACTCTCAGCTGAATTCACTAGCTCACAAAGGCAAAGGTCTTGATGATACCTATAAAATATAGGATTGATGATACCTATAAAAATTAGAAAAATTTACCTCTCCCTCTGTAATTGGCTTTTGTAGAGATACTAAAGCAACTCTAGGAGTTTTACCTAGCCAAATAAATTTTGTAAGAACACTATTTAATTTTTTATAAAAGGACCCCTGAAAAATACAGTTCATAAAAAGGTCTTTGCCTTTGTGAGCTAGTTATATTTGGGGGGCTCTATCTGGGTCCCTCCCGGAGACTTTCAGGCTACAGTAGGTAAGCAGAATTTACATTTTCTCGTATACACGGTGCACTATGTATGATTATATGGTGAGAGATGGTATTTTACACTTAAAAGGCATTGTGCAGTTTTGATTGAGAGTGAGATAGGAATTAAAAGGCCTTGTGTACTGCTTAAAATTGCGGTTTGGACTGGATGACACACTTTTGAAAAGTTCCAGTAATACCTGTGTATTGTGGTTTTATACTGTGCGAGATTTTCCTTATCAAAAGGCCCTGTATTAATCTTTGATTTTTATTTATACCTTTGCCTGCTTTACGCAGATTTGCTGTTATAGGATTGTCAGAGTGATTTCTACAGTATATCTTAAAATCTGGTTTTCATATTTGAGCTGTTTTGAAGAGAAGGCTAGCGAATCCAACTGTTTTGGATGCGGTACTAAGTTAAACAGTCACTCAATTAATTCATGGCAGTTTGTATTAGTTTTGAAAATTAATAAAGTTAAAAAAAAAAAAAGAATTCATCATACTAGCACCAATAATCAAATACCACCAAACAATCATCAAAAAATTCAAACACCTGTCCAGCAAACCAGATAAAATCAAATATCGTATTTTCATGCATATAACGCGCATACGTGTATAACGCGCCCACGCATATAGCGCGCGGGAACAAAGCATTTATGTTAAAAAATTTCCTTATAGTGCGCCCACGCGTATACCACGCTCATCTTTCTTCTCTTCTTCACTATCCATTTGTACCATTTCCTCCCCTTCCATTAAGTATCACATCTCTGCATCTTTATTCCTCCCCTTCCAGCATTATTCCATGTCCCTGTCCCTATGCTCCCTCCTCCTTCAGCATTTCTTTGCTCCTGTACTCCTCATCCTCACTCCGAGGCAGGCAGGCAGGAAGACAGGGCACCCCCACCCCCCAAGGCAGGCAGGGCCCCCCCCGAACTCCCTCCGACCTCTCCCCTGTACCTTATTTTAGTTCCTCCAGCGCAGCTTGACAGGCCTGTTCCTCCATGTCCTGCCTGCTGCGGGGGCTGAGGCGAAGGGAGTCAGAGGAACTGGAACTAGCTGCTGCTGCCGCTGTTGCCTTGCCGTAGCTGCTAACTCTCTTGTCAGGGCCGCCATGCCAGGACTCTCAGCGGCTTCCGGAGGGAAAGGAGGGAGGAGAGCGGGAGGCTGGAACTAGCCGCTGCAGCTGCTGTTGCCTTACCGTAGCTGCTAACTCTGTCAGGGCCGCCATGCCGGGACTCTCAGCGGCTTCCGGTTCCGAAGGCTGCTGCTTGTGTCCGGCCCGTGGGGATCCTGGCGTATGGGTGTCGCCGAATGTATCAGCAATGTAAAAAAAAAAAATGTATAACGCGCTCACGGATATTACGCGCATGGTTATTACGCGGTTTGTAAAATCTTGTATAGCGCACGCGTTATATGCGTGAAAATACAGTACTACCACACGTGATTTAATAAATTCTGCACACAGTGTAGAATCAACACAAAGGAAAGGCGAAATAAAATTGCAGTGTAGAAACAACGCAAAGGCTAGGCAAAATAAAATTGCAGAGGCAAGCAAAAGTCACAGTGGTTGGAACCAATTCGAAGGCAAGGCATAGGCAAGTTAGAACAAAATTGGAAAAGCCCACCAAAATTACCAAATTCTTGACACTTTGTTGTGTCTGCCCGAAAATGTTTAATGAAAGCGAACTATAAAGTTACCAGTGACCAGCACACAACACATCTAATATGTTAAGTGTATTCAGGTAAAGCCCGGTGTGACAAACCCAGCACCAGCACTAGTCCAGTCCCTGATAGGATTAAGTGCAGAAGAATGGACCAGATTGATTCTGGTGCTCAACTTGAGGCTGACCTCCCTTGCCCCTATAATCAAAGTGATAGGGAGCTGGAACAGAGGCAGGCAGGTTGGCAACAGCAGCTTCCGGGCTTTAGAACAGCTAAAGAAGCCACAAGGAAAGTTGCTGCAGTTGAAAAACCCAGGCAGAGGAAAACTGCTGTAGAGCCAAAACCCATCCCCCGCTACAGGCTGAAGGGGATTGGCTCTGATCTGTTTAAAAGCAGGCAGAGACAAACAGGTAGAGGAGGAGCGAGTGACGAGGGTGAGTCACTCCCACAGCCCAAGGCAGGAGAGGAGCTGTGGAACAGGGCAGCAGAGGAAAACGTGCTGGATTATCCCATGCAGGATTTGGAGGAAGTCTTAACCCCTTCAAACTATCCAGTGCCAGACCAGGTGGAAGGCATGGAGGTAGAAATAGCTGGCCCTAGGGTAGAAGGCCAAGTAGAAGGTATGGAATTCTGAATGAAAGAATACAGCAACAGGGAAACTGTTTGTGCTTTATGTTTTCTTTTTTGCATATCGTTTTTTTTTCCTCTCTCTGCTGCCCAAGTTAAACCTGAAGAAGGGGATATATATTGAGCTGTATAAGCATGAGAAGTTGGAGAATAATACTTGCCTGAAGTCTGAATCAAGTAATACATTTAAAGACAAGTTTATGATCCAGAGGCAGGCTGCACTGTTTTAGAGTGTAGTTGGAACTGTAAGAAAGTTACTGTGACTCCCGTTGCAGGGAGCTAATTAGATTAACCGTCTCAGCTGTGTGATTTGTGCCTGCACGTAGGAGCTGAGAGAAAAGCTGTACTGCTAACAGAGTGTGCTGTGACGATTTTTGCCTACTGAGTTCTTGTCTGCTTGAAATGTACTGTAAGTTTGATTTTTTGCCAATTTACTATTTTTGTTCAATGACCTGCAAAGTGATATTGTTTTGCTGTTGCATATCTTTTGACCTGGAGGTCAGAATAAACCACTTATGTTTTCCTAAAGAACTCGTTTGCTTGGTGATATAGTGAAACCTTGTACTTACCCTACATCTCGAGGGGCCTAGACCGTTGTCTGGGGCCACCTAAAAATCCTGGAGGTACCCCTAGTTGAAGGGGACGCGCCCGAAGCAGTGTGTTTGTCACACACCAGCCCTGGACTGCAAGGGGGTTTGTGACACCGGGCAAATGGATATCGCTCGGTATATAACATACTTCTAAGGGGTGTTGGGGTGGGGACGAGAATGGGTGATTCTGAGAGGCAGGAGACCAGGTATGACGCCGGGACTGTGGCATATCGTCACGGACCGCAGCCCCCTGGGGTACCCACAAACTATCGGCATGAAAACAACAAGTATCTCCAAAACACCCGCAGGCTAGATTCCCGCAGGCAGGGAAAAAAGACAGGTAAAGGATCAGCAGCGGCGGCAAGCCCTCAGCAGACGACCTGCCAGCACGAGCTCTCTCCTAGCGACGTGGCGAGTTGCTGGAAAGATGGAGCCAAGTGAGTCTGGTGATCTACCTCTGACCCCTCCATGATCTACAGGTAGATTGCGATCTACCTATTGGACATGCCTGCTCTAACAACTCATGCGGAGTCATTTACTGTATGTTATCCAATGTCCGTGTCAATTACTTTACATAGGCAAAACCAAGAGGATGGTCAAAACACGGATAATAGAACACTGCAGCAATATCAGAAGAGGGGTTGCATCAGCTCTGCTGGTCTCACAATGGGAAACACATAATCATACCATCAGTGACTTAAAATTCTTTGTGTTTAAGAAGATCAAAGCTAATCCGAGAGAAGGAGATCTGGATACAACCTTATTACAAGTAGAACAACGGACTATTCACAATTTAAATACTTTACAACCCTGTGGTCTAAATACTGAGACTGATTATAGTGTATTTCTCTGAAATGTATGTTTCCTAGGCTGCCTTGTATAGTTTATTTTGGTTTATTCCCATCTCCTCTGGATCACTGCGTTCTTCATTAAATGTTTTCTCATTTGGCACCATAAATCTGGTAATATTCACATATTTCCCGGCCAACATGGCAAATTCGCACTTTACTGATTCTCTACACAGCCCCTAGCTCTGAAGCATCTTCTGGTGGCCCTGTGGCATTTTACACAAGTACTATGTTCAGCTACTTAATCTAGTACCAATGCCTATTTCCATCTCTGCTCCTGTACAAGTCTGACATGCATAGCCTTCATGCCTTAATCAGTTTTTCTGTCTCTTATTCTTTCTTAACAAGTCTGGCATGCTCAGTTAACACCTTGGTAATACATTACCCCTTACAATCAGGTTAGAAATATTTACTTCACATACATCATGGCCAGCGTTCTAGTTTGTTCCACATTCATAATATGTTTTAAGGTCTTTTTTATAAATATAAGTATCATAGGTTTATTTTTGGACCCATTCACATTTTCCAATTTAGTCATGTGACCCCTTCTATATTTTTGCGGCGATTGTGGCTTTTTTCACTTTTAAAACACTCTGCACTCTGTTGTCTACTTCTTTTTTATTAATATAATCATTACAGGTTAATTTTTGCACTTATTCACATCTTCCATACTCCTGCGGTGATCGCTTTTTTAAAAACATTTTGCACTTTGTGGTCATGTGACTTCTTTCAAATTTCTGTGGCTTTCGCGCCTTTTTCTTTTACTGCGCTCCGATCACTGCTGTCATGTGACCAGCCTTTTCTCCCTGCTTTTAAGCATTCACGCAGCTTGCACCATTTTCACTTTCATTTTTACAGCGCTCTGCACGCTGCTGCCTGATTACTGACGGTAAGGTTTGGTACCTTTTATCTTGTTTTGTATCTTATCTTTTGACTCCACAGTTTTAAGCGGCTTGGCTTGTTTTATATTTCCCTGATGCATTGTTTATTTATTATATATCTTTTTTTGTTTTAGCGTTTTTAGCCTGCAGCTTAAGAAGTTATTTGCCTGGTCTGTTGAGTCTTTCTCTGTGTCTGGCTTCTGCATTTTTTCTGGCTTGATTCTATCTCTATTTAAACCTGCCATTTCATATTTCTTTTAGAGTTCACTTCACCATGGATTGTGTTTCTTCTGATTTTAATTGATTAATCGTCTCACCATTGTCCATTCACGTTTACAGCATGTTATTCTCCATTTGTTACAAATGGCTCTTTTTTGCTTTTGTTTGTTCTCCGTTTCATTTGTGTTTCATCTGTTTTTCCCATATGACATTTACCTTTAGATAAGTCACTTTAATGTTTCATTCTTTATTTATGGTTTTAATATACGTTGTTATTTTCTCAGATATGGTTCTATTTCTTGGTTCTAATCATGTGTCTTTTAAGTAGTGTTTGCCTTATGACATCAGTCTCCTATATCTTATTTTAATGAAGTTTGCATGGTTATGCCTTTTTATTTCGCTTGTGGTCATGTTTTAAATGCTTTTTTAAATGTATATGATTTATGCCGTATGATTTTAAATGTTTCTCTATATGTTATATATCTGTAAATAGTGTCCCTTGAGGAAGGCGTTTCCATATGCCAAAACAGGGATCCTTGATGGGACCATTACTGTTTCAATAAAGACTTTATCATTGGTTGAATAGACACCTCCCTTGCCTTTTTTGTTTGACACACATTAGTTTTTTTTCAGTCACCTATACTTTTAAAGTTATGACTAATGTTAGTTTATAGCGTTTTAGCATATAGGGTTTTAAGAATTGCAGCATCAACTTAAAGAAATGTTGCAGTATCTTTGATCCAAAGTCAAATAAGCAACAGCATTGCATAATTATACTGGACTGTGTCACTTAGCAAACAATATTTCTTCGAAAATGCTTAAAGTATGATTTATTTTTGTGAGTTGTGTCTGGATTGTCACGGTACAACATCCAGCAGTAGTTGGCCATCATACTCTCATTCCAGAAACCTTGATAGCGACGCTCCATTAACTGAATGTCCTGGTGAAAATGTTCTCCTTGCGTGCCATTTACCATACCAAGAATTTCTGGGAAAAAGTCAAGATGTGAGTGCAAAAAGTGTATTTTTAGTAATATGTGACAGCCAAGTTTCTGATATGAGTCAAGGAGATTCTGAACTCTTTCCTTGTATGAAGGAGACTTATGGTTGCCCAGAAAGTTTACCACTAACCACTTGCATGCCTCCCAAGCTTCAAGCTCAGCTGCTTAGAGTGATTGCTTAAAATCTTCATCCTGTATAACAGACTTGATCTGTGGGCAAATATCCCTTCCTTCAGTTTTGCAGTGCTGATATTTGGAAATTTCTTAACAAGATATTGAAAACCTGGCGAGTTTGCTTTACCCATGGCCTTTACCAGGTTCTTCATCAACCCCAGCTTGATATGAAGAGGTAGAAGAAATATTTTATGAGGATCCACCAATGGCATAAATTTCACACTGCTTATCCCTGGGTTATAGGTATCCTTCAGCTGCCAGACACGCTTGACATAATATTCAGTTGTAGATCTGCTCTCCCACAAGCACAGGAAACAGCAGTATTTAGTGAATCCTCCTTGCATGCCCATTAACATGCCAATGACCTTCAGATCATCACAGATGTTCCACTGGTGTGTTTTATAACTGATTGCTTCAAGTAAATTCTTCATATTCGCATAAGACTCCTTTAGATGTGCAGAATGGGCAATTGGTATACCTGTACTTGGTTTGGAATTTCTGTTGTGCAGTAACATTGCCTTCAAGCTTCTCTGTGAAGAATCAATGAAGAGATGCCATTCATCTGGACAATGCACTTTGTAACCACCGTGGTCCCTCAGAACGGTCAACAATGCCCCAAGTGACCAAAGGCAAAACTACTGGTCTGGGCACGCTACTAGGGAAGGAGTTAGCCCTGCAGGTTCAATAATAATAAAAAATAAAAATGCAAAACTTTGTTGCCAGCGCTCCTTGCTGGTCTTCAAAACCCCTTTCAGATCCTTGCATTGTTGCTGGTGCTCGCCAGCCAGTGTGCTCCATATCAAAGTCCTACAAAGCAAACAAAAACAAAGCACAACTCAAGTGTGGATATACAAAGAGAGTGTCCCTCCCTTTGTGGCCTAACCCAGACTCCAGGCCTCCCCAACCAGCACCACTTTATCTTCACCAGCAGTTCCCCAGGTACTCTTACCCGAAGTACTGATAAGTCTTCGCCTGCATGCTGTTTGGATGCACCACCTGTGCTGTCACTAGTCTGGAACTGGGCTTCTGCTTGCTCTGCCACCAGGACTGGAATGACACCTTCTGACTGGATCTCCTTTTTCTGGTTCCGGATCACAAGACTCCTCCCGGATAGGTCACAGGATTCACCAATGTCCACAAGATCCAATATGTAATCCCAAAAGGAAAGTTCAGCAATAACTCAAAAATCAAGCCAAAAATCAAGTAAAAAAAACCCAACTACTTCTTTTTTTCCTTGCAGTTCACAATGTCCACCTGCAGGGGGCACCACATCCCACTTCTAACACCAAACACTATAGCCACCTCCATGGTCTCTAAGCATAGCACAACAGTGCCCCTGGTGGCCACAGCAAAACTGGATCTAAGCGTGCTACTCAATAAGGAGTTAGCCCTGCAGGTTCAATAATAATAAAGAATGAAAATGCAAAACTTTGTTGCCAGAAGAAATTCTCAATGCCAATTTAATTGTCAGAATGTGCCAAGGTAAAATAAAAACAAAAACTGTGGATACAGATGTTCTGGAGATAATTTATTAAACACTGACATATAAAACCATGAAAATTCAATTTAAAAAGTACAATGGTAAAAAATACTGTGATGAAAATCCAACCGGACCCTACATGGTCCGTGTTTCGGCGAACACGCCTTCCTCAGGGGTCCAGTGGTTTGCAAACTCACATATAAAGAATTGGACTGAAAACAGTCTATTGTCTTTAAACATGAAGTAGCAAAAAAAAAAAAATGCTAAGGTAAAATTAAAAAGAACAACCCATATTTCAGTTCCAGGAAAGAAAACTGCAGGGGCAAATCCTATGTAGCTTTCAGAATTTCCCTACACAGGTCAATCACAATCTAAAAACTGTACTTCTCAATCTAAACAGTTTCTTATTACAAACACTCTCCTTGGCCTGCCAGAGCAGGACACAGGTAAGTTCAATTTATCAGCCCTAACAGTCCAGGCTTTCCAAAACACAAAAACAACACGGAAGCTTCCAGCTGCTAACAAGCAGAGCTGGGGCCGGGAGTTTTGTCACAAGTTTGCCTTTAAAAGCTTCTTGAAAATAGCTTCCAAAATGCCCGCCCAGTTATTGGCAAACTTCTCCCTCTTTAGATAAAACTCAGCTTCTAAAAACTCTGGCTGAAAACAATGAAAAAACAAATCCTTACAGCCAGGCAACTGCAATGCACACACAAAAAAAACCACAGTTCTCCTCAAGGACCCACCCCCACACAGAGTCCAAAAACAAACGATTGGGGTTTTCAAATATTAAGTCCTTAATTTTATCCCCACACATAACACAGTCCAGGCAGAAGATGAAAAGAGAAAAAAAAACCATATTCCCAAAATAAACAGCAGCAAAATAGTCACTCAAGTGTCCCAAAATACAGCAATCCCCAAACTCACAGCGCTGCATTCAGTAGTGCTTGATAGCCAAACCCACATCCGTTAATTCAGACTCCTGGAACAAACTTGCAGGAATCAGCCCTTCCTCCACTTCCATTCGTTCCTCTGATGAAGTTGCTGCCAAGTCCATAGAAGAGCCAGTCTCCTCTTTCTCCATAGGGCCTGGGTCATTACCCTGCATGGAGCTGGAAACCTCTTCAGGGGAGAGAGGCTTGTTCTAGAGAATGACACGGGGAAAAAATCTGTCCCCGTCACTGCCCCGTCCTCGGCCCACAGTCCCCTTCACCATCCTGTCACCACCATTCCCTTCACCGCCCTGCCACTGTCACCACTAACCCCTTCCCCGCCCCGTCACCGCCACTGCCATCCCATTCACCGCCCCATCACCATCCCCACAGCATCCATATACTGCAATATTTAGCTTATGCCTTCCTTATAAATCAAAGTTCTGGTTGCTGAACTAGAGAAAGAGATGTTCAGCTGGCAGGGCTTTGTTTATAAATTTTTATCAACACAACTAATATACTACTTTATCCTAAAGCAAAAAAAGAAAATAAATAGAATTTTTTTTTCTACTTTTGTTGTCTGGTTTCTGCTTTCCTCATCTTCTCATTCAATTCCTTCCATCCACTGTGTCTTCTCTCTGTGTCTTCCATTTTCTCTGTTACTGTGCCTCTCCCTTCACCCCCCCCCCAAATTGGTCTGGTACCCATCTTCTTCCCTCCGCCTCCCATAGTCTGGCATCTGTCTTCTTCCCTTCCAGCGTCTTCTCCCCACTCTGTCTTCCACATTTCCCTTCAGGGTCTGTTCCTCTCCACCCTCCTTCAATGTCTGTTCTATTCCTTTGCACCACCACCCTTCCCTCCCTCCTTCACCATCTGTTCCTTTCTAGCACCCTTCAGTTCCTCTCGCGCGGCCTATCTACCTAATGTAATTTGTGCAAACCGCTGGAGCCTGCGAGCTCGGTCCCCAAACAATCTCGCTTCTGTGTTCCTATTTTCCCCATTTCTAATAGCTCCCCTATGTATCTGGCATTGCCCCCCCCCCCGTGTCAATATACCATCCCCATGGCATGTATGTCCCCTTTATGTCTCTGTCCCTATGCCCCCATGCACATAATTTCCCCTCTGTTTCTGTTACCTTCCTGTGTCCAGATTTCCCCTCTCTTCCTCTTCCACACCAATGTGTCTCTTATCTTCAACCCCATCTAGCTTTTTTCCCTCTTTCTTCCCCCCCCACTGCTTCCAGCATCTGGCTCACCTGCCTGTCCTCCCCTTTCTTTCTTGCTGTGGGTTTCTTTCTCTCTCTCTTCATCCCCTTGGCCCAGAATCTCTTTCCCTTTCACTCCCTCCTTCTTAGTGTGAACCGGGAACACGCGCGCTCGTGTGGTCCAGCAGCCCCCTCCCGCCTGATTGCAGCGTTCCTTCAGCTCCCTCCCTCCACCTCACCTTAGATGCTGAGTTTGCCAGCTTTCTTTTTCGCCCAGCCACACATGTTCAAAAAGGCGCAGCTGCACAGTTGTTCAATCTTCTCCTCTGACGCAACCGGAAACAGGAAGTTGCAGCAGAGAAGATTGAACAACTCAAGTAGCCGCGCATGCGTGCCTTTTTGAATGCGTGCGGCTGGGCGAAAAAGAAAGCCAGCAAACTTGGCATCTAAGGTGAGGTGGAGGGAAGGAGATGGCGGAACGCTGCGATCGGGCGGGTGGGGGCTGCTGGACCACGCGATCCTTGATTGCCTCACTGCTGAGACAAGTCCATTCACCACTCCACGGGGCAGTGAATGGCCTTGTCCCCGTCCCCGCAGCGACCACTATTTTTTCTTTCCCCTTTTCGGCGGGTTACCCGCGGCAACTTGCAGCTAGCCGCAGGTAATAACCACCGTGTCATTCTCTAGCTTGTTCCTCTTCCCTAACCTCTCTCACAGTGTAGAGAAACCTGCAGGCTTTTCAGGAGTGGAGCCAACCCTAACCTGCCTGAGCTTGTTCTGGCTTGTGGCACTCTTGAGCTCCCCCGGTGGACTAAAAAAAAAATAACAGGGATCACAGTCAAGCACGGAGTCTGCTTGGTCACAACTCGTAACAAGCTGTTGAAGAGCCCATTGATATCATGACAAAAGCACAATGAGCCATTTACAGTGAAGAATGTTGTTAAGTTATGATTCCTTTTTCTATAATGAGTTATATCAGCAAGTTTTGCAAGCAAGTGCTTTTGCTTAAGCCTTGAAGCAAGACGTTCTGCTTTTTCTTTTGAAAAATTTAGATCACAAATAAGATCATTGAGCTCAGCTTGTGTAAAGGTCTCTGGTTCTGAATCTTCATAATTCACATAATCAGGATCAGATAATTATGGATTGTTACCAGCTGCTGCATCATCATCACATTCCTCATCATGTTCCACAGAAGCAAGTCCATCTTGTGGAGGTACAGGAATAGGCAATTAATCATCATGAGGAAAAGGCCTAATAGCAGAATCCAGAGTAGGATATATAATTTTGTGCTTAATTTTAGCTAACAATCCACTTGTGTTCACAAGGCAAAAGTAGCAATCTTTAATATGGTCTCGCAGTTCCCTCCATATCATTGGGATTGCAAATGACATTGCTGCCTTTCGTCGATTGAGCCAGTCACGAAGCCCGTTGGAACAACTGGTACAGATGATATGTGGAGCCCAAGACTTATCCTGGTCACCCAGTGGACAGCCAAAGTACAATTTGTATACCTTCTTCAGATCTACGGTAATTGGGCGACGTCATGAATGAACCACAGACGTAACAGAAACTATCTGGATGATTAGTACAATGTCTTGGCATGATAAAGACTGGTATTAATCACCGTAAATAATGTCTGTAGCATTAAAAAAAAAACCAGCAACTGTCGTTAACCCTCCTTATACGTTTATCCTATAAATGCATGATATATTGCCCAATTAAAGTTTATAATTATATATAATGAGCCACATTACAAAAACTAAACACAGATTTGAAATCAGCATAAAAAATACTACAAAAACCACCCAACATTAACTCTGATGAAAATGATTTGTTGACCTGTGTAATGGGTAATCAGATGGTCCAGGGGTGAAGAAATCTATCATGAAAGATATAAAACATACAAGAACATAAGAAGCGCCATCTCCGGATCAGACCTTCGGTCCATCAAGTCCGGCGATCCGCACACGCGGAGGCCCTGCTAGGTATACACCTGGCTTATTTTATATCCAACCATATCTTTATATTCCTCTCTCAAGGAGATATGCATCTAGTTTGCTTTTGAAGCCTAGGACTGTCGATTCCGCAATAATCTCCCCTGGGAGAGTATTCCAGATGTGAAGCAGAACTTCCTGATATTAGTCCTGAACTTGCCCCCCCTTAGCTTCATTTCATGTCCTCTTGTCCGTGTCAAATTGGACAATGTAAATAATCTTCTCTGCTCTATTTTGTCGATTCCTTTCAGTATTTTGAAGGTCTCGATCATATCCCCACGCAGTCTCCTTTTCTCAAGGGAGAACAATCCCAGTGTTTTAAGTCGATCCTCATATTCCAGTTTCTCCATACCCTTCACTAGTTTAGTTGCTCGTCTCTGCACCCTCTCCAGCAGTTTTATATCCTTCTTTAGGTAGGGAGACCAATGTTGGACGCAGTATTCCAAATGGGGTCTGACCATTGCCCTATAAAGCGGCATTATAACTTTCTCCGATCTACTCGAGATTCTTTTCTTTATCATGCCCAACATTCTATTTGCCTTATTTGCCGCTGCCGCGCATTGTGCCGACGGCTTCAGGGTCCTATCTATCAGTACACCCAGATCCCTTTCCTGTTCACTTTTTCCCAGAGTTGCACCTGACATTCTGTACTCGTATTCCTTATTTTTACTGCCTAAATGCATTACCTTGCATTTCTCCATGTTGAACTTCATCTGCCATTTCTCCGCCCATTTTTCTAACCGACACAAATCGCTCTGGAGTTCCTCACTGTCCTCCTGCGATCTGATTGCCCGGCAGAGTTTTGTGTCGTCTGCAAACTTGATGATCTCACTGGATGTTCCGTTTTCCAGGTCATTGATATAAATATTAAAAAGGATCGGCCCAAGTACCGAGCCCTGGGGTACACCACTAGTCACTTTCTCCCAGTCTGAGAACTTCCCATTTATGCCTACTCTCTACTTCCTGTTTTCCAGCCATTTGCCTATCCATCTTTGTATATCTCCCTCTATGCCATGGCTTTGTAGTTTCCTGAGAAGTCTTTTGTGTGGAACTTTGTCAAATGCTTTCTGGAAGTCCAAGTATATTATGTCCACCGGCTTTCCACTATCAATTTGCTTGTTCACGGTCTCAAAGAATTGGAGTAAATTCGTCAAACACGATTTCCCTTTCCTGAATCCATGTTGACTGGGTTTCATCAAGTTGTGTGTGTCCAAGTGCTGAACTATGCTATCCTTGATCAGTGATTCAATCATCTTGCCGGGGACAGACGTAAGACTCACAGGTCTATAGTTGCCCGGTTCTCCTCTCGATCCTTTTTTGAAAATTGGCGTGACGTTCGCTTTCCTCCAGTCGTCTGGTATCTGACCAGTTCTGATTGACAGGTTTGCAAGTTTTTGCAATAACTCTCCGATTTCAACCTTCAATTCCTTCAAGACTCTCGGGTGAATTTCATCTGGTCCAGGGGATTTGTCACTTTTAAGTTTGTCGATCTGGTAGTATATCTGATCTAAGTTCACTTCAACTGTGGTGAGGCTGTCCTCTATTTCTCCTGTAAACAGTTTCTCCGCTTCAGGTATTGTTGAGGTGTCCTCCTTCGTAAAGACGGACGCAAAGAAGGAATTTAGTTTGTCTGCGATTTGTTTATCTTCCTTGATGTACCCTTTTCTTCCCTTGTCGTCCAGGAGTCCCACTGCCTCTTTTGCAGGTTTTTTCCCTTTCACGTATCTAAAGAAGGGCTTGAAGTTTTTGGCCTCCTGGGCTATTTTTCCTCATAGTCCTGTTTTGCATCCCTCACCGCCTTGTGACATTTCTTCTGTTCATCTTTATGTTTGTTCCAGGCTTCGGTTGTCTTCGTGCATTTCCATTTTTTGAAAGAGTCCTTCTTTTCTTTTATGGCTTCCTTCACCTGTATGGTAAGCCATGCCGGTTCTCCTTTGCCTTTAGTTCTCCGATCTTTGGAAATCCTTGGAATGTAGAGATCTTGTGCTTCTGCAATAGTATTTTTCAATAGGCACCATGCCTGATCTATTGTTTCAAGTTTGTCCACCATCTTCTCGAGTCGTTTTGTTACCATGGCTCTCATGCAATCGTATTTACCCTTTTTAAAGTTTAAGGTGGTGGTTAAGGTTTTGGCATGTTTCCCTTTCCCGATGTCAAGTTTAAAGTTGATTACATTGTGATCACTCGTTCCCAGTGGAACCATGACTTCTACTTCTGTTATCGGTCCGGTGAGACCATTTAGGACCAAGTCCAAGGTGGCGTCGCCTCTTGTCGGCTCTTTTACCATTTGCTCCAGGAAGCAATCCCCTAGTACCTCCAGGAACTTGGCCTCCTTGCCGCAGTTGGAGGCTCCTAGTTTCCAGTCTATTCCTGGGAAATTGAAGTCTCCCAATATAACTACATTGCCTGTCTTGCATACTTGTTTGATTTCCTCCATCATTTCTGAGTCAGTGACCTCCGCCTGTCCTGGGGGACGATAGTAAAGGCCAATTTTTGTATCTGCGCCATTGTGACCAGGAATTTTGATCCAGAGGGACTCCAGCTTCTCTTTCCTGTCTGTTGTAATCATTACATAAGAAGTCATTAGTAAATTTACCTTTGCACTTATAGTAATGAATCCTTTTATGTCTTCTTTGATCCTTTGTGTTCAAGAAGACAACTTCCCTATATAAGGGACCAGAATTTAGAATATACCTTCTCTGCCTTTCAGACTTGTATGTTCTCATATATTGAAATATGAGGGATCTTCAAAACGTTTTTGCACTTTTATTTTTGGAAACACTATTTATTAAATACTGTATCTCAAAAGCAAATTACATAATTTGTCCACAGGTCCACAGCTTGCCTACCTGAGTAGTCACATGACATTCTACAACATGCCCCTTACCACTCCCACCCTCAACCATTTCCCATGAAAATATGAAAGTGCCGAAACTTTTGGAAGAACCCTCGTATTAATAATTGTTAAACTGAGCACAGGCTAGTGTTTATTTTCACACCATCACTGCCTCTCCCCCACCTTGACTGCAGCACAACTCATCCATCTGTCCAGTGGCGTACCAAGGGGGGGGGGGGCGGAAGGGGCGGTCCGCCCCGGGTGCCAGCCCTGAGGGGGTGCTCCCGGCCTTGCCGTTCAGTCCCCTCCCCACCCCCGAAGGACCGCTCGCCCCACTGACCTTCCTGCACCACCTGTGAAGCAGCCCGCAGCAGGTTCGCGACGTCAGCGATCCCTGAGCTGCTTGGGCGCTGCTTCCTGCGCCGCGGTCCCGCCCCTCCTCTGATGTCAGCGCCTAAGCAGCGCAGGGATAGCTGATGTCGCGATCCTGCTGCGGCTGCTTCATAGGTGGTGCAGGAAGGTCAGTGGGGCGAGCGGTCCTTCGGGGGGGGTGGGGGGGGACTGAACGGCAAGGCCGGGAGCATAGGTAGTGCTGCTTCATAGGTGGTGCGGGGAGGCCAGGGGGGCGAGCGGTCCTTCGGAGTGGGGCGGGCGGGCAGGCAGGCAGGCTTTCAAGGGGGAGGGGGGTGACAGGCAGGCAGGCCTTCAAGGGGGGACAGGCCTTCAAGGGGGGGAACAGGCCTTCGGGGGTAGGGACAGACCTTCAAGGGGGGGGCAGGCAGGCCTACAAGGGGGGGACAGGCCTACAAGGGGGTGGGACAGGCCTTCGGGGGGGTGCAGGCCTTCGGGGGGGGGTGCAGGCCTTCGGGAGGTGCAGACCTTCAAGGGGGTGCAGGCCTTCAAGGGGGGGGACAGGCCTTCAAGTGGGGGATAAGCCTTCAAGGGGGGGGACAGGCCTTCAAGGGGGGGGACAGGCAGGCAGGCCTTCAAGGGGGGGGACAAGCCTTCAAGGGGGGGACAGGCCTTCAAGGGGGGACAGGCAGGCAGGTCTTCAAGGGGGGGGGACAGGCCTATAAGGGGGAGGGACAGGCCTTCAAGGGGGGGACAGGCCTACAAGGGGGTGGGACAGGCCTTCAAGGGGGGTGCAGGCCTTCAAGGGGGGGGACAGGCAGGCAGGCCTTCAAGGGGGGGGACAAGCCTTCAAAGGGGGGACAGGCCTTCAAGGGGGGACAGGCAGGCAGGTCTTCAAGGGGGGGGACAGGCCTATAAGGGGGAGGGACAGGCCTTCAAGGGGGGGACAGGCCTACAAGGGGGTGGGACAG
Source organism: Geotrypetes seraphini (assembly GCF_902459505.1). NCBI lineage: Eukaryota > Metazoa > Chordata > Amphibia > Gymnophiona > Dermophiidae > Geotrypetes > Geotrypetes seraphini. The sequence goes on along the minus strand of NC_047090.1, from coordinate 63,117,711 downwards.
GCCTTCAAGGGGGGTGCAGGCCTTCAAGGGGGGACAGGCAGACCTTTAAGGGGGGGACAGGCCTTTGGGGGGACCCTGGTTTAGAAGTACACGGAGGGAAGGGGGTGTTCAAAGAGATGTGCATATGCCAAACTTTGGGGGGGGGGGAGGAAGAAATAATGCATCTGAAAATAGAGGAGAGGGGGAGAGATGATGGACCATGGGATTTAGGGAGGGAAGGAACAGAAAGGGAGAGAAATTGGACACAAAGGATGGTGTGGAGGAGGGATAGAGATACTGGATAGGAGGGTAATTGGGAAAAGAAAGGGAGAGACGGTGGACTCTGGGGTGGTGGGGAAGGAGGGAGAGATGCCGGATGAAAGGGTAGTTAAGAAAAGGTGGATCTGTGGAGGGAGATGAAAAAGAGGAAAGATACCAGACTTCCTGGGAAGGGAAGGGAAATGGAAAGGGAGGACAGAGTTGGCAGATGGATGGTTAGCACGCAGAAAGAAGAAAGAAGGAGACCCTGGCAAGCAAGTTATCAGAAGAAAACCAGAGCCTTGGACCAACAAGATTTGAAATATAACCAGACAACAAAAGGTAGAAAAATTAATTTTATTTTCTGTTTTGTGATTATAATATGTCAGATTTGAAATGTGTATCCTGCCAGAGCTGGTGTTGAACTGCAAACGTGAGCTAGGATTTAACAGAGAGAGGAAAAGTCCTTTTTGTTTCTTTATTTTATTTACACCACAGCGCCAGTGTGGTTAGGAGAAGCCAAAGGGGGTGAAAAAGCTATAAAACCCACTAGGAGTTTTGAAAAAAATCACCCAACTGGGCAGGAAAATCAAATTGAAAAACCAATTCAATAGGCTGAATCGAATCGAAATTTTTTTCCTGAATCTGGCAGCATTAGTTTGCGCTACTGTCTTAGACTTTAGGACCTGGGATTGGGGAGAGATGGCATCCTCAGTACTTTATAATGCAAGTGAAACGAGGATTTGGTCAGACTTTTGAAGGGTCTGCAGAAAAAAAATATTGTATAGGCTGGGGACATGAGACAGCAGGAAATGGGAAATTTTCTTCCTTCTATTTTTGTGAATGGAAAGGCTGAGGATGTCAGAGAGTTCAGTTAAAATATGTGCTTTATAAGAAAATATAATAATGTGTTTTATAAAGTTTATAGCATAGCTGGCCTACCCGGTGAGGTGTTCCTAGTGGTGGTGGTGGCAGCGTGTCAATGTGTTGAGAGGAAGAGGTGGTCTGGGAAATTCTGTTTTGGGATCTCTTCCAGTGGTATCTCCTTCTGGTCCAAGGAAGGAAACTTTGTTATCTTTAGCATTGACCTACAGAATATGTTTGTAACAGCGCTGCTTGTGTGGCATTAGGCTATGTAGTGATCGAAAGAAAAATACAGACCTTTGCACATTTTTGCACTATATGGTGGGTGTATGAGTAGATTCACATTTCCTGCACAGCTAAGTCCATGTGAAGTTACCTTGTGCTGTATTTGACATCTAGCAAGGTCTCTGTTTGAAAGGAAAGATCTAAACTTAAAAATGAAGTGGCCAGAAGTTATGGTAAAAGCAGATAGTGTAGCTGGTTTTAAGAAAGATTTGGACAAATTCCTGGAGGAAAAGTCCATAGTCTGTTATTAAGACATGGGGGAAGTGTCTGCTTGCCCTGGATCGGTAGCATGGAATGTTGCTACTCTTTGGGTTTTGACCAGGTATTAGTGTCCTGGATTGGCTACCATGAGAATGGGCTACTGGGCATGATGGACCATTGGTCTGACCCAGTTAGGCTATTCTTATGTTATGTTCTCATCTGTAGGGGCCTTTGTTTTCACTTCTTATTTTAATGTATTTTTTTTCTGGGAACTTATCAGTGTTTTTTATAATGGGAACAAAAATGGAAGAGAATTAATGTGTGTGGGATGAGGGGGTAACTAATTTCTTCAGCTAAATAATTCAATCCACTTCAAACAGACATAGGAGAACTCACGCACCATTCACACACCCTCCAACCAAAAACGTCAAAAGAAAAAAAAACTGTTCGACAACCTCCTAGCCATTCGAGCTGCAACACTCGACCCCCAACTCTACAACCAATTGACATCGACCACAGACTGCAAAACCTTCAAAAAGAAATAAAAACCCTTCTATTCAAAAAACACATAAAACCGAACTAACACAATCAGAACTGTCCCAAGCATCACCTGCAACTACTCCATATGTACTTCTGATGTCATGATAATTCAGACATAATTTATGTTATGTTATGTTTGGAATATAAGAAAATTTTCACTGCCTGTTTCTATTCTGACCATTTATTCCGTTTCATTGTCATTACAAAAAATATTTTTTTACATGGGGGGGTGTCAAAAAATGATGGGCCCCGGGTGCCACATACCCTAGGTACATGATAAATACACTTCCACAAAATTATGAATGCAATGATGTCATGCAAAATAATAACAATAATAGCCAGTACTGCTTCAGTTTGGGAGAACGTTCAGATAGAACTAGAGGAAAAGCCTCAGACAGGGGCCCTCCCACCACCACAATGGTGGACAAGGTGGTTGGGTTGGTAACCTCACTGGCAAAAACCTCTATAAGACTCCCAATTTCAAAAAACTGTAAGCAGGACTGTCTTTGCTGGATAGAAGAAAAATTTCTACTTATCTCTTCGATCGGTACACCGACGGTGGCCAGCGTTTCACTAACTTGCTGCCTCAGGGTGTAACAAAATCCGATCAAAACTACAACCAGAAAAGAAAATTACATCAAAATGCTACAAAATAAACTTCAGAAGCTACATGACATACCTTAAAGCAGGACGCCGTAACGTCTCAATGTGATCAAAAAGATGGCTGTGCTATGACTGTGTTCGGGTTATGAACCCTCGGGGTATGACGTCATTCCCCGAAAAGTGTCTGTGCAGTAAAACAGCTGACTAAGCTGCTGTCTGTAAACGAGGGCAACACTGTTTAAGTAAAGTCCCCCGAAAACAAAAAAATCTAAATGTCAAATTCAAATGTCCATGCTCTATCACGCTGGAACTAAATGGGTCTTTTGTTCACCCTAGCTCAGGTCAATCATTTGAGCTACAACAACTTACATCATGTAATTCAACTTTTGTAGTGTATGTTTTCATTTGCCCATGCCCAAAAATATACGTGGGTCAGACTACCCGTCCTTTTAGAACACGAGTCACTGAACACAAAAGTTGCCTTCGAAACAATCGCCTTCAAGCTCCTATGGTCACACACTGTTTAGAATTTAATCATGTGTTTGCTGACTTACAATGCTGTGTGATAGACCAAATTACTGATGAGCACCCTGATCGGCAAGAATGTCTGCTTCGAGCTGAACAAGCCTGGATCTTTAAATTGGACAGTGAGGAACCAAATGGATTAAATCAAAAACTAGAATGGAGCATATTCTTTTGATTTTGAGTTTGACATTTAGATTTTTTTGTTTTCGGGGGACTTTACTTAAACAGTGTTGCCCTCGTTTACAGACAGCAGCTTAGTCAGCTGTTTTACTGCACAGACACTTTTCGGGGAATGACGTCATACCCCGAGGGTTCATAACCCGAACACAGTCATAGCACAGCCATCTTTTTGATCACATTGAGACGTTACGGCGTCCTGCTTTAAGGTATGTCATGTGGCTTCTGAAGTTTATTTTGTAGCCTTGCTTTACTTCCAGCATTTTGATGTAATTTTCTTTTCTGGTTGTAGTTTTGATCGGATTTTGTTACACCCTGAGGCAGCAAGTTAGTGAAACGCTGGCCACCGTCGGTGTACCGATCGAAGAGATAAGTAGAAATTTTTCTTCTATCCAGCAAAGACAGTCCTGCTTACAGTTTTTTGAAATTGGGAGTCTTATAGAGGTTTTTGCCAGTGAGGTTACCAACCCAACCACCTTGTCCACCATTGTGGTGGTGGGAGGGCCCCTGTCTGAGGCTTTTCCTCTAGTTCTATCTGAACGTTCTCCCAAACTGAAGCAGTACTGGCTATTATTGTTATTATTTTGCATGACATCATTGCATTCATAATTTTGTGGAAGTGTATTTATCATATATATTTGATTTTTCACAACTCCGAGTATTTTGTGCTACATACCCTAGGTACGCCACTGCATCTGTCATCACAAACTGATGTCTTTGTTAACAAAGAACTCCCTCCCCCCCCCGTTTCCCTAGAATTCGCTCACAAATAGCTTCCTCATTTTAATCCTCATGTTCTTCCACTTTACCCTTAGCAGGGAGCTAAGGCTGTTTCTATTGCACCTTGTCCCCTCCCATCACACTTACAGGTGATTCTTGTAGACAGAACAGGGGTGAGACTAGAGAGTTCACAGCCTAATATAAAATAATTTAAATGCTCGCTCAGTCAGTCCCCCTTGCACTGCTTGGAGAGGAGGGAGCATAAAGCAGAACAGGGTATTTTGGGGCCTGAGACATTTCCTGGACTGACCAATACAACTCACACCTTTTCACCCACTTTCTGGGGGGGGGGGGGGGAGAGGTTGTTTTGGGGTATTTCTTTATTTTTTGTTGTTGTTGTTTTGTATTAAGTGCATTATAAGAGAGTTGCAAAGTTCCAGACAGCCTAGTCAAGCTGCAGTCTAAAAGAAGTGGAATTTTTTTTAGCAGCTTTCCCCCTAGAGATCCCAGGTGTCTTCTCTCCTCCCAGCAACGACCCCTTAAAGAAGTCGAAGGGAAAAAATAACCCCCAAACAAGCTGAGGAGGAACAGGAATCCAAGAAAGGAGGGGCAGACTACCGAGCAAAAAAAAAAGCACGCACACTGGCGAGGGAAACAAAATAAATTACCTTGCATGCAATAACCTGGCTCCTTCCCGCGCAGTCTTTTTTTTTTTTTTACCTCTGTGAAGAAAAGTATCTGAGGAGACTCACGCTCTGTTCCACCTCAGAACAAGGGGGAAATGCGCCTTTGAGTGACCCACGCTGACCGTTTTCCCCCTACCCCTAAAATCACAAGCCCCTTGGAAAGAGTTTCGGACGCGAAAACGGGTAGGTGGTGGTTTATCGTCACACAGTTTTCTCAGCCTTTGACCATCTTCGACGGAAAAGAAAAATGCTCTTTGTGTATGGGTTGGCTTTTTCAAAACACTGTGTGAAGCGAGCCTAGTGGCGGATGCAAAGAACGCGCTGGGGAGGGCGTGAAGACAGAAATGCCCCCGCGTTGACCGTGTTAAAAGTGACGCCGCCGTCCGTTGGTCTGTTGGGGAGTTAATTAAAGTACGTGAAGAGCGTCTTTATTCGCGTTTCTTCCAGAAGAAAAATTGCGGTAACGGCACCGTGCAAATGGCAAACGTCAGTCTAGGGTTCATTTTCCTAAACTGTGTTTCACGGTTTTATTTCATTTACAAAATAAATTTTGTGCGAGAGGATGGTTTTTTTTCATCCCCCCTTTTGGGATGGGGTGGATCTCAAATGTCTTTATGGGATGCGACCTAATGATATTTTGGAGAAACGGAAAAGATAGTGTCGGATTTCTTCCAATTCTGTAAAGCCAAATATTTTATGCCAACGCTGAAAATGTGCTATTGTTTTCGGGAATTGTCTAGACTTAACTGTTACAGTAATATTTTCTAACCTGTTGGAAGTACGTCTCCCCAGAAATTTCTAGTGCCTGAATATTGAAACTCCTTACGGTAGGGCTATCCTGGATTCTCACTGTGCCTTGGGCAGTGATGGTAAAATGTCAAAGCACCATAAGAAAACTTCCCTCTGTCTACACTACAGTGAGTGTGTCTTAGTCTTCTGCATAGAAAAACTGCTCTGTCAGGGCCGTTAAGTATTTTTTTAAGGCAATCTTGACCTCGGTGTCCTATAAAAATAGGCGTAGCTTATATTACTGGGTTTTATTGCCATATCTATTAAAAAGCTGAACTGACTATTTTTGGGTTCAGTGCATCTATATCAGTGGTCTCAAACTCAAACCCTTTGCAGGGCCACATTTTGGATTTGCAAGTATTTGGAGGGCCTCAGAAAAAAATAGTTAATGTCTTATTAAAGTAATGACAATTTTGCATGAGGTAAAACTCCTTTATAGTTTATAAATCTTTCCTTTTGGCTAAGTCTTAATAATAATATTGTCATTTATAGCTAAAGAGACATATGATCAAGTCACTGTTTTATTTTACTTTTGTGATTATGATTAACATACAGAGGGCCTCAAAATAGTACCTGGCGGGCCGCGAGTTTGCGACCACTGAACTATATGTTGTAACTGCTTACAATGACTTTTGATTCTTGCTTGCAATAGTTAATTAGAGGCTAAAAATGTTAGTGGCTTGTTTTAACAGACACTGTTTTTTTTCTGTTAAATCTGTTTGAGTAGGTAGGCAGCTACAGTACGCCTTTAAACCAATTGCCCCTTCCATTGCTTTGATATAGTATGTGTTGACAAAAATTCAAGGCGATCTTTCATTCTAAGGGAATTCTACCCCCCAAGGAAAACAAACTAGAATATGAAAATAATTGGCCTTATGTGAATCTTACAGCATTAATTCTACAGAACATATTTCAAGGAGTTGAACATTTTTTATTTAGTTGGATTTAGCTCCTTTTTCAGTAGTAGCTCTTGATTAGGATTACTAGATTTTTGTCCAAAACGAGGACATGTGGCCCCACCCATTCCTTCCCCCCTCCAACCCTGGCTCCACAAACCTCCTTATTTTCGGGGTCTGGAGGGCATCTGTGCGTGCGACACAATGATGTCATACATGCGTGTGATGTCATCATGTTGCATTCGCGCATGTGTGGATGCCCTCCAGACAACGGACAAACTGCTGGGTTTTGAAAACCTGTCTGGACGCCCAGAAAGTCCTCTATAAAGAGGACATGTTTTGGTAAATCCGAACTTCTGGTAATCCTACTCTTGGCGAATTTATATTCAGATACACTATGTGTTTCTCTGTCCCTAGAGGGCTTAAAATCTAAATATACAATTGAGGCAATGGAGGAGGGTTAAGGGGTAGACGCAGTATACGGTGTCTAAATTTGGGTGCCGAAAAACCAGCATGGAATGCTGTTCTATAGTATATAAAGGACGTGCTCCCTATATAGAACAGTGCTAAAGCGCAGATTTTGTGCCAAACTTTGGACACTGGAGTTACGCTTGCTGAAACCTGGTGTACATGCTATGCCCAAGATGGACACTGATCCCAAGAATTCTGTAATACTTTGCACATCTTTAGGGAACACCTCTGACCTGCCAATGGTCACTCTCTCTTTTGAGTTGCATGTTATATGATTTGCTTGCAGATCTTTATAGAATAGCACTTAAGATGCATGTGCAAATCTGCGAGGAATGTAGAAGACATCATTTACTTTTCAACTCTTCCTTCTTGCATCTTCAGTTACTGCCCTCCTCAGTTTTTTTTCTTCTGCAAGTGAGTTTAGAAGGTGTCTTTTCATCTGCTCTCTAAATTTCTTATTTTCGGGGTTTTATCTGACATTTTGTTCAAAGCTTCGGGTCAGTGTTCTCCCCAGGGCCTTTCAGCCGGGCGCTCCGCCCAGCTAATTTAGATGAGCGCCCGGCTGTAATCTCGATCGCAATCCTGCTGCTGCCGCCTTCTGCTCAACATTAAACAAAAAACAAAACCTTCTCACCGGCTTGGAGATTTACCGGGCTGAATCGCAGGAGCCTGACTTTTTTTTTTTTTTTTTTTAGTTTTTAACGCCAGCAAGCGACTTGAATCCATGCTCCGGGGCTCTAAAGTGCATGCCGCTTCCCTCCGAAACCGGAAGTCACGTCCCGAGGGGGGAAGAGAAGGGAAGTCGGCATGCACACGCCCCGGAGCATGGGTTCGCTATAGGAGACAGGTTAGCTTACAACTTGCTCTTGCTTGCTTCGGGCTTTCCTCGCTGCCGGGTCCTGCCTACTTTCTGTTTCCGTAAAGGCAGGACCCGGCAACGAGGAAGGCCCGAAGCAAGCAAGAGCAGCGAGTTGTAAGCTTCCTTCCGTTGCTGACTTATGGAAGATAGGTCAGCGATGGAAGGAAGCTTACAACTTGCCTTAGTCCAGCCCTGCACAACATGCGGCCCAAAACGGATCTCACTGCCGATATGGCTCTCACTCCGCCCTCCTTTGAAGATTAGCTCAGGAGGCAAAATTTAGCCCGAGATCAGACGAACATTAAAGGGCATCTGAGCAGATTGAGGAGAACATGTCCTGTTTTTCCATGCCTAAAAATACCACCTTGCCTAATGTAATCTCTGATCAGATCCTTAAGAGTGATGCAACTATGTATGTTGGACAGTCTCCTCCAGTAAACAGAGCTTTAAAGCCTGCAGCCATACAGAACCAGATGGTCAAAGGGCTCCGAAGTGTAGTATTGCCAAGGGATCTGTCTCACAAGTTTCTGCTGCTGGCACACAGCACAAGAAATAGAGACTTGTGGCATTCTGTGTGGAAAGCTGATGCATAATGAATTTACTATTACCCATGTAATAGTGCCAAAGCAGTCTGCTGGACCAGACTACAGTACAGTGATATGGGGAATATGGAAAAATTATTCAGTGTTCAAGATCAACATGATCTCCTCACAGAAGAAAGATGGAGAGAAAGAGAGAGGCAGATACTGGAGAGAGGGGGAGAGAAGGGAAGACCATGGGGTGGAGTGGGAAGGAAGGAAGGAAAGGAGAAGAGAGAGATGCCAGAGCATAGGGGAGGGGTGGAGACAAAAAATGGAGGGGGGTTGAAGCTGAAATAAATCATGTACAAAGGAGAGAAAGGGCACAGGATATAGAGTTTACTGAAGAGACATAGAAAGAGGGAAGATACCATATGGAACAGAGAGAGGGCAGACACTGGAGGGAAAGGCAGAAAGGGTGGACAGTGGATGCAAGGGGCAGAGATAGGGTGGACAGTAGATGGAAGGGGTAGAGAGAGGGTAGAGGCTGAAGGGGCAAAGAGAAAGGACAGATGTTGCATGGAAGGGAGCGAGGACAAATGCTGAATAGAAAGAAGAGAGTAAAGAGAAGATGACTAAAGCAGAAATGACAAAAGGTAGAAAAAAAAATATTTTTTTTGCTTTACGTAGAATCAAGTAGTATTGTAACTGTATTGATTAAAATTTATCAATAGGAAATGAAAATAAGGCAATTTTGGGGGGGACTAAACCCCTTTCCTCAGATCAGGACAGGATACCATAACAGCTGTATACTATACTGTCTTGAAGAAAGATTTGGCCTCTGAAAGCTAATTGAAAAATGGATTAGTCCAATAAAATGATATTTTCATATTTCTCATTATTTGTTTTATTTCTATTTGTTAATTTGTAAAGTGGTGACTTATGTAGAAGTTTTTTTTCAAATTTACATCTACTGTCTTTATATTTTGCACAGTATTAGGGGACATGTGTCACTGTTTCTGTGGTGTTGCATTATATGAAGAATCTGGTTTCTACATATTTCTATTTTTAGTTTGTGATTATTCCATATTGGGCGAGGATGTATCTGTGTTCTGTGTGTATGAAAAGGACATGGCTTTCTGTTAGCATCGACTACAGGATCAATTGACTGTGTAGGATCTGGTTTGTTTAGTTTTCCAATGCGTGTGTTGGTGTTCTAGTGCTCACTGCAGTGTTTAAGATGCTGCCTTTTCCTAGATGCACCCTTATTGTGTGACTCATGGATTATTACTAAAAATATCTTTTTTTATATAGAGGAGGGGGTTGTTAAAAAAATGATTAGCACTGGCTGTCATATATACTAGTTACACCACTGGATTTAATGACCCTATTCTAACTTTACTGTTGACGTAGGTGTTGTCCCCCCCAACACACAGACACACACATTATAAAGAATTAAATTAAAGTTGTATTATCATCAAGCAGCTTTCAAATGACATTATAAGCAAATAAAAATAAAATATTTTAAATACATTGCTAATTATTTCCTCCATCTTTACCTATACTGTTTTGCCCTAGCTCTTACTTTGCACTATAGCAAAATAAAAAAGAAGCAGATAAAGATCAATCACACAGGTGCCCTTCAAGGCTCAGTAACACCTCTCCATAAATTATGTGGAAGAGGTCTGGAAGTGGGGATAGCATCTATTTCATATCCTCAGTGAGACCTCAGGAAGGAACCTAGTGATCAAAACATTATTAGAGGTGTTGTACAGCCATTTCTTGTATGACTGGATGAGCTATATTTATCTTTTTTTTTTAGTTGTTTAAATTCATGCAGAAATAAATGGTTAGATTGAACCTAATGACTTCATTAACGCATTTCCCTTTTTTAAACCTCTATACCATTTGAAAAAGGGTGAATATCTAATTATTCACTTCTAGAATTGGATACTTCTTAGATTTAGTAAAAATATTCTGGCACAAGTGTCAAACCTTAAAAAAGGAAGTCATATCGAGCATTGGAAAATAATAATAATTAACTAATAAAAATAGTATACATTTAATTTTCTCCACTACCAAATTTTCCCGCCCCACCCCACCCGGCTACTTTTTCATGCCACCCGGCTGGAAAAAAATTCTGGGGAGAACACTGCGGGTGCTATAGAGGTTCCCAGTATTTCTGGGATAACTCTGCCTGGGAGAAGCTACAGACTCAGTATTCTGAGGTTTGTAGTTGGGCGGGAGCACCCTTTCTGTAGGGCACCTGTATGGCCAATCTGCCCTAATATTTGGCTTGGGGTTCAGCCCCCTGGGAGTCTGCTTGCCCTAGTGTTGTTTGAGTGCAGGTTGTATTTCACTCTGTGCTGGTTAGGAGACCTTGCGAGTGTTGGCTGTGTCTCCCCATCTGAAGAATCGTATGGAAGCTGGTAAGGTAGAGAGTTTCAGGCTTTTCAGCCTGTATAAAAGGCAGCCTGAAGAGACAAGCCCCTGGACATCCTGCTTGCTTATCTGAGGCAGAAAAGCTTCTGGGGCTTCCTTGAGGGTCCCCACTTGTAAAATCCTGTTTCCTTAGTAACAGCAGTAGATGAATCCAGAGATTAGTGAGATTGCACACATCTGCCAGCAGATGGAGATAGAGAACTGATTTGCAAGTGCTCCTCTTGGATGGAACTTCTCCTGCCCAATTAGATTTTTCTTTCTTATAACAAAAAAAAGCAGAGACCAACTTTGCCAGTATTGGCAGTATAGGGAGGAGTTGTCTTCTTTCATCTCGAAGGCTCTGCAGAGTCTTAATATTTCACAGGAGAATCTGCAGACAGTGGTAGCTTCCACCCCTCTCATGACTGTCACCAGAAAACTTCCTAAAATGTTTCCTGTTCCATGAGGCTATGCAGGAACTCATTCTGGTACAATGGTCCATGCCAGAAGCAGGTCTCAGGGTGGCGAAAGCCACGAGACAGGTATACCCGGTAGCTTAGGATGAGCTGGAGAGGTTTAGGCTCCCGAAGGTAGACACACTGGTGGCAATGAATCTAGACCCATAGTCTAGATTCAGTGTGTTTGCTGGATGTGCGTAGAATACTTCTGCACTATCTTGAGCTTACTAATGACTTTCGACGTTCTGATCACCTTTTTATCCTGTTCACGGGACGCAATAAGGGGATGGCAGTGTCCAAGGCTTTGGTTGCTTGCTGGGTCCGGGAGGCTATTGCTTCCACATATTTGGTGGCAGGGAAACAGTTGCTGATGGATCTCCACACTCATTTGACCCGTTCAGTGGCTACTTTATGAGTTGAGTCCAGGGGATTTTCCTTGGAAGAGATTTTTAGGGCTGCGACTTGGTCATCCTTGAGCACATTTTTGAATCATTACCAATTGGATGTGGCTGTACGGGCGGAAACTTCTTTTGATGCTTCAGTCATTGTGGATGTGGTGTTGGATTCCTACCCTGTGTAAGGATTGCTTTGCTACATCCCATTAGGAGAGGATCTGATTTTGTGCAGGCTTTTGAAACCAGTCGTCTTCCTGCAGGAACTAGATTTAGAGGTTCCGCAAACTTCTTTTACACAGCACTCGCTGTTAAGTAGTTCCAAGACCCAGATTACGTTTTTTCCTTCACATCCTGAAATTACTATGATGTTGACGGAGCATTGGGAGATCCTGGAAGGTTCCTTGCAAGGGGTTAGTGTGATGGCAAAGCTTTACCCCATGGCTTCTGATTTCCAACAACTGTTTGCGACACCCAAAGTGGATTCCTTGGTGGCACAGCTTACGAAGTGTACTTTTCTCCCCAGTGAAAGAAAGGTTGTCCTGAAGGATGCTCAAGACCGCAGACTGGATTTGATCTTCAAAAACAGTTTGAGGTCTTGGCTTTGGGCCTTAAGGCATTGACTTCATTTTTGGTATGTGCCTGCCATAAAATGCTTCACCATAAAATGCTTCGGAGGAGAACGTATACTCCCAGTCAAATCTCTTTGGTGTCAATTATGTCACAGACGCTATGTATGACATGTTTAGAATCATGAGCAAGGTGTCTCCTTACTCTGTTTCCGCCCATAGGATGCTGTGGATCAGATGATGTGCAAGGGGTTTGGCTTTGAAGGCCACATTGAATAACCTTCCTTGTAAAGGGCAAATGCTCTTTGGTAAAGGGCTGTATGATCTTATGACCAGTGTAATGGATTGGCGGACTAAGTCTCTCCCAGATAGCCAATCACGTGCCCCTAGAGCAAATGTGTCAAACACAAGGCCCGTGGGGTGAATCCGGCCTGCCTGGCTGTTTTATGTGACCCGCAGTGACTGTGTGCCTTGCAGTACACCAGGGGTGTCCAAACCGTGGGCCGCAGGCGGCCGGCTTGAGGGTGATCTGGCGTTTTGCTAATTGTCTGGCCGGCTCCCTTCTCCTCATTGCTGCAGTCGTTTCTGTGCACAAAGCCGTGAGTGGCGGCTCCTTGCGCGTCCCGCAGTTCACTTGGAAGCCTTCCCTCTAATGTTGCGACATCAGAGTGAAGGCTTCCGATTCAGGCGTGGGACGTGCGTAGGAGCTGCCGCCCACAGCTTTGTGCACAAAAATGACTGCGGCAGTGAGGAGGAAGGTAAACACCCGCCAGAGGGAGACAAGTATTTGAGGCACAGAATGGACAGAGGGAGGGAGGGGGGCATGTTGGGACTCAAGAAGGAGGGAGCTCAAAACATCGGACAAATGATGGAAGGAAGAAGGGAGGGGGCATGAACTTGGGACATAGAATGAAGGGAAAGAGGGAGGGGAGCATGAGCCAAAGGATGGAAGAATGATGAGAATGAAAGAAAGATTCTGAGGTGAGGGAGAGAATAGAAAGGGAGAATTGAGTGTCAGAGAGGAAAAGAGAAATGGTGCACATGGGGAAATGAAGAAAGGGGAGAATTGGGCATAGACAGGGAGGGAAATAAAATTTTTGGGCATGGTGGTGGGAGAGGAATGAGGTAGAGATGCATGGGGAAGAGAGAGATGTCAGACCACTGGAATGGGAAGGACAGAGAAGTGCCAGACCATGGAATGGAAGGGAAGGAGGGGAGAAAGATGCCAGATTGCAAGGAGGAGAGATGCCAGCCCGCAGAAAGGCGAGTAAAGAAGGAGATAGATGTTAGACCTCAGGAAGAGGGAGGGAAGGAGAGAGAGATGCCAGACCATGGGAGAGATTCCAGACCATATAAGGGAGGAAGGGAGAAGATAGAGTTGTCTGACCATGGGAGAGGGATGAGATGGTGCACAGGGATGGAGGGGAAGGGGAGACAGAGGGAGGAGAATGTGCACAACAACGGGTGCGACAGGGAAGAGATAAGAAGAAATGCTTCTTATGGATAGATGGGAGGAGGGGAGAAGAAAAAGGGAGGAGATGGTCCACATGGATAGATGGGAAGGGAAGACATGGAAAAGTAGATAGATTTTGAGAAGAAAACAGAAAAATGGAAGAAAGTTGAATGTTAAAAGTTAATGCTAAAGAAGAATGTATGACAGAAAGTGAAGGAAAGAAAAACAGCAAATAGATAATGTGGCCCTGGATGCACAGGTAAGAGCATAGAGAGAGGGAAGTGCAGCCAGAGACTGAGAAAAGATGGTTTGAAAAACAAAATCACCAGGCAACAAATGTAGGGGAAATAATTTTATTTTCAATTTTGTAATTGAATTTTGAGAATTTACATCTGCTGTCTATATTTTGCTCTGTTCAGGAAAAAAATGCATTTGTTTCTATTTCTCTGGGATTGTACTGCATGCAGAGTCTTGGATCTTAGGGTTTCGTTTATATATATTAGTACTTTTAGTTTGTGGTCCCTTATTTGCATAGGGGTTATCTGTGTTCTGGTAGGAATTAATGTTGAGAAGCATATAGTTTAACTTTGTGGTTAACTGTTATGTGTTAATAAGATTATATTATGTATATATATGAAAAATGAATGGAAAAAATGGTTTTACAATTAGTACTATTATGGGGTGGGGTCTGGGGCAGAGATTGGGCAGGGTCTAGCCTGCAACTTAGCCTGTGTTTTAGATTTTGGCCTCTTAACGTGATTGAATTTGACACCCCTGCCCTAGAGGGTTGAGTTGTGGCTCCTTTTGAGGCTATAGACAGGCTTCGGTGAACTTCGCTTCTTAGAGATCGTTTCTAAGGTAGAGGCTTGGTACCTCTGGTTGAAACTCAACATCAGGTGGTCATTTGGCAACCAATTCAAAAAAGTTCCAATGATGCCAAATCTCTCCAGTCTCTTCTGAATAGGCAGGAGACTTGAGGAGGGGCCTTAAGCACCTGGACCAATCAATATGCACCAGGAAGGGGCAGGCCTGCCATTCCAGTGAATGCGGGCCTGCCGGCTAGATGCAGGAAGGACCTGTACAGCCATCTAAAAAAGGTTAGGGGGTCTGGGTGAGCTTGGGGGGTTCCGGGTGGGCTACCAGCAGGAGGGACTGGGTGTCAAGGGCATCTCTTCTTCTGGCGATCATTGCGGGTGGCTTCAGGGGTGGCCTGCAGGAGGGCCCGGGCATCCCTCCTGCCAGTAGTCTTTGCGGTGGGGGGGGGGGGGAGAGGGAACGTGTTGCCTGGGCCACTAAACTGATCACAGCAACCACGATCAGCTCAGTGGCATGATCGGAACTTATACCTGTTTTCACTTTGTCTAAGTCAAAACGTATAAGTTCCATCCAGGCAACGTCGTCAAACTTTCGATTATCGCTACAGGACGACTAAGTTTGGTCGGCCCACATCCCACCCACCTCCTGCCCTAACCACTCTTCGAAAAATGCCCCTTTTCGCTCTGGACGCACAGCGACAGTCAAGAGAACTAAGATGCTTCTAGATAACGTCTAAAACCAGTTTCGACGGTACTTGGATGACCTGTTTTATAGGTTGTCCAAGTGCTGATTTAGGCAGGTTTTTAGATGTATTTTCGTTTAGATTATGTACCTCTGAGCGTTTGTGGTTATTGCTTTGCAGTTACTATTCCACAGCAATCTCAAAATTATCCAGTAAGACAATTTTTCTTTAACATGTTTTAATAAATTTCACCATTTCAAAAATGCTATAGATTTTAACATTTTTTAAATTGTTTCCCAATGCACAGTATTAATGTTTTACAGTAGACCTGTGAGAAATATATTCCATTATTAAGATGGTTAAAACTATTTGGGCTGTTGCCAATGGAGGAAATGTGATACTCATTTCCAAAGATTTCTTGCAAACATATTATTACATAATGCAGTGTGAGTGAGATTGTCAGACTGATATTTGTCTCGTGTTCATTGAAAGAACAATTGACTGCATTTACAAAGTCCTTTGGAAAATCCTTTGCAATTCTAGTAAACAGAATTTCTGAGACTAAGCCGACACTTTTGAGCAATCTAAAAAGCTTTTTTTTGTTTGCTTGTCATAAGCTTATTATTACCTTTCTGCATTTTTTAGCTTCCAGGGTATAAACATTCATTAATATTTAAAAGTAAAATAAAGTGTGTACACTAAACTGTAACACTCAACATTCTTTTCTAAATCAGGATACGGTATATCATGGATTTAATTTTAAGTCTAAAGTGTTGCTACACGTTATACCATGTATTCTGAAGTCTTTTTTTTCATAATAGTATATTCATCAAGCCATTGAGTTGGAAATGTTGATAATGAGTTCTTTGAGCAGTTAGCCTTTTTTTTTTTCCTTTAAATCTTTGCTTGAAGTTAAATAAAGCAAATGTCAGACAGATTAACTGTCAAACTGTTATGCTCTATCTCCTAAGTCTGCTTTTATTTTTGAAAAGGGGAGTGTTCTGAAGAGCTAAGGAGTTGCAATGGTCTTCTGTCGATGTGGGAAGATAGCAGCAATGATGTTTAACACAGTCTAGCTATGGCTTTCACCCAATCACACTTTATGGCAGCAAGAAGGCATCACCATGGCAGAGTCATAATTGAAGTGGATGATTACAGTTCAAACCCTACACAAGCTTTCACATTCTACAACATTAACCAGGGACGCTTTCAGCCCCCACATATACAAATGTAAGTAGTTATAGTTTTGTAATTTTCTAGCACAGTTTTAAAGCTTTTCTTATTTGTGACTGTTCTGTCAGTATGGAACAGATTGGTCAAAATTAATTGACAGCATTTTATTTTATTATCATTGCAAAAACTTATAAACAAGCAGGATGAATATTAAACACAGTTGATGGAAAAACTCTTGCTAGCATAATTTATCCTTAGTGCTTCCTATGTAATGTATCAAAGAATGTATTGTTGGTGGTAATGCATTCAGAGAAAAAGTTAGCTCTTTTCAGTCCTTTAGTAATGTGCATAATCATGTGCTTGGCTTCATAGTTATGTGAGTAAAGATATCAAAGATATATAAACATAGTAGGAAGCTTGATATTTTTTAATTGTAAATGTGGGTGTGAATTGAATTCTATGTGGTCACAAATATATGAAAACAAAGCTTAATAATCAATATAGTTTGGAGTTCTTATGCTTTCAGGTGAACTTCCTGGGACACCAGGCCGCACAATGGTATACATTGATATCTGGATTTATGAATAAGAAACCAAAAACTGGTCTGAGAGACATTTGGAGCATTGAGATAAAGCATCAAATTACTGCATCTCAATGGCCACAAATTTGGTCTTGGAGGATGAGATGTACAATGTTGTTTTTTTCTGTTATATAGAGCATTGTATGTTTACAAAAATTAGATAGCTCTAAGTCTAATAGATGTTGGCACTGTCATCTCGAGGCAGGGACTCTAATCATTTTTATTCTATTTATATTATAAGGGAGGGATTTCTGATCTGATATTAAATGTTTTGGCAAATAGAAAAGATTATATAATATGCTATAAGATATATATATAATCACATTTGAAATAGTGGGGATGGGAGGGTGGGTTTAAACATTATAATTTAAGTTGTATATGAAAGTTAATCAAGTGATATTATATAAGTTTAAATGATATTTTCTAATACACTTGTAAGATGTACAATGAATAAAGAATTTTTTAAAAAAAGAAAACAAAGCTTTTATTTTTTTGTTATATTTTAATGAACGAAATAAAAATTTAAACTATATATATAATGGGTAATCTTAATAACAGTTATTAAAAAATTGATATATTGCATGCTTCTTTCTATTTTGCAGAACTTGGCCAATAATATTTCCAGTGCAATAGGTGAGACATTCTAGACAGTAGGGTAGTGTCTCCATGGTCACGTGCCATCTGCAGAAGGAATCCACTCCGGATTATTTCTCTGTGCCTACTACTACTACTGTTTATCACTTTTATAGTGCTGAAAGGCATACGTGACGCTGTATGTGTTGACATTTAATAGACGGTTCCTGCTCAGAAGAGCTTACAGTCTAACTTGGACAGACAGACATGACATATAGGGTGCTTCTGCTCTAGAGACTTAACTGGGCTCCTTAGATCCCTCTACAGTTTTCCCCTTTTGCATGCATGCCTGCAGGAGTGTGTTACTCTTTTCTCCACACTTTGTTATTTTATTCTGTGTATTTTCATCCCTTTTTCAGGGTTTCTAGTACTTGGAGCGATTATTCAGTTCTACCTGCATTAAAATCATACAGACTTCAGTCTGCAGCTGACAGGCCAATCCCTGGTAGTAGCCAGCCAGCCTGCATTTACTTCATAGGAGCTTGGGGCCGTCCCCATCTTTCTCCTTCTGCCGAACTAGGGTTTGAGCGCAGGCTGTTTGACATCCATTGGAGACTCAGCGGTGTCTCGCAGGTTGCTGGCTGTGTTTTCTCACCTCTGCCCATCCTTGAACATGTCCGTCGGTCCGCAGGGGTGGGTGGAGGTATCTGATTGGCAGCCCAAAGATCAGCCTTGCAGAGGCATTCCCAACATGAGGCAGTGATTTTTGGTTCCAGCTATTGAAAGAGAGTAGAGGCAGGCTGCAACACATTTTCAGCACAGGTCTCAGTGAGTAAAGGCTGTAACAGCCTGTGATGTGAATCAGGGGATGTTTGAAATTTGAAGTTTTGAGGGTTTCTGCATGTCACCCTGTGTTCCACCACCTGAAAAATCCTAAAATATCCATTTTTAAAGTTTATTTAATATAAAAAATATCATGTTTTTGGCGTGAATTTCTTAATGGTGTCCATCTTGAATTTATAGCAATCATTTTTTCAAAAACTCCCCTCTTCTCCAAAACTACAGTTTTTGCCTCAAAACTTGTTGGGATGGAGTCATTGGGGTTTCCTAATATGAATCTTGCCAGGATTGTGCAAATTTTGCACCACAAGAGTGTCCTTGTGCTGCGTGGCCGGGAGAGGCGGCAGCATCCAGCTTAGCCTCTCCTAAGTTGAAGCAGGTGACCAACACTCGGCTAGTCCGGTGGGGGAGGCCTTCTTTGTTTTCGGGGCTTGGCATGACTGCTAGTTTTGTGCGCTTGGATGCTGACTATTCGCAGCCTAAGAAATGCAAAGTTAAGTAATTAAAAGGTGACTCTATGCCCCAGGAGCTGGAGGCTTTCTCTGAATTTATGAAACATTTGTGGAATGAGTTTCAAAGCAGGCATTCTTCCCCTTCACAGTTCTGCTCCATCTCAGATGTATCTTTTAGTGGCATAGCTTTTATGGACACGTCCTCATCTCAGTCAGCCTCTCTGCTGGAACCTGATTTGGGGGATCCTGATGTTGATGACCAGCTTGATGATCCCTTATTTACAGGCACAGTACTTCCCGAGACGGGAGATCAGGGACTTAGTTCTGGATCTGCAGATCCCTATAGGGTTTTAGAACCTGGGGATGATCCCACGGTTCTGCGCTTATTGAAGTCTGTGGTTTTACCAGATCTTATTTCAGTCTTTGCAGGAGTTGAATATAGTCACTTAGCAGGTGCCGTCCACTTCCTCCTCCTTTGTGGTGTGTGCTCGCAGTCTTCCACCTTTCCTTGGCACCCTGATATGAGCATTCTAATTTCAGAGCAATTTGATTCTCCAGAAAGTGTTCTTAAGATATCGAGGGCCATGTCTCGCTTGTATCCTCTGGCACAGGAGTTCCAGCAGCTTCTGGGTCAGCCTAAGGTGGTTGTGCAGGTGATTATGTGCACCTCTCTACCCAGTGAAGGTGGCGTGGTGCTTAAAGATATGCAGGATTGCCGTGTGTTTGTAGTCCTCTGGAAACTTTTTGAAACTGCTACTTTAGGCATAAAGGCTGCTATGGCGGTGTCCTTTGTCACACCCACCTGTCTTTCTCAATTGTGCTGGAGAGTGAGGCTGTGGATCCTCTTTCTCAACTTCTTTTGGCTGGGTCAGATTATGTTGCTGACACATTGTATGACCTTATGCAGGTTTTGGCAAAGGTGTTAGTATACTCCATTTCTGCTCACAGGATGTTCTAGATCAGACAATGGGCTGGTGATTCCATTTCCAAGGCTCTACTTTGGCTAAACTTCCCTTTAAGGGGCAGTTATTGTTTAGCAAAGGTCTGGATGACCTCATGAATTCTGTGGTGGACCGTTGCCCTAAGATTCTGCCTGACAGCAGACCCAGGACCTCTAGAAGTTCTGGTCACTCTAATTTTCATGGCTCCCGGCAATCCTGCCCATATGCGAGTGTCACATTGCAGAGATTTGCCAAGGGCTCCTGGCCCAGGTATGCTGGCTACAGGCAGTCCCAACCTTCCACCTCCCATCCTACATTCTCTGCCAAAAAGGCACAATGATGCCAGGTCAAGGGATGTCCCACTACAAATAGGGGGCAGACGCTCAGCGTTCCTGTCTGCCTGGGTTCACATTTCATCCAACCAGTGGGTCTTGGACATTATTCAGACAGGATACAAGCTGGAATTTGCCCGACCTCTGGTGGACTGGTTTGTGGACTCTCACACTGGTCGGCCGGACAAGGCGCTGAAGGTTCAAGCCATTGCTTGCTGGATATTCATGCTATAGAGTGAGTGCTGCCCGAACTCTCAGACTCAGGCAGATACGCTATATACTTTATTGTGCAAAAAAAGGGCCTGGGCCAATCAGAGTCTCAAGCTCCTGTCCGGGGCATACCAGGATGCACTGGGGAGGGGAAGGCCCACCATTTTGAAGAGGCAGGCCAGCTGGCTGGAGGGAATAGGCATCTCTATAGCCATCCAGTGTAAGTAAGGTAAGGGGAAGGGGGCAGGGGTCGTCAGAGGCAATGGGGGGGGGGGTTATATGGCGGCAGTAGAGATTGGGCATCTCTTCCACTGACAGGTGGTGTGGGGGGTGAGTTGCTTGGCGGGAAGAAGTGGGCATCTCTCCCGCTGGTGGGGAGGGTGCTTGACATGGGATTCTCTCCCACTTCCATGGTTGTGTGGGGGGTTGTTGCTTGGCAGCAAGAGGGAGTGGGCATCTCTCCCAATGCGGGGGGGGGGGTGGGGGAGAGGGGGGTTGTTATTAGTGTCGGCGATGCGGCATGAGAGAGTAGGCATCTATCCTCCCGAACTTCAATTTGTTGTTTTTTTAATTATTATTTTAATATGTTTGTGTGTGTGTGTTGGGGGGGTTGGGGGTTCCTGAGCTATCAAACCTTACTTTCCTTTCAATGCCTGAGTCAATCAGCGCTCAGGCACTTATCAGAAAGTAAGGCAGCGACAGCTCAGACCTGTTGGTAAATTTTGGCTGCAAATATGGCACAACAAGGTTAGAGAATCCCTTGGAGTTATAGAGAATCCCTAGGAGTGATCATTTTGACCTCATTGCACTACATTTTACTGTGTTCCATCATGACAAGGTGGTTCTCCGCACTCATCCTAAGTTTTTGCCTAAGGTGGTGTCTGATTTCCATCTCAATCAGTCCATTGTTCTTCCTGTGTTTTTTCCGAAGCCCCACTCTCATCCTAGAGAAGTGGCGCTTCACACACTTGACTGTAAGAGGGCGTTGGCTTTTTATCTTCAATGCACTCAGTCTCATCGGACGGTTCCTCAATTGTTTTTGTCCTTCGATCCTAATAGGTTGGTACGCCCTGTTTCCAAGCGCACCTTGTCCAACTGGTTGGCTGCTTGTATTTCATTTTGCTACACGCAGGCTGGTCTCGCGCTGTATGATCGGGTCACGGGACATAAGGGCCGAGCGATGGCGGCTTCTGTTGCGTTCCTCAGGTCAACGCCTATTGAGGAAATTTGCAAAGCTGCCACTTGGTCTTCGGTTCACACTTTCACCTCCCTCTACTGTCTGGATACTCTGTCCAGGAGTGACGGCCAGTTTGGCCAGTTGGTTTTGCGTAATCTGTTTGCTTGAATTGCCAACTTCCCTCCGTCCCTTTTTGGTTAGCTTGGAGGTCACCCACATGTGAGAATATGCTGCCTGCTTGTCCTGGGATAAAGCACAGTTACTTACCGTAACAGGTGTTATCCAGGGACAGCAGGCAGATATTCTCACTACCCTCCCGCCTCCCCGAAGTTGGCTTCTTAGCTGGTTATATGAACTGGAGACCACGAGGAGGGGATGCGCCCTCTAATGGCGCAGGAAGGCACGCATGCGTGGTGCAGCACAGCAAACTTGAATCTTCAATCAAGTTTGCTTGAAAAGCTGTCCGCGTCGGGGCTCCATAGATGATGTTACCCACATGTGAGAATATCTGCCTGCTGTCCCTGGATAACACCTGTTACGGTAAGTAACTGTGCTTTTCAGGATTTCTCCCTCTGTGTTAAACCACCACCACCCCTGCTTTCAGCATGTCCCCTCTGTATCTCTATCCTTATTCAGTAGGTCCTGCTTACCCTTTCTCTTTGTGTCACTATCTCCATTTTCAGCTTCCCCCCTTTTCCTGTAGCCAGAATCTTTCCACCCTCCCTCCACTCCGGCCCAGCCCAGTATGAAATATTTCCTTTTGTTTCCCTCCCCTCTCTCTTTCTCTCTCTCGTCTCTTCCCTCACCCATGAGTCCTGCATCTGGCCCTCTCCCTTCTACCTGCACCCAGCCACAACTCCTGCTTCTCGGCTCTCTTCAGCAATTCGTCAGCAGCGGTGATCAAGACAGGCTACCGACATCGAGGCCTTCCCTCTGCGAGTCCCGCCTTTGTGGAAAAAGGAAGTTGAAACAAGCGGGACTTGCAGAGGGTAGGCCCTGACGTCAAAAGCTTGTGTCGATCGCTGCTGCTGAGTTGCCGAAGTGAGCCGCGGAGCAGGGGGTGTGGCCGGATGCAAGTAGAAGAGAGAGGGCCAGATAGGAAGGCTGCTGGAAGAACTAGAAGCTCCGGAGCATGACACTGACCCTGGCCAGGATGATTTCTTTTTCAGGCTGCTGCCGCCGCCACCAAAATGACAAAAAACAGACTCAAGTGGATGCCCGGTGTCGTCATCTGTGACGTCAGGGAGAGGAAGGCTGATCGGGCCGGTAGATTGGTACGGCAACACGAGTCTATCACGGAGCCCAGGATGGGCTACCGGTCGATCGTGATCGACGTATTGGGCACCCCGGGTGTAAAGTGATACATGTCGGTAACAAAAATCTCATGCACAAATACAGTATGTCCGGGGTGGTACTTGGAGAGACCTCCCAGGAAAGAGACTTGGGAGTTCTGATCGACAAGTCGATGAAGCCGTCCGCGCAATGCATAGCAGCAGCGAAAAGGGTGAACAGAATGCTAGGAATGATAAAGAAGGGGATCACGAACAGATCGGAGAAGGTTATCATGACGCTGTACCGGGCCATGGTGCACCATCACCTGGAGTACTGCATCCAGCACTGGTCACTGTACATGAAGAAGGACGCGGTACTACTCGAAAGGGTCCAGAGAAGAGCAACTAAAATGGTTAATGGGCTGGAGAAGTTGCCGTACAATGAGAGATTGGAGAAACCGGGCCTCTTCTCCCTTTAACATAACATAACATAACTTTATTTTTCTATACCGCCTTAATCAAAAGAATTCTAGGCAGTTTCCACAAAAGAGAAAAACTGGACAATCAGTGAAATACAAAATGGTAAAAAAATGAATACAGCCTTTTGTATAAAAGACATTAAAATTTAAAATTGATAGGATAAGATTACTTATGTTTAAAAATGAAGATAAAAACACAGATTAAGAAATGAATTTATCAAAATTATTGTCTTGATTTCTTTTCTAAAAGCGCCATAGGACAACATGGCTCCGCTGATAAAGTTACCTGACCAGGACTACTGTTTGCTTGCTTGAAAAGCAAGCATCCTGTCTAAATAAGACCTGAGTTTACAACCTAAAATCTTCAGATAAGCAAATAGGTTGCAGTTCTTGGTTATCCACACAGGGTTATAAAACACAAAATGAGATAGCAGATATGTAGGTGCCAATCCCCAAACTGACTTGAAACAGAGGCATGATAATTTAAACATTGCTCGTACTCCACTGGCAACCAGTGCAGCGATCGGTAATAAGGGCTGATATGATCGCTTTTCTTTAGTCCGAATAAAAGATGAACAGCCGTATTCTGCACTATTCTTAATTTTTTCACAACTTTCTTCAGTGCGCCCAAATAGACAATATTACAGTAGTCCAATATAGATAATACCAATGCCTGCACCAACAGTCTAAAAGCTAAGAAATCAAAATAATTTTTGATAGTCTTTAACTTCCATAATATAAAAAAGCACTTTTTCACCACCAAATTTGTGTGCTCTACCAAAGTTAAATGGGAGTCTAAGGTGACTCCCAATATTTTTATAGATTTTAAAATTGGATAGTCATGACCATTTAGGTGAAGCGATGTCTTAGTTATTTTGTCATTTGGACTTGCTAAAAAGATTTTTGTCTTTTCTGTATTCAATTTTAGTTTAAAATTGGTTGTCCATTGTTCTAATTCAGACATAATATAAGAAATTTGTTCTAAAATTTCTTTCGTTATGTAATTCAAAGGAATTAAAATGGAATTTAAAAGAGGAGACTGAGAAGGGACAAGATCGAAACATTAAAAATACTGAAGGGAATAGACTTAGAAGATAAAGACAGATTGTTCACCCTCTCCAAGTTAGGGAGAACAAGAGGGCACTCTCTAAAGTTGAAAGAGGATAGATTCCGTACAAGCGTGAGGAACTTCTTCACCCAGAGAGTGGTAGAAAACTGGAACGCTTTTCCGGAGTCTGTTATAGGGGAAAACACCCTCCAGGGATTCAAGACAAAGTTGGACAAGTTCCTGCTAAACTGGAACATACGCAGGTGAGGCTAGACTCATTTAGAGCACTGGTCTTTGACCTGGGGGCCACCACGTGAGCGGACTGCTGGGCACGATGGACTGAGCCAGCAGTGGCAATTCTTATGGTTCCATGTTGTTCCCATGTTCTTGTCTATGTTTTTCTTGCCTGTTTATTAACTTTTTTTTTTAAGAATTGCCTCTGTCGGGTCAGACCGGAGGTCCATCGTGCCTGGCAGACCGCTCACGCAGCAGCCCCTCAGGTCCAGGACCTGATAGTGCTCCTACCCTAAAACTCTCATACGCTTTTCGCTTATGTCCTGTAGAGTAATCTTCTATCTATACCCTGCAATCCCCTTCGCTTCCAGGAAGTCATCCAGTTCCTTTTTGAAACCCAGTATTGTACTCTGTCCTATTACCTCATTTGGAAGCGTGTTCCAGGTATCCACCACCCTCTGAGTGAAGAAAAACTTCCTTGCATTCGTTTTGAATCTGTCCCCTCTCAGTTTTTCTGAATGACCTCTTATTCCTTTATACTGCAGAGCAGAACAGAGTGCTGTTGTATGGTGAGGTGCTTCCCTGTACCCCTTTATTTCTATGCTTTGTCCAATAATATTTGATGGCTTTTGGACTTCACTAGAGGGGGCTCTGTATTCCATAGCTAAGTGGTAGGAGCAATGGAGAAAAAAAATGTGGATTTCTGCAAGTCCCGGTTCATGGGTTGAGGTGAAACACCTTTTGTATTGATTCCGTAAAGGACTAACAGAAAGAAAATTAATAAAGGTAAGACCCTCATCTTCCAATATTGTGGGTATTTCCTTATGAATAGTAAGTCTAACCCCCTCTTCTATTAAACTGCGCTAGCAGTTTTTAGCGCAGAGAGCTGCGCTAAATGGCTCACACTGCTCCCGATGCTCATAGGAACTCTATGAGCATTGGGAGCAGCACAGGCCATTCAGCGTGGCTCCCCACGCTAGAAAACTGCTAGCGTAGTTTAACAGAAGAGGACCTAAGTCATCAGTTTATGGAAATTAATCACAATTTCCCTTTATTTGCTTGTAATTCTTAAACCTAGTTCATTGGTACTGATATACAAAAATTGAATTCTGTAAATGTTTTACAGGGTAGATCCAGTACCACATGATGCTCCAAAGCCTCCAGGATACACTCGGTTTGTCTGTGTTTCTGATACTCATTCAAGAACTGATTCAATAAAAATGCCATATGGAGATGTTCTTCTTCATGCTGGTGACTTTACTGAACTTGGTCTTCCTAGTGAGGTGAAAAAATTCAATGACTGGCTTGGTGAGTAATAAATATTAAGAGCAATTTTACAAGAATATGTTTTTTCAATAAAATGTAATACAAAGTAATATTATATAGCTCATAAACTTCTTTTTTATTTATTTATTGAGATCTATTAACCATCTTTGGGCCTCTTTTACAAAGCCGTAGTAGAGGTTTCTACCACAGCGTCGGGACATTTAGCGCTCCAGGCTGCAGTAGAAACCTCCGCCGCGGCTTAGTAAAATGCAGGGGGAGGGGGGTATGAAAAGAATCCCCCATGGCAGTATACAGCTTATGGAATAAAATCTAATTTTATGTCATTGATTACAAATTGAGAGATCCTTTTACTAAGCTACAGTAAGCACTAGCGCACTCTTATCACAGCTTAAAAGGGATTACCAAAGATGCACTGAGGCGTCCTGCAGTGAGTTTCTAATCCACATAAAAGCCTTAAAGGACCTAGTCCACTAGGAATACAGGACTAGGTCCTGTAAGGCTTTTATGTGGATGATTTAATTTTACATGGATGAAATTATTTTATGTGGATGATTTCAGTGTACCTTTGGAACTTTGACACTTTCAAATAAAGTCCATTTAGGAACATCGTCACTCCACAGAGTTTTTTTTGTTTTCTCTGGATTTTATTCTTTGTAAATATTTTGGGGTCAATTCCTTTTGTTTTTTGTAAGTTTCTAATCTGCACACATTACCTGCATACTAAAAAATATTTTTATTATTTTTGCAGAGGGATCATGTCTAAAGTGGGCATTTTTGCACTAATCAGTTAGCACATCTACATTACCACACACTAGGGTGACCAACATTTGGCCATGAATTTAAGGAAGATTTAGTCACTACAAATATTGCACATTTTTAGCTGTGTGGCGTCACTCCAGTAAATGTTCATGGAGAAAAGATTAGGTTCTTACCTTGGTAATCTTCTTTCTTATAAATCCACACTCAGCTCCTGAACAACTGGGTAGTCAATCCCATCCCTTGAGATCTCTTGTAGGAAGCCTCATTAGCATAGCTTTTTGCTCCTCCTCTCTTACCTCTAGTCTGCCCTCCAGCTTCCAGTGTGTGACAAAGCAGACAGCCAGAGGGGTGTGGGGAAACTCCCCTAGAAAGAAGTCTAATCTGCTCATATTTATAAACATTTCAACAACAATCAAAAAGTTCTGATAAGTACAATAAACAAGAAAGCATTGAAAACAAGGCCCATCAGGGAAAGACACCCTCCCCCCTGGAGTAAATGCACAATAGGTATGGATGTTAATCTTGGAAAGGCTGGAGCAATCTTGTCTAGAACCGATGTTCTTAAGTTGTACCATGAGAGTAGAGTCTCATTTACATCATCTAAGGAAATGCTTTTTTACAGAAAGAATAGTAGATGCATGGAACAGTTTCCCGGTAGAGGTGGTGGAGACAGAGACTGTGTCTGATTTCAAGAAAGTCTGGGATAGTCACGTGAGATCTCTTAGAGAGAGGAAGAGATAATGGGTACTGTGGATGGGCAGTCTGGATGGGTCATTTGGCCTTTATCTGTCTTCATGTTTCTATTCATAGGTTCTAACTGATCCAAATTAATTGGCAGAATTCTATTGTTGGTATCTTACTGCGCCTTGTCGTGTACGTGTCATCTTGAGTTTTTAGGATGAATGTTTTGGGTAGTTTTAAGTTGAAGTTTAAAAGATAATTGTTGGACCAGATAACTGGTTCCCATTTAGTATGATCTATCAGGGGGAATTTTAAACCATCAGAAATAGTGGAAATAAAATCTAAACGATGCCCTCTTTTATGGAAAAGTTGTGAAGTTTAGCTGTTTTAGTAAGTTTCAAAAGGTGCAAACTTTAGGGTCCGCTTGCATTTCGAGACGTAAATCTAGATCTCCAAACACTATCAAATTAGAAAAGGTAGTTGCGCAGTGCAATATTAAGGGGTCCTTTTACTAAGGCGCACTAGCCATTTTAGCGCACACTAAATGCTAACACATCCATTATATTCTATGGACGCATTAGCATTTAATGCGCGCTATAATGGCTAGCATGCCTTAGTAAAAAAGGGGGTAAGTAAGTAACATAGTAGATGACAGCAGATAAAGACCCGAATGGTCCATCCAGTCTGCCCAACCTTACCCACTCTTTAAATTACTGATTTAATTTAAATTTTCCTTCTTCTTAGCTATTGCTGAGCCAGAACCCAAAACTCTGCCCGGTACTGTGCTTAGGTTGCATCTACTGAAGTCTCCATCAAGCTTACTCCAGCCCATCTAAACCATCCCAGCTCCCCAGCCCATTCTCAACCAAACAGCCATATAAGGACATAGACCATGCAAGTCTGCCCAGTACTGGCCTTAATTTTTTCTGATTTGAGATCCTCTTTGTTCATCCCATGCTTTTTTGAACTCTTGTTACCGTTTTTCTAGATAGTTAGATAGTATATCCTTTATAATATTCCAGTTACTTGGTTGTCTATAGATCAGAAGTATACTCATCTCTTTTCCACCTTCTGGGGTCTGCATACCACAACTCATATATTCCAATCCTTAATCATTAAAGCTATCTAGGAGCCTAAAAGAAAAGAATGACCTATACAACAACAGTAATTCCCCTCCTCTTTTTTATTTTCTCAATAAATTTTTATTAACTTTCAGTAATAAAGAACAATGTTTACAAATACATTACTCACTGCCCAATAAAGTAAAAATTGACAAAGCCCATGAATCATATGCCTAATACATAATATATCCTCCTTAAGCGTTGTTACACAAACAAGCATTAACCGTCCCCTATGCACATCTCCCATCATAACGAAAATATCATATCAACTAGAATCCAAACCCTCCCCATCCACCACAATAGTCCCCTCTAAGTGGGCACCCAGTATGTCTTTCAGAGTGCCCACCATTACTCCATCTTGTCCCCCCCTCCCTTTTCCCTCACCTGCTCACCACCAACAACACTCAACAAATGTCAGAGAAGAGTAAAACTTTTATGCCATGTCCATTGCTGATGCTCATAATGTCCATGAAGTTTTGCAGCTAGACATTCCATCTATGCCAATTTATAGCTTAAGTTTCCAATCCCCCTACAGTTGGCACCACTTTGCTCTTCCATTGCAGCCGCCAAACCCATATGTTCCAATTTGGTTTGCCAGGGGGAGCCACTTACATTATGAAAACCCAAAAGACAACTTTGTGGCAAAATTTGTAAGGGATCCTTGATCCATGTTGTCAAGGCAGTAGTAACTTGTAGCCAAAAAAACTGTATGTCAGATCCCCTACTTTTTCCACATCTCCAACAAACATCAGATATCTGGGGATACATACTGTTCAAATCTTCTAGAGTGAAATACCAGCGAGTTAGAACTTTATAAGCATTTTTCTGCGCTAAAATGCAATGGGACACATTCTGGTCTTCCAAACAAATCTGTGCCCACTCTTCCTGTAAACATGTATTTCAGATCCTTTGCCCACCTCTGCATATTAGGGTATTTAAATCTTGCCCTTTGAAATAGCAGTAAAGGATCAAAATAGGCCTCAGTACCTTCCCCAATAGAGCCCACAAATTTTCTAAGTGTTCTGTCTCCTGGGGCAGAGCCCTCCCTCAGCCCACAGAAATCATGAAGTGTCTAAACTACTTATATGCAAAAAAATCACCCCGGATCCCATCAACTCTGCTATTAACTAATCAAAAGTAGGTATCTTCCCCCTTCTTAGTATATCCTGGAAAGTGATTAATCCCTGGATTTCCCAATGTACAAAAGCACCATCAACTCCTCAATCGAGGTATCCACTTCCACACCTCGACGTCTCTATTACCTCATCCATGTCTCCCTATTCTTTTAATGCCTTTTTTCCAGTCGAAATTTCATCTTCGACCCAGGCTGCCTCGACCTCCTCGAGTCCTTCTCCAGGCAGGGCATTACCGGATCTGCTCATACCATTCCAGCTGTTCCAGACACATTGCACTCCTGGAAGGGATGGGAAGACTATGGATGAATTCCGACGTTACATCTCTCAAGATGCTATGATGTCCTCTAAAGTCCTTAATTATAATTTTGCCTAAATTTTTGAGTTCTTTGCATACTCAAAAGCACTTTGAATTTCAAGAAGTCCTTGCTTCTTTATCCCAACTTCTATTACATCTCCTCCAGTCATCCTATGATGCTTTCGAGTTGTCTGCCCGGGCAGCTGCTTGCTCGGTAGCTATGCGTCGCCTTGCCTGGCTTCTTACCATTGATCAGGCTATCTATCAGCGGTGTTTTGCTCCGACGACGGCTCTTTATTTTTTTTTTTTCAAATATATTTTATTGAGCAATCATGAAAGACAACAGAATGCCACAACAAGAACAAAACCAGCTCAAAAGAGTTTAAAGTAGTCCCCCAAATTAGCCTCCCTCCCTACCACCCAACCCAAGCCACCCCTCCCCCTCCCATTCCCACCCCTGGATCCTCCTTCCAATTACCAAAAATAAATAAAGAATAAACACCACACAAAAGTAAGCAAAGAATTAGCAGTACAAAAAGCCTCAATTAAGTATCCGGCTACGAGCCAGCGGGGTCAAAGTAGTCCAGAAGGGTTCCCAAGTAGTCTGGAAAATACGGCCCTGACGTGAGGACAAATCAGCCACATCCCTTCGCTCCCACATCAAGAGAGCAATCATGCGGCTCCTCCAAAGGGAATAGTCCGGAGCTTCAACTTCCAGCCATTTCAGCAAGATGCATTTCAAAGCAATCAGGATAGACCACTTGAGGAAAGCCGCAACCCCTCTGGAACGTGGAAAGTAGTGAGGAATAGTCCCAAACAAGATCAAAGGGGAACTGCGGATGGTAACATGCCAAAGAGTCTCAACAAAAGCAAAGATAGCAGTCCAAAAATGCTGTACCTGAGGACAAGTCCAAAACATGTGTCCCAAACTGGCTTCCGGAGCCCGACAACGAAGGCAGGCAGCGGTTAAACGAAAATGAGCTAAATAAGCTCTTTTAGGAGAGATAAATAAATGAAAAATCAATTTAAAATGTTGCTCCCAAAAGGTGGTATATTTTCGAAATGCTGGCAGACGTCGGACAGCCTGCAGGAGTATGTCCGAAGGCAAGTCTACAGCAAGATCGCAAGACCAAGCATCTCGCAGCCGAGAATGGTCAAACAAAGGGCATTCATCCTTCAAGTGGCGATGATGGAACTTGAGAGGGACCGGCTCCTGCGAACCAATGGTAAAGGCCGTAGACAACGACTCCTGGCATGAGGCTTGTAAGGAACTAGGAGGTAAGGAAGAAATGTAATGATGGATTTGCATGTAAGCAAAAAAATCGGAAGGGGGAATATCAAATTCTGTTCGCAATTGAGCAAAAGATTTAGGTGTACCATCATCATTAACCAAATGAAATAGATAGTGAATGCCCTTTGTTCCCCACCGAACAAAGCTCGGCCCATCAATCCCAGGCAGAAAAGAACCATTAAAGCGAAGAGGTAGAAAGGGAGAGACAGAGGAAGAAAGAGTGTGAAATTTACAGACCCAACGCCAAACCTTCTTCAAGGGTCGATGCAATCCTTTCATAGAAAGAGATTCAGGTAGAAGAGAAGGGACAGAATGCAGATAGGCACTAAAGTGAGCAGAAGAAAAACAGGAAAGTTCTAGAGAAGTGTTAGTGAAAGCTGAAGTACCCCGAAAGAGGTCATTAATATGTCGCATGCCACAACCAATCGTCAAATAACGAATATTCAATAAGCCCAAACCCCCTCTATACCAGGGAGTCGCCGCCCGCTTATAAGACAAACGTGGTCTCTTACCAGCCCAAAGAAATTTCTGTACTAGGCGCTCTATTCTACGCTCATCACGATAAGTCAAATAAAGGGGAAGGACCTGAAAAACATAAAGCCAACAGGGAACTAAGAGCATGTTATACAAGTGTACCCGGCCCAAAAGCGAGAAAGGAAGAGACTCCCAGAGGTGCAACTTATTGTGTAAAGCTTGAAACAGCGGCGTGACATTTAACCTGTACAAATCAGATAAATCTAACGGAATCGTAACCCCTAAATACCTTAAAGTGGAATCAGCCCAACGGAGAGGGAACGCACCCCTCCAGGAAGTGCGTAAATCCGGCAGAAAAGGTAAGGCCATGGATTTATCCAAATTAAGAGACAGCCCTGAATAAAACCCAAATTCAGAAATGAGATCCAGAGCTGCCGGGAGAGAATCTTCAGGGTGGGTAAGAATTAGGAACAGATCATCTGCATACGCCAGAGTCTTAAGTTCAAAATCGCCAACTGAGAGACCTCGAACCTCCGCGAATCCCCGAAGAGTGCATAACAAGGGTTCCAAAGAAAGAAGAAACAGAAGAGGGGAAAGAGGGCAACCCTGTCGGGTTCCACGAAGAATAGGGAAAGAATCCGAGCGGGTCCCATTAACCAGCAAAGAAACGTGCGGATTAGAGTAAAGAGAACTTACCGCATCTAAAAAGAATCCCCCGAGCCCCACATACTCCAAGGTACGAAACATAAACGACCAATGAATACTATCAAACGCCTTGGAGGCATCGAGGCTAACAAATAAGGTCGGAATTTGGCGAGATTGGCACTGGGCAAGAGCAAAAAGGACCTTACGGACATTGTGTACAGACTGACGGCCCCTAACAAAGCCAACCTGATCCTCATGTATAAGCTGTGGTAAATGAGGAGCAAGACGATCCGCCAGCATGCGTGCAAAAAGCTTGAGGTCAACGTTTATTAAAGAAATGGGGCGGTAGGACCCAGGCAAGTCCGCTTCTTTACCCGGCTTCAAGAGTAAGGTAATAAGGGCCTCATTCGCAAAGCGCGGAAAGGAACCCCGGGCAACAGCTTCATTAAAATATGCCAACAAGGGTCCAGAAAGAGAAGGAGAAAGGATCCGATAGAAGTCACCCGAGAACCCATCTGGGCCAGGCGCCCGATCAGAGCGGAGCGATTTAATGGCTGATTCCAATTCAGCTGCCCGGAACGGACTATTAAGCGAAGAAACCGAAGCCTCCGACAAACGAGGGAGCCCAGAAGAGTGAAGATAGTCTGTCACCATCTCCAAAGAAACATCTTCCGAAGCGTCATATAACCGACGAAAAAAATCAAATAAAACCCCGGAGATTTCAGAAGTCTGGGACACCACTCCACCACCCTTGGTCCGTAAAGTCAAAATTGGTTTCCTCCCAGTCTTAGCGTTAACCAAACGAGCCATAAGGCGGCCGGGTTTATTCCCATAGCGATGAAAACGATGCTGGTAAAAAGCTTTACATTTTTGAAAACGAGAATGAAGAAGGGAGTTCAAGGCCACCTGGGTAGACAGATAACAGTCACGAGTCTCCTGGGAAGGGTGAAGAGAAAAGGACCGCTTCGCCAAACGCAAGGCCCGTTCAAGAGTAACAATCCCCTGATTAATACGCCTGGAACGGGCACACAGAAATGAAATGATATGACCTCGAATCACCGTCTTCCCAGCCTCCCAAAACAAAATAGGATCATCCAAGTGGGAAGCATTATTCGCGGAATAGTCATCCCATTGGGCCTGCAAAAAGGTACGAAATTCCGTATCCTGTGCAAGATAGAAGGGAAACCGCCAGAACGACGCTCGGAGGTATGAAGAATCCAGGAAAACATCTATCCATATAGGGGCATGATCCGATATAGACAGAGGTCCTATCTCAGCCGATTGAACGGAAGGAAACAAAGAAGAAGACAAGAAGATATAATCCAAGCGAGACCAAGAGCCATGGGCACGAGAAAGATGAGTGTAATCACGGACTTCAGGGTGCAGGAGGCGCCAAGGGTCTACAACCGAAAGAGAGTCACAAAAATCCGAAAGAAGGTGACCCTTAGAACCCAAGGAAGAAACAGGAGATCCGGATTTATCCTGATCAGGAGCCATGACCAGGTTAAAATCACCCAGGAGAAATAGAGGATCACCAGGGAAACGAGAACAAAGTTGGAGCAACCGCTGCAAGAAGGCTGATTCACCAGAATTGGGGCCATAGACCACTAACAAAAGATATGAGCGCCCACCCAAGGTAAGACGTAAGAGCAGGGATCTGCCGTCGGGCTCCTTATCCAGAACCTGGACACCAATAGGAGAAGATTTGCGGACCAACACAGCAATGCCCCCATGACGGCCCGATGAGGAAGCAAAATACACCTCTCCCACCCAGGACCGACGCAAC
The DNA here is from genome assembly GCF_902459505.1 of Geotrypetes seraphini. Taxonomy (NCBI): domain Eukaryota; kingdom Metazoa; phylum Chordata; class Amphibia; order Gymnophiona; family Dermophiidae; genus Geotrypetes; species Geotrypetes seraphini. The sequence goes on along the minus strand of NC_047090.1, from coordinate 63,083,764 downwards.
TTAAGATGTTCAGCATCGGTTAGTCTAGTTTCTTGTAGACATGCAATATCTGAGTGATATCGTTGTAAAGCTGCAAGTATTTTGGATCTCTTAACAGGCGACGTAATCCCCCCTACGTTCCAAGATGTAAGTCGAAAAGGGGTACTCACAGCGGAAAGGCAGGAAAGATGCAAGAAAAGAAAAAGGAATTCAAAAGAAAACTACCCCAAGGGCCCAGCCCCCCCCCCCCCGAGTAGCAGTGACCACCAAAGAAAAACAATGCAACAAATATGGAGCAAAAGATCACAGCAAAATTGAGGCAAACCCTGTGAAGGAGGACCCCCCACCCCCAAATACCAACCCCCTCCCTCCCCAACCCACCCCCCATTCCCCAAACCCCCCCCACCCCCCAGAAACAAACCCTCCAAGAACCCTTCCAGAAAGAAACCCTCGTCCCACACACGTGGAACAAAGATAGAGTCACAAAGATGCAGGTAGGGCCCCAAATCCCTCAAACCCATCCCCATCACAGACAAGCAGAACATCCCATCCATCCATCACACACTCCGAAGGAGCCAGAGGAGAGCAAAGCAAAGAAACAAAAGAACCCCAAAACCCAGGGAGTAACACAGTCCAATGCCAGCTGGCCTAAAGGAGCACCAAGAAGCCTCCCAAGGGGTGTGTAATCCAAACAATCAGAATACGGTCAACCCCACTGGCACAATGCTAAAAGTGAACAAACACCAACCCCCAGGCACACAAACACTCTCCCCCAGCACTCATACCCAGCAATACTCACACTAGTCTGCCCCAAACAAACGTAGCTCCCACAAACATACGCCCATCCACCAAAAGAAACAGACCCCCGACTCAGGCAGGAAACCAACTCCCCCCCATGCACACAATACCCATTAACCCTTTAAGAGCATCCACACCTACCAAGGACACCTAAAAATGCCCTAAACAGAAACAGAAAAAGTACAAAACAGCAAAACCAGGCACACATCTCCAGAATGACCAGTTACAGTAAAAACAGAAAATACAACAAGAATGGGCCAAAACCCAGCCCAAACTTTGGGTGAAAAGGAACAGTCAGAGTCCAAGAGGCCAAAAGGCCAAAAGGAAGCAATCTGGAACAATGCTCAAAGGGCTAACAATGGCCCAAACAGAGGAAAGCCACTCAAATGTGGGAGAATAGCACCAATCAACTATTCTGCTACAGAACTCAGGTGGCCGAAGAGGGTCCCGCTTCTCCCGGTAGGGAATCCAGGTAGTTCTGTGCCTCCTCTGCTGTAGCAAAAACCTGCCATCCTGTAGAAGTCCAAACTTTTAATTGCGCCGGGTAGAGGAGTTGAAATCGATGCTTCCGATCAAACAAAGCAGAGCACACTCGGGAGAAGCGCCGCCTGCGCTCCTGCAGCGCCGGAGAGTAATCTTGGAACAGGCGAACCGGTACTCCATCATACTGAAGCGTATTCCGCTTTTGTCGGTATTGCTTCATCAACTCAGCCTTCACGGCTGAGTTGTGGATCTTAAAGATGGTGACCCGAGCTCGATCACTGCCATCAAATCGCCGGCCCAGGCGGTGCGCCCGATCGAGTTGCAAGGGGCCCACACCAGCTGGAAGAGGGAACTCCGTCCGGAGCCAGGACTCCAAAGCAGCGAGCAGGCGGGATTCAGGAACCGCTTCAGGGAGGCCAATCAAGCGCAAGTTGTCTCTTCTTGAGCGGTTCTCAAGATCTTCCAGCTTGTCCGCTTGCCGCTTTAATTGCGCCTGCATCGCCGCCAGATCCACAGAGGAAGCAGAGTGGGCATCCTCCACCTGTGAGACCCGGTGCTCCAGCTCGCCTGTTCGCCGCGTGGTCTCCCCCAAAAGAGTCTCCAACAATGTTAATTGACCAGACAGTTGGTCAAATCGGGAATCCAAGGCCCGCACGACCGAGGCAGACAGAGCAGCTATGTGAGCCTCCGACAAGGGGAGCGCGGAACCGGAGTCACCCGCCGCCATCTTGAGGTCCGGCCGCGCCGATCTGGTCTCCCTGTCTCTTGTAGAACGGCACGATTTGCTGCTCATGGCCGGGCTAGGCACAACGGGAGACCTGTCCATGCACACCCCCGACCGGGCAGGTAAGATCCGAGCCTGAAAATTCGGAGGAACAGGTTCAGAGGGACCCGGGGCCCCGGAGCACGAGCAAGGCACGTCCCGCTCGGCTCAACACATCACGTGACTCGCCCACGACGGCTCTTTATAATCGCCCTCCTCTCAAGAAGCAGCAGCTTCCGAAGCAACAGAACCTCAACCTTCTGCTGCACCTAAGGCTACTCAGCCTTTTTGACTGTTTCAAACAGAGCATAACCTCCACCGTTCTGACTCTGTCTCTTTTTCCCCCTATAGGAGGTTGCCTCCATCATTTTTATCACCGATGGATGACTATTGCATCTGACCTCTGGGTGCTGACCATCATCAGGGAAGGATACTCTCTTCATTTCACTCAAGTTCCACCAGAGCTTCCTTCAAGTGAGTATCCTTCCAATCCTTCCCAGACCGCCCTTCTTCTTCAGGAAGCTCAAGCTCTGCTTTGCCTCCGTGCCATCAAACCAGTTTCCTTGGAACAGCAGAACAGGGGATTTTATTCCCGTTTCTTCCTTGTTCCGAAGAAGACAGGCGATCTGCGACCCATTCTGGATCTCAGGGCTCTCAACAAATTCCTAGTCAAAGAAAAGTTTTGAATGTTGTCCCTGGCATCCCTTTATTCCCTTCTCGAGTAGAACGACTGGTTATGCTCTCTGGATCTCAAGGAGGCCTACACCCATATCCCCATTCATCCAGCCTCCCGTCAATATCTCAGATTTCGGGTGGGGAATCTGCATTTTCAATACAGAGTACCACCCTTCGGCCTGGCCTCGTCTCTCAGAGTGTTCACCAAGTGCCTGGTAGTGGTAGCGGCAGCTCTCCGGAATCATGGTCTTCAGGTATTTCCCTACCTCGACGACTGGCTCATCAAAGATTCCACATCTCAAGGGGTTATTGTAGCGACCCAACGGACTACCTGGTTCCTGCAAAGTTTGGGATTCAAAATCAACTTTCCAAAATCTCAACTTCAGCCCTCACAGACTCTACAATTCATTGGAGCTGTTCTGGACACTGTCCAACTCAGAGCATTCCTTCCACAACAACATCTGGAAGCTCTTCTTCAACTCTGTCATACAGTGTCTTCCCGCTCTTCCATCTCAGCGAGACACATGATGGTACTTCTGGGTCACATGGCCTCCACAGTACATATGACTCCTTTTGCCAGACTTAACCTCAGAATTCCTCAGTGGCCCCGGGCATTTCAATGGACGCAAGTTTGCGACCCTCCTTACCGACACATTTCAGTCACTCCTTCCTTCAAGAAGTCTCTCCGTTGGTGGATGCTCTCTTCCAATCTTTCCAGAGGCTTGCTTTTTCAAACTCCCCCTCATCAAAAGGTCCTCATGACAGACTCTTCGACCTACCCTTGGGGTACTCATCTAGATGGTCTCCGTACTCAAGGCCACTGGACCAGTACGGATCGTCAATGTCACATAAATCTGTTGGAACTCAGAGCGATTTTCAAGGCTCTCAATGCTTTTCAACATCTTCGCGACCAATTGCTCCTCATCCGGATGGACAACAAAGTCGCCATGTATTATGTCAACAAACAAGGAGAGACCAGCTCTACCTCCCTTTGTCAAGAAGCGATGAAGGTTTGGGACTGGGCAATCCGCCACAACACCTTCCTCAAAGCTGTTTACATTCAAGGGGCGAAGAATTGCTTGGCAGACAACTTGAGTCGTCTTCTACAACCTCACGAATGGACTCTCCATTCCTCGCCTCTTCATCAAATTTTTTCACAATGGGGAACCCCTCAGATAGACCTCTTTGCGGCTCCCCACAACTTCAAACTGCCTCAGTTCTGCTCCAGGATATACTCTCCTCACTGCCTCGAGGCAAATGCTTTTCTTCTGGAATGGACAAATCTTTTCCTCTACGCATTCCCTCCATTCCCTCTCATTCTCAAGACTCTGGTCAAGTTGAAGAATGATCATGCCACCATGATTCTCATCGCTCCTCGGTGGCCAAGACAACCTTGGTACTCCCTTCTACTTCAACTCAGCAGCAGGGAGCCATACCTTCTACCAGTTTTTCCTTCTCTGCTTACACAGAGTCAAGGATCTCTGCTTCATCCCAACCTACAGTCTCTATACCTGACAGCTTGGTACCTTTCAACGTAACTCCTCTTCAGTTTTCTCAATCTGTAAGAGATGTCTTAGAAGCTTCTAGGAAGCCTACAACTAGACAATGCTATCACCAAAAGTGGACTAGATTTTCTATGTGGTGTTTTTCTCATCATACGGAGCCTCAGCATTCCTCCTTATCTTCTGTTTTGGACTACTTGTTGCACTTATCCAATTCTGGCCTCAAGTCTACATCTATCCGAGTCCATCTCAGTGCAATTGCGGCTTTTCATCAGCCTATTGAAGGGAAACCCCTTTCTGCTCATCCAGTGGTTTCCAAATTTATGAAAGGTCTCTTTAATGTTAACCCTCCTCTCAAACCGCCTCCTGTGGTTTGGGACCTCAGTGTTGTCCTTTCTCAACTCATGAAGCCTCCATTTGAACCAATCGATAAGGCTCATCTGAAGTATCTCACTTGGAAATTGGTGTTTCTCATAGCCCTCACTTCCGCTCGAAGAGTCAGTGAACTGCAAGCTTTAGTAACTGACCCACCATTCACGGTGTTCCATCATGACAAGGTGGTTCTTCGTACTCATCCTAAATTCCTACCTAAAGTGGTCTCGGAATTTCATCTCAACCAATCCATTGTCCTTCCAGTATTTTTTCCAAAGCCTCATTCTCATCCTGGAGAATCAGCTCTTCATTCTCTGGACTGTAAACGTGCTTTGGCCTTCTACTTGGAACACACCAAACCATACAGAACTGCTCCTCAACTTTTTGTTTCCTTCGATCCAAATAAGTTGGGCCATCCTATTTCTAAGCATACCATCTCCAACTGGATGTGGCTTGTATCTTTTTCTGCTATGCCCAGGCTGGATTACCCCTTCATAGTAAAGTCACAGCCCATAAAGTCAGAGCAATGGCAGCTTCAGTACCTTTCCTCAGATCTACACCTATTGAGGAAATTTGTAGAGCTGCTTCTTGGTCCTTCCAGTATTTTTTCCAAAGCCTCATTCTCATCCTGGAGAATCAGCTCTTCATTCTCTGGACTGTAAACGTGCTTTGGCCTTCTACTTGGAACACACCAAACCATACAGAACTGCTCCTCAACTTTTTGTTTCCTTCGATCCAAATAAGTTGGGCCATCCTATTTCTAAGCATACCATCTCCAACTGGATGGTGGCTTGTATCTTTTTCTGCTATGCCCAGGCTGGATTACCCCTTCATAGTAAAGTCACAGCCCATAAAGTCAGAGCAATGGCAGCTTCAGTACCTTTCCTCAGATCTACACCTATTGAGGAAATTTGTAGAGCTGCTTCTTGGTCCTCGGTTCATACATTCACTTCTCACTATTGTCTGGATATTTTCTCCAGACGGGATGGACAGTTTGACCAAACAGTATTACAAAATTTATTCTCCTAAATTGCCAACATTTCCACTATCCCATTCTGGTTAGCTTGGAGGTCACCCACATGTGAGAATAGGCTGCCTGCTTGTCCTGGGATAAAGCACAGTTACTTACTGTGACAGGTGTTATCCAGGGACAGCAGGCAGCTATTCTCACAACCCACCCACCTCCCCTGGTTGGTTTCTCTGCTAGCTATCTGAACTGAGGAGACACGCCCTGTGCTGGGCGGGAAGGCATTCATGCATGGCCGGTGCGGTCGACTCAAAACTTCGAGTTTCTTCAAGCAAGTCTGCTTGTGAGGCGTCCGTATCCGGGCTCCGATGACGTCACCCACATGTGAGAATAGCTGCTTGCTGTCCCTGGATAACACCTGTTACGGTAAGTAACTGTGCTATCTATGCCCGTTGGGAACTGCGGTTCTCCACAAATGGGCGACAGAATGGAGATTTCTCTGAATCTCTGTTCCTTAATTTTTTCAATCTCCCACAGTTGCACCAAGTGTCTCAAAAAGGGATTTCTCACATCGTGTAATCGTTCATTATCAGAAAAGGAAGCCCACAGCCAATGTTTCAATTGCATCACATAACTCTTTTCAATCTGTACCCCTGCTTTGGAATCCGTTATATACCAATCTAATAAAAGGCATACCTGCGCAGCCAAATAGTACCAATAAAGGTTCGGCACCTCTCTCCAACCCAACTCCCGCGCTGTTCAAAGCACTTATTGAGCTCAACGGGGATGTTTACCCTGCCAAATAAATATGTGAAATTCTCTATGTAAAGCTTTGAATACTCCCTTAGGTACCGCTAATGGGAGGGTCTGAAACAGGAATAACAAGCGCAGTAGCAGATTCATTTTAAGCACTATTATTCGGCCCCACCAAGAGATCCACAATCCATGCCATTTCTGTAAATCTGCTCTCATTGTTTTTATAATCCCAGAGTAATTAAGATCATAAAGTGTTGAGAAATCTCTTGGAATCTGGATGCCAAGATATCTAATATGCCCCCCGGTTCTCCAAAAAGGTAAATGATCCACTAACCTCTGCTCCTCCCTATCAAATAAAGTGACCCCCCCCAAAAAAAATTCAGATTTATCCATGTTAATTTTGAACCCAGATAACCTGCCATAAGTCGAAAAACATCTAAAATAACGGGGAAGGTGATATCCGGAACCCGAATATAAAGCAAAATGTCATTTGCGAAGAGTGCTAGTTTATGTTCCATCCCTCCCAAGGGTATGCCCCTAATATCTCCCCTTTCTCGTATGTAACTCGCTAGTGGTTCAATATAAATAGCAAAAAGTAAGGGAGACAGGGGGCATCCCTGTCTCATACCTGTGGCTATCGGAAAAAAAAAAAAATCTGTATAGAACCCATTTATCTTGATGCATGCCCCAGGAGCAGAATAGAAACTGCGTATCCATTGTCCAAATATGCCATCTAGCCCCATCTTCTCCATAATCGCCCACAAAAATCTCCATTGAACCCTGTCAAATGCTTTTTCAGCATCTATGGATAGCAACGCTATTTTATTACTAGTTTGTTGGGATGCCCTAAGCAAGTTCAATGTCCTACGTATGGTATCCCCCACTTGTCATCTTTGAATAAATCCTGATCTATGTGTATAAGTCCAGGGAGTAGCCTACCCAATTGCAATGCTAGTACTTTAGCCAAGATTTTTGCATTCACATTTAATAATGAGATGGGGTGGTTTTAATAACACCAGCCTCCCCAATTGAAGATGGTAATATACCCCCTTCTCTTACCCCATTGCACACATGAACCAACAATATGCTCAACTGATCTCTGAAATGTTTATAACAGGAATTAGAGAGTCTGTTCAGTCTGGGGGACTTGCCAGCCTTTAAACATTTAATCACACCCTCCACTTCTCCCACAGTTATGGGAAGCACCAGCTGATCTTTATCTTTTTAGGAGAGCTCAGGAATCGGAAGCTGCTGTAAGAAGCTATTGATCTCCATGGTGCTATCCTGTACCAAATTACTATATAGCTTCTGAAGGAAAATCAGAAGAGTGCTTTGAATGTCTTCATCCATAAATCTAAGGGACCCTGTCTCTTCTCAGATAGCCTGTACTGTAGCTGTTACCTGCTGAGCCAATCACTAGACTAATTGCTGTTTTCAAATAAAGCTTGTTTCAATTGGGCCCGTTTAAATTCCAACTCCTCCAGTTGCAGTTGATGCAATTCCAAACAAGCTTTCTGTAACAGCTCAACTATTTGAGGGTCTAGGTTATGCTTATGCTGTGTCTCTAAGGCCAATATCCTCTCCCTAAGGCCTAAAGATTACTGTGTCCTATCTCTTTTTTTTACATGCCGCCATTTAATAAAAACTCATAGTAACATAGTAGATGACGGCAGATAAAGACCCAAATGGTCCATCCAGTCTATCCAACCTGATTAAATTTAATTTTTTTTTTTCTTCTTAGCTATTTCTGGGCAAGAATCCAAAGCTCTGCCCAGTACTGTGCTTAGGTTCCAACTACTGAAGTCTCTGTCAAAGCTCACTCCAGCCCATCTACACCCTCCTAGCCATTGAAGCCCTCCGCAGCCCATCCTCAACCAAACTCCTCTAACCACTGCTTTCAGCGCATCACATAGTATGCCATCCCCTACCGACCCATTATCATTCTCCTGAAGATAAACTGTGATAGTATTCTGTATCTCCCGCAATATTTTAGGGTCCCCTAATAAGGATTCATTTAAGCTCCAGTAGCACCAACTTCTCACCTCCTGAAATCCTCTGCAATCAATTCATACAGGGGCATGATCAGATACTTGAATCATCTCAATTTCAGCTTGGTGGATGCACCCCTATACATTTCTGTGAGCTCAAACCCCATCGATTCTAGTGTATGTTTAAGTTGCATGAGAGAAGTGGGTGTAATTTTTTGGGGTTCCATGGAGCAACCTCCAGCAATCCATGAGGCCTAATGCCTGCATTAACTTCAATAGTGCTTTACTATGCCATCCTGCCTTAGCTCTGCCCCCTCTAGAGTGATCTATCCATGGATACGGACAAATATTGAAATCCTCACCAAGGAAAATGGCACCTTTAGAAAATTGTACCAACTCATCCTGCAACTTAGAGTAGAAAGCAGATTGAGAAGACTTAGAATCATAGATATTAATAATGGTAAGTTCTTTTCCCTGAACCTGACCCCAAAAGGCCAAACATCGACCCTCTCCATCTTTATAAGCTTGATCTATTATCAAACCCACTACTTTGTGTACCAGGATAGCTATCTCTCCCGCCTTCTGAGGGCGCTCTGATTGATGTATCCAGACTTATTCAAATAAAGAGGAGCATAATAATCTCTCATCTCTTGGTCTTAAATGCATTTCTTGTAAGATGCAGAAGATATCCCATCACAGTTTATGCAGTTCCCTGAAAACAATACTCCTCTTCCATGGATTATTCAATCTATTACACAGACAACAGGGGAAACAAATCCACAAAATACAAAGTAGCAAAAAAAGGTGGAATTGTCCAATCAGAAAGGTGCACAAAAAAAAGGGGTCTTTCAACTCATCTGATTGATCTTTATTCAATCTATTAACATTCCATGATCCTATTAGTAGAAAACAATCCACCCCCTCCCTCCCCTTCAACTTGTTCCCTGATTCCCTCCAGCTCCCCGAACCCTCCTTCCCTAGCAGATATAGCCAAACGACCAAACGTTCAGTCAACCATAGTAAAGAAGTTAGGTCTCCTCCGAGAAGGCAACTCAAGTTCCGCAAACACACAGCCTTCCGTCTCACCCCCATGCACTCCTCACAACCACACTATCCCCCTACAGGCAACAACAACAACAAAAAAAACCCCAGTCAACCATAACCTATACGTATCAAATGCTACCATACTACAACTGGATAGAGAACCATCTCACCTATAAAATATACAATCAGCCATCAATGATTAGTTAGACAGCTGAAATCTATAGGTAAGTTTCCACACCATTAAGGCTCAGGTACGCAGATCAAATGATCTTGTAAAGTACTGGTGACCATGTACCACAGTACCCAAATTCACACTCAGTCAGGTAGTAGCAATCATCTGTTTCTTGCTGGATCGAACCACCAACTTCCATATCCCGTCTGTTCTTCTCTTAATATTCTATGTTCCTGACCCATGTAGATTAGGTATATCTTTCATAGCTGACCACGCATTTGCCACTTTGTGAACTTTTTCAGATTTCCCATTGACAGTGATCCAAATCCTGAAAGGTAAAGCCATCTGTACTGATATCCTTTAGATCGCAATAGTTGAATCACCTCCTTAAAGTTGCGTTGTTTCTGCAACATGGACCACACTAAGTTCTGATAGATTCCCAGTACAGTATTCTTCCATCGAAAGTTCTGCTTGCAGGGTGCCCCATGAAGTACTTTTTCCTTAAGAGCAGTCAGCAAAACATGCTATGATGTCCTTAGGTCCCAAATTTCTCGACAAATCCAAGCTTTGGTGAGCCCGCACAATTTCTATTTGGAATTCCCTTAAACCGTAAATTACAGCAGCGAGATCTATTTTCTAGATCTTCAACTTGGTTCTGTAGTTCTTCAGTGGTGGCAACAGAGTGTTCTGATGTAGAGCGCACATCTGCTAGATCTTGAGTAAGCTCAGACACATGCTCCTCTGTAACTGCCACGTGGCCTTCGAGGTCTGTCACCTCCTTATGAACCTCTGCCAGCGCTGCTTTCATAACTTTATGAACTCCCACTATCACCTCCTTCAATTCATGAAACCATGACTGCAAAGTCTTAGTCATAAGCTCCGTATCACCTGTGGAGTCAAAAGCAGGGTCTTCATCTTCTGACTCAGTGTGCTGCCACCATTTATTTATTCTTATGCAGCGGCCGTCCCTTTCTCCACTTTCTCACCATTTTCTGCTGAGTAGCAAAATTTTTATAGCCGTTTTTGAGACGTCATTGCTTGCAGATTTCGCTTTATAGTTTACCAGCTAAATTTTCTTTTAGGAATGCTGTTTCGCTCATTAAACCACATGGCCCCCAACGGAGCTCTCAACTCAAAGAGCCATTCCATGGCGTGACGTCACTTCCTTCTCCCCTCCTCTCTTTGATTGTCTTGGACAGTGAATCACTTTGTACCCAGGTGGACAGAGATCTGCTAAGATAGGTGAGTTATCATCAGGAACCCATGACTCAGTTATACATACCTACTCCTACTTGATAATTACTTATCAAATCTTTTAAAATGAAAGGCTTATTGCAGAAAGGTCATGCTTTAAATATAAGCATTCTATCAGTAAATAGTCTTTATCTGAGGGTAATACAACATTGCAATCTATTAGTTTTAAGTTCTTACAATCTCTCCTTCTGTATTGATAAAACATTGCTGGCTTCAGTTTTATATTACTTGTAACCACTTCTAGTATTTTGGTGCAGTAGTATAATGAGCAATCAAGTTTTCCTGAACATATCTTAGGCCACCTTGGCTAAAGCAACACACTCTATTCTGATTTATTAGTATGTTTACTGACATAACATTATTATGGATAAGATTACTATATGCCCCGTCATCTATTCCCACTTTAAGCAAGGCTAGACCTATCATGGGTAAACAATAAATCTGTAGCCACCATATTTTTAAGGATCTCAATAACTCTAAGCACAATATTAAGTTCAACATTAAAGTGACTGCTCTGGTCTGTCCACTTGATCCACTCAGTTCATTTAGTGCACACAAAGGGCCACATATAGGGCCCTTTGGTGGGGCCCACTGGCAGGAGAACCTGCCCCGAAGATTGGATCAGATGTAGTTGGGCAGGTCTTCCTTCTTCAGGCCCGATAAATCACATTGGGGCGCTCCAGTGGGGTAAAGAGGGAACTGCGGCCAAGTCTTCCTCCTTATCATGATGGATTCTGGTGCCTTCCAAATTGCTGGCCCTTTATGGACTGAAGATTGGATCAGATGTGATTGGGCGGGACTTTTTTGTGGTGGCCCCTTTAAAAAGGGCTTTCCTTGTGTGATATTGGCCCAATCTTCATAAAAAATCAAAATAACATAACACAGTTTGTGAGGTTGATGAGTTGCTTGTACCATGGAGGAGTAACCTAATAGTTAATGCAGTAGCCTTAGAATTAGGGAAACTGTGTTCAGTTCCCACTAGCTCCTTGTGACTCAGCAAATCACCTAATACTCCATTGCCCCAGAAGCAAAATAAGTACCTGTATATAATATGTAAACCACTTTGATTATAACCACTTTTATTAAATCACATCCCCTTTCCCTTTGCTACAGGAATCAGTAATTCACTCCCTGTGGTACTGTTATAGCAGATTAGTGACTCTTGCAGTACATTTTACCAAAGCTTGGTAGCATCTACTACCCTTAGTGTGGTTACATGAGGAGATGCCCTTTCCCTTTAAGATCCATTCTCTGACGGTCAAGTCAGCTGATACAAGCAACTAGATGATTTACCATCATAACTCAGTGGAAGGATGTTCCTTTGCTGGCTCTATGATAGAAAATGGACTTTTGACATTGCTATAATGTTAACTTTTATGTTAAAGATGAAATTTGGGGAAATGTATGGTCCTGGTTTATAGATCACGTACAACACATTTAAATGTCTGTATCTAGGTATTACTGAGCACATCTGTGCTTCATTAAATTTAAGATTCTTTATTTTAATATCCTTTATTTTTTGTTTGTTTTAGGTAGCCTGCCATATGAATATAAAATTGTGATAGCTGGAAATCATGAACTCACATTTGACCAGGAGTTTATGGCTGACTTAATCAAACAAGACTTCTACTATTTTCCTTCTGTGTCCAAATTAAAATCTGAAAATTATGAAAATGTACAGACTCTTCTTACAAACTGCATCTATCTTCAGGACTCTGAAGTGACTGTGAGAGGATTTAGAATATATGGCTCCCCTTGGTAAGCAGGTCTTTTAACAACTAATTAAAAAGTTAGCATCTGTTTTATATCCACTAACAGTGTCTTTTGTAGAAAAGACTGAGCCATACTTAGATGTGGGTCTGTCTTTGGGAAGAGAGGGGAAAATTGGTGTGATCACCCAGGGTTCTATAACCCTTTGCTAGCACTTCCCCTGTAACAAGTCATAAAACTCAGGCATAGTATGATTCCTTATCCCATGACAAGCAGGCAGCATATTCTTGACTGATGGGTGACGGCACCGACGAAGCCCCGGTACTGACAATTTTAGAGTGATTGCACTCTAAGAACTTGGAAAGTTCTAGCAGGCCGCACCGCGCACGTGCCTTCCCGCCCGACGGAGGCGCGCGGTCCCCAGTTTCTTAGTTTCCGCGGAGCTAAGAAGACGCGTCCTTTTCAACGGCTGTTGAAAAGATTTTTTTGTATCGCCTTCCCGCTCGCGAAAACCCTGTCAGGAAATATTATTTCCTTTTTTCTTTTATTCTTTGTTGTTTTTCCAAAAAAAACAACTGCTTTTTTTCGGTTCGCCCCGGCGGGGCCTGTTGCCACCATCGAGGCCTCGGCCTTCGATTTGGCAGAAGCCGTTTTACTTTCATGCCCCCCCAACCCGGGTTTAAGAAGTGCCAGCTGTGTGCACGGCCCATTTCTCTGACTGACCCACACAACTGGTGCTTACAGTGCCTGGGTCCAGATCATCGGGCTTCCACCTGCACCCGCTGTGCCACATTGAAAAAACAAACTTTGAAAAACCGTCAGATTCAGCAACGGTTGCTGTTTGGTGCCGATATGTCTGACCCTACGGCATCGACACCGACATCGGCCCTGTCTCAGTCGGCACCCACCTCTTCGACACCGCGCCGGCGTCGCAACCATCAGGTAAGCCGGCTAAGAAGCCTTCCCCGCTGGAGCGTCCTCCGGTCTCTGTAGCAGCGAGCCCAGTCCTGCCAACCTCGAGGCGCCCGCGGAAGCGCTCTGCCCCTATTGAGGTGAGCCCCTCGACCTCGGGCTCCTCATCCTCGGGGCGTCGAGCGGCACCGCAGGTACCGCAGAAGAAAAAAGCGGTACCGGTGCCTTCGCTGGACAAGCGAATTGCTGCCGTCCTACAGGTGCAACTTAAAGAGCAGTTGCAACAGCTCCTTCCTGCTCTATTGGCACCGAACCTTCCAGTCCCGGTCTTGTCTGAGCTGCCGGTACCGACAGTGGAGCAGCCTCTATTGTCTGCGTCCACTTTGTCGGTACCGGTACATTCTGCTTCCTCGGTCTCCATGCCAGTTCTGGCACCGGAACCGAGAGCTCTACATCAGGCTGTCCAAACTTCGGCTCCGATACAGCCTTTAACATCTCCCGGTACCGCTTCTTTGAGGTCGGGTAAGTCGGTACACAAAACCCGGCACCTTGAACCCTCCACACCGGAGTCTTGGGATCGCGGTTCCCAAATTCGGGATCCTGATCTGTGGGGTGACTCTGAAGAACCTCTTCTCTCTGAGGGTGAGTGTTCGTCTGGTGAAGAGGATCTGTCTGTAGCAGATCCCTCCTCTAAGCCGGATTCTACTTCTTTCACCTCTTTCTTAAAAGAGATGTGTGAATCTCTTTCTTTTTTTTAAGTTCAAAAGTTTTTATTAGTTTTTTAGTACACAATGGTACAAACAGAAAAGTAAGGAATATCAACAGGATAAATGTACAAAACCAGAGTCCAATGTCCGTGGGAAAGAAATAAAAGAAAAAGAATTAGAAGACAGTCGGAGATCAAGAATAACTATACATTAGGTAAACTACCAAACAAAGTAACAAGTGAGATACAACTGATAAGATTGCATATGTATTAACCAACTGGTTTAGTAATAATCTCAAGATACCTATATAAGTATATAAATCAAACATTTAAGATTGTTACAATCACAGAGGGGTAGCCAGGTCAACACTGTCGGGTTTTAGTGAACAATATTGCAAAAGTGGATCCCATATAGCATGAAATTGACGTAGAGAACCCATCTTCTGAGCATAAATTGATTCGTATTTGACAATGATATTTAAATGAGACCACCATTCAGCATGAGATGCATCAAATAAGCTTTTCCAGTTAGTAAATATGACCTTAAGCGCTATCAAAAGTAGCGCACGTAGCAGCAAGCTCCCAGGGTCAGAAGGTGAGTAGCGGGAGGAGGTCGCACCAATAATAAGTGAAGTATAAGAAAAGTTTTCTTTAATATTAAGTATCTTAGCTATGTTCCCCCAAACCTGTGACCAAAAAGTTTTCAGCATAGGACAATCAAAAATCATATGTCGTAATGAACCATCATGTAGCCTGCAGGACCAGCACAATTTAGAGTTAGAGGAGTCAATCTTAGCCAATCTACAAGGGGTCCAGTACGATCCATGTAACAAAAAATAGGCCGACTGAAGTATGGAAGCGGAATGTAGTGCCTTACTTGCAGAAAGCCATACATTCGACCATTCTTCTTCTGTTAAATGAGTGGAAAGTTCAGAATGCCACATATTACAAATAGCTGTAGGGGGAAGGTCCGTAAGGAGGCGAATTGATTTGTACCATCTAGATGCCTCTTTACCTAAAGCAGCAATAGAATTACAGGTTACCAGATAAGACGGTATAGCGGTAGTAAAAGTTGTGGTGGAGAGTAACTTTTTGATGCAATGAGTCAATTGCAACCATCTAAAGAGTTGTGTGGGCGGTAGATTGTGTGTTCTACAAATAACTTCAAATGTATACCAATTCATTCCATCATATAAGTGAGAGAGGCACCATAACCCATGATTTTGCCATAATTTCCATGAAACCATTTTATTTTGAATTTTAATTGAAGGGTTATTCCAAAGCGGAGCCATGAGAGATGAAGACCATGTAATCTCCGCATGGGAATCGTAATGTCTGATTGCAGTGAGTGTGGATTGAATCACTGGGTGGTGTTCCAGCGTACCAACACCTTTCATGACTGGGGCATATTGTAAAAGTAAATGGGTATTAGATGATTCCAAGGGTACCCATAGTGGTAAAGTAGTGGATTGAGGGGGTTCTAACCATCTCCTACTTTGTCTTAGCAGAAATGCCAAATGGTAATCATATACACTGGGAAAATTGACTCCCCCCTGTTGTTTAGTACACTTAAGTTTACGAATGCTAATTCTAGGCGTTTTGTCATTCCACAAAAAGGAGACCAGCATACGTTCTATTTTTTTGTAATTTTGGGACGGCATTAAGCAGGGAAGCATAGATAATGTGTAGTTGACAATTGGGATAAGCATCATCTTGATGGTGTCCAACCTACCCCACCATGTGAGTTTCAAGGGTGACCATCGAGATATGAGCATTTTGAGTTTGGAAAGTAGAAATTCCATATTATAAGTCAAAGTATCTTCTATAGTTGGGCCAAAAAGGATACCTAAATATTTGAGCTTAGTAGGGGACCATTCAAAACCATATTTATCAATATCTTCTTTAACCTCAGGGCAATTTAACGGCATAATTTCAGTCTTGTTTTGATTGAGTTTGTATCCCGAAATGTTTGAGTATGAGGCAATCAGTTCCAGCACGTGGGGTACAGATGACGGATTTAGATATAACAGCACATCGTCAGCATAGGCTGATAGTTTGACATGTGCATTAGGAGTTATAAGACCTTTTATATCAGGATTTGAACGAATTGCAATCAGGAATGGTTCAAGTGCAATATTAAACAGCAAGGGGGAAAGGGGACAACCCTGTCTAGTTCCCCTGGAGGGATGAAATGGGGCGGAATACAAATCATTTATAAATAATTTAGTAGTAGGTGCAGAATATAGAATTTTAACCAGCGAAAGGAAGTATGGTGGGAAGCCATACCAATGCAATACCTGAAAAATGTAGTTCCATTCAATGCGGTCAAACGCTTTTTCTGCATCTAATCCCATAAGTAACAAGGGATCTGGGACTGCTCTAGCAATATGAAGTACATCAGTTAATATCCTAGTGTTATCACTAGAAAGGCGCCCTGGTAAGAAACCAGTTTGATCTGGTGAGATTAAATCCATCATACTGGGAAGCAGTTTGTTTGCTACTATTTTGGCAAATATCTTAGCATCTGTATTAATCAGTGATAAGGGTCTATAATTGGCAACAGATAGAGGGGATTTGTCCGGTATAGGGAGAATTATTATTGTTGCTTCAGTAAAGGAGCCTGAAATGTTACCAGATTGGATGATGGATGTAAAAAAAGATTGAATGTGATCAATGATTTGAGGTAGAAATGTCTTATAGAATTCTGCTGTAAGACCATCAGGTCCAGGAGCTTTATTTTTAGCAAGTTGTGAAATAGCCGATTCAATATCAGTTTTATTGATGGGAGAAGAAAGCTCTTGGTGATATGACGACGAAATCGGAGTGTGTGGTAAGGTGTCTAAAAATTTAATGATAGTAGGTATATCGCTTGCTTCAGATGTATAAAGGTCTGAGTAGAATTTATGGAAACAAGAGAGAATATCTTCTGATTTAGTCAAAGTGATGTCAAACTTATCCACAATAGCAGCAACATAAGTTTTGGAACCTCTGCCTTTCAGATACATAGCTAGTTGGTGCCCACTACGATTATTTTCAGAATAATACGAAGCGTTTTTAAGTAATAGTGTGTGAGAAGCCGTTTTGCTAAGTAAGAGATTGTATTCAACCTTTAAGGCCCTAAGATGTGATAAGGTGCCATAATTATGTGGGTGGAGCACATGTGAGTCTTCAGAAATTTTAATTTGCCTTTCTAAATCTTCAATAGATTTTAATCTCACACATTTCAAGTGAGCTGCCTGAGAAATTATAACCCCTCTGATAAATGCCTTAAAGGAGTCCCAGAGGTTTATCCAATTAGTCGACGAGGGACTATTAAAGAGAAAAAATCTGTTATTGCCAGCGAAATTGTTTCTACAAATGAAGACTCCAGCAGTAGTGAATTATTGAATCTCCATGGTCTACTTGGAGAAGACCCAGTGATGTTATTAAAGTGCAAGGTTATTGCAGCATGGTCAGAAATAGCAATTTCTCTAATGTCAGCGGAAGAGATATAAGTGGACAGAGCTGTACTAATTAAGAAGTAATCTATACGTGAGTAAGTTGAGTGTGGTGGCGAGTAGAAGGTGAATTTTCTATCAGTAGTGTGTGTTATACGCCAAGGGTCAGTCAAATTAAATTGTGAAATTATACCTTGTAATTTATACCAAGAGCGAGATGTTTTGTATAGGGATTTAGACTGTCGATCTTTAGTGGAGTCAAGAATAAGGTTGAAGTCCCCACCTAAAATATAAAGCTCATTTGAGGATAATGTAAGTTGTTCAGCTAAATCATCAAAAAATGTGGGAGAATCTACATTAGGAGCATATAGATTGAGGCACATTACATGAAGACCATGTAAAACCAAATGTGCTACTATCCATCTGCCTGCATTGTCAGAGGAGTAAGAAATCATCTGTAAATCCTGCCTACATTTAATATACATCAGAACACCATTTTTTTTATCCACTGCTGGTGAAAACAAAGGTGGTAAA
This sequence comes from Geotrypetes seraphini, assembly GCF_902459505.1. Lineage (NCBI taxonomy): Eukaryota > Metazoa > Chordata > Amphibia > Gymnophiona > Dermophiidae > Geotrypetes > Geotrypetes seraphini. The sequence goes on along the minus strand of NC_047090.1, from coordinate 63,065,712 downwards.
GCCCAGGGAAATTGAAATTTAGCAGAATCATTTGCATTTAAGTGAGTCTCCTGTAGAAAAACTATATCAGGTTGGAGTCTTGAAACATAGTCCCTGATTTTCTGTTGTTTAACAGGATTGTTTAGCCCTTTCACATTTAAGGAACAAAGTTTAAGAGACATAACAATTCAATGGATATAGTACATCAGTGAACACTGCAAGGTGACATAAAGGTGCATGGTCTCGTATGCTTGAAGGAGAAGAATTGGTATAACAGCAATACACATAGTATACCTGAAATATATATCAGGAATAGTAATCCAAGGATGTGCGTCCCATTTTTTAGGCACCCAACTCCGAACATGTAATATTATTGGTGCCATATCAAGATATACACAATCCTGCAATCAATACACAAGTTAGGAGAGGCTTTTTGAGCAATGATAGTAAGAATAAGTCTTACTTGTAGGCCACTTAGTGAAGTGTTAATCTTAATACAAGTATCAAAATGGAAAAAAAGAGAAAACATAAGTGAAGTGGATAACAACCCAATGAAATAGATGTACAAAAGAAAGGCTGTCTCCAAATGTGCACAGAGAAAGAGAAAAACGGACATTGGAATCTGAGACAGAACAGGTATAGTAAGGCCACATAGGCAGATAGTGATAAGCTCAACATAGCTCAAGGTACATAAGAATAATATACCCTCGGTAGAAGGAGGAGAGATTTGATATGTAAACCAGCAACCTAATAAATTTTCAACATACATATCAAAATTCAAAACCATGCAAATCTCAGCACATTCATGTCAGAAAAAACAATCAAAGCTAGCAAATTTTCAAGAGAGTAAAGCGCATATAAAGCCCTGTCAGAGCTCTTCTTCTTGGTCAGGATATTCAGGTGGCATCTATGGTACTCGGCGCTTGTAGTTCAAGGAAATCAGCCAATTCATGAGGATGTTGGAAATTCTTTGTAGTGTTATTAATCGTGACACGAAGAGTGGCCGGGTAAAACATGCCATATTTTGCCCCCATAATTTTCAGCTTTGGTCTGTATTCGAGCAGTTGCTTTCTACGCTTGGCAGTCTGTTTAGAAAGGTCAGGAACGATGAGAATAGTGTGGCCCTCATACTTAAGAGGGTGATGTAGCTTAGCCTGCCGCATGATCTCCATGACCTGGGAGTAACGCAGGAGCCGAGCAATGATGGGCCTCGGGTATTTCGCATGCACGTCAAGCACGTGCGTCGGGGAGCGGTGCGCTCTGTCGATTTCTAAATCATATTTAAATTCCAGATTTAAGAGTTTTGGCAGTGTTGCTTGTAGAAATGCTATGGTGTCTCTGCCTTCCCTCGGTATCCCCAGAATACGAATGTTATTTCTGCGCGAGCGGTTCTGTGCATCTTCAAGTTCTTGTTCTAAGATGGCGACTTTTTTAAATTGTCGTTGCAGAGTTTTGATGTTGCTTTCATTTACCTCGATTTTTTGTTCAGCCGTGTCAATCCTTGACCGGCAAACCGCCATTTCAATTGTCAGGGAAGCAAGTTCTGTTTTGATGTCTTCAGTATTTTGATTTGTGGTGGTTAGCAAATCTCGCATGGAGCGGAGTTCCGCCATGACAGTTTGCAGAGAGTCAGCTTCTTCCTTTGCAGGCGGATTTTTCACTGGCGAAATAGGCTCAGCACTTTTTCTCTTGCCTGGTTTGGAAGCCGACATCTTTAGGCTGGTAATTTTGCGGGTTGCAGTAAAAATATTTCCGAGGGTGAGAGGTAAAAATTCTTTATAGTGATTCGAGCCACGGAGCAAAATCACTACGCTGCCATTTACAGTGACGCTCACTAGCGCCCCTCGTGTGAATCTCTTTCTATTCCCTTGGAGTCTGAGTCCAAAAAATCCAAAGCGTTCCTTGATGCACTGGACTTTGACCAGCCTCCAAGGGAATTTCTCAAACTGCCCCTCCACGATATCTTGAGGGAGACTTTTTATAAAAACCTGGAGACGCCTCTGACTATCCCAGGAGCTCCTCGAAAATTGGACTCCTTGTATAAAGTCATCCCTATTCCTGGCTTCGACAAGCCTCAACTTCCACACGAGTCTCTTTTAGTGGAATCCACACTTAAGAAGTCTGCAGGAGCTAGTGTATACGCTTCAGTCCCTCCTGGCAGAGAAGGAAAGGCCATGGATAAATTTGGCAAAAGATTATACCAAAATGCTATGTTGGCTAACAGATCAGGGAATTATGCTTTTCATTTTTCCTTTTACCTAAAGCATCTCATTCAAGATCTCTCTGCTTTTGAGAAGTACCTCCCTGACCGCAAGAGATCTGCTTTTCGCCAATGTTCTTCCTCTCTTCTCCAGCTTAGGAAGTTCCTGGTCCGTTCGATCTACGATACATTCGAATTGACCTCCAGAGTCACGGCCATGTCTGTTGCCATGCGTCGTCTGGCATGGCTCAGAGTATCAGAGCTTGATGTTAACCATCAGGATCGCCTGGCTAATGCTCCATGCCTAGGCGATGAGCTTTTTTGGAGAATCCATGGACTCCACCACACAAAAATTATCTGCCCATGAAACTCGCTGGGATACTCTTCTAAAAACCAAAAAGAAGACTCCATCTACCTGGCCTTTTTGGCAGCAATCGGCCCACCAACGCCGTTTCGTGGCTCGTCCTTTACTACCAGCTCCTCAACAGCCTAGGCGTCAGCGCCAGCAGCAATGGCAAACTCCTAGGCCAGCACAGCAGCAACAGGTGAAGCCTCCTCCACCGCAGAAGTCTACCCAACCCTTTTGACTTCGTTCTCCAGGGCATAGCCAGTGTTCTACCATCTGCCCACCTTCCCCAACCCATAGGAGGACGTCTGACTTTCTTCATCAGCCGTTGGGAAATTATCACCTCGGATCAGTGGGTCCTCAACATCATCCGCCACGGCTACTCTCTCAACTTTCATACTCTTCCCGCCCAAATTCTGCCAAGAGAGTCTGCTTTGAACACTCCTCAGTCTTCCCTCCTGCTTCAGGAGGTTCAATCCCTCCTCCTTCTGAATGCCATAGAGGAAGTTCCTCTAGATCAAAAGGGGCAGGGATTCTACTCCCGTTACTTTCTGGTCCCCAAAAAAACAGGAGATCTCAGACCCATTCTAGACCTTCGCGATCTCAACAAATGCTTGGTCAAAGAAAAATTCAGGATGCTTTCTCTGGCCACTCTTTACCCTCTTCTCAATCAAGGCGACTGGCTATGCTCCCTCGATCACAAAGAGGCATATACCCATATTCCTGTCACTCGGGAATCCAGACAGTACCTCCGCTTCATGATCAATCACTGTCATTACCAATACAAGGTGCTACCCTTCGGTCTTGCCTCCTCTCCAAGAGTGTTCACCAAATGTCTGATTGTGGTGGCTGCTTTTCTACGCTCTCACCACCTGCAGGTTTTTCTTTACCTGGACGATTGGTTGATCAAGTCCACTTCCTCTCAGACAGTGCTCCGGGCCACCAACCACACCATCCTTTTTCTATAACTCCTGGGGTTTGAGATCAATCTACCCAAATCCCCACTCAGAGACTTCAATTCATAGGAGCGGTCCTGGATACAGTCCTCATGAGAGCGTTCCTGCCGTCCAACCGCCTTCAGGCCCTCCTAAACTTACTTGCTCCACTTCATCACTTCATCATGCTTCTATTCTTTTCTCTCCTCTCTTCTACCTTCCAAAGTATTTACATCAATGCTGTCTTGTTAAAATGTTTATTTTATTTTTATTTTTCCTCTAACTCTACTTTTCACTTCTCTATTACCCTCCAGGTACTTTAGTTAGATTGTGAGCCTTCGGGACAGTAAGGGAATTTTTCAAGTACCTTTCTTATTTCTAATCTTAATGTATATTTTCTGTAAACCGCTTAGAACCTAACGGATGTAGCGGTATATAAGAAATAAATTACATTACAATATCTATGTCAGCAGGTGCTTCCACAACGTTCCATCTCTGCCAAGCAAATGATGATACTCTTGGGTCACAAGGCCTCGACAGTTCATGTCACCCCCTTCGCACGTCTTCACCTGCGCACTCCTCAATGGACCTTAGCTACCCAGTGGTCCCAAGCGACGGATCCTTGCTCATGGCACATATTTGTGACATCATCTCTTCGTCAGTCTCTACAATGGTGGTTGATATCCTCCAATCTCTCCAGAGGTCTTCTGTTCCATCTACCTCCTCATCAACTGGTCATCACCACCGACGCCTCCCCTTATGCATGGGGAGCTCATTTGAACGAGTTCCAAACTCAAGGCCTTTGGACAGCCCAGGAAAAGAAGCATCACATCAATTTCCTGGAACTCAGAGCGATGTTTTATGCCCTCAAGGCTTTCCAACATCTTCTCTATCCTCAAGTTCTACTACTGTGCACAGACAATCAAGTTGCGATGTACTACATCAACAAACAGGGCGGGACAGGCTCTCGCCTTTTGTGTCAGAAAGCCCAGAGGATTTGGTCTTGGGCCACAGATCACCAATTATTCCTGAAAGCTATCTACATTCAGGGAGAGCAGAATTCCTTAGCGGACAATCTCAGCAGAATTCTCCAACCTCACGAGTGGACTCTCGATCCTTTGACTCTACAGTCCATTTTCGCTCAATGTGGCACTCCTCAGATAGACCTCTTTGCAGCTCCTCACAATCATCAGCTGCCCCTCTTCTGCTCCAGACTCTACTCTCCTCACCGTCTGGCAGCGGATGCATTTCTCCTAGATTAGTCCAATCTGTTCCTGTATGTTTTCCCTCCTCTGCCTCTCATGTTACGAACCTTGTTCAAGCTCAAGAGGGAACAAGCCACCATGATTCTCATCGCTCCGCGGTGGCCCAGGCAACATTGGTTCTCCCTTCTACTTCAACTCAGTTCCAGGGAGCCTATTCTTCTTCCTCTGTTTCCTTCTCTGCTTACACAGCATCAGGAGACTCTTCTGCATCCCAACCTCCAGTTTCTGCACTTGACAGCTTGGTATCTCTCAGGCTGAATTCAACTGATCCTCTTCTGTCTCAGCCCGTTCGTTCTATTCTGGATGCTTCCAGGAAACCGGCCACTCTGCAATGTTACCATCAGAAGTGGACACGATTTTCTTCCTGGTGTCTTCTTCATAATTATGATCCCACTTCTCTTGCAGTGGAGACCTTGTTAGACTATCTTCTTTCTTTGTCTGACTCTGATCTCAAGTCTACTTCCATCAGAGTCCACCTCAGTGCTATTGCTGCTTTTCATGAGCCAGTTCATGGGAAACTTCTCTCAGCTCATCCTTTGGTTTCCAGATTCATGCGGGGTCTTTTCAATGTGAAACCACCTCTTAAGGCTCCTCCTGTAGTCTGGGATCTCAATGTGGTTCTCTCCGCCTTAATGAAGCCTCCGTTTGAACCTTTGGCTACTGCTCCTTTCAAGTTCCTCACTTGGAAAGTGGTCTTCCTTATTGCTCTTACCTCTGCCAGGAGGGTCAGTGAGCTACATGCACTAGTTGCGGATCCACCTTTTATTGTCTTTCATCATGACAAGGTGGTTCTGCGTACACATCCAAAGTTTCTCCCTAAGGTTGTCTCTGAATTCCATCTCAACCAATCCATTGTTCTGCCTGTCTTCTTTCTGAAACCTCACTCTCATTCTGGAGAACAGGCTCTACATACTTTGGACTGTAAGCAGGCTTTAGCTTACTATTTAGACCAGGGGTGTCGAACTCAATCAGAGAAGGGGCCAAAATCTAAAATCCAGCCTAAATCGTGGGCCGAATGGTTTACTGAACAGTCATAAACTGACAATGTTAACCAGAAATGTGAATTTAAAATGAGTGGAACAATCTTTTCCTTAACAGTGCAGTTAACCAACTCACATGCTATCAAGCAAAACAGTAATATTGGTATCAAGCAAAACAGTAATATTGGAATGTACCTAAAATGCTCATTGTTTTGTTTTCTGGCTAGATGTCTGACACCGTTTTCCCCGTATCAATGAGTCAATGTTCGGTTTTATTTCTTGGGCTGTAGCAACCCGCAAAACAGCATGGAGGTTGTCATCGGTAATGCGTGATCTGTGCTTGTTTTTGTTCAGATTCATTATTGAAAACATCTGTTCACAAAGATAGGTGCTCCTGAACATGGATAGAATACGGGCAGCATGAAGTCGGAGCTCTGGCATTGAGTCAGGGGGCAGTAGAGGGTAGAAGTCCTCAATTTCAACATCCTGAAACCTTGATTTCAGGCCACTGTCAGACTGAAGCTCGATTATCTCCATCTGAAGGTGATGGGGCACATTGTTGACATCAACTGTAAAAGGATTGGCAAAGATGTCAAAGCCTGAGTGCTGTGTTCTAAAGTCAGAGAAGCGCCGCTCAAATTCACTTAGTAAACGGCTAACTTTGGTAGCCAGCCGACTGCAAGGAAAAGTACCAGAAATAGTGGTTGAGATACTCAAACAAACGGGAAAGTGGGCAAGATTGTCCTGTTCCAGTTGGGACTTCCATAGTTGAAGTTTACGCTGGAATGCTGTGATCATGTCAGACATCTTCGTGATGACTTGTTTGCGTCTCTGCAGCTTCAGATTCAGTTGGGCGAGATGCTGGCATATGTCACACATCATAGCAAAATCACATAGCCAGGCGGGATCCGACAGTTCAGGCAAGGGCTTTCCTTTACTTTCCATGAAAAGAGCAATTTGTTCTCTGAGCTCAAAAAATCTTTTGAGGACTGCGCTGTTGCTCAGCCATCTTACTTCTGTGTGGTATGGCACGTCTCCATGCTCTGCACCCACCTCCTGTAAAAACTGCTGGAACTGTCGATGATTCAGGCCACGTGCCCTTATAAAGTTAATAGTTTTAATGACTGTGGTCATTATGTCATTCATGTCCAGAACTTTTCCACACATAGCCTCTTGGTGGATAATGCAATGATAAGTAATCAAGGGTGTGTGGCAGTGACTTTTTTGCATTCTTTCCTTCATTAGTCCAACCAAGCCTTTCTTTTCTCCGCACATTGAAGGTGCGCCATCGGTAGTTAGCCCCACCAACTTTTCCCAGGGTAATTTAAAATTATTTATAGATTTCTCCACAGCCTCAAATATATCTCTACCAGTCGTCGTCCCATGCATGGCAGCTACATCCAAAAGTTCCTCAGTGACAGAGAGGTCGGTCTTCGTAGCACGTATAAAGATGGACAGCTGCGCTGTATCAGTGTTGTCTGTGCTTTCATCGATAGCAAGTGAAAAAGCGAGATAACTGCATGCCTGTTCAGCCAGCTGTGATGATAGATTTCCTGAGAGTTCTTGAACTCTGTCTGCAATGGTGTTTCTTGACAAACTGACAGTTTGAAAACTCTGTATCTGGTCTGGGCATACTTTATCACACACTTCTAGCATGCATTGCTTCAAAAAGGCACCCTCTGAAAAACACCTTGAAGTACGGGCAATTTCTTCAGCCACTATAAAGCTTGCTTTCACTGCAGCATCATTTTTCGCTGTAGCCTTTGTAAACATTTGCTGCTGTGATTGTAGTTTGCCTTTTAGTTCTTTAACAATTTTATGCTTTTCTTCCAAAGTATATTTGCCATACTTAACATTATGTTTGGTGTCAAAATGACGACGTATATTGTACTCTTTCATCACCGACACTGTCTCATAACACAATATACACACTGGTTTGCCCTCACTAAGCACAAACATGTATTCATTTTCCCATTTGTCATTAAATTGTCTGCCTTCACCGTCAACTTTTCTTTTCCTGGACATTTTGGGATCAATATTGGCAGTAAAAGATGTAGTTTATTGGAAATCTGCGTTAGAATGAAAAAGTCAGTCAATAAATGCCTGGCTGGGTACAGATAGCAGATTCTGTTGCGATTTTTATGCCTACACTTTATGCCAGGAACTGGCAGCTTCTGCTGTGTATTTTTTATGCCTGCACACTCACTCTCTCCTCTGCTCTGCCACCCGCACAACCACATCGGATGCCGGACTATAGGTCACGCCTCCTGAATCTCGCGTGACTTGTTATCTATGCGCATGCGTAATACCGTATTTTCACGCATATAACGTGCGCGTTATACGTGTTTTTACAAACCGTGCATACCATTGCGCGGTATACGCGTGAGCGCGTTGTACAAAATTTTTTTTACATAGTTCCCCCCCCCCCCCGATGTCCGATTCACCCCAAGCAGGACTGCTCGCACGCACCTGCACCCCCACCCCGAAGGACCGCCGACTCCCCGACTCCCAACACGATCGAGGCAAGAGGGAGCTCAAGCCCTCTTGCCCCTCCGACTCCCCGACATGATCGGGGCAAAAAGGAGCCCAAGCCCTCTTGCCCCGCCGATTCCCCAACTCCCCGACAATATCAGGCCAGGAGGGAGCCCAAGTCCTCCTGGCCCTGGCGACCCCCCCCCCCCCCCCCGCTAGTTGTTCGGGCCAGGAGGGAGCCCAAACCCTCCTGACCACGGCGACCCCCTACCCCCACCCCGCACTACATTACGGGCAGGAGGGATCCCAGGCCCTCCTGCCCTCGACGCAAACCCCCCTCCCCCCATCGACCGCCCCCCCCAAGAACCTCCGACCCCCCTGGCCGACCCCCACGACACCCCCACCCCCCTTCCCCGTACCTTTCTGTAGTTGGCCGGACAGACCGGAGCCAAACCCGCCTGTCCGGCAGGCAGCCAACGACGGAATGAGGCCGGATTGGCCCATCCGTCTCAAAGCTCCGCCTACTGGTGGGACCTAAGGCTACCGGGTCTATTCTGATTGGCCCAGGCGCCTTAGGCCCCACCAGTAGGCGGAGCTTTGAGACGGATGGGCCAATCCGGCCTCATTCCGTCGTTGGCTGCCTGCCGGACAGGCGGGTTTGGCTCCCGTCTGTCCGGCCAACTACAGAAAGGTACGGGGAAGGGGGGTGGGGTGTCGTGGGGGTCGGCCAGGGGGGTCGCGGGTCGGCTGGGGGGGCGGTCGATGGGGGGAGATAGATAGCAAGTACGGCCGGCGAGATCACAAGCCTCCTATGTCACCGCGCGTCATTGTGATGGAACACAGCGGCGTGCAGTGATGACAGCGCGGTGCGGGCCACATTGCAAGGCCTGGCGGGCCAGATTTGGCCCGCGGCCCTTGTGTTTGACACATGTGATTTAGACCGTACTAAGCCCCACAGATCATCTCCTCAACTTTTTCTGTCCTTTTGATCCGAATAAATTGGGACGTCCTGTTTCTAAACGTACGTTGTCGAATTGGCTTGCAGCGTGCATTTCATTCTGTTATCCCAGGACAAGCAGGCAGCATATTCCCACATATGGGTGACGTCACCGACGGAGCCCCGCAGCGGACAGCCTCGAAAGCAAACTTGCTTAAAGATCTCGAACTTTCGAGCACTGCACCGCGCCTGCGCGCGTGCCTTCCCGCCCGAACTAGGGGGCGCATCTCCTGAGAGGATCCTCAGTTCGTTTATTTCCGCGGAGACAAGAAGACACGTTTTCTTTCTCTGCAGCATTGCCTTCTCATCACTGCGGCTGTTTCTTTCTTTAAAGTCGGTCGCTGTGTTTGTCTTTATTTTTCCTTTATTTTTTCTCTTGATAAATAAAAAAAAAAAAAAAAAATTTTGTTTTTCGTTTTTGTTCGGCCGTCGAGCTTTGGGCCTAGGCCTAGGCTCCTTCGTTCGACACGGACTTTATTTTTTCCATGTCCCGGCCTCTTACCGGGTTTAAACGTTGTCGACAGTGTAATCGGGTGATTTCGGTCACCGATCCCCACTGCCGTTGTTTGCAGTGCCTGGGTTCTTCTCATTCCCCAGAAGATTGTCATCGCTGCTTTACCCTTACTCCACGGGCTTTTCGGCGACGTTGTGCTCAATTTTTTCAACTTTTCGGCATGGAGCAATCTTCGGATTCGGCCTTGACCGTGGCGGCTGCCCCGGTCTCGAAGGCTTCGACTCAGACGACCTCGACACCTGTGGTCTCGAAGGCCTCGACCCAGACTCCGGCTGGAGTTTCGGTCTCGAAGGCCTCGACCTATTCTACTTCGGTTGCCTCGAAGACGACGCCATCCACGAAGTCTTCTACGGGGGGTAAGTCTCCGAGTTCCCTTTCAGGTGCCGTATCCAAGAAGCCACCAGAGTCCTCGGCACGTCCAGCTTCGAAGCGTACCTCCAAGATAAGGGAATACTCACCTTCGAGGTCGCCCTCTTCGGAGCGTACTGCTGCACCTACGAGGTCAGAATCTTCTGTCTCGGTGCCGATGCTGGAGGACATGTTAAAATCTATACTTACCACTCAGATTTCCTCTTTAGTGGCTCAACTGGTCCCGTCCTCGACCTTGCCTCGGACTGATCAGCCTGTCACTCAACCAGAGCTCCCAGTCTCCCGAGGCCGATCCCGGACACCGAAGAACATTTCTTCATCAGAGTCTTCTCCGGGCTCACCTCCTCCGAAGCACCGGTCGAAGCATTCAAGACCTATTACTTCCAAGCTTCGGAGGGAGTCTTCGACTTTGGATACCGAGGCTTCTTTACCTCGCTCTTCGAAAACGAAGCATGGATCTCGACATCATCGAGCCTCGACTCGAAGCCCTTCTCGATCCAGAACACCGTCGAAGCCAGTCCGTCGAGACAGTTCTCCACACACCTCGACTCATTCTGTACCACGTACACCTGGTACTTCTCCATCCAGGAGTTTGAAAAGAAAACATTCTCTTACTCCACCTCACAGTGCAGCGTCTTCTGTCACTCTACGTCTGGAATCAGATCTTTCACCATACTCTAGAGAGGCTTCTCCATCTTACTCAGTTCGGCCTAAATCTCGCAGTGGCTCTCCTGAAGAAACATCTGATCCAAAATCAATTTCTTTTGCCAAATTTATTTTTGACATGGGCCAAGCTCTCAAACTAGACCTTCATTCAGACTCCAAATATACTCCTGAATACTTAGCGGATATGGAACTTCCTCATCCACCGAAAGAGTCACTCAGATTACCCATGACTCCTGTTCTGCAGCAGACCTTCACTCGCAATATGGAAACACCTTATTCCATCACTGCTATCCCATCCAAGTTAGAATCCCGTTACAGAACGGTCCCATGTAAAGGCTATGAAAAGTCTCAACTCTCTCATCAATCTCTGGTAGTAGAATCATCATTGAAGAAAGCACATCCTTCCAAAATTTATGCTTCAGTTCCTCCTGGTAGGGAAGGCCGTACCATGGATAAATTTGGTCGACGTTTATACCAGAATTCTATGATGGCAAATAGAGTTCTTAATTATAACTACATATTTACGTCCTACTTCAATCATTTTCTAAAGATTTTATCTTCATTTTACCCGGACATCTCTACCAATCGTCTCTCAGAATTTAAAAATATCCTTAAGACTCTTTCTCAGTTGAGACTATTCATGTTACAAGCTTCCTATGATGCCTTTGAACTCTCGTCTAGAGTATCTGCATTTGCTGTAGCCATGCGTCGGTTAGCATGGTTACGTATAGTGGACATGGATCCTAACCTTCAGGATAGATTGGCTAATCTTCCTTGCCAAGGAAATGAGTTATTTGATGACTCTATTGAGGCGGCTACAAAGCGTCTTTCAGAACATGAGCGCTCTTTTGCTTCCCTCATTCGTCCAAAACCTAAACCTGTACCAACTAGAGGTTTTAAACAAACTCCACGTCGCTATCCACAGAAAACAACTCCTGCTTTTTCTAGACCTCCTGCTCGTCAGCCTCCTCCACAACAACGACAACAAAAGTCTCAGACCCCTGCTGCCACCAAGCCTGCTCAGTCTTTTTGACAATCTCGACCTGAGCATTCAAATTTCTCTGTTTCCAAATTCTCTCCTCCCCATAGGGGGTCGCCTGTCCACATTTTATCATCAATGGGAGCTCATTACATCAGATCTCTGGGTACTTACCATCATACGAGAGGGATACTCTCTTCGACTCCTTCAGGTACCTCCAGATCGCCATCCAAGAGAGTGTCTTTCAAATCAGTCTCATCTTCCTCTCCTTCTTCAAGAGGCTCGAGCTCTTCTTCTCCTGCGAGCAGTGGAGGAAGTTCCTCTTCCCCAAAGGAACTTGGAATTCTACTCCCGTTATTTTCTAGTTCCCAAAAAGACGGGGGATTTGCGACCGATTTTGGATCTCAGAGCTCTCAACAAATATCTAGTCAAAGAGAAATTTCGAATGCTCACTCTGCCAACTCTATATTCCTTGATGGATCAAGGGGATTGGATGTGCTCCCTCGATCTCAAAGAGGCCTATACTCATATCCCTATTCATCCAGCGTTTCGCAAGTACCTCAGATTCCAAGTAGGAACTCTTCATCTTCAGTACAGAGTTCTCCCCTTCGGACTGGCTTCTTCCCCCAGAGTTTTCACCAAATGCCTAGTGGTTGTGGCTGCAGCTCTTCGCAACCAGGGTCTCCAAGTATTTCCATACCTAGACGACTGGCTCATCAAGGCTCCCTCTTTTTCAGAGGTTATTGCAGCGACCCAACAGACTATTCTTTTTCTACAAAGTTTGGGATTTCACATCAATTTTCCCAAATCTCAGCTGACTCCTTCTCAGTCTCTCCAGTTCATAGGAGCAACTCTGGACACTATCAATCTGAGAGCATACCTTCCACAACCACGTCAGGATGCACTCCTTCAAATTTCTCAACAATTCTTCCAACTTTCCACTGTTCCAGCAAGGAAAATGATGGTTCTGCTCGGTCACATGGCTTCTACAGTTCATGTGGTTCCTTTTGCCAGACTTCACCTTCGCATTCCTCAATGGACACTGGCATCTCAATGGCAACAATCAGTGGATCCACCAACTCGACTAATTTCCATCACTCCTTCATTAAAGAAGTCTCTCCGTTGGTGGATGCTCTCTTTGAATCTTTCAAGAGGTTTACTGTTTTACCCTCTTCCTCATCAGAAGGTCCTCACAACCGACTCGTCAATGTACGCATGGGGAGCTCATGTGGACGGTCTTTGCACTCAAGGGCTCTGGACCCAAGCAGACTGGCGGTGTCCTATAAATCTGTTGGAACTCAGAGCGATATTCTATGCTCTCAAAGCTTTTCAGCATCTACTGCACGACATGGTGATTCTAGTACGTACCGACAACCAAGTAGCCATGTATTATGTCAACAAACAGGGAGGGACGGGATCTCACTCCCTATGTCAAGAAGCTCTGAAATTGTGGCATTGGGCGATTCTTCACAACATCTTCCTCAGAGCGGTTTATATTCAGGGTCAACACAATTGTTTGGCGGACAAATTGAGTCGTCTTCTACAACCTCACGAATGGACACTCAATTCTCCTACTCTTCGCCAAATTTTTGCTCGTTGGGGGACTCCGCAGATAGATCTGTTTGCGTCACCTCTCAACTTCAAACTGCCTCAATTTTGCTCCCGCATCTATACTCCTCAACGTCTCGAAGCGGATGCGTTTCTACTGGACTGGAGGAATCAGTTCCTTTATGCTTTTCCTCCGTTTCCTCTGATTCTCAAGACTCTAGTCAAGTTGAAATCAGACCATGCCACCATGATTCTGATAGCTCCTCGGTGGCCCAGGCAACCTTGGTTCTCCCTTCTACTTCAGCTCAGCACCAGGGAGCCTCTACTTCTACCAATATTTCCTTCTCTACTCACGCAGAATCAAGGATCTTTGCTTCATCCCAATCTACAGTCTCTACATTTGACAGCTTGGTACCTTTCTCTATAACAGACTTTTCTCAATTCTCTCCGTCTGTGCAAGATATTTTACTTGCTTCCAGAAAACCATCAACTAGACAATGTTATGGTCAAAAGTGGACAAGATTCTCTGCTTGGTGTTCTACACGTAATCTACCATCCAGATCTGCTTCCTTGACATCAGTTCTGGACTATTTACTTCATTTATCACAATCTGGACTTCAGACTACATCTATCCGAGTCCACCTTAGTGCTATAGCTGCTTTTCATCAGCCCTTGGATGGGAAATCCCTTTCTACACATCCTATGATTTCTCGTTTTATGAAAGGACTTCTCAATCTCCATCCTCCTCTTAAACCACCTCCTGTGGTTTGGGATCTCAATGTTGTTTTAGCTCAACTTATGAAATCTCCTTTTGAACCACTTGACAAAGCTCATCTCAAGTATCTCACTTGGAAAGCTGTTTTCCTGATCGCCCTCACTTCTGCTCGACGTGTCAGTGAGTTACAAGCGCTAGTGGCTGATCCACCTTTCACAGTTTTTCACCATGACAAGGTTGTTCTCCGTACTCATCCTAAATTCTTGCCTAAAGTTGTTTCAGAATTTCATATCAATCAATCTATTGTTCTGCCTGTATTTTTTTCAAAGCCTCATTCTCACCCAGGAGAGGCGGCTCTTCATACCTTGGACTGTAAACGTGCTTTGGCTTTCTACCTTCAACGCACTCAGCTTCACAGAACATCTCCTCAACTTTTCATATCTTTTGATCCGAACAGGTTGGGTCGTCCTATATCAAAGCGTACCATTTCCAACTGGATGGCTGCTTGCATTTCTTTCTGCTATGCTCAGGCTGGTCTTCCTCTGCAAGGTCGAGTGACGGGCCACAAAGTTAGAGCTATGGCGGCATCTGTAGCTTTCCTCCGATCAACTCCTATTGAGGAAATCTGCAAGGCTGCCACTTGGTCCTCGGTTCATACTTTCACCTCTCATTATTGTTTGGATACTTTATCCAGGAGGGATGGCCATTTTGGCCAATCTGTTTTGCAAAATCTTTTTTCGTAAATTGCCAACTTCCCTCCATCCCTTTTTACTTAGCTTGGAGGTCACCCATATGTGGGAATATGCTGCCTGCTTGTCCTGGGATAAAGCACAGTTACTTACCGTAACAGTTGTTATCCAGGGACAGCAGGCAGATATTCCCACAACCCTCCCACCTCCCCTGGTTGGCTTCTTGGCTAGGTATCTGAACTGAGGATCCTCTCAGGAGATGCGCCCCCTAGTTCGGGCGGGAAGGCACGCGCGCAGGCGCGGTGCAGTGCTCGAAAGTTCGAGATCTTCAAGCAAGTTTGCTTTCGAGGCTGTCCGCTGCGGGGCTCCGTCGGTGACGTCACCCATATGTGGGAATATCTGCCTGCTGTCCCTGGATAACAACTGTTACGGTAAGCAACTGTGCTTTATGCTCAGTCCGGACTGACACTGGAAGGTTCTGTCACGGCCCATAGAGTTCGAGCTATGGCAGCATCTGTAGCTTTCCTCCGTTCCACTCCTATTGAGGAAATCTGCAAGGCTGCTACTTGGTCCTCAGTTCATACTTTTACATCTCATTATTGTCTGGATGCCTTCTCCAGACGGGATGGACACTTCGGCCAATCTGTTTTACAAAATTTGTTTTCCTAATGGCCAACTTTCCCTCCATCCCTCTTTTTGTTAGCTTGGAGGCCACCCATCAGTCAAGAATATGCTGCCTGCTTGTCCTGGGATAAAGCACAGTTACTTACCGTAACAGGTGTTATCCAGGGACAGCAGGCAGATATTCTTGCGTCCCACCCACCTCCCCGGGTTGGCTTCTTAGCTGGCTTATCCTAACTGGGGACCGCGCGCCTCCGTCGGGCGGGAAGGCACTCGTGTGTGCGCGGTGCGGCCTGCTAGAACTTTCCAAGTTCTTAGAGTGCAATCACTCTAAAATTGTCCGTACTGGGGCTCCGTCGGTGCCGTCACCCATCAGTCAAGAATATCTGCCTGCTGTCCCTGGATAACACCTGTTACGGTAAGTAACTGTGCTTTTTCTCCCGTCTCCCTCTCACCAGCAGGAGATATAATGGAGCATTCTTATAGAATCCCACTTTATTCTGAGATCAGTGGGTTATTTCCGTCTATCCGCCAGGACTTTGTAGGAAACCTCAAATTTCAGAGGCTTAAACTCCTCCCCCTCATACCTCATCACTGTCCCTGTGAACATCAGTTTTCCTTCCTACAAGCTAGGCTGTAGGATCTTATCTTTTCTGCTTGTGTTTTATTTCGTGTAGTTTCAGTCTTTGCGTTTGCGGTTTTCGGCCTCATGCTGCAGAGGTTCCCTGCGGGGACAGCTCCAACTGCAGGAGATTGCAGACCTTTGGAAAAGTCTACCTCTGGAGGGTTCCCTGCTTGTCAGTAAGCCCTCTGAACAGCCTGCACATCAGATTGGGGCTCAGGGACCCTTCCCTTGGGAGCTTGCTCACTCCAGGTTCATCTGCTAGTGGGTTGAGCGCAGGCTATGTGGTTCTGTGGAGGCACGCCTGAGGTCAGAGCCAGACTGCATTCCTCCGCCAGGCATTCTGCGCAGAGTGTCTGAGGGTGGTGGGGCAATCCAAAGAATCAAAGTCCAGCTTTCCAGCAATTTGAGGCAGAGGCTCGTTCTGTGAGCAGATTCAGCTCTGTCTGTAGTATTTTCCTGTCAGCACATGGTTCTGTGAATACAGGCTAACAGCCTGAATCAGCGATTTTGGGGGGGGGGGAGTTTTAAAAAGGGGTTTTGGGGTGGTTTCTGTGCATGCTCTATTCCACCCCCCCCCCTACTAAAATCCTAAAATTGCTATTTTTTTAGGGTTCTTGTGGTTTTCCCGGGCTATTTTGGTCAAAATTGGCCCCCATGATGGCCATTATGGATTTTTCCCGATTTGAATTTAAAGTTATTTTTTTAAAACTTGCTAGCTTCGTTTTTGAAAGAAAACCACATAGATAGTCTCTCCCAGGGCAGGATGTGATGGATTCATGCCTCATTTGCGGAGGATGGCTATTGGATGCATAGCCATATTCCATGTACGGGTGCACGGCTTGGTTGGTTTTGATGCCTTCAACCTTCACAGAGGGTCTTCCGCCTTCTGGTGTGACTCCTGCGAAAATGGCATTGGGGGGCCCTGGGGAGTGTGCAGGCGACGCTACAGCGAAACACAAACACGTCTCCAAAGTCCCCAACTGGAGTGCAGGGGTCGGCTCCCACCGCGATGATGGCTTTTCCCCGGATTTTGTTGATATGCTTTATCATGTTTATTAGTACTGTATTTATATGCCACTCTTCATTACAATATCATTGCAGTGTACAACAGTTTAAAAGAAAAGAACACAAATAATTATAGGACAGATAATGAAGAAAAAGAAGGAAAAAAAACGTTTAATCGCTGCGTGATCTGTCGCCAAGGTTCAAAAATAATAATACACTTCTCCCTCCATATTCGTGGGGGTTAGGGGCAGAGCAGGCCGCGAATATGAAAAATTCACGAATAACTTTTGGGCCGACTCTGACCCACCCCGCCTCCATCCTAAGATTTCCTCAATATCACCCAGAGAAATGATAAAACGATATCTTCTTGAGATTCTGCAAATTCCTGAGGAATCTTTGCCCTTGCTCACATGGGCGTATTACTTGCCAACATTGCATCAAAATCAAGAGACAGAAGCAAATGTACAAAGACAAGCTTCATTAGATATATCTACATTGCTGGAAACTTCTGATCGAGAGTTAGTTACTCCTACTACTCTGCTAATCACAATGGCACTATCTCCGGACAGAGATTGGCTGTTGAACATGTTCTTCAGGAATAGGAGGAAAGAATTCCTGGGTTTGAATATTCAAGTTTTTCCTTATGTCTCAAAGGAAACTCAAAAAAGACGTCTTCAGTTTCTGTTGTTAAAACCTGGGGTGACTCAGATCGGAGGAATTTTTTTCCTCCGTTATCCGTTATATCCATAGTTAGATATAATTCATCCAAATATGTTTTCCTTGATCCGAGCCATTTGACATCATTTATATCTCAAAAACGAGCAGAAAAGGAAGGAATTATAACAACAACCACTCATGAATACATTTTGGGTTCCAGGCTTAGCAGCGGACATTTAAGTTTTTTATTATAATTTGTATTCCTGAAATTTTGTTACTCTGTAATTCTTGGATCTGATAGTGGACTTGAGTGTGATTAATTATTTGTAACTATACTATTTTTTTAGTATGGTATTCTTGCTCTTTGTTTAAAAACTATACCTTAATTTTTTTTTATTTGGTTAACCACATAATTTGTATTCCTGAAATTTTGTTACTCTGTAATTCTTGGATCTGATAGTGGACTTGAGTGTGATTAATTATTTGTAACTATACTATTTTTTTAGTATGGTATTCTTGCTCTTTGTTTAAAAACTATACCTTAATTTTTTTTTTATTTGGTTAACCACACTATCTGTTCAAGATTAATATGCTTGGATGTTTATAGAAAATTGAATAAATATATAATAAATAAAAAATAAAGTAATTTAATCGCTGTGTGCTCTGTCGCCACGGTTCAAAAATAATAATACACTTCTCCCTCCATATTCGTGGGGGATAGGGGCAGAGCTGGCCGCAAATATGGAAAATTCGTGAATAACTTTTGGGCCAACTCTGACCCACCCCCGTCTCCATCCTGCCTCCCTCCTGCATCCCGGACCTTACCTGGTGGTCTAGCGGTGACGCGGGGCAGGAGCGATCTTCCTATACTTCTGCCCCGTGCAGAGCCGTCATCAAAAATGGCTGCCATGTGTTTCCCATTGTAGTCTTGTGAGACCATGGGAATTCACAGCAGCCATTTTTGATAATGGCTCTGCCTGGGGCAGGAGTGTAGGAAGATTGCTTCTGCCCCGCGTCACCACTAGACCACCAGGTAAGGTCTGTGCATGGCCAGGTGGTCGGCATGCAGCACAGTGTGGTGAGTGGCGTTGTGGACTTCCACCTGCACGTTCAGCTTGCTGCAGAAGCTAAAATTGCCCAGGAAGGCGGTAACCAGCAGGTTGTAGTGCAGGGCTTGAGGTTTGGGGGCAACCGGAGCTGTGTCCGCAGGTCTGCAGGCTCTCCTCCACCATCATGGGCTGGCTCGCTTCGGGCTTAAGGTGTGGAGCCATGGCAGAAGGGCATCGGACGGGGGTGGGCATGGCCATGGGCACCCCTCCTCCGGATCCTTCTGTAACTTTGATCGCTGCCCGATCTCTCCGGCTGCTTGTCTGTGTAAGAAGATCGCTCCCATCCCGCATCACCGCTAGACCACCAAGTAAGGTCTGAGGAGGTCGGGAATGGAGTGATTCACTAGGGGGGGTCCCAGGCCAAAATCCCGCAAATAATCGAAACCACGAGTGCTAAAATCGCAAATACAAGTGTAAAAATTAAATAAAAATCATTAAAAGTATGAAGAAAATGCCAATCCAAGTCTTTAAGGAGGCTCTAAATTTTTGAATAGACTCACAACGCAGTTCATTTGGCAGGGAATTCCATAAATATGGGACTGATGCAAAGAAGGCAGAACTTTTAAGTCGATTTTAATCTTACCAAGTGAATAGGTGGTAATGTTAATCTATTTAAAGTTGATGAACGCAAAGTATGAGTTGGTTTATATGGAACAAGCAGTTTTGCAAGGTATTCTGGATGCTCACTGTTTAATACTTTAAATGCTAAAGTTAATGCTTAATGCATCAACCTATATTTGATAGGAAGCCAATGATATTCTTTAAATAACGGAGTGACATGATTGTACCTCTTAGTATTTGTAATAATTCTAATAGCAGTGTTTTGAACTGTCTGTAATTTCTTAAGAGAAGGAAGTCCTGTGTAGATGATGTTACAATAGTCCAATTTTGAGGTAACTAGCGCATAAACAACGGATTTGCAGCAAGAAGTATTGATATATGAATATATTGAATGGATCATGCACAAATAGAAGCAAGATCTAACTACTGAAACAAACTCTGGATGAAATGTCAATGCTGAATCTAAATGAACTCCTAAATATTTCATAGAGTTTTGAAGCTGTATAGGTTGAGACTGCAAAACTGGAGATATCGTTGGAGATTATAAAGAACCAGTAATCTATAACCCTGTAGTTTTCTGAGGGTTTAAGATTAGTTTATTTTGCTAGATCCATTCATAAATTGTATCCAAACAGGCTTGTATGGAGTTTATAAATCTGGTTTTTTTTTTTTTTCCAATTTTGAGGAGATACTAATAAAATGTCATCAGCATAGATGTAGAGGGGCATAATCAAAAAATATGTCTAAGTTCATTTTGGGCTTAAGTTGCTAGTAGCCTAATGTCAGCAGCATTTAAAGTCCATTCTTGGAAAATACATCCCCAATTTTTTTTTATTTTTTAGAATCATCTACTTGTACATCTAGCCATTTGATCATCCAGACTGCTAAGTCATCTATCTTTATACCCCATTCATGTTCAGATAATTTTCCAAGTCAAAAACGCCTAGACCAAGACCTTTTGGATATGGGAGGGGTCAGCAAAGTGATGGACTGGTCACCCAGACAAGGCAAAAGAGTAGTGGGGCACCTTACAGGTCACTGCATCTATGCCCATTAAAAAAAAGAAGAAAAATAAAGGTTTCCTGCTCCGAACAGCTGAGTGAGAGTCACTCTCATAGGGATCCATCAGATGGGAGAGACGGGGATTATGATGAACCTCCGTGCAAATCATTTGCATGCATAATTTTTAGAATCAGCTAAAAATCGGATCTGAGCAGATCCACATGGTCTTACCAATCCTGTTTAGTGCATCTAGCTCCAAAAGTCAATGGTTTAAGGAATGCAGTAAATGGGCAAGTAAATATGGTATAGTCAAAATTCATAGGTAATCTGGAACCCTGAAAAGGAAACCTTTGAAAGTCAGGAGTAAAGTTTTCTATATAATTCTTTGTTGAATTGGTAGCCAGTGATGAGATTTTAATAAGCATGTAACCCTATCATACCAAACTGTCTTTCAAAGAAGCTTAATGGCCATGTTCTACAATGTTTGTAGTTTCCTTATAGGGACTGGTAAATCTGCATCTAATTTAATAAAACCCTTACCTGTACATACGCAGTTGAAACAACGTGATCCCTGCCGCCGTGATTTGTGCTTCCGTGTCGTGTTCCATTTGTGTCACGTGCACGGCGGTGAAGCCTGTGGCGGTAAGAGGAGCATTGCCATTGCTGATGTAGCTTCCAGCCCAGGGCAGGAAGGGAGGCTTCAACTCACTGCTCCTGCTTGCACAGGGCCTTCCTCGCTGCCGGGTCCTGCTTCTGCCTTCGCGCAAAAAGAAAGTAGGTGAGAACCGGCAGTGATGAAGGACTGAAGCAAGCAGGAGTAGTGAGTTGTGAATGCTGCGCTGCTGACGGCTGTATGAGACCTGGGAGGAGAGGGGAGGGGGGATGAGAAACACTACTGATGGCTGGCCTACTACAGGACAGGGGGAGCAAGGAAGGGGTGCTGCTGGACAGGGGGGGAGGTAAAAGGAAGGGAGAAGGGCTACTGAAGGACAGGGGGAGCAGGCAAGGGGTGCTGCTGCACAGGGAAGGATGGGAGGGAAATGCTGCTGCACAGGGAAGTGGGGGGGGGGGGAGAGGGAAAGAGGGCCAGGGAGCAAACTTGCTATGCTTTGGGGGGGGGGGGTGTGCTGGGTTTGCTCAGGGGGGGAGACAGAAGGGGCCACAGAGAGAGACAGAAAGACAGGCAGGCAGAGCACGAGAACGAAAGACAGATGCACACAGAAAGACAGTGGGTAGGGAGAGAGAGAAAGCAAGAAAGACAGACAGCCAGCGGCCAAGGAGAGAGAGACAAAGAAAAAAAGACAGACAGACCGGCTAAGAAGAGAGAGAGACAAAAAAAAAAGGCAGACAGACAGCTAGCGGCCAAGGAGAGACAAAGAAAAAAAACCCGACATACAGTGGCCAAGGAGAGAGAGAGAAAGAAAAAAAGACAGACAGCTCACACGGTAAGTTTTCATTAAATTTTGTGATCTGTTAAGTCTACACATCTATTCTAGTACCCGTTAATCTAACGGGCTTAAACACTAGTAGATAATATTGCTATAGTCAAACCTTGAGACAAATAGAGATAAAATTAGTGAATGGAAAGTATCATGATCAAAAAGCTGCAGTTGAGAAAAAGTGAAAAGGCTCAGTTTTATTAAATTTGAAACTTGAGGTATCATAGATAGATGAAAATCCAGGATTACTCCCAGAAAACGAAAAAAATTTTTTTTTCATGAGATAAGGAGACTACTGTGTGTAGAAAGGATCACTAACTCCTGAGCTCTGCAATAGCAGTTACACTGTCAGATGACATCATCCATCTGTATACTTTATCAATCCTGCTGTCTACAGAAACAAAGCTGCTTTACATTCCAGCTCTGGTTTGAGAGCTTTAACTGTGGTATTGTTCAGCTAGAATTCAGCCCATTGTTGAACACCTCAATAAATTAGTAGAATGCTAGTATTTTCCTAACCAGTTAACAGGAAGGATGGTGATTATGACACATCAGTTGGTGGAGGGCTACATACAGTACCCACATATTCTCCTAAAATTACAATTTCTTTAGTGTATAGGGTTTAAAATTGAATACATTTTTTAATTGACTGAGGTTTTAGACAGTAAAAAAGATGGTCAATAAACTAGTCAAAATAATGCAAGTAGCAAGAATATTGTGAGGTTTTGATAGTTTTTCCAGTTTTTGTGCAAACAGTAACCCCCCTTTTATCAAGCTGGTCTAAATGTTTTTTTAGTGTGGGCTGGCGAGGTAAGTGCTCCGACACTCATAAGAATTGTATGAGTGTTGGAGCATTTACCGTTCCTGCTTCCACTTAAAATCTCTACCACAGCTTGATAAAAGGAGCCCTGTGGTTTCTTAGTTATATTACTTGCAGTACTGACATTCTGACAATAACTTGGATTGCAGTATTTAAAAAGTTCATGTTCCACTTTTCTTTCAATTTAAAAGTTAACAGCAATTTAGAAATCTAATGCATTTGCACATGTTTAATTGTGTATATTGATTTTCATAATAAATTGAATGAGATTACTGATTAATGTAAATACCAATGAGACTGTTCAGAGATTAAATTTATATAATTCAAATACATCTGAAAGTTAACTTCAGAGTATGAAAAATATTAAAGGGTTAATATATAAGCCATTACATTTTACTCAGTGTTCCGTTAAAGTTTGAGTTAATTTTTCTCTGGGGGGTTTTTCATATTCTAATTTTCAACTAAATGAGACATCTGTTTCAGAAAAAGAAAATTTGCTATGGTTGTCATGGCAACTGTCATTCTGTAAAAAAGAAAAAATAAGGAAAATCAGTTTTTAAAAAGCTGCATTAGATTACTAGTATGCATTTAGATAAATTATCTTTTTCTGTGCAAAGTATTTTGGAGCTGTATAACGTACTTGTATTTTTTAACTAATTATAACAGACAATTTTGCAGTATACAGTAGTATTTTTCTCTAGAATGTCATATTAAGGTGATCATTTTAGAAAGCATCACATATATGTTACATTTTGGGTTTTTTTTTTAAAGCTAAAACATTGCACGTGCCAGTGGACATTAGTGTGCGTGTGTCACATGGCCCTTAGGTTTACCAAATATCTTTATTGGTCAAACCACACATTATAACAATAAACTTGCATCATGCAAAGACATATTCCAATCAAAACATGATTGACCAAAACCTTAAGGATGATTCGCTCCACCCCAACCTGCCCCTGCAGAACCCCCCTCCCCCACAACAATAAGTAATCAGTCTCAGAAACCCAAGTATACTGTACTTAAACATGAACCCCCTTTTTACAAAATCACACTAGCGTTTTTAGCGCGGGTCGCGATGGTAACAGCTACAACACTCATAAGAATTCTAAGAGCATCGGAGCTGTTACTGCCAAGGCCAGTGCTAAAAACACTAGTGCAGTTTTGTAAAAGAGGGGGTAAGTAAATTACTACAAGTGTATATTGTCAAGGAAGACCAGACTGGAACTATAGTGCTTTAAGTGAGTCCATATCAGTCACTTCAATGCATCTTATTTTTAATTGTTGGATCATCAAGATTTGCAACTGGGCCAAAGAAGGGGAAGTGGAGTCTAACCAATACAGCAATATTAATTTTTTGCCAATTAGCAATGTTCTTTGCAAAAATCCACGCAGTACCTTGGGTATTGGATGAACCACAATAGACAGATGGAAAAACATTTTAGGATGTGGATAACGAGCCCTCCAAAGATGGGAAACATGAGCATGTAAAGTTTTCCAAAATATCAAAATCTTACAGCCTGTTTTACAAAGCAGTGCTAGCGGCCTCCGCACAGCAACAGCCCTGAAGCCCTTTAAATCTCTATGGGCTTCGGGGCCGTTACCGCGCAGCAGCTGCTAGTGCAGCTTTGTAAAACAGGCCCTTAGTATTGGTGTAGAACATATGTCCCAGTGAAGCATCACACGTAGACATTTTGGACAGCGGGGGTCCTGGCGAAGAGAGGCTCGAATAGAAGAGATATATAAAAAGAGAACCATTTTGTAAGTAAGCTCAAATAAAGGTATGGACATCCACTTCTGCATTGCCGATTTCAAACAAGTCTTTAACAGCTCTTCAGTAATGGGTATTCCCAAATCTGTTGTCCACCTCTCCTAGAATTACAAAGTCCAAGCCTTGCGCCGTTTCCTGCAAGAATTTGTGATGGAAGCACAGAGGTATCAAGGATTGTACCTCTAAGCAAAATGCCTCATTAAAAGTGTCCAATACTGCAATAGTCAGGGTGTTCACTGTTTCCAATTGCAAATATGGCAATATGTCTCTACTAGTCAGTTTATATTTCCTTGATAACTCATTATAGGAGTATATTGTTCCCTCATCTCTAAGGACATGATGAAGGTATACTATGCCTCTCAAAGCCCACACACTGAAGGCATGTATTTCTATACCTGGAGCAAAAAGGGGATTACTCCTAATAGGTAGCAATGACGAGCTAACAGAAGAGAGTTTCAAATATGTGCAAGTCCACTTCCATGCTTTGCACACTGATTGGTATACAGGATATCGAGCTAAAACAGTTGTGAAATATTTAGCAGGAGCATGCAAAAAAGCACTAACTGTGGGGTAAAAATAATTCCATCTCCACCGGTGTAAAGGAAAAACAGGATGTTCCTCTAAACCAGTGTTTCTCAACACGCGGTACGTGTACTGTAGCCACCACCAGAGCCTCAAAGCAGGTTTCAACAGTGCCCCTAGTGGCTACAGCAGGGAAAGGAGAAGGGTACTACTGGACAGGGAGAGCAGGGAAGAGGTGCTGCTGGATAGGGGGAGGTAAACAAAAGGAGAAGGGCTGCTGCTGGACAGGGGGAGCAGGCAAGGGGTGGTGGTGGACAGCCGAGGAAAGAGAGAGACAGAAAGCGGCCAAGGAGAGAGAGAGAGAGAGAAAGAAAGACACACACGTCTATTCTAGCACCCCTTAATGTAACGGGCTTAAAGACTAGTTAA
This sequence comes from Geotrypetes seraphini, assembly GCF_902459505.1. NCBI lineage: Eukaryota > Metazoa > Chordata > Amphibia > Gymnophiona > Dermophiidae > Geotrypetes > Geotrypetes seraphini. The sequence goes on along the minus strand of NC_047090.1, from coordinate 63,040,500 downwards.
AGCATAAAACAGCTTTCAAAATCCCTCCCAGATCATGGCAAACCTCTCCCACTAAAAAGGCACTCTCTACTTCTTATAAGCTTGGGCTGAGAACAAAAACAGCAAATTAAAATAGAAATCCACAGTTCTGGCATACCATGACAGGGAAAAAAGAAAAAAAAATCCTCAGTCAAAATAGCAGAAGCAAAAACAAAACAGTTCAATTCAAATGTCCCAATACAAAAACAAAAACTCACAGTTCTCCAATCAGTCCTTGTAAATGGCAGCCTTAAGCCACTTGCTTCCTCTTGCAGCTCTAACAGCACTCCCTGGCCTGGGCTGTAAACAGTGGTGTGGACCCAGCTTCCTCCACACCCAGGTCTAAGGCATTACCCTAGCTTGAGCTTGAAACGGTCTATTTGGGAAGAGACCCATGTCTTCCCTCTCACCACTCCCAACTAGAGCAAACTACTAGCTTTTTCAAGAGGGAAGCCACGCCCTACTCAAAGTGAGCCTGCTCTCACATGGGCCCTCTTGGGTCCCCCCCCCCCCCAGTGGACACTAGATAACAGGGACCAAGGCAGGCACATAGCCTGACTGGTCACAGTACCCTTGGGGGTACATAGCCTGACCGCCGCAGAGGTTATTCCCTGCCCACCTGTCAAAGTCGCAAACATCGCCAAGGATCCCTCCTTGCATCCCGCCACACCCACTGAAGCTGAAGCCGCTGCCGGAGATCCTTGCCCATCCTATGTCTCTGTCCGCCCATTGAAGCTGATTCTTTCTTGCTTCCAGCCCCACCCGCTGCTCCTCTCTTTCTCCCGAAGCAAACCCACAGGGTTTCCCTCCGACGTCAGAACTGACATCAGAGGGAAGCCTTCCAGGTCAGGGGGGGAGGGGGTGTCCCAGTTACCTCCTCGCTCATTCTGCCTTCAACGGCTTGTTGGGGAGACGTACAGCAGGCAGCGGTTCACACGCTGCACATAGCTGACCCGGAAACCTTCTCTCCTGACATCAGGGCTGACGTAGGTAAGGCTTGTGGGTAAGCCACGTGAAGTGTGCAAATTGCTGCCTGCTGTACGTCCCCTGAACAAGCCGCTGAAGGCAAAAAGAGCAGTGTGGTTTGAACAAGTAAGAGTACAAAGGGAGAAAGGAGTAGGGGGAGGGAGAAAGCGCACATTGGGACATTGGAGGGGTACGATTCTTGGACAACGGCTGAAAGACAGGAAAGAGAGCACAAACTTGACACAGAAGGAAGGAAGGCAAGAAGATGGAACACATAAGGGAGGGAGAAAGGGGGGCACTAATTTGGGACAGGAGGGAGGGACTAGAAAGGGAGAATTGTTGGGCATGAGTGTGTGAGTGAGAGGGAAGGAAGAGGAAAAGTGGGCATAGAGAGAAAGGAGAGAGGTAGAGATGCATGGGGAGAGAAGGATGAGAGGAGAAATGTGGAATATGGTGGTGGAGAGGTAACAGGGACAGATTGAAGGGGATGACAGGAGGAGGAATTTTGGACATAGTGATGGAGGGAAATATGTGACATGGTGCTGCAGAAGGGTGATAGAAGGAGAAATGGGCATTGAGTGGGTGAGCAATGGTGAAAAATGCTGCACATGATCTGGGGGATGAGAGAGGTTGAAATGTTGGATGCGACAGTAGAGGGGGTGGGAGAGATGCCTGGAGTTGGACTCATTGGAGAGACAGAGAAAAATGGTTGGGGAAGAGAATGTAGTCCAGAGGAGAGGAAGTGTGCAGGAGGCAGAAAGTGTTGGACTCATGGAGAGAGAGTGAGAGATGGATTGGGAGGGCAGAAAGGAGGGAAGAAGAAATGTCACACACAGGGGAAGTGGGAGAGGGCAGAGAGTAAAAAGTTTAACTCATGGAGGGAGAGAGAGAGATGTTGGTTGGGGAGGGAATGAAGACTGGAGGAGAGGAAGCATGCAGGAGGCAAAGAGAAAGATGTTGGATTGGTGGAAAGGAGGGAGAAATTTTGGATATGGCAGTAGAGGGAGTGAGAGAGATGCACCCTGGATGTCTCTCTCTCTCTTTCCTCATTCCCTTTGCAGCAAGGAAGGGAATGAGAAGGACAGTGAGAGAGAGGGATACATGTTGGCAATTGGGGTGGAGGAGAGAGGAAGAAAAGTTTGACTCATGGAGGGATAGAGATGTTGGTTGGGGAAGGGAATGAGGTCCGGAGGAGAGGAAGTGTGCAGGAGGAAGAAATAAATAAATATTGAATGCACAGTCAGAAGGAAGTGCAACCAGAGACTCATGAAATCACCAGATAATAAAGGCAGGAAAAATTATTTTATTTTCAATTTAGTGATCAAAATGTGTCCGTTTTGAGAATTTATATCTGCTGTCTATATTTTGCACTATATTTGTCTATTTTTTCTATAGTTGTTACTGAGGTGACATTGCATATTTTAAAGTCATCTGCCTTGACCTCTAGGAAACCTACCCACCCCACCACCCGCAAATATAAATGATAATTAACATTTTCTCTACATACAGTGTGCTTTGTGTTTTTTTAATTTTGTGGTTACCATTATTTATTAATAAGATTATATTGTGTGTATATGAAAAATGGATGGAAGAAATAGCATTACAATTAGTACTATTATTATGGGGATATAGTCAGGGGCGGGGGTACTCAATTGGTATTGGTAAGGCTGAGGGGGGTACTTGGCTTGAAGAAGTTGAGAAACACTGCTCTAAACCAGTGTTCTTCAACCGCCGGTCCGCAGACTGGTGCCGGTCCGCAAAAATTTCTTGCCGGTACGTGAAGGATTCGGGTCTTCACAAACTGCACACTAGGCAGGAAGAGAGGCTGCGGTGCCGGCATCAGCTGACTTGCAACTTGCTATTACCATCGCGGATGCCGGGACTGCTGCCTCCTGCCTTCGCCAGGTCTCCTGCCTCCTTCCACATATGTCACTACACTTCCAGACCAGCAGTGGCAGCTCTGTGTGCTTTTAACTTCAGCACACAGCTGCTGAACTGGAACGTACGTAGGTAGGGCTAGTCTTAGTTAGGGCGCTGGTCTTTGACCATAGGCCCGCCGCATGAGCGGACTGCTTTGCACAATGGACCGCTGGTCTGACCCAGCAGCGGCAATTCTTATGTTCTTATGCAGTAGTTTAGCCTCGGTTTCATGAGGCAGCCTCAGGGTCTTTGCTAGGCTGGCCTGCTTCGATGATGCGATGTGGGCTGGCTTACCAAAGGCTGCCTCATGAAACCGCGGCTAAACTACTGCTTAAGGGCAGCTGTGTGCCGAAGTTAAAAGCACACAGAGCTGAGGAGAAATGAAGATGGCATCAGAGTGAGTCACGTCTTTAGTGGCTCTTGCATTCTTTGGAAAAAAACTTTAAAAGTTTCCTTTGGGAATTCTTCTTTACTTACTGAGATGCCGAAGCGCAGGGGTAAGCAGAGGAGTGATCTTTCTGCCTCCTCTTCCACTTTGTTGACATGGCAGACAGTGATAACATTCTTTGCTATCCCTGTTGGAATGGCTGTCTCTGCTGACCGAGGTGGGCAGACCTCGGTAATGGAGGGTGATGTTTCACTGAGCCCAGTTGGGTCTGGAGTTCCCCCGCATCCCGGGATGATGTCGGGGATGCCTACAGCTGTACAGGAAGCCCCAGAGCTGTTGTCTCCGTCGACGCTACAGGTTTCACCCCTGACCCCAGATGAAAGATTTCAACTTGCCGACGCCTCGGCAGTTGGCGTTTGCGTCTGGAGAGCTCACTGCTCGAAGTGTGGCAGGGAAGGAAGCTACTTTTTCTCAATCTTCAGACCCAATTCCTATGGCGACTTCAGTGATTTATCTCCCTGCTCCACTGATAAAACCATCGGTGGTATCTGGAGTGCTATTGAAAACTTACATAAGGTATGCACCCACTTCATATCCACAGCTCATCCACATACTTCAACTCAATTTAAAGATTTTGAACAGAAATTTCAACAACAGGCTTCTAGAATGGATAAAGTTGAAAATTCAGTTGCAGAGTTAAAAGTGCTTCTAACCTGCAACTAAAGAACAAAAATTTACTATCTAGGAAAATTGAAAATCTGGAAAATTTAAGCAGAAATTTAAATTTAAGATTATTGAACTTTCCTGTCTCTAGACTACATTCTTCTAGGGACTTATTTCAACTATTTATGACTTCAGTTTCAAAATATCCAGAAAATAATATTCCACCGCTAAAAAAATTATATTACTTAAATGTGCCAAAAGACAAAAATAAAATGGAAGAACAACCAAGAGACTTGGACCTCACTGGTATGTTGGAATCATCTCAGATTGAGATTATGGCCAGAGCTACTTTATTAGTAAGTTTTGTTTTTCTACAAGATAAAGAAACTATTCTTCATCTAACATTATGAAAACGGCTCCAATCCACTTTAAAGCCAACTTGTTGACATGGGTAAACCTCCTACTATCCACTGGTAATTTCCCAGCAGAACAGGGCCACATTTCGATCACTCCAATCATAAAAAACATGAAAGAACCACCCAACACCCCGTCTAATTACAGACCGATCGCAAGCATACCGCTATTCACCAAAATAGCAGAAGGGGTGGTTAACGCTGAACTTACCACATATCTAGAAAAATTTAATATCCTAAATGACAATCAATCAGGCTTTCGCTCAGACCACAGCACCGAAACCATCATAGCCTCTCTCCTAGATTACCTACACACACTCTTCAGCCAGGGCTCCAGTGCCCTGATTTTACAACTGGACCTGAGCAGTGCTTTCGACCTAGTTGACCACCACATTCTCCTAGACTGCCTCGCCTACATTGGCATCTCCAGCCAGGTCCTCAACTGGTTCCACGGGTTCCTACGGAACAGATCATACAGGGTATTTAAGAACGACACTTTCTCCTACTGCTGGGAAAACTCCTGTGGTGTGCCTCAGGGCTCCCCCCGTCCCCAACCCTGTTCAATGTCTACCTCACCTCCCTAGGAAACCTCCTGCAAAGCCTCAAGCTCAAATTTTTTATTTACACAGACGACATCACCATAGTCATTCCGCTAACCAGCTTCACGCCTGAGCTCCACACCTCACTTGCAATCATACTCAATCAGATAGAACACTGGATGCTATCCTACAGACTAAAACTAAACCCAGACAAAACAAAATTCTTCCTAGCAACCCCCAAAGACAAAATCAAAGACACCACAATTCAAGTAAAATGATCCATTTTCCCCCCTTGAACAAACCCTAAAAATCCTGGGAGTCACTCTAGATAAACATCTATCCCTTGAGAAACACACGGATATCACTGCCAGAAAAAGTATCTCGGTGCTCTGGAAACTCCGCACCATAAAAAAATACTTTGACGATACATCATTCCGCCTGCTAGTACAGTCCTCCATCCTCAGCATACTGGACTACTGCAATATCATTTACTTGAGCTCCACAAAGAAAACCATCAGGAGACTCAGAATGATCCAAAACACCGCTGTTCGCCTCATATTTGGCCTGGAAAAATGGGAACACATCACCCCATTCTACCACAAACTCCACTGGCTTCCACTAGAATCCAGAATCCTATTTAAATTCGCCTGCTTTTGCTACAAAACAGTATTTGGTTTATCCCCAAGCTACATCACCCCTCACTTCACCCTGAATCACTGCATCAAAAACTTCCGCAGAACTCAACTTTTCACCTTCCCCTCCCTAAAACTATGCCACTCAAAAAAAATCCCTCGACAAAACCTTCACCTTCCAAGCCGCCAAGCTAGACCCATGGCTAGCCCAAATGATCCTCAAGGCCCCCAACTACCTCGGCTTTAGAAAACTACTCAAAACCCACCTCTTCCCAGACAAGGATCCTTAACGCCCCTTCCTTATTAACCTCCACCTTCCCTCCCAACGACCCCCCCCCCCGCCCTACCACCCCCCAACTTCAACTGAATTGTTCACAACTTTGATCAATTCCGGTATAGAACCGCCTGTAACTCTGTTTAATTGATGTAAACCGCCTAGAACTCTTCCGGGTATGGCGGTATACAAAAATAAAGTTATTATTATTCTATAGGACTGATAATGTTGAATTTCATGGAGGCAAAATCGCAATTTTTCCTGCTGTTTCTAAGTAGACACAAGTCAGGCATTACATACCAAGCTAAAAGATATATCTTCTATGAACCTAAACAGTTGTAATTCTTTTTGGAAGGTAAAGCAGCAATGAGAATGATAAAAGCTCCCGTTGAAACTACCACTCAGGCTGTATAATAGAATTATCCAACAGTCCTCTGTATTTCTCTCAATTGTTTTTGTTTTTCCTTAAAATCCAACTTCCCTTGGAAGTGATTGATTTCTCTCCTTTCGTTTCTGGACTGTAATCATGGTATTGGTTATGTATAATTATGGTTTATTATTCCTATGAGATTATTCAATTTCCTGTCAAGTGCTGTATTTTCAACTTGTTAAAAATAAATAAATATAATAATAATAATTTTTAAAAAAGCACACAGAGCTGCTGCTAGACTAAAGAGAGGAAACATTTGCTGGAGGAGGGAAGGGAGAAGGGGTATTCCTGGACAGGGAAGGAAATAGCTGGCAGGGAGATTAGAGGAGGGGAAGGAGTTAGGATGGAATGGAAAGATCAGATGAGGGAAAGGGGAGAAACAGAGGAATGAGAAAGTAGAGAGAGATTGATGTTGGGAAGGGGGAGTCAGATGAGAAATAAGGAGAGAGGGACAAAGATGCTAGATCTGGTGTAGGAGAGATAAAAATGAGAGCAGAATGAATCATGTAAAAAGGAGAGAGGGGGGCACAGGCTGGATGGAAAGGGGAGAGGGGCATAAAGAGAAGGCAGATACCATATGAAAGGGGAAGATGCTGGATTGAAGAGACAGAGGGCAGGCACTGGATGGAAGAGAGTGAAAAGATGATGAAAGCAGAAACCAGAGACGACAAAAGGTAGAAAAAATAATTTTATTTCTTTCTTGTGGTTAGACTTCTCAGGAAACTGCAAAGCCATGGAATAGAGGGTCATATACTAAGATGGATAGGCAAATGGCTGGAGAACAGAAAGCAGAGAGTGGGCATAAATGGGAAATTCTTGGACTGGGAGAAAGTGACTAGTGGTGTGCCCCAGGGCTTAGTACTTGGACCCATCTTATTTAATATCTTCATAAATGACCTAGAAGAAGGAACAACCAGTGAAAAAGAGAGACAAAAATTTTTTCAGATATATTAGTGAAAGGAGGAAGATGAAAAATGGAATTGCTAGGCTAAAAGATGCTGGGAACCAATATGTGGAAAGTGATAAGGAGAAAGCAAATGTGCTAAACAAATACTTCTGTTCTGTGTTCACAGAAGAAAATCCTGGAGAAGGACCGAGATTGTCTAGCAAAGTAGAGAAAGTAGAGTAGATTCTGCACCGTTCACGGAGGACGGTGTTTATGAGCAACTTGAAAAACTGAAGGTGGACAAAGCAATGGGACCAGACGGGATCCATCCCAGGATACTAAGGGAGCTCAGAGAGGTTCTGGCGAGTCCTATTAAAGACTTGTTCAACAAATCTCTGGAGACGGGAGTGATTCCTGGGGATTGGAGGAGAGCGGATGAGGTCCCTATTCATAAAAGTGGTCACAGGGATGAAGCAGGAAACTACAGGCCGGTGAGCCTCACTTCAGTTGTTGGAAAAATAATGGAAGTTTTGCTGAAAGAAAGGATAGTGTACTTCCTTGAATCTAATGGGTTACAGGATCCGAGGCAACATGGCTTTACAAAAGGTAAATCGTGCCAAACGAACCTGATTGAATTTTTTGATTGGGTGACCAGAGAGCTGGATCGAGGACATATGCTAGATGTAATTTACTTGGATTTCAGCAAAGCCTTTGATACAGTTCCTCATAGGAGGCTGTTGAACAAACTTGAAGGGCTGAAGTTAGGACCCAAAGTGGTGAACTGGGTCAAAAACTGGCTGTCGGACAGATGCCAGAGGGTGGTGGTTAATGGAAGTCGCTCGAAGGAAGGAAAGGTGAGTAGTGGAGTCCCTCAGGGATTAGTGCTGGGGCCAATCCTGTTCAATATGTTTGTGAGTGACATTGCTGAAGGGTTAGAAGGAAAAGTGTGCCTTTTTGCAGATGATACCAAGATTTGTAACAGAGTAGACACCGAAGAAGGAGTGGAAAATATAAAAAAGGATCTGCAAAAGTTAGAGGAATGGTCTAATGCCTGGCAACTAAAATTCAATGCAAAGAAATGCAGAGTAATGCATTTGGGGATTAATAATAGGAAGGAACCGTATATGCTGGGGGGAGAGAAGCTGATATGCACGGACGGGGATAGGGACTTTGGGGTGAAAGTGTCCGAAGATCTAAAGGTGAAAAAACAGTGTGATAAGGCAGTGGCAGCTGCCAGAAGGATGCTGGGCTGTATAAAGAGAGGCGTAGTCAGTAGAAGGAAGAAGGTGTTGATGCCCCTGTACAGGTCATTGGTAAGGCCCCACTTGGAGTATTGTGTTTAATTTTGGAGACCATATCTGGCGAAGGACATAAGAAGACTTGAGGCAGTCCAGAGGAGGGCGACGAAAATGATAGGAGGCTTGCGTCAGAAGATGTATGAGGAGAGATTGGAAGCCCTGAATATGTATACCCTAGAGGAAAGGAGAGACAGGGGAGATATGATTCAGACGGTCAAATACTTGAAGGGTATTAACGTAGAACGAAATCTTTTTCAGAGAAAGGAAAATGGTAAAACTAGAGGACATAATTTGAGGTTGAGGGGTGGTAGATTCAAAGGCAATGTTAGGAAATTCTACTTTACGGAGAGGGTATTGGATGCCTGGAATGCGCTCCCGAGAGAGGTGGTGGAGAGTAAAACTGTGACTGAGTTCAAAGAAGCGTGGGATGAACACAGAGGATTTAGAATCAGAAAATATTATTAAATATTGACCTAAGGCCAGTACTGGGCAGACTTGCACGGTCTGTGTCTGTATATGGCCGTTTGGTGGAGGATGGTCAGGGGAGGGCTTCAATGGCTGGGAGGGTGTAGATGGGCTGGAGTAAGTCTTAACAGAGATTTCGGCAGTTGGAACCCAAGCACAGTGCAGGGTAAATCTTTGGATTCTTGCCCAGAAATAGCTAAGAAGAAAAAATTAAAAATTTAAATTGAATCAGACTGGATTGGGCAGACTGGATGGACCATTTGGGTCTTTTTCTGCCGTCATCTACTATGTTATTATGTTACTATGAGATCATCAAGTTCGCAGATGACACAAAGCTATGCCGGACAATCAGATCACAGAAGGATAGCGAGGAACTACAGAGGGACTTATGTCAATTAGAGAAATTTTATGTGGAAAAGTGCAAAGTAATGCATTTAGGCAGAAAGAACATGGAACACGAATATAGAATGTCAGAGCGAACAGGAAAAGGACCTGGGTGTACTGATAGATAAGACCCTGAAACTGTCGGCACAATGCATGGCAGCGGAAAAGAAGGCAAATAGAATGATAGGCATTGTAAAGAAGGGAATCACGAGTAGATCGGAGAGAGTTATAATGCCGCTCTATAGAGCGATGGTCAGACCACACATGGAATACTGTGTCCAACATTGATCTCCCAACCTAAAGAAGGATATAAAACTACTGGAGAGGGTGCAGAGACGAGCGACGAAACTGGTAAAAGGTATGGAGAACTTGGAATATGAGGAACGATTGAGGAGACTGGGATTGTTCTCCCTAGAGAAAAGGAGACAGCAAGGGGATATGATCGAGACTTTCAAGATACTGAAAGGAATCGACAAAATAGAGCAGGAAAACAAATTATTTACAATGTCCAATGTGACACGGACAAGAGGACATGGACTGAAGCTAAGGGGGGACAGGTCCAGGTCAAATATCAGGAAGTTCTGCTTCATGCAGCGAGTGGTGGACACCTGGAATGCTCTCCCAGAGGAGGTTATAGCAGAATCCACCGTTCTAGGATTTAAAAGCAAACTAGATGTACATCTACTTACGAGAGGCATAGAGGGATATGGGTGACTAAAATTATGCCAGGTGTACACTTAGCTGGGCCTCCACATGTGCGGATCGCCGGACTTGATGGACCTAAGGTCTGATCCGGAGATGGCAGTTCTTATGTTATGATGTTCTTATGGTGTTTGACATAACTGGGGGCTCTCTCTGACCAGGGGACAGTTGCCCTAGTTGCACTCCCATAACACTATTCCTGTAATGTGTGACTGCGGTATTCTGTTAGCATGATATTTCTGTGTACCATTCTGTAATAATTTGCTTATTCCGTTTTCTTGATAGTAGAGGGGATATGTGAAGGGGTGGGGAGACAAGGCCTTAGGCATAACGGGTCCGCCCATCCCCACTTAATCTAAGGCTTTAGACTTAGTGGGGATGGGTGGACCCGCTATGCCTAAGGCCTGATTGGTCCAGGCTTCTAGAGCCTGGGCCAATCAGGCCTTAGGCTTCTGCGGGATGGGCTGGGAAGGGGCGGGCCCGCCTCATTTCGACGAGGCGTGCCTGCCGGCTGGACGGGCAAGACCCATCTGGCCTTAAGAAAAGGTTAGTTTGGTGGGGTGGAGGTTTGGGGGTTGTTAGCGCCGGGGGGGAGGGTGTGTCTTCGGGCAGGAGGGATTGGGCACCCTCCTGCCAGCGATCGATATTGTCGGGGGGGGGGGAGGGTGCGTCTTCGGGCAGAAGGGTTTGGGCACCCTCCTGCCAGCGATCCTGCCTACCATCTCTCTAACCTCCTGCCTACACACACACACTTACTCCTTCATATTCATCATCCCTACAACATCCCTCAACGCCATGTAAGCAACCTCCATCTGTAACCAAATATTTCTTCCTCAACGCTATGTAATAATCTCCCTAAATTGAATGTATTGCTATCCTTACCTATGATTTAAACCTGATATGTAAACATGTTATATTCCTGATATGTAAACTTGTTATATTCCTGATATGTAAACTTCCTGGAAATGTCCAGTTCTCTTCCAATTTTGTAATCCGCTTAGAACCGAAAGGCACAGGCGGAATAGAAATCTCTAATGTAATGTAATGTTAGTTTGGTGGGGTGGAGGTTTGGGGGTTGTTAGCGCCAGGGGGAGGGAGGGTGCGTTTCGGGCAGGAGGGATTGGGCACCCTCCTGCCAGCGATCGATATTGTCGGGGGGGAGGGTGCGTCTTCGGGCAGGAGGGATTGGGCACCCTCCTGCCAGCGATAGATATCGACACTACACACTGCTTACATTGGAAAGTTGGTCCTCAACCTGGCAGCTATGCTTCAATGCTAAGAAATGCAAGGTTATGCACCTCGGAAGCGGAAATCCATGCAGGACGTACTTCTTGAACGGAGAAACTTTAACTAGGACTTCAGGAGAACGAGATTTAGGAGTAATCATCAGTGCAGACATGAAAACTGCCAATCAAGTGGAGAAGGCTTCATCTAAGGCAAGGCAGATATTGGGTTGTATCAATAGAAGTTTCGTCAGCCGAAAGCCTGAAGTCATAATGCCGTTGTACAGGGCCATGGTGAGACCTCATCTGGAGTACTGTGTGCAATTCTGGAGGCCACATTACAGTAAAGATGTGCGCAGAATTGAATCGGTTCAGCGGACGGCCACCAGGATGATCTCGGGGCTCAAAGGTCTCTCATATGAAGAGAGACTGAACAAATTGCAGCTCTACACTCTTGAGGAACGTAGGGAGAGGGGAGACAGGATCGAAACATTTAAATACCTCACGGGACGTGTCGAAGTGGAAGATGATATTTTCTTTCTCAAGGGACCCTCGGCCACAAGAGGGCACCCGCTCAAACTCAGGGGCGGAAAATTTCATGGCGACACCAGAAAGTATTTCTTCACAGAGAGAGTGGTTGATCATTGGAACAAGCTTCCAGTGCAGATGATCGAGGCAGACAGCATGCCAGACTTTAAGAATAAATGGGATACCCATGTGGGATCCCTACGAGGGTCAAGATAAGAAAATTGGGTCATTAGGGCATAGACAGGGGGTGGGTAAGCAGAGTGGGCAGACTTGATGGGCTGTAGCCCTTTTCTGCCGTCATCTTCTATGTTTCTATAAACCAATCATTTAGATGTCTTAATTGGCAGGCCATATACAGGAAGTTAATTTTTCAGCAAACCTAAGCCCTCTTTCTCTCTGGGGAAGGTTAACTTTGTATAAGACATACATGTTCTTTTCTCTTCACACAAAAATTTCATCACTGTCCATTGCAAATGGACATGATGGGAAGCAGTAAATAGTATTGGCAACATTTGAAAAAAATATAACCATTGTGGGATAATGATCATATTGTACAAAGATATATGCTCCATTAGCTATAATGGATAAGGATGCGAAAGTGTAATTTAAGCTCAGAAGATTGTAATATAGGGCCCACATTAATAAAGGGCCCACATTGACATACTCCAGTCATGTCAGGTCACTTCGGATCCAAACGCCTAAGTATTTAATCTGGTGATCTGCCCACTTTAGGGGAAATGGTCCCTCTTATGTATATTGCACAGAATGTGGAACTGCCAATACCTTCAATTTATTCGATTCAGGTGATAATGTGGTACATAGGTATAAAATATGGCATGCAGCATTTAGTGCATGTTAATTCTATTCAGTGCATGTTAAGCTTTAGTAAAAGGGCCCCTTAAAAAAAGCTTATATTTACATGTGTATATCCGCAGCACATACAGATTTATAGAGGACATTTTCAGGGCTTGATGTGGAAGGACTTTTAAAATATACATTTACTTCCCATTTTACATGGGGAATGCATATAGATCCCAATTCTATATATTGTGCTGCAAAATTTTGCACATACCTAACTTTCCACACAGATACCTACGAGGGTATTCTATAATAGGTGTGGTCCTTTCTGTGCTCTTTATAGAATACCCATGTAAATATCCATTCCTAAATTGGGCATTGCGCTGAATTTCCATAGTGTCCCTTAAGGAATATTCACCCCTCCATTCCACACAGTTCATGGCACGATGACATCAGCATGCATATGTCATAACATCATGCACACAGACCATTTCACAAGAAAAAATGGCTACCAGATGGAGAAGGATGCCAAATTTATCGGATACTGACACCCCACTCTTGGCCAGGCTCTTCATGGGCAAAGCACAAAAATACTTTTTTTGAGCATGGACACAGGAGGAGGAGCTACCGAGGGTCTGGGTGAGATTCACCATCTGCTACAATGTTGGTGCCTCCACAGCTAGAGAGGTGAGTGCAAGCACTGTAAAGGGTCTCGATAGCATGAATATGTTGTTACTGCAGTACAGGAAACCACTTTTTGCATGCTACATGCCAGTTGAAGTGAACAGGTAAAGCTGACTGGTAGTACTGGTAGAATGCAAACCCACCACCCTCCATTGACAAGTCCAGTGAGTTGGCTACTAGACTACATCATAGTCCACTTGATTGACACTGCCATGTATCGGCTCTTCAATGACAAAAGGAAACATGTGACATTTGTGTCAAAGTTGGGTTAATACTTAGGGAAAGCAAGTACAATACATGCTTGTAATCCTGCTTGAAGTTGGTAGGTCCAATATTTATAAAAAACCCTGTCATGAAGCAAATATACATAGATCAGCATAGCAATCTACACTGTGTCATGTAGAGGTGGAGATAGCATTGTGAGACATCTGTCATATACCTGCCACTCAACTTTCCTCTAACTCCTACCCCTTGTCTCCATACAGCCTGAAGATCTGCACAAGAGAAGCCACTACCTGCGGCAGTTCAAGGCCAACTATCTCCGGGGAGTGAGATGCCAACTGGAGGCTGAAGCAGTCTAATAATACCACAGTGTCAAATGTACACCATTGGTTCCTTCTCCATCTCTTGCTCGTATTGAGTAAATATACACCTGATGGACAGCATCACTGTACCCAATGTCTATGTTTCCCACCTTTGTAGGACATCCACCAGCTGCATCTTTTCCTGAACCTGCTACCTCCAGCTGCCTCAACTGAGGAGACTGAACATAAGAACATAACATAAGAAGTGCCATCTTTGGAACAGACCCTAGGTCCATCAAGTCCGGCGATCCACACACGCAGAGGCCCTGCCAGGTGTACCCTGGCATAGTTTTAGTCCCCATATCACTCTAAGCTTCTCATAAGAGATGTGCATCTAGCTTACCCTTACCTATGTAACCTTATGCAACTCATAAGGAGATGTACATCTAACTTACCCTTAAACCCTAGAACGGTGGATTCCTCAATTACCTCTTCTGGGAGAGCATTCCAGGTGTCCACCACTCATTGCGTGAAGCAGAACTTCCTGATATTTGTCCTGAACTTGTCCCCCTTTAGCTTCAGTCCATATCCTCTTGTCTGTGTCACATTGGACATTGTAAATAATTTTTTATCCTGCTCTATTTGGTAGATTCCTTTCAGTATTTTGAAAGTCTCGATCATATCCCCTCACAGTCTCCTCTTCTCAAGGAAGAACAATCCTAGACTCTTAAGTCATTCCTCATATTCCAAGTTCTCCATGCCCTTTATTAGCTTTGTTGCTCGTCTCTGCACCCTCTTGAGTATTTTTAAATCCTTTAGGTATGGAGACCAATGTTGGCTGCAATATTCCAAGTGTGGTCTGACCATCGCCCTATAAAGCGGTAGTATTACTTTCTCCGATCTACTCGTGATTCCCTTCTTTATCATGCCTAGCATTCTATTTGCATTCTTTGCTGCCGCCGCACATAGTGCCGACGGCTTCAGGGTCCTATCGATTAATACGCCCAGGTCCCTTTCCTGTTCGGTTTTTCCCAGAGTTGCACCTGACACACTATACTTGTGTTCCTTATTTTTTCTGCCTAAGTGCATCACTTTGCATTTTTCCACATTAAACTTCATCTGCCATTTATCTGCCCAATTCTCCAATCGGCTCAAGTTGCTCTGGAGTTCCTCACTGTCCTTCTGTGATTTGATTGCCCGGCATAGCTTTGTGTCATCTGCAAACTTGATGATCTCACTAGATGTTCCATCCTCCAGGTCATTTATGAAGATATTAAATAAGATGGGCCCAAATACCGAGCCCTGGGGCACACCGCTAGTCACAGTCTCCCAGTCTGAGAATTTCCCATTTATGCCCACTCTCTGCCTTCTGTTTTCCAGCCATTTGCCTATCCATCTTAGTATGTCTCCTTCTATTCCATGGCCTTGCAGTTTCCTGAGGAGTCTTATATTTGGAACCTTGTCTAATGCTTTCTGAAAATCCAAGTATATAATATCCACCGGTTCTCTATTATCAATTTGTCTGTGCACTGTTTCAAAAAATTGAAGTAGGTTCATCAAACATGACTTCCCCTTCCTGAATCCATGTTGGCTGGCTCTCATCAGGTCGTGTGTGTCTAAGTGCCGGGTTATGCTATCCTTGATCAGCGCCTCAACCATCTTCCCAGGGACCGACGTGAGACTCACAGGTCTATAGTTGCCCAGTACTCCTCTTGATCCTTTTTTAAATATCGGCGTGACGTTCGCTATCTTCCAGTCGTCCGGTATCTGTCCTGTTTTGATTGACAGGTTGGCAAGGAACAGCAGGAGGATAAGGGAGAAGAGAATGAGGAAGATGAGGTGCAGCCAGCAGCAGCACCTTGAGCCCAACTTTCCTTCCTTTCTGTCCAATTCAGTCTCCCTGTGCCACCCCAGGTGCAGCACAACCTGCCTCAGTAGGGGAATAGTAATGGCTTTGCTCTGCTATCTTCATCTCCCCCAGCACAGAGACCTGTTCTTGGGGCAGAGATACAGGTACAGCCCCAGCTTGGCCTACACCTGCCTCTGAAAGAAGTTATCCTGGAAGAGATGTAGCTCAAGCACGAGGCCTTTGACTGGTGATGGAGGGCCCTGGAAACTGGTCAGGCCATGATCAAGCATATACTCCAGTATGCATATTTTCTGCTCTAAAGCATGCTCAGGTCATAAGAACATAGGAATAGTAAGTTTCAAGTATTAGTAAAATTTGATATACCACCTATCAAACTTCTAGGCAGTTATACATATTTAGAATTATAAAATTGGGGTAACGAACATTGTGACAAAAAAGACGTACTACAACAATAGGGATGGAGGTATGAAGTATATTTCAAAATAGGAAAGAGCGCCATTTAAGGGAAATACAAAAGGGAGGGGATCCTATCTGTAAACCAAAACTAAAACGAGAGCCAAGCTCTAGAAATGAAAGTGTATTAGAGGTTAAAGGCATCTTTAAATAGAAATGTTTTTAGTTTTCCTTTGAAATGTTCTAATACAGTTTCAGCCCTTAGATCTGGGGGCATTGTGTTCCAGAGAGTAGGGGCTGTGACTGAAAAGTTTGTTGTTTGTGTAGTACTAAGGATGCGGATAGATGGAATAGTTAAAAGATTTTGTGATTGTGATCTGAGTATTCTAGTAGAGGTATAGGGACTTAAGATGCTATTCAGAAATTCTGGTTATAGTTGAGTGTTTTGAATGTTAAGAGCAAGATTTTGTAAATTATTCTGTGAGGTATTGGAAGACAGTGCCCTTTTATTAGGAGAGGTGTAAAATGGTCAAATAGCCTTACTGGGTCAGACCAGTGGTCCATCTAGCCCAATAGCCTGTCCTAACAGTGGCCAATCCAGGTCACTAGTGCCTGGTAAAAACCCAAAGAGTAGCAACATTCCAGGCTAGTGATCCAGGGCAAGCAGTGGCTTCCCCATGTCTGTCTGAATAACAGACTATGGAGTTTTCCTCCAGGAAATGGTCTAAACCTTTCTTAAAACCAGCTAGGCTATCTGCTCTTATCACAACCTGTGGCAACACGTTCCAGAGCTTAACTATTCTCTGAGTGAAAAAATATTTTCTTCTATTGGTTTTAAAAGTATTTCCCTGTAAATTCATCGAGTGTCCCCTAGTCTTTGTAATTTTTGACAGAGTGAAAAATCGATCCATTTGTACCCGTTCCACTCCACTCAGGATTTTGTAGACTTCAATCATATCTCTCCTCAGCTGTCTCTTTTCCAAGCTGAAGAATCCTAGCCTTTTTAGTCTTTTCTAATATGAGAGGAGTTTCATCCCCTTTATCATCTGCGACCCCACCCTCCCAGAACCCTTAGTCTGCCCCACTTGCTGAGGTAGCCCCAGCAGCTCTTGGAGTGGCCTTCCTCTTGTTCCCTTCCTTTGTCAACAGTGATTCTTTCCCCATTCTGTTCATTTTAAATAGTTTCATATTTTTATTACCTTATTTTGTACTGATGTTTTTACTTTTATGTTTGTTATTATTATCAAGTTATATTTTTATATCCTATGTTTTATATCCAAATTTTTACTATTAAACAGTTGTTTGTTTATATGGGTGTCCTGTGTTCTTTCAGTGCCCATGATTGCCCAGCTGATATCAAGGTTCTGAGGTTAATACACTGCTTTCCTGCACACTGTGCTGTGAAGCGTGGAAGGACGGGAGAAAAAAGGAGTTCTGTTTATGGTGCCCTGTCATGATGCATGTGTCACATACAAGGGTATCTATTGGGTAGATATTGAGCCTTACCTGATCACTGTTTTCCCTGACTCTCCCATTGCATATTCCCAGAAAATTATAGAGCAGGCACAGAGCCCTTTATTGGCCTTCTACAAAAACTTTAAACAGATCCATTGATACAAGACAACAGAGTCTGTGAAGCTTGGCAAATGGTATGAGGCATATAACAATATAGGGAAACTGGGCAACTTAACAGATTTCAGTGCAAAAAAGCATACGAGTCCTAAACCTGTGGTTAGTACATCTTCACGAAGCATCACCAGGCACTGCCCTCTCTCCTCAATTTTATCCTTCTGCAAGCGAGGAGGTGTCTTTTTTTAAAAAAATCTGCTCTGCTTAATATTTATTCTGTTATGTCCCTTCCGGATTCCATACGTTAAATGTTCAGTCCCAACCCGCAATCCGGGAACTGCAGAAATCCAACACATTTCTTAGCACATGCTCATCCACCTTAGAGTGAGAGCTAGAGCCATCTGCAGTTTCAATTTCTGCAAGCAATCTGTGTAGAAGTTTTTGGATTTGCTTTAATCCTTTTTCTTCTTTTTCACTTAAAGTTTGTCTTTTTCAGTGGCTTCAGTGCCTTGAGACCTCTTTCCGGTGGTTCCCTGTTGGAGAGAAGGATACAGTCCTGCGAGTCTGGACTGCAGCTGCACGTTGAAACTTTGGTGGATCTGTGGAGCCATCCTTCTATGTGCCACCATTGGATTTAGGGTTCATTCCCCTGGGAGTGTGCTTGCCCGCTGACTTTGTCATGGTTTAAGCGCGGGCTGTATGCATCCTGAGTGAAAATCCCTGGGTTTTCAGGGTACAGGCTGCATTTCCCACCCCTGGTCACTTGGTGAAGATCCCAGCAGACCCAACAAAAGAACCTCAGGAGAGATTGCCAGTCTCTGTCCCAATATCTGCGTACTAATCTAATCTAAGACTTGGGTTTATATACCTGGTCATCACCAAAAGTAGCTGACTTGGTTAACAAAAGTCAAAGAGTAACAAAAAAGGCTTTTAATTACGAAAATGCGGAAGAAAATGAATATTCTTAATAATATGCGGCTGACCTAATACTGTTCAAGATAAGGATTAATTAGTTCCTAAAGATTATTGGATCTAAATGTTTACCTAAATATTGTGCAAATAATGACGTTTTCATAGTCTTATGAAATAATTGAAAATAACCCCTTGTTCTAATAGAAAAAGGAATTCCATTCCAGATCTCCATTAGTTTAAATGTATGTGACTGGCATAATTTCCCAACAAATTGTATTTCCTTAAAAGAAGGGAATAAAATTTATATTTTGGGGTATTCCTTGAGTAACATGATCTTTGGGCATTCCAAGACAGTGGTATCAGGGGTATAAAAATTTAAATACAATACACGCACATTTGAATTGAACTCTGAAATAAACGGGGAGGCAATGAAGCTGTCTCAATAGCAGAGACACATGGTCAAACTTTCTTTTCCCGAAAATTAATTTCGCAGCAGTACTTTGTATCAGTTGAAGCCGTTGCAAACTGCCCTTTCTCAAACCCAGGTAAATAGAATTACAATAGTCTAAGGGGCTCATAATCGAAAAAGAAATACGTCCATAAACTGGCCTAAGTCGGCACTTAGACAAACATTTCTCAAAAACGTCAAAGTGCCGATACTAAAAATGGGTTTTGGACGTATTTCTAAATGACCTAGGCCTTCATAGTGCCACTGAATGACCAAAGCTAAATGGGGCGTTTTGGGAGGAGTGTCGAGGGCGGGTGTTGGGCGAGATGTGGGCCGGTTTAGACTTAGTCGTATAGCATGTATAACCGAAAGTTATACAGCCCACGATCGACGGAACTTAGACGTTGTTACTTAGACCATGTAAAACATGGTCTAAGTCACAAAAAAACTACCTAAACTCACTAGATAAGCACTGAAAACACATAACATGGACACCCACACATTACCCCAGTGATCACCGACCTCCTCCACCCCCATAAAAATATTAATCACATCTTTAAAATTCAGCCTTCAAACCATCATCACCTGGCTGCCTGGCATAGGAAAGCTTAGTCGTCCAGCACAGAGGCAGCTTAAGTCATCTTGGGGGTGGGTTAGGGACCCATAGAGAAGAGGACCCATGCCCATAAGCCCCTATAATCACTGCATTGATACTTAAACATGTGCACTCCCCTATACACCCCCAAAACCCTCTTTTTACTGGCATATAAGTGGCTCCTGCAGCCATAAGGGCTATTGGGGTGGTAGATAAGTGGGTCTAGGGGATTCTGGAGATGGTTTGGGGGGGCTCACCGTAGCCTATAAGGGAGCTGTAGGGAGGAGAAGACATGACACCCTTTTTGTGAAGTTCACAGTAGTGCCCTGTAAGGTATCCCACTATTTAGGTGGCATGTCTGGGTGTTCAGTCCATCACTTTGCAGACCTCTCCCATGTCCAACAGGGCTTGTTCTAGGCGTTTTGGACTTGGACGAAAAGTTGGACAAAAATGTGGTATAAAGATGGATGATTTAGTGGCTTGGACAATCAGATTGGCAGGACGTAAAATTAGACGATTTTCGAAACGAAAAAAAAGTTAGATGTATTTTTTGAAAATGTGTCTTAAGCTGTTTTTTTACTTTAGACGACTTGCGAGTTGGACGTAAATGGACTTAGACATCCCTTTTGATTATGCCCCTCCACTTGTGCAAGTATGATAGCCTTGAACCAGCACTGAAAAATGTTGCTGATGAAACAAAGCCCTAACTTTTTTCAGCATACTATATGCTCCAGCCCACTTCCAAAAGGCTTGAACAGCCAGACAGAGCCAGAAGGTATAAAAAAAATTGGCCTTCTCCAAATTACACTTCAAACAATGATGTGATTGCAGGTAACCCATTTTATACATCTGAGAAAGTGTGATATACGCCCTGTGAAACACTCAGAAAGTACATTCTCTTAACAGAACACTATGGACCTCAGTGGGAATGCACTTGATACTTGTCAAAATATCCCAAGTAGATACCAAGTCTCCCAAATCCTGGTCCCATCTTTGGCATAATAGGGAAAAGTCTTTAGGAGGTGCAGAAATGTTTAATTTAATTTTAATGTGTTGTCTTATATACCGCTAAATATCCCAAAGATTTGAAGTGGTTTACAAAACAATTAAATTGACTTAAATAATGGTCAAAAATCTAATCAGGTACTTTGAATTTCCCTCTCTGTCCCAACAGGTTCACAATCTGACTATAGTACCTAATCTGATCTAATCTAATCTGTTATTTTTGTGTCACGCTATACCTATAAAGGCTCAAGGCAACTTACAGCGAGAAAAGAATAATACATTAGATCATAACAGAGTCTTAGGAGGACATAGCAGTGGAACTTTATGGGGCATATATTAGACCAGGGGTGTCCACACTTTTTTGGCTTGCGAGCTACCTTTAAACTGACCAAGTCAAAATTAGCTACCAACAATAAAATTTTAAAAAACACAAAGCACACTATACACAGAGAAAATGTTAATTATCATTTATATTCGGGGTTTTTTTTTTCAAAGAGGTTAAGGCAGATGACTTTAAAATATGCAATGTCACCTCAGTAACAACTATACAAAAATAGACAAATATACCCCCTCCCCTTTTACTAAACCGTGATAGCGATTTTTAGCGCAGGAAACTGCGCTGAATGCCCTGCACTGCTCTCGATGCTCATAGACTCCCTGCACTAAAAACCACTATTGTAGTTTAGTAAAAGGGGGCCATAGTGCAAAATATAGACAGCAGATATAAATTCTCAAAATGGACACGTTTTGATCACTAAATTTAAAATAAAATCATTTTTCCTACCTTTGTTGTCTGGTGATTTCTGAGTCTCTGGTTGCACTTCCTTCTGACTGTGTATCCAATCTTTCTTTCTTCCTCCTGCATGCTTCCTCTCCTCAAGACCTCATCCCAACCAACATTTCTCTCTGACTCTCCATGAGTCCAACTTTTTCTTCCTCTCTCCCTGCCTGCCTCCTCCAACCCAACACACTCCATTCTCTCCCCCTACTTTTTTTCCTCTCTCCCTACCTCCCTCCCCTTTCTCTCTCTCTAGCCCCTTCATTTTTTGTGTCTTTCTTTCTCCCTGCCCCCATTCTTTCTGTCTTTCATTCTCTCTGTCCCCCCCCCTCCTCCTTTCTTTCTCTCTCCAGAGAAGGCAGCACTGTTAGTTAGGTAATGGAAACACAGCAGCCTCTTTAATTCCAGGAAGCATGAAGCTCTGTCTTTTTTTCTCTCTCCCTGCCCTCCCCTCCAAGCCACTGACAACAACAATTTCTCCCTGCTTCCCCGATGCACAAAAGTCAGGGCAGTTTAGCTATTACAGAAGCGTCCCTCCCCCCATGTCAATTCTGACATCGGAGAGGAAGTTCCGGGCCAACTGATCAGATAATACACTTAATCTTAGCCAAAAGGCTGAGAAGCGCACACTGAGATCTCTTAAAAACAATAGGTTTTCCTAACTTCTATAGGTATCATCAAGCCTATATTTTACGCCAGGGTATGTATTGGGTCCTCCCAGAGCTCATGGAAAATGTCCCAGATTGGTTGTATTTGGAGTGGCAGCTCATGTTTCCTTTACATTTATCACATGTTCTCAGTATCGAGATCCCTAGGAAATATAAAGGAAACAGAATATTAATGGATACTTGGAAAACATTGCATTATGTCAATAATTTCACACCTAATCCATTACATAAATCTACAAATCAGTCTTTATGGGTAAACTCCAAGATTCAAATTGGAGGATTTAAAATCATCTGGAAGCATTGGATTATTGCAGGTAAACGGACTTTAGATGATGTTATTTCAAATGGTAAATTGCTTGAGTTTTCACAGTTGTAACATATATTTGGTCTTAATAAATCACAAAGCTTTAAATGGTTGCAACTGAAGCAGGCTATTCAGGAGGAGTTCCCTGAATGGAAAATTCTTAATACTCAGTATAGTCTGGAATTCTTATGCTTTCAGGTGGATTTCTTGGGACACCAAGCCGCACAGTGGTATAAATTGATATCTGATTATATGAATAAAAAAACCTAGAAATGGTCTTAGAGATATTTGGAGCATTGAGATTAAGCATCAAATTTCTGCGTCTCAATGGCCACAAATTTGGTCTTGGAGAATGAGATGTACAATGTCTGCATCTATGAGACAAACTTGTTTCTTTTTGTTACATAGAGCTTTTTGGACCCCTGTTAGATTGCAAAAGGTAGATAGCTCTAGGTCTAATAGATGCTGGCATTGTAATCTGGAAGCAGGGACTTTGGATCATTTAAAATTTTATTGTTCCTGTATCATGGTTTTTTGGAAATCAATTTGGTCTCAAATCAATTGTTTACTAGAAAACCATGTTGCTTTATCATATGATACAATTCTGTTTGGGATGTCTATGAGAGCAAAAAGTCAAATTTCATCAAATAATAACAAGCTTTTATTAATTATGACAGGAGTCGCCATACAACATATTACCAATAATTGGAAAGATTACAATAGACTTAGCTATACATTTTGGTGGAATTCATTGTGTCATATTTATAAAATGGAAAGATCAATTGCCATACAAAAAGGGAATTATAATAATTTTAAAATGATTTGGGGGCCATTAACAAATTATTGCAATGAATAGACATCATTTTCCTAATGAAAGTACATTTACATGTAGTGGGAGGGTAAATAGTTATTTTAAAGGTTTGATTAATAGATTGAAATATAATATATAAATGATATTTTGAATTCAATTACTTGTGGGAAGGGTGGTTGGGGGGAATAAATTCATGTATGTAAAATCAGAATTGTATGAATATCAAGTGATTTGTAACAGTTAATATGATGTAGTATTGTGCACTTGTTGTAAGATGAAAAATGAATAAATAATTTAAAAAAAAAACCCAAAACCAATAGGTTAATAATTCCATCTGTTAGAAAGACTAAAAGGGATTTTTTAAAAAATATCTGTATATTCAATGCCACTGCCTATACAGATAGGCCTGATTCTATAAAGTCTGCCTACAGTTACAGTAGGTGCTTATACCAGCACTATGCTATAAAACTTGGGCACCCTTTACAGAATCATGCTCAGTGTCCTAATATTTAGGTGTCCACAATTTATGCAAGGGTTTTCTATGCCTAAAGTTGGGCACTGAAATCAGAGTCTAACAATATCTGATTCATAAAGAGCATGCCCATGATCTGCCCCCCCCCATTAACCACGCCCACTTTTAGTATAGGCACTCTGGGCTAGGCGCCTACTCTTTATAGAATCAAGATTTTCAAGTTAGGTGCCTAACTTTCAGTTAAGTCCAATTAAGGCCATTGTGAGTTGTTGAGCGCAAGTATCAGAACTGATTAAGCCTATTGCTCATTAAAATGGGCACCAATATCGGCGCCTATCTTTAAGTGGACTTTATAGAATTAGGGCCATAGTGGTGCTGAATGTATTGATTAAGAGGTCCTTTTATTAAAGACTGGAAAGTTTTTGCACTTAATGCATTATAAATTTAAATATTCAGGTGTGGTAACTGAACTCTGAGGACTTTCTTGAAAGATCAGATTCCACAGATGATCCTTGAGGGGAGGAATGCTGGCCAAAATACATTTGTCATACTGTATAATTCATACCAAAGCAAATGCATGTCTCTAATCTACAGGACATGTTTGGGAAACCCTGTTTTACAGGCCAATGTTCAAACCCTAACACCAGTACTAGAGCCAGAGAGGGTCAAACTAGCACTGGCAAAAAGCTGTGTGCAATGTTCAGAAGGATGCAGAGCAGGAAATAATGTGTGTGCCCATGATCTGTGCAAATAGCATTAAAATGAAGTCAAAAGCATATAAATTAGGTCTTTTGGAATTCTTTCCCAATGTTCAGAAAACAAAGCTGCAATACACGGAAGGAGTGGCCCCCTAGCTCCTGCCCTTTATGGTGCCTTCTCAAAATAGCTACTGGAACCTTTTGTGGCATCTCACGGTACTTCCTGTAGTGTTCTGCAAGAGGTAGGAATGAAGGGATTGTGCTTCTGCCCTCAACCCTGCTAGACCACCATGATGTAGGTCTGGAGGGGCCTTCCTGGACAGCTGTGTGTGTGTGGGGGGGGGGGCTCTGGGATTTTTTTTAAAAAAGTTATGCAGTTACTAGCTTGATAGTGCTGGCAACCGCATAGCTAAGCAGTCTAATTCAGGACAGCTTTTCAGCTGTCTTAAATTAAGCCGTTTACCTATGTGGGTGCAAGCACTGAATATTGACAACATCTGCACAACCTGGGGCTCCCCCAGCACCATCTCTGACTTGCCCACTTTTTATTTGGGTGATCTATGGAGATATTCAGTGGCACTGTATTGTTAAATGCTGCTGAAAATCCTCACAGGCATTAGGAAGTAATCTAAGTGAGTAGGAGAGGTTCCTGTCCACTTAAATCACTTTGAATACTGGCCCCTTGATACTTTTCAGAATTATAGTATCTGATGCTATTAATTTTCACAAGATAAAAATGATTTGGGCTGAATTAAGCGTTTAAGAATTTTCCTTAAGTGATGATTTGATTAAAGTAATTTTCTTTGGCAGGCAACCATGGTTTTATGGTTGGGGATTTAATCTCCCTCGAGGACAGGCTCTCTTAGAGAAATGGAATCTTATTCCTGAAGGAACGGATATTCTAATAACACATGGACCACCACTTGGTAAGAATGTATTACATTTTGTTTTGAAATGTTTTAATTAAGTGAGCCACATAGATACAGGTATTCCATCCAATACTCAGCTCTATTTAACTGGCCAAAAACGGCGCTGACTGGTTAATTTGTACTTAACTGGTTAAATGCAAATATTCCGTGCGAGATAGCTGGTTATCTCTGTTGCATATTTGTAGTTAGTGGCTAAAATTTAACTGGCTATATCACGTAATAACTGGCAATTTTCAGCACTGAGGGGGAAATTCTATAACCAGCACCTAAATTTAGACATCGGTAGGCGCCCTGCCAATGTCTAAGTCAAGGGTGCCCAATACGTTGATCGCGAAGGCAAAGTGAGTTGATCGCGAAGCCCATCCCGGGCTCCGTGATAGACTCGTGTTGCCTTCACAATCTACCAGGCCGATCATCCTTACTCTCCCCAAAGTCAATTCTGCTGTCAGAGAGGAAGTTCTGGGCCAGCCAATCGCTGCCTGGCTGGCCCGGAACTTCCTCTCTGACAGCAGAATTGACGTCGGGGAGAGGAATGCTGATTGGCCTGACGCTTCTGCAGGGAGAGCTTGGGGCGGCGGTGGCTGGGGGCCTGTTCCCCGATGGCGGTGACAGTGGCTTGGGGGAGGGCAGGGAAAAAGAAAGAAAGGGGGCAGGCAGGGAGACAGAAGGAAAGAAGGGAAACAGAAAGAAAGAAAGGGGGCATGAAAAGAGAAAAAAAGAAAGGGAGGCAGGGAGAGAGGAAAAAAAGTTGGGGGGAGGGAATGAGGTCTGGAGGAGAGGAAGCATACAGGCTGAAAGAAGAGAAGAAATGTTGGATGCACAATCAGAAGAAGAAAGTGCAACCAGAGACCCATGAAATCACCAGACAACAAAGGTAGGAAAAATGATTTTATTTTCAATTTAGTGATCAAAAGGTGTCTGTTTTGAGAATTTATATCTGCTGTCTATATTTTGCACTATGGCCCCCTTTTACTAAACTGCAATAGCGTTTTTTAGCGCAGGGAGCCTATGAGCATCGAGAGTAGCGTGGGGCATTCAGCGCAGCTCCCTGCGCTACAAACTGCTATCGTGGTTTAGTAAAAAGGGAGGGGGTATATTTGTCTATTTTTGTATGGTTGTTACTGAGGTGACAGTGCATAGAGTCATCTGCCTTAACCTCTTCGAAAAAACCCCGGAATATAAATGATAATTAACATTTTCTCTGCGTATAGTGTGCTTTGTGTTTTTAAAAAAATTTTATTGTTGGTAGATCATTTTGACTGGGTCATTTTAAAAGTAGCTCACAAGCCAAAAAAGTGTGGGCACCCCTGGCCTTAAGTAATTGAAAAATGCAGTCAGAAACGGCGCCTACCGACGCCTAAATAAAAGGTGACTGAAATGACCACTGGAATCATGGCTAAATAGCCACTTTAGGCCACAAAACATGAAAGTAGGCATGGCAAATGCTGGAAGTAGCGTTAGGTGGGCTAAAGCGGCTACCCAGCCGAAATTCATGCCAAGATAGGTGGCTGAAATGTAGGCCCAGAAAACCCTGGTCTATATCAGATACCTATCTTTGCCATTAGACCACAACAGCTGATTGTGGCAGGTGTTCCCCCCTCCCCCATCAACTGAGCGGCCCCAAAGCCGCGATTCTGTATCTGGCACCCAAGTTGGTTTCAAGTTTAAGTTTCAAGTTTATTACAGCTTGATATACCGCTTATCCCAGGACAAGCAGGCAGCCTATTCTTAACATTTGGGTGATGTCATCCATGGAGCCTGGATGAGGACAGCTTTGCAAGCAGACTTGCTTGTAGAACTTTTAGAAAGTTCGCGACTGCCGCACCGTGCATGCGCGAGTGCCTTCCCGCTCAGTGCAGAGAGCGCGTCTCCTCAGTTCTCCGCAGAGCCGAGAAATCTTGTTTTCGACGCTCTGCGCTAGACTTAGTTCTAATCTTCATGCCTTCTCTCACCGCTGCTCATCTTTTTATTATTTTTCAGGGTCGTTGTGTTTTTTGCTCGATTTCTTTAAAAAAAAAAAGACTAATTATATTTCTTTTGTCACAGCGGGGCCTGCTTTGCGGCTTCCACCCACGGGTTTTGATTTTGCTGAGGCCATCTTTCCGTCTATGTCCAGGCCGGTCATTGGCTTCAAGAAGTGTAGCCGTTGTCAGCGCATGATCTCCCTCACTGACCCACATAGCTGGTGAATTCAATGTTTGGGACCTGACCATCGTCCAGAGTCGTTTACTCGCTGTGCTACCCTTCAACCTCAAGCCTACTAGAAAGGCGACCTCACATCTGGTCAAGTTTATGGGGGTTCTGACTTCTGCCTCAACCTCAACCTCGTCTTTGATCAAGCCTTCCCTCGTTCAACAGGACCTCGTCCTCGAGTAAATCTGCTAAGTTTTCCGGTTGCATCAGAAGAGAAGGGTTATGAAGAAGTTACTCAAAATGCACCGCGAAGGTAAAGGGGAGGGAGGGAGATAGATAGAGTCGGGTAGGTAGGAAGGAGGGAGGGGGCTGCAGAGGACAGACGCTGAAAGGAAATGGGGAAGACAGAGTGGGGAGAACCGCTGAAGGGAAATGGGGAAGACAGAGTGGGGAGAAGACGCTGAAAGGACATGGGGAAGACAGAGTGGGGAGAACCGCTGAAGGGAAATGGGGAAGACAGAGTGGGGAGAAGACGCTGAAGGGAAATGGGGAACAGAGAGTGGGGAGAAAACGCTGAAGAGAAATGGGGAACAGAGAGTGGGGAGAAGACGCTGAAGGGAAATGGGGAACAGAGAGTGGGGAGAAGTCGCTGAAGGGAAACGGGAAACATTGAGTGGGGAGAAGATGCTGAAGGGAAACGGGGAACAGAGAGTGGGGAGAAGATGCTGAAGGGTAACGGGAAAGAAAGAGTGGGGAGAAGACGCTGAAGGGAAACAGGGAAGAGAGAGTGAGGAGAAGACGCTGGAAGGGAAAAAGACACAGATGGCAGACTATGGCGGGAAGAAGATGGGTGTCAGACCAATTGAGGGGGGGGGGGGGTGAAGGGAGAGAGACAGTAACAGAGCAAATGGAAGACCAGAGAGAAGACAGACAGTGGATGGAGGAACTGAATGAGAAGATGAGGGAAGCAGAAACCAGACAACAAAGGCAGAAAAAAATTTATATTTACAATATTTTGCTTTAGGATAAAGTAGTATAGTAATTGTGTTTATAAAAATTTATAAACAAAGCCCTGCCAGCTGAACATTTCTTTCTCTAGTTCAGCAGCCAGAACTTTGATTTATAAGGAAGGAATAATCTAAATATTGCAGTACTGAGGCTTATATGGATGCTGCGGGGATGGGGACAGGGTGGGGACAGTGGTTGCGGGGACAGGGACAAATGTTTCCCCCCTGTCATTCTCTAATCTCAATGTTGTTCTTGCTCAATTGATGAAGCCTCCTTTTGAACCAATGGCTTCGGCTCATCTGAAATATCTCACTTGGAAAGTGGTGTTTTTCATTGCACTCATGTTTGCTCACAGGGTCAGTGAGCCTGCTTTAGTTGCAGACCCACCTTTCATAGTATTTCATCATGACAAGGAGGTCCTCCGTACTCATCCTAAATTCTTACTTAAAGTGGTCTCAGAATTTCATCTCAATCAGTCTTTGTACTTCCAGTGTTTTTTCCAAAGCCTCATTTTCATCCTGGAGAATCAGCTCCTTATAGTTTGGACTGTAAGCGTGCTTTGGCTTTCTACTTGCAACGCACTCAAGCACACAGATCTGCTCCTCAACTTTTTCTCTCCTTCGATCCGAACAAGTTGAGACATCCAATCTCCAAGAGTACCATCTCCAACTGGTTAGCTACTTGCATTTCTTTCTGCTATGCTCAGGCTGGACTGCATCTACAAAGTCAAGTCAAAGCCCACAAAGTCAGAGCCATGGGGGCTTCAGTAGCTTTCCTTAGATCTACTCCTATTAAGGAAATCTGCAAAGCTGCCACTTAGTCCTCAGTTCATACGTTCAACTCTCATTATTGTCCAAATACTTTTTGCAGACGGGATGGCTATTTCGGCTAGGCAGTGTTACAAAATTTATTCTCCCTCCATCCCATACTACTTAGCTTGGAGGTCACCCACATGTTGAGATTAGGCTGCCTGCTTGTCCTGGGATAAAGCACAGTTACTTACCGTAACAGGTGTTATCCAGGGACAGCAGGCAGCTATTCTCATAACCCACCCATCTCCCCTGGTTGGCTTCTCTGCTAGCTATCTGAACTGAGGAGACGTGCTCTCTGCAATGGGAAGCCACTCATGCATGCGCGATGTAGCTGTTGCAAACTTGCTAAAAGTTCTGCAAGCAAGTCTGCTTGCGAAGCTGTCCGCTCCGTGATCCGTGGATGACATCACCCACATGTTGAGAATAGCTGGATAACACCTGTTACGGTAAGTAACTGCTTTATTGTACAGACTAAGTGGTTTACATAAAATCATAGCTAAAAATATACTTATAAAGGGAAGTTAACACAGACTCTTTAAAATGATAAGGGAAGCTTCACAGGAGACAAAAGGAAAACAGCAAGGGTTACATCATTTCATAAAATAAAAAAAACAATGGGTGGGGAAAGGAAAAAACATAAGGGGGTATAGGTAGGCTTATAGTAAGCTGATATCAAAATCTGATGCTGTAAGTCAAAGGCATCTTTAAAAAGAAAAGTTTTTAAGCCAGATTTAAATTTAGGGGCATACAGTTTTTGCCTTATATTCGAGGAATGCTTGTCAATCATTCTGGGGCACCCAATCTCTCCTGTTGGCACCCTTCGCAACATCCCCGACAGGAGGGATGCCAAATCCCTCCTGCCAGCACCCCACACAGCATCCCTGGCAGGAGGGATGTCCAATCCCTCCAGCTGGCTCCCTGCACAACATCCCTGGCAAAAGGGATGTCCAATCCCTCCTGCTTGTACCCCCTGAAAACCACCCGCTATACCTTTTTCTGGAAGGCCAGCCGAAGGGATGCACAATTGCTCCTGGTGGTCCCCCCCCCGAACCCTCCCCCCTCCGAAACCCACCCCTGTATCTTTTTCTGGAAGGAGCCCTAGGTGCCTGGGCCATTCAGTGCTAGTCACTGGAAACGGCCCAGCATTGAATATCGACGGTTAGCAATGCCGCAGGAGTTAGGAGGCTTGCCTCTCACATCCTGAATATTAGCCTCATTATGTTTTCAATAAGAACATAAGAACTGCCATCTCCGGATCAAACCCATGGTCCATCGAGTCCGGCGATCCGCACACGCGGAGGCCCAGTCAGGTATACACCTGATGTAGTTTTAGTCACCCATATCCCTCTATGCCTCTCGTAAGGAGATGTGCATCTAATTTGCCTTTGAATCCTAGCACAGTGGATTCCTTAATAACCTCCTTTGGGAGAGCATTCCAGGCGTCTACCACTCGCTGTGTAAAGCAGAACTTCCTGGCATTTGTCCTGGACTTGTCCCCCCTTAGCTTCAAACCATGTCCTCTTGTCCGTGTCGTGTTGGACAATGTAAATAATTTATTTTCCTGCTCTATTTTATCGATGCCTTTCAGCATTTTGAACGTCTCGATCATGTCCCCTCGCAGCCTCCTCTTCTCAAGGGAGAACAGTCCCAGTTTCTTGAGTCGTTCCTCATATTCCAAGTTCTCCATACCTCTTATTAGCTTCGTTGCTCGTCTCTGCACCCTCTCCAGCAGTTTTATATCCTTCTTTAGGTTAGGAGACCAATGTTGGACACAGTATTCCAAGTGTGGTCTGACCATTGCTCTATAAAGCGGCATTATGACTTTCTCCGATCTACTCGTGATTCCTTTTTTTATCATGCCTAACATTCTGTTTGCTTTCTTTGCCGCTGCCGCGCATTGTGCCGACGGCTTCAGGGTCCTATCTATCAGTACACCCAGGTCCTTTTCTTGTTCGCTCTTACCCAGAGTTGCGCCTGACATTCTATACTCGTGTTCCTTATTCTTACTACCTAAATGCATTACTTTGCATTTCTCCACGTTGAATTTCATCTGCCATTGCTCTGCCCATTTCTCTAACTGATACAAGTCGCTCTGGAGTTCCTCGCTATCCTCCTGCGATCTGATTGCCCGGCATAGCTTTGTGTCGTCTGCAAACTTAATGATCTCACTGGATACTCCTTCTTCCAGGTCATTGATGTAAATATTAAATAGGATCGGCCCAAGAACCGAGCCCTGGGGCACACCACTAGTCACTTTCTCCCAGTCTGAGAACTTCCCATTTATGCCCACTCTCTGCTTTCTGTTTTCCAGCCATTTGCCTATCCACCTGTGTATATCTCCCTCTATTCCATGGCTTTGTAGTTTCCTGAGAAGTCTTTCATGTGGAACTTTGTCGAACGCCTTCTGGAAGTCCAAATATATTATGTCCACCGGCATTCCACTATCAATTTGCTTGTTCACGGTCTCAAAAAATTGAAGTAAATTCGTTAAACATGATTTCCCTTTCCTGAACCCATGTTGACTGGGTTTCATCAAGTCGTGTGTATCTAGGTGCTGGACTATGCTATCCTTGATCAGTGCTTCAACCAACTTTCCAGGGACAGACATAAGGCTCACAGGTCTGTAGTTGCCCGGTTCCCCTCTCGATCCTTTTTTGAAAATTGGCGTGACGTTCGCTATCTTCCAGTCTTCTGGTATCTGTCCAGTTCTGATTGTCAGATTGGCAAGTTTTTGCAATAGCTCTCCGATTTCAACCTTCAGTTCCTTTAAAACTCTCGGGTGAATTCCATCCGGTCCAGGGGATTTGTCACTTTTAAGTTTGTCGATCTGGTAGTATATCTGGTCCAACTCCACTTCAACTGTGGTGAGGCTGTCTTCTATTACTCTACTAAACACTTTCACTGCTTCTGGTATTTTTGCGGTATCCTCCTCCGTAAAGACGGATGCAAAGAAGGAATTTAGTTTGTCTGCAATTTGTTTATCCTCTTTGATGTACCCTTTTCTTCCCTGGTCGTCCAGGGGTCCCACCGCCTCTTTTGTGGGTTTTTTCCTTTTCACGTATCTAAAGAAGGGTTTGAAGTTTTGGGCCTCTTGCGCTATTTTTTCCTCATAGTCCTTTTTGGCATCCCTCACCGCCTTGTGACATTTCTTCTGATCATCTTTATGTTTTTTCCATGCTTCGGTTGTTTTCATGTGTTTCCATTTTTTGAAAGAGTCCTTCTTTTCTTTTATGGCTTCCCTCACCTGTCTGGCAAGCCATGCCGGTTCTCCCTTACCTTTTGTTCTCCCCTCTTTGGAGATCCTCGGAATGTGGAGATTTTGTGCTTCTGTGATAGTATTTTTCAGTAGGGACCATGCCTGGTCTACCGTTTCAAGTTTGTCCACCTTTTTCTTGAGTCGTTTTTTCACCATGGCTCTCATGTGATCGTATTTGCCCTTTTTAAAGTTTAAGGTTTTGGTTAAGGTTTTGGCATGTTTTCTATTCCCGATGTCAAGCTTAAAGCTGATCACATTGTGATCGCTCGTCCCCAGCGGTACCGTAACTTCTACTTCTTTTGTCGGACCCGTGAGGCCATTTAGTACCAAGTCCAGGGTGGCGTTGCCTCTTGTCGGCTCTTTTACCATTTGTTCCAGAGTGCCTAATGGTAGAGGGAAATAAAGTAAATTGTTCAGTATCACATAATCACTTTCCCTATCCTCTCTACCTATGCATATTCCCATTCAGTGATTTGAAATATATAATTAGGCATGAGCTGAATTCAACATCTCTTATATTTATGGTGATAATATGATCATTTTCATGCCTTTACTAAGATTTTTTTTCTATATTTCAGGTAGATTTATGCCTAATGAGGCAATATGGAAACTGCACACATTACTACAAAATCCATGGGCACTTTTTTACGTATGATCTTAGCACCAATTTTCAAGTGAAAATATATGCATACTTTTACTTTGAAAATTGCTGAATTTTTCTGACTTAAAACAGGTTACATAAGGGTTGCTATTCAAAGCGATTTAAATGGACAGGCGAGCCTTGACTAGCTGCCGATATTCAATGGCATTTAATTGGACAGTGCCACTGAATAGCAGCACTCACTGGCTATATCCCAAGTGCTCAGTTCAGGCAGTGGTGTAGTAAGGGAGAGGGGCAGACCACCCCAGGTGCCATCTTGAAGGGAGCATCAGCTCCCCCTCTCTCTCCCGCTCCTTCCCACTCCTCCCCTGCCACGCATGTGCCTTCTCTCCCCACCTCCACAGTACCTCTTGCTCTTTGCCAGTGTGAGCAGCAGCTTTAACCTGCTGCTCGCACTGGCCTTGGCGCTCCCCTCTGATGTTACTTTCGGGTCTCGCAACTAGAAAGTGACGTCAGTAGGAGAGCCGATGCCTTGGAGATGCTGCTTGCACCAGGGAAGTTAAACAGGTATAGGGGACGGGAAGGGGAGTGCACATGGCAGGGAGGGGTGGAGAAGGCGGCAAAGGGGGTGCCACCGCCCCAGGCAACTCCCAACCTTGTTATGCCAGTGATTACAGGGGCAGTACAGGGTGGTGCTAGAAGTTATATGGGTGCTGATAAGATTCAGTGCTGGCACCTACATAGCTAACCAGGCTTGTAGGACCACAAATAAAAAAAGAATCCTAATTTGACCTGGTTAGTTATGTAGATACAGCCCTCAATATTGAAAAGCGTCTGTATAACTTCAAGGTTACACTGTCTTGCCATCCCTCCCTCTCACCTGGCACCACCTCTGATTCCCCCTCCCAACACCCCTTCCGACACCAACTCCAATCTCCATCCCTCTGCCCTACCAGCTCTGAACCCCTTCCCTTTTTTCCCCTCCCATCCTAATCCCAGCACATGGGCTCCCCTAGGCCTACCTTACTCCCTAGTGATCTGCTGGGGCGATGGAGGCAGGCCTGAATCCCCTACTCATTCCTTCTTTTTGCAACTCCATAGTACTGTAGAAAGGACCACTATGATCTCTAGCGGGAATTTCATGGGACGGCCCAGCATTGAATATCGGGAACTAATTTTGCTTGCAGCAGTCAGCATTTAATAAACTGCTGATCACAACTGCTGAATAGTGTCCAGTATTCCAAAATATTAAATCATGCTGAGATGGTCAGGAGGGATATTCTATGACACTTAACCAGACAGTGTTTATGTTTATTAAAAACTTTCTATACTGCATAACAGCCTAAAAAAGAATCCAAGCGAAGTATAATATATAATACCTATTCATAATGCATATTCATCAAGAAAGGAACTCCATTTAAAAATAGGATAGAAAAGAGTAAAAGCAAACGTTAAAAATTTTTTTTCTAAAATACTAAGGGCTCCTTTTACTAAGGTGTGCTAGCGTTTTTAGCGCATGCATAAGATTAGCGTGCGCTAGCCGAAAAATTATCGCCTACTTAAAAGGAGGCGGTAGCAGCTAGCACGCGCTAAAACCTCTAGCACGCCTTAAAACCTCTAACGCGCCTTTGTAAAAAGAGCCATAAGTAATCAACATCTCCATCATAATTCTAATAACAATTCTAATAAAAACAGTCAAATCTCAGTAAACCATAATTAATACATACAATTAAAAAATTTATTTTTCCTTGTCATAAACTACAGTTTACAGTCCCAAATAGAGAATGACACGGTGACAAAATCCATCACCATTCCCATCCCCGCGGTAATCCCATGTCATTTTCTAGTGTCTATTTCAACCTCGGTCCTTCTACACCATCATTCTTCAAAGCAAAGCTTGCAGGTCAGTGGTTGTGGCCATTCATACTCTGATTCTTCCCTCTCTCCTTAAAGAATGACATGAAGATGGTTTCCCGCGGTTATCCACGGGGACGGGAACGGTGATGAATTTTGTCACCATGTCATTCTCTAGTCCCAAACTCAATTATTCAATTTGAGAAAGCCAATTGAAAAAAGTGCGCTTTTAGGTGTCTTTTAAAGTTTATATATGATTCTTCTTTTCTCAAATCTATGGGTAAATTATTCCATAACCGTAGAACTAAATAAAAGAACACAAGTCTCTAGTTGATGCAAGATGTGCCTTTGAGCTATCAGGAACAAGTACCCTGTTGTCATTCAAAGATCGTAGTAAACA
The DNA here is from genome assembly GCF_902459505.1 of Geotrypetes seraphini. Classification (NCBI taxonomy): domain Eukaryota; kingdom Metazoa; phylum Chordata; class Amphibia; order Gymnophiona; family Dermophiidae; genus Geotrypetes; species Geotrypetes seraphini. The sequence goes on along the minus strand of NC_047090.1, from coordinate 63,005,249 downwards.
TCTTGGGGCATAAAATAACACCAAGTTAGAGAGATATGAAAGCTGTAGCTGAAATAATGCTCTATGTACCAACATCAAGATCTTAAATTTAATCCTAAATTCCATTGGTAACCAATGGAATTTTAAATACAGAGGTGTCACATGATCACGAATATGTGCATGGCCTAATTGCAGTGTTTTGCACTATTTGTAAACGTTTTAACTGTCCTAACCCAATACCTGCGTATACTAAATTACCATAATCTAACTTTGACAGTAGAAAAGCATGAATTAACGTATGCAACGATTTCTCATCTAAAAATCTCTAATGGCTCTAAGCTGTCTTAATAAGAACATAAGAATTGCCGCTGTTGGATCAGACCAGTGGTCCATCGTGCCCAGCAGTCCGCTCACACGGCGGACCTTGGTCAAAGACCAGCGCCCTTACTGAGACTAGCCCTACCTGTGTACGTTCTGGTTCAGCAGGAACTTGTCTAACTTTGACTTGAATCCCTGGAGGGTGTTTTCCCCTACGACAGACTCCGGAAGAGCGTTCCAGTTTTCTACCACTGTCTGAGTGAAGAAGAACTTTCTTACATTCGTACGGAATCTATCCCCTTTGAATTTTAGAGAGTGCCATCTCATTCTCCCTACCTTGGAGAGGGTGAACAACCTGTCCTTATCTACTAAGTCTATTCCCTTCAGTACCTTGAATGTTTCGATCATGTCCCCTCAATCTCCTCAGTTCGAGGGAGAAAAGGCCCAGTTTCTCTAATCTTTCACTATACGGCAATTCCTCCAGCCCCTTAACCATCTTAGTCACCCTTCTCTGGACCCTTTCAAGTAGCATCATGTCCTTCTTCATGTACGGCGACCAGTGCTGGACGCAGTACTCCAGGTGAGGGTGCACCTGCTCCTCAAAAGTTAAATGACAATCGATTATAATCCCTAAGTACCTAAAACTATTTATTAGCTTTATATCATGATTATTCAAAGAAACAGTGCTATTGAATATCCCCTCCGACTTCCACGGCACTGTCTGAACAGTCCCTTGACAGCCTTGGGGCAAAATCTGGTTTGAGTCAGGCATTATGTGGGCAACAGCAATATTCAATTCTGGTAGCCACATAGTTAACCAGTTGAGTAGTACCACTTAAATAACATATCAGCCCCCGTTTCAAGGCACATCTTATTGGTTTATCGTTCCCCCAGAGCTGTTGATTCTAATCTTTGAGTGCATTGTTTCACACCTTGGCTGAGGCAGTTGTTTTTTTCCCTAATCTCTTTGTGTTGGGAAATTTTAACATTTATGTTCATTTACCATCTAATCCCTTGGCCAACTAGTTCTCAATTTTTCTAAAAGTGCTGGGATAAACGCAACTTGTCTCTGGGCCTACCCACAGTTCTCGACACACCCTTGACCTGATTTTGACTAAATTCACTTCCAATTATTCTCTTTCTAATCCTAATTCAAATCACTTTTTACTTTCATTAACTTTTTCTTCCAGAACGCATCATGCCAAGCCTCCTAGTTTGTTAGAAAAACATACAGGGACTCATATATAAATACTAGTCAGTAAAATGAATATAATAGTAGGTAAGAGACTGACTATAATGGTGCTATATACCAGTGGGGAGAGAGCAAATGACTCCTAAAAACGCTCAGAAAAGTGAAACTCTGAAGGGGAGGTGGATACCTTCCCTTGGGACAAGAGTTTACCGTCCAGTCATTGCATTTACTTTGTAGAACTTCACTTTCTGACCACTGGTAAAACTGTAATCTGTTTAAATGATTTGTTAAATCGACAAAAATTGTTCAAAAATGTTATACAAAAAGACTCTTGCTCATTGGAAAAGTGATACCATACACTTATCTGTGCAAGCTTTTTAAGGTTTGTGGTTGTAAAGGCTCTTAGGGGTCTCTAAGACCCCCCTAAGAGCCTTTACAACCACAAACCTTAAAAAGCTTGCACAGATAAGTGTATGGTATCACTTTTCCAATGAGCAAGAGTCTTTTTGTATAACATTTTTGAACAATTTTTGTCGATTTAACAAATCATTTAAACAGATTACAGTTTTACCAGTGGTCAGAAAGTGAAGTTCTACAAAGTAAATGCAATGACTGGACGGTAAACTCTTGTCCCAAGGGAAGGTATCCACCTCCCCTTCAGAGTTTCACTTTTCTGAGCGTTTTTAGGAGTCATTTGCTCTCTCCCCACTGGTATATAGCACCATTATAGTCAGTCTCTTACCTACTATTAAGCCTCCTAGTTTGGCACCATCTACACAACCCAATTGTTTTCTTCAGGGTTAATGGACTCTGCTCCTCTGGAGATTCGGGATGCTATCATTTTTAAGGCTCTGTTTAACCCTCTTTTTACTTGAGGAAGTGATGTCACCACCATGGCAAGCCACATCTAAGCGAAGCTCCAATAGAGCCTTGTAAAATAATTGGCAAACACCCTGATAAATCACCATTTCCAGTGCAATAGGTGAGACATTCTAGACAAGTGGGTTGTATCCTAGTGGCCATGTGCCATATGCAGAAGGAATCCACTCTGGATTTTTTCTGTGACTCTCCTGTACTTCACTGGGAGCTATAGCACCACCTTCAGTTTTTTCTCTGGGTTCCACTGCTGAAAGCATTACAGACAGCTCTTCCTTAGACTCTGGAGGCCCAGGCCAGTATGAATTGGTGGATTCTTCCGCAGACCCTCTCCAAGGGCAGGCCGCTGTGGATTGCATCTTAGGTAATTGTGACGATGGATGCCAGCCTCTGCGGCTGGGGAGCCCATTGCAATCATTGTCTCGGTCAGGGGTATTGGACACCCTCTCAACAGAAATGGTCCATCAATCAATTGGAACTGCGGGCCATTCGCGTGGCTCTTGTGAAATTGCAGTTGACTCAGGAGAGCCAAGCGATCTGAGTCTTCTCCAACAATACAACTGCGGTGGGGTATGTCAATCACTGGGAAGGAACCACGAGTGCTTCTCTAACTCAGGAACCTGCCTGCTCTCTCTCTGGGCAGTCTTTTTCTGGCCCTTTCAACAGCACATGTGGCAGGAGTTCAATCAGTCTTCCTCAGCTAACAGACCTTGGATCTGGGCAATTGGGAGCTGTCCTTTGCAGCGTTCAGGCCATTGTGTAGTGCTAGGGTTGGCCTCACTTTGACATCATGGCCTCAACAAAGAACTAGAAAGCCGACTGATTCTTTAGTTGCAGATCAGAGCCTGGAAGCGAGGGCTTAGACACTCTGGTACAGCCCTGGCCACAGGGAGTCCTACGGTACATTTTTCCTCCCTGGCCCATAATCGGTCAGGCTCTCCGCCAGATTGCTACTCATCAGGGAAGGGTCATTCTGGTAGCTCTGTCATAGGGGAAAACACCTTCCAAGGATTCAAGACAAAGTTAGACAAGTTCCTAGTGAACAAGGACATACGCTGGTAGGGCTAGTTTCAGTTAGGGTGCTGGTCTTTGACTAGAGGGCCGACGTAAGAGCAGACTGCTGGGCATGATGGACCACTGGTCTGACCCAGCAGCGGCAATTCTTATGTTCTTATGATGTGTCTTCGCATAGGTTGCAGCCTTCAGTTGCAGGCTCTTCCAGACCTTCTCTCTCAGGGTCCAGTTTGTGTGGAGGATCCCAATCGCTTTGCTCTTATGGTATGGCTAATGAGCATGAAGCATTAGAGTGCAAAGGATATTCTGATGTCTCTTTTACACTTCTGAAATCTAAGAAAATTTGCCTACGCTAAGGCATGGAAGACTTTCCAACTTTGGGGTGACCAGGAAAGTGGTCCTGTTTTTGTAGTGCTAGTCTTTCTAAAGGCAGGCCTTGATATGGGCCTCAGAACATGAAAAAAGGCAAGGGGGATTAAACATAAAGTCTTTATTTGAAGTTCGTGGCCATGAAGCTGAAAAAAAGGAGGCGGCCTAGCGATTATACTAAAAGAATCCTTTAACTACTCTAAGACAGACTCCAAAACATCAGAAAACCTAGAAATACTAACTTGCAAAATCACCAACATCAAACTAGAAGAATCACTGACCACTACTCTATTTTATATCCCACCCAAAAAATGGTCAAATGCCAGAAATGAATTCTTCGAATTTCTAACCGTAAATACACTAAAAGGATCATACAATTTACTTCTGGGGGACATAAACATACATCTAGAACAAAAGGTAAAACCAGAAGTAACCGAAATTGCCAACTTCCTAATGTCACTCAATTATCCAATTTCAGACACAGAGATAACCCATGAAAAAGGACACAAACTAGACATAATTACTTTCTCTCAAAAAGAAACCCTTGATCCAAGAATACAATATTACACAGGGACCTGGAATAAATGCATCTGGTCAGACCACTACATTGGCAATTTCAACCTACACTGGCAAAAAAAGAGCTCTCAACCGAAATACAAAAGAAAAAACACAAAAACAATAACCAGTCGTGGTAACATAAACCCAACAGAATTCTGGGCTCACTATGAGCTACGTCCCACAACCAACGAAATACATGAAATACAAAAATTCCCAACAAGATGGGAAAAGTTCAGTAAAGACCTCTTAGACCAAATACCAAACATTCAAAAAGAAAGATAGACCACCAAATGAATGGTTTGACTCATAGCTACTAACCAACAAACAGGAACTAAGAAAATTAGAAAGAATCTGGCAAAAAACAAACAAAGAAATTTACAAGACAAACTGGAAACAAAAAATGATAATATACAAAAATCTGATCAAAGAAAAACGCAAAAAGCACTACGCACAAAAAATTGGTTCAACAAAAATAAACAGTAAAGAATTATTCAAACTAGTAAAAACGCTAACAGACACAACACGAATCCTGAAAAAGGACAATGAGAACATCCATCCACTCAAACCCTAGCTAACTTTTTAAAAAATAAAATCACTGACCTAAGAACTACTCTACCCATACCCACAACCAACACACTTCAATACCTTGAACCCCATGATCAGGTTCCCAGAGCAGACATGAATTGGGATCACTTCGAATTCCCAAACTGGCACCAGTTCCTAAGTTTATTCAACAACTACTCCAAATCTAACTGCCTTCTCGATGAATGCTCCCCTAAAATCTTGACAGTTGCCCCTCCTAACTTCAAAATGGAACTATTCACGTGGTTAACAACTTCCCTTACAAACGGAACATTAAGCAAGGATATGGGACACATACTAATTACTCCGATACCCAAAGATCAAAAAACCTCAACAGCACTAACAACCAATTACAGACCCATAGCAAGCATTCCCCTTTTCACAAAGCTACAGGAAGGTTTGGTCAACCTACAACTAACAGACTACCTAAACAAATTTAACACCCTCAGTGAACACCAATCAGGCTTCAGGAAAGGATACAGCACAGAAACAGTCATAGCTTCCATACTAAACCACCTCTATGATCTTTTCAGCAAAGGCGAAAGCGCATTGATTCTGCAACTTGACCTCAGCAGTGCGTTCGACCTAGTAGACCACAAAATCATGCTACTATGCCTTGACGCAATAAGAATCTTAGGAAAGGTAATGAAATGGTTCCAAGAATTCCTAACAAATAGATCCTACCGAGTAACCAGCAACAGAAACTACTCCAACCCATGGAAAAATCCGTCAGGGGTACCCCATGGCTCCCCTCTATCTCCCACATTATTCAACATCTACTTCGCATCCCTAGGTCACCTACTACAAAAATTAAACTTAAAACACACATATACGCAGATGATATATCCATCCTAATCCCCTTAAATGACATCACAAATGAAACTACAGATAACCTCTCACACACAATGACAGAAATTGAAATGGACCACCAGCTTCAAACTAAAATTAAATGCAGAGAAAACAAAAGTCTTTTTGGCAAGCCCCAACAACAAAATAATGAAAACATCGTTAAAAATAAACGGCCATGAATATCCAATCGCCAAAACCATAAAAATACTGGGCATCACTCTCGATACTTACTTAACCATGGCTGACCACACAAACCTACTGGTGAAGAAATGCTTTTACACGCTGTGGAAGCTAAGGACTATAAGAAAATACTTTGACACAATATCCTTCAGATTACTGGTGCAGTCGCTGATCCTGCAACATCGCCTACCTGGGTATCCCAAAAAAAACAATACAAAAATTAAGATTAGTGCAAAACACTGCAGTTCGCTTGATCTTCGGACTGAGAAAAAAAGACCACATTAGCCCCTATTACAAGCTACCTGTGGAGGTGCGAATACTGTTCAAATTTGCTTGTATCTGCTTCAAACAAGTCTGGGGCCTAGCACCTTCCTACCTGCAAACTCACTTCACTCTACACAACCCCACACGAACAACCAGAAACAAAAACATCTTTGCATACCCGAAGATCACAGGCTGCAAATACAAATCCTTCCTAGACAGAATCTTCATGTTCCAAGCAAACAGACAGCTGGGAAACCACATAAATAAAGCCAGACAGACCTACAACACATTCCAAAAATCAATTAAAACCGCTCTATTTGACAAATTCCTTGCTTAATCAGATGACCTCTCTCAGGTATTCTTTCCCTTTCAACCCCAATGTATTATGTAACATCTTTCTTCTCTCATATATTCATGCTTCTCCAATTTACTATGTAACATCCTTCTTCTTGCATTTTGTAATTCGCTGATTGTCCAGCCTTCTTTCTATGTGAACTGCCTAGAAGTCAGTTTGACTATGGCGGTATAGAAAAATAAAGTTATTATTATTATTGAACACCCTGGAAACCACTGACTTGGAAGAGAACCAGATCTCAGTGTCCCCTGAAGAAGTGTCTCCGAAACGCCGAAACTGGGATCCTTGTTGAGACCTTTTTGCTTCAAATAAAGACTTTATTTTTGGTTGAAAAGACATACTCCTTGCCTTTTCTTATTGTTCTGTTTGTATCTCAAGGTGAGGGGATCGTCTGCCTGTCTTGCTATGGGCCTCACCATGGCTTCTCTTCAGGTCCATGTCGCTGGGCTCTCTTCTTTCAGAGCCCAGGACCTTAGTCCTTTGCTTGTAGTCCTGACATGGCCAGATCTCTCCACATTAGCCCTCCAATCAAACCACTATTCCCTTCATGAGACTTTATCTTTGTTTTGTCTGGCCTCACCAAGGCTCCATTTGAACCTCTGAAAGACACTTCTTTCTTGGACCTGATGCTAAAAGTGGTTTTTCTGATCACTGTTACCTTAGCAAGCCATATCTGTGAACTCCTGGTTCTGTCTTGTAGGCAGCCTTTCCTGAGGATCTCTCTCCGCATGGTTCCTTCATTTCTGCCGAAGGTGGCATCGGCATTCCATATTAATCAGGAAGTACTTTGCCTGTTTTACAGCCTACTATATATATGTTCATCCTAGAAAAAGCAGGCAGCATATTCACACATGTGGGTGACATCCACGGAGCCCAGTACTGATAGTATGAAAAGTGTACTGTCACTTTAAGCTTTAAGAAACTTTGCGACTGCCCGCACCGCGCATGTGCTCGTGCCTTCCCGCCTGACATAGGCTTACAGTACCTCAGTTCTTCATTTTCCGCGGAGCAAAAAAGTACTTTTTTGACTGGACTGTGTTCAGTCTGTATTGCCTTCTTGCTTTTGTGGGTTTTTTTTCTTCATTTTAATTATTTCTTTCTAAGGATGGCCTTCACCAGTCAAAAGAATTTTAAAGAATTGTTAAGTCTGTCTGACATCCAAGACATCAAACAGCAGGAGAAACCCATGGGAGGATATCCTTAATGTAATGCCTGCCAGATCTGTGAGATTACTGTTGAATTTGAAATTAGTTTCTATCATCCCTGCATTGGCAAAACGTTTTTTACTTCATATAAAACAACCTGCACTACATCCCACATTGTATATTTAATGACTTGTCCATGTCCTAAAACCTATGTGGGGCAAGCTTCAAGCCCATTGAAGAAACACATTACTGAACATAAAAGTTGCCTTCACACTAACACTCCCATAGTAGCACACTGTTTAGAATTTGACCATACTTTCAAATATCTTAAATGTTGTTCCATTGATTACATACCCGAGAGTAGAGGCAATAGAAAACAACTTTTATTGCAATGGGAGTTATTTTGGATAAATGCTCTCAATAGTGAAGAACCATTGTACCTGAACTCGAGAACAGAATGGAACCAGTTCATCTGATATTGAGCCGGGAGTCATGGAAATATATAAATGGTGTTGCATGCACAAAACATGAGTTTTAAAACACTCCTTCTGTTTAGCAATATATAACTCACCTTGTATTGCAAGGAACACGTCCACTTTAAGAAGATCATTGCTTCATCTTTTGAGAGACTGTTTCTAATTCAGGATTGGTCATTTACTAGTGATATTAGTCCATTCAAAGGGAGAGTTGAATATTAGGGGTGAGTCTTCTATGGCCATTTTTGTGAAGCTACCAAGACACTTTGCAGGCTGTGTGTGTCGGTATGTTACACAACTGAAAGGATTCATTTTCTGTGGTTTAAAACTTGATGAGATGCAGGATCTCAGTTGTTTTTTGCTCTTCAGGAGACAGTTAATGCCCTCACATCCTGAGACAGCTGGTACAGATGAGTATTAAAATTTCATTTTTTCTAACCAAGTGACTTTTGATTCTTGCATTGAGCAAAGCTTTTTGGTAATTAATCCAATTGAGGAGGATTTTTATGCTAATCAAGGTACATAACCCTTTAAGGTTCTCCCACACTTTAATTAGTCGGTGTGGGAGGGGTTGTGAGGCTTTTTTCTACCTCTTAGATGCTTCACCAATTTTCAAAGCCATTTAGTGCCTGAGACTCAAGTCACTCTGATTTAAATGATTTTCTAGAAAGCATTTTGCCTACATATCACTTGACAAGTGTGCTGATTGATCAGTAAGGGAGTCATATATTGAAGCTTACATGACGCCAGGATGATGTGGAGGACCGTAGGGTGGAGTCGCAGAGGATCTAGTAGATGTGCAACAAGAGCTGAAAACATTGTGTAAAAGCGAGGCTCAACTGTAGGAGAAGCTTGAGGACATTGAAAATTGCACCAAGTGGTGCAACTTGAGAATTCAGGGAGGCCCAGAGGAGGATGCTTTAAGAATACAATGCAGGTAGCCCATAACATTTGTGAAGACATTTTAAAGCAGGCGCATAGCCCAAAGGGGCCCCAGCCTGAACTCAGCATAGAAAGGGCGCATAAGGCCTTGGGCCAACTGGCAAATAATTTATCCAGAGATATTAATTCTAAAGCTGGTTAGGTAAATCACAAAGAATAAACCTTTTATGCTGCAAGGAAGTTATGTGAATACAAATGGAATGCAAACAGAGTGGGGGCACTCAGGAAGGATAAGGCCATAGCAGAGAGACTGAATGAATTCTTTGCTTTGGTCTTTACAATAAAAAATGGTTTTCAAGGGAATGCAGAGGAACTGAACAAAATCTCAGCGCATCTGGGTGTGGTGCAGTGGTTAGAGCTACAGCCCCAGCACCCTGAGGTTGTGGGTTCAAATCCCGCACTGCTCCTTGTAACGCTAACCCTTGGCAAGTCACTTAATTCTCTAGTGCCCCAGGTACATTAGATAGAGTGTGAGCACACCAGGACAGATAGGGAAAAATGCTTGAGTACCTGAATAATTTGTAATCCGCATAGAATTGTAGGATATGTGGAATATAAATAAATAAAATTAAAGATGTACTAAGCCAAATTGACAAGTTAAAAAGGGCTAAATCAACTGTCCCGGATGGTATACATCCCAGGGTACTAAAAAGAACTCAAACATGAAATTTCTGACCTGTTGTTAGTGATCTGTAATTCAGTTGCTAAAATCATCTGTAGGACCTATAGATTGGAGGGTGGCCTGACTTCAGTGCTAGGCAAAATGGTGGAAACAATTATAAAAAATAAAATTGTGGAACATGTAGACAAACATGATTTAATGGAACAGAGCATGGGTTCAGCCGAGGGAGATCTTGCCTCACCAATTTGCTTGACTTCTTTCAGGGTGTGAAACATGTGGATAAAGGTGAGCCAGTTGATAGATTTTCTGAAAGCTTTTGACAAAGTTCCTCATGAGAGCCTCCTGAGAAAATTAAAGAGTCATGGGATAGGTGGCAAAGTTCAGTTGTGGAATAGAAATTAGTTATCGGATAGAAAACAGAGGGTAGGGTTAAATGGTCATTTTACTCAATGGAGAGTAAACAGTGGAGTGCCACAGGGAAATGTACTGAGATCGGTGCTATTTAACTTATTTATAAATGATCTGGAAATTGGATTGATGAGTGAGGTGATCAAATTTGTAGACGACACTAAACTGTTTTTTTGTTTGTTTTTTTAATTCTTTATTCATTTTAAATCATAAACAAGTGTACAATAATATATCCATTAAATTTCAATGTAACACTTGAAAATCTTAATCATATCATCAAGAACAAAAGTATATATCCCCACCCCCCACCCTACTGAAATTAAAATTCATGAATCATTTTCAAACATATAATAAGTGTACAGAAATATAATCATTATAATTTCAAACCAACACTTGAACATTTTTCCAAATCATCTAAAATAAAAATATTAATCCCCTCCCTCCCACCCTACCTAAAGAAATAAAAACAAACTCTCAATGGAAAATATACCACCCCCCACCCCCCAATGCGTAAAATATAATCTCCCATAAAAAGTGATGTCTACTCATTACAATATTTTTCCATTGGCCCCAGATCTTTAGAAACTTATTGCAGTCAGATCTTAGGAAATTGGAAGACTGGGCATCCAAGTGGCAGATGTAATTTAATGTGGACAAATACAAAGTGATGCACATTGGGAAGAATAACTCAAATCAAAGTTACCGGATGCTAGGGTCCACCTTGGGGGTTAGTGTCCAAGAAAAAGATCTGGGTGTAATTGTAGAGAATACGATGAAACCTTCTGTTTAATGTGCGGCAGCAGCCAAAAAAGCAAACAAGATACTAGGAATTATTTAAAAAAGGGATGATTAACAAGACTAAGAATGTTATAATACCTCTGTATTGCTCCATGGTGTGACCTCACCTGAGTAGTGTTCAGTTCTGGTTGCCTTATCTCAAAAAAGATATACTGTAGCGGCACTAGAAAAGGTTCATAGAAGAGTGATCAAGATGATAAAGGGGATGGAACTCCTCTCGTATGAGGAAGGACTAAAAAGGTTAGCGCTCTTCAGCTTGGAAAAGATATGGCTAAGGGGAGATATGATTGAATCTATAAAATACTGAGTGGTGTAGAACAGTATATATCTAAAATTTTCTTCAGTGAGTAGGTTTTAAACAGTTTTCTAAACTGGAGATAAGATGTAGAATTTAATTTTTAAAAAGCATGAATTTCTGATTCCTAGCTTGTTACCAGGTAAGAAAGCAATTTACCCTGAAGTTTCTTAAACAAGCGTCCTCTGGCCGAGTGACGAGAATTGTTAAATACAAAGTGATCCAGTAAAAAACTAGGCAGCAAACCGTGAAATGCCTTATAACAAAAACAACCTAACTTAAACATAATACGTACCTCCACAAGTAACCAATGCAATTTATGAAAGTAGGATATAATATGATCTGATCTTTTAAAATTGAAAATCAGACGAACTGCTATGTTTTGTAATATGCAGATAGCGTAGCTGGTTTTAAAAACAGTTTGGACAATTTCCTGGAGGAAAAGTCCATAGTCTGTTATTGAGAAAGACATGGGGGGAAGCCACTGCTTGCCCTTGATCAATAGTATGGAATATTGCTACTCTTTGGGTTTTGGCCAGGTACTAGTAACCTGGATTGGCCACCATGAGAACGGGCTACTGGGCTTGATGGACCATTGGTCTGACTCAGTTAGGCTAGTCTTATGTTCTCATCTCCCAGATTTTTTCTGTGACTCTCCTCTACTTTACTGGGAGCTCTAGCACCATCTAGAGTGGATTATTTCTGCATATGGCACATGGCCATTGCAAGATAACCCACATGTCAAGAATGTCTCACCTAATGCACTGGAAGGTAATTTGATGGCATTGTTTTTATGATAAAGAGTTTAAAGATAAAATGATGGCCATATTGTCTCTGTAACTATAAAGTTTAACACCTAAATATGAGCTGGTTGCACTTTCTAAAAAACACAGAACCTCACATACAGTGATTACATATATGTGCCTTGATCTAATAGTACATGTAGCCTTCCATGAAAAGGGTGGGCAAGGAACCTGGAAGCAATGCTCTGATGCCAGCCATCTATAAAGTTTACTAGCCTTTACTATACTCAGACATATTTCCAATTAAACAGCAATAGGTCCGGTGCCTTACAAGAATGATTGGAATAGGCTGAAAAAGTAGAGTGGTAAAAAGGTTAACAACCCATAAGGAGCAGGAAAAGCACACTTGGTGATGGTAGGGGTTGCATCTTGGAGATGCATGAAAGGGTTGGGATGGGGGAACACAAATGCTCACAGGAAAAACACATTTGAACAGGGCTACATAACGGCTGCTTCACATAGAGCCCAGCTGCCATCCTTCATCCCACATTGCAACACCCTCTCCTCCCACCATCTTGTATGTTTTATGCATAGGAACTACATCAGAAAGCAACATAATGAGAAAAATGGAATAGGAAATGCTAAGTGAGAGGCATATAGCAAGGCAGGTTGACATGTTACAGGGCCATGTCCCAGCCAACAGATCCATCCCTGTGCCACATATACAGAGATGCTCCCTTTCTCTAAGAAGACAGCAACAGGAGACTGAGTTTATAAAGATGTAATGGAGGAAAGTAGAAGCTGAGCAAAAAGACAAGGCCATAGCTATGGAACCTCCATAGCTAATCTGTGTTAAACATCTATTCTAGATATTTGTAGAGTGGCTACCTGGTTTGTTGTGCATATAAGGTTACCAAACATTACTATCTTGACACATTCTCACAGCAACAGTGGCGTACCAAGGAGGGGGTGTCCACCCCAGGTGCAAGCCCTGAGGGGGTGCTCCCGGCCTTGAAGCCGTTGACCTCCGGTTCCCGACCCCCGATGTCTGGATTCTCCCCCCGGCCGCCCCCCCCCCGCACCGTTTGCGGTGGAGAAGCAGCCTGCAGCGGGATCGCGATGCCAGCGATCCCTGCGCTGCTTCCTCCGCTGTGGTCCCGCCCCTCCTCTGACATCAGAGGAGGGGCGGGACAGCGGCACAGGAAGCAGCGCAGGGATTGCTAGTATTGCGATCTTGCTGCGGGCTGCTTCTCTACTGTAGGTGGTGCGGGGAGGCCAGGGGGATGAGCAGTCCTTCGGGGTGAGGCGGGACATCAGGCCTTCAGGGTAGAGTGGGCAGGCAGGCCTTCAAGGGGGGGGGGACAGGCAGGCAGGCCTTCAAGAGGGGGGACAGGCAGGCCTTCAAGGGGGGGGGACAGGCAAGCAGGCCTTCAAGGGGGGGGACAGGCAGGCCTTCAAGGGGGGACAGGGCTTCAAGGGGGGGACAGGCAGGCAGGCCTTCAAGGGTGGGACCTTTAAGGGGGGACAGGCCTTCAGGGGAGGTGGGCCCTGGTGGTACACGGAGGGAAGGGGGGGTTCAAAGAGATGCGCATATGCCGGACTTTGGGTGGGAAAAAATAATGAGTCTGAAAATAGAGGAGAGGGAGAGAGATGATGGACCATGGTTTTTAGGGAGGGAAGGAACAGAAAGGGAGAGAACCTGGACACAAGGGATGGTGTGGAGGGGGGGATAGAGATACTGGATAGGAGAGTAGTTGGGAAAAGAAAGGGAGAGATGGTTGACCCTGGGGTGGTAGGGAAGGAGGGAGAGATGCTGGATGAAAGGGTAGTTAAGAAAAGATGGATCTGTGGAGGGAGATGAAAAAAGAAAAGATGCCAGACCTCCTGGGGAGGGAAGGGAAACGGGGAGGACAGAGATGGCAGATGGATGGTTAGCATGCAGAAAGAAGGAAGAAGGAGACCCTGGCAAGCAAATTATCAGAAAACAACCAGAGCCTTGGACGAACAAGATTTGAAAAATAACCAGACAACAAAAGGTAGAAAAACTAATTTTATTTTTTGTTTTGTGATTACAATATGTCAGATTTTAAATGTGTATCCTGCCAGAGCTGGTGTTAGACCGCAAACGTGAGCTAGGATTTAACAGAGAGAGGAAAAGTCCTTTTTGTTTATTTTATTTACACCACAGCGCCAGTGTGGTTAGGAGAAGCCAAAGGAGGGTGAAAAAGCTATAAAATAAACCCTTCAGGATGTTTGGAAAAACCAAAACAAAACACCCAATTGGGCAGGAAAGTTGAATCGAAAAACCAATTCAATAGGCTGAATCGAATCAAATTTTTTTTTTCTTCCCTGAATCGGGCAGCACTAGTTTGCGCTACTGTCTTAGACTTTAGGACCTGGGACTGGGGAGAGATGGCATCCTCAGTACTTTATAATGCAAGTGAAACGAGGATTTGGTCAGACTTTTGAAGGGTCTGCAGAAGAAAAATATTGTATAGGGGATATGAGACAGCAGGAAACGGGAACTTTTCTTCCTTCTATTTTTGTGAATGGCAAGGTTGAGGATGTCAGAGAGTTCAGTTAAAATATGTGCTTTATAAGAAAATATAATAATGTGTTTTATAAAGTTTATAAGCATTGCTGGCCTATCCGGTTAGGTGTTCCTAATGGTGGTGGTGGTGGTAGCGTGTCAATATGTTGAGAGGAAGAGGTGGTCTGTGAAATTCTGCTGAGCAAACTCCGGGCCCATTTCCACCCCCCAGTTAGTCCACTCCACTCAACTGGTTCACACACTGAGTGGGTCTTTGGGTATTGAGCCTCTGTAGTTATTTTGGGATCTCTTCCAGTGGTTTTTCAGTATCTCCTTGTGGTCCAAGGAAGGAAACTTTGTTAACCTTAGCATTGACCTTCAGAATATGTTTGTAACAGCGCTGCTTGTGTGGCATTAGGCTGTGTAGTGATTGAAAGAAAAAACTAGACCTTTGCACATTTTTGCACTATATGGTGGGTGTATGAGGAGATTCACATTTCCTGCACAGCTAAGTCCTTGTGAAGTTACCTTGTTCTTTCTTTATTTGACATCTAGCAAGGTCTCTGTTTGGAAGGAAAGATCTAAGCTTAAAAATGAAGTAGCCAGAAGTTATGGTAAAAGCAGATAGCGTTGCTGGTTTTAAGAAAGGTTTGGACAAATTCCTGGAGGAAAAGTCCATAGTCTGTTATTAAGACATGGGGGAAGTGTCTGCTTGCCCTGGATCGGTAGCATGGAATGTTGCTACTCTTTGGTAGTGACCTGGATTGGTTACCATGAGAATGGGCTACTGGGCATGATGGATCATTGGTCTGACCCAGTTAGGCTATTCTTATAAGAACATAAGAAACTGCCTCCGCTGAGTCAGACCAGAGGTCCATCGCGCCCATTGGCCCGCTCCCGCGGTGGCCCATCAGGCCCATTGCCTGAGCAGTGGTCCTTGACTATTTTTATAATCTATCTCTACTCCTATCCCTATTTTTAATTCTTATCTGTACCCCTCAATTCCCTTGTTCTCTAGGAACCTATCCAAACCTTCTTTGAAGCCATGTAACTTGTTCTGGCCTATCACAGCTTCTGGAAGTGCGTTCCACATATCCACCACCCTCTGAGTGAAAAAATACTTCCTAGCGTTTGTTCTAAACCTGTCCCCTTTCAATTTCTCCGAGTGCCCCCTTGTACTTGTGCTTCCCCATAATCTGAAAAATCTGTTCCTGTCTACTTTTTCTATGCCCTTCAGGATCTTGAAGGTTTCTATCATGTCTCCTCTAAGTCTCCGCTTCTCAAGGGAGAATAGCCCCAGCCTTTTTAGCCTGTCAGTATATGAGAGGTTTTCCATACCCTTTATCAGTTTAGTTGCTCTTCTCTGGACTCCCTCGAGTACTGCCATGTCTTTCTTGAGGTGCGGTGACCAATACTGGACACAGTACTCCAGATGTGGGCGCACCATTGCGTGATAAAGTGGCAGGATGACTTCCTTCGTCCTGGCCATGATGCCCTTCTTAATGATTCCAAGCATTTTGTTTGCTTTCCTTGAGGCTGTGGCGCATTGTGCCGATGCCTTCAGTGTTGTGTCCACCATTACTCCCAGGTCTCTTTCAAGGTTACTTAACCCCAACAGTGATCCCCCCATTTTGTAGCTGAACATCGGGTTCTTTTTTCCTACATGCATGACCTTACACTTCCCTATGTTAAAGCTCATTTGCCACTTTTTGGCCCATTCTTCCAGTGTCGTCAGATCCTTTTGGTGATTTTCGCAGTCTTTCGTTGTTTCAACCCTGCTGTATAGTTTGGTGTCGTCTGCAAATTTAATGACCTCGCATTTTGTTCCCGCCTCCAGGTCATTTATAAATATATTGAAAAGGAGCGGTCCCAACACCAACCCCTGCGGCACCCCACTCGTGACCCATTTCCAATCTGAATAGTGACCCTTCACTCCAACCCTCTGTTTTCTACCTGCCAGCCAGTTTTTGATCCATCGGTGTACCTCCCCTTGTACCCCGTGGTTCCATAGTTTTTTAAGCAGTCTTTCGTGTGGTACCTTGTCGAAGGCCTTTTGGAAGTCAAGGTAAATGATGTCTATGGGTTCCCCTTTATCCACCTGTCTGTTCACCCCTTCAAAGAAGTGTAATAAGTTAGTGAGGCATGACCTACCCTTGCAGAAGCCATGCTGACTTGATTTAAGCTGTCCATTGGTTTCGATGTGTTCACAGATGCTGTCCTTGATCAGCGCTTCCATCATCTTTCCCGGGACCGAGGTCAAGCTCACCGGCCTGTAGTTTCCCGGGTCGCCCCTCGAACCCTTCTTGAAGATTGGTGTGACATTTGCTATTTTCCAGTCCTCTGGGATCTCTCCAGTTTTTAAGGATAGGTTGCATATTTGTCGAAGTGGCTCTGCTATTTCGTTCCTCAGTTCCTTGAGTACTCTTGGGTGAAAGCCGTCTGGACCTGGTGATTTGTCGCTCTTTAGCCTGTCTATCTGCCTGAGGACATCCTCTTGGCTTACCTTTAGTTGGGCCAGCTTATCTTCTATTTACGATCTTTTCTGGCTCCGGAATGTTGGTTGTGTCCTCCCTCGTGAAGACTGATGTGAAGAACTCATTTAACTTGTCAGTCATCTCTTTTTCCTCTTTTACCACCCCCTTTCTGTCTCCATCGTCCAAGGGTCCCACTTTCTCCCTTGCTGGTTGCTTCCCCTTAACGTATCTGAAGAACGATATTATTTTTTTGCTTTCCTAACCACTCAGTGGCACTCTTTCTGGTGTTTTTTATGCTCCTTTAGGTTGTCCTTTGATTGATCCTTCTTCCATTTGTTGAACGATGTTTTCTTGTCACTTATCGCCTTCTTCATTGCATTTGTTATCCACACTGGGTTTTTCGCTCTGTTTTTTTTTGCACCCTTTCCTGAACTTGGGGATGCACAGGTTCTGTGCTTCGTGTACCACACCCTTGAGTAGGGTCCAGGCTTTTTCTACGGACTCCATCTTCCTTGCATTGTTGAGTTTCTTTCCCACCATTTTCCTCATGGCATCATAATTCCCTTTTTTGAAGTTGAGTGTTGTCGTTGCGGTCCTTTTCACCTTTGATGATACAATTTCTAACCTGCACTGGATCGTGTTGTGATCGCTGTTCCCCAGTGGGCCTAGTACTGCCACCTCTTTTGTGGGTCCCCCTAGTCCGTTGAAGATTAGGTCAAGAGTGGCATCTCCCCGTGTTGGTTCCATGACCAGTTGTTCCAAGAAACAGTCCCTTGTGGCTTCCAGGAATTTGGCCTCCCTTGTGCAGTTTGAGTGCCCGATACTCCAGTCTATCCCAGGGTAGTTGAAATCCCCCATCACCATCACCCTTCCGCTTTTGCTTACCTGCCTCAGTTCAGCTTCCAGGTCCTGGTCGATCTCTTCCGATTGCCCAGGTGGGCGATAGTACAGACCTAATTTCATGTCTGCTCCAGATCCTCCCGGTAGCTTAACCCATAGTGATTCTAAGTCATCAGCCCCTACTGTTGTTTCAATCCTGGTTGAAGATATGGATTCCTTTATGTATAGCGCTATTCCTCCACCCTTTTTGTGTGTCCTGTCCCTCCTGTAAAGTTTGTACCCTGGTATGGCCACATCCCATTTGTTGTCATCAGTCCACCACGTTTCTGTGACTCCAATTATGTCTAAGTCCTTTTTGCTGGCTATGACTTCCAGCTCTCCCATTTTGGCCCTCAGGCTCCTAGCATTGGTATATAGACAAAGTAAGTCCCGGTTGGTTGCCTTCCCTGCTGGTTTTCCTCGTGGTCTGGTGCTCCTGCCGTCCCCCTCATGGGCTGCTGGACCTCGAGCCTCGCCCTAGTCATCCTCCTCCTGTGGTGCGCATGTTTCGTCCTCAGCCTGATTCCCCATTTTTGGTTGTCCCTCTGGTTCCGGTTGCTCTCTGTTATTACTGCCCACTAGTTTCCTCTGCTCCCTGGGCCCCTGCATAGCGTCCTTAGGTCCTTTTTCCAATAATTTCCCCTCGGTCCCGAGCCCCTGCATAGCGTCCTTAGGTACTTTTTCCAATAATTATGTTCTCATCTGTAGGGACCTTTGTTTTCACTTCTTATTTTAATGTATTTTTTTTTTCTGGGAACTTATCAGTGTTTTTTATAATGGGAACAAAAATGGAAGAGAATTAATGTGTGTGGAATGGGGGGGGGGGGGTAACTAATTTCTTCAGCTAAATAATTCAATCCACCTTAACCAGACATAGGAGAACTCACGCACCATTCACACACCCTCCAACCAAAAACGTCAAAAGAAAAAAAACAACAAACTTTGACAACCTCCTAACACTCGACCTCCAACTCTACAACCTATTGACCTCGACCACAGACTAGAAAACCATCAGAAAAGAAATAAAAACCCTTCTATTCAAAAACCACATAAAACCGAACTAACACAATCAGAACTGTCCCAAGCATCACCTGCAACTACTCCATATGTACTTTTGATGTCATGACAATTCAGACATAAAGCACAGTTACTTACCGTAACAGGTGTTATCCAGGGACAGCAGGCAGATATTCTTGACTGATGGGTGACGGCACCGACGGAGCCCCGGTACGGACACTTTTAGAGTGATTGCACTCTAAGAACTTGGAAAGTTCTAGAGACCGCACCGCGCATGCGCGAGTGCCTTCCCGCCCGACCCCGACGCGCGGTCCCTCAGTTAAGATAAGCCAGCTAAGAAGCCAACCCGGGGAGGTGGGTGGGACGCAAGAATATCTGCCTGCTGTCCCTGGATAACACCTGTTACGGTAAGTAACTGTGCTTTATCCCAGGACAAGCAGGCAGCATATTCTTGACTGATGGGTGACCTCCAAGCTAACAAAAAGAGGGATGGAGGGAAGGTTGGCCATTAGGAAAACAAATTTTGCAAAACAGATTGGCCGAAATGTCCATCCCGTCTGGAAAAAGCATCCAGACAATAATGAGATGTAAAAGTATGGACTGAGGACCACGTAGCAGCTTTGCTGATTTCCTCAATGGGCGTGGAACGGAGGAAAGCTACAGATGCTGCCATAGCTCTAATTCTATGTGCCGTGACAGAACCTTCCAGTGTCAGTCCGGACTGAGCATAGCAGAATGAAATGCACGCAGCAAGCCAATTAGATAGTGTACGCTTAGAAACAGGACGTCCCAATTTATTTGGATCAAAGGACAGAAAGAGTTGGGGAGATGATCTGTGGGGCTTAGTACGGTCTAAATAGTAAGCTAAAGCCCGCTTACAGTCCAAAGTATGAAGAGCCTGTTCCCCGGAATGGGAGTGAGGTTTAGGGAAAAAAACAGGTAGTACAATAGATTGGTTGAGATGGAACTCAGAAACAACCTTAGGGAGAAACTTTGGATGTGTACGTAGAACCACCTTGTCGTGATGAAAAACAGTGAAAGGTGGATCAGAAACTAGTGCATGGAGCTCACTGACCCTCCTGGCAGAGGTGAGAGCAATAAGAAAAAGTACCTTCCAAGTGAGAAACTTGAAAGAGGTAGTAGCCAAGGGTTCAAATGGAGGCTTCATCAAGGCGGAGAGAACCACGTTCAGATCCCAGATCACCGGAGGTGCTTTGAGAGGTGGTTTCAGATTGAAAAGACCTCGCATGAATCTGGAGACCAGGGGATGAGCTGAAAGGAGTTTCCCCTGGACCGGCTCATGAAAGGCCGTAATGGCACTGAGATGAACTCTGATGGAAGTAGACTTGAGACCAGAAGTAGACAGAGAAAGCAGATAATCCAATAGAGGTTCCACTGCAAGAGACTTGGGGTCATGATGATGTAGGAGACACCAAGAAGAAAACCTCGTCCACTTTTGATGGTAACATTGTAGAGTGGCTGGTTTCCTGGAGGCGTCCAGGATGGAGCGAACAGGCTGAGATAGCAAAAGATCAGTTGAAGTCAGCCCGAGAGATACCAAGCTGTCAGGTGTAGAGACTGCAGGTTGGGATGGAGGAGGGTTTCCTGATCCTGTGTAAGCAGAGATGGAAACAGTGGAAGTAGAAATGGATCCCTGGAACTGAGTTGAAGTAGAAGGGAGAACCAATGTTGTCTGGGCCACCGTGGAGCAATCAGGATCATGGTGGCCCGATCCCTCTTTAGTTTGAACAAGGTCCGAAGCATGAGAGGCAGAGGAGGGAAAGCATAAAGGAACAGATTGGACCAATCCAGAAGAAACGCATCCGCTGCCAGACGGTGAGGAGAGTAAAGTCTGGAGCAGAATTGGGGCAACTGATGATTGTGAGGAGCTGCAAAAAGGTCCACCTGAGGAGTGCCCCATTGTGCAAAGATGGACTGTAGAGTCGATGGGTCGAGAGTCCATTCGTGGGGTTGGAGAACTCTGCTGAGCTTGTCCGCTAAGAAGTTCTGTTCTCCCTGAATATAAATCGCTTTCAGGAATAAGCGGCGCGAGGATGCCCAAGACCAGATTCTCTGGGCTTCCTGGCATAATAGGCGAGAGCCCGTTCCCCCTTGCTTGTTGATGTAGTACATAGCTACCTGGTTGTCTGTGCAAAGTAGAAGGACTTGAGGAAATAGAAGGTGTTGGAAGGCCTTGAGGGCATAGAACATTGCCCTGAGTTCCAGGAAATTGATGTGATGCTTCTTTTCCTGAGGAGTCCAAAGGCCCTGAGTTTGGAACTCGTTCAGATGGGCTCCCCATGCATAAGGGGAGGCATCGGTGGTGATGACCAGATGATGAGGAGGCAGATGGAACAGAAGGCCCCTGGAGAGATTTGAGGATATCAACCACCATTGCAGAGACTGACGAAGAGACGATGTCACAGATATGTGTCGTGAGCAAGAGTCTGTCGCTTGAGACCACTGGAGAGCCAGGGTCCATTGAGGAGTGCGCAGGTGAAGCCGTGCCAGGGGTGTGACATGAACTGTGGAGGCCATGTGACCCAAGAGAATCATCATCTGCTTTGCAGAAATGGAGTGCTGGGACAGCACCTGCTGACAGAGCGATTGGAGGTTGTGAAGACGGTTGTCCGGCAAGAAGGCTCTCATCTGGACCGTGTCCAGTACCGCTCCAATGAATTGAAGTCTCCGCGTAGGAAGAAGGTGAGACTTGGGTATATTGATTTCGAACCCCAGTAGTTGTAGAAAAAAGATGGTCTGGTTGGTGGCCAGAAGAACAGTCTGAGATGAAATGGCCTTGATTAACCAATCGTCCAGGTAGGGGAAAACCTGAAGGTGGTGGGAGCGCAGAAATGCTGCCACCACTACCAGACATTTTGTGAACACTCTTGGAGAGGAGGCAAGACCGAAGGGGAGCACTCTGTATTGGTAATGACAGTGATTGATCATGAAGCGAAGGTACTGTCTGGAGGCCGGATGAATTGGAATGTGAGTGTAGGCCTCTTTTAGATCGAGAGAGCATAGCCAGTCGTTGTGATCGAGGAGAGGATAAAGCGTAGCTAGAGATAGCATCTTGAATTTTTCTTTGACCAAACATTTGTTGAGATCTCGCAGATCTAGAATTGGTCTGAGGTCTCCTGTTTTCTTGGGGACTAGAAAATACCGGGAGTAGAATCCTTGCCCTCTTTGGTCCAGAGGAACTTCCTCTATGGCGTTCAGAAGCAGGAGGGACTGAACCTCCTGACAAAGGAGGGCAGATTGAGGAGTGTGCAAAGCAGACTCTTTTGGTAGACTTTGGCCCGGAAGGGTGTGAAAGTTGAGAGAGTAGCCGTGGCGGATGATGTTGAGGACCCACTGGTCCGAAGTGATAACTTCCCACCGGCTGAGAAAGAAAGACAGTCGTCCTCCTATCGGTTGAGGGAGGAGAGGAGATGGTTGAACGCTGGCTATGCCCTCGAGGATCAAGTCAAAAGGGCTGAGTCGATTTTTGTGGAGGAGGCTGCTTAGCTGGTTGTTGCTGCTGAGGCATAGGTGTTTGCCGCTGCTGTTGACGCTGCCTCCTAGGTTGCTGAGTGGAAGGCTGCAAGGGGCGAGCCACAAAACGCCGCTGATAGGCCGTTTGCTGTCTGAATGGCCGTGAAGGTGGAGGTTTCTTCTTGGTCTTAAGAAGGGTATCCCAGCGGGTTTCATGAGCCGAGAGCTTCTGGGTCGTTGAGTCCATAGAATCTCCGAACAGCTCATCCCCTAAACATGGGGCATTAGCCAACCGGTCTTGATGATTAACATCAAGCTCAGAGACTCTGAGCCAAGCCAAACGGCGCATGGCTACAGACATGGCTGTTGCTCTAGAGGTAAGCTCAAAAGTGTCATATATAGACCTTACCATGAATTTTCTGAGCTGGAAAAGAGCTGAAGAGCACTGATGGAAAGCCTCACGATTCCCCACAGGAAGGTACTGCTCAAAGGAAGCCATGGTGGTAAGGAGATGCTTTAAATAAAACGAAAAATGAAAAGCATAGTTACCAGAATGATTAGCAAGCATTGCATTCTGGTAAAGTCGCTTACCGAATTTGTCCATGGCTTTACCCTCTCTGCCAGGAGGGACAGAGGCATAGACACTAGCTCCCAAGGACTTCTTGAGGGTGGATTCTACAAGAAGAGACTCATGAGAGAGCTGTGGTTTATCGAAACCAGGAATAGGGATTACTTTATAAAGGGAATCCAATTTGCGAGGAGCTCCCGGGACAGTAAGAGGAGTCTCCAGATTCTTGTAAAAGGTCTCCCTCAGGATGTCATGTAAAGGGAGTTTCAGAAATTCCTTTGGAGGCTGGTCAAAATCAAGAGCGTCCAGAAAAGCTTTGGACTTTTTAGACTCAGCCTCCAAAGGAATGGAAAGAGATTCACACATATCTCTTAAAAAAGAAGAGAAAGAGGTGGAATCAGGCTTGGAGGAAGTGTCCTGAAGTACAGGCTCGTCTTCCTCTGACAAACATTCTCCTTCTGACAGAAAAGGTTCTTCAGAATCGCCCCACAGATCAGGGTCTTGAATATGGGGACCACGGGCCCGAGACTCCGGGGTGGACGGGTCCAGGTGTCGGGACTTGTGTACCGACTTACCCGACCTCATCGACGCGGTACCGGGAGATGTTATCGGTTGCACCGGAGCCGAAGTCTGTACCGATTGGTGAAGAGACTTGGGCTCCGGTGCGAGGACAGGCATCGATACCGATGAGGCCGAGTGTACCGGTACCGAAGGAGTGGATGGGGACAATATAGACTGTTCCACAATCGGTACCGGTTGCCCAGTGGAGACCGACACCGGAGGGCTCGGTGTCAGGAGAGCTGGAAGGAGTTGTTTAAGCTGGTCCCTCAGCTGCACCTGCAAGATGGCCGCAATGCGATCATCGAGGGAGGGCACCGGTACCGCTTTTTTCTTCTGCGGTACCTGCGGTGCCGCTCTACGCCCCGGAGATGAGGAGCCCGATGTCGAGGGACTCACCTCAATAGGAGCGGAGCGCTTCCGCTGGCGTCTCACGGTCGGCAGGACTGGACTCTCTGCACTGGAGACCGGAGGACGTTCCAGCGGGGAAGGCTTCTTAGCCGGCTTACCTGGATGTTGCGACGCCGACGCGGTATCGCGTGGCGTCGATGAGGTGGGTGCCGACGAAACAGGTACCGAAACCGGTGCCGAAGACACGGGGTCGGACATGTCGGTGCCGAAAAGCAGTCTCTGTTGGATTTCTCGATTTTTGAGAGTCCGCTTTTTCAAAGTGGCACAGCGGGTGCAGGTGGCGGCCTGATGTTCCGGACCCAGACACTGAAGGCACCAGTTGTGTGGGTCTGTAAGTGAAATAGGCCGTGCACACCGCTGGCACTTCTTGAACCCGGGCTGGGGGGGCATGAACGGAAAAACGGCTTCTGCCAAATCGAAGGCCGAGGCCTCGATGATGGCAGTAGGCCCCGCCGGGGCAAATCAAGAAAACTCGACAAAAAAATAAGATTTTTTTTTTTTTTTTTACAAAAGAAAGAAAAAAGTAAGGGCAGAAAAAACCCGAAAAAGTTTACGCGAGCGGGAAGGCGAATGAAAAATACTTTCAACAGCCGTTGAAAATGCGACTTCTTAGCTCCGCGGAAACTAAGAAACTGAGGGACCGCGCGTCGGGGTCGGGCGGGAAGGTACTCGCGCATGCGCGGTGCGGTCTCTAGAACTTTCCAAGTTCTTAGAGTGCAATCACTCTAAAAGTGTCCGTACCGGGGCTCCGTCGGTGCCGTCACCCATCAGTCAAGAATATGCTGCCTGCTTGTCCTGGGATAATTTATGTTATGTTTGGAATAATGGTTACATATATGAGGTTCAATAAAAGAAAATTTTCACTGCCTGTTTCTATTCTGACCATTTATTTTGTTTAATGGTTATTACAAAAAATATTTTTTTTTACATGGGGGGTATCAAAAAAATGATGGGCCCCGGGTGCCGCATACCCTAGGAATGCCACTGCACAGCAAGACTCAGATTTTGGTCAGTTTGTTCTCAGAGATATATACAAATTATGATAACGGGGTAATTCCATGTCATCTGGTCCAATTTCATGGATACAAAAAAGTGGCCCAACTAAAGAGGCCCCTAACTCTGGAACTGATTGAGATCATGCCCCAAACCTTTGGATATCTTCAGTAGAGGTCCCAATGAATTCCCTGAAAAAAATTCAGCAATTTCTAATATGGTTGAGTGGGGAGTTCTGGACCACTTGACATGGAATGACCCAAATACACACAATAGAGATTTATCACCATTCCAAAATAATGGGTCAATAGCTTCTTGAAATAACCAGCTGCTGTGGAATCACCAATAAATGTGTCTACTGTGTTTTCTGTGGAGAAAATGTAGTTGAAAAGTTTCTTACCTGTAACAGAGGTCCTCCGTAGACAGCAGGGAAATGCTGCCACACTTTTGCCACCCACTATTTTCTCTTTTTTCTAATCTTTGTATATATTACTCTGGTATAGAATAAGGAACAGTATGCAGTGTTACCATCATGGGAACTTGCATGCATGCTCAGGGACCCTTCAAGCAAAAGATTTCTGAGCTAGAAGAGAGCACCATCCAGTTGATGTCACTAGTAAGTGTGGCTGCATTTCTCTCTTGTCTTTGGAGAACATTTGTTACAGGTAAGCAACCATACTTTTGGGGGCTGTTTCTATAAATGGGTCTCCCGATTGTAGGCAGTGGTAGGCATTCTACCTCTGTGTAGCAGCACTTGGAACACACGTTTAAAAAAACAAAACAAAACCCGGAGGCAGGTCATCTACACAATAGGGGTTTGTCATAGTTGAGGGAGATGCATTGGAACACCTAAGCTCAAGCAAGGCTGGGCTGGGCATGGTTTTTCCCAGAAGTGGCCTTGGGTGAGCTTAAGCAGCCCAAGGCATCTCCCTAGGGCCGTGACAAATGCCTGAAATGTAGGCCAGCAAAATGCTGTCCTACATTTTCAAGTAGAAGGGACTGCTGAGCTGATCGCAACAAAGGGGATCCCCCCTGCTGCGATCAGCTGAGCAATTGTGGCATGGAATCCCTCCTTGGGGCCTTAGGCATATTAGCTAATCATGGCCTTATGCCCCTTCATGGTGCATCCCAGAATGCACCGGGAAGAGGAAGGCCCCCCATTTTGGAGTGGTGGGCCTGCCAGCTGGAGGATGCAAGTATCCCTCCAGCCAGACTTTTTACTACATAGGTACAGGGAGAGGGATGTTGGAGGGAATTAAGGATACTGGGAGGGCCCAAAGGTTTGAAGGAGTGTAGGGGGGGTGTTGTCAGTTGGGGGGTTGGGAACTTCCAGAGGTGGCAGCAGGATGGAGTGGGCATCCCTCCTGCCGGGGAAATTTGCAGGGAGAGGTGTCCCTGCTGCAGTTTTGGGGAGGCCTGCCAGCTCAGCTGATTGGGGATTCCCTTGCCATGGTCAGCTGATGGCAAGGGATCCCTGATCAGGCAGGCGCGATTCTATAATTGGTGCCTGTGACATGGGCACCAATTAGAGAATTGAGGGGGTTAGGCATCTGTCCCTTACACACGTCCCTTACACACGGTGTGCAATTCTCAGCCACTTCTTAGGTGGCTGCTGAGACCGGTGTCCTATACAGAATCTGCCCCTTTATTGCTAATTCTACTCAATACACAAAAATGTTCTCATTTTAATAGCAGTAGGCATGTGTTTGTGTAGATTTTTGTGAGCACATTATTTGTATACAGTTTGTTTACTGCATTTAGAAGTAAAATTTTTGGTTTTTTTCACATACTTGTTAAGAAACTGGACTTCAATGTACAGCTGTAATGCATGGATTATTACAACAGCCCCAATATCTCTCTGGCCTTTACCTCTTTAACCTCCTCTTCTTCTCTCATCTATTGTCTATTTTACCTCCTCTTCTTCCGCCTTTCTCTCATTCTCCATCGAAATCCTTTTCTAGATGCCATTTCTTTAGCAACTCTTCCTCCTCCTTCAGCCATGTCATTCATCCTGAAACCTATTAATTAACCCTTTTAAAAAGCATGCATGTGAAAAGTGTAATGCCCGCGTCAAAGCTAGTGTTAAATTTTAAGCCTTGAAAAATGTAGTCAAAATAATGCACGTAGCAACCTATGCCACACTGTTTTCAGTATGACCACTACATGTATTGATCTTTTATTTAAATATGAACATATTATTAACTTCAGCATTTATTTGCTGATGTCATGTGGGGCCAATTTAGCATATTTAAGGTGTGTCATACTTTTCCAAGTGCACACTATATAGTCTTAGAATGGCCACTAAACTTTAATGCATAAATCCTTATGTGTTTAAAAAAAAATGCAAATCTGTACTACCTAACTAGCTTTATGCATAATGTTCTTGAAACCATTTGTAATACTATTGGCCTTTTGGTTTGTAGTATTTGATTTTATTTATTTGCTTTATTTCAAGGATTCTTGGACTGGGTTCCAAAAAAAATGCAAAGAGTAGGATGTGTGGAACTGCTGAATACTGTTCAGAGAAGAATACAACCAAGACTTCATGTTTTTGGACATATCCATGAAGGTTAGAAATATCACTTGTTAGCTAATCTTTATAACTACATTTAGTAAGAAATTCCTGTCATGTGTTTTATAGTGGTCAGCAAGAAACAATGAAGCAAGCTTTTACCAAAGCCAAGGAAGAAATGGAGAGCAGTGAAAATTTATGAGGGAAAAATGGCAAGAGTAAATGGCAAATAAAAAAAATGTATTTATTCATATGAAGATGCACAA
Organism: Geotrypetes seraphini; assembly: GCF_902459505.1. NCBI lineage: Eukaryota > Metazoa > Chordata > Amphibia > Gymnophiona > Dermophiidae > Geotrypetes > Geotrypetes seraphini. The sequence goes on along the minus strand of NC_047090.1, from coordinate 62,977,602 downwards.
ACAGAAAAATAAAATCCTACATGGTTGCGCTTCAGCACCAAGTATGTGCATCAAGAATATGTCACAATAATTACAAATGACAAAAATTTAAACAAACACAAGTAAATATACAAAAGCAATGATAACTTATACAAAATGTTGGAAAATCATAATAAGCAAATATATATACAAATAACTCAATATGAATCTTGTGACTAGATAAGACCAAGACTGGATTAGCCATAGTCCTGACTTGGGTCATCCAAGCCTAAGTTGAGCCTGGAGGGTAGAGGGGTGTCTGCACCAAATAAAAAGGTCCAGCATAGGTGTTTAGTATGAATTTTAAGGTGACTTTATTTTCTGGCTTTATACTGTAGTGCAATCCAAAACATACAAACAAACCTCTCATTGGTAGCTAAATAGTCTGTTAGCCCACCAAGGTTATTCACTTTACAGTTCAAGAAAACAATATGGCAACTTCAAACAGCTTGCCTCTGGAGCAATTCTCACCCTGAGCATGGAGTTCTTATCTCTTCTGTTACTTTTAGTTAAGTCAGAAGCAGTAATCCTTAATTGTTCTGTTACTTTGTTTTATGAGGCAACACCACATTATCAGACACAGCTTTTTACTTCCCACAAACGTTACTCTGTGATCAGGCCTTCAGGCCTCATTTCAATATCCTCTATCAACATTTCTTCTGGCATTTCCTCATCATATTTAGTACCTTCAGAAGCATGAGACTTTAGTTTTGAGGTTTTCTACTTGCTTGCTTTGGGAAGTGCTGGTCTCTACCTTCTGAATCTGGGCTTACATAGGACTACCTCTCACCAAGACTTCAGCAATGCTGTAAATTTGTGGCTACTTCCTTGGCCTAGAGACCACACCCTTTTCTCTAGCATGGAACGGATTGCCTCTCTAAACACCTGTGATTCTCTGGTGCTTTGCTAATGAGCCTGGATAGCTTCCCTGCTCACCATGCCCCCAGCAGAGCTGATTGCAAGATCTAATCCTTTGTGGGTTTTGCTAACACCTGCCTGGTGCATGTTGGTACTTGTAGTTCTTTGCTTTTAGCATGTCCTACACTAGAACTGGGCAAGTATAATTTGGGTCACTTTTGGTCTGCCTTTCACTGGGGATAAATTCTGCAGGGCAGGTTTAGGGATAGTTTTAGAGCACTGCAGGGTTTTTTTCAACATGACAGGACTCTCTCTGTCACAATGTTCTGAAACAAATGACTATAAACCTATACATGGTAATGCAAAATAAAAAGGAAATGAGAAAAATAATTGTGAGGGAGTCAAGAATTCTCCCTCATGAATGATGCTGTTTTTATCAGTGGGCAGCTGAGGGCACTGGCTTATTGAACTGGCAGTTAGGCTATCCTACAGGAGTGCAGGTGGTGCTAACTGGCCAGAACAGGTCCTGCCTGACTCAGAGGGGCGGGACTCAGGCAGAGAGCAGTATATCTGTTTCCATTTAGAATTCATTCCAGGAGGTCCCCATGGGAGGAGAGGTCCTTAGGAGAGAGACTTCCCTAAACAGAGGAAGCACAGAAGAACTGCCTAAGTGAGAAGATTAGTGTTTGGCTGAGGTCTACGGTAAGCCAACTATATTACTTAAATACTGTGAGAGCTGGGGAATTGATCAAAAGCTGAGGTTGTTAATCTGAATGTAAAATGTAAGATATAAAAGTTAAGGGTACATCTTTTCCTTCACTTAGCCTATGAAGGAAGAGGCTCAGGTAGATATCTCAATAAAAGCATTTGTTGCACCTTCTAAAATGGTTTAAGTGTGCTGTTTGGAGTGAATGTGCAGGATTCCTGGAAAACCCAGCCAGGAATGCATCACAATAATACAAGACAAAAGCATTTACCTTACACCTTACTGGAGAAGTTAATAAACCCTGGAACAATTATGACTTTCAAGATTATATACCCAGTGTTCTCCCTAGGGCCTTTTAGCCGGGCAGTCCGCCCAAGTAATTTAGATGACCGCCCAGCTATCATCCGCTGTGAATTCTGCTACCGCCGCCGATGCTGCACACACACACAAACACACACACACAAAAAAAAAATGGCTTGGAGATTTCACACTTTAGCCCATAGCGAATTTATGCTCCGGGGCTCTAACGTGTACATGCCGCACGTGCTAGATGCTAATGCCAGCATTGAGCTGGCGTTAGTTCTAGTTGTGTAGCGCGGCAATTCTGCATGCGCTAAAAACGCTATTGCAGCTTAGTAAAAGGAGCCCTTAATTTTCCCCACCACCAAATTTCCCCGTCCCGCCCCACCCGGCTACTTTTTCATGCCTCCTGGCTGGAAAAAGTTTCTGGGAAGAACACTGTATATATATTTAAAAAATGCCAAATACTGACCTGATGATCAACATGGACTCTCTTCTCCACCTAAGATTCTGAATCATCCGCACCTGCGTTCTTTCCTGGCTGTTCTCTTTCTGCTCTGTCCTAGCAGGAAACTTTAAAGCACATCAAGAACTGTGATATAGCATTGCCTTACATCTCCTCTTGGATGAACACCACTATGCAGCACACTAGTATTGTGTTACTGCTAACAATTTCTGGGAATCTTTATTAGATTTTATAGTTTTAATTGATAAAAGCCTGGCAAAGATTGTAAGCAATATGTATGTTGTGAGCAATGATTTTAGGTACAATGGAGGCAATTCCATAATATGGGCACATGTAATCTTTTGTGGTTTTGTATTTTCTATTCTGTGTAATGTTTTGTGCTTTTGTATTGTCTAGTCAGTTTTGGGTCCCAGGTTTGGGCCTCGGAGGCAGTGCGCAGTAAGATGAGACAAGAGCCAGGTGGTACATAAGCAGTATATTTTATAGGAATAGGCTTTTTCAAATATAGAGTATAATTTAGATTCTAGAGCTGCTTCTATGTGTGTAAGTCCTGCCTGAATGAATAAGAACAGAGCAGAGAAAGCCTGTGACCTGCCTGAATGAATTGTGTGTGTGTGTGTGCTTCTGAATAGTGAGTGTATAGGTTATAAGAGGCAGAGGAAGGAGCAAGAAAGAACAATCAGCAAGAGGGAGAACAAGGTGCTACAGCCTGTCTTTATAGATTTGAGTAACTTCCAGTATCATCGTCTGTCATAATTTGGTATCTGTTTGAAACAATGGCTCTCAATTGTCAAAAAGCACCTGTCTTTAAGAAAAGATAGCTGGAGCCATTCTGTATCTCAAGGGTGTCTAACCTTTTGGCTTCCCTGGGCTGCATTGGCCAAAAAATATTTTTCTGGAGCTGCACAAACGTGCAAATGCTGCAGTAAGACAGAGGGAGCCGGCAAGCTGGCAAACACCCGGGAGCAGCAGAGGAAAACACTGCATTGTCCTTGACCAGGGCCGCACAAAATACTTCACAGGGCTGCATGCGGCCCTTGGGCCGCAGATTGGACACCCCTGATGTATCTGAATTCCTTAAGCACCTGACCTTATCACATCTGTTGAAATTCCACGGCTTTGTAGGATATTCGTCAAAGGTAGTAGGTGTTGTCCTTGAATCTCGGAGAGAGCGTGAACTCGCAGGCCTTGAGCATGCACAGATGCTCAAGCCCAGCAAAGAAGAGGAGGCCAATCTTCGGGCACTGGCACCAACGCACAGGACATGCCGGTGCCGAGGCCAAGTTGGAAGTAAGCCTGTTCGGGTGGGTCTGGGGGACTTCAGTTCGCAGTGGGGGGAGGGTGCCGGATCGTGGCGGCAGGGGGTGCCAGATCACGTGGGGGGCCTTCGGGGGGGAGCAATGCCGGTTCTCGGGGGGGGGGGGGGAATAGAGCAGCGCTGCAGGCCTTGGGGGATGGGGGTGGGTAGGAACGAATCAAGCGAGCTTCCCTTAGTTCCTATGGGGAAACTCGCTTTGATATACGAGTATTTTGGTTTACGAGCATGCTTCTGGTACAAATTATGCTCATAAACCAAGGTACCACTGTATTTTAAAATTGACCAGAAAATTTATTTATTTATTTATTTTTATAAATTTTATTGCTTTTCAAAAACTTATACAAAGTGCAACAAATATATAAACAACAAGGTCAACAAGTAACAGCACTTATATTTGTGCAATCAACTGGATCACATTAACCCAACCCATCCTCCCCCTTTCCCTCCCTCCGTACCTGGAAGTGAATAGAAATCTAAGAAATCTAGAATTAATGATTCAATCTTCTAATGCCGTACAAATGCCTCTAATAGATTCCAAATCTCTTTAAACTTTTTCCCATTTCCTGATGTTTCTGCAATCATTCTCTTATATCTGTAATACAGACAAAGTGTTTTCCACCAAAAAGAAAAATTTAATCTGTCCCAATTCTTTCAATTTCTGGTTATTAACTGTATGGCTACCCCCATCATAATAATAAGAAGTCTGTTTTTATGTAATCACTTAGACTCTTCAGTGTCAACAAAATCCTAAATAAGACCTTGTCATACGACTATGGAATCGAGACTATTAATACCAGGTTGATTTTGCCCCAAATTGATTTCCAAAAATTGAGTATCAATGGACAATAGAATAGAAGATGGTCCTATGTCAAGATGACAGTGCCAGCATCTATTATACTTAGAACTATCTAACTTTTGTAAACGAACTGGGGTCCAAAAAATTCTATATAACAAAAAACCCCAAGGGCTTCTTTTACTAAGCTGCACTAGCGGTTTAACACACGTAATAGCACACATTAAACTGCCAGACGCGCTAGCCACTACCACATCCTCTTGAGCAGGCGGTAGGTTTTGGCCAGTGTGGGGGTTAGCGCGTGATGAAAAGCGGCTTAGTAAAAGGAGCCTCAAGTTTGTCTCATAGATGCTGACGCTGTACATCTCATTCTTCAAGTCCAAATCCTTGACCACTGTGCAGCAGAAATTCTGTTTAGTTTCTATAATACAAATATATTTTAAGCTAGTTTTTTGTTCAAATGTTCAGATATTAATTTGTACCATTTGGCAGCCTGATGTCCTTGAAAATCGGTCTGAAAACATAGACCCAGGAAGCTATACTGACTTTTAAAATTGCGCTAATCAGGGAACCCCTTCAGAATGGCATGTTTCAATTGTAACCTTGAGACTTAGATATACCAAATGATTGTTGTAATTGAAGCAAATTTGCCATTTTCACATTCAGAATTACATCATTTAGGGCTCCTTTTACAAAGGTACGCTAGCATTTTTAGCGCATGCACCGGATTAGCGTGCGCTACCTGAAAAACTGCCACCTGCTCAAGAGGAGGTGGTAGCGGCTAGTGCGCGCAGCATTTTAGCGTGCACTATTCCATGCGTTAAGGCCCTAACACACCTTTGTAAAAGGAGCCCTTAAAGTACGAATGCCTGCATGTAACCATTGTTTCCAAAGGATTTTATACTCGCCAATTTGTAATTTGGAGTTTAACCTTAGGGACTGACATGTGGTTTGCTGTATCGGAATAGGAGTTAACACATAATCCATGTGGAATGGAAAATAACATTGTCCTTATACAATCTAGGAAGCTTGATAATATATGGCTGAGCTGAAGTGGAGCCATAAGATGACTTTCCAGATGCAACCAATCCGGTAGATTATCCATAAGTTCAGGAAGGATCCAATACATACCCTGGCGTAAAATAAAAGCTTGATGATATTTGGAAAATTTACCCATCTCTCCGATTGAGATTTTTGCAAAGATTCTAAGGCAATTTTGGAAGTTTTACCCAGCCAAAGAAATTTTGTAAGAATCCCATTTAATTTTTTATAAAAAGAACACTGAAAATAAACTTGTAACTTTACTCATTTGGTAAGAAATTACAGGCGAGATCATCATTTCCCCCACCAAGAAAGATGTAGTGGATTCCAGCGCTCACACATTTCTTTATCTTTCATCAATAAGGATTTTTCATTTACTGTCATTGTATCTTCCAATGTTTTTTGAATCATTATATCCAAATATTTTATTCCTTCCAAAGGAATGGGAATGGATCAAATAAACCTTTTACACAATGTACAATCAGTAGAAGAAGTTCTGATTTACTCCAATTTATCTTGTAACCAGAAAATTTACCAAAATGATCAATCAATTCCAGTAAATGAGGGATGGTTGATTCAGGATTCTTCAAATGAAGCAAAATATCATCTGCATAAGCTGAGACTTTATAATCTTGACCTGCATATGGAATTCCCTGTATCTCCCTTGCCTGCTGAGTAGCCAACAACAAGGGTTCCAAAACAATATCAAAAAGGAGCAAAGAAGACAAGGGACATTCTTGTCTAATTCCCCCCCTTAAACTGAAATGTTCAGAAAATGTTATTAATGTATAGTCTGGCTGAGGGGGGAATTATACAAGGTTTGAATCATTTGAATAAATCCAGATCCTATTCCAAACCAATCCATTGCTTGGTACATAAAGCACAGTTACTTACCGTAACAGGTGTTATCCCAGGACAAGCAGGCAGTTATTCTCACATATGGGGGACGTCATCCGACAGAGCCCCGATGCGGACGCCTCACAAGCAGACTTGCTTGAAGAAACTAGAAGTTTCAAGTCACCCACACCGCGCATGCGCGAGTGTATTCCCGCCAAGTGTACAGGGCGCGTCTCCTCAGTTCTTAGTTTTCCGTGGAGCCGAGAAGTCCGTCTTTGACTCTCTACATTCAACTTTGTTCACTTTGCCTTCTCTTCGACCGCGGTTTGTGTCTTTTTAGTCACGAATCGCTGTTTTTCTTTGTTTTTCATTTGTTAAAAAAAAAAAAAAAATTTTTCTTCCGTTCGTTCTCCTCGGCCGCAGCCCGCGTGCTTCGACTTTGCGGTGGCTATTTTTCAGCCTATGTCCCGGCCTGCTACAGGATTTAAGAAGTGTAGCAAGTGTAGGTGCACGATCTACCTTACAGACCCTCACAGACACTGCCTCAAGTGCCTTGGGCCGAAACATCATCCAACCTCGTGCACACCTTGCCTAACACTTCAACCTCAAGCTTTTAAGTGTCGTTGCATTTTGGTGGATAAGCTCTTCGACATGGAGTATCCATCTGATCCCTCGTCTTCGACCTCGACTTCCATCGATGCTCCTTCGGCGCCTCCTGCTTTCACCTCGAGTCTCGTCAAACCTTCATCGTTTGCAGTGGCTCTTGCTTCGATGTCACCTGCTGTATCTTCCCCTGTTTCCTCAGGTCAGATAGCTCAGCAGTTGGTTCCACCGGTGGTGATTAAAGTGTCCAAGACTATTAAGTTGAAGCAATCTCGCACTACCTCGAAGGAACCTCCAGCCAAGGCAGGTGGGCCGGTTTCAGACACAGAACCCACCTTGCCGGCTTCTTTCCAGACCATATTGGAGAAGCAGTTCCTTCAGTACCTTACCATTATGGGTCCTAAGCTGCTTCCTATTATCCTGCCTGGGCATCCAGCAACCTTCTGCGAGGTCGAGCCGCCTCCTATGCCCCGGTTGGAGCCACACTCTTTGCAGGGAGCAGAGTCTCTGCGAGTGTCTGGTCTGCCACCTAAGCATGAAAAGCAAGATTCTTTGCGAGTGCATCGACAGGATTCCTCACACTCTCAGCAAGGAGCAGAGTCTTTGCGAGTGCATCGAGGTTCCTCCTCCAAGTCTCTGGAGCTTCGATCTACAGCCTCTAGTCCTATTCATACACTGGCATCGGCTGCTTCCGTCTCCGAGGCAAAATCTCCTCAATCCTCGAGGTCTGGTTCTAGACACAGTTCTCACCATCGCTCGAGACCTTCATCGAGGCATTCTTCATGGCATCGTTCCTCGCAGGATATTCCAAGTTCCTCGAAGCCTCGTTCTACTCTGGCCTCGACCAGACCACCGACTCCTCATTCCAGGTCTCCGATGCCGGACCTCAAGGATATCCCGGCCTCGATTGCTTCGACCAAGTCACCAGGTTCCTATGAGACTTTTTTCCATGCTGAAGCTTCTTCTTCTTCCATGCTGCCTCGACGTCCTCAAGTCCTTCTCGAGACAAGGCCTCGCCGGATCAACTGTCTTTTTCATCTTTCCTACGACAGATGGCTGTAGATTTGGATGTTAAGTTGGATACTGGCTCCAAATATTCTAAGGAATATCTTGAAGTCATGCGTCTCCTTCAGCCTCCGGCAGAGAGTCTCAAGCTTCCACTTCACAAGCTTTTGGACCAGACTTTTACTCGATGCATGGAGACTCCATTTTCTATACCAGCAGTTCCTGGAAAATTGGACTTGAGGTATAAAACGATGCATCAAAAGGGATTTGACAACTCACAGTTATCTCTTCAATCCCTACTAGTTGAATCTTCCTTGAAGAGATCCCATTCTTCCAAGGTCTATGCTACAGTCCCCCCTGGAAGGGAGGGGAAAACTATGGACAAATTTGGACGTCAAATCTACCAGAACATTTTGATGTCCTCTAAAGTCCTCAATTATAATTTTTATTTCATTTCTTATTTTGAATTTCTTCTTTCTCTACTGCCGAAATTTTTGACTTATATGGATAATCATATGCATTTTAAGTTTCAAGAAGTCATTGCTTCTTTTTCTCAGTTGCGTCTCCATCTCCTGCAATCATCTTATGATGCCTTTCTGCCCGAGCGGCTGCTTGCTCTGTGGCTATGCGTCGTCTTGCATGGCTTCGTACCATTGACATGGACCCTAATCTTCAAGACTGCCTGGCTAACATCCATGATCTTTTTGACGAGTCCATCGAGACAGCCACAAAAAATGATCTGACCATGAAAAGTAATTTGCTTCAATTGTCAGACCTAAACCGAAGCCAACACCTGCCAAACCTGCACATCCGGCTGTTATCTATCAAAGGCGTTTTGCTCCAAAGTCAGCTCCTTATACTCGCCCTCTTCTGAAAAAACAGCCACCTCAGAAGCAACAGAAATCCCAACCTTCTGCTTCTCAGCCTTTTTGACTGTTTAAAACAGAGCATAACCTCCACTCTATAGGAGGTCGTCTCCATCATTTTTACAACAGATGGACCTTAATTACATCAGACCTATGGGTACTTACCATCATCAGGGAAGGATACTCTCTTCATTTCACTCAGGTTCCACCGGAGCTTCCTCCAAGAGAGTATTCTTTCAATCCATCCCAGACCGCCCTTCTTCAGGAAGCTCAAGCTCTGCTTCATGTCCATGCCATCGAACCAGTTCCTTTGGACCAGCAGAACAGGGGGTTTTACTCCCCTTACTTCCTTGTTCCGAAGAAGACGGGTGATCTGCGACCCATTTTGGATCTCAGGGCTCTCAACAAATTTCTAGTCAAGGAAAAGTTTGGAATGTTGTCACTGGCATCCCTTTATCCCCTCCTCGAGCAGAACGACTGGTTATGCTCTGGATCTCAAGGAGGCCTACACTCATATTCCCATCCATCCGGCCTCCCGTCAATATCTCAGATTTCGGGTGGGGAATCTGCATTACCAATACAGAGTTCTACCCTTCGGCCTGGCCTTGTCTCCCAGAATGTTCACCAAGTGCCTGGTAGTGGTAGCAGCAGCTCTATGGAATCATGGTCTTCAGGTGTTTTCCTACCTTGACGACTGGCTTATCAAAGATTCCACATCTCAAGGGGTTATTATAGCGAACAGACTACCTGGTTCCTACAAAGTTTGCGATTTGAAATCAACTTTTCTAAATCTCAACTTCAGCCCTCTCAGAATCTACAGTTCATTGGAGCTGTTCTGGACATTGTCCAACTCAGAGCATTCCTTCCACAACAACGCCTGGATGCTCTTCTTCAACTCTGTCACACTGTGTCTTCCTGCTCTTCCATCTCAGTGAGACACATGATGGTGCTTCTGGGTCACATGGCCTCCACAGTACACGTGACTCCTTTTGCCAGACTTCACCTCAGAATTCCTCAATGGAGCCTGGCATCTCAGTGGATGCAGGCTTGCAATCCTCTTTCTCGACACATTACAGTAACTCCTTCTTTGAAGAAGTCTCCGTTGGTGGATGCTCTCTTCCAATCTTTCCAGAGGCTTGCTTTTTCAAACGCCCCCTCATCAGAAGGTCCTCACGACAGACTCGTCGACCGACGCTTGGGGCGCTCATCTCGATGGTCTCCGTACTCAAGGCCTCTGGACCAGTACGGATCATCAGTGTCATATCAATCAGTTGGAACTCAGAGCGGTCCTCAAAGCTCTCCATGCTTTTCAACATCTCCTTCACAACACAGTAGTCCTCGTCTGCACGGACAACCAAGTTGCCATGTATTATGTCAACAAACAGGGAGGGACAGGATCTGCCTCCCTTTGTCAAGAAGCTCTGGAGGTGTGGGACTGGGCGATCCGTCACAACACCTTCCTCAAAACTGTCTACATTCAAGGGGCTCAGAATTGCTTGGCGGATACCTTGAGTCGTCTCCTGCAACCACACGAATGGACTCTCCATTCCTCGTCTCTTCATCACATTTTCTCACATCTGAGGGGAATGCCTCAGATAGACCTTTTTGCAGCTCCCCACAACTACAAACTGCCTCAGTTTTGCTCCAGGATATACTCTCCTCACCGTCTCGAAGCAGATACTTTTCTTCTGGAATGGACAGATCTGTTCCTCTACGCATTTCCTCCATTCCCTCATTCTCAAGACTTTAGTCAAATTGAAGAACGATCACGCCACCATGATTCTAATCGCTCCTCGGTGGCCGAGACAACCCTTCTATTTCAACTCAGCAGCAGGGAGCCATACCTTCTACCAGTTTTTCCTTCTCTGCTTACACAGAGTCAAGGATTTCTGCTTCATCCCAACCTGCAGTCTCTACACCTGACAGCCTGGTACCTCTCAACATAACCCCTCTTCAGTTTTCTCAATCTGTAAGAGATATTTTAGAAGCTTCTAGAAAGCTTACAACTAGACAATGCTATCACCAAAAATGGACTAGATTATCTACATTGTGTTTTTCTCATCATAAGGAGCCTCAACATTTCTCCTTATCTTCTGTTTAAGATTATCTTTTGCACCTATTCAACTCTGGCTTCAAAGTCTACATCTATACGAGTCCATCTCAGTGCAATTGCAGCTTTTCATCAGCCTATTGAAAGGAAACCCCTCTCTGCTCATCCGGTGGTTTCCAGATTCATGAAAGGACTTTTCAATATTAAACCTCCTCTCAAACCACCTCCTGTGGTTTGGGACCTCAATGTTGTCCTTTCTCAACTCATGAAGCCTCCATTTGAACCAATTGATAAGGCTCATCTGAAGTATCTCACTTGGAAAGTGGTGTTTCTCATTGCCCTCACTTCTGCTTGACGAGTCAGTGAGCTACAAGCTTTAGTTACTGATCCACCATTCACTGTTTTCCATCATGACAAGGTGGTTCTTCATACTCATCCGAAATTCCTACCTAAAGTGGTCTCAGAATTTCATCTCAACCAAGCTATCGTCCTTCCAGTGTTTTTTCCAAAGCCTCATTCTCACCCTGGAGAATCAGCTCTTCATACTCTGGACCAGGGGTGCCCACCTTTTTGGGCTTGCGAGCTACTTTTAAAATGACCAAGTCAAAATGATCTACCAACAATAAAATTAAAAAACAAAACACAACGTACACTGTTCGCATAGAAAATGTTAATTATCATTCCTATTCCAGGGTTTTTCAAAGAGGTCAAAGCAGATGACCCTATGCACTATCACCTCAGTAACAACCATACAAAAATAGACAAATATACACCCCTCCCTTTTTACTAAACCACGATAGCAGTTTTTAGAGTGCAGGGAGCTGCGCTGAATGCCCAGCGCTGCTCTCGACGCTCATAGGCTCCCTGCGCTAAAATACTCTATTGCGGTTTAGTAAAAGGGGACCTTAGTGTAAAATATAGACAGCAGATATAAATTCAGACACATTTTGATCACTAAATTTAAAATAAAATCATTTTTCCTACCTTGTCTAATGATTTCATGAGTCTCTGGTTGCACTTTCTTCTTCTGACTGTGCATCCAATCTTTCTTCCCTTCTTTTAGCCTGTATGCTTCCTCTCCTCCAGACCTCGTTCCCTCCCCCAACTTTTCCTTCCTCTCTCCCTGCCCTTTCTTTCTCTCTGCCTCCCTTTCTTTTTTTTCTGTTTCTCTTCTTTCCTTCTGTCTCCCTACCTGCCCTTTTAATTTCTTTCTCCCTGCCCTCCCCCAAGCCACTGCCATCGGGGACCAGGACCCAAACCGCCATCAATAACAGGCCCCAAACCGCCACCAATAACAGGCCCGAAAGCCGACGCCACCCCAAGCTCTCCCTGCTTCGGCCGACCAGCATTCCTCTCCCCGACGACAATTCTGCCATCGGGGAGAGGAAGGCTGATTGGCCCAAGATCGCGATCGACCAATTGGGGGAAATGCTGCCGGGTCCTGCCTTCGCGGAAACAGAAAGTAGGCAGGACCCGGCAGCAAGAAGAGCAAATGCTTCACTAACCTGTCTCCCGCCTTAGCCCATAGCGAACGCTTGCTTCAGGGCTCTCAACATGTGCGTGCCGGCTTCCCTTCTCCCTCCCCCCCCCGGACATAACTTCCGGTTTCGGAGGGAAGAGAAGGGAAGCCAGCACGCACACGTTAGAGCCACGGAGCATAAGTTCGCTACGGGCTGAAATCTCTAAGCCAGTTTTTTTAATGTTCAGCAGCGGAGGCAGCAGATGACAGCTGGGCAGACCGTCCAGCTAAAAGGCCCTAGAGAGAACACTGGAGAGAAAGGCTGATCGGCCTGGTAGATCAGGACGGCAACACGAGTCTATCGCGTTGCCTTCCTGAGCTACTGGTCGATCGCGATCGACGTGTTGGGCACCCCTGCTCTGGACTGTAAACGTGCTTTGGCCTTCTACTTGGAACACACCAAACCACACAGAACTGCTCCTCAACTTTTTGTCTCCTTTGATCCAAATAAGTTGGGACATCCAATTTCTAAACGCACCATCTCCAATTGGATGGCGGCTTATATCTCTTTCTGCTATGCCCAGGCTGGATTACCACTTCACAGTAAAGTCACAGCCCATAAAGTCAGAGCAATGGCAGCTTCTGTAGCTTTCCTCAGATCTACACCTATTGAGGAAAATTGCAAGGCTGCTACTTGGTCCTCGGTTCATACCTTCACTTCTCACTATTGTATAGATACTTTCTCCAGATGGGATGGACAGTTTGGCCAAACAGTATTACAAAATTTATTCTCCTAAGTTGCCAACACTCCCACCATCTCATTCTGGTTAGTTTGGAGGTCACCCATACGTGAGAATACCTGCCTGCTTGTCCTGGGATAAAGCACAGTTACTTACCATAACAGGTGTTTTCCAGGGACAGCAGGCAGCTATTCTCACAACCCACCCACCTCCCCTGGTTGGCTTCTCTGCTAGCTATCTGAACTGAGGAGACGCACCCTGTGCACTGGGCGGGAAGGCACTCGCGCATGCGCGGTGCGGGCGACTCGAAACTTCTAGTTTCTTCAAGCACAGTACCGGGTAAAGCTTTGGATTCTCGCCCAGAAATAGCTAAGAAGAAAAAAAAAAAAAAAAAAATTTTAAATTGAATCAGGTTGGGCAGACTGGATGGACCATTCGGGTCTTTATCTGCCGTCATCTACTATGTTACTATGTTACTATGTTACTACATCACTCTCCCAATTTAAGCATGCGATTTTGGCCATTTTGTTACAAAACAGCCAAAGTTAAACGCTTTGAAACAGCATTTCTGCGAGATGATCCAAAGCTTTCTATCCCGGACTCCTGTTAGGTTACATAAGTTGGACAGTTCTAAATCTAATAGATGCTGGCACTGTCATCTTGACATAGAGACATTGGATCACCTGTTGTTCTATTGTCCTTTGATACTCAATTTCTGGAAGTCAATTTGGGAACAGATTAACCTCATACTGGAATCAACAACCATTTTCCAAAATCTTTTTCAGAGAAAGGAAAATGGTAAAACCAGAGGACATAATTTGAGGTTGAGGGGTGGTAGATTCAAGAGCAATGTTAGGAAACTCTACTTTACGGAGAGGGTAGTGGATGCCTGGAATGTGCTCCCGAGAGAGGTGGTGGAGAGGAAAACTGTGACTGAGTTCAAAGAAGCGTGGGATGAACACAGAGGATCTAGAATCAGAAAATAATATTAAATATTGAACTAAGGCCAGTACTGGGCAGACTTGCATGGTCTGTGTCTGTGTATGGCCGTTTGGTGGAGAATGGGCTGGGGAGGGCTTCAATGGCTGGGAGGGTGTAGATGGGCTGGAGTAAGTCTTAACAGAGATTTCGGCAATTGGAACCTAAGCACAGTACTGGGTAAAGCTAAGAAGAAAAAATTAAAAAATTTAAATTGAATCAGGTTGGGTAGACTGGATGGACCATTTGGGTCTTTATCTGCCGTCATCTACTATAAGCAAGTCGGCTTGTGAGGCATCTGCATCGGGGCTCCGTCGGATGACGTCACCCATATGTGAGAATAGCTGCCTGCTGTCCCTGGATAACACCTGTTACGGTAAGTAACTGTGCTTTATCCAGGGACAGCAGGCAGATATTCTCATATATGGATGACATCACCGATGGAGCCCCAGTACTGACCACTTTAAAAGTGAATCGCCACTTTAAGAGTTTAGAAAGTTTGCGATAGCCCGAACTGTGCATGCGCGAGTGCCTTCCCACCCGATGCAGGGCGCGCGGTCCCTCAGTTAAGATAAACCAGCTAAGAAGCCAACCCAGGGAGGTGGGTGGGTTGTAAGAATATCTGTATGCTGTCCCTGGATAAAGCAATGTTACTTACTGTAACAGTTGTTATCCAGGGACAGCAGGCAGCTATTCTCACTAGTGGGTGATGTCATCCGACAGAGCCCCGATACGGATATCTTGCAAGCATGTCTTGCTTGAAGAAACTCAGAAGTTTCGAGATGCCCGCACCGCGCATGCGCCAGTGCCTTCCCGCCCGATGCTCCGGGCGTGTCTCCTCAATTCAGGTAGCTAGCAGAGAAGCCAACCCAGGGGAGGTGGGTGGGATGTGAGAATAGCTGCCTGCTGTCCCTGGATAACAACTGTTACGGTAAGTAACATTGCTTTATCCCAGGACAAGCAGGCAGGTATTCTCACTAGTGGGTGACCTCCAAGCTAACCTCAATGGGATGGTGGGAGAGTTGGCAACTTAGGAGAATAAATTTTGTAACACTGTTTGGCCAAACTGTCCATCCCGTCTGGAGAAAGTATCCAGACAATAATGAGAGGTGAATGTATGAACCGAGGACCAAGTGGCAGCCTTACAAATCTCCTCAATCGGTGTCGATCTGAGGAAGGCTACAGAGGCTGCCATTGCTCTGACCTTATGGGCTGTGACCTTACAGGGAAGGGGTAATCCAGCCTGGGCATAGCAGAAAGAGATACAAGCCGCCATCCAGTTGGAGATGGTGCGCTTTGATACAGGTCGTCCCAACTTGTTTGGATCAAAGGAGACGAAAAGTTGATGAGCAGTTCTGTGTGGTTTGGTGCGATCCAAGTAGAAAGCCAAAGCACGTTTACAGTCCAGAGTGTGAAGAGCTGATTCTCCAGGATGAGAATGAGGCTTTGGAAAGAACACTGGAAGCACAATGGATTGGTTGAGGTGAAATTCAGAGACCACTTTAGGCAGGAATTTCGGGTGAGTGCGGAGGACCACCTTGTCATGATGGAATACTGTGAAAGGTTGGTCCGCCACCAAGGCCTGAAGCTCACTGACCCTGCGAGCAGATGTGAGGGCCACCAGAAAAACCACTTTCCAAGTGAGAAACTTTAGTGGAGCCTTGCTCAGAGGCTCAAAAGGAGGTTTCATAAGCTGAGAAAGGACAACATTTAGATCCCAAACCACTGGAGGCGGTTTGAGAGGAGGATTGACATGAAAAAGTCCTTTCATAAATCTGGAAACCACAGGATGAGAGGAGAGAGGTTTCCCTTGTAGAGGCTGATGGAAAGCCGCAATAGCACTCAGGTGGACTCGTATAGATGTCGACTTGAGACCAGACTGAGACAGATGTAAAAGATAGTCCAAAACAGAGGATAGGGAGGCTCGCTGAGGCTCCTTAGAATTGGAAATACACCATGAAGAAAATCTAGTCCATTTTTGGGAGTAGCATTGACGAGTAGCAGGCTTCCTGGAAGCCTCCAAGACATCCCTCACCGCCTGGGAAAACTGGTGCGGAGTTACGTTGAGAGGAACCAAGCTGTCAGGTGGAGAGACTGCAGGTTGGGATGAAGCAGAGACCCCTGATGCTGAGTAAGCAGTGAAGGAAACACTGGAAGTAGGCACGGTTCCCTGCTGCTGAGTTGAAGTAGAAGGGAGAACCAAGGTTGCCTGGGCCACCGAGGAGCTATCAGAATCATGGTGGCATGGTCGGACTTCAGCTTGACCAGAGTCTTTTGAATGAGAGGGAATGGCGGAAACACATACAGAAAACGATTCCCCCAATCCAGCAGAAAAGCATCTGCCTCGAGGCGATGAGGAGCGTAGATCCTGGAGCAAAACTGAGGCAGCTTGAAATTGTGGGGAGCCGCAAAGAGGTCTATCTGAGGCGTTCCCCACTGAGCAAAGATCTGATGAAGGGGCTTGGAGTGGAGTGTCCATTCGTGAGGCTGGAGAAGACGACTCAGTTTGTCTGCCAAGACATTGTCCTTCCCCTGAATGTAGACAGCTTTGAGGAAGACGTTGTGGCGAACCGCCCAATCCCAGACTCTGAGAGCTTCCTGGCAGAGGGAGGCCGAGCCCGTGCCCCCTTGCTTGTTGACATAATACATGGCGACCTGATTGTCGGTGCGAATGAGGACCACCATGTCGTGAAGCAGATGTTGAAAAGCTTGAAGAGCATTGAAGATGGCTCTGAGCTCCAGAAGATTGATTTGATGGAGTCGGTCCGCACAGGTCCAGAATCCCTGAGTGCGAAGTCCATCCAGATGAGCCCCCCAGGCATAGGTCGAGGAATCAGTAGTGAGAACCTTCTGATGAGGAGGAGTGTGAAACAGCAAACCTCTGGATAGATTCGAAGAGGTCATCCATCAAAGTAGAGACTGCCGAAGAGCAGGAGTGACTATGATGTGTCGAGTCAACGGGTCTGACACTTGAGTCCATTGAGAAGCTAGGGTCCACTGAGGAATTCTGAGATGGAGCCTGGCAAAGGGCGTCACATGAACTGTAGAGGCCATGTGGCCCAGGAGGACCATCATGTGTCTCGCTGAGATGGACTGGTGAGAAGATACAGACTGGCAGAGACGAAGAAGAGCATCCATGCGCTGAGGAGGAAGGAATGCTCGAAGCTGGATGGTGTCCAGTACCGCCCCGATGAAGGGAAGGGACTGGGTAGGCTGCAGATGAGATTTGGGAAAATTGATCTCGAAGCCTAGGCTCTGCAGGAAGCAGATCGTGGTCAAGGTCGCCGAAATGACCCTTGGAGCTGACGGGGCCTTGATGAGCCAGTCGTTGAGGTATGGAAATACCTGAAGACCCTTGTTCCGGAGTGCAGCGGCCACCACCACCAGACACTTCGTGAAGACTCTGGGAGACGAGGATAGGCCGAATGGAAGCACTCGATACTGCAGATGTAGATGTCCCACCCGAAATCTGAGGAACTTGCGGGAGGCCGGATGAATGGGAATGTGAGTGTAGGCCTCCTTGAGATCCAGAGAGCATAACCAGTCGTTCTGCTCGAGGAGAGGGTAGAGAGAAGCAAGTGTCAACATGTGAAACCTCTCCTTGACTAGGAATTTGTTGAGGGCCCTGAGGTCCAAAATGGGTCGCAGGTCGCCCGTCTTCTTCGGAACAAGGAAGTACCGGGAGTAAAACCCCTGGTTCAGTTGGTCCGTCGGGACCGGCTCCACGGCACGAAGCCGGAGCAAAGCCTGAGCTTCCTGGAGAAGAAGGGCGGTCTGAGTCAAGTTGGAAGGATACTCTCTTGGAGGGTGGTCCGGAGGGACCCGATGGAAATGAAGAAAGTATCCTTCCTTGATGATAGTAAGGACCCAGAGGTCGGTTGTTATGGCCTCCCAGCGATGATAAAAATGATGGAGGCGCCCTCCGATGGGAAAAACAGGGGGAGGCAGAACGAGGTTGGTTATGCCCTCGACGAGACAGTCAAAAAGGCTGAGTGGTCTTAGGGACAGCAGGCGATTGAGACTTAGGCTGACCCTTTTGGGGAGGCTGACGCTTCGCCAGTTGCCTCGTAGGAGGAGTTTGCCTCGGCTGATAACGCCTCTGATAAATCAACGGCGGACGAGAAGGTCGAGACTGCTGAGGCTTAGGCTTCGGCCGAAGGATAGATTGGAAGGACTTTTCGTGGTCAGACAATTTCTTCGTGACAGTCTCGATGGATTCGTCAAAAAGATCCGCCCCAGCACACGGGACGTTTGCCAGGCGGTCCTGAAGATTCGGGTCCATATCAATGGTCCGCAACCAGGCCAACCGGCGCATCGCCACCGAGCAGGCCGCCGCTCGGGCGGAGAGCTCGAACGCATCATAGGCAGATTGCATTAACTGAAGCCGAAGTTGGGACAGCGAAGCAACCACTTCCTCAAACTCAAACCTAGCCTGGGATTCGATGTACGGTGTGATCTTCCGAAGCACAGGTAGAAAAAATTCCAAGTAGGCTGCAAAGTGGAAATTGTAATTCAGGACTCGAGACGCCATCATCGAATTCTGATAGATGCGTCGACCAAACTTATCCATGGTTCTGCCCTCGCGGCCCGGAGGCACTGAAGCATAGACTTGGCCAGGATGAGACCGCTTGAGCGAGGATTCGACCAGGAGGGACTGGTGAGAAAGCTGAGGACCCTCGAAGCCTTTATGATGCACCGTGCGGTACCGCGCATCCAATTTGCCAGGGACCGCAGGGATAGAGTAAGGAGACTCGAAGCATCGCATGAAGGTCTGGTCGAGGAGCTTGTGCAGGGGAAGCCTCAAGGACTCTGCCAGAGGACGAGGCAAGTGCATGGTATCGAGGTACTCTTTGGAATATCGAGACCCAGCATTGAGAGTAATGTCCATGTCATCCGCCATCTGCCTGAGGAACGATGAAAAGGACAGTTGGTCTGCCGTCGCCGGTCTGCGAGACGGACTAGAAGAAGAAGAGGCTTCAGGCTCCAGAGAGGCCTGCGAGCAACAGGACGAGTAGAAAACCTCGGTGTCCTCGAACTCCGGGCCCGGAGGAGGAAACCCAGTCGAAGCCGCATACCCCAACCGAGGCAATTTCTTCTGAGGCGAAACGGTCGAATGTCGAGAGGAATGCTTCGAAGAATGTCTGGATCGATGCCCCTCCCGATGCCTGGAAGGGGATCGAGCCCGTCTGTGAGAAACTGGGTCAGACGCCTCCAAGGAGCAGATTGGACTCGATGCCGTCGATCGCAGAGGCAGCAGAGTCGGCGCCTCCCCCGTCGCCGCCCAGGTTTGATAGGGGGTTCGGAAGAATTCGTCCTGCTTCCTGCTATGCCCAGGACTGGGTGGCCCCGAAGGTGGACGCCATACTGAGTCATGGGGCGGAGTAATCGGTTCCAAGGGAGGCAGGTCACTAAACGAGGCTTTTCTCGAGGGGATGGGCTCCAAGGGAGGCATATCACTAAGGGAGGCCCTCCTCGAGGGAATCGGTTCCAAAGGAGGTACAGCGCTAACGGAGGACCTCCTCGAGGACCCGGACACCGCTCGCCGCTTCTCCTCGCCGAGCAACGAGGTCATGCGGCGAGGAGGAGGGGGCAGTCCGCCCCTCGAAGCCGAAGCTGGAAGGTCACCCTGGATGGTGGCAATCAGCCGAGGTCCCATGGTCTGCATGAGCTCCACGAACTGAGCCTCCAGGATGGACCGCAACGAAGCCGATATGGAGGGATCCGCACCAAAAGGGGGCCCTTCCGCACGGTCTCCGCGCTCCTTGGGTGCTGCGTGCTTCTGCTTGCCAGTCTTCGGCACCTTTAGCACCACTGGTGGAACAGTCGGGGTCGATACCTGCTCCGAGGAGACGGATGAAGGCACCGGCGCTGACGTCGGGGCCGAAACCGGTGTGAACGATGCCGGCTTCAGGAGGCCCGAAGCAGCCGGGGAGGCAGAGGGCTTCGCCGAAGGAGTCGAAGCACCCGTCGATGTCGATGTCGAAGCTGCAGGATCCGATGAAGCTTCCATCTTGAACATGGACTCCCACAGCAGACAGCGACGCTTAAACGCTCTCGCCGTCAGAGTGGAGCAAGGCCGGCACGATTTCGGGAAGTGATCCGGTCCCAGACACTGTAAGCAGCGTCGATGAGGGTCCGTGAGCGAAATCGCACGCTGGCACTTGCTACACTTTTTAAAACCGGTAATCGGCCGGGACATAGGCCGGAAAAGCTCCGCCGCAAGGTCGAAGGCACGGGGCCCCAGCCACGCGGCCGACCCGGTATCAGAAGGAAAATTTTTTTTTTTTTTTTTAAAAGAAATCAAAGAAAGAAATAAATGCACAGGAGAGCCAAAAGAACTCAACCCGCGGCAAAAAAGAAGGCAAAAAAGAGATTCAATGGGCGCAAATTGAAGATAGACTTCTCAGCTCCGCGGAAGAAAAAGAACTGAGGAGACACGCCCGGAGCATCGGGCGGGAAGGCACTGGCGCATGCGCGGTGCGGGCATCTCGAAACTTCTGAGTTTCTTCAAGCAAGACATGCTTGCAAGATGTCCGTATCGGGGCTCTGTCGGATGACATCACCCACTAGTGAGAATACCTGCCTGCTTGTCCTGGGATAACACCTGTTACAGCAAGTAACTGTGCTTTATCCCAGGACAAGCAGGCAACATCTTATCACGTGTGGGTTACCTCCAAGCTAACAGAGATGGGATGGTGGGAGTGTTGGCCTAAGAAAATAAATTTTGAAAAACAGATTGGCCTAAGTGCTCATCCCGTCTGGAAAAAAAATCCAGACAGTAGTGAGAAGTGAAGGTATGAACTGAGGACCAGGTGGCAACTGAAGAGATTTCCTCAATGGTGTAGATCTAAGGAAAGCAACAAAAGCTGCCATAACTCTAACTTTGTAGGCTATGACATGACTTTCCACTGCCAGTCCAGTCTTGAATATAGCAGAACGAGATGCAGGCAGCCGGCCAGTTGGAAATCGTTTGCTTGAATACAGGGTGCCCTAACATGTTTGGGTCAAAAGAAATGAAAAGTTGGGGAGAAGTTCGCTGTGGCTTTGTCCAGTCAATGTAGTAAGCCAAAGCCCACTTACAGTCCAAAGTATACAAAGCAGTTTATCCAGCATGAGAATGAGGTTTAGGAAGAAACACAGGCAGAACAATTGACTGATTGAGATGAAAAGTGACAACTTTTGGAAGAAACTCTGGACGTGTACACAGAACATAGAAACAGAAATAGACGGCAGATAAAGGCCACGGCCCATCTAGTCTGCCCACCCCAATGACCCTCCCCTACCTTTCTCTGTGAATAGATCCCACGTGTCTATCCCATTTGGCCTTAAAATCAGGCACGCTGCTGGCCTCAGTAACCTGAAGTGGAAGACTATTCCAGCGATCAACCACCCTTTCAGTGAAAAAGAATTTCCTGGTGTCCCCGTGCAGTTTCCCATCCCTGATTTTCCACGGATGCCCCCTTGTTGCCGCGGGATCCTTGAAAAAGAAGATATCTTCTTCCACCTCGATGCGGCCCGTGAGATACCTGAATGTCTCGATCATGTCACCCCTCTCTATGCGTTCCTCGAGTGAGTACAGCTGCAACTTATCCAGCCATTCCTCGTACGGCAGATCCTTGAGTCCCAAGACCATCCGGGTGGCCATTCTCTGGACCGACTTCAGTCTCAGCACATCCTTATGGTAATGCGGCCTCCAGAATTGCACACAGTATTGCAGGTGGGGCCTCACCATGGATCTATACAATGGCATAATGACTTCAGGCTTACGGCTGACGAAACTCCTGCGTATGCAACCTCTGATTTGCCTTGCCTTGGATGAAGCTTGCTCCACTTGATTGGCAGTCTTCATGTTCTCACTGACGATCACCCCTAAATCTCGTTCTGCTTCAGTTCTTGTTAGGATCTCACCATTAAGGGTGTAAGTCTTGCATGGATTTTGGCTGCCCAGGTGCATGACTTTGCATTTTTTGGCATTGAAGCTGAGTTGCCAGGACCTAGACCAGCGCTCCAGTAGGAGTAGGTCGTGCATCATGTTGTCGGACATTGATTTTATGTCTGTTGTGCTTTTGCCCACTACATTGCTTAGTTTGGCGTCATCGGCGAATAATGTTATTTTACCTCGCAGCCCTTCTACCAAGTCTCTTATAAAGATGTTGAATATGATCGGGCCAAGGACCGAGCCCTGCGGCACTCCACTAATTACCTCCGTCATTTTGGAGGGGGTGCCGTTCACCACTACCCTCTGAAGCCTACCTCCAAGCCAGTTCCCAACCCATTTCGTCAATGTGTCGCCCAATCCTATAGAACTCATCTTGCTCAGCAACCTGCGGTGTGGTACGCTATCGAATGCTTTACTGAAGTCCAGGTATACGATGTCCAGGGACTCCCCAACATTCAGCTTCCTCGTCACCCAGTCAAAGAAGCTGATCAGGTTGGATTGGCAGGATCTCCCCTTAGTAAATCCATGTTGACGGGGATCCCGTAGATTCTCCTTGTTCAGGATTGTATCCAATTGGCGTTTGATTAGAGTTTTCATTAGTTTGCACACTATTGATGTGAGACTCACCGGTTTGAAGTTTGCTGTCTCCACCTTGGAGCCTTTCTTGTGGAGTGGAATGATGTTAGCCGTCTTCCAGTCCAACGGGACATTACCCGTACTAAGGGAGAGATTGAAGAGCGCGGATAGCGGTTCCGCCAAGACATCACACAACTCCCTGAGCACCCTGGGGTGTAGGTTGTCAGGCCCCATTGCCTTGTTAACCTTAAGCTTTGAGACAGCTCGCAGTAGACACCGCTGGGGTCATCTGCGTCAACCCTTGTCTGTAGCTGAGGGCCGAGTCCTGGCGCCTCGCGGGTGAAGACTGAGCAGTATTCATTTAACAGTTGGGCTTTTTCCGAGTCCGCTTCTACATAGTCTCCGTCTGGTTTCCTAAGACGTACTATCCCGCCTGAGTTCTTATTTCTGTCACTGATATACCTGAAGAAGGATTTATCTCCTTTCTGGATGTTCTTCGCTAGAGACTCCTCCATGCGGAATTTGGCCTCCCTAAATGCTGTTTTGACGGCTTTTGACTTGGCCAGATAGACTTCCCTAGAGTCCTGCTTCCCTGATTGTTTGTAAGAGATGAATGCTTTTTTCTTCTCCTTGATGAGGTCCGAAATCTCCGCAGAGAACCACTGTGGCTTATTGTTCTTTTGCCGTTTACTTACTGATTTAACATAGCGGTTTGTAGCTTCTTGTATGGTGGCTTTCAAAGTCGACCACATTTCTTCCACGTTTTCGGTTTCTGCTTGGCTTTGTAGCACCTAGTGAACGAAGTCTCCCATTTCTTTGAAGTTTGTGTCCTTGAATTTGAGGACCTTGGTCAGTGTGGTAGATTTAGTGAAACCTTTCCTGAGATTGAACTATACCATGTTGTGGTCACTGGAGGCCAATGTGTCGCCCACCGAGACCTCTGTGACACTTTCTCCATTGGTAAGTATCAGGTCAAGTATTGCCTGATCCCTTGTTGATTCCAACACCAGTTGCCTGAGTCTTGCTCCCTTCATAGAGTTTAATAACCTTCTGCTGCTGCCGGAAGCAGAGGAAAGCGTGTCCCAATCCACATCAGGCATGTTGAAGTCACCTAACAATACTGTGTCCCCACGCAAGGTGATATTCTCTATATCTCCGATTAATTCCATATCTAGGTCATCCTGTTGTCTTGGGGGTTTGTATATTACGCCAAGATACAGGCATTTGTCCTTCCCTCTGGCCAAATTTACCCAAAGGGATTCCCCAGTGTAGTGGACATCTGTGATTCTGGTGACCTTAATGTCATCTTTAGTATATAATACTACACCTCCTCCCATTTTGCCCTCCCTGTCCCGGCGAAGTAAGTTGTAACCTGGTATGACCATGTCCCACCCGTGGGAATCCGTGAGCCAGGTCTCAGATATCGCCACCACATCCAGGTCGGCATTCCTCATTTCTGTTTCTAATTCCAGGATCTTGTTTCCCAGACTGTGGGCGTTTACGTACATAGCCCTCCATGTTGTATGTTTGTTATGTCTCAGTGGGGATGTTCCCGCTTGAGCTACTTGGACACCTTTAGCATTATTCGCATGTTTTGTACTTACCCTAGACCCAGAGTTACAACGTGCACCTATCCCGGACTCCCCAGACCCAGAACTACAGTGTGTTCCTATCCCAGACTCGGAAATGTGTGTACCCTGTGAGGGTATTCCCGCTTGGGCTACTTGAACTCCTTTAGTACAATTTGCAATGTGTGTTCTCTCGCTGGACCCAGAATTACAATGTGTACTCCCTCTAGACCCAGAATTACAATGGGTACTCCCCTTAGAAACATAGAAACATAGAAAGATGACGGCAGAAAAGGGCTATAGCCCATCAAGTCTGCCCACTCCACTGTCCCACCCCATTAAGTCAGAGTGCTGCTCGACCCACGTAGAGATCCCACGTGGATGTCCCATTTAGTCTTAAAGTCGAGCACGCTAGTGGCCTTGATCACCTGCACCGGTAGTTTGTTCCAGTGATCCACCACCCTTTCTGTAAAGAAATACTTCCTGGTGTCACCACCAAATCTCCCTCCTCTGAGTTTGAGTGGGTGCCCCCTTGTGACTGAAGGTCCCTTAGGAAAGAATATGTCGTTTTCCACCTCGACACGACCTGTGACATACTTAAATGTCTCAATCATGTCACCCCTCTCCCTGCGCTCCTCTAGAGAGTAGAGCTGCAACTTGCCCAGTCTTTCCTCGTATGAGAGACCCTTGAGTCCGGAGACCATCCTAGTGGCCATTCACTGGACCGACTCAGCTCGAAGTACATCTTTACGGTAATGTGGCCTCCAGAATTGCACACAGTACTCCAGATGAGGTCTCACCATGGTTCTGTACAGTGGCATTATGACTTCAGGTTTACGGCTGACGAAGCTTCTATTGATACATCCCATCATCCGCCTTGCCTTGGATGAGGCCTTCTCTACTTGTTTGGCAGCCTTCATGTCTGCACTGATGATTACTCCCAAGTCCCGTTCTTCTGAGGTCGTAGCTAGTGTTTCTCCATTCAAGGTGTATGTTCTGCATGGATTTCTGCTGCCGAGATGCATCACCTTACACTTCTTTGCGTTGAAGCCCAGCTGCCATGTCGAGGACCAGTTTTCCAACTTGATCAGATCCTGCGCCATACCATCCGTGAGATTGCTTTCACCTACTATATTGCACAGTTTGGCGTCGTCGGCAAACAGCGCTACTTTTCCCTGAAGCCCTCGGGTCAAGTCCCTTATGAATATGTTAAAAAGGGATGGTTCCAGGACTGAGCCCTGCGGCACTCCGCTAGTCACCTCCGATGTCTTAGAGAGGGTGCCATTGACCACTACCCTCTGAAGTCTTCCACTCAGCCAATCATTGACCCATGCCGTTAGTTTCTCACCTAACCCCATCGATTTCATCTTGTTTAATAGTCTACGGTGTGGGACACTGTCAAATGCTTTACTGAAATCCAAGTACACTATGTCCAGAGACTCTCCCGAGTCTAGCTTTCCTGTCACCCAGTCAAAGAAGCTGATAAGATTGGATTGGCATGACCTGCCCCTAGTGAATCCATGTTGACAGGGATCCCTCAGATTCCCCTCATCCAATATCGTGTCTAATTTCCCTTTAAGTAGAGTTTCCATGAGTTTACACACTATTGATGTGAGACTTACTGGTCTGTAATTTGCAGCCTCCGCTCTGCAACCCTTTTTGTGCAGAGGAACAACATTGGCAGTTTTCCAGTCCAGGGGGACTCTCCCCGTACTTAGGGAGAGATTGAAGAGCATGGCTAACGGTTCCGCCAAAACATCGCATAGCTCTCTGAGCACTCTTGGGTGCAGATTGTCCAGTCCCAGAATTACACCCAGAATTAGACCCAGAATTACAATGTGACCCAGAATTATAATGTGAGCCAACTCCAGACTCGAAAGTGTGTATACTTTCCCCTGACCCAGATCGGTGTTTACTTACCTTAGTCTCAAAAAAGTATTGGCAGCTTAGCTCGCCAGGTAGGTTGTTTGTGCCCGTACCCTCCCCCAACTTACCTAGTTTAAAGCCTTGTGTAGTAGGCGGGCTAGACGGTGTCCAAGGATGTTCTTCCCTCTTCTGGTCAGGTGTAACCCGTCTGGTCCCTGTAGCCTTGTAATGCCTCTCCATGGTGCAAAAACCCAAAGTTCATCTCCTTGCACCATCCCTGCAGCCAGTCGTTTGCCCTCTGGATGCGATCCTCCCTGGCACTGCCCTTGCCCCTTACTGGGAGGATCGAGGAGAAGACCACCTGCACATCCATCCTCCTCAGCTTCTCACCCAGGGCTCTGAAGTCTTCAGGTATGCTCTCCGGGGTGCTCCTGGCGGTGTCGTTGGTTCCGACATGGATGAGAATCATGGGGAAGTGGTCACGGGGCTTGATGAGTCTGTCCAGGCAAGCGGTTACATCCCGGATCCTGGCCCCTGGCAAACAGCAGATCTCTCTTGATTGCAGGTCTGATCTACAAATTGGACCCTCGGTGCCCCTCAGCAGCGAATCCCCGATGACCACCACTCTGCGCTTGTTAGAGGTGGGCCGATCTGTTGACTCCGGAACTGGAACCGTCTGCTGAACAACTTCTTGTTCCTCGTTGTCAGGACCTTCCTGTAGCAGCTGGTATCTGTTCCTCAGGGTGATTTGTGGTGTCGATGTAGAGCCGCCCTGTATGTGAGAGAAAGAGACAGAATAAGGTCTTCTGCGTTTTCCTGTGGAGGAAGTCACCAGCTGCCAGGAATCAGCGTCCCCAGCCTCTTCCTGTATTCCGACGGTTGGTCTCAAGTTTGCAGGTTTGGATGCTTTGGGTGTCTCTAGGATGGTTTTGTCAGGTTCCTGTTCGGTGATCTGAGACAGCTCCTGGATGACTCCGTCGATGAAGGTCTCGTCATCTCGGATGCATCTTAAGTGCTGAACCTCCTCTCTCAGGCTCCTCAGCTCTAGCAAAAGGCTTTCATCTGGCTGATCCATTCCTTCCATCTGTGTGGAGACTGTAGACATCTTTGAGGGGATGGCCTCGGTCTGTACAGAAACCTCTGCCCTCCGTCCTGGCTTCCCTTCCATCTGTACGAAGACCGTAGCCATCCCCTGGGTACTTTCGGTGACTGGACTGCCTGTCTTGATAGAAGTCTTGATGCTTCTAGTTCTACCTGCCATTTATAAAAGTTGTTTTTTTGTTTTTTTTAATATTTGTTAGGATGGGGGCTGTTAGGTGTTGTCAGAAAGTGTTGAGGTTGATGAAAAACTGTGAAGGATGAATCTGCTACTAATGCTTGTAATTCATCGACTCTCCTGGCAGAGGTGAGAGCAATAAGGAAGACCACTTTCCAGGCAAGATGAGCTGTGGCCATTGGTTCAAATGGTGGCTTCAACCAACTGGAAAGAACTATAGTAAGATCCCAGATGACATGTGGAGACTGTAGAGGTGATTTTACAGAGAAAACCTGGAAACCAAGTGGAAAGGACTACAGTAGGGCCCAATGACAGGAGAAGGCATGATGAATTTGGAAACCAGAGGATAAGCAGTAAGAGGTTGACGCTCGATTGACAGAGGAAAAGCTGCAATAGCACTTAAAAGAAGTCTGAGAGATATAGACTCGAGACTAGAGTCAAACAAAAGAAGAAAATAATCCAAGATCAATTCCACTGTCAAGGAAGGTAGAACATGAAGATAAAGAAGACACCAGGAAGAAAACCTAGGCCACTTTTGATGATATCATTGTTGAGTGGCTGGTTCCCTGGAGACATGCAGAAGTTAACAAACAGGCTGAGAAAGATATAAGTGAGATGGACGCAGCCTGAGATAAACAAAACTGTCAGGGGAAAGCATTGCAGATTGGTATGAATCAGTAATTTCTGAGTCTAAGGGAACAGAGTAGGAAATATTAGAAGAGATATGGACTCCCTGGAGCTGAGTTGAAGGAGAAGGGAGAATCAATGTTGCCTGGGCCACCATGGAATAAAGAGAATCATGGTGGCTGCTTCTTTTGAGCTTGAATAAAGTTCTCAACATGAGAGGAAGTGGAGGGAATGCATATAAAAACAGGTCCGGGAGAAGGGAGTAAAGTCTGGAGCAAAACTGGGGTAACTGATTGTGAGGAGTCGCAAACAAGTCCACTTGTGGAGTGCCACATTGAGCAAAAATGGGCTGGAGAGTTGTAGAGTTGAGAGTCCATTCGTGAGGCTAAAGAATTCTGCTGAGGTTGTGTGCTAGGGAATTCTCCCCATGAATGTAGATAGCTTTCAAGAAAAGATTGCGAGCTGTCGACCAAGTCCAGATGTTCTGGGCCTCCAGACACGATAGGATAGAGCCCGTGCTTCCTTGCTTGTTGATGTAGTACATTGCCACTTGATTGTCCTTGCAAAGGAGGAGGACTTGAGGGCAAAGAAGATGATAAAGTCATGGGCATAAAACATCGCTCTGAGTGCTAGGAAATTGATGCAAAGACCCTGAGTCTGCGTCGGAGGAGAAGCGTCCACCCACACACGCACACGACTGCACGAACGCTGTGGCGGCTTTCAACAAGCTACTCAAACCTTAAAACAAAGGTAAAGGGGAGGGATATGCATGGACCGTGGGAGGGGTGCCGAAGGGCAGTGAAGTGGCGAGAGAGAAGGGTGGATGCTACAGGTACAGGACGGTGAAGGATGGCGGGGACGAGGCGGTGAAGGGGACATAGGGGATGGGGCGGCGAAGGGGATAGTGGTCTGGTGACAGGGACAGCTTTTTTTCCCTTTGTCATTCTCTATTAAGACCACAGGGGAGCAAGGGTCCACTGAGGGTTGTGAAGATGTAGTCTTGCCAGTGGTGTGACATGAACAGTTGAAGCCCTGTGGCCTAGAAGAACTATCATGTGTCTGGAAAAGATGGTTTGAAGAGGGAGCAACTGCTGACACAGACAGATGAGAGCCTGAAGGCGATCTGGAGGAAGAAACACTCCCATAAGAGTGGTGTCTAGGATTGCCCCAATGACTTTAAGTCGGAATGAGATTTGATTATGGAGAATTTGACTTCAAATCCTAGAACCTGAAGAAAGGAAATGGTCTGAGATGTTGCTTGGACCACTTCCTGAGATCAACCAGTCATCCAGGTAAGGAAAGATCTGAAGGCCGTGTGAGCGGAGAGATGTGGCCACCACAATCAGACACTTCGTGAAGACTCTGGGAGAAGATGCCAGACCGAAAGGAAGGACCCTGTACTGGTAATGACAGTGATTGATTTGAACTCGGAGGTATTTTCTGGAAGCTGGATGAATTGGGATATGGTGCAGGCTTCTTTGAGATCAAGGGAGCATAGCCAGTAGTTCTGAATGAGGAGAGACCTGTCCTGAAGTACCTCTTGACTAGAAAAATGATGAGAACTCTGAGATACAGGAAGAATCTCAGTCCTCCTGAGTTCTTGGGAGTCAAATAGAAATGGGATTAGAATCCCTAACTCCTCTATTTGAGGAGGACTCTTCGATGGCAATCAGCAGGAGAAGAAGGGAGGACTGTGCAGGGTCAAAAACAGACTCTTTGGGGAAAAAAGTACTGAGAGTAAGGTGAAAACATTGAGTATAGAACCCTGCCCTATAAAGATGAGAAACCAGAAAGCTGAGGTCATAAACTCTCAGCGATGTATGAAGAACTGAAGACGGCCTCCGAAGGGACGAGATCTAGACTGTAGAACGTTGACTATGCCTTAAATGGAGGAATAGGTTGAGGAGCAAATCTTCGGTGACAAGAAGAGTGCGGTGAAGGCAGCTTTTTGGGCTTGACCAGAGTGTCCCACCTGGTCTCGTGGACAGACAACTACTGAGTAGGCATGTCCATGGAAACACTGAAGAGGTCATCCCTCAAACAAGGCATAATTGCTAGCCTGTCCTGGTGGGTGATGATAAGGTCAGAACCTCAAAATCAGACCAGGTCTGATTGTAACAGAAAAGAGGTGCTGAAAAAAACAGGCACCGTATGCAAGCAGAGAGAAGTGGAACGTTGCAACTGGTTTGTGCCAAGTAAAATGGTTACTAGACCAGTTAGTCAGGATAGGATTCTGGTAAGCCGATTGGCCAACCGGTCCATCGCCGGGCCCACTCTGTCCAGAAATATAGAGGCCTACACACTAGCCTGTAGAGTTGACCCCACCAGTAGGGATTCATTGAAACATCCTCAGTGTTTCTAAAGGCATATAAAAAGTCTCCCGTAAGATTTCATGGAAGGGAATCCGAAGATCCTTGGATAGTTGACTATAGGTCAAGCTATCTAAAATTCTTTAGACTTTGCAGAGTCATCTGCCAAGGGAATGACTTTTCAAAGTCAACTTCCAAGGGAATGGCACAAGGTGCAGACAGTCCCCTAAGGAATCTTGAAAAAGATAATTCCTCAGACACTACTGAAGTGGGAAAGAAAAGCATGTGTTGAAAAACCCACTGCTACAGAAAGATTGGGGGCTTGCTCAAACCCCCTCCCAGAGATTCAAATCCCAAACTATACAGAATTGATGTCAGGGATTCGGTGTTGAAGGCTGGAGACAGTTTAATTTCTGTAGGGCCTTCCCAGACTGGACCGACACCGACGCTGGCAATGTTAAAGAGGACCGGTGTCACTTCATATGAGTTGTCAGAACCATTGGAGACTCCTGTTCAAGTGCTACTGGTGTCACGAACCCAAACCTGACTGGCATTGGAGGAGTCGGTGTCAACAAAGGCGTCGGTACGAACAACTGAAAATACAGTTGGACATGTACTGAATGAAATCTGCTGTGTCGCTGGTACCATCGGTGCGGGTCTACGCTCCAGAGATGAAAATGCCAGTATCGAGGCACACAGGAGCGGAATGGAAAAAGTTACTGCAGGAAAGAAAAAACACCGGTACCATTGGCCTGTTAACTGGTACCATCGGTGCCGCTCCATGCTGTGAAGATGAGTATGCTGGTATCAAAGCACTCGTCGATATCGAAGCAGAGCCAGAGATGGGGCTGATCGAGGTCGGCAGGACTTGACTCACTGCTACAATGACTGAGTTCAGCAGGATTGGACTCACTGCTACAGTGACCTGAAGCCCAAAGGAGAAACTTGTGAGCCAACTTACCTAGGTTGGAGCGGGCCCGAGGTAGCAATGTCAATCTCGGTGCGGGCTGGATTAGCGGTGCCGGAAGTGTGCTGGGCACTGGATTACTGACGTCAGTGGGTGCCAGATTCCTGACGGCACCGAAGGGAAACTGCTTCTGAAGAACCCGCATGAGAATGCACTGGCGAGAAGAACAGGGGAATAAGAAGGTGGCAAGGCCGAGGTTCTGACACTGCGAGAACCGTTGGAGGATGTCGGTGAAGACAACTACCCCAGCAAAGCAATCGCCCAGATGAAAAATTATCAGGAGTGTCCTGAATGGTAAAACAGCCGTAAGATAGAGAAATAACAGTATTGAGACCCATAAGGCCCCACCGAGGCTAAACCAACAATGGCAAAAGAAAAAAATTTTTTTTAATATATATTGGGTTTGTTTTTTTTACTAAAATTGAAATAAAAGAAAAAAACTGAAAAGTCAGAAACCGCGAGAGCGAGAAGGCCTGCGAAAAAAATTTCAATAGTCGTTGAAAATGTGACTTCTTAGCTTCGCGGAAATTAAGAAACTGAGGGACCGTGCGCCCTGCATCGGGTGGGAAGGCACTCGCGCATGCATGGTTCGAGATATCGCAAACTTTCTAAACTCTTAAAGTGGCGATGCACTTTTAAAGTGGTCTGTACCGGGGCTCCGTTGGTGACGTCACCCATACGTGAGAATATGTTGCCTGCTTGTCCTGGGATAAAAGTCCATTCTACTCAATCAAAGCCTTTTCTGCATCCAAAGAAACAGAGAAAGACGGTTCATCTATTGTTTTTGCTAAATTTAGCATATGAAGTGCCAATCTGGTGTTATTTGCAGAATGTCTTTGAGCAACAAAACCCGTTTGGTGCATTCCAATCAAATAAGGGAGAGCCTTAACTAACCTCAGTGCCAATAGTTTAGCTAGAATTTTTCCATCCACATTAATTAAAGAAATCGGCCTGTAGTTTGAAACCAACATGAGATCTCTGTTTGGCTTTGGCAAAACAACAGTAAGCGCTTCTACCATAGTACCTGATATCTGACCCTTCGCCAGTTGTGATTGATATAATTTAAAAAGATGAGGTAAGAGTATATTTTGAAAAGATTTGAAAACCTCCACAGTAAATCCATCACTATCCAGAGCGGACCCAACTCTGGGACTTCAATGCTGACTGGAGCTCAGTAAATGATATCGGCGCCTCAAGTTTCTCTTTTATATGCTCATGAATTTTTGGCCCAATAATTGAATTCAAAAAGTCTATTCCTTCCTTCTCTTTATTTGAATATAGCTTGGAAGAATATAAAGCTTTATAATAGACAAGAAATTTATTTAAAACATCCGCAATATGAGTATAAATTTTACCCTTTTCATTCTTAATGGCCGCAATTTTTCCTCTTCTCTTTTTAACTTTAAGATAATTAGCCAATACTCTTCCCACTTTATTTGAGTTTCCATAATACACAGGCTGCTGACAAAACAAATATTTTCTAGCCAATTGTGAGCATATCTCATTATATTTGTATTTAGCCTTCAAGGCAATTAAAATATCTTGTTCCCATTTTAAAGCCAATTTTGATTCCAAAGCCAAAATAATTAGTTCCAAATTGGAAAATTCTGATCTAAGCAATTTTCTAATATGTGCTGAATATGATATAATATGCCCTCTTACAGTTGCCTAAAAAGCATCGCATAGAGTTTCCAAAGAGATTTCCTTTGAGGTATTAAGTTCAAAATACTCAGTAATTTTTATTTTAATTTCCTCAAGAAAGTTTGAGTCTGCAAGCAGTGTATTATTGAACCTCCAAACAGGTTTATTAGAATCTTTTTCAATGAATTGATACTCTATCCAAATTCTAGCATGATCTGACAAAATGAAGGGATCCGTGCTGGCTTTTGTAACCTGTTGAATTAAATGATCCAAAACAAAAACTAATCAATTCTTGAAAATGATTTATGAACTTGGGAGAAAAAAGTAAATTCTCGAGCATTGAAATGAAAAATCCGCCATATATCGTTTAATCCACAAATATGTATAAGATTATCCAAACCTAATGATTTTAATTGTCTACTTGGTTGTTTATCCATTATTGGATCCATTACAGCATTGAAGTCTCCAGCTACGATTAAATTAGACATAGCCAATGATAGAATTGTTTGTTGGAGCTTTTTAAAGAAATCCGCCTTATGAATTGAGGGAGGAGATCCAAGATGGCTGTTGTCTAAACGATCGGTACATGCCCCCGATCGGAGCTCTTCTAGTTTAATGATTTTTGGCTGGTGACTGGGGTTCCCAGCCTGCTCGTACCTATTTCTGCGACGTGATGCCGAAGAGGAGAGGCAGAAGTACTGCTGGCGCCTCGCGGCGTTCCGAGGTGCCGTCGCTCGGCAACATCGAAGAACTCCTTCGGAGGATGCAGGGAGCTGCTGCAGTGAATCCGAACGCTAGCCCGCTGAGGATCCTGGGTGTGAGTGAGACCAACAGGACTCCTCTTGGGCAGACACCACCCTTAGCCCGGATGTTAGAGCACTGCCTCCTCCACCACAGTTGGCCTGCTCACCCAGGGGTCAGGAAAAACCGGAGGAAGGGGTATTACTTTCCCCAGAGGCAGACAAATTAACACCGGGAAGTTTGGAAATGGAGATCTCGGTTCGGACAACCTCCAGGGAAGACTCTGTGGAATTTACAACACCCGGAGGAGGATTGAACCAGAAGGAACAGAAACCAGAACAAACCAAGGAAGGTGAGAGATTCTGCACTACAATACAAGCTACTTTTTGGGATAGACCTGCTGAGGTGACCTTAGAAGCCCTTTGGGACCTGGTAGCAAATTTTGGGAAGGTCCCAATTTCCAACAGATTGAAAATAAATTTATCCACCACTCAGAAGAATTATAAAAATTAAAATTGAATATTACTTCTTCTAATAGTTTACTTGAAAAGACTCAGCAGGATATGGTTTCAATAAAACAACTCTAGGAAGCTATAATTAAAGACAACTTGAATCTTAGAAAAAAAGTGGAGTTATTAGAAAATCAGGCACATAGTAATAATTTGGGATTGATACATTTCCAAGAATAACTATGGTAACACCTAGAGATATGCTCAGGAGGTATTTATTAGAAATTTTGGAAGTTCCGGAAGGTAATCTTCCACCATTCGTTCAAGTTTATTATCTACCTAGCAAAATTCTGCACCAACAGCAATCTGAGCCTACTGAAGGACAAGTAATGAATATTACAGAGATTCTGGAGAAGTCAGATAAGGAAGTGATAACACCTGCAACATTAGTATCCACTTAGGCTCTTTCTATTGATAAATCTTGGTTATTGAGACTATTTCTTAAGAATAAACAAAAGGAATTTCTTGGCTGTAAAATTAAAATGTTCCCTGATGTTACAAGGGAAATGCAAAAACGTAGATGTGAGTTCCTTCTTTTGAAGCTGAGGGTCATCTCATTGGGGGCTACATTTTATTTGAGACATCCTTGTAAGTGCATTGTCCGTTATCACTCAACTAAATATGTATTCTTTGAGCCCCAACATTTGACTAATTTTCTGGCAATGTCCTGTCTGGACAAGGAGAAAACTCAAGTTTGAGCTCTAAAACAGAATAGTAACTTCCTTACCGATCTATAGGAACAGCATTACTTTTTTGATTGTTTCTTTATGGTCTCACAATTAATTCTTGGATCTAATGAGGACTTGAGCTAATAATAGTTTTTCTGGTATTGCTTAACATTGTTAAGTATGGATTTATATGATTGTAATATGCTTTGGTTAAATTTGCTTTCTGTACAAGTTTACTTGATATAATATTGAAATCAATAAAAATACTTAAATATAAAAAAAAAAAAGAAATCCACCTGATTTGTATTAGGTGCATAAATATGAAGCATCAGGGTATCATTTCCTGAAGTCATGTTAACATAAAGCCATCTACCCATTGGATCAGCCCAAAAGTTATCAAATTTAGCAGAAATCTTCTTATTAATCAGGATTGCCACACCTGCCTTTTTCTCCACTGCTGGGGCAAAAAAACAATGTTTTATCCAACCACCTTCTAGCTTTGCCAACTCCAGTGCTGATAAATGGGTGTCTTGTATAAAATATTGTCAGCTTATTGTTGTTTCAAAAAACTAAGAACCTTTTTCTTCTTGATGGGGTGATCGAGTCCATTAACATTCAATGATTAAAGTTTTAAAGCTATTTTGTTTGATAAAAAGGTACTAAAGAATGAAAACCTAATATCAATTTGACCAAGTTTGAAAATATTCTATCCACACATCTCCAGGATCCTAAACTAAAAAGCCGCCCTCCTCTATCCCATCCCTTTAAATATCTCAAAAACTTGGGTGCATACAGACTAGCAATTACCATCCTCCCCATAATTAATCCTCCACATTTTATAACTAGTGCTAAATAAATTATGATTCCCAACTATATTAAACTATAACACAATTCAAATTATCGACTGCATTCATTAGGAATAGAAGGCCAAGTCCTAAAATGGTTAACATCTTATTTATCGGATCGAACCTCTAGAGTAAAATTCAACGAAACCTTTTCTGAAAACTTCTCAACAGCATTCGGTGTTCCACAAGGTTCTATATTGTCTCCTCTTCTATTTAACATCTTCCTATCTCCGCTTATCACGATCTCACAGTCATTAGGCTTTACAATATTTTCATACGCAGATGACATCCAACTCATGCATCCTCTCAACCCAGAAAATACAGAAGAAATAAAAACAATTAATGATAAACTAGAAATAATAAAAAACTGGTTAAACAATAACAAATTGGTTTTAAACACCCAAAAAACAAAAACAATGCTTTTCACTTGGAAAGGAGACATACTTCAAAAAATACCATTTACTTTTGACAACACTCCTATAGAAACGGTCACTAAACTTAAAATTCTTGGTGTGACAATTGATACTGATCTTTCTTTTCATAACCATATTAGCGAAATAGTTAAAACATGTTTTTACAGATTACGACTTTTACGATCCATTTCTACTTTTTTAGATTCTAAATCACTCAATATCTTAGTTCATTCTCTTATCATTTCTAAATTGGACTACTGTAATTCCCTTCTAATTAACATAACACAAAAAGAAAACAGACGTCTCCAAATCATCCAAAATACATCAATCAAGTTAATTCACAATGCAAAAAAATTCGACCATGTCACTCCTTTACTTATCAAATCACATTGGCTCCCCATAACTCATAGAATAACTTTTAAAGTTTTATTTTTGGTATACAAAACACTGAGCTTCAACGAACCCCAATTTATAGCAAAAATGATTATCCCATACAGACCATCTCGCTCCTTAAGATCCTCTTCATCACAACTGCTCTCTATTCCATCGCTTAGAATAATAGGAACACGACGCAATGATATGTTCTCCGTGAAAGCCCCTACATTATGGAACTCTCTTCCAAATTTTATTAAAAATGAAACAGACCTTGTCTCTTTTAAGAAAATTTTAAAGACATACTTATTTCAAGATGCTTTTGATGCATGAAAAGTAATATTTCAGGTTTCCATATTCTTTTTTTCTATTAAAACCCGCTACTACCCAATGTATTTTTCCATTTATGTTAAATTCTAAATATAAAAATTGTAACTTTTCCCCTCCTCCCCAACCCTTCTTGTTTGTCCAATGTTATTTGTCTTTTGTTTAAAATTTTTTGTTAATTTTTGTTACTCTAATTGTATTACCACATCCTTGTGGTTTTTAAAATGTACATCGCTTAGATACTGTTATAAGCGATTCATCAAATAAATATTAAACTTGAAACTTGAAACTATTATTAAGCATCGGATATTCAGATGTACAATTTACAATATATTTCATTTAGCCCCTCTAGCAGTTTAAAATAAAGTAATTCATTAAACAATGCACAGTTTTGACATTTGTGTAGAATCATATTCAATGTACACTTTGTTTAAAATTAGTACTCTAATTAAAATAATGAATTACATCCATATAAAAGAAAATCTCTCTTGAACCTCTACACAACCCCAGGTAATATGTATTAATCTTACCAATAAATAAGGTAAAATTAAAACAGCAGATTTTATCATAACTAAATAAAATAAACTGACCAGTCAATTCATTAATTAAAAAATTAATTCATAAACCATCTGATAAGTAATAGATATCTGTCAGTACTAGCAAGAATGCATTAGTAAATAGAAACTTGGACAAGTAATACTAACGAGATAATTACTGTCTCAAATATATTAAGCATAGCAGAATCTCAAATATTCTATTACTTGTATTATAAATGATTATAAATCTGTGCTACCCACTGTTAAAGAGATATAATAAAATTCAATCAATACTATATTCAATCACACATTAACCAATCTCACTACCTTACCCATTCATTCTTTTACTTCTCATCTACAACTATCCTAAAAATCTCTCACCCCAAATAA
This sequence comes from Geotrypetes seraphini, assembly GCF_902459505.1. Lineage (NCBI taxonomy): Eukaryota > Metazoa > Chordata > Amphibia > Gymnophiona > Dermophiidae > Geotrypetes > Geotrypetes seraphini. Next base: position 62,939,994 of record NC_047090.1, on the reverse strand, counting down.
CTACCTACTTGCCCATTCATACAACCAAGTGCCACTACTATCAATCCATACATCTTATAGCCTTATAAGCCAGAGCACTTGTACAGCCTGCATACAGCCCTGAGCTACCAACCACAAACACACAACAAATATTCATATCATTCACAACAAGGCAGGCTCCTAAACGGTTCCTTTCCCAAATTCAGTAAATAATTAAATAAGTAAAGTTCCCTTAGGCTGCCTTGATACAACAGTCCTGCACTATGTCCTCCTGGAAATTCGTCATCACTCAATCTGGAAAACCACAATAACCTATGATGACATAGGAAACTGCAGTCCATGGACTCAAGACCTGTGCATTTCTCATCCTGGTGTTTCTCCAACATACCATTTGAACAGAATAAGCAAGAACTACAATAAAAATTTCCCCTGCTCAAACCTATATTGTTCTGGGGAGGGAGGAGCTTAATCAATATGGCCGCCTGAACGCGTTCAGCAGAACGCGCTCGTGCCTTTTTTCCTTTTTTACCCATGGTAAAGCGTAAGTCAAAGACCCGGGTTTATACTTCTGAACCCAGACTGCAGCAAACATCTGGCCCGATGGACGCATCGTCAAGCGTGGGCTTGGAGGAGCTCCGGACGGAAAGTCCTTGGCATGAGGTGGGGGCATATCGGAGAGCCCCAACACTTCTTTTGAGGAGACTACTCTCTCGCTGGAGGAGTGTAATACGCCGGCGCAGCCACTCCCCCGACGATTGCAGCAGGACGGGGGAGTGAGGGGAACAAGGCGGCAGCCTCTGATATCTGTGAGGAAGATCGAGAGGAAGAACTTACGATTAGGAGTCTGTCAACGGCTACCCTTTTTCAATCGTCGCCGCGAGGTAACCTGATGTTGGCAGGGGAACAGTAAGTATCGTCACCATCTAATATTCAGCCAGGTACTGTGAACTTAAATGAGTTGAAATTTACTTATACTGTGGCACCCTTGGAAAAGCCTACAGTGATTGACTTGAACTCAATATGGGAAGCAATTGCCACATTACAATTTTCACTGGGGACTCAATTTCAAACTTTTTCCACCCAATGTTCTGTTATATTGGCCGAGACGTTGACTTTGCAACAAAAGGTGGATAAACTGGAGAAAAAAATCAATTGAACAAGAGAAAAAATTAGAAAATCTTGGAGCACAAAATCATCTCCTGATAAAGGAAAATGGTAATATTAATTTCAAGATGGAAGTCTTGGAAAATATTACACAGAGACAAAATTTAAGGCTGATTAATTTTCCTAAATTAACAACCACTTCACCAATGGATATGTTTAAACGATATCTTTCAGAGATTCTGAAAATTCCACAGAATTCCTTTCCACCTATTTCTAAAATTTATTATATTTCCTTGGGAAAGAAGAAAACTCTGGAAGATCATCAGGAACCAGAATTAGATTTATTGGACTTGACGAATTTAATAGGAAAATCAGATTCAGAACAGATTACCTTAGCTACATTATTTGTGCCATTAGTATTAGATTCAGATAGAGATTGGTTATTAAAGCTGTTTTTCAGATATAAAGATGTTTTGTTTTTGAATCAAAAAATAAGAATGTATCCGGATGTATCTAAATTAATCCAAAAAAGAAGGAAATAATTTTTGCTTTTGAGGCCCCAGGTTTTGAAATTGGGAGCTACTTTTGTATTGAGATTTCCTTGTAAATGTCTGGTTAATTTCAAGGGAGCCATATATATCTTTTTTGATTCTACACAGTTGACAAGATTTATTTCGGAAAGTGAGTTGAGATCTGCAAGTACCCCTGTCAATACTCAAGAATGAATGCTCAAGAAGTTTAGTTTATGTCCAGTTCAGGCTACCATTTTTTTCCTTGATAAATGAGGGAATAAAAGAGTCTTCGATCTTTATGGAATTCCTCCTTCTTTATACTATTGTGGACTAACAAATAGTTGAAACTTATTTAATTTACCTTGTTATTATATTTCATTTTTTACTGATATTGTTGGATACTGTTGATTCATATGATTATTGTCATAAAAAATTGAAACTTAATAAAGATTTTTAAAAAACCTATATTGTTTAGATCCATGAGAGAATCATTTTCTTGGTATCAATCAGCCACTGCCTGGGTACCATTTCCCGCTCGATACTGCACTCTAGCAACTCCATCGGTCGAACTGAGTGCCTCGTTAAACATTAAAACTCTTCTCTCTTCCATATTCGCTATAATAGGCTTAGTTCAAAACTTAACATTGTCCATGTTCCTAACATCGTTCCGAGATCTGATCTTCAGCATTAATCTTTCTTTCATTTAGCGATTAGGCATTTCAAAGTATCAGTCTTCCTTGCCTACTTAACCACGTCACTGCTCCACTCTTTGACAGCATTCTAAACTGGCACCATTAACAAAATAGTAGAATTTTGATTCAACTCATTGTCATAATGGACTTTCCATGTTTATTCTCTTGAGACCAATTGCCCAAGAAAACACCAGAGCAAAAAAAAAACCCAACCCAAATCCCCGCCATTTTAAACAAACAACAGATAAAACTTATGAAAATTAAAAATGTACTCACTAAAGTTAGCAATAAAAATAAAATAAAAACTGAACTCTAAAATTACAAATTCAAACCTCATGAACTTATGTCATCACATCCAAGAATTGGTTGAGATATTCTTGGAGTTTAACTGGGTCTTTGTAGTGGGCAGTTTTATTACTGTGTGTAACCTTCATCACTGCCAGGTAAAACAACCCGTATTTTGCTCCCAGCTGTGGGCGGAGTAGCAGAAACTGTTTCCTAACATTTGCCATGGCCTTTGCACACTTAGGTAAAAATAAGATTCTTGACTCTTGCCATTTCAAATTCTTAGATTCCTTAGCAGCCCTTAATATTTATATGACTTGTGGAAATCGGAGCATCCTGAAAATTAAGGGTCTTGGATCATTCAGTCTGCTATTCCCACGTGATGGATACGGTGTGCCCTTTCAAATTCAAATGGTTGCTTGAGGTTCAGGGAGAGGAGCTTTGGAATAAAGTCCTCCAGAAATTTAATAGAGTCAGACGCCTCAGCTCCCTCCGGAATACCCAATAATCTAATGTTTTTCCTTCTGCCCTTTATTGATATCTTCCAGTTCCTTAGTCAGACGCAAGATAGTTTTATAGTCTGACACTGAACTAAACAAGTTTCATTAGCAGTTACTCGATACTCTAAAGTTTCCATACGAGCATTAGAAACCTGCACTTGATTTGCCAGATTTACCACCTCTTCTTGAACTGCTGAGAGCTTAATTGAGTTGTCTTAGAGCTGTTTTGAATTATCTTGCAGCAGTTCATTTATATTTCTCATCTCCACCATCAGCTGCTCTAAGATTTCAGTAGGCATTTTAGGTGTAGGTGGATCAGGCTTGGATCTTTTAGCTGAACCAGTTGCTGCAAAAGCAGTTTCCACCTTGTTTGTCTCCCTACTAATATGATAAACAAATTCTGATCTTTTGGGGAAGAAATAAAACTCTTAATTACTGATAAAATAAACTAAAAGTGACTTTAAGGGAGCAGTGCAATCATACGTCCATATTACCTTGCAGCCAAGCCACACCCTCTCCAGAAAATTTATTTTCAAATACAGGGAACTGCAATGGGTGCAAAGATAGCCTCCACTATAGTGTATCTAAAAGTTCCAGCAAGAAGACACATTTTTATATGAATCTGAACATTAAGTGCACTTATACTTTTGGAAATGGTATATTGATGACATTCTGGCAGTATGGATATACACGAGGCAACAATTAGATAATTTTGTAACTTGGCTGAATTCATGTGACCCTAACTTGCAATTTACTGTGATAGTGCAAATTCCTTTTTTAGATATATTGGTACAGTGGGATGGTGCTAGTTTTGTCACTGCTCATTTTTGAAAAGGCACTGATCACAAAAATTTGCTTTGGTATGATAATTTTCATCCTAAACTTTTGAGGAACAATATACCTACCAGTCAGTTTTTATGCCTTCAGAGACTGCTCATCTCATCAAGATTTTATGGACAAGGCAGAGGACATGTAGACTCGATTTGAACAAGAAGGGTACCCTTGTGGAATTGTTGATAAAGCCTTTAAGAGAGCATTATATAATAATAATAATATTCAGTTTATATACCGCAAGGCTGTAAAGTTCTATGCGGTTTACAATAGTTAAAAAAAACAATAAAAGAAGTTGAATAGAACTAAAAAGTTAAAAGCCAATAATTAGAGACACTAAAATGATCAAAATAGTACAGTCAGTCTTCAGAGTAATCAGTAGTCTGTGTGCTTCTGTATTCCCAACATGCATTTCTGATTAAATGTATCATTAAGCAATACTGGAATATTTTACAATACCATTCAGTGTTTGTGTTATCCTTGATTTGCATTCTCTCGGGGACAGTGGCATAGTAAGGGTGAGCGGCGCCCCTCCCCTGCCCCCTTCCCTTTCTCCATACCTTTTCAGCTTTTCACGTCTGTATTGGTTCACCCTTTGATGTCACTTCCTAGGGTTAGGTCCCAGAAGTGACGTTAGAGAGTGCCGATGCTGATGCAGGCAGCAACTTTGCACCGGGGAAAGGTATGGGGCAAGGCAAAGGGTGCGTGGCAAGGAGAGGTGTGGGTGTGGGGGGGGGGAGGCAGAGAGGAGAAGGGGTGCCACCACACTCTTAGGAAGACCATACCCAGGGCGGACTGCACCCTCTTTACTATGTCACTGCTCAGGGACACAATCTGAAGCAGCAGTTGAAAAAAATCTTTTTTGATACCCAGAGACCTGGGAACCAGTTTAATGACAGGCCATAACCCAGGTGGGCAATGCTCCCTCTAAGAATTGGCCGGGTGCATACAAATATTGTTTCATGTGAGTGACAAGTTCTAAAAAACAACAATTTTCCAGATTTTCAAGTATTTTTGTGAGTAACCATGTAAAATCTGTGAGTGACACTCCTAGAATATATGACCAATTGCTCATGTGCTTAGCTTAGAGAGAACATAGCCTGTTGGAGGGGGGGGGGGGGTGCAGAGTGTGTACCCATGGTGTGGCTTTGGAACAACTCCAAGTGCTTGATTGGGTTAAAAAGTGTGGCCAATAAGTAAGCACTGGCTGTGGCTTCATGGGAGTTGTGTTTATTATATAATGTCCCTGCCTTCTTTTGTATTTTGGATATATGGCAAGTTTGGTAAGGCTAAAAATGACTGAACATTTGAGCAGATTAAGGACTTTGTCAATGGATATCCCTTTGGTTCAGCACTGGGTGGAACATCATCACTCCAGAGAGGAACTGTACTTTTCTGTTTTGGAAGCTCTACATTTGATGTGAGGAGGTAATTTCACCTAGCTGTTATGGCACATGGAGCAGCGCTGGATTCACTGTTTGCAAACAGTGAGCTCTAATGGGCTTAATCAGGAAATCGAGTGGAGGGCTTTTCTGGGATGAGTCAGCAATATGTGTTTTGTTTTACAGTTTGGATTTACTTTAGATGTGGTAGGAGATTTCTCATTGGCTGCTGGATGATGTCATTACATACGTAGTGAAGTGTCAGCACTCATATAGGACCATGGCGTTTTTTGGGCAGTTGAAAATGGACACAGGAAATTGAAGAGAAGAAAATCAAAGGTACTCTCCATTTTTGCTTCCTAAAACATCCAGTGAATTGGTTTTTTTGACATTAAATTTGAGCATTGAGTTTGATTTTGAGATGACTGGTTTTATATGTGTTTGCTTATAGGGACCCTATTTTTTGAGAAAGTACTGTTGGGTTCCCTGAAGCAGCACTGTGAAACATGGTCCATGTCGGGATCCAGAATTTTTAGTTTGTAAGATAAGTTATTGTTTACTATTTTAATTGTGTTCAGGAAAGTATGATATATATTGAGACTACACAGTTTTTTGTACATTAATCAAAGGTATATGCAATGATTGGCAAGTAAGACACATTTTGGGACTTTGTCTCATTTGCAATCAAGGTGTCTGAACATACAATTCTATAATATATAGCTTTTGAAATAGATCTCAAGCACTAATATCGTGACTGACTAAGGGGTAGCATTGAAAAGTTTTTGAGCAGAGGGTTATAATTAGGTTATGTGCTCATCTTACATGTATATATACAGGCTAAAGTTAAAAAAAAAAAAAGTTACTCCCAATAGTTTTTTGCTGTTTTCTCAGTAACTGCTTGGAATTTCAACATGAGATTTTACAGCTTTATTTGTTGTTACTATCTATATTTATGTGCTGAGTGGAATGAGATTATTTTTAAACAAAATGAAGTTACAGATTTTTTAACATAACTACCTACCTACATAAATGTTTGCATTCTAAAAATCAAGCAAAAAAAAACAAAACCCAAACCTCTCGGGAGAAATTCTCTATCAAACACAATTCTGGAACTTCAATACAATTAACAGGAAGATCTTGTAAAGTGTATATATATGTATATCTATCTATCTATACACAGTGTATGCTAGGACAAGCAGGCAGCAAATTCTCACATGTGGGTGACATCATCCACAGAGCCCGGTACAGATGGTCTAAAAGTGTAGTATACTAAACTAAATTAAACCTTAGGTTTGTATACCGCGCCATCTCCGCGCGGCACGGTTTACAGAGTTAGAATAGAAAGGAACTACAATGAAGGGTTATAGGAAAAGAACTAAGAAGATAGAGAGGGACAAGGGTACGAGAGAGCGGGAGGTATTAGATTTTTGAAAAGAACCAAGTATCACTTTAACTCTTCAGAAGTCTCAAGACGACCTGTACCGCGTATGTGCAAGTGCCTTCCTGCCTGATGGCTTACAGGACCATCAGTTCTTAGTTTTCTATGGAATTCAGAAGATGTTTTTTTTCTGGAGTTCTTCCAAAGTGCTCTTTTTCCTTCAAATTTTGTGTCTTCCCATGTTTTACATTTTAATAACTTTCCTGAAGTTTAGAAGGCCCTGGAGATATCTGATATGAGAGGGTAAATTATTCCAAAGATTTGGTAGGAAGCAGAGAATGATACAGGAACTAACCCACAGGAACAAGGGAAAAAATTTGCCCTTTGTCGCGGTTACGAGAACAATGCTTTTCACTGGCCCGTGAGTGGTAAATGGCCTTGTCCCTGCAATGAATCTGCTGTGAGTTGCCTCCCTTCCTGGTCAGCAGCCTCCTCCCTCCCTATCACAGGTCCAACCGCCCCCTCTCTTGTACCCTCAGTCGCTCCTGATCAGGGTCAAAACCAGCAAAAAACAAACAAACCTGGGACTCTCCTGGGTGGGCCTACCAGCCTCTTGGAAGCTTCATGGAAGATGAGGCAACATCACATGCAGGGCTGCTACCAGACTTTCTTCTGGCTGAGTCCTTCCTTCAAATGTAATTTCTGGCAAAATCGGAAGTTACATCAGAAGGAGGGACTCGACCGGAAGAAGGTCCAGGAGCAGCCCTGTGTGCAATATTGCCTCTTCAACCCAGGTGAGTCATAGGTTTTGGGGTTTTTTTTTTTGCTGGTTTTGAACCGCGATCAGAAATGAGGGATGGGGTTTGCTAGACTTGCGATGTGGTGGGTGGAGTGGAGTGGGAAGGAAGAGGTGCCAGACCGACACTTGGGCACTGATGGGAGGGAATAGAGGTGTTGGATCCATGGGAAGAGGGCTATAGGGAAGAGAGAGGGGTGCAGGACCTGCAGGGAAGAAGAGAGAGAAAGGAAGGGAATGAAAAGCTGAACCAAAGGGATGAAGGAAGAGTGAGTGAAACATTGAACATAGCAGAGGGAGTGTGTGAGAGACACATTGGTGTAAGGGAATAAGAGAGAGGAGAAGCTGGACACAAGAAGATATACAAAAAGAGGGGAGATGGTGGGCATGGATGGGAGCATAGGAACAGGGACACAAGGGAATGCTGCATGGGAAGGGTGTATATGGACATAGAGGGAGTGTATATGGCAGTTTCTCAACTTCTTCAAGCTAAGTACCCCCTAAGCCTAACAAATACCAACCGAATACCCCACCCAAGCTCCGCCCTTAACTCCACCCCCATAATAATAGTACTAATTGTAATGCAATTTCTTCCATCCATTTTTCATATACACACAATATAATATTATTAATACATAATGGTAACCACAAAATTAAAAAAAAACCCCACAAAGCACATTGTACACAGAAAAAATGTTAAATATCATTTATATTCGGTTTTTTTTCAAAGATGTCAAAGCAGATGACTTTAAAATATACAATGTCACCTCAGTAACAACTATAGAAAAATAGACAAATATAGTGCAAAATATAGACCGCAGATATGGATGACCATGGAATAAAGGGAGTGTTAAAGGAGGACAAAGAAATCGCAGACAAACTGAACCCATTTTTTGTGTCTGTATTTACCGAAGAGGATATATACAGCATACCGGAATCCATCAGGCTATATGCTGGAAATGAAGATGAGAAACTGACAGGGTTGACGGTCAGTCTAAAAGAGGTATGCAGGCAGATTGATAGGATTAAGAACGATAAATCCCTGGGACAAGATGGCATCCATCCAAGGGTCATCAAGAAACTGAAAGGGACTATAGCTAAACTGCTTCAACTAATAGCCAATCTGTCGATCAAATTGGGAAAGATTCCGGACGACAGGAAGATGGCGAATGTTACGTCGATCTTCAAAAAAAGTTTGAGGGGAGATCTGGGAAACTACAGACCGGTGAGTCTGACCTCGGTACCGGGAATGATGGTAGAGGCGCTGATAAAGGATCACATCATTGATTACCTTGATGGACACGGTTTAATGAGGACCAGCCAGCATGGTTTCAGCAAAGGCAAATCTTGCCTGATGAACTTGCTGCACTTCTTCGAGGGAGTAAGCAGGCGGATAGACAAGGGCAACCTGGTCGACATTTTATATCTGGATTTTCAGAAGGCGTTCGACAAGATTCCACATGAATAATTACTTTGTAAAACTGCAAGCCATGGAATTGAGGGTGAAATACTCACGTGGATTAAAAACTGGCTGGAGCATAGAAAACAGAGAGTGGGGTAAATGGGCAATATTCGGACTAGAAGAGTGTCATCAGCGGGGTACCGCAGGGCTTGGTGCTTGGACCCGTGTTCTTTAACATCTTTATAAACGATCTGGACATAGGTACGATGAGTGATGTTATTAAATTTGCGGACAACTGGTCGCCGTACATGAAGAAGGACACGGTACTACTCGAAAGGGTCCAGAGAAGAGTGACTAAAATAGTTAAAGGGCTGGAGGAGTTGCCGTACAGTGAGAGATTAGAGAAACTGGGCCTCTTCTCCCTTGAAAAGAGGAGACTGAGAGGAGACATGATCGAAATATTCAAAATACTGAAGGGAATAGACTTAGTAGATAAAGACAGACTGTTCACACTCTCCAAGGAAGGGAGAATGAGAGGGCACTATCTAAAGTTGAAAGGGGATAGATTCTGTACAAATGTAAGAAGTTCTTCTTCAACCAGAGAGTGGTGGAGAGCTGGAATGTTCTTCCGGAGTCTGTTGTAGGGGAAAACACCCTCCAGGGTTTCAAGACTAAGCTGGACAAGTTCCTGCTAAACTAGGACGTACGGACTCATTTAGAGCACTGATCTTTGGCTTGGGGGCTGCCGCGTGAGCAAACTGCTAGGCAGGATGGTCTACTGGTCTGACCCTGCAGTATCAATTCTTATGTTCTTATAAATTCTCAAAATTGACACATTTTGATCACTAAAATGAAAATAAAATCATTTTTCCTGGTTGCACTTCCTTCTGACTGTGCATCCAATATTTCTTTATCTCTGCCTCCTGCACGCTTCCTCTCCATCGGATCTCATTCCCTTCCCCAACCAACATCTCTCTCTTCCCTCCATGAATCCAACTTTTCTTCCTATATCCTCCACCACTATTGGTAACAAATCTCCCTCTCTCTCTCTCTCTCTCTGTGTACATGTCTTGAGAGATCCAGGCATCTCTTCTACCCCCTCTACTGTCACATCCAACATTTCTTCCTCTCTCATCGCCCAGATCATGTGCAGCATTTTTCACCACTACCCAACAGCTCCATGTCCATTTCTCCTTCTATCACCCGTCTGCAGCACCATGCCACATCTCTTCCTCCATCACTATGTTCAACATTCCTCCCCCTCTCCTCCCCTTCAATCTGTCCCCTCTGTTTCCTTTCCACTACCATATACAACATTTCTCCTTTCATTCTTCTCTCCCCATGCATCTCTATCTCTCTCCTCTTTCTTCCTTTCCCTCTCACACACTGATGCCCAACAATTTTCCCTTTCTATTCCCCTCCCTCCTGTCCCAAGTTAGTGCCCCCTTTCTTCCCTTCTGTGTTCCATGTTCATGCCCCCCTTCCTTCTGTTTCGAGTTCGTACTCCCTCCCCGCCTTCCAGCTGTTGTCCAAGAATTGTACCCCTCCAATGTCCCAACACGCTCCTTCTCCCTCCTCCCCCACTCCTTTCTCCCTTTGTCCTCTTGTTTGAACCACACTGCTCCTTTTGCCTTCAGCAGCATGTTCAGAGGGCGCGTAGCAGGCAGCGATTTACATGCTGCACGTGGCTGACGCACAAGCCTTATCTCCGATGTCAGCCCTGATATCGGATAGGTTTCCGGGTCAACTATGTGCAAGCTTGTGAACCGCTGTCTCCCCAACAAGCCACTGAAGGCAAAATGAGCGAGGAGGTAACTGGAAACTCCCCCCCCCCATTGCTGACCCAGGCGGCTTTCCTCGGATGTCGGAGGGAAGCCCTGTGGGTCATCTTCGGGAGGGAGAAGCAGGGACCCTGGAAGTGGGTGGGGCAGGAAGCAAGGAGAGTTTGGCTTAGATGGACGGGTGGTCAGGGAGGGAGAGTGGACAGGGATCTCCAGCAGCGGCTTCAGTGGGTGGGGGTGGGCTGCAAGGAGAGATCCCCGGTGGTGGTTGCGGCTTTGACTGGTGGGCAGAGAATATCCTCTGTGGTGGCCAGGCCGTGTACCCCCAACAAGCATACTGTATTTATTTATAACATCAAATAGCAAATAGCAACATAGTAAATGATGGCAGATAAAGACCTGTGTAGTCCATCCAGTCTGCCCAATAGTCATTTTCAAGCCAACAAACCTGTGTAGTCCATCCAGTCTGCCCAACAGTCATTCTCAAGCCAACAAATCAGTAATTATTCATTTTACTTGCTAAGTTTCAGTATAAGATGTACCCCTCCCCCCAGATAGTTAAGACCTGTACTCGGACAATTTCAATGTGGTGCTAGGCGCCATGCGATAGTCCTTTTATAGAATCAGGTAAGTGCCTACTAGCCAATATTTTTTTCAGTTATGAGCTTGTTAAAGTTCATATTTGAATTTATTAAGGCCCAGATTCTAAAACCAGTGCCATTAGGAAGACGCCAGTAGACTCTGTACCAGTGCCTAAGTTAATTGGCTGTCAATGGCATGATAATTGACCATACTGTTAAAAACCAATTAGAATCAAAAGAAAAAAAAGTAGGTGCAATGTGAAGCCTAAAAAATTACAGTGCCGGAATCATGTCTATACAGATGCTTAGCAGTGCCAAACGTCAAAAGAGGTGTGGTTATGGGCAGGGTTGATGTTTGGCGCCGTTAAGTGTGATTCTACGTCAAAGGCAGGCACCAGAAATGTAGGCCTGTAAAATTCTGCCCTACATTCTGGCGTCTACGGTCAATGCAGGCTACAATTCTGAAAATGGCATTGTAATCTGAGTATTACTCTCAAAATCACAGCTCTAATTTTCTATATGTAAACAATTATATAATTTAAAAATATTTGTAAAGTGCTCAGACCCGTAACCAATTTAGTTTGTGATAACACAAGATTTTGGTTAATATGGGACCATCATCGCTTTTTACGGTCCCATTACCACTCGCTATAAACCATCAATGAATAAATATAATTGCTTTACTTATCTGAACTGGCGAGTGGTTGTTAGAAGCTGGTATCTGAAACCATAGTCTCGTTTAAAGTGCTGGTGCTCAAACATGCATTAGTGTAAAACTATAGCCTTGATAAGATCAATAACCCCCCGATTCGAGTTTCGTAAGCTCTTCCTCAGGAGGGGACACCATTACTGGCTATTAGCAATTCGGAAGGCAAGGAAATCAAGAGTGACATGTGACCAGCACCATTTTTTTCAAGCACCTGCCAATTAGTACCGCTTTCAGAATCTGGGCCTAAGTGCTCCCTTATCATTATTAATACCACAACTATATCTCTCAATGCCGCTCTCTCTTCTTAATAAGTTGCTTTAGTCAAACTATCAGGGCTTCAGAAATGCCATTTGGTCACCACACAATTTTTTGTGTTTGCTTGGTTGCCAAAATTCTTCTCACTGGCTATGGCTTCTTCACTAGCCCCTACTCAATATGTTTCACAATTTTTTGGTTTTTTTTTAAAGTGCTTCATTATATCTCAAACTTATTAAAGTGCTTAATGTCAATAACTTAACCTTTATAAAAACTGGTTAAAACTTATCTTATTATATTCTTTTTCTTGATAATCTTATCTCATCGGGAAAGGGACCTGTCATATCCGACATGTTTCGCCGACAGGCTGCTTCAAGAAAAGGTCACCTTTTCACAACTTATTCTGCACCAACCCGATCCACATAGAAATTTTTATGTGGATCGGGATGGTGCAGAATCTTCATATCTGACATGTTTCGCCGACAGGCTGCTTCAAGAAAAGGTCCCCCCTTCACAACTTATTCTGCACCATCGAGAGATTAGAGAAACTGGGCTTCTTCTCCCTTGAAAAGAGGAGGCTAAGAGGGGACATGATCGAAACATTCAGGTTACTGAAGGGAATAGACTTAGTAGATAAAGACAGGTTGTTCACCCTCTCCAAGGCAGGGAGAACAAGAGGGCACTCTCTAAAGTTAAAAGGGGATAGATTCCATACAAACGTAAGGAAGTTCTTCTTCACCCAGAACTGGAACGCTCTTCCAGAGGCTGTTAGAGGGGAAAACACCCTCCAGGGATTCAAGACAAATTAGACAAGTTCTTGCGGAACCGGAACATATGCAGGTAGGGCTGGTCTCAGTTTCAGCACTGGTCTTTGACTTAGGGGCCGCCACGGAAGCGGATTGCTGGGCTGGATGGACCACTGGTCTGACCCAGCAGTGGCAATATCTGCCTGCTGTCCCTGAATACCTGTTAAAGATTAGTAACTGTGCTGTTAGGCGCCTAGATTGGCTATGCGCGCCAATCTAGGCACCTAATTTTAGGTATCTTTTATAGGATCAGGGCCTTAGGGAATGAGCATAGGGTAATAATTAAAGGTAGGAGGTAAAACATATTTTAAAATATAACTCATTAATTTTAGTAATTGTGAAGATCTTGATATTTAACAGCATACTTTAGAGAAACATTACACTTATCTCATTGGTTTGGGAAAAATACTGTATTATAATTTGTCAGATGTTTTGACATTAGTAAAATAGTTAAAACACTTTCTTTATTCTCTAGGTTATGGTGTAATGGCTGATGGAACAACTACCTACGTGAATTCATCTATATGCACTGTTAATTACCAACCAGTCAATCCACCGATAGTTATTGACTTACCCACTCCAAGGAATACATGATTTATTTAAGGCCTGAATTCATTTAGATTGAACGCAGATGAATCCCTCTTAGAAAACTCAATAAAGAAGTACAAAGAATATACTTTACAGCAACCCCAATGTTGTGACCAAAGTTGTAAGACAAACAAAATTTTCCAGCAAGAGCTATTGATAGTTTAGGAGTCATCATTGTATGAATTCTGAAAATGTCAAGTCATGTATAAGATTGATACTTTTTTGACATATTCTATTTGACATTTATATTGTGTACATATAGTACTGAATATTTAACTTGTAATAGAACAAGGTCTTCTGTAAAGTTTTTCTTTAATATTCTTGACAGTTTATGCCATCTCCTACCAGTCTTTAGTACTGTAACTTCTTAAAACTAAATTAAAATATTGTACATTGAGAACTTGTTGCAAAATTAATTATGTAATTGATTTAGTGTGACAACTTAAAAAGAAAACACATGAATGTTAAAAGCTGAAGGATCCAATTTTGTTAAGCACTTAAATAACTGTCACAAGTCTAATGGCAGGGCTGGCTCAACCTATGGATTAGGGTGCCGGTGATAAAGGGTGCCAAAATCCCAGTTCTGCATCACTCCCTCCAGATTGGGATTCAGGATTTTGGGGCCCTTTCTCACCAGCATTGGGGAAAGACAAGTTAGAGGGAGAGCAACTGGATCATGGTGAGGAGGAGCATTGATGTAAAAGTTGGCTAGGTGCAACAGTCCCTTGAGCCAGCTCTGTCTAAAGGCCTTCTTTTAGCAAATGTTCTTTATAGCCAATATTTATTTATTTATTCAATTTTCTATACCGTTCTCCCAGGGGAGCTCAGAACGGTTTACATGTATTTATTCAGGTACTCAAGCAATTTTTCCCTGTCTATCTCGGTGGCTCACAATCTATCTAATGTACCTGGGGCAATGGGGGGATTAAGTGACTTGCCCAGGGTCACAAGGAGCAGCGTGAGTTTGAACCCACAACCTCAGGGTTCCTGAGGCTGTAGCTTTTAACCACTGCGCCACACTCTCCCCTATGACTAATGATGTCTGCTGCCAAAAATAATATTTTAAAACAAATTGTACAAAACAGAAACTCAGGAATATACACTATGGGGCTCATAATCGGAAGAAAAAAAAACCCATCTAAAACCTGCCTATATTGGCATTTGGACGATCAAAAAGACAGGTCATCCAAGTACCGATAATCAAATTGGGTTTTAGACGTACCTAGAGGCAGCTTAGGCCTTTTGACTGCCTCTGTATGCCCAGAGCGAAAAGGGGAATTTTTGAAGGAGTGGGGAGGGAGGGAGATGGGTTGGATGTGGGCTGACCAAACTTAGTCATCCAGCAGCTATAATCGAAACTTTGACGAGGTTGCCTGGATGGAACTTATACGTTTTGACTTAGACCAAGTCAAAACAGGTATAAGTTCCAGATCAGGCCCTGGGAGAAGATGCAAGGCCAAAGGGTAGTACTTTGTATTGATAATGGTGATGAGCCACCTGAAATCGGAGGAATCGTCTGGAGGCCGGATGTACTGGAATGTGAGTGTAAGCTTCTTTCAGATCCAGAGTTGTTGCGATCTAAGAGGGGATATAAAGTTGCTAGGGATAACATCCAAAACATTTTCTTCACTACTTGTTGAGACCCCTGAGGTCCAAGATTGGACGAAGACCTCCTGTCTTCTTCGGGATGAGAAAATACTGGGAGTAAAGCCCACATTTTTTTCTGTCCAGGAAGAACCCCTTCGATGGCTGGGATAGAGGAACAGCGGTTATGCTCACGAGAAGCACGTCAAAAAGTCTGAGCAGGCTTTTGGGGAGCTACTGGCTGAGTTTTCTGAGGGTGCTGCTGTTTCTATTTCTTCTATGGTCTAGGAGCAGCAGGTTTGAAAGAAAAATACCTCTGATAGGAAGAAAAAGGCTTGAAAGACTTGGAAAATGAAGGCTTAGGCTTGGATTTGACTAAGGCATACCAATGTTTACATTATATTGCATTAATGATTTCTATTCCTCCATTACCTTGCGGTTAAAGGCAGATTACATAAGGAGCTATCTGGACATTTCTCATGGTATTATGGAGTGGAGCGGGTTGCTATTGGGGATTGAGATGATTCTTGCTATGTTAGTTTGTCTTTAAAGATTTCTTGAATAGCAGGGTTTTTATTTCTTTTCAAAAGGTTTTGTAGTCTGGGGTTGTGATCAGTAAATTGGAGAATTGGTAGTCTAGTTTTGCTGCTTGAGTGGCCAGGAGGCCATCATACATTTTTTTTTCATTTGACGTTTCTGATTGGAGGGTGTGTGAATGGAGTGTGGATTCTCCTATGTCTAGTTGTGGTTGTTTGGATTAGTCGGTTGTTCAAGTAGGCTGGGCAGTCTCTGTTTATTGTCAATCGCTGTTTTGTAACAGTCCTCTTGATGTAAACCACCCAGAACTAATATGGTGTGGCGGTATACAAAAATAAAGTTGTTATTATTATTATTAGACAGTAGAATTTGAATAATATTCTTGCTTGTATTGGGAGCCAGTGTGAATCGAGGTAAGCCGCTGTGATGTGGTCATATTTCCTCAGTGAGTAGATAAGTCTCAGAGCTGTGTTTTGTACTGTTTGTAGTTGTTTTATCATGGTTGTGGGGCAGGGGAGATAGAGGATGTTGCAGTAGTCTAGAATACCCAGGACTAGGGACTGGACCATGAGCTGGAATTGTTTTCTGTTGAAGAATTTTCAAACTTGCCTTAGGTTTCTCATGACTGCGAATGATTTCTGTATTGTTTTGTTGATTTGTGGCTGCATGATACAGCCTCTGTCTATCAGCATTCCCAGAAGGTTTAGAGTGGGTTGAATGGGGTATGTGATTGAGTTTATTGCTAGGTTTGTTATGGTTGGAGTTTTATTTTCGAGGAGGATGAATTTTGTCAGGATTCAGTTTCAGTTTGTGCTCTTTCATCCATGTTGCTGCTGTTTCTAGTGTTCCATGTAGTGTGTCTGCCATGAAGGGTGCTGGTTGATCAAAAGGAAGGAGAATGGTGATGTCATCTGCATAGCTATAGGAGGTTAGGCCTAATTTGTCTAGGCAGGTGCCGAGGGATGCAATGTAGAGGTTGAAGAGTGGGAGATAAAGGTGATCCTTGGGGTATGTCACAGGGGTTGGACCATGGTTCTGATTTTTCTTTGTTTGACTTTACTCTGTAAGTCTGGATTGTAGGAATCCTTGAAACCATGTGTGTACCTTACCTGTGATTCCTGTTGAATCTAGTATTTGTAGTAGGATGTCATGGTCTACCAGGTCAAAAGCTGCGGTGAGCTATAGTTGTATAATCAGCATTTTTTTCCCGTTTTCTAGCTATGTTCAGGAGGGATCCCAGTAGTGTCTCTGTGCTGTAATTGATTCTGAAACCAGACTGTGTAGTGTGGAGTAAGTTGTGGTTTTCTAGGTAGTTGGTGAGGAGTTTAGCTATGAGGCTTTCCTTTAGCTTGACATAAAGTGGTATTGAGGCTATATGTCTGTAGTTGGATGGTTAATCTGTTGCTTCTTTGGGGTCTTTTAGGATTGGGGTGACAATGATTTCGCTGAGGTCTTACAGGAAAAGGCCGTCTGTGAGCAGGGTTTGTATCCATTGTAAGAGGAGGGCGCGGAATAAAGTACTGGAGGTTTTTAACAGGTATGGTAAAAGGTGGTTGAGGTCACAGGCTGCGTGGCTATATTTTTTTTATAGAGTTTGTTAAGGTCTGACCATTGTATAGTAGAGAAGTGGGACCAGGTTCTGTCTGCTGCAACTGTTTTTTTTCGGGGGGGGGGGGGGGGGGCGTGCAATGTGATCTCTTCTAGGTGAGTAGGGGTTCCAGTGAAGGTAGTCTTGGCAGTTGTGATTTTGTTTTTGAAGTATTCAGCTAAAAGGGTGGCTGAGGGTAGAGGGGTGTCGTTATTGGCCAGGCAGGGTTTGGTGTCTGTGAGTTGTCTTAGTAATTGGAATAGTTTTTTAGTGTCTTGGGAATCTCTGCCTATTTGGTTAGAGTAGTGTGTCTTCCTTTTTCTTTCAGTTTTAATTTGTATTGTTGGTTTAGTTTTCTCCATGCTATTTTTATGGGCTCTTGATTATTTTCTCTCCATTTTCTTTCTAGTCGTCTGCATTGCCTTTTGAATAGGAGTAGTTCGTTGTTAAACCACTTGTCTGATCATCTGCTGATTCTGGTTTTTGTTTGTATTGGGGCTAGCTCATCCAGGGTAGCTGTATTTAGACTGCACCATTGTGAGATGTTTCTCATGGTCAGTGAGCTTTTGGGTAGCATTTTCAATAGAATCACCAAATAGTTCATCACTCAAGCACAGAATGTTAGCCAATCTATCCTGGAGATTGAGATCCATGTCTGAGACTCTGAGCCATGCTATATGTCTCATTGCCACTGACATAGCTGAGGCTCTGAAGATAACTCAAAAGTATCATATGCTGATCTCGCCATGTATCTTCTAGCCAGGGCAGGGGTGCAAGAGATGTGACAAAAATCCTGTAATTGCTGTGAAGGGATATACCTATCAAAAGAAGGCAATTTCCAAACCAGATTCTTGACATAGCAGGAAATACAGAAATTGTAGTTTAGGACTCTGTTGGCCAACATGGAGTTTTGGTACAAGTGGCAGCCAAACTTGTCCATAGTTTGCCCTACACGCCCTGTGGCACTGAGGCATAGACTCTGGATGGAGTAGATATTTTCAAAGTCGACTCTACCACCAGGAACTGATGCTGGAGTTGTGGTTTCTTAAAACCAGAAGAAGAAATGATTTTGTATAGAGTCCAATTTTCTAGCAGCCATAGTAATGGTAAAGGGGGTCTCCCAGTTTTTATGAAGAGTCTCCTTGAGAATACCATGTAATGATAAGCAAAGAAGTTCTTTAGGAGGCTCATTATAGTCTAAACCCTCCAAATATTCAGCACTATTGGCAGAATCAGCTTCTAACTTGACTGGGAGCTCTTTTCCCAATTGCTGAATAAATTTTGTAAAAGAAAGTCTTTCAGTAGAAGACTTAGCTCTTTGTGGAGACTTCTGAGGAGACTTTTCAGAAGGAGTGTCATAAGCCTCTATGGTGGACTGAGTCACACTGTAAATCCGAGTCTTAAAAGTCTTTTGGCGAAGGAATGCGTCGGGATCGATGGTGACGTCAAGTCCAGTGTCGATCTGATTGCAATGTATGATGGGACTTCCTTTTACACTTTGTAGAGTGGGAAGGAGAGCAATGTTTGTACTTCAAAGCAGCTGAAGATGAACAATGCTGAGCAGACTTTGATCGCTGAGGCGATGAGGAAGAAGCTGATGCCTCGAGGAACTGGATCAACACCATGATGGAGAACAGGCAATGTGATGAGATCAACTGTGCTTGAAGGTGGAACATCAATGCTGCACCGGAGATCCAGTATCAGTACTGCAGGACCTGGTGGCCTTACACTCAGGCTAGACTGGTACCATTGGAGGCAGTGTCAGAGTAAGGAGTTTGAACATGGAAAAGTGCTTCAAGCTTTTCACGGTACGAGAGCACTAGTTCTGCTTGGTGTTCTGCCAGTACCATCTGTGTCTTGTCTGGCCTTGAAGAGGGTGACCGTGAAGAGGATGCACACCTCTATGGAGAAGAGGCTAGACGCAAAAGCAGTTGTCGCTTGGTCGGCATCAAGTGACTCGATGCAATGTTGACCTGCGAGACCTGTTGGGAAGCTGGCTTACCCGATGGGGCGATGTCCCCCCGACGTCGTTGTAGATGATTTCAACATGGAAGGATGCGACATCATCTTGGTGTCCATACCGGTGCTGAACAACTTTTCTTGGAACGTACGACTCTTAATGGTATATTTTTGCAGGGTGTAATACCGTGCGTAGGATTCAACATGGTGTTCCGTACCAAGGCACTGTAAGCACTAACTATGTGGGTTAGTGATGGAAATCTGCCATTGGCAACTGCAACACGTTTTAAAACTGGTTAGCAGCCGGGACATCGACGGAAAAACTGCCTCAGCCAAATTGAATTAGTCCCTGGATGGTGGTCTCTATTAGCCGCTTTGGAGTCACAGCTGCTGGAGGACTAGCTTGCAGTACTCCTTTCCCCCATTCCAGAAAACGGCTTAGATAACACTCTTCTTTGATTGATTTGTGGTGAAATTCATTTGAGTGTTAGTATATCTCATATATCATCATTAGTGACTTTTAAGACTCCTGAGGCAGGCCTGTTGGCTGAAACATGCGCATGTCGAGTCAATTTGATGTTTGAACAATAAAGATCGTCATTTCACCAGATGAATTGAAGGACACTTTTTTTAGTGCACGTCATTCTTTTTTGGACAGTTCCACTCTGGGTGCTGCATATTTGTGTCTGTGGTGTTGTTTTCCCTGTTTCTTTCTTTTCTTGTATTAAACTCTAACAGACTCTAAAGGTTACACTATTGCCTGACTGATTTTGCTGAGCTAACAAAGAGAACTACAAAAATATAACCTACTAAAATTGAAGTTTACCTTTCCCGATTTTGAATACCACCAGACAAGATGTTCCAATGGATAGTTTGGTTTTTTTTCTCTCAGCAGGGCAGATCTTCTCAGTAACTCTTCAGGTGTGGGAAAAAGGGTGAGTAACCAGATCTGGTGAGAGGGTTAGGCAGAAAGTAGTTCACAGGTTGCTGTGAAAATTATCTTTAATGCAGATACTCTACAACCTCTCTTAGAACCAGGCTTACTGAGGGTTAGGCACTAGGCCAGCATTCCTCCCCTCAAGGGTCACCTGTGGAATCTGATCTCTTAAAGTCCTCAGAGTTTAGTCATTGAGTGCTATCCATTCTGTGATCTAAAGGGCCAAGCCCTTCAACAGAGCCTCTCCCTATAGCCACCAACGAAGGCTACTGCTCACCGCCTCCATCCAAGGGAGCAGTGTCTGAAGGGGATGGCATTGTGGGGACCACTTAGACAGGAGGAACTCCTGTAGAGGCTACATGTGCATCCTGGCCCAGGGAACAACCTCCAGGGAGGTCGCGATTGAACCTAATACCTGCAGATAAAGCCTGGCAGTGGGAGTAGGAAGTGCTAAGAGTTCCAAAATCTGCTTCTGGAGTTTCTTTTATTTGCGTGACTCAGGAAGAAAACCACGGCCCTGCACCATGCCAAATTGAACACCCAGATATTCTAAAGTCTGAGAGGCTATTAGCTGGCTCTTCTTGAAATTGACTATCCAGCCCAGGCACTGCAATAGAGATACCACCATCCCCACTGCTTGCTCGCACTCCGGCTTGGACATAGAAATGATCATACAGTCATCTAGATAGGGGTGTACTTGGACCTCCAATCTTTGGAAGTGAGCTGTTACTACCACCAACACGTTGGTGAAAGTGTAAGAAAATGGAAATGCTCCTGGAGAACATGGAATCTCAGATATTTCCTAATGTCCCGGGAATATGAAGATGAGTTTCTGTCAAATCCAGAGATGACCGATCACAGTGTTTCCATTCAAAAGCACAGAATCTGCAAAAATGCATTGAGCCTTGAGATTCTGCATGAATTCTTAAGATCAGATATTGAGGAGTCCATCTCTATTGATTTTTAACAAAATCGAGGTGTTTTGAGGTAGAAAAAAGAAGTTGGAAAACAAAAAAAATCAATAAAAATCCAAGAGGGCCACTGCCAGTAAAATCGCGCCCAGTGGAAAACAAAAATAAACCAACAAATAAGAGTTTTGGAGGTGGGAGACCTGAACCCAGAAACTCTCAAGAAATGACTTTTTGAGATCCCCACTCCGGTTTTCCCATAGGAGGCTATACTTACAGTCTCTGTAGTGTCTGCCTCTCAGCTCTCTCTGCAGCTGAAGTGAAGGTAAAGGAATTTCTGCCTCATATCACCAAATACTCTAGACGGACCTCGACCAAAACCTTTGCCCCTTCGGAACCTTCATACGCGACCAGGGGCGGGAAAACATAGCCTATGCCTTGATACACCAACGGCTCTTAGTCGGGACACATACAGCCTGCATATAAATCTCTGAACAAGTCAGAAGGCAAGCTTGCTCTCAGGTGAATGGATCCTGAGCTCCAAAGTGGCACATAGCATGCTGGCTCCACAGGTCCATTCAAAGTTTGCCCTGTGAAGCTGCATGGAAACTGCTTCTTTTCCCAGGCAGAGACCCCCTGAAAAAGTGTCTCAGGGCACCAAAGCCACCTAAAAGGACAAACTTATGTTGAAAAAAAATAAGAAAAAGAAGCAGAGCAGATCAGAAGCACTTCCTCATGGTTCGCTTGCAGAAAGAAAAAAACTGTCTTTTGTATAGTCCAGTTAAGTGATGATGAATATTGGTGGCTGGCCAGCTCAGCATGGTTTAAGTGGGTAGGAGCATTAATATTTCAAAATTCAATTATTTCATTTCCAGTTATAGTTCTATTGGAAGTAAACTCAGATTTAAATGGCATACACAAATAATTTTTTGTGTGACTGTTTTCTGAATGCTGTATGCTGCTCCAACAGTTATAGTTGTTCCTATAAGCATCGGAACAGCACAGAGCATTCAGTTCACCAGCCATCGCTAAAAACTTCTTCCATGCCTTTGTAAAATGGGGGGGGGGGGGGGGGGGGAGGGAGAGATAATATATTGCAGTTCTTGAAAAACTAAAGGAGAAATAAAAATGTAGATTCACTCCAAAACATTTTATATAAATTTAAAGCAACATTAAATAGATGAAATTTCATCAACAAATGTTGTTCACAACTCAATAAAAGTCAAAAGGTCACTAATGAGGAATTATTTTATTCTCAAAGAAACATCTGTCAGACAGAGAACTTGCTTGGCTTTTTGTCAGTAGAAAGGAAACAAAAAGTGTAACAGTGTAAATGTTGCACATTTATAATTAGCACAAATGCACTTATCATCCCCTATCTATTTTTAGATCATCTTTCCTTTGTAAAGAAGTCTTCAGAGAAAAGATAAGCACAATGAAATGAAATATTATGTAACCAAAATGAATTTTAAGAAAGTATACTGCAGAGGCTGTCATGTCCCCCCCCCTCCCTCCTTCATACATACAATGTAGCTAAAGAAAGATGTCATGATCAAAGAGGAGAAAAGATAGACTACATGGGTGACTTTGAAAGTCATAAACAAGATGTGAATATTCAGAATCATTTTACATGTTTGATCTAGGGTTTCTTTGTTCTGGTATGTATTACTTGTAAATCTGGAAGAATCATTATAGAACAGTTTATTCTATATTATATATACTAAACAAAGCAATATAATTATAATTGATTACTTGCCTTTTGCAGAACAAACTAGTAGCCATATAATGTTGTCACATATTATCTAGACTAGAGAAAGCAAAATTCCTATGTTGAAGATAACCTCTCAGAAAACAGTTCTAAGTCTTTGTATCTCTTCATGTGTTCTATAGTACTTATACATATGGTCCTATAATTAATGGAAAACCACCAGGGACCTGATTTTATCATGTTTTTCAAAAAGTAAGACAAATAATGAAAAGGTGGCTCCCCTGAAAAATCTACCATTAGCAGAATGCATCTCTTTCCCCAGATCTTCCTACTTCCACCCTCACCAATCCCAAGACCTCTTCCTTTTCCCCATTCAGCAAGAAGAGAGCAGTGCTTCATATCACTGTTGAGGCTGGCTTCAGTCTACTGGTCTGGACCACATGGTGCCTTGCAATCTCCAGAGGCAGGTGTTGAGTACTGCTTTCCTCCTGACAAGCAGAGGAAGAAAAGGAGGCGGAGTTCAGTGGGGGAGGGGAGGAGAAAGGCCATTCTGGAGGGGAAGGGTACATAAAAGAAAAAGAACAAAATGGTCCCCTTTTTCCAGTGAAATCCTCCAGTAGAAGAGACCCATGATAAAATCGAGTTCCTAATAACTACATCTTAGACTGCCTAATTAAGGAATACTCGCAAGAAGTCATTATAGGATATTTTTGAAGATAAATCTCTATCGTAGAATCCCATAATATGAAAGAATTCCTCTTCAGATAGGTTAACACTGTGCTGTTGTAAAATCTGCAACATATAAAACAAACATAATTACTTATAAAGGATTACAATTAATGTGGTGTCATAAAATCTGTAGGACAAAAGGCACTGAGCACTTTTCATTATAAGAATAATTTATTGAATTTTCTATTTTAAACTATTTATTGAAATAATATGCTGGTACAGTGATTAATATCGATTGAAGAGCATATTTGATAGTTTTCTATATACTCCTATTAGTATTCAGTGTCATAAAATCTGCAACATATTTAACAAATGTAATTACTTATTAAAGCTTGTGCATCTAAGAAGTAACTTCTGTACGAATAAATATAATTCTTGTTTTTAATCCATTTTTTAATCTTACTACACTGGTCAACAAGCATTTTGCTACTGGAATTCTTCCACCTGTACCTTAACAAGGGCCACATGTTGACTTTAAATCTGAAAAAGTTTTCATCTATCATATCCTGTTTTTAAGTTATGCAACAGTTTATGTTTGTATCATTTTCGTCAATAATAATAATGAAGCATCGCTATTTTACTATTTCTGTAACACAATATTACATCTTAGGACAGCTCATAAGAACATAAGAACATAAGCAGTGCCTCCGCCGGGTCAGACCATAGGTCCATCCTGCCCGGCAGTCCGCTCCCGCGGCGGCCCGAACAGGTCACGGCCTGTCTGAGTCACCAGAAGGGGCCCCCTTGCCACCTTGGTTTCCCATTGAGTTCTATCTTCCCATCGAAGTCCTAACCCTCCGGTCTTGCACATGCACGACCAGAGCAGGCCGCGACCCCTGGTTAGCTTTCTATACCTGTGTTACATCTCAGCACCTCTCTCAGTATCCCACGATCCCCCTATCCCTCAGGAATCCGTCCAATCCCTGTTTGAATCCTTGTACCGTACTCTGCCTGATCACTTCCTCCGGTAGCGCATTCCAAGTGTCCACGACCCTTTGGGTGAAAAAAAACTTCCTTGCATTTGTTCTGAACCTATCTCCCTTCAGTTTCTCCGAATGCCCCCTCATGCCTGTTGACCCCTTCAGCCTGAAGAATCTGTCCCTATCCACCCTCTCTATGCCCCTCATGATCTTGAAGGTCTCTATCATATCTCCCCTGAGCCTCCTTTTTTCCAGAGAGAAGAGCCCCAGCCTATCCAACCTCTCGGCGTATGGGCAGTGTTCCAGCCCTCTTACCAGCTTCGTTGCTCTCCTTTGGACTCTCTCAAGTACCGCCATGTCCTTCTTGAGGTACGGCGACCAATATTGAACACAGTATTCCAGTAATTTGAAAGTTTAGACTAAAAAGTGATTGTGCTCCTTTTTCTCTCTGTGAATTTTTATATAAGCACACTATGAGAAGGCCGCGAAGTAGCCTGTGAGTAGTGCTGGCCCGACGCTCCTCTGCAGCAAGGTATTTATGGTCGCGGTTAGTGGAGATCGGTTGGGAGAGAAAGATGGAAGGTCATCGGTGGTTTGGCTGTGCAGTGGGTGTGGCAACGGGTGCTCAAGGGTTCTGCTGTACTAGGGATGGGAGGGAGGGAAGGATGGAAGCTGGGCAAGGGTTCTGCTGCACAGAGGTTTGGGAGGGATGGAGGGATAAAAAGATGCTGCAGAGGGAAGGCACAAGGGGATGGGTGAGAGGGGAGAAAAGATGTTGCACATGTGGGGAAAGCAAAGAGGAAGAATTTGGGGTGAAGGAGAAGGGAGAGATGATCATGTACATGAAAAAAATAAGCCCTACCCAAAAATAAGACCTAGTACCTTTTTTGGGCCCCATATGAATATAAGACACTGTCTTATTTTCGTGAAACACGGTATGTTACTATGTAAGATATAATTATTATCCCAGTACAAGCAGGTAGCATATTCTCTACATGTGGGTGACGTCACCGACGGAGCCACCTAGCGGACCTTTTTGCAAGCAGACTTGATCGAAGACCTTAAGGCTTGCGATTGGCCCGCGCATGCGCACGTGCCCCTCATGCCCTGCCTAGGGCATGCATCTCCTCAGTTCTATGTTTTCCGCGGAGCCAGAAGCATTGCTCCCTTGCATCGCGCGATATCGTTGTCCTTCTAGCACTGCGGCTTGTTTGGTTAGTTCCTGTTGAGTCGCTGTGCTCGCGTCTTTCATTTCATTTATTTTCATTTTTCTAGTTCGTATAATTTTGACCGGGTTTCCGGTCTTTCTCTTGTCGCCTGGCCTCACGGGGCTGCGACTGTCTTGTTTTCTTATGTCCTGGCCTCGTTCCAGCTTTAAAAACTGTACTAAGTGCAACCGGGTTATCTCTATCACTGATCCTCATCGTTGGTATGTGGAGTACCTGGGTGCTGAGCACCGCGCTGAATCGTGTCCCTGTTGTGCGACTTTGCAACTGCGGGCCCTTCGTCACAGGATGGCTAAGGTTCTTTAATTCTTTGGCCCTATGGATCCTGCGGGACAGGCCTTGAGCTCGGCCTCGGTGCCCTCGTTGGGTGCCTCAGCCTCGAAGTCCCCAACGGCCTCGAAGGCTCCGGCCTCGGCCCCTCCTGCTACTCCTACCTCTGATAAGTCTCCTCTTTCCTCCTCAGGTGTGCCGGCAAAGAAGCCTACCTTAGTCTCATGTCAGCGCCACCTCGTCGGCGTCTTCGAGACATCACTCTAAGCGTGCCTCCTCACGTAGGGAATACTCTTCCTCAAGGTCGCACCCGAAGGAGCGCACTGCTGCACCTCCGATTCACCTACCTATGGTCTCGATGCCTATGTTCGAGGACATGCTTAAGGCTATTACCACACAGCTTTCCTCGGTGGTTAGCCAATTAGTCCCGACTTTGACGCCTTTGACTTCGGTCTCGACCCAGTCACGGTCTGACCAGCCTGAGCGTCCCCTCGTCTCTCAAGGCCTCACCCGTAAGACTCGTCGGATTATCTCAAGTGATTCTTCATTCCCTGAGTCGACGGTGACCTTTCGGAGGTCCAGGCCAGGGGCCCGATTTTTCCCCGCTACTGCAGTGAGACTCGCCTCTTCTAAAAGACCCCGGTCTTCCCCGCCCTGTTGGGGCAGGTCTCCGACCTCGAGGCCATCCAGACACACGCTTGTCCTCGAATTGGACTCTAGTGTATGTTCCCTATCAAGGTAATTGCCAGCCTTTAAGGTGCCTACTTCGAAGCCGGTTGGGGAATTATCATTTATCCCTTCTCCAGGGCTTCGCCAGCAGATCCCTGAGACCCCGGGTCTTACCTGGTCCATCTGGCACAGGGCCATTCCTTGACACCCCCTAGATGCCTTAGTCAAACCTCTTCGGTCTCCTGTTCACGGGACTCTGAAGCCCTGGCTTACTATTCCAGGGAAGTTTCTCCCTCTTGGCCACACCCATGTCCCAGTCGGAGTCTCCCCCGAAGATGAATCTTCTCGGACCTCCTCCTTTTCTCGTTTCATCTCTGACATGGACAGAGCTTTGAACTTGGATCTTCAGTCCGACTCCCACTTTACCCAGGAATTCCTGGCGGAAATGGGAGGCACTTCGTCTTCCTTGGCATCAGGTTCTCCGGCAGACATTTCTCCGGAACCTGGAGACACCATATGCGGTCACAGCTATTCCCTCCAAGTTGGAGTCTCGTTACTGAACAATCCCGGTGAAAGGGTTTGAAAGTGCTCAGCTTTCCCACCAATCCTTGGTGGTTGAGTCTTCCTTGAAGAAGTCAAACCACTCGAAGGTTTATGCTGCCGTCCCCCCGAGCAGGGAGGGCCGTACGATGGACAAATTTGGTTGCCGCCTTTATCAGAATTCGATGATGGCGAACTGTGTCCTTAACTACAATTTTATCTTCATGTCCTACCTCCGGTTCTGTGTGGATGCCCTCCATTCGTTCCGAGAGGTCCCTCTCCCAGCTCCGCCTGTACATGTTTCAGGCCTCTTAAGACGCCTTTGAGTTATCCTCAAGAGTTACAGCCTTTGCGATTGCCATGTGTCGCCTCGCTTGGCTCCGGATTGTGGATATGGATCCAAATCTGCAGGATCATCTTGCCAATCTCCCGTGTGTGGGTCATGAGCTCTTCGATGATTCCATCAAGGCCGCCACGAAGCGCCTCGGACCACGAGCGGTCCTTCGCCTCTCTGGTGAAACTTAAACCGAAGCTTCCTCCGGCTCGACATTATAAAATTCTTCTCCGGAGGTATCCACAAAAGTCCACCCCTGCCTTCTCTCGGCCTCCTTCGAAACGGCCGCAGCAGCAGCAACGTCAGGCTAAGGCCCAGCCGCCATTCCCGGCTAAGCCCGGGCTATCTTTTTGACAATCCCAGTATGAGCCTCGGGGCTCCCTTCCTCATGGGGCCTTCCCCCCTCCCCATCGGGGGTCACCTCCATCATTTCTACTCCCTTCACTTCAGTCAAGTGCCCCTGGACATGCCTCCAAGGGAGTTTCCTGCTGCTCAGTCTCAGCTGCCTCTCCTTCAGGAGGCTCGAGCCCTTCTTCACCTCCGGGCGGTCGAGGAGGTTCTGCCGGACCAGAGGAACACCGGTTTTTATTCCCGGTACTTTATGGTACCCAAGAAGATGGGAGATCTGCGCCCGATCCTGGACTTCCGTGCTCTGAACAAGTTTCTGGTCAGGGAACGGTTCAGAATGCTCACCCTTCCTATGTTGTATCCCCTCCTGGACGAGGGGGACTGGTTGTGCTCGCTAGACCTCAAAGAGGCGTACATGCACATTCCTATACACCTGGCCTCTTGCCGGTATTTGAGATTCCGGGTGGGGGATCTCCATCTCCAGTATTGTGTTCTTCCCTTCGGCCTGGCGGCCTCGCCGAGGGTCTTCACGAAGTGTCTTGTGGTGATAGCTGCGTCTCCGCGGCCTGTAGGTGTTTCCCTACCTTGATGACTGGCTGATCAAAGCGTCGTCTCGCCACGAAGTCCTGCGAGCGACGACTCAAACAATCTTGCTCCTTCAGAGCCTCAGCTTCGAGGTGAACTTTCCCAAGTCCCATCTCTGCCCATCCCAGTCTCTCGAGTTCATCGGAGCGGTCCTGGACACGGTTAGTCTTCATTTCTTCTTGCCTCGGCCTCGTCAGGAGGCCCTTGTCCGTTTGTGTCTGTCCTCGGTTCCGGCTCGGCTCATGATGGTCCTCCTAGGTCACATTGGCTCCACGGTTCACATGACTCCTTTTGCCAGACTTCACCGCCGTATTCCTCAATGGATTCTGGCGTCCCAATGGAACCAGGATCGGGATCCTGTCTCTCGACTCATTGTTGTGACTCCTTTGTTGAAGCAGTCTCTCCGTTGGTGGATGCTGTTCTCCAATCTTTCCAGAGGTTTTCTATTCCATGCTCCGCCGCAAAAGGTCCTCACGACGGACTCGTCGGCCTACGCTTGGGGGGCCCATCTGGATGGCCTTCGCACTCAGGGTCTCTGGTCCATTGCCGACAGAATTTGTCACATCAATCTGCTGGAGCTTCGAGTGATCTTCCTCGCCCTGAAAGCTTTTTGTCACCTGCTTCACGACCGAGTGGTGCTGGTACACACGGACAATCAGATCGCCATGTATTATATCAACAAACAGGGGGGAATGGGATCCCTGTCCCTGTGCCAGGAGGCGCTACGGCTCTGGGTTTGGGCCATCCACCGCAACATATTCCTTCGTGCGGTCTACATTCAGGGTCAGAAGAATTGTCTGGCGGACAAGTTAAGTTGTCTTCTGCAGCCTCACTAGTGGTCTCTCCAGTCCATAACCCTGCATCAGGTGTTTGCTTGTTGGGGGACTCCAGATGTCGATCTGTCCCTCAATCACAAGTTACCCTGCTTCTGCTCCAGGGTTTACACCTATCTCAGGATTGGACAAACGAGTTCCTGTATGCGTTCCCTCCTTTCTCTCTGATCCTGAAGCCTCGTCAGGCTCAAGTTTTTGCATGCCACCATGATTCTGATAGCTCCTCGGTGGCCCCGGCAACCTTGGTTCTCCCTTCTGTTGCAACTCAGTTCTAGGAAGCCTCTTCCTCTGCCTATTTTTCCTTCTCTGCTTACACAGAGTCAGGGTTCTCTGCTTCATCCCAACCTCCAGTCTCTGCACTTAACAGCTTGGTTCCTCGAGACTTAATGCCCTTGTTCTAGCTCTCCCAGCCTGTGCTGCATGTCCTGGAGGCATCTCGGAAGGAGTCCACTCGCCATTGTTACCATCAGAAGTGGACTCGCTTTTCTTCCTGGTGTGCTACTCGACAGCTGGAGCCTCTGTCCGTCTCCTTATCTGCTGTCCTGGATTATCTGTTGCACTTGTCTGGCGCTTGCCTCAAGTCCTCTTTGGTTCGAATCCACCTCAGTGCTATCACAGCTTTTCATCAGCCGATTAACGGGAAGCCCATTTCGGTTCATCCTGTGGTTTCCCGCTTCATGGAAGGCCTTTTCCACATTCATCCACCCCTTAAACCTCCTCCGGTGGTTTGGGATCTTAACGTGGTCCTTGCCCAATTGATGAAACCCCCCTTCGAGCCATTGGCGCGGGCTCACTTGAAGTTTCTTACTTGGAAAGTGGTGTTTCTTATTGCTCTCACTTCTGCCCGTCGGGTCAGTGAGCTTCAGGCCTTAATTGCGGACCTACCTTTCACGGTCTTCCATCACGATAAGGTGGTCCTCCGTACCCATCCTAAGATCTTGCCTAAGATTGTGTCTGAGTTTCACAACAACCAATCCATTGTTCTTCCTGTGTTTTTTCCGAAGCCCCATTCTCACCCTGGAGAGGTGGCTCTGCATTCTCTTGCTTGTAAGCGTGCTCTGGCCTTCTATTTGAAGCGCACCACTTCTCATCGTTCTGCTCCCCAGCTGTTCCTTTCTTTCGATCCTAATCGCATGGGTCGCTCTGTTTCTATGCGGACTATTTCTAATTGGTTGGCCGCTTGTATCTCTTTCTGTTACGCTCAGGCTGATTTTTTCCTGGTTGGTGAGAAGTTATATGTGTGCTTGCTGCAAAGAGCTCCTAGCTCTCAGAGAATGAGTACATTGCCTTGAAGCTAGAGTAGCAGACTTGTAGAATCTGAGGGAGACAGAGAAGGCATAGAGGAGACCTACCAACTTTTTACTAATCTCTTACTCAAAATAACAGTGTTCTGCTATCATAACATAACAATCAGTTTATATACCGCAGGACCGTGAAGTTCTATGCAGTTAACAAAAGATTATAATAGTGTATATAATTGAATAGATTAAGCATGGAAATCAATTACCCAGATATTTAAGAAACAAGTCTTTAGTTTTCTTCTAAATTTCACATAAAAATTCAAAGACACGATCAGATTTTCCAAATCCTTGCCACATAATGCTGCCTGATATGACAAAAGGTGCTGATGATGATTTTAAAGTTTGCAACCTTTAACGGGCGGAAAGACAAAGTTCAAGTGTGAACTTTTTCTGCATTTCTTATTTGCAAAAGTAAAAAGTTCAATCAAATATTTGGGAGAAAGTCCGAACAGAACTTTGAAACAGAAACAACCAAATTTAAACTTCACACGTGGTTCCACTGGCAACCAGTGCAACTGCCGGTAAAATGTTGTTATATGATCATATTTCTTCAGCCCAAAGATCAATCAAACAGCCGCATTCTGAACCACTCACAGTTGCTGCATATTTCTCTGAGATATTCCTAGATAAGCAATATTACAGTAATCGAGCTGACTGAGCAGAAGAGACTGTACCAAAATTCTAAATGATTCTACATCAAAATAGGCCCTGGCCCTAATAGATCGCAATTTCCAAAGGGTGAAAAAAAACTTTTTCTAACCAAGGAATCCACCTGGTTCTTCATTGTTAAATCCTGATCCAATATTACACCCAGAATCTTTATAGTTGTTTGAACAGGGTAGCTGTGATTGTTTAATATCAAAGGTGTATCAGTATCATATGGGCATGGAGAGGCTACAAAGAACTTATTTTTTTTCTGAATTTAGTTTTAATTTAAATTCAGTCAACCACTGTTCCATTAGTCCTAATGCTTTTGTTGCCATGGGAATTATTTCTGAAAGTGATTTAGCAAATGGGATGATTGTAAAATCATCTGCAAAGCTACACAATTTTATCCCCAAGTGTGATAACTGGGCACCCAAAGAGGACATATAAATATTAAAGAGCAGTGGGGACAGAGGCGAACCCTGAGGAACACCGGATGGATTACACCAAATTTCTGAAAGATCATCTTTGAAATGGACCTGATAGGTACGAAACATAAGAAAGCCTCAAAACCATTCCAACACCTCACCTCCAATGCCAATTGCATCCAAACATTCTAACAACTTCTCATGGTCCACCAAGTCGAAAGCAGAACTCATATCGAATTGCATAATCAAGGCATTGAGACCTTTGCTAAATCAATTTCATAGTTAAATGCAAAGCATTGATAAAGAAAGATAAGAAAGAATATGAAGAGAAACTTGCAAAAGAGCCAAAAACTCATAACAAATTTTTTAGGTACATCAGAAGCAGAAAACCTGTGAGGGAATCCGTGGGACTGTTGGATGATCAAGGATCAAAAGGGGCTGTCAGGGAGGATAAGGCCATAGCGGAGAAACTAAATTAATTCTTTGCTTCGGTCTTTATGGAAGAAGATGTAAGAGAGCTACCTGAACCGTAAATTATTTTCAAGGGTGATTGATGCGGAAGAACTGAAAGAAATCTCACTGAATATGGAAGATGTACTAATCCAAATTGCCAAGTTAAAAAGTGATAAATTGCCTGGACCAGATGGTATGCATCCTAGGGTACTAAAAGGACTCAAACATGAAATTGATGACCTGCTGTTAGTGATCTGTAACCTGTCACTAAAATCATCTGTAGTATCTGAAGATTAGAGGGTGGTCAATGTTATACCAATTTTTTAAAAGGGTTCTAGGGGAGATCTGGGAAATTACAGACCGGTAAGCCTGACTTCAGTGCAAGGCAAAATGGTGGAAAGAATTATAAAAAATAAAATTGTGGAACACGTAGACAAACATGATTTAATGAGACAGTCAGCATGGGTTCAGCTGAGGGAGATATTGCCTCACCAATTTGCTTGACTTCTTTGAAAGTGTGAATAAATAAGTGGATAAAGGTGAGCTGGTTGATCTAGATTTTCAGAAAGCTCTTGACAAAGTTCTTCATGAGAGGCTCCTGAGAAAATTAAAGAGTCATGGGATAGGTGGCAAACTTCAGTTGTGTATTAGAAATTGGTTATTGGTTAGAAAACAGAGGGTAGTATTAAATGGTCATGTTTCTCAATGGAGAGGAGTAAACAGTGGAATGCCGTAGCGATCTGTACTGGGACCAGTGCTATTTTACCTATTTATAAATGATCTGGAAATTGAAATGACGAGTGAGGGGATTAAATTTGCAAATGACACTAAACTATTCAAAGTTGTTAAAACTCATTCGAATTGTGAAAACTTGCAGGCAGATCTTAGGAAATTGGAAGACTGGATGTACATGTAGCAGATTAAATTTAAATGTGGACAAATGCAAAATGAAGCACATTAGGAAGAATAACCCAAATCATAGCTACTGGATGCTAGGGTCCAACTTGGGGGTTATCGCCCATGAAAAGGATCTGGGTGTCATCGTAGACAATAAGATGAAACCTTCTGCCCAATGTACGGCAGTGGCGGCCAAACAAGCAAACAAGATGCTTGGAATTATTAAATAAGGGATGGTTAACAAGACTAAGAATGTTATAATGCCCCTTTATCACTCCATGGTGCAACTTCATCTGGACTATTGCGTTCAATTCTTGTCTCCTTATCTCAAGATATAACGGCACTAGAAAAGGTTCAAAGAAGAGCGACCAAAATGATAAAGGGGATGGAACTCCTCTCCTATTAGGAAAGACTATAAAGTTTAGGGCTCTTCAGCTTGGAAAAGAGACGACCGAGGGGAGATTTGATTGGTCTACAAAATCCTGAGTAGAGTAGAATGGGTACAAGTGGATTGATTTTTCATTCTCTCTGAAATTACAAAGACTAGGGGACACTCGATGAAGTTACAGGGAAATACTTTTAAAACCAATAGGAGGAAATATTTTTTCACTCAGAGAATAGTTAAGTTCTGGAACACATTGCCAGAGATTGTGGTAAGAGCAGATAGCGTAGCTGGTTTAATTAGACAATTTCCTGGAGAAAAAGTCCATAGTCTGTTATTGAGAAAGACATGGGGGAAACCAATGCTTGCCTTGGATCAGTAGCATGGAATATTGCTACTCCTTGGGTTTTGGCCAGGTACTAGGATTGGCCACCATGAGAATGGGCTACTGGACTTGATGGACCAGTCAGGCTATTATGTTCTTATGAAATCAAT
This sequence comes from Geotrypetes seraphini, assembly GCF_902459505.1. Taxonomy (NCBI): domain Eukaryota; kingdom Metazoa; phylum Chordata; class Amphibia; order Gymnophiona; family Dermophiidae; genus Geotrypetes; species Geotrypetes seraphini. The sequence continues at coordinate 62,906,137 of NC_047090.1, read as the reverse complement.
GCTCTCCCCATTTGATTTTCGATCCATGGTCTTGGCTCTGATATTGACGCAACTTGATTATTGTAACATGTTGTAACTTGGTTTGACTAAGAAGAAATGTAAATCTCTGCAGCAATTAATGAATTCTGCAGCAAGATAACAGATACCTCAAAGACAGATCACTCCAGTTTTGAAATCATTGCATTGGCTTCCAGTCCAACAATGAATATGCCACAAAGTGCTCTCGACTGTGCACCAAGGCCCAGGCGTCCTATACAGAAATGGACCTGCACCCGCCCAAAGTAAACCTGATTCTGTAACCGACGTCCATGTTGCAGACGCTGGTTACAGAATCCAGTTTATTTAGACATGGCTGCTATACTTAATCACGGCAAGGGATCTTCCTGCTGCGATTAGTATAGCGGCCGCGGCTAGAGCCACCAGTCTCCCCTCCCCAACCCCCCCCTGACGATCGCGGTAGGGGGTGCCCAACCCCTCCTGCTGACAAAACATCCCCCCGAAGATCGCTGGTAGAAGGGTACCCAACCCCTCCTGCCCGACCCAATGACCCCCTAAACAAAATGCCCCAACCACCCTCCCCGAACCCCCCCAACGGCCCCCCTGAAGATCACCGGCAGCGAGGGTGCCCAACCCCTCCTGCCAGACCCCCCAACAAAAACCCCCACCCTGGAATACCCCCTCAGACTTACCTGCAAGTTGGCCAGATGGGTCCTTGCACTGTCCGGCCAGCTTCCATCCAAATGAGGCAGGCTCGACCCTCCCCTGCCCAACCCACAGGATAATAGGGCCTGATTGGCCCAGGTGCCTAAGGCCCCTCTCACTATATGTTTCCAAAACCTTTAGGAAATTTATCAACCAGCCCATAGGTTACTATCAGAGGATGGGATGAGGTTTCAAGTTTTATTATATACCGCCTATCAAGGTTATCTAAGCGGTTTTACAATCAGGTACTCAAGCATTTTCCCTATCTGTCCCGATGAGCTCACAATCTAACATACCTGGGGCTTTGGAGGATTAAGTGACTTGTCCAGGGTCACAAGGAGAAGCACGTGGTTTGAAACCACAACCCCAGGGTGCTGAGGCTGATTAATGACAAGGAAAAAATAATTCATTGTGCAAGATCGAGGAACTCCATGTTTTCTATAGTTGGTGCAAAACTTTGGAATTCGCTTCTGGGGTTTTGAGACTATGTAAAGATCATATGAACTTCAAGAAACAGCTAAAAACCCAACTATTTGTAGATGCCTTCATGTGATGGGTTTTTTAAAAATCTTTATTCATTTTTAAACTTTCAACAATTATATAATAATACCATCATATTCACTTTAATATAACTTATTAATCTTACATATATTGAAATCATAATACTATTTCTCCTTCCCTCCCTCCATTATATTCTTATAATTTCAGATAATTTAAAATTAATCCCCCCCTCCCCCCCACCCATGCTTCAATAAATAAAGGGGAAGAAATAAATTATTAATTATAAACAATCCTTACAATAATTTGTTAATGGCTCCGAAACATCAATGAATATTTTTATAACCTCCCTGTTGAATAGCTAATATCCTCTCCATTTTGAAAATATGACATAGTGAATTCCATCAAAAACTGTAACTTAATCTATCATAATTTTTCCAATTTCTTGTAATTTGTTGAATGGCAACTCCTGTCATTATAAGTAAAAGTTTATTATTTTTGGAGGAAATTTGACTCTTTTTCCTCATTGATGTACCAAATAATATCCTATCATATGAGAGTGCTACTGGGTTCTCAAGTAATTTATTAATTTGACTCCAAATAGATTTCCAAAAATTATAAATTAGAGGACCAAAAAAACAATAAATGATCCAATGTACCAGCTTCAAAATGACAGTGCCAACATCTATTAGACTTAGAGCTATCTAATTTTTGTAAACGTACCGGGGTCCAAAATGCTCTATATAACAGAAAAAAACAAGTTTGCCTCATAGATGCAGACACTATACATATCATTCTCCAAGACCAAATTCGTGGCCTTTGAGACGCATTAATTTGATGCTTAATCTCAATGCTCCAAATGTCTCGTAGACCAGTTTTTGGTTTTTTATTCATAAATCCAGATATTAATTTGTACCACTGAGCAGCCTGGTGTCCTAGAAAGTCCACCAGAAAACACAGGAAAGGCAAACTGTACTTATCACTAAGATTTTTCCATTCAGGGAACCCTGACTGAATGGCTTGCTTCAATTGCAACCATTTATAGTTTTGTGAATTATTAAGATCAAATTTATGTTGCAATTGTGAAAAATCAAGCAACTTACCATTAGAAATAACATCATCCAAAGTACTAATACCTGCCTTCATCCAATATTTCCAGATGACCTTATATCCGCCAGTTTTAATCTTGGAGTTTAGCCATATGGTCTGATATGTTGATTTAAATATTGAAATAGGCGTTAAATCATTAACATGTCTTAATGTTTTCCATGTATCTACTAATATTTTGTGATCCTTATATAACCTAGGCATTTTAATACTGATGACATGACTAAATCTCAAAAGAAACATGAGTTGCCATTCTAATGTTAACCAGTCTGGAAATTCTTTCATGAGCTCAGGGAGGATCCAATACATACCCTGACGCATAATATAGGCTTGATGGTACCTATAAAAATTGGGAAAATTTACCCCACCCAATTGGCTTTTGTAAAGATACCATAGCAATTCTTGAAGATTTCCCAAGCCAAATAAATTTTGTTAGAATACTATTTAATTTTTTATAAAAGTACCCCTGAAAATAAATTGGTAAGATACTCATTTGATAGCAAACTACAGGCAAAATCATCATTTTTACAGTTTGAACTCTCCCCTACCAAGACATTGGATTCCATTGTTCACACATCTCTGTAACCTTTGTCAATAAAGATTTTTCATTTACTTTCATCGTTTCTTCTATTGTATTTTGAATCCGAATTCCTAAATATTTTATGTCTTCATCTTTCCATATAAATGAAAACGAATCAAATAAACCTCTTTGACAATGACTATTTAAAGGAAGAATCTCTGATTTATCCCAATTTATTTTATATCCTGATATTTTCCCAAATTTATTTATCAATTCTAATAAGTGTGGAATGGTAGATTCCGGATTCCTCAAATGTAGCAAAATATCATCCGCATGTGCTGAAACTTTATATTCCAGACCTGCATAGTGAATACCCTGAATCTCCCCTGATTGGACTGCGGAGGGGAGTTAGACAAGGATGTCTGTTGTCTCCTTTGTTGTTTGATATTGTATTGGAACCCCTATTCATGTGATGTTTAAAGGGGGGGGGGGGTCACTGACCTAGTTTGGGTTATATTATGTCCCTTAGGGATGAGAGATGTTTAATGTGGTAGGAGTTGTAATTTGATGTAGCAGTGCCAACATTAGATTATTATGAAATGTAAATTTTATGTCTATTTTTAGGACATTTTGTCAGTTTTAATTTTCTATACACCACTTATATTTTAAGGGGTTTATAATTTTTTTAAATAAATAAATTTAGCACTTGTGTTTTCATTATAGTTCTTGCACTTGTATGTAAATAAATAGACTTTATTTTACCATAATGGGTTTGTGTCATTGCTTGTCATTATAGTTTAGGAGAGAAGAGCTCGGATCCAGTGAGGGGAACATATCACATACCGAGTGCTAAATAAAATCCATTATTCATTTTTGTTCCCCTTGCAATATTACTGTAGGCACTTCTGAACACCCTTACCAATCCTTTAACATTCCTGGCACGAGCAACAACTCCAATCTGCTGCTCGCATCAGCATCGGCTCTTCCTCTGACATCACTTCCTGGACCTACACCTAAGAACCAATGATGGCACAAGCAGCAGGTTGGGGTTGCTGCTCATGCCAATAATGTTAGAGGTACAGGGGAAGGGAAGGAGCATGCGGCAGGAAGGGGTAGGGAAGGAGTGGATGGGGTAAGGGCGGAGAAGTGGGCAGGGGAGGGCGCCACCACTCTGAGCACCTCTCACTCTTGCTATGCCACTGATTCCAGGGGTAGAGTCAGCACTTTGTCACCAGCAGCCTCTGGGCAATGGGTCCTAGGGCACCAATGACAAGAGAAAACTCTTGTGAGCCGCTGTGGGCTGCACAAGGAAAAGAAAAGGCAACGCAGAAAAATACCACAGCACCAGGCAAGTATGTTTTATAAAGCAAGGACCTAGTTTATTAAAAAAACACATTTAAACCAGCCTTCTTGCATCCAGGTTTAAACAGTCCAAGGTTCAAAAAGCAATACTGTCAGAATATTCCAAGCACAAAGTATGGTTCCTTTACAAGTGCACATCATGCCCACATAAAAGAAAAGTATTTTTTTTCCAGTACTTGTGTTATTGCTGTTCAATAAAATTAATTGAAACTCTTATCCTGAGTCTCTCAATATTCAAAATAAATTCAAAATTCACAGTTCTGGCTTCTCAAAGCCACAACAGCTTATCTCTAAAGCAACTCTCTGAATTTATCCAAAACAGTTTCTTGGGCTGACGTCAGATCACTCAGCCTGCACTTGCAGGCCTGGGAGTGAACTCTGCGTGATCTCAATATGCAAAATTTATGCCCTCAAAACCCACCACAGAAAAACACAGAGCAGTCCCCACTTCCTGGGGCTATTAACAGCCCTCCCCACACACATATGGAAGGAGAAAAAAATACCCAAAACAATTCTTTTAAAGGGATAGTTTCACTAACCTGCCTCTCCGTGGCCAATCCACGACAAGCCAACCAGTTCACCAAGGCTCAGCATGCAAATGGGGGTGATTGGAGGAATACCTCCACCGACCACATGGATCGCTAGTGAACGATCCTGAAGCATGCGCAGACCATCTGTACTACTTCGCAAGCCCATGATTTTAACCCGCTTTAAACCCACAGATAAAACCATGGGCTCGCACTGCGGGGGAAGGGCAGGAGAGTCGGGGCGGCGAGCCGGGGCACAGGGCGGCAAGAGAAGAGTCAGGGCTGAAAAGGGCAGGAGAAGTCGGCAGAGAGCAGGAAAGGTCCTTTTGGATCAGCCAGCCCAGTCAGTGTTCCTTGAAAAGTTTAGTGAAATCGTGTCCTTCCTACTTTGCATGCCGTTTACCCTCATTTGCATGCGCAGATCAGCCCCAAGGTTAGTGAATTGGGTCAGGGTCACAAACCAATTGGTACACAATCAGTTTGCTTAATGAATGTAGCCCAAAGTTCTTTCAGGTGCCACCAAGCATCCCACCTTTCTCAGAGTTACACAGCAATAAGCATTCAGTAAGCTTATCCCCCCAAAAATTCAGTTCTTCACAAGTAAATCCAAAACAAAAAGTGAGGCAAAAACTTCAAGCCAAACAATAAGGCCTTCACGCAGCAGACTTCCATAGGCAGTGTTCCATTGGGCAGTTCAGGGTACGGCTCCAACTCCATGGCTTGTAAATCCTGGTGTACTGGCTTCTGCCCTAAAGCAGCCTTTACCAGGTCCATGCATTCTGGCTGTTCACTGCCATCCAGAACTCTCAGCCCTGAGCATTCCTGCCTTCCTTGCTCTCCTTTCCTTCAAACTCTCTAGCTGTTCTGCTCTCTGGAGTAAAAGCCTGCAGGCATGCCCCAAACCCTCAGGTGCAAAAGCTTTCCTGCTGGTTCTAGTTTCAGCCTGCACTTGACTGCTGGGAACCAAGCTAGAGCTGTGTGTGTGTTGTGGAACAGACAACTCCCTGCTCCCTCTAGAGGCCACAGAAGAAAACTCCTCAAAATTGTCAGTTTGAGGTTTAAAGTGTACTGTTTCTAGTGCATCTGATTCTGGTTTGTGCACTGCTCTGGGGACAGACCTAGCAGGCATAGGCTGAATACCACAAATTGGACAGTAAAGTATCTTTATTCACCACTTAACTGGACAATATCAATGTTCAAATATGACCATTTAAGAAGTCAGTCCTATCTTTATATAGTGCATCATAGCCATTTAAATGCTCATTATCACACTTAACTAGCTATGGTTTAGCTGGCACTGGAAATGAATTTCCAAACAGTGCTGGTTGTGGTCAACAAATCATTTGAGTATCACCTGCTTTATGAGCCTTATGAGTAATACTAGAGTATAATAAATAATAATGCAACATACTTGTTATAAATAATAAGCATTATGCCATAAAAGATAAATCATTAAATTTAAACTTTATTAAAATAGAGAAGGAACTTATTGCCTGAATTACAGCAAAGGTATTTTTTCTCCTTTAACATTTACCCAGGGGCTTAATTTAGCAATGATCAATGTCATTTACATTAGTTTTAAGACTATAGTTTACATCACTCTGAAGAAAAGCAGTTGATATATATCATTACCTGTCTGAAATCTTGAACTTTTATATATCCAGCACCATTTTCATCACAGGACTGAAAAGATCTCCTTATGGATCTCCAGCAACGCAGGATTTTGGGATGAATTCTTACCATGGCATCAAAAAATATGGAACTTCCAATTCCAGTGCTCATCTAATTATTTTTAAAAAAAGGAAACAGTAGCATTTTATAAAATTGGCCATAAAGGTAGTACATTATATATTTGCAGCACAAAACGGAACTAGTTATATAATGTGATTCTAGATTGTGATCCTATTAATTTAAGGAACATAAAGCATGGCATGCTGAGTCAGACAAAATATGCAACAAGCCCAAGAGTCTAAAGTGGCCAGCCAGAGAGTCATTTGGAAATACCTGACTGATTTCAAAGTGGACTTCCTTTCCATATTGCTCACTCCTTGAAGTAAGAAAAGGAGAATCCATTGTTATTCCTGCTAGACTAATCCAGGATCAATGGTATATGCTCACCAACTAACAGATGAGACAGAGAGCCATGGCTCATCAGTTTTTCTGTGACTCCAGCAGATGGTTGATGGGCATACCGTGCAGTAGACCTGGATTGTTCAACTTATGGACCAGTTAGAGAATTGGTTGGCCAGTTGAGCTCGAAGAGTAGAGATGGACTTCAGGACCCACTTTTAAAGCCATAGCTGAAGGGGTACCTAGAGGTGTCTGGGTTTTTCTTCTCTCTGCTCTGGTCACCAGGCTCAAGGGGTTCTGCTCTCTCCCTTCTACCCTTTCCAATATCTCTCTTTAAGCTTAATTTTTAATAAATAAAAAGTAAAGAGAAAGGCATTTAAACTGCATTGTAACATAGCTCACAGAGGGGAACCTGGGCTGGAAGCAGCCTTGAACATGGGGGCCATAAGTCTTTTCTACCCACTGGGACCAGGAATGGAACTAGTCAGCAGGTGACCTTGTGTGAGGTGGCTGATCTTCTATAGCACCAAAATGAAAATTTCCCAGAGGCTTCCATAGCAGGAACACATTTTTGCCTGCTCTGACACTGTCTCCGTTGAATTGCTGGCCTACCATTCCTGTACTCAGCAGGCTCAGGAAACTGAGTGCCTCTCAGTCTGTATCATAAGTTATGGAATGATTTGAATAGTCTTTTTAAGGCTATGCCAAAATCTTAAGTCCTTTAAAAGATCATTGAAAGCTCATTTATTTGTTAGAGCATTTTTTTTAATTGGTAAATTTTTTTTTTTACCAAACCTGTATGGATGATTATCTGTAAAAGGTTGTAAGTTTGTAATATAGAAATACAATAGACAAAACATCAGTAATGTACAAGTGAACTGTAATCCAATAAATAGGGAAAAGGAAAATATGGCCTGATCATGAAGGAAGTTCAACAGTGACCTTCCTGATAGCAGCTTAGCCATTACTTTCTCAGAGATGAAGAGCAGCAGTATTTCCTCACACAACCACATTCCTCCTGTGGATATTGTAGAAATAGTTGCCATTTTCTTTGTGGCCAATTCATCAAACTTTCATGAGGTCCCTCAGGAGGGTATTGTGGAAAAGACTTTGCTGGAGTTTAGTCTCAGGTGTCAAAGTGAGAGAACTGGAGACCCTGAAAGCAGAGAACCCTTTCTTTACCGAATTTGTTTTGCTTCTTAATAAAGCATTCTTATGAAGAAAAAAAACCTCAGGATATTAGCAATGTTAGTAGTAGCCTTCTGGTTGTAAGGGTTCAGAAGAGCCCAATCACCCTAAAATATTTAGTCTGGATCTGGTATTCGATTAGAAAACCCAATCCATCATACCTGGGTGTCAGTACTGTGGGAGCACCCACAGTGTTGTGTCTAAGGTAACTTCAGGACTTGATCTCTAAGAGAGTGGGTGGAAATGATCCTACAATGGTAAGACTTTATCTTGAAAGCTTTGACTATCTCTGATGTCCCTGTGCTGCAGTCCTGATCTACAGGAGATCTTATCCTGGAGGGAATTAAAAAAACCTATACATTAAGCTATTTGGGCTATAATCTCTGTAGAGCAGGAGGTTCCAGAGGCTGGACTTAGGGTTGGGAGAGCAATGGGCAAGATGTATCCACTGGTGCCCATGTTAAAGCAACTCAAAGTGGATGTCTTGGTGGCAGCTGTTACAAAGATGATCACCATTCCCATCGAAAGAGGTATGCTGATGAAGGATATCCAGGTTAGGAAGATGGAGACCCTATTAAAACAAACTCTGAAATAGCAGCCATATGTCAGCAGGTGGCTTCCTGTAATGCCTATAGGGCTCCTAATCGAAAAAGAAATATGCCTAAAATGACGCCCAAATCGGCACTTGGATGACCTTAAAGACAGGTTGTCCAAGTGCCGATAAATCGGGTTTTAGATGTATCTAGAAACAGCTTAGGCCTTTTCAGTGCTGCTGTACACCTAGAGCTGAAAGGGGTGTTTTAGGAGGAGAGGTGAGGGCGGGATTTGGGCAGGACGTGGGCTGACCTAGCCTTAGTCATACTGCAAGTATAAACAAAAGTTTAACGAGACTGCTTAGATGGAACTTACACATGGTGACTTAGGTGATCTAAAAACAGGTCTAAGTGGCCAGAAGGTAACCAAAGTGACCAGACACAAAGTATAGACCCACCAGTGATCACTGACTCGCCTACACTGCCATAAAAATCAGAATAAAAACGTACATACCTGTCTCCTGAACATCAGCACCTGGCATAGGAAAGCCTAGTAGAGATGCACAGAGGTGGCTTAAGTAGTCTGGGGGGATGGGCTAGTGAACCATAGAGAGGAGGACCCAGGCCCATAAGCCACTCTAACTATTGCATTCATGGTGAAACATCTTCACCCATCACAACCCTATTGTACTGTCATATAGGTGGCACCTGCAGCCATAAGGGCTATTGGGGTCGTAGACAGGTGGGTCTAGTAGGGTTTGGAGGTGTTTTGGGGGGATTACCATGACCTATAAGGGAGTTGTGAGATGTGGCATCCTTTTTGTGAAGTTCACAGCAGTGCCCTTGTAAGGTGCCCCACTACTCTGTTGCTATGTCTGGGTGTCCAGTCCATCACTTTGCTGACCCTTCCCATGTCCAAAAGGTCTTGTTCTAGGTGTTTTTGACTTGGATGAATTTTTGGACGAGAATGGGGTATAAAGATAGATGACTTAGCAGTCTGAACAATCAAACGGCTGGACATATAAGTAGACAATTCTCAAAAAAAAATATTTTGGACGTATTTTTCAAGAATGGACTTTGGACATATCTGACTTTGGGCGAATAGCGACTTTGCCCCAAAATGGACTTAGATGTATTTTTTTTATTATGCCCCTCTATATCTCTAAAGCAGTGGTTTTCAATCCAGTACTTGGGAGACAACTAGCTAATCAAATTTTTAGGATACCCACAATGAATATGTATGAGATAAATTAGCATACAGTGGAGCTAGTGCGTATACATATTCATTGTGAATATCCTGAAAACCTGATTGGCTAGGTGTTTCCTGAGGACTGGGTTGAGAACCCTTGCTCTAGAATGGGCCTGCACTTGGAAGAGGATTTAGGTAATCCTCAGGAGTATGCTCATTTAGAGGTGGGACTATCTTATGTGGCAGACACTAGAACCGTAGTGATCTCAGACTGGATCTGGTCTGTGGATTCAGCTTTTAAGATTTGGACCAGTAGGCTTCCCTTTCAGGAAATGCTCCTGTTTGGTGAGGATATGAACAGGCTGATAAAAGCTGGAGAAGACTAGGTCACAATACTTGTCGGAGGACATCTTCACAATTATCTTTTTACAGAATGAAGTTTTGAGATGCTAGGCATTAGTGGATCTGGATCTTTTCAATGCTTTAAATTCCAGGCCATTCCTTTTGTACTGACAGGAGAGGTATGGCTCAAGGTCCAAAGGGCGCAAGCAGCTTCAGGTCTCAGCAATGATGTGCAGTGAGTAATTCTCAACAGGAAAATTGGGTGGCTGTCTGGCCAAGTTGTATGAGGAATGGGCACAAATTATATCCTAACAGTGAGTTTTGGATGTGATAATTACTGGATACAAACTTGTTTTTTCCCACTTGCTCACAAATTTATTTTTAGTGTTGCCTTCTCAGGCAGCCATAAAATTGCTGGTCATCTGGGGGCAGCAGTGCTAGGTCCCAGAGACCAGTAAAGAATGGACAGATGATATATCTATTTAATTGTGCCAAAGAAAGAAGACTCCTTTTAACCCATACTCAATTTTAAGGGCATCAATTGGATTTTGTGAGTGCCATGGTTTTGGACAGAGACTCATAGTTGTAAGATTCAGAAAAGCATACATATACATTCCAATTTGGAAGGCACATCAGAAGCTTCTCTGATTTGCAATTCTGGGATGCTACTATCAGTTTTAGGCTCTACAATTTGGACTGGCAATGGCTCCAAAATCCTTTCCAAAAATCATGGCATTATTGGCAGAACGGAATTATCAGGAGAGTGTCTTAGTCCACCCTTATCTCAATGATTGGCTCATAAAGGCCAAGTCAGAAAAGGAGAGCAAGCAGGTCACATCCTGTTGTAGTCTCTCAGCCGGGTGGAGAGCTTCCAGAAAAGCAATCTCATTCCCTCTCAAGAGTCTGGAATACCTGGTAGTCTAGTTTTATATCCAAAAAAATAAAGATTTTACTTCCAAATAAGTGGATTCAGAAATTCCAGCATCAGATCTGAGTTTTTTTGGTCTCAAAGGGCTCCTCAAGTATGGGACACATGCATATGTGCCCACAGCAGTGATCTATCCTAAGTTGTTGGTCTGCAGCCTGAGAGTTTGAAAAGCTCATTGCCAGGGTCAGATGGCTCAAAATGGATCAGGAGACAGGTGACTTGTTTGATCAATTACCTGGAGATGAGAGTCATCCAAAGAGCTTTGAACATCTTCAAGTCCTTATCATGCAGGGTGGTCAGAGTTTATTTTGAGAACACTGACTTTTAGTAATAGGATCAAGAAGTGCAGCAACAGCATAAGAGGAGGATCAGCTTCTCTGCTGGGCTGAACTTTTCCAAGTGTCACTTTCAGCACTTCACTTAGTGTTGGTTCAGAACTTGCAAGATTTCCTGAGCAATAACTCTCTGGAAACCAGGGAATAGGAAATTCTGGAGAAAGCCTTTGATCTAATAATGTATTGTTGGAACTTACCTCTCATGGATCTGATAGCTACCAAGTGCAATGCAAAAGTGACAAAGTTTTTTTGTCAGAGGAGAGAACCACACTTGATGGCTCTGGATGCATTGATTCAACCTTGGCCTCATTCAGAGATTCTGTACATTTGTCCTCCTTGGTTATTACTAGATCAAGGGTTGCAGAGAATTGCTCAACATTCCTGCCTACATATTTTGGTAGCACCAAACTGGTCCAGAAGGTCATGGTATGTAGACCTAGTTTATCTCAAGTCAGGGAATCCTCTCAGACTTCCTATGGAGAGAGGCCTCTTGCCAGACCCTATTCCATCCTGTTTGTTCACATGACTACTTGGTTATCTGTTCAGATCAGTACTACTTGATTGAGGAGATCTTGGAAAGTGCATACAGCATTGCAGATTGCTTGAAGTTCGAGAAGGTTGATATGATGAGTCCCTTTTATTATGCTTCTAAGCTAATGACATCATAGTAACTCCCTTGTTTACACACCTAATGATTGGTGGGTAGAAAGGTACATGCTTTTAAATTGGTGGATACAAAGAAAGGTACATGCTTTTACCTCGTGATCACCCTCCCTTTACCTCGTGCTTTTACCTTGTGATCATCCTCCAACTCAGTACTTAGACAAGGACCTGATTAACACATGGACAGAACCTGAGTCTTTGCACGTATGCAATACAATGCCTGTCAACTGATGTCCTTTCCAAAAAAGGACAGCTTAGTTAAGGGGGAGAGAGGGAATGAGGAATGATTCATACTTCTTACACAGGGCCTCATAATATCAGTGTGCTAATATTATCCTTGTTTCAGAACATTACTACATCTCCTCTTTCCTTACTATTTTTAAGGCAAATCTGATTGGGATAATTTGCGATATGACCATAAAATGGACTTATGACTAAGTTAAACAAAGAAGGCAGGCATAGAATAAAACAATAGAGAACAATCAAGAGACCTGTTCCAATGAGTAGATACTGCAAAGGAACCCGGATCCATTGGTCAGATGGGAGCCCAGACCATAGAGCATTCCACCACTCTGGTGAGTTATCTTGTTCTTGATTTAACAAGCTAAGTGCTGATATACCCCACCATAGCTTTTCCCGCATCACAGTTTCATACAGCTTAACTAAAATAGAATTTTTAGATATGTTAGTTTATAGAGAGGGTAACACATTTAACACTACTTTATATAGAAAACCAGTAGCCAGGAATACGTTGTTGCTTCCACCCCTACAAACTCAAATATAGCCTTCCAGTGAGCCAATTTTTAAGAGCTAGAAGAGTATGTTCAGATTTGGCAGAATTTAAAAAGGTGGCAGAAGACATCAGACAACGGTTTCGCTTAAGAGGTTATCCGGAGAAATCTATACATCAAGCTTATGTACGAGCTAGGTATGCACATCGGGACCTATTAATACAAGATACTTGCAGGGAAGAACGCCTGGGTACGGAGGAAACAAGATTAGTGTGCGTCCTGCCTTACTCAGATGCGGGAAAAGCTATGGTAGGGTATATCAGACAACATTGGCCCATTTTAAGGACCCTGAGAGGGTTGGAAGAATACCCCATGATTGCCTACACTAAAGGGAGAACGATAGGCCAGATGTTGAACAGAAAAGAGGTTTCTGTCCAAAAACAGGGTGCTCAAATGAAATGTTCGCATTGCCAATGGTGTGAAAAAACCATCGAGGGGGGTCTCTTGGCAAGATCCTCAAACCGGTAGAATCATCCGAGCCCGCACTGATACCAATTGCAGGACGGACTAGGTAATTTATATTATCATCTGCCCTTGTCCCCTTATATATGTTGGCCGTACAAAGCGTCCCGTGCAGTTAAGACTGAATGAGCACAAGTCCCGGATTTCCACAGAAACCCTGTCAGCCCCACTTGTACAACATTGGGTTTCCAAAAAACATACAGTAGATCAGATTAGGTGGAGGGTGATCGATAGTTTGAAGACACAGGGGGTAGAGGGAAATTTGGAAGCCAAACTAAACTACCTTGAGCAGCGTTGGATTTACCGCCTCAACACAACTATTCCTTCGGGGCTTAATCTTGAATTGGAATGGCTATACCTTCTATGAGGTCTCTATGGGATGTGAATGCCCGTCTCACAATTATAATGTAAATTTTGGAGTGTTTAAATGTTATTATTGAAGTTTCATCTGCCAATGCCGATTTCGGGAGGTAGATGTAACTACGCCCCGTGACATCATTGGACATCTGAGTCGGGCGGTATTTAAGAGTGAGCAGTAGTACGCCGCGGCCATCTTGGAAACAGTTACTTGGTGGTTGCGTCGCGATATGTAAACTTCAGCTAAGGTAAGAACAAGTCAGTCAGGCTTTAGATATGTTCATTTTATCTTCACTAAGATTGGATTTTCTGTTTTAGGGATTGTGGCCCTGAGGAAACCCCCTAAGGGTGAAACATGTCGGCGAACTCATCCCTTACTATGTACCACCTAAGTTAAGTATGAATATAGCAGCTAAAAAACTTGCTAAGTTAAAGGTTTAATACAGTGAATTTAGTGAAATTAGTGAATGAAAATAGTGTTAAAAGTGATCCGGTGAAGATTGGATGCATAAAGCCAGTTGTCATGAAAGATTTTGAACATCTGGTGGCATTTCTGAGGGTCTGAAGATTATTGCATAAATGAGAAATTGAGGGTAATTAAGGGATGGCTTAAGGTCCACCATCTCTAAATATCAGTTGGATACATTTCAAATATAACGACACACCCACAATTCAAGCACCTAATCAAACACATTCTTACCATATTTATCACATATTCAATAATTACTAATTAGGTGCATATATTATAATCAAAAATGTGAGACTGAGAGGTCTGGCATTAATTAGTGTTCCTTAGTAGATATGAGAGGCATATCAAAAAATCCCTAAAATAAGAGAACCTCAAGATTACTTTCCCTATACCCAGAAGTGCTGGGCATAGTAACCTAGAATTAAATGCATTAAGATGAAGAAGAAATGCCCAGTGCAAACCCTAAAAAGTCCAAATATATGCCTAATATGTACAGTTAACTCATGTGAAGGTGATATAAACAATAAACACACACAAGACAGATTTTGTCTTCTTTGAGTGTGGTGCAAGAGCCAAGTTCTCAAATAAAATGCAAATCGTTGAAAGAACTTGTGATGGGTCAGCAAATAAGCAAAAATGTAAATCACTGCCACATGTGGGACAGGCCTATTTCCTGCGACAGGTGTTACAGTACATAAATTATGGGATAAACAAAGAGTTCTTTTCTGAGAACAATGCATGAGACAATAATAAAGAAATAATACAACAGCTAACAGAATATCATAATGGGCCTATTAGATTATGCAATAAAGCATAATTATTTTTCAGAAGTACAATTCAAAGAAGGTAAATTAAGGTATAATGGCAATAAATGGAGAGGATCCTCTGAAGATCTGCAGTGCTACTATAGATATGTATGGTGTAGATGTATTTTTTGGCAGAAAGGTATTAAACCATAGTACAGGTTTGTTAAATTAAAAAAAGGAAAAGTACAACAGTTGCACACCTAATGTGAAAATTATCAGTCTTTTTCAAGGTGAGAATGGCTTGGTTACTCAAGCTTTTAATGTGTCCCCAAGTTACGGGATCAGTCTTAGAATAATGCTTTCATTTCCAGTTGTCTTGCCGTGGTATGGGAATTTCTGGTCGCCTTAAAATGAAATCGAATTCAGGAATGGTATTCTGTAAATGCAGGTGCCAGGACATTTCTTTCTGCTGCTGTGGTTTCTGAGACTGGAACAGGTGGCATGTCAGCAGCTTCTTCTGTAGGTTCGGAGATGGGAATGGGCAATGGGTCAGCGGCTGCGCATGCCGGTCGTGTCTGCTCAGAACCCAAACCGAATCTGTAGGATTTGAGACAGCGGCATAACCTCTTCCCCAAGTTATTAAGGGAGCAGGTGCATGCCAGACAAGATTAGGAGATAGTACTCTGAAAAATAGTTCAAATGGTTAATAGTAAACAAAATAGTGAAAAAACAATGGATAAAGACATTTGAACCTGTCTCAAATTAGGAACGGCATATTTCACTGGTTTCTGTTTTAAGAAATAAGATATTAATGTACGGTTGGCATGTTCTACAATGGCTTGTCCTGTAGAATTAAAAGGCAAACCGTGAATCAGCTGGATATCCCATTGTAAGCAAAACTCAGAAAAAGCATGGGAAGAATATGCAGTTTTTAAAGTTTTGGGCTTTCCCATAACCGCAATGCATTGCAACATATGATTAATTACTTGAATCGTAGTTTCTCCTGTTTGTGACATAAGAACATAAAAAATGTCTTCACCGAATCAGACCTTTGGTCCATCTAGTCCAGCGACCCGCACAAGCGGAGGCCATTCTAGGTGTTCCCTGATGGAGACCTAGGTGTTCCCTGATGAAGACCTTATTTACCCGTATTCCTCAATGTGATTTGCAAGGAGATGTGCATCCAGCTTGCACTTGAATCCCATAATGGAGGTTTCCGTCACAACCTCCTCCGGGAGAGCATTCCAAATGTCCACCACTCGCTGTGTGAAACAGAACTTCCTGACATTTGTCCTGGGCCTGTCGCCCCTCAATTTCAGTCCATGACCTCTTGTCCGAGTCACATTTGACAACGTGAATAACAATGCTTCTTGCTCTATTTTGTCGAAACCTTTTAGTATTTTAAAAGTCTCTATCATATCCCCTCGCAGTCTTCTCTTCTCAAGGGTGAACAAGCTCAGTTTTCCGAGGTGTTCTTTGTAGCTCAAATTTCCCATACCTTTTCGTGGCTCGCCTCTGCACCTTCTCCAGCAGGGTTATATCCTTCTTTAGGTAAGGAGACCAGTGTTGGATACAGTACTCCAGGTGTGGTCTGACCATTGCTCTGTAAAGCGGCATTATGATGTCCGCCAATCTATTTGTGATACCCAACATCCTGTTGGCTTTCTTTGTCGCTGCTGCGCATTGAGCTGACGGCTTCAGGTTCCTGTCTATCAGTACCTCCAGATCCCTTTCCTGTTCGCTCTTACCCAAAGTTAATCAGAATAGGTGTCAATAGTAACGTGTAGATATTTAGATTTCCCGAAAGGGGGATATTATGTGACATCCATTTGCCACACTTGATTTAATGCAAGTCCCCTGGGGTTTACTCAGCAGCCGAATGCAACAGATTGAAATATAGTTGTAGCTTGATTTAAGGGAATTTTAAACATTTTTACCAAGGCTTTGGCATTTTGGTGGACGAATGCATGACTATCTATGGGAGTGGTAAATTGTGCAGCGTCTGCAATATTATTTCCTGTAGAAAGGACTCCAGGAAGATTTTGATGGCTACGAATATGAAACACACTAAGAGAGTGTTAACGTGTTGACAATATGGAGCGTAATTCAAGAAACAATGATATAAGTTGTCATCAATTGACGGGGTGACATAGGCACCAGGAAGCTGGTAAACTAAATTACGAACATACAGACTGTCTGTGATTAGGTTCAATGGACAGTGGAAAAAAGGTTTGCAGTGCAAGAATAACAGCGGTTACATCTGAGCACTGAGCGGATTGTTGCAGAGCAGTGAATAAGACCCAAGAAGCATTTTCTTGGGTCCAGTGCATGACTCCATGTGTCTTGCTACTATCTGTATAGACAGTAAGCGTGTCAATTATAGGTGTTAAGCTTAGTGCAGAATGACAATCTACAACACTGATGTAATTTGTTAATGAAATTTGCAATTCCTCATATTTAAAAGAAAATTCCCATTGCTCTTGCGAAATGGGAACGGTGACAGATACCAAAGTCCAATCCCATAATGTTTAAGGCTTTTTTCTTGCCTTACAAATTAGAGAACTTTACATGTATTGAGGAGAGCTGATATTCTTAGGGGCGTATGTGGTAAATAGATCCATTCCACTATATGTAAACGATTATCAGGGGTTAGCTGGCCTAAAACCGCAATAGGTTGGCGTTTCTGTGGAAGGATTAATAAGGAAAGTGCTATATTATCCTGAATCCTATCAATCCATTGCATTAATAAATGCTGATTAATAATCGCTATCACTTTGTGAATGTCTGGTGTTATATAGCTCAAATCTGCAGGCTGTTTGCAACAAATTACCAAAATACTATTAATATACAAATATTAATTTGTACCCAATCAATGAGGAGTCTATTAATTCTTGTAATATCATGATTCATTGTAGCTTACCTTAATTGCAATTATCTTGGAAGGCATTCCATATCTGGGGGGAGTTCATTCAGTGACCCTGAATCACTTACCTACTTTTTCTGTAAAACATTTTTCTTTTCATAGATAAAAGACATGAAATACAACAAATTGCAATCTTCTCAGAGTCAGCCTTGCAATGTAGTTAGTAATTGGCTTAACCAGAGTGAACAAATGCTAGGGAAGGTTACATCCTTCATATGTAATCCTGGACAAACCTAGATAACATCAAAGTTATCAGTACTGAAGAGTGCAAACAAAGGGACCTGAGCTGCAGCCTGGTAACAAACTTGATAAGATGTGCAAAGGTCAGGTAGTTTGGGAAGACAAATGACCCCAGATACAGTATCAGAGTGAATCTAGAAATTTAACAGTGACTCCAATTAATGAGGAATAATTAACACCCTACTTCTGGTACCAGTATTTCAACTAATGTACAAAAATATAATTTATTAGTCTTTAAGCTCGTTATATTAACGGGTGCTAGAATAGATTTGTGTGTCTGTCTTTCTTTCTTTCTTTCTGTCTCTCTCTTTCTCTCTCCTTGTCTGTCTTTTTTTGTTGTCTGTCTCCTTGACCGCTGTCTGTCTGTCTGTCTTTGTTTTGGTGTCTGTCTCTTTTAATCTGTCTCTGTAGCCCCCTGTCCTTCTGTGTGTATCTTTTTTTTCTGTTTGTCTCTCTCTCCTTATCCAAAGGTTGTTTTTTTTTCTTTAAATCTGTCTCTTTAGACCCCTGTTTTTCTGTGTGGTTTTTTGACTGTCACCTTCTGTCTATCTCTTTGGCTGCTGTCTATATTTTTTACTTTTGGTCTCTCTGTCTGTGTTTGTTTTGGTATTTGTCTCTTTGGCTGCTGTATGTGGGGGGGTTTTCTTTCTGTGTCTCCTATTATTAACCAGCATTCCCTCCCCCTCCATTTCCCTCCCCCCACACTACTTCCCTGTGCAGCAGCAGCGTTTCTCCTACCCCCCCTTTCTCTTCCCGCGGTCTGGCCGGCTCCCTTAGTCCTTTTCCGCCCCTCCCTTCCCTTCCCTTCCCTTCCCACGGTCCCGACAAACCTGCGACTCCAGCAGCGTCTGCAGCACTGTACACACGCTGCTTCGGGGCCTTCTACTGCCCTGATTTTCTCTGCCGCATCTCTGATGATGTCATCAGGGACGTGCCAGAGTAAATCAGGGCAGTGGAAGGCCCCAAAGCAACATGTGTATAGTGCTGCAGGCTACTGGAGTCGACAGGTTTGAAGTTGGGAAGGGAAGGGGGACAGGAAGGGACTAAGTGAGCCGGTCGGATCGCGGGAAGGGAAGGGGGAGGCGGAAAGGGATTAAGTGAGCCTGAAGCCACGAATGTGGGGCCGTTTCTGCAGCTGCGCGAGGTGGAAAGGTGAAGAGCAGGGAGGCTTGTCTGACATGCATGCGCACTCCTACTGCCACAGCCCGACAGATCAGGGAAGCAAGCGGTAAGAGTGCGCATGCGTGCTTAGTATTTTATTATTATAGATTGTTGTTATTTGCTGAACCAAGTCTCAAAGTTATAAAATAAGGGGTTATAAAGATAAGAGGTTAAAATCCTTATCCTCTCTCTAGAGCTTTTGACCAACTCCTTCTTCGCCAAATTCTCTTCAGACCCATTTATCAGGCACACACACAAAAAAACCCCACACACACATTCAGGCAGGCAGACAGTCCTGTCTTTAAATCCTCAGTTCCACTGAGCTAATTCCTGCACCTACAAACCTCACCTCTAACCTCATCTCCAGCTTTTTTTTTCTTTTACATTTTGGACAAGTATCAGGCGGTCACCCTCTGCTCAACATGGGCAGCCCATCACTATCTGCCCTGCAGTTTCACCCAAAGTGTCCCGGCTTGCCACAGCCACAACAGCCCTTTGGAGTGGAGCCTTTCTGCACTGCAGCTGCCAAAATGCCCATTTGGTATGTTTGAGTACCAAAATCAGCGCAGACTCGCAGCATATAGGCTAAGATAATATCTGCCCTGTGGCCTAAGCCTTGCAATGCTTTACGGCAATTTAAATTGGCATTGTCTTTGGCTAATTTCATCATTAAATCACTTTGAGCCTCCTTATTATCTACTTGTATTTGTATTGCCTCCTGTAACCTGTTTATAATTTCTATATAAGGCTCTGTGGCTCCCTGTTTGATGCTTGCATAACTTTTAACTGATGTTCCTGAGGCTAACTAATCTGGGGTATAAAGCCCTCAAGACTGTAAAGCTCTCCGTTGAGCCTCCCTTTTATATTCACTATTCCACATAACATATTGACCCGTAGTCAATACCATGCGCATAATGTCTTTCCAATTTTGTGGTATTAAAGTATGTTCCCCAGCCATAGTTTCAAATAACCCGGCTGTGAAATTACTTTTTAAACCTGTCTCTGAAATAAATTTATGAATTTCTCGCAATATTGCAAAGGATAATGGTTGATAAGTAGCTATCTGTCCTGGACCATTAGGATTTTGGGCATATGTGACTGGGTAGGCGTGAATTAAATCTTTCATATCTTCTGCTGCTAATTGCCCTTCCTCTCTGGCCTTTTTTATCATTGGTTGAAATGCACTTAAATGTTGCGCTAATGTTTCTGCCTTTTTTTTCCCTTTAAAGGTATAGGGATACCTGTGCTGGAGGTATGATTTTTGGATATGTGTTCTGACTTAAATAGTCAGGTGGGGGAACGGTTAATGAAACCGTTGACACCTTGGAAGACGCCTCTGTACCTACCATTTCCAAGGCACATACCAGTATGGCTGCCGAGGCCCTAGGCTCAGCATACAAAACTTTTCCGACTCTAATCCAGTCTTCTACTTTTAAAGATCCTTCTTCTGGATACCAGGGGCAATGCATTCCTATCTCTTGTACTAAACATTGTAGCTGCAAATCAGATACCTCTGTATCTGTATGTCTCAGAATATACTTCAATTCTGTAATATGAGCACGCTGCAAATCTGACAGGGAATTGCCCATATTTACTCGAAGGGATCCCGGAGGATGAGGTGCACCAAGTCTAATCGTCAGACGGAGCAAACAGGGCAAGGGTTGGCTAGGGGCCCTGTTTCCTGATGCCACTTGTAGGGATGCGAACCCAGTAAACACACACACACAGTCTTAGAGTCGGGATGGAGGCGCTGCCAGGGGCTAGCTCTGAGTCCCTTTTATTATGCTTCTAAGCTAATGACATCATAGTAACTCCCTCGTTTACACACCTAATGATTGGTGAGTACAAAGGTACATGCTTTTACTTTGCTGGATACAAAGAAAGGTACATGCTTTTACCTCGTGATCACCCTCCCTTTACTTCGTGCTTTTACCTTGTGATCATCCTCCAACTCAGCACTTAGACAAGGGCCTGATTAACACATGGACAGAACCTGAGTCTTTGCACTTATGTAATGCTATGCAATGCCTGTCAGCTGATGTCTTTTCCAAATAAGGACAGCTTAGATAAGATAAGGGTTAATGTGTGACAGATAAGGGGGAGAGAGGGAATGAGGAATGATTCATACTTCTTACACAGGGCCTCATAATATCAGTGTGCTAATATTATCCCTGTTTCAGAATATTACTACAAGAAGGCAGCTCCTTATTCAAGGCCGCCACCTAAGAACAACTACAGCAGCAACAAGGGCAGCAAAAACCTCAGACTCCTGCTGCACCCAAGGGCTCTCAGTCTTTTTGACCATCTCACACAGAGCATAACCTCAATCATTCTGCCTCTGTCTTCTCCTCTTCCCATAGGGGCTGTCTCCATCTTTATTACCACCGATGGGAGCTCATTACATCCGACCTCTGGGTCATCTCTGTCATCAGGAAAGGTTACTCTCTTCATTTCATCCAGATTCCTCCAGATCTTCCCCCAAGAAAGTATCCTTCCAATCCATCCCAGATCACCCTACTTCTTCAGGAAGCTCTGCTTTGTCTCCATGCCATTGAGGAAGTTCCCCTGGAACAGCAGAGCAGGTTTTTTTTTATTCCCGTTACTTCCTAGTTCCGACCTATTTTGGATCTCAGAGCACTCAACAAATTTCTTGTCAGAGAAAAGTTTTGGATGCTGTCTCTGGCATTCCTGTATCCCCTTCTAGATCAGAATGATTGGTTATGCTCTCTGGATCTCAAAGAGGCTTATACCCACATTTCCATTCATCCAGCCTCTTGCAAGTTCCTCAGATTTCGGGAGGGAAATCATCATTTTCAGTACAGAGTGCTACCCTTCGGCCTGCCATCATCTCCCAGAGTCTTCACTAAGTGCCTAGTGGCGGTAGCAGCAGCTCTGCGAAACCATGGTCTTCCGGTTTTCTTGTACCTGGACGAATGGCTCATCAAAGATTCAACAGGAGAGAGTGTGGCATAGTGGTTAAAGCTACAGCCTCAGCACCCTGTGATTGTGGGTTCAAACCCACACTGCTCTTTGTAACCCTGGGCAAGTCACTTAATACCCCCATTGCCCCAGGTACGTTAGATAGATTGTGAGCCCACCGGGACAGAGAGGGAAAACTGCTTGAGTACCTGAATAAATGCATGTAAACCGTTCTGAGCTCCCCTGGGAGAATGGTATAGAAAATTAATTAAATAAATAAACATCTCGGGGGTTTTTTGCAGCACCCAATGGATTACTTGGTTCCTCCAAAGCTTGGGGTTCAAAATCAACTTTCCAAAATTCCAATTGCAGCCCTCTCAGACTTTACAGTTCATCAGAGCAGTACTGGATACTGTGCAACTCAGAGCATTCTTTCCTCAATAACTTCAGGATGCTCTCATTCAACTTTGTCACAAAGTGTCATCGCTCACTTCATTTCAGCGAGACACATGATGGTTCTCCTAGGTCACATGGCCTCTACAGTTCACGTGACTCCTTTTGCCAGACTTCACCTCAGAATTCCTCAGTGGACCCTGGCATCTCAGTGGGTGCAGGCTTTCGTCCCACTCTCTCAGCACATTAAGGTGACTCCTTCGTTGAGACAGTCTCTCTATTGGTGGATGCTCTCTTCCAATCTCTCCAAAGGTTTACTGTTTCAAAAGCCCCCCTCATCAGAAGGTCCTCATGACAGATTCCTCAACCTACGCTTGGGGGGCTCATCTCGATGGTCCAGCATGGATCGCCAGTGTCACATAAATTTGTTGGAACTCAGGGCGATCTTCAATGCTCTAAAAGCTTTTCAGCATCTTCTCCACAATCAAGTAGTCCTCATTCAGACAGACAATCAAGTCGCCGTGTACTACGTCAACAAGCAGGGAGGCACAGGATCTCTCCCTCTCTGCCAGGAAGCTCAAAAGGTGTAGAATTGTGCAGTCTTTCACAACACCTATCTAAAAGCTGTTTATATTCAAGGAGAGACAAATTGTCTGGCGGACAAATTGAGTCGTCTTCTGCAACCTCACAAATGGACACTCAATTCCTCACATCTCCATCACATTTTTTTCTCAGTGGGAGACTCCTCAGATAGATCTCTTTGCATCTCCCCACACCAACAAACTGCCTCAATTCTGCTCCAGAATATACTCTCCTCATCGCATCGAGGCAGAAAATGGACAAATCAGTTTCTGTATGCATTTCCTCTCATTCTCAAGACACTCGCCAAACTCAAACATGAACATGCCACCATGATTCTCATAGCTCCTCGGCGGCCCAGACAACCGTGGTTCTCACTTCTACTTCAACTCAGCAACAGGGAGCCACTACTTCTACCAGTTTTTCCCTCTCTGCTTACACAGAGTCAGGGGTCTCTCCTTCATCCCAATCTGCAGTTTCTACACCTGACATCTTGGTACCTTTCAACATACATGCCAATTTCCAGTTCTCTCAATCTGTTAAGACATTTTAGAGGCTTCTCGGAAGCCTACCACTAGACAATGTTACAACCAGAAATGGACTAGAATTTCTGCTTGGTGCACCATTCATCACAAGGTGCCTTAATCTACTTCCTTGTCTTCAGTTTTGGATTACCTGTTGCATTTATCTCAATCAAGCCTCAAATCAACATCTATTCGAGTCCATCTCAGTGCAATTGCAGCTTTCCATCAGCCTATAGAAGGGAAACCCCTTTCTGCTCATCTGTGGTTTCCAGATTTATGAAAGGACTGTCTCCAGTGGTTTGGGATCTCAATGTTGTTCTTGCTCATTTGATGAAGCCTCCTTTTGAACCAATGGCTTTGGCTCATCTCAAATACCTCACTTGGAAAGTGGATTTTCTCATTGCTCTCACATCTGCTCCCAGAGTCAGTGAGCTACAAGTGTTAGTAGCAGACTCACCTTTCACAGTATTCCATCATGACAAGGTGGTCCTCCGTACTCATCCTAAATTCTTACCTAAAGTGTTTTCAGCATTTCATCTCAACCAATCCATTGTACTTCCAGTTTTTTTTCCAATGCCTCATTCTCATCCTGGAGAAACAGCTCTTCATACTCTGGACTGTAAGCGTGCTTTTGCTTTCTACTTGCAACGCACTAAGCCACACAGATCTGCTCCTCAACTTTTTGTCTCCTTTGATCCAAACAAGTTGGGACATCCAGTTTCTAAGCGCACCTTCTCCAACTGGATGGCTGCTTGCATCTCTTTCTGCTATGCTCAGGCTGGACTGCATCTACAGGGTCGAGTCACAGTCCATAAAGTCAGAGCCATGGCAGAATCAGTAGCTTTCCTTAGATCTACTCCTATTGAGGAAATCTGCAAAGCTGCCACTTGATCCTGGGTTCATTATTACATCCTGTAAATACCAAAAACCCGCAAGAAATAATATCAATAAATGAGAAATTACATCAAATTTATGACTGGCTTGAAACCAATAGACTCGCTTTAAACATTCAAAAATCAAATCTTATGTTCTTTCCCTGGAAAGACGGCGAAACTCTTTCTTCTGCTATAACTATCAAAGGCATTTCGTTAAAAATGACTAATAATGTTAAAATTCTTGGCGTTACCTTTGACAATAAATTGTCCTTTCATGATCATATAAGTCAAGTTGTAAGATCTACCTTTTATAGACTTCGTCAGATCCGATCGATATCTAAATTTTTATGTTCAAAATCATTGAATATCTTAATTCATTCACTTGTAATGTCTAAATTAGACTACTGTAATGTTCTATTTACAGGTCTGTCACAGAAAGAAATTAAACGATTACAAATAATCCAGAACTCCGCAATTAAATTAATCTATAAGGCTAAAAAATTCGATCATGTCACACCCCTGCTTAAGAAAGCACACTGGCTCCCAGTAGCACATAGAATAGTTTTTAAACAATGTCTGCTCATTTTTAAAGCTTTAGAACATAAAACTCCTGCCTTTATATTTAGACTTTTAATACCCTATACTTCCTCTAGATCTCTTAGATCTCAAGATCAGCAACTTTTAGCTATTCCCTCACTAAAAGTTATTAACACAAGGCGTAACACTATCTTTTCTATAACGGCTCCTCAATCTTGGAACAGTCTTCCATTGTACATAAGACAAGAAAAAAACTTAACAAAATTTAAGTCAGAACTTAAAAGTTTTCTTTATATTGACGCCTTTAATAACTGATCTTTCTTTCTTTTTTCTCCGCCTCCATAACTCAAAAGGTCACTTGTCTTTGTCCCCCTTCCTATTGTTTTTCCCCTGAATTTAAATTTGAATTAGTGATTGTATTATCGAATGTAACCATTAAATATTTTTCCTTTTGTTTCACTATAGCCTATTTAAATTACCTTTAAATGTATGTTATTTGTGTTATGTGTATTTTAGATAATTGTATGTTTAATTTAATAATTGTAAGTGTGTCTCCAACTATTTTACTTGTACATCGCCTTGAATTTTGAATTGGCGATTAATCAAAATACCTAATAAACTTGGAAACTTGGATAAACTTCATACTTTCACCTCTCATTATTGTCTGGATTCTATTTCCAGATGGGATGGACATTTTGGCCAGGCAGTTTTGCAAAATTTATTCTCCTAAATTGCCAACACTCCCACCATCCCATTCTGGTTAGCTTGGAAGTCACCCACATGTGAGAATATGCTGCCTGCTTGTCCTGGGATAAAGCTCAGTTACTTACCGTAACGGGTGTTATCCAGAGATAGCAGGCAGATATTCTCACAACCCACCCACCTTCTCTGATTGGCTTCTTAGCTAGCTATCTGAATGAGGAGATGAGTGCCCTACGTCGGGCGGGAATGCACTCGAGCATGCATGGTGCGGCAGTTGAAAACTTTCTAAAAGTTTTACAAACAAGTCTGCTTGCGAGGCTGTCCACATAGGGGCTCCATGGATGATGTCACCTACATGTGAGAATATCTGCCTGCTGTCCTTGGATAATACCGGTTACGGTAAGTAACTGTGTTTTCAGGATTAGGTACTGGATACAACAGTTATGTGGATCTGTACCTGAAATAATCCTATTACACCAAGTGCACTGATTAAAGCTGCTAGGAACTTTGGACATCGAAGGAAAAATCACCAATACAAAGTCAAAGGACTCAATGGTGTGGGGAGGTTGAGTAGATGGCAGACTGAAAAAGTTTTGACGTGGCCTGAAGACAGGCCTGAAACAAAAGACAGAGAAAAATAAAAATTCTTTAAACTGAATTTAAAAAAAAGAAATAATGGAAGGCACAAAAAATATGTATAAAACATACGCACAAAAAAGATACAGAAAATAGACACAGATGTTTGATGCGCTGACAGAAACTCGAAGGAACAGCTTCTCAGCTCCGCAAAAAACTGAGAACCGATGGTCCCATTGAATGCTTTGAAAAACTACATGGACAAACTTCCTACCCCCACCAGTCCTTTCTTCCATCTCTGAGGTAGACCAAAGAACAACCACCAAACAAATTCAGGTTAAAATAATAAGGCCTTATAGGATTTTTTAGTGATCTGCTAATTGGCAGAATTCCAACCAAGAATCTCCCTGAGCCGTGGATGACAGCCCGTTTTATTAGCTTCATGACATCATTTCATTCAATATTAAACATACATAAATCAGTACCTTCTTCCAATAACAATATGATTACTTCATTAAGATCTAATGATAAATTGCATATGACTGCACTTTGCCCCTAGGTCCATATTTGGTTCATTGGTTATGTGATTTCTTGTCATTGATAATTTTCCCTAATTACATTAGCACTTCTACAAAAACAGAAGTGATATTTATTGGTAATGATGAGAAATTATTATAGTTGAAGGAGATACAAGCGCAAGATGTGCAACTGTCTGTTTTTCAGGGTATGAGAGTGTTAGGTGTGTATTGTGACCAGGCAGATCAGGGCTCTGCCAAGGTCCCAGTCAAACCAAGCAAAAAAGTAAAAGTAAAACCCAGGAAAGAAAATTTCAGGATTTTCAAGGATGTTAGTTTGAGAAATAATGCCACTGTCCACCAGGAGGAGCCAGATATATATGAAGAAATAGATAGTGAGTTTTGTCCAAACCACCACCAGGGGAGCTCTAGAGGCCCCTGGAGATCTGCTGACACACCCAGAACAGGGCACGCCCCTAGACTAGATAAGCCTGCACTGGCATTCAGACCGGGAAGCCGGTTAGGGAGGAAGTTTAAGCCTTGCCTCCCTAGGGATTCTCCTGAGCCAAACAGGGACAACAGGCCACAACCCATGGAGCTGCTCGAGGCTGAACAAGCTGAAGACTTGTCCCTCCTGAGGGATGAACCTATGGATTTTCAAGAAGCCTGTTCTGGCAATGAATCTAATGACCCTGAGCTGATGCAGGTGGACTTGGCTTCCAGCCACAAACAGTGAGTGTGTTTGTTTTTGTTCTGTTTGTGTGCTGTTTTTTTTTTCTTTTTAATGAATGTGAACTTGAAGAAAGCTAGGAGTGTAAAGTGGGGAGAGGTTTTGCTTCCACCTTGGGAGGGAATTTGAAAGCCTATCTTAAGGCCTTTATTTTTGCAAAACCTATTACACTCTCCTGTTCCTGGCAGACCTAGATTGTTGCCAGAGGCTTTCTTTTATTTTGGTTTTGATTGTGAATTGAGGAATTCCGAATGCTGAACTTTATTGCTGATTTACTGAAATACCTGCTTTGGAGCAGGCAGAGCAACCTTTGTATTGAACTATGAGCTAAAGGACAATTGAGAATTAAGAAGCAGAAGAAGAAAGTTTGATTTTGTTTGTGAACTGTTTTGATCTCATGCCTTCTTGTTTTTGGCAGTTTTTCTTTTCTTTCTTCTTTAATGAGGCATGGAATCTTGACTACTGTGACAAAGATTGAGGAATTACCTGCTTTATTGAATGAGTAAAATTGACTTATTTTTCAAAATCGGCTTCCTTGTGTGAAGACTTGATTCTTGTGGGAAAATATTTGTGAATGATTTTGAAGGTTCAATCCTGCAGGGTGACTCCCTGTTGGGTCAAACGCTGGTGCATTGTTGGTGGCTGCTTTAAGGATTGTTCCGGATCCCTGATTTTGCCTATAAGGCTGGCCACATGAATGGTATCAGGAGTGGGATATTGCACCTCCTGCAGGACACTTTGAGGAACTGCAATTAAAAAAAAAAAAAAAAAAAGTTTTGTTCTGGACTTTATTTTTTTTTT
This sequence comes from Geotrypetes seraphini, assembly GCF_902459505.1. Lineage (NCBI taxonomy): Eukaryota > Metazoa > Chordata > Amphibia > Gymnophiona > Dermophiidae > Geotrypetes > Geotrypetes seraphini. Next base: position 62,877,873 of record NC_047090.1, on the reverse strand, counting down.
GGACTTGTGTGTATCCTGCATTTTGATACAGTGAATCGTGATGATTGGATTATTAACCAAAGTGTTTTGTTTGGAGAAACACAGATATTTTTTTTGAAGTACTTTACCTAGTCCTGAAACCTACTCGGAGGAGGAGTTTCCAACCGGAAGTCAGAAGCGAGGATAAAGTCTGCAGCATATCCTTTGGAGGAGGGCCGCAAGGAGCTCAGTTGGAGTTTGGAGTTGGAGAGAGCCAGACCAGAGTTCCAGAGCCGAGTTCCAGGAGGACCCAGAGGGACCAGTGGACCTAGCCGGGTTGGAGCGCTGGGTTCATCTCAGGGACACCAGTAGAGGTACAAATGGGTTTGGATCTTCTGATAAGAGTGTCCCGAACAAAGCGCACACATCTGATCTTGATTTATTAAGGGGAAACTGTCAGGAAAGTCAATCCCCTAGCTCAGATGATGAAAGTAAAAATCAAGTTACGAAGAATATGGGACGCTTACAGCAGGAGATAGCAGCTCTAAAAGACGAAATTCAGGAGATGACTAAGACTCAGGCGACTCAATGGAAAGAAGAGTTAGCAGCAGTAAGTTCTCAATGGGCAGATGAGGGCTCTAAGAGAAATGCAGAACGAGAACATGATATTAGTAATCTTGTGTTAAAATTAAGAGAGACCCTAAAACAGGAAATCTCTTCGCAGTCACAGCAACAATCACAATCTTTTGAGAAACTACTAGACCAGATAAAATCCCAAATTAAGGAAATAGAGTCTAGAGTATCTGGTGCCCAAGCTCAACAACAAGAGTTGCTGGTACATCTTAAGAAAGTTCAAACTGCACAAGAACTCTGGTCCACCGAAGGGATAGAACCCGGCAGTTTAGCCAAACAAAGCCGTAGTAATAAGAGCCAATTAGAACGGCAAGCTGTCCAGTTAGGCTCAGTAGAAGACTCGGTGAAACGTGTGGGTGGTAGTGTGAATGATTTGCAGGATCAAATCCAAGAGCGGGTGGAAGAAATAGCCCAAGTCATTACGGCTATCACAGTAAGGGTGGAGGGGTTGGAAGGTGTAGAATCAGATAAGCAACAAGACACCATGAACCCTGAGCCTGCTGTGCTACACTGGCCAGAGGATTTTGAGAATTTATGCTCAAATCCTCGCCCAGAGGAGAGGAAATATCGCAATAGGAGACACAAATAGTGTTAATCTTTTTCGGGTTTTTTTTTGTGGTTGGTTCTCTTTTCTGTAGATCTTCTCTCTTTTCCATGCTTATAGGGATAAGCAGCATTTTAGTGTGGGGGTATGTGACCAGGCAGATCAGGGCTCTGCCAAGGTCCCAGTCAAACCAAGCAAAAAAGTAAAAGTAAAACCCAGGAAAGAAAAAAATTTCAGGATTTTCAAGGATGTTAGTTTGAGAAATAATGCCACTGTCCACCAGGAGGAGCCAGATATATCTGAAGAAATAGATAGTGAGTTTTGTCCAAACCACCACCAGGGGAGCTCTAGAGGCCCCTGGAGATCTGCTGACACACCCAGAACAGGGCACGCCTCTAGACTAGATAAGCCTGCACTGGCATTCAGACCGGGAAGCCGGTTAGGGAGGAAGTTTAAGCCTTGCCTCCCTAGGGATCCTCCTGAGCCAAACAGGGACAACAGGCCACAACCCATGGAGCTGCTCGAGGCTGAACAAGCTGAAGACTTGTCCCTCCTGAGGGATGAACCTATGGATTTTCAAGAAGCCTGTTCTGGCAGTGAATCTAATGACCCTGAGCTGATGCAGGTGGACTTGGCTTCCAGCCACAAACAGTGAGTGTGTTTGTTTTTGCTCTGTTTGTGTGCTGGTTTTTTTTTTTTTCTTTTAATGAATGTGAACTTGAAGAAAGCTAGGAGTGTAAAGTGGGGAGAGGTTTTGCTTCCACCTTGGGAGGGAATTTGAAAGCCTATCTTAAGGCCTTTATTTTTGCAAAACCTATTACACTCTCCTGTTCCTGGCAGACCTAGATTGTTGCCAGAGGCTTTCTTTTATTTTGGTTTTGATTGTGAATTGAGGAATTCCGAATGCTGAACTTTATTGCTGATTTACTGAAATACCTGCTTTGGAGCAGGCAGAGCAACCTCTGTATTGAACTATGAGCTAAAGGACAATTGAGAATTAAGAAGCAGAAGAAGAAAGTTTGATTTTGTTTGAACTGTTTTGTTCTCATGCCTTCTTGTTTTTGGCAGTTTTTCTTTTCTTTCTTCTTTAATGAGGCATGGAATCTTGACTACTGTGACAAAGATTGAGGAATTACTTACCTGCTTTATTGAATGAGTAAAATTGACTTATTTTTCAAAATCTGCTTCCTTGTGTGAAGACTTGATTCTTGTGGGAAAATATTTGTGAATGATTTTGAAGGTTCAGTCCTGCAGGGTGACTCCCTGTTGGGTCACACGCTGGTGCATTGTTGGTGGCTGCTTTAAGGATTGTTCCGGATCCCTGATTTTGCCTATAAGGCTGGCCACAGTATTTAGATAGTCATCTAACAATGCAACAATACATTTTGAATGAAATTAAGGGAGATTTTATGCAGATGAAGATACTTTCTAGAGTTAAACTGATGATGTCTGTAAAGACTAGCTGAGATTAATTATTTATTTCAATGTATTGGACATCTTGTAACAACGTATTAACTTAGGGCACAGTGACCTGTTCCCTATTCTAGGAACCATCTTTTTCCCAATTGTAAAGCAGTAATGCTAACCAAGCAATACTCTTTTTACTGTAATATTCTTTTTACTGTAACTTTAAGTAAAATGTATTCATTGAGAACATAAAATGGATTATTACCTAGCATTTGCAATAAACAGAATACAAACAAACGTTCATTTTTGTGTCCAGTAACTATTTACTCTATAAAAACCCCTACCTTCCACCCAGCAAACCTGGAAGGTAATAGACTCACTGAGGAATAGCAAAAAAACAAACTTTGGAATCTAAGTGGTTCTAGAAGCCCAATGAGACTCTACCTTCCTAAACAAACCAAAGTATCCCTTAAATGGTTCCCAATATTAAGAAACGTAACATAATACAAGAAAAACCTACGGCCTAATGTACATGGAATAACAATCTGCCTTCTCTCAACAGCCAAATCATGTACCATTCCAGCTATAGCCACAATACCCCCCAACACCCCTTCCCTGCAACCCAATCCCCCCTCCCAGAATCTTCCTAATAAATGTACTCCATCTTCCTGGTTATAAATGCAAAAAGTTCAAGACAAAGCTATGTGCCTTGGCCGGTAACTGCTGTATATAGGATTCCCAGGTCATCTAATACCTGCACTGTTGTTCGTAGGTGGGGTAGGTTGCACGAGCCTCCAAAAGCATGAGGGTGGAGTCTCCTCCAACCAGTGTTCCAGTATACACTTCTGACTCACAATAAAGCCCTTAGGAATAACTATTTGTTCCTGTCCCAATGAAGGAATGGCACCATCTGAGGGGAAGGGACCAGAATTTAATGAAAGACAGCTCCAAGAAAAGCACAAATTTCACTCCCAAAAATCTGAGTTTGGGGACAGAGCCAAAATGCATGGCTCAGATGTTATCCTCTTGATGACATTTGGGGCAACGTCTAAAATCTATTAAACCAAAATAACAAGCCTGAACTTGAGAGACATAAGCTCTCAATACTACTCTAAAGTGGCTCTCTCTATAATACGCACTGGAAATGGAAGAGACCCCTAAACTAAGGGCCCCCGCTATAACAGCCTCACTTCCACCCCCAATTCCTTTGTCCACTTAACTGCTATCCATATATAGACCCTGTGTGGGCAAATAGATTCAAGGGTCTGTTTAAAGAATGAAATGGATGGTATATCCTCATCCCTGTGATCAAAGTACCCAAACGATACCCCACCCCTGAAGCCAATCCCTCCCTTCTCAATGTTTGTAAATAATGGGTCAACTGCATATAGGTATCAGTGGGCCTCTCCCTGAATGATCCAACAAGGCCTCAAATGGCAGTACTCTTTGTTCCTCATCCATAAAAAGAGAACACATGCTCCAAAAGGAAGCCCGCCCACCTATGAAATGGACCTTGGTCCAACCCCGGGAGAAAGACCAAGTTCTCCACTATTGGAAGGGAATCAGTGTGAGGGCATGGTATTCGCCATAGCCTCATCAAAGCACCCCATACCATCCGTATATATTTAAAAATTGGGTGAAACCTATGAGAGTTTGGCAATTTATGAATGGGAGCCTGCAAGAGATAATGGGGATACAAGGTTTTAAAGAGGGAGCGCTCCAGTTCCCACATTGTGTAGTGTGAGGTACCAAAAAAACAATCACGGAGATGTCAAAGGCCACAGGCCAAATTATACAGATATAAATTGGGAATCCCCATCCCTCTCTGCTTCCACCATATATTCCAGCCGCAACTTAGATTTCTTCCCCTTTCACAAAAAGAGTTTCTAGTCAGAAGCCAATGCAGCATGATCCTTCCTCTGAATCAGTGGTCTCAAACTCAAACCCTTTACGGGGCCACATTTTGGATTTGTAGGTACTTGGAGGGCCGCAGAAAAAATAGTTAATGTCTTATTAAAGAAATGACAATTTTGCATGAGGTAAAACTCTTTATAGTTTATAAAACTTTCCTTTAACAGTTAAAAGGAAAGATATAAAAACTATAAAGAGTTTTACCTCATGCAAAATTGTCATTTCTTTAATAAGACATTAACTATTTTTTCTGCGGCCCTCCAAGTACTCTATTTTTTTCTGCAGCACTCACATTTAAAGTTCAATATATTTTCTTTCTCAAAACTGGCACATTTCAATCACTAAATTGAAAATAAAATCATTTTCCTACCTTTGTTTGGTAATTTCATCAGTCTCCGGTTGCACTTTATTTCTTCCCTTCTTTCAGCCTCCTGTATGCTTCCTCTCCTCCAGACCTCATTCCCTCCCCCAACTTTTTCTTTCTTTCTCTGTCTGTCTTTCTCTGATTCCGTGCCCCATTTTTTGCTTTGTTTCTGGTTCCCTGTGCTCCCTCCTTCTTTCTTTCTTCCTTCCTTCCTCCGTGCCCCATTTTTTACTTTTTTTTCTGGCTCCCTGTCCCCACCCCACCTTTTTTCTTTCTTTCTTCCTTCCTTCCTGCCCTCCCCCATGCCACCGCCGCCGCGGAATAGGCTGCTGCCGCTGCCACTATCGGGAACAGACCGAGATCTCCCCGCTTCTCTTCTGCACGGGGCCGACCAACTCTCGCTGCCCAACATCAATTCTAACGTCGGAAAGGACGTTCTGGGCAGCCAGGTAGCGATTGGCTAGCCAGAACATCCTCTCGATGTCAGAATTGACGTCGGACCGCGAGAGTTGGTCGGCCCCGCAGGGAAGAGAAGCAGGGAGATCAAAGAACACGGTGCCGGCCTGATCACCGATGGCAGCAGTGAGAAGGGAAGGGAAGCAGGTTGGGCACTACTGCTCTAGACGAGCCGCGAGCCGCACTCTAGGGAGAACAGTGGACCGCCCCCCCTTTGGTACGCCACTGGAGCAGCAGCGTGTCTGGCCGGCTCGTTCGTTCAAAGCCATGGGTGGCGGCTCCTTGCGAGATCCGTGCCTGCGTCTAAAGCCTCTCTGATGTTGTGACATCAGAGAGGCTTCCGATGCAGGAGTGGATAGCGCAAGGAGCCGCCAACCCGCGACTTTGAACCTCTCCCTTAGTACAGGCAGCGTCCCGTTGGACTGGAGGACGGCTAACGTCATTCCACTCCACAAGAAAGGCTCAAAGATGGAGACAGCAAACTACAGACCAGTGAGTCTAACATCGATAGTGAGCAAACTAATGGAAACTCTAATCAAACACCAATTAGATAAGATCCTGGATGAGGAGAATCTACGGGATCCCCGACAACATGGATTTACTAAGGGGAGATCCTGCCAATCCAACCTGATCAGCTTCTTTGACTGGGTAACGGGGAAGCTGGATATAGGAGAGTCCCTGGACATCGTGTACCTGGACTTTAGCAAAGCATTCGATAGCGTACCACACCGCAGGTTACTGAGCAAGATGAGTTCTATAGGATTAGGTAACACATTGACGAAATGGGTTGGGAGCTGGCTTGGAGGTAGGTTCCAAAGGGTGGTGGTGAACGGCACCCCCTCCGAAATGACGGAGGTGATTAGTGGAGTACCACAGGGCTCAGTCTTGGGCCCAATCCTATTCAACCTCTTTATAAGAGACTTGGCAGAAGGGCTTCGAGGTAAAATAACATTATTCGCCGATGACGCCAAACTGAGTAATGTAGTGGGCAAATGCACAACAGACGAAGATTCAGTGCCCGACAATATGATGCATGACCTACTCCTACTGGAGCGATGGTCTAGGACATGGCAACTCAACTTCAATGCCAAAAAATGCAAAGTTATGCACCTGGGCAGCCAGAATCCATGCAAGTCTTATACCCTTAATGGCGAGATCCTAGCAAAAACGGTAGCAGAACGAGACTTGGGGGTAATCGTCAGTGAGGACATGAAGTCTGCCAATCAAGTGGAGCAGGCTTCGTCCAAGGCAAGACAAATCATGGGCTGCATACGAAGGGGTTTCGTCAGTCGTAAGGCGGAAGTCATTATGCCATTGTATAGATCCATGGTGAGGCCCCACCTGGAATACTGTGTGCAATTCTGGAGGCCGCATTATCGCAAGGATGTGCTGAGACTGGAGTCGGTGCAAAGAATGGCCACCCGGATGGTCTCGGGACTCAAGGATCTACCATACGAAAAACGGCTTGACAAATTACAGCTATACTCGCTCGAGGAGCGCAGAGAGAGGGGGGACATGATCGAGACGTTCAAGTATCTTACGGGCCGCATCGAGTCGGAGGAAGATATCTTCTTTTTCAAGGGTCCCACGACAACAAGAGGGCATCCGTTGAAAATCAGGGGGCGGGAAACTACGAGGTGACACCAGGAAATTCTTTTTCACTGAAAGAGTGGTTGATCGCTGGAATAGTCTTCCACTACAGGTGATTGAGGCCAGCAGCGTGCCTGATTTTAAGGCCAAATGGGATCGGCACATGGGATCTATTCACAGGGCAAAGGTAGAAGAGGGACATTAAGGTGGGCAGACTAGATGGGCCGTGGGCCCTTATCTGCCGTCTATTTCTATGTTTCTATGTTTCTATGAACGAGCTGGCTGCTGCTCCAAAAGGAAGAGAATGATCGCCTCTAGACCGCGGGCCGCAAATAAAACCTGGAGAGCCACATGAGGCCCGTGGGCCGCGTGTTTGAGACCGCTGCTCTGAATCTACACAGGAAGCTGTTGGAGAGTATACAGCCAGCGGGGGAAAATTATAATATTATAGAGCGCTATTCTCCCACTCAGTGGTAGCGGTAACGGAGTCCAAATTTCCAGTTGGTGCTTGGTATCCACCTAAAGGCGAGAGACATTACACTCGTAGAGCATACAGGATCCGAGGGTAAGCATATGTCCAAATTAGTGAATTTGGTCCCTGCTTAGCGCAAAGGAAAGGACCCCAGCCAAGACTCCTGAGTCTGAGACAGGGGTGCCAGGGCCTCTGATTTAGAGATATTTAATTTAAAACTTGAGAAATTTCCATATTCACGCATACTTTCCAATAAGACTTGGAGAGATGAGATCGGATAAGTGATATGCACCAGGAGGTCTTCTGCAAATGCTGAGATTTTAAAGTGTTCCAACCCCAGATGCACCCCGATGACCTCTGGGTTCCCAAGAATCTCACGGATGAGTGGATCTAAGGTAAGTACAGACAGCAATGGGAAAAGGAGGCACCCCTGCCTAGTTCCTCTCTTTATTTCAAATGGATCTGTAAGCTGCCCATTCACCCATATCTGGGCCACAGGTCTATCATAAAGCTCGTGAATAGCATCTCCCATGCGGCCCATTATGTCATATTTCCCCAATACAGCATACAAGAACTCCCACCTCACTCTATCAAAGGCCTTTTCACATCGAAATTTATAAGAAGCTCCTGCAGCACGCACAGCCTGCAAAGATGCCAAAATGGTCTGGATATTTTTCACTGCCCGGTGGCCCCATACAAAGGCCACCTGCGAAGATGCAAGCAGGTCCAGCAGGACTTGTGCTAAGTGATTAGTTAGTACAGAGGCCAATAATTTAGTCTCAAAACAAAGTAGTGATATGGCTCTATAGGACTCTAGGAGGGATGGATCCTTCCTCAGCTTGGGCATTTACTGTAACTTTAAAGTATTTCTATATCATTCAGCTTCATCTTTTATTATCTATATATTGGTGTCTTCCTTCAGATATTCCAGGCAGGGGGTGTGTCACACATTTTGGGTTATGCCTCCCCTTTATATCCTGCTTAACATTGTTATTGCCATCACTGCAAGCTAGTTTTAGACAGGAGGGCACAGATGCATGTGCAGTGCAGGCCGGTCTTCAGGTTTTTGAAGTGATAGTGCACTTGTTGACTGTCCATGCTGGAGCTCTGTGTTTTTCTAAAGTTAGAGTGCTGTATTAATGACTTGAGCAGAATGTCATTTACATTGCTTTAATATACACTTAAGATGTCATATTGGTGTGTATTTAAAAATTTTTCTAAATATATTTTCTTATGATACAAAGAAACCCCCTTTTTTCTAAGATGGAGCTCTGACATTTCCCCTCGGACAATACTATTTACCCACAAAACACATCTTTGGGCTTTGCTCTCCACATATGTTTACTCTTTATTAAACAATTTTATTTTAAGGAATTTTGTACTTACAGGTACTCGTGGTTTATGCACTTTCATTCTTTGTAAAAGTAAATTTTCTTGTGCTTTTGGGGTAAAAACAACATTTTGAAGAAAATCATGGTAGGAGAACATTCCATTGTTCTTAATGTCATATTTTACTATTAAGAGGTCAAGTTCTTCTTTGCTGATATCACAGCACAACTTTTCCATCACAGCTGCAAAAGATATAAAATATCAACTAATAACCCAAAGAAAACAGGGAAGAGTCAACGCACTCAAAACCCACTTCTATATTATACTACTATACAAAGGAAAACAACAAAAAGGAATTGGTTGCTACATTGTATGCAATGTTGAAAATAGCATCAAAATCAGCTGTTCTTTAGTGCTCAAAGATTATTGAAGAACAGCTGATTTTGATGCTATTTATCAACATTGCATACAAAGTAGAAACCACTTCCTTTTTGAACTAATACATAACCTACACCAATGTTTCCTAACTCCTCGTGCCCTGCTCTCCGCCCCCCTGTGCTCTCTACTCCTCTCCGCTTCTTCCTCGCTCCCCACATCACACTCACATCTTCTTTTCCCCAATACCTCTTTAAATCTTCGCCAGGGTGACTAACTTCTTTGGCCTGCTCGCACCAGTGTTGACTTTCTTTATAACATCACTTCCTGGCCCTGTGACCAGGAAGTGATTTCAGAAGGGAGCCAGGCAAGCGTGAGCAGCAAGCTAGAGAAGTTACTCACGCTGGTGAAGATTTAAAGAGGTACAGGGAAAGGGAGGAAGGGCACAAGCATTGTCTGGGAGGGTTGAGAGTTGCCAGTGCCCCCAGCAAGATGACACCCGGGCGAACTACGACCCCCCTCCCCCCAAGGCACCTTCTGCAATTTTGTGAAGAACTTTGAGGGGGGGGTTGTTTGTTCATTTATTTAGTTAGTTTTAAATAAATAGGCCCCAATGAACCAAGGCACCTTTCTATGCACATGCCAAATGAATACTAAAAATAAATAATTAGCACATAATAATGACACAGAAGTGCAAACTGTCTTCAAAATATACAAGGAATGCACTCATAGCCATAGAGTTACCAGATGTCCTGGAAAACCCAGACATGCTCTCTTTTTAGAGGACTGTCTGGGTGCCCAGAGAGATTTCTAAAATCTGGCAAATTGTCCAGGTTTTGTAAGGTCCTGTGCTCGGGGCTATGTCTGGAGGGGCTATGTGCATACGTTGACATGACGATGTCACATGCATGCGCTCGACATCATCGCACTGATATCTGTATATCCGCAGAGGTATTCTAGATGCAGCCCCGAGCTCGGGGAAGGTTTGCAAAGGGGTAGGCTGGAGCAGGGCCGGGCCAGATGTCCTCTTTTTAAAGAGGAAATCTGGTAACCCTACACAGCCACATAAACTCAAAATGTAATCTGCTACCTTTTAGAATTTTGTTCTAGAAAATTTGGAAATTAGAACAGTTAGCATGATTTGTTATATTTCACATGCATGTCTAAAACCACCTCTGGCAGATGTATATTCCAAAAACTGACATATTTTAATCACAACATATAAAATAAAATTACTTTTTCTAGCTTTGTAGATTGGTCATTTTTCTAATCATGTTGGTCCCAGTCTCTGGTTAATGTTTTCCTCTAGTCAAGCCCCTCTTGCTGCTTCTCTGAGGTTGGGAGGATCCCACCCTCCAGAGACAAGAAGGACTCAACAGCCCCAACATGTCCCCAGAGTAACAAGATGAGCTCGACAGACTCAACATCTCAACTCTTACTCTTAGAGATAGAGAAAGAGAGTCTCAGCGGCGCCTTCATATCAGGTGTCAGTGGGAGCTTATAGCCCCTGTTTCTCTTAGGCTGGGAGGCCATCACCCCCAAAAAAATAGGATGAAGTGCTCAGCAGACCAAACATATCACCTTCCAACCCCAAACAAACAGCCCCAAAATACCACCTTTTAACCCCAGAGCAATAATAAGAGATTTGTTCAGAAACCAACTGGCACAACTGGGTAAATCTCTCTGAGTCTACATGTTCTCTTGCCCCTCTATCTACTAAAACGGACTCCTACTCCCGTAAGGCCCCGTGGTATCTTCCATACCACAGAGAACTAAAGCAGAAATGCCGTGTACTAGAGCGTAAATGGAAAAAAAAATCTAAATCCTCCACAGATAGACAGTCTTGGAGGGACAGTTTCAAGTTCTACAATACAGTACTAAAAAAAAGCAAAGAAGAATTTTTACGGTGACAAAATCACCAGATCCAATAACCAGAGCAGCACATTGTTTAACATCTGGCGCTCCTTAACTCTAAAAATGACTCCTCTATTCTCCCTTCCTCTCTAGCAGCGGACGACCTAGAAAAATTCTTCAATGAAAAGGTTGCTACTATAAGAAGTTCTTTTCCATCAACAGTCACTTACAATTCTCTGATGCCCAGCGACACAAACCCTATCCCAGTAGACAGATCCTGGACAGTCTTTGAGCATGTATCTGAAGCCCAGGTCTCTAAACTGTGCCACAAATTAAGATCCTGCAAATGTGCCCTGGACCTGTTCCCTTCCTATCTTTACGAGAAAATTCCCACGCAGGCTATTTCATCTCTCACCAGACTTATCAACTCAGCCTTACTATCTGGCCTATTTTCCGTACAAATGGGACACATTGCACTTTTTTAATTCTTGGAATATCAACATCTTTATTGATTATGAACAGTACACAGAGGATGCATGACTTGAGAGAGAGGCTGGCTGGTCAGCTGAGCATGATGTCAGACGTTATAAAACAAGGGCAGCTCACTCTGCAGCCGTCTCTGCCGTGGTGAGCTTGTGAATCATAGAGCCACAGTAAGTTTGAATGTTATTTAGAGAAATATTAAGTATGCTATGTACAGCTTCTCCTGCTATTGCTCTTTCTCTTTTAGACATTACACTGGTCCACAGCCCTGACACAGCCTGAGGGCGAAACGGACAGCTAGCTTAACGTTGGCGAAGGGACTAGCACAGAGACAGCAGGAAATATTGAATAACAACGATTTCACTGCCTATTTTCAACAACACCCTGCCCGGATAAAAGTTAAGTCCTTGTTTAAAAACCATAAGTTTAAGAACTAAAAGTGTTTTTGATTAACAACAGGGCAGGAGGGGAGCATGAGCCAGTGAGGTTAATTCCCTTTCTAGTGTGCTTGTGAAACATATACAACACACGGGGATCTGAGGCTCAGCCCCTTAGATAGTCCCTAAAAGGAATTAAGTTTATGAGCTATTCATAGTGGATTTACACCTCTGGATAACTTGGACTAAGAAAATTGAAATGAGAAGGGTATTTTTTGAAAGAAAGAAAGAAAGAAACACATTGCCCTGACCCCACTTCTGAAAAAAGCTGATCTAGACCCATCCTCCCCTTCCAGCTATCGTCCTATAGCAAATATTCCTCTCCTGACCAAAATGCTCGAGACTATTATATCCACTCAGCTCTCATCTTACTTAAGAGAGATTCTCCATTCTATTACCTTGCCAATATGGCTTCAAACCCAATTTCAGCACTGAATCCCTGCTGGCCTCTTTAATCTCAAAGATCCAACAACTTCAATCTTGTAATAAGTTTTCTATCCTACTACAATTCGATCTATCTGTGGCCTTTGATGTTGTCCACCACGATGTCCTAATTTACCAACTTTCTGAGATAGGCATTGATTCCACAGTCTTAGTCTGGTTCTCAAAATTTTTACGATCCCGCTCTTACACTGTTAACATGAATGGAACCATGCCTTCTCCTTTAAGTCTGCTGGGTAGTGTTCCCCAGGGATCACCTCTGTCCCCTATTCTTTTCAACATTTACCGTATATGTCTTCTTTGAAATTCTTCCATCTATCTCCCTTTGAAACTCTATTTACATATGCAGATGACAACCTTGTCCTTCTTGAGATAGATTCGAACCTCAATAACCTCACCGAAAATATAACAGCTTGCATAATGAAACTCCAATCCTGGGCCTTCTCTGTACAAATGAAGCTGAATGAGTCCAAAACAAAACTACTCTAGCTTGGCCCAAAATTAGATCAGTTACCCACGCTCATTCCACTACCTTCTGGTCCCACACTGCAGATCAAATTCTCAAGCAAAGTTTTGGGCATCATTATTGATCTCTAACTTTCCTTTAATCATCATCTCAACTCTCTGGTAAAAAAATGGGTGGGGGTGAGCTTGGGGAGTCCTGGTGCTTGGTGGGCTACCTTTGGTGTGTCTGTATGTGGGGTCTGGCAGGACAAACTGGGCATCCCTCCTGCCGGCAAACATTTGAGGGGTGTTGGCAGGAGAGATTGGGCATCTCTCCTACCGGTGATCATTGCAGGTGAGTCGCAGCGGGTGTGGGCTGGAGGGACTGGGCATCCCTCCTGCCGCGATCGTTGCGGGTGGGAGGGACGGACGACGGTTCCATGATTCTCTAACCGGTGCTTATGACAGATGCCAGTTAGAAAATTGTGGTTTTAGGTGAAGGACTGGTCCTTCCCACACCTAAAAGATCTTGTTTTCAGTATTTGGGACTTGAGCACAGTTTTTTTTGGGGGGGGAATACGGCTTAAAGGTAAACATAGTGGCATTCTTGAAATTAAACGCCTGAACGTACAGGTAGGCCATTCTCGAATAAAAACACATTTTGGATGTTTTATTTCCAGAATGGACATTTCCCTGCTGCCTATTTTGGGCGCCTAGAGCCTTAGACCAAAAAGAGACTTAGACCTTTTTTTTTTGGGGGGGGGGGAATTATGCCCCTCCACATGTTCAATCCCATCCCGCAATCTGAGAGTTGCAGAAATCCAACATTTTTGTGAGCACATGCTCCACCCCCTTAGACTGAGAGCTAGCAAACATATCCAGTTTCAATTTCTGCAAGCAATCTGGGCAGAAATCTTTTCAGTTGCTCTGTTTCATTTCTTTTTTTTATTTTTATTTTTTGCTTAAAGTTCATTTTCTTCAGTGGCTTCAGTGCCTTGAGACCCCTTCAGGTGATTCCCTGTCGGAAAAAAAGGACGCATTCCTGTGGAGCCAGACTGTTGCTTCACAGAGAATCTCTGGTAGATCTGTGGAGCTAGCCTGTTGTGTGCCACCCTTCTGGAACTCAGGGTCCCTTCCCCTGAGAGTTTGCTTGTCCACTGACCTTGTCACGCATTTTAAGCTCAGGCTGCATGCGTCTGGAGTGAAATCCTACCCTCCCCGGGTTTTTTGTGTGGCGAGGATCCGTGGGGATGGAGGTCACAGTTGGTATCCAACTGACTGGCAGTCCAAAGATCTTCATGCTGGTCAATTTGGAGCTGGGGTTCAGGGGGTGCGCCGAGGGCAGGAGGGCCTGGGATCCCTCCTGCCCGTATCTTAGTGGGGGTGGGGGATAGGGGGTGTCGCTGGGGCAGGAGGGCATGGGCTCCCTCCTGCCCTGATTGAATTGGGGGGGGGGTGTCACTGGAGCAGGAGGGCTTGAGCTCCCTCCTGTCCTGATCGAGTCGGGGGGCTTGGGCTCCCTCCTGCCTGGACTGAGTCGGGGCGGGGGTCGTTGGGGCAGGAGGACTTGGCCTCCCTCCTACCCAGATTGAGTCTGGGGGTCACTGGGGCAGGAGGGCTTGGGCTCTCTCCTGCCTGGATTGAGTTGGGGGGTCACTGGGGCAGGAGGACTTGGTCTCCCTCCTACCCGGATTGAGTGGGATGGGGGTCGCTGGGGCAGGAGGGCTTGGGCTCCCTCCTGCCCGGATTGAGTTAGGAGGGGGGGGTCGCTGGGGCAGGAGGGTTTGGGCTCCCTCCTGCCCCGATCGTGTCGGGTGGGTAGGGTTTTGGCGGGACAGGAGGACTTGGGCTCCTTCCTGCCTGATCCGATCAAGGGGAGGGGTGGATCGCGGCAGGAGAGATGTCTCATCTCTCCTGCCCCGATAGCGATCCCAAGTGCCGCGTTTGGCGGAACTTGGTGGTATCGCTATCACGGCAGGGGAGCTGAGACATCTCTCCTGCTGTGATCGTTGTTGGTGGTGGTAGGCAGGTTGCCAGGGCCTCTGAGCTCCAAATATCTTTTAGGCTTGTTTTAGGTTTTTTATTCAAATATTCAGATATTAATTTATACCACTTGGTGGCCTGATGCCCTTGCAAATCTGTCTGGAAACATAGGCCCGGCAAGCTATACTGATTCTTTAAGTTACGCCAATCAGGGAACCCTTTATGAATGGCAACTGCAACCATTTATAAGCTTGAGATTTTGATATGCCAAATGATTGTTGCAGTTGTAATAAATTTAGCATTTTCCCATTTGAGATCACATCATCTACCTGCAACCAATGTTTCCAGAGGATTTTAGACTCTCCGATTTGTATCTTGGAGTTTAACCATAGAGATTGACATGTGGATTGCTGTATTGGAGTAGGTGTTAAATTATTAATGAATTTTAATGTGTTCCAGGTAGAAAAAAGAATACTATTGTCCTTGTATATTCTGGGCAACTTGATACTCAAAATATGGCTCAGATGTAATGGAACAAATGTCACCAAAAGGCATTCACTCTATACAGCCTCAAAGTGAGATAACTTAAGGCAGGGTCCTATTACGGAGAAAAGACCTCAGTGTTCCCTAAGAATAAACTTGGGAAACTACTATGACAAAACCTAAGTTGTCATAGAGAGCACATCCTTGGTCATAAAAAAAACTCCATAATAATGCAATAAATATTCAATAATATCTTAGCAAAAAAGATTAAAGCACAAAAGTGCTAACAAAAGAACCCCGCACTTATCTTAGTATTTTCCTCAGATGAGGGAAACATCACCGCTGATTTACTCCAATTTATTTTGTAACCAGAAAATTTTCAAAATCGATCAATCAATTCCAATAAATGCGGGATGGTAGATTCAAGATTCTTCAATTGAAGCAAAATATCATCTGCATAGGCCGAAACCTTATATTCTCGACCTGCATATGGAATTCCCTGTATCTCCTTTGCCTGCTGAATAGCCAACAAGAGTTCCAGAACAATGTCAAAAAGCAAAGGAGATAAAGGACATCCTTGTCTAACTCCCCTCTTCGGACTAAAACGCTCTGAAAATGTATTATTAATATATAATCTGGCTGAGGAGGAATGGATTCTTAACAGGCAGCAGATCCGAAGATATTTTTACAAATCCGAGCAACATCCGGATGCAACTACAAAGAGAACTGACACTCCTGGGATCTAAAACCGGATAGACCGGCCACCTGGATCTGCAGAGATGCCCCTGTGAGGCCTTTATCCAGACCCGCTCGGAGAAAAGCAAGAACTCACGACACCAGAGTCGAATAAGAATCCACCTGTTCCTGGTCACAACAGTGCTGGAAAGTCTTCTACACCAGTGTTCTTCAACCACTGGTCTGTGGACTGGTGCCGGTCCGCAGAAATTTCTTGCCAGTTAACAGGGCTAGCATGTGCATCAGCCCATAACAGTGTTCTTCAATCGCCGGTTCGCATTGCGATCGATGCGGTGTTATCTTCAGGCCGGCTCCCTCTTTTTCACTGCCGCAGTGCACAAAGCCGCAGGCAGCAGCTCCTATGCACATCCTGTGCCTGAACTGGAAGCCTTCTCTGACGTCGTAATGTCAGAGGGAAGGCTTCCAGATGAGGTGCGGGAAACGCAAGGAGCCGTTGCCGGTGGCTTTGTGCACTGAGCCAGTGAGGAAGAGGGAGCCGGCCCGAAGATAACACCAGGGGCGGCATAAAACGGCCAGGCGGGAGCAGGCCAGAAATTAAAGCACAGCATGGAGGGAGGGAGACAACAAAGGTAGGGGAAATAATTTTATTTTTGAATTTAGTGATTGAATTGTGTCAATTTTGAGAAATTACATCTGCTGTCTGTATTTTGCACTGTTCAGGAAAAAATACATTTTATTTTTCTCTGGGGTTGTACTGCATGCAGAGTCTTTCATCTTAGGGTTTGTTTGTATATATAAGTACTTTTTAATTTTTGGTCCCTTATTCGCATAGGGGTTATCTGTGCTCTGGTAGGAATGAATGTTGAGAAGCATATGTACAGTGTGCTTTGTGTAGTTTAATTTTGTGGTTAACTATTATGTGTTGTTAATAGGATTATATTGTGTGTATATATGAAAAATGAATGGAAAAAATAGTGTTACAATTGGTACTGTTATGGTGGCGGGGTCTGGAGCAGAGATGGGCGGGGTCTGGCCTATGACTTAGTTCAGTGTTTTTCCAACCGCCTGTTTGCAGACCAGTGCCTGTCCACAAAATAATTCTTTTATTTCCGCCGGTCCATAGGCATAAAAAGGTTGAAGAACACTGTTCTACACCTTAGTAACCATAAAATCAAAAAAACAGAAAGCACACTGTACGCAGAGAAAATGTTCATTATCATTTATATTCGGAGATTTTTCAAAGAGGTCGAGGAAGATGACTTTAAAATATGCAATGTCACCTCAGTAACAACTATAGACAAATATAGTGCAAAATATAGACATCAGATATAAATTCTCAAAACTGACACATTTTGATCACTACATTGAAAATACAGTAAGATCATTTTTCCTACCTTTGTTGTCTGGTGATTTCATGAATCTCTGGTTGTAATTCATTCTGACTGTACATCCAATATTTATTTCTTTCATTCTGTCTCCTGCATGCTGCCACTCTTCCAGACCTCATTCTATTCTCCAACCAGCATCTCTCTCTGTCCCTCCATGAGTCCACATTATCTTCCTCTCTCCTCTGCTCCCATTAACAACAAGTCTCCCTCTCTCTCACTGTCCATCTGTCTTGAGAGATCCAGGCATCTCTCTACCCCCTCTACTGCCACATCCAACATTTCTCCCTCTCTTATCTTCCAAATCATGTGCAGCAATTTTCACCACTGCCCACCAGCCCCATGCCCATTTTTCCTTCTATCACCCCTCTCCAACACCATGCCACATCTCTCCCTCCATCACTATGTTCAACATTCCTCCCTCTTGCAGCCCCCCTTCAATCTGTCCCTCTGGTCCCTCTCCAACATCATATACAACATCTCTCCCTTTCATCCTTCTATTCCCCATGGATCTCTATCCCACTCCTCTCTCTCTCCATGCCCAATTTTCCTTTCTTCCTTTCCCCATGTGCACCATCTCTCACTCATCCTTATGCCCAACAATTCTCCGTTTCTATTCCCTCCCCACACTATGTCCCAAGTTAGTGCCCCCTTCCTCCCCCTTCTCTCATTAAATATTTTCTGTCTCCATTTCCTAAGGTGGTGATGCTTAAAGGTTTGCAGTAGATTCTTCACTCTACCTTGAAATTAGCACCAGAAAATTGCTGTAGCATGTTCTATTCTGCCGCCAATTTCTCCCTGCCCACTCCCAAAGCTGACCCTGCCACCCTCCATGCTCCATCCCCACCCCTGCCGCAAACGCAGCGACTGCACAAGCCTTCCTCCGATGTCAATTCTGACATCGAAGAGAAGGTTCTGGGTTAGCCAAGCGTTTGGCCTGTCTCTGTTGCAGCGGTGGCGGTGGTAAGGAGGAAGGGGGAATAGAGCATGACAGGTGGCAGGGTTGGCTTCAGGAGTGGGGCGAGGAGGCAGGGATAAATCTGCAGCAGTGGCTTCAATAAGGGGGGCAGGCAGGGAGAGATCCCAAGCAGTGGCCAGCTTGCGTACCCCAACAGGTGGCCCGCATACCCCCTAGGGTATGCGTATCTCATGTTGAGAAACACTGAGATAGATTTACACATAATGAAGACTCATTGTATGCAAATCTATCTCATGCATATTACTTCTAGTAATCCTGAAAACCAGACTGGCTAGGTATTTATTCAGGAGAGGGTTAAGAATCACTACCTTGATATAAGTAACGGGAAAATTTAACAAACCAAGGTTCAGCTGTTTAGTATAGTTCTCAAAATGTTCCAGTTTATCTTGCAAAACAGTAGCCTGAGATTGTTTTACCTGCTGCAATTGAGCCAAGAACTCCT
This sequence comes from Geotrypetes seraphini, assembly GCF_902459505.1. Lineage (NCBI taxonomy): Eukaryota > Metazoa > Chordata > Amphibia > Gymnophiona > Dermophiidae > Geotrypetes > Geotrypetes seraphini. Next base: position 62,859,207 of record NC_047090.1, on the reverse strand, counting down.
CCATAAGAAATTACTGATTCTTCAAGTTTTTGAATCGGGATTGTATATTCCCTAATAGTAGGTAAACGTAAGGAACAAACCTTATACAGTGACTCCAAAGCAGTTCATTTGGTGTCAAAAGTCACAACCACTGGCTTCACTAGGGAAGGAACAGCTAATCAAATGGGGCCTAAAATCTGCCATATGTTAATAATAATAATAACAATAATAATGTACCACAAACCTATGAATTCTGCAGCTGTTATTTCTCCCTGCTTTTCCAGATCTTTTCTTCTACAGGCCTTCAGGATATGTTGCCAAATCTTATGCACAGACTTTTTCAGCTTATTTTCTATTACTTCATAGTTTAGTAATGAAGTAGAGCCTGGCACAGCTGTGCGTGGTCGTTGGCGAGGTTCCCGAGACTAAAAATATACATGAAAAGAAACAAAGTTTTGATTTTAGTATTTATGGAAATGAAAATCAGAAAAAAAGAGGCTTCCTTTTAGTGTTTAGTTTGAGAATGATATGTTTAAGGTTTTCTCTAGTATATATTTGCATTATTTAGCCAAGTTAGATGCCCTTTATCTCCAAGAACATAAATTTTGTGTTTGATTGATTAAACAATCTTCGTATATACAATATTAGTGTAACACATGAAGACCCTTTTCTCGTCTCTTCTTACCTCTCCCAGCTCTGAAGAAGGAAGACATACACAAACAAAAGCATGTCTCTGCTGCAAGAATCAGCCCTGTGCTTGGTCAGTGCTGGGTGTCTTAATGTATTAGTGCTCTTTTACAATCTGAATACTAACAAGATACAGCTGACTCCACATCTACCCTTGCCTTCAAGAGGTGTGAGGTTGTTGAGTAAACCTACTTTATTCTTACTTAGGTTGCTTTTTCAAAGCTCATCATAATGAAAAAATGCATTGAGAGCTTACAGTATATACTAGTCATCCTGGAATTCAGTCATGATTTATAGTTAGTCATTTTATTATAGTTAATGTTGTAGCAGTGTATTTCCTACAGTAAGCAATTTTCACATCATAATTTACTTTGTTAAAATTAGAATTGCAGATCAAGTCCCATGGTTTAGGTCATAACATTGTGCAGCACTGGGCACAATGGGGTTCAAATTTCCTGTCTGTTGGGTCATGTTAGGGTTGGATGAAGATAACATATTATTCTGATGAGAGATGAAAGATTATTTCCACTACTGTGTCTGCTCCTCTCAGTAACAAAAACCAGTGCACAGGAGTTGTCTCAGAAAATAGCCCTCCAGCCTCTGAAGCTTATGAAGGTTCTACTCCTAGGGGAATTCTGTGCAACTGCATAAAGCAGAATTTGCTCAAAATTCTCCACCTCTGCAGAGCACACACAAAATTGTGCACTTGCTGTGCAAAATTCTGCCCAGGTACCAGCATCAGGTGCTCTCTTGAACCTTTCTCTCTATCTCCCTGCCCTGCAGAGGACTTGCAGCAAGAGGAACAAGGAGTGAACAACTGTACATTTAACTACTTCCTCCTCATCTGCTGGTCTAGACCCAACTGTTCATCTTTGCAAAGTGAGAAATATTATTGATAAACTGGTGAATATCAGAGTCTCTACAAGTTCTGCGAGCGTACAACAATTGATGAACAACTTCACCCCTTTCATGGACGGTGTGTGTTTAGAGCAGTGTCTCTCAAACTTTCTCGAGCCGGGGCACACTAAAGGTAGTGGCCATGGCTTGAGGCACCCAGAAGTGCGTGGACGTCGCCGTGATGACATCACGCATATGCATGACATAATCACATTGACATCCGCACATGAGCAGAGGCCCTACAGATGGGCCCTGAGACGCCAGTAGGAGGTGCCAGCAGGGAAGAGGGCCGGAGAGAAGGAGAAGCACTGGCACCAGCTGATTGCCTACAGCAGTGTTTCTCAACTACTTCAAGCTAAGTACCCCCTAGGTCTAACAAATATCAACTGAGTACCCCAACCACAGACCTCCCTAGGCCCACCCAAGCTCTGCCCCAGATCCCATCCCCTTTACTAATTATAATGCAATTTTTTCCATTCATTTTTCGTATATACACAATATACACAGCAGATATAAATTCTCAAAACTGACACATTTCAATCACTATATTGAAAATAAAATAATTTTACCTACCAGCGTGGGACCATCATGATTTGAATAATGGCCAGACAACTAAAGGTAGAAAAAATAGTTTTATTTTCTGTTTTGTGATTACAATATGTCAGATTTGAAATGTGTATCCTTCCAGAGCTGGTGTTAGACTGCGAACATAAGCTAGGATTTAACAGAGAGAGGAAAAGTCTTTTTTGTTTACACCATAGTACCAGTGTGGGTAGGAGAGGGCAAAGGGGGTGAAGAGGCTATAAAATAAACCCACCAGGATGTTTGAAAAAAACACCCAATTGGGCAGGAAAATCAAATCGAAAAATCGATTCAATAGGCTGAATTGAATCAAAAAATTTTCCCCTGAATCAAGCAGCACTAATAGAGATGTCAAGGGTCAAGGTACTCTCTCTGCCTCCCCTCTCTGCAGATTGCAGTCAGGGAAAAAAAATACTGCTGTTTTTTCTGTGCGGGGTCAAAATGGCTTCTCTGCTTGTTTGTGTATGCTTTCCCTTGGTGCTGCACTGGGCTTGCTTGCCCATGATCCAGACTATGGGAACGGGACCTACGATAGACAGTCCTGGCTTGCCTTCTCATCGGGGAATCTTCTCTGATGGGCTTTAAGCCCCTTTAATCCCAGTTTGCCCTTATATTTCCCTTGATGCAAGTCAGGAATGTCACCAGAATTGCCACACCATGCTAATGGAAATTATGGGTCTTGATGAGCCCCACACCATGAAGACACCACCAGAGCCTCAGAATTTTCAAAATTGATCTGCAACCCCCAAAAAAGATCTAAAATGTTAGATTAGCATTACTAATTGGTGATTTCCTCAGATTGCATCACCCAGGAATATCAGCATATTGTCTGCAAAAGATTGATTTTGAATTCCTTGGTTCCCGTTTAAAAGGGTGCAACTGCCTGATCCTTGCTGCCAAAGGCTCTAAGGAAATACAAATAACACAGGGGAAAGGGAAAAGCCCTGCCTGGTACCCTCTCAAGAATAAAAGTAGACGTAATGTCCACATTTATCAAACTTTGGGCCGTCGGGTTGTCATACAAAGCGTGCACCCTGTTAGGAAGCTTCCCATTATGCCAAATTGAGGGAAGACTCAAAATAAGTAAACCCATATAATTTTATCAAACGCTTTTTCAGAATCCAGGCTAGCTATGACTGCTTCCCCCCTGCTGTCTCCCAGCTTCCTGCAATACTGCCAGTGCTGGAAGAACATTAGTCAAGGCATATATGCCCGGTACAAAACCAGCCTGATCCGGGTGTATCAAAAAGGGCAGCAAATTTCCCAGCCTAGCGGCAAGGATGGTGGCAAACAGTTTGATGTTCTGATTCAACAAAGAGATTGGGTGATATGAACCCAGCTGTTCTCAGTCTAATCTAAGCTATTCTAATTTCCATCTTATATATCGGATCATTCCAGCAAGGACCTGAGTCGGTTAACAAAGTTTAAAAGAATCTAATATAAAATAATGAAGGTAATAGAAAAATTTTAAATAAATTAGATCAGTCCTCGGTTAAGAATCTCTGAAAGAGATAAGTTTTCAGATTTTTCCTAAAAAGTGATAAAGGTTGGAATTCATGCACCATCTACTCTGGGATCCCCTTTATGGGAGCACTAAATCCAGAGGGTGATCCGACACCACTCCATCCTCAATAATGACATTCTTTACCCCTGATAACAAAGCTGCCACCACCAATAGATAATCAAAGTGGCTGTGCACCTTATGTACCTGAGAAAAAAAAATGTAAAATCAATTTCATCAAGATGAAAGATACACCATGTAGCTACTAACTGACCCTAACTGTCTAACAACAAAATTCACTCCCTTATCTTCTTCTCCATTTAGTCTAGGTTTGGGTGGCTTACAATCCATCAAGGGGTCTGTCGTTATGTTGAAGTCACCACCTACTATCAATTGATATTCCTGTAAAGGATCCAAAATGGTCACTAGAGAAGAAAAAAAATCTTATGAGATGGATATTTGGAGCATAGATAGAGCAGAAGGCATATTTTCTTCCCATAAGTTCCTCCGACATACTACAAACCTGCCTTCCAGATCTTGAATGATTTTATGCATCAATCTGGGTTTACTTCTGTGTACGAGAATTGTTATACCCCTTTGTCTGCCATTATAAGAAACATAGACAAGATTCCCAACCCAATCCCTCTGCAATTTACTATGTATGCTCTACATTACTTAAAAGGGTTTCCTCTAGGAGCATTAAATCAATTTTCAGTCTTTCACAATCGTTCAGTACTTTAATACATTTTACTGGAGAGTGTATGTCATCAACATTTAGGGAAGCAAATCTCAAATCACCCATTATCAATAAGCAATAAATTAAAAATCAAAAATGCCCTAGAGTATCCAGGACCACGTCCGGCCTCCCAGTCAAGCTGGCATAACATATAATTCATATAAGCATCATTAAAGAACAAGGTCACGAGAATTCCCAACTTAATATCATCATCCCCCATCCCACTGCTGAAAAGCCCCCTTCTCCCCCCACAATCTTCCTCTTGAAACTTCCACTTCCCCTTCCACACACACCAGCCATCCTCAAGATCCCATACCAAATCCACACATTTATAACATCCCACCAAGACTGCATACACACACACACACATACCCTATACCCCTTTCTCACACATTCGCTCCTACTCTTAACCCTACCCCTTTCTCACACACTCACTCCTACTTCTAACCCCACACTCACAGCCCTAAAATAGAGAATAAAACTTTGGAGTGTATAACATTACATCTACAGCATTGTGCTCAACAAGAGCCAATATAAGCAATCCAGCAAATTCCACTGGTCTTCCACAAAAATCTGTAGGCAGCCTCTCAAATTATCATCCACGAAAGATAATATATGCACCATCAGGATAGGTTGCCTAAACACCACGAGGCCAATAAACACCATGAGGCCAAAATGGCATCTCCTTGAATGTTAGCCATGCTGGGAAGTCCCAATATTATCAAACTAATATAGCAATACAATCCTTGCTCCATAACTTCACATACCAGAGTAGAGGCCCCCTATTTTTTCCACAGGAATGTAAAGTTATATTGTGGTTGCTCCTTCTGGATGGGAGATGCACTTTTGCCATCCAAAATTCAAGATAACACCTCACAAGGCCTTGGAAGGCCCTCAATAAAATGCAGAAGCTTCTCAGACTTTGTCATGGTGAAAGTTTGATTATTATGAGTAAGATGGACTCTTGCCAGATACTGAAGGGCAAACTTTATGCCCCTAGCATACAACAGTGTCAGAGCTCTCCCTTTGTCAGCCATTCTTTGGGAGAAATCTTGAAATAAAAGCCTGCATGTTCCAGGATCTGGTTTTTCTTAAACAGTTCCATTAATTTTTTATACTTTCCGGTAAGCCAATAAGTCTGATATTTTTGCGGTGTACCCTGTTCTGGTCCTCCACTTGCTCCAAAAAAAGCTGGATTTGATTTTCAAGAGAGCCCAGCCTCTCCTCCGAGTTCACCTTGCAGTCCTCCTAGGCTGATACTTGGTCCTCAATGTGCTGGAGCTGCGTCGTGTGGCCCACAATGGCATCTTTCAGCTCCTCCATTGAAGTACACAGCTTAGCTAGCTTATCATCCAAAGGCTGAGAAAGACGTCGCATAATATCATCAGATGATTGCATCAGGAGTTCCTCGGTTTGGGACAGTGCCATCTTTCTTTGCAGGTGTGTTGGTTTCTCTTTACCCAGCCGCAGGGTTTGTATCAGCATTCTGGCTCTACCAAAATGATTTAAGGGCGTTGAAGATGACCAATTTGCTTCCAATATCTAGCTGTATTAGTGAGTCCCAGAAAAGTCACTCCAAAAGCTTCACTGTTGATATTTTAGGACTGAGTGTGGATTCAAAGCGGAGCTGCGTGCAAAGACGTCCACTCAGGAACAAGCTATCATGTGACCCCCCTTTGTTCTTCCTTTATACCATATAATTTTGGCTGAATGATTTCCCAGATTAGAAACATGTGGAGGGGCATAATCGAAAGGGATGTCTAAGTCCGTTTACGTCTAAGTCGCAAGTCGTCCAAACTAAAAAAACAGCCTAGGACACATTTTCGAAAAATACGTCCAAAATTTTTTTGTTTCGAAAATCGTCTAATTATACGTCCTGCTGATTTGATCGTCCAAGTCCCTAAATCGTCCATCTTTATATCACATTTCCGTCCAACTTTTCCTCCAAGTCAAAAACGCCTAGAACAAGCCCTGTTGGACGTGGGAGGGGTCTGCAAAGTGATGGACTGAATACCCATACATACCACCTAAATAGTGGGGTACCTTACAAGGCACTGCTGTGAACATCACAAAAAGGGTGCCATGTCTTCATCTCACTACAGCTCCCTTGTAGATAATGGTGAGCCCCCCAAACCACCTCCAAAATCCCTTAGACCCACCTATCTACCACCCCAATAGCCCTTATGGCTGCAGGAGCCACTTATATGCCAGTACAAAAGGGTTTGGAGGGGTGTATAGGGTAGTGTACATGTATCAATGCAGTGATTACAGGGCTTATGGGCATGGGTCCTCCTCTCCATGGGTCCCTAACCCACCCCAAGACGGCTTAAGCCGCCTCTGTGCTGGACGACTAGGCTTTCCTATGCCAGGCGGCCAGGTGATGATGGTCTGGAGGCTGAATTTTAAAGGTGTGATTAATATTTTTATGGGGGTGGGGGGGTCAGGGATCACTGGGGTAGTGTGGGGGGTGGTCTGTGTTATGTGTTTTCAGTGCTTATCTGGTGAGTTTAGGTGGGTTTTTGTGACTTAGACCATGTTTTACATGATCTAAGTCACAATGTCCAAGTTCCGTCGTTTGTGGGCTGTATAACTTTCGGTTATACATGCTATGCGACTAAGTGTAAGCCTGCCCACGTCCCGCCCAACTCCCGCCCTCGACACTCCTCCCGAAATGCCCCGTTTGGCTTTGGTTGTTCAGCGGCACTATGTAGGCCTAGGTCATTTAGAAATACGTCCCAAACCCATTTTTATTATTGGCACTTGGACGTATTTGGGAAATGTTCGTCCAAGTGCCGACTTAGGCCAGTTTTTGGACGTTTTTCTCTTTCGATTATGAGCCCCTTGTTTTTTAAGTGAAAAAATCTACTTCAGTCAAAATAGCTATTAGTCAAATCAAAGTTATACTTGTGAATATTCAATTTTCAAACTGGGTGTGGGAACTGCATGTGTGAATGACTTGCTCTTCTAAATACATTGCAGTACATTACAATAGAGATTTCTATTCCGCCATTACCTTGCGGTTCAAGGCAGATTACAAAAGAGATGAAAAACGGGTTACAATGGAAGAACATTTGTTCTTTCTAGAGAGGTAAAGAGTAGGTTATGTAGTTTCTGTGTGGCGGGAAGAGGGGGGGAGGGAGGACGGTAAGTTTGAACTTAGGGCTGTTTCAGGAATTTCTTGAAGAGTATAGTTTTTATTTCTTTTCTGAATGTCTTGTAGTCTGGTGTTGTTATCATTAGATTGGAGATTTGGTTATTTAGTTTAACTGCTTGAGTGGCTAGGAGGCTGTCGTATAGTTTTTTCCGTTTTACTTCTTTGATCAAGGGGTGTGTGAATGGGGTGTGTGTTTTTCTATGTCTGATTGAAGTGGTTTGAATGAGGCGGTTGTTCAGGTAGGTTGGGCTGTTTCCGTTTAAGGTTTTAAATAACATACAGTAGGATTTAAATAGTATTCTTTCTTGGATTGGTAGCCAATGTGAGTTGATGTATGCTTCTGTAATATGGTCGTATTTTCTCAATGAGTAGATGATTCTCAGAGTTGTATTTTGGATTGTTTGTAGTTGTTTAGTCATTGTAGCAGGGCAGGGTTGACCCTAGCTAGATTGACCCATATTTCTTAATAGTCGCTGTACATGAAGAAGGACACAGTACTACTCGAAAGGGTCCAGAGAAGAGTGACTAAAATGGTTGAGGGGCTGGAGGAGTTGCCGTACAGTGAGAGATTAGAGAAACTGGGCCTCATCCCTTGAAAAGAGGAGACTGAGAGGAGACATGATCGAAACATTCAAGATAATGAAGGGAATAGACTTAATAGATAAAGACAGGTTGTTCACCTCTCCAAGGTAGAGAGAACGAGAGGGCACTCTCTAAAGTTAAAAGGGGATAGATTTCATGCAAACGTAAGGAAGTTCTTCTTTACCCAGAAAGTGGTAGAAAACTGGAACGCTCTTCTGGAGGCTGTTATAGGGGAAAACACCTTCCAGGGATTCAAGACAAAGTTAGACATGTTCCTGCTGATCAAGAACTTACGCAGGTAAGGCTAGTCTCAGTTAGGGCACTGGTCTTTGACCTAGGGGCCGCCGCATGAGCGGACTGCTGGGCACAATGGACCACTGGTCTGACCCAGCAGCGGCAATTTTTATGTTCTTATGAATGAAACATTATGTCCCATATCCCCAGCATCCAACAATCAGCTTGTGGGCTAAATGCAGGCTGCCTGATCTTGAGGTGTGGCCCACCTGAGCATTCTGGTAGATCATCTGTTTATCCTCTTAGGCTTTTGTGACTGGTCATCAAGATTCTTGTAGTTGTCTGAGTGATACCACATGTGAGTTTGCTTGACTAAGTGCAAGAGTTTAAATGCGACTGGTCACTGGACAGACATCAACTAATCCAGATCAAGAACTACCGGTACTGCTTAAATACTAGCATATAGAACAACCAAATAGCATCATCCTGAATATGGCTAAAATATCAATTAAGCAAACTTGGACATAGTAACACCCATACAGCTCAGTTGATATATTCTATTGCTAGATACTGTGGGGCATGGCTACACAAACAGATCTACGTGAAACCTGCTTGCTTTCTCCACAGCATCAGATGAAACAAAGGAATGGGTTCATAGCCTTTTGTAGGTCCTTTAGGTCACACCTATATAAATCGATATGCATGCAACTTGATTGCTCTTCTTAATGTGAGAAGACTGCAGGACCCAGTCAGACATTTGCAATATAGCATTCAGACAAAAATAAGCAAAGCCACATGATACTGCTCAGCTTGGCTCAGTATGGCTACCGTAATATCAAAGTTCCCACAGCCAGGCCCAGAAACCATCAGCACAGCAGCAGGGCCATGGATCACCCTAGATACCAACCCAGAGAACAGCAACACAATTGGTCAATCACGCTTGGGATATTCATACTGAGGGGTGGAAAAGTAGCAGTTTGGATGTGAGAACTATGAGGAAAGCAGAGACTCTTCAGATGGGGAATGAAAAAAAAACATTTATGATGTACTCAGGCCAAAAAAAGTAAAGCCTGTACTTACTAAGAAAAAAAGAAAACATATTTTTGAATAGCTAACAGGCTATATACTTCACTATTTTTATTAATAAAAAAACTGTTGCAGCCCACATACATATAGATTTCTGCCAACTAATGAAAAAACAGACATTCCCCTGTCCTATATGATTTGAATTTTTTTTTTGCCCAGCAGTGTAATGATACACATTGACTCCACTACAGTTAGTACTTTAAAGCAGTGTTCCTGGCACACTGTTTTGCCTTCAGATTTGATCAGACATGTCATAAAAAAAAAGCCATCACTACCTGATGCTGAGATCCAGACCAGCATATGTGCTCTGCTCTTAGCAACAAGAAATACCACTGGTGGCTCTTAAATGTGCAGGGACTCCTTTTTGAGCATATGTATAGTCATATATGCCTCTTCTTCCTAGACATAGTATGAGCCCTATAGTATGGGAATTAACAGGCAACATGTAAGGTACAGGTAACAAGGTCCTGCCTTGTACAGCACATATAATACCTTTTCCTATTCCCCTTCCTTTGAGTCATTTTAGCTTTGAGTAGGGCTTACACTGCTTCCATAGCTTTTATTTTAGCAAAATGAATCATTGCCTGATCCATAAAAGTTGAACACACAGAAGCTAACATCTTAGTTATTCTGAATAATACTAGCCTAGAAAGGATGACATCTGCTTCGAGAGTACTTAGAAACAGAGAAAAGCTTGGCTGGTAAAGACCATAGAGCCTATCCAGTCTGTCCATCCATACCAACAACTAAGCTCTATAATTGCTTCTTCTCCCTTATAAATCCTCTGTGCTTGTTCCACCTTGTTCAATACCCATGTGGTTTAATCATTCCCGCAATAAATGAAACTCCTTAATAGCTATCAAGGCAAGCTGAGCTGCAGAAAAAGCTCTTATAATTGGTCTGTATAGCTATCTAGGTATTGGTGCAGAATATTAGCAGTACCCAGATAACTTTCAGTGATTGCCAAAGAACCAGATATTCAGTACCAATATCCAAGTGTGATCCAGTGATGAATAATGGATCTAGAAACATCTGATGCAGCTAGTGTTTAAAAAAAACTTTGAATGCTGTGATGATGAATATTAGTTGGATTATGGTAACTTGCTCAAGATCACACAAGGAGTGATGGATGGATGATATAAACATGAAATACCAGGTTTCACAAGTTCTGCTCTCTAATTAATCCCAAATTTACACTGATTAAGCCCACAACAGTAAAGCACTTACACTTGAACGATTCAAAACAGAAGGAGCTGTTTTGGGACGTCGAGGTTTTGAAGATGTAGGCCGTGATGAAGGCTTCAAAACAGGTGAGGCAGACTTATAAAAACTTCTACGACTATATACAGCTGCAGAGTCTTGTGCATCAAGGCTGAACTTCTTCAGAAATTCAAGATATTTGAGATTTCCAAAATCATTGATGGGCATTGTATTCCACAAGTTTTCAAACTAATGACAAAGCATGGAAAATATAAGTATTTATTATTAACACACTTTACAACAGATTTATGGAAGTTTAGTTATTTTTGAGAAATTCAGTCAAAAAGAGATCATAGTTCATTCTGGAAGCAATTTACATATATATGCTCTCAGGGGCATGATCAAAACATCCAAAAAAGCGCCTAAGTCGGCACTTGGATGTTTTTCTCACCAAAGCATTCAAGTGCCAATAATCAAAACTCATTTCCTGGATGTCTAGAGGGACGTTACACCCACTGTGAATCCAGAGAGTAAAAGGGCATGTTGGGAGGTGTGATATGGGCGGGCTTAGACTTGGATGTCCTGCAACTTTAATCAAACGTTTTGCAGGATGTCCTGGATGGATCTTAAGACGTTTCAAGTTAGACTTGATTTAAAAGCGCCTAAGTACCTAAAAGGTGCCCAAACTGACCAGATAAACACTGGAGGGATTAATTACTGACCCCCCCTCCTCCCCCCCACACACACTACCCCAGTGGTCATAGAACCCCTCCCTCCCCACAAACATTTCAATTTAAAGTCCCTACATGTCTGTAGAACAGCAGCATCTCCTATGGGAAAGCCTACTAGAGTGTCACACAGGTGTCTTAAGTAGGCTAGTGAGTAGGCTAGTGAACCAAAGAGAGGAGCCAGACCCATAAGCCTACAACATTTATTTTGGAATGTTTGAGCCCACCAAAACCCACCCAAATCCTACTCTACTGTCATATAGGTATCACCTGTAGCCATAAGGGCTATTTGGGTGGTAGCCAGATGGGTGTAGTAGGTTTGGGGGGAGTTTTGGGATGCTCACCACAAATTTTAAGGGGGTTATGGTGAGATGTATATTGTGCCTCCAGCTGTGACTTAGGCTTCTAGTCAGCTGCTTGGGCACAGGATTACCATCCAAATCTAAAGAATCAATAGCTCAATAATGGTTAGCACAAGGAAAACAAAATTGTCAGAATGGTCACAAAGTTTTCTCAAACTGTTCCCTTTTATTTTGAGCAAAGGTTCAAAAAGAAATTGTGTACTTACCCTAGTAAGCTCTTTTTCAGTAAATAGGTGAGACATTCTAGACAGGTGGCTTATATCCCCATAGCCACGTGCGTCTGCAAAAGGAATCCACTCCGGATTTTTCCTCTTGCCTCTCCTGTACTTCACTGGGCTCCTTAGCTCCACCTACAGTTAGTACCCAAGCACTGAGAGCCACCCAATACACACGAAGTAGAACAAGGCTTAAAAACAAACTGTTCTGCCCAAGAAGTAAATCAAACAGTAAGGGCAGCCACCAACAAAGGCTTCAAAGGAGCAGAGAACTACTCCCATATAAAATGGAAACATAGATACAAAATGCTTCCCAGCCCCCAAGGGCTGACATACATCCAAGAATCAGCTTGGAGAAATAAAAACAGACTGAAATTGTAGACAGGCACAGGAAGGACTGGGTGGGAGTATAGAATGTCTCACCTATCTAATGGAAAAGAGCTTACCAGGGTAAGTACATAGGCCTAGATTCACTAAACTTACCGATCCTGTAAGGATGATCGCAAAACCAGTTTTACTGGTTTTGCGATCATTCCTGTTCCCTGACCCAATTCACTAAACTACTGTCCAATCAATCTCTGATCCCAACCGATTCACCCATGCAAATTAGTAAAACCCCCATGCAAAATAGCCAAGCAATTGATTCACTAACAATTGCTTGCCTATTTTGAATCGGGTTTTACTATCCTAAAACCCAACTGCTGCATACCTGTCGGTAACTGTGTTACCATATAGATATTACAGAATAAAGCCTTAAAACATCAACTAATGAGAAAGAGGTTTCTTGAGCGTGGTTACCCTGCATCCAATGTGAAAAAAGCGTATAAGATAGAGAATGACACGGGGAAAAAAAAATCTGTCCCCGTCCCACCGTCCCCTTCACCGTGCCGTCACCGCCATTCCCTTCACTGCCCTGTCACCGTCACCGCCATCCCCTTCACCGCCCCATCACCGTCACTGCCATCCCATTCACCGCCTCGTCACCGTCCCCACAGCATCCATATAAGCCTCAGTACTGCAATATTTAGCTTATGCCTTCCTTATAAATCAAAGTTCTGGCTGCTGAACTAGAGAAAGAGATGTTCAGCTGGCAGGGCTTTGTTTATAAATTTTTATCAACACAACTAATATACTACTTTATCCTAAAGCAAAAAAAGAAAATAAATAGAATTTTTTTTCTACCTTTGTTGTCTGGTTTCTGCTTTCCTCATCTTCTCATTCAATTCATTCCATCCACTGTGTGTCTTCTTTATGCGTCTTCCATTTGCTCGGTTACTGTGCCTCTCCCTTCACCCCCCCCCCAATTGGTCTGGCACCCATCTTCTTCCCTCCGCTCCCCCATAGTCTGGCATCTGTCTTCTTCCTTTCCAGCGTCTTCTCCCCACTCTGTCTTCCACAGTTCCCTTCAGGGTCTGTTCCTCTCCACCCTCCTTCAATGTCTGTTCTATTCCTTTCTACCACCATACTTCCCTCCCTTCTTCACCATCTGTTCCTTTCTACCACCCTTCAGCCCCTCTCGCGTGACCTCCCTCTTACTTTCGTGGCATGTTACAATGTAATTTGTGCAAGCCGCTAGAGCCTGCGAGCTCGGTCCCCAAACAATCTCACTTCTGTGCTCCTATTTTCCCCATTTCTAATATCTCTCCTATGTATCTGGCATTGCTGCCACCCTGTGTCCATATACCATCCCCATGGCATGTATGTCCCCTTTATGTCTCTGTCCCCATGCACATAAATTCCCCTGTTTTTGTTACCTTCCTGTATCCAGATTCCCCCTCTCTTCCACACCAATGTGTCTCTTCTCTTCAACCCCATCTAGCATTTTTTCCTCTTTCTTCCCCCCCCTGCTTCCAGCATCTGACTCTCCTGCCTGTCCTCCCCTTTCTTTCCTGCTGTGGGTTTATTTCTCTCCCGCTTCATCCCCTTGGCCCAGAATCTCTTTCCCTTTCACTCCCTCCTTCCTAATGTGAGCCAGGAACACGCGCGATCACGCGGTCCAGCAGCCCTCTCCTGCCTCCGAATGCAGCGTTCTGTTATCTCCCTCCACCTCACCTTAGATGCCAAGTTTGCCGGCTTTCTTTTTCACGCGCGGCTACTCTGTTGTTCAATCTTCTCCTCTGACGCAACCAGAAACAGGAAGTTGAAGGAGAGGAGAAGATTGATCAACTCCAGCAGCTGCGCGTGTGCAGCCTTTTGGAAGCGTGTGGCTGGGCGAAAAAGAAAGCCGGCAAACTCTGCATATAAGGTGAGGTGGAGGAAGGGAAATGGCGGAATGCAGCGATTGGGCGGGTGGGGCTGATGGACCGCTCTATGGGGCGGTGAATGGCCTTGTCCCCATCCCCGCAGAGACCACTATTTTTTCTTCCCCATTTCGGCGGGTTAGCCGTGGCTACTCGCGGCTAGCCGTGGGTAACAACCACCGTGTCATTCTCTAGTATAAGTATAAGAGAACTCGTTGGGCAGAACATACATATTTATTACATTCTCAACCTAAAGAAACCACGAACCATGTTACTTGTGTTCTCCCTTTTACATCTGGAATTCACATGGTCCAAAAATGTATATTAAAACATTGGCACATAGTGCAATTACACTAAGTTTTTCAAGAATCCCCACGGTTTGCATTTACTAGAAGTAGAAATTTGAAAGAATATTTATCTCCTTCTTTTCTTCCTCCAAAAACATCATATGCCAGGTCATTTTCCTTGTGGACAATGTAGTTTATGTGATTGTTCCTTTACAGGACAGATTTTACATCTTAACATGAAAACAATCAGGTTGAGACACCATTCTACTTGTTTAACATCCCAAGTAATATATGCTATATGGCGCCCATGTGGCCTAGTATATATTGGTGAAACCTCTAGGGTTCTGAAGTTGAGATTAATTGAACATCGCTCTCGTTTACATCAATGGAATATGGATGCCCCCATGGTAGCTCATTGTATCACAGCTCATCATGAGTTTTCAGACTTGAAATTTGCAGCTGTAGAAGTGATATGATGCTCCCTGCAAGGAGGTGACATTAATGCCATTTTACTTCAAAAAGAATGACGTTGGATATTTTATTTAAACTGTATTCATCCAGCTGGTTTAAACAGAGAGTTTGATGTATGAGGAAATTTAGGGACTTTGAAGTTTCCTTAAATACAATGTTATGTTTTGTGATGGATTGGTTTCCATGGTTGCTGTAAGGGTAATGCATAGTGTTTTCCTTGGCTCTGACTATGATCAGCATGATATATTTGTTGTTTTTTGGTTTAGCTTAAATTTGTTATTTTGTTTTTGTTAAGTTCGAATATTGTGTGAATAATATTTTTAAATGTAAGACAACAAAGAAACAAACAAGGTTGGGTATAAGAACTCAATGAAATTTGTACATAGATTTGTGAGGTAAGCTTTACCCTTTCTTATTCACTTCATCACATCACTAGAGCAAACCTCTAACCTTCTTACCTAGAGCAAACCTTAACATGCTGGAGGGTGTCTTCAAGGTATGCGATTTTTACGTGGTGATATTGCCACGTCAGCATTTGGGCATAGCGATTTTTACATGGTAATGGTACCACATTGGCATCTGGGCATGGTATTTTCACATCTTGTGAAATGCAGTTTTAAAATCATCTTGCCAGGAATAGCGGCGTGGAAAATACTTCTCCCTATCATGAAGTTTTTTGAGCTATATGCCACAAATGTTAGGTAAGTACCGCAAGTTTTTAGGAATGTAAGCAAATATTTTTTAGTATTAACATATTGATTTAATGAGTGGTCTTTATCCTCATTTAGAAGTTACACTGGTTTGGCAGTTGCAACTCAAATTGAAACAAGTGCATACACATTGAAGAGAACAAAGTTAGTCTGTATAAGTACTAGGTAAGCAGTAGGATTAATAAATATATTCTCTAATTTTAAGAGGAGCGATATGGAGAAATGGTTTTTAAAAATATATGGAAGTAAGTATTAAAGATTGAAGTAGTTATTTTCACACAGTGGTTTCTGATTTTCTTTGTTTATTCGTATTTTTGCTGTGAAATGTCCATGAAAGTTTTGTATGGGACAATATGTTCAACTGTTTATGTAAGGCTAGTATGAGTTAAGATTTTTCCATAACGAGTATAGTATGAATGTGTAAGTCATCACCATTTTCTGTATGAGAGATTATATAAAGGATTGAATGTATATGGGGGGGTTTAGTTGTCATAATTGCGAATTGAATAATTACAATAGCATAATTCCTAGGATAAGAGTTTATTATATAGTGATGGAGTGTTAATTACTTTGTATTTATAAGGGCGTTAAACATCAACATTGACAGTGGCAGAATCCACCAAATTTCAAGATAAGTGTAGCCTTTCAATTAAAATCAAAAGTTTTTTGCTCACACAATTTATAATGTTTTTAAAGAAAAGATATTGATGCCATAAAAAACAACAACAAAAAAATGCCTGACAGTAGTGACAGGAGTCTGTTATTCAGAAAGACATGGGGAAGCCACTGTTTGCCCTTGATTGGTAGCATGGAATATTGCTACTCCTTGAGTTTTGGCCAAGTACTAGTTTCCTGGATTGGCCACCATGAGAATGGGATACTGAGCTTGATGGACCATTGGTCTGACCCAGTAAGGCTGTTCTTATGTTCTTATAGGAACATAAGAAAGGAGTGGAAATGCAGTGGGCAAAACTGAAAGGCGTTATTGTAAGGGTGACAAATCTTTTTTGTGCGGCAAATAAGTAAGAAGAAAAGAAGGCCGCTTTGGTTCTCAAAAGTAGTAACTGAAAAGGTAAGGAATAAGAGATATCCTCACATGAGAGTGACATCATCCACAAAGCCCCTGCATGGAAGGTCCCAAGTGTATTGCCACTTTAAGAACTTTAGAAAGTTTGAGACGGACTGCACCGCGCATGTGCAAGTGCCTTCCCGCCCAACATAGGCGTGCTGCTCCTCAGTTCAGTTAGCCAGCTAAGAAGCCAACCAGGGAAGGTGGGTGGGTTGTGAGAATATCTGCCTGCTGTCTCTGGATAACACCTGTTACAGTAAGTAACTGTGCTTTATCCCAGGACAAGCAGGCAGCATATTCTCACATGTGGGTGACCTCCAAGCTAACTAGAATGGTATGATGGGAAAATAAATTTTGTAATATAGTTTGGCCGAAGCGCCCATCTCATCTGGAAAAAAAATTCCAGACAGTAATATGAGATGAAAGTATGAACCGAGGACCAGGTAGCAGCTTTACAGATTTCATCAATAGGAGTAGAGCGAAGAAAAGCTACAGAAGCTACCATAGCCCGAACTTTATGGGCTGTGACCCGACTCTACAGGTGAAGCTCAGCCTGAGCATAACAGAATGATATGCAGGAAGTCAACCAGTTGGAAATTGTTCTCTTCGAAACAGAATGCCCCAACTTGTTAGGATGAAAAGAGATGAAAAGTTGAGGAGATGATCTGTGTGATTTTAGTCCTTTGCAAATAGTAAGCTAATGCTCGTTTGCAGTCCAGAGTATGAATAGCTGTTTCTCCTGGATGAGAATGAGGCTTGGGAAAAAATACTGGAAGCATAAGCGACTGATTTAGATGAAATTCAGTGACAACCTTTCATAAGAATTTTGGATGGAGTGCGAAGCACAACCTAGTCATGGTGGAACACTGTAAATGATGGATCCGCTACTAATGCTTGAAGTTCACTCACTCTTCTGAAAGAAATGAGGGAGATGAGAAAGACAACTTTTCAAGTAAGTTATTTGAGATGAGCTGTAAACATTAATTTAAAAGGAGGCTTCATCAATTTGGCAAGAACCACATTGAGATCCCATACCACTAGAGGTTTTACACTGAAAAGTCCTTTCACAAATCTGGAAATGAAAGGATGAGCAGTAAGTGGTTTACCATCCACTGGCTGATGAAAGGCAGTGATTGCACTAAGATGGACTCTAATAGATGTAGACTTGAGGCCAGAGTCAGATAAATGGAGCAGATAATCCAATATCAGAGAAATAGAGATGGATTTCAGAACCTCGTGAAGAAGACACCAAGCAGTAAACAGTGTCCACTTTTGTTGACAACAATGCTGAGTGGTTGGTTTTCTGGAAACTTCTAAGATGAGTCAAACAGGCTGAGAAAGATGAAGGTCAGCTGAACTCAAGTCGAGAGATACCAAGCTGTCAGGTGTAACGACTGAAGATTGTGATGTAAAAGAGACCCTTGAGTCTTCGTGAGAAGAGATGGAAAATTTGAAGAGATATTGGCTCCTTGATATCGAGCTGATGTAGAAGGAAGAACCATGGTTGCCTGGGCCACTGAGGAGCTATCAGAATCATAGTGGCTGACAATTGCTTGAGCTTGACAAGTGTTTTGAGAATAAGAGGAAAGGGCAGAAATGCATAAAGAAACTTGTTTGTCCAATCCAGGAGAAAAGTATCTGCTTCGAAGCAATGAGGCGAGTACAGCCTGAAACAAAAATGGGGTAGCTTGTGATTGTGGGGAGACACAAATAGATCTACTTGAGGAGTCCCTCACCGTGAGAAGATGAAATGGAGAGCTTCTGAGTTCAGAGTCCATTCATGTGGTTGAAGAATGTGGCTGAGCTTGTATGCCAGAGAATTCTGCTTCCCTTGAATGTAATTAGCTTTGAGAAAGATGTTGCAAGGAATTGCCCAATTCCAAATCTTTTGAGCCTCCTGACAGAGAAGGAGAGATCCTGTGCCTCCTTGCTTGTTTACATAATACATTGCTACCCGATTGTCCATCCGGACAAGGAGAACTTGATTTTGTAAAAGATGTTAAAAAGCTTTGAGAGCACTGTAAATTGCTCTGAGTTCCAACAGATTGATATGATGATGGCAATCCCTGGTGGTCCAAAGACTTTGAGTGTGCAGCCCATTCAGATGCACTTCCCAAGCATAAGTTGAAGAATCCATAGTCAGGACTTTCTGATGAGGAGGTGTTTGAAAAAGCAACCCTCTGGAGATATTGGAAGATTACATTCACCACTGCAGAAATTGTTGAAGTGAGGAAGGTACTGCAATATGATGCAAGAGTGGGTCGAGAGCCTATGACCATTGAGGCTAGGGTCCATTGAGGAATCCTGAGGTGTTGTCTCGCAAAGGGAGTCACATGGACTGTTGATACTATTTGTCCCAGAAGGACCATCATGTACCTTATTGAGAGAGATTGAAGCTGGACAACCTGATGGCATAGTAGAATAAATGCGTCTTGACATTGCTGAGGAAGAAATGCTCTGAGTTGAGTCGAGTCGAGTCCAACAGGGCTGCAATGAACTGGAGCCTCTGAGACGATTGCAGCTGAGATTTGGGAAAGTTGATTTTAAATCCCAAATTCTGGAGAAATAGGATAGTTTGCTGTGTCGCCGAGAGCATAGTGTAAGATGACAGATCTTTGATGAGCCAGTCATCTAGGTAGGAGAAAACCTGAAGGCCCAGAGACCTCAAGGCCGCTGCTACTACTACCAGGCACTTGGTAAAGACTCTGGGAGATGATGCCACTCCGAAAGGTAGAACTATGTATTGGAAGTGGTGTTGTGCCACTTGAAATGTGAGATACTTCCTGGAAGCCGGATGAATTAGAATGTGAGTATAGGCTTCCTTTAGATCCAGAGAGCATAGCTAATCATTGAGAGTGAGAAGGGGATACAAAGTTGCTAGAGATAACATTCTGAATTTCTCCTTGACCAGAAATTTGTTGAGAACTCAGAGATCGAATATTGGTCGCACACCTCCCATCTTCTTTGTTATCAGAAAATAACGCGAGTAAAACCCCGTGTTCTCTTGCTCTGGAGGAACCTTCTCAATGTTATTGAGAAGAAGCAGACTCTCAATCTCCCGAACAAGGGTTGAAAGAGATTGGAAGCAGACTTTTGGAGGGTGATCCGTAGGGATTGGGAGAAAATAAAGGGAGTAACCTTCTCGTATAATGTTTAGAACCCAGAGGTCGGATGTGATGATTTCCCAGCGGTGAGAAGATGACCTCCTATTGGTTGAAGGAGAGATAGAGGTAATTTTATTGAAACTAAGCTCTCAAGTAACTGGTCAAAAAGACTAAGTAGGCTTAGCTGGAGCAGACTGAGAAGGTTTCTGAGAACTTTGTTATTTTTATTTTTTCTGCTGAGGACATGAAGCAGTAGATGGTGTAGCTGAATATCATCTTTGATAAGAGGCAGCAGGTTTGAAAGGTCTCAAAGTGGATTGTTTTGGTTTAGGTTTAATCAAAGCATCCCAAGATTTCTCATGAGCGATAAGCTTTTGAGTGGCATTCTCAATGGTATCCCCAAAAAGCTTGTCTCTGAGACAGGGAATGTTAGCCAATTGATCTTGAAAATTGACATCCATATCAGCCATCCTGAGCCATGCTAGTCTCCGCATGGATACAATGATGAAGCTCTGGATGATAGTTCAAAAGAGTTGTAAGCAGATTGGGCTAAATGTTTACGTAATTGAAAAAGGGTAGAGGCAAGTTGTTGAAAACCTTTAGTATGGTAGGAAGGTAGGTACTTCTGGTACATCAGTAATTGCTTATGTAAATGTTTAAGATAACTTGAAAAATGGAATGTATAATTATTCACACGACTGGACAGCATGGAATTTTGATAGAGATGCCTACCACATTTGTCCTTATTGCGATCCTCCCTCCCTGGTGGAATTGAGGCATAAACCTTGGAGGAGGTCGATTTTTTAAAGAGTGAAACAATTGAGACTTATCAAATCCGAGAGTGGGAGCAAGTCTATAGAGACATAGAAACATAGAAAAATGACGGCAGATAAGGGCTATAGCCCATCAAGTCTGCCCACTCCACAGACCCACCCCCTAAGTCTGCTCTAGAGCCCCCGCTAGATTCACCCTCTCAGGGATCCCACATGGGCATCCCATTTACCCTTAAAATCTGGCATGCTGTTGGCCTCGATCACCTGTATCGGAAGCTTGTTCCAATGTTCAACTACTCTTTCAGTGAAGAAATACTTTCTGGTGTCACCATGAAATTTCCCGCCCCTGAGTTTAAGCGGATGCCCTCTTGTGGCTGAGGGTCCTTGGAGAAGGAAAATATCTTCTTCCACTTCGATATGCCCAGTGATATATTTGAACATCTCAATCATGTCTCCCCTCTCTCTGCGTTCCTCGAGAGAGTAGAGCCGCAATTTGTTCAGCCTCTCTTCGTATGAGAGATCCTTGAGCCCTGAGACCATCCTGGTGGCCATCCGCTGAACCGACTCTGCTCTTAGCACATCTTTACGGTAATGTGGCCTCCAGAATTGCACACAGTATTCCAGATGTGGTCTCACCATGGTTCTGTACAACGGCATGATGACCTCAGGCTTCCGGCTGACGAAACTTCTGCGGATACAACCCAACATTTGTCTTGCCTTAGATGAAGCCTTCTCCACTTGATTGGCAGCTTTCATGTCTGCACTGATAGTCACTCCCAAATCTCGTTCTGTCACAGTCCTAGCTAAGGTCTCACCATTTAAGGTGTAAGTTCTGCACGGGTTTCTACTGCCGAGGTGCATGACCTTACATTTCTTGGTGTTGAAGCCTAGCTGCCAGGTCGAAGACCAATGTTCCAACAAAAACAGGTCCTGTGTCATACTATCGTGTAAATTGGAGCTGCTCACTATGTTACATAATTTGGTGGCGGCGGCAAATAGTGTTATTTTACCTTGAAGCCCCTGAGTCAGGTCCCTTATGAATAAGTTGAAAAGTAGAGGGCCCAAGACTGAGCCCTGCGGTACTCCGCTTGTCACTTCTGACGTTTTAGAGAGGGTAATGTTAACCACCACTCTCTGAAGTCTACCACTTAGCCAGTCCTTGACCCATGCAATTAGCGTTTCTCCCAATCCCAACGATTTCATCATGCTCAACAGCCTACGTTGAGGGACGCTATCGAATGCTTTACTGAAGTCCAGGTACACTACGTCCAGGGATTCTCACGAGTCCAGCTTCCTTGTTACCCAGTCAAAGAAGCTGAGGAGATGGATTGGCAGGACCTACCCTTGGTGAATCCATGTTGACTGGGATCCCTTAGATTCTCCTCATCCAGGATCGTGTCTATTTTTCATTTGATTAGTGTTTCCATGAGTTTACACACTATTGATGTTAGACTCACCGGTCTGTAATTTGCAGCCTCCTCTCTGCAACCTTTTTTGTGTAGTGGAACAACGTTAGCAATTTTCCAGTCCATGGGTACTCTTCCCGTAGTGAGGGAGAAATTGAAGAGTGCGGATAGCGGTTCCGCCAGAACATCACACAACTCCCTGAGTACTCTGGGGTGTAGATTGTCCGGTCCCATGGCTTTATTCACCTGGAGTGTTGTCAGTTCACAGTAGACGTCTCCGGGTGAAATTCCAAAACGGGTCTTCCGCTCTTTGCTTTGTCTGTAAGTGTGGACTGTGACCCGGTGCCTCGTTGGTGAAGACTGAGCAGAAGTACTCATTCATAAGTTCAGCCTTTTCGGAGTCTGATTCCATGTACTTCCCATCTGTTTTTTTAGGCATACTATCCCATTTGTGTTTCTTTTCCTGTCGTTAATGTACCTGAAGAAGGATTTGTCTCCCTTTTTGAGGTTCTTCGCTAGATTTTCTTCCACTCGAAGCTTGGCCTTTTTGACCGCTGCAGCCCTGGCTGTATATTCTAGTTTGGCTTCCACTTCTTCCGTTCGCTTGTAGGAAATAAATGCTTTTTTCTTTTCTTTAACAAGGCACAAGATCTCAGTGGTAAACCATTGGGGTTTATTGTTTCTCTGCCGTTTATTTACTGATCTAATGTAGAGGCTTGTCGCTTCATGTATGGTCGATTTCAGGGTTGACCACATAACTTCAACATCATCCGTCGCAGCTTGGTTCTGCAGTGCCCTATGGACAAAATCTCCCATGCATTCGAAGTCAGTGCCTCGGAATTGAAGTACCTTTGTTTTTGTGTTTGATCTAGGAAACTAAGAACTGAGAAGTTGTGCACCTATGTTGGCAGGAAGGCACTTGCACATGCGTGGTACAGTCAGTTGCAAACTTTCTAAAGTTCTTAAAGTGCCAATGCACTTTTGCAGCTGTCTATACTGGGGCACCGTGGATGACATCACCCACATGTGAGAATATGTTGCCTGCTTGTCCTGGGATAAACTAAGAACTGAGGCGCCACGCACCTACGTTGGGCGGGAAGGCACTCTCACATGTGTGGTGTGGTCAGTCGCAAACTTTCTAAAGTTCTTAAAGTGACGATGCACTTTTGCAGCTGTCTGTACCGGAGCTCCATGGATGATGTCACCCACATGTGAGAATATGCTGCCTGCTTGTCCTGGGATAAAGTTGCATTACTGTTGTACCACAGGAGTCAGATCTGCCTGTAATGACTTCCTTGGTAAATTGAGGTGTAAAAGCATGATTTTTATCACACCTTTAAAATTACTCCATTAATGGCATTAAAAGTTACCCTATATATCCTTTGAAATTTTTCCTGAAACAATAGTTTATGAACCTGCTTTCTTGAAAACCTACTATATATTATTTTAAATCCTATGCATTACTATAAAACTTACTTGGTCATCAGTGAGTAACATGAAATGCTTGTTGCACATCTCCCTGAAATCATTCTTTGTAGTGGCACCTATTTTTGCATAATCTGTGCTTATGAATTCTTCTGCTAGGATGTGGAAGCGAGCAACCACTACTTCTTGTATACGTGCCATGATATCTCTCATTGACAGCTCCGGTTTTGATTTCAACTGAGTGACTTTCTGCACTTTCTTTACCCAGTCTGTAGCAGTCTAGACAAAACATACTTAATGAGTCAAGAGCACTTTGGAATTTAGCCAGTCATATTATAAAATACCTTTGACAAAACAGGTTTAATTTCTATCTCTAAAATAAGTCAAAAATGTAATATACCACCAAGAAAGAGAAGAAAAATTAATACTGTTTGTAGATCATCAATGAAACACAAGCACATAAATAGGGAAGGGCTGATTTCCCTTCAGTCCAAAGAAGTTGCTGTGAGAGGCATCTAGAGTGGGATAGATTCACTGGTAAGAATTTACTGAGAAACTGCTTTAAAACTTGAGGAAATTAGAATTAAATAGATAAGCTCAGGGACTTTATTTTAAGAACTCTGCTCACTTAGCAAAGGAGTTTAAGGCATAGTTTTTCTTAGCATATAATAATAGCATTTAAGTAGGCTATTTTAAATTTACTATAGTATCATCAGTACAAAGCACAGCTAATAGGCACAGGAAGCCTCAGCTTAGACTTGAATTCCCTCTTATCCACTCCAACTCACACCTATCCCTGGGCTGATCTCTTTATAGGCTCTTGAACCAATAAGGAGGCTACAAATTTATAAGGGCATCTCTATAAGCCAGTAATTAGCTCTTAGAAATACAGTCTACTTAGATCCATAAAGGGGACCCTACTAATAAAATTTAAAAATAATAAAAATCTAATATTAGCATATTCTAATATATAACTATCAGTGTTAGAGGACTTTACATATTCCCACTCCCTTAGCAACTGATTTAAGAAATCACCAATAAAAAGATGCAGCAGTCCAATAGCGAGATGGGAGCTATCCAGTCTTTTGCACTGTCACATGTTTGATTATCTCCCAGTTGGTGAGCGTTGCACTCAGTATAAAGAATTCCTAGCACTCAGGGGATAGGTCCAATCTCTGGAGCCCTGAATAGCTGACTTGGAGGAGCCAAGGCAGAGAGTTTTATAGAGGAGGCCTACAGGGACATACCGTGTTTCCCCAAAAATAAGCCCTAGCATGATTTTTGGGGTAGGTATTAATATAAGCCCAACCCCTGAAAATAAGCCTTAATCGACGGCAGCAGTAGCGCATCCCCCCTCCTGCCCCGCTGACCCATCTTTCCCTCCCATCCGAATTGCGAGACAGGAATACTTTATAACAAACCAGCAGTGTAGGCACTCAGCAGCAATCTACACAGGCTGCTTTGCGGCCTTCTATCTCATGTGCGTTCCTCTGCTGATAATGTCAGCATCATGAGTGGAGTGCCGCAGGGTTTGGTGCTTGGACCTGTGCTCTTCAACATATTTATAAACGACCTGGAAATTGGTATAACAAGCGAGGTGATTAAATTTGCAGACGATACGAAGTTATTCAGAGTAGTAAAGACACAGAAGGATTGCGAAGACCTGCAACGTGACATAAACATGCTTGAGAAATGGGCCACGACATGACAAATGAGGTTTAACATGGATAAGTGTAAAGTGATGAATGTCTGTAACAAAAATCTTATACACGAATACAGGATGTCCGGTGCAGTACTCAGAGAGACCCCCCAGGAAACAGACTTGGGAGTACTGATCGACAAGTCAATGAAGCTGTCTGCACAATGTGCGGTAGTGGCGAAAAGGGCAAACAGAATGTTAGAAATGATTAAGAAGGGGATCACGAACAGATAGAAGGTTATCATATCGTTGTACCAGGCCATGGTATGCCCCCATCTGGAATACTGCATCCAGCACTAGTCACCGAACATGATGGACATAGTACTACTTGAAAGGGTCCAGACAAGAGCGACTAAAATGGTTAAGGGGTTGGAGGAGTTTCCGTACAGTGAGAGATTAGAGAAAATGGGCCTCTTCTCCCTTGAAAAGAGGAGACTGAGAGGGGACATGATTGAAACATTCAAGATAATGAAGGGAATAGACTTAGTAGAAAAGATACCCTCTCCAAAGTAGAGAGAACGAGAGGGCACTCTCTAAAGTTAAAAGGGGATAGATTCTGTACAAATGTAAGGAAGTTCTTCACCCAGAGAGTGGTAGAAAACTGGAAAGCTCTTCCGGAGGCTGTTATAGGGGAAAACACCCTCCAGGGATTCAAGACAAAGTTGGACAAGTTCCTGCTGAACCAGAACGTACACAGATAAGGCTAGTCTCAGTTAGGGCACTGTTAGGGGATGGGAGGGAGGGATAGAAGCTGCAAGGGTTCTGCTGCACAAGGGATGGGAGGGAGGGCTAGAAAAATACTGCACAAGGGGATGGGAGGGAGGAGAGGAAAGATGCTATACATGTGGGGGAGAGAAAGGAAATAGGAAGAATTGGGATGGAGGAGATGAAGGGAGAGATGATTATTACATGAAAAAAATAAGACCTAGTGCCTTTTTTGGCCCCCAAATTAATATAAGACAGTGTCTTATTTTCAGGTAAACACGATAATAGAGAAGTTCCATCTCCAGTCTGGTAACCTCTGTGCTGCCATGGAAAAGAATAGTCTCCTGAAGGAAAAGTATCACCATGGAAAGTCAAAAAGTAATCTTGCAGCCAGGACCTGCCCTCCAGGGGGAAGGATTAAGACAGTTGGAGATTAGATCATTAGGCATGTAGGTAGCTGGATGGTTGGTTGGACACTTGTCTGCCTGGTGCGAAGGTAGTGGACTTTATGCATCATCTAGATAAAATTTTAGACATTGCTGGTGAGGAGCCTGTTGTCTTAGTACATATGGGTACCAATGACATAGGAAAATGTGGGAGGGAGGCTCTGGAAGCCAAATTTAGGCTCATGGATAGAAAACTGAAATCCAGATATCCAGGGTAGCATTTTCAGAAGTGCTCCCCATTTTCCCCCCAAAACAGGCAGAGCTATGGAGTCTAAATGAATGGATGAGGGAGGAGGGTTTTAGATTTGTTAGGAACTGGGCAACATTCTGATTTACACCAGGTTTTAGTTGGTGTAAATGGTCATGCCTAAAGTTAGTCGTGGGTTCTTGCACTAAGTGCTATTCTATAAACCATGCCTAACTTTAGGTGTGGTTTAAAGAATAGTGCTAAGGAGAGTTTTTTTCCACATCAATTTTTTGGGTACCATATATGGAATTTTCTCCATATCTGAATTTCTCACCAAGGATTCTCATTTCTACCATAGTGAGATGCAGCCCATTATTACAATATAGTCTTTTGTTTAGGAGAAAATTGGTACACTGAAAGAGGAAAACAGGTGGATGAAACAAATTACAAAATAAAATGCCCAGACAACAAATATAGAACCCATATACTATAGATTCTGAAGGACTGTCTGACCAAACTGATTGTTATCTTGGAAGTTCTGTGAGATATAAGGCTGAAGACTATGATGCAGCTCTACAAATTTCCTCTATGGAGGCTGATCTCAAGTAGATTACCATTGTTCTAATATGCTAAGCAATTTGAAATAATCAATCACATTAGGTTCAAATGAAACAAAAAGCTGGGTAGAAATCTGACTTTAATCTGCCCCAGATAGAAAGCTAAGGCTCTCTTGTAGACAATAAAATGCAATCTTTATTTGTATACTGCCAATACCTCCATGAAGTTCACAGCGGTTTACATAAGTAATTATGGTGATACAAACTATAAACAAGTATTACAATATTTAGGAATCATTTGTAAGAAATTCTTGAAAAAGATAGGTCTTTAGGGTTTTTTTTTGAAACATTTAAAATTAGATTGCTGGTAATGATTTCCACAGTTTTGATGCTTGATATGCCTATATAGAGTTAAAAGTTCTATTGTATATAATGTTCCTAATAACTGGATACTGAAAAGTATCATTGTTTCTTAGGTTCAAAGATGGGTTATTAGAAAATTTAACGAGATGTGGCATGTAATCAGGAGTGCTTTCACCTTTGTAGGCATTAGGTATTGGAAAACTGATGGTAGAACAATTGACTGGTTAAAATGGAACTCTGACCCTACTTCTAATTCTTGTAGGAATATCAGATGCATGTGCCAGACCACTTTATTGTTGAAAAACTTTCTGTGAAGAGGATAAGCCAATAGATCTTGGGGCTGTAGGCTGAAGTGACTGCCAGGAAAAATAGAACCTTCCTGGTTGTCATGTATCCTATTGGCTGATGGGGAGAGACTGTTCTATGTCTGGACACTAGTGAACTTTGTCTCTGGGCTGTGACCATTCCACAAAGAATTGGCAGCTGAGTGCTTTGTGGCTGTTATCTGATTGAAATACCTTCTGCTACAGTAGTGCTGGGATTTTACTTGCCGGAACCACTGGGCTCACTTTTAAGCTTGTAGAGAGTCATTTCTACATCATTCTTTGCAGACCTCAGCTGAAAAAGGGTGAGAAGTGATTCCTTACAGTTTCAGGGCTTAGTCAGAATTATCCTTGGCTTGCAAAAGGTTGGTTATATTAGGGATTGTGGTAATTTGCCTAGGCTTCATAATTGCTTCTCAGGAAATCTTAGTTATATATATGTGTGTGTATATATAAGTGTTATATATATGTGTGTGTATATATATATATGTGTGTGCATATATGTGTGTGTGTTATATATATGTGTGTGTATATATATAACACTAGTGTGTGTGTGTGTATATATATATTTATACACACACACACTAGTTTCTCTTTTTCTGTCTCTCCCCCCTGTCCAGCAGCACCCCTTCCCTGCTCCCCCTGTCCAGCAGTAGCCCTTCTTCCTTGCTTTTACCTCCCTCCTGTTCAGTAGTACCC
Source organism: Geotrypetes seraphini (assembly GCF_902459505.1). Classification (NCBI taxonomy): domain Eukaryota; kingdom Metazoa; phylum Chordata; class Amphibia; order Gymnophiona; family Dermophiidae; genus Geotrypetes; species Geotrypetes seraphini. The sequence continues at coordinate 62,830,800 of NC_047090.1, read as the reverse complement.
TTTCCCTGCTTCCCCTGTCCAGCAGTAGCCCTTCTCCCTTCCTTTTACCTACCCATATTCAGGCTCCCATTTCCCCTTTTACCTTCCCTATTTCCATCTGGCGTTGGTGGGATTTGGGCTCTGGGGCAGCTGACTTGTGCATCGGTTGCCGATGCACTTTGGCACGGGGCTTCTGCTTGGCCGCAGGGAGCTGGTTGAGCTCGGTGTCTGTGGTTGTCGGGTAGGTTTTCTAGGCCGCGGGAGAAGTAGGTTGTGTCTGGGAGCCGACAGGATAGCGCCGTGGCTCCCTTAGTCCCTTGCCGCTCCCTCCCCCTTCCCTTTCCTTCCCGTGGTCCCCTCTGCTTGTTTAACTTTCCGGTGGCTCCTCTCACAATCGCTGCCTGTGTCAGAAGCCTTCTCCGAAGCAGGAGAGGAGCCGCTGCAGCATCTTTTAAGTTAAAAAGAAACTTCGGCCGGTAGGATTATATTTCTGAGATGGAGGACTGCGCAAGGTGGAGAGTAGTCTGGCAGCCATTGGCACAGCTATGCACTCATGCGCACTCTTGGCGGCCAGGGACCTACAGATCAGGAATCACGCAGGTAAGAGTGCGGATGTGCGCTTAGCATTTTATTATAGTAGATATATATAAATATATAGTGCTTGCCCACAAATTCACAGTCGGCAGTTTGCGGTCCTGGTCATTCGCTGTATTTTCTGACCACGAATGACCGGGCAAGAGAGGGCAGCCGGAGTGCCAGTGAGTGAAGGAAATCACTTGCTGAATGCTCCAACCGCCTCTTCCTTTACTAAAGTCAGACCTTACCAACCAGGAGCTGCGTGTCAAAGTAGCTCCTGATTGGTGAGATCTGACTTTAGTACAGGAAGAAGCGGTCGGAGCATACAGCGAGTGATTTCCTTCACTCGCCAGCGCTCCAGCTGCCCTCTCCTGCCTCTCCAGCTGCCCTCTCCTGTCTCCCCTGCCTAAAAACTGTATTCGCAGTTTTTTGAAATTTGCAGGGGTTCTTGGAATGTAACCCCCGCGAATTTCGGGGGAGTACTGTACACACTCATACACACTGGTGCTGCCTGATTCAGAAAAAAAATTTCCAATTCGATTCAGTCTATTGAATCAATTCTTTGATTTGATTTGATTTTCCTGCCCAATTGGGTGTTTTTTTAAGCATCCTCGTGGGTTTATTTTATAGCCTCTCCTACCCATACAGGCTCAGGAGTGTAAACAAAATAAACAAACAAAAAAGACTTTTCCTCTCTCTGTTAAATCCTAGCTCACGTTCGCGGTCTAACACCAGCTCTGGCAGGATACACATTTCAAATCTGAGATAATGTAATCACAAAACAGAAAATAAAATTATTTTTTCAACCTTTTGTTGTTTGGTCATTATTTGAATCATATTGGTTCTAGGCTCTGGTTTCTGTTTGTCTTCTGATAATTCGCTTGCCAGGGTCTCCTGCCCATTTGTCGTTTTCTTCGTTCTCCATGCTACCATCCATGTTCCATCTCTGTCCTCCCCTTCCGTTTCCCTTCCCTACCCCGGAGATCTGGTATCTTTCCTTTTTTTCGTCTCCATCCCCGAAGCTGCAGCGATGGACCCAACCATCCCCAGATCCACTATCTCTCCATTTCTCAACTACCCTTTCATCCAGCATCTCTCCCTCCTTCCCTACCACCCCAGGATCCACCATCTCTCCCTTTATCTTCCCAACTACCCTCCTATCCAGCATCTCTCTCCCCCCTCCACACCTTCCCTTGTGTCCAACTTTTTCCTTTTCTGTTCCTTCCCTCCCTCCATCCCATTGTCCACCATCTCTCTCCCTCTTCTCTGTTTTTAGACCCATTATTTCTTCTCTCCCTCCCACCCCCCCAGTCCGGTATATGCATGTCTCTTTGAACCCCCCTTCCCTCCTTCCCTCTGTATACTTCTATACCTGCCCTCCCCACACAAAGGCCTGGATCCCTTCCCAAAGGCCTGCATGTTTCCCTGAAGGCTTGGTCTTCCCCGAAGGCCTGCATGTTCCCCTGAAGGCCTTCCCCCCCCATTAAGGCCTGGCCTCCACGAAGGCCTGCATGTCCCCCTGAAGGCCTGGTCCCTTCCCCCCGAAAGGCCTGCATGTTCCCCCTAGCCTCTCAGTCTTACCCTTAACTAATATGGCAGCCTGCACAGAAGATTGCTGGTGCTGTAACGATCCTTGCAGGCTGTCATCATCCTCAGCAGCAAGGTTCTCTCTGCCCCGATCCTGCCCCTGACATCAGAGAAGAGGCAGGATCGCGGTAGAGGGAATGTACTGCTGAGGATGACGGCAGCCTGCAAGGATCGCTACAGCATCGGCGATCCTCTCTGCAGGCTGCCGTATTAGCTAAAGGTAAGAGCAGGAGGCCGGGGGGAAGCCGGAGGACACTGCACCACTTCCCGTTCCCGACTGACCCTCCCCCACGCCTCCTAAAGCAGGAGCGGCAGTGGACGGCCATCAAGAGGCTGCACTACCACTCCTGCTTTAGGAGACTTGAAGGAATGGGGAGGAGGGATGGGCTCCGAATCGGTGAGGCCGATTTTTTTTTAAACCGAATCCATTCAATTTGATTTACCCGAAATCGAGCAGCACTAATATATATATGAGTGTGTGTGTGCGTGTGTGTGTGTATAGTATTATTTCATTTATATTTACTGTTACCAAATTGTTTTCTTTTTTGTATATATTTGTAAATCATTAATATATTTTTGTACTGCTTGCAATATTTTACTAAGACATTTGGTTATTCCTATAAATAAATAAATTTATTTACACTTTGGCATCATTCTTCTTCTGGGAATTATAAGGCGCTATTTCTCTAGCTATGCGTCCAGGATAATTACTGAACTGTGATTGTCTGTGTAATATTAGTACTTGTCTTACAGTTTGGGGGCTTGCCCCATGAATCTATCTGTTCTATCTTTTGGTTGTATGTGCCGATTGTTTTTCTTGTGCCTTGAATTATAGCTGAGTCTTCTCAAGCTTTGTGACCTGAGCTGGAATGTTCTGCTTTCACTAAGCTTGTGTCTTGTTTTGGGATGGACCCTATTCTGATGCCTATTTTGACTCACTGATGAAACTATTTCCCTCCAATGAGCATTCTGAACATAACACCTATTGCGCTGTGTTGTATAATGTGCTTAAACATAAAATATAAAATCTAATTAGAATCTTTGGCTGATTTTATATGCTCACTGTTTGCAGTCTGCCTTGCTTTCCTCTGTATCTGATCTGGATGGGCTCCATGCTTAAAGTGGCCATTTATTTTTTTCATCAAAAAGGGACATCTATTAATTGTCAGTCCCGCCCCAATCCTGACCTAGCCCCGCCCAAACCCACCCCCAATTTCTTCCATTCATTTTCATGTACACATAATAACTTAATTTATAATGGTAACCATAAAATTAAAAAACCCACAAAGCACACTATACGATGAGAAAATGTTAATTATCATTTATATTTAGGGGGTTTCAAAGATGTCAAGGCAGATGACTTTAAAATATGCAATATCACCTCAGTAACTGTAGAAAAATAGACAAATAGAGTACAAAATATAGACTGCAGATATAAATTCTCAAAATTGACACATTTTGATCACTAAATTAAAAATAAAATCATTTTTCCTACCTTTGCTGTCTGGTGATTTTACGAGTCTCTGGCTGCGTTTCCTTATGACTGTGCATCCTTTCCTTCATTTCTTTCTGCACCCATGCCTAACAATTGTCATTTCTATTCCCTCCCTCCCTCCTTCCTATGTCCTTAATGCCCCCAGTTCCTCCTTCCTATGTCCTTGGTGCCCCTTCCTATGTCCTTAGTGCCCTCAGTGCCTCTTTCCTATGTCCTTAGTGTCCCTTCCCATGTCCTTAGTGCCCCTAGTGCCTCCTTCCCATGTTTTAAGTGCCCCCAGTGCCTCCTTCCTATGTCCTTAATGCCGCCTCCTGTGTCCTTAGTGCCCCTAGTGCCTCCTTCCTATGTCCTTAGTGCGTCTTCCCATGCCCTTAGTGCCCTCAGTGCCTCCTTCCTATGTCCTTAGTGCCCCTTCCCGTGTCCTTAGTGCCCTCAGTGCCTCCTTCCCATGTCTTTAGTGCCCCTAGTGCCTCTTTCCCATGTCCTAAGTGCCCTCAGTGCCTCCTTCCTATGTCCTTAGTGCCCACAGTGCCTCCTTCCTATGTCCTTAGTGCCCTCAGTGCCTCCTTCCCATGTCCTTAGTGCCTCTAGTGCCTCTTCCCATGTCCTAAGTGCCCTCAGTGCCTCCTTCCTATGTCCTTAGTGCCCCTACCTATGGCCTTAGTGCCCCCAGTGCCTCTTTCCTATGTCCTTAGTGCCCCTAGTACCTCCTTCCCATGTCATATGTGCCCTCAGTGCCTCCTTCCTATGTCCTTAGTGCCCCTTCCTATGGTCTTAGTGCCCCCAGTGCCTCCTTCCTATGTCCTTAGTGCCCCTTCCCATGTCCTTAGTGCCCCTTCCCATGTCCTTAATTCCCCTTCCCATGTCCTTAGTATGCCCTCCTGTGTCCTTAGTGCCCCCAGTGCCTCCTTTCTATGTCCTTAGTGCCCCTTCCCATGTCCTTAGTGGCCCCAGTGCCTCCTTCCTATGTCCTCAGTGCCTCCTTCCTATGTCCCCCTCACTGCCTTCCAGCCCCACCCCCAAGCCTACCTGCCCGCTGTGCCAAAGCCTGCCTGCCTACCTCCCTCCCTGCCATGCCGATTCAAACACCCCCCCTCCCAGTCTGTCGTAGCCACTGTTTCTTGCTGCCCAGAAGCCTTCTTCCTGACGTCAATTCTGACGTCGGAGAGGAAGTTCCGGGCCAGCCAATCGCCCAAAACTTCCTCTCCGATGTCAGAATTGACATCGGGAAGAAGGCTTCTGGGTGGCAAGAAACAGTGGCTGTGACGGACCTGGTGGGGTGGTTTGAATTGGCGTGGCAGGAAGGGAGGTAGGCTTTAGTGCAGCAGGGAGGGGAAGCGATCGCTGGTCCATTGTCCTCGCGCACATTGTCCCAAAGCAGTGGGTCGGGACAACAGGACGGTCAGTCCAACAATAATAATAATAACAGTTTATATACTGCAATACTGTGAAGTTCTATGCGGTTTACAAAAGATTACAAGAGGTACAAAATGAGTGACCTGAAGAGAGAAGAGAGTGAGAAATAGGTCAAGAAAACAGTTGTTGAGAATGAAGTGCGGGTCAGTTGTCTAGGTACTTCAGGAATAGGTATATTTTTAGGCGCTTCCTGAATTCCTTGAAAGTGGAGGGCGAGAGCAATTGTTTTAGGTCTTTGCCCCATAATGCTGCTTGATGTGAGAGAAGGTGTTCGTAGTGTTTTTTAAATTTGCAACCTCTGACTGGGGGGGAAACGAAGTTCAGGTGTGAGATTCTCTTGTGTTTGTTGGTGGAGAAGGTGAAAAGGGGCTAGACCATATAGTACTTTGAAGCAGATGCAGGCGAACTTAAACTTTACGGGTGCTTCTGTCGGTAGCCAGTGCAACTGCCGGTAATAAGGAGTTGCGTGATCATACTTCTTTAACCCGAAGATAAGTCTGACCGCTGCATTTTGCACAAGTTGCAGACGTCGCATGTTTTTTTTGGAAATTGTTAAATAGGCGATGTTGCAGTAGTCGAGTTGATTTAGTACGAGGAATTGTACCAGGATTCTGAATGCTGACGTATCAAAATATGATTTAACGGATCTCAGTTTCCAGAGAGTGAAAAAACCCCTTCTGATTAAAGAATCCACCTGGTCTTTCATGGTTAGGCACTGATCTAGAGTTACACCCAGTATTTTCATGGTGGACCGAATAGGGTAACTAAGGTCGTTGATGCTTAGTGGGGTTTTGGTGTCAAACGGGTGAGGGGAAGCAATGAAGAATTTTGTTTTTTTCTGAATTTAGTTTGAGCTTGAAGTCTGTCATCCATTGTTCCATCACATTTATTGCTTCTGTTGTCTTGGGAATGGTTTCCGAGATAGAGTTAGCAAATGGGATGATGAGCGTAATAATGGGATGTATGGTCACCTTATCCATGCTCAGCTGTCACAGTCTCAGCAGGATTTATTTGCCAGATGTGTTGATTTAGAGTCTCTATGCTTCTGATTTACAAACGCAGCTGCAAGAGGCATCTGCCCATGTTGCTCAGCTCACAGACCTTGCTTCAACTCAGCCCTCTGTCTTGTCTGATATTTGGTTTGCTCATAGCTCTGCCATGCAGCAATTGGATGCTTTATGTCAGCATTGTAAAACTCTTCAATGCCAATATGCTACTTTGCAGGGTAAAACTTCCTTAGAGCAAGAAGTTCAATGGCTCCAGGATCTTTTAGCTAGCTGTGTAAGGGAAGTGAACTGATTTGTTTACTGTGTGGAAGGAGCTTGCTTCCCTGCAATCTTCCTATGACTTGTTGCTTGGAAGCAACAAGCAGGGTTTGCTTCCAAGTTACAGGCTGATAAATTACAGGCTGCAGATTCTGACTTAATTGCTGCTTATCATGAACAGCATGCTTTGTATTCTAAGTTGGCAAGAGCTGAGAAGGAGTATGAATCTCTCCATCAGACTATGTCTATTAAGAATTATGAACTCCTGGCCCTGAGAGGACTTTATTGATTTCTCATGAATGTGATGATTTCAGATATTCTTTGAAAAAACAGATATGGCTGTGCTGCATGGACAAGTAGTCTCTCTCCCTTGATATGGCTGTGTCCTCTCCTCCCACCCCTCCTGGTCCAACTTTTAGCCTTTCTGTTCATCCTCAGCCTGTTAATCCCAGTGTTGTCCGGCATATTACGTTCAGCTCGGGGAGGGGGGAGCAGAGCATTTGGTTACTGATTCCATACCTCCCCCTCTAGATTGGTTATTTTCTGACACCAGGTCTGACCCTGTAAGGTTGCCTGCTTCTGTCACATGATGAAGCAGTGTGTAAAGTTGATGCCCAGTCCTGCCTACTGAGATAAAATCCAATTTCTTTAAAAAAAAAATTTTGCAAGTAGCCTCAAGAGGGAGCTTCTCTACCCCAAGATAAATACAGTATATGAATTTTATTACTGAAAATTCTTCCCGCAAGCTACCACACGAGGGAGTTCATCTAATACCTGATAAACACAGGCATATTATGAAGAATCTTCGTCAGATGCTGGTTCTGTTCCAGCCCAAAAAAGAGAAATCTACAGAAGCCTACTTGTCCACTGTTCATGATTTGTTTGACAGTTTCAACATTCACGGCGATTTTAACAAGAGATCTTTGCTCAAGTGAACTTTTCATAAAGAATGTCACAATTTTTTGCATACAATCATGGCGGGTACTGCTGATTTGGCTTCTATTGAGCAGAAATTGAAGAAACAATATGGTCTTTATCCTGATGCCACTGAAGCTAGGTGAACTGCCTATAATATGTATTGTGCACCTAAGGAAAACCCATGTGAATTTGCCTTCCATCTAAAACAGGTTTACTTTCAGGGGATGTCTCCATCAGCTAACAGAGTTTGGGGATTACAGAAATCCCGCCAACAGATCTTGCCCTTCAGATGGACCAAGGAGGACCAAGCAGAACACCATGCCCCAGAACCTTCAAAAACTACCTCAAACACCAGAGCACAAACTAACCCCCTTAGTTATAGGCCTTTTTACAATTACAATGTGCTTCTCCATCTCAACAGTGATAGGACAGGGTTGATATGGAGGTCTAGGAAAAAAACTACCACAGGAACACAGCTGAAACTAGGACCAGCTATCTCCGAAAAATTCCCACCTTACATAAAAAGTCTTCCAGCTTGCACACTATCTGCTGCCATAATTAATGCCAGATCAATCAACAATAAAGATACTAATCTGACAGACCCTATCACCGACAACTAATGGGACATTCTCCTGATCACAGAAACAAGGTTAAGACAATGAAGGCACAACACTAAGTGTACTATGCCCCCCCAGCTACCAAGCGCTAGCATCCTCCTGCCCTAATAAGAAAGGCAGAGGGGTGGCTGTCATCAAATCAAGCTTAAACCCCCATCTTATCGACTCTATAGTTCTTTAAGCCCTAGAATGCCACAACAAAAATTTCATTTTCATTCTAATCTACCATGCTCCCCATTCACCAATGAGCGCCCTTGAAGACCTACTGGCTATCATTAGCAAGCTAGCAATATCCCACAAGCAGATAATAGTCTCAGGAGACTTCAACTTTCATAACCACCCTACAGTCACCGTTGCAACGCAAGACTTCACAAGAACACTAACAGATTTAGGCTTCTCTCAGATTATCTCTCCCATACACTCCTCAGGAAACATATTAGACCTGATCTTCACCCTAGATATTCCCCTTCAAGGCTAAAAAACGACCAACTACACTATTACCCCAGTACCATGGTCTGATCACTTCCTTGTCACTTTCAATCTCCCAATCAAATACAAACAAACCGTCCACAAGAACAAACCCATGGGTATGACGAGCGAGGTGATTAAATTTGCGGACGATACAAAGTTATTCAGAGTAGTGAAGACACAGGGGGATTGCGAAGATCTGCAACGTGACATAATCAGGCTCAAGGAATGGGCATCGACATGGCAGATGAGGTTCAACGTGGATAAGTGTAAAGTGATGCATGTCGGTAACAAAAATCTCATGCATGAATACAGGATGTCCGGGGCAGTACTTGGAGAGACCTCTAAGGAAAGGGACTTGGGAGTTCGGATCGACCAGTCGATGAAGCCATCCACGCAATGTGCGGCGGCAGCACAAAGGGCAAACAGAATGCTAGGAATTATAAAGAAGGGGATCACGAACAGATCAGAGAAGGTTATCATGCCGCTGTACCAGGCCATGGTGCACCCTCACCTGGAGTACTGCATCCAGCACTGGTCGCTGTACATGAAGAAGGACACAGTACTACTCGAAAGGATCCAGAGAAGAGCGACTAAGATGATTTAGGGGTTGGAGGAGCTGCCGTACAGCGAAAGATTAGAGAAACTGGGCCTCTTCTCCCTCGATTAAGAGGGGACTTGATCGAAACATTCAAGGTACTGATGGGGATAGACTTAGTAGATAATGACAAGTTGTTCACCCTCTCCAAGGTAGGGAGAACGAGAGGGCACTCTCTAAAGTTGAAAGGAGATAGAAGTTCTTCTTCACCCAGAGAGTGGTAGAAAGCTAGAATGCTCTTCCGGAGGCTGTTATAGGGGAAAACACCCACCAGGGATTCAAGACAAAGTTAGACAAGTTCCTGCTGAACAAGAACATGCGCTGTTAGGGTGCTGGTCTTTGACCAGAGGGCCGCTGCTTGAGCGGACTGCTGGGCATGGTGGACCACTGGTCTGACCCAGCAGCGGCAATTCTTATGTTCTCAATCCTGGCTCCGTAAACCCCAAATCTTTCTCCACAGACATCACCAATCTAACCTAAGAACAACTCATTGGAAGATGCAACCATAACATGGCACAAAGGAATTCAATCGTGCTATGAAAAGCTAGCAAAACCAAAACTAACCAGCGCACCAACACACCAGAAAACATCCCCATGGTTCACTGAAAGCCTCATATTAAAGAAAAGAGAAGTGAGGAAAGCAGAAAGATCATGGCGAAAATCAAGAAACCACAAAGAGAAAACCCTTTGGAAGAACCAACTAGAAGACTTTAAATTAGCCATCTTAAAAGAAAAACAAACCTACTACTCTAACCTTTTCACTGCGTCCCAAGGAAAACAGCCAATCCCCACAAACAAGCCTAGACAGTGAAAGACTGTACAACTTCTTCCACGAAAAAAATCCAAAAAGTTTGCTGTAACTTTGACTCAGCTGCCAACCCTTTACAAATCACCTCTACCATTACACCACCAAAAACCAACTCAAAAGCAAACACCCTCTGTCACTTTAAAACAATCTCTCACATGAACCTGAACAAAACAGTTGACTCCTTACGCCCATCCGGCTCAACCTTAGACCCCCCTACCCAGCAAACCTACTGTTATCAGCTAAAGAAGCCTTCTTAAACTCAATTCTCCCCCTAATCAATAAGTCACTAACAACCAAAGAAGTACCTGTGACCTGGAAAACCGCAGTGGTCCATCCTATCCTAAAAAAAAAACTGAACGCAGACCCAGATCAACCAAGCAACTTCAGACATAAGAACATAAGAATTGCCGCTGTTGGGTCAGACCAGTGGTCCATCTTGCCCAGCAGTCCGCTCACGCGGCGGCCCTTGGTCAAAGACCAGTGCCCTAACTGAGACTAGCCCTACCTGCGTACGTTCTGGTTCAGCAGGAACTTGTCTAACTTTGTCTTGAATCCCTGGAGGGTGTTTTCCCCTATGACAGACTCCGGAAGAGCGTTCCAGGTTTCTACCACTCTCTGAGTGAAGAAGAACTTTTTTACATTCGTACGGAATCTATCCTCTTTCAATTTTAGAGAGTGCCCTCTTGTTCTCCCTACCTTGGAGAGGGTGAACAACCTGTCCTTATCTACTAAGTCTATTCCCTTCAGTACCTTGAATATTTTGATCATGTTCCCTCTCAATCTCCTCTGTTCGAGGGAGAAAAGGCCCAGTTTCTCTAATCTTTCACTATACGGCAACTCCTACAGCCCCTTAACTATCTTAGTCGCCCTTCTCCCATTTATATCAAAGATCCTAGAAAAAGCTGTCCTACAACAACTACAAGACTTTGCAGACAGCCAAAAAGCTCTATCAATCTACCAATTGGGATTCAGGAAATCCCATAGTACTGAAACAGTTCTATTAACATGAACATGACATGACGGCTGAAAAGGGCCACGGCCCATCTAGTCTGCCCACACTAATGGCCCACCCCCTAACTACCTCCATGAAGAGATCCCACATGCCAATCCCATCTTTTTTAAAATCTGGCACGCTGCTTGCCTCAATTACCTGTTGTGGAAGATTATTCCAGCGATCAACCACCCTTTTGGTGAAGAAATATTTTCTGGTGTCACCATGAAATTTCCCACCCCTGATTTTCAACGGATGCCCTCTTGTTGCCGTGAGTCCTTTAAGGAAAAAGAGATCCTCTTCCACCTCAATATGGCCTGTGACATATTTGAACGTCTCGATCATGTCTCCCCTCTCTCTGCGTTCCTCGAGTGAGTACAGCTGCAACTTACCCAGTCGTTCCTCATACAGGAGATCTTGAGTCCTGAGACCATCCTGGTGGCCATTCGCTGAACCTCCTAGTGGCCATTCGCTGAACCACCTGGTGATTGTTGGAAATTCCTCGATCAGGGAGAAGATGCGCTGCTGGTTCTACTTGACCTCAGCGCCGCCTTTGATATCGTGGACCACACTCTTCTCATTTCCAGACTTACTGACATTGGCATCAGTGGCATGGCATTATGCTGGTTCTCTTCATTCCTAAAGAAAAGATCTCGGAGTGTACTGCTAGAATCACACCCATCACCCATTTCTTTAGAATTTGCCCCTTTTTCAAATTCAAGATTTAGCTGACCATTGCGGGCTAAATTAGACCTCGATATCCAGTGCCGGGCCATGTCTAGGCCTCATCACTGAATACTGGGGGCTAAATGTGGGTGTGCTGGGCATCAGAGCTTATGCCGACCCGTCCAATATTCATCCAGGATTCACATAAGAATTATTCAGACTCCAGCTGAAAAGTGGGATGGCACTTGCATAATTTTTGTTTTTAATATAAGCTTTTATATTTTAAATATAAATATTTTAAATATAAGCTTCTAGAGCCCTTTCCCACCTCCCTCCCAGGAACAATGCTCCCCCCGGGGTCTACCTCTATCTCTGGTGGTCCAGTGGTGGTTGATGTGGGCAAAAGCATAGCCCCCTAGCTCCTGCTCCTTGCAGCACCCTTCCAAAGGGACTGCTGCAACCTCTCACAGCAGCTCAAGATACTTAGCAGCAGCCATTTTGGAAGAGTAGGGACAGTAGTGAGGAGACTATGCACCTGCTCCCCCCCCCCCCCACCTCCCAACAGTCATTGCTGGACCTTAAGGGATACAGATAGGCTGGGAGGTCCTACCTGGATGGCTGGGGGATGTTCTGATGGAAGGGGGACTGGAGGGTGAAGTTTGGGTGTTTGAGGTCCTTTTCCTTGTTTTTTGGTAAATGTAAAACACCAATAGTATATGAACTTTCTCTCTTTTTTTTTAGTGACATTTCTGTTTAATTGAGTAAGTTATTTTTTCTCTTCTCTCAGTGTTGTCCTTTAGCATCTGCATAAACCCAGGCTCCTTCCTAATGCCACCCCCTGCCCTGCCCCTTCCCTGCCTACTTTTTATAAGCAGTCAGTGGCAATATTCAGCAGCAATACCCATTTTAGTGCCGCTGAATATTAGACCCACAGGATTTAAATGGTCAGGAGTCTCTCCTGCCTGCTTAAATTGCTTTATCAGCTCCAGTGTATGTTTTAATGGTTTTTTCCCTCTCTCCCAAGTTTCATACAATTCTATTAATTTGTCTATGTTACAGAAGCTAGCAATTCTTCTATGGAAATGTACTAGATAAGGGGGGTGGGATTCTTATTTCTCTGGAATCCCAGTTCAATCTGACACATTTCAAACTCATTTTTCTTTTTCTAGTTCATCTCTCATACAAGGTTTCATTCCATTCAATTTCATTTTTAGAGAAGTTTTTTTGCCTCAAGACAAACAAACATACACAGTAGAATCTCAGTTAACTGGGTCTCGATTAATCAGCACTCTAAACCAACCAACAAAAAAATTACCAGTGAAAAAAAAATGACCCCCCCCCCCAAAGCACCAGTGGCAGTGGTCCTGAGCTGCAAACCGCACCCTCCCTCTCTGAAGCTCCAAAGAACTACAAGTGGTGACAGTCCTGAGCTGCGAACCCCATCTCCCTCCTGGCCCGAAGCACATGCGTGGCAGTGGTCCACAGCCGCAAACCCTTCCTCAAGCTCCTTAGTGGCAGAAGTAGGCGGTGGTCCTGAGTTGCAAACCCTCTTGCTCCCCTCCCTCTCTCCATTCCTTACTTGAATACAGCCGGTCAGCAGGAGGCAGCCTCAAAGCAGGCTTCTCATGGTCAGCCCCAGCAGGGCCTTTCCTCTGATGTGTCACTTTCGACGCATCAGAAGAATGGCCCTGCTGGGGTTGGCCGCGAGCAGCCTATTTTGAGGCTGCCTCCTGCTGACCGGCTGTGCTCAGGTAAGGAATGGAGAGAGGGAGGGAGTGAGGAGGTTTGCAGCTCAGGATGCCACCTGCTTCTACCACTAAGGGAGAGAGGGAAGGAGGAAGGATTTGTGGCTCAGGATTGCTGCCGCGCTGGTGCTTCAGGGCGGGTGTGTGTGTGGGAGGGGAGGGGTGGAATTGAGACTGTGTTAGACAAGGTTTCTATCGCATTCTCAATTTAACCAGAAAAACAGTTATCTAGTATCTACCAATCCCCGTGGGTGCCAGATAGCTGAGATTCCTGGACAAATATTCATCCTCGTTTGTATAATTATTTCCAACTTCTGTTGGGTTGGAAAGAATAATGAGCTTGACTCAACTCTTCTTACCTCAGTATCATAAAAACTGAAATTATTTAGGAAGGCTTTCCAGTCCACAGAGGTATCATCATTAACTTTCACTTTTGTAAGAAGGTAACCAAATTGATTGTCTGTTAATTTAGCACAGAAATTGTCAAGTATGTGACGGAATTCTAAAGGCATAATGGTCCCAGTACTTTCCTTATCAAACTCTGTAAAAGCCTGAAAAAGAAAAAGAAGATATGCATTATTTTTCTCAACACAAAATAACAAAACAATATTTGATGCATCTCTTCTTTATTATTGATGAAAACAAGTATCATACAGAAAACAAACATATTAATTTTATAAATTTCTTGGTAAACAAATTATAATCACCATAGGAAAGCAAATAATTTTAAACTAATTTTGAAGGGGGGGAGGTATTACATGATGTTACAGTGACTGCTAGTTTGCTTGGCTCCTCTTCCCTTCTGCTCTTTTGACCCTTTTATCTTTTTTCAAAATTGGAACAATTTAAAGGCATGGAGGGGCATAATCAAAAGAAATGTCTAAATCTGATTTGGACGTAGGGTGCTAGTCACCCAAAGTCTGCAGGGCATAAATGTTCATTCTTGAAAAATACATTTTTTCCAAAATCGTCCATCTGTACATCCTAGGCATTTGATTGTCCAGACTACGTCTATCTTTATACCATATTCTCAACCAAAAATCCGTCCAAGTCAGAAATGTCCAAAACAAGACCTTTTGGATGTAGGAGGAGAGAAAAGTGATGGACTGGCTACTTAGACATAACAAGAGAGCAGTGGGGCACCTTACAGGGCACTGCTGTGAACTTCACAAAAAGGGTACCACATGTATATCTCACCATAACCTCCTTATAATTTATAGTAAGCCCCACAAAATACCCTCAAAGCCCATTAGATCCACCTGTCTACAACTCCCAATAGTCCTTATGGCTGCAGGTGGCACCTATATGGCAGTATAGTAGGGCTTTGTGTTTTTTTTGGTGGCCTCACATTTTTCACCATTAATGCAGTGATTAAAGTAATTTATGGGCCTGGGTCCTCCTCTCTAAGGTCCAGTAGCCCACCCCCCAGACTACTTAAGCCACCTCTGTGCAGCTCTACTAGGCTTTCCTATGCCAGGTGCCGATGTTCCAGAGGGAGGTATGTATGTTTTTATTCCAATTTTTATGCCAGTGTGAGGGGGGGTCAGTGAACATTGAGGGAGTGTGTGGGGTCTGTACTTTGTCCCTGCAGTAGTTATCTGGTCACTTTGGATACCTTTTGGGCACTTAGACCTGTCTTTAGATTGCCTAAATCACAACGTATAAGTTCCGTCCAGGCAGCCTTGTAAAACATTCGATTATCCCTGCAGTTTGACTAAGTCTAGATTGGCCCACGTCCCGCCCTAACCACGCCTTCATAAACGTCCCTTTCAGCTCTGGGCGCACAGCTGGATTCAGAGGCCTAAAAAGTCTCTGGATATGTCTAAAAACCCATTTCAATTAACAGCACCTGTCTTTTAGGTCATCCAAGTGCCGATTTGAGTGGGTTTTCAGATGTATTTCTGTTTCGATTATGAGCCCCATAGTGTCCACAATACCCCAGAAATCTATATTTAGTAGCTTTTCTCACCGTTAACAGTGCTATGACTACAAAAACTCAACCCTCCCCCCAAAACAAACACTGTTATTGACTTCGAGGAGGAGAACACAAGAGAAAGGATTATGCAGGGCCTTCCTCTCCTAAAGTGGGCGCAGCATGGATGGCCGAAATAACAGTGTAAATCTCAACGGTATTGGAGGGGTCTCTGGATCATAAATTGCAACCAGTGCTTGATAAACTAACAGATGTTGGGGACCGGGTTGCAGAGCTGAATTGAGATATGACGGCAATCACCCAAAAGATTGATTCTTTGGTGATGGACACCAGCCGCATTATCAGTGAAAATCAGCATCTCGGTAAACTGTGTCAACATCTAGAAGAGAAGGTGGAAGACCTGGAAAATCAGAGTTGCCGTAACAATTTAAGACTAATAGGATTGCTGGAAACTTTGCCTGAAAGAGACCTCTGTGGATTCTTGGAAACATGACTTGCTCAATCCTTAACCCTGTCCTCTGAATTGGGCCCTCTTAGAATTGAACAAATACATAGGATGGGTGCCCATTAAGATCAAAATCAGAGACTACGGGCTATGATTTTTCGGCTTCTCAACTACGAACATAAGGACTATATATTAAAAGCCCTTCACTCGGATAAGACTTTGGAATATCAATCACAAAAAATGTTATGCTTTCAGGATTACTGGAGCAAAGTCACCACCCTGTGAAGGGCCATTGTACTCCCAACTTACTCAGGCAAAAATTCCATTTGTGTTGTTGTTCCCGACAAAATTAAAGATTACTCACCAAGGCCAAACTCAGTTCTTCACGAAGCACCAGGATGCTGCACAGTACCTACAATTGTACCGGCTTTTACTCTCCACAGATGTTCTAGGATTGGAGGGCTGATCTTTCCAAAAGCCTTTATGCTTCTCACTCTTAACTTTTCCAGTGGTTTAGTACAGAATTGGGTGGCTCGAGGATCAACACCAGCTTGGGAACGCACTGATTCTTTTGTCTGACCTCCTGGTTGGCGATGCATTTCGGAAGCTTTGAACTGTATTCTTCTGTTATATTTTTATGTTTTGTAGAAATGTGTGTGTATGGAGTACAGACTACTGGCAAGTGAATATATGGGGTCCTCCATTAGTTGAGATTTACAGTATTAGGATGGCAGAGTTGCATAGCCAGAAATAGTATGTAGACTAATTTGAACTGGACATGGATGGATGGCTTTTATTTTTATAAGTGTATTTCCTATCAGTCGAGTTATTGTTTGTCTGCTTGTGAGTGGATGCACATTTCCCTGCTCTGTGGGATTCGAGTATAGGTGAATAAGGGCAAGAAGTATGCTTGTTGGTTTGGAAGGGTGGGTCATTTCTTCTGATTCTCATCCTGTTCTGCTGGTTTTACATTTCATAAATTGTCTTACACAGTTACCACTGTTATAATTTGGAGTTCAGAAGGGGGTGGGGGACATAGGGTCACCTCGGCCAAGAGTCAGCAATTAGCAGGAGATTTTGAGGTATAGCTGGGGGGGAGAGGGGGGAGTCAGGGGAGTATGGGATACTAGGAATTTTCATTTGGAAAGTACCTGGGCAAAAAGATTTAGTGATGAGTATTCAGACCAGTGTTCTTTTGTTTTGCCACATTTGAAGCATGGTAAGGATTGGCAGCTGGGAGAGTCCTCATATTCTTCATTGTACTCAGTGGTGTAGCGAAAGTGAGAGGCGCACAGGATAGTGGCGCCCCTCCACCTCCCTCTTCTCCGTCCCCCCTCCACATGCTCCTTCCCCACCTGCGCTACTTCCCTTCCCCCGTACATCTGTAATGTTCCTGGCATGGGCAGCAACCCCAAAGCTGCTTCCTAAGTGCGGGTCCAGGAAGTGACATCAGAGGAAGAGCCGACACTGGCGTGACAGGGTAAAATGTTAGTTCGGATGGCACAGTGGCAGCAGGGATCCTATCTTGTACAACAACTTCATAATACACAAGATACATTTAGCCAGAAGAATCAGCATATTTGTCGAATTTTTAAGGAATATTATTCTAACATATTCAGAGGGGGAAACACAAGGTCTTATTAGTGATACTTATCTATCTAGTATAGACTTGACATGCCTGGGCGAGGAGGACATGTGTTAGTTTAACGCCCCTCTTCATGAGAAGAAATTGTTGCTAGCAATCCCACTATACAAGAACCCATGTATTGATGTATATAGAGCAGAGCTCTATAAACTATTAGTGATTTATATGAAGCTGTTGGTGACAATGTTTAATTATCAAATACAAGAAGGGTCCTTGTCCTCTCTAAAGCAGGCACAAATTGTGGTATTTCCTAAACCAGGTTGAGATCCCACCACAGTAGAATCTTATTGTCCTATCTCCCTTCTCTGCTGTGACAAATGGCTGTCCCTACCTCTATCATTGGGTGGGTGCATCTCACTTTTTAGCATGATACTATTCCCAAAATGGATTGGCAATGTTTGTAGAGAATGATTTCCACATATTGCTGGGTGGTAAGAAAACATTACTCTCAATAAAGAATTGATATCTCTAAAAAAAACAAATTAATAAACTAAATAACCTGCTGTGAGAAAGCTGATAAGCTTTAGGCATATTGATGAAGTAAAGGATTAACATTTGTACCAACTAGGAATGTGTACTTTTTCCAAACGTGGATTGACATTGAAAAATTTATCCGTAAACTGCGTATTAAGATGGTCTTTTCACAGGATAATGCATGTGACGATCGCTCTATTGTATTCCCTAAATCCACCTGGGTTCCTCCTGGCCCTATTGACTCTTTGCTGGATTCTTTTCACAAATTAGTAATTATGGAATTAAATAAAAAAGAAAAAAGATTTTCCAGAAAAGTTACAAATATTTTAGATTATGAAAGAAAGGCTCTAAATACATTACAGAATGATGAGTCCCTAGTGATTAGGAAGGCGGATAAAGGTGGGGGCATTGTACTATTAAATAAAACCATGTATCTTTCGGAAGCATAAAGACAACTTGAGGGAAGTGAATATGAGAAAATATTTGTGGATCCCACTGTGGATCTTCAAATAAGAATTAACCAAATTATGAAAAAAGCTTTGGATTCTGGATATTTGACTAAAAAAGAATTTAAATATCTCAATGTTTTATACCCTAAGGTACCAGTTTTGTATCTTCTTCCAAAAGTGCATAAGTCAATGCTTAATCCTCCTGGATGGCCCATTGTTTCGAGTAAGGGGTCACTATTGGAAGCCTCCTCCACATATGTGGACAAATTCCTTTAGCCTTTTGTGAAAACTAGTAGTTCATATATTCAAGACACCACACATTTTCTAAGGAAGTTAGCAGAAATAATCCCAAAAAGATTGTTTCTTGGTTACCTAGCCACACACAAAGTACACCTCAGGAAAGATTTATTTCTGAGCCAACAAGGTTTACTGCTTTTAAAGAGAAGCCTGTTATTTTAAGACAGTCCCTAAAAAAACAGTGTGGAGAGCACCAGGCTCTACAGCCTAGAGAGCCAATGAAAGGACTAAATAAAAACTATTTTTTCTTCTCACTGACTGTTTTGTGTAGTGGTGATTTCTGGCTACTATAGCCAGCATACCAGGTGGTCCTAGGCAAGTGCCCAGGCCAGAGCTTATGCCTAAGGGTTACCCTAATTCCAAGGGAACACACAAGGGTCCGAGTCTAGTCCCCATCAGTGCCCTCTGCTGTCCTGACCCTAGGCCTGGTGAGCGACAAGACAGACATAGTGGCGGTCTGGGCGATTAAACGCCTGAACGTACAGGTAGGCTATTCTTGGGGAAAAAAAACAACACATTTGGACGTTTTTTTTTTTTTTATTGCTGCCTACTTTGGGTGACTAGCGCCTTAGGTCAAAAACGGACTTAAACCTTTTTTTCAATTATGCTTCTCATAGGTTCTAGTAAAGGGTAAAATCTTTAAAAAAATAAATAAATCTTAAGGGAAACTAATAGATTCACAATTAGCAAATCGAGACATTTAACAGCCAGGAAATCTTTGAAAAACCAAACATCAGCTGACAGAAATGGAAAAAGAATTTTAGTGGGAGAAGTGTAACAGTCTGGAACTAGGGCCAGTTTTAGACATGCTGGGGCCCAGTGCAAATAAGGAGAGGACCCCTGATCCCTTCATTTTCCTGCCCCCTCCCCCCAATGCCATTATTATCACACACAACACACAGACCTTTCCCAAATACAGAACAAGGGATCACAAATAAAAATAGAAACTGAACTGGGAACCCCAAGAAATTAAACTCAGCAAGTTTGACAACAGATATGCACTTCTTTTTTACTGATCCTGGCCCAAGCCCCTCCCAAATTAGCCACTTCCTTTGCTGTGACTGGTTTTCATAAAGGGACATCTTTAAGGAACAGTATGACTATCCATGGCTCCAACCACAGTTGCCAAATACTTCTGTTACCAGCAGAAGAGCATATAAAAGGGCTTTGTGGTCACATATGCAGAAGAGAGAGAGAGAGCTTCTTTTCAAATACAGGCAAAAAATTAACCTGAAATCCCAAGAAGCCAGACTGCATGCAGCACAAATATCAGAAAAACAGAAAGAAACATGTTTCCTCCCATATGGTGCAAAATAAAGACAGCAAATGTAAATTCTGAAACTGAACATATGCCAAACACTAAAATGAAAATAAAATGATTTTTTTCTACCTTAGTGGGCTGGTGACTTTGTTGGTCCCAGTCTCTAATTCTGGCTCTCTGTTTCCAGGGCCTCCTGTCCATTTGTCACTTCTTTACTTTCCTCCTTTCTTCTTCACTTCTTGCCCTATGTCCATCTTTGACACTGATCTTTCAGATTCAGCTTTGTCAATTCTAGTTTTCCATCTGTTACCTTCACCCAATTCATGTGTATCCTCCCTTCCCCTCTCATCCATGTGTGGTGAGTATCCTCCTTCTCGCTTTCTTTCCATTTCCCTCCATCTGTCAGGACTGGTTAAAGCCAGATTCTCTGGATCTGCTCTATACCTTCTACAATTGGGGGTCTGTAACGGATCCGGCTTTTACTTATGTGCTGCCTTGAATCCTCTGCTGTCTTGGATATGGGACTCCAACTTGCCCTGTTCTGCCCATGATCCTGTGATTCATCAGTCAGATCCTGTGGCTGCCCTGGATTCTCTGCTGCCTCGGTCTGTCCCAGATCCAGTGGCTGTTTCTCTACCCTGATCTGCTCTGCTTCGGCAGGGCTTACCTTTCCAAGAGCCTCATGATTTTTTTTTTTAAGTTGGATCCCGGGGTCTTCTTTGGATCTAACTTTTCAGCAATAAAGTTGGATACATAGATCCAACTTTAATATTAAAACCAAAATCATAAAGGTGGCTACGACAGACACAGAATCTGGGACAGATTGCGGCAGCAGTAGATCTGGGGAAAGCAGGACAAGAAGGAACCCCATGTCAGAAACAGAGGACCCAGAAGCAGAGGACCCAGAGCGGTGCAAAAACAAAAGCCAGGTCCTCTGCCAATTTGACTGTATCCTAGAGAAGGTGGATTCAGCAGATCTGGATATCCAACTTTTGCCTGTTTTCTCCATCTAGATGCATCTTTTCTCCTCTCTTCCCTTCCTCTCCATCCATGTGCATGACCTCTCTCTATTTCCTTCCATTCCAATTTATCCATGTGCATATCTTCCCTTTCTCTTCAGACCCTCTTTCCTTCCCTCCACCCATGTTCATTTCCACCTTTTTTCTTCCCTTTCTCTCCATCCCATATGCAGCATAACCCCCCTCTCCTTCTCCTCCACCTAAGTCCAGCATTTCTCCTCTTTCCTGCCCTACTCCCTCCCCTCTCACCCACCCATCCAGTTTTACCAAGGAGATAGAGCAACTTTTAAACTGAGATGTGGGGGAAAGCCGATAGTCACCCAGGAGCGGAAGGTTCGGTGTGAGATATCCTTGGAGGATACTATTGAAACAGGATATTTAGGGAGACCTGGTAGAAAGGTTCCAATAATGGTGAAAGAAAACCAGGAGGGTTTAAGAGGAAGGCAGAGTAAAAGACTCAAATCTTCCCTGTCTTCTCAGCAGCCCGTAGTTGCAAAGAAAAACCACAATTTGAAGTGTCGGTATGCAAATACTAGAAACCTAAAAAATAAAATAGGAGAGAGTATATAGCACTGAATGATGAGATAGATATAATAGGCAGCTCGGAGATCTGGTGGAAGGAGGACAATCAATGGGACACTGTTACCTGGATACAAATGATATCACAAGGATAGAGTAGATAAAATTGGAGGGGGGGGAGGTTGCGCTATTTGTTAAAGAGGGAATTGAATCAAATAAAATAAACATTCTGCATGGCATAGATAGCAGTGTGGGATCCTTATTGATAGAAATTCCATGTGTGAAGGGAAGGAATATAAAGGTTGTGGTTTATACTACCGTCCCCCAGGACAAAATGAGCAGATAGATGAAGAAATGTTTTCAGAGATTAGGAAAGCTGGAGAAATGGGCAACACTATAATAATGGGTGATTTCAATTATCCCAACATTGACTGGTTAAATGTTACATCGGGGAGTGCTAGGGAGGTAAATGTCTGCTTCTTGGAGCAACTTGTCTGGGAACCAACAAGAGGGGGTGCTATCTTAGATTTGGGCCTTAGTGGAATGCAAGACATAGTACAGGAGTTAACTGTATTGGGTCTGCTGGGAAAAAGTGATCATAACGTGATCAAATTTGAGCTGATACCAGGAGTAACGTTGCATAAGAAATCTACTGTAGGGGAGCTTAATTTTCAAAAGGGCGACTATGATAAAATGAGGAAAATGGTTAAAAAGAAGTTAAAGGGATTGGTTGCAAAGGTTAGGATGGTAAACCAGGTGTATATGATATTTAAAAATACCTTAGTGGATGCTCAGACCAGATGTATTCCATGTATCAGCAAAAATAGAAAGAAGAGGAAACGAGAGCCAGCGTGGTTAAAATATGAAGTGAAACAGGGTATCAGAGCCAAAAAAACAGCCTTTAAAGAATGGAAAAAAAAGATCTGAATGATAGAAAATAAGAAGAAACATAAGCACTGGCAAGTTAGATGCAAAACATTGATAAAGACAGCTAAGAAAGAATGTGAAGAGAAACTTGCAAAAGAGGCAAAAACTCATAGCAATTTTTTTAGGTACATCAGAAGCACAAAACCTGTGTGAGAATCTGTGGGACCGTTGGATGATCAAGGAGCAAAAGGGGCACTCAGGGAGGATAAGACCCTTTGTTGCTTCGGTCTTTACAGAAGAAGATGTAAGAAATCTAACTGAACCAGAAATGGTTTTCAAGGGTGATGATGTGGAGGAACTGAAAGAAATCTCAGTGAATCTATAAGATGTACTGAGCCAAATCGACAAGTTAAAAAGTGATAAATCACCAGGACTGGATGGTATGCATCCCAGGGTATTAAAAGAACTCAAAAATGAAATTGCTGACCTGGTGTTAGTGATCTGTAACCTATTTCTAAAATCATCTGTAGTACCTGAAGATTGGAGGGTGGCCAATGTTATGCCAATTTTTAAAAATGGCTCCAGAGGAGATCGGGGAAATTACAGACCGGTAAGCTTGACTACAGTGCCAGGTAAAATGGTGGAAACAATTGTAAAAAATAAAATTGTGGAACATGTAGACAAACATGATTTAATGAGACAGAGTCAGCATGGGTTTAGCAGATGGAGATCTTGCCTCACAAATTTGCTTGACTTCTTTGAAGGTGTGAATAAACATGTGGATAAAGGTGAGCCGGTTGATATACTATATCTAGATTTTCAGAAAGCTTTTTGATAGAGTTCCTCACGAGAGGCTCCTGAGAAAATTAAAGTGTCATGGGATAGGTTGCAAAGTTCAGTTGTGGATTAGGAATTGGTTATCAGATAGAAAACAAAGGGTAGAGAGTAAACAGTGGAGTGCTGCAGGGATCTTTACTGGGACCGGTGCTATTTAACTTATTTATAAATTATCTTGAAATTGGAATGACGAGTGAGGTGATTAAATTTGCAGATGACGCTAAACTGTTCAAAGTTGTTAAAACGCATGCGAATTGTGAAAAATTGCAGGCGGAACTTAGTAAATTGGAAGACTGGGCATCCAAATGGCAGATGTAATTTAATGTGGAGAAATGCAAAGTGATGCACACTGGGAAGAAAAACCTGAATCACAGTTACCAGATGCTAGCGTCCACCTTGGGGATTAGCGCCCAAGAAAAGGATCTGGGTGTCATTGTAGACAATACGATGAAATCTTCCACCCAATATGTTGTGGTGGTGGCCAAAAAAGCAAATAGGATGCTAAAAATTGTTTAAAAAGGGATGGTTAACAAGACTAAGAATGTTATAATGAACCTGTATCGCTCCATGGTGTGACCTCATCTGGAGTATTGCTTTCAATTCTGGTCTTCTTATCTCAAGAAAGATATAGTGGCACTAGAAAAGGTTCAAATAAGAGCGACCAAGATGGTAAAGCGGATGGAACTCCTTTCGTATGAAGAAAGACTAAAAAGGTTAGGGCTCTTCAGCTTGGAAAAGAGATGGCTGAGGGGAGATATGAATGAAGTCTACAAAATCCTGAAATAGAATGGTTACAAGTGGATAGATATTTCACTCTGTCAAAAATTACAAAGACTAGGGTAGACTCAATGAAGTTACAGGGAAATATTTTTAAAACCAATTGGAGGAAATTTTTTTTCACTCAGAGAATAGTTAAGCTCTGGAACGTGTTGCCAGAGAATGTGGTAAGAGCGGACAGCATAGCTGGTTTTAAGAAAGGTTTGAAGAAGTTCCTGGAGGAAAAATCCATAGGCTGTTATTGAGAAAGACACAGGGGAAACCACTGCTTGCCCTGTATCAGTAGCATGGAATATTGCTACACCTTGGGTTTTGGCCAGATACTGGTGACCTGGATTGGCCACCATGGGAATGGGCTACTGGGCTTGATGGACCATTGGTCTGACCCAGTGAGGCTATTCTTATGTTCTTAAGTGCATATCTTCCCTTTTTCTTAAATTCCCCTTCCCTCCCCCTTCTTCCATATGCATTTCCTCCTCTTTTCATCTCTTCCTCTCTATCCCATATGTAGCATTTTCCCTCTCTCCTTCTCCTCCATGTCCAGCATTTCTCGCAACCCATCCAGCTTTACCAAATCTCTCCCTCAGTCTAACATCGCCGCCTCTCTCCTCCCCCCCCCCCCCCCGGCAAGTCTACAATTTCTCCTCTAACGTTCCTCCTTCTGCCACCCTACTGCTTCTTGACCTGGAGTCCAGAGTCCACACAAGGCTCAGCACCAGCACTAACTTCATCAACGAAGAGCCTTTGAGTTCACGTGCTAGGGAAGGCCCTGTCGGTTTCACCCACTTTGGGGGCAGTACCAACAGGGCCTCATAAGCAGATAGACTCAAAGGCTCTATGTCAGTTAAGCTAACATCAGTCTTGTATAGTCTCTGAGGCAGGCAGCAGGAGGGCAACAGAAGGCAAGAGCTGGAATGGTTAAAAGGTGAAGTGAAAGAGGCTATTAGCGCCAAAAGAACATCCTTTAAAGAATGAAAAATGGATCCAAATGAGAAAATAAGGAGTGACATAAGCACTAGATAGTTAGATGCAAAGCAGTAATAAAGAAAGCCCAAAAAATACCCCTCCCTCCTTTACAAAATTGTAGCGCAGTTTTTAGCACCGGCCATGGTAGTAATATCTCCGACGCTCATAGGAATTCTATGAGCATTGGAGCTGTTACCACCACGACAGCGTTACAAACCACACTACAGTTTTGTAAAAAGGGGTAGGGGAGGGGGAAATAAGAAGAGAAACTTGCCAAAGAGTCAAACACTCAAAGTAACAACTTTTTCAGGTACATCAGAAGCAGAAAACCTGTGAGGGAATCCATGGCACATTTGGATGATCAAAGAGCAAAATGAATGAATTCTTTGCTTTGGTCTTTACAGAGGAATATGAAAGAGATTTACCTGAAATGGAAATGATTTTCAAAAGGTGATGATGTGGGGGAATTGCCAGAGGGGATGGTTACATTGGTTAGTGGTTTAAGAAAGGTTTGGACAAGTTCCTGGAGGAAAAGTCCATAGCCTGCTATTGAGACAGACATGGGGGATGCCACTGCTTGCTCTAGATCGGTAGCATGGAATGTTGCTATTAATTTGGTTTCTGCCAGGTACTGTTACCTGGATTTGGACACTGTTAGAAACAGAAGACTGGGCAAGATGGACCACTGATCTGACCCAGTATGACTGTTCTTATGTTCTTGAGGCACATAGTGCTAGAGTTCTGAAATAACTGAAATAAATCAGAACAGGCTCACTGAATATAGGCCGACTTCCATAGAAGATGTTGGTAGTCCATAAAAAAGCTGCTTTTTTTAAAAACAGGAGCTTACGCCAAAGAAGGCACCCTTACTCAACTGAACCCCAGGCATTAAAATGGGTCAGGAGAACAAACCGAGGTTCCTCAAACAACTAAAACACAGCTGAGAAGCTGGATCAGGAGAACAAGCCAATTAGACACCCCAAACCACTCTATGAATTGGTGCTGAAGGCAATGGTGCTGGGGTCGCTTGATAACAGTAATTATAGCATGATCAGATTTGATATAATCTCTGGAATAAGTTCACACACGAAATCTAATATAATTGCATTTAAACTTTAAAAAAGGAGACTATGATAACATGAGGAGAAAGATAAAAAGAAACAGGAGCAGCTGCAAAAGTCAAAAATTTATAACATTATACCATCCTGGAAGCCCAAACTAGATATGTTCCATGTATTAAAAAAGGAAGAAGGAAGATCAAACAGCAGCTGGCATGGTTAATGAGTGAGGTGAAGGAAGTTATTAGAGTTAAGAGAACCCTTCAAAACTGGAAGAAGGAGCTGACTGAAAATAATTGAAAACAGCACAAAGAATGGCAAGGCGCTAATAAGGAAAACAAAGAGAGACCTTGAAAAGAAGATTGTGCTAGAAGCAAAAACACAAACTAAAACCTTTTTAGGTATATTAAAAGCAAGAAGCTGGGAAGAGAATCAGTTGGATCACTAGACCAGTGGTTCCCAACCCTGTCCTGGAGGAACACCAGGCCAATTGGGTTTTCAGGCTAGCCCTAATGAATATGCATGAAGCAAATTTGCATGCCTATCACTTCCATCATATGCAAATCTCTCTCATGCATATTCATTAGGGCTAGCCTGAAAACCCAATTGGCCTGGTGTTCCTCCAGGACAGGGTTGGGAATCACTGCACTAGACAACTGAGGGATAAAAGGGGCTCTCAGGGGAAAACAAGACCACAGCAGAGAGATTAAATTAATTCTTTGCTTTGATCGTCACCAAGGAAGATGTGGGGGAGTTACCGGTGCCAGAAATAGTATTCAGTTCTGATGAATCAGAGAAATTCAAACAAATCTCTGTAGCACACTAAAGATGTAATGGGTCAATTTGACAAACTTAACAATAGCAAATCACCTGGAACGGATGATATACATTCCAGAGTGCTGATAGAATTGAAAAATGAACTTGCAGAGCTATTGTTAGCAATTTGTAACTTTTCTTTAAAATCTAGCATAATACCGGAAGACTGGAGGGGCCAATGTGATGCCGATTTTTAAAAAGGTTCCAGAGGTGATCTGGGAAATTATAGACTAGTGAGTCTGACGTTGGTGCCGGGCAAAATGGTAGAGATTATTACAAAGAACAAAATGATAGAAAGCATATATAAGTATGGATTAATGAGAGAAAGTCAACATGGATTTAGTCAAGGGAAATCTTGCCTCACCAATCCACTGCATTTCTTTGAAGGGGTGAATGAATATGTGGATAAAAGTGAGCTGGTTGATATTGTGTATTAGGATTTTCAAAAGGCATTAAACAAAGTACCTCATGAAAGACTTCTAAGAAAATTAGAAAGGCATGGGATAGGAGTTAATGTCCTATTATGGATTAAGAACCGAATGAAAGATAGAAAGCAGAGAGTAGGTTTAAATAGTCAATATACTCAATGGAAAAGGTAAATAGTGAAGTTCCCTAGGGGTCTGTGCTGGGACCGCTGCTTTTTAACATATTTATTAGTGATCTAAAGATGGGAATAACTAGTGAGATAATTAAGTTTGCTGATGACAAAGTTGTTCAAAGTGTTAACTCAAAAGAGGATTGTGAAAAATTGCAAGAGGACCTTGTGAGACTGGGAAACTTGACATCAAAATGGCAGATGACGTTTAATATGAGCAAGTTCAAAGTGATGCATGTGGGCAAGAGGAACCCAAACTATAGCTCTGTGATGCAGGGTTCCATGTTAGGAGTCATTGCACAGGAATAGGATCTAAATGTCTTCATTGAGGATACATTGAAATCCTCAGCTCAATGTGTGGTGGCAGCTAAGAAAGCAAATAGAATGTTAGGAATTATCAGGAATGGAAAACAAAGATGAAAATGTTATAATGTCTTTATATCACTCTATGGTACAGCCGCACCTTGAATATTGTGAGCAATTCTGGTTGCTGTATCTCAAGAAAGATACTGAACATTCTATGCTGCATAGTACCCTTAAGGTGTATGTCACAAGAACTAATTTCTTCCTCTTTCTCCATCAGTTGGTAAAGAGACACATCCCATTGGTCTGGACTGGTCTGATAGGGTGCAATGAAAAATATTTTCTGTACCTATTTGTATACCTCTTCAAAATCGTTCAGACTTGCAATAAAATAAAATATTGTAAATTCCAACGTCCATGTTTCCCAATGCAGATGTGGATACTCTATGTGAAATAAGGAATATATATCTGTGATGTTGCCCTAATGAGATTACTCTCGCCACCCTTCCAAACCCTCCTTGCAATTTACAGTATACAGTATGTATTCAGCTTTCCCACATCTGAATGGTTCCTGTTCTGAAACGGCATTTAAACAGCATTTATCTGCTGCCATTTAAACATGGAGATTCTTCTAAAATAAGGTCAGTATTATGGCCTTAACACATGATAATGTGCCTTAAGGGAAAAAGCGCGTATTAAATGCTAAAAGTCCATAGATATATTATGGGCTTTTAGCATTTAGGGCCTGATTCTCTAAAAGTGCGTCCCGATTTTAGGCAGCTGTAGGCGTCCTACAGTTGTCTAATCAGCCAATCAGGATGCACGTTTTTAAAAAAAAATGCTTCCCAGGCAGGCCACCTATATTGAAGGCGAGG
The DNA here is from genome assembly GCF_902459505.1 of Geotrypetes seraphini. NCBI lineage: Eukaryota > Metazoa > Chordata > Amphibia > Gymnophiona > Dermophiidae > Geotrypetes > Geotrypetes seraphini. Next base: position 62,802,535 of record NC_047090.1, on the reverse strand, counting down.
CCCGCAAGACACCTAGGCCCTGATTCTGAATAGGACGCCCGGGAGAGGCGTCCTATTCAGAATCGGCCTAAACTAAACCCCGATTCTGTAACCGGCGTCCATGTTACAGACGCAGGTTAGAGAATCGGATTAGATTAGACACGGCCCGCTACACTTATCGCGGCAAGGGATCTCTCTGCCGCTATAAGTATAGCGGGCCGTGGCCCCCTGACCAGGAGGGTGCCCAAACCCTCTGCCCGAAGACGCACCCCCCCGACACTACCGACCGCCCCCCCGACACTACCGATCTCCCCCCCCCCCGGACAATATCGATAGCTGGCAGGAGGGTGCCCAATCCCTCCTGCCCGAAGACGCACCCCCCTCCCCAGTGCTAACAACCCCCAAACCTCCACTCCACCAAACCTGTTCTTAGATGGGTCTTGCACGTCTTGAGCCGGCAGGCACGCCTCGTCGAAATGAAGCGGGCCCGCCCCTTCCCGGCCCATCCCGCCGAAGCCTAAGGCCTGATTGGCCCAGGCTCTAGAAGTGCCTAAGTTGTGCACAGATCAGGTGTGTTCTATAAACAGTGCACCTACCTTTTAGGAATGCCCACAAACTGCTCATACATCTCACTTGGCCACTCCCCCTTTTGAAATCCACACACTAGAATTTATGTGTACCACTTTATAGAATATACTTAGAAAATTTTATGTGTAAATTTTAATTTGTGCTAATTAGTGCCAATAATTGCTTGTTAATTGGCAATTAGCATAGATTGGATTGTTAAACAATTATGCTATGTATTAACTATAAGTAAAAACATAAGAACTAATATCTATAATACCAATACTCTTAAACAGTTTTGCCCTATTTTATTTTGGATAGATTTTAGTATTCTTATGAAAATAAAATAAATGGGTGCATGAAATATACCTTGCATAACAGATCATAGGAACATGTTACAGCTTCCTTGAGTTTAATGAGGGCTTTTTCTGGACTAAGCATCTGACAATTTTGAATGAGTATATCTTCTTTCCTTTCACCAAATTTAGATGTTTTGCCATCATCAATCACTCTCAAAAAATCAAAATAAGGAAGTTTGCCATCATCTACTTTGATTCCGAGCCTAAAAAAACATGAAAATTTACAATGATAAAAATATGTTTCAAATTCATATGACCTAAAAGGAAATCAAATTCATATTTTTATAAAGTATTATTTATAAGAGAATATATAGCTTCTGAAAATATTAACCACTCTATATTTTTCATAATGGTAAAATTTAAGACTGTATTACATGTCAGAATATATTTATTTGTACATTTATCATATTTAGAGTTCAACAAGTTCTATTCACTTTAACTTAGAAGAAGAGTAAAATGAAATGACTTACCTGTAATAGGGTTTCTCCATAGATAGCCAAGTTAAATCAGGCCCAAAACGTAGATGAGTTTATCTCACGGTGCTGAGGCAGAATAGCTTCTCTTAAGAGTTCAGAATTAGCTTTAAAACACTTTTGAGCATGTGCTGTTGTTTTTGCATGTTGCAGACCCTGAGCTGAGCAGGTACCTTAGTTCATTAATGTGCTTGTTGTGACTTGACACATGTAACCAATGCATTAAAACTGTCCATTTCTTAATGTATTTTAGAACAAGCTCCATGTTGGCAGATCCTGTAATAAAATACTAGTGGAATCTGAACATCCCAACCTGAATGTCTCAATTCCAATTTGTATATCCTTTCTAAAGGGCCTCTCTTTATATATAAACAAAAGTAAAGTTGCTTTGTGATAAAATACAAAATTTGTGCTTTAAAGAATGTCAGATGGATACAATATTTTAGTTCATTTATACTTTTAAAAAACTCTTCCAGTTCAATAAATTATAGCACAATCAGTACCTGAATAGCAGACTGATGAATTGTTTCTTATCAAAATGATAATTATAATGTAGAAGCATTTTATGTAGTTCTTCTACTGTTATGAAACCATCTCTATTCTTATCCATCTTGGCGAAGGATTTGCTGAAGTCCTGAAAATAATCCTTGAATTTGTCGCTGAAAAGGGCAGATAGAAATGATTGTCAAATTATAGGCAGATTAAAAAAATTGTTAATCTATCAATAATGTGAATACTTCTACTGAAATATCATGTCATTAAAATCATTTTACATGCAGGACAACGAACAAGCACACAAATTAAACTCAAAATAGGTTTATGATTTTAGAGAACAAGTGCAGGAGCAGTGAAAACCAAATAGATAGTTAGAAATTATTCAATCTATTGTGCTTGCCATGTTAACCATTTGAATATATAATAAGGACAAAAATATGATACTATCATGATTTGCAAAGTGTGTACCAGATGTTGCTAGAGTTGTAGGAAGACATGTTGAGAAGACAGTCCTTGCTCCTTGGAGTGCACAGTCTAAGACAGACAGCACAGATAAAAAATAGGTAAAAAATTGAGAGGTCCTTTTCAAAAGCTGTGGTAAGCACTACTACCAGTATTTCTATAGTGCTACTAGACATTCACAGCACTGTACATCAAAACATAGAAGAGATAGTCCCTACTCAAAAGAGCTTACAATCTAGTCAAGACAGACAAACTGGACAAGAAAGTGCATTAAATACACTGTGATCAGGTGAGGGAATTACAGAGGGAATGATAAGACAGATATTTGTTGCTTTGAAGGTGGGTTGGAGTTTGGAATTGAAAGCATCTTCAAAGAAGTGAGCTTTGAGTCTGGATTTGAATACTGTCAGAGATGGAGCTTGACGAATCAAGTCAGGCAGTTTATTCCAGGAATCCCCAGAGAATAACAAGATTCTAGAATCCCAAAGAGTAGCAACATTCCGTACAGAATCAAAAAGAACAGCAAGATTCCGGATTCTCTTCTTTATTAATTTCCAGGTACTTTAGTTAGATTGTGAGCCTTCGGGACAGTAAGGGAATTTTTTAAGTACCTTCTTACTTCTCATTTATAATCTTAATGTATATTTTCTTCAAACCGCTTAGAACCTAACGGATGTAGCGGTATATAAGAAATAAATTACATTACATTACATATGGTACAGCAAGGTAGAAGGGGCAAAGTCTGGAATTGGATGTAGAGGAGAAGAGTACAGATAAGAGACTTATCTGAGCAGCGAAGTGCTCGGGGGAGTGGGGGAGGGGAGAGATGAGGGATGCTGTGGAACATGTAGACAAACATGATTTAATGAGGCAGAATCAGCATGGGTTCAGCTGAGGGAGGTCTTGCCTCATCAATTTGCTTGAATTCTTTGAAGGTGTGAATAAACAGGTGGATAAAGGCGAGCCAGTTGATGTAGGGCAGTGTTTCTCAACTTCTTCAAGCCAACTACCCCCTAAGTCTAACATATATCAATTGAGTACCCCACCCAAGTTCTGCCCCTGATACCACCCCCATAATAGTACTAATTGTAATGCAATTTTTTCTATTTATTTTTCATATACAGTACACACAATATCTTATTAACAATACATAACCACAAAATTAAAAAACACAAAGCACACTGTACGCAGAGAAAATGTTAATTATTTATATATGGTAATTTTTTCAAAGAGGTCAAGGCAGATGACTTTAAAATATGCAATGTCATCTCAGGAACAACTAAAAAAAAATAGACAAATATAGTGCAAAATGTAGACAGCAGATATAAATTCTCAAAACTGGCACACAGGTTGATATAAAACACCTATCGTACTGACTCCGGAGTAGATGTAACAGAATGTGGTCATGGAAAGAAGACAGGAAGAACTATTGATCAATTCAGATGAAATTCTGAGATGGTGTTTGGGAGGGACTTGGGGGTGAGTATGAAGGACCACCCTGCCATGGTAAAAAGTTGTGTAAGACGGATCTGACACAAGTGCTTGAAGTTCACTGACTTGACATGCAGAAGTGAGAGAGATGAGGAACACTACTTTTCAGGTGAGGAGTTTGAGAGATTAAGTTGAAAGTGGCTCAAAAGGAGGCTGTATTAGAGTAGAGAGCACAACACTGATATCCCAAGCAACTGGAGAAGGCCTATGGAGATTTGGTATGGAAAAGACCTTTCATAAAACTGGAAACTATAGGATATACAAATAGTGGTTTGTTATGCAGAAAGGTATGAAATGCTGTAATAGCATAGAGATGAACTCTGACTGAAGTAATGTTGAGACCAGAGTCAGAAAGATACAAAACAGACTCCAGAACCAATAGAATTGGACAAGTGGCTGGATTCAATGAGTTGAGACTACACCAGGCAGAGAAGCGAGTACATTTAAAGTGACAGCAGCATTGTGTAGAAGGTTTTCTAGATGGCTAATACTGGTGCGAAGAATGTGGAAGTATCTATTGACTGGGAGAGAGATACCATACTGTGAGTTCTAAGGAACAGACTGAGATGAAGTAGGGATCCTTTGTTCTGTGTCAGCAAGGTTGGAAAGATTTGAACATGCTCCCTTATTGCATGAGGAGAAGGAACCAGGGTTGTCAGGGCCACCGAGGTGCTATGAGTATCAGGCTGGCTTTTTCTTGGCAAAGTTTGAGTAGAGTTTTCCCAATTAGAGGAATCAAAGGGAAAGCATATATGAAGTTTCCTTGCCTGTCGAGAAGAAAGGTGTACAACTCTAGACAGAGTAGAGTGTCAATTCTGGAACAGAAGACCAGAAGTTTTTGGTTTTATGGGGAAGTAAAAAGATCTAACGTAAAACCGTTGAGTGATGGTAATAGAAGTCTGTTTAACCTGTCTGCTATGACATTCTGCTTTCCTGCGAGATAAACAGTTTTTGAAACACATTGCAAGGAATTGCCCAGGACCAAATTTTCATCGCTTCTTGACATAGATGATGAGACCCCGTGTCTTCCTGTTTGTTCTTGTAGTACATGACTACCTGGTTGTCTTTTCAAATGAGAATAACCTGATTGAGGAGACAATCCTGGAATGTGCAGAGAGCATTACGGATTTCTTGACGCTCAAGGAGATTGATGTGGAGAGTTTGTTCTCAAGGATTCCAGCTGCTCTGAGTATGGAGGCTGTCGAGGTGGAAGTATGGAAGAATCTGAGTATAGAAGAATCAGTCATTAACATCTTTTGATGTGGTGGAGAGTGGAAGAGGAGGCCTCTGGATAGATTGGCCAATGATAAGCACTGAGAAGATTGGTGAAGTGCTGAGGTCACATATCCATTGAGATAGTGCATCTGTAGCCTGAGACCATTGGTTTGAGAGTGCCCACTAAAGATCTCTGAGATGTAGGCGAGCAAACAGAGTCATGTGATCTGTAGATGCCATATGGCCTAGGAGACATAGCATCTGACACGCAGTAATGTGATAGAGATGAGACTTTCAGGTAGATCTGGATCAGAGTGTCGAGGCTTGTCTGTGGTAAAAAGGCAGAAGTCTGAATTAGGTATAGAAGTGCCCCAATGACCTCAAGAGTTTGGGTGGTTCGCAGATGGACTTCTTGGAAGTTGATTGTAAATCCCAGAAGTTCTAATAGCTGTACTGTGGCATTCATGTCATGGTGAGCTTGGTGAGGTGTTGAGCCAGTCATCCAGGTAAGGGAACACATAGAAACTGCAAGAGCATAGAATTGCAGCTACTACTAAGCATTTCATGAACACTCTGGGTATAGAAGCTAGTACAAGTGGAAATACTTTGTTTTGAAAGTGGTATGTTCCTGCTCTAAAACGGAGATATTTCTTGTGGGCTGGGAGAATGAGAATATGTGTGTAAGCTTCTTTGAGATCTAGAGAGCAGAGTTAGTCGTTCCTCTTGTAAAGGAGGTACGTAGGGTCTGGCACAAACAAAGTCATTCCATAGCGATCCTCACTCCTGGTGCTGATTATGTCCTGGTGCTTTTTATGTAGTATGAAGAGCTGTTTCCTCAGGATAAGAATGAGGCCTAGGAAAAAATACGGGAAGAACAATTAATTAATTGAGATGAAATTCAGTGATGAACTTTGGTAAGAACTTTGGATGAGTGCGAAGCACCACTTTGTCATGGTGGAACACTGTAAATGGTGGATCCGCCACTAAAGCTTGAAGCTCACTCACTCTGCGAACAGCAGTTAGAGAAATGAGGAAAACTACTTTCCAGGTGAGATATTTGAGATGAGCCGAAGACATTGGTTCAAAAGGAGGTTTCATCAATCTAGCAAGTACCACATTAAGATCCCATACAACTGGAGGTGGTTTGAGAGGTGGTTTGACATTGAAAAGTCCTTTCATGAATCGGGAAACCACAGGATGAACCGCAAGAGGTTTTCTAACCACTAGTTGATGAAAAGCAGTAATTGCACTGAAATGGACTCTAATGGAAGTGGATTTGAGGCCAGAATTCAACAAGTGCAGGAGATAGAAACATAGAAACATGACGGCAGATAAAGACTAAATGACCCATCTAGTCTGCCAATCCAGTAACCATTATCTCTTTTTCTCTCTGAGAGATACCACGTGCCTATCCCAGGCCCTCTTGAATTCAGACACAGTCTCTGTTTCCACCACCTCTTCCGGGAGATTGTTCCATGCATCCACCACCCTTTCCGTAAAAAAGTATTTCCTCAGATTACTCCGGAACCTATCACCTCTTAACATCATCCTATGCTCTCTCATTGCAGAGTTTCCCTTCGAATGAAAGAGACTCGACTCATGCACATTTATATTATGTAGGTATTTAAACGATTATCATATCTCCCCTAGGGGCACACTGGATAAAAGGCAAAACACCAGTGTGACAAGAATTCATCAAGTGAAACAAAAATCAAGTTTATTGTGAGACGAATAAACTTCAGAAAAAGATATGTGGCTTTTCCAATAGCATTCAAACAATGCCAAAAAGAATATCAAAGAAACAAACCATTCAAAAAGGCAAAATTTAAAAAACATAGGGTTTCTTTTCCACAACACAGTAAGACAAGATGGCTTTATACAGCTGGTCAAGATGGTGGTAAATGGCAGTCAGTTCTAATTCAGCCTGGAGCATAAGTCTCTGTGTTTTGCTCCTGTGTGTGTGCTCAGCACAAAGGAAAAAACAAAAGTTCAAAATGCAGCATTCATAAAGAAAGATAAGTTCTGTTTCAGTTTTTAAGTTCCTTTGTAAATTATGCAGGCTTAAAATAATGCCAGCCTTAGCAGGTTCAGTAAAACACAAAAGTAAAGCAAACGTTCATTTTTCTGAGTTCTGGGGCCTCTTAATTAGTGCCCTTCCCCCACCTGCACTCTTCAATCAGAGAAAAAAAATCAAATGTCTGAAACCTAGCAGTGAGTTCTTTAAGCACAAAGTGGCAGTTCTTTAGGTTTGGCAAGAAAAATAGTCACCTTCTTACAACAGACACTATGCACTCTGGTTCACAGCACAAGTAGAAAAATAATAGCAAATCTTCCTTTGCAATTCCCACAGTAAGAACAGCTTTTTTCACTTGCCTTTAATCAGCCAACACAAGTCCCTGTTCTGGAGGCTGTTCTATGGACTTCCATAAGTAAATAAACTCAACTCTCTCAGGATTACTTCCTTATCCAATGTCCTGGGCTCTTCATTAAGTTCCTTCCTTCTCCAGTCAATCTCCAGTCAGTGTTCCTGCTCCTCACTTTCTCCTCCTTCTTCAATGTCCTTCTCCCCCTTTTTCCCCTCTGCATGCCAACTTGTTCCTTCTTAAGGACCTGCAGCCCCGTCCCCCCAGCATCAGCTGCGGGCCATTCCTATAGTGTCTAACAATCAGGAAGGATCCTGCAGTGTGCTGTGTTTGGGTGAACAAGGTAATGGAGTAAAGCTGCTCCCCAAAGTGTTCCAGACCCGAACAGCACCAAATTGACCACAATGTGTTTTGAAATGTGAGGCAGACTTTGTGTGAACTCCTAAATACCCTGCTGTCACTAAGCCACTACTAGCAGGCACAGGCTTGCTCATCACACTCTAGAGCAGTGGTCTCAAACTCAAACCCTATGCGGGGCCACATTTTGGATTTGTAGGTACTTGGAGGGCCGCAAAAAAAATAGTTAATGTCTTATTAAAGAAATGACAATTTTGCATGAGGTAAAACTCTTTATAGTTTATAAAACTTTCCTTTAATAGTTAAAAGAAAAGATATATAAACTATAAACCATTCTAGGATTTAAGGGAAAATTGGACGCACATCTTCTTGCAGGACACATTGAGGGATACGAGTGACTAATGTATGCACCAGGGTACGCCTGGCTGAGCCTCCGCGTGTGCGGATCACTGGACTGGATGGACTCCAGGTCTGATCCGGTGCAGGCATTTCTTATGTTCTTATGTTTTACGTCATGCAAAATTGTCATTTCTTTAATAAGACATTAACTATTTTTTCTACGGCCCTCCAAGTACTCTATTTTTTCTGCAGCACTCACATTTAAGGTTTAATATCTTTTCTTTCTCAAAACTGGCACATTTCAATCATTATATTGAAAATAAAATCATTTTCCCTACCTTTGTTGTCTGGTGACTTTATTTTTCTGTGCTTTCAACTATGTTTCCAGGGCCTTCTTGTCCTTTGACTGTTTTTCTCTCCGTCTTCACTTTCTGCCTTGCATCCATCTTTGGTATTAACTAAATGTTCAATTTTTCTGCTTTCTTATCAAAATCTACGTTTCCATGTCTTACCTTCCCTTCCTAACTCTCTCTTCTTCCGTCCTATTTCCATGATCTGGCATCTCTTTCCTTCCTTTCTCTCCCTCCCTCCCTCCTTCCTTCCTTTTCCCTGGTCTGGAATCTGTCTCCTTCCCTTCCCCCATGCCATGGCATCTCTCCCTCCCCCTCCATGGTCTGATATCTCCTTTCCTTCCCTCCCTCCCATGAACTTGGCTTCTTCTCTTGTTCCTCTCCTCTCCCTTCTCCTTTCTTCCCTCTCTTTCCCCAATTGGGTGCAGCAGCAACAGAAGCAGCATTTCCCCCCCACCCCACTTTCCTGTACAGCAGCAGCATTCCCTTCCCCTCCTTTTCCCTGTGCAGCAGCATTTCCCTCCCCCTACCACACTTCCCTGTGCAGCAGCAACATCATTTCTCTCTCCCCTTCCCTGTGCAGCAGCCGCAGCAGCATTTCCTCCCCCTCCATTTCCCTGTGCAGCAGCATTTCCCTCCCCCCACCCCACTTCCCTGTGCAGCAGCATCACCATTTCCCCCAATCCCCCCTTCCCTTCACGCGGTCTGGCACAGAAAAAAAACAACAAAAAAACAACCAACAACCATCAAGGGAATTTAAAAAAAAAAAAAATCCCATATCTTTTAAAATCTCTCCAGTCCCCGCTAGACAGCTCTCATACTCAGATTAGGAGTATGGATGTGTTATACCTCAGCATATTACTGACATGTTCAGCATATTACTTATTAAATATTACTGATATGTCTCCTCAAGTCTGCTTATCTGACCTCTTTGTCCTGAGTGTTACCTTGACCACACCAAAAGGATAGTAAAGACAGATGGCCTCTGTAACACCTTCTTGATAGCATCAAAGAGACAGTGCAACACCTATCCTGACTTCCTTTATTTGAGTAACAACTGGATAGCATCAAAGAGACAATAGATCCTGACCTCTTTGACCTCCTTGCCGCTCAAATAACATCAGTAAAGACAGATGGGAAACTACATCAAAAAGAAAGGGACGTTGACAAGTATTTGCTATCTTGACCTCTTTTGACCTGGGTGTTGTCAAAACAGATAACAAAAGAGGCCCGTAACATCAAAAGAACTGAGATCTGCTATCTCGACCTCTTTGACCTGAATATTGTCCAAACAACTTCAAAGGGACCGACCTGGGGTGTGCCTGAATCAAAGGACGCTGTTACTGCAGGACCAGCTGTTTAACTCAGCAGCTTATAAGGACGGAATTCTGCTCCTAGAATTCAGAATCCTAGCCGGCTACAGGAACAGAAGCCATGAGGCTAAAGGGTCAGTCTCCCGTGTCCACTCACCTATCAATTGTATGGATTCTCCAATTGTGAAGGGAGTGTTTGCTTGGGATACGGTGAAGGTATTTAATTCTTATCATATATATATATATATGTATAATAAAGTGTTATTGTTTATGCTTTATATTGTCTGGGTGCTTTTCTGAGTGTTACTGATCATCCCACCTGTCAGAAATTAGTGGCAGAACAAATTGGTACCAGGAAGTGGGGTAATCATGTGGTCAGGAAAGCTAACTAGAAAACAAGGGGTGGAGGAGCAGGCTCCCAATCCCTCCATTCCAAATGGGAATGAAATTATGGGAAAATTAATGGCCACTGAGTGGTCTGTAGAAGCAGGATTGTGTGAATCCTGTACTTTTGGAAGTGGGGATCCACATGAATTATGTGCCTCCTTACAAAAGGTGAAAATCTCAAAAGGAGAAGAGCAAGAAGTAATTTCTAGACAAGGAAGGATGATTTTGTCAGACTGGAGGAATTTGCATGAAGCTAAACAGGAATTACAATTGAAATCAGGAGAGCTGGAAAAGAATAGGTGTAATCAACTGCATGCCTTTGGAATGCTGCAATGTCAGAATAAGTTGTTAATAGATAAGGCCGTGCGATATGCACGATATAAATACAAAAAACGGAGGCGGAAAGTGAGTTACAGAAAAGTTAAAATCTTAAATTATCATCTGCCGGATAATTGGAATCCAAACAAACGGGATGGGGAAATTTGTGATTCAAATGCTAATAACAGTGAGGAGGATATATGTATTGAAGGAAAGCAGGCAGAAAGTTCAGAAGCAAAGCCAGTGAGGAGACAAAGATTACAGGGAAATTTGCAGACAGGAGAAAATCTAACTAAAAATGATGTTATGGAAGACTTTACTCAGCAAGAAGTCATGGATACGATGGCACGCTTTACACAGCAGCCTGGGGAACCACTAATACCATGGGTAATTCGGGTACAGGAGATGGGTGCAGCAGGGATTATGTGGGATGCCACAGATGCCCCTAAATTTGTTCAAATTAGTCAAGAAATAGCAGTACAAAATGCGTTATGGGAGGATCCTTATTCTGCAAAAAATGCCCAATGGTCTTTATTAGAGATAATTAGTAGGGGTGTCACGAGGCGATATCCACTTAAATCTGATTGGCCCTCAAATGATAAGATTTGGTATACATTAAAAGATGCTCAAATGAGAATTAAGGAGGAGTCTATGAAGGCAGCCTTAGTAATAGGTCACGCTGACACATATATGTCATTACCTTTTACTGAGTCCATGAGAAATAAAATGATTAAGTATGCTGCACCAGCATACAAACAGGTAAAGATAACTTTGTTGATCAATCAAATAGACAGGACTATTTTGGAAGCCTTAGAAGCGGTCCGACAGTTAGGAGATCGGGGGGACTGGGGACCTCAAAATACTTTTGATAAAAAGAGAACAGGACAATCCAATTCAAACAGGGCTAAGCGGGTGTCTCGGAGGAATATGTTTTTGGCATTAATAAAAGATGGTGTAAAGAGGGAAGAAATAGATGGAGAAGATACAGGGACATTATGGGGAATGTACAAAAGTAGAGAACAAAGGAGAGAGGGAGGATATTTTGGTGCCAACGGCCCCCCTGAGGAAATTGCTTCCATTCTTTATCCTGATTTAAAAGGGTGGAAGTGTTGGGAGGATCAATAATGTGAATGCCGAGTCTCAGTGTTTGCCTGGACCAAATTAGAACAGCGTCCGCAGGTAGAGATAAATATCTAGTAGAAATCTGGGGAGCAAAAGGTACAAGCTGTAGTGGACACTGGGGTGTAGGAATATAAATATCAGGATTGGGGGGAAAATTATACAAACAGGAAGAAAAAATTTTACAAATTTTAAAATTGGACAATTACCACTTTGGGATTAATCTATGGGATTCCTTGCCAGATATCCAAAAAGGGTTAACATGACGGGATTAATCTATGGGATTCCTTGCCAGGTATCCAAAAAGGGTTAACATGACAGCTTTCCGATGGAATCTATAGTTTTGGTAAATTGCCAGACATTCCTATGAGATCAGTAGTGGTGGAGAAACCAATAGTAGTACTGATCGCCACAAAAATTGTACTATTCCTATAGTGGAACAATGTCCAGAACCATTTACATCCACTTGGCAAGGGAGGCAATATACATATACCAGACTACCACAAAAAATACTTACAGATGCCGAGAGGTGATAGAGAAAGCTAAACTGTAGAAATATTGCTAAGTGACCTTTATAATGTATAAAGTTTTGTTAGATAGTATAAGGAAGTTGCACTCCAAGTAATTTTGCAAATGTGTCTTTTACCTAAAACACTAATATTGTGAACCACTGTACATGCACGTAAACCTCTCTTGTATATTTTATAGATTAAAATTCCCTGCGTGCATTCTCTTACGATTGTGTGACAGAGCTTTGAAATGGAAGAAAATAGAAAAGAAGACCAGTAAAACTATATAGAGCAATTAACTTAAGTTTCTATCTCTCTCTTTCTTTTAGAAGCTTAGTATCCAGACATGGTCAGGAGAACCAATTTCACTGTGCCACATTTAAAATACGTCCAGCACTGTGACCTGATAGTGGGAATCCAATGGATACCACATTTGTTTGTGACTCTTTTGATTAATAGTGTGCTTATTTACAGATTAAAATCAACCCTGAATCATTACCGATGGAAGAAAGCATGCCGGAGCTCTGTGTTTGTCTGTTTCTGTTATGTGTTGTCTGTTTTAGCTTATGGGGTACCCCAATATTGCACATTGGCCATTTCCAGAGTTTATTCCACCCCTTCTAATGGTACCATATCCCTTTCCATAAAAAAAAAAAAAAGATTCCCCCACATACCAGAAAGTATCTTATGAAAACCATGCTCACAATGATTTTATGCTATGGCTCACAGGTAATCGAGGCCAGCAGCGTGCCAGATTTTGGGAATAAAGGGGATCCCTACATGGGTCAGGGCAAAGGGTCTATAGAGTGGGCAGACTTGATGGGCCTTGGCCCTTTTCTGCCGTCATCTTTCTATGTTTCTATACAGCCCAATGATAATTTAGTTAGGGGTTATATTATAAAAGGATATCTGAAGAGAAATAATTAGAAAGCTTTATACCTAGTAAAATGGTGTTCATTGGTATTTGATATTTGCTAAATAAAATAAAAAAATGGTCTCTCTTTATTTAACTTACCAGGTATAAACAGTGCAGTGCACATCTCTGACATAAGTTATTTTGGTATCACATTCTGTACGTGTGTATGGTCTCTCTTAAATGACATAATAATTATGTCCAGAACATAAAAAGGTGTATTTTCTGAATGTCCTACAGAATACCTTTAAGTGCATTAGTGTTGTTTCTCTTATCTCACACAAATACTACCTTACACACAAGTATTGTGTCACATGTTATCACCTTCTGTACATAAAGTGGTTTTTCTCCTTTTTCTCTTATACTCTCTTTTACCACTAGGGGGGTTTAATGTAACTAAAGCATTGAAGCTAAACAGTCATGAGGAAATATTTTCCTTGAAAAATCACGTACTGGGAAATGTTATTCCATATAGACTTTCATCCTTTTGTGATAAAATTGGTCAGCTCTGCTCTCTCATTCTGATGATTTGGCTAACATGCTGGGTTAAGAGAAAATTTCACCAGACCGAGAAGATGATGACGCAACCAGACATACAGTGCCGTGCCATGAGGCTATTATGTGGCACCAACTTGGGAATAGAAGTGAGCCTATATCCTGCCACTTCACATTAGGGCTGGTCTCTGGGGGTAGTGCACGTGACTTACATGAGTGAAGGCATGTGAGTGGCATAGCAAGCCTATTGAAACTGGAGCATAGCCAGACCCTAACCAAAGCTGCTAAGAAAAACAGGATACCAGATAACTGCAGTGATCGATGGTGACTATGAAGCTACCCTAAATGTATGTAAGCCATGAGTAAGAGCACAAATATAATATTAATAAGATTATTAATTTCCATGATTCCCTATATGTGATACTTTCAAGTAAAATGCCTAATTAGCAAGAAATATTAGGGAATGCAAGAATACCAGGTTTATCCCATAAGGAAATAAATTATGAAGGGAAAATTAATTTTCCCATTTTACCTTTACTTAAATGTAGAATAAATACTATTGTTTCTGAAATACTGGCTGGCAAAGAAGCATATTTTGGCTCCAGAGTAGCAGATGTATTTAGATGGGAAGGTGAATGGGTGACCAATACTGTACATAATTATGAACTAACGCTACGATATGATCAGTTAATGTTACCTGTCGTTAATGATATCACAAAGAATTAACTTTATCGCATTGATTTAAAAACCACATCACATTCTGTACCCTTAGATAGAAAATATTGTAAATTTTGAAATGAAACAATGTGTCCTTAGTACTGTTGAACTTGTGATTCCTGCTAGTCAAGCTCCCTTTTCAGTATGTTTACAGAATGTTAGTGTGTTGCAGTGAGCAAATAATGTATCTTTATGTTAACATTTCTTAATTGTCGGACACTCTCTCCCCTAAATCGGAGGACTTCTTAATTTGGAGAAGCAGACTTGAGTATCCAGGAGTGGAATGTTATACCTCAGCATATTACTGACATGTTCAGCATATTACTTATTAAATATTACTGATATGTCTCCTCAAGTCTGCTTATCTGACCTCTTTGTCCTGAGTGTTACCTTGACCACACCAAAAGGATAGTAAAGACAGATGGCCTCTGTAACACCTTCTTGATAGCATCAAAGAGACAGTGCAACACCTATCCTGACTTCCTTTATTTGAGTAACAACTGGATAGCATCAAAGAGACAATAGATCCTGACCTCTTTGACCTCCTTGCCGCTCAAATAACATCAGTAAAGACAGATGGGAAACTACATCAAAAAGAAAGGGACGTTGACAAGTATTTGCTATCTTGACCTCTTTTGACCTGGGTGTTGTCAAAACAGATAACAAAAGAGGCCCGTAACATCAAAAGAACTGAGATCTGCTATCTCGACCTCTTTGACCTGAATATTGTCCAAACAACTTCAAAGGGACCGACCTGGGGTGTGCCTGAATCAAAGGACGCTGTTACTGCAGGACCAGCTGTTTAACTCAGCAGCTTATAAGGACGGAATTCTGCTCCTAGAATTCAGAATCCTAGCCGGCTACAGGAACAGAAGCCACGAGGCTAAAGGGTCAGTCTCCCGTGTCCACTCACCTATCAATTGTATGGATTCTCCAATTGTGAAGGGAGTGTTTGCTTGGGATACGGTGAAGGTATTTAATTCTTATCATATATATATATATATGTATAATAAAGTGTTATTGTTTATGCTTTATATTGTCTGGGTGCTTTTCTGAGTGTTACTGATCATCCCACCTGTCAGAAATTAGTGGCAGAACAGGATGTGAGGAGAAAGCGGCATGCCAAAGCAGGAGCGCATAAGCTTGCTCCTCACATCTTCGCTCCTGACCTGAGCGAGAGCCATCTAGCGAGGGAGGGATACCGCTGGACCACCAGGCTTTTTTTAAAAAAAGTACCAACGATTTTTCATTCGGGGTGAAGTTTGCATGCCTTGCTCCTGAGCAGGGGTTACTATTTATTTTGCTGCAGGCAGAATGCATTTTTGAAGTGCAAAGGAGGGCTGTGCAAGAGAGAAAGGAGGGGGGTGGGGGGAAGAGATCTGTGTCTTTCTCACGATTTCCAGATGATGTTGCTGGATTTCCTTCAGTGGTTTAAATTTGTTGCGGCGGCTGATATCTTGATCCCCACCTTCGTAAACTTCGGCCGTGTTTAAAAAAAAATGTACCAACGATGGAGGCAGTATTGAGGGGGGATTTAGAAAGGTGCATTTCTCTTTCCCCTCCCCTTCTCTTCCTTTTGGAGCAGCAGCGTGTCTAGCCGGCTCGTTCCGTTCAAAGCCGCAGGTGGCGGCTCTTTGCGAGATCCGCGCCTGCGTCTGAAGCCTCTCTGATGTTGTGACGTCAGAGAGGCTTCCGATGCAGGAGTGGATAGTGCGAGGAGCCGCCAACCCATGGCTTTGAATGGAACGAGCCGGCCAGACACGCTGCTGCTCCAAAAGGAAGAGAATGATCACGTCCAGACCACGGGCCGCAAATAAAACTTGGAGAGCCACATGCGGCCTGTGGGCCGCATGTTTGAGACCGCTGCTCTAGAGACTCATTGAAAAGGTCAGTCAGCAGATCTACCAGAACATCCCAAAGTTCCTTCAGCACCCTTGGATGTACACCATCCAGCCCCATCGCTTTGTCTACCTTTATTTTAACTAGCTCCTCACGAACACAACCCTCTGAAAATTGATCAGGGTCTATTACTCCTCCATCCCTATTCACGTTTGTCTTCTGTGGTCCCATACCCGGCGCTTCAGGTGTAAACACAGAATATAAATATTTGTTTAGCAATTTGGCCTTTTCTTTATCAGCTTCTACATATTCCTCCCCTTCACCTTTGAGTCTCACAATGCCACTTTTGCACTTCTTCCTATCACTAATATATCTAAAAAATGTCTTGTCTTCTCGTTTTACCATGTCAGCTATTTTTTCTTCCATTTGCATCTTTGCTTTCCTTACTACACGATCAGCCTCTCTTAACTTTTCCAGATATTTTTGCCTCTCTTCCACTTTCTGCAATCTTTTGTAGTTTATGAAAGCTAACCTCTTATTCCTTACCTCTAATCTACTACTTTTGAGAGTCAAAGCGGCCTTCTTTTCCTCTTACTTTTACTTACTCGCCTCACAAAAAGGTCTGTTGCCCTTACAATCGCTTCTTTCAGTTTTGCCCACCGCATTTCCACTCCTTCCAGATGTTCCCACCTAGACAACAATTCCTTGACGTAAACCCCCAACAGAGTTAGTTTTCTTAAAGTCTAGAACCTTTGCTTTTGAAGAGCCCTCTCTATACCCATCTTAATATTAAACTGTACCATGCAGTGATCACTGGATGCTAGATGATCACCCACTTTGTAAGCACTAAGTCCAGTATGACCCCATCCCATATGGATTCCATTACCAACTGCTGGAACAGTTGTCTTTGTAGAAAATCCAGGATTTCCCTACTTCTAAAAAACCCCGCAATAGGGATACCCAATTAACATCTGGCATGTTAAAATCACCTATTAGCAATTTAGAGATATTCTGAATGTTTACTAATAAATCTCTATCTACTTCTTCCGTCTGTGAAGGAGGCCTGTATATCACACCAATGTAAATATATTCACCATTCCCTCTTTCTAAATTGAGCCACAGTGCCTCTTCCTTGCCCTGCAGATCCTGCAATTGTGTGGCTTTCATATGATCTTTAACATATAATACTAGTCCCCCTCCTTTTCTTCCTACCCTGTCTTTCCTGAACAGATTATAGCCCGGTATAACTACATCCCAGTCATGGTTCTCAGTGAACCACGTCTCCGTGATCGCCACTATATCCAACTCCTCTTCTTCCATCACAGCTTTTAGATCCAGAATCCCAAAACTGAGGAAAGAGAGGTGGATTGTGGATCTTGGTGGTGAAGGCGTCTACCAAACTTGTCTATAGTACGTCGCTCTCGCCCTGGTGGGACTGAGGCGTAAACTTTAGATGGGTAGACTATTTTAGTGTGGACTCCCACTACCAAAGACTAATGAGACAGTTGAGGTTTGTCAAATCCTGGACTGGAAATATTCATGTAGAGGGAGTCCAACTCTCTAGTAGCAACATGGACAAAGAGAGGAGACTCCCAATTTTTATGAAGGGTTTCTCTCAGAATTCCATGCAAAGTTTAATAAATTCCTTATGAGGATGTTTATAGTTCATAGTCTCCATAAATTCAGCAGAACACTCCTCCCTCCATATTCGCGGGGGTTAGAGGCAGAGCCGGCCCGTGAATATGGAAATTTGCGAATAACTTTTGGGCCAACTCTGACCCACCCCCACCTCCCGGACCTTACCTGGTGGTCTAGCAGTAACATGGGGCAGGAGCGATCTTCCTACACTCCTGCCTCATGCAGAGCCTTCATCAAAATGGCTGTCTTGAGTTCCTGTTGTAGTCTTGAGAGTACAACGGGAACTTATGGCAGCCATTTTGATGATGGCTTTGCACGGGGCAGGAGCATAGGAAGATCACTTCTGCCCCATGTCACTGCTAGACCACCAGGTAAGGTACACACACGGCCAGGCGATCGGCATGTAGCACAATGTGGCAAGTGGTATTGCGGACTAGAGAATGACACGGTGACAAAATTCATCACCGTTCCCGTGCCCGCGGATAACCGCGGGAAATAATCCCATGTCATTTTCTAGTGTCTATTTCAACCTCAGTCCTTCTACACCAGCATTCTTCAAAGAAAAGCTTGTGGGTCAGTGGTTGTGCCCAATTATACTCTGATTCTTCCCTCTCTCCTTAAAGAATGACATGAAAATGGTTTCCCGCGGTTATCCGCGGGGACGGGAACGGTGATGAATTTTGTCACCGTGTCATTCTCTATTGCGGACCTCCACCTGCACGTTCAGGGCTTGAGGTGCGGAGGCAACCAGAGCTGAGTCCCCTGGTCCTCAGGCTCTCCTCTATCATCACAGGCTGGCTCGCTTCGGGCTTAAGATGTGGAGCCATGGCACAAGGGCGCAGGCTGGGGTGAGGAACAGGGCACCTTCTCCTCCGGATCCTCCTGTAACTTTAATCGCTGCCCTAACTCTTCGGCTGCTTATCCTTGTAGGAAGATCACTCCTGGTAAGGTCTGGGGAGGTTGGGAATGGAGCAATTCACTAGGGGAAGTCCCGGCCCAAAAAACCACAAATAACCGAATTCGCAGATTCCGAAACCATGAATATGGAGGGAGGAGTGTGTACTTGGAATCTGCCTCATGCTTGATAGACAAGTCCTTATTCAATTGTCTAATGAACTGAGTAAAGAAAAGTGTCTCTGTAGGAGATATCTCTCTAGGAGTGGTCTTATGAGGAGATTTTGGCTCAGGAGAGTCATAGGCTTCTGTGGTTGAATGAGAAGCATTGATACTGGAATCAATATAAACATCCAAGTCAACAAGTAGTGATGGAGACTGATGCTGCCGCTTGGCATGGTATCGATCTGATGAGGAAGGCGATGCAGTATGTTTTGGACATTTAGGAGAAAGATGTTTTGCTCTGCAAGAACACTTGATCGACTGAGACCATTGAGGTGAAGAATAATAATGATGCTTCGATGAACTGGAACGGTGTCTGGATGCTCGATACTTCAAAGTATGGCTGGATAATGACTTATGTCGAGAGCCATGGTGATGCATCAATGAAGCAGTAGTGGTACCGGCTTCCTATGTCAGGGTTGGTAGAAGCGGAGTCGGTGTCGGGTAAGAAGGCAAAACATGTCCCCTTACTCTGCATGAAAGAGAACATCGAGCTTCTCTTGAAAAGTGAGCACCAGTACCTGTGGCTTTGTCGCCGGTACCAAAGGTGCTGTGACTCATTCTGGAAAGGATAACTCAGATGTCGATGCACCCCTCGATTTGGAAACAAGTTGCATAAGGGGTCTTCACTTGGCCAGCATGATTGAACTCTATGCCTTAGTGGCCTATGACCATGTCTGGGAAGCTGGTGGCTTTTTAGCTGGCTTACCAGAAGGAGCTATAGCCTGCGATACCGGAGTCCAGTGGCGTACCAAGGGGGGGGCGGGAGGGGCGGTCCGCCCCGGGTACCAAGCCCTGAGGGGGTGCTCCCGGTCCGGTCCAGTTACCCCCCCCTGCGCCGGGTGTCGCGTCTGGAAACAGCCTGCAGCAAGATCGCGATGCCAGAGATCTTTGCCTGCTTCGACTGTTTCCTCCGCCACGGTCCTGCCCCTCCTCTGATGTCAGAGGAGGGGCGGGACCGCGGCGGAGGAAACAGCCGAAGCAGGCAAAAATCTCTGGCATCGCGCGATCTTGTTGCAGGCTGTTTCCCCAGGGCAGTAGCGTACCAAGGGGGGCGAGGGGGAGGTCCATCCCGGGTGCCGCCTTAGGGGGGGGTGCACAGCTGGCCCGGTCCCTATCGCGCTCCTACCCTCCCAGCGAAAGCAGCATCGGCGCCATTATCGAAAAAGGTAATGGCGCCAGGCCTTGGAGCACCAAGGCAGACCGCTTCTCCCCCCTCCCAGCCGAAACCCCGCTGACCATCCTATCTCTCTCCCCCCCCCCCAAGTGAACCTTTCTGACCCTCCCAGCGAAAGCAGCAAACCTCCCTCCAGTAGCGTCGGCTTTATCCTCCCTCTGCCGCATCACTGATGACGTCATCAGTAACGCGGCAGAGGGAGGAGAAAGCCGCGAAGGAGGTTTGCTGCTCTCGCTGGGAAGGTCGGAAAGGTTCACGGGGGGGGGAGATAGGAGGGTCAGCGGGGGTTCGGCTGGGAGGGGGGAGAAGCGGACTGCCTCGGTGCTCCATTACCTTCTTCGGGCAGCAGCAGCGTTTACAATTCGCTGCTGTTGCCGGCTTCAGGCCTTGTTCTCTGCCGGGTCCTGCCTACTTCCAGTTTTCATGAAGACAGGACCCGACAGAGAGGAAGGCCTGAAGCGGGCAACATCAGTGAATTGTGAATGCTGCTGCTGCCCGATGAAGTTCAGGACATCGGGGAAGGAGCAGGGAGAAATCGGCTGCTGGCTTGGGGGTGAGGGTAGGGAAAGAATCGTGGAAGTGGAGAAATCGGCACGATGGCTTTGTGCAGGCTAGGGGGAGAGAGAAAGAAAGGAAAAAATAAAGAGGGGGGGCCAGGGGGAGAGAGAAAGAAAGGCAGAAAGAAAGAGGGGGACCAAGGGGAGAGAAAGAAAGGCAGAAATAAAGAGGGGGACCAAGGGGAGAGAAAGAAAGGCAGAAATAAAGAGGGGGTCAAGGGGGAGAGAAAGAAAGGCAGAAAGAAAGAGGAGGGCCAGGGGGAGAGAGAAAGAAAGGCAGAAAGAAAGAGGGGGACCAAGGGGAGAGAAAGAAAGGCAGAAATAAAGAGGGGGGTCAAGGGGGAGAGAAAGAAAGGCAGAAAGAAAGAGGGGGGCCAGGAGGAGAGAGAAAGAAAGGCAGAAATAAAGAGGGGAGCCAGGGGGAGAGAGAAAGAAGAAGGATCAGAAGAAGGACCAGAGACTCATGAAATCACCAGACAAAAAAGTAGGAAAAATGATTTTATTTTCAACTTAGTGATCAAAATGTGTCCGTTTTGAAAATTTATATCTGCTGTCTATATTTTGCACTATGGCCCCCTTTTACTAAACCGCAATAGAGTTTTTTAGCGCAGGGAGCCTATGAGCGTCGAGAGCAGCGTGGGGCATTCAGCGCAGCTCCCTACGCTAAAAACCGCTATCGCAGTTTAGTAAAAAGGGAGGGGGAATATTTGTCTATTTTTGTATAGTTGTTACTGAGGTGACATTGCATAAAGTCATCTGCCTTGACCTCTTTGAAAACCCGCGGAATATAAATGATAATTAACATTTTCTCTGCGTACAGCGTGCTTTGTGTTTTTAAAATTTTATTGTTGGTAGATCATTTTGACTTGGCCACAAAGGTAAGGGGGAGGGAGGGAGGGGAACTGCTGAAAGACATCTAATAATCCTTGCAGGCTTGACTGCAGGGAATTATTTTTGTAAAATCATGTTTTGTTATGTGACTGGCATTATCTAGACTTTAATTTCTATGAATGAATAGAATGAAAATGATATAAAATTACTTGCTTGTTTTTATGTGTGTGCGCTGAAGGAAAGTGGAGAGAGAGTGGGCTGAGGATGCTGAAGGGAAATGGGGAAGAGAGTGGGGAGAAGACGCTGATTTATAAATTGACAATTGTACAGAATATTGTTTCTTTTTATACTTTAATATAAACAATTCAAGGCTTGTGTGGATGGAATCAGGTGGTTTGCGGGGATGGGGACCGAGCTTACGGGGATTAGTCCAATAAAATTGTATTTTTTTATATCTCATTATTTGTTTTATTTTTATTTGTTAATTTATAAAGTGGTGATTGTTATGTATCAGTTTTTTCAAATTTACATCTACTGTCTTTATATTTTGCACTGTTTTAGAGGACATGTGTTACTGTTTTTTGTGGTGTTGCATTGTATCCAGGGTCTGGTTTCTTGGCGGATCAGTTTAACTTTTGTCTACATATTTCTATTTTTAGTTTGTGATTATTCCATTTTGGGCAAGGGTGTATCTCTGTTCTGTGTGTATGAAAAAGACA
Source organism: Geotrypetes seraphini (assembly GCF_902459505.1). NCBI lineage: Eukaryota > Metazoa > Chordata > Amphibia > Gymnophiona > Dermophiidae > Geotrypetes > Geotrypetes seraphini. The sequence goes on along the minus strand of NC_047090.1, from coordinate 62,780,440 downwards.
TAGTTTTCAGTTGGCATTGACTACAGGACCAATTGACTGTGCGGGATCTGGCTTGTTTAGTTTTACAATGTATGTGTTGGTGTTCTAGTGCTCACTGCAGTGTTTAAGATGCAGCCTTTTCCTAGGTACACTCTTGTGGTGCGATATGTAGATTGGTACTAAAAATCATATTTTTCATATAGATGGGGGGGGTGTCAAAAAATGATGGGCCCTGGGTGCCACATACCCTAAGTACGCCACTGCCTGCAACTACTCCATATGTACTTCTAATGTCATGACAATTTAGACATAATTTATGTTTTGTTATGTTTGGAATAATGGTTACATATATGAGGTTCAATAGAAGAAAATTTTCACTGCCTGTTTCTATTCTGACCATTTATTCCATTTCATGGTTATTGCAAAAAAAAAAAAAAAAAAATTTTTACATGGGGGGGGGGGGGAAGGGGTGTCAAAAAATGATGGGCCCCGGGTGCCACATACCCTAGGTACGCCACTGCCGGAGTCGATACCAGTGCATCAGACGATGGTGGTGTCTTCAACATCGAGGGCTTGGATGTCGATGTATGTGATACCTCTGCTCCCTTCATGGTGACACCGAACAACTTCTGCTGCTGTAGAATGCAGCTTTTAATGGAGCGTTTCTTAAGCGAAGAGCAATGTGCGCAAGACTTGATGTGATGCTCCAGGCTAAGGCACTGTGTACTGTGGGTTGGTGATTGAAATCGTGCATTGGCACCTGCTGCACTTTTTAAACCCCGTTAATGGGCGGGGCATCATAGGAAAACCACCTCAGCCAAATCAAAACTCAAAGGCTGAAGTGAGAAGGATGGCGCCGCTATCAAAACACCCGAAGGTGAAAACCAGGAAGAAAAAAAAAATCTTTGTTTTTATTTGTTTTTTTTAATTTTAAAAGGAGAAAGAAAAAGAAAGAAAGAAATTAAGAAAAATTTAACGCACCTGCGGGAAGGCAAAGGCTAAAACAAAGAACGTTGAAAAGCACAACTTCTTAGCTCTGCGGAAAACTAAGAACTGACGAGCCACAAACCTACATTGGGCGGGAAGGCACTTGTGCATGAGCGGTTCAGTCAGTCGCGAACTTTCTGAAGTTCTTAAAGTGCCGGTGCACTTTTAAAGCTGCCCGTACCGGGGCTCCATGGATGACATCACCCGTATGTGAGAATATGCTGCCTGCTTGTCCTGGGAAAAAATAATTAACAGTATTCTTTTTTTCTTTTAACCTATTGTAAACCATCTAGATACTTGGGATAGATTTTAAGCAACTATTCTCTGCATCTGTTTCATACTTGGATTTCAGAAGGCATTTAAAGACTTACTTATTCTCTAAATTCCTGGGTAATTAATTTTTTTAAGAGTTCAATTTTGTGATATAGGCTAATTTTTTGTAAACCGTATAGATCCTCACAGTTATGCAATGTATAAGTTGATTTTATGTTATAACAAAAAATAAATAAATTTGGAAACTACAAATTGTGTTGAATAAATTCGTTGAGCACTTCGAAAGCTTGGTCTCCAGAGTTCGGGAGAAGGAACAAAGAGTATCAGTTTTAAAGGACTGGATGGAGACATAAAGTACCTCCATAAAAATCTTGCATTCCCAAGTGAGATTGCTTCGGGACCAATTAGAAGACCAAGAAAATTGGAGCCGACACTCCAATATTCACATTTTTGGAATCCCCAAAAAAAGGGAGGGTACCAACCAGTGTTCCCTCTAAGCGGGCGGGTGTTGTGAGCAAACTTTTTTCACCGTGAGCAAAAATATCGGGCGCCAGCAAGTTATGAGCCAACTCGCCCGATTCTCCTCTCGCCGCCCTGCCATCTGCCGTACGCCTCTTCCAATCGTGCGCTGTGACGAGAAACGTGTGCGCTGCGATGTAATATTTTGTGCGCCAGCGCACGCCAGCGCAGCTTAGCGGGAACACTGGTTCAAATGGTTTTATTTATTTCCCCAAATTTATTTTTGTTATACGCATTGAAAATATTTGATATTGCGTTTAAATCAAAATCTCAATAAACTTGAAACGAGTGCCCGTGAGATTGTGGGAGGGTTAAATACTCAAAACTTAGAAGTTTTTGCTACGCCAGCTTTCTGGTATCTTTACATACAGTGGCGTACCTAGCATATGTAACATCCGGGGCCCATCATTTTTTGGCACCCCCCCCCATCTGTAAGAAAAACATGATTTTTAGTAACAAACCACACGTCACACATGAGTACCTAGGAAAAGGCAGCATCTTACATATTGCAGTGAGCAGTACATCAATACACCCATTGTAAAACTAAACAAGCCAGACCAGCACAGATCAATCCTACACCGTCAATCCTAACAGAAAACCATGTCTTTCGAACACACAGAACACAGAAAACACCTTCGCCTAGTAAGGAATATGTAATCACAAACTAACCCCTCCCTCTTTTACAAAACTGTAGTGTGGATTTTAGCTACGGAGGTAACAGCTCTGATGCTCATAAAATTCTGAGCATCAGAGCTGCTACCACCAAGGCTGGTGCTAAAAACGCTTCACAGTTTTGTAAAAGGGGGGATAAAATAAAAATACATAGACAAAGGTTAAATTGAACCAGCAAGAAGCTGGACTCTGCATACAATGCTTCACAGAAACAGTGACACATGTCTCCTAAAGCAATAAATAAATAGAAATTTTTTTCTACCTTTGTCTTCTGTGGTTTCTCCTTTCCTCATCTTCTTGTAACTCTCTTCCTTCCATCCACTGTCTGCCGTCTCTCTTCCCCTATATGGCATCTTCTCTCCTTCTATGCCCCTTCCAGAAACTGTATGCCTCCCCCTTCCATCTCTCCTTTCACCCCATTGGTCTGGCATCTCTCTCCTCGCCTTCCCTCTCCCACACCTCTCCTCATAGTCTGGTATCTCCCCTTCCCTGATTCTCTGGCATCTCTCTCCTTTCCTTTTCTTCCATCTTTCGCTCCCCCTCCATGCTCTCACATCTCCCCCTTCCTTTTCCCTTAGACTGGCATACCTTCCTCCTACGCTCCAAGCCCTGGCATCTCCTTTAATTCCCTCCCTCATCTTCCTTCTCCCTCCAGCTGGGTACCGCAACACTCTTCCCTGCAGCTCTGCACTTCCCCACAATTGCCATGCTTCGGTTCCTCTTCTTCCTTCCTTCCTCCCCCCCCCCCCCCCGCGGGACCCTGCGGCACCATCAACTCTTACTCCCTCTAATGTCGGCCCTGCAGCTCCAGACTTCCTCGCACCTTCTCCCCTCCCCTTTGGATCGCTATTATTTTAAATGTTATAGCCGCGGAGCTGTATCCATCAGTGGAGATGTCTAACCTCGGCCTGCCCCGGAACTCTTACTGCAGCAGCCGCCCGTCTAGGCAGGAACAGGAAGTCACTGTTGCAGTAAGAGTTCCGGGGCAGGCCGAGGTTAGACATCTCCACTGATGGATACAGCTCCGCGGCTATAACATTTAAAATAATAGCGATCCAAAGGGGGAGGGGAGAAGGTGCGAGGAAGTCTGGAGCTGCAGGGCCGACATTAGAGGGAGTAAGAGTTGATGGTGCCGCAGGGTCCCGCGGGGGGGGGGGGAGGAAGGAAGGAAGAAGAGGAACCGAAGCATGGCAATTGTGGGGAAGTGCAATCCCCCCAATGCGTCCCCTTACCTTACCGATGCGTGTGTGCGCTGTGAAGAGAAACTTTGCGCTGCGATGTAATATTTTGTGCGCGAGCGCAGGCCAACGCAGCTTAGCGGGAACACTGGTACCAACCCTAGACAGTACATTCAGGAGTTGGAGCACACATGCTTTTCTTGATCTACTGCAGTTCCTCAATATGAACTAGAGAAGGCCCATAGTGGACTTCAGGCCTTCCCCAGGCCTGGAATGGGAAAAATAGCCAATGCAAAATCGAAGACTCAATTATCCTGGGAGGTTGAATAAAACTAAAACCAAAAAATGGTTGATGCTCCTGGCCTACAAAGATGCTGAAATAAGCCTGAAAGTCCAAGAAATGAAAAATTGGTAAAAATACCAGAAAGTTTTCTAAAAAGGAGAAATTAAAAATAAAATGAAAATAATTAAGAAAACAAGCAAAAAGGACTGAGAAGGCACTACAAAAAGTAGTTTGATGTGCTGAATCAAAAGACACAACTTCTTAGCTCTGCGGAAAAAAAGAATTGAAAATCTCACGAGCTGATGTTGGGTGAGGCAGCTTTGGCATATGCACGGTAAGAGCAGTTTCGAGACTTTAATATTTTTAAAAAAGTGATATTACACTTTAACATTATCCATACCGGGCTCAATGAATGATGTCACCCACATATGAGAAAAGGCTGCCTACTTGTCCTAGAATAAAATATTTTTCTAGTTGCCTCCCACTCATACAATGCAAAATTGAAAATTTAATAAACAGTAATGCCTCACAAAAGAAGGTCATTTAAATAATGGTGTTCCATTTGTTAGCTTCATTAAATCCCTTTGGAGATACTGTGCCCAATTTGAAAATCCAAAATATTTATGACTAGCTAAGACCACTTCATGATAAGAACATAAGAATAGCCTCACTGGGTCAGACCAATGGTCCATCAAGCCCAGTAGCCCATTCTCATAGTGGTCAATCCAGGTCACTAGTACCTGGACAAAACCCAAGGAGTAGCAATATTCCATGCTACCGATCCAGAGCAAGCAGTGACTTCCCCCATGTCTTTCTCAATAACAGACTATGGACTTTTCCTCCAGGAACTTCTCCAAACCTTTCTTAAAACCAGCTAGGCTATCCACTCTTACCACATCCTTTGGCAACACGTTCCAGAGCTTAACTATTCTCCAAGTAAAAAAATTTCCTCCTATTGGTTTTAAAAGTGTTTCCCTGTAACTTCATCAAGTGTCCCCTAGTCTTTGTAATTTTTGACGGAGTGAAAAATCGATCCACTTGTACCCATTCTACTCCATTCAGGATTTTGTATATTTCAATCATATCTCCCCTCAGCCGTCTGTTTTCCAAGCTGAAGAGCCCTAACTGTTTTAGTCTTTCCTCATAGGAGAGGTGTTCCATCCCCTTTCCCATCTTGGTCGCTCTTCTTTGAACCTTTTCTAGCACCACTATATCTTTTTTGAGATAAGGAGACCAGAATTGAAAGCAATACTCCAGATTAGGTCGCACCATGGAGCGATACAGGGGCATTATAACCTTCTTAGTCTTGTTAACCATCCTTCTTTTAATAATTCCTAGCAACCTGTTTGCTTTTTGGCCGCCGCTGCACATTAGGTGGAAGGTTTCATTGTATTGTCTACGATGACATGCAGATCTTTTTCTTGAATGCTAATCCTCCAAGATGGACCTTAGCATCCTGTAACTGTGATTCAGGTTATTTTTCCCAATGTGAATCACTTTGCATTTGTTCACATTAAATTTTTTCTGCCATTTGGACGCCCAGTCTTCCAATTTCCTAAGGTCCGCCTATAATTTTTCACAATCCGCATGCATTTTAACAACTTTGAACAGTTTAGTGTCATTTGCAAATTTAATCACCTCACTTGTCATTCCAATTTCCAGATCATTTATAAATAATTTAAATAGCACCAGTCCTAGTACAGACCCCTGCGGCACTCCACTGTTTACTCTCCTCCATTGACAAAAATGACCATTTAATCCTACCCTCTGTTTTCTATCTGATAACCAATTCCTAATCAACAACTGAACTTTGCCACCTTTCATATGATTTTCTCAGGAGCCTCTCATGAGGAACTTTATCAAAAGCTTTCTGAAAATCTAGATACACAACATCAACCGGCTCACCTTTATCCACATGTTTATTCACACCTTCAAAGCAGTCAAGCAAATTGGTGAGGCACAATCACCCTCGGCTGAACCATGCTGACTCCGTTTCATTAAATCACGTATGTCTACATGTTCCACAATTTTATTTTTTATAATTGTTTCTACCATTTTGCCCAGCACTGAAGTGAGGCTTACTGGTCTGTAATTTCCCGGATCTCCTCTAGAGCCCTTTTTAAAAATCGGCGTAACATCAAGTTTATTAAAAGTTTGTTGTATATGCAATATCAAATATAGTGGAACCTTGGTTTACGAGCATAATTTGTTCCAGAAGCATTCTCGTAAACCAATTTACTCGTATATCAAGTGAGTTTCCCCTTAGGATGTAAGGTAACTCGCTTGATTCGTTCTACTTCCTCCCCTCCATTCCCATGGCCACCGGCGCTACTCTACCTTACTCACCCCCACCCAAGGCCACCGGCGCTGCTCCACCTTAACCCCCCCCAGCGATACGGCATCCCCCCTCGCTCGTGTCACCCCTTCCCCCGCCGCGATTGGCATCCCCCACTCACCCAAACACATACACTTACCCCTATCTGGCACCAGCACCAACGCACAGGACATGCCAGTGCTCGAACATCTTCCCTCTTCCTTGTGCTGGGCCTTGAGCATCTGTGCATGCTCAAGGCCTTCTAGTTCTCGCTCTCTCTGAGATTCTCGGAGATCTCAGAGAGTAATTAGCAATACAAAAGGGAAGAGGGGTGATCTACAATCTTTGAAGAATACATTTAGGGAAAAAGCAACATCAGGAGGGTGATTAAGAATGTTTTTAAAAGTATGACTAAGCCTAAAAGAGAGGATAGGGGAGATTGTGACCTATACATAAGGTCTGGTTAAAATTAAGTGTTTGAGACTGGGATTAATGATAGATGAATTATCCTATCTATGTTTCAAATGTGACTTTGTACAAATGGCATATTAATGTACTTTAAAATTTTTCTAATGAGGTTTCACCACATAGATAAATTGGTAAATTGTTCCAAAGCTGGGGTGTTATGACTGAGAAAATTGTAGATCTTCTGGTACCTATTATTTTTAGAGAAGGGATAGTCAGCAAATGCTGTTCCGTTGATCTAAGTGTCCTAGCAGGTTACAGATCACTAACAGCAGGTCAGCAATTTCATGTTTAAGTTCTTTTAGTACCCTGAGATGTTTACCATCCAGTCTTGGCGATTTATCAATTTTTAATTTGCCATTTTGGCTTAGTACATCTTCCAGATTCACCGAGATTTCTTTCAATTCCTCCGCATCATCACCATTTCTGGTTCAGGTAGATCTCTTACATCTTCTTCCGTACAGACCAAAGCAATAAATTAATTCAGTCTTTCTGCTATGGCCTTATCCTCCCTGAGAGCCCCTTTCGCTCCTTGATCATCCAACGGTCCCACAGATTCCCTCACAGGTTTCCTGCTTCTGATGTACCTAAAAATATTGCCATAAGTTTTTGTCTCTTTTGCAAGTTTCTCTTCATATTCTTTCTTAGCTGTCTTTATCAATGCTTTGCATCTAACTTGCCAGTGCTTGTGTTTCTTCTTATTTTCTTAAAAAATGATGCCCCAGTGTCATGCAGTATGATACTAACGGTAGGGTTACCAGGTTTTCAGATGTAGAAACCCGAACACACGACCCTGCCCTGTTCCACCCCTGCTCCCACCTTGTTCTACCTTCTGGCCCGCCCTGTTCTACCTCCATCCCTGCACCAATACACCCCTGGCCCTGCCCCCACAAAGCCTTATCTTTGTTCTCTGACCTCCGGGCCATGTCAGGAAGGCCTCCGAGCATGCGGTTCCAGATACAGCTGGAGGTTGGAGCTTTCCAAAACCCAGACAAACTACTGGGTTTTGGACACAACATCTAGGCCAGGGGTGCCCACACTTTTTGGGCTTGCGAGCTACTTTTAAAATGACCAAGTTAAAATGATCTACTAACAATAAAATTAAAAAAGAAAAAAACACAAAGCACACTGTAAGCAGAGAAAATATTAATTATCATTTATATTCCGGGGGTTTTTCAAAGAGGTCAAGGCAGATGATTCTATGCACTGTCACCTCAGTAACAACCATACGAAAATAGACAAATATACCCCCTCCCTTTTTACTAAACCATGATAGCAGTTTTTAGCACAGAGAGCTGCACTGAATGCCCAGCGCTGCTCTCGACGCTCATAGTCTCCCTGCGCTAAAACCTGCTATTGCGGTTTAGTAAAAGGGGCCCATATTGCAAAGTATATACAGCAGATATAAATTCTCAAAACGGACACATTTTGATCACTAAATTGAAAATAAAATCATTTTTCCTACCTTTGTTGTCTGGTGATTTCATGAGTCTCTGGTTGCACTTTCTTCTTCTGACTGTGCATCGAATGTTTCTTCCCTTCTTTCAGCCTGTATGCTTCCTCTACTCCAGACCTCATTCCCTCCCCCAACTTTTTCTTCCTCTCTCCCTGCCCTTTCTTTCTCCCTACCTCCCTTTCTTTTTTTTCTCTCTTCATGCCCCTTTCTTTCTGTTTCCCTTCTTTCCTTCTGTCTCCCTGCCTGCCCCCTTTCTTTCTTTCTCCCTCCCTGCCTTCCCCCAAGCCACTGCCGCCATCATTGTGGAACAGGCCCCCAAGCTGCGCCGCCATCGGGTAACAGGCCCCAAAGCCACCGCTGCCGCCCCAAGCTCTCCCTGTGTCAGGCCAACCAGCATTCCTCTCCCCGACGTCAATTCTGCCATCAGAAAGGAAGTTCCAGGCCAGGCAGGCAGCGATTGGCTGGCCCGGAACTTCCTCTCAAACGGCTGAACTGACGTCAGGGAGAGGAAGGCTGATCGGCCCGGTAGATCACCAAGGCAAAGTGAGTCTATCACAGAGCCGGGATGGGCTCCGCGATCGACTCACTTTGCCTTAGCGATCTACCTGTCGATCCCGATCAACCTATTGGGCACCCCTGATCTAGGCAGTAATGGTTGAGGTGTATAATATACTTTAATGATCAATAGGTTCATATTTGTCTTTTGGTTCTGCCCACAAAGCTTTTGGCATGGACATTGGATTACATATGCTATAAATGTGGTAATAGTTGCTCACATGCAATAAATCTTATGAGTACCAGGATGTTACCATATAGTATATTCTAATGTCAGCAAATTTCGTAAAAAGTGAGCGGCATCTTTGATTTAGACACCAAAGGTTGCAAAAACAGATCTAAAACTATGATCTAATCTAATATTTGTGTGTCGCACATACCTAAACAGGCTCTAGACGACTTGAGGAAGGAAGGGAAGTAGGGTAGGGAGATAGGATGGAGAAGAAGGGGGCTAGGAAACATAAATCCTAGGCAAATTAAGTAAAGGTCAGGTGCTTAAGACAATCTTAGAAGAATTAATTGTCGAAGAGTGAAGTTTTCAGTTTCTTCCAGAATAGGGTATGGTTGATTTAAATTCTTATAGTCTCTGTGAGATTATTCCAGATTTTGACTCAGAGGATGGTGAACATGGACTGGAAAATTCTTTTGCTCTAGTACAGTGCGCCTTGAAGATATAAATGTTCGACCCAGAGGGGAATTTAAAGTTTTTTGTCTTAAAAAAAAAAAAAAATCTGTATCATTGGGTATTTCAGGGTCAAGAATTTGGCTTTTGCACAAATTAACTGTCCTGAATCTAAAGCTGACTACTTTAGCTCTTTTTGAGGCTGACGACCAACACAGTAGTATTTAAGGAGGAAATGAAAGGCTTTCCTCCTGAAACATGCAACTCTCATGAATGGAGTGGGATGAATGGCTACTGTGTGGTGTATATAGTAGTTCTGTGTAGTAATTTTTGGGGAGGTGGGGTGGTTGATTCCTTTTTGTACATCTGTGAGTGTACTATGTATGTTTAGGGTTACCAGATTTTCCCGAAGGAAAATCTGGACCCCTGGCCCTGCCCCTAGGCCCGCCCAGTTCCACCAGCATCCTGTCCTGCCCCCAGCCCCACCCCACCAGCCTGTACATGCATCAGGACAGCAAATGCACATGCGCATATGAGATGTGATGATATCGCGTGTGTGCACATGATGTCACCGTGTTGCATCTGCGCATTTGCAGATGCTGTCCCAAGTTTGGAAGCTTTTCAAAACCCGGATAAATGTCAGGTTTTGAAAATCCATCCGGACTCCCGCACATGTCCTCAACAACTTTCAGAAACATGACTTCTTAGCTCCATGGAAAACTAAGAACTGAGGAACTGCGAGCAGCGTCAGGAAGGAAAGCACTCACGCATGCACGGAGCGGGCAGTTTGTGAACTCTCTCAAGTTCTTACAGTGGCGATGCACTTTTAAAGCTGTTCATACTGGGGGCTCCATGGATTACATCACCCACACATGAGAATATGCTGCCTTCTTGTCCTGGGATAAAGGGAGAATTGGATGTCCGGTTGAGAGGGAAAGAGAAGAATTGTTGGGCATAGGGAGAGAGAGAGAATTATTGGACATGGTGGTGGGAGAGGAGTGAGGTAGAGATGCATGGAGAAGAAAGAGATGAGAAGGAGTAATGCTGGATGTGGTGGTGGACATGGAACAGTGGGATGGATGGAAAGGAATATAAGAAGGGCCTTAAGGAGGAAGAGGAGGTGGGAAGAATACTAGGATCCGAACGATTTAAAAAACGGGAATGCCAGTAGGTTACTTTACTACAAGTGGAAGGAAAAGCCCTCAATCCAGTGGAGTACCAAGGAGAGGGCGGGGGGGGGGGGGGCGGACCGCCCCGGGTGCAGCCCACCCCGGGTGCAGCCTTAGGGGGGTGCACAGCCGGACAGTTCCAGAAAATTCTTGGGCTGTGATGGCACTCAGCGGCATTGGCACCCCCCTGCCCCGGGATAGCATTCAAGTTCGGTCTCCTTCTCCTGGCATCAGCAGAACTTCAGATCGGCAACAGGTGCTCAGTCAAAAGCTTCCCCTGACTGAACTGCCTGGGCGGAAACAGGAAGCTGAGTCAGGGGAAGCTTTTGACTGAGCACCTGTTGCCGATCTGAAGTTCTGCTGATGCCGGGAGAAGGAGGCCGAACTTGAGTGCTGTCGCGGGGCACGGGGGTGCCAATGCCGCTGAGTGCCATCGCGGGGGGGCCTTGCCGATCTTGTTGCCAAAATCGGAAAGGTGAGGGAGAAAGATGGGCCTGTGGTGGATGGAGAGATTGAGAGAAGGGGCAGATGATGGAAGTGGAGAGAAGAGGGCAGATGATGGAAGTGGGGGGGAAAAAGAGAGAAGGGGCAGATGATGGAAGTAGAGAGAAGGGGGAGAGAGAAGAGGGCTGATGATGGAAGTGGGGGAAAGAGGGAGAAGGGGCAGATGATGGAAGTGGGGAGAGAGAAGAGGGCAGATGATGGAAGGAGAGGGGAAAGAGAGAGAAGAGGCAGATGATGGAAGTGGGGAGAGAGAATAGGGCAGATGATGGAAGGAGGGGGAAGAGAGAGAAGGGGCAGATGATGGAAGTGGAGAGAAGGGGGAGAGAGAAGAGGGCAGATGATGGAAGTGGGGGAAGAGAGAGAAGGGGCATATGATGGAAGTGGAGAAAAGGGGGAGAAAGAAGAGGGCAGATGATGGAAGTGGGGGGGAAATAGAGAGAAGGGGCAGATGATGAAAGTGGAGAGAAGGGGGAGAGAGAAGAGGGCAGATGATGGAAGGAGGAGGGAAAGAGAGAGAAGGGGCAGATGATGGAAGTGGAGAGAAGGGGGAGAGAGAAGAGGGCAGATGATGGAAGGGGGGGAAAGAGAGAGAAGGGGCAGATGATGGAAGTGGGGAGAGAGAAGAGGGCAGATGATGAAAGGACGGGGGAAAGAGAGAGAAGGGGCAGATGATGGAAGTGGAGAGAAGGGGGAGAGAGAAGAGGGCAGATGATGGAAGTGGGGGGAAAGAGAGAAAAGGGGCAGATGATGGAAGTGGAGAAAAGGGGGAGAGAGAAGAGGGCAGATGATGGAAGTGGGGGGGGAATAGAGAGAAGGGGCAGATGATGGAAGTGGAGAGAAGGGGGAGAGAGAAGAGGGCAGATGATGGAGGTGGAGGAAAAAGAGAGAAGGGGCAGATGATGGAAGTGGGGAGAAGGGGCATATGATGGAAGTGGGGAGAGTGAAGAGGGCAGATGATGGAAGTGGAGAGAAGGGATTGAGTTAGGGAAATACTGGAGGAGGTGAGGGAAAGAGGTGGCAAGCTGTATGTAGACAGTAAAAAAGGAAATTGATGAGAGGGTAGTAAGAACGTAATCTAGATGGATGCAGAAAATAAATTGAAAAGGAAAATGAGGGAAGAAAGGGATTGCAGAAGAGGTGTGGGAGAGGGAAGGAGAGGAGAAAGATGCCAGACCAATGGGGGTGTAAGGAGAGATGGAAAGGGGAGGCATACAGTTTCTGGAAGGGGCATAGAAGGAGAGAAGATGCCATATAGGGGCAGAGAGATGGCAGTGGATGGAAGGAAGAAAGTAAGAAGAAGATAAGGAAAGCAGAAACCAGAGAAGACAAAAGTAGAACAAAAATTTTCTATTTATTTAGGAGACATGTGTCACTGTTTCTGTTGTGTTGCATTGTATGCAGAGTCCAGCTTCTTGCTGGTTCAATTTAACCTTTGTCTATGTATTTCTATTTTATCCCCCCTTTTACAAAACTGTGGAGTGTTTTTTAGTGCCAGCCGTGGTGGTAGCAGCTCTGATGCTCAGAGCTGCTACCACCGTGGCTAAAATCCACACTACAATTTTGTAAAAGAGGGAGGGGTTAGTTTGTGATGATATATTCCATACTAGGCGAAGGTATTTTCTATGTTCTGTGTGTTCGAAAGACATGGTTTTCTGTTAGGATTGACGGTATAGGATTGATCTGTACTAGTCTGGCTTGTTTAGTTTTACAATGGGTGTATTGATGTTGTACTGCTCACTGCATATGTAAGATGCTGCCTTTTCCTAGGTACTCATGTGTGACGTGTGGCTTGTTACTAAAAATCATGTTTTTTGTACAGATGGGAGGGTGTCAAAAAATGATGGGCCCCGGGTGTCACATATGCTAGGTACGCCACTGCCTAAATCATTGACAGCAAAACATCAAGGGCTCCTTTTACTAAGCAGCATAACAGCATTTTACCATGGGCTGGTGAGGTAAATGCTCCGACACTCATTGAATTCCTATGAGTGTCGAAGCACTTACCTCGCCAGCCCACAATAAAATGCTCTTACGCTGCTTAGTAAAACCCAGTGCAAATACCTCCACTTGTTAATCAAATATTCATGGCTATAGAAACCAGCAATTGCTGTAAATGATGTGTAATGAGTATAGTCTTTTTAGCACTTTCATTTGAATATCTACTGTCTGGAATATTGAAGAAAAAGTTATGACATATATTAATTCAAATAAAAAATATGGATTATATTATAAATAGCATAATTACATGGTAATAAAAATTAAAGGGTATATATACTGTATATATATATATATATATATATATATACATATATATATTAACCTTACATGATTTGTTGCTTAGTCTTCTCTGTGTCTTGGGCTTTTGTTTGCTGTTCTTCAGTTGTTTGCATCTGAATATGAGGTTCTTGCAAACCTGCACACGTATCTTCCACATCATGCCTGCCTGGTACTCTGTCACCATGTACATGTTCAATGCCCAGTCTTTGCAGAAATTCTTGCTGGGTAATGTAGCCTTTCTTATCTCTGTCATATCTTTTTAAAACAAAAGTTCATTATTTCTGTTTATCATGAAATTACACAGGAAGTCATGTGATAAGTATAAATTATTAGATTATGTATAGAAGTCTTCCGGTACATTAGGATGATAATTTTGTAAAACATGTTTTTTATGCAGAACAAGGTTACATACATTCAGGTATGCATGCTGGTGACAGCATATTTATTTATAAAAGACCATGAAGAGGGCTTCCTGGGAGCATAATCTGGGTGCAGCATAGTAGAGATGGACTTGTGATATAGTGAAGTTACTTACCTGTAGCAGGTGTTATCTGAGGACAGCAGGCAGATATTCTCACATGTGGATGACGTCATCCACGGAGACCGGTAAGAACAGTGCAAAAGTGTGTCACTTTTATGCCAACATGTTATTATGTAGATGTTATTATGCAAAAGTGTGTCACTTTTAAAATGAAAAAAATATCGAACTGCCCGTATTGTGCATGTTTGAGTGCCTTCCAGTCGCTGATGGCTCACGGGACCATCAGTTCAGTTACAAAGCTAAGAAGTCAAACAGGAGGTGGGTGTGTTGTGAAAATATCTGCCTGCTGCCTCAGATAACACCCATGCAGGGGTGTCAAAGTCAGTCCTCGAGGGCCGCAATCCAGTTGAGTTTTCAGGATTTCCCTAATGAATATGCATGAGATCTATTTGCATGCACTGCTTTCATTGTATGCTAATAGATCTCATGCATATTCATTGGGGAAATCCTGAAAACCCAACTGGATTGCGGCCCTTGAGGACTGATTTTGACACCCGTGTAAGGTAAGTAACTTAGCTTTATCTGATGACAATCAGGCAGCATATTCTCACATGTGGGACTCCCTAGCTGCCAGTCTCATGCCTCTGAGAAGATGGTTATTAATAATTACCATGAGCCTAGTGAAAACAACAGGGCCGGAGGGAAGTTGGCTTCTAAGTGGAAAATAAATTTTGTAGAACTGTTTGACGAAACCAACTATCTCTTCTGGAATGAACGTTCAGGCAATAGTGGGATGTGAAGGTATGAATTGAGAACTAGATGTTGTCAATGGGAGTGAAATGTAGATCAGCTACTGAAGTTTCTACTGCTCGAACTTTATGTAGCATAACAGGACATTCAAGTGTCAACCTAGTTCAAGCACAGCAAAGAGATTCATCAACCATCTCTTGGTGACTGGAGCTCCTGGTCTGTTAGTATCAAATGACAGGAACAGTTGAGTTGAAGTCCTGTGAGATTTGGTGTGATCCAAGTAATAAGCAAGAGAATGTTTATAATCTAATGTGTGGAGTGCAGCTACATCAGGGAAAGAATGTGGTCTTGGAAAGAAGACAGGAAGAACTATAGTTTGGTTGAGATTAAATTCTGAGACAACTTTAGGGAGGAATTTCAGATGAGTTCAAAGAACTACCTTGTCATGGTAGAATCTTGTATAAGGTGTATCTGATAAAAGCGCTTGAAGTTCACTGACTCAACATACAGACATGATAGCTACAAGGAATAACAGATGTTTAGATGTTTAAACGGTAAAATACAGCCTCCCGATCAGTCAATTTTTAAAAGCAAGAAGAGTTGTTCCACTTTGCAAGAATTTAAATTAACAGCAAAAGATTTGGAGAAGCGATTTTCTACAAGGGGATATTCTAAAAAAAAGCCATTTGACAAGCATACCTAAGGGCTAGATATGCTCAAAGAGACCTATTGCTCGAAGAGAAACCAGCGAAGGCTGTGGAAAAGAAAATGGTATGTGTGTTGCCATACTCAAAGGACATTGGCACATTCAACATCTCCACAAAGGGTTTGAGGAGGTACCCGTGTTTGCCTTTACAAAGGGCAGGACTATTGGTCAAGTATTGAGACAGCAAGAACTTGGGAGTAAAGAAGTAATCCTAAATGGGACTCATGGAAGATGTCATCACTGTCAGTCGTGTGATACTATATTTGAAAGTCATCAATGGCGGGACTCTCAGACTGGATGTACTATTAAAGCAAGGAGAAAGACAAATTGTAGGCCTACAAAAGTCATCTACATAATAACTTGTCCCTGCGATTTAGTGTATGTAGGACGCACCAAGCGGTCTATCCAGGTGCGTCTAAATGAACACAAATCTCGTATCACCACTGAATCCCTCCAAGCCCCAATAGTCCAGCACTGGTTACAAAATCAACATACAATTGACCAGTTGCGGTGGAGGGTGATTGACAGTACAATATAGATGAAGGGAGGGAGGCAATTGGGAAGAAAAATTTAATTACATGGAGCAGAGATGGCTTTACTGTTTAGATACAGTGGCTCCAAAGGGATTTAATAATGAACTCGAATGGTCCACTTTTGTGTAGTGGAGAAGATTGGGGGGAGGGGACCAACATTACTGAATTAAATTAAAAATAGGTAGATAAATAATTAAAATAATGTAAAGTCATTATGATTGGGTTGTCAGTTTGGACTCTGATGCTGGTGCTGTGTAAGAAGACGTAGGCACCAGCTGATAGGTCCGGGTGGGTAATAAGAAGTGAGGAAAACGCCGCTGTCATATTTGATAGAAGCTGTGGTCTGTTGAAATGCTGTAAAGCTAAATAGGTAAGAAGAGTGGTCAGCTTTTTGTAAAGTTTACCTCTAAATTTGTATTTATGTAACTGGATTGTTGTAAGAGCTTTGCGTGGTATATTGAGCCAGAATTGAAAATAAGATATTTCTTTCCTTGTTGATTCAGGGATGATTAGCCTTGAGAAAACCAATGGGTGAAACATGTTGGCATAACTATCCCTGTGAACAAGACCACACAGTTAAGTACTTTTAGTACATAATATGTACATTAAGTTACATTAAGTATATACATGTACTAAATAAATGAAAAATTAAGATCCAGTGACAAGTGGATACTTAAATCCTTAGACAGTGAGAGTTTTTCGAGTCTAAGGTGGTATCTCTGAGGATCTGGGAGTTAGTAGCTTGAAATGAGGATTATAAAAGATGTATGCTAATGTAATACATTCTCAGTGAGAGATATGTTGAAAGCATTCCTCATAAAACATTTATCATAAAGATTAAAGTGCTGTTAGCTAAGTGTGGTGATAATGAACACCCATGATGTGCATTGACATTGTATATCAATGATGTCAGTGCTCAAAGTGAGCAGAGGCTTGTCATGTCAAGGCAGGAATTTGCAGTGTGCACCTGCAACAGCCCAGCAAGTTCTTTCTGCAGAATTTCTCTGAAATGATCGTGCAGTTATGGCACTGGTACTGATACTTTCAAAGGTACCATGGGTGCAGGCTGCGACGAGTACTGAAACATTTGTGACTCTGAGGAACACTTCAGAGGTAATTCAGTCTCAGTATATTGGTGCCTAGAGCGCTTCGATGGTAAAGACTATGTGGATACAGACTTAGAGGAAAAAAATATGTTTATGCTTTTAGCCTTTTTACTAGATTCCCCCAAGACAGGCAGCACTGGAGAAACAGATGTTTGATGCTGTGCGTTGGCATCAGAATTTTCAGACATTATTGATACCTGAAAAATTTCTCTTAACTCAACTTTCTGGATTTAAGTGACCACTTCTGCAATTTGGAGCAGAGCATGCAAGAAATGTCCCAGTGTTCAGGATCTAGGTAATGGACAGATGTGTGAGCCCAAAGCTGAAATGGTCCTTTAACATACATCATTTGAACCCACTTAAAACCTTGGGCATGGATGGGAAAACCACCAATGCAAGGTCAACAGACTCAATGCTTAGAGGGAGGTCGAGTAAAAGATATACAGAAAAAGGGTGATGCTCCCCGCTTTAGAACAGGCTGAAAAAGGCTGGTAGACCCCAAAATAAAAGTCAAAAATCAAACTTTTGGGTATCAAATGAAAGAGATAAGAAGAAAATAAAAAATTATAACTAGAAGATGGGAAGAGGGGAGCGGTCCAAGATGGTGGCATGACTAGCGTGTAGCCAGCGAGTCTCTGTTCTTTTTCCTCAACAAAATACCGCACACTAAAAGGAAGGGCTTAGTTCGGTCTGTTCCCTCACCAGCCGGAACTTCTACGCCCTTGCGACAGACTTTGCTGGATTTTACTGCTAGAATTCCTCTCCAGGGTGGAAAGCGAGACTCGCTTGAGTTGGCGTCCCGGGACTTGGGCGCCTCTCTAGAGCCGGAAGTCTCTCTCTCGCCTCCTGACCCGGTAGTACCTCCATGCCCCGCGACTGAGCCGTCTGTGCAGGAGAGAAGCACCGATTCCAAAGTGGCTGCGGGAGTTATCTCCAGTGAGGGAAGCAAGACAGAAGAAGGAGTCTCAGGGGATAAAATGCAACCTTTGGTGGAAGATAGTTGTTTGACTTTCTCGACCCCCCTCGGAGGTGACCCTGTTAGATGTTTGGAAAGCGATCCAGAGGATGGATGGAACGTTACGAAAACAGTGCAGGAAACATCTTCTTTAGTGAAAAAGGTAGACTCTTTAGCAAAAACAATTGATGAAATAAAAAATGAAAATTAATTTAAGTTTCAAGTTGTCAATGAAGAAATAAAAGCTCTTAAAGAAGTTAATGCTCAATTGATTAAGGACAAATTCTTAGTACATAAGAAAATAGAGCAACTAGAGAATTACAATCGACGATTGAACTTGAGACTATTAAATTTTTGAAGGATGTCAGAAATTTCCTCCGTTGAATTGATTAAGAACTATTTGGTTCAAATTCTGGGTTTTGCTCCTGAACTTATTCCTCCTTTGAATAAGATTTATTATTTACCAGGTCCTATTAAGAAATTAGGGAGCGAAACTCCAGCAGTAAAGCAAGGACCTTTACCTCAACCATTCGAATTGGAAAATATCTCAGAAATTTTAGAAACATCTACTATAAAAATTGAGGAAAGAGCTACTCTGCTTATTTCATTTGTGTTTCAACAAGATCTTAATGCTGTACTGAAGCTTTACTTCTGTAAAACTCAAGCTCCTTTTATGGGACAGCATATATGGATTTACCCCGACACATGGAAGAAAGGAGAAAATTGTTTCTAGTAATGAGGCAAGAAATGAAAGATCTTGGAGCCACTTTCCAATTGGTTTACCCTTGCAAATGCCTCATTAAATACTTTGGGGACGAAATATACCTTTTTTGTTCCAGAACATCTTAGGAGCTTTCTAGACATGAAAAAGATCATCAGGGACTAATGGATGTTATAATATGAGAGGAATATATCCGTTAAAGCCTTCTTTTTTTGTTATTGTTTCTTGTTGTTTAATTTAAATTCCCTTTAGGTGGACCTATCCCCCAAGGTTCTATATTGGGATCTAAGAAGAAGTTGTATTTTTATATACTTGTTATTATTTTCCTTTGTAAAAATCTTTTCTTCGTATTTCCTTAACAAGTGTAATGCTTGATATTATTTTTAAATGAATAAATAGACAAATTTAAAAAAAAAAGAAGATGGGAAGGCACAAAAGGTACACATACAATAAATGCATTAACACATGTATAAAAAAAGGCACATGGAGGAACTCTAAAAGTGTCTTCTCTGCTCCACGGAAAACAAAGAACTGATGGTTCCGCAAGCTGGCAGCAGACGGAAAGGCACTCGCGCATGTACAGTATGGTCAGTTTGAGATTTTTTTTCATTTTAAAAGTGACAGTACACTTTTGCATTGTCTTTACTATCTATACTGGAAAGCGGTGAAGACCCTCCTCTTCAACTAAAAATCCAGATGCAATCTACCGCCCTTCCCCCCTCCCTTAAATACCCCTTCCTTTCTGCTCTCTCTTCTCCATTCTTCTTAACTTATACTTAAGTTGCTGTATACTGTCCAAATGTATTCCACTATGAATGTTGGCATGTAACCCGTTTTGAGCTACTGGGAGGAAGGAATAGAAATCGAATTACATAAATAAGTAAAAATAAATACTGGGTTCTTTGGGTAAAGTCATCCACATGTGAGAATATGCTGCCTGTTTGTCCTCGGATCAATTTATATACTTCATAAAATAAACATGTAGGGGACCTTTCACTAAAGAATATTAAGCCCTTAACTTGTAATTAATACATAGAAACTGGTTACTGTGTGACCATTTTAAGGGGTTTTGCAGTAGTTTGTTTCCATGTGTTAAACTTTTCTGATTTATTTTCCCCCTCGAGAAGTGGCAAGGGCAGTCAGTGGGCATATTGGTTATCCAGCAAACTCATTACACTTACCACATGCTAACTGCCTAATACGGAGTTAACAACGATTCCTAGAGATTAAACAATATGGGGCTCATAAAAAACAAAACAAACATCTAAAAACTGGCCTAAATGAGTACTTGGACGATCAAAAAGCCTGATCGTCCAAGTACCCATAACCAAAGCTGGTTTTAAACGTATCTAAAACCAGCATAGGCCTTTCCCCTGCCTCTAAACACATAGAGCGAAAAGAGGCGCTTTTAGAGGAAGGGAAAGGGCGGGAGGTGGACGGGAGGTAGGCCGACCTAGACATAGTCATACAGTAGGTATAACCAAAACCTAAAATAGGCTGCCTAGTCTGCACTTATATGTTTTGACTTAGACCAAAACAGGTATAAATAAATACTGGGTTCTTTGGATAAAGTCATCCACATGTGAGAATATGCTGCCTGCTTGTCCTCAGATCAATTTATATACTTCATAAAATAAACATGTAGGGGACCTTTCACTAAAGAGTATTAAGCCCTTAAGCCCTGTCGTAAAATAATAATAATAATAATAATAACTTTATTTTTATATACCGCCAGCTATCTTGCGACTTCTAGGCGGTTTACAATAAAAGAAACTGTGGATACAATGAAGGAAATGTAAATACAATAAAGAGAAACTTTACGTACAATGAATTAAAGAGTATAGCAGTGTACATCTCAATACAATAAAGGGAAACTTTACGTACAATGAATTAAAGAGTATAGCAGTATACATCTCGTACAATGGATTAAAGAGTATAGCAGTATACATCTGATAATATTAATAATGTTAGCAACAGTTTGTGTGTTGCAAGGCCAGGAAGTGCCAAGCTGTTTGCACAGAAGTAGAAATGTTCCGTAAATTGAATAGAGTGTTCATAGTTAGTGGTTGGGGGTTGGGGTTAACAGTTTGCAAGATCAGGTATGTGATGATGTTACGAGGGGGGTTGATGTTCTGGTTCGTTGCCTAGGTATTTCAAGAATAGGTAAGTTTTTAGGTGTTTCCTGAATTCTTCATAGTTGTTTGTTTGTGCAATTAGTTTTTCTAGGTCTTTACCCCATATGGCTGCTTGATATGATAGCAGTTGTTGATGGTGTCTCTTATATTTGCACCCTCTCGCCGGTGGGGAGACAAATTTCATGTGTGTTTTTCTTTCGTGTCTGTTGGTTGGGAATGAGAAGAGATCTGTAATGTATTTTGGGGCTAGACCATTTAATACTTTGAAGCAGAGACATCCTAGCTTGAACTTTGTGCGCGCCTCCATCGGCAGCCAGTGTAGGAGTCGGTAGGAAGGGGTTATGTGATCGGACTTCTTCAGCCCGAAAATCATCCTGACTGCTGCATTTTGTATCAGTTGTAGTCTTTGCATTTGCTTCTGGGGGATCGTCAGATGGGTGATGTTGCAATAATCCAGGTGGTTTAGTATTAGGGATTGTACTAGCATTTTGAAAGCTGAAGTGTGGAAGTACGCCTTGATGGACTTAAGTTTCCAGAGAGTGAAGAACCCTCTTTTGATTAAGGAGTCTATGTGGTCTTTCATGGTTAGGCCTTGGTCTAGTATTACTCCTAGGATCTTCATCGTTGGTTGAATGGGGTAGTTTAGATTGTTAATGTGTAGTGATGTTGTCGTATTCTGTGCGTGTGGCGAGGCTATGAAGAATTTAGTTTTTTCTGAATTGAGCTTCAGTTTGAAATCTGTGGTCCATTGTTCCATCGTGTTTAGCACTTCAGTTGCTGTGGGGATGGTTTCAGAGGGGGATGCCGTGAATGGGATTATGATTGTGAAATCGTCTGCATAGCTGAATACTTTTATGCCTCGTTGGGTTAGCTGTGTGCCCAATGAAGCTGTGTAGACGTTGAAGAGTAGTGGAGACAGTGGGGACCCTTGTGGAACGCCTGATGGGTTTCTCCATGTTTTTGAGAGATTGCAGTTGAAGCGGACTTGATAGGTGCAGTTCGTGAGGAAATCTCGGAACCAGTCCAGCACTTCGCCTCCGATGCCGATTGAATCTAAACATTGTAGTAGTTTTTTGTGATCCACCAAGTCGAAGGCTGAGCTCATGTCGAATTGCATCACTAAGGCTTTGTGACCTTTGCTAAATAGGTTACGTAGGTATTCTAAGATTGCTGCTATCACCGTCTCAGTACTGAACAGTGGTCTGAAGCCTGACTGGGTTTCATGTAGCAGTGAGAACCGATCTAGGTAGTGCATCAGTTGGGTTTGTACCAAGCCTTCCATAATTTTTACGAAAAATGGGATAGATGCTACTGGTCTATAGTTGGTTGCTGATGTTAGGGGTAGTTTACGATTTTTTGGGATTGGGGTGATTATAATGTGACCATTTTTTGATAGGAATTTTCCGTTTTTTAAATTGTTGGACATATGTAATGTAATGTAATGTAATTTATTTCTTATATACCGCTACATCCGTTAGGTTCTAAGCGGTTTACAGAAAATATACATTAAGATTAGAAATAGGAAAGGTACTTGAAAAATTCCCTTACTGTCCCGAAGGCTCACAATCTAACTAAAGTACCTGGAGGGTAATAGAGAAGTGAAAAGTAGAGTTAGAGGAAAAAATAAAAATAAAATAAACATTTTAAACAAGATTTTAGTTTCCAGAAAAAGGGCTTCTTCAGGGAAGAGACTTGGCCGACAGTCCCAGGATGTCTATGTCTCCTCCCCTGCGATGTTCTCCCATCCATGCATTCCCTCCCAGACACACTGCCCGTGCCCCAGCCGCTCCAAGGAGGCTGCCCCAGATGAGGCCCACGATGAATGCAGGATTCTCTCCTCTGCGGGAAAGCCGCCCGGAGCCGACAGTCGATCTTCATAGCGGATTGCAGGGGGGGGAAGAGTTCACACTCTTGGTAGGATCGGGTCTGTGTTCTCTCGGTGGTTGTGGCTGGTCTCGTTGCGGCTTAGGTGTAAAAGCAGTTGATCTCCACTGCTGCTGATATTTAAAAGCAGGCAGATTGATCTCTCCAATGGACTGCAGGGGGAGGAGTTCACAATCCTGGCAGGATCGGGTCTGTGGGCTCTTGGTGGTTGCGGTAGGTCTCGCTGCTGCTTGTATGTAAAAGCAGTTGTTTTTCTACTGCTGCTGATATTTAAAGCAGGTAGATTGATCTCTTAAACGGGATATAAGGGGAGGAGCTCTCGATAGTGGCGGCTGGTCTTGGTGCTGTTTAGGTGTAAAAGCAGTTGATCTCCCAATGCTGCTGATATTTAAAAGCAGGCAGATTGATCTCTCCAACGAATTGTATGGTGAAGAGCACACACGCCTGGCAGGATTGGGACAAAGGCTCTCGATAGTGGCGGCTGGTCTTGGTGCTGCTTAGGTGTAAAAGCAGTTGATCTCTTACTTCTGATGATATGAATCCATAATGTTATTTTAAAGTCTAAAGGGGCTGCTTTCATTATGTTGGGTGGACAGGGATCTAGGATGCAGTTTGATTTGGTGTATTTGTTATATAGTTTTATGAAGCTGTTCCATTCTGGGTCCTGAAAGGAGTTCCAATACATGTCTACTGGTGTTTCGTTTTCATGTATGTTGGTTATTTGCTGTTCATCTGTGTTGTTTGTTCAGCCGTTGTTCCTTAGGTTCACAATTTTTGAGTTGAAGTGTTGTGCTAGGTCGTCTGTTGATGGAAGTTTTGTGTCGTGCGTTGATTGACTGTGGCGTGTGGTGTCGAATAAATTTTTGACTAGATTGAACAATTCATGAGTGTTAATTCCTTTTGAACTTGTGTTGGATGTGTATATTTTGGATGAGTAGAATTTTTTCCTTTTTTCTTTTATCAGTTGTTTATATTCCTTTATGTTTGCTCTCCAATTGTTCCTGTCAGATTTTTCACCTGATTTGTTCCAGATCCTTTCTAGTCGTCGTGTTGATTGTTTCATTTTTTGTAGTTCGGAATCGAACCAGTTGTTATATTTATTTGAGCGGTTTGTTCTGTTTTGTTTGGGAGCTATTTTGTCTAAGATGGTTGTGCTTGTTTTTGACCACTGTTCCCAGAATTCGCTTTCTTCATTCATCTCCTCGCGCGCTTCATAGTGGGCCCAGTATTCCTCTGGGTTAATGTGGCCCCTTGTGAGATGTTCTTTTTTTATCCTTGGGTGCGTTTTTTCTTTTGGTTGGTTCCAGATTAAAGTAATAGGTGTAGTGGTCGGACCAGATGTCGTGGTTCCAGATGCCGTTTGATATGGAAATAGTGGGATTTAGGATTTCTTTTGAGGACATGGCTACCAAATCTAGCTGGTGGCCTTTTTCATGGGTTTGTGTGGATGAAGGTAGAAAGAAGTTGAGTGAGGATAGGAAGTTTTTAAAATCTTTTGTGTCGCTGAGCTGATTGCGGGCTCCCACGATGAGCTCAGCGGCCCCGGCAACCTGCCCACCCCCCACCGCAACATTGCAGCAGGAGAAATGGCTCATCTCCCCTGCAGCGATGGCTATTGGCCTCCCCCTTGAACCGCTGCGCTTTGGGTGGTAGTCACCAAGCTCGGTAAGTGCCTACAACTTTCAGGTAGGTGCCTACTAGAAAGTGGGCAAGGTTAGGACTGGTATTTAGGCCAGGAAAACTCTGGCATAAATAGGGGGGGGGGGGGAGGCTAAGATTTTGATGCCTACCAGTGCATATGTCTGACTTAGGTGCTAATAGGCACAATTCTATAAACAGCGCTTAACTTAAGATTGTGTGTCCTATGTTATACTTATGGGCCACATGCCCATTAGCACATGCTAAGCTTTTATAAAAGGGTCCCAAGTTTCTAGAATGCTGTCAGTTCTCTGAGGACAAGCAGGCATATATTCTCACGTGTGAAGTGATGTCATCCATGGAACCCAGTATGGACCCTACCAAGTGTAGTGTGATTTTAAATTTTTAGGTACTGCCCATACCGTGCATGAGCTTGTGCCTTCCTTCTTGATGTTGGCTCACAGAACCTTCATTTTCCACAGAGCTGAGAAGCTGCATCTTCACTTTTCTCTTCAGCGCATCAAACCTTTCAGCTTTCTTGTGCCTTCATATTTATTTTTTTATAAGTTTTTGTCGCAATTCTTACACAAGATCATGAAAGATACTATATGTAAAAACTTGGAAACTTCCCTGTCAGTCCAAATAGCTCCTAGAAAGATGTACAGAATTCAAACATGTCCAGGATTTGTTAGAGCTTAACTTCAACGCCATTCATTAGTTGTGGAATCTGCCCTCAGTTGTTCATGCAGCTCATGATCTTATGCTTCTGCTCCTCCAGACAAAGAAGCTAGAACATTAGACTCTTTTGATAAGAGCATTTTCCTGTCATCTATTATCATCAACAGAATAATGGATTACCAATATTACATATCCATTTACTTCAACTCTTTACTAAAACAATTGTTGGACTTTGAGGAATTTCTCCCCCATACAATTTAAAACAATTTCAACAATTATCTAAGAACTTGTTTACCACTAGAAAATTCATAGCTAGAGCTGCTTTTGATGCTTTTACTGTGTTTTCCAGAACACCTGCTGGAGCAATTTCAGTGTGCCTTTTGGCCTGGCTTCAAGTTTCTGATCTGAAAACTTCAGTTCAAGAACGCCTTTTTCAATGTGCCTTGTAAAGAAGAAGACCTATGTGGAGATAAAAAATTGAAGAGGAACACACTATCAGGGGCAAAATCAAGAAAACTAAGACATCCAAAAAACCACTTAAGTTGGCACTTGGACATCCTAATCGCCGGGACCCCAAAGTGCTGCTTTTTGAAACTGGTTTTCTAGACGTCTAGAGCAGGGGCGGCTCTATAATGAGGCCAACTGAGATGGTAGCCTTAGGCGGCACTACTGAGGGAGCATTATCTTACTGCCGGCCAGTCTATGTGCTAATTGGCTCTCTCTGCCGCTCTCCTTCCTGGAGAGAGAGAGATGGGCTTGGTAGAGGGGGAAAATGGGGAAAGAGAGAGAAATGGACTTGTTTGAGGGAGAAAATGGGGGAAGAGAGAGAGATGGACTTGATGGAGGGAGAAAATGGGGGGATAGAGAGATGGACTTGGTGGAGGGGGAAAATGGGGGAGAGAGATGGACTTGGTGGAGGGGGAAAATGGGGGGGAGAGAGATGGACTTGGTGGAGGAGGGCAAAATGGGGAGAGGGAGTATTGAACAACTCAGAGATAGCAGAGGGGGGAGGAGAGATAGACAGGGAAAGGCGGAAGGGATATGGACTTGAGGCCAGAAAGGGGAGGGAGGGAGAGATATCAAATTTGGAAGAAGGGGGTAGAAGGGCAGAAAGGAAAGATGTAAAACTTGAGAGAGGGAGAGAGAGAAAGAAAGAAAGAGAGGAAGGAAATGCTGAGTTACAAGGGTGGTGTAAAGGAAAAGGAAGGTGATGCTAAAAATGGTGGATCTATGTGGAAGAGTTGTGAAGGAGATGAGTGAGAGGAGAATAATGAATACAGAGAGTATAAATGTGATAAAAGGGAATAGGAAGATGGGAAATGTGGGAGCTAGGGGATAAGATAAGTGGATAGAAAAGTGAGAAGGAATAAAGCGAAAGTTACATTTACGTGAATAGAAGCAGAAAAGAGAAAAATGGAAGAGAGCACTTTAAGAGAAAGATAAGACCATAAGAGCAGTCATACTGGGTCAGACCAATATGTAAGCTACATAGACACTGTGGGGCTCATAATCAAAAGTTTAAAATGTCCAAAAACCAGCCTCAGTCGGAACTTGGATATACTAATAGCGATTTTGAGCCAATCAGAGCTTTCAGATACAGTGGGTGTGGCCGAAGGCCCTGATTAGCTAGCAATTGCAAGATGCATTTGGAGGGGGAAGCCCCGTCGTTGCAGCATGCGGCCCTGAAGGCAGAAGGGCATGAGCTTCCCTCCTGTCGTTTGCTCTTCCAAAGGGGGGTTACAAGGATGTGGGAGGGAGCTCAGGAATGTTGGGAGGATGTGCGGGGGGGGGGGGGGGGGGGGGGCAGAGATGTTAGGGGAGGTCCGGGATATCGAGGATGTCAGGAAGTAAGGGGAGATGTGGGGGATGTTGGGATGTCAGGGGGAGGGGTATAGGGCTCTGTGGCTCAGCTGATCCTGGCAGGGGGAATTCCTATCAGCTGAGCCACCAGAAATCCCCTGACAAGGTAGTTGATGGGTACATCTTCAAAACTTGCTTCTGTACGTTTTTCGTGTGGATCAAAACTTATACCTTGCTCATTTTCAAAAATATAGACATTTGGCAGCTTCGAAAATGCAGGAATGCACTGTTTCATTCAGATTTTGGGGGTGGGGGGATGGGGGGATGGGAGGGGGGTAGTGAGTAATAGGGGTGTGTGGGGAGCCATACCCTGTATCCAGTCGTCATCTGGTCAGTTGGGGTACCTTTGTGGCACTTAGATGCTTCTAAAACAGGTTTAGCTCAAAACAGTTTTGGGAAAGGTTTGATGAGTGTTGTATCATCTGCATAGTGCAGGTTTGTTTATATTTTGCCCACCAACTTTGAAACCAACACTCTCTTCTTCCAAATTTGTTTTTTTGAAGATGGTTTCACCGTACAGGTTCAACAGGTAAGGTGACAAGATGCATCCTTGCCTAACACCACGTTTTGTTGGAAACCAATCAGTGTTTGCTGTATTCAGTTCTCACTGCAGCTTCTTGATTTTCATATAGGCTCTCTATCAGCTGAGTTATGTGCTTGGGTATTCCCATTTGCACTAGAGTTCTCCATAGTTTATTGTGATCCACACAGTCAAAATCTTTGCTGTAGTCAATGAAGCAAAGGTATAGAGTTTTTTGGTAATCTTTGCTCTTCTCCAATATCCATTTAACATTTGCAATAATATCTCTTGCTCCTCGACTTTTTCTGAAACCGGCCTGAATTTCAGGTATTTCTTGCTCAACGCATGATTGGAGCCTTCGTTGTATTATTTTCAGCAATATTTTGTTGGCGTGTGGAATTAATACAATTGTTCTGTAGTTACAGTAAAGAATGACATGGGAACAAATGTTTCCCCCGCGTCCCTACAGGAACTCATTTTCCCGTCCTGCTCCTGCGAGTTCTTTTCCTGTTCCTGCCCCATTCCTGCAAGCTCTGTCCTCATTTTCACAAATCTCAAACACTTTTAAAATCATAAGTGTTCGATGCTTATGTGGTTTAGGCAGAGCTTACAGGAATGGGGCAGGGACAAGCACAGCGACAAATCTTGGGGAAATTGAGTTCCTGTGGAGAAGAGGAAAAATGTGTCCCCATGTCATTCTCTATGTTACAGTCCTTGATATCACCTTTCGTCGGTTTAGGTTGACCATATTTTTTTCTTCAAAATCTGTTGACACAGTGGAGTGAGGGCCATGATATCACCTTCTGAGTATTCAATTGGAATACCATTGATACCAGGTGTCTTGTTTTTCGGTAAAGCTTTAATTGCTGTTATGACTTCTTCTTTTAAAATATCTGGTTCTTCTTCAGCTTCAGTTTCCAGTTCCATTTCCACAATGTTATCCTCATTGCCTTGTATGTATAAATTTTCCATATATTCTTTCCATCTCTTTTTTATGCTTTCTAGATCATTCAATATCATTCCATTGGCATCTTTAAGCATCCCCAGTCAAGGATGGAATTTCTGCCGCAATCTCTTATTTTCCTGGTTATAGTTATATAAAATTAGCTGTTTCTAGTGCTCCTGTTTGATAAGACAAAATGGTTGCCTATACACCTTTGTAAAATAGACTTTCAGAACTATGCCCAAAGGTATACAAATGCTGTGGCTCATATTTACATATTCTCCAAGACACGGGCAAATATATGCATGTACTTTTATTAAAACAAGCAGAGATTTACTTACTGCAACTTAATAGGAGATTTTACTACACAGGGATGTTTCCACTGTTTGTATTAATTGTGTATTAATGTTCCTATTAGCAAGTGATACCTGCTGTGAGTTAACATGAGATCACATACTGTTTCCTAGTTAGTAGTACTGCCTGATTTGCTGATTCAAATTTATTTACTGATTCACTTCAATGAATTGATTCAAATTGATTCATTCCCTGAAAAAAATCAGACTTACCAATTCAGTTACCAACCCACTTTCCCCTTTCCCTCGCACTGTAAGATCTGACATACCTCCAGGTCTTATAAAGTAGCAGTGGTGGTGGCCAGTTGACAGAGGCAGCACTATAAGCAGGCTGCTCGTGGCCTGCCCTGCTGGGGCCTTCCCCTCTGTTGCACCACTGATAATGAGGCAGGCTGCAAGAAGCCTGGTCACAGCACTGCCTCTGCCGGCCACCGCCACAACTGCTGCTGCTTTGAGAGGTTGAAAGGTATGTCGGGTCTAACGGTGAAGGAAGGGGGAGTCAGTCTGGAGGTGCTGCACAGGGGAATAGGAGAGATGGAAAGTTGCTGCACATAAGGGGAAAGAGGAAGAATTGTTGGACATGGGGTGGAAGAGAGGAAGGGAGAAGTACAACAAAGAGGTAGAAAGGGGTGAGGGAGAAATCCTGCATATGGTGGAGAGGAGGGAGACATGCATGGAGAAAGAGGGAGAAATGTTGGACATAGGGTGGAGGGTTGGGAGATATGGTGTATGGGGAGCGAGAAAGAAATGTTGTACATGATAATCTAATCTAATTCTTAGTCTTATATACCAAATCTTCTCTTAGAAATAGGAGCTTACATAATTACCTAAACTGTACCGTTCCCTCGGGTTTTTGTAGCCCAAATGCATGGCCTTGCATTTCTTATCATTAAATTTTAGCTGCCAAATTTCAGATCATTCTTCAAGCTTCACCAGGTCTTTCTTCATGTTATTCCCACTATCGGGTATGTCTACTCTATTGCAGATTTTGGTATCATCCGCAAAGAGGCAAATTTTACCTGACAGCCCTGCAGCAATATCGTTTATAAAAATGTTAAAAAGAATAGGCCCAAGAACAGAACCTTGAGTCACACCACTGGTAACATCCCTTTCCTCAGAGTGATCTCCATTAATCACTACCTCTGTTGCCTTACACTCAACCAGTTCCTGACCCAGCCCGTCACTATAGGACTCATCCCGAGGGCATGGAGTTTATTTATTAGATGTCTGTGTTGAACACTGTCAAAGGCTTTGCTAAAATCTAAATATAACACATCTAGCGCACTCCCTCTATCCAATTCTCTGGTCACCCAGTCAAAGAAATTGATCAAATTTGTCTGACAAGATATACCTCTAGTGAATTCATGTTGCCTCTGGTCCTATAATACACAGGATTCAAGAAACTTGACCAATCTCTGTTTTAAAAGTGTTTCCATTAATTTGCTTACCACAGAAGTCAGACTTGCCAGCCTGTAATTCCCTTCTTCTTCTTGCTTCCACTTTTGTGGAGCGGGACCACATCTGCCCTTCTCCAGTCCTCTGGTACCACTTCTAATTCTAGAGACTCATTGAAAAGGTCTACCAGAGGAGCTACCAGAACTTCCCTAAGTTCCTTCAGCACACTCGGATGTACACCATCCAGCCCCATCGCTTTATCTATTTTTATTTTAGCTAGCTCCTCACGAACAAAACCCTCTGAAATTTGATCAGGGTCTACCACTCCTCCATCCCTATTCACGTTTGTCTTCTGTATTCCCACTCCCAGCACTTCAGCCATGAACACAGAGAACACTGGCATGGGGTTGGAGAGGGCAAAATGGGGTGGGGTGGGGTGGGTAAAGAGGCTACAAAATAAACCCACCAGGACATTTGAAAAAAACAAATGCCTGATTGAGTGGGAAAACTGAATCGAATTGAAGAAATTTTCCCTGAATTTTGGAAGCACTAGTTAGAAGGTGGTCCTGTGTTAACTCCGTATTAGGCAGTTAGCATGTGGTAAGTGTAATGAGTTTGCTGGATAACTGTTCTATGCCCACTGACTGCCCTTGCCACTTCTCGAGGGGGAAAAAAAATCAGAAAAGTTTAACACATGGAAACAAACTACTGCAAGACCCCTTAAAATGGTCACACAGTAACCAGTTTCTATGTATTAATTACAAGTTAAGGGCTTAATACTCTTTAGTGAAAGGTCCCCTACATGTTTATTTTATGAAGTATATAAATTGATCCGAGGACAAGCAGGCAGCATATTCTCACATGTGGATGACTTTATCCAAAGAACCCAGTATTTATTTTTACCTGCTTTGACTTGGTCTAAGTCAAAATATATAAGTGCAGACTAGGCAGCCTGTTTTAGGTTTTGGTTATACCTACTGTATGACTATGTCTAGGTCGGCCTACCTCCCGTCCACCTCCCGCCCTTTCCCTTCCTCTAAAAACGCCTCTTTTCGCTCTATGTGTTTAGAGGCAGGGGAAAGGCCTATGTTGGTTTTAGATACGTTTAAAACCAGCTTTGGTTATGGGTACTTGGACGATCAGGCTTTTTGATCGTCCAAGTACTCATTTAGGCCAGTTTTTAGATGTTTGTTTTGTTTTTTATGAGCCCCATATTGTTTAATCTCTAGGAATCTTTTCCTCCTAGTCCTCCTTGAAACATCTGGAAAAATAGATATTTTACAATCCAAAAAAGACTTCTTTCATCCTAAAAAAAAGGTGAAGAAGTGCTTTATCCTGTTGAAAAACAAATGTCACCAAAAGGGTCGTACACAAAATCACTCTTTCTTCAGAAGTTTCCAAAACATTAGAAAGATCCAAAGTACTTAAAGAAGAAAACTCAGTTGAAACAGGAGCTCCTAAGGGAGAGGGTTTTTTTTTTAGCAGAAACCGGCAATAAATATATTTTATGAAGGGGTAGAAGCCCATTTTCAGGGTATTTAAATACTTTCTTCAAAACTTGTAGAAAATATTCTTTGGAGACATTGTGAGTGTTTTGGGAAAATTCAAAAACCTTAAATTTAGCTGCTTAGTAAAATTTTCAAAGTTCTCCACTTGGGAGTTGGAGTTCTAGGGAGGGTATATTGGTGGGTAAGTGATGTGGATGAGCAGGTAATATGTATGAGTGTCTGGCATTTTGGCCTGTATGGGGGTGTGATTCTGAGGGGGGATTTGCTGCATTTTTATAGCATTGGGAACCGAAGGTGGTACCATAGGCTGCATTTGATTTGAGGAATACTGTCCCAGTTTCAAATCTGTCTTTGCATGAATGTGAGGGGCCTATATTACCCCAGGAAGTATAGCCTCTTTTCTAAGAAGGTGGAGAGAAGCAAGATGGCAATAGGATTTGTCCAGGAGACACACCTCCTTCCTCAGTGGGAAAAGTATTTTTCTCATAAGAAATATTCTACCATTTACTTTGTTTCCAACAAGACTAAGTCCAAAACTAATGGAATAGCTATACTATTTCAGTGGCATGCCAAGGGCAGGGAGGGGGGTCTGGACCGCTCTGGGTGCCATCCCTAAGAGGGTGCACAGCCGGACAGCCAGGTCCAGAACCTCCCGCGCTGCTCTAAATGAAGCAGTCGGCAGCCGCAGTGAAGTGCAGCAAGGTCCCACGATGACTGCCGTCTGCCACCTCTGCTCTGGCAGACGTAAGTGACATCATAGGGGGTGGACCAGCAGCCACAGTCATCGTGGGATCTTGCTGCAACTCCCTGGATCTGCCAGCTCACCCCCTCGATGTCACTTACCTCTTCCAGAGCAGAGGCGGCAGAAGCAGTCATCGCGGGACCTTGCTGGTTTGGAGGGAGAGAGGAGCATAGAAGGGTGGAGGGAGAGAAAGGGGGTCAGGATGGTATGGAAGAGTGGTGGAAGGAGAGAAATATGGGCAGATGCTGATGAAATTGGTGTGCAGGGAAAGGAGAGAGAAACATAAGGGGGAAGGATACTGGATGGAATTGGGTTGGAAGGAAAGAAAGGGAGCAGATGCTCATGGAATTGGTGTGCAGGGAAAGGATACTGGATGGAATTGGGTCGGAGGGAAAGAAAGGGGGCAGATGCTGATGGAAGTGGGGGGAAGGAAGAGGAGAGAGTGAAATGCCAGACCATGGGAGTGTGGGAGAGGGAAGGGAAGAAGAGGAGAGGAGAGATGCCAGATCACTGGAGGAGGGAAGGGAACAAGATGGATGCCAGACCAATGGGGGTGAAGGGAGAAATGGAAGGGGGAGCATAAAGTTTCTGGAAGGCGAATAGAAGGAGAGAAGATGCCATATAGAAGGGGCAGAGAGAAGGTAGATAGTGGATGAAAGAAAGAGAGTGACAAGAAGATAAGGAAAGCAGAAACCAGAAAAGACAAAGTAGAAAAAAATTATATTTATTTATTTTTTTGCTTTAGGGGAGATGCATCACTGTTTCTGTGGTGTTGCATTGTATGCAGAGTCCAGCTTCTTGGTGGTTCAATTTAACCTTTGTCTATGTATTTCTATTTTATCCTCCCTTTTACAAAACTGTAGAGCGTTTTTTAGCGCCGGCCATAGTGGTATCAGCTCTGATGCTCAGAATTCTATGAATTCTATGAGAGCTGTTACCACTGTGGCTAAAAACCACAGTACAGTTTTGTAAAAGGGGGAGGGGTTAGTTTCTGATTAGATATTCCATACTAGGCAATGTTCTGTGTGTTCGAAAGACATGGTTTTCTGTTAGGATTGACTGTGCAGGATTGATCTGTACTAGTCTGGCTTGTTTAGTTTTACAATGGGTGTATTGATGTTGTACTGCTCACTGCAGTATGTAAAATGCTGCCTTTTCCTAGGTACACTCTTGTGTGATGTGTGGATTGTTACTAAAATCATGTTTTCCATACAGATGGGGGGTATCAAAAAATGATGGGCCCCGGGTGTCACATAGGCTAGGTACGCCACCGATACTATTTGCAAATTTTTTGTCTCCCATAGTGAAGTATGTGGTGCAAGATAGAGAGGGGTGCTATCTTCTTCTGATGGTGTGATTGGGAGGACAATTGGATACTTTTTTGAATGTCTATGCCCCTAATTCTGACCAGGGGGTCTTTTTTCAAAACCTCAGCACCATCTTAAGAGACATGGCAGAAGAGAATTTGGTCAGATCATGTACCTATCAGTTTTTCTAGCCAATTCCTACCTAGAGAGGGGGGGGGGGGGAATCAAGGTAGTGGTGGCTAGAAGATAGCCTCCTTAGACCCTGACCATGTTCAACAGATAGAATGGGAGCCTCATGACTATTTAAGAGCATAATACATCAGCTGAAGTTTCCCCAGCTTCTATTTGGGAGGCACTTAAAGCAGTACTTTCTGGGAAACTTATAGCGCTTGGATCCCATGTCTTTAAAACGTGATTGACATCTTCTGCAGAATGCTCGTGAGCAGGCATGGACAATCTATGGTTCAGCATACCATCCCTATTGCACTGGAAATTCTTAATATTATTCCTTTTTCATGGTGCTTGTTTATTTTTGTGGTTTGATTGTCTGATTTTTCTATTACAAACATATTTGCTTGTAAATCTATTTGTAAAATGAGTAATTATTATTTTAGATATCCCAATGAGCCTGTTTTACCTAGATTTTTTTTTTTGTTTTATTTATGGAAAAGGAGAAATATCTTATTTAATCATAACTAATAAGACTTCACTCTAAGGCAGGGGTGTCCAATGTCAGTCCTCGAGGGCTGCAGTCCAGTCGGGTTTTCAGGATTTCCCCAATGAATATGCATGAGATCTATTTGCATGCACTGCTTTCAATGCATATTCATTGGGGAAATCCTGAAAACCCGACTGGATTGCGGCCCTCGAGGACCGACATTGGACACCCCTGCTCTAAGGGTTTCATAACTGTTTATTCACAATCTTCATAAATCTTTCATCGATATATCTTTTGCTAGATTCTTGGTAATTGTGAAATCTCTTTACCAATTAAATAATTACAAAGAACAAGAGTTTAGAAATACCATACCTTGCCCAAAGCTTATCAAATTCTGCTGATGTGATAGGAACCGCAAATCTGTATAATACAGTTTGTAAATCCTTCTTCATTATGATGCCATTACCATCACTATCAAATTCACGAAAAGTCTAGAATATAGAGCCATTATTATTTGTATAGGTTATCAAAACAGTAGAAAATAGAAACACAGAATAATGATGACATTTTAGAAACCATATGGCCTGCCTGATGAACCATCTACTCCACTGCTAAGTTCTATAATCCTTCCCTCAGAGATCCTCTGTGCTTCATCCATACTTTACTGAATTTGAACATTGTCTTTGTCTCCATCACATCTATTGGGAAGCTATTCCATGCATCCTCCACACTTTCCAGAGTTTCCCACAGGGAAACCCAACCACCATAGCTCCCCAATATCCCACCATAAAGGGTCCGGTGGCTCTAGGCCCTCCCCGCGTGGATCCAGCAGCTCCCCTCGGTCATGGGTCCGGTGGCTCCAGCCCCCCCCCCCTTCGATCGTGAGTCCAGTGGCTCCAGTCAGCTTTCCTCCCTCCTTGCCACTGGCACACATCTTGCAGAGTGCGCAAATCTCTACACAAGATTGCTGGATTGTGCTCGAGGCCTTCCATTTGCCGGGCTCCTCCTTATGACAAAACTTCCTTTTTTCATAAAGAAACGAAGTTGCCTCATAAGGGGGAGCCTGGCAGAGGGAAGGCCATGAGCATCAACGAGCAAGCCTGTGTTCGATGGCTCGCTCTGCAAGGTTTGTGCCAGCAGCAAGGAGGGAGGGAAGCCATCTGGATCCACAAGCCTCCCGGTCTCACTTTAAAAATTAATTAAGGTCTGCAAAGGATCGCTGGTCGCTGGTGCACTTTCCCTCTGCTGCAGTCCCACCCTTCCTTTGGCCTATCATCCTGTTTTGGGCTGGGGTGGATTGCGGCATTGGGAAAGTGCATCGGCAATCCTCTGCAGGCCGTAATTAGTTTTTAAAGTGAGACCGGGAGACCAGAGAGATGCTGGTTAATGGGAGAGAGAAGGGGTAATAATACTGGCCTTTGGGGGGCCCTTGATGTAGCTATTAGAAGTAAACAGAGGGAGGGAAAAACGAGGGAGGGTCCAAAGAGAGGGGCATGTGCCGGACTGAGGGGGGTGGAGGGGAAGAAATAATGGGTCTGAAAGCAGACAAGAGGAAGAGAGATGGTGGACAATGGGATGGAGGTAGGGAAAAGGGAGAGAAGTTGGACCCAAAGGGTTGTTTGCAAGTATGACGGATAGAGATACTGGATAGGAGGGCAGTTAGGAAGAGAAAGGGAGAGATGGTGGATCTGGGGATGGTGGGATCCATTACTGCAGCCGTACTTTCATTCTTCGGGCCACCAGCAACATGAGTGAAATAAACACGCTGCCTTCTACAGCTGGAAGCTTTCCCTCTGCTACTGCTTCCTGGCCCTGCTTAGGCGCAGTAGCAGAGGGAAATCTTCACTCACACTGCATGTGGCCCGAAGAGCCTTATTGGATCCCATGGAGGAGAGGAACGCAGGGGTGGAGCTCATTAGAGGATCTCCAGGAGGAGGGTGGGGGGGAGTGGCCATTAGAGAAATACTGGACTGCGGGGATGGAGATGAAAAAAAGGAAAGATGCCAGACCTCTGGAGAAGAGAAGGGGAGGACAGTGATGGAAGATGGATGGTGAGAACGGAGAAAGAAGAAAATGTCAAATGGGCAGGAGACCCTGGCAAGTGAGTTAACGGTTCATAGACATAATCACGGAAGACAAAGGCGCGCGCCGACAACTGAGCGCAAGATGGAGGCGCGCGCCGAAGAAAATTACAGTTTTTAGGGGCTCCGACGGGGGGCTTTGTTGGGGAGCCCCCCCACTTTACTTAATACAGATCGCGGCGGCGTTGTGGGGGGTTTGGGGGGTTGTAACCCCACACATTTTACTGGAAACTTAACTTTTTCCCTAAAAACAAGGAAAAAGTGAAGTTTTCAGTAAAATGTGGGGGGTTACAACCCCCCAACTCCCCCCTAACGCCCCCACAATACGGCGCGATCTGTATTAAGTAAAGTGGGGGGTTCCCCCCCACGCCCCCCGTCGGAGCCCCTAAAAACAGTAATTTTCTTCGGCGCGCACCTCCGCGCTGCGCTCAATTGTCTGCACGCGCCTTTGTCCCGGCGCGCTTTTGACCTGACACCGAGTTAACAGAAGACATGTTTTGAATAATGACCAGAGAACAAAAGGTAGAAAAATAATTTTATTTTCTATTTCGTGATTAGAATATATAAGAACTGAAATGTTTAGCCTACTGGTGCTGGTGTTAGACATTGGTAGGGCCCAGGGCAGAAATTTGGGAGGTGACCCCAAAGCTCTTTACTAGTCTGTGCCATCTTCAGCTTCCAGCAGACTTAGGGCTTTCTCTAGCCAGGGGGCATTTGCTCTAATTGCACTCCTTGGCTTAACACCATCCCTGGCATGTATGATCTTTATATTTTGTACTGTATAGGAGGAAATGAATCTTTTTATTTATTTGGTGTTGTACTATATGGAAGGTGTGGCTTCGTAGGATTTACCTGAATAAATGCATGTAAACCGTTCTGAGCTCCCCTGGGAGAACAGTATAGAAAACTGAATAAATAAAAAAAATAATAATAAAATAATTTATGTTTATCATTTTTGGTCAGTTATTATGAATTTGGCATTTGTGTTCTGTGTGTGTGACCAAGGTATTCTGTTAGGATTAATTTTCTATGTAGCATTCAGTTTTCCTGATAGTGGAGGGGATATTGTGAGGGGAGATGGGTTTTGCTGATCCTTTTTCTGTATTTGTGATTTATAAAATGACATTTGTACAGCATATTGTTCCTTTTTATACTTTAATATAATGATTTCAATATAAAATAGCTATTCAAGACTTGTGTGGATGGGATCAGATAGAGTCCTTGGGGACGGGGATAGAGTGCATGGGGATGGGAACAATTTTTTCCCCATGTCATTCTCTAGTGGTTTCACGAAGGTCTTGCCCTGTTAGAACATAAGAACATAAGAAATGCCTCCGCTGGGTCAGACCTAAGGTCCATCGCGCCCAGCAGTCCGCTCACGCGGCGGCCCATCAGGTCCAGGACCTGTGCAGTAATCTTTTATCTATACCCCTCTATCCCCTTTTCCAGCAGGAAATTGTCCAATCCTTTCTTAAACCCCAGTACCGTTCGCTGCCCTATAACGTCCTCTGGAAGCGCATTCCAGGTGTCCACCACACGTTGGGTAAAGAAGAACTTCCTAGCATTTGTTTTGAATCTGTCCCCTTTCAACTTTTCCGAATGCCCTCTTGTTTTTTTATGTTCTGAAAGTTTGAAGAATCTGTCCCTCTCTACTCTCTCTATGCCCTTCATGATCTTGTAAGTCTCTATCATATCCCCTCTAAGTCTTCTCTTCTCCAGGGAAAAGAGACCCAGTTTCTCCAATCTCTCAGCGTATGAAAGGTTTTCCATCCCCTTAATCAGTCGTGTCGCTCTCCTCTGAACTCTCTCGAGTAACACCATATCCTTCTTAAGGTATGGTGACCAATACTGGACGCAGTACTCAAGATGCGGACGCACCATTGCCCGGTACAGCGGCAGGATAACTTCTTTCGTTTTTGTTGTAATACCCTTCTTGATTATCCCCAGCATTTTATTCGCTCTCTTGGCGGCCATCCATATAACATAGACAAAGAGAGTGATATTGGAGAAAGCGACCATACTCCAGACCGTTTAAAGGGCTTAAAATAATGAAGTTAAATTGGCTAAAAAGCTATTTTATTCTATATTGATTAGGGATAGTTATCATTGAACTAAACAGTTATATTCATTGGTGAAAAGTTTGACAGGGTCATGTACAAAATTGTCTCCTGAAGCAAATGTCCTAATGATTTAGCAGAATTTTAGTAATAAAGTGAGATTATTACCTAATACTATTAAGACACATGATATTAGCCATAATTTAGATGGGATCAGTGGAACATATCTGATATACAGTTTCGACTCACAAGCTTCTTTTACTCTAGGAAGTTCTTGGGAATCTTTTAATTTATGTACTTTAATTTTATTATATAATACCATTATAGATACAAATGTTTCATTTTATAATCTTGATCCTATTCCATTGGATTGGTATAAACCATCTAAGCATGGCTTATCTCTCCTTCTACTTGCTATGGTAAATCAAAGTTTAAAATTAGGTATCAACCCCCAAATTGTGGAAGCAATCATTGATTCATTAATTCTGAAAAATTCTTCAGTAGATGCTATTGTGTCAAACTATAGACCTATAGCCAAGTTATCTTTTCCAGCAAAAGTAATAGAGAAGATTTTTTTTAAACAAATCTTATGAATACCATATCCATTACATGTAATGGAAGAGAACTTATGGGCAGAGAGCATTTAAGAGGAAAAATGGCATCACAAATGATACTAGAATGCAATAGTTTGTTTCTAAGTAACTAAAAATGTGAACATACCACATACTACTTTTGAAAATCTATTCAACAGACAGAAAAGTTTAAAAACAGTGAAATATATAATGTTATACATCATACACAGTGGGGCTGATGTTCAGAGTAGAGGATGACACGGCAAAAATTTTTCCCCATTCCCGCGGGAACTCATTTTCCCGTCCCATCCCGGCGAATTCTTCTCCTGTCCCTGCCCCATTCCTGCAAGCTCTTTCATCATCTGCACAAGCCTCAAACATTTTAAAATAAGTGTTCGAGATTTCGGTGGTAGAGAATGACATGGTGACAAAATTCATCACCGTTCCCGTCCCCGCGGATAACCGCGGGAAACCATCTTCATGTCATTCTTTAAGGAGAGAGGGAAGAATCAGAGTATGAATGGCCACAAACACTGACCTGCAAGCTTTGCTTTGAAGAATGCTGGCGTAGAAGGACCAAGGTTGAAATAGACACTAGAAAATGACATGGGATTATTTCCCGTGGTTATCCGTGGGGATGGGAACGGTGATGAATTTTGTCACCGTGTCATTCTCTATTGGGTGGTTAAGGCTGAGCTTACAGGAATGGGTCAGAGAAAGAGACAACACAAACTTGTGGGGACGAGACGGATAAATTCAGTTCCTGTGGGGATGGGGAAAAATTTGTCCCCGTGTCATTCTCTAGTTCAGAGCGATTTAAGCAGGCTAAAGAGGCTATGCCCCGCTTATAATCACTGCTCAACCACTGATATTCAGTGGGCAGTGTTGCTGAATATTGTCTCTGACTGGCCCCAAAAACCAAGTGGGTCCATTTGGTGCAGGCAAGTGAGTGTGCTGGGGAGTAGCCAGAGCTTATGTGGGTGCTGGTGATACTCACCAGTGGCCTGCATAAGTTAAGTGGATGAATTTAGGACAGTTCAAAAGCTGTCCTAAATTCATCTGCTTAGCTTATACAAGCCCTGGCTGAAAATTGGGCCAGGACCAACATAAGCTTTTATTTGTTTTGTTTTTTTCACATTAAAAAAAAAAAAATCACTTGTTCCCTCTTGCCCCCCAATAATGCCCCTCCCCCTAACCTATGACAATACCTCCTTCTGCCAGGCCCCGCTGCCTCATCATGTCTACATAGCCTCCCCCCCCCCCCCCCCAGAATACCTGGTGGTCCAATGGGGAATTCTTGGAGGCAAAGGCATAAGAGGTTGTAGCAGCTATTTTACAGAGGCAGTGAGAAGCACGGTCCCTTTCCCCAGTGACCCATTTCCAGACCACCAGGTATTCAGGTAGGCCCGAGAGGGCCTTCCTAGACATGGGGGGAAGGTATTGCCATGGGATGGGAGGAAGAGGGTGGGGACTCAGGATTTTTTTTATTTTAAAGGCTATTTAGCCAGCCCAATATTTAGATGGGGCCGGACAACTCTTATGCAACCCTGTTTGAATATTGGTTGGACCTGCAAAAGTTTCAGGTGGACAGGGCCACCCAGAAATATGCCCTGATATTTAGTGCCAATGCCTGGATAGGGCCCAATACTGAATATCAAGGCATAATTTAGCCAGCAATCATCAGTATTTTTAAAAATGCTGATCAATACCAGCTGAATATCGGGGGTGGATGGTGGAGTATACCCAAGGGCAATACTCATATGAACAGAATATTTCACAAGTTTATCAAGTTTATTAGATTTTAATATACCGACCATCAAGCAAATATCTGGACGGTTTACATTAGATTTAAAAAATTGACAGATAAGAGTAGAAACAACTGAAAAAAAAAAAAAGTATTAAATAATTTAAATAATGTATAGTGAACATTAAAAACAATAACAAGACAGGGAGAGGGGAGACATGATTGAGACGTTTAAATACGTCACCGGACGTATAGAAGTGGAAGATGACATCTTCCTTCTTAGAGGCCCCTCAACCACAAGAGGGCACCCGCTCAAACTCAGGGGCGGAAAATTTCACGGCGACACCAGGAAGTATTTCTTCACGGAGCGAGTGATTGATCGGTGGAACGGGCTTCCAGTGCAGGTGATCGAGGCCAGCAGCGTGCCAGATTTTAAGAATAAATGGGACGCCCATGTGGGATCCCTAAGAGGGTCAGGGCAAAACACTAGCTAATCTTAAGGGGAGGGTCTATAGTGGGCAGACTTGATGGGCCTTGGCCCTTTTCTGCCGTCATCTTTCTATGTTTCTATGTTTCTATGACAGTGAGGAGAGAGGGAATGGATGGGTAAAGTTACATTGTAAGTAGGAAAAGGAGAAAGAGGGGTTAGGGAAAAAAACATGTTGGATGGGGATAAGATATACTGAATGTTTATAAAAGAGCAAAATTAGATAGAAAAGAATTTAAGAGGATAGAAATTAAGTGGAAGAGAATGCATCTCGAAATAAAAAAGTTTTAAAGTTTTTCTTAAATTTGTCAAGGTTTTGTTCGTCACGAAGTGGTTGTGGAAGGGAGTTCCACAATGTCGGGGCAGTTACTGCAAAGTTTATTTTGCGTGTGTAATAAAATTCTTTTATAGACGGAATCAATAAGAGATTTTGATTTGAAGATCTCAAAGTTCGAGTAGAGCACTGAGGGATAAGAAGTTTGTGAAGATATGACGGCAGGTGAGAAGATTTTATTTTGAATGACAAAAGGATGATTTTGTAGGTGATTCGGTGCGTCACGGGTAACCAGTGAGCATCTTTCAAAGCTGGCGTAACATGATCATATTTACCTAGGTTATAGATGAGTTTTATTGCTGTGTTTTGTATAAGTTGAAGGCGGCGAATTTCTTTTTGTGGAAGGCCGTTGAGTAGGGAATTACAGTAATCTAGGTGAGAGATTATTAGAGAGTGAATAAGAATTTTGATGGATTCGGTTTCTAGAATTGAGGTCAATGAACGAATTATGCGTAGTTTATAGAAACATGTTTTAACTACCGAACTAATATGATCATGAAATGATAGATCTTTATCAATGGTAACTCCTAAGAGTTTGATTTTTGTCTCCATTTGAATTGGGATAGATTTGATAGAAATTTTATCTGGTAGAAATTCAGGATTTTTGATTAAGAATAGAAGACCGCGAGATTTATCTATGTTAAGAGAAAGTTTATTAGAATGAAACCAATCGTTTATGGAGTCCAGTTTATTGTTTATATCTTTTATGTCAGACGTTTTGGAAATATTGATTGGGTGAAGTAGTTGTATGTCGTCTGCATAGGCAAAGATCGTAAATCCTATAGATTGTGCTAGGGTTAAGAGGGGAGATAGAAAGATATTGAATAGTAAAGGGGAAAGAATGGAACCTTGCGGAACCCCATACGTTAATGATATTGAGGGTGAGGTTTCATTTCTGGCAAAGACTTTGAAGCTGCGTTCTTGAAAGTAAGATGAAAACCAAGATAGTGCCGTTCCTGTGATACCGCATTCTTTAAGTCTGTTTAGGAGAAGCGAATGGTCAATGGTGTCAAAAGCAGCAGATAGGTCGAGTGAGATAAGAAGGACAGATTTTTGGTGGTCATGATAGTAGTGTATGGTTGAAATAAGGCCTAGCAGAGATAGTTCTGTTGAATGTGATGAGCGGAAGCCTGTTTGACAGGGATGTAAAACAAAGGTTTTTTCAATGAATTCTGACAGTTGTGTGTGTATGATTTTTTCAGTTAGTTTAGATATTAAAGGAAGATTTGCAATTGGACGGTAGTTTGTTGGGAGAGAGGGATCAAGATTGTGATGTTTAATTTTTGGAAAAACAAGAGCAGTTTTCCATGTCAAAGGGACAGAACAGTTGGAAAATGATTTAGATATCATTTCCCAGAGATATGGACCAAAAGAAGAAAATAATTTTTTTGAGAAGAAAAGGGGAATGCTTTCAAGGGGAGTGTTAGTAGTATTGAGAGATTTCAATATTAGTAGTAAGTTTGCTAGTGAGGGCATTGTGAATGTAGAAAAGGTACTGAATGATAGAGTGGTAGAGTCATTGGTGATATGGGGGGAGGGAGAGGATGGGAGTGTTCCGAAATGTGTTCTGATATTCTTAATTTTATTGTCGAAGAAGTTTATTAGTTCTGATGCAGTGGGAGTAGTAGTTATGGGTAGTTTTTTAGTAGAATATTTTGATAAAGATTGAGCGAGACTGAAAAGTGTTGAAGAATTGTGAGTGGAAATAATAAGTTTGGCATAGTATTCCTTTTTTGCTTGTTGAATTGCTTTTTTATAGTAAGAGGATTTTTCTCTATAAAGCAATAGGAAATTAGGAAGGTTGGTTTTTCGCCATTTATGCTCTATAGAGCGAAGTTGTCTGCGTAAGATAGTAAGATTTTCGTTGTACCAGGGTTGTTTTTTATGAGTTAAGTTTGAAGTACATTTCTTTTTTTCATGTTGGGGTGCTAGGGAGTCTAGTAGGAATTTTGTGGAAGTGTACCAGCTGGAGGTTTGATCGTCAAGAGAGAGAGAAGAAAAGTCAGTGAGGTTTAGATTGAAATGGTTCTGGATGGATGTAAGAGTGATTTTATTAGTATTACGGATTGTGTATGTATCTTTTTTATTTTTATTTTGAATAATTCTTGAGGTTGAAGGAAAGTCTAGTTGCCAATTAATAAGTAGGTGATCCGACCATGGTACGGGATGGAATTGGATATTTTGAAATAAGTGGGAAGTAGATATGGGACTGAAAATCATATCTATTGTGTTGCCAGCCGTGTGGGTAGGCAAGGAAAAAAGAGGAGTTAAAGAAAGGTCGGAGATCAGCGTTAGGAGTTCAGAAGTATTGTGATGACTGGGCAAGTTAAAATGAATGTTGAAGTCTCCAAGGATAACAGAATCTGGATAATTAATATTGAATTCTGAAATAGTAGAGATAAGAGTTGAGAGAGAGGTCTTGTTGACTGGAGGGGGAAGATAGATTAGAAGAAAATACTGTGAATTTAAAAAACAACAACAACAAAAACAATAGATATCATTATTTTTCATATAAGTACCGTAATTCCCCTGATATTCAATGCTATTTAACTAGCCGGAAATGGCCGCTCACATGTTAGATAGTATTTAAATGGCTAACTGCAAATATTCAGCATGAGATAACCATTTATCTCCATTAAATATCTGTAGATAGTGGCTAAAAGTTAACTGCCTATATCGTGTGATAACCAGCAATATTCAGCGCTGGACGGCTAAAGTTTGGTGGGCAAACTGGACCACTTAAAGAGCAGTTCTATCTGCCCATTATAAATTTAACTGGTCAGCTTAACTGAATATTGACCTAACCAGTCAAGTTACGAGGGGGAGATGAAAAGTTCTCAACCCAACCAAGAAGAGAATGTCGTGGATATGGTTCAATCAATGATCTAAAAAAATGTCAAAACATAGAATTTTGTTTCTGCAAATTGGCACCTAAGACAACACTCTTTTCAGCTACAATGTCAAAATAACGCTCAGAATTTAAGAAGTTGGTTGATTGGGCTGAGAACTTTTCAGCAACTCCTCATATAGCTGGTAAAAAAAAAAAAGGATATTTATATGCCTTTCACCAGAAATGACTTGGCATTAAATACTTGGGAGGTCTGCCTCCCGCAGACAGAATATCGGGCCCAATGTCTATGGGTACAGTTTTACATAATGGACTGTAAAATGAAAATGTAGCAGAATTGAAATGAAAAATGATTTTTGCCTTACCCTTGCCAGGTCATGCCATCTGTTTCGGGCTTTGATTGCAAGATAGTAATGAGCCTGCTCACTAGCTAATTCAGTACTCTCTTTTGCCTGTCTTGGTCTCAAAAAGAAAAAAAATACAATAATCAACATTTTATGTATATTTCATTGTCCTTTCATGAATCCTTTAGATTTTATTATATTATTTATTATGGTGGT
Source organism: Geotrypetes seraphini (assembly GCF_902459505.1). NCBI lineage: Eukaryota > Metazoa > Chordata > Amphibia > Gymnophiona > Dermophiidae > Geotrypetes > Geotrypetes seraphini. The sequence continues at coordinate 62,735,631 of NC_047090.1, read as the reverse complement.
TATTTTAGAAACCATGAATGAATCAGCATTCAGATATATGTATTGTATACATCTCAATTTTTAGAAAGGTGGAATATACATACATTTACAAATCATGAATATGTACAGTATATATGGCAAGGCAGCATGATCTGGGCACATTTTCAGCAGGACAAGGGCTTGCATTCTGCATTTCTCAAGGGGAATGTATGTTTATGTCCTCCAATATTGGTCGCCGTACCTTAAGAAGAACATGGCGTTACTCGAGAGGGTTCAGAGGAGAGCAACGCATCTGATAAAGGGGATGGAAAACCTTTCATACGCTGAGAGATTGGAGAAACTGGGTCTTTTTCCCTGGAGAAGAGGAGACTTAGAGGGGATATAATAGAGACTTACAAGATCATGAAGGGCATAGAGAGAGTAGAGAGGGACAGATTCTTCAAACTTTCGGAAAATAAAAGAACAAGAGGGCATTCAGAAAAGTTGAAAGGGGACAGATTCAAAACGAAGTTCTTCTTTACCCAATGTGTGGTGGACACCTGGAATGCGCTTCCAGAGAGCGTAATAGGGCAGAGTACGGTACTGGGGTTCAAGAAAGGATTGGACAATTTCCTGCTGGAAAAGGGGATAGAGGGGTATAGATAGAGGATTACTGCACAGGTCCTGGACCTGTTGGGCCACCGCATGAGCGGACTGCTGGGCACGATGGACCTCAGGTCTGACCCAGCAGAGGCATTTCTTATGTTCTTATCAGGATCTACAGTTGCTATTGGGAATGTCTAAGTTAATTTAATGGCTTAAGTGGTGTTCTACTGAAAGGATTAAGGAAAGGCATTCCTTTAATTTCCCAATTGTTTTTTGGGTTTTATTGTTCACACCTCCCAAGTGTGATGCTGGCAAATTGGGAAATTATATCAGGTTCTGTAACTGTTAGCAGCTAGCTGCAAATATTCAGCAGGAGATAGCCAGATAATAGCTTGAACGGAACATACTACATTTCTAAAACTGTAAAATGGTAACATGAACAACCATTTGCCAGCCCATGTTCTACAACACCTTCAAAGACATTGGGGTCCTTTTATCAAGCTGCGCTAATGGGGCTAGCGCGTCGGACATTTCATCACGCGCTAACCCCCGCGGCCGGCTAAAAAACTAACGCCTGCTCAATGCAGGCGTTAGTGGCTAGCACGGCAGGTGGTTTAACGCACGGTATTACGCACGTTAAACCCCTACCGCAACTAGATAAAGGACCCCATTGTTTACTGTTTATGGACACTTGCTATACTACTACTATTTATCACTTCTTTAGCGCTGAAAGGAATATATAGTGCTGTATATTAACATGCAATAGACAGTCCCTGCACAGAAGAACTTACAATCTAATTTGGACAGAAAGGACATATAGGGTTGGGGAGTTTCTTGCAGAGAGAAAGATAGGATGGACATACCTGTAGGTATCTTACGGGGGAGTGGGATTTAGGAGTTGAAAGCAGTCATTCATAAAAATATCTAGGTAGTTTACAATGATAAACATTAACATAAAATAATTCCAATCAAATGACAGGAAAGAATAGAGAAAAAATAAAAGAAGGCAACTAAAAACTAATATACAAGAAAAAGAAGCTTGCATGTGTAATGTATGTGTTTGGAGGTTATACCCTGACAGCACTTCCAATAAAGTTTCTATCCAGGAAAGGCCAATTGAAAAAAACAAACAAAAACATACCAAATTTTTATTTCAGTTCAGCCTGAAACTTTTTGTAACAGGGTTTGACTTGGAGACCAAGGCCCCCATGTTCAAAAGCTTTCCGTGGCAGTAAGACTTGTTAAAGCAGTTTTACTGCCATGGAAAGCTCTCCTGCCGTATTCAAAAGGGTTCTCAATGGTTGCTACCGATCCTTGTAGTAGCCACTAAGAATCCTATGCAAATGCATTGCAAGGAGCTCATTAGTATTTAAATGAGCTCTCTTTGTGATGCACATAAGGGAACACCCCATCCTTTAAGGGGCAAAAATGTCCTAGCTGTCCTATGTGTGTTGTAGGCACCCAACACAAGCAAGATAGCTGTACCCATTTAAAAAAAAAAAAGTCAGCAGCCCCTTCTCTCCCTGGAAGCCTCAATCTACTTAGCTGCAGGACTCCCTGAAGTCACTGGCAGCTTAGGGGCTTCCCCTGCCATTCAGCTGTTTGGTGATTTCCCTACCACGAGCTAATTGTAGAGCTGTTGTGTGTGTGTTACACATGCACAACAGTTGCGCCCATTAAAAATAAAAGTCTGCAGCCCCTGCTCTCCTTACCAGCTCAGCGGATCGCAGCTCCAAAGAGAAGTTCCTGCTGAACCAGAGCATACCCAGGTAGGGCTGGTCTCAGTTAGGGCACTGGTCTTTGACCTGAGGGCTGCTGCGGGAGCGGACTGCTGGGCGCGATGGACCACTGGTCTGACCCAGCAGCGGCAATTTTTATGTTCTGTTCAAAGACAAAAGACACTAATAGTGTTGCCCGAACAGTTACTTCAAATAAAGAATCTTCCAATATTATTGACAAATCCTGTAAATTTCTATCCCCCTCCTGAGCTTGAGTTCCAATAGTCTGAAGTCCTCCAATCTAGAGTAATTGATAAAAATAAATCTTATTCACAGGAGGAATGGCTGTGGGTGAAAATTTTAATATTTCAATAAGATATTTTTTGAAGAGATCCAAAGGAGACATCCCCACAGGCTTAGGAAAATTTAACCCAAACAAGAAAACAAGTGGGGGAAGGAACTATGTACATCAGCCTTAGAAACAATAATGTTTATTGAATATAATCATGCATAAAAACCAATATGTATATAAACATAAAGTCCTTTTCCTTTGTTTCTTGTCCCGACACGTTCCGTGTTTCGGCCTCGAATAAGAAGCCTGCCTCAGGGGTGAAGATCTCAATCTACAACATACATGTAAATTTCACAAACCCAATCAAATAAATATAACATAAGAACATAAGAATAGCCTTACTGGGTCAGAACAATGGTCCATCAAGTCCAGTAGCTTGTTATCACCATGGCTGGAACCTGGGAACCTCCAACTCTGGCAAGGAGGCCAAGTTCCTGGAGGCGCTAGGGGCTTGCTTCCTGGGACAAATGGTAAGAGAGCCAACAAGAGGCAACGCCACCTTGGACTTGGTCCTAAATGGCCTCAAGGGATCAACAAAAGAAGTAGAAGTCATGGTCCCGTTGGGGACGAGCGATCACAACATGATCAACTTTAAACTTGACATCGGGAAAGGGAAACGTACCAAAACCTTAACCATGACCTTGAACTTTAAAAAGGGTAAATACGATCGCATGAGAGCCATGGTAGAACGGCTCAAGAAAAAGATGGACAAAATTAAAACGGTAGATCAGGCATGGTCCCTAATGAAAAATACTATCACGGAAGCACAAAATCTCTACATTCCGAGGATTTCCAAAGACAGGAGAACTAAAGGCATGGTTTACCAGACAGGTAAAGGAAGCTATAAAAGAAAAGAAGGACTTTTTCAAAAAATGGAAACACATGAAAACAACCGAAGCTTGGAACAAACATAAAGATGATCAGAAGAAATGTCACAAGGCGGTGAGGGATGTAAAAAGGACTATGAGGAGAAAATAGCACAAGAGGCCAAAAACTTCAAGCCCTTCTTTAGATACGTAAAAGGGAAAAAACCTGCAAAAGAGGTGGTGGGACTGCTGGATGACCAGGGAAGAAAAGGGTACATCAAGGAAGACAAGCAAATTGCAGACAGACTAAATTCCTTCTTTGCGTCCGTCTTTACGAAGGAGGACACCGCAACAATACCAGAAGCAGTGGAAGTGTTTAAAGGAGTAATAGAAGACAGCCTCACCACAGTAGAAGTGGACTTGGACCAGATATACTACCAGATCGACAAACTCAAAAGTGACAAATATCCTGGACCGGATGGAATTCACCCGAGAGTCTTAAAAGAATTGAAGGTTGAAATCGGAGAGTTATTGCAAAAACTTGCCAACCTAACAATTAGAACTGGACAGATACCGGACAACTGGAAGATAGCAATTGTCACGCCAATTTTCAAAAAAGGATCGAGAGGAGAACCAGGCAACTACAGACCTGTGAGCCTTACGTCTGTCCCTGGAAAGATGGTTGAAGCACTGATTAAAGATACACTTGGATACACACGACCTGATGAAAGCCAGTCAACATGGCTTCAGGAAAGGGAAATCATGTTTAATGAATTTACTTCAATTTTTTGAGACCGTGAACGATCAAATTGATAGTGGAGAAACGGTGGACATAATATACTTAGACTTCCAGAAAGCGTTCGACAAAGTTCCACACGAAAGACTTCTCAGGAAACTACAAAGTCATGGAATAGAGGGGGATATACAAAGATGGATAAGCAAATGGCTGGAGAACAGAAAACAGAGAGTGGGCATAAATAGGAAGTTCTCCGACTGGGAGAAAATGACTAGCGGTGTACCCCAGGGCTCGGTACTTGGGCCAATCTTATTTAATATTTATATCAATGACCTAGAAGGAACATCCAGTGAGATCATCAAGTTTGCAGACGACACAAAGCTATGCCGGGCAAATAGATCGCAGAAGGATAGCGAGGAACTCCAGAGCGACTTGTGTCAGTTAGAGAAATGGGCGGAGAAATGGCAGATTAAGTTTAACGTGGAGAAATGCAAAGTAATGCATTTAGGCAGAAAGAATAAGGAACACAAATATAGAATGTCAGGTGCAACTCTGGGTAAGAGCAAACAAGAAAAAGACCTGGGTGTACTGATAGATAGGACCCTGAAACCGTCAGCACAATGTGCGACGGTGGCAAAGAAAGCAAATAGAATGTTGGGCATGATAAAGAACGGAATCACGAGTAGATCGGAGAGGGTCATAATGCTGCTTTATAGAGTAATGGTCAGACCCCACTTGGAATACTGCGTCCAACATTGGTCTCCCAACCTAAAGAAGGATATAAAACTGCTAGAGAGGGTGCAGAGATGAGCAACGAAACTAGTAAAAGGTATGGAGAAACTGGAATATGAGGATCGACTTAAGAGACTGGGATTGTTCTCTCTTGAGAAAAGGAGACTGCATGGGGATATGATTGAGACCTTCAAAATACTGAAAGGAATCGACAAAATAGAGCACAAAAAATTATTTACATTGTCCGATTTCACACGGATATGAGGACACGGAATGAAGCTAAGGGGGGACAAGTTCAGGACAAATATCAGGAAGTTCTGCTTCACGCAGAGAGTGGTTGACACCTGGAATGCTCTCCCAGAGGAGGTTATTGCAGAACTGACCGTCCTAGGATTCAAAAGCAAACTAGATGCACATCTTCTTTTAAAAACAAGCAGAGGGACCAGCCACCACTATCGGGAGCCCATCAACCCGATCCTGCCGGGTGTCTGAACTCCGCCCCCCCCCCACAGTCCGCTGGGGAGACTCAACTGCCTGCTTTCTTTTAAAAACAAGCAGAGGAACCAGCCACCACTATCGGGAGCCCATCAACCCGATCCTGCTGGGTGTCTGAGCTCCGCCCCCCCCCCCCCCCCCCCCGCAGTCCGCTGGGGAGAATCAACTGCCTGCTTTCGGAGACATCTGATCTTGGTTGTGTTTATGACCTTTGCTCTCTGTATGCCCGGTAGGGCGGTTTTTTCTGGATTGATGGATGTCCATTTACTCTGTTATGTTCTGTATGTACTGGTTTGCTCAATAAAGAAATATTATAAATAAATAAATAAAAATAACAAGCAGAGGGACTAGCCACCACTATCGGGAGCCCATCAACCCGATCCTGCCGGGTGTCTGAGCTCCACCTCCCCCACAGTCCGCTGGGGAGAATCAACTGCCTGCTTTCTTTTAAAAACAAGCAGAGGGACCAGCCACCACTATCGGGAGCCCATCAACCTGATCCTGCCTGGTGTCTGAGCTCTGCCCCACCCACAGTCCACTGAGGGAGAATCAACTGCCTGCTTACTTTTAAAAACAAGCAGAGGGACTAGCCACCACTATTGGGAGCCCATGAACCCGATCCTGCTGGGGTCTGAGCTCCGCCCCTCCCCCCCCCCCCCCGCAGTCCGCTGGAGAGAATCAACTGCCTGCTTTCTTTTAAAAACAAGCAGAGGGACCAGCCACCACTATCGGGAGTCCATCAACCCGATCCTGCCAGTCTTCCAATTTCCTAAGGGCAGGCTGCAATTTTTCACAATCTGCATGCATTTTAAAAACTTTGAACAGTTTAGTGTCATCTGCAAATTTAATCACCTCAGTTGTCGTTCCAATTTCCAGATCATTTATAAATAAGTTAAATAGCACCGGTCCCAGTACAGACTCCTGTGGCATTCCACTGTTTACTCTCCTCCATTGAGAAAAATTACTATTTAACCCTACCCTGTTTTCTATCCAATAACCAATTCCTAATCCACAACTGAACTTTGGCACCTATCCCATGACTATAATTTTCTCAGGAGCCTCTCATGAGGAACGTTATCAAAAGCTTTCTGAAAATCTCGATGCACTACATCAATCGGCTCACCTTTATCCACATGTTTATTCACACCTTCAAAGAAGTCAAGCAAATTGGTGAGGCAAGATCTCCCTCGGCTGAACACATGCTGACTCCATCTCATTAAATCATGTTTCACAATTGTATTTTTTATAATTGTTTCTACCATTTTGTCTATCACTGAAGTGAGGCTTACTGGTCTATAATTTCCTGGATCTCCCATGGAGCCCTTTTTAAAAATTGGCGTAATATTGGCCACTCTCCAATCTTCAGGAACTACAGACGATTTTAGTGACAGGTTACAGATCACTAACAGCAGGTCAGCAATTTCATGTTTGGGTTCTTTTAATAATAATAATTTTTATTCTTATATACTGCCAAAGCCATATAAGTTTGAGGCGGTTTACAGCAAGAAGAGCTGGACAATCAGCGAAGAGGTTACAATCAAAGCCAGCAATTCAATCTTACATAATAAAGAAGGTGAAAGCTATAGAGTTCTTAGGGTTACTGGATTGAATAAGCAGTGCTGAGTAGATTCTTAGTTAACAAATCGATTGAGCAGACTCGTTTTTAATAGTTTTCTAAAATTGAAGTAGGATGAAGAGAGCGCGAAAACGTTACTAAGCCAGTCGTTCCATTTGCCTGCCTGGAAAGCAAGAGTTCTGTCTAAGAATCTTTTGTAATGACAGGCTTTTATTGTCGGATAGGTGAACAGATATATTCTTCATGTGGGCCTAAGATAACTTGCCAGATTGAAGTGTGAAACCAGGTAGGTGGGGGCAGACCAAATATTGATTTTTGCATAGACAAGCAAACTTAAACAGGATTCGCACCTCTAGGAGCAGCCAATGGAGTCTTTGATAGTAGGGGCTTATGTGTTCCCATTTTTTCAGCCTAAAGATCAGACGAACTGCTGAATTTTGAATGTCTCTTAGTCTTAGAATGGTTTTTTTGAAGGAACCCAAGTAAATAATGTTGCAGTAATCGAGCAAGCTCAGGATGGAAGATTGAAACAGTAAGCAGAAGGATGGTGCATCAAAGTATTTTCTGATGGTTCTGAGTTTCCATAGAACCGAGAAGCATTTTTTGACTAGTAAGTCTGTGTGAGCATTTAGAGTGAGCTGGTGGTCCAGGGTGACTCCCAGGATTTTAAAGGAGTGGTCAATAGGGAAATTCTGACCATTCAAGGAGATCGAAGAGTCTTTGATTTTGTCGTTAGGGCTTGCCAGGAAAAATTTAGTTTTGTCGGTATTGAGCTTCAATTTGAAATCGGTCATCCATCGTTCGATTTCCTTTAGAATGGATGATAGATGAATCTTTGCTCGGAGGTCAGAGTAGTAAGAGGAATAACAATGGTGATATCGTCAGCATAGATATAAAATTTAACCTTTAAGCTTTGTAGTAAGCTCCCCAATGAGGCAAGTTAGATGTTGAACAATGTGGGGGAAAGAGGAGAGCCCTGCGGGACTCCGCAAGAGTTAACCCAACTAAAGGATTTTTTATTGTCACTGTAGACTTGATATGACCGTTTGCTCAAAAACCCCTGAAACCATTTTAATATGTTACCTGAAAGACCAATTGACTCCAGACAGGCAATTAGAATAGCATGGTCAACTAGATTGAAGGCACTACTTAGGTCTAGTTCAGAATAAGAGCACTTGTACCCTGACTGAATAAGGTATGGAAGAAGTCTAGTAGTGGTGCCATGACAGTTTTGGTGCTGAATCCGGAACGAAAACCAGATTGATTGTCATGCAATATGCTAAATTTGTTCAGATACATTACTAGATCCTGGTTTACCTGTCCTTCCATTAGCTTGATGAATAGGGGAGTGCTCGCAATTGGTCTGTAATTAGATGTCAGTTTGGTAGATTCTCTAGGGTTTTTTACAATTGGGATGATCAAGATCTGGTCTAGATCCTCAGGGAAAGTACCGGTTAGTAAGAGAGAGGTGAGCCAGTTGTATAACTTGGCTTTGAAAGAGATTGGAGTGACTTTCATAATGTTTGGGGGGCAGCAGTCTAATCTGCAGTAGGAAACGGCGTATTTCGTGTAGTATTTGGAGAATTGTTGCCAGGATGGTGTAGTGAAGTTATTCCAGGTCATATCTACCCTAGGATCATCTTTGTGTTGGGCAACCGGGTAGTTCAAATGATTGGTTGAGGAGCCCGCTAGTTTGGATCTCAAATTGATGATTTTGTTGTTGAAAAATTCAGCCAGATCATCTGCAGATGGAGGGGAATCAAGGGTAGGACAGGATAAGGCCTGTATGTCATAGAGATTGTTGACTAGTTTAAAGAGATTTCTACTGTTGGTGTTCGGCGATCCAATTTTTGGGGTGTAGAAGTTTGAGCGTTTCTTTAATATTAGTTTTTTGTATTCGTTTAATTTTAGTCAACAATTTGACCTCCCCACGCTGTCCCCTGATTTCAACCATTGTCTTTCGAGTTTCCTTAACTCCTGTTTCATATTTCCTAACTCGGTATCGTACCAGCCATCCAGATTCTTGTTTCTTATTTTTCTTAGTTTAGTAGGGGCCATTTTGTTTAGTATTTGCGTACTCATGTTGGTCCAAGAGTCAGCCGAGAAGGAGTCTGAGTCTGGGCTAGAAGATTAGTCATAGTGTGACCAGAATTCTATTGAATTTACCATACCTCTGCTAGCTACCATTTGTTTAGGTCTTTTTGTCACCATGGGTTTGGATGGGGAGCGTCTTACTTGCCAGCAGAATTTGAAACTGCATAAATGGTGGTCTGACCATAGAGAGTCGACATATGGCTTGGACATATGGCTTGGTTTCAGTAAATCTTGGGATTGGCTGGTTCTTTGGTGGAAAAAGTGACAAGATCTAGCTGGTAGTCTTTTTGATGGGTCTTTTTTGGAGGCGACACAAAGAAATGAAGTGAAGAAATGAAGGAAATTAGATCTTTGGAGTCACCCTGCTCTGTCTGCTCTAGGTGAATGTTTAGATCACCTATCAGTAGGTTGTGTGGGCCTAGTGTAGAATTTGTAAGGAGGAATTCGTAGAAGATGTCTTTGGCTGCTGGCCATTTCTTGGGAGGAATGTAAAATAAGGTAATTATTAGAGCTTCTTCTAACTGATCTGACCAGAGTTTACAGGACATGATTTCGAGGTCCGCTGAGGAGTTTTAGGCTAGGATTGTGGACTTGAAAGATACTTTTAGGATGATGGCTAATCCTCCCCCTTTGCCTCTGCTTCTAGGTAGAGATAAAATTTTAAATCCAGGAGGCAGGCAGTCGTGTGTAATAATGTCATTATCTGTGACCAACCAAGTTTCCGTTAGAAGAACAAAATCGGGGTTGGCTTCTTCCAGCCAGTCTTTGATCAGCTGAGACTTATTCCTAATTGAACATATGTTTAAGTAGAAACCATGAAGAGTGTGATGGTAAGGAGCATTGGTGGTTACAGAGTAGGTAATCTTTCTCAGTTTCCGCTGTCTTTTACAGAAGGGTCTGCTGGGTTTTTGTGAGGGGGGTACGACCGGGATTTGGAAGGGGCCCCATTCAGAGCAGTTGTATAGAGACGGATTATCAGCTCTAAGATGGTATGAGTTGGCTGGGCAAGATCTTCTGAGTACTGGGATAGGGATAGCAAAGAATGCAGCAACTGACCTGCTTTTGTAGCAGATCCAATAGACCATGAGGGCCCAAATCAAATAATTAGTTAAGAGAGCCATCTTATATCCAAGAGACTGAAAGGCTTGAGAGAGGAGCTAGTGAAATAAATCATGCAGGGAATGGTGGGAATTGACTGGAGTAATCATGCAGCTATTTTAAGTGGAAAAGTCATGCTAAAGGTTTAGCTGGAGTAGTCATGCAAATACTTATCAGATTTTTTCCCAGTCCATGGGCCTTCCAGGGCAGAAGTAGAGGTCTCTGAATCAGGCGCAGGTTGTCGGGAAGAGCTTGAAGAGGTGAGTGGAAGTTCTCCCTAGCAGTCCCCAAGTTGCTGGGGGGAGGAGGTAGCGGCGGAGTAGTGTCGTTCATCCATTGTTTGGATATGCCAGGCTACAGGAGGTGGGAAGCTGTGGAGTAAGGGAGCTTGGCTAAGCTCCGCTCAGTCGCTTCGCAAAGGAGCACACTAAGGCATGCGCCTTTGCCGTGTGCCTTAGCCGGCGCGCCGAACAGCTAAGCGCCATTCCCTCCTCCGAACTTGAATGCTCCCGGCAAGGGAGGGGTGGAGCAAGTTCGCACGCCCTGATGGGAGGAGTGGGCCGCTGCAAAACTCCGTGCAGGAGCCGGCCCAATTGTCGGTGGACTTGGAGGGGGGCCACTTTAAAGCTCCGTACAGGAGCTGGCTCGTGGGACGATGGTGGGTCTGCCGAGGAGGGCTGATTAATTAAATCCTTATTAAGCTACTAGGAATATAAGACTAGTATAGAGAACCTAAGGATTTTATTGTATGCTTATTTACTGTTTGATTCTTTACAGGTAATGAAATATAAAGAGTTCTCCTGCTGTCTTAATTAGAATCATAGACAATTAAGACTTTAAGTATAGAAATGGAGCTAGGGTTTGGCGGGAGGAAATAGAGACTAAGCCAGACCCTGCTCTGCCTGCCAGAAACTATCTCTAGCAGCAGGTTCAAGCTTACAAACTCCAGAACTATTAAAGGCTATTCTCTATAGAGACTAGCTAAGTAAAGTTTGTTCTTTTAAGATCTAAACTGTCTATAGAAGGGAACCTACAATTGAGCTTGTCTCCCTAAACCTAGCAAAGCTCAGCGCAAAATAATGTATACTTACCCAAAGATATGTCTTCTACTCTTCTCTTCTCAGAACGAGAATGGCCTCTTCCTTCTCTCTCTCTCTTCTCAGAGAGCCTAACTGACATTCCACAACCTCTTCCCCAGACTCTTCCTATAGAAGGTCATCTCACTCACTTTTACCAATGTTGGTCTCTAATTACAACTGATCACAGGGTCCTTCGTGAAGTACTGATGTTGCATATGGTACAAAAAGCACAGGCTGCATCTGGAAGACTCTGAGTTTCAGCCCAGGCCCAGTGGAAGAATTAAAGCCTTAACTCTCTGCCTCCTGATCTTTCTCTATAAGAGCACTGCTCTAGACCAGTCTATACATCTGTACCATCTGATAGAGACAGAAATACTGAAGAGAAAAGGCTGTACTATTCTCCTATAAGGTGTGTGATGTCAGTTTTGATCTTTGTTTTCTCTGACTGCTAGCAAGACATACTGTACTAGTCTCTCATGGACAATAAGGAACTTTCAAATACAGTACAACCTTGGTTTGCGAGCATAATTCGTTCCAGAAGCATGCTTGTAATCCAAAGCACTCGTATATCAAAGCAAATTTCCCCATAGGAAATAATGAAAACTCTGAATATTCATTCCACAACCCAAAAAGTTTAATACAAAATACTATATGTACTTGTATTGAAAGAACTTGCTAATTTAGATCAGTCACTACACTCCTGCAGCGTCAGAGAGAGAAGAACTATTGGCTCAGTTGTGATGATGTGACGCTTGTATACTGTATGTACAAACGAACGGAGACTAGGGAAGCTAAACTAGAACATAGGGCGAGGTCTGCAGCGGTCAAAACGGCAGTCAGAGAGGCCAAACTTCGAGTGGAAGAGACTCTGGCAAAGAACATGAAGAAAGGGGACAAATCCTTCTTCAGGTATATTAGTGATAGGAAAAAGAACACAGACGGGATAGTACGCCTTAGAAAACCAGATGGGAACTGCGCAGAATCAGATTCCAATAAAGCAGAACTACTGAATGAATACTTCTGCTCGGTCTTCACCTGCGAGGCACCGGGGCACGGTCCGCAGTTGCAGGCAAGGCCCAGCGTGGAAGACCCGTTTCAGAATTTCGAGTTCACACCTGGCGACGTCTACTACGAACTGGCAAGACTCAAGGTGAACAAAGCCATGGGACCGGACAATCTACACCCCAGGGTGCTCAGTGAGCTGCGTGATGTCCTGGCAGAACCGCTATCAGGACTCTTCAATCTCTCCCTAAGTTCAAGGAGAGTCCCCATAGACTGGAAAACAGCTAACGTCGTTCCACTGCACAAAAAGGATTGCAGGGCAGAGGCTGCAAACTACAGACCGGTGAGTCTCACATCAATAGTATGCAAACTCATGGAAACACTAATCAAACATAAATTAGACGCAATCTTGGATGAGGAGAATCTACAGGATCCCAGCCAACACGGATTCACCAAGGGTAGGTCCTGCCAATCCAATCTCATCAGCTTCTTTGACTGGGTAACAAAACAGTTAGACTTGGGAGAATCCGTGGACGTCGTATACCTAGACTTCAGCAAAGCTTTCGATAGTGTCCCGCATCGCAGGCTGTTGAGCAAGATGAAATCAATGGGGCTGGGAGAAACACTAACTACATGGGTCAATGACTGGCTGAGTGGCAGACTTCAGAGGATGGTAGTTAATGGTACCCTCTCTAAAACATCGGAGGTGACCAGTGGAGTACCGCAGGGCTCAGTCTTGGGCCCGCTCCTTTTCAACATATTCATAGGTGACCTAACTCAGGGGCTTCAAGGTAAGGTAACGTTATTCGCTGACGACGCCAAACTATGCAATATAGTGAGAGATGGCAATTCACCCGATAGTATGACACAGGACCTACATTTGTTGGAGCTCTGGTCCTCGACCTGGCAGCTGGGCTTCAATGCTAAGAAATGCAAGATCATGCACCTCGGCAGCAGAAATCCGTGCAGAACTTACACCTTGAATGGTGAGACCTTAGCTAGAACTTCAACAGAACGAGACTTGGGAGTGATCATCAGCGCAGACATGAAAACTGCTGATCATGTGGAGAAGGCTTCATCTAGGGCAAGACAGTTGTTAGGTTGCATCCGCAGGAGTTTCGTCAGCCGGAAGCCTGAAGTCATAATGCCATTATACAGAACCATGGTGAGGCCTCATTTGGAATACTGTGTGCAATTCTGGAGGCCACACTACCGAAAAGATGTGCTGAGAGTAGAGTCGGTGCAACGGATGGCCACCAGGATGGTCTCGGGGCTCAAGGATCTATCGTATGAGGAAAGGCTGAAAAATTTGTGGCTGTACTCACTCGAGGAACGTAGGGAGAGAGGAGACACGATTGAGACGTTTAAGTATATTACCGGCCGTATCGAGATGGAAGAAGAGATTCTCTTTCTCAAAAGACCCTCAGCCACAAGAGGGCATCTGCTCAAACTCAGGGGCGGGAAATTTCATGGCGACACCAGGAAATATTTCTTCACCGAGAGAGTGGTTGATCCTTGGAACGAGCTCCCGGTGCAGGTGATCGAGACAAACAGCGTGCAAGAATTTAAGAGCAAATGGGATGCCCATGTGGGATCCCTTAGAGGGTTAAGTCAAGGGAACCTGTCACCAGGAGTGGGATCCCTAGGATAGTAGACTTGGGGGTAGGTCAGTAGAGTGGGCAGACCAGATAGGCTATGGCCCTTATCTGCCATCATCTTCTATGTTTCTATGTATTGCAAGACTGTGCTAATTTAGAACAGCTACTACACTCTTGCAACGTCAGAGAGAGAAGAACCATTGGCTCAGTTGTGATGTGTGTATACTGTATGTACTTGTATTGCAAGACATTGCATGTATATATCAAGTTAAAATTTAATCAAATGTTTTGCTTGTCTTGCAAAACACTTGCAAAGTTACTTGCAAACCAAGGTTTTACTGTATATCCAAGGAATAAACATACATGAGGCTAGTGTCTTTCAAGGAAAAAGAACCTCAAGAATGAAGCTGAAGAGAGGAAGATTCAGGAACACACTGAAGACCTATTTTTTCACAGAAAATGTGATGGACCATTAGAGGTGGTTGACATAAGAAAATGTATCCAATTTTAAGAAAGTATGGTAATATGTAGAAATAAAACAAAAAACATAAAGGTAAAAACAATACCTTTTTATTGGACTAACTTAGGGCTCCTTTTAGAAAAGCTGCGCTAGAGCAGGCGGTAGATTTTTGGCTAGCGCGCACTATAGCGCATGCTAATCCGGTGAGTGCGCTAAAACCACAAGTGCGGCTTTGTAAAAGGACCCCTTAGTGTAGTTTATGATTAGCTTTTGAATATAAACCCTTCTTCCTTAGATCAGGAGTTACTTTCAAAAGCTAATCATAAACTATACTAAGTTAGTCCAATAAAAAGGTATTTTTTTCTTTGTTTGTTTTATTTCTATATATTACCTTGAAGAGTGGACTAACATGATCACCACCCCATTTCACTGAAGAAAGTATGGGCAAGCACCAGAGGTCTCTGGGAGCAGGAAAATAACTGAAATGCCAAGAATCAATTAAGGTCTATGTAAATGGGATGGAAGATGGGGATTGGTGGAATAGATTATCTTAATGACCGTTATTATTGCTGACAGAATTCTGCACAAAAAAAAATCCAAATTCTGCACACAAAATTTGCAAATTCTGCATGTTACATTTTAAACAATATTTTTGTTAATTATTATCCAGAATTTCATTACAATTCAAGAATTTTCATTAAATTATACTAGAGAAATCAAAGAGCCTTCAAGTTTTTCTCACTTAACGACTTTCTTCTAGAAACACCTTTGTAAAAGCCCACCTTAGTGAAGTTTGATCAGTTTGATTTCATAGTACTTTACTTTGCCTATAAGTTGTTGCAAAACATTTCTGAAAGCTGACATATTTCAATAAAGTCAGAATAAAATTTTTTATATATTTATTTTGTTGTCTGAGTACTGTATAGTAGTGCTGCCCGATTCATGATTCAAATCGGTTCACTGATATGAATCAGGTGAATCGATTCGAATCGGTTCGTTTTGGTAAAAAAACGGACTCACCGATTCAGCCCCGATTCCAGTTAATTCTTTTTTTCACCACCGGCCGCCGGACTCGTTCCCATCTAATGTAACTTCCAGTTTTGCGAAACCGGAAGTTACATCAGAAGAAATTAAAGGACGTGGGAACGTCAAGAGGGGAGCGAGCAGACCTCGGAAGCAAAGGGTAACTGGCAGGAAGGCTGAGAATCAGCATCGGCGGAGGGGGGGCTGAGAATCAGCAGGGGGGGCTGGTGAGTCTTGGGGGCTGGGGATGGAAGCTGAAATCGGTAGGGGGACTGGTGAGTCTTGGGGGCTGGGGCTGGAAGCTGAAATTGGCAGGGGGGCTGGTGAGTCTTGGGGGCTAGGGATGTAAGCTGAGAATTGGGAAGGGGGGCTGGGGAAGCTGAGAATCGGGCTGCCCGATTCACGATTCGAATCGATTTACCACGACAAAAAATCGGTCTCCCGATTTGTTGACTGACCCTCCCCCCTCGCCCCTAAAGCAGGAGCGGCAGCACTGCCTCTTGCTGGCCTGCCGCTCCTGCTTTAGAGGGCGAGTGGGGAGGGTCAATCGGGGAGTGGCTTCCCCGCTGGTGTCTGGCTTCCCCGTATCAATTTACCTAATTTCAGCAGCCCGCCCTGCAGAAGATCGCTAGAGCCAGCGACCTTCTGCAAGGCAGGTGCTGAAATTAGGTAAATTGAATACGCAGGCCTTCAGGGGAGTGCAGACATTCAGGGGAGGGGGCCCTGGTGTAGAAGTACATGGAGGGATGGAGGGAAGGGGGGTTCAAAGAGACGTGCATATGCTGGACTTCTGGGGGAAGAAATAAGGGGTCTAAAAACAGAGGAGAGGGAGAGAAATGGTGGACAATGGGATTTAGGGATGAAAGTTACAGAAAGGGAGAGATGCTGGATGAAAGGGTAGTTGAGAAAAATTGGATCTGTAGATGGAGATGAAAAAAAGGAAAGATGCCAGACCTCCAGGGGAGAGAAGGGAAACGGAAGGGAAGGATAGAGATGGCAGATGGATGGTTAGCATGGAGAAAGAAGAAAGAAGGAGACCCTGGCAAGCAAGCTATCAGAAGACAACCAGAGCCTTAGACCAACAAGATTTGAACAATGACCAGACAACAAAACGTAGAAAAAATAATTTTATTTTCTGTTTTGTGATTACAATATGTCAGATTTGAAATGTATATCCTGCCAGAGTTTTTGTTAGACCACAAACGTGAGCTAGGATTTAACAGAGAGAGGAAAAGTCTTTTTTGTTTGTTTATTTTGTTTACACCACAGCACCAGTGTGGTTAGGAGAAGGCAAGGAGGTGAAGAGGCTATAAAACCAGGATGTTTGAAAAAACACCCAATTGGGCAGGAAAATCGAATCGAATCATCGATTCAGTAGGCTGAATCGAATCAAAATTTTTTTTCCTGAATCGGGCAGCACTACCGTATAGACTCAAAATATAAACCGGGATTTTTGGGCCACACACCCACTCCCAGAATTATTACAGGCTGCCGCCGCTGCAAGACTCTGTACCCTGTTCCCCCTCCCTGCCCTAGCCTCATACCTCCTCTGCCGATCCCTGGTGGAGGTGCAGCGGGCAGGAGCGAACTTTCCGAGCTCCTGTGCTAATCAGCAGCCGCAGATTAAGAATTCACGGGAGCCAGTAGGGAAGCCGCTCAGTGCCAAGCAGCAGCGCCTAATCGTGCTTCTGCTCGTGCTGTTCGGCGGCTGAAGAAACTTGATCTGCGGCAGCCAGTTAGCACAAGAGCTTGGATTGGCAGAGGAGGTATAAGATAGGGCAGGGAGGGGGGACAGGGTGCAGAGACTGACAGGGGAGGGAGGGTGCAGTCTGGCAGAAGAAGAAAGGAAGAGTGCTGGGTGCAGTGCCTAAGAGGGGAGCGAGGGAAGGAAGAAAAGGAGCTGGTTGCAGTGCCTGACAGGGGAGGGAGGGAAGAGGGCTGGGTGCAGAGCTTAGCAGATAGGGGGCTGGGTGCAAAGCCTGACATGGCAGGACACCTGAATATTAAGCCGTCCGACTTATATTTGAGTCAACCATTTTTCCTCCTTTTGGGGGGGAAAAGGGGGTCTCGACTTATATTCAGATAGACTTATATTCAAGTATATACAGTAGTTAATTTTTCTATTCACTTAGGTCCCAGAGTTCCTTTTCTCCTTTTTTTGTTTATAACTGTCTTCCCAGGATCACCTGTCCATTTTACATTTTGTCCCTATCTGTCCTGTCCAGCATCTGCCCCCCCTCCATCTCTGTCCTGAGCTTCTCCCCTCTGTGTCCCTTTCTTTCCCTGTGTCCATCATCCCTCTGTTAGAATCACCTCTTTTCAAGCAATGTCCCTGTGTCTAGTAGTCCTTCTATGCCCCTGTCTCAATTATCTCTCCCCATCAAGCATGTCTGTCCCTCTCTGTGTCCAGCATTAATCATATAATTAAAATATATTTATTTTTTTCCTATGACAGTTCCTGATGACTATGGGCAAATCACTTAACCATTGCAAGGAGCTACAGTGAGGAAAAAAAATGATAACATAACTTTAATTGCATGATTAATTGTGAATATAAATTATAGTCAAAATGTAGCCCTAAAAAGTTTAAAGAATAAAAAATAATGAAAAGAAAAGAAATTGAAAATACAAATTGAAAAATTACAAAATTAAAGAATCTAAAACAGCATGCAGAATAGCTGTAAAAAACATTACAGTTTTCATAGCCTACTTCAGAAATGCGATCCTATTTAATATAGGATGAATGAAGTACCTACCTATAGGATGAATTCATCCAAGGTCGTATTTCTCTTGGTCCTTCCATATGGAGTAAGTCAACAAATTCCATATAGTTTAAGGTAGAATTCATCTGCAAACCAAACATTTCCAGCATGCGCAGAAACTCTCTCTTGGTGAAGATGAACTTGCAACTTTCCATGAAACGTTTCAAATCATGCATGGTGACAAAACCATCACTGTTAGAATCCATTTTATGAAACAGGAAGTAGGCATCCTATAAATCATTATTTGAAAATTAATATTTTTCCACTGAATCATATGATTGTTTACAACTATGTCAATGATGGAGGGCAATCTGAAAAAAAAATATGCTTGCTTTTCCTTTGAAACTTGCCATGGGTAACAAATACACAAGGAATTTTTCACCTCCTTTTTCTTTGGATAGATTTTGCAAGGAAAATATCAAACAAAAACTTGAAAATATAATTCACATGCACTACTTTTAGGACTCCTTTTACAAAGCCGCGCTAGCGGGTTTAACGCGTGCGACTTTTCATCACTTGCTAAGCCTTGCGCTGACCAAAAAACTACCGCCTGCTCAAAAGGAGGCGGTAGCGGCTAGCGCGGCTGGCGGTTTAGCGCGTGCTATTATTTGCGTTAAACCGCTAGCACGGCTTTGTAAAAGGAGCCCTTAGATCCTGCCTACAACACATCTTTGGAAATACTTTCCATAAATGTATCTAAAAGAAAGGTAATGTGGAATAACTGAGGAAGGTCACTTGTTAAAGAGCTAATTAATGTAGACAAATCATTATTTATCCGCAAAAATTACTTTGAAAATTAAGTAATAATTTTGAGGCAACATTTCTTCTCTCCCTCTATTTTAATCAATATAGGCATTCTGTTGGAAAAAAAGCAATTTCAACTCATAGTCACAACACATACTTTCATGGCATCAAAGCAAAGTTTTCAATCCAAGAATTATTTCAGTACAGTATGTGGTAATTTTTACATTAAGAAAATTTGTCCTCCAAGCCCCTTCCCTTATCTTGTTTAAAAGCACTGAAAACCTACCTTTTTGATATAGCCTTCAATCCATAACCCTACTCCCCACTGCACACCAACCCAACCAGCAGATTAACTGTTCCTCTTAAGTGTATCCATGACATCCTGTTTGTCTGTCTTGTCTGTTTAGATTGTAAGCTCTTTTGAGCAGGGACTGTCTTCTTTGTGACTCTGTACCGCACTATAGGAATAATTAATAGTAGTAGTAATTCAGGAGCAATTAAAAAACTATAATTGTGTTATGATTTTGCCAGGTCTGTAAAGGTTGTTAGGAATTCACAAGTGACTGAAAAAAGTTCTTTATAAAGAAATCGCTGCACCATAAAAAGCCTAGCAAAATCCATTATGAAATGTATGAAAATTGTAGAGTTTATCATTAACAATCATGAATTTTAACAGCTGAAAAAGTTTATAAAAACAAGAATAAATCAGCAGAACAATACCCTTAAAAGATTTCAAGTTAGTTTAAAGTAAAAATGTTTGCCATTTTAAAGGCAGGATTCAGACAATTAACTGGGTCTTAATGGAAAGGATTCAGACAATTAACTGGGTCTTAATGGAAAAGTGGCACTACTTGGATCATAGTCAACCTTTTATTAAAAAACTATAGAAATAAAATGATATCCTTTCAACAAAAATATGTCTCAATATAATTGCTATTCTACTGAAGCATATAAGAGCAGGAAAGACAAATGATTCAGAACTGATCCAAACAATCCTTTATTCTAGAGGATAGTTCCTGTATGTGTTACAAACCAAACCTTTATTCAAGAAGATGGATCCAACATAGGTCAGGTTTCAGCAGACAAACCTTCATTATTTATTTATTCAATTTTCTATACCGTTCTCCCAGGAGAGTTCAGAACGGTTTACATGAATTTATTCAGGTACTCAAGCAATTCTCCCTGTCTGTCCCGGCGGGCTCACAATCTACCTAATGTACTTGGGACAATGGGGGGATTAAGTGACTTGCCCAGGGTCACAAGGAGCAGCGTGAGTTTGAACCCACAACCACAGGGTGCTGAGGCTGTAGCTTTAACCACTGCGTCACACACTCCCCAGTCTGCATTAGTTAGTGCTGCACATGAGCTTCCCTGCCTGGAGAAGCCATGTCTCTATCCCTTGTTTCCTTGTAGGATGATGTGTCTCCCTGTGTTTTGTCTGATTGATCCTTGCTGGGACTACCTACAAAATAGGGATTATATATACTGCTTCTGGACTGAACCAGCTATGGGTCATTAACTGTGATATTCATGATATCTGTGGTTCCTGTCTTACTTGATTCCTATCACTTTCCTGATTTTCCAGCTATCTGTGATTCCTGGTATCCTATGCTCATGTTCCCCTCTTCTGAGTTTATGTTTCCATTCCAACTGGCTGTAAATCATGTATCCTTGGATTCCTCGTCAATGCTCCTGCCTATGGATTATACTTCATGTTCTTTGCCTAACCATGGATTCCCACACACATGAAAAACACAGCTTTATGTTTCTTGCTAAAAAGCTACTCTTTTTTCTGACTAATCAGTGCTCCAATCAGCTCATTCTTTAAAGCAAAGAAAACGCATGAAAAAATAACCTCATTTGCAGAAGCTTAAAAACAGAAAAACAAGATACAGACCTTAGCATGGCTTCTATTTCATTGCAAATAGAGATGTGCAGCTGCACTATGCTGACCTCATTGTGAGATCATCAAGATGCACCTGCAAGGTAGAATGCCACAATTAAAATATGTGCTGAGATTTGAACCCATGACCTCTGTAAGATGAGCACAGGGCTTTTACCCAGTGAGCCACATCTGCTTTCTTTCAGTCATGGGGATTCCTACCATGAGAGCTTAGTGATACTAGCCTTGTAAAGGTGAAAATACCTGACAAGATCATAGCTTAGCAGATCCCTACCCTATCATGTCAGATGTGAGGAAGAAAGCCATTAGTGAAAACTGCTGTGGCTCAGTGGGTAAAATCCCTGTTCCCATCTTCCAGAGATCATGGGTTCAAATTCTAGCACATATTTAAATTGTGGCATTCTACCTTGCAGGCACCCCTTCAATGATCTCACAATGAGGTCAGCATTGTGCAGCTGCATACCTCCATTTGCAATGAAGTAGAAACCATGCTAAGGTCTGTATCTGTTTTTAAGCTTTTGCAAATGAAGTTATGTATGCAATCTACATATTTTTTCATATGCTTTCAAGAATGAGCTGATTAGAGCACTGTTTAGTCAGAAAAAAAGGGTAGCTTTTTTAGCAAGAAACATAAAGCTGTATTTTTCACGTGCTGTGCTTCAGTTAATAGATCTTTTCCTCTAATTAGCAAATAGCATTACTGTTTGTCCACAAAAATAGAAGGTTTTGCATGCAATATATCTGTTTTGATGTGCCCTGTTTATGTGGTGCCTTATTAAATGTATTTTGAGCTTAATAAAGCAAAAATAAAACCCCAGAGAGCTATTTAGCAGATCGCATTAAGAATGTCCAAACTGTACCTAAGTTCTGTCCATAGAACGCAGGTCTATCTGAAGCCCAAACTATGCTGAAAAGTAGACTTCCTTTACAATGCCTATAGGACCTAGTTTTAAAATTGCTATGCAACTTGCTAGCTCACTGTGTAGCACACTGGTTAAACCTACAGCCTTCTATCCTAATGTTGCTGGTTCGAATCTCACTCTGTCTGATGGAAGAGAAATAAATAAAAGCATTAAAAATATCCAACTCCCAATATCACAATTATAATAAAAAAACACCATAAAATCGCCATTCTAATAACATCATAAAAATAAAATATTATGACATTATTTGTACATCTAACTCTTGCCTAAAACCTGATTCTCTAAAGGATGTCTCAAAAATTGGACATCTAAACAGTGCTGAGTGTCACTGAGTGCAATTCTACAAAGGACACCTATCTTGGACGCCCAAACTGCGCCTAACTTTAGGCGCAGTTTGCAGAAAGCACAGTTACTTACCGTAACAGGTGTTATCCAGGGACAGCAGGCAGATATTCTTGACTGATGGGTGACGGCACCGACGGAGCCCCGGTACGGACAATTTTAGAGTGATCTCACTCTAAGAACTTTTAGAAAGTTCTAGCTCGGCCGCACCGCGCACGCGCGAGTGCCTTCCCGCCCGACAGAGGCGCGCGGTCCCTCAGTTAGTATAAGCCAGCTAAGAAGCCAACCCGGGGAGGTGGGTGGGACGCAAGAATATCTGCCTGCTGTCCCTGGATAACACCTGTTACGGTAAGTAACTGTGCTTTATCCCAGGACAAGCAGGCAGCTATTCTTGACTGATGGGTGACCTCCAAGCTAACAAAAAGAGGGATGGAGGGAAGGTTGGCCATTAAGAAAACAAATTTTGCAAAACAGATTGGCCGAAGTGACCATCCCTTCTGGAGAATGTATCCAGACAATAATGAGATGTAAAAGTGTGAACTGAGGACCAAGTAGCAGCCTTGCAGATTTCCTCAATAGGAGTGGAACGGAGGAAAGCTACAGATGCTGCCATTGCTCTGACTTTATGGGCTGTGACAGAACCTTCCAGTGTCAGTCCGGTCTGAGCATAACAGAATGAAATGCACGCTGCAAGGCTGAAAGAAGTTTTCCATGGACTGGCTCATGAAAAGCTGCAATGGCACTGAGGTGGACCCTGATGGAAGAGGACTTCAGGCCAGAATCAGACAAAGAAAGAAGATAATCCAACAACGTCTCCACCGCTAGGGAAGTGGGATCAAGATGATGAAGAAGACACCAGGAAGAAAACCTCGTCCACTTTTGATGGTAACATTGTAGAGTGGCTGGTTTCCTGGAGGCATCCAGAATGGAACGAACGGGCTGAGACAAAAGAGTATCAGTCGAGTTCAGCCCGAGAGATACCAAGCCATCAGGTGTAGAGACTGGAGGTTGGGATGCAGAAGGGTTCCCTGCTGTTGCGTAAGCAGAGAAGGAAACAGAGGAAGAAGAAAAGGTTCCCTGGAACTGAGTTGAAGTAGAAGGGAGAACCAATGTTGCCTGGGCCACCTCGGAGCAATCAGAATCATGGTGGCTCGTTCCCTCTTGAGCTTGAACAAGGTTCTCAACATGAGAGGTAGAGGAGGGAAGGCGTACAGGAACAGATTCGACCAGTCGAGGAGAAAAGCATCTGCTGTGAGACGGTGTGGAGAGTAAAGTCTTGAGCAGAAACGGGGCAGCTGGTGATTGTGAGGAGCTGCAAAGAGGTCTATCTGAGGAGTGCCCCATTGAGTGAAGATAGACTGTAGAGTTACAGGGTCGAGTGTCCACTCGTGAGGCTGGAGAATTCTGCTGAGTTTGTCCGCTAATGAATTCTGTTTCCCCTGAATGTAAATAGCTTTCAGGAAGAGATGATGATCTATGGCCCAATTCCAGATCTTCTGGGCTTCCTGGCATAACAGGCGAGAGCCTGTCCCACCCTGTTTGTTGATGTAGTACATCGCAACCTGATTGTCTGTGCACAACAGAAGGACCTGAGGAAAGAGAAGGTGTTGAAAGGCCTTGAGGGCGTAAAACATCGCTCTGAGTTCCAGGAAATTGATTTGATGCTTCTTTTCCTGGGCTGACCAAAGACCCTGAGTCTGGAACTCGTTCAAGTGAGCTCCCCATGCGTACAGAGAGGCGTCGGTGGTGATGACTAGTTGATGAGGAGGCTGATGGAACAGAAGACCTCTGGATAGATTTGAGGATACCAACCACCATTGCAGAGACTGACGAAGAGATGATGTCACAGATATGTGTCGTGAGCAAGAGTCCGACGCTTGGGACCACTGGGTCGCAAGGGTCCATTGAGGAGTGCGCAGGTGAAGACGGGCATGAGGTGTGACATGAACTGTGGATGCCATGTGTCCCAAGAGCACCATCATTTGTCTTGCTGAGATGGACGGCAGAGGAAGTACCTGGTGACATAGAGACTGAAGGGTCTGAAGTCGATTGGATGGCAGGAAAGCTCTCATGAGGAGTGTATCTAGGATCGCTCCAATGAATTGAAGTCTCTGAGTGGGAATGATATGAGATTTGGGTAGATTGATCTCGAATCCCAGAAGTTGCAGAAACTGGATGGTTTGGTTGGTGGCCAGAAGGACCGCTTGGGCAGAAGTGTCTTTGATCAACCAATCGTCCAGGTAAGGAAATACCTGCAGGTGGTGAGAGCGCAGAAAAGCCGCCACCACAATGAGACATTTGGTGAATACCCTTGGAGATGAGGCAAGACCGAAGGGCAGCACCTTGTACTGGTAATGACAATGATTGATCATGAATCGGAGATATGGTCTTGAGGTTACATTGATCGGTATGTGAGTGTAAGCCTCTTTGAGATCGAGGGAGCATAGCCAGTCGTTTTGATTTAGAAGGGGATAAAGTATGGCTAAAGAAAGCATCTTGAATTTTTCTTTTACTAGATGAATGTTGAGATCGCGAAGGTCCAGGATGGGTCTGAGATCTCCTGTCTTTTTGGGAACTAGAAAGTAACGGGAGTAGAATCCCTGCCCCTTTTGATCTAGAGGAACTTCCTCTATAGCGTTCAGAAGGAGGAGGGATTGGACCTCCTGAATAAGAAGGGCTGATTGAGGACTGTTCAAAGCAGACTCTTTTGGCAGGCTTTGAGGTGGGAGAGTCTGAAAGTTGAGAGAGTAGCCGTGGCGGATGATGTTGAGGACCCATTGGTCCGAAGTGATTACTTCCCACCGGCTGAAGAACAGAGAAAGTCGACCTCCTATTGGTTGAGGCAGGAGAACAGGAACAGGGATACTGGCTATACTGCGGAGAATGAAGTCAAAAGGGTTGTGACTTCTGCTGAGGAGGTTGTTTCGCAGGTTGCTGCTGTTGCTGCTGTCGGGGAGGCTGACGTTGCTGTTGCCTCTGACGTCGAGGTTGTTGAGCAGTGGTAGGTAATGGACGGGCTGTGAAACGGCGTTGATAAGCCGATTGCTGCCTGTATGGTCTTGGTGGAGGAGGCTTCTTTTTATTCTTGAGCAGGGTATCCCAGCGCGTCTCATGAGCCGAGAGCTTTTGGGTGGTAGAGTCCATGGAATCCCCAAAGAGCTCATCCCCTAGGCATGGGGCGTTGGCTAACCGATCTTGATGGTTAACATCAAGCTCGGATACCCGAAGCCAGGCCAAACGGCGCATAGCCACCGACATAGCTGTCGCTCTGGATGTAAGTTCAAAGGTGTCATATATGGACCTAACCATAAACTTACGAAGTTGGAATAGAGACGACAAGCAGGAGTGAAAAGATGGATGTTTTCTTGAAGGAAGATACTTCTCGAAGGAAGCCATGGTGGTAAGGAGATGCTTTAAATAAAAAGAAAAATGAAAAGCATAATTACTAGCTCTATTTGCTAACATAGCGTTTTGGTAGAGCCTCTTACCGAATTTATCCATGGCCCTTCCTTCTCTGCCAGGAGGGACAGATGCATATACACTGGCTCCTGAAGTCTTTTTAAGGGTGGATTCGACAAATAAGGATTCGTGTGGAAGTTGAGGCTTGTCGAACCCAGGAATGGGAATTACCTTGTATAGAGAATCCAGTTTACGTGGGGCCCCTGGAACAGTTAAAGGAGTCTCTAAATTTTTATAGAAAGTTTCCCTCAAGATGTCATGAAGGGGAAGCTTCAAAAATTCCTTTGGAGGCTGATCAAAATCAAGGGCATCCAAAAAAGCTTTAGACTTTTTGGATTCAGCCTCCAAAGGAATGGACAAAGACTCACACATCTCCTTCAAGAAATTGGAGAAAGAGGAAGTGGTCTGTTTGGAGGATGGGTCAGGGAGAGCCGAATCCTCCTCCTCTGAGGAACATTCTCCTTCAGAAAGAAAGGGTTCCTCTGAGTCCCCCCACAGATCAGGGTCTCTGACATGGGAAGAATGGTCCCGAGACTCAGGTGTCGATGTTTGCATGTGTCGGGTTTTGCGTACCGACTTACCCGACCTCATCGATACCGAGTCAGGCGATGTTATCGGTCGCACCGGTGCCGAAGTCTGTACCGATTGATGGTGAGCTGTCGGCTCCGGTGCAAGGACTGGCATCGATACCGATGAAGTTAGGTGAAGCGGTACCGAGACAGTAGAAGCAGGTAAGACAGGTTCGACAACCGGTACCGACACGGGTTGATGTACAACCGGTACCGATGGCTCGGTGCGGACTGGCACCGGAAGGTTCGGTGTCATTATAGCAGGAAGGAGTCGTTCTAATTGCTCCTTAAGCTGCACATGAAGGATGGCCGTAATGCGGTCATCGAGGGATGGCACCGGTACCGCTTTTTTCTTCTGCGGTACCTGCGGTGCCGCTCTACGCCCCGGAGATGAGGAGCCCGATGTCGAGGGACTCACCTCAATAGGGGCGGAGCGCTTCCGCTGGCGTCTAACCGGCGGCAGGACTGGGCTCACTGCACTCGAGGCCGGAAGACGTTCCAGCGGGGAAGGCTTCTTAGCCGGCTTACCTGACTGTTGGGATGCCGGTGTGGAATCACGCGGCGTCGAAGACGAGGGTGCCGACTGAAGCGGTGCCGAAGCCGGAGTCGAAGGAACGGGGTCGGACATCTCGGCACCGAATAACAAACGCTGTTGAATTAAGCGATTTTTTAAAGTTCTTTTCTTTAAAGTAGCACAGCGGGTGCAAGAAGAGGCCTGATGCTCAGGACCCAAACACTGCAAGCACCAGTTGTGTGGGTCCGTGAGAGATATAGGCCTAGCACACCGCTGGCACTTTTTAAAACCCGGTTGAGGGGGCATGAAAGGGAAAACGGCTTCCGCCAAATCGAAGGCCGAGGCTTCGATGGTGGCAGAAGGCCCCGCCGGGGAAAAACCGAAATTGAAGAAAAAAATATAAGATTGTTTTTTTTTTTTTTTTTTTAAAATAAAAGAAAGGTTAAAGAAATCAAACGTTTACGCGAGCGGGAAGGCAAGTTAAGAAAAAATTTCAACAGCCGTTGAAAACGCGTCTTCTTAGCTCCGCGGAAACTAAGAAACTGAGGGACCGCGCGCCTCTGTCGGGCGGGAAGGCACTCGCGCGTGCGCGGTGCGGCCGAGCTAGAACTTTCTAAAAGTTCTTAGAGTGAGATCACTCTAAAATTGTCCGTACCGGGGCTCCGTCGGTGCCGTCACCCATCAGTCAAGAATAGCTGCCTGCTTGTCCTGGGATAATCAGGGCCTAGATGTCTGCCCAATTTTTCTACAAAAAATCCATCAAAAATATACTACAACTATCTATTAGATTGGCTGAATGACTCACTAGAAAAAGGAATATTTCCCAAACACCATGGAAAAATAATTCTAACGCCCATCCCAAAGGATCAAAAAGGAGAACTGGACGGTCAAGAATTACAGTTCAGTAGTTTCAATCTCACTTCATATCAAGCTATTAGAAATCATGGTTACAAATCAAATCACAAAGTACCTGAAACACCATAAACTACTACACACCACACAATCTGGTTTCAGAAAACACAGTAGCACTAAAACACTACTCAGTGCCCTGACATCCAAGATTAGAACATGCATGAGCACTGGACAACAATTTGACTTTGTTTGTGTATTTGATGTGGTAGACCATCAACTCCTATTACTTCCTAGGGATAAGCAGTAATTCAACTTAATGCTTTTTATTTATTCAGTGTTCTATACCGTTCTCCCAGGAGAGCTCAGAGCAGTTTATATGAATTTATTCAGCATTTTTCTCCGTCTATTCTGGTGGGCTCACAATCTATGTACCTGGGGCAATGGGGGTGGGGGGGGATCAGGTGACCTGCCCAGAGTTATAAGGAGCAGTATGAATTTGAACCTACAACCTCAGGGTGTTGAAACTGCAGCTCTAACTGCTGTGCCACATTTTCAGACATAATATGGTAAAAAGGTAGCATGGCAAATATTGTCTGACAAAGATGGCAAAACAAAGTTAACAAAGCATGGTAAAAATGTAATATGACAAAACATGGTATGGTGAGACATAGGCTTGCAAGCCTAGTTTGGCAAAAACATAGCATGATAAGCATAGTATTACAAAGCATGGCTAACAAAGTATGACACGATTTGGCAAAAATGTTTAAGCAAGCGTGCATGATGAAACAGCATAGAAGACAAGGAATGACAGACATTGTGTGGCAGACATGGCATGAAAGATCATTGAATGGTAGACATAGTATGGTAAATATGGTGAATATTATAGTAGGACAAGGATGATGACATAAGACAGGCAATTCGAGACAGTGGAGAGTGAGGGGCCTCTGTCAGAGGGTCTGGAGAATTTGGATTGGCACACTCTCAGAAGGTCAGGGGAAGAGGTGAGTTTTTATTGCCTTCCTGAAGTTCAGTAGACCAACAATCTTATGTGAGTAGGTAGTTTGTTCCAGAGGCGTGGTAAGTAGAATGAGTAAGATCTTTTAGCCCACATGTGTAACTGGTGAATTTGCTTGTCTGCTGAAAATACACAATAGTTTTAAATTTGTACTTTAAATGTTTCTGCAAACTGCCTGTGGAATGCATTTTCAAAGGATTCCCTTGTGTAGTTTTTTGGGTTAGTCAGCAAAACATCTTTTGTTAAAACGATGAATGTCTTAGATGCAGAGTTATGCTGTAGGAAGGATTTTAGGTGGGCAGAACCAGGTGAATTAATGGCAGACTTAAGCTAGTCAAATTCTAGCTAGTGAGGTTACAGCTGAAAATTGGTTTACTAGCTATCCACATTCTGACAGGTTAACAAATAGTCTTAGTGATATATTATAAACTTTTTCCTATGTGATTCACCAGAGAACAGTGCTAACACTATAGCAAGACAGAACACGGTAGTAATGAAAGCAAGGATGATAAATAAATGGGAAACACGGTGGTTGCTTTGAGATTTGCAGCCTGGACTGCTACACATGGGAGTGTGTGCTACTGTGTGACACAGCATAGGAGAATGTCCATATATGAAACAGAGCTGTGCTTATATTGATCTACTGAAGAAGCTGCCATCACAGAAGGATAGTATTTAGTTAGCACTGGGCCTCAACCACCACTGAAAAATGAAAAGTCAGGAAGAATCTATGCCAGCAAGAGAACAAAGGCTTCTGATAGTGATGTAATGTAATGTAATGTAATTTATTTCTTATATACCGCTACATCCGTTAGGTTCTAAGCGGTTTACAGAAAATATACATTAAGATTAGAAATAAGATGGTTGGTAAAGTACCAGCTTGCTGGGAGAAGAAAGGGGGGAGAGACAGAGGAGAAGATGATAGATGATAAAACTTTGACTCTTTGGATTAGTGGCCGTTGAACTTATCAGAATAAGGTACAAACATTTTTGGGTAAATCAATCCCCACAGTAAATGCTGTTAAATATTTAGGGGTTATGACAGATTTACACTTAACTTTTAATGAACACATTTCAACTGTTGTTATGAAGGAATTTTAGAAGATTAGGTTTTCACTGATAATCTTCTTTCTGTTAGTCCCTGGAGGATTCAGTACACTAGGTGTTCAATCCCTTCCCACAATCCAGGAGTTGCAGAAATCCAAACACTTTTCTGAGCACATGCTCCTCCCATCTTAGAAAGTTACAGCACCCTGTAATTCAGTCCCAAAGCCAAGCAACATACCTGAACATATCCATGACAAGGAAGGAGGTACTGGGGAAGTCCCCAGCAAAATAAACAATTTGTGAACTGGTCTGCTCTGCAAAACATGAAAACAAGCAATAAACAGGCATCAAAGCAACACAGGAACCCCCCCCCCCAAACATTGAGGAACAATGTAGAACTAACCTGCTGTGTGCAACGAGTACCCACATGATTTAAGGTATAGGGTTGTGTGTGTATGGGGGGGGGGGAGGAGTATCCAGAGTGTCTGGGTGGGGTGATGGGGGATTCAGGAGGTGACAGGGGTGTCCAGGTGGGGTGTTGAGGGTTCGGGGGTGTCAGAGTAAGGTGTCAGGGGTGTCGGGGTGAATAGCCTTCAGAAGTGGAAAACTAGGATCCATCAACTGGCTGGAAGATCCTGAAGCCTGAAAGGAGAATAAGCGAGGCAGAAAGCAGGTGATTCAGAACAAGTGAGAGGGCGGGGCATAATGAATCCTCCAGGGGCTAACTGAAAGAAGATTACTGAAGGTGACAACCTAATCTTCCGTTTTCTTATGTCCCTTCCAGATTCAGTACGCTAGGTCAGAGTTTCTCGACATGCGTTAAGGCTATGTAAGCCGCTTGTTGGGGGTACTTGTCACTGTGCAGGTCTCCCGCCTTCTTTCCTCCTTAATTACCGGCTACTGCTGGGGATCCCATACCCTCCTTCCTGCCCACACCCCTCCGCTGAAGTGCTCCCACCGGGGATCCCATGCCCTCCTTCCTGCATTCCCCCGTCTGTCAAAGCCGACCTGAAAAGGCTTTCCTCCGATGTCAGAGGTGACATCAGAGGGCAGCATTCTGGGTCAGTGGAAAATCCCAGTTACCTCCTTCAGGACTGCTCCTTCCGGCCTTCAGCCACACAGGGTCATGTCGCGGGCAGCAGATTTGCAAGCTGCACATGGCTGACCCAGAAGCCTTCTCTCCAGTGTCAGAGCTGACATCAGAGGGAAGGCTTGTGGGTCAGCCACGTGCAGTGTGTAAAAAACGTTACTTAAGATGCTTCCCTGTGCAGCAGAAGGCTGGAAGGAGCAGCTGAGCTGGACTGCCCTGAAGGGAGCATGTGCGTTGTAGCAAGTAAGGGAGAGTGGGAACATGATCGTGGGAGAAAGGAGGGGGGGAATTTGGGACAAAGGCTGGAAGGCAGGAAGGGGGGCACGAATTCAGGATACAGAAAGAAGGGAGGAGGGAACGAACTCAGGACACAGAATGAAGGGGGAGGCATTAACATGGGACAAAGAAGGTAGGGAGAAAGGAAGCACTAACTTGGGAAGATTGTTGGGCATGAGTATGTGAATGAGATAGAAAGAGATGATGCACATGGGGAAAGGAAGAAAGAGGAAAATTGTTGGGCATAAGAGAGAGGATTGAGGTAGAAATACATGGGGAGGAGAAGGATGAGAGGGAGAAATGTTGGATATGGTGATGGAGAGGGAACAGAGGGACAGATTGAAGGGGATGTTGGACATAGTGATGGAGGGAGAGATGAGGCATGGTGCTAGAGAAGGGTGATAGAAGGATAAATGGACATGGGGCTGGTGAGCAGTGGTGAAAAATGCTGCATATGATCCAGGGATCATGTGCAGAGAGAGGGAGAAATGTTGGATGTAGCAGTAGAGGGGGTGGGAGAGAAGCACCTTGGATCTCTCTCTCCCCACTCCCTTTGCAGCAAGGGAGGGAATGAGAGAAAGACAGATGGACAGTGAAAGAGAGAAGGAGACATGTTGCCAATAGTGATGGAGGAGAGAGGAAGAAAGTTGGACTCATGGAGGGACAGAGAGAGATGTTGATTGGGGAATGGAATGAGGACTAGAGGAGAGGAAGCATGCAGGAGGCAGAAAGAAAGAAATATTGGATGCACAGTCAGAAGGAAGTGCAACCTGAGACTTATGAAATCATCAGACAACAAAGTAGGAAAAATGATTTTATTTTCAATTTAGTGATCGAAATGTGTTAGTTTAGAGAATTTATATCTGCTGTCTAGATTGCAGGAAAGGATTGAACACCTAGAGCAAGATTCTCAAAACATTAACGCCATTGCTAAACTGTTTTCTGGCAGTTTATCCTGCATGCATTTTAGTGGTGGATTATCAAAATGGATTATCTCTGTCTTTAGTGAGGTTTCTAGCAGTCTCCAAATGTGCTCTTTAACACTGAAACGAGCCCTCCGGTGGATTCTTAACAATCGTCGAGACATTTTCAAAGAGCGGTGTTGGCTTTTGGTGACAAAAAGCAGCAACTGGTCCGGGGGTGCTGTTATAGTGCTAGCACTTGTGTTTTGACATGGGCTAATAAAAATAAAAATAAAGTGTATCTATATATTTTTAGTGGAGGGTAGTAAAATCACGCTTCTTTTGAGTTTTTGGGAGAGACAGGCATGTTTCATGCATGCCTGTTAAAAGCCAATGTTTCTTCTTGAGCACATGCATGATACCCTTGTCTTGTGTGTTTCTGGCTGTGGGTCTTGATTAAATTTTACATTAAAAACAAATTACAAGATTTACCTGAATTATAGTACTTTGGGGGGGGAGAGAAAGGCATGCTGTATGTGCGACTGATAAACGTTGATGTTGCTTCTCCCATCCTCTCCCTTCCATTCGTCCAATAGTGCAGCAGGAGAGTGTGGAGTGGATTTTTTTTTTTGGGGGGGGTGTTACGGCGTTTTGCAGTGATGGGCACATGCAAATATAGGAACTCTTCATTGCTGTCCACTGACCTTATTTGCATGCGCAATTTTTAAAGAATGTTTTTAGATTCAGTATCAAAACGACTGCAGTAGCAGATTGTCGCTTTTTAACGCAGGTTTTTTAATATTCTGGCCCCAGTGTGCTGAATCCAGAAGGGATGTAACAGAATTCACACTACAACTTCTACATGCAATCAGGAGCTATTTTGATGAGAAACCATCAGATACTCTTCGACATGTCTGTTTTGTTAACTAGAGTTGATTCTGATAATGTGGCTTATATGGAACTTTCTAAATATAATTATGAGACTTCAAACCATGCAAAGGTTCAATCCCAGTGCTGCTCTTTGTGACTCTGGGTAAGTCACTTAACCCTCCTTTGCTCTAGGTACCATAGTTAAGATTGTGAGCCCATTGGAACACATAGAGAAAATACTTTTTTAAAAAATCAACCTTGCTGTGTACCACCTTGGGTGAATGATTTCAAAGGTGGATAATAAATCCAAATAAATAAATAAAATCCAGCCTTACAATTATTGAGTAATGCAAGCAAATTTGATCATGTTATTCTATTATACCTGAAATATCACTGGTGTATCTACATTCCTTAGCTATTCCATATACTATACCTTCATGGGGGTAAAGATCACTGTGAGAAAACATATTACCCTCGACAGTTAAGGCAAGAACAAAGTGGGAATCAAATCATAATAAAGTGTTTTATTGGCTGGCACTGGTCTTATGGAATGCTCTTACAAAGGAAATTCAAGCGGAAGCTAATTTCAAAAAATTTTAGATTTTTTTTTTTTTTAATAATATCATGTTTATTAAGACAAGAAACACTAGGACAACCACTGCCCTCTACAATACAAAGCGAAAGCAGTACAGGGGTCATGAGAATATAGCAATGAACATGGAATTCCAATCCACATAACAACAGTTCAATTTGAATAACATACAAAACAAGCATGAGCAGATAACTGTATATAGTAAGGAGGCTCAACACTCCTGTAGATAATGGATAACTAGCAATAAGAGAGAACAGCATGCCATCCCGCATCCCTTGCCTATAATTTCAGATTAAAGAGAACTGCAACAATAAGGATCCCCAAACGATCCATCACAGCCGTACAACATGCTTACCCCAGTCAAAACATTCAAACCTCCAATCACACCGCAAACAATCCAACAGACACACGCCCACACTGCTCTATTCAAATAGACAAGAGTCACTCAAGTAAGAATGTAGTGGCACTCACATAAGCCCCACTCATATATGCAAATTCTCTAATATGCAATTTGCAGCATTAGAATGGAGTGAAGGATACATGATGTAGAAAATAAAGTGCAGAAGAAGCATAGCTATACACAGTCGCAGCAGGAGTCCAGGCTACACAGTGGCTAAGCAACCTAGACTAAGGATTTCTTCCAAAATGAGCAATAGAGTTTCCAATGGGACTGGGGTCGGGACGCATAGGTGTCCAGCTCAAACCTCGCCTGAAGTTTCATTCGCTCCTTCCACATACCATAGGTCGGTGCCTCCTCAGTAGCCCAATACTTTAGAACGATCCCGACTCTGGGATAGTTTAATCGAGTTAATACGTGGCCTCCTCCCCCTTCACACAAAGGAGCAAATAATGGACTGATAGGCGCGCTCGTCCGTACGGGAGATCCAGACAGGTATAGTTTGCAGTGGGTAGAGCAATTTCGGAAACATCACCATTTTTACCAAGGCCACACGCCCCAAAAGCGATAGAGGCAGCGAGTGCCATTTAAGACATAGAGTTTTGATCCGTCCGATAGTAGCTGAAATATTAGCCTCATACAGTTTATGCAGGTCTTTAAAAAGCATGATACCGAGGTACTTCAACTTTCCCGGGGCAATACTCACGCCGAGACCCCTACACCAGGACTCCGTTTGCGAACCCCCCAGCAAGAGGGCCTCCGTTTTTTCAAAATTGATTTTCAGACCAGAAAAGGCGCCATACTCACGAATGAGGGACATCAGGGCAGGCATTGTCTGATCTGCATGATTAACATATAAGAGCATGTCATCGGCGAACATGCTAATGCGAAATTCGTTGGAGCCCACTCGGAGACTCTCCAACCCCACATCCTGACAGATTCGAGCTGCCAAAGGTTCAAGCGAGAGTAGAAAGAGGAGGGGTGAAAGCGGGCATCCTTGATGTGTGCCTGGTCCCAAAGAGAAGGTGTTAGAAAGGCCACCGTTCACCAAGAGTTGGGATGTGGGGCGATGATACAGAGCCAACAGCCAAGCAAGAAAGTCCCCCTGGATCCCGAATCGGGCAAGCGTCCGGAATAGATGGGGCCACGAGACCATGTCGAACACTTTTTCCACATCCAGGCTAGTGATGAGCGCCCTGTCAGAAGCTGTGCGAGGGTGTTGTAGCACCTCTAGGACCCGTAGGAGATTCATGGATGCGTGCCTGCCCGGTACAAAGCCGACTTGATCTTCGTGGATGAGTGTGGGTAAGAATTTATTGAGACGCGTCGCCAAGATACTACCCAAAAGTTTTACATCTTGGTTGAGAAGGGAAATGGGTCGGTAGGATCCTAAAGCGTCAAGGGGGCGCCCGGGCTTAGGAAGGATAATGACATGCGCTCTATTATGCGAGTCCCCCGGAGGAGTGTCGCTGCAGAGTCCCATAAAGTATTGTTGTAAGGAGGTTAGTGCCGGGGGATCTAATAATTTATAAAATTCTGGGCCGAAGCCATCGGGGCCCGGTGTTTTGGCCAACTTGAGCTTTTTGATAGCAGCCTGCATTTCTTCTCCCAGAATAGGGCCATTTAAAGCAAGGCTTTGGGACTCTGTCAGGGTGGGGAGACAGAGGCCCTGAAAAAACCATTCACTGGCAGTCTCATCATAAGGTTGCTCGGCATATAGGTCGGTGTAGAATTGCACAAACTGCTGCGTGATGGTCGAATGAGTAACATGCATGACGCCACGATTATCTTTGATAGAAGTAATGGTGTGACGAGTGTTGTGCGGGCGCACCAAATTAGCCAGTAGTCTCCCCGTTTTGTCCTCCCAGCGGTAGAGTTTATATTTGTAACAGTATATATTACGAGTGGCCCTTTGATCTAAAAGTAGGTTAATTTGTTTCTTAACGTTGCACATGGCCTGTTTGGAGGTGTCGTCTAGATGCGAAATATGAAGAGAGCGAAAGCTGGCAAGATCCCGCGATAAGGCCAAAAGTTCCCCGTCCCGCTTCTTATTCAGTGACGCCGTGTAAGCCAATATATGGCCTCGCATAACCGCTTTAGCCGCCTCCCAGTATACAACGGGGCCTACATCTGTTACTGAGTTAGTACTATGAAACTCCTCCCACCGCTTTTGAAAGAATTCCCGAAATTCCGCATCCTTGTAAAGGAATGGGGACATCCGCCAAATACGACTCTCGGTCTGCGACCCGAATTGTAAGTCAAGGCCTAGTAGAGCATGGTCAGACACTAAAGGTGGGGAGAGGTTCGCCGTCGATAGGTGCGGGAATAGAGAGGCTGAGATGAGAAAGTAGTCAATGCGAGAATGAGACAGGTGGGGGTGAGAGTAGAAAGAGAAATCAATTTCAGAGGGGTGCAGCGTGCGCCAAGAGTCCAGCAGACCCAGCTCCTTAATAAGAAAGTGTACCCCTCTAGTGAAATGTCCCTTTGGCACCGGCTTAGCCGGCCTACGATCCCATTGGGGATGTGCAACAAAGTTAAAGTCCCATTATGACCGGTTGAGGCATGAGGGGTGCCAAGTGACCCACCACTGACGTAAAGAAAGCATGAGAGTAGGTGTTAGGTGCATAGATATTGCACAAACGTAAAGGTTTGCCCCATAGCTCACCCACTAGGATAAGAAACCTCCCATTGGGGTAATCAATTTGGCTATGCAAGTGGAAGGGTATATTCTAATGGATGAGAATTGCCACCCCGCATTTCTGGGTGGTGAATGATGCAGAGTGTACCTGTCCCACCCAGCCCCTACGCAGTTTCCCATGTTCCCCAGAGCTCAGATGGGTCTCCTGTAGGAATGCTATGTCAGTGTGTTCACGCTTAAGGTATGCTAGGATTTTAGTACGCTTAATGGGTGAGTGTATCCCATCTACGTTTAAGGATTTAACATGCAATTGTACCATTTAGCCGACAGATATACAGAAAGCATACATATAATAACCAATAGAGGAGCGGTAGAGGCCGTCCCAGCCTATGCCTCCACCCACTCATGAAATATCGAAGTAACTTGCGCAAACAAGAGCAGTGACTCAGCAATGAAGAACCCTTACAAACATCCAGACAACCCTCAGGCATACCCCTCATGCGCACCCGAACCATACATCTATACACACCCCCAATCAGTCTCACCCAACCCCCTCTCCCCAAACCTCCCTTCCCCCTTACCCCAGCATGGAAAGCCATGCTAATACCAGAAATATGGAGAAACAAGAAAAAGAAAAAAAAGAAACAGAAACAGAAACAGAAACAGCTCCGGGCCATGCCCCTCAATAACAAGTGCAAGAAAACAGAGAAGGCTTTGTTAACATGCTCGTTTCCTCAATGAAGCCCCCAGATACCAAGGGAAGCAAAGCAGTAGCAGCCCTTCAAGGGCCCTTAAGTCCAAACAGACAGGCCCCCTGGACATCCCATATGTACAAAACCCCAGCGCCCTGGGAATGTACTCATCGGTCCACAGAAGCAGGGGTTCATGCTTCAGCGAAAGAACATCCGCACTGCGGGGCTGAGATAGAGGGGCGCCGTCATACCAGCACCCATATCCCAACATAGCAAATCAGTGCGTCAGGCTGGTGATGAAAATATCGCAAAGGTTGAAGCACTCCAGGGGTGAATCATACAGTCCCTGGCTCTACGCATTAGGGTGTCAGTAGGTTCTGGAGGAACCGTTCTGGACGGTCAGTACCACAGAGTAGTGGAAGTTGACATTGAGGTAAACACTAGCCGGTAACATAGCTGCAGCAATGTATTCCAAAAACCAAAGAGCACAGTGATGGTAAGTAAGGCCATCCCCGGTTCCGCACAGGAAGGTGCCAGCAAGTCCCGTATGAAGCGCTCCAGATCTCGCGGTGTCTCAAAATAGTGGATCTTATTATTGTAAGAGACCCGGGCTCTGGCGGGGTATAGCAAGGACACCCTAATATTCCTTTGGTAGAGAGTATTGCAGTGGGGTGCCATGGCCCGCCGTCGTGATGACACTTGGGGTGAAAAGTCTTGAAAGATCAGGATTTTATGCCCCTCGTAAGTTAAGCCAGCCCCCCGCCGAAAACGAGCAAGGACACGTTCCTTCATGGCAAAATTAAGGAAGCGGGCGAGGACTGGCCGGGGCCGTTGATCATCCTCACGCCGGGGCCCTACTCTGTGGGCGCGTTCAATCAGGACCCGCTCCCCCGTCTCGCTGAGGTTCAGCACTCCCGGCAGCCACGATTCTAGGCAGGATCGTAAATCAACATCTCGAACAGTGGAGGGCAGCCCAATGAACCGTAAGTTGTTCCGATTTTCATGGTCATCTAGTCTGTCCAGGCATGTGGTTTTAGCAGACTCTAGGACCCTCAGGCGCTCCTCAAAGTTGGCTGCCCGATCCTCCTGCTGGGCCACTCGGTCTTCCACCCGCTGCAGTCGGCCCGCATGTGTCTCCAAGGTCTCTCTTAAGTTCTCCATAAAGGTTTGGATTTTTGCCAACTTGTCTTCCATGACCAGAGTTAAGGACTTAGTTAATTCCTGTATGGCCGCTTCTTGTATAGTGAACATAGGGACCTCGTGGCTCTCCGCCATCTTTGAATCTGCCGGCCTCACCTTCCCCCGAGTGTCTCGCTGTACTCTTGCAGTCATGCTGGCACCGAACGCTCCCGGAAAGCACTCCTCGCACGCCCCCCAACAGCGGTTGAGCGCCGGTCCAGAAGGCGCTAAAGTCCAAAACGATTATGCCGTTTAATAAGCAGATTTAGGCCGGCATGGCCTGGAGCTGTACGGAGGCACGTCCGTTCAGATACGCGGCATCACGTGCTCCAAAAATTTTAGATTTTAATCAAAACTTTCTTTTAACAAGCATTTGCCATTAAGATAATTAGGAAAGGATACATTAGCGTTCCTGCATAGTTTAAATTAGA
Source organism: Geotrypetes seraphini (assembly GCF_902459505.1). Classification (NCBI taxonomy): domain Eukaryota; kingdom Metazoa; phylum Chordata; class Amphibia; order Gymnophiona; family Dermophiidae; genus Geotrypetes; species Geotrypetes seraphini. The sequence goes on along the minus strand of NC_047090.1, from coordinate 62,697,101 downwards.
TATAGAAACATAGTAACATAGAAACATGATGGCAGATAAAAGCCAAATGGCCTATCTAGTATTCCCATCTGTAGTAACCATTATCTCTTTCTCTCTCTGAGATATCCTATCCCAGGCCCTTTTGAATTCAGACACAGTCTCTGTCTCCACCATCTCTTCTGGGAGATTGTTCCATGCATCTACCACCCTTTCTGTAAAAAAGTATTTCCTCAAATTACTCCGTAGCCTATCATCTCTTAACTTCATCTTATGCCCTCTCATTGCAGAATTTCCTTTCAAATGAAAGAAATTTGACTCATGCACATTTATATTATGTAGGTATTTAAATGACTCTATCATATCTCCCCTCTCCCACCTTTCCTCCAAAGTATACAGATTGAGATCTTTAAGTCTGTCCCCATACGCCTTATCACGAAGACCATACACCATTTTAGTAGACTTCCTCTGGATCGACTCCATCCTTTTTATATCTTTTGAAGTTGCGGTCTCCAGAATTGTACACAATATTCTAAGTGAGGTTTTACCAGAGTCTTATACAGAGGCATCAATACCTCCTGTTCCCTACTGGCCATACCTCTCCCTATGCAACCTAGCATCCTTCTAGCTTTCGCCGCCACCTTTTCAACCTGTTTGGCCACCTTACGATCATCACATACAATCAAACCCAAGTCCCGCTCTTCTGTCGTGCACATAAGCTCTTCACTTCTAATCTGTACCACTCCCTTGGAATTTTGCAGCCCAAATGCATGACCTTGCATTTCTTTGGATTAAATTTTAGCTGCTAAATTTCAGACCAGTGTATACAGTGTAGAGGCAATGTATACAGACCAATTTTATGCATATTCATTGTGGATATCCTGAAAACCTGACTACCAAAGAGGTATTCCAGGAACAACTAGGAAACACTGGTTTAGAGCCATCCCTGCCTCATACTCTGGCAAAGATGTACAAGATTTTATCAGCACAAAAATGAAACTAATTAAGGGATCCTTTTATTAAGGTGTGCTAACTGATTTAGTGTGTGCTAAAAATTAGTGCGCACTAAATGTTAAGATGCCCATAGGAATATAATGGATGCCTTAGCATTTAGCATGCACTAATCTTTAGCGCACGCTAAGTTGGTTAGCGTACCTTAATAAAAAGACCCCTAATTACTGATACTTACCTTAAATCCTTTCAGTGTCTCCATAAGATAACAGTAGCATTCTTCAGCAGTCATCTGATGAAACTTCGTGTTATTTACACGATAATGAGGATATAAAATAATTCCTTGTCCACTCTCTTGTGAATCTGAAACAGTTAAATGGAGGAAATAAATGACCCAATATTCAGGAGTTTCTAACTTAGTTTAGCAGTGATCACTAAGAAGGGCATTAAAAAAAAATGTCTACATTAAAAAAAGTCTTGCTCATAACATCATCTAAAAATCTCCCAACCATCTCATAGCCAAAATTGAGAGATGAAAGATCTATAGATGCAATTAGATAAAGATTATCAACATTTAAGAAATCCTCAAGCTACAAATCCAACATAAAAGATCTCTTTGGAACACATCTAAATTGAAAGATGGCCCAAGTTCTTTCTACGGGGCCTGTTAGTGAAAGGCCAGATGGTCAGAAGTTAATTATTATTGTTTATTCTTTTCAATCCAATGAAGTTGTAAACTGCCAAAGGGGTCAAAAATGTCTGTCTGGGGCCAAGATAACTCTCTGAAAATGGAATGGAATAAGATGAAACTTAGTATGTGTAAAAAAACAAACAAATAACCACTAAAAAGACATACCAAGTTTAAAAAATGGGCTAAATTGGACCAGGAGTTCCAGAGAATTAATACCCCTCACAACAAGGCCCAATGCATTTGTAGGGGAACAATTCCAGCTTCTGTACTATAGAAACTTATCACAAGTGGGGAAAGCATTCAAAGCATAACTCATTTAATTCTTTCTAAACCCTTTAGGACAGGGGTCCCCAAAGTCCCTCCTTGAGGGCCGAATCCAGTCGGGTTTTCAGGATTTCCCCAATGAATATGCATGAGATCTATGTGCATGCACTGCTTTCATAGTAACACAGTAGATGACGGCAGATAAAGACCCAAATGGTCCATCCAGTCTGCCCAACTTGATTCAATTTAAATTTTTAATTTTTTCTTCTTAGCTATTTCTGGGCAAGAATCCAAAGCTTTACCCTGCACTGTGCTTGGGTTCCAACTGCTGAAATCTCTGTTAAGACTTACTCCAGCCCATCTACACCCTCCCAGCCATTGAAGCCCTCCCCAGCCCATCCTCCACCAAATGGTCATATACAGACACAGACTGTGCAAGTCAGCCCAGTACTGGCCTTAGTTCAATATTTAATATTATTTTCTAATTCTAAATCCTCTGTGTTCATCCCACGCTTCTTTGAACTCAGTCACAGTTTTACTCTCCACCACCTCTCTGGGGAGCGCATTCCAGGCATCCACTACCCTCTCCGTAGAATTTCCTAACATTGCCTTTGAATCTACCACCCCTCAACCAAATTATGTCCTCTGGTTTTACCATTTTCCTTTCTTTGAAAAAGATTTTGTTCTATGTTAATACCCTTCAAGTATTTGAACGTCTGAATCATATCTCCCCTGTCTCTCCTTTCCTCTAGGGTATACATATTCAGGGCTTCCAGTCTCTCCTCATACGTGTTCTGGCGCAAGCCTCCTATCATTTTTGTCGCCCTCCTCTTTCAATGCATATTCGTTGGGGAAATCCTGAAAACCCGACTGGATTTGGCCCTCAAGGAGGGACTTTGGGGACCCCTGCTTTAGGATATGTATGTGTATTGTGATAAGACACTGGCATGTCCTTATCATGAAGGAGAAAAAGAGGCCATCCATATGGCACTGGTTTCCATTTTACTACTACTACTAGTTATTATTTCTATAGTGCTACCAGATGCACACAACATATTAAACATGCAAGAGATGGTCCCTGCTTGAAATAGCTTACGATCTAATTATGACAGACACAGTGGACAAAATAGTGAATCAATATAAGCTGATCATGTAGGGAAATACAAAGAGATGAAGGAGTAGGGAGGGGTAACATAATAAATGACAGCAGATAAAGACCCCAACAGTCCATCCAGTCTGCCCTATAATTACGTGCAGAAGACAAACGTGAATAGGGATGGAGGAGTAATACACCCTGATCGATTTTCAAAGGGTTAGGTTCTTGAAGGGGCTAGCTAAAATAAAGGTAGACAAAGCGATGGGGACGGATGGTGTACATCCGAGGGTCCTGAAGAAATTTAGGGAAGTTCTGGTAGCTACACTGGCTGATGTTTTCAATAAGTCTCTAGAGTTGGGAGTGGTACCGGAGAACTGGAGAAGGGCGGATATAGTCCATCTCCACAAAAGTGGAAGTAAGGAAGAAGTAGGGAATTACAGGCCGGTAAGTCTGACTTCTGTGTTAAGCAAATTAATGAACATGCTTTTCAAACAAAGAATAGTGAAGTTTCTGGAATCCTGTGGCTTACAAGGACCGGAGGCAACATGAATTCATTAAAGGTAGGTCTTCTCAGACAAATCTGATCAATTTCTTTGACTGGGTGACCAGAGAATTGGATAAAGGATGTGCTGCTGCTTTCCCACAAGCTGAATGGGGGAAGAAGATAGAGTTAGTAAGATAGAGGAGGGATGAAGGAAAGGGGTGGCAAGCTGTGAGTAGACACAGTGAAAAGAGGGAAACTGAGGACTGAATAATAAGAAAGAATTTAATTTAGATGGAGGCAGGAAATAGAGAAGGAAGAACAGAGAAGAAAAGGGAAGAGAGAAGAGAATTCCCACGAAGGGGGGAGACAGATATCAGATCTGAGTGGAGGAAATGAGAAGAGAGAGACACTAAAACTACAGGGGGGAGAGAAGGAGAAATGGAATGAGAGACATGTCAGACCATGGGGGGAACAGAGGGAAGATGATGGATGATGGATCTCACGTATGAAGAACATAAGAACATAAGAAAAGCCTTCACCAGATCAGACCGAGGTCCATCCAGTCCGGTGATCCGCACACGCGGCGGCCCATTTAGGTGCTCCTGATTGGAGACCCAGATATACTGTAGCCTTCAATATGATTTGCAAGAAGGTGTGCATCCAACTTGCGCTTGAATCCCAGAACAGTAATCTCTGTCACAACATCCTCCGGGAAAGCATTCCAAATTCCCAGCACTCGCTGTGTGAAAAAGAACTTCCTGACATTCGTCCTGAACCTGCTGCCTCTCAATTTCAGTCTGTGACCTCTTGTCCGTGTCACCTCCGAAAAAGTTAGTAAAGCTTCTTCTTGGTCCATTTTATCAAATCCCTTTATTAATTTAAAAGTCTCTATTAGATCCCCTCTCAGTCTTCTCTGCTCGAGGGTAAACAGTCCCAATTTCATAAGGCGCTCTTTGTAGCTCAAATTCTCCAATCCCTTGACAAGTTTCGTCGCTCTCCTCTGTACCCTCTCCAGCAGAGTTATATCTTTCTTGAGGTATGTAGACCAGTGTTGTACACAGTACTCCAATTGCGGTCTAAACATTGCTCTATAAAGTGGCATTATTACATCTTCCGATCTACTCGTGATCCCCTTCTTAATCATGCCCAACATCCGGTTTGCTTTCTTCGCCGCTGCCGCGCATTGTGCCGAAGGCTTCAGGGTTCTGTCAATCAGTACCCCCAAATCCCTTTCTTGTTCACATTTTGCTAATGTCGCCCCCAGCATCTTATATTCGTGATACATAAGTACATAAGTAGTCGCCTCCGCCGGGGCAGACCAGAGGTCCATCCCGCCCAGCGGTCCGCTCACGCGGCGGCCCATCAGTCATATTGCCTGAGCAGCGGTCCCTGACTAATTTTATACCTACCTCTACACTTATCTCTAAACCTTCCACTGCTCTTATCTGTACCCCTCAATCCCTTTTTCCTCCAGGAACCTATCCAGGTCTTCCTTGAAACCATGTACTGTGCTATTTCCTATCACGGCCTCTGGAAGGGTGTTCCATGTATCCACCACCCTCTGTGTGAAAAATAATTTCCTTGCGTTTGTTCTAAACCTGTCCCCCTTCAATTTCATCGAGTGTCCCCTTGTTCTTGTGGTTTCTTTCAAATTGAAAAATCTGTCCTTGTCAACCTTTTCGATGCCCCTCAGGATCTTGAAGGTCTCTATCATATCTCCTCTGAGTCTCCGCTTTTCCAGGGAGAACAGCCCCAGCCTCTTCAGTCTGTCAGTGTATGTAAGGTTTTCCATACCCTTAATCAGTTTAGTTGCTCTTCTCTGAACTCCCTCAAGCATTGCCATGTCCTTTTTGAGGTACGGTGACCAGTACTGTACACAGTATTCAAGATGCGGGCGCACCATAGCCCGGTACAGTGGCAGGATGACTTCCTTCGTTCTGGTCGAGATACCCTTCTTAATGATACCTAACATTTGGTTTGCTTTCCTCGAGGCTGTGGCGCACTGTGCCGACGCCTTCAATGTCGTGTCTACCATCACTCCCAGGTCTCTTTCCAGCTTACTGACCCCTAGCATTGATCCCCCCATTTTGTAAGTGAACATCGGGTTCCTTCTCCCTATATGCATGACCTTGCATTTCCCTACGTTGAAGCTCATTTGCCACTTTTTTCGCCCATTCTTCCAGTGTCGTAAGATCCCTTTGGAGATCCTCGCAATCTACCGTGGTTTCAACCTTGCTGAATAGTTTGGTGTCATCTGCGAATTTGATGACCTCACATTTTGTTCCCGCCTCCAGGTCGTCAATGAATATGTTAAACAGGAGCGGTCCCAGCACTGACCCTTGAGGAACCCCGCTCGTGACCCCTTGCCAGTCCGAGTAGTGGCCCTTTACACCAACCCTCTGCTTCCTGTCTGCCAGCCAGTTTTTGATCCATCGGTGGACCTCCCTTTGCACCCCGTGATTCCATAGCTTCCTGAGCAACCGCTCATGTGGTACCTTATCGAAGGCTTTCTGGAAGTCCAGGTAAATTATGTCTATGGGTTCACCTTTGTCCACCTGGCTATTTACCCCCTCGAAGAAGTACAACAAGTTTGTGAGGCACGACCTACCCTTGCAGAACCCATGCTGGCTCGACCTTAGCTGTCCATTTTTTTCGATATGATCACAGATGCTGTCCTTAATCAGCGCCTCCATCATCTTTCCAGGGACCGATGTGAGGCTCACCGGCCTATAGTTTCCCGGGTCGCCCCTTGAACCCTTCTTGAAGATGGGCGTGACATTAGCTATTTTCCAGTCCTCCGGGATCTCTCCAGTTTTTAGGGATAGGTTGCATATTTGTGTTATTTGTTTTTTTTTCCTAGATGCATCACCTTGCATTTGTTTATGTTAAAATTCATCTACCACTTTGATGCCCATGCTTCCAGCTTGTTCAGATCCTTCTGGAGTTCCTCGCAGTCCCTTTGAGAGTCAACCGCCCGACATAGTTTTGTATCGTCTGCAAACTTTATTATATTGCAAGTTGTTTCCTCTTCCAGATCGTTTATAAAAATATTGAACAAGATGGGCCCAAGAACCGAGCCCTGGGGCACGCCGCTAGTCACCCTCTCCCAGTCCGAGAATTTCCCATTTATGGTAACCCTCTGCTTTCTGTTCTCCAACCACTTGCCGATCCATCTGTGCACTTCTCCTCCTACTCCATGGCTTAGTAGTTTCTTCATAAGCCTTGCATGTGGAACCTTGTCAAACGCTTTCTGGAAGTCCAAGTAGACTATGTCCACTGACTCCCCACTATCCACTTGTTTGTTTACTTTCTCAAAGAATTGTAGTAAATTTGTCAAACATGACTTCCCTTTCCTGAAACCGTGTTGACTAGCCCTTATTAGGTTGTGATCATCCAAATGTTGTACTATGTTGTCTTTAATCAGTGTTTCAATTATCTTCCCAGGAACTGAAGTGAGGCTCACAGGTCAATAGTTTCCTGGTTCACCTCTTGATCCTTTTTTGAAAATTGGGACAACATTTGCTATCCTCCAGTCTTCTGGTATTTGCCCGGTTCTAATTGACATATTAGCCACAGTTTGTAGCAATTCACCAATTTCGACCTTAAGAAAGGCTAAAAAAACTGCGGATGTACTCACTGGAGGAACGAAGAGAGAGGGGAGACATGATTGAGACCTTTAAGTATATCACGGGACGTATAGAGGTGAAAGATGATATCTTCTGTCTTACAGGGCCCTTGATTACCAGAGGGCACTCGCTGAAAGTCAGGGGAGGGAAATTTCATGGTGATGCCAGGAAGTACTTCTTCACCGAAAGGGTAGTCGATCATTGGAACGAGCTACCTCAGCAGGTGATTGAGGCCAACAATGTGTCAGATTTTAAGAGAAAATGGGATATTCACGTGGGATCTCTAGGGGAGTAAAAGTCAGGGAGTAGGTCATTGGTATGGGCAGACTTGATGGGCTGTGGCCCTTTTCTGCCATCAATTTCTATGTTTCTATGATGCTAGACCAAAGAGGGGCGGGGGGAGCAGAAGGAGAGATGGCAGAGGGAGGTAGAGATTTTCTGGAAAGGGCAGACACTGGATAGAAGGAAGCGGATGACAAGAAGATGAGGAAACAGAAACCATATGACAAGGTAGAAAAAAAGTCTATTTTTTATTTTATTGCTTTAGGATAAAGTAATATTTTAGCTGTGTTGTTAAATGTTTAGAAATAGAAATGGTGATCCTTTTATTGGACTAATTTTAATATATTTTTGGCTAACTTTCAGAAACCAAATTCTCCTTCCTCAGGTCAGGACAGGATACTGTAACAGCAGTATACTTTACTGACCTAAGGAAAGAGGGTTTGACTTCTGAAAGCTAATTAAAAAATGTATTAGTCCAATAAAATGGTATCTTATTTTCCATTTTTTGTTTTATTTTTATTTGGTAATTTGTAAAGTGATTTGTTATTTTTCTTTTTTTCAAATTTACATCTGCTATCTTTATATTTTGTTCAGTACTGGGGGATATGCACCACTGTTTCTTCACCCCTAAACTGTACCGTTCCTTCAGTTTATAACACAAGGCAGCATGCACTGCTCCGCTGGTCACAGAATTCCTATGATCGTCAGAACAGCACAGAACATTCAGCCTGCCTGCCAGCCTGCCTGCCTCTTCCATGCTTTTCTAAAAAGGGGGTAGGGAGTTTAGGTTGTGATTACTTATTCCATACTGGGTGAGGGTGGTTCTGTATCCTGTGTGTATGAAAGACATGGTTTTCTGTTAGCGTTGACCAGCCTTGTTTGGCGAAATGCATCAGGCATGGTTCCTGGGAGCACCTTGAATATACTTGATTTGAATCTCGTTATTGGCTGCCTATCTTCTTTTGTTCCACGTTGGATTCTTTGGTGGACCGCTTGCCTTGTTGTTTTGTTACAATTTAACATACATGGAGTGGAACATACTAGAGTAGTTACCCATATGTATGTATTTTTATACATACATATGGGTTACAGTTGGACAACATAGAGTGAGGCAGTTGAGAGGAGTTGCAAACTTGGTTATTAATATAGACTTATGTTTGTTTCAGATAGTTCCTTCCTATTTCTCATACTGTAAATCGCATCGAGCTCTACAAACGTGGAGATGATGCGGTATACAAACCTAAGGATTAGATTAGATTAGATTAGATAGTATTACTGCTTTACAGTGCATTTGAACACTTTTATATATGTATGGAAAGGGTTTAGAGTTAAAGTCCTGGGCAAGTAGGTGGGAAGGGAAGGAAGGGGGGTTTTGTTCAGAGATGTTTGGGGGTTGCATAGAAGAAAAACTGTGTACTGGTATGCTAATCTTTGTTTGTTTTGAATTAAAAAAAAAAAAAGAAATACAAGTGGAAATAAAGAAGTAAATAAGAAAACAGATAAATGGGGGCGGGACAGGGGCAGGGCAGGGGTGGGGCAGGGGCAGGGGGGCCCAGCATACTTGAGTGCCTAGAGGCCCTCGAAGAATTAATCCTGTCTTGCATAAGGTGTATATGGACAGACTGAAAGATCTCAATCTATACTTTGGAGGAAAGGCGGGAAGCCCTGCCCCTTTCTGCCCTGGAGCCAGCTTCTTCTCTTCAGCCCTTTAAAGGGCTTCCTATTTCAAAGCGTGCAGCTAAAATCTCCAGCATAGTGAGGGGAAGGGAGGCCAGTCGTCCCCCTCACTGCATCGAGACTCCATTGCTCCAACTTCTCTTCGGTGGGAAGCCCTGCCCCGCCCCCTTCTGCCCCGGAGCCAGCTTCTTCTCTTCAGCCCTTTAAAGGGCTTCGAGTTCCTGCATGCTGCTTGTTTTTACTTCCCCAGAGTTTTAAGAAGTGTACCTTACAACAGTATTTCTCAACCTGCGGTATGCGTACCTCATGGGGTACACGGGCCGCCTGTTGGGGGTACGCAGGCTGACCATCTCCTGGGATCTCTCCCTACCTACCCCCCCTCTGCTGAAGCCACTGCAGCTGAAGCTGCTGCCGCAGATTCCTCCCTGCCTCACTCCTGAAGCCGACCCTGCCCAACTCCCGAAGCAGACACACTCCATTCCCACACAACCAACCCCGCCGCAACAAGGACGGGCCAGGAGCGTGCAGCGACTGCATGCAGCCAGCCCACAAGCCTTCCCCCGACATCAATTCTTAATTGCTAATGGCTCAATTGCAAGCAGGAAAAGAGGGGATAAAGGTAGGGTTACCAGATTTTTTGGAAAGAAAATCCGGACCCATGGCCTTGCCCCCAGGCCCGCCCCATTCCACCCGGCCATGCCCCATTCTGCCCAAGTTATGCCCTGTTCTGCCACCCCAGCCCCGCCCTTCCCCCTCAACCTATTTGCTCATTGGGATGATATCTGCGCATGCGCTGGTATGACGCGATGACATCATGCACATGCGTGTGACATCACCGCATTGCATCCGTGCATGCACAGATGCTGTTCTGCCATTGCTCTTTGCCAGAAGCTTTATAAAACCTGGACAAAATGCCAGGTTTTGAAAAGCCATCCAGATGCCCGGACATGTCCTCGAAAAGGAGGACATGTCCAGGAAATTCCGGACATGTGTAATCCTAGATAAAGGGCAACCTTGTCTGGTCCCCCTCACCAGGGGGAAGGGATCGGTAAGTTGACCATTCAAAATTAGGCGAGCCTGTGGTTGTAAATATAGGCTATATGGACCCAGTCTAGAATTTTCCCTTCCAACTCAAATTTGCCCAAAACCCAAAATAGATATTGCCAAGAGATACTATCAAAGGCCTTTTCTATATCAAGGCCCACGTTTCCAAATCAAGGCCTACCATAGCTGTAGTGCCCCCGTCCCTGCAAGGAATGCAATGCCATCAAAGCTCTAGTAAGGTTCATGGAAGCATACCTCCTGGGGACAAAACTAGCTTGATCTTCATGTATTAATAGGGCCAGAAAATCATTCTAACATTTATCCATAAGAGATGCCAAGAGTTTAACGGAGCATCTTGACTGAGGAGAGAGACAGAATGGTAGGAGCCCACTTGCAAGGGATCCTTACCCAACTTGGGCAGCAGGACCACATGGGCCATGTTAGGATTCCAAATCAACAAATTAGATCTCACTATTCAAAGCACAAGCTATGAATTGGGGAGGAAAAGGATCTCAGAAACCTGCTTGGTGATATGGAACAAGCCTCAGCCAAGTTTGACAAGGTTCCACGTTTCATTCATTGCATATAAATTATTCTTCATAAATTACTTATCTTCAATGATGCAATTTTTTGGAAAAATATAAACAGAAAACAAAAAGTTTCTAAAATAGAAGATAAATAAAGTACATTTAATCTAATCTAATCTAATCTAATCCTTAGGTTTGTATACCGCATCATATTTATAAAATAGGGAGGGGAAGTCTATATGGGGTAAAATCAATAGGATATTGGAAACGTTTATCCCAATGTCGTATGACATTGTGTTATTTGGAACTTTATTACATCCCAAGAGTCCAGTTAGTGTAAACCAGAACAGATTACTTCTTATTATGACAGGAATAGCTATGCAGTTAATTACAAAAAAATTGGAAAAAGTGGGATAGACTGAATTTTAACTTTTGGTGGGAAACCCTGTGCCAATTTTATAGATATGAGCGAATGAATTCGGAACAACTGGGACATTATAAAAAGTTTAAAGAAATTTAGGGACCATTAGCGAATTTTGTAAAAACTGATCCCTAGTATAAACCTTTAATTTCTAAAGGAGTTCACACACATCCAGGGAGGGAAGGGGGGTGAAATATACTTATATGATTATTTGTTAGATAAAAGTGCTGTTTCATTGTACCAATTGTTTGTATATTCTATTGCATTTTGTATTTGTTTTTAAAAATTACTAAAGAATTATAAAAAAAACAAAGCAAGGAGGGGGAGGTTTTCAGGATCAATGAATAAAACGTAGAACCTTGTCAGACTTGGCTGAGGCTTGTTCCATATCACCAAGCAGGTTTCTGAGATTCTTTTCCTCCTCAATTCATAGCTTATGCTTTGAATAGTGAGATCTATTTTGTTGATTTGGATGATCTTCAGTTGGTCTCCTTTTCCATCTTTTGTGTATATCAGTGCTTAACCATGTTAGGATTCCCCAGACCCTTAGCTGCACATAGATCGTTATAAGCTGCACACAGTGAGGGAGAAATGAGATCTGACAATCTTGTAATACTCCTGTCCATAACTGTCAGGTCCTAGTGCTTTGGTTAATTTCAAAGATTTTATACCATCCACTAATTCCTTATAAGTTATGGGAGTATTCAAGATGTTAAGTTGGGTCAGTGTCAGTTTTGGTAGAGAGAGTTTTTGGAAAAATGTATCATGCTTTTGGGTGGTAAAGGGATACTGCGAATACAAAGCCTCACAGTACTGTGCAAATTGATGTTCAGTGGTATAAAGCCTCATAGTACCGTACAAATGTGATGTTCAGTGGTATAAAATTGTCCCTTAATGTTTTTAATGGAAAGGATCACCTGGTTCATCTGGGCAGGATAAACCAGATTGGCTAGTAAGCGACCGATCTTTCCCCACATCTGTATAGTCTATTTGGAACAACCTCTTGACAGATATCAAAACCAAACCCAATTATCTCAAATTTTGAAAAAAACTGAAGACTCTTCTCTTCGGGGCAATTCACCCCATCAACAATTAGTAGCGTACATGGACTATGTTGAAAATGTGGTATAAAGACAGACGTACTGGCAGTCTGAACAATTAATCGCCTAGATGTTCAGATAGGATTTTCGGGGGGGCGGGGGAATTTTGGACATATAGTGATTTGCCTTTTGAGAATGGACATTTTCCCAGTGCCAACTTTGGGCATTTAGCACCATATGTCTGAATCTCACTTAGACGTATGTTTTGATTATGCCCCTCCATGTGTTCCATCCAGCTATGGGACAGAGGAAAGTTGGAACAAATAACCAAGCTCCAAAGTCAGATAGGCTATCCGGTAATAAGAGTTGGAGCACTAAAGACCAAGTGTACTCCATCTACTCGTCAAAACTGAAAAAAGGCTGATCAAGTCATAAAACTCTAATATCACAGAGCTAGTCAAATAGTAGAAGCTTGAGAATTCTCAAGCTTGATTAACAGTATCCAGAAATTTCTGGGCAGCAGCCTTATCAGTGGGAGTAAAGACTGCCTTTTCTCCACACTTGTAAACAATCAGGATACACGAGGCCAAAACGCACTCCCCTCTTATGAAGGGAAGAGTAAATAGGCACCATATCTCTCCATTGCATTGCCACCTGATTAGAATAGTCATTAAACAAAAGTAAATGTGCTCCCTCATATTCTAAATGATCCAATTTTCTGTAGGATTTCTGTTCTTTCTCATGCCAGTTAACGTACCTGGCTATCGCCGTGCAAGGTTTAATGCTGCTTGCTTGTTTCAGGCTGATCTGATGTGTTCTTTCACACATGAAGGTAGTGGCCAGGGCTATCAAACCCAGATGCTTGGGTAACCAGCTGTGAAAGATGTTGTATAGTTCTCATCCAGATATAGACGTCGGAATGGCACTTACTCTTAAGTTGTTATGGCATTGCCGGTTTTTGTGTTCCTCCAATCTATCCATGAGAGATGTAATCTGGGCTTTCAAACCTTCCACATGGGTGTGCACACATTGCACTTCATCCTCGCACTCTGATATGCATAGTTCAGCCTCTAGAATGTGCTGAGAATGGATACTGCTTCTCATTCCCGTGAGGCTAGAGTTGCAGACTTGGAGAAGCTGAGGTAGAAAGAGAGGTGCATAGAGGACACCTACATGGATGTTGTAGAGAAGTCCCATCTCCAGTGTGCAGTCCCCATGCTGTCTTGGAGGTGGGAGGTCTCCTAAAAGGAGAATGTCACCCTGGTGATGCAGGAAATGATCCTATAGCCAGGACCTGCCCACCTGGAGATGTAATATCCTCTTGCACCGAAGATATTGCATCTATCTCCAAGGGCTTCAGTCCAGAAGAGAGGAGTTAGGATGGCCGTTGTAGTTGAAGATTCAATCATTAGGCATGTAGATAGCTGGGTGGTTGGTGAGCATGTCAATCGCCTGGTAACTTGCTTGCCTGGTGCGAAGGTGGTGGACCTCTTGTGACACTTAGATAAGATATTAGATAGTGCTGGGGAAGAGCTGGCTGTCTTGGTACATGTAGGTACTAATGACATAGGAAAATATGGGAGGGAGGTCCTGGAAGCCAAATTTAGGCTCTTAGGTAGAAAGCTGAAATCCAGATCCTTCGGGGTAGCATTTTCATGCGCAGAACCCAAGAGGCAGGCAGAGCTCCAAAGTCTCAATGCATAGTTGAGATGATGTTGCAGGGTTGAGGGATTTAGATTTGTTAGGAACTGGGCTACCTTATGGGAAAGGGGAAGCCTATTCTGAAAATATGGATTCCACCTTAACTGGGATGGAATCAGGCTGCTGGCACTAATGTTTAAAAAGGAGATAGAGCAGCTTTTAAACTAAGATGAGAGGGAAAGCCGACAGTTGCCCAGGAACAGATGGTTCAGTGTGGAGTATCCTTGAAGGATACTGTTGAATCAGAACATTTAGGAGTCCCAATAGAAAGGTTTCAAAAATGGTGAAAGAAAGCCAAGCGTGCTTAAGAGGGAAGTAGAGTAAAGATGTCAAGTTAATCCTGTCATCTTCTCAGTAGCCTGTAGATACAAGGAAAAAAACACAATTTGAAGTGTCTGTAAACAAATGCTGGAAGCCTAAAAAATAAAGTAGGAAAGTTAGAGTATATAGCACTAAATGATGAGGTAGATATAATAGGCATCTCAGAGACCTAGTGGAAGGAGGACAATCAATGGGACCTGGGTAAAAATTATATCATAATGATAAAGTAGATCAAATAGGAGGGGGGGTTGCGCTATATGTTAAAGAGGTAATTGAATCAACCAAAATAAACATTCTGCACGTCACAGATAGCAGTGTGGAATCCATATGGAGAGAAATTTCATGTGTGAAGGGAAGAAATATATGGGCTATACTACCATCCCCCGGGACAAAATAAGCAGAGATTAGGAAAGCTGGTAAACTGGGCAAAAGTATATTAATGAGTGATTTCAACTGCCCTGACATTGACTGGATAAATGTTACATCAGGGAGTGCTAGGGAGGGAAAATTCCTATGCATCATAAATGACTGCTTCTTGGAGCACGCAGTCTAGGAACTAACAAAAGGGGGAGATAGTTTAGATTTGGTCCTTAGAGGAATGCAGGACATATTATGGGAGGTAACTGTGTTGGGTCTGCTGGGAAACAGGGATCATAACAAGATCAAATTTGAGCTGATAACTGGAGTGAGGTCGCTATAGAAATCTACTGTAGTAACATTTAATTTTTGAAAGGGCGATTATGATACAATGAGGAAAATGATTAAAAAGAAGCTAAAAGGGTTTGTGGCAAAGGTCAGAAGTGTAAACAAGATGTGGATGTTGTTTAAAAATATCATTATGGAAGCCCAGACCAGATGTATTTCATGTATTAAAAAAAGGTGGAAAGAAGAGAAAATAAGAGCCGGCATGGTTAAAAGGCAAAGTGAAAGAGGCTATTACAGCCAAAAAAACACCCTTTAAAGAATGGAAAAAGGATCCCAGTGAAGAAAATAAGAAGAGACATAAGCACTGGCAAGTTAGATGCAAAGCACTGATAAAGAAATTAAACAAAAATATAAAGAAAAACTTACCAAAGAGGCAAAAACTCTTAATAACAATTTTTTTATGTACATCAAAAGCAGAAAACCTGTGAAGGCATCCGTGGGCCCATTGGATGATCAAGCAATAAAGGGTGCACTCAGGGAGGATAAGGCCATAGCGGAGAAACTTGATGAATTCTTTGCTTCAGTCTTTCCAGAAAAATGTAATAAATCTTCCTGAACCACAAATGGTTTTCAAGGGTGATGAGGCAGAGGAATTGAAAGAAATCTCAGTGAACCTGGAAGAGGTACTAAGCCAAATTGACAAGTTAAAGCGTGAGAAATCACCTGGACCAGATGGTATACATCCCAGGGTACTGAAAGAACTCAAACATGAAATTGCTGATCTGTTGTTAGTGATCTGTAATCTGTCAATATAATCATCAGTGATACCTGAAGATTAGAGGGTGGACAATATTACACTGATTTTTAAAACAGGTTCCAGGGGAGATCTGAGAAATTATAGACTGGTAAGCCTGACCTCAGTGCCGGGCAGAATAGTGGAAACAATTATAAAAATTAAAATTGTGGAACTTGTAGACAAACATGATTTAATAAGACAGAGTCAGCATGGGTTCAGCCAAAGGAGATCTTGTCTCACCAATTTGCTTGACTTCTTTCAAGTTTCAAGTTTTATTAGGATTTTATATACCACCTATCAAGGTTATCTAAGCGGTTTTTACAATCAGGTACTCAAGCATTTTCCCTCTCTGTCCTGGTGGGCTCACAATCTATCTAACATACCTGGGGCTATGGAGGATTAAGTGACTTGCCCAGGGTCACAAGGAGCAGCACAGGGTTTGAACCCACAACCCCAGGGTGCTGAGGCTGTAGATCCAACCACTGCGCCACACACTCCTCTTTGAAGTTGGGAATAAACATATAGATAAAGGCGAGCCAGTTGATGTGTATCTAGATTTCCAGAAAGCTTTTGACAAAGTTCTTCATGAGAGACTCCTGCGAAAATTAAAGAGTCCTCAGATAGGAGGCAATGATCAATTGTGGATTAAGAATTGGTTATTGGAGAGAAAAAAAAGGGTATGGATAAATGGCTATTTTTCTCAGTGGAGGAGGGTAAATAGTGGTGTGCCACAGAGATCTATACCGGGACCGGTGCTATTGAACTTATTTATAAATGATCTGGAAATTGGAACTACAAGTAAGGTGATTAAATTTGCAGATGTCACTAAACTGTTCAAAGTTGTTAAACGCATGCATCTAATTTGCCAGTGCTGTGAAAAATTGCAGGAAGATCTTAGGAAATTAGAAGATTAAACGTCCAAATGGCAGATGAAATTTAATGTGTACAAATGCAAAATGATGCACATTGGGAAGAATAATCCAATTCATAGTTACCAGATGCTAGGGTCCATCTTAGGGGTCAGCACTCAAGAAAAAGATCTGGGTGTCATCATGGACAATACGCTGAAACCTTCTGCACAATGTGTGGCAGCAGCCAAGAAAGCAAACAAGATGCTAGAAATTATTAGAAAAGGGATGGTAAACAAGACTAAGAAAGTTATAAAGCTTCTGTATTGCTCAATAGTGCAACATCACCTTGAATATTGCATTCACTTCAGGTCTCCTTATCTCAAAAAAAAAATATAGCAGCACTGGAAAAGGTTTAAAGAAGACCAACCAAGATGATAAAGGGGATGGAACTCCTCTTATATGAGGAAAGAATAAAGAGGTTAGGGCTCTTCATCTTGGAAAAGAGAAAGCTGAAGGGAAAAATGATTCAAGTCTACAAAATCCTGAGTGGTGTAGAATGGGTACAAGTGGATCAATTTTTTATTGCATTAAGATTTACAAAGACTAGGAGCACGCAATGAAGTTACACTTCTCCCTCCGTATTCGCTGTGATAGGGGATTAATAGACCCGTGAACACCAAAAAACCGTGAATAACTTTTTCATATGTTATTCACTGTTTTCTATTAAAAACCATCATGAATATGGTTAAACCTTGAATAACATGGTGGGAGACCTGGCCTATTCCTGAAGGAGAGGCAAAACACGGTGAAGAAAGTGCTGGGAATCAGCTATTTTCTCTGTAAATGCTTGGAATCAGAGATTTCTCTATGCAAACTGATATAATTGGGGAGGGAGGAGTCAGCAAGCTAAAAACTGTGAATAATTGAAACCGCAAATGCTGAAACTGCAAATACGGAGGAAGAAGTGTACAAAGTAATACTTTTAAAACCAATAGGAGGAAATATTTTTTAACTAAGAGAATAGTTAAGCTCTGGAATGTGCTGCTAGAGGATGCGGTAAGAGTGGTTAATGTAGCTGGTTTTAAAAATGGTTTGGACAAGTTCCTGGAGGAAATGTCCATAGTCTGCTGTCAAGACAGACATGGGGGAAGCCACTGCTTGCCCTGGTAGGAGGTGGCATGGAATCCTGCTACTATTTGGGTTTTTGCCAGGTACTTGAGGCTTGGATTGGCCTCTATGAAGATAAGATACTGGGCTAGATGGACCATGGTCTGACCCAGTAAGGCTATTCTTATGATATGATATTCTGTAAATAATTTATTTTATTGAAAATAATAATAATAATAATTTATTTTTATATATCGCCAAAGCCATAAAAGTTCAAGGTGGGTTACAACAAGAAGTGCTGGACAATCAGGGAATAAAACACAATATAAAATCATCAGTACATATATACAGTGTAAAAATATTTAGTTACCTTCAAAGAATGCTAGAAAATCAAAGAAAGTTAATCCTTCATTTGTGAATCCTAGTTTTTCAGTGAGTAGATTGAACTGGTAGTCATCCATATACATCTCATGGTCTTCTAGAACCTACAAAAAGTAACAAAGAATAAATACATAGGTATTATGATCATGTTATTTCCATTCGACAAATAATTCAGATAATCTATAATTTTTTAACTATTCATATATTTATTTAGTGGGATTTATTAACTCATCCAGAATCCTAATCAATAACATGTTAACTAACTCCATCAAACTACAGAGAGGTGCCTGTCAGGGATGCCCTCTCTCCCCACTACTATTTAATCTAGCACTCGAACCCCTATTATCCTTAATTAGACTTTGTCCTCAAATATGATGCATACTTCCAGACAAATAAAAGTTGCGGCTTATGCAGATGATATTCTCCTGTCCCTTTGCAATCCAATCTCCTCTTTTTCAGCATTCATTCAAATTGTTACCGATTACTCCCAACTTTCTGGATATAAAGTGAATTGGGATAAATCAGAATTTATACCTCTTAACGATCTAGATTTTCCTTCAGATTTCAGTCACTTAAACTTCACATGATCATCCAAAGCAATAAAGTACCTTGGTATATTCATACAAAAAGACCCTGCACAGATTTTAGAAATAAATACTTCTAAGATTAAAGATTTAATTAAACATTCAGTTTGAAAATGGTCTCCATTATAGTGGGTAAGAAGACCCTTACCCCGCAGCTTAACTACATCCTCTCAATGCTTCCTTCCCTTTGCAAAAAATCATTTTATCATTGGATTGATAAACAATTGACATCCTTCATACGGAATAATAAAACCCCCAGTATCTCCATACATAAACTGAAAGCTTCCAAAGTAAATGGTGGAATGAATTTTCCTGATTTTTATTTTTATCATCTAGCCTCATTAGCTAAATATGGAGCATGGTAGGTTCGAACAGATTGCTCCTCTTCAACTACAGCTCCAACCTGGTTGGAACTAGAAAAGCAACTCTGTTTACCCATACCTACTGTATATCTAACCTTGCCACTATGCAAATACTCAAACACCTTAAACAATTTACTTTACTAACTGCAACTCAAACTGTCTTGCATAATCTGGATAAAGTACTTACCTTTTAGCTTTTAGGACGTTCCTTTCAAATAAGGAATGGATCTAAGATTTTAGGGGTATATTTGGCTAGGACAGGAATGCCACAGGGCTCAGCACTCTCTGCCCTATTATTTAACATCTATATGGCAGCTATTTGAGACTTTGGGAGTTGAATACCAAATATATGCAGATGATATTTTTTTCTTCCCAATAAGTGTTGAGGATGATAATGTTGAACAATCATTGTCTGTATACATGTAAGATTGAGGAGTGGATGGGAGAACAAGGCTTGAAACTAAACGTAGATAAAACTGAAATAATGTTAGTCAAGAAGTCAAATTATCAGTGGCCTACCGAGGTTAAAGTTATTGATGATGTTCTTTCCGTGCACGAATCATTGACAGTCTTAGGTATAAGACTTGATTCAGGCCTAACAATGAACTTGCAAGTAACTAAGACCATTCAGGCATGCTTTGCACAAATGCACTTGTTGCACAGATTGAAACCAATGCTTGCATCATTTGATTTTCGTACTGTTGTTCAGGCCATGGTCTTGTCACAACTTGATTACTGCAATGCTCTATATCTCGGAATAACAAAAGCAAGATTTAGAGCACTGTAGGTTATACAAAATGCAGCAGCACGTTTGATAATGGGTGTGTCTAAATATGACAGGAGTGGAAGCGGGTGAATGGATGCTCAAATTCCTGAAGAAGCGTGTTAGCGAAACAGGGAGCCCTGTTGGATTATGTGGAAGTGTGGTAATGGTCATGCTTGAATAGCTTTCAGCTTACTTTCCACGGAGCAATTTTTCCTGCTTTCTAACCCCAGGACTTCGTACAAACAGCAATGTTCAGATAAGTGACTTCATTGAAAAATTGAAAAATACTAAAAAATTGTATAACAGTGAAAGTGACTTTTATTGAAAAAATTGAATTTGAAAGAGAGTTTTAAAAGAGAGTGTGCTTTTTTGATAGAGACTGATACATTATAGCTCTCCTATTTGGGAGTTTTTTGACCAAGGATGTGTCTGCTGGTCTCAAATTATGTTTGAAACCAGCTTGTCTATGTGGGTAGCTATATAGAGCCCCTATTGGACACTGAGGTCTTTTTTCCCTTTTGATATAATTCTGATACGTAGACCTGTACTTTGGAGGGTGTGTTTTGGTTATTGATTTTTTTGGACATCCTTTCTTGTTTATTTGGATTTTTCTGTCTAAATATGACCATATTTCACCCTATCTCAAAAAACCCAATTGGCTTCCGGTCGCCTACAGAATCCAATATAAAGCAGTGATGATTTGTCACCAATTCTTGTATGGCAACATCCCAGAATTTTATTTATTTTTTTAGCCAGTTCTCCCAAAGGAGCCCAGAACTAGTTACAAAAATACATTCACAGTATAAGCAGCACAACCTTTGGTGGGAAAAACAAGCTTGGTGTACATAGAGGTATAAATTTCAGCTTTTACATTATAGTTATAACATACAAATTTGGAACTATAGACTTAGTGGACATAGGGTGTTTTAAAATTGCAGCATTTTCCAAAGAGACATAGCCTATGGTGGTTTAAATTACATCATTTTCCGTATGAACATAGCCTAACATAAAGTAAAATAGTTTTGTAGATTTGTGCGTCATTGAAGAATGGTGGGTTTTTGATCCGGTAGACCGCCATAAGGGTCAGTCAGGGATGCAGATGTAAGCTAAGGAGCTGGGTTTGTAAAGAGGAAGGTTTTCAAGGCCTTCCTGAAGTTCCATAGACTGTTTAAAGATCTGACAGATGGGGGGGGATGATGTGCCATAATCTGGGTATGAAATGGGAATAAGAACGTTTCCGGGCTGTTTCAGATGTGAGTGAGCATCCGGGTAGAATGGCTAGCTGTTTTTCTGCTTGGGATCTCAGTGATCGGTTGGGGACATAAATTTGTAGTTTTGATGCTATGTAGCTAGGTGTCATCTTGTGGAATGTCTTGAAAGCTAGAACCAGGGTTTTAAAGGTGCATCGTTTTTGGATAGGCAGCCAGTGCATGGATCTTAGTGCAGGGGTGACGTGGTCACGGAAGCCCAGGTTTTTCAGGAGTCGGATTGCAGCGTTTTGCACGCCTTGGAGACAGGAGACGTTTTTTTGCGGGTAAGCCTACTAGTAGAATTGCTTAAAAGTAATATACTCAGCTATACACCAATGAGATCTCTGCGTTCTGAGAGTTTGGCCTTACTGAAGACATCCGTGAATCCAAGACTTGTTGAGACAGGTAAAAGGACTTTCTGTTGTGCAGGAGTTAAGTTATGGAACTCCTTAGTGGGGAAGATATGAAACTGCTGTGAAAAGGGTAGGTTTAGAAAATTATTAAAGATGCAGCTTTTCGTAGATGCCTTTTTTTAGTCATCTCAGCTAAAACTGATTAATTATCCAAGAGCCTTGCTATTCACTCTATGGTATTTTCTTGAGGATTGTATGCAATTTTACTTTTATTAGATGAGTATTTTACTATGCATTTGTTGTCACTTTAACATTGTGTATTTAGTTTTAGACAGTATATAAATTTTTTAAATAAATAAAGTAGCCACCCTATCTATATATTCTCATAGAGATACAGTGGAACCTTGGTTTGCGAGCATAACTCATTCCAGAAGCATGGTTGTAAACCAAAGTGCTCATATATCAAAGCGAGGACATATGCTAGATGTAATTTACTTACATTTCAGTAAAGCCTTTGATATGGTTCCTCATAGGAGGCTTTTGAACAAACTTGAAGGGCTGAAGTTAGGACTCAAAGTGGTGAACTGGGTTAGAAACTGGCTGTTGGACAGACGCCAGAGGGTGGTGGTTAATGAAAGTCGCTCGGAGGAAGGAAAGGTGAGTAGAGGAATCCCTCAGGGTTCGATGCTGGGGCCAATCCTGTTCAATATGTTTGTGAGTGACATTGCTGAAGGAAAAGTTTGCCTTTTTGCAGATGATACCAAGATTTGAAGAAGGACATGGTACTACTCGAAAGGGTTCAGAAAAGAGCGACTAAGATGGTTGCCGTACAGCGAAAGATTAGAGAAACTGGGCCTCTTCTCCCTCGAACAGAGGAGGTTGAAAGGGGACATGATCGGAACATTCAAGGTACTGAAGGGGATAGACTTAGTAGATAAGGACAAGTTGTTCACCCTCTCCAAGGTAGGGAGAACGAGAGGGCACTCTCTACAATTGAAAGGAGATAGATTCCATACGAATGTAAGGAAGTTCTTCTTCACCCTGATGTAGGCCGCTGTCCAGGCCTACCTCGGTAATGAGACCTCGAACACTATATACTGGTTTCAATAAGTATATATTTATTTAACTAATCAATAACAGCTTACAGGAATAAATCATTTAGTATATAGCATAACAGAAGGTGATACAGAAGGTGACCTCTAGGCCTAGAGGTCCTCTGATGTCTGTTCTGACCTCTCCCTTCTAAAGGCCTGGTTTTTATACATTTCTTAGTGGCCAACACCACGTTGGTTTACATCACATGATACATCCTTATTGGTTATTTACTTATGCATTACTGCCTAGCTACATTCATTTATTGGCTATTCTCACCTACGTCATGTTATATGCTTTACTCTGTTTTCCGTAAAACCTACCTTTTCCCCGAAATGCCTGTTTCCCCACCATATTAGTATTTCCGAGCACAAGCCCCCCTCCCAACTTTAAACATCTCCGATACTTTCTATTAGATGATTTTTCTTATGAATTCTTTCTTCTGAGAATTCTGTCTTCTGACCATGGTCTGTTTATCTCTTTATGGTATCTGGCTGGGTGGGCCTTAGTGTAAAACCACAGCTAGCCCACAGCCTCAGGACCTGTTGCTTTTTCTCTAGCTTTAGTAGCTAATTGAACTCATAAAACAGCGTATTTCTCCATCTTTGCATGCTCTTCAGTTAATGGTGAAATATCTTTCCATAGTTAATCTACTGTTTCTATCATCTGCAGAGATAGATAAGGTAGATGTCAGTTGCAGAGGGTGAAGGCAGTTTTTCTGTAAAGAGCAAAGTGATCTTTGTCTTTTTCCATCCCCCTTCACCTGTCCAATGCCAGGACTTATCTCGGGATGTATCCAAGCTTTATTCTCTCTCATCCCCTCTTCAAAGCCCCTCCAGGTGGCTTTGACCCCTGTTCATTCGGTGAGGAGTTAGTTTGTATCAGAAATTGTACATTATGGGCCCAGGGCTATGTGCTAGGAATCACTCATGGAAAAGGAAAGAGACAAGTACCCACCCTTGCTATGCTATCAAGAACAGAGCAGTATAACATGTCGTAGTGTACTTATTGCTTATAATAATAAGCTAAGCTGTTAATAATTCAGATATTTGTGCAAAGCAGAAATCATGCAAGCATTTGAATGCTGCATTAAAATTTATACCTGCCGGGCTGTGATAGAAACATCAGCATAAATTACTGATGTAGTGGGATAGGTGGTGACTCGTGGGAGGGGAAATCAGCTGCTGGTGTTTCATAGGGAGGTACATTAAAAATCAGTCAAGTCAAGATTATCAAAAATGTTGTGTATGGGTCTGTGTAGGGGTCTCTATTTCAACATTTGGGATAGTTCGGGCAACCAGGCATCTGCAGGGGTTCATAATTTAACCTGATACATTCTCTCTTTATGGCTTCATCCTGTTATGAGCATACTACATCCAAAAGGGATGGTGGGATAAATTAACAAGTTAGATTATTTCCATGCTCTTCCAAAACAGCTGGGATCGGTGCAGACTCGGCTGGGTCCAGACGCCAGGGGTGAAAGTCCAGGTAACCACATCAAATCTTACGTCATCATCCTTCAGCTGGGCTCATCATTTATTCTTCACTGCAGTTCTCCTCAGCTTAGCAGCAAGAAAGGGAATGGAAAGAATCCAACTGGAGGGGAAAATAACTAGGGAGCTATTGTGGGAGTCAAAACAGGATGAAAATGCATAAAGTCACAATCAAGAAAAACACATGAATCTTGCAATAGGGCTGTTAGAAATAATTATGAACACATGAAAAAATATATATATACTAATACTGCATGAGTCCATAAAAGAGTTAAAGTGCAAATTAATAAGTCCATAATTAAAGCTGTAAAAGTTCAAGGTCATAAAGGTCATCCCGTCTTTGGTAGCAACAGTCAGGAAGTCCTCGCTGGTAAGTCTAGGCACTTATCCAGTTTCTTCTCCGGTAGCAAGATCCTTCCATTGGGGCTCATCCGTCATCGGGGTTTCCTACGGCCGAACATCTTTCTTCCAGCGATGATATTTCAAATAGCATTAGTCCATAATTATGCAAATAAGTCCTTAATAGACATTAAAAGGATGTAAACACGGATTCTCATGTAGCATATAGCTTCCTCTGATAGGCAATTGTCTTTGTGAAGTGATCCATAATTAATAAGGCAAAAATATCTGTACTGTATATATCATTTAACTTGTTTCCAACAATACCTGAGCAATATTACTAACAGGATAGGTACAGCGTTAAAAGATGACATACAAAAGAAAACAAAAAATTATCGGCTTTAATTCAGATAGGCTAAGGTCTAATATATGTATTGGCTGAATTATATTTGTCAGCCTAAGGGAGTTATAGTTACAATGGCATATGATGTTCAAAGGACAGGAGTAATATGCTAAACATAAATATGAATTAGCAAAGAGTCAAACCCAAGCAAAAGGATGGCTAAGCTATAGCCTTAAACATATTAACACATAGGTTATATTGAAACATACTAAAATAAAAAGGATAAACCCTAAAAATTAAAATAAAATAGTATTTATGGGAGAAATGTCCTTCCCATGGGATTCTATCAAATCATGGGTTCAATTTTGTTTCTTTCACTAATATTCTGAATGTCAATCAGCAAAAAGACCTAAACTACAGTATTTTGAATTCCAATCAATAGGACTGGATATTTCCTTCACCAACTTATTAGAAAAGTTCTTAAACAACAGTTAGAACCATTTTTTTTTATAATAAAGCCAAACGCTAATTGCATTGTGTTAAACCAAAAAGTATTTCTGCGTGTATCAGAGAATATATAAGAAAAAGAAGAAGTAACATTTCTTTTACAAGTTCCAAGAAAAGGCAGAGAGAGAAAAACTGCTAGAAGTTTGTTTTTTTCCCTAAACTGTTATGATAAGTAAAGGAACAATAGTTTCTCTTTTATATTGCTGTTAACCGTGCAATGGGTTAACAGTACAGTACATGAAGAAAGCAGAAGTTACTTTCGCTTCGGTGTGTTAGCACGACATTAATTAATATTAGCATTTGGGATAGAAGCGGATCATAAGAACCCTATGCAATATGTTCATGTTATTGTAGAGACATGAATAATGAAAAAACAAAAAGAAAATAGCAACTGATAATTTCAAGTTAAAGAAATAAAGCACTACATTTCCCAGTGTCCCTAAACATAGACACATCAACCAGGAAGTAGCTCGGTATGTCTGTGTAATGGAAAAAAAGAAGAAGAAGCATAACTCATTTCTTAAACTTTGATCACAGACAAAGAATAAGGTTTGAAATGGTTGTGGTGAGTAATAAAAAAATAAATCTTCTTTCATTATATTGGTAATTATAGTGAGCGCTCATAAATGGAAATCCACTCGTATTTCCATAAACACTGAAATTAACACAGGGCACAATACAACAGATAATGACTCATAGTAACATAAAAGACTGTAACGCTGAAAAATAGACAGACATTAATTGCTAGCAAGTATTAAGGGAGTCCCCCTCTTGTATAATTTATTTCATTTTTGTTCTATTTAGAGTATTAGCATTAGATGTTCTCTTCGAGTGCACTGTAGTTTTTCCTAACTCTAGAAAACAAATGATCGTTAGTAATGGGAAACGCCCATAATAAAAATCCCAGACCTAGAAAGACAAAGGGTGTGTTTATTTTTACATTGTCAGTTATACTTAATGCCTGTCAGTTATTTGGTTAAACATAATCACCTGTCACGAATCCTTCCTATCTACGTACACTATCTCTATATATCTATTGACTTTCGATATTTGTCTCTCTCCCTTCTTTCCAATACTGTTTGTATTTATATATAAAAACAATAGTGATCCAAATCATTTCTGTAATTTCGTTCTTCTCTTTCTCAAAAACAATCCTTTATAATCCAGCAAACTTATATGAAATAAATAATTGTTTAATGAAAGCTTATGGTAACATTGAAACGCAGTTAAAATATATACTTCCTCTTTCAGTCTCATTCACTCTCATCCCCCTCACCCCCCCAATTTTTTTTTTTTTCTTCTTCGGTCGTGACCACAAAAGAACAGGAAACAAAAACCCACGAGAGCAATGCTTTCGCTGTCTCACAAAGCGCCATATGTTACACAGGTCAGTACACAAACGACAGCTAGCATAAACGGAAGAATAAAGGAAGCCTGTAGACAGCATGACAAGCTGAAAATATTACAGTAAAACACAGACTCAGAGCTGTGCCAAGGCTAGAAGACCCCTCTTGTTGGTAGCAAAGAAATAATAACAGAACTAATAAGCCAAAACCCATACAAAATAGTGGCCAGCCAGAGAAGTATAATGCAAGGGGATTCCTAAGGTCATATAGAGCAGGGGGAGAAATCAGACATAGTGGGCTCCGAGACAAAAACACTACTTAAGCACAGGTTCCTGGAAAGTGGGGGAAGGTGGGGAACGGGGTGCATTGCTGTTGAATAGTTTCACAGATATCATCTAATGCCTGAGAGATAGTGGCCCACGGGACAGGGGAGTAACGACCAGTATGTGTTGTAAGAGTGCGATCTGCCTGCCATTGCACTTGGTGTGCAACGGAAGGTGGAAAGATAGGACTAGGGTTAAGAGTATTTGCTGTGGAGAGCAAAGGGGCAGTGAACAGTGGCAGAGAGCAATACAAACAGGAGGACTGAGACGCTAGCATAAAAAGCGGAGAAGCAGGAGAAGAAGGGGGTGGGAGACTGCAGGAGCAGGCAACATGGGAGAAATAAACAATATATCCAACTACAAAGTGTACAAACTAATGAGTCTAAAAATAAAACTAATAAGAATACTTACAAAATGATGCAATGTGATCACAGAAGAGCAGGTACCTTCGTAGCAATAACTCAGGCGTGGCCAGAGACCACAGAAACAGCATAACCACCAGTCAAAGCTGGTTCAACAGTCACACCATAACAGTGATAGTTTGATATAGCAGAGGAAATGTCAGACGTGGCCCAAGACCACAAGAAATAAAGAAAAGAATTTAACCAGCAAACGAATCAGTGTCTGTACCAAAAAAGAAAATTAAGGAGTGTAAAAAGAAGGCATATAACGGAAGTGTTAGTGGGTGACAACACAGCTACGCTGAGACTATACCTAAACACCGGCTACCCGACCCGCCAGTAATTGATCAACTATTAATTACCTACGTATGTATACATTAACTACACCCTGAACTGACTACATAACCTGCCAACTATTCTGACTCCTATCCTATTCTGACTCCTATCCTAACCTATGGACTGACTACCACCCACCAGTCATAAACATATATACACATATCCTAATTCTTAAACAATTCCTAAACTATGGACTGACTACCACCCACCAGTCAAAAGCATATATACACATATCCTAATTCTTAAACAATTCCTAAACTATGGACTGACTATCACCCACCAGTCAAAAGCATATATACATATATGTGTATATTCGGACTCATAAACTATCAATTATAAACCATAAATTTTGGACCATAGACTGACTATCCAACCTGCCAGTCTATACAGGACCCGTAGGACAGCTAGGGATGGTAGCCCGGTCCCAGGCGAATAGACATGAAATCCTGCACCAGGGTCCGGGATAGTCCAAAGCTGACGCCACAGGGCCTGTGTAACGACAAACAAACAGGATTAGTAAGAAAAGAGAAAGCAATGTTTAAGGCAGACCACATTCCATTGCTGGCTTTAAACTAGAAAAAGAAAGAAAAAAAACCGCATAAAAGGGGAAGTAAAATATCACAGCAAATCTGCAAGAAAATAAGGAAGTTTAGGTAGAGACACTGCATAAGTACAAGCAGGCAACCCAAAAACACACTTTTGGCCAAAAGTAATGGAGAGGCAATCTGACAAGCAGAGTATAGGCCTTCAATCTCGAACACTATATACTGGTTTCAATATGTATATATTTATTTAACTAATCAATAACAGCTTACAGGAATAAATCATTTAGTATATAGCGTAACAGAAGGTGATACAGAAGGTGACCTCTAGGCCTAGAGGTCCTCTGATGTCTGTTCTGACCTCTCCCTTCTAAAGGCCTGGTTTTTATACATTTCTTAGTGGCCAACACCACGTTGGTTTACATCACATGATACATCCTTATTGGTTATTTACTTATGCATTACTGCCTAGCTACATTCATTTATTGGCTATTCTCACCTACGTCATGTTATATGCTTTACTCTGTTTTCCGTAAAACCTACCTTTTCCCCGAAATGCCTGTTTCCCCACCATATTAGTATTTCCGAGCACAAGCCCCCCTCCCAACTTTAAACATCTCCGATACTTTCTATTAGATGATTTTTCTTATGAATTCTTTCTTCTGAGAATTCTGTCTTCTGACCATGGTCTGTTTATCTCTTTATGGTATCTGGCTGGGTGGGCCTTAGTGTAAAACCACAGCTAGCCCACAGCCTCAGGACCTGTTGCTTTTTCTCTAGCTTTAGTAGCTAATCGAACTCATAAAACAGCGTATTTCTCCATCTTTGCATGCTCTTCAGTTAATGGTGAAATATCTTTCCATAGTTAATCTACTGTTTCTATCATCTGCAGAGATAGATAAGGTAGATGTCAGTTGCAGAGGGTGAAGGCAGTTTTTCTGTAAAGAGCAAAGTGATCTTTGTCTTTTTCCATCCCCCTTCACCTGTCCAATGCCAGGACTTATCTCGGGATGTATCCAAGCTTTATTCTCTCTCAACCCAGAGAGTGGTAGAAAACTGGAACGCTCTTCCGGAGTCTATCATAGGGGAAAACACCTCCAGGGATTCAAGACAAAGTTAGACAAGTTCCTGCTGAACCAGAACGTACATAGGTAGGGCTATTCTCAGTTAGGGCGCTGTCTTTGATGAGAGGGCCGCCACTTGAGCAGGCTGCTGGGACGATGGACCACAGGTCTTACCCAGCAGTGGAAATTTTTATGTTCTTATGACCTGCAAAAGTTAGAGGAATGCTCTAATGCCTGGCAACTAAAATTCAATGCAAAGAAATGCAGAGTACTGCATTTGGGGATTTAATAATCGGACGGAACCATATATCCTAGGAGCTGAGAAGCTGAAATGCACGGAGGGGGAGAGGGACCTTGGGGTGATAGTATCTGAAGATCTAAAGGCAAAAAAACAGTGTGACAAGGCAGTGGCTGCTGCCAGAAGGATGCTGGGCTGTATAAAGAGAGGTGTAGCCAGTAGAAGGAAGAAGGTGTTGATGCCCCTGTACAGGTCATTGGTGAGGCCCCACTTGGAGTATTGTGTTCAGTTTTGGAGACCGTATCTGGCGAAGGACGTAAGAAGATTTGAAGCGGTCCAGAGGAGGGCGACAAAAATGATAGGAGGCTTTTGCCAGAAGACGTATGAGGACAGATTGGAAGCCCTGAATATGTATACCCTAGAGGAAAGGAGGGACAGGAGAGATATGATTCAGACATTCAAATACTTGAAGGGTATTAACGTAAACCAAATTCTTTTCCAGAGAAAGGAAAATGGTAAAACTGGAGGACTTATTTTGAGGTTGAGGGGTGGTAGATTCAAGAGCAATGTTAGGAAATTCTACTTTACGGAGAGGGTAGTGAGTGCCTAGAATGCACTCCCGAGAGAGGTGGTGGAGAGGAAATCGGTGACGGAGTTCAAAGAAGCATGGGTCTGAACACAGAGGATCTAGAATCAGAAAATAATATTAAACATTGAACTAAGGCCAGTACTGGGCAGACTTGCATGGTCTGTGTCTGTCTGTATATGGCCGTTTGGGAGAGGATGGACTGGGGAGGGCTTCAATGGCTGGGAGGAGGTAGATGGGCTGGAGTTGGTTTTGACGGAGATTTCGGCAGTTGAAACCCAAGCACAGTACTGGGTAGAGCTTTGGATTCTTGCCCAGAAATAGCTAAGAAGTAAAAATTTAAAAAATTTAAATTGAATCAAGTTGGGCAGACTGGATGGACCATTCGGGTCTTTATGTGCCATCATCTACTATGTTACTATGAGTCTCCCCATAGAAAGTAAGGAAATTTTGGATGATTCGTTTCACATCCCAAAAGGACCCCTCCCCCCGAGGCCACTGGCACGCTTCCACCCAACCCTACCACATCCCAAAAAGACACCCCCCCCCGAGGCCACTGGCGCGCTTCCACCCCACCTTACCCCATCCCAAAAAGACCCCCCCCCCGAGGCCATTGGCGCGCTTCCACTCCACCCCACCACATCCCAAAAAGACACCCCCCCCCAAGACCACTGGCACACTTCCAACCCACCCCACCCCACCCCACCCCTGGGACCCGGCTTCGCCCCTCCCCCAAACCCTTACCTCGAGTGGACACTGGCACGCAGCACGAACCCACAGGATATGCCGATGCCGGAAGAGCCTTCCACACCTATCGCTTATCTCTGCTGGGCTGCTGCGGGGCCTTGAGCATCTGCGCATGCTCACAGCCTTCTGGCTCCCACTCTCTCATGAGATGAGAATCTCGGATGAGAATCTCGGAGAGAGTGGAAGCCAGAAGGCCTTGAGTATGCACAGATGTTCAAGGCCCTGCAGCAGCCCAGTACTTTTACTAAAGTGCGCTAGTGTGTCTTAGCGCACGCTAAATGCTAATGAGTGCTAATGCATCCATTATATTCTATGGACACATTGCCACGCATTAGCATTTAGCACACACTAAGACACACTAGCGCGCCTTAGTAAAAGGACTCCTAAGCCTCACCATTTCTTAATATATGCCACTTTAATGAAGCTAAGTATAGTACAGGGACTGATTGATCGTATATCGTTTTTGATCTTGTTACATGCTTTGTTCATGGTTATGCTAATGCAATATTACCTGGGAAAGCTGACCTTTTCTACTCATGTAGACAATGTAATTTGGTGTGGTTATGCCTCTTTACGGAAGCTAAGTATACTGCAGGGATTGACTGACTGAACATATATCATTTTTGATCTTGTTACATGCTTTGTTCATGGTTATGCTAATACAGTATTACCCAGGCTCACCAAGATGGAACTATGTAAGTTACCGATTTTACAAAATACAGTGATTCGGATGTTGGGCGCATAAATATAAGCATGTTACTTCTCTTTATATTGATGGATCATTGGTTGCCAGTATACTATCGAGTGTGGTTTAAAATTATGCTGATAGTACATAAAATGAAATATACAGGTATCCCTAGTACTTTAAGTACGCTTATAAAACCGTATGAGTCGGTGCTCAATTTGCATTCAGGTTCAAGACTTTACTTCCAAGTGACTGCTGTACAAGATTCTCAGTTGGAAACGGCACACAAGGGGCATTTTTTTAAAATTTGGCGCCAGTACTATGGAATGCCCTTCCCATACAGCTCTGGGAGTGTAGGGATGCCATTCTGCTATTCTGAAACAGGGCAAGACTGATTTCACTGCCCCTGTGTAAGAATTATTCCTAATTCATTCTTGTCACTAGCCATTCTAAAGCAAGGGAAAATGTTAGCACCTTGTGACAGAATACTGAATCATTCCCTCTCTCCCCCTTATCTGTCACACATTAACCCTTATCTTATCTAAGCTGTCCTTATTTGGAAAGGACATCAGCTGACAAGCATTGCATTGCATACATGCAAAGACTCAGTTTCTGTCCATGTGTTAATCAGGCCCTTGCCTAAGTGCTGAGTTGGAGGGTGATCACGAAGTAAAACACGAGGCAAAGGGCAGGTGATCACATGTAAAAGCATGTACTTTTGTATCCACCAATCATTAGATGTGTAAACGAGGGAGTTACTATGATGTCATGTGCATAGAAGCATAATATAAGGGACTCGGAGCTAGCCATTGGCAGCGCCTCCATCCCGACTCATAGACTGTGTGTGTTTGTTTGCTGTGTTTGCTGTGTTCTGTTCCTACATAGGAGGAGCAATCTTTGCTGTGGTTTGACAATTTCTTATCATACTTTTCCTCTATAAGTGGGCTTATGATAATTTTAACTCCAAATATTTTAATCTCACATTTGTTACTTAGTCACACTGCCAAGACATAGGGCTCCTTTTACTAAGGTGCGCTAGCATTTTTAGTGCATGCTGAAGATTAGTGTACGCTAACCCTCACGCTATGCGGAAAATACTAACGCCAGCTCTATGAAGGCGACAGCGTGTAGCGCGCGCTAAAACCACTAGCGCAGCTTAATAAAAAGAACCCATAATTTTGCACTATCACCCTTCAGTCAACAATTGAAGGACTACTTACCTTCCTAAAATCATTTTTGCTAATTTTTCCATTAGGCTGCTTGTTGCAAGAAAGAAAGCTCTTTTGGAAAGTTAATTCTCGTTTCTTTAAACAATCCTTCAACTTTCCAATGACCTCATCAACAGTCACAGTAGCCACTTTATGAGCTTGATTCTCAGTCTCTTTCATCCTAGAATGGTATAGAAAAATATTTTTTTTTAGTATTTTTCAGCACTTAAGCATAAAGAAAAAATGTAAAATTACATTCCATCCTAAGAGGCTGGCTTACTGCTAATGTTGCCGTTTCCATATTTGAAACATCACATAAAACACACTTTTGCTGAAGTTTTCTCTACAAATATGCATGCCCTCAGCAGAACATTTAACTAATCTATGCGCCAAAACCTTTACAAAGTTCACAGATATTTTGTCTTAAGACTTGAATTACGCCTCTTCAATCCATTCAAAATGCTGCAGCGCGACTCATATTCCTTGAGAGCTGTTATTCTCATGTTACCCCTCTCCTCAAGTCGCTTCATTGACTCCCCATCCATCTCCAAATACAGTTTAAACTCCTCTTGCTGACTTACAAGTGCGTTCGCTCTGAAGCCCCCCCCCCCCATATCTCTCTTTGCTTATCTCCCCCTATGCTCCATCCTGTGATCTCTGTTCGTCGGGCAAGCCCCTCTTATCTGTACCATTCTCTTCCACTGCCAACTCCAGACTCCGTCCCTTCTTTCTTGCGGCGCCGTATGCCTGGAACAGGCTGCCTGAATCGATATGTCGTGCTCCCTCCCTAGCAGCATTCAAATCCAAGCTAAAAGCACACTTTTTTGAATCTGTTTTCAACTCCTAACTCCCACTCACGGCTG
The DNA here is from genome assembly GCF_902459505.1 of Geotrypetes seraphini. NCBI lineage: Eukaryota > Metazoa > Chordata > Amphibia > Gymnophiona > Dermophiidae > Geotrypetes > Geotrypetes seraphini. Next base: position 62,663,792 of record NC_047090.1, on the reverse strand, counting down.
TCAGATCCCTATACCTACTGTATCAGTTCCTCTACTATAATCTCCCCAACCCTGAAATGTCCTGTCTAAATTAGATTGTATTTCCTTAAGAAATATCAGGGAAACGTACTGAAAAAAACCAAGGTCAGAAAAAGCTTGCTATATAATCGAAACAACTGACCCTAAGAGTATTCTGTCTGAAGAGGGTGATCAAAAACCTTCTATAAAAGCTCAGAGATATGGAACTCTGGAGGGAAGGCTGAAAAACCTCCCTATATAAAGAGTTCACCTTCCAGTCATTGCTACTATATACGTTTTTTGATCCTAGTCTATGAGCGTGATCAAAAAACATATATAGTAGCAATAACTGGAAGGTGAACTCTTTACATAGGGAGGTTTTTCAGCCTTCCCTCCAGAGTTCCATATCTCTGAGCTTTTATAGAAGGTTTTTGATCACCCTCTTCAGACAGAATATTCTTTGGGTCAGTTGTTTCGATTATATAAATTAGATTGTAAGCTTTTCAGGGCAGGGACCTTCTATTTATGTTAAAATGTACAGCGCTACGTACGCCTTTCAGCGCTTTAGAAATAATAAATAGTAGTAGTAGTAAATGTTCAAGTTTTTAGATGGATATTGCAACAGAATAAAACAGGGCTGCTCAAGTCTGGTCCTCGAGATCTACTGGCAGGCCAGGTTTTCAGGATATCCACAATGAATATGCATGAGAGAGATTTGCCTGCACTGCCTTCTTGGTATGCAAATCTCTCTCATGCATGTTCATTGTGGATATCCTGAAAGCCTGGCCTGACAGTAGATCTCAAGGACCGGACTTGGACAGCCCTGGAATAAAGCATGTAACAAAGTCAGAGTTCAAGTTTCAAGTTTATTAAGTATTTGATTAATCGCTTACTCAAATATCTAAGCAATGAACAAATCATTCAATTTACAGATAATACAGGGGTGATAAAAGACAGATGGACACTGAACAAAACATATTAAATTAATGACTAACAGAATAAACAAAAAAGGAAAACAAAGGGAAAGGCAGGGTAATGAAATACAATAATAATGATAGAAAGAAGGACGATTATGTTAAAAAACAATAGGAGGGAAATAAAAGAAGTAGCCTTATGAAAATAAGCAAAAATAGGCTGGGACTCCTAAATATCATAAGCGTCTTTGAAAAGAAAGCTCTTAAGTTTACTTTTAAATTTATCTAAGTTCTTTTCTTCTCTGAGATAAATAGGGAGGGAGTTCCAAGTTTGAGGAGCTGTAACAGAGAAGATAAAGTGCCGCCGTGTATTAATAACTTTAAGTGAGGGTGTAACTAATAGATGTTGGTCAATAGATCTCAGAGAACATGTTGTTCACCCCCTTCTGTTGCTGACAGGGGTGAAACCAATAGCATTACAGTCATTATATTATAGTTATCTAAAACCCATAATTTCACCCTATTCTTATCTCCTAAAGACCTCCACTTCCCTTTGGTAACTCTTTACCCAACATATATTACCTTAAAAATTCTATGTCATCGCTTATTCTATTCCTTCAAATTTTGAATGTAAATTTTGTTTTAGTTTGGATGTAATCCGCCTTGAACCGCAAGGTAATGACGGAATATAAATCACTAATGTAATGTAATGTAATAGTTGTTAGGGAAAATTACTAATGAAGTATGATTATGATATGATAGAGACCTTCAAGATCCTGAGGGGCATCGAAAAGGTTGACAAAGACAGATTTTTCAATTTGAAAGAAACCACAAGAACAAGGGGTCACTCGATGAAATTGAAGGGGGACAGGTTTAAAACAAACGCAAGGAAGTACTTTTTCACACAGAGGGTGGTGGACACATGGAACACCCTTCCGGAGGCCGTGATAAGAAATAGCACAGTACAGGGTTTCAAGGATGACCTGGATAGGTTCCTGGAAGACAAAGGGATTGAGGGGTACAGATAAGAGCAGTGGAAGGTTTAGAGATAACTGTAGAGGTAGGCAATAAAATTAGTCAGGGACCGCTGACCAGGCAATATGCCTGATGGGCCGCCGCGTGAGCGGACCGCTGGGCTGGATGGACCTCTGGTCTGCCCCGGCGGAGGCGACTACTTATGTACTTATGTACTTAACCAGAAACCATGTGACTTGAATAGACCCGATAGAATTTTGCTGGAATATGCAATTTGTAATTGGATTCTAGTGAAGCAATTGTAATCTAATTGGAAGATGTATCAACTACATATGTTTAATAATGAATTAATTGATGATGTCATTATTCCAATAAAATGGCCAGTCATTTGTATTTGGGTGAGAATTTTTGGATGTTGTTCTATTAGTTAGTAGAATGCCAAAAACACTTCCAAAGCCTTGAATGCTTAAACTACACTTTTGTGTCTGGTAGTTTTTTTTCCTTGAACTCCTCTGGAGATAGAAATAAGAACGGAGGGGCTATGAAGCCTGTTCGTATAGTTATTTAGGCCAAACAATTCCTGCATCAAGCTAAAATATATTCAGAAAGTCCCATGACAAATCTAAAATTACAAAAGAAGAAATATAGGGGGGGCTTTTAGTAAGGTGTAGTAAAAATTTGCAGTCACTGCATGTTTTTTGCAAAAATTAGCATGTGGCAACTTCTGAGTGTGTGTTCAGTATCTTTACATACAGTTAACTTAGAAATAATATTAGTGGCATGAGGTCAGGTCTTCAAGGGATTCAGCGAATCTCCAACCCTACTGTTGCCTGTCATTTTTTCCCTTGTTTCTGTAAAGTTTGCAGCATTTTCATTTCTTCCCTTCTCCCTCCCACAGTGCCCCATCCCCAAGCAAGTCCAGTCCCCTCTCTTTCATTCTTCCTCAGCTTCACCTGCCGGTCCTTCAAACTTTTCTTCTTTGCCAGCAGCAACTCTTACAAGCGGCTAGGACCAATGCCAGATCTTTCTGCCTTGTCCTGCCCATGCATAAACAGAAAGTTGTGTCAGTAAGGTGGGTCACAGCAGAAGAGAAGATCTGGCATTGGCCCTGGCTGCTTGTAAATGCTACTGGTAGAAAAGAAGTTTAAAGGACTGTTTTGGGAGGGACAAGAGAGAGAGACTTGACACCCAAGGGGTGAGCACTGTGGGAAAAAGAGGGAGAGACACTGAATGAGGGGAGCAGAAAGCAGGAGTGTTAGACTCAAGGGAGGCTGAGTACGAGGTATTGGACTGGGTGCAGGCTGAGGAAGAAACAATAGACTTGCAGGGTGTGGGGGAGAGGAAGACTACTAGAACAAGAGGGAAGGGAAAAGGGAGAACAAAAGGTTCTAGACTTCTATGGGGAGGGAGACAGGAGAGATGCTAGACTACAGGGAAAGGGCAAAAGTAAGTGAAAATGCTAGACTGTGGGGAATGGAGGGGAGAGGGAAGAGAGACAGGGAGAGATGCCAGACTCTAGGTAATGGAGAGAGGGAGAAATGATGGGTGGGGCAGAGAGGAGAGAGAGAGGTGCCAGACCACATAAATATAAGGGCAGAGAGAGTGTTGGGTGAGAAGGGCAGAGAGAAAGGAGAAGCTGGACCTAGTAATGAATAGACACACAGGAGAACACTGGGCATGGAGGGAGCAATGGGACATGGACACACAGAGGTGATCCTGGGGGTAGGGGACCCAGGTGATCCTGGACAATGGGGGGGAGGGGATAATGACACAAAAGGATAATGCTGGACATGGGATTACTGTATAGAGAAATAGGGACAATCCCGAATAAGGGGGCAGTGCTGAATAGGGGGGGTTAGGAATATAAAAGGATAATGTTGAAAACAGAGGAAGGGATAGAACATAGAGAAGGAAGATGCTAAAGATGGGGGGGAACATAGGGACACAAAGGTAAGATAGGTAATGTACATGGAGAAAGAAGAAATGTCAAATAGATGGGAAACACTGGCAAGAATTAAGAGAAGACTGAGGAAAGAAGAAACCTGAGACTGGAACCGATACAAATAAATAAATAAAGTGACCAGACAACCAGTGGCATGTGGTCAGGGCCTTTAGGAGGATTCTCCCCACCCCCTAAAGGCCATGAGGGCTCTGAATTTTATTGGTCAACATAAAGGACAACAAAAAAGAAGAGACAAAGCCTCAGACTACTAAGAAGAGAACAAAAAGAGGCACTGGAGATGTCACAGCCAACTGATGGTCACGAGTCTTTTGACCATGTGACCTCTTTGCTTCAGAATCTTCATTGGCTCCTGGTTTATTTTAGAATTAAATTTAAATGTGCTTATATTTCTTTTAAAATTCTACATGGTATCTTTAATCCTCTTATTCTTTTATTTTGGAATGTTTACTGATTCTCCTTTGCAAGAGGTATCCAACAATTTAAACTCTCTCTTCCATCTAAAAAAGGGATTAAAGGAGTCAAGATCTTCAGTCAGTCTTTGGTCTTTAAACTCTCTCAACTCTGGAATGATCTCCCCTTTTTTTAAAGAGTTCCAGTTCAGTTCAATTTTTCTGTAAATCTTTAAAAACTACTCTTATCTGCCAAACATTTTGAAAATTAATTCTTTTGAAATTTTGCTATTATCTTCTATTTACCATTTGTAAATCATTCCCTGTTTATTTAATTGCTGTAAACCGAGTTGAGCCTTCTCAGAATGATGACTCGGTATACAAAGTTAAACTTTAGTTTAGTTTAGTTTATTTGAAAATAAACAACTAAAATATGTAAAATCCAAACAAAGTCCCGACTAGGATCCAAGTTTCGGCTACAGCGTCGCCTTCTTCAGGGGACAATAACAAACGTGTCGGCATCTCTACTTCAAAAATGTAGAGACGCCGACACATTTGTTATTGTCCCCTAAGAAGGCGACGCTGTCGTCAAAACTTGGATCCTAAAGGGGACTTTGTTTAATTTTTACATATTTTAGTTGTTTATTTTCAAATAAGACTCTGATCATCAGTTGGCTGTGACATCTCCAGTGCCTTTTTTTGTACTCTTCACTGGTCAACATAAAACATAGAACATAGAAACATGATGGCAGATAAAGATCAAATGGCCCATCCAGTCTGCCCATTTATTCCTCTCTCTAAGAAATCCCATGTGTCTATCCCAGGCTTCCTTGAATTCAGACACATTCTCTGTCTCCACCACCTCTTCCGGGAGACTGTTCTATGCATTTACCACCCTTTCTGTAAAAAAGTATTTGCTTAGATTACTCCTAAGCTTATTACCTCTTAACTTCATTCTATGCCCTCTCACTCCAGAGATTCCTTTCAAATGAAAGAGACTCGACTCATGCATATTTACATCACATAGGTATTTAAACATTTCTACCATATCTCCCCTCTCCCACCTTTCATCCAAAGTATACAGATTAAGATCTTCAAGTCAGTCCCCCTAAACCTTATGACGAAGACCACACACCATTTTAGTAGCCTTCCTCTGGACCGACTCCATCCTTTTTATATCTTTTTTTAAAGTGCGGCCTCCTGAATTCTACACAATTTTCTAAATGAGGCCTCATCAAAATCTTATACAGGGGCATCAATACCTCCTTTTTTCTACTGGTCATATCCCTATGCATCCTAGGATCCTTCTACCTGTTGGCATCATTTTATCAACCTGTTTGGCTACCTTAAGATCATAGCATACAATCACACCCAAGTCCCATTCGTCTGTTGTGCACATAAGTTCTTCACCCCTGAACTGTACAGTTCCCTTGTGTTTTTGCATCCCAAATGCATGATTTTGCATTCCTTAGCATTAAATTTTAGCTACCAAATTTCAGACCAGTCTTCAAGCTTCGCCAGGTCTTTCTTCATGATATTCATCCCGTTCAGGGTATCTACTCTATTGCAGATTTTGGTATCATCCACAAAGAGGCAAATCTTACCCGACAGCCCTGCAGCAATATTGTTTATAAAAATGTTAAAAAGAACAGGCCCAAAAACAGAACCTTGAGGCACACCACTGGCAACATCCCTTTCCTCAGAACAATCTCCATTGATCATTAACCTCTGTTGCCTTTAACTCAACCACTTCTCAACTCATCCCAAAGGCACTCAGTTTATTTATTAGATGTCAGTGTGGAACACTGTCAAAGGCTTTGCTAAAATCTAAATATACCACATCTAGAGCACTCCCTCAATCCAATTCTCTGGTCACCCAGTCAAAGAAATTGATTAGATCTGTCTGACAAGACCTACCTCTAGTGAATCCATGTTGCCTCCGGTCCAGTAATCCACAGGATTCCAGAAACTTCACCAGTCTCTGTTTTAAAACATTTCCATTAATTTGCTTACCACAGAAGTCAGACTTACTGGCCAGTAATTCCCTACTTCTTCCTTACTTCCACTTTTTTGGAGAGGGATCACATCCGCTCTTCTCCAGTCCTCCGGTACAACTCCTGACTCTAGAGACTCGTTGAATAGTGGAGCTATCAGCTATCAGCATCCTTGGATGGCCCCATTACTTTGTCTACCTTTATTTTAGCTAGCTCCTCATGAACACAATTCTCTGAAAATTGATCAGGGTCTATCATTCCTCCATCCCTATTCATGTTTGTCTATTGCGGTACCACTCCTGGCACTTCAGCCGTGAAAACAGAACAGAAATATTTGTTAAGCAATTCAGCATTTTCTTTATTAGCTTCTATATATTTCTCCCCTTCACCTTTGAGTCTCACAATGCAATATTTGCATTTCTTCCTATCACTAATATATCTAAAAAATATCTTGTCTCCCCATTTTATCATTTCAGTTATTTTTCTTCCATTTGCATCTTTGCTTTCCTTACTACATGACCAGCCTCTCTTAATTTTTCCAGATATTTTTACCTGCCTTCCTCTTTCTGTGATCTTTTGTAGTTTATGAAAGCTAACCTCTTATTCCTTACCTTCTCCTTACTTTTGAGAACTAAAGCGGCCTTCTTTACTTCTTAATTTTACTTACTTGCCTCACAAAAATATTTGTCACCCTTACAATTACTCCTTTCAGTTTTGCCCACTGCATTTCCACTTCTTCCAGACGTTCCCATGTTTCATGTTTATTAAAATTTGATACAAATTCTTATAGTATTATTTAAAAGCGAGTTACAAATATATCAGAATAGGGTAATAAAAATAACATTTAATTAAACTTACACTGACAAACTTCTTAGACAGACTTATAGGCTGCAGGAGGAGAGAAGGTGAACTACAAAAGTTTAGATAAAGGCAACATTGATGGATCATACATTAGGATAGGGATAAAAGGAAGAATCAGCACTTTTAAAATAGGAAACCCGCAGTAACACTGTCAGTGAAAAGGCTGTCTAATTTACAAAAGTGTCTATAAAGAGAAAAGTTTTCAAAGAACTTTTAAATCTTTCTAGTACCGCCTCTTCTCTAATATATCCTGGGAGTGAGTTCCATAGCTGCGGTGCGACTACTGAGAAGATTTCTGTTCGTCTTGTGCCAATGAACTTTAAGATGGTACAGAAAAAAGGTTTTGATCAGATGAACGCAGGGTTCTGAGAGGGGTGTAAGGAATCAACAGTTTTTCTAGAAATGTAGGAAGATTAACCTGGCGGATCTTGAATGATAGCAATGCAATTTTATAAGAGATACAATGAGGTATTGGCAGCCAATGAGCATTTTTTAGGAGAGGAGTCACATGGTCATACTTTTTTGAATTAGTTATGATTTTGATTGCTGTATTTTGAATTAATTGAAATCTCCTTATTCGTTTTTGAGTGATGCCTTTTAATAGAGAGTTACAAAAATCCAGTTTTGAAATGATTAGAGTGTATAAGAATGGTTCCAAAATTTTTGCTAATGACCTGATCATGCGTAATCCCCCATCTGAACAAAGTTAGTTTTTTTTATATGCAAACAATTTTTATTGATGAAAATATGCACCAACAGCAGAACACTATACAAGAAAACACAACAACAATGGTAAGAAATCCAAAAGTGGATCCAAAACAGAATGTCATCAATTTTTCAGTAGAGCAACCACAATAGTACCCACCCCCCCAAAAACAAGTCCTTCCCCCCCTCAAATCAACAATACATCAGCACTGCAGCAATGCTGGGATGAGCCAAGGTTCTGGTGGAGGAAAACAAAAGGCACTGAACCCCCAAACTCAAACAAACAGGTAAAGGAAGAGAAAAGAAAGAGAGAGAAAGAAGAAAAATAAGATCCTTCTTCCTCAGTGACTACCCTGACCTCAGGATGGGCAGAAAGGCTCTCAGCTCCGGGTCAAAAATGGCATGAAACACCCAGCAGGCCAACCCAGATCAAAATGAATTGAGGACCAAACTGCGCGCCCGATGTGGTAAGGAAGATAAATAGGACTTCCAAATTTTCATAAAAAAGGTTCTTTTGTTTAAAGGATGAACACATCTGTTCTCTTTCCAGTAACATGAGAGCATGAAAGCGATTCCTCCAAGCCCAATAGGAAGGAAGTCCAAACTTGCAGGATCACTTGTTTAGCCAACATTCCTAACTTACGAACTAAAAGTCTGTGAAAGCGATTAGAAATACGGAAGGCCTCATACTTGTCTAGCAGAAATCCAGCAGACGAGAACACCAAAGACACCCCCAGAAGACCCTCCATATAACAGATCAGGCGCCTCCAAAAACAACACACCACTGAACAAGTCCAAAAGGCATAGAAAAAGGACTTCACCCCTCGCTCGCATTTTTCACAGTCCAGAGAAGCAGCCAAACCAGCCCAGAAAAGACGATCCTTAGTAAAATAAGCCCGATGAAGCAGTCGGAATTGGCACTCTCTTAACTCCACACTCACTGATAAAGTAAGGATTCTCTTAAACAGACTACTCAGATCCAAATCTTCCAGAGAGATGCTCACCTCAGGGCTCCACCTAGCAAGCAACCCATCCCATGAAGGACCCGTGGAATGAGCCTGTAATTCCCAGTAAAACCAAGATACAGAGAGACCCATCAGCTCGGACCGCTCAAAAAAAGAGTGTAATTTGTCCCCCAAATGGAAACCAAGAGCACGGGCATCCAACGATCAAATATAATGCTGCAACTGGAGATAAGCAAAATAATCACCCCTAACAATGCCCTTCCTCTGACAAAATATACACCAGGGCTCCAAGAATGCATCAGCTTGCAAAACATGGGACAAGAGAGTGAACCCCAACCGCGCCCATCTTCTAAAGCTGACATTATCATTGCCATGGGAAAAAAGTAAATTCCCCTGGAGAGGCAACTGATCTGAAATCTCTGGACAGCCTGCCAACAAGCATACGACCAGCCACCAAATGTCTCGTAAAGAAGTTAATAAAACTGTATGAAAGAAGTTGGGACTCTTGATCACATGCTTTTCCATTGTGCTCAAGTTCGTTCCTTTTGGACGTGCATTTGGGACACCATAAAGTCTATTACCAATTGTTCAGAAGAAATTTCCTTTGACACTATAATTCTCCGATCTCAACACCCTTGTTTTACACAGTCTAACTGTCCTCCTAAACTCATTGATGCAATGTTTGTGACTGCCCTTATGCACATCTTGAAAAATTGGAAGTCCTCTTCATTACTAAACTATACCTTCTGGTGGAATTCTTTGAGCATGTATCATAAATTTGAATCTTATGCTTATGAAAAGAAAAATATAATTCGACTTTCCAAAAATTTGATACAATGTAAATCACCCTGGAAATTCCTGGACTCATATGTTAAATCTATTTCATAGACACTCCTCTCTTCTTCTTCTTCCTCTTCCTCTTCTTTTTCTTCCTTCAATTTCTCTTTCCTCTTATCTTTCCTTTTACTAATTTTTCATGAACAGTCCTAGTACTTTAGATCTTTTAAAACGATTCAATTCTACATTGCACAATGTAACTGAATATTAGTTATACTAAATGTTTTGTTTTATATTTTGATACCATGTACTTGAACTGTTCCCTATATTTTTTCAAAAAAAATCAATAAAAAATATTGAACTAAAAAAAAAAAGAAGTTAATAAAACACTGGTCCGCAAGTGAGGCGGCAAAGATGTATAAGGAGCATGTAAAAGTGAAGAAAGATGCCAGGGGTGATAGTAAGCAGCTTCATAGTCAAAACAAGAAAAGACCGATTGTCCCAATATCCAGTCTCTAACATAGCGGAGTAAACAAGCCTGATTATACTTCTGGACATCGGGAATCCCCATCCCCCCATGCCTCCAGGCTCCCAATAAGAACCGGAAGGACATTTGAGGTTTCCGACCCCCACCCCCCATAGGAAGCTTGAAAGAAGCTTATACAATGCCTGCAAGTCTTTTTTCAGCAGCCGAATGGGCAGAAATTGTAAAACATAAAGCTATTTAGGGAAGACCATCATGTTGAACAACTGAATCCTACCATGAACCGACAAGGGAAAAAATTTCCAATGCTCCAGACGGCCTTTGGTGTAACTCATCAAAGATGCCAGATTTATCGCATGTAGTCGCTGTAGAAGTCAACTGCACACTTAAATAGCGGAATGCCCCCTCCTGCCATTTCAAAGGAAAAGGACCCATCCATGACTGCTGGACCTCTGGAGCCATAGCGAGAGCCAAGGACTTATCCCCATATTCTGCTATTGGCTCGGTTAAGTGGACCAGGTCATCTGCAAATGCTGAAATCTTAAACTCATGGAGCTCCTGCACCACACCCTGAATCTCTGGATTTTGCAATATGTCCCAGGTCAAGGGATCCAGCGATAAAATAAACAAAAGAGGCGACAAGGGACAGCCCTGAGGGGTCCCTCATCGAATCTCAAAACCTGAGAAATGAGTCCATTGACCCCCATAGACGCGATAGGGGATGAGTATAAAGCCAAGATAGCCTGTAAGAAGGTCCCCAAGAAACCATATTTCATAAGGGTAGCAAACAAAAAAGCCACGAGACACGATCAAAAGCCTTCTCTGCATCAAAACTCACTAGCAGAGAAGGCCTTGTGTGGCAGTGTACCAATTCCAACGAAGTAAGAATCTGTCTCAAGTTTTTAGTGACCTTACGATCATGAACAAACCCCACTTGTAGCTCAGCTATGAAACAGGGAAGTACCTGCGTCATACAATTGGCCAACACTTTGGCAAAAAGCTTGGCTTCCACATTCAGCAGAGAAATGGGGCAATAAGAACCTGGAAGCGTAGGATCTAGGCCCGGTTTAAGTAACACAATGATCCGTGCCATCTGCAAAGACTGCAGCAAGGAACCTCTCTGGATAAAGGCATTGAATGTGGCCACCAACACAGGGGTGAACTCCGACAGAAAAAGCTTGTAAAATTCAGTGCTGAACACATCTGGGCCAGGCACTTTTAGGAGTTGGCTCCTCTGGATGACCAACGACATCTCCTCTGCAGAAACAGGAGCGGATAACAGCTGGTGGTAAGCCAGGGAGATCTGGGGTACCGTTCAGTTATCCAAATACAGTGTACTATCTACACTCCGAAGGCTGAGCATATAAATCTTGGTAAAATGTCCAAAACACCTTTGCAATCTCCCGATCCATGTGTACTAGCTGCTCAGTCCCAGAGCGAAGCTGAGTCACCCGCATAGATCCCCCGATGTCCGAACCAAGTTGGCCAAGAGCTTCCCACTCTTGTTCCCATGCACATGGAATCTATATTTAAAATATTGAAGGAACCTCATAGTTTGAGTGTGAATCAATTCATTCAAAGCCAACTGCGATGCAAGAAGAACTTCCCTGCGGCGCACAGATGGACTGCATGCAAACCAGATACGATCCGCTTTCACCTGTTTCTCCAAACGTAAAATCTCTTTATCTCAGGACTTTTTCCGGAAACTGACATAAGCTATGATTTCCCCCTGCAACACCGCCTTGGCAGCCTCCCAGTACAAGATAGGGTCCCATTCATGAGCTGTATTAAGAAGTTGCCTCTGCTGGGTCAGACCAGAGGTCCATCACGCCCAGCAGCCCGCTCCCACGGGGGCACATCAGGTCCATGACCTGTAAGGTGATCCTTGTTTAAATCATTTAAGCCCCCCCTGTCCTTCTGTCTATGCCCTATCATAGCCTATCTCTACCTCTATCTGTATCCCTCAATCCCCTTATCTTTCAGGAACTTATCCAATCCTTCCTTGAAACCCGGTAGTGTACTCTGTCCTATCACAACCTCCGGAAGCGCATTCCAGATGTCCACCACCCTCTGAGTGAAAAAGAATTTCCTAGCATTGGTTCTAAACCTGTCCCCTTTCAATTTTTCGGAGTGCTCCCTTGTTCTAGTGGTTCCCAGTAGGCTAAAGAATCTGTCCCTTTCTACCTTCTCTATGCCCTTCATGATCTTGAAGGTCTCTATCATGTCTCCTCTGAGTCTCCGCTTTTCCAGGGAGAAGAGCCCCAGCCTTTCTAACCTGTCTGCGTATGAAAGGTTTTCCATACCTTTTATCATATTCATCACTCTTCTCTGAACCCTCTCAAGTATCGCCATGTCTTTCTTGAGGTGCGGTGACCAATACTGGACACAGTATTTCAGATGTGGGCGCACCATCGCACGATACAGCGGCAGGATGACTTCCTTCGTCCTTGTTGTAATACCCTTCTTAATAATACCCAACATTCGGTTTGCTTTCTTTGAGGCTGCCGCACATTGTGCTGTTGATTTCATCCACTTAGTGAGCAGATAATCATGAAAGTCAGGATATAAAAAAGGGGGAAATTTCCAACAAAACATGCGCTCGCCAGAGTGGCCCACCTCCAAAGTACACCAAATAAGGGCATGATCCGATACACTGTACGGTCCTATACCAGCCTCTTTCGTGTGAGAAAACAAAGTTGTAGAGATTTACCAATAATCTCTTCTGGATTGGGAGGCATGAGCCCGAGAGAGATGAGTATAGTCTCTTTTGCAAGGGTGTAGTATGCACCACACATCCAAGAGACCGAAGGAAGAGTACAAAAGAGGAATATCCTTCAAGGAATTCATGCGTTCCGCAACAAGTATACGATCTTTATCCAATCCAGGAACTTGAACTATATTAAAATCACCCCCATAACATTAGGCAATGTCTGCCATCTGGCAAGGGCAGCATACCCTGTTTCCCCGATGGTAAGACACTGTCTTATTTTTTTTGGAAGGCCAAAATATGCTCTAGGGCTTATTTTCGGGGGGATGCCTTATTTACATTTTTTTCTAAAAAGGGGGGGCTGTCTTATTTGACGGCTGAAGAATCGGTCGGCCGAAAAATCGTACCGTGTATGGCCAGCTTTATCTATCATACCATATATTGTACCATTTAATGTCCCCAATGTTCTCCATCAGGGAAACACAGTAAAGAGATTATTCTGTAGTGCAGCATCAGAGGGGACTTGATAATGTGAAACCATTGTTTATATACCGTATGCATTTTAAACAGGCTTTATATACAGTAAGTGGTATTGCTCACAGCAAAAGAAACCTGTCTGCGTGTCTCACTTTTGGATGTTCTGGCCGTGAACAAACTCCTGCAGTCTCCGTTAGGGAGGGATGAGGGAAGCTGCCTGTGTTTCCTTGCGCGGAGTCACGTGCGCGCGCTGCAGTCCTGTCACTTCCTCCTCTTCACTTCATGACGAGGCGCGGCACGCAGCCATGGAGGCAAATACGGTAGACGGAGGGACCACACGGAGTCACCCACCATACCACCCGATTCGGGTAAGCGCAGGTATCGGTGGGTGGCTTATTTGAGGGGGGGGTGCCTTATTTTACATTTTTTTCTAAAAAGGGGGAGCTGTCTTATTTGATGGCCCTGCCTTATCATCGGGGAAACAGGGTAGAACTTCTTCTCATATACATTTGGGGCATATACGTTGCACAACAACGATTGTCTATTCAATACTACCTGAGCAAGCATAAATCTACCAGAAGCATCAGCCCAAGAATTAACCACCTGGACATCCAGCCCTTTCCAAAACAAAATCAGGCCTCCTGCTTTCCTCTGAACTGCCCCAGCCTCCACCACCCGCCCCACCCACCAGCACTGAAACTTCTCATGTTCTGTAGTATCCAGATGTGTTTCCTGCAAAAAAAACAAGTCCGCTTTATGGCGATTTAAGGTCTGTAGAATTTTTTGCCACTTTATGGGGGAGGTCACCCCATTCACATTCCAAGATACAAATTTAACCATGGTTCCTCTGAAAGGAGAGAAAGTAACAAAACCAATGCCCAACAAACTGGACATGGGAGAACCATCCCAGCCTATGGCTCCCCCCCAACCCGCATCAGGAGAACAGTCAAAAGTCTTTGTAAGAAACCTACCCTCCGCCCAAATCCCAAAGGAAGGCGAGGTGCCACTGTGTAAGAGAAAGAAATGCATAGAAAATAAAAAACAAACTCTCCAAAGATCCAGAGCCACCCTCAAAAACGCATTCAGGAACAAAAGAAACCAAAGAAACCTCCCTACCATCCCCCACCCCACCCCCATACAGATCCCCTCCCACCCCCCTCCTACTATGCATGTCCTGAGAAGGACTAAAGGAGGTGCTTCAAGACTCTCCCCCTCCCTCCTGGGAGGACCCCCAATGCCCCTCAGTCCCAGCACTGAAAACCAAAACAAGAGAATAAAGGGGAGACAAGAAAAACCCCAGATGCCCAGAGACAAAGCCTACAACACACAAGAGGGCCCAATAAGTCCAGAGGCTGAGAAAATATTTTTTCATTACCTTACTAACTTGAGAAAAAAGAGAAAGTGAAGAATCCAAGATAAAGCCCAGGATTTTAGATGTAAATTCAATTTTCAATGAATCACCTAAAATTAATAGTACTGTAGAGGGTAGCATTTCTGTTTTTGGGCCAAACCATAAAAGTTTTGTTTTTGTGGTGTTTAATTTCATACATATCAATGAGGCCCAGTCCTGAATCCTTGAAATACAGGAATTTATCCTAGATGTTAAACTTTTTAAAGAAGGGTCAATTTCGTGCAGAACAAAAATATCATCTGCATAAGTAAAGATTGATTCCGTTGGAAATAATTTCAGATATTGTAAAATAGTCATGTATATACTGAATAGAATAGGTGACAACGGTGAGCTCTGTGGCACTCCACAGGTAGAGGTCCAAGGGGAGGAGAGTTAGAACATAACAACATAAGAACTGCCGCTGCTGGGTCAGACCAGTGGTCTATCGTGCCCAGCAGTCCACTCGCGTGGTGGCCCCCTCATTGTACACCTGATACAATCTTAATGCTAGAAAACCTTTGAACCAATCCCAAACTTTCTCAAGGTCAATGTTAGCCAGCGGTTGAATAAGAATACTATGGGCTCCTTTTACTATACTGCGGTAGTGTTTTTAGCGCGCACTACCCCCCCCCCCCGTGCTACGCGGAAAAACTAATGCCAGCTCAATGGAGGCGTTGGCACCTACTGCGCACGGCATTGCAGCGGGCACTAAAACCGCTAGCGCAGCTTAGTAAAAGGAGCCCAATGATTAACATTGAAAGCTGTTGATAAATCAAATTGAAGCAATATCGTCCCTGAGATAACAAACCCTGAATCTTCACTACTAATGAAATTAATAATGTTTCAGTACTGAAATTTGAGTGAAACCCATGCTGGAAAGGAAGTAATATTGAAAATTTATCCAAATATTTAGAAACAATAGACTCAGTAAGTTTGGTCAATATAGGTATATTTGTTATTGCTTTTAACTCCTAACCCCACTCACTATAATAATAATAAAACTGGCGATCATTTAAAGCTCGGGCAACAATAAAGTTGACCACCTGAATGACCAGCGACATCACCTCACCAAGCTGCCCACCACACATCTGAGCACAAAGCGCCTCCTGATGTAGGATGCAGTGAAAACTTAGGATGGGTCTCTTTTCATGTTCACGAAGAAGTGCTACGAATCCTCTGTTTTTCCCCACCATGCACGGAGCACCATCAGTACACACCGAAATAAGTTTATCCATCGGTAGATTTTGTTCTTTAGCGAGCTCAGTGAAAGACTTGAATAAATCCTCCCTTCTTGTTGTCCCTTTCATAGGCAAAACAGCAAGACTTTCCTCATGTAGTGTGTCACTGACAGCATACCTTACAATCACGCTGAACTGGGATAAATGGCTTACGTCTGTTGACTCATCCAAAGCGAGAGAAAAGAATGATGCTGCATTTATGTCCTTCACTTGTGTTGCCTCAATTTGATTTGCCATCATGATGGTACGATCGTGAATAGTTCTTGCCGACAGAGGCATGTCTTTTATTCGTTTGATTATCTTGTCTTTATCCGAAAAGTCATCAAAAAGTTCATTGGCAACATCAAGCATGAATGTTTTGGCATACTCCCCTTCTGTGAATGGCTTTCCGTTTCTCACAATTGCTAAAGCACCAGCAAAGCTAGCCGAATTCCAGTCACCTTGTTAGGTCCAAACACGGAGTTGCTGCTGACTAGCTTGCACTCTGCACAGTAGTTCTTGACATGCTTTCGTCCTGCTGTCCCCCGCAGGATATTCCGATGCAAATGTAGTATGGCGTGTGTTGAAGTGCCGCTTTATATTTGACCGTTTCATCGATGCAATTTTATCATTGCTTATTAGACACACTGCAGAACCTGCTCTCTCCACAAAGGCAAATTCCTCTGTCCATTTCTGCTGAAAAGTACAATACTCCTCATCTTTTTTTCTTTTAGCCATCTTCTTCAATAAAAGGGTTTCTGCAATTAGCTAGCTGTCTGAGATGAGGAGGGTACCACCCCAAGTAGTGGTCTGTGGGGCAGGGCAGAGGTAATGAAGGCAGGGTAGCCAATTGCGGGTGTAGCTGGTGGGATGGGAAGCCAGGGCCTCGATTTGGGACTGCCTGTGAAGGACGATGCGGCTTCAGGCACCATTGAAGTTCCTGAACCAATGTGCATTGGTTGTCAAGAGGGAAGGTGCTCAGCTGTTTTGCGGCTTGTCTGAGCGAAATCTGGACTTTTCTTGAAATGAAAAACGTTGAGCATCCTGAGTTAGCTAACACTGAGTGGCTCCTGAAGTTCTACTATCTCGTGGACATGACTGAACATCTGAACCAGCTCAATGTGAAAATGCAAGGCATTGGAAATACAGTCTTATCCCTTCAATAAGCAGTGTTTGCATTTGAAAACAAGCTAGAATTCTTCATCGCCGACATTGAAACAGGTCGTTTACTACACTTTGAAAAACTGGGAGAGTTTAAAGATGCATGCACAGCAAGTGACCCTGCTCAACATCTTGATCTTCAGCAGCTAGCAGGTTTCACATCTAATCTCCTGCAGTCATTCAAAGCACGCTTTGGAGAATTTCGTGAGCGCGCTCGTCTTTTTAAGTTCATCACCCATCCACACGAGTTTGCAATGGACAGCGCCGATCTGAGTTACATTCCCGGTGTCTCCATCAGAGATGTTGAGCTCCAAGCTGCTGACCTGTGGGTGAATAAGTTCATGTCACTGAATGAAGATTTGGAAAGACTTGCACAACAGCAAGCAGAGTTGGCGAGCAAACACAAGTGGGGAGAAATGAAAAAACTTCAACCCGCAGACCGGCTGATTGTCAAAACTTGGAACGCGCTTCCCGTCACATACCACACATTGCAGCGTGTGAGTATTGCTGTACTGACAATGTTTGGCTCTACGTATGCATGTGAGCAGTCTTTCTCACATCTAAAGAACATTAAGACCAACCTACGATCACGTTTAACGGATGGAAGTCTCAACGCCTGCATGAAACTTAACCTCACCACGTATCAACCAGACTACAAAGCCATCAGCAAAACCATGCAGCACCAGAAGTCGCATTAATGGTAAGAACTACTTTATTCATCATTGGTTAGCAATAGCATAACAACGTTATTAAAAAGAATTCAGAGACTTATTGTACTTTAAAAGTGCTGGTCTTACATAAAATGCACACATTTACTTGTATTTGGTTTTAAACATATTGTATGGCTCTCACGGAATTACATTTTAAAATATGTCATGTTCATGGCTCTCTCAGCCAAAAAGGTTCCTGACCCCTGCTCTATACTTATCGTTGGGGGAGAGCAAGGGTGTTCTGAGGATACAGAATTTGGCTTTAATACTATTTGGGGAATGCATATATGTTTTGGGAGGGGAGACTGTAGCTTAATGAACACGGAAGATCTTGTATTCTACCTCCCCACCACATACCTCCCAGTCTTTAATATGGCCTTCGGGCACTGAATCCTGTACTGCCACACTAGCTGCAGTTATTTGGGAAGGGGGCAGGGGCAAAGCATTGGTGTCACAGACAGTGTTTTTTTGTCTTTCAAAACATTGGCAACCTTAAGCAACCTGGACCCTGACAAGCAACAGGGAGTAGCCTTCTATTCCCTCAAATCCCCCCCCCCCCCTCCAGCTCAGATATCTCTACCGGTCATTGAAGGAAGAAAAAGAGAGGTTTAGTTATTGTTGTCATGGTAGTAGTAGAATAGATCTTCTAGGTCCAATGCCTGTTTTGGCCTGGTTAGATGTGAGGGAGGGAGGGGAGTTTAGGGAGCAAAAGAGAAAAGAGGAGAAAGAGAGAAAAGGGAGGCAATGAGACACAAAGAGGTATATTCAGGGTTGGGTTGGCGCTGGAATGGTTAAAGAGAAGGAATGTGAGCAAAAGGGGGTACAGAGGGGAAAGGCTGAGGGGATTCAGATGAAATAGTTTAGAATAGGAAGAGGGGATGAGTTAGGGCTGGATGGAAAAAAATGAAGGGAGGTAGGGTAAAAGGAGTATAAGGACAGGTGGTAGACTGAGTGAGGGCAGTTTAGGGCATAAGGAAGAAATAGTAAAGGGATAAGGTCAGAGATGTGAGTTTGGGGTGGAATTTGGATAGAAAGATGGCAGTAGAGTAGGGTTACCAGATTTTACCTCAATAAAATTAGGACCCCCCTAGTCCTGCCCCCAGGCCTGCCCAGTAACACCCATCCCCCCCTTCATTACACCCCCAGCCCTGCCCTCCCACTGCTTGTTCATCAGGCAGGAAGGCATCCACACATGCATGGATGTGATACAATGTCATGCGTGCCTGCGCGTGACATCACCATGTTGGATTCGCATATGTACAGATGCCCCCTCCCAACGCAATTTCTTTTCAAAACCCCGACAAAGTGCCAGGTTTTGAAAAGCCGTCTACACCCCCAGACATGTCCTCAAAAGGAGGACATATCCAGGGAAATCCAGACATCTGGTAACCCTACAGTGAGAGAGGATGTGGGAAGAAAAGTTTCTGCCTTCTGCAAGCATTCTGAAAATATTCAGAAAACCTGTGTATGTCCCAATTGGGACATCTCAGATTATACCCAGACACTTTATACAAAATTGGCCTTTTCACTTCAGAAATATAAATAATGTATAAAAACAAAAAAAGTGCATAAAGAACAATAATCTTGTCTTTACTTGACTCATTGCCTTAGCTATGATAATGAGATGTCACTCAATACCTGTGAGATATATCTGTTTTTCTCTTTTCTTCTGATATTTGCTTGCCGATGTCAGTAAAATCACTAGGAAGATTTGGCATGCCCAACTTAGCCAAAAATTGCATGTAAAGAATTCCATCAGAAGAATTATCAGTGCATGCATTACACAGCCTATAAAGCAATACAAAATCAAAATATCAGCAACTAAGACTTTAAATACCAAGCATGTTTATTTGACAAATATAATTACATTGAGTTTTAGCATGGTAGATTCAGGAGTAACATTAGGAAATATTTCATCATGACAATGTATGGATAAATAAAACAGTAACAGAATTTTAAAAAGCATGGTACAAACATAGGGAATCTTTGCATGAAAGTAAAGGTAAAACCAGGGATCAAATAAGATTTACATTATTATAACCAGGAAGGAGGAGAGTGTGGTGCAGTGGTTAAAGCTAAAGCCTCAGCACCCTGAGGTTGTGGGTAGAAAACAACACAGAGAAAATATTTGTCCCCGCCCTGTCCCCATGAGCTTGGTCCCCGTCCCCATTCCATCCTCACAAACCATCTGATCCCATCTGCCCAAGCCTCAAATAGTTATGATTTTATACTGAACTTATTTTATTAAAGTATAAAAAGAAACAATATTCTGTACAATTGTCATTTTATAAATCACAAATAATACAGAGCAAGGATCAACAAAACCCCTGTCTCCCCTCTTCCCTCCCCCCCGCCTCACAAATATCCCCTCCACTATCAAGAAAACTGAAGTCAAATTATTACAGAATGCTACATAGAAAAATCAAGCTAACAGAATACTTAAGTCACACATGGCAGGAATAGTGTTAGGAGAGTGCAACTACCCCCTGGTCAGAGAGAGCCCTAAGCTAGCTGGAAGCTAAAGAAGCACAGCCTGGGCTTTGCAGTCCCAAGTTAGGTCTAACACCAGCTCTAGCAGGATACATATTTCAAATCTGATATATTCTAATTACAAAGTAGAAAATAAAAATGTCTCGTCATTTTATTTTTCAAATCAATTTGGTCTCAGGCACTAGTCTCTGTTTTCTTTTGTCTTCTCTTAACTCAATTGCCAAGGTCTCCTGACCATTGTGACCAGTCAGATGCAAGCCCTGCTAGAACCCTAGATAAAAAAAAAAAAACAAGGGTAAAAGCAGAAACCCGGCAGGAAAATTCCAGGATCTTCCAGGATGAGTTTGAGGAAGATAATATAAGCCACCACCAGGGGAGCTCTAGAGGTCCCTGGTCTACTGCTGACACTGCCAGATCAGGACACACCCCTAGGGTAGATAAGCCAGCAGTGGCATTCAAACAAGGAAGCCGGTTAGGGAGGAAGTTTGGGTCTTGCCTCCCTAAAGATCCACCTAAGCCAAACAGGGACAACCGTCCTGTTCCCATGGATTGGACTGAGGCTGAGCCAGCTAAGGACTTGCCGGTCTCAGCGAGGAACCTATGGATTTTGAGGAAGCCTGTTCTGGCTTGGAATCCAATTATCCTGAGAGTATGCAGGTGGACTTGGCTTGTTGCCACAAACAGTGAGTGTGGTTGCTGTTGAACTGTTTGTGTGCTGTTTTTCTTTTCCTTTTCTCTAAATTGTTGGTTTTTGGTTTATTGTGAGAAAGCTTGGAGAAATTGGGGAGAGGTTTTGCTTCCACCTTGGGAGGGAATTTTGAAAAGCTAACTATTGGCTTTAATTTGCAAAACCTAATGCTATCTCCTATTCCTGGCATTACCATAAACCTGCCAGAGGCTTTATTTAGTTTTAAGCACTGTGTAATTGCTGGAACCAGTGCACTGAACTGTATTTGTATATTGCACAAACTGCTGGAGAGTAGGCTTGTGCTGGCTGAGGAGAGCTGGATCCTCAGCTGCCATTTTTGGACTTTATTTTGTTTTTTTTGTTTTGCCTTTTGCATTGTGCTTGGCTGGTATTTGGCCTACTGACTTTAACATCTTTTCTGATGAACTGCTTACCTTTATGTTGGAGAAACAGTAAAGCTGAATTATGTTTTCATGAACCTGATTTGTGAGTTTTGATTTTCTGGTTAACTCCAGTCCAGTCCTGCAGGGTGACTCCATGCCGGGTCACACGCAAATGTACTGTGTTTTGTAGCCACCTGTATCTCTACTGAGCCCTGCTCTGGGCTACAGTGGTGGCCACACCATTTGACATTACTTATTTCTCCATGCTCACCATCCATCTTCTATCTCTGTGTATGTGTTGCTCCCCGTGTACAGCATCTCCCTTCTCTCTGTCTCCTATACATCCCTTTCTAGTATTTCCCATGTGCCTATCTTCCTGCCTTCATCAACTCTCCATTCTATGAACCCATCCCCCTGTGTACAGTATCAATCCTTTATAATCCCCCCTGTCCAGCATTTTCCTTCTGCGTTCTTATTGTCCCCCATGTCTAGCCATCTTCTCTGTGTCCATATACCCTCCCATGTCTAGCATTAATCTTCATTCCTGACCTCTCCAAAGAATCGGCTAAGAAAAGGAAACAATTATTGTCTTTCCAGCCCAAACTAACAGCTATTGGCACCAGGTTCGGCATGCTAATATCCTGCTCATACGCAAGTTACGTTCAACAACTCTACAAAGGACTTTTACAATCCTGCGGATCTAGCTGATTTTTTTAAAGGGATACGTCCTACCACTATTGACAAAACATGAAAAGTTTAATTTAACTATGCTGTATTACTGTGTTTGCAGGTATTAAGATCTTCATTGCAATTTTGCTTTTGATAACCATTTTAATGGTCATTATAATTATAATTATGAATTATGTCATGCTTTAGTTTTTCAGAATAAGCAAGGATTATGCTTTATTAATGCTAATGTTTTCATATATATCTATTGCTCTGATTTGTTGGTTACCATGCTCTCTGAGTTTTCTCCCTGACAGCTTATTGACCCGTAGAGTGATGTTAGCTTTTTTTGCTAATGAATTTTTTTCTTGCAGGATGCCATACTCCAAGTTGTTATAGCTATTTGTTCTGTTCATGCAGCTTTCGAGATGTTTGGGGTTTTTTTTTTCAGTTTGTGTAATGTCTCGACTGAGAGTTTAGTAACTTGTCTAAATGTCTCTCACATGCTTCTCTTTGAATGAAAAAGGGTTCAACAACCCAATCAAATGTTGTAAAATATTACATTATATTGAACAATTTCAACCTGACCTAGTATTCTAACAAGAGTCACATTTATCAGCAACAGAATTTGCCAAAATATCTTCTAATTGGTTTTATCCAGCTTTGTTCTCACTGGCGATTGGGAAAAAAATGGTGTCACTCTAGCCAGAAATCAATCTGACATCAAAATTTTGTCCCATTCCACTGGCACAAAGGTCGTTGGATCAAAGTAGACTTGAACATTGGCACTTCTCTCATCACTGCTTTTAGTATACTGTATATACTCCTAACATTGAGAGTCCTTCTTTCTTTGAAGCTTTGGCTGAAATGATATCATTAACAGGAGACATACCATGCATAATAGGAGGTGATTTTAACCTGTTGTTGAATCTGGAGCTGGACATGAAATCATTAGTCTCTTATAAGAAATCCAAATCCTGGCACAGCTTACAAGAACTCATTTGTCAATTAAAACGAATAGATCCGTGGAGATTAATGCATTTGGATGAGCAATCTTATACCTTCTTCTTGCCACCTCATTCATCATACTCCAGAATCAATTTTTTTTTTTTTTTTTTACTAGCTACTCATTGGCTGACAAATTGCTTCATATATTAACCAAACAACTATATCAGACCATGCTTCTGTATTAATTACACTTGAGAACATTGGCACTACTAGAAACAGGTTTATGGAGATTCAACTTGTCTTTACTATCTGATGAAAACTATGTTGCATATACCACTGCTAATATAAAGGATTACTTTGAATTTAACAAAGTGGGTGACATCTCTTGGTCTAATATCTAAGATGCGTTCAAATCCTATATTAGAGGTACCATAATTTCATACTCATTGAAGAAAAAGAAAGAAAGCAAAGTTGCAATAAAGACCCTGGAACAACAAATAAAAGATCGAGTCTCTTCATTTAAATGGCTTATGTAACCTTAATATACAAACCGAACTCCACAAACTAAGATATGAATACAATCTACTTCTCAGCAGTACAGCTTCAAAAGAAGTATTTATGAAGTCTGCATACTACTATGCAAATGTGAATAAGACTGGCCATCAATTAGCTACATATGTGAAATTACGTTCTGAGAAAACAGCAATACCAGCAATAAAGGATGACTATGCTACAGTTCTAAATAACAAAGATATTGGTTTTCAGTTTCAACTATTCTATAAAGTTTTATACTTGTCTGATAATCCAGATTCTCATTAGTTCGAACCTTTTCTTCATGATCTACCTCATGCTATGATACCAGAAGAAGATAATGTGGTGCTTTCCATATCTATTCAACAATCATATTTTCAGGAAATACTTCGCACCATGGCCAAAGGTAAATCACCTGGGCTGGATGGCCTCACTGTAGAATTTTATATGGCCTTTCAAAGTGTTCTCCTTCCTTTCCTTCTACAATACTTCACACATCTTGTTGAAGAGGGTACAGTGACTGGAACCTTTACTAAAGCAATAATAATAGTTCTACTTAAGCCTGAGAAAAACTACTTAAAGACCAGCCCTGGGCTTCTTGGTTCAGTCCTTTGACTGTAGAAGTGATCTGTCTGTGTATTCCTGGCTGTGGCCATGAAATCAATGTCCAGTCTTCGCCAGCACTGCACAATGATGAAATATAGAAACATGATGGCAGATAAAGGCCAAATGGCCCATCCAGTCTGCCCATTCGCAGTAACCATTATCTCTTCCTCTCTCTAAGAGATCCCACGTGCCTATTCCAGACTTTCTTGAAATCAGACACAGTCTCTGTCTCCACCACCTCTACTGGGAGACTGTTCCATGCATCTACCACCCTTTCTGTAAAAAAAATTTCCTTAGATTACTCCTGAGCCTCTCACCTCTTAGCTTCATCCAACGCCCTCTCATTCCAGAGCTTCCTTTCAAATGATAGAGACTCAACTCATGCGCATTTATGCTATGTAGGTATTTAAATGTCTATCATATCTCTTCTCTCCTACCTTTCCTCCAAAGTACAGTCAAATCTCAGTTTGCGAGTAATGCGGTTAATGAGTGTTTTGCAACACAAACACTACAGCAAACTTTGACTCACAAGACGAGCGCCGTCCCGATAAACGAGTCCTCCAACACCACTATAGCAAGTGCTACCAGAATAGCTTCTCAGAGAGAAGAGTTAAAAGATACATGCGCCAGATTTCCCAACTTGGTCAACTCGTAACCAAGGAAACCCCGAAAGATACTTTATCCACAAAAGAAAAGTGCTTCACGTCACCCTCCCTTCGAAGCCCGCCTCCAAATTATCGTGCCCTCTCACCGCCGCGTGCACTTCTTTTTGGCAACCTCCGATTGGTGGAGAATGAGAGCTGGCGTTCGTCCCTGGATGTTGGCTCTGCGGGTGCATGCGCAGTCGAGGCGTACCGGATGGCGGCGTGGGTTGAAAGTGGCAAAGTTAAGCGGGAGAAATGAGGAGAAATCAGCTCAAGGATAAGGGGAGGGGGCGCCGGACCGACCTACCTTTTAGCCAGGAAGAAGACTGACTGGGACCGGCTTGTTGTTCCCCAGCCGCTGGCGGCAAACGAATTCTGTGCTGAAGGAGAGGGAACGCAGTCCTGAGACGACGCATGAGAGAATGACTAATAAAGAAAGTAAGCGCAAGAGGCAATCTGTGCCACTTCTACGGGCTGGGGGATGAAGTTGCATAGGATGCACCATTAAAGCAAAAGTGAGGAACAAAAGGGGTTACTTTGCATTTTTGGGTTGTGGAACGAATCGTCTAAGTTTCCATTATCTCCTATGGGGAAAGTTGCTTTGATATACGAGCGCTTTGAATTACAAGCATGCTTCTGGAATAGTCTTCCACTTCAGGTAACTGAGAGCAGCAGCGTGCCTGATTTTAAGGCCAAATGGGATAAACACGTGGGATCTATTCACAGAGAAAGGTAGGGGAGGGTCATTGGGGTGGGCAGACTAGATGGGCCGTGGCCCTTATCTGCCATCTATTTCTATGTTTCTATGTTAATTATGCTCGTAAACCAAGGTACTACTGTATACAGATTGAGATCTTTAAGTCTGTCCCCATACGTCTTATGACAAACACCACACACCATTTTAGTAGCCTTCCTCTAGACTGACTCCATCCTTTTATATCTTTTTGAAGATGTGATCTCCAGAATGATACACAATATTCTAAATGAGGTCTCACCAGAGTCTTATACAGGGGCATTAATACCTCCTTTTTCCTACTGGCCATACCTCTCCCTATGCAACCTAGCATCCTTCTAGCTTTCACCGTCACCTTTTCAACCTGTTTGGCCACCTTAAGATCATCTCATACAATCACACCCAAGTCCCGTTCTTCTGTTGTGTACATAAGTTCTTCACCCCCTAAACTGTACCATTCCCTTGCATTTTTGCAGTCCAAATGCAAGACCTTGAATTTCTTAGCATTAAATTTTAGCTGCCAAATATCAGACTATTTTTCAAGCTTCGCCAGGTCTTTCTTCATGCTATTCACACCATCCTGGGTGTCTACTCTATTGCAGATTGTGGTATCATCCGCAAAGAGGCAAATCTTACCCAACAGCCCTGCAGCAATATCGTTTATAAAAATGTTAACAAGAACAAGCCCAAGAACAGAACCTTCAGGTATACCACTGGCAACATCCCTTTCCTCAGAGCGATCTCCATTAACCACTACCCTCTGTCGTCTTCCACTCAACCAGTTCTTGACCCATTCCATTACTTTGAGACCCATCCCGAGGGCACTCAGTTTATTAGACATCTGTGTAGAACACTGTCAAAGGCTTAGCTAAAATCTAAATACACCAAATCTAGTGTATTCCCTCTATCCAATTCTCTGGTCACCCAGTCAAAGAAATTGATTAGATTTGTCTGACAAGACCTACCTCTAGTGAATCCATGTTGCCTCCTGTCCTGTAATCCACAAGATTTTAGAAACTTCACAAGTCTCTGTTTTAAAACATTCCACTAATTTGCTTACCACAGAAGTCAGATTTACCAGCCTGTAATTCTCTACTTCTTCCTTATTTCCACTTTTGTGGAGAAGGACCACATCCACCCTTCTCCAGTCCTCTGGTACCACTCCTGACTCTAAAGAAGCATTGTAAAGGTCAGTCAGCGGAGCCACCAGAACTTCCCTAGGTTCCTTCAGAACCCTCGGATGTATACCATTTGGCCCCGTCACTTTGTCTACTTTTATTTTAGCTAGCTCCTCATGAACACAACCCTCTGAAAATTGATCAGGATCTACCACTACTCCATCCCTATTCATGTTTGTCTTCTGTGGTCCCACTCCCTGTGCTTTAGCCATGAACACAGAACAGAAATATTTGTTAAGCAATTCAGCATTATCTTTATCAGATTCTATATATTTTTCCCCTTCACCTTTGAGTCTCACAATGCAACATTTGCACTTCTTCCTATCACTAATATATCTAAATAATGTCTTGTCTCTCCGTTTTATCATTTCAGCTATTTTTTCTTCCATTTGCACCTTTGTTTTCCTGACTATATGACCAGCTTCTCTTAACTTTTCCAGATATTTTTGCCTGTCTTCCTCTTTCTGCAATCTTTTGTAGTTTATGAAACTAACCTTATTCCTTACCTTCTCAGCTACTACTTTTGAGAACCAAAAGTAGTAGCTGAGAAGGTAAGGAATAAGGTTTCTTCCTCTTACTTTTCCTCTTACTTTTACTTACTTGCCTCACATAAAAGTTTGTGACCATTACAATTACTCCTTTCAGTTTTACCCACTGCATTTCCATTCCTTCAAGACATTCCCATCCAGACAATAATTATTTGATGTAATCCCCCATCCGAAAAAAGGAGCCTTAAGTTTTTAAAAGTCTAGAACCTTTGCGTTTAAATGAGCCCTCTCTAAACCCATCTTAATATTAAACCAGATGATCACCCACTGTAACATCAGAAACACTTTCCCCGTTTGTAAGCACTAAGTCCAGTATGACCTTATCTCATGTGGATTCCATTACCAACTGCTGGAACAGTTCTCCTTGTAGAGAATCCAGGATCTCCCTACTTCTAGAAGACCCAACAATAGGGATACACCAATAAACATCCGGCATGTTAAAATCACATATTAGTAAAACTTCCTCTTTTTTAGATATATTCTGAATGTCAACTATTAAATCTCTGTCCACTTCTTCCATCTGTAAAGGAGGCCTGTATATCACACCAATGTAAATATATTCACCATTCTCTCTTTCCAAATTGATCCACATTGCCTCTTCCTTACCCTGCAGATCCTGCAATTGTGTGGCTTTAATATGATCTTTAACATATAATGCTGCTACCCTCTTCCTTCTTCCTACCCTGTCTTTCCTGAACAGAATATAGCCCTGTATAACTCCATCCCACTATATTCAACTCATCTTCTTCCATCACAGCTTCTAGATCCAGAATCTTGTTTCCCATATTTTGCGCATTTGTATATATTGCTTTCCAGACATTGCCCCCCTTTTCCAATTCATGTAGAGACATTCAGTGATTTACTTACCTGAGGGCTTATACTCACCTGGGAGCTTTGATCATCCTGCCCCATCACTTCTAGTTTAAAGCCCTCTTCAATAGATTAGTCAGGCTGCTTGCAAAGACACTTATTCTCTGCAGCCCTTGGAAAATCATGCCATGATCCAGGTAGCCAAAATGCTCTCGATGACACCATCCATGTAGCCATGCATTCATCTCCAGGATGTTAGCTTCTCTGCCCTGGCCTTTACCCTTGACAGGGAGGATAAATGAGAATACCACCTGCGCATTTGTCTGCTTTGCCTTTTCTCCCAGAGCCATAAATTTACTTTTGATACATTCACAGGAGTACCTGGTAGGATCGTTAATGCCAACATTGATGAGCAGCATCAGATAATAGTCATCAGGCTTAATGAGTCTCAGCAAGCTCTCCATAACATCTTGAATTTTGGCATCTCGTCTGGTTTACAGATGGATGTTTCCATACCCCTCAGAAGGGGATTGCCAACTATCACTACCTTACACCTCCTAGTGGTCAAGGATCCAGTAATTTTTGGGATTTTAAGCTTTGGTTCTTCCTCTCCTTGGGATGCTCTCATCTCCTCCACTTCCAGGACAGCATACTGGTTCTTCAGTTTAAGGGCGTGGGGAGTCAAAGTACCAATCTTGCAGTGTTCAGTAATCTTGAATCCAGCTGTCTTCACTCAGCACAGCCTCTTCTTTTCCACTGCTGGAAATCTTTGATGCCTCATGAACCATTTCATCGATGTATCTCAAGGATGCTTCTCAATCTTGCCACCTCCTCTCTTTGTTCCTTTACTTCCTTCATGAGAGAGTCAAGCTGAAGACAGCTTGCACATGGAATCACTTCCTCTGCTTGGGTAACATTATCGGTTTACACAGAGACAGAAGTTATAATCTGAGCAGGACTGGAAAGAGAGCTTCTACTCATGGAAACAACATTTGTGCCTCCAGGCATAGGGGAGCACTTCTTGTGCCTCCTTGCCTGCTTACATTAGGTACCGCTGTGGCATTGTTCAAACACTCTGACTACCTTCTCAGTCATGAAAGAGTGCACTCCTTCAGAGCCAAATGAATGGCTCTCAGTTCCAGATGATTTATGAAACATCTGCATTCTGATGGGATCCACTTTCAATAGAGTGGGTAGCCACAGCAGTGGGATCCCAGCCACTAGGTCTGGTGTCCAACATGAGGGTCACCCATAAATTGAATTTGAGAAGCATGCCCCTCAAAAAGGCATCCCCTGGAAGCACCAATGTAAGCTATGCATTGCTCCCAAGGTCTAGAGAAGCTGCATCTGCAGGGAGTGGCTTTGTGGTGACCACCTGGAAAGAAGAGAGACCTGGTGTGACTGCATATGCATTCCTGCTCAGGGAACAACTTCCAGCGAGGCCATCATTGAGCCCAGTACCAGAAGGAAATGCCAGGCTGTGGAGAATCGGTAGATCCAGAATCTCTAAGATTTGCTTCCTGGGCTTCTATTTTCATGGCTTGAGAAGAAAAAAATATGGCCCTATGCCATCTCGAAGCAGACTCCCAAATATTCCAAACACCGAGTTCGCTGAAGGTGGATTTTTCGAAAGCTGACCATCTAACCAAGGCTCTGGAAGAGATCTACCCTCCTGTTCCACCGTGTGTTCTCCTTCCCTTTGAGAGAGGGCTCTGATAAGCCAATCACCCAGGAAATCTACACCTGGGTGCCCATCCATTATAGGTGAGCTGCTACAACCACCATCACCTTGGTAAAGGTGCTTGGAGCTGCACCCAACCCAAAAGGAGTTCCACAAACTGCAAGTGTCACTGAAGAATGTAGAACCTCAGATATCTCCTATAATCTGGAAAGATGTGAAGATACACCTCCATGAAATTTAGAGAGGCTAGGAATTATCTCAGAGCCACGTTCTTGTGTCCCTCTTGAACAATGACCAGAACCCATGATAAAACAAATTCTGTTCTCATTCCCTCCAGAAAGCCAGCAACCTCTCGTCTAAGTGAGGAGGGTCAGCCATTTCCCTAACATTAATGGGGACTCCTGGAGACTGAGACACCATGAGAACCCAAGGGTTTTTGGTGCCAGCAACTGCCAGATTTCTGTCTAGACCCCAGGAAGGGCCCCTGAGAAGAGTAACCTGAGGAAATTTGTCAAGATCTCCAAGAAGTAGGAAAACTTCTCTGCCGCCCCCAGCGGAACTGCTGTCCAAGAGGGTTTTAGGACGGCAAATTGCCACACTGGCCAAGAGAACATCCACACTTTCTGAGTTAATTTGCAGAAAGAAAAGCTGAAGAAGATACTGTTCTCCACTTTTGAAGGGGGAAGAGTTCATAGTTTTAAAGTTATAGCCTTCTGCAGAATTGCGACTATGGGGACTACTGCGACTACTGTACAAAATCCCATGTCTTTTCTAAAGAACTTGTCTTATTGGCTCTCTGGAGAATTACCACCATTGCACAATGGCTGGTCCCAATGAGGGAATTGGCTACATTTGAAATCAGGACATACCAACACATGCTTCACACTGATAAAAAGTGCTAAGTTGTCTTATGGTACAAGTTCTTGGAGTTGTGCCCTGCAGATGTGTAATAGTGTCCAATGATCTGGCAGGCAACTGGGGGGGGGAGGGGGGTTGGAAGAGAAGAAATGCTTGGGATCATTTGGGGGGTTTGTGTGATGAGAGTGTTGTGAAGGTCTATGGGTTGCCTAGGGTTGTATAAGGATTTATATGTTGGTGGTACAAAGGTTACAATGGGCAGTTGTAGATTGTTGTTATTATTTTCTGTCACTTTTTAAGCTGGCCTGTAGGTCTTATCCTTACTTATTCTGGACAGATGATACACTGTATTAGTACTGATTTTCTTGAACGTTATGTTACCTACTCTTAGGGTTACACTCCTTTTGCTTACCTGTCCCTTTTTTATAGTTCCTGTTCTGTAATGTATTGTTCTGTTTACTATTGTTACCATTTCTGACCATAGCAATAAGATAAAAAAATGTTAAAATAAAATAAAACAGGTCCAACCTTTGATCATATTATAGGCAGGTTATATGGGACCTACAGTGTAGTCATTTTGTAATACAATGAAGTACTGTAAAATGCTCTTGTAATTAAATTATAATGATTTTACTTATCAACTCAGCCTTACTATCTGGCCTATTTTCCGTACAAATGGGCACATTACCCTGACCCCACTACTGAAAAAAACTGATCTAGACCCACCCTCCCCTTCCAGCTATCGTCCTATAGCAAATATTCCTCTCTTGACCAAAATGCTCGAGGCTATTATATCGATTCAGCTCTCATCTTACTTAGAGAGATTCTCCATTCTATTACCTTGCCAATATGGCTTCAGACCCAATTTCAGCACTGAATCCCTGCTGGCCTCTTTAATCTCAGATTCAACAACTTCAATCTCGTAATAAGTTTGCTATCCTACTACAATTCGATCTATCTGCGGCATTTGATGTTGTCCACCACGATATCCTAATTTACCAACTTTCTGAGATAGACATTGATTCCACAGTCTTAGACTGGTTCTCGAAATTTTTACAATCCCAGTCTTACACTGTTAACATGAATGGAACCATGTCTTCTCCTTGGAGACCGCTATGTGGTGTTCCCCAGGGAACACCACATTCCCCTCTTCTTTTCAACATTTATATGTCTTCTTTGAAATTCTTCCATCTATCTCCCTTTGAAACTCTATTTACATATGCAGATGACATCTTTGTACTTCTTGAGATAGATTCGAACCTCACTAACCTTACCGAAAATATAACAGCTTGCATAACGAAACTCCAATCCTGGGCCCTCTCTGTACAAATGAAGCTGAATGAGTCCAAAACAAAACTACTCTGGCTTGGTCCACAATTAGATCAGTTACCCACGCTCATTCCACTACCTTCTGGTTCCACATTGCAGATCGAATTCTCAAGCAAAGTTTTGGGCATCATTATTGACTCTACACTTCCCTTTAATGATCATCTCAACTCTCTGGTAAAAAAAATGTTTTTTTAGTCTTCACATGTTGAGGAAAGTGAGATCCTGCTTCTGCCAGCAACATTTTGCTATCCTTGTACAATCAATCATTCTTTCCAGACTGGACTATTGTAATTCCATCTATCTAAGTCTAACCAAGAAAAATCTTCATAGACTTCAGCGGATCCAGAACACAGCGGCTATGTTGATCTTCGCAAAAAGCAAATTCGATCATGTTTCCCCACTTCTGTCAAAACTTCACTAGCTTCTGGTGATTTCTAGGATTCACTTTAAATGTACCTCCTAATTTTCAAGATCCTATATGGCATTCTTCCTCCCCTAATCCCACTATCCTGGAATTCTTTGAGACCTGACACTATCAGATCCGCCCACATACTTAAACTATCTTTCCCCTCATTAAAAGGTGTCATGTATGCAGGTAAATTAGGGAAATCCCTTTTCTTCACATTCACTGAGCTTTGGAATAACCTCCCTGCCCAGCTGCGGAACCTAGGCTCATTCCAATTATTCCGAAAGCATCTGAAAACCTGGCTTTTCTCCAAAACATAAAGCTATCTATTTAAAATGTAAAGCTAGCTATCCTCTTCTTAACCTCTAATTTCTTATTATGTCCTTCCCTCATTTATTGAATTACCTGTAAACCATGTCGAGCTCTATCTTTATGGAGATGATGCAATATACAAACTTAAGGTTTAGTTTAGTTTTAGTTAGTTTACAAAACCTTATTATGCAGAGAAAACTGAGCTCAAAATATTTGTATCTAGTAAATCATGCGTGACTTACTTTTTAAAGTGTTCTTCAGTGAGAGATGGGTGATAGGCATGTAGAATTTTTCTGAAACGATTCCTACTAATAACTCCTGTGCTTTTGGAGTCATAAGCTTGCAGAGTTTTGTAAAAGAACTTCCATCTGTCAGCAATCTTATCACAAAGGATGTTCTCTACCTGTATTAAGTTTTGAAAAAAGCGTAATATTTAAACACCATTTTACAGAAATGATTCAATGAATTACAATGCAATATTCTGTTTTTAGAGAAGAATTAAAGATATTCATCTTATTACATACTGTATCCCAGGCCAGAACAGGAACTTCTTTCTTATCTGGCTTTGCTTCACTTAGCCATGTATACTCCACCTGGATGAAAAAAGAAGAATAAAACATTAAACAGTCATATCAAGTGACAAGATATTTTTTAGATACATCAATGATAAAAAGTGCAAAAGTGGTATTTTGAGACTTAAAGGTGAAGGGGAGAAAAATGTAGAAGAGGAGAATAACACGGGGACAGGTACTCGTGGTTATCTGCAGGCCAGGGCCAAAGTCTGCGGGGACAGGGACTGAGCTCACATTAACAGGGCAGGGATGGGGACAGGGGCAAACTTTGGCACCAAGTCATTCTCTAAAAACTTTAGACTAGCATCAACATGTAAAAACTTAACACATCTTAGACAATTGACAACTGAATTCAATTGCAGGAGCTTCTTTTGCATTTAAATGAACTACTGCTAAATTACATCATTTGTGTCTTCTCTGCCATTGCTTGAGTCTTGTCTGCTTATCCACAAACCCTTCCATCATGTGCCCAGCTGCTCAAGAATCTTACTGTTACTGCAACAGATCCATTGCTACTTGCATCAAGGAACATTTCCAATATTTAAAAGTCAATTGTTTTCCTGTTTATCCACTACACAGTTTAGGTTCTTTTCTACACCAATGTCTGAAAGACAATCCAATTACCTTCCCATAACCAGATTGAAATGGAAGACTATTTGTGATTTATAAACTGTTGTACAGAATATTGTTCCTTTTTATTCGTTAACAAAAAGATTAAAATATAAAATCATAAGTGTTCTAGGCTTGTGCAATTGAGGACATAGTCTGTGGAGACAGGGTGGGAATAGGAATAGAGCTCACAGGGATGGGGCAGGAAAAAAGACAGAGCATGCTAGAATGAGACCATGAGGATTGGGACAGAGGTCATGAGGATGGGGTGGGAGCAGGGATAGTTTGTTCCCATGTCATTCTCTGTCAGTGATCACAAACTTGCGGCCTGGGGGCCACATGTGGTCTGCCAGGTACTATTTTGAGGCCCTCGGTATGTTTATCATAATCACAAAAGTAAAATAAAATAGTTTCTTGATCACCAGTATGTCTCTTTAGCTATAAAATACTATATCATTATTAAGACTTGGCCAAAAGGAAAGATTTATAAACTATAAAGAGTTTTACCTCATGCAAAATTGTTATTTCTTTAATAAGACATTAACTATTTTTTTCTGAGGCCCTCTAAGTACCTACAAATCCAAAATGTGGCCCTGCAAAGGGTTTGAGTTTGAGACCACTGCTCTATGTAGAAGCTGATAGGCTGAATTGCTTAACAAATATTTCAGTTGTGTATTCAAAGCTGAAGCGCCAAGAGCAGGACTGCAGAAGACAAACGCAAATAGGGCTGGAGGTATGACCGATTTTCAGAGGATTGTGTTCATGAGGAGCTAGCTAAACTAAAGGTGGACAAAGCAATGAGGTGGGATGGTGTACTTCAGAGAGTACGGAAAGAACTTAGGGCAAGATTCTCAAAACTAAAATCTGTCTTTCACATGCTCGCCAGCCGGTTTAGTGTGCATGTATTTTAGCGGCAGATTATCAAAACAGCTTACTTAGATCTTTTCTGAGTTTTCTAGCAGTCTCCGATACTGCCATGCAAATGTAGTACAACAAGGTCATTAATATTAAAATGATCACTCCGCACGATTCTCAATAATTGCCTATTGATTCTCCAACCTCGTTATGCCACATTTATGGTCAACATTTGTCAACAGATCTGAGCTGTCGTTGATTTACTTTCTGATCAGTGCTTGAGCTCTGATTGGCTCAGGCACTTACAGGGAAGTAAGGTTTGACAGCTCAGATTGCCTCATGGTTCGGTTTTTGGGCCTGTTCTTTTTAACATTTATGTAACGATATTGATGAAGGGCTGTCAGGTAAGATTTGCCTCTTTGCAGATGATCTCAAAATCTGCAATAGAGTAGGACATAGTGAAGCTTGAAGAATGGTCTGAAATTTGGCAGCTAAGATTTAATGCTAAGACATATAAGGTCATGCATTTGTGCTGCAAAATCCTGAGGGAGTGGTACAGTTTAGGGAGTGAAGAATTTTTGTACATGAAAGAGGAGCAGAACTTGGGTGTGACAGTATGTGATGATCTTAAGGTGGTCAAACAGGTTGAAATGGTGACAATGAAAGCTAGAAGGTTGCCAGGGAGCCGAGAGAGAGGTATGGCCATTAAGAAAAAGGAGGTACTGATGTTCCTGTATAAGATTCTAGTGAGATCTCATTTAGAATATTGTGTACAATTCTGGAAACCACACTTTCAAAAAGATATAAATTAGGATGGAGTTGGTCCAGAGTAAGGCTACTAAAATGGTTGGTGGTCTACGTCATAAGGTATATGAGGACAGGC
Organism: Geotrypetes seraphini; assembly: GCF_902459505.1. NCBI lineage: Eukaryota > Metazoa > Chordata > Amphibia > Gymnophiona > Dermophiidae > Geotrypetes > Geotrypetes seraphini. The sequence continues at coordinate 62,628,376 of NC_047090.1, read as the reverse complement.
AAAGATCTCAACATGTATACTTTGGAGGAAAGGTAGAGAGGGGAGATATGATAGAGACATTTGAGTACCTACTTGGCATAAATGTGCATGAGGCGAGTCTCTTCCATTTGAAAGGAAACTCTGGAATGAGAGGGCATAGGATGAAGTTAAGAGGTGATAGGCTCAGGAGTAATCTAAAGCAATACTTTTTTTTTATAGAAAAGGTGGTAGATGCTTACAATAGTCTCCCAGTAGAGGTGGTGGAGACAAAGACTGTCTGAATTCAAAAAAGTGTGGGACAGGCACATGAGATCTCTTTGGGAGAAGAGGAGATAGTATATGCTGTGGATTGGCAGACTGGATGGACTATTTAGCCTTTATCTGCTCTTCCTATTTTTATACGGAACGATCAAGATTTGGTAAAATTTAAATCACTATTAAAAACATTTCTTTTTAATGATGCTTTTAATTCCTGATTTTTTAATTATTGTTTTTCCTAATGTGTTTTCCTATGTTTAATCTTTTATAAAACGAATGTATTTCATAACCCTATTTTTACCCAATGTTGTATAACAAGTCTTAACCTTTGTAAGCATTGTAATTCCTAAAGTTTGTTTTGTTTGTTTGTTTGTTCTCTTTTAACGAAATTTGATTTGTACATCGCTTTGAATTAGAGAAAGCGATTAATCAAGAATAAATAAGAAACTTGAAACTTGATTGTGTTTCTATGAGTATTCTGAATCACTGTCTCTCCTAGAACAGGGGTTCTCAAACGAGTCCTCAAGACACATCCAGCCAGTCAGGTATTTAGAAAATCTGCAATTTTCTACACTTAAACATTCTGCAACATTTACACTCAAATGAGGAAGTGCGTGTAAATTTATCTCAAGTATATTCATTGTGGGTATCCTGAAAACTAACTGGCTAAAACTGGGTTGAACATCAGTGTCTTAGAGGGATATTTCTTTAAACTATATTGTTAGAATAAAGAAATTATGTACTTACCCTGTAAGCTCTTTTCCAGTAGATAGGTGAAACACTCTAGATCAGGGATCTCAAAGTCCCTACTTGAGGGCCGCAATCCAGTCGGGTTTTCAGGATTTCCCCAATGAATATGCATGAGATCTATGTGCATGCACTGCTTTCAATGCATATTCATTGGGGAAATCCTGAAAACCCGATTGGATTGCGGCCCTCAAGGAGGGACTTTGAGACCCCTGCTCTAGATCATAGTGTTATTTCCCCTTACTCGCATGAGCTGCAGAAAAAATCCATTCCAGCTTTTTTACTCTGCCTCCAGAGTACTTCACAGGCTAGTTTAGCGCCCTCTGGCAGTCAGTACCCAAGCATAGAGAGACACACCCATCTGTGAAGTAGAGGCACCTGAAACGACAGGCTAAACTATTGTTCTGCTCAAACAATTAAACAGTATCGTTAACTGCCAACAGAGACATCAAAGGAGTTCAGATATACAAACTCTTCTTAACCCCAAAGGATTGACCGGTCTCCAAGAAACAGATTGGATAAGCAGGAGACTGAAATCTGAATCTGAAAACAGGCACAGCAAGGACAGGGTGGGGGGTCTAGAATGTCTCACTTATCAACTGGGTAAGTGCATAATCTTTTTCCAGTGCAACAAATGCAGTCCCCCAAGAAAGCTAGATGGACTTACTGCACCGGCCCTTAAGACCGAGGACCCAAAGGCCGCAGCAGCCACTCTATAGAACTTGGCAAACATGTGAAGAGAAGACCACGTCGCCACCCTGCAAATCTCCTCAGGAGAAATGGATCTAGCTTCAGCCTACAAAGAAGCTATACTCCTGGCAAAATGTGCCTTAACAGAAATAGGGGACCGCTGCCCCGCAAGAATGTAAGTGGACGAAATGGCTCTACAGATCCACCTGGAGATCGTAGCCTCAGAAGCGGGAGAACCTCTCATAATACAATGAGCCAGCACAAACAGGTGGTCAGAAAGCTAAACTCAGTGACCTCCAAATAACAAAGGAGCAACCTACGCACTTCCAATTTCTTCAGCAGAAGCAGACGATCCTGATGTATGAAACTCGTCAGCTGAACAACAGGCAAACACACTTTCTGATTGACATGGAAAGCTGAAACCACCTTCGGCAAAAAGGAAGGAACTGTCCGCAGGGAAAATCGGGCGCCACCAGAATGATGCAGCCGAGGTAAGTCGCAATCCTCCAAAGGACCCGGTCGATCAGCAGCCAAGGAGGAAAAACATATAGAAGAAACTCTGGAGGTCACAGTTGCTCTAGACTAGAGCATCGAGTCTCTCACTTCCGGGCTCAAATCTGCGACGAAGAAGCATGGTGCCTTCTTCTTTTGGCCCGTGGCCATGAGGTCAAGGCGGAGCTGCCCCAAGCGTCTCATGATTGACCAAAATGCCTGCTGTGCTAGGGTCCATTCGCCTGAATCCTGAGTCTGATAGCTGATGAAGTCTGCTTGAACGTTGTCCACTCTAGCCACATGCACCGCCGTCAGTGCCAGGAGATCATGTTCTGCCCAAAGGAAAAGAAGTCGAGCCTCCTGAGCCAATGAAGAGTTCTTAGTTCCTCCCTGACAATTAACATAGGCCACTGCCATCATTGATTGACCACTTATTTAATGATGGAGTCCAACAGCCCTGAAGAGGATGACAACTGCAGTGAGCCCTACTCTCTCCCCTAGCCATGAAGGCTGGCTTCCGTGGTTACTACAATCCAGGAGGCAATGCTTAACAGAAAACTCAGGAAGAGTGATTGAGGATGAAGCCACCATGTAACTCACTGGCCTCCAGAGTCCATGGCAGTCTCAGCTCTAAGACATCTCAGTGGGGTGCCCAATGAGAGAGGAAGGCATTCTGAAGAGGACGCATATGCACCCTTGCCCAGGGAATCACATCCAGCGTGGCAACCCTGGAATCCAGAATCTGTAGGACGTCCCATGCCAAAGAGGCAGCCATCTTCAATATCTCTAAAAACTGCCACCAGTTTCTATTTCTGAGCCTCAGATAGGTAGCCAGCCACCATATCGTAAAGAACTCCCAGGTAGTCCAGCGACTGCGTGGGTGTCAGATGGCTCTTCTTGAAATTGACAATCCAGCCCATGTCTTCAAGTATGCGGAGCACTGTCGCTACTGTAGTGCGCCCCTTTTCCAAGGGTGCTCTGAGCAACCAGTCGGCCAGATAAGGGTGAACCTGCAACTCAGATGAGCCACTACTACCACCATCACTTTGGTGAAGGTCCAGAAAGCTGTTGCCAGCCCAAAGGGCAGGGCTGAAAACTGATAATGCTGATCTAGCACATGAAATCGCAGAAACTTGCGGTGATCTGGAAAAATGGGAATGTGCAAATTCATCTCCATAAGATCCATGGAGGCCAGAAACTCCCCCGGAGCCACTGCTGCAATGACCTACCACATGGTCTCCATCAGGAACCAAGGAAGCTTGAGAGCTGGATGGATGTGCTGCAAAACCAGAATCAGTCTCCAATCTTTTGATCCTCTCTTAGGAATGATAAAGTAAACAGAGTATCTGCCTGAGCCCGAATGTTCGCTTAGCACCGGCTCTACTGCTCAAATATCCAGCAAGCGCTAAACAGCAGCCTGGACTTATTGAGATGTGCTCCTTAGAAGATGGATGTTTCCTCAATTTAGACACTTGATGCCATGGTGTCCGAGATCGATTGCCTGATGGAGTTTGAGAGCAGTGCCCAGACTGGGCTGAGGCTGGGTGAATTGAAGCAGATTTTTTCATTAAGTGTGACTGCAGCAACACAGTTCCTTCTGCAAAAGCTCTCTCAGCTGATCTTGTAGCGATGGTGCTGATACCAATACCTGTAAGGGTACTGTAGGTATAGTCTGCATCGGGTGATGAAGTTTTGGGGACTTTGGTGCCAAGGCATGCTTCAGAGGAAACACCAATTGTAAAGATGGTGATCTTGCATCAGTGCATCGTTGCTTGGCGTGTGACGATGGTGATGATGCCTGGGACAATGCTAATGCCTGTTCAGAGGGGGAAAGATGTTTATGCATTTTAGCTTTTTTTTGACGTTCCCCTGATGCAGATTTTGTCAATGTCATCAGTACCTTTGTTAATGCTGGTGTCAATTGATGTTGATGATCACTGTTGGAGTCTCCAGCCATAGTCTAGGCCAGTGGTAGGCAAACTCATTAGTCAAAACAGCCAAAATCATCAGTTCAATGATTAAGATTTTTTTTGAGAGCCATACCCCGTGCCCACTTGCACTACGATGGCTACTTCAACCCGACTGACATCCCGCTCACCCGGACGTAGTCGAAATCGATTCGTGGCAGAGCCTAGAGAATGAAAGGGGAAAAAATTTGTCTCCGTCCCTGCCCCGTCCCCATGAGCTTGGTCCCCATCCCCGCAAACCACCTGATCCCATCTACACAAGCCTCAAATAGTTTTATACTGAACTTATTATATTAAAGTATAAAAAGAAACAATATTCTGTACAACTGTCAATTTATAAATCAGTGTCTTGTCCCCACTCTCTCTTCCCCATTTCATCCTCAGCCCACTCTCTGGAGTACTGCATTCAATATTGGTCGCCATACCTTAAGAAGGATATGGCATTACTCGAGAGGGTTCAGATGAGAGCGACACATCTGATAAAAGGTATGGAAAACCTTTCATATGCTGAGAGACTGGAGAAACTGGAGAAGAGGAGATTTAGAGGGGATATGATAGAGACTTACAAGATCATGAAGGGCATAGAGAGAGTAGAGAGGGACAGATTCTTCAAACTTTCGAAAAATAAAAGAACAAGAGGGCATTCGGAAAAGTTAAAAGGAGACAGATTCAAAACAAATGATAGAAAGTTCTTCTTTACCCAACGTGTGGTGGACACCTGGAATGCGCTTCCAGAGGATGTAATAGATCAGAGTACGGTCCTGGGGTTCAAGAAAGGATTGGACAATTTCCTGCTGGAAAAGGGGATAGAGGGGTATAGATAGAGGATTACTGCACAGGTCCTGGACCTGTTGGGCGGTCGCATGAGCGGACTGCTGGGCACGATGGACCTCAGGTCTGACCCAGCGGAGGCATTGTTTTCTTATGTTCTCTCTCTCTACTTCCCTTCAGCACACACACATAAAAAAGCAAGCAATTTTATATCATTTTCATTCTATTCATTCATAGAAATTAAAGTCTAAATAATGCCAGCCACATAACAAAACATGATTTTACAAAAAAAAATTCCCTGCACAGTCAAGCCTGCAAGGATTACTAGATGTCTTTCAGCAGCTCCCCTCCCTCCCTCCCCCTTACCTTTATGGCCAAGTCAAAATGAAATAATGCCAGTCACAAAACAAACATGATTTTACAAAAATAATTCCCTGAACAGTCAAGCCTGCAAGGATTACTAGATGTCTTTCAGCAGCTCCCCTCCCTCCCTCCCCCTTATCTTTGTGGCCAAGTCAAAATGATCTACCAACAAAAATTTTTTAAAAAACACAAAGCACACTGTACGCAGAGAAAATGTTAACTATCATTTATATTCCGCGGATTTTCAAAAAGGTCAAGGCAGATGACTTTATGCAATGTCACCTCAGTAACAACTATACAAAAATAGACAAATATACCCCTCCCTTTTTATTAAACTGCGATAACGTTTTTTAGCACAGGTAGCTGTGCTGAATGACCTGCGCTGCTCTTGATGCTCATAGGCTCCCTGCACTAAAAAACGTTATTGCGGTTTAGTAAAAGGGGGCCATAGTGCAAAATATAGACAACAGATATAAATTCTCAAAACGGACACATTTTGATCACTAAATTGAAAATAAAATGCAAAATATAGACAACAGATATAAATTCTCAAAACGGACACATTTTGATCACTAAATTGAAAATAAAATCATTTTTCCTACCTTTGTTTGGTAATTTCATCAGTCTCTGGTTGCACTTTATTCTTCTGACTGTGCATCCAATATTTCTTCCCTTCTTTCAGCCTCCTGTATGCTTCCTCTCCTCCAGACCTCATTCCCTCCCCCAACTTTTTCTTTCTGTCACCCTGCCCCTTCTTTCTTTCTCTTCATGCCCCCTTTCTTTCTGTATGTCTGTCTTTCTCTCTCTCTCTCTCTCTCTCTCTCTCTCTGTGCCCCATTTCTTTCTTTCTTTGTTTCTTCATGCCCCCTTTCTTTCATTCTTTCTCTCTCCATGCCCCCTTTCTGTCTGTCTCCCTTCTTTCTTTCTGTCTCCCTGTCCCCCCCTTTCTTTCTCCCTGCCCTCCCCAAGCCACCGCCATTGGGGAACATGCTGCCACTACTGCCATCGGGGAACAGGCCAGTGCCGAGTTCTGAGCTCTCCCTGCTTCCCTTCCCCGTGGGGCTGACCAACTCTCACCACCCAACGTCAATTCTAACATCGGAGAGGAAGTTCCGGGCCAGCCAGGTAGCAATTGGCTGGCTCAGAATGTCCTCTCCAATGTCAGAATTGACGTCGGGTGGTGAGAGTTGGTTGGCCCGCAGGGAAGGGAAGCAGGGAGAGCTCAGAACTCGGTGGCAGCCTGTTCCCCAATGGCAGTGGCTTGGGGAAGGGTTAGGATCTGGATTGTAAATTAATATGGTCATTGCTGCTGCTGAAACGGGGCTTTTTGTTTCTAATTTTCACACATTAGGAATAAAAAAAATTATGAAGAGAGTAATTTTTAAAGCTTTTTACACACAGTTGTCTGTCTGTTTAAAATGCCTCATTAAAAACTGTCCATTCCTCTCTGTGGGAAAAAGTATTCAACACTAGTCACTAGTGGGGTATTTTCATGCAATAGCAACAGAAGGATTCAGGGCAAAAGGAAATTGGGGGAGAAAAGGAACATGCAAGGCTTTTACTCAAAGTAGTTGAAAATGGATGCAACAAAACAGATGCTACATTCTAAAAATTGCACTGAAAATGGCTAATGCACATACCGGAGGCTCTTGTTCTTCAAACAGTTCAAGGAAATGGAAGTAATTAACAAAGCCAGTATGTCCTGGGTCAAGGATGATCATTAGCTCCTTGAATTGCTGATCACTTATGCGAACCATTACACAATCCACAATGCGACGTAGTTCCTTTCTAGAGATTTTTCCACTTTGATTCTTAAAACAAATGCATATACATTAGTATGGAAGAAAATGAACAAGCTTAATTTATTTTATAGAAATGTTATGATAAACAAAAGTTCATCATTTGTATAGCTTGACCTACTACTACAACTACTAATTATCATTTCTAAAGGCATACACAACACTGTACATCTAATATGTAACAGATGGTCCCTGCTCAGAAGATCTAACAATCTAATTTGGACAAAAAGGACATATAGGGATTGGGGAGTTTCTTGCAGAGAGGATGGACATAGGTATCTTACGGTGAATGGGAGTTAGGATTTGAAAACAACCTTAAAGTGGGCTTTTAGCTTAGATTTGAATACTGCTAGAGAATGCTTATATAATGATTCAGGCGGTCTGTTCCAGGCATGCAGTGCTGGAAGATAAAAGGAACGGAGTCTGGAGCTGACAATGGAGGAGAAAGGTATAGATAGGAGAGGTTTATCCAATGAACGGAGTTCACGAGTGGGAATATAGTGGGAGATAAATGACCTGAGATATAGGGGGGGGGGGGCTACAGGGTGAATGCACTTTAAGTCAGTAAGAGGCGCTTGAACTGTATTTGAAAATGGATTGGGAACCAATGAAGTGACTTCAAGAGAGGGGTAATGTGAGTATGGCGGTTCTCATGGAATATAAGTGATGCAGCAGAATTTTGAACGGATTGAATAACAAAACCTCAGAATCCCAGTGAGGATAGGGTATGGGAAGATTAGGTACTTGCCTTGATAATCTTCTTTCTAGTAAATAGGTACATCATTCCTGAACTCTTAGGTAGTCAATCCCTTCCCACGAGATTCTGTGTAGAGAGCCACATTATTCAACATCTACCTCGCATCCTTAGGTCACCTACTACAAAAATTAAACTTAAAACACAGACGATATATCCATCCTAATCCCCTTAAATGACATCACAAATGAAACTATAGATAACCTCTCACACACAATGATAGAAATTGAAAAATGGACCACCAGCTTCAAACTAAAACTAAACACAGAGAAAACAAAAGTCTTTTTGGCAAGCCCCAACAACAAAATAACGAAAACATTGTTAAAAATAAACGGCCATGAATATCCAATCGCCAAAACCATAAAAATACTGGGCATCACTCTAGATACTCACTTAACCATGACTGACCACACAAACCTACTGGTGACGAAATGCTTTTACATGCTGTGGAAGCTAAGGACTATTAAAAAATACTTTGACACAATATCATTCAGATTACTGGTGCAATCGCTGATCCTATCTACCCTAGATTACTGCAACATCGCCTACCTGGGCATCCCAAAAAAAACAGTACAAAAATTAAGATTAATGCAAAACACTGCAGTTCGCTTGATCTTCGGACTGAGAAAAAAGACCACATTAGCCCCTATTACAAGAAATTACACTGGCTACCTGTGGAGGCGCGAATACTGTTCAAATTTGCTTGTATCTGCTTCAAGCAAGTCTGGGGCCTAGCACCTTCCTACCTGCAAACACACTTCACTCTACACGTACAACCAGAAACAAAAACATCTTTGCATACCCAAAGATCACAGGCTGCAAATACAAATCCTTCCTAGACAGAACCTTCATGTTCCAAGCAAACAAGACAGCAATCATGGCTAGGAAACCACATAAATAAAGCCAGGCAAACCTACAACACATTCCGAAAATCAATTAAAACCGTTCTATTTGACAAATTCCTTGCTTAATGAGATCACCTCTCTCAGGTTTTTGGTTTTTTTTTTTCACCTTATAACCCATTGTATTATGTAACATCTTTCTTCTCTCATGTATTCTTGCACCATGTTTCTCCAATTCATGATGTAACTTCCTTCTTCTTGCATTTTGTAATTCGCTGATTGTCCAGCCTTCTTTCTATGTGAACCGCCTAGAAGTCAGTTTGATTATGGCGGTATAGAAAAATAAAGTTATTATTATTATTAACATTTTTCTTTTTTGCTTCGCCTCCTATCACTCTGGGCTGTCCTGCAATTCCTCAGTTCATATCAAAGCAGATGGCTGGCCCTAGAGAGAAAACATAAAAGGAACGGTTATGAGGATACTTCCTGAGAAACAAGTCTGATCTGCTCATATCACATAACACTTAAGACATGAACCATTGAAACATATAACAAGATGGAACAAACTAGCCACTCGGGTAGATGGCTAATTCGTTCCACCTTGTTATATGTTAGGGTTCTGAAGGATACCCCTGTATTTCATGAAATAGCAGTGGTGTTCTCTATCCCTGTACTTACAGGATAAAGGAAATAAATAAGATATCCAGACTTCCTAGCATGTCTGAAGCCGTAAGAAGGCAAATTAACATCTGACATGGTGGACTTCAGGAATAATGTGCCAATTTACTAGAGAGAAGATTATCAAGGTAAGTACCTAATCTTCCCTTATAGTGCAATAGGCACATCATTCCTAAACTCTTGGGATGTAGCAAAGCAGTCCCTGGAATCAAGGGTGGGACAGATGAGCCCGCTGAAAATATGGATGATCTGAAAGAGAAGTCCAATATGGCCATCACATCCATCCTGTAAAATTTCATAAATGTATGGAAGGAGAGCCATGTGGCTAATCTGCAAATCTCTTCAGGAGAAACTGCTGAAGGCTCCACCCAGAAGGATGATAGTCTCCTAGTTGAATGTGCCTTTAAGATTATCGGAGTCTGCTTGATGCTCCCAATGTAGGCTGAAGAAATAGCCATATGAATCCACCTTGAAATGGTTGCTTTAGGAGCTTGTCGACCCTTAATGATTCAGTGCATCTAAAGCACATCATTTTAAATCTAAAAATGTAATAGAACAAAGTAACGAACTCAAGAGTAACAAATCATTAAGACCACATGACATCTACCCAAGAGTCCTTAAAGAGTTGAAATGAGAAATTGTTAATCTGCTTTGAAGGCATAAATAAACAGAGGACATAATTTGAGGTTGAGGGGTGGTAGATTCAAGAGCAATGTTAGGAAATTCTACTTTACGGAGAGGGTGGTGGATGTCTGGAATGCGCTCCTGAGAGAGGTGGTGGAGAGGAAAATGGTGACAGAGTTCAAAGAAGTGTGGGATGAACACAGAGGATCTAGAATCAGAAAATAATAGTAAATATTGAACTAAGGTCAGTACTGGGCAGACTTGCACAGTCTGTGTCTGTATATGGCCATTTGGGGGAGGATGGGCTGGGGAGGGTGTAGATGGGCTGGAGTTTGGCAGTTGGAACCCAGGCACAGTACCGGTTAGAGAATTGGATTCTTGCCCAGAAATAGCTAAGAAGAAAAAATAAAAAAAATTTAAGTTGAATCAGGAAGGGCAGACTGGATGGACCATTCGGGTCTTTATCTGCCATCATCTACTATGTTACTTATAGATTGCACCTGTAAGCACACAGAGATAATCCGACAGTAGAAACTTAGTCATCACTTCTAAATAATGAAGCTGCACTCTGCAAACATCTAGCAATTTTAGGACTTTGTTCCTCTTCTAGGATCCCGAGGGCGTGAAGGCAGGTAGCTGTACTTCTTGCCTGAAGTGAAAATTAGATACTACTTTCAGCAAGAAAGATGGTACAGTATGCAGTATTACAGCAGACTCCAAAGTTCTGAGGAAGGGTTCTCTGCATGAGAGTGCCTACAGTTCTGACACTTCGAGCTGAAGGGATCACCACTAAAAATGCTGCTTTAACCATAAAGTCCATCAATGAAGCCTACTCCAGAGGCTCATATAGAGTTCTAGTGAGTGCCCACAGGACAAGATTAAGACTCCACAATGGAAAAGGGTGTCATTTTCATCAATCACCTAGAGTGCATCTAGTGAGATCATCAAGTTTGCAGATGACACAAAGCTATGCCAGGCAATCAAATCGCAGAAGTGAGGAACTCCAGAGCGACTTGAGTCAATTTGAGAAATGGGCAGATAAATGGCAGATGAAGTTTAATGTGGAAAAATGCAAAGTGATGCACTTAGGCAGAAAGAATAAGGAACACAAGTATAGTATGTCAGGTGCAACTCTGGGAAAAACCGAACAGGAAAAGGACCTGGGTGTACTAATTGATAGGACCCTGAAGCCATCGGCACAATGCACGGCGGCAGCAGCGAAGAACGCAAATAGAATGCTAGGCATGATAAAGAAGGGAATCACGAGTAGATCAGAGAAAGTAATAATGCCGCTTTATAGAGCAATGGTCAGACACTTGGAATACTGCATCCAACATTGCTCTCCATACCTAAAGAAGGATATAAAACTGCTGGAGAGGGTGCAGAGATGAGCAACGAAGCTAATAAAAGGTATGGAGAACTTGGAATACGAGGAACAACTTAAGAGACTGGGATTGTTCTCCCTTGAGAAGAGGAGACTGCGAAAGGTAATTGCATAATCCACAGTTCTAGGATTTAAGGGTAAGCTAGATGTACATCTCCTTAAGAGTGATATGGGGAAGGGGAAGGGTAAACTAGATGCACATCTCCTTATGAAAAGCTTAGAGTGATATGGGGACTAAAACTATGCCAGGGTACACCTGGCGGGGCCTCCGCGTGCGTGGATCGCCGGACCTGATGGACCTAAGGTCTGATCCGGAGATGGCAATTCTTATGTACTGGAGGACAAAGGCACAAAACCATCTTCAGAAACCTGGCCACATCTGGGTGTGAGGACAAGGTCTTCTTGTGCACTTGAGATTTGAAGCACAAATGACCCACTATTTGAACTTTAAGGGAGCCAATCGCCAGGCCTTTTTTTAAGTCCCTCCTGCAGGAATGCTTAGGAACAAAGAGATCAGAGCTGAGACCAGAATATCACTCTTCTGTGCACACCAAGTTTCCAAGTTTCCAAGTTTATTAGTTTTTAATAACCCGATCATAAAATGAATATCTGACCGGTTTACAATTATATAATAATTAAAAAAGAATTTAATATAGAATAGAGAGAAATAAAAAGAGTGTAAAAGAGTAGTTAGAGTGAACACGTATGATATTTACAGACAAACTAGAAAGTGAGGAAAAATGGGGAGGTGGGAAAAAGTTACATAATTGTAGAAGGAAAAAAGGATATAGAGGGAAAAGGGGATGACACATAAGGGGTGGGGGTAAAATAAAAAAGAAAGTGAAAGTGGAAGTGGACTGCTCTAAAATAAAATAAAAAAAAAAAAAAAAAAAATTATATTATTATTTTATGATTAAGATTTATCGTAGGCATCTTGAAAAAGGAAAGTTTTGAGATTGACCTTAAATTTTGGTAGTTGTAGTTCATCGCGAAGATATTGAGGGAGAGAGTTCCATAAGGTGGGTGCTGTTATTGCGAAATTAGTTTTTCTAGTGTAATAGGATTCTTTTAAGGATGGTATATAGAGAAGTTTTTGATCAGTAGATCTTAAAGAACGAGGTGAACTTTGGGGTATTAATAATTTATCAAGAAATGAAGGTAAGTGAGAGTATTTAATTTTGAAAGAGAGGAGAATAATTTTATAGGTTATACGGTGAGTGATCGGGAGCCAATGAGCCTCCTTAAGGAGAGGAGTGACATGTTCGAATTTGCCTTTTTTATTTATTAATTTGATTGCTGTGTGTTGTATGAGTTGTAAGCGTCGAATTTCTTTTTGAGGCAGACCATTAAGAAGGGAATTACAGTAGTCTAAATGTGAGATGACTAATGAGTGGATTAGAATATTAATTGAATCTGTATTTAGAATAGTACTGAGAGAGCGGATGATACGTAATTTGAAGAAGCAGGTTTTAACGACAGAACTTATGTGGTCATGATAAGAAAGCGTACTGTCAAAAATGACACCTAATAATTTTATATGATTTTTCATAAGTAATGGGATAGATTTAATGTAGATAGTTCCTGGTAGTGATTCTGAAGTTTTAATCGGGAGAAGAAGACCGCAGGATTTTTCAATATTGAGTGAGAGTTTGTTGGAAAGGAACCAATCACTTAAAATATCTAATTTGATATTTAGATCTATAATATCTGAAGGGTTTGATGTATTGATTGGATAGAGCAGCTGTATATCGTCTGCGTAGGCGAAAATTGAAAATCCTATTGATTGGGCTAGAGAGAGAAGAGGGGATAAGAAGATGTTAAAAAGTAAAGGAGACAGAATTGAACCTTGGGGCACTCCAAACGTTTGAGTTACCGAAGAGGAAGTTTGATTATTTGAAGAAACTATAAAGTTTCGGTCGTGAAAGTAGGATATAAACCATTGAAGAGCATGACCTGTGATATTACAATCCGAAAGTCTAGCCAAAAGTAGGGAATGATCTATGGTATCGAAGGCTGCTGATAAATCGAGAGAAATTAATATAACGGATTTTAAGTGATCATGAAAGTATTGTATGGTTGTAGTAAGACCAAGTAGTGATAGTTCAGTAGAATGAGAGGTGCGAAAACCGGTTTGATATGGATGTAGGGCATGAGTTTGATCAAAAAATTCTGATAGTTGGGAATGAATAATTTTTTCAGTAAGTTTAGTAATTAATGGTAAGTTAGCAATAGGACGGTAGTTGTTAGGGAGGGAGGGATCTGTATTATATTGTTTGAGTTTTGGAAAAACTAAAGATGTTTTCCATGCGATAGGAACGGAGCATTCCGAGAAAGATTTGGAAATCATTTCTCGTAGAAAGGGACCAAAGAAAGAAAAATGTTTTTTAAGCAATAGTGGGGGAATGCATTCCATAGTATTGTTAGGGGAGTTAATAGTTTGTAGAATAGTGTGAAGATTAGTTAATGAAGGGACTTTGAAATTGGAAAAAGTACTAGGCGGATAACGTTGGAGGGTGATGATAACCATGTCTGAATAGCCTTTGCGCTCTAAGGCTGTGCGCTCAACAACCATTCTGTATGACCAAAGCGCTCCAGATCCTCCAGTGTGATTGGGCCCTGTATGAGCAACCTCGGATGGCATGTACGAGCCTGTCTGAGACTCTTGGCTCTTCTGTAAATGGATGAGATCCACATACCATGCACGCCTAGGCCAGACTGGTGTCAAAACTACCAGCCCTGGGTGTAATGGCATAGCAAGGGTGAGAGGTGCATGGGGTGGTGGCTCCCCTCCTCCACCCTTTTCTCCACCCCTTTCACTGTACCTCTTTAACTTTCCTTTCACAAGCAGCATCACCAACTTGCTGCCTGCGCCGGATCAAAGGGAGAGCCGACGCTGGTGCGAACAGCAGGTTGGAGTTAGCAAAGAGCTAGAGAGAGTCCTAGCTTCAGAAGACTCTCTCCCCACGTCCATCATCTGCCCCTTCTCCCCACTTCCATCATCTGCCCCTTCTTCCCACTTCCATCATTTGCCCCTTCTTCCCACTTCCATCATTTGCCCCTTCTTCCCACTTCCATCATTTGCCCCTTCTCCCCACTTCCATCATCTGTCCTCTTCTCTCTCCCCACTTCCATCATCTGTCCTCTTCTCTCTCCCCACTTCCATCATTTGTCCCTTCTCCCCACTTCAATCATCTGCTCTCTTCTCTCTCCCCTCTGACTCAGCTTCCTGACTCAGCTTCCCCTGAGAGAGAAGAGAGTAGATGATGGAAGTGGGGAGAAGGGACAGATGATGGAAGTGAGGAGAAGGGACAGATGATGGAAGGAGGGGATAAATAAAAGGAGGGCACATAATGGGGGGAAAAGGATTGAGTTAGGGAAATACTGGAGGGGGTGAGGGAAAGAGGTGGCGAGCTTTAGGTAGACAGTAAAAAAGGAAATTGACAAAAGGGTAGTAAGAATATAATCTAGATGGATGCAGAAAATAAATTGAAAAGGAAAATGAGGGAAGAAAGGTATTGCAGAAGAGAGGTGTGGGAGAGGGAAGGAGAGGAGAGAGATGCCAGACCAATGGGGGTGAAAGGAGAGATGGAAGGGGGAGGCATACGGTTTCTGGAAGGGGCATAGAAGGAGAGAAGATGTCATATAGGGGCAGAGAGACGGCAGACAGTGGATGGAAGAAAGAGAGTAACAAGAAGATGAGGAAAGCAGAAACCAGAAACTAGAGAAGACAAAAGGTAGAACAAAAATTTTCTATTTATTTATTGCTTTAGGAGACATGGGTCACTGTTTCTGTGGTGTTGCATTGTATGCAGAGTCCAGCTTCTTGCTGGTTCAATTTAACCTTTGTCTATGTATTTCTATTTTATTCCCCCCTTTTACAAAACTGTGGAGCGATTTTTAGCACCAGCCGTGGTGCTAGCAGCTCAGATGCTCAGAATTCTATGAGCGTCAGAGCTGTTACCACCGTGGCTAAAATCCACACTACAGTTTTGTAAAAGGGGGAGGGATTAGTTTGTGATGACATATTCCATACTAGGCGAAGATGTTTTCTGTATTCTGTGTGTTCGAAAGACATGGTTTTCTGTTAGGATTGACGGTGTAGGATTGATCTGTACTAGTCTGGCTTGTTTAGTTTTACAATGGGTGTATTGATTTTGTACTGCTCACTGCAGTATGTAAGATGCTGCCTTTTCCTAGGTACTCATGTGTGACGTGTGGCTTGTTACTAAAAATCATGTTTTCGTACAGATGGAGGGGGGTGTCAACAAATGATGGGCCCCAGGTGTCACATATGCTAGGTACGCCACTGGCCCTTACCTAACCCATTGGTAGCTTTTCTCAGAAAAGGTAAATAAGCATGAGCACTCGGAAGTCCTTTTCCTTGGGGCTTCTCTAGCCTAAAAGGAACAGTGTCACATGTTCTAGGACTGGGCTTTGGTTGACTAGGTCTGGATTTTTGCTACATTCTTAGTGATTCTTGGTGGATAATTCATGGTGGATAATTCAAGGTCCCCAGGTTTTTCCCTTCCACAATATATATATAGGCTTAACATGTTTATTTGTAATGCCCTAGGCTCATAAGAACATAAGAATTGCTGCTGCTGGGTCAGACCAGTGGTCCATCGTGCCCAGCAGTCTGCTCTCGCGGCGGCCCCTAATTGAGACCAGTGCCCTAATTGAGATGAGCCCTACCTGTTTCTGCTTTGAGCAGGGAGACATGGGGACAAAAATTAATACTGCGGGATGGGGATGAAAAATGTACTTCACTACAGAGATGGAGCTGAAAAAGCACAGTTACTTACCGTAACAGGTGTTATCCAGGGACAGCAGGCAGATATTCTTGACTGATGGGTGACGGCACCGACAATTTTAGAGTGATTGCACTCTAAGAACTTTAGAAAGTTCTAGCTAGGCCGCACCGCGCGTGCGCGAGTGCCTTCCCGCCCGACAGAGGCGCACGGTCCCCAGTTAGGATAAGCCAGCTAAGAAGCCAACCCGGGGAGGTGGGAGGGACGCAAGAATATCTGCCTGCTGTCCCTGGATAACACCTGTTACGGTAAGTAACTGTGCTTTATCCCAGGACAAGCAGGCAGCATATTCTTGACTGATGGGTGACCTCCAAGCTAACAAAAAGAGGGATGGAGGGAAGGTTGGCCATTATGAAAATAAATTTTGTAAAACAGATTGGCCGAAGTGTCCATCCCGTCTGGAGAATGCATCCAGACAATAATGAGATGTAAAAGTATGAACTGAGGACCAAGTAGCAGCCTTGCAGATTTCCTCAATAGGAGTGGAACGGAGGAAAGCTACAGACGCTGCCATAGCTCTAATTTTGTGGCCCGTGACAGAACCTTCCAGTGTCAGGCCGGACTGAGCATAACAAAAAGAAACGCAAGCAGCAAGCCAATTGGACAGAGTGCGTTTAGATACAGGATGACCCAACTTGTTAGGATCAAATGACAAAAACAGTTGAGGAGATGATCTGTGAGGTTTGGTGCGATCAAGATAGTAAGCCAGAGCACGTTTACAATCCAAGGTATGCAAAGCCTGTTCACCTGGATGAGAATGAGGCTTTGGGAAAAAAACAGGTAGAACGATGGATTGGTTAAGATGAAATTCAGACACAACCTTAGGAAGGAACTTGGGATGTGTGCGGAGGACGACCTTATCATGGTGAAAAACAGTGAAAGGTGGATCCGCCACCAGTGCATGGAGCTCACTGACCCTCCTGGCAGAAGTGAGAGCTATTAAAAAGACCACTTTCCAAGTTAGAAATTTAAAATGCGTTGAGGCCAACGGCTCGAAAGGAGGCTTCATCAACGCAGAAAGAACCACATTCAGATCCCATAGAACAGGAGGGGCTTTAAGAGGTGGTTTCACATTGAAAAGGCCCTTCATGAACCTGGAAACTAAGGGATGAGCTGAGAGGGGTTTTCCATGAATCGGCTCATGAAAAGCTGCAATGGCACTAAGGTGGACCCTTATCGAAGAGGATTTAAGACCAGAGTCAGATAAGGACAATAAATAGTCCAACACCAGTCCCACTGCTGTAGATATGGGATTATGGTGATGTAACAGGCACCAGGAAGAAAACCGAGACCACTTTTGTTGGTAACATTGAAGAGTAGACGGTTTCCTGGAGGCATCAATAATAGAACGGACAGGCTGAGAAAGGAGAGCATGAGCTGGAGTCAGCCCGAGAGATACCAAGCTGTCAGCTGCAGAGACTGTAAGTTGGGATGAAGGAGTGTTTGCTGATGCTGTGTAAGCAATGAAGGAAACAGAGGAAGAGGTATGGGTTCCCTGGAACTGAGTTGAAGTAGAAGGGAAAACCAATGCTGTCTGGGCCACCGTGGAGCGATGAGAATCATGGTGGCTTGTTCCCTCTTGAGCTTGAATAAGGTGCGCAGCATGAGCGGAAGAGGAGGGAATGCATAAAGGAAGAGTTCCAGACGGTGAGGAGAGTAAAGCCTGGAGCAAAACAGGGGCAGTTGATGGTTGTGGGGAGCTGCAAAAAGATCCACTTGAGGAGTGCCCCATTGAGAGAAAATGAACTGGAGAGTCGAGGGGTCGAGAGTCCATTCGTGAGGTTGAAGGATTCTGCTGAGATTGTCTGCTAAGCAATTCTGTTCCCCCTGGATGTAGACTGCCTTCAGGAATAGGTGACGAGCAGTCGCCCAGGTCCAAATCCTTTGAGCTTCCTGACATAAGGGACGGGATCCCGTCCCTCCCTGTTTGTTGATGTATTACATTGCAACTTGATTGTCTGTGCAAATGAGAAGGACTTGAGGAAAAAGGAGATGTTGGAAAGCTTTGAGGGCGTAAAACATCGCTCTGAGTTCCAGGAAATTGATGTGGTGTTTCTTTTCCTGGGTGGTCCAAAATCCCTGAGTTTGGAACTCGTTCAAGTGAGCTCCCCATGCATAGGGGGAGGAATCCGTGGTGATGACCAGTTGATGAGGAGGTAGATGGAACAGTAGACCTCTGGATAGATTTGATGATTTCAACCACCAAAGAAGCGACTGTCGAAGAGACGAGGTCACAGATATGTGTCGTGAACAAGGATCCGTCGCTTGTGACCACTGAGTCGCTAGGGTCCATTGAGGAGTACGCAGGTGGAGACGTGCGAAGGGAGTGACATGTACTGTGGAGGCCATGTGTCCCAAGAGCACCATCATGTGATTCGCAGAGATGGAAGGTTGCTGGAACACCTGCTGACAGAGATGAAGGATGGTGTGAAGGCGGTTTGGAGGAAGAAAAGCCCTCATCTGAACAGTATCCAGAATGGCTCCAATGAATTGAAGTCGCTGAGTTGGAATGAGGTGCGACTTGGGTAGATTGATTTCGAACCCCAACAGTCGAAGGAAGTAAATGGTCTGATCGGTGACTTTGTGAACGGACTGAGGAGAAGGAGCCTTGATGAGCCAGTCGTCCAGGTAAGGGAAGACTTGAAAGTTGTGGGAGCGGAGATAAGCTGCGACCACAATCAGACATTTGGTGAATACCCTGGGCGAGGAGGCTAGGCCGAAGGGTAGCACCTTGTATTGGTAATGATGTTGATTGACAAGAAAGCGAAGATATTGTCTGGACATCAGATGAATTGGAATGTGAGTATACGCCTCCTTGAGATCGAGGGAACATAGCCAGTCTTCCTGAGAAAGAAGAGGGTATAGGGTGGCAAGAGATAACATCTTGAACTTCTCCTTGACCAGACATTTGTTGAGATCCCTGAGATCTAATATTGGTCTGAGATCTCCGGTCTTTTTGGGTACAAGAAAGTACCGGGAATAAAATCCCAGGCCTTGCTGGTCCAGAGGAACTGGTTCGATGGCATTGAGAAGAAGGAGGGATTGAACCTCCTGAGCGAGGAGGAGGGATTGAGCCTTGTTGGAAGCAGACTCTTTTGGCAGACTTACAGGTGGAGGAGTCTGAAAATTTAGGGAGTAGCCGTGGGCGATGATAGCAAGTACCCACTGGTCGGAGGTGATTGCTTCCCAGCGAGATAGAAAAATTTGTAGTCGACCTCCTATGGGCTGAGGTAGAGGACATGAGGGAGGAAGACTGGCAATGTCCTGGAGAAAGGAGTCAAAAGGGCTGCGTCGACTTAGGTTGAGTAGCCGGTTTGACAGTGGGCTGCTGTTGTTGACGAGCCTGTTGCTGCTGCTGACGCTGTCTGCGAGGTTGAGGAGGATGAGGCTGAGCCGGTCGAGCAGAAAACCTCCTTTGATATGAAGATTGTTGCCTGAATGGACGAGGGGGAGGAGGTTTCTTCCTGTTTTTCAACAAGGTGTCCCACCTAGTTTCATGGGGGGAAAGCTTTTGGGTGGTGGTATCCATGGACTCCCCAAACAGCTCATCCCCTAGGCAAGGCGCATTGGCAAGCCGGTCCTGATGGTTTACGTCCAGTTCTGAGGCCCGCAGCCATGCTAATCTTCTCATTGCTACAGAGATAGCAGTAGCACGAGACGTCAGTTCAAAAGTATCATAAATAGAACGGACCATAAACTTCCTGAGTTGCAAAAGACTAGAGGTACATTGCTGAAAAGCAGGAAGTTTACGGTCCGAAATATACTTTTGAAAAGAGGTTACCTGTTGAACGAGATGCTTCAGGTAAAATGAAAAATGGAATGCGTAATTATCTGAGCGGTTGGCCAGCATGGCATTTTGGTAAAGACGCTTTCCAAATTTGTCCATGGCCTTTCCTTCCCTGCCAGGAGGGACAGAGGCATACATACTGGCTCCTGCAGATTTCTTTAGGGTTGACTCTACCAACAGAGATTCATGGGGAAGTTGGTGTTTGTCAAATCCAGGGATTGGAATCACTTTATACAGAGATTACAGTTTTCTTGAGGCTCCTGGGATTGTCAAAGGAGTTTCAAGATTTTTATAAAAAGTTTCCCTCAAGATGTCATGGAGGGGTAACTTTAAAAACTCTTTAGGAGGTTGGTCAAAATCCAAGGCATCCAAAAATGCCTTGGATTTTTTAGAGTCAGACTCTAAAGGAATAGACAGAGTGTCTGACATCTCCTTTAAAAATTTAGTGAAGGAGGAGTGCTCTGGTTTAGCAGTAGTATCCTGCACCGATGGTTCCTCCTCATCAGATGTGTAATCCTCCTCGGTACCGAGGGGATCATCTGAATCGTCCCACAAGTCAGGGTCCCGTACCGATTGTAAATGGCCCTGGGAAAGTGGAGTCGATGTATTAGTATGTTTAGTCTTGCGTACCGATTTACCAGACCGAGTGGATACGGTACCTGGAGAATGTAGAACGGTACGAGGTTCAGAGAACAGTACCGGCTCCGACACCGTAGGAGTAGCACGCCGTTTTGGTTCTGCTGACAGAACAGGCATGGACAAAGATTTTTGCGGTGCCGAAACAGTCGATGACAATAAAAGAGGCTGTTCGACAGACGGCACCGACGGCTCAGTCGGTACCGACACTGGAAGGTTCGGAGACAATAGAGCCGGGAGCAACTGTTGGAGTTGCTGCTTAAGCTGGACCTGGAGGATAGAGGCAATGCGCTCATCCAACGTTGGTCCCGATGGCACCGGTACCGGTTTTTTCTTGCTCTGTACCTTCGGTGCCGCTCGACGCTCGGGAGAAGTCGATGCCGATGACGAGGCAGAGACTTCAATGGGAGCGGAGCGTTTACGGGGCCGGCGCTCAGTCTGCAGGACTTGGCTCACTGCATGCTCGACTGGCGGGCCTAGAACAGTAGGGGAAGGCTTCTTAGCCGGCTTACCTACAGGAGTCGACACCGACGATGGATCTGGCGGTGCCGAGGTAGTCGGAGTCGATTTGGAGGAAGTCGTCGACGTCGATACCGGTGCAACTTCCATAGCGGTACCGAAAAGGATCCGCTGCTGAATTTGTCGATTTTTTAAAGTTCTTTTTTGTAAAGAACTACAGCGGGTGCAGGTTTCAGCCCTATGGTCCGGACCCAGACACTGGAGGCACCACTTGTGTGGGTCGGAGAGGGAGTTAGGACGTGCACACCGCTGACACTTTTTGAAACCCGGTGACGGGGGCATGAAGGGAAATACTGCTGTAGCAAAATCGAAGCCCGAGGCTTCGATGGTGCCAACAGGCCCCGCCGGGTCAGATTCGACAAAAAAAATGAAAAAGAAAAATTTTTTTTTTTTTTTTTACACAAAAGGTAAATAAGAAGGAAGAAATAAAATTATGAAGAAAAAAAAAAAATACGCGCGAGCGGGAAGGCAAGTGAAATAGAAAAAAAAAACTTCCAACAGCCGTTGGAAACACGCGTCTTCTTAGCTCCGCGGAATTAAGAAAACTGGGGACCGCGCGCCTCTGTCGGGCGGGAAGGCACTCGCGCACGCGCGGTGCGGCCTAGCTAGAACTTTCTAAAGTTCTTAGAGTGCAATCACTCTAAAATTGTCCGTACCGGGGCTCCGTCGGTGCCGTCACCCATCAGTCAAGAATATGCTGCCTGCTTGTCCTGGGATAATGTGGGGACAGGGATGAATTTTTGTCTCCGCATTACTCTCTACTCTGCAGTATTATCATTAGGGATCAAGCTGCCCAATAAGGGCATGTAGTTAAGACTTTTTTCTTGAAGGCACTTAATTTTTCTCAGGCATTTTGCTCATAGTTTTTGTTCTGTTATATTGGAAGGTTTAACTCATGAAAAAAAATAATTTTAACTACTTTTTCCTTATGGTTTTTTTCCAATTCCCTTAATCCCCCTGCATTATTATTATTGTAATCTACTCCTATTGTTTTCCCTTGTGTTTTGGTGAAATCTGTTTTGTGATTATTATGTTTTATCTTCTCTTTTTCACCCTACTTATATTTTATTGTAAACTGCTTAAATTTTAAGATTGGTTGCATATTGGTGGTATGTTAAAATAATTTGAACTTGATCATCCAAGGCTGTAATAATGAATAATAAGAACATAAGAACATGCTGGGTCAGACCAGAGGTCCATCATGCCCAGCAGTCCACTCACGCAGCGGCCCAACAGGTCCAGGACCTGTATAGTAATCCTCTATCTATACCCTTCTATCCCCTTTTCCTTCAGGAAATCATCTAATCCCTTCTTGAACCCAAATACCATACTCTGTCCTATTATACCCTCTGGAAGTGAATTCCAGGTGTCCACCACCCTTTGGGTGAAGAAGAACTTCCTAGCATTGGTTCTGAATCTGTCCCCTCTTAATTTTTCCAAATGCCCTCTCCAGGGAACTTCTATTGAGCAGATGCAGAAGGCAGGGTACTATCCACATCTCCCATTTGACAACACAGAGCATGGGCATGATGTTAACAAGCTGGCTTAGTTGACATGTTTTTTGACATGCCCTTTTAAATTGCTTACTCTATTTTGCAAATTTTTGATACAAAAAAGACGCAAGCTATAAATATGTCTGTAACTCTATGTAGCAAATATGTGTTCTAAAATCAAAATAAATTCAAATAGCTTACATTATCAAGCATAAAAAATGCTTTCTTCAATGCAGGAATAGCTTCTTTGATGTGTTTGTGCAGCTTCTGAAGAATATGATCACTTGTAAAATCTACATTGACAATGTTTACTCTATAACAGAAACCAAAAATCAAAGCTTATTATATGTACATAACATTGCAAACATATAGACATGAGGCAATACACAGAAAGCCTTACACAAGCTCGAAAATATAAAATGGTGCCATTGGGCACCAATTTATGCAGGGGCTTCAAATTACTTACGAGTATTAAGCTGCAATAAGATTTTAATAAACATTGATCTGAGTTATACACATAGAGGGTTATTTTATAATGGGTTACCTATATCTGAAGGCTACATAGGCAACTATTTCTAGCCTATTAAAGAAATTATCAAACTGCATTAGGGCAATAACCTAGCATTATTTGCCCCTTAATGTGACTTAAAGGGTCTAGCTATGTCCCATCCGGGCTCTCTCTATACATGCACCTCCATTTCAAATATGTACTTATATGTTAAGTGGGTATTTGAAGAATAGCACTTAGGCACCATACTAGCACATAAGCATGTAAATGTTAGCATCTAAGTTACATAATTACCCTTTAAGGGCAAAATTCAATAAAATAGGTGCAACATATACATGTAACAGATCTGTTATACGTGTCTGCAACTTAGGGCCAAACATACGGTATGCACAAAACTTATTGTATTATATAAATTACACGCATAAGTGGGGGTCCCACCCATGCTCCATCCAGATACATAGTAACATAGTAGATGACAGCAGATAAAGACCCAAATGGTCTATCCAGTCTACTCAACCTGATTCAATCTAAAAATTTATTGGTTTTTTTTTTCTTCTTCTTCTTAGCTATTTCTGGGCAAGAATCCAAAGCTCTGCCCGGTACTTTTCTTAGGTTCCAACTACTGAAGTCTCCGTCAAAGCTCACTCCAGTCCATCTATACTGTCCCAGCCATTGAAGTCCTCCCCAGCCTATCCTCTACCAAACAGCCATATACAGACACAGACCATGCAAGTCTGCCCAGTATTGGCCTTAGTTCTTCTATATTTACTATTATTTTCTAATTCTAGATCCTCTGTGTTCATCCCATGCTTTTTTGAACTCCCATCACTTCATCTCTACCACCTCTCTCGGGAGCGCATTCCAGACATCCACCACCCTCTCCATAAAGAAGAATTTCCTTACATTGCTCTTTAGTCTACCATCCCTCAACCTCAAATTATGTCCTCTGGTTTTACCATTTTCCTTTCTCTGGAAAAGATTTTGTTCTATGTTAACACCTTTCAAGTATTTGAACGTCTGCATCATATCTTCCCTGTCCCTCCTTTCCTCTAAGGTATACATTTTCAGGATTTCCAGTCTCTCCTCATACGTCTTTTGGCGCAAACCTCTTATCATTTTTGTCGCCTTCCTCTGGACCGCTTCAAGCCTTTTTGTGTCCTTCGCCAGATACGGTCTCAAAAACTGAACACAATACTCCAAGTGGGGTCTCACCAAAGACCTGTACAGGAGCATCAACACCTTTGTTCTTCTACTGGTTACGCCTCTCTTTATACAGCCCAGCATCCTTCTGGCAGAAACTATCGCCTTGTCACACTGCTTTTTTACCTTTAGATCTTCGGACACTTTCACCCCAAGGTCCTTCTCCCCATCTGTGCATATCAGCCTCTTACCTTCCAATATAAATGGCTCCTTCCAATTATTAATCCCCAAATGCATTACTCTGCATTTCTTTGCATTGAATTTTAGTTGCCAGACATTAGACCAGATTTCACCCATGTATATGCTACTATCAAATGCGTGCTATGTAAAATATGTGCATTTGCCACTTAAAGTTAGACTGTGAGAATGCATGTAAATACCAATATTCTAATCCTTTATGACTAGCATAACAGCTAAGACCTATTTTGTAAATGTATACTATAAATAAGTGAAACATTAAATACCTTTACACAAATGGAAAAAAGTGACAACATCTGGAAAATAGTGTATATAATGTATGGGAAATATGGATCTAGATGCTGTGATGGAATGATTTGAATTTAGTGGAGGTTTCATAATCAAAATATACAAGGTTATACCAGGCTAAATGAAATCTGACAGGGCGGGCCTTCGAGACTCATATGCCTTTCTACTAGAAAGAAGATTATTAAGGTAAGAACCTAATATTCCCTTTGTTACAAAAGGGGTAGTGCATAGGTATCTGAGACCCCAAGTACCTCAGGATAAAGCCCAGCTGATGACCTACATTCCTTCCCCATATAAGCCTATTTTTTCCCAAGTCCACAAAGGGAAGTGTGAGGAGACTCATAAGGGAGAACCCCTGACTGGTAGGAAACAGTCCTTTTTCCAGACTAAGCCCCTGGAAGTATTTTCCAGGGGACAGGAAAGAAAGGGATACATTTGGCTAAAGAACCAGGCAGCAGCAAAAGACATACACCTGACACATTCCTTATGAGAGAAAAGCTTTGTCAGCAGGTTTCACGCTCCATCCAGAAAGGGGAACATAAAAGTCTAGGTAAGGGTTTCCAGGAGGAGGAATTAGAGGACACCAGCAGATCCTCAGGTAGAAATGCCTGGAGAGGAAGATGATTACGTGAGGTTCCTCCCTGAACAGGTTTCTCCTACTGGGATTGAAATGGAATGGGAATGCAGTGCTCCAAATGAAGAAGGGATCAAGATGCCAATGGACACTTTCTGGAGTGGAGACAGGGCGGGATTAATTCATCAAGGGCCCCTAGGCTCGTGAAGTAGAAAAACAGTTAAAAAAATTTTTAAAACAGTCAGCTAGTAAAAAAAAAATTTTTAAATCCTCTGCCGGGTACGAAGGGCCAATGCAACGCAAGATTGTCTGTGCATGCTCAAGGATCGCTCTCCAGCGATCTGTGTGGTTGGTGGGGGGTGTGCCAACCATCGTCCCCATTTGCATGTAGGCCTTTAGTGAATTTGTCAGCCTGCATGCAAATGCTCATGGATCAGGCACGGAGAGACAGGTTAGTGAATCTAGAACATAGTCTGTTAACTGAGGAACTCTTAGGTGCATGCTAATTGATTAGCGTGGGGTTAATGCAGAGGCTACAAAATAGGAGGCAATAGGGGTTCACGCAGTAAAGTTTTTTAATGGCCATGTGCTAATGGCAAAATTAGCACATGGCCATTAATTCAGGAAATGGGAAAATCAGCTATTTTCCAGCCAATGCAAAGGTGGCCATAGCGTGCAAGATAGACCTGCATAAGGGGAACACTGAGGCCACTTTGGTCATGCCTAAGGTGACCATACATCCCGTTTTGAATGGGACCGTCCAGTTTTTGGATCCCGTCCCGTTGTCCCCACACACAGCTTCAGGACACTGAAATGTCCCATTTTCAGGGATAGCATCCCGAAGCTGTGCGCGGGGACAACGGGACAGGCGATCGCTTCCTGTCCCTCCCTGCTGTGCAAAAAAAAAAAAAAAAAAAGCCCCTTCCAGCGCCCGATTTAAACACTCCCTGGTCCACCGCCACCACTTTTCTCCTTACCTCCCTGTTGCTAATTGTCGCCCAGAAGCCTTCTTCCCGACATCAATTCTGACGTCGGATAGGACATTCCGGGCCAGCCAATCGCTGCCTGGATGGCCCAGAACGTCCTCTCCGATGTCAGAAATGACGTCGGGAAGAAGGCTTCTGGGTGGCGATTAGTAGCAGGATGATAAGGAGAGCAGCAGCAGCGGCGGCCAGGGGAGGGGAAAGGAAGGAGGGAGGCTCTTTTTGCGCAGCAAGGAGGGAAGGAGGTGGGCAGGCAAGCTGGTTGGCTTTGGTGCGGCAGGAGGGAGAGAAGTAAGTAGACAGGCAGGCTGGCTTCGGGAGGCTGGGTGGGACAAAGCCTGGAAGGCAATGAGGGGGACATGGGTAGGAGGCACTGGGGGCACTAAGAACATAGGAAGGAGGCACTAGGGGCACTAAGGACATGGGAAGGGGCACTAAGGACATAGGAAGGAGGCACTGGGGGCACTAAGGACATGGGAAGGAGGCACTGAGGGCACTAAGGACACTAAGGACACAGGAAGAGGCACTAAGGACATAGGAAGGAGGCACTGGGGGCACTAAGGACATGGGAAGGGGCACTAAGGACACAGGATGGGACACTAAGTACATAGGAAGGAGGCACTGGGGGCACTAAGGACATAGGAAGGAGGCACTGAGGGCACTACGGACACAGGAAGGGGCACTAAGGACATAGAAAGGAGGCACTGGGGGCATTAAGGACATGGGAGGGGGCACTAAGAACATAGGAAGGAGGCACTAGGAGCACTAAGGACACAGGAAGGGGCACTAAGGACATAGGAAGGAGGCACTGGGGGCACTAAGAACACTAAGGAAGGAAGGAGAGAAGAGAAAGGGACAATTGTTGGGCCTGAGTGCAGAAAGAAAGAAATTAAAGAAAGAATACACAGTCAGAAGAAAACGCAACCACAGACTCATGATATCACCAGACAGCAAAGGTAGGAAAAATGATTTTATTTTCAAGTTAGTGATCAAAATGTGTCAGTTTTGATAATTTATATCTGCTGTCTATATTTTACACTATATTTGTCTATTTTTCTATAGTTACTGAGGTGCCATTGCATATTTTAAAGTCATCTGCCATGACATCTTTTAAATTCCCCCAAATATAAATGATAATTAACATTTTCTCTGTGTATAGTGTGCTTTGTAGTTTTGTTTTGTTTTTATTTTATGGTTACCATTAGGAATTAATAAGATATTATGTGTACATGAAAAATGAATGGAAGAAAATGGGAGCGGGATTGGGGGCAGGGCTAGGGTGGGATTGGGGGCATGACTGACAATTAATAGATGTCTCCTTTTGATGAGAAAATTAAATGGTCACGTTAGTCATGCCTTTAGTAAAAGGACCCCTCAATCTGCAAAGAAGTAGACAGACTAGCAGCTACCAGAAACCCAACCCAGCCAGACTACCTGAATGACTTCCTAAAAATCACTTTTTTAAATCTTTTTCACTGGAGATCTGTCTTAATCATAGAGCTGTATGCTGTTTGGCTGATTTCAGTTTTCTTTTTTTTTTTTAAATACCTTTTGCACTTTAGCAAAGCAATTTTTTTTCTGAAACAGCAAAGAATCAATTTCCATCTCCTAATGTGTCTGAAAGATAATCAATAGAATACAATCTTGGAATGTCTTAAGATTGTTTTTTAAAAAAATTGTATTTATAAGATTATCATATAAATTCTAAGTCACATTTAGATGAAAATGAATATAAAACAAATTCTACATACTTGGGGCTTGGTTTTATGGAGACTGTTTGATCATCTTCTAATAGCACAGGGTCCTGACATTTCTTTAAAAGTTCTTCCCAAGCAATTTTACCAGTGGTTTTAAATCCAAGTCTATGGCATAAACAAATGTTTAGATTTGATGAGGATATTATTTCTATGACTTAAGCTTTTTTTAAACAAATGATAGGATCAGAATTTTGCTTCAGTTCAAAAATGCTCTTGTGAATCTGAAACAGCAATAGTCACATTATACTAAGAGACAATAAAACTCACTAGAGATTTTTTGCTTCATTGCTCATACTATACATCCCTGTTAGACCTCTTCTGCATCCTCCATTCACTGCAAGATATCCAAAACATGTACTAAAACAGTTTTTCTATAGCACACTAACTGCAAAATTAACATATTTGTTTTTAAAGGTCCTTCTTTTTAGGATTTTGTAGGCATTATTAGTGCAAGAAACTTAAAAAAGGTCTTAAAAACAAATGAACTAATTTTGCAATTAGTATGTCTTAGTACAAATATACTTAGTAAACCAACTAATATACAGTATAACAGAATGGTTACAAAAAAAAAAACTTCCCCATCCCACAGATCTAAATCACAACACAATTACAGAAGAAGCGTTACCTAGCATAAATACATAATTTATTATATCACATTCAACTTTGTTTATTACCACTACATTTATCCAGAATGAATCCACTCTCTTATCCCAATAATAATAAAACTTAGGGCTCCTTTTACTAAGCTGCGCTAGCGGTTTTAGCATGCGCTTAGCGTAAGCTGCAATGCCGCACGCACTAGACGCTAACGCCTCCATTGAGCTGGCGTTAGTTTTTGGCGGGGTTACATAGAAACATAGAGTATGACAGCAGAAAAGAGTCGACGGCCCAACAAGTCTGCCCACTCAAGAATCCTCCCTCCTTCGAGAATCCATCTTTTAAGCATTCCTCTGGAGCGACCCCACCTGTCTATCCCATCGTCCCTTGAAGTTGAGCGTGGTACTGGCCTACCTGATGTGGAAGACCATTCCATCGATCAATTACCCTTTCAGTGAAGAAGTATTTCCTGGTGTTCCATGAAATTTTCCCCCCCCTGAGTTTTAGCGGATGCCCTCTTGTCGCTGATGTATTTGAATGTTTCTATCATGTTCTCCCTTTCTGCGCTCTTCGAGAGAATATAAGCGCAGCCTGCTCAAACGTTCTTCATATGGGAGATTTTTAAGTCCTGAGACCATCCTAGTGGCCATTCGCTGAATCGACTCCATTCTCTTCACATCCTTTTGATAATGTGGCCTCCAAAAGTGAACACAGTACTCCAGGTGAGGTCTCACCATGGATCTGTACAATGGCAGTATAGCTTCAGGCTTTCGGCTGATAAAGTTCCTTCTGATGCAGCCCAGCATTTGTCTAGCTTTTGCTAAAGCTTTCTTCACCTGATTGGCAGCTTTCATATCTTCCCGGATGATTACTCCCAAGTCCCGTTCTGCTACAGTTCTGGTTAGGTTTTCACCATTCAGGGTGTATGTTCTGCATGGATTTCTACTATCAAGGTGCATTACCTTACATTTTTTGGCATTAAAATTTAGTTACCAAGTACTGGACCATTGTTCTAGTAAAAGTGGGTCCTGCTCCATAGTGCCGGGCGTGGTTGCGCTATCAGGCTCTGCTGCGCTGCCCACAACGTTGCATAGTTTAACGTCATCGGCGAATAATGTAATTTTACCTCGAAGTCCCTGAGGCAGGTCCCTTACAAAGATATTGCATAGTATCGGGCTCAAGACCGAGCCCTGCGGTACTCCACTGGTCACTTCCGACGTTTTTGAGGGAATACCGTTTACCATTACCCTTTGAAGTTTACCACTAAGCCAGTCTTCTACCCATACAGTCAGTGTTTCTCCTAGGCCCATCGCATTCATCTTGTTCAATAACCTACAGTGTGGGATGTAGGAATGCCCCACAATAAACACACACATGCAATCTTAGAGTCAGGAGGAGACGCTTCAAATGAATGGTCTCTCCCTCTTTTTATTGAGAATCATATCTCCATTAATTACTTAGTTAATGCTCTACAAGGTTATAATTTCATAATGCCTTTACAGTGAGGATTAAACCATTGTTTATCTATATCATGTGTCTCAAAGCTACTATCTCACGTGACATATGAATACATAATAACAGTTATACTAAAGTGATTCCTAATGTGTACCTTTCTGATATGTCTCAAATCTTACTATGGCATGTGACAGTCCAAAGGTTATAATGCATGCTTCTTAAGCTCTCTTGATTAGCCTTGCTCAGGCAAAGTCTGATTGTTGCCCATATAAGGGATGCTTAAACAAGATAAGAGAAAAAGGGTAAATGTATGGTCAGGTTAATATATGGCCAGAGTCAGGGATGCCTCAGCCTTCTGAAATGAGAAACAGGGCCTCAGAACCAAACCCAGGCCTAGATCCACACACAGGCACAGATCTGCACACAGGGCCTAGGTCGGTGTGCCGACCTGGCTTGCGTTCAGAACCGCCTGCGTGCGGACCCCGCCAGTGTTCTGATGCTCTGGATCAGAACTTATCAGATCTCCATCCCTACATTTCCCCTTACTTAACTATATTTAAGGGCTGAAAGAGGTGAGGCAAATCTGCTTGGGAGAATTTGGATAGCGACCATAAAGTGGACTTATGGGCAAGTTAAACAAGGCAGACAGGCATTGCAGAAAACAACAGAGGGCAATCAAGAGATCTAATTCAAAGAGGATATTTTACAGAATAACCTGGATCCACCGGCCAGCACTGTGGTGAGTTATCGTGTTCTTGATTTAAAAAGCTAAGTGTTTTTCTTAGCTAAAGCACAAGCTAATTGTGATAAGGTTTTTTGATTAAATAATGCTAACCCAGGTACACCAACTAAAGAGACTATCAAAGAGATAATTTCAGCTTTTGAGAGCAAGTTAACATTGCTATCGTATTGATCAGTTAAAGCATAGCTATCAGAGCATTTTGCTCTAGCAATCCTGTGATTAATCAATTGCTGTTTGTGTACCAATGCTGGGACCAATCTACTTAAGCAGCATTGGGTATTGTGTGTTAAATTAGCAGAGATGTCCTGCAGTCAGGACAAGGTGTGCATTAATATATGAAATATTTACAAAATGCGAACAGTTCCATAACTACAATTCTTACCCTAGCACATGACAGATTTTTATGATTTGCTACCATGGGGGATAAATGGTCATGGCATCCCAGGGTAATTTTATGACTACGTTTCCCCATGATGTAAACCTAGTACAGGATACTTCAGCTTCAGTCATAAAATTAGTTAATGGGGAAATCTTTCTTATTCCCCTTGGTGCTAACTTAATCATTTCCATATAGTGCCTTTGGAAGCTGCAAAATCTAATGTGTTGGTAGTAGTGTTTTTGTTATTATATGCACATTTCAAATATAACGACACAATCAAAAGTGTGAGTCCCTATAACTTCCTAAGCCAGTCGGAGGGGTCTGGCATTAATTAAAGTTCCCTAGTAGATATGTGATGCATAGCAAAAAAATCCCTAAACGTCCCTAAAAATAAGAGAACCTCAAGATTACTTTCCTTATATCCAGAAGTGCCGGGCATAGTAACCTAGAATTAAATGCATTAAGATGGAGAAGAAATGCCCAGAGCAAACCCTAAAAAGCCTAAATATATGCATAATAGGTACAATTAACTCATGTGAAGGTGATACAAACAATGAATATACACAAGACATATTTTGTCTTTTTAGAGTGTGGTGCAAGGGCCAAGTTCTCAAATTAAATGTAACTCGTAAAAAGAACTTGTGATGTGTCAGCAAATACTCAAAATTTAAATCACTGCCACCTGTGGGACAGGCCTATTACCTGCGACAGGTGTTACATTACATAAAAATATGGAATAAACAAATAGTTCTTTTCTGAGAACAATGCATGATACAATACTAAAGAAAATTCAACAGATAACAAAATATCAGAACAAAATATCAGATTCTATTAGATTCTGAAGATCTGCAGTGCTACTATAAATAGTTTGCATGGTGAGGGTGTATATATTTTGCAGAAAGTTAATAAACCATAGGACAAGTTTGTTAAATTAAAAAAGGAAAAAGCACAACAGTTACATACTTAATGGGAAAATTATCAGTCTTTTTCCAAGGTGAGAATGGCTGGGTTACTCAAGCTTTTAAGGTGTCCCCAAGTTACAGGATCAGTCTTAGAATAACGCTTTCTTTTCCGAGAAAGGAAGCTTTTAATGTGTGCCCAAGTCACAGGATCAGTCTTAGAATAAGCTTTCTTTTCTCAGTCGTCTGGCTGTGGTATGGGACTTTGTTGTGGTTTCCTTAAGATGGAATCGAAATCAGGAATGGGGTTCTGCATGAATTGATTCCACGACATTATCCTCTGTGGTTCTTGCACTGGTGTCTGCAGCTGCTTGCTTTTCTGCTGTAGGGGCAGCTCGATTTTCTTCCGTAGTTTCTGTTCATGCAGGCCAGACGTTTCTGCTTGGCACCCAAACTGAACCTGTAGGAGTTGAGACACCGGCATAACCTCTTCTCCAGGTTATGAAGGAAGCAGGTGCATGCCAGACAGGATTAGGAGACAGTACACTGAAAGATAGTTCAAATGGTTAATAGTGAACAAAATAGTGAACAAAGACATTTGAACCTGTCGCAAATTAGGAACGGCATATTTCACTGGTTTCGGTTTTAATAAAGAAGATGTTAATGTACGGTTTGCTGTGCTAAATATGACTTGTCCTGTAGAATCTTAAGGCAAACCGAGAATAAACTGGATATCTCACTGTTGGCAAAACTCAGAAAAAGCATTGGAAGAATATGCAGAGCCATTGTCTGCTTTTTAAAGTTCTTGGCTTTCCCATAATAGCAATACATTGTAACATATCATTAATTACTTGATTCGTTGTTTCTCCTGTTTGTGACGTTACCCAAAGATAACCAGAATAGGTGTCAATAGTAATGGGCAGATATTTCCATTTCCCAAAAGGGGGATATTGCATGACATCTATTTTCCACACTTAATTTACTGTAAATCTCCTGGTTTTTACCGTACTCAGCAGCAGAATGCAGCTGTGAGCATATGGGAGCAGGATTGAACTAGTGTTGTAACTTGATTTAAAGGAATTTTTAACATTTTCACCAGAGCTTTGGCATTTTTGTGAAAGAATGCATGCCTCTATGGAAGGGGTAAGAATAACAGCGGCTACTTCTGATCGCTGAGTGGATTGTTGTAGGGGAGTAAAAAAGAACCGAGAAGCATTTTCTTGGGTCCAGAGCACGACTCCGCGTGTCTTGCTGCCATCTGTATAGACAGTGAGCGTGTCAATTATAGGTGTTAAGCTTAGTGCAGAATGAAATTCCAAAATGTTTTCTGCCACTAGAATTAAGCGTCGATCTGTAGGATAATGAGGACAAATATGACCAATGTAATTTATTAATGCAATTTGCAATACCTCATTATATTAAAAAAGAAATTCCCATTGCTCTTATGAAAGGGAACGGTGATAGATATCAAATCAAATCCCATAATGTTGAATGCTCTATTTTGTGCCTTACAAATCAGTGAACTATACATGTATTGAGGAGAACTGATATTCTTAGGGGGTGTATGTAGTTAATATATCCATTCCACTATATATAAACGATTATCTGGTGTTAACTGGCCTAAAACTGCACCAGATTGGTGTTTCTATGAAAGGATTAATAAAGAAAGTGCTATAGAATCTTGAATCCTATTAACCCATTGCGTTAATAATAGCTGGTTAATAATCACTATCACCTTTTGAATGTCTGGTGTTATATAGATCAAATCAAAAAATTGTTTGCCTTAATTAAGTTTTAAAGTAATAATGACAAGAGCTGCAAATGATTGCAGTAATTTGTGACCGCTTTTGAATTTTATTTCAGGTGCAATGCACAATCCATAATGTTTTAAATGTATGGTCAATTCAGAACTCCATTCAGTTTTAATTGTCAGAGCTACTTATTAAGATATTTGCTTTATCATCTGGATGTAGAGGAATGGTAAAAAAAAAAACAATGTTTAAGGTCTATTACCAAAACCTCCCTTTTTATCGGAATTATATTAGGTTTGGAGTGCCACACTGTAAAGGACCAATAGGTTGAATGCACTGATTAACTTTCCTAAGATCATGCAGCAATCTCCATTTACCGGATTTTTTCTTGATTACAAACACTGGAGAGTTCCAGAAGCCAGCATTTTTCTGTATGAATCAGTAATTCGTTCTTCCATCAAATTACCAAAGTACAATTAATATCCTACTTTTAATTTGTGACCACTAGATGAGGAGGCTATTAATTCTTGTAATAACATGACTCAAAAA
The DNA here is from genome assembly GCF_902459505.1 of Geotrypetes seraphini. Classification (NCBI taxonomy): domain Eukaryota; kingdom Metazoa; phylum Chordata; class Amphibia; order Gymnophiona; family Dermophiidae; genus Geotrypetes; species Geotrypetes seraphini. Next base: position 62,593,905 of record NC_047090.1, on the reverse strand, counting down.
TAGCTTACCTTAATTGCAACTAACTGGGGTTCCATATCAGGGCAGAAGTCATTCAGTGACGTAATCACTTACCCACTTTTTTCTGTAATAAACTTAGATTTTGCAAGTTGATTAATATGTAAACATTAATATTACCGTAGCAGGTTCCATCTTAAAGAGATTATCTGTCAAAAAGTTTAAATTCACCTCTGAGTGAGTCCTGCCATTCAGTGAATGATTGTCTTACCCAGAGTGGGCAAATGCTATGGAAGGACACATCCTGCATATCTAATTTTGGACAAACCTAGATAACATCAAAGGTATCAGTACTGAAGAGTTGCAAACAAAAGAACCTGGGCTGTAGTCTGTCAACAAACGTGATAAGATGTGCAAAGGTCAGTTTAGGGAAGAAATGACTCTAGTCACAGTGTCAGTGAATTTAGAATTTTAACAGTGACTTCAATTTATGAGGGATAATTAGTACCCCACATCGTAGTCACCAGTATTTCAACTAATTTACAAAAATATAACTTATTGTTGTTATTTTCGGAACCAAGTCTCAACTTTACAAATATAAGAGGTTATAAAGATAAGATTTTAAAGTCCCCATTCTCTCTCTAGAGCTTTTGACCAACTTGCTAATTTCTCCTCTGACCCATCTTATCAGTAACACACACAAGAGAAGAAAAAAAACCTCTCAGGCATGCAAGAAAAACACACCTTCTTACTGGCAAACAGTCCTATTTTTCTCACTCACAGATGCAGTCTCTTCTCACACACAGAAGCAGTCTCTTCTCACACACAGTAGCAGTCTTTTCTCACACAAGCAGTCTCTATATCCACTCTGTATTTTAATAGTTCTCGGTTCTATTAAACTAATTCCTGTGCCTACAACAAGTATCAGGCGGTCTTCCTAACCTGTTTATAAGTTCAGCTTTCTGTTTGATGCTTGCATAACTTTTAACTGGTGTTCCAGAAGCTAACTGGTCTGGGGTATAAAATCCTCCAGACTGTAAAGCTCTCCGTTGAGCCTCCTTATTATTTTCACTATCCCATATAACATATTGACCCGTAGTTAATACCATGCGCATAACGTCTGGTATGAAAGTATGCGCTCCAGCCATAGATTCAAAGAACCTGGCTGTGAAATTACTTCTTAAACCTGTCTTTGAGATATATTGCGCTAATGTTTCAGCCTTTTTTTCCTGTAAAAGAGCTGGGGATACCTGTGCTAGAGGTATGATTTTTGGATATGTGTTCTGACTTGAATAGTCAGGTGAGGGAACGGTTAATAAAACCATTGTGAGCCTGGATTGCGTCTCAGTCCCTACCAAATCCAAGCCACGCTCATACTGAGGCCATACCCATATGGCTGCCGAGGCCAGAGGCTCAGCATACAAAACTTTCCCGACTCTAAGCCAATCTTCTAATGTAAATAATCCCTTGTCTGAATACTGGGAGCAGTGCTCTCCTATCTCTTGTACTAAACAGTTTAACTGTGAATCAGAGGCCTCTCTATCTGTATGTCTCAGAATATTCTTCAATTCTGTCACATGAGCACGCTGTAAATCTGACAGGGAATTGCCCATACTTACTCGAAGGGATCCCGGAGGATGAGGTGCACCAAGTCTAATCGTCAGACGGAGCAAGCAGGGCGAGGGTTTGCGAAGGTCCCTGTGTTCGGGCGCCACTTGTAGGAATGCCCCACAATAAACACACATGCAATCTTAGAGTCAGGAGGAGACGCTTCAAATGAATGGTCTCTCCCTCTTTTTATTGAGAATCATATCTCCATTAATTACTTAGTTAATGCTCTACAAGGTTATAATTTCATAATGCCTTTACAGTGAGGATTAAACCATTGTTTATCTATATCATGTGTCTCAAAGCTACTATCTCACGTGACATATGAATACATAATAACAGTTATACTAAAGTGATTCCTAATGTGTACCTTTCTGATATGTCTCAAATCTTACTATGGCATGTGACAGTCCAAAGGTTATAATGCATGCTTCTTAAGCTCTCTTGATTAGCCTTGCTCAGGCAAAGTCTGATTGTTGCCCATATAAGGGATGCTTAAACAAGATAAGAGAAAAAGGGTAAATGTATGTTCAGGTTAATATATGGCCAGAGTCAGGGATGCCTCAGCCTTCTGAAATGAGAAAAGGGCCTCAAAACCAAACCCAGGCCTAGATCCACACACAGGCACAGATCTGCACACAGGGCCTAGGTCGGTGTGCCGACCTGGCTTGCATTCAGAACCGCCTGCGTGCGGACCCCGCCAGTGTTCTGATCAGCTCTGGATCAGAACTTATCAGATCTCCATCCCTACAGTGGGACACTATCAAAAGCCTTACTGAAGTCTAAATACATGATGTCCAGGGACTCTCCCTTATCCAGTTTTTTTGTTACTCAGTCAAAGAAGTTTATCAGATTGGATTGACAAGACCTTCCCTTCATAAAGCCATGCTGGTGGGGATCCCTTAGTCCTTCGACATCCAGAATTGTGTCCAATCTGTTTTTGATCAACATTTCCATAAGTTTACATACTATTGATGTGAGACTCACTGGCCTGTAATTTTCGGCCTCTGACCTGCATCCCTTTTTGTGGAGCGGAATAACGTTGGCAGTTTTCCAGTCCAAGGGAACTTTTCCCTTGGTTAGGGAAAGATTAAAAAGCTCAGCTAACGGTTCTGCCAGAACATCTCTCAATTCCCGAAGTACTCTGGGGTGTAGATTATCCGGGCCCATGGCTTTGTTTACCTTTAGCTTTGATAGCTCGTGGTAGTCATTGCCCGTGGTAAATGCAAAGTCCCAGAATGGGTCCTCCGAGCACCCATTTGTCTGTGGCTGAGGTCCGAATCCTGGAGCTTCACAGGTGAAGACTGAGCAGAAGTAGTTATTAAGTAGTTCTGCTTTGTCCGCGTCCGAGTCTATGAAGTTGCAGTCAGGTTTCTTTAGGCGCATGCTAATGTACTTAAAAAAGGATTTATCCCCCTTTTTAACCTGTCTTGCTAAATTTTCTTCCATCCGGAGTTTGGCCTCCCTGACTGCCATTTTAACATTTCTAGATTTCGACAGATAGGTTTCTTTAGCTTCCAGCCGTTACAATTGTTTGTAGGTTACGAATGCTTTTTTCTTTTGCTTTACTAGTTCTGAGATCTCCGCTGAGAACCACTGCGGTCTATTTTTTCTGCGCCGTTTGCTCACGGTTTTTATGTATATGTTGGTTGCTTCTTGCAGGGTTGATTTCAGAGCCGACTATAGTACCTCCACACTGTCCGTCGTGCTCTGGTTTTGCAGCGTTTTGTAGACATAGTCCCCCATGCACTGAAAGTTAGTCCCTTTAAAATTTAGGACCTTAGTTGATGTATTTGACCTAGTGATTCCTTTCTTCAGGTGGAACCACACCATGTTGTGGTCGCTGGAGGCCAAAGCTTCTCCTACTGACACCTCTGTGACACTGTCCCCGTTTGTGAGCAGCAGGTCCAGGATCGCCTGATCCCTGGTGGGTTTTAGTACCATCTGTTTGAGGCATGCTCCTCGTATGGAGGATACTAGCCTCTTGCTGTCGCTGGTTGTAGCGGAAAGTTTGTTCAGTCCACATTGGGCATATTGAAGTCTCCCAACAGCACTGTGTCTCCTCGCAATGTGATGGTCTCAATGTCTTCAATTAGTTCTTGGTCCGCATCGTCCTTTTGTCTTGGTGGTCTGTACACAACATCAAGATATAGGCATTTGTTATTGCCCCTGGCAAGGTTCACCCAGAGGGATTCTCCCGTATACTCGATGTCTGTGATTTTAGTAACTTTGATGTCCTCTCTAATGTATAGAGCTACTCCTCCTCCTGATTTGCCTTCTCTGTCGTGACGGAGTAAGTTATATCCTGGTATGACCATGTCCCATCTGTGGGACTCCGAGAACCATGTTTCTGATATCGCCACCACATCAAGGTCAGCGTTTCTCATTTCTGTTTCCAGTTCCAGAATTTTATTGGCCAAGCTACGGGCATTAGCATACATGGCTGTCCATTCTTAGCATGTGCGGCAATGTAACGCATGCTAAAAACGCTAGTGCACCTTAATAAAAGGAGCCCTAAGTTGCCAAGAGCTACCCACAACTCTCTGGAAAACCTGGAACCTGTTGCCAGGTCAATGTACTAGTTGTTCAAAAGCATTTCATATGTTCTTGGCTTTAATTTGGCAAATTCTTTGCTTAATCAGATCACCTCTCTCAGGTATTTTTTTTTTCTTCCCCTTATAACCCCATTGTATTATGTAACATCTTTCTTCTCTCATGTATTCTATCCCCATGCTTCTCCAATTTATGATGTATCTTCCTTCTTCTTGCATTTTATAATTTGCTGATTGTCCAGCCTTCTTTCTATGTGAACCGCCTAGAAGTCAGTTTGACTATGACGGTATAGAAAAATAAAGTTATTATTATTATTATTATTGTACTCCTTGAATCAACATCCAGTAGAAAATATATTGAAGCAATGTTGAAAATTAGTTTTTAAATGTGTCATCCAAACTGTACCAGCCAGTACAATACAGAGCACTGCGTTTCGCACATTGGCGTCGTCAGGAGCTGAAGCCGCATCAGGTTTTCACATTCCAAGTATCTAGTATCCTTTCATTTTGTCGTGGAGCTGCATCTGCACGGGCTCAAAAGCCTTCACACCCACTCATTCATATAAAGTAAACAGAGAGCAGGCATGCTTTGTAAAACTGTGTATAAAAATACTGTATGTTAAATGCTTAAAAATATGCCAATTCTGCTGCCAATGGAGAACACCTGTAACAAATAAGTAATTATTTTCGCTATCAACAAGATATATTAGCCACACAAGTGGGTTTTTCTTATATTTGAGAGAATTGTCTGAGTGGTCTGAAGCAGCCTGTTTTTATGTGTTTGCAAATGTTGAAAAGTTCTACTGAGCAGGTTCTTCACCTCTGTCTCTGCTCAAGAATCAGTCCAAAATAAATTTCCTTTAGAAATCACAGGGATGATACTAGTTAAAAACTAGAAGAAGTCAGAAATTGCTTAAATCAAAATCAAAAAACGTGAACTGACCTCACTTCAAAATAGTAACCTGTCTATGGAGTGTGATCAGAAATTTTTAAGTTACTCAGAGATGTGAAACTCTACAAGGAAGGTATACACCCTCCTAGAGATGCTTTAAAAAGCTTTAAAGGACTTGTACTATATTTATGATTGGGTCTCCTGAAGAAGCAAACGAAACGGGGCCACGTTGGGACCCCTAACCCTTCATAAAGCTAAGTCATCATATTATAACTTACTCATTTCAAGTGATGTTTGTTTGACAAAATATATGAAGAAAGAACTCCTGCATGTTTTGAAGCATTTGAAAGATTGTGACAACCTTTATTTATTTATTTTTGTATCCTGCCTTGGAGCGTGATTAGCATTGAAACAGTTGCAATGACTGGAAGATAAACTCTGTATCATCTCTAGGAGGGTGTATACCTTCCTTGTAGAGTTTCACGTCTCTGAGTAACTTAAAAATTTCTGATCACACTCCATAGACAGGTTACTATTTTGAAGTGAGGTCAATTCATGTTTTTTGATCAAGAATCAGTCCAGGCATCAATGTGGGCTGAAAGTGTTGAGTGAGAACCAGGTACAGTAGAATCTCAGTTATCCGGCACCCATGGGGATTGGTGGATACCGAATAACTGTTTTTATGGTTAATTAGTGTGTTTGAAACCTAGTCTAACACACTCTATTACCTCCCTATCCCTCCTGCCCCGAAGCAGCAGTGCGGCAGTGGTCCTAAGTCACAAAGCTCTCCTCCCTCTCTCCCTCAAGTGGCAGAAGCAGGTGGTGGTCGGAGCCACAAACTCCCTTGCTCGCTCCTTCTCTCCCTTCCTTACTCAAGCGCAGCCGTTCAGGAGGCAGCCTCAAAACAGGCTGCTCATGCCTAGCCCTGGCAGGGCCTTTCCTCTGATGTGTCACTTCCTACGTTTATAAAAATGTTAAAAAAAACAGACCCAAGAACAGAACCTTGAGGCTCACCACTGGTAATATCCCTTTCCTCAGAGTGATCTCCATTGACCTCTACCCTCTATTGTCTTCCACTTAACCAGTTCCTGACCAAGCCTGCCACTTTGGGGTCCATCCTGAGAGCACTCAGTTTATTTATTAGACATCTGTGTGGAACACTGTCAAAGGCTTTGCTAAAATCTAAATACACCACATCTAACGCAGTCCCTCATCCACTAGCGTATTCCTTCTATCCAATTCTCTGGTCACCTAGTCAAAGAAATTGATCAGATTTGTTTGACATGACCTACTTCTAGTGAATCCATATTGCCTCCGGTTCTGTAATCCACAAGATTCCAGAAACTTCATCATTCTCTGTTTTAAAAGTGTTTCCATTAATTTGCTTACCACAGAAGTCAGACTTACTGGCCTATAATTCCCTACTTCTTCTTTACTTCCACTTTTGTGCAGAGGGACCACATCCTGACTCTAGAGAAGCATTGAAAAGGTCAATCAGTGGAGCCACCAGAACTTCCCTAAGTTCCTTCAGCACCCTCTGATGTACACCATCCGGCTCCATCACTTTGTCTACCTTTAATTTAGCTAGCTCCTCACAAACACAACCCTCTGAAAATCGATCAGGGTCTACCGCTACTCCATCCTTATTCACATTTCTCTTCTGTGGTTCCACTCCTGGCGCTTCAGTCTCTTCATCCTACGAATGCTTCTAAGAAGCTGGTAGGCTCCTCCTGGGAGGCGTAAAGGGACCGACAGAGGAGTAGCATTATTTTTTTCCAGTAGCCGCAATCGTGAGCGAGGGAGGCAGGGTGCAAGGGAGGGGGGTCTGTTGGACCCATGATAGGAAGGAAGGGAGGGTGGGAGGATGGGGTGCTGCTGATTGGGGTGGGTGGGAAGGGAGGCGACTGGTAGCAGATCCTTTACTGCAGAAAGCCTTGTCCCTATACACCACACTAACCTGTATTGTTGTTGTTAAGTTCCTTGTTTTTGGTTTTTTGCGGTATTTTAAGTTCTGTTTTACCTTGTCTTGATTTTTCTGTCCCCTAGATCTTCTTCTAACGCCACCTGCATAAAAAGGAGATGCTCCTTATTGTGCTCCTTCGTGCGCTACTATTTTACGCATTAAAATCTTTAGTCAATCAAATCTACAAAATGGTCCTTTGTCCTTAAGCTTTCTTGTCTACTCTTCCCTTTTGTTTCTAATTTAGACGTTCCTTCTGTAAACTTTTCAGTTTAAAAGACAATCTTCTTCATGGATAGTCTTCCCTCTAACATTCCAGTATTTTGAGGTCATCGGCATATTAATCCCAGTAAAGCACCCTCGCTACGACCCATAGAGCACATAGATATCCCTCTCTCATCTAACCTAATGGCCTTTCCCAGTATAGGTTTATCATCATCTTCTGACCCATGCACTAAGCAAATTCAAATTGGTTTAATTAATACGCAGTCACTTAAGACTAAACACCATCTTATCAAAGATACGATCAACCAATCTGGAAAAAGATTCCAGACAGTAGTGAGATGTGAATGTATGAACTGAGGACCAAGTAGCAGCTTTACAGATCTCATCAATAGGAGTGAAATGTAAGAAAGCCACTTAAGCTGCCATTGCTCGGACTTTGTGTGCTGTAACACGACCTCCAAGTTGCAGCCCAGCCTGAGCATAACAGAAGGCAATACAAGCCGCCAACCATGTAGAAATAGTTCTCTTGGATACAGGTTGTCACAACTTGTTAGGATCAAATAGGATGAAAAGTTGAGGAGATGTCTCATGTAGCTGAGTTTGCTGTAAGTAATAAGCCAAGGCTCGTTTGCAGTCCAAAGTATGAAGAGCCATCTCTCCAGGATGAGAATGAGGTTTGAGAAAGAACACTGGAAGTACAATTGATTGATTGATTGAGATGAACTTCAGTGACTACTTTTGGAAGTGGCATCCTTTATGAACCAATCGTCAAGATAAGGAAAAACTTGAAGACCTTGAGCCCGCAGAGCCACAGCCACTACTACGAGACACTTGGTGAACACTCTGGGTGATGATGGAAGGCCAAATGGCAGAACCTTGTATTGAAAATGTTGCTGGGCTACCTGAAATCTGAGGAATTTCCTGTGGGCAGGATGAATTGGAATGTGCGAATAAACTTCTTTTAGATCCAGAGAGCAAAGCCAATCGTTCTGATCTAAGAGGGGATATAAAATTGCCAAGGATAACATGCAAAACCTTTCTTTTACCAGAAACTTGTTCAGGCCCCTGAGGTCTAAAATTGGACACAGACGGCCCTTCTTCTTTGGAATGAGAAAGTACCAGGAGTAAAACCCCTGATTCCTCTGAATAGGAGGAACCTTTTCTATTGCATTCATAAGTAAAGACTCTTATCTCTCGATAAAGGGATGTCTGCTGAGGGTTGAAAGATGACTCTCTTGGAAGATGATCTGGAGGAATAGTGAGGAATTGAAGACAGTATCCCTCTCAAATGACCTTTAGAACCCAGAGGTCTTTTATCAGTTCCCAGTGTGGATAATATAACTGGAGCTAACCTCTGATTGGCCGAGAGAGAGGATAAAATGGGGAAACAGCGGCTAAGCTCTCTATAAGCCCGTCAAAAAGACTGAGCAGGTTTCTGAGGAGCTGCTGGTTCAGACTTTTGCGGACGCTGCTGCTTTTGCTTCTTCTGCTGAGGCATACAAGATGCAGCAGATTTTGTTGAATAATGCCTCTGATATGAGGAAGAAGGCTTAAATGACTGAGAAGCGGAAGGAGATTTAGACTTGGTTTTAACCAAAGTGTTCCAGCTCTTTTCATGGTCAGTGAGTTTTTGTGTAGCATTTTCAACAGAGTCACCAAAAAGCTCATCTCCAACAGGGAATATTAGCCAATCTGTCTTGAAGATTGATGTCTATATCTGAGACGCTCAACCATGCAAGATGTCTCATCACCACTGACATAGCTGAAGGTCTGGATGATAACTCAAAGGCATCAAAAGCAGATCTTGCTAAATATCTTCTAGCAAGGGAGAGCATATGAAAGATAGTATGAAATTCCTGGAGATGTGGAGAAGGAATATACTTATCAAAAGAAGGCAATTTCTTAACAAGGTGCTTTACATAGCAGCATATATAGAAATTGTAAATAAGGACCTTGTTTGCCAACATTGGAATTTTGATAGAGGCAACATCCAAATTTGTCCATAGTGCATCCTTCACGCCCTGGTTGCACTGAAGCATAGACTAGTGATTGATGTTGAAGTTGTGGTCTATTGAAACCCAGGGAAGAAATGATTTTATAGAGAAAATCAAATTTTCTGGGAGTCACTGTAATGGTCAAGGGAGTTTCCCAATTCTTGTGAAGAGTGTCTTTGAGAATACCATGCCATGGTAGTTTGAGAAGTTCTTTAGGAGGCTCATCATAATCCAAAGCCTCAAGATATTCAGCACTGTGGGCAGAGTCAACTTCTAGTTTAACAGGTAACTCCTTGCCCAATTGTCTAATGAATTTAGTGAAAGAAATCCTTTCAGGAGGAGATTTTGTCTTTGACAGAGATTTCTAGGTTCATAGACAAAAGCGCGCGCCGACAACCCAGCGCAGACAACCCAGCGCAGACAACTGAGCGCAAGGCAGAAGCGCGCCGAAGATAAACAGTATTTTTAAGGGGCTCTGATGGGGGGTATTGGTGGGGAACCCCCCCACACTTTACTTAATAGAGATCACGCTGGCGTTGTGTGGGGTTTGGGGGGTTGTAACCTCCCTCATTTACTGGAAACTTAACTTTTTCCCTCTTTTTTAGGGAAAAAGTGAAGTTTTCAGTATAATGTGGGGGGTTACAACCCCCCAAACCCCTCCAGCGCCGGTGCGATCTCTGTTGCCCCCACATCCCCCGTCGGAGCCCTTTAAAATACTGTTTTTCTTCGGCGCGCTTCTACCTTGCGCTCAGTTGTCTGCGCTGGGTTGTCGGCGCGCGTTTTAGACCTGTCAACGATTTCTAAGGAGACTTCTCCAAAAGAGTATCTTACACTTCCGATGCAGAACCAGACTGAGTCAGAGTAAAAAAGAAGCTCCATGGTGCAACCTCATCTAGAGTATTGCATTCAATTCTGGTCTCCTTATCTCAAGAAAGATATAGTGGCACTAGAAAAGGTTCAAAGAAGAGTAACCAAGATGATAAAGGGGATGGAACTCCTCTCATATGAGGAAAGACTAAAAAGGTTAGGGCTCTTCAGCTTGGAAAAGAGATGGCTGAAGGGAGATATGATTGAAGTCTACAAAATCCTGAGTGGAGCAGAACGGGTACAAGTGGATCGATTTTTCACTCCGTCAAAAATTACAAAGACTAGGGGACATTTGAAGTTATAGGGAAATACTTTTAAAACCAATAGGAGGAAATATTTTTTCACTCAGTGAATAGTTAAGCTCTGGAACACGTTGCCAGAGGTTGTGGTGAGAGCAGATAGCGTAGCTGGTTTTAAGAAAGGTTTGGACAATTTCCTGGAGAAAAGTCCATAGTCTGTTATTGAGAAAGACATGGGGGAAGCCACGGCTTGCCCTGGATCGGTAGCATGGAATGTTGCTACTCCTTGAGTTTTGGCCAGGTACTGGTGACCTAGATTGGCCACTGTGAGAACGGGCTACTGGGCTTGATGACCATTTTTCTGACCTAGTAAGGCTATTCTTATGTTCTAAACTTTGGTGATGGTGAACGTCGAGAGGATCGATGCTTATGGCAACTCCGATACCGATCTGAAGAAGAGGTATGATGTGAAGCTCTCTTTCTCTTAGAAGTATGGTGCTTCCTGGACTTGAACGTCGAGAGGAAGAAGAGGAGCGCTAATGTCTTGATGAAATGGATCAATGAAACTTGACTAGACAAAGTTTAGATACATGTTCTTTACCCTGTGGAAAATGAAAACTGATGAGCTCACAAGCTGGCATCAGGTGGGACAGCACTTACACATGCACAGTGCAGGCAGTCTTTTCTTTTTTCTTTTTTTTATTTATACAATTTTACAAAATTTTACCAAGCATGAACATCTTGTTACAGCAGGCAGTCTTAAAGCAATACACTTTTATACTGTTCGTACCAGGCTCCATGAATGATGTCACCCACATGTGAGAATAGGCTGTCTGTCCTGGAATAATGGTCTTCTGGATTTCTTCTTGGACAAAATAAAAAAGATTCAAGAAGACATAGAACAAGTGACAATTATCACCAAATCTAACACTTCCCAGAAAATAGAGAAGGATGAATACTGCCCAGCTGATCGCACTTGGAATAAATTCGACATTCTCACAGCAGAGAATATCACCCCACTACTAATAAAGCTCTCCAAATGAATTTTCATCTTGATCATTCTCTCCCCAAAACTACTAGTAGATGCATCTGAAGCAATTATTCAATGGCTAACAACCAGTGGCCTAGCGAGGGTAGGAGTCACCCCCTCCCATGCCTTTTCCGCCCCCTCCCGTTCCTTCCATGCCCCCACACCACACTCGTGCCCTCCCTTCCCATCCCCAGTACTCTAAATCTTCCCCAGCATAAGCAACTTTTCCAACCTGCTGCTCACGCTGGCTTTCCCTCTGACATCACTTCCTGGTCCCATGACTTGGAAGTGATTTCAGAGAGAGTCAGGCCTGTGCGAGCAGCAGGTTAGAGCAGTTACTCTTGCTGGCAAAGATTTTAAAGAGGTACCTGGGGCAGGGAAGAGAGGGCACGAGCTTGGCATGGGGGGGGTGTAGAGGTGCTAACGCCTTCACTGAGTCAGCACCCGGGGCAGTCTGCTCTCCCGCCCCTCCAGGCTCTGTGCATGTGTTAGTTTTGCAACAACTAGTAGGGTGGGTTAGGGCAAACATTTGACTCAACTTATTTGAATGGGAAGCCTTTTGAGCATCGATCATTGGAAATTGGTAAAAAAAAAAAAAAAAATCAGCCCACAGCAACCCACAAGGTCTTAATGACCATGTTTAGTGCATCTAGGCCTTAGCGGTACTAGACCTAGAAGGTAGAAGAAAGGAACAGCTGGCACAAGTTTTGGTGGAGCAAAGAGTAGGGTTACCAGATTTTACATCTTGGGAAAAAAAGAGGACGCATGGCTCCACACCATTCTGCCACTGGCCCCGCCCCATTCCACCCCCGAACCCCAGCCTCACGCAAACCTCGTCTCTTCAGGCAGAGTCTGCACATGCGCAGATGCGACTTGATGATGTTACACTCATACACGCAATGTAACCGCATCGCATCCATGCATGCGCAGATGCACTCCAGACTCAGCCCCAATCTCAACAACTTTTCAAAACCCGGACAAAGTGCTGGGTTTTGAAAAGCTGTCTGGACGCCCAGACAGTCCTATAAAAAGAGGACATATCTGGGTAAATCCGGACATCTGCCAAGAGGTTGGTGCACCACAACAATATGAAAAAGATGGACCATTCCAAAGAGTGCCATTCATCACCACAAGTACAGATTTTTTAGCAGTGCATCCAGGGTATACATTTGGAAAGATATGCTTGTTTATCTTTCAAAATGCTGCAGAGTTTCTATGACAATGATTCTCAACCTTTTTCCAGTTAGGACACATCAGAGAGGTAATGCTCATATATGTGACACACTGCATATGCAACCCTCAGGGACCTTTGGTCTGACACAGTATAGCAGTTCTTATGAGTTAAAGGTAAACATGTTCTGCATCCACAAAAGTCTAATCTCCCCCCAGCAAGTGAAAATCAAAACTATGATATTTTTCTGTGGAAGTCACAATACAATTATTCTGATTCTCATATTATTGGAGCAATAGCAACATAAATCTCTCTACCAGGCACATTGTGAAATGCAAACCCTAAAGAAAATCCAGCATCTTCTCTCTCTCTCTCTCTGGCTGCTTCTATCCAACATCTGTCCTCACTCTCTCTCTCTCTCTCTCTCTCTCTCTGAGCCCTTCCAACAAGCGCCTGCCTTCTCTCTCTGACACCTGCCCTTTTTCTTTTTAAACTAAACTAAACCTTAGGTTTGTATACCGCACCATCTCCGCATGCGCAGAGCTCGGCACGGTTTACAGAGGTTGAGAGGAAAGGAACTACAAAGAAAGGGTATAGGAGAGGGACTGAGAAGATAGAGAGGGGCAGGGTACTAGAGAACGGGAGGTGATTAGATTTTTGGGAAGAGCCAAGTTTTCAAGCGTTTACGGAAGGATTGGAAGGAGCTAGAATTTCTGAGCGGGGATGAGAGGTTGTTCCAGAGTTCCGTGGTTCTAAAGGGGAGGGATGTTCCAAGTTTTCCTGCGCGGGATATACCTTTTATAGATGGGAAAGATAGTTTCAGTTTTTGGGAGGGTCTAGAAGAGAGCGGGTTTGAGGAATTCCAGAAGAGTGGGATAACGGGAGGAAGGACGCCATGTAGAATCTTGAAGGCTAAGCAGGCACATTTATAGAGGACTCTGGAGTATACTGGGAGCCAGTGAAGCTTGGAGAGGAGTGGGGAAACGTGATCAAACTTGCCTTTTGCGAAAATAAGCTTGGCCGCGGCGTTCTGAATTAGCTGAAGTCTAAGGAGGTTTTTCTTAGTTAGGCTTATATAGATGGAGTTGCAGTAGTCTAGTCTAGAGAGGATGGTGGATTGAACGAGGATGGCGAAATGAGAATGATGAAAGCAAGATCTTACTTTCCTCAACATATGGAGGCTGAAGAAGCATTTTTTTACCAGGGAGTTGAGGTGATCGTTGAAGGAGAGAGAGGAGTCTAAGATGATGCCTAGGACTTTGCTTGAAAACTCAAGCTGAAGAGTGGGGCCGGAAGGTAGAGGGATGGAGGTGGGTAAATGATCTGAAATTGGGCCGAGCCAAAATAGTTTGGTTTTGGACTCATTCAGTTTCATTTGTACAGATTGGGCCCAGGATTGGAGGTTCGTAATACATGTGGAGATGTTCTCGGCAAGGTTCGAGAGGTTCGCGTCGGTTTCGAGGAGGATGAGGATGTCGTCAGCATAGGAGTAGAGAGTTTCTAGGGGGGATAGATGAAGGAGTTTCAGAGAGGACATGTAGATGTTGAAAAGGATAGGGGAGAGGGGTGAGCCTTGCGGGACTCCACATTTCGGCTTCCAGGCGGGGGATGAGGAACCGTTTGTGTTAACGGTGTAGGAGCGGAAGCGTAGGAATTTCGAGAACCAGTCAAGGACTGTGGAGCTTATGCCTATTTCAGAGAGTTGGAAGATTAGGATGTCGTGGTGAACGACGTCGAAGGCTGCGGAGAGGTCGAATTGAAGAAGGACAGCGAATTTGTTGCGAGAATGGAGTTGTTGTACCTTAGAGATTAGTGAGGCCAGGAGGGATTCGGTGCTGAAGTTGGGTCTGAAGCCGAATTGGTGGGGTAGGAGGATAGAGAAACGTTCTAGGTAGGATGAGAGTTGGGTGGATATGATGGATTCTAATAGCTTGGTTAGGAGAGGGATATTTGCTATAGGACGGTAGTTAGATGGAATGGTGGGATCAAGGTCGGCCTTTTTCAGTAGAGGGGACAATGAAATGTGTCCCATGTCGGGGGAGAAAAGGCCCGATGTTAGGGCAGAGTTTATAAGGTCGGTGAGGGAAGCGATGGCCTGTGTAGGGATATTCTCGAATAGATAGGAGGGGAAAGGATCCAAAATGCACTTGCAAGTTTTTAGTTTGAGGCAGAGTTTGGAGACTTGCGGTTCAGAGACAAGCTCGAAGGAGGTCCAGGATCTGTCGGCAGGAATGGGGGTGGATACAGGTAAGGTAGGGTTGAGATCAATAGAGGTCAGGGAATTGTAGGAGACTGTGGGAGGGAAGGAGCATCTTAGAGTGGTAACCTTTTCATTAAAGAATTTTGCAAGGGCATCGGCTGATAGAGATGGTGGAAGCGAAGGTGGGTCTTTTTTTGTAGTTAGGGAGCGCCAGATGTTGAACAACGCACTGATCTGGTTGTTGGATCTAGAGATCTTGTCTCCGAAGAAGTTTTTCCTGGCTTTTTTTAATGTTGAATTGTAAAATTTAATATTAGCCCTCCAGGTCTGTCTATCAGAGGGGGATTTAGATTTTTTCCATTTGCGCTCCAAAGCGCGACATTTCTGTTTCAACTCTCTGTGAAGAGGTAGGTACCAGGGGGCCTTTCGGGGGTAGGAGATGGTTTTGGTGGTTAATGGAGCAAGGGAGTGGTAGGTGGACTCGGAGAGGGCGGTCCAGTTGTGCCAATGTGATTCGGGATCTGTAGGTCTAGGGTTGGAGGAGAGTTTGTTGAGGAGTTTGGACCAGAATAGATTGCTCGAGGTTTTTTTGCGGAAGGTTATGGAATGAGAGGGGTGGGGTGGGGAGTCAAGATGTGACTTCCCCCAATCAGCAGTGACCCTTTCTCTTCCCCATTCCATCTAGTGATTCCCCCCTCTTTCCCTCTCTTCCCTCTCATCCATCATCTATAATCTCCCTCACTCTGGCTTCTTCCATCCAACATCTGCCTTCTCTCTCTCTCTCTCTCTCTGAGCCCTTTCATCCTGTGTCTGTCCTTTCTTGCTCTCTCTGACCCCATTCCATATAGCATCTGCCCTCTTTCTCTGACATAGAGAATGACACAGGGATAAATTTTTCCCCGTCACTGCAAAAACTTAATTTCCACGTCCCATCCCTGTGAGTTTTGTCGCTGTCCCTGTCTCTGCCCCATTCCTGTAAGCTCTGTCTTAACCACACAAGCCTCAAACACTTATGATTTTAAAGTGTTTGAGGCTTATGCAGATGAGGACAGAGCTTGCAGGAAAGAGGGAGAGACAGGAAAAGAACTCGCCAGGACAGGATGGGGAAAAATTTGTCCCCGTGTCATTCTCTACTCTGATACCTTCCATCTAGCATCTGCCCTCTTTCTCCCTGCCCCTTCCATTCAGCATCTGCCTCCTCGCTTACCCTCCTTCCATCATCTGCGTCTTCCCTCTTCCCATTTCATCCAAGATCTGCCTGTCTCTTCCCCTTCTTCCATCCAAACTTTGCCTCCTCTTTCCTCCCCTTCTATCCAGCATCTACCTCTTCTCTTACCCTTTTTGTCTAGGTTCTGCATCCTCTCTTATCTTTCTTCCATCCAGTATCTGCCCCTTCTCTCTTCCCTTCTTCTATTCTACATCTGCTCCCTCTCTCTCCCTTCCTTGCCATCCAACATCTCCCTCGTCCACCCTGCTGCTGCTGCTCTTGTTGCTTGTCCAAACCAGCAGCAGGAGTGGCTAAACATGTAAAAAATGATCTTGGGGCCAGCTCTACAAAGGTTCAGCTGCTGGCTCTGCCCTAGAACAAGAAGTGAAGTTAGCATGGGGGTGGGACCAAAAACTCTCCTATAAAATATTGGCCCCATGACACCTTTTAACTTGTTTTAACTGCTGCTGATGGTTTGGAAAAGCAGTGGTGGGACTGGCAATGGGATGGGGGTAGAGAAAGTGGGATATGTTGGGGCCGCAGAGCCCCTGGGAGTGTGAAGCCCTCTGAGGCCACCCCACTCACTCCTGCTTAAGACCAGCCCTGCCTATGTGTACACCTACCTAGAAAATTTGTGCTATGTTAGATACGTATGCATTTACAGAATAGCGCTTAAGTGGACTTTTGGCATATAGGTATCTAATTGTTAGTGCATACTTTATAAAATGACTCTCATAGTGCTGTTATAAAAGTTAGATTTTCAGATGGTGCCGCTGAAAATTCATAGATACAGGAGTTTTACATTTAGCAGCAACTACTAAACATATAAATTAGTTTGAATATTGACCTATAATTAAAAAGTAATAATGCTTTTACAATGTTGAAAATACTACAGAAATTAGGAGGCTCTTACCTGCTCATTAATTCTTGAAAGGTTTCATTTTCTAGTGGGAAGATAAAACTATTAATAATTGCCTTTACATCATCCAAAGAAATTAATCCACTGTGAGATACATCAAATGCTCTGAAGGCTTTTGCTAGATTCTGATGGCTTTTGCATATCTATAATAAACAAATTTTACAATGCTATTTTAATTTAAAAATGCTTATATTTACAATAAAAGATTTTTTTCAAGTTTGTTTTATAGATTCCTTCTTCCTTCCTAACAAATAGAAAAGATGTTATGATCTTCCTATGTTCAATAAATAGGTCTATAGATGACAAACTTTTCTCACTTAAGGAGATTCAAATGACAAAGTAGTGTAGTTTCTCATCTGTACAAGGTGTTTTCCAAGAACAGCAGGACTAGTATTCACACATATGAATGACATCCCTCAATGGAGCCCCAGTGCAGACCCTAAACTAATATTCCTGTCACTTTAAGAAGTTTTTCACAGGCCCACACTACACATGTGTGAATACATTCCCACCAGATTCTAGTGCGGAGGACCCTCAGTTCAATCAAAAGCCTAAAGAAAACAATTCCTAGGGGAGATGGGAAAGTATGACAATACTAATCCTGCTATAGGTCAGTAACTTCATTTTCTTCGACAAGCAGGACTTAGGGCTCCTTTTACTAAGCTGTGCTAGTGGTTTTACCATGTGCTTAGCATGCACTACAATGCCACGTACGCTAAGTGCTAACGCCTCCATAGAGCTGGCGTTAGTTTTTCCACGTAGCATGGGGGTTAGCGTGCGATAATCTTCAGCACGCTAAAAATGCTACCGCAGCTTAGTAAAAGGAGCCCTTAGTTTCTAACATATGAAAATACCTAGCTACCAGACTCACCAAAGTCAACAATGACTAATAAGGACTTGCAATGGAAAGGCCAAAGTGAACCAATAACACTAATAGCCATTCAACATATTACTGGAAATTGGAAGGACTATACTAAACTTAATTATACCTTTTGGTGGAATTCAGTTTGTCATATTTATAAAATGGAGAGAGTGCTTGCTATACAGCAAGGAAATTATAATAGTTTCAAAAAGATTGGGGGGCCATTGATTGCATATTCTAATGATTAGACACCTTGGACACCTTTTTATTACATAGGACTATATTTAATGTGGGGATGGGGAGGTATGTTATGTGATTTAATGGGTTTATTCCTGATGAATGGGATGGGTGGGGGAGGGGTCTTTTTTATATGCATTTGACAATAATTGCTAGAATGTCAAGTGATTTGTACGAATTATCTGATTGAATATTGTACACTTGTTGCAAGAGTTAAAATTGAATAAAGAATTTTTTTTAAAAAAACCCCACTAATAGCAAATTTTCCTGTTTGTGAAAGTGCAGCCTGGAATAGAAATGAATAACATAACAGAGCTCTTGTATACCGTTACAACCTCGCAGCTCTGTGCGGTTTACAAATAAGGAAGACTGCGCATACGCAGGGATATGACAATTCAGTAGCTAAAAGTTTTTCTTAAAGAGATAGGTTTAAACAGTTTCCTAAAGTCAAAATAAGAATTAGAACTGGGAATCAACTTACCAAAGCTCTTATCCCAAAGAGCAGCCTGGTAAGCCATAATTCTACTGAAAAATCTCTTAAACAGACAATTCTTTACAGAAGGATAAGCAAAAAAATCTAATTTCTCGAATAAGGTTTCTTCTGTATGCAAAGAGAAAATGCTCAGAGATGTAAGTTGGAATTAAACCATATAGTGTTTTATAACAAAAACACCCAAATTTGAATAATATCCTTGATTCAATTTGCAACCTGTGTAATTTCTGATAGTAGCCTTAGACATGATCAAATCTCTTAAGTGGTCAATCTCTTAAGTGATCAATCTAACAGTGGTGTTCTGGATAAGCTGTAGCCTCTTAATGTTCTTTTTACATGAGACTAAATAAATTAGGTTGCAATAATCCAAGGTACTAAGAATCAAAGATTGCACCAACAGTCTAAATCAGGGTTGCCCAAAAAGTCGATCGACCAGTAGATTGCAAGGGCAAAAGACTCGCGCTGCCTTTGCATTCTCCCTGCTTCCCCAACACTTAAAAGCCTGGCCCATTCAGCCACTACACAAGCGTTCCCCCCCCCCCCCACACACACACACATACGTCAATTTTGATATCGGAGGGGAAGTTCCGGGCCAGTCAATTGCTGCCTGACTGGCCCGGGACTTCCTCTCTGACGTCAGAATTGACATGGGGGGGGGGGGGAATCGCTTGTATAATGGCTGCACGGGCCTGGCTTTTGCATGTCGGGGAAGCAGGGAGAAATCGGTGGAAGCAGTTGCGGTGGGGCAGGGAGAGAGAAAGAAAGACGGTGGCTTGGGGGGGCAGGGAGAGAGAAGAAAGACACAGAGCTTCATGCTTCCTGGAATTGACCAACTAACAGTGCTGCCTTCTCTGGAGAGAGACAAGAGAGAAAGAAAGACAGACAGAAAGAAAGAAAGAAAGGGGGGGCAGTGAGAGAAAAATAAAGAAGGGGGTAGAGAGAGAAAGAAAGAAAGGGTAGGGAGCAGGGAGAGAGGAAGAAAAAGTTGGGGGAGGGAATGGACTGTGTCAAGTAGCAGGGGGCAGGCAGGGAGAGAGGAAGAAAAAGTTGGACTCATGGAGGGACAGAGAGAGATGTTGATTGGAATGAGGTCTGGAGGAGAGGAAGCATGCAGGAGGCAGAAAGAAAGAAAAAAAGAAAGAAATATTGGATGCACAGTCAGAAGAAAGTGCAACCAGAGACTAATGAAATCACCAGACTTATGTGTCCGTTTTGAGAATTTAAATATGCTGTCTATATTTTGCACTATGGCCCCCTTTTACTAAACTGCAATAGTGCAGGGAGCCTATGAGTGTCGGAAGCAGCGTGGGGCATTTAGCGCAGCTCCTTGCGCTAAAAACCGCTATCACGGTTTAGTAAAAGGGTAGAAGGTATATTTGTCTATTTTTGTATAGTTGTTACATTGCATATTTTAAAGTCATCTGCCTTGACCTCTTTGAAAAAAAACCCGAATATAAATTATAATTAACATTTTCTCTGCGTACAGTGTGCTTTGTGTTTTTTTAAATTTTATTGTTGGTAGATCATTTTGTCTTGGTCATTTTTAAAGTAGCTCGCAAGCCAAAAAAGTGTGGGCATCCCTGGTCTAAATGCATTAAAGATAAAATAGGACCTAATAGTCCTGAGTTTCCAAAGCAGAAAATAACACTTTTTAACAATAGTGTTGATTTGTGCCTCAAACGATAACTCACAATCTAAATTAACCTCTGTGGTGAATGGAGAAAGTAGGGATAGCCCAATGAAGAGAAGAATAGTGGTGATAGAACATGAAGACCACTAGTGGAAAGAAAGTATGTTGTATGTTTGAAAAATAGAAAACATAATAGTCATTGGAAATTTGGAAAAGAAGTCAAGCAAATTGATGAGGCAAGATCTCCCTTGGCTGAACTCATTAAATCATGTTTGTCTACATGTTCCACATTTTTATTTTTTATAATTGTTTCAACCATTTTGCCTGGCACTGAAGTCAGGCTTACCGGTCTGTAATTTCCCAGATCTCCCCTGGAACTCTTTTTAAAAATCTGCATAACATTGGCCATTAGAGAATGACACGGGGACACATTTTTCCCCATCCCCATGGGAACTCATTTTCCCATCCCATCCTTGTGAGTTCTTTTCCTGTCCCTGCCCCTGCCCCATTCATGCAAGTTTCATCCTCATCTGCACAAGCCTCAAACACTTTAAAATCATACGTGTTTGAGGATTGTGCGGTTAAGGCAGGGCTTACATGAAATAGGGCAGGGACAGGGACAGCAATTTTGGGCAATTTTGAAATGTTAAGTAACTTGCCCAGAATTACAAGGAGCTGCACTGACAGTTGAATCCAGAACCTCAGGATGGTGAGGCAGCTGGTCTAAGCACCAGACCACTGTTCAATTGAAGGACATACATAGGTCAGAGAAAAAAAAATAGAGACAAACTCTAGTACCCTAGCTTATTAAAGAAACTATATCAAATATTGGGTTCGTTGACGTTTCCAGAGAATGGAGTGTCATAGTTGAAATTAAGGAAGGGGTCAGAAAGGAAGAAAAGAATAGAATGCATTGCAGTAAGAAAATGAAATGGAGAAAAAACTCAACTGATCTAAAGGGAATAAAGGATAAAAAGTGCCATTGAGGGCAAGACGGCATTTAAGACCTGCATAATGTCACAAGGAGCAGTAGTGGGAACCAGGAGCACAACTTTTGGGCATAGAGGCAGCAGGTCAGTGAGGCACACATACCTCTGGTGTGATTTTTTTTAAGTGCTAACTATACTTTATATTAGCGAGCCATGAAGCACAAGAATATATGACAGACATACAGAGTAAAAGGTCTGAACTGGAAATAATGCGAAAGCCATTCCTGATAGAAAATAGAAGAGGAATGGAGAAACTGAAGTCAGCAGTATGATATGTAGCTTAATAGCTGCCAGTAACTACATTAAACAGATGAAGTTCATTGCTTGGAAATACAGGGATATACCCTTGAAGGAATTCGAACTTGTGCCCCTGTACACCAGTGACTAAAGACAGCTCTGGAGCCACAACAAGGTACTAAGGAATAATCAAAGGATTATGCAAGGTCTAGAAATTTTGCAGGTAGATCAAAATGAATGCATGTGAGGCTTGAAAGGTATAATACCATCCTTAATAGGATGTGCTAGTGGCCTCCTCATCCCCTACAGCCACTCCTAATTCTCAAAGGGCATTAGAATAACAAAGGAATTGGGGGTTTCTTTTATTGACTTATTGTTTCTTTGTTTGTTTTTATGAGGGAAGTATAGAAACCTCAAGAAAATATGGAGAACATCCCATTGATCTATTTTGATAAGGATAGTAACATTGATGGTACAGAGGTAGTCCAATACTGAAGAGAGGAATCACTGGTGGAGGCATGGCGATGGGGAGAGATTTCTTCTGGCCTCAAAACCTATCATCTGTGACAGATTGGGAAGAGGCAATGTAAGAATCTCCCAAAAGGTTCATTGAAATTCCATGGCTGAATGAGGTGCTCTGTAGGCACAATAGAAGACTTGTATGGAACATGTGAAGAGTTGTCATAGCAGAGTAGAACTGCGAAAAGTAATCCACTTATAGGCTCTACATCCAGAGTGGAGACCATTGTCAAATATACGAGGAGATCCAAGCTTAACAGGATCTACACCCTGAGTGGATCCCTCTGTTCAGAAGTTTATCATGGTGAGAAACCGAGATGTTATGATGGATAGAAGAGGAGATTCATCTTTACAAGTTCTACACCTACGATGGAATCTCATTGGAAGCAAAGATAAAGAAGCAGCAGATGTGTTCAGTTATTAGTAGGCCCAGTAGCCCGTTCTCATAATGGCCAATCCAGGTCCCTAGTACCTGCCCAAAACCCAAGAAGTAGCAACATTCCATGCTACCAATTCAGAGCAAGCAGTGTCTTTCTCCATGTCTTTCTCCATAACAGACTATGGACTTTTCCTCCAGGAAATTGTCCAAACCTTAAAACCAGCTACACTCTCCATTCTTACCGCGGCGGCATTCAAACCTTTTCTCTTTGTCTTTGCTTGCTTGTAGGAGAAGCAGGAGAAGCAGGTAGGATCGGAGAGCTGAGGGGAGAAAGCCGGGACGCAGAGCAGGGTTAGACAGCCAGCGAGGAGGGGCAGAAACTAACTGGGGCAGCGGCGAGAGAGAGCTCCGCCCACCCCCACCGCGTCAGAGGTCGCTTCGGAGCCCGGGCTCCCCCTTAAAAGAGGGAGAGCCAGGACCATGAGGCAGACCGCGGCGGCGTTCAAACCTTTTCTCTTTGTCTTTGCTTGCTTGTAGGAGAAGCAGGAGAAGCAGGTAGGATCGGAGAGCTGAGGGGAGAAAGCCGGGACGCAGAGCAGGGTTAGACAGCCAGCGAGGAGGGGCAGAAACTAACTGGGGCAGTGGCGAGAGAGAGCTCCGCCCACCCCCACCGCGTCAGAGGTCGCTTCGGAGCCCGGGCTCCCCCTTAAAAGAGGGAGAGCCAACGGCGCGCGGCCGTTCGCCGCCTTCGTAAAGGAGCCGAGAGAAGGAACCAGGCGTCCAGGCTGCTCAGCAGCAAAATCCATCTTCAATCTTCTTAAATAACCTAAAAAAAAAATAAATAAATTTCTTACCCTTTCTTCTATACTTACTATTTCTTCTCTCTCTACCTCTCCACCTAGATACACGTCGGGCGCACTCCAGCGCACCAACTTAAATTCACAAAGAAGGAAAAATGGAGGCAGCAGAAGGCCAGCGAAGCTTTCCAGTATACTGCATTGATTGTCACATGTATGACTACCTCCCTTCCGGGAGGCAGGCCTACATATGCGGTCGATGTCAGGAACTGGCTAGCCTAAGGAAGGAGGTCGGGAGACTGCAGATCAAAGTGCAGGAGCTAGAGGGACTCCGCTCCATAGAGGAACCAAGGGATTTTGAACCAACTGAGGACACCACCAGAGAAATCCACATCAACGAACAGGTCAGAGAGCTCGAGAGATTCATCGAAGAGGCCTGCAGGATGGTGGAGACACAGGATCACCCGATCTTCAGAAGGGAACAAACGGATGGAGGACAGGACCCGCCAGGAGCCACCAAGACCCGCCAGGACCCACCAGGAGCTGAGGGAGAGGAACCTTGCGGAGGAACCATTCAGGAGGAGGAAGGATTGGAGGACCCAATCATCGACACAGACCTGAGACCCAGGAGGAAGCTGAGAAAAGGAAAATCTGCTATCGTTGTGGGAGACTCAATCCTGAGAGAGGTGGACAGTCACATAGCAGGGGGCAGAGCGGATCACCTAGTGACATGTCTCCCAGGGGCGAGGACAAAGGACATCTCCAACAGAATCGAGAGAATCATGGAGGGAGCTGAGACGGAGGAAACAGTAGTGATTGTCCACGTCGGAACAAATGACGTCAGCAGAAGGAATTTCAACATGACTACACTGACCGAGCAGTTTAAGATCCTGGGGAGGAAGCTGAAGCTGAGGACAGGGAAGATAGCCTTTTCTGAGATCCTGCCAGTACCAAGGGCAGATGCGAGGAGGCAGACCGAGCTGCAAGCAACAAATGGATGGCTGAGATGATGGTGTGAGGAGGAGGGTTTCCTCTTTGTACGAAACTGGTCAACCTTCATGGGGAAAAACAAGCTCTACAGGAGAGACGGACTGCATTTGAGCACGGCTGGGACGAGGATGCTGGCACATAACATCCAGACCTGCATAGACATGACTTTAAACTGACAACGAGGGGAAAGCCGATAGTCGATCTGACCTCGACACACCGGGCCACAGTATCAAGCAAGGATACTGAAACAGGAAATGGCGTTTGCGGACCAGAGATAAAATGGACACTTTTTGGACATAAACCCAAAGATGCAGTACAGGGACCTGAGAGGAAATTAGAGCAAATAAGCACGACAAGGAGGAAACAGACGAAACCAGAGGGCTATCAAAGAACTAAGAAGCGGGCAGAGGACGGGTTAGACACACCACAGGCAGCCCGTGAAGAGACCAGCAGGAGCAACAAATCAAGAGTAGATCCTAAAGAAAAGGTAACTAACTGGGACTTAAATTGCCTATACACAAATGCTAGGAGCCTAAGGACTAAAATGGGGGAGCTAGAAGTTATAGCCAGAAACAAGGACCTAGACATAATAGGAATCACAGAGACATGGTGGTCAGAGGACAACAAATGGGACGTGGCCCTGCAAGGGTACAAACTCTACAGGAGGGACAGGGCACACAAGAAGGGGGGAGGAATAGCCCTGTATATAAAGGGCAGACAGTTTGGAGTCACTATGGGTTAAACTGACAGGAGGGGAAGGAGCTGACATCAAATTGGGACTGTACTATCGCCCACCAGGACAGCCAGAAGCTAACGACCTGGACCTGGAGGCCGAACTGAGGCAGGAGTTCAAAAGTGGAAGGGTGGTGGTTATGGGAGACTTCAACTATCCGGGAATAGACTGGGACATTGGACACTCAAATTGCAAGAGAGAAACTAAATTCCTAGAGGTGATAAGGGACTGTTTCATGGAGCAGCTAGTCACGGAACCAACACGAGGGGAGGCCACTCTAGACCTAATCCTCAACGGGCTAGAGGGACCGGCAAAGGAAGTGGTGGTACTAGCACCATTAGGGAACAGCGATCACAACATGATCCAGTACAAATTAAACATGGGAACACCAAAGGTGAAAAGAACCACAACGACAGCACTTAACTTCAGAAAAGGAAACTACAAGGACATGAGGAAAATGGTAGGGAAAAAGCTCAGAAACAGCTCAGGGAAGGTGAAGACCGTAAAGGAAGCCTGGACACTGCTTAAAGGCACAGTGCTCGAGGCACAAGACCTGTACGTCCCAAGGTTTAGGAAAGGGTGCAAAAAAAATCGAACTAGAAACCCAGCATGGATAACAACTGCAGTTAAAAAGGCGATAAGCGACAAGAAATCATCCTTCAAGAAATGGAAAAAGGAACCAACAAAGGAAAACCAGGAAGAACACAAAAGACACCAGAAAAAATGCCATCAAGAGGTCAAGAAAGCAAAGAGAGAATATGAGGAAAGACTGGCAGGAGAAGCAAGAAACTTCAAACCCTTCTTCAGGTATGTGAAAGGGAAACAATCAGCCAGAGAGGAAGTGGGACCACTGGATGATGGAGACAGGAAAGGAGCGATAGAGGAAGAAAAAGAGATAGCTGACAGGTTAAACAATTTCTTCTCGTCAGTCTTCACCAGAGAGGACACATCCAATATCCCAGAACCCGAGGTGTTTATAAACGGAGAACACGACGAAAGACTGATTCAACTAGAGGTAAGTAAAGAGGATGTCCTCGGACAAATAGACAGACTAAAGAGCGACAAATCACCAGGCCCGGACGGCATCCACCCAAGGGTACTAAAAGAACTGAGAAACGAAATAGCAGAGACACTTCAACAAATATGTAACCTCTCCCTAAAAACTGGGGAGATCCCAGAAGACTGGAAAATAGCAAATGTCACGCCCATCTTCAAGAAGGGATCAAGGGGTGACCCGGGAAACTACAGGCCTGTGAGCTTGACCTCGGTTCCGGGAAAGATGATGGAAGCAATGGTAAAGGATGCAATCTGCGAACACATAGAAAACAATGGACAACTGAAGGCGAGCCAGCATGGCTTCTGCAAGGGAAGGTCGTGCCTCACGAACTTGCTGCACTTCTTTGAGGGAATAAACAGCCAGATGGATAAGGGGGAATCCATAGACATCATTTACCTTGACTTCCAAAAAGCCTTCAACAAGGTACCTCACAAACGGCTACATAAAAAGCTGTGGAATCACGGGGTGCAAGGAGATATCTACCGATGGATCAAACACTGGTTGTCAGGCAGGAAACAGAGGGTTGGAATAAAAGGCCAATACTCAGACTGGCAATGGGTCACGAGCGGAGTTCCGCAGGGGTCGGTGCTGGGACCTCTACTGTTCAATATATTTATAAACGATCTGGAGACGGGGACAAAATGTGAGGTTATCAAATTTGCTGATGACACCAAACTCTGCAGCAGGGTTAGAAACACGGAAGACTGTGAAGACCTGCAAAGGGACCTAACGAGACTGGAAGACTGGGCAAACAAGTGGCAAATGAGTTTTAACGTACAGAAATGCAAGGTCATGCATGTAGGGAAAAAGAACCCGATGTTCAGCTACAAAATGGGGGGAACACTACTAGGGGTGAGTAACCTTGAAAGGGACCTGGGGATGATGGTAGACACATCACTGAAACCATCGGCGCAGTGTGCGACAGCCTCAAAGAAAGCAAACAGAATGCTGGGCATCATCAAAAAGGGTATCACAACCAGGACGAAAGAAGTCATCATGCCGCTATATCGCGCAATGGTGCGCCCGCACCTGGAGTACTGTGTGCAGTACTGGGCGCCGTACCACAAGAAGGACATGGCGGTACTCGAGGGAGTGCAGAGGAGGGCGACTAAACTGATAAAAGGTATGGAAAATTTTTCATACGCTGACAGGTTAAAAATGCTGGGTCTGTTCTCCCTGGAGAAGAGGAGACTTAGAGGGGACATGATAGAAACCTTCAAAATCCTAAAGGGCATAGAGAAAGTAAATAAGGACTGATTCTTCAAACTATGGGGAGCCATAAACACTAGGGGTCACTCGAAGAAATTGAAAGGGGACAGGTTTAGAACAAATGCTAGGAAGTTCTTTTTTACCCAGAGGGTGGTGGACACATGGAACGCACTTCCAGAGGATGTGATAGGCCAGAACTCTGTACAAGGGTTCAAGGAGGGTTTGGATAGGTTCCTGGAGGATAAGGGGATAGAGGGGTACAGATAGAACTTGAGGTAGGTTGTAGAGGTGTTCAGAAACCACTTCACAGGTCGTGGACCTGATGGGCCGCCGCGGGTGCGGACCGCTGGGCGAGATGGACCTCTGGTCTGACCCAATGGAGGCAACTTCTTATGTTCTTATGTTCTTACCACAACCTCTGGCAGAGCTTAACTATTCTCTGAGAGAAAAAATATTTTCTCCTATTGGTTTTAAAAGTATTTCCCTATAACTTCATTGTGTGTCCCCTAGTCTTTGTAATTTTTGACAGAGTGAAAAATCGATCCACTTGTACCCGTTCTACACCACTCAGGATTTTGTAGACTTCAATCATATTTCCCCTCAGCCATCTCTTTTCCAAGCTGAAGAGCCCTAACCTTTTAAGTTTTTCCTCATACGAGAGGAGTTCCAACCTCTTTATCATCTTGGTCACTCTTCTTTTAATCTTTTCTAGTGCCGCTATATCTTTTTTGAGATAAAGAAACCAAAACTGATTGCAATACTCCAGATGAGGTTGCACCATGGAGCAATACAGGGGCATTATAATATTCTTAGTCTTAATCCCTTTTTTTAATAATTTCTGGTATCCTGTTTGCTTTTTTGGCAGCCGCCTCACATTGGGTGGAAGGTTTCATTGTATCATCTACAATGATACTGATCCTTTTCTTGGGCGCTAACCTCCAAGGTGGACCCTAGCATCCGGTAACTGTGATATGTGTATCACTTTGCACATGCGCTTAAACAACTTTGAACAGTTTAGTGTCATCTGCAAATTTAATCACCTCACTCGTCATTCCAGTTTCAAGATCATTTATAAATAAGTTAAACAGCACCAGTCCAAGTAAAGATCCCTGCAGCACTTCACTGTTTACTCTCCTCCATTGAGAAAAATGACCATTTAACCCTACCCTTTGTTTTCTATCCAATAACCAATTCCTAATCCACAATTGAACAATCCCATTTTCTCAGGAGCCTCTCATGAGGAACTTTATCAAAAGCTTTCTGAAAATCTAGATACACTACATCAACTGGCTCACCTTATCCACATGTTTATTCACACTTTCAAAGAAATCAAGCAAATTGGTGAGGCAAGATCTCCCTTGGCTGACTCTGTCTCATTAAATCATGTTTGTCTACATGTTCCACAATTTTATTTTTTATAATTGTTTCAACTATTTTGCCCGCCACTGAAGTCAGGCTTACTGGTCTGTAATTTCCCAGATCTCCCCTGGAACCCTTTTTAAAAATTGGCATAACATTGGCCACTAGAGAATGACACAGGGACACATTTTTTCCCATCCCTGCGGGAACTCATTTTCCCGTCCCGTCCCCGCAAGTTCTTTTCCTGTCCCTGCCCCATTCATGCAAGTTCCATCCTCATCTGCACAAGCCTCAAACACTTTAAAAGCATGTGTTTGAGGCTTGTGCGGTTAAGGCAGGGCTTACATGAATGGGGCAGGGACAGGGTCAGCAACAAAATTTGCAGGGAGTGACAGGGAAATTGAGTTCCTATGGGTACGGGGCAAAATATGTCCCCGTGTCATTCTCTATTGGCCACCATCCACTCTTCAGGTACTACAGACAATTTTAGCGACAGGTTACAGATGTAAATTAGGTGGAGCCAATGAAGAGGGCAAAGACTAAAATAGTCATTATTAACCATATGGGGAAAATTTTTATTTAAACATGTATATCCTCAAAAAATCTTGGAAAAGTGAGATGTGATACATTTATATATAGTACATTTAAAGCATAAATGCATAGGAGGTAGGCATGGAATGAAGGATCATGGAGGCTCTGGAATGAAAGACAAACAGAATTGTGCAAACACAGATGATCACGGTTATTAGCGGTATATAAGAATTAAATTAAATTAAAAAATTAAATTAAATGATCTCTGATAGAACTGAAAAGCTGAACAAGAGGTGTGATGGGCAGACTAGATGGGAACATAGAACATGACAACCTATATTACAGTCAGTGTTCCCGCTAAGCTGCGCTGGCGTGCGCTGGCGCACAAAATATTACGTCGCAGCGCACAAGTTTCTCGTCACAGCGCACGGCGTACGGCAGATGGCAGGGCGGCGAGAGGAGAATCGGGCGAGTTGGCGCATAACTTGCTGGCGCCCAAGCTCACAGCGAAAAAAGTTTGCTCACAACACCCGCCCGCTTAGAGGGAGCACTGATTACAGTCACAGAAAATTTAACTTGAACTATTGTGCTGTTTGGTCAACCTATATTACAGTAACAAATATATGAACTATTGTGCCAATAAAGTTGTTTGAATCTTTCCTTACCTTTTCCTTGAAAGCCATCTCAATTTCATCCATCATATACCCTTCCATACAAAATATATTGGTTGAAGCCTGTGGGATACTTGATTTTTGTTTCTGTTGTTCTTGAAACACCTCCGAGGTTACTGCCATTAGAAGAAACTACATATTAGAAGTGCCATTTCATAATTTTACAGTATTTAAAGAATTAAATTGACTGTTGATTGGAGAAAAAGATGAGAGAGAGAAAAGAAGATAAAATCAGTTATGCTTATGTTAGATTGTACAATTTCTAATACTGAAATGCAATGTCTATCTGAACTTTAGTAAGGCCCCAATACTGGTCAATGCAGACAAGTACTAGAATATATCAGGCAGAAAAGAGACCTAGCAGTAATCATTTCTAAAGATCTGAAGTTTGTTGGTCAGTGTAATACAAGAGTAGGAAAAGTTAACAGTATAGTCAGATAAAGTACATGGCCCCTGGTTCAGGACTATCACCGTAATGACAACATTGGTTACGTTGGGAGGAGGGGGGACAAAAGTTAGGAGAAAGATCCTCATATAGCTGCAGATGGAAGCTCAAAGTACCAGATCCCAATCCTGGTTACAACTAAATCAGAGGTCCAATGGTGTATGTGTAGATTACTAGATTAAAAACAGTTATCCTCTAGAATAAAGAACAGGAATGAGGAACATAAAAAGAAATTAGGTTCTTACCATGTTAATATCTTTTCTAGTAGATAGGTGTGTCATTCTAGACCAGTATCGCAAATTGTGTTCCTCCTGAGATTTTTGGTGTGCTACGACACACTGATGAGGAGGAGAGTCGTCCACGCTGGCTGACTGCCTACAGGACATGCCTCTCGCGGCAAGAGGCACGTCCTGTAGGAAGTCAGCCAGCACAGCTGACTCTCCTCCTGGCCGGCGTCTCTCCTCTTCTCCCGGATCCCTGTAATGGTGGGTTCGCGGTCAGACGGGTCTCCGCGCATGTGAGGACGTTGCCACGATGATGTCATGCATGCGTGTGATATCATCGAAACGACTTCCGGGTGCCTTCCAGCCGGGGCACTAGATTTAGTGTGCCACCGGCCGGAAAAGTTTGCGAGACACTGTTCTAGATGTACAGGTAATGTCCTCATGCTCACGAGCCATGCAAAAAGAATCTACTCCAGCTTTTGAATCCCTCTTCATTCACTAGAAAGCTCTGCTACCTCCTTCAGTTTCTATCAAAGCAGTTGATAGCCCCATATAGAAATAGACATGAAGGAGGGGTAAGGGGAAACTCCCCGAACTACAACTTTGTTATGCTTTGAAATAACAAACATATTAAACAATGAATAATCAAAACAGTGAAATAATCATGCCAAATAGAAACATTTATGGAGTTCAAATAATATCCTAATGTGTTCTAGCAATAGACTATTCTTCATACCCTTAAGGTCTGACTGACATCCAAATTTCAGTCTGGACTCAAATGTTTTGAATGAAACAGTAGACAGGTGCAGGAGATAACTGACAGGGTGAGGCTCCAGAATGACATACCTTTATATCTACTAGAAAAGATATTAGCAAGGTAAGAACCTAATCTCTTTTTCTAGTGCAATAGGTATGTCATTCTGGATTGACACGACATACAAAAGCAGTCACAGAAATCTAAGGGGGACCACAATGCCAGTTTGTAACACTGAGGACCCAAAGGTGGATTCCTTCCTTGTTGTTACATCCATTCTGTAAAACTTGGATAAGATATATGTAGAGTGGACCAAGTTGTTGCCCTACAAATCTCAGGGGAGACCGCCCGAACTTCCACACACGAAGAAGCCATGCTTTTAGTGGATGTGCCTTTATGGAAACTGATGACTGTTTTCCATAAGCAATATATGCTGATGAAATGACCCTACAGATCCATCTGGAGATTGTGGCCTTGGAAGCCGGTATACCACGTCTAGCCTGACTAGTGAACACAGAAAGATAGTCAGGACAACAACGAGTTCAGGCTATTGGTGAAGTATTCTTCTCGCATACAACTTTTTTAGAACCCAGTCCTTCTTAGAATCTATGGACTGGTATGCTGGCAATCTGATTTCTTGATTGACATGGAAAGCCAAAACAACCTTTGGCAAAAAGGACAGAACTATGTGCAAAGAAACTCCAATTTCTGTAAACTTGAGGAAAGGCTCTCTGCAAGAAAAGCGTATAGCTCTGAGACTCTTTTCACTGAGGTAATAGCCATAAGTAACTGTCTTGAGTGTAAGATCCATCTTTCTTCAGTAGCTCATAAAGAGTCTGGCTGAGGCCTTGCAAAACCATGTTAATGTTCCATGAGGGAAACAGGTGTTTACCAGTGGCCTGAGCTGCAGTGCCCCCTTTAGGAATTTGGCAATGTCTGTATGAGATGCCAATGAAGTAACATAAGAACATAAGAACATAAGAACTGCCATCTCCAGATCAGAGCTTCGGTCCATCAAGTCCGGCGATCCGCACACGCGGAGGCCCTGCCAGGTGTACACCTGGCGTAATTTATAGTACCAAAAACTAAGCCTCAATCAGAGTTAGTATATTCGTTTATGACCTCAGCAGTACAAACTGTGAGAAAGGTTTCATTCACAGTATAACTTGCACTAAAGTCTTCATCGGTCAGATTTTTTTATCAAATCTTATTAATTAATTTATTTTTATTTAATTTTCAAAATAAATTAAGAGACAATACTCATCTCATTATCAGAGCATAGCAGGGGTTCTTCACCGACATAGGCTATGTTTCGCCATATAAGGCTTTATCAAGGTAATCCCCTGATAGAGAAGAGAAATATATCGTAATTAGTATATATGTTACACATTTTTACCAACACCTCATAGGGTAACGTTTCTAGCCCATATAAAGTAGAGGAAGATAAAAAACTAGGTTATTTCTTACAGCAATAGCTTATTAAATACCTTTCTTATGCCGATTCCACATGCACTGCCATCGTTATAGTTTGGTTCAGGCAGAACAACATGGCCGCGGCGTTTTTTATACAAAATAGAAGCGTCATGATCTCATAGCTACGCACCCTATCAGCATCCAGAATAAGCCCTGGGGTTATTTAGACTAATGTCATCCATTCTACTTCTGCGTTTAGACCATTGGATTTAACAGTATTTAGTGTGTAAATCATTCTTTGTTCCTTAAAATTCAAACGTTCAATATAATTTCCTCCCTCCCATCCCATATTGATATGGTCAATAATTCTCCATTTTAGATCTGTAATTTTGTGTTTCTGAGTTAGCCAAAGTTGTACAAGGGGTGCTTCAAGACTACCGGTGTTTATTTTGGATTTACCGAACATAAATCCAAAATAAACACCGGTAGTCTTGAAGCACCCCTTGTACAACATTGGCTAACTCAGAAACACAAAATTATAGATCTAAAATGGAGAATTATTGACCATATCAATATGGGATGGGAGGGAGGAAACTATATTGAACGTTTGAATTTTAAGGAACAAAGAATGATTTACACACTAAATACTGTTAAACCCAATGGTCTAAACGCAGAAGTAGAATGGATGACATTAGTCTAAATAACCCCAGGGCTTATTCTGGATGCTGATAGAGTGCGTAGCTATGAGATCATGACGCTTCTATTTTGTATAAAAAACGCCGCGGCCATGTTGTTCTGCCTGAACCAAACTATAACGATGGCAGTGCATGTGGAATCGGCATAAGAAAGGTATTTAATAAGCTATTGCTGTAAGATATAACCTAGTTTTTTATCTTCCTCTACTTTATATGGGCTAGAAACGTTACCCTATGAGGTGTTGGTAAAAATGTGTAACATATATACTAATTACGATATATTTCTCTTCTCTATCAGGGGATTACCTTGATAAAGCCTTATATGGCGAAACATAGCCTATGTCGGTGAAGAACCCCTGCTATGCTCTGATAATGAGATGAGTATTGTCTCTTAATTTATTTTGAAAATTAAATAAAAATAAATTAATTAATAAGATTTGATAAAAAAATCTGACCGAT
This sequence comes from Geotrypetes seraphini, assembly GCF_902459505.1. NCBI lineage: Eukaryota > Metazoa > Chordata > Amphibia > Gymnophiona > Dermophiidae > Geotrypetes > Geotrypetes seraphini. The sequence goes on along the minus strand of NC_047090.1, from coordinate 62,560,403 downwards.
GAAGACTTTAGTGCAAGTTATACTGTGAATGAAACCTTTCTCACAGTTTGTACTGCTGAGGTCATAAACGAATATACTAACTCTGATTGAGGCTTAGTTTTTGATGCTTCTTAGATTTTTTGGCCTTATAAAGATATATACTATTGCCTAATATATTTGTGTAATTTATAGTACACCATATCTTTATATGCCTCTCTTAAGGAGATATGCATCTAGTTTGCTCTTGAAGCCTAGGACAGTCGATTCCGCAATAATCTCCTCTGTCTTATGCTCTTGAGCCCTGAAATAAAAGAGTTCTGCTACTTGAACTCTGAGGGATGTTACTGTAAGTCCCTTGTCAAGACTAGCCTGGAAGAAGGCTAACATCATGGAGATTGGAGCACTGAAAGGCTACACCTTCTCTTTTTTTTTTTTTTTTATAATTTCAGAAAAAATTCAAGAATTAAATATCTTGTACAGAAAGTTAGATTAAGACAAAAAATTTTTAAATCAAAAATGATAATTAAGAATTTATAAGAAAAATAAACCTCACTTAATCTATCTCAAGTCCAAGATTAAAGTAAGAGTGAATTTTTAGGAAACATAAAGATTGTTCATTATAAAGAAACAATAGACTGTAACTGGGTGCGAGTCCATTTCTATTCTTTAGAGGTTGTTGGAATTTCTTTTTATTGGGTTCCCTCTGAAGACGCCTCACAATCTCATCCATAGTGCCGAGAGAAGAGGTTTCTGGGCATTGGGAGGCTCCACCAATGCTTTTCCCTCTTCTTTTTATTTTTTTTAATTAAGCATTCAAAAGTAATGCTTCAAAATAGGAAGCATGAAAAGAAACATTTGCTTAGCATGAGAAAATACATTGTAAATGATAAGTAATAATCAGGGATAAAGAATAAGTTAATACTGCCAAAATATATATGGGTGATAAAACAACCTAAGAAAGGCAGAAGTCAAGAGGCAAGATATAATTCCAAGGAGGATTAAATCAAAACAGATGTAGGAAACTAATATACAATTTTTAAAGGTCAGTCACAATATTCCTGAATTAAAGCCCATGTTTTACCATAGGAGGAAAGAGAGTTATGTTTTTCAGCTATGTAATGCTCATATTTAACATGTAAACATACAGAGTTCCACCAATGATTGAAGTCAAGTTTCAAAATGTCTTTCCAATTTTGGAGAATAATTTTGATGGCAATAAATAGCAGGGATAGCAGCAATCTATCATGAAATATCAACATGGGGGTTGATAGTGCTAAGGAGCCAGTCAGTGGCATACCTAGGGTATGTGGCACCCGGGGCCCATCATTTTTTGACACCCCCCCCCCCATGTAAAAAAATATTTTTTGTAATAATCATGAAACGGAATAAATGGTCAGAATAGAAACAGGCAGTGAAAATTTTCTTTTATTGAACCTCATATATGTGACCATTATTCCAAACATAACATAAATTATGTCTGAATTGTCATGACATCAGAAGTACATATGGAGTAGTTGCAGGTGATGCTTGGGACAGTTCTGATTGTGTTAGTTCGGTTTTATGTGTTTTTTTAATAGAAGGGTTTTTATTTCTCTTTTGAAAGTTTTGTAGTCTGTGGTCGAGGTCAATAGGTTGTAGAATTGGGGGGTCGAGTGTTGCAGCTCGAATGGCTAGGAGGTTGTCGAACAGTTTTTTTCTTTTGATGTTTTTGGTTGGAGGGTGTGTGAATGGTGCGTGAGTTTTCCTATGTTTGGTTGAGGTGGATTGAATTATTTAGCTGAAGAAATTAGTTACCCCCTCATTCCACACACATTAATTCTCTTCCATTTTTGTTCCCATTATAAAAAAACACTGATAAGTTCCCAGGAAAAAATACATTAAAATAAGAAGTGAAAACAAAGATGAGAACATAACATAAGAATAGCCTAATTGGGTCAGACCAATGGTCCATCGTGCCCAGTAGCCCATTCTCATGGTAACCAATCTAGGTCACTAGTACCTGGTCAAAACCCAAAGAGTAGCAACATTCCATACTACTGATCCAGGGCAAGCAGACACTTCCCCCATGTCTTAATAACAGACTTTGGATTTTTCCTCCAGGAATTTGTCCAAACCTTTCTTAAAACTAGCAACGCTATCTGCTTTTACCATAACTTCTGGCCACTTCATTTTTAAGCTTAGATTTTTCCTTCCATACAGAGACCTTGCTAGATATCAAATACAGAAAGAACAAGGTAACTTCACAAGGACTTAGCTGTGCAGGAAATGTGAATCTCCTCATACACCCACCATATAGTGCAAAAATGTGCAAAGGTCTGGTTTTTTTATTTCGATCACTACATAGCCTAATGCCACACAAGCAGCGCTGTTACAAACATATTCTGAAGGTCAATGCTAAGGTTAACAAAGTTTCCTTCCTTGGACCACAAGGAGATACTGACAAACCACTGGAAGAGATCCCAAAACAACTACCCAGGCACAACACTCAAAGACCCACTCAGTATGTGAACCAGTTGAGTGGAGTGGACTAACTGGGGGGTGGAAATGGGCCCAGAGTTTGCTCAGCAGAATTTCCCAGACCGCCTCTTCCTCTCAACACATTGACACGCTGCCGCCACCACCACCTTTAGGAACACTTCACCGGGTAGGCCAGCAATGCTTATAAACTTTATAAAAAACATTATTATATTTTCTTATAAAGCACATATTTTAACTGAACTCTCTGACATCCTCAGCCTTGCCATTCACAAAAATAGAAGGAAGAAAAGTTCCCATTTCCTGCTGTCTCATGTCCCCGGCCTATACAATATTTTTCTTCTGCAGACCCTTCAAAAGTCTGACCAAATCCTCGTTTCACTTGCATTATAAAGTACTGAGGATGCCATCTCTCCCCAATCCCAGGTCCTAAAGTCTAAGACAGTAGCGCAAACTAGTGCTGCCCGATTCAGGAAAAAAATAAAATAAAAAATTTTGATTCGATTCAGCCTATTGAATTGGTTTTTCGATTCAATTTTCCTGCCCAATTGGGTGTTTTTTTTTTCATACATCCTGGTGGGTTTATTTTATGGCTTTTTCACCCCCTTTGGCTTCTCATAACCACACTGGCGTTGTGGTGTAAATAAAATAAAAAAACAAAAAGGACTTTTCCTCTCTGTTAAATCCTAGCTCATGTTTACGGTCTAACACCAGCTCTGGCAGGATACACATTTCAAATCTGACATATTGTAATCACAAAACAGAAAATAAAATTAGTTTTTTTACCTTTTGTTGTCTGGTTATTTTTCAAATCTTGTTGGTCCAAGGCTCTGGTTGTCTTCTGATAACTTGCTTGCCAGGGTCTCCTTTCTTCTTTCTCCGTGCTAACCATCCACCTGCCATCTCTGTCCACCCCTTCCGTTTCCCTTCCCTCCCCCATATATCTGGTATCTTTCTTTTCTTCGTCTCCCTCCACAGATCCACCTTTTTTTAACTGCCCTTTCATCCAGCATCTCTCCCTCCTTCCCCACCACCCCAGGGTCCACCATCTCTCCCTTTCTTTTCCCAACTACCCTCCTATCCAGTATCTCTATCCCCCCTCCACACCATCCCTTGTGTCCAACATCTCTCCCTTTCTGTTCCTTCCCTCCCTAAAAACCATGGTCCATCATCTCTCTCCCTCTCCTCTATTTTCAGACCCATTATTTCTTCCCATCCAAAGTCCGGCATATGCACGTCTCTTTCAACCCCCCTTCCCTCTGTGTACTTCTACACCAGGGCCCCCCTCCCTGAAGGCCTATGCCCCCCTTGAAGGCCTGCACCCCCCCAAAGGCCTGTCCCCTCCTTGAAGGCCTGCTTGTCTGTCCCCCTTGAAGGCCTGCACCCCCTTGAAGGCATGCCTGCCTGCCTGTTCCCCCCTTGAAGGCCTGCCTGCCTGTCCCCCTGGCCTGCCTACCTGCCTGTCCCCCCCTTGAAGGCCTGACTGCCTGTCCTCCCCCCTTGAAGGCCTGCCTGCCTGTCCCCCTGGCCTGCCTGTCCCCCCCTTGAAGGCCTGCCTGCCTGTCCCCCCCTTGAAGGCCTGACTGCCTGTCCCCCTGGCCTGCCTGCCTGTCCTCCCCCCTTGAAGGCCTGCCTGCCTGTCCCCCACTTGAAGGCCTGCCTGCCTGTCCCCCTGGCCTGCCTGCCTGTCCTCCCCCCTTGAAGGCCTGCCTGCCTGTCCTCCCCTTGAAGGCCTGCCTGCCTGTCCCCCACTTGAAGGCCTGCCTGCCTGATCCCCTGGCCTGCCTGCCTGTCCCCCCCCTTGAAGGCCTGCCTGCCTGTCCCATTAGCCTGCCAGCCTGCCTGTCCCCCCCCTTGAAGGCCGGCCTGCCTGTCCTCCTGGTCTGCCTGCCTGCCTGTCCGTCCCCCCCCTTTGAAGGCCTGCCTGCCCGACCCACCCCGAAGGAATGCTCGCCCCCTGACCTCCCCGCACCACCCACGGTATTGAAGTAGCCCGCAGCATGATCGCGATGCCAGAGATCCCTGCGCTGCTTCGGCGCTGCTTCCTCTGCCGCGGTCCCGCCCCTTCCTCTGATGTCGGAGGAGGGGCGGGACCGCGGTGGAGGAAGCAGCACCGAAGCAGCGCAGGGATCACTGGCATCGCGATCCCGCTGCGGGCTGCTTCTCCACCTCAAACGGTTGGGGGGGCCGGGGGGAAAATCCAGACATCGGGGGGGACTGGATGCCAAGGCCGGGAGCACCCCCTCAGGGCTTGCACACGGGGTGGATCTCCCCCCCCCCCCCGGCCCCCTACTGGTACGCCACTGGAGCCGGTAATTCTTCCGCATATTAACGGCGCTGGCTCTCCAGAACATCCTATATAATTGGAAAAATCTGACTAATGTTTAACATAATGTGTGGTGGAACTCTATGCTTAACAGCTAAATATGAAAAAATCAATGCTGAGCGACGTAACTCGTACATTTCTTATTGCAATATTTCATCACCTATACTAACTTACTGTATTATGGATCTCAATGCATAACCTTGGTTCACTTTATGTGCTCAAAAAGAGGTGGTAGCGGCTAGCGTACGCGGCAATTTAGCGTGCGCTAGTCCGCATGCTAAGGCCCTAGCGCGCCTTTGTAAAATGGCTGAGACAGTTAATCATTAATCATAATTCTGGTGTGTGGATTTGAATAAAGTACCTGTATCGTTTTAATAAAAGGATCAGAAAATCCATACCATTTCAGTGTGCTGAAAATGCCATTCCACCAGATCGAAGACTTTTTCGGCATCCAAGGCCATCACCAGTAGTCTGTCAGAGCAGTGTGAGATATGATGGAGGATATGAGTTAGCAATCAAGTGTTATGGCAGGAGAATCTGTTGTGTAAAAAGCCAGCTTGATCTGAGTTTATGAGTTTGGGTAAAATGAGTTGGAGGCGGGTGGCAAGAACCTTAGCAAACAGTTTGGCGTCGACGTTAATCAACAAGATTGCTCTATAATTTTTCATTTCTTGAGGGTCCTTATCAGGTTTCGGGAAGACAATTATCGTGGCTTCGGTGAAAGAACCAGAGGAGTGGCCCTGTGAGCATAAATGGTGAAAATAGGATAGCATATGGGGGAAGAGAGAAAGGCTTTGTAAAATTCAGTCGTGAGGCCATCAGGGCCCGGTGATTTATTTTTGGCTAGGGATTGGATGGCATCTTGAAGCTCAAGGGCTGTAAAGAGTTGGTCTAATGTCGTGTTTATCATTAGTCTAATGAAGGTTGAGGTGAGAGTAATGTTCCATATTTTCGGTTGAGAGAGAAGGTTCTGAAGTATATTGATGTTGATAATAAGAAAGGAAGTTAGACAAAATGGTGGGCGTAGTAGTGATTAATTTAGCTGAATAGTCTTTTATTGCAGAAATGAGATTCTTTTCATTTGATTTTTTAAGATAGTTTGCTAAAAGGTGTCCGGTTTTATTGTTATCAGCATAGTAAGAAGCAGCTTGCACAAAGGTGGAGCGTGCAGCTGAGTTACTGAGAAGGGAGTTATATTGAAATCGAAGATTTCGTAATTTAATAAGAGTAGGCATGTCAGATAAGTTGGATAAATGTGCACATTTTGTGTCATGAATGAGTTTTTCCAGTTCAGTTTGGCGTCTCTTCCTGTCTGAGCGCAGGCAGCTGGAAAACTGAATACTTCCCCTAATAAATGCCTTAAAGGCATCCCAGGTGTTGGTCCAATTAGTATGATTGGGAAGGTTAAACCTAAGGAATTCTGATATGGCTGTGTTAATTGTGTCTATGAAGTGGTCCTCAGTAAGAAGAGCAGCATTAAATCTCCAGTGTTTCAGGTGGGGTTCTAAAGAAAAATCATTGCATTGGAGTGTGATAACAGCGTGATCAGATATAGTAATATTCTTAATTTCTGCTGTGAGTAAATTATCATTTAAGGATGAGCTAACAAGGAAATAATCTATCCTGGTATATGTGGAATGTGGGGTCAAAAAAAAGGTATATTGATTGGTATCTGGATGTGAGATTCTCCAGGGGGGTCAATGAGATGTAGCTTATACCATGATTTTATTTTCTTGAAAGGGACTCTTGATTTCCTATCAAGCAGAGAATCAAGAATTAGGTTGAAATCTCCACCTAAAATGATATGCAAATCGGGCTCCTGAAGAAGATGATTAGCAAGGCTGTGAAAGAAATCAGGTGTATCCAGGTATACATTAATTATTCTAAGGGTCTGATCAGAAATGGAGAGTTTAACATCGACCCAGCGCCCATGTGTGTCATGAGAGCTGTGGAGCGCAGTCACTGCAGAGTTTTGTTTGATCAGTGTAAGTATACCATTTTTACCATTGATAGAAGGGGAGCATAAAACCCCTTTTTAGTGAATTTAGCGGAGTCATTAGCATTTAGATGTGTCTCCTGAAGGAGAACAACATCCGGAGTAAAGTCATCTAAATAAAATAATATTTTCTTTTTTTTATGATATTGTTAAGACCTTTTACATTAAGGGAAATTATTGTGAGAGGCATGAGAGATCATTCAAAAGAGTCTAAAGCCATGGTAGAAAAACAAGTTGGATTAAAGGAAAAAAGCTCTGAAAGGCAGTAACATGTATTAGCATTAACATCCTGAAAGAAAAAAGTACTAACACATACAATAAGGCAAACGAAAATAGCCTGCTGCAAAGGAGCAGCACGCAGCAAAGGTCGGGTAGCTGGAAAAACAGCAGCCAGACAGTCGAGTGAGAGAAAGCAAAACCAGCAACCAGATTAAAGATAATACATATATGCAACTTCCATCAAGCAAATAGCTGATAAAGTAGGTAAACAACTGGATATAAAAGTCTAACAAACATTGTGGATAGTAGCGATACCAGTCAAGGCAGGAGTCTGGCAGACAGCCAGAGCAAAGCACAAGTTGAAAACCAGCGGGAGATAAGATCTCCATTAGGCAAGTATACACAAAGAGTCAGAGTGAGAGATCAAAGGGAAAAAAGCAGGTAATTATCTAGTAGCAATTGTCAGGGTCAGACAGAGTCAATTGGATGAAAGAAGCTAGCTGCTCGGGATCGAGGAAATCCTTGGTCTGGTTCTGGTATAGAAACATAGAAACATAGAAATTGACGGCAGAAAAGGGCCATAGCCCATCGAGTCTGCCCATTCCAATGACCCACTCCCTGATTCTTACTCTCCTAGAGATCCCACATGAATGTCCCATTTTCTCTTGAAATCTAACACACTGCTGGCCTCAATCACCCGCTGAGGCAGCTCGTTCCAATGATCGACCACCCTTTCGGTGAAGAAGTACTTCCTAGCATCACCCTGAAATTTCCCTCCCCTGATTTTCAGCGAGTGTCCTCTGGTTACCGAGGGCCCTGTAAGACTGAAGATATCATCTTTCACCTCTATACGCCCAGTAATATACTTAAAGGTCTCAATCATGTCCCCTCTCTCTTCGCTCCTCCAGTGAGTACATCCGCAGTTTTTTTAACCTTTCTTCATACGTGAGATCCCTGAGCCCCAAAACCATCCTGGTAGCCATTCGCTGAACCGACTCAATTCTCAACACATCTTTTCGGTAGTGTGGTCTCCAGAATTGAACACAATACTCGAGATGAGGTCTCACCATGGATCTGTACAGTGGCATTATGACTTCAGGTTTTCTGCTGACAAAACCCCTACGGATACAGCCCATCATTTGTCTTGCCTTGGACGAAGCCTTCTCTACTTGATTGGCAGCCTTCATATCATCGCTAATGATCACTCCTAAATCACGTTCCACCGTGGTCCTGAACAAGGTTTCACCATTTAGTGTGTAAGTTCTGTGTGGATTTTTTTTGCCTAGGTGCATTATTTTACATTTTTTAGCATTGAAGCCTAGCTGCCAAGTTGATGACCACTGTTCAAGCTGTCTTAGGTCCTGCGTCATAAAGTCAGGCGTCGTCGGCAAACAGTGATACTTTTCCTCTAAGTCCTTGGGTCAAATCTCCTATGAATAAATTGAATAGAATCGGCCCTAAGACGGAGCCCTGAGGTACTCCACTCATCACTGCTGACGTTTTGGAGGGGGTACCGTTTACCATCACCCTTTGAAGCCTACCATCTAGCCAATCCCTTACCCATGTAGTGAATGTATCCCCTAATCCCATCGATTTTAGTTTGTTCAACAGCCTGCGGTGTGGGACGCTATCAAAAGCTTTGCTGAAGTCCAAATATATCACGTCAAGGGACTCACCGGCATCCAGATGACTGGTCACCCAATCAAAGAAGTCAATCAGATTAGATTGGCAGGACCTTCCTCTGGTAAATCCGTGTTGATGTGGATCACGTAAATTTTCTTCGTCTAGAATTTTGTCAAGTTCCTGTTTGATCAGTGTTTCCATGAGTTTGCACACTATGGATGTAAGATTCACCGGTCTGTAATTTCCTGTCTCCGTTCTGCAGCCCTTTTTGTGGAGTGGAATTACGTTAGCTGTTTTCCAGTCTAGGGGTACTTTTCCCGTGCGCATGGAAAGATTGAAGAGTACGGATAGTGGTTCAGCCAGAACTTCACTCAGCTCTCTGAGTACCCTGGGGTGTAGATTGTCTGGCCCCATGGCTTTGTCTACTTTGAGTCTTGAAAGTTCGTGGTAGACACTACTAGGTGTAAACTCGTAATCACGAAACAGGTCGTTTTGGCTGTTTCTTATTTGTAGTTGTGGACCATCTCCCGGTGCTTCACAGGTGAATACTGAGCAGAAGTATTTGTTTAGCAGTTCTGCTTTGGTAGTATCAGATTCTGCGTAGTTTCCATCTGATTGCCTAAGGCGTTCTATTCCATTTTTGTTTCTCTTCCTGTCGCTAATGTACCTAAAGAAGGATTTGTCCCCTTTTTTAATGTTCCGTGCTAGATCTTCCTCTGTTTGAAGTTTGGCTTCCCTGACTGCCTTTTTGACAGCCTTAGATCTGGCCAGATAGTCTTCTTTTGCCTCCCTTTTCCCAAGATGTTTGTAGGTGATAAATGTTTCTTTTTTCATTTTAATGAGGTCCGAAATTTCCTTGTTGAACCATTGTGGTTTTTTGTTTCTCCGGTGTTTGCTTACTGTTTTTACGTAGCGGCTAGATGCTTCGTTCAGGATGGATTTTAGATTTGACCACATAGTTTCTGGATTGTCAGTTTCTGCATGGTTTTGCAGCTCTTGATGGACAAAGTCTCTCATGTGGTCGAAATCTGCCTCCCTAAAGTTGAGGACCCTCGTTGCTGTGTTTGATTTAGAGAAGCCTTTCCTGAGGTTGAGCCATACCATGTTGTGGTCACTGGAGGCCAGCGTGTCTCCCACTGATACTTCCGAGACACTGTCTCCATTTGTGAGTACCAGGTCCAGTATTGCTTTTTCTATGGTGGGCTCTAATACCATTTATTTTAGTTGTGCACCCTTAATGGAGGTTATTATTCTTTTGCTACCGCTCGTAGTTGCTGAGAGGGTGTTCCAGTCTGCATCTGGCATGTTGAAGTCGCCTAACAGTACTGTGTCACCACGCAAAGTGATGTTCTCTATGTCCTCAATCAATTCTTTGTCTTTGTTTTCCTTTTGTCTCAGAGGCCTGTATACCACACCGAGGTAAAGGCATTTTTCGTTCCCTCTGGCCAGGTTTACCCAAAGTGATTCCCCTGTGTATCTAACCTCTGTGATCCTGGTAGTTTTGATATTATCCTTAGTGTATAGTGCTACCCCCCCCTCCTAATTTGCCCTCTCTGTCCCGACGAAATAGATTGTAGCCTGGTATAACCATATCCCACCCATGCGAGTCTGTGAACCAGGTCTCGGATATCGCTACTATGTCAAGGTCAGCATTCCTTATTTCTGTTTCTAGTTCCAGGATTTTGTTGCCCAAGCTGTGTGCATTAACATACATTGCTCTCCAAATTTGTGATGATATGCCTATCCCCGTTAGTGTGGCTCTTGTTTTTTTGTGTATACTATGGGTACTTGCCTTAGGCTCAGAAGTGTGTATACTATGGGTACTTACCTTAGGCTCAGAAGTGTGGGTTTTACTTGCTTCTCCAGGATGGATCCTTACTGCTCTGGTATGTATGTGTGAACCCTCCCCCAACTTACCTAGTTTAAAGCCTTCCGAAGTAGATGTGCTAGTCGATGTCCAAAAACTTTCTTGCTTCTCTTTGTTAGGTGAAGTCCGTCAGGTCCCTGTAGTCCTTGTAGCGCTGCTCCGTGGTCTAGGAATCCAAAGTTCGTCTCTAAACACCATTCGCGAAGCCACTCGTTGGTCCTACGGATGCGCTCTTCCCTGTCTCTGTGATATGTGATTCGCATCCGTGCAGGGTAAAAGAGACCAAAGTGGTGCCCATTTTCTTTAGCTGAGGTTGGAACACAAGGAGCTGTTGTCGGGATCTCACTGTAATTTTGTGAAGATCTGGTAACATCATGATCATGCTGCCTTCATAAGTGAGGGGTGCAAACAATTGTGCCTTTTGCATAATTTCCAGCACCTGTGGATATCTTAGAATTTTAAAGATGATAGGTCTGGGACACCTGTCTCGTGGTTGGCGCTAAGATGGAGTTGGCGCGCATTCAATTTCAAAGTCCTTTGAAATTTGCAGGTTTAAGAGTGTAGGAATGAAGGATTCAAGGAAGCTAATCATATTATTGCCCTCTCTTCCCTCCGGGATACCGAGCAAGCGAATGTTGTTCCTCCTGGATCTATTGCTGGCTTCTTCGAGTTCTTTTTCAATTGCTACCGTGCTTTTCACGTGGCTTTGGAGGGCTTTGATGTTAGCTTCGGATGTCACCATCTTTATTTCCAAGTCAGCGACTTTTGTTTTGAGTGTTGTAAGTTCAGCATTCATCATTGCCAGTTCGTCTCTGATCTCATTAGTGTCATCTTTGGTTTCAGTCATAATATCCTGGAGAGCTTTAATTGCCTCCCAAAGATCTTTCATGGAGGGAGTTTCAGGATTGCTGGCAGGTGTTTTTGTAGGAGATTGAGGCTCCGGCTTGTGCCTTTTGCAGGTTTGTTTAGAAGCCATCAGTTAAGCAGAGCGGGCTGCAGCGGAGAGAAGACGTAGGAACCTGTGGCAGGGAATCAATACCGCCACCCAGCAACTATTACAGAAAACTAAAGACAATAGGATGACCTAGATATGGAATTAATCGGAGATATAGAGAATATCACCTTACGTGGGGACACAGTATTGTTAGGTGACTTCAACATGCCTGATGTGGATTGGGTCACACTTTCCTCTGCTTCCAGCAGCAGCAGGAAGCTATTAAACTCTTTGAAGGGAGCAGGACTCAGGCAACTGGTGTTAGAACCAACAAGGGATCAGGCAATACTGGACCTGATACTTACCAATGGAGAAAGTGTCACAGAGGTCTCGGTGGGCGACACATTGGCCTCCAGTGACCACAACATGGTATGGTTCAATATCAGGAAAGGTTTCACTAAATCTACCACACTGACCAAGGGGAGTCAGAATTGATCCCTATTGAAATATTTTCAAATTTGTCAAAGATTGTGCGTGATTGCGAAAGATTTTTGGACTGTCTTGTTGATTTGCAGTTGCATGGTGTAGCATCTATCTTTGATCACCCCAAGAAGTTTTAGGGCAACTTGAATAAGGTATGAGGTAAAGTTTAATTATATGTCTGTTATGGTAGGAGTTTTATCCTTTTCAAGTAGTAAGAATTTTGTTTTCTCTGTGTTCAGTTTTAGTTGGTTGTTTTTCATCCATTTTTCTATTGTTTCTAGTGTTTTGTGCAGGTTGTCTGTTGAGGTGAGGGTTGGTTGGTCAAAGGGAAGGTGTATTGTAATGTCGTCTGCGTAGCTGTATGTTGTTATGCCAAGTTTGTCCAAGCAGGTACCCAGGGATGCGATGTAGAGATTAAAGAATATTGGGGATAGTGGTGAACCCTGTGGGATGCCACAGGGGTTGGATGAGGATTCTGATTTTTCTCTGTTGGATTTAACTTTGTATGTATTGAACTGTAGGAATCCTTGGAATCATGTATGTACTTTGCCTATTATTCCTATAGATTCCAATATGTGTAGTAGGATGGTGTGATTGACCAGGTCGAATGCTGCACTAAGATCAAGTTGGATGATTAGCATGCTTTTGCTTTTGCTTAGGTGTTGTCGGGTTGTGTCTAGGAGTAAACTTAGTAATGTTTCTGTGCTGTAGTTGGTTCAGAATCCAGATTGTGAGGGATGTGGTCCTCTAGGTAGTTTGTGAGGTATTGAGCCACTAACTCCATTAGCTTAACATATAAGCCCTTTCTGGAAACGTCAATCGCTCCTCCTAAACTTACTTGCTCCACTTTATCACTGACGCTGAAACCGTGGATTGAAGACAAAGTTTTATTTTATTTTTCTTTCCAGCTTATGATTTATCTTTAATCTTATCTATTGTTTTGCCTTTTGTCTTTGTTTTGTTCTATTTCTATCATTTAAATTTCTCCAGAATTCTACTGTTCAACGGCTCCCCCTTCTGCTTCTATTCCTTTCTCTCCTCTCTTCTACCTTCCAAAGTATTTAGATCAATGCTGTCTTGTTAAAATGTTTATTTTATTTTTATTTTTCCTCTAACTCTACTTTTCACTTCTCTATTACCCTCCAGGTACTTTAGTTAGATTGTGAGCCTTCGGGACAGTAAGGGAATTTTTCAAGTACCTTTCTTATTTCTAATCTTAATGTATATTTTCTGTAAACCGCTTAGAACCTAACGGATGTAGCGGTATATAAGAAATAAATTACATTACATTACATTACATATATTGGTATTGAGGCAATGGGTCTGTAATTAGAGGGTAGGTCTGTTGTGCCCTTTGGATCTTTCATAATTGGGGTGATGATGATTTTATTGAGTTTGTGTGGGAATTGGCCTTCTGTGAGTAGACATTGGATCCATTGCATGAGGTGGGCATGAAAACTAGGGGTGGAGTTTTTTTAACAGGTATAGAAACATAGAAAAGTGACGGCAGAAAAGGGCCAAGGCCCATCAAGTCTGCCCACTCTATCGACCCACCCACCCTTCTAGCTACCCTTTGAGAGATCGCACTCTGATATCCCATTCTCTCTTAGAGATCCGACATGAGCATCCCATCTGTTCTTAAAATCTGGCACGCTACTGGCCTCGATCACCTGTGCTGGAAGCTCATTCCAATTGTCAACCACTCTTTCGGTGAAGAAGTACTTCCTGGTGTTGCCATGAAACTTCCCGCCTTTTATTTTCAGCGGGTGCCCTCTTGTGGCCGAGGGTCCTCTAAGAAAGAAAATATCATCTTCTACCTCAATATGACCAGTGATATACTTAAACGTCTCAATCATGTCTCCCCTCTCCCTACGTTCTTTGAGAGAGTATAGCCGCAATTTGTTTAGCCTTTCTTCGTACGATAGATCCTTGAGTCCCGAGACCATCCTGGTGGGCAGTTGTTGAGGTTGCATAGTGCATGGCTATATTTTTTGTAGAGTTGGTCTGACCATTTCTTGTAGAGTTGGTCTGACTATAGTATTGTCGGGAAGTCGGACCATGTCCTGTCAGCTGCAGTGGATTCTCTTTCGGGGGGGGGGGGGCAACATGATCTCTTCTAGGCAGCTCAGGGTGCCTGTGAAGGTGATCCTGACATTTGTAATCTTGTTTTTGGAGTATTCTGTCAATTGGATTGCTGATGGTGGGGGGGGGGGGGGGGGGGTTGGTGGTAGTGGCCAGGAAGGTTTTGGTGTCGGTGGATTGCTGCTCCTTGGGTTTTGGCCAGGTGCTGGTGACCTGGATTGGCCACCGTGAGCATGGGCTACTGGGCTTGAGGGGCCATTGGTCTGACCCAGTGGGGCTATTCTTATGTTCTTATGGTCTTATGTTTACTAGCTTGAATTGTTGTTTTTGTAACTTGGGCATCTGTGCCTCTCTGTTTGGAGAATCACGTTTTCCGTTTCTCTTTTAATTTTGCTTTGTATTGTTTGATTAGTGCTCTCTATGCAATTTTTGTTGTCTTCGGGTTGGTTTTTCTCCATTCTCTTTCAAATCGTCTGCATTGTCTTTTTAATAGGAGTAGTTCTTTATTGAACCATATGTCGACTTGTCTGCTGATTCTGGTTTTTGTTTGTATTGGTGCCAGCTCATCCAGGATTCGTTCACTTAGTGTGCACCATTGAGATATGAAATTTTTAGGGTAAAGGGATCTGATCATGTTGTCTGCTTTATTCCAGAATTTGGCAGGGTCGATGATTTGACGTATTTCATAGGGTTTTTTTTTGTTTTGTTGTTTGTTTTTGTTTCATGTCCAGTATATAATGAATTTGTATATGAAGTGATCAGAGTGGGGAGCTACGCTTCATTAAAGACAGGATTGATAGAGAGTCACGTAAGTAGCTATATCAAGTTGGTGGCCTTTCTCATGTGTGGATTGGGGGTTTAGAATTTGGTAGGAGAGGGCTTCTAGAAATGAGAGAAGGTTTTCAACTTGATTGGAGGAGTGGTCTTAAGGTGAAGGTTTAGATCTCTTAGTATGATGTTGTTTGATGCCAGAAAAGAGTTTTAGAATATAAAGTCTTCAAATTCTGGATGTGCTAAACTCCATTTTCCTGGTGTTATGTAGCAGAGGAGGCATGTCATGGAGCCTTTTAGAGTAGCACCCGATAATTGGCAGGCAAATAGGTCCATGTAGGGGGTTGGAGATTTGTCTACTATATTTATGTTTAGGTCTTTTATTGCTAGGATGGCCAGTCCTCCTCTTCTTTTTTTCTCTCGACAGATTACTGTGACCTTGTAGCCTGGTGGACAAAATTCTATTATGCGGAGGTCGGATTCTGAGGTTAGCCAGGTTTCTGCAAGGAAAAGACATCCTAGCTTCTCTGTTTCAACCCAATCCTTGATTAGGTCAATTTTAGGGCGTTTAAATAGGAACAAGCTATGTAGGTATATTCCATTAGGATTCTGTTGTCCCTTTTGGGGTATAGGAGGGAGCTAGGTTGCTGATGGACATTGTGGGGTGGGGGAGAGTGCTTTGGTGAGATTCTCGGCCTACTTCCCCATGTTAGAGGGATACTGTTGATTAGATTGGATGAGCAGTCTGCCAGGTTCCTGTTTGCATAGCTATTCCTGATTAGGTGGTGATGCTGATTGGTTGTTAAGATTGTTGGGCTTGGGAAGACGTTCTTTCCTACTACTCAGGATTCACAGACTGTGAAAGCAGAAAAAACAACAAAGGTGACTGAATGGTGTTCAATCTCGTTTATTGAATAAAGACTCAACATGATCGTGTTTCGACCTTTAATGGGCCTGCCTCATGAGTCTGAACTTATATCGAGATGATATTAGTAAAATTATTCAGTCTTCAAAATGTATTTCTTTATTATAATATACGTATGCCAATGATTAAAGAAAACACGGCATCCAGAAAAAGTCCTTCTGACTGCCTGACAAAAAATTCTGCTCTTGATGTGACATCCACGCATGCACAGAGGCCTTCCAGACAGGCCCTGAAATGCCAGTAGGTAGTCTAACAAATATCAGCTGAGTACCCTCAACCACAGACCTCCCAAACTCCACCCTAGACCTCCCCAAGCTCTTCCCCAGATCCCACCCCCTTTACTAATTGTAATGCAACTTTTTCCATTCATTTTTCATATACATACAATATACACAGCAGATATAAATTCTCAAAACTGGCACATTTCAATCACTATATTGAAAATAAAATCATTTTCCCTACCTTTGTTGTCTGGTGACTTTATTTTTCTGTGCTTTTAACTATGTTTCCAGGGCCTTCTTATCTGTTGTTTTCTCTCCGTCTTCACTTTCTGCCTTGCATCCATCTTTGTTTCCTTTAGAGAATTCAGGGGTACTAAATATAAAGTCAAGGTCATCCATCTTTGGCATGAACTTAACATTCAATATTTCCATTTTTCTGCTTTCTTCTCAAAATCTACTTTTCCATGTCTTCCCTTCCTATCTCTCTCTCCTTCCCTTCCTATTTCCATGGTCTAACATCTCTCTTCTTCCCCCCCCCACCCAGTGGTCTGACAACATCTCTCTCCTTCCTTTCCCCCTTCCCAGTCTTGCATCACTCGCCTCTCCTATCCATAATCTGGCATCTCTCTTTACTACTATGATTATTATTTCTATACCGCTACCAGACTCCCCTCCTGGTCTGATATTTCTCCCTTCCTTTAGTCATCTCTCCTCCCCCACCCCCCATGTAACATTTCTCTTTCCCTTCCTCCTTTCTGCCCCCTGCAGTCCATCTCCCTTCCCTTTCTCCTTTCTGGCCCCCTTCCCAGTCCAACATTTCCACCAGTCCAACATTTTTTCTCTCTTCCTCCTGCATGCTTCTCCTCTGGTTCTCCTTCCCTCCCCAACCAACATCTCTCTCTCCATTTCACTCTCTGCCCTCTCCCCCTTCCCCAGAGTGTAGCATTTCTCCTTCCTTCCTTTCTGTTCTCCACATCCATCTTGCCCTCTCCATGAGTCCACTTTCTCCCTCCTGCATGCTTGCTTCTTCCCTCGAGTGGCATACCTCCTTCCCATCCCCCAACCCAACATTCTCTCTCCCCATGCACCATCTCACCTTCCCCTCCAGTGTATAGCACCTTTCCTTTCCCTCCCTTTCTGCCAGGTCCAGCATCTCTTCTCCCTTCCTTTTACCTACCCCTGTCCAACAGTACCTCTTCCCTCCTCCTCCCCCTGTCCAGCAATACCCCTTCTCCCTTCCCTCCTCCTCCCCCTGTCCAGCATTAAGTTTCAAGTTTTCAAGTTTATTTAGGTCTTGATATACCGCTTTTATTAAAAAAAAGCGGTTTCCAATTTATACAAATTATTAAAAGTTTTTAAAAATATAAAATAGAGGGAACAAATTCACAATTACAGTACAGACATAACATGATACATATGGGCAGATGGGGAGGATACATAGCTTAAAATAAAAGAAAGGGGAGGAAAGATACAAAGGAGTAAAGGGGATCTTTAATGTAAGGCCTGATGTCTGAGTTTTTTTTAATAAGGAAAGCTAAGTATAAATCTCAAAAGCATCTCTAAAAAGAAATGTTTTGAGATTAGATTTAAAGTTGTTAAGGTTCTTTACTTGTCTCAGGGTCAGTGGTAGGGCATTCCAGAGTGTGGGTGCGGTTACTGAAAAGATTCTCCCTTTCCTCCTTCCCCATCCAGCATTACTCCTTCTCCCTTCCCTCCTCCCCCCTATCCAGCAGTATCACTTCTCTCTTCCCTGCTCCCCATGTCCAGCAGTACCCCTTCTCCCGTCCCCCCCTGTCCAGAATTACCACTTCTCCCTTCCCTCCTTCCCCCTGTCCAGCAGTACCACTTCTCCCTTCCCTGCTCCCCATGTTCAGCAGTACCCCTTCTCACTTCCCTCCTTCCCTGTCCAGCATACCTCTTCTCTCTAGCCTAGCAGCAGTTCACTATGTGGTTTTAACTTTGCCACACAGCTGCCGCTACCAGTTTAGCTACGGTTTCATCAAGCAGCCTTGGGGCCTTTGCTAGGCCCGTCCACTTTGATGATGCAATGTGGGCCGACCTAGCAAAGGCCCCGAGGCTGCTTGATGAAACTATGGCTAAACTACTGCTAGCAGCAGCTGTGTGGCGAAGTTAAAAGCTGCTGGTCCGGGAGTGTGGAGAGAAGACGAAGGCAGGAATCCCGGAAGACACGCATCCGTAAAAGTCAGTCCCAGTAGGAGCAAGTCAGCTGACACAGGCGCCGGAGCCTCTCTTCCTGCCCAAAGTGCCCAGTGTGCCGCGGTACACTTAAAATCTCAGAAGGTACACTAGTGTGCTGGGAGACATAGTTTGCGATACACTGTTCTAACCAAAGAATTCCAACTCGTTTCATGCAGAGTCCGTTTTTGAGTGGCTGCCTCGATGGAATCACCAAAAAGCTCATCCCCTAAGCATGGAATATTGGCTAATCTGTCCTGAAGATTGATGTCCATATCAGAAACTTTTAGCCAAGCCAGATGTCTCATAGCCACTGACATAGCCGATGCTCTAGATAACATCTCAAAAGCATCAATGGCTGACCTTGCTATATATTGTCTAGACTGTGAGAGAGTACATACAATCTGTTGATATTATGCAAGGTGCTGTGAAGGAATATACTGGTCAAAGCTAGGCAATTGTTTTACTAGTTGTTTTAAATAACAGGAAATGTAGAAATTGTAATTAAGAATCCTGTTCATCAGCATGGAATACTGATAAAAGCAGCATCCAAATTTGTCCATAGTACAGCCTTCACGCCCTAGAAGTGCCAAAGCATAAACTTTTGCATTGGAACATTTCTTAAGGGTTGATTCCACCACTAAAGATTGATGTTGAAGCTGTAGTTTATCAAACCCTGGACAAGAAATGATTCTATATAAGGAATCAAGTTCTCTCAGAGTTACTGTCATAGTTAAAGGCATTTCCCATTTTTGAGAACTGTCTCTTTAACAATGCCATGTAATGGTAACTTGAGAAGTTCTTTGGGAGGTTCATCATAGTCTAAGGCCTCCAAGATGAGGAGTGTTGGTGAGACAAGCGAGAACGTCGGTATGAAGATCGATGTCTGGAAGGTGAACATTGTCGAGAAGGGGGAACTACAGTGTCTCACAGGAGATGCCTGTGGAGTTTGATGCTCCAATGGAAAGCTAAAAGCGGTACCGTGAGGCCTTGTAACGCTATGCTCAAGCTGGGCCAGTACCAAGGGAGTCGATGCTAGCACTTTCTTGCAGTGCAGTTTAACTATATTACTGAGCTCCCTCTGGAAGAACTCATTGAGTTTCTCCCTAAACAAAGGCACCGGTACTGATGGTTCAACAGCCAGTACCATTAGCGCAGCAAGTTGTCTTGGAGTGGGTGACCTCGATGAGGATGCGCACCATGTAAGAGAAACAGCCTGCAGAGCTGGAGAGTGGTAGCATATTTGTTTGGTCTGCATCAAGGGACTCAATGCTGTAGTAACCTGCTACGCTTGTTTGGAAGTGGATGGCTTCTTAGCTGGCTTCCCTGATGCCGGAATCTTTTGTGATGTCGATGTTAAAGCTGATGCCAAAGTTTTTGATGTCAACACCTGTGAAGATTTGGCAATATACAAGATTTGGCAATATCCATGGCAGCGCCAAACAGTACTTCAATCAGTGGAAAAAGAAGAAGGTACTGCGAGCCTCAGCAGGCGGGAAGGCTGTCACGCATGCTTGGTGCGGGCAGTCAAAAATTTTCTTAAAACTTAAAGTGACAGTTCACTTGTCATACTGTCCATACCAGGCTCCGTGGATGATGTCACCCATATGTGAGAATATGCTGCCTGCTTGTCCTAGGAGATATATATATATATATATATATATATATATATATATATATATATATATATATTTAGGGAGGGGGTTGTCTCTCTTCTTTTCTTTCCTATGGTCTCCGGAGTATTGTTGTTATTCTACCATCTACATGTGACCTTTCCATGGTCCATTTCTTGGTTCCTGAGCTTGTTGCTCAATTACAGTTATTAACTTGATACTTTTATACTTACAGATTTTCCCATTTGATATGGTCTGTATATTTCTTGCAACCATAATTGTAGTTGTTATTCAAGCTGTGTATTTGACATATGTATTATAATTGACAATTCAGAATGTATTAACTTTTAAGTTTATTTAAAATATTTGATTTAATCACAAAATCCAAATCCAATGCGATTTACATTTGGTTAAAAATTAGATTAAAATAAAATTTTTTTAAAAAACAGGACAATTAGTACTAATTATAATAAAATAATGCATTTGAGAAAGGGAGGCAAAAAAAAAAAAAGTGGCTTAAATACAATCCAAAAACAAACAAAAAAAGGGATAGATAATAAAACAAGAGGTTGGGGGACGTTACCCACTTAATTTACTTGGCAGTGTTCCTAGTCCAATGTAGAATCATAAAATTTAAATAAATCAGTTAAAAGCATCATTAAAAAGCCAACATTTTAGGAGACTTTTAAACTTGCTGAGTAATTTTTCTTCTCTTATTTAGATAGGGAGCGAATTCCAAATTTGCGAGGCTGTAAAAGAGAAAATCACATCCCTCCTTAAATAAATGAATTTTAACGAGGGGACTACTAGCAAAGATTTTTCTTCAGATCTTAAGGATTTTGTGGGAATATATGCTATTAGAAATCTTTCTAAGAATGCACATGAGATTTACAAATTCTGGGGAGAAGCTTTGTGCAGGGGATATAAATTAATTCTGCAAAATTTGGTTTCATGGAATCTGATTGGTTTCATGGAATCCATGCATCTGCACTTTGCATCTTTGCAAAATTTGGGCTCTGGATGGAACTTTTTACCCATTTCCTGGACCCACAGCGGTCCCCCAGCCCTGGAAAACACGGATGGGGCTAAGCTCAAGGTTCCCGCCCCTCTCTTTGCGCACTGTAGCACACAGTATATTGACACTCCTCTGCTGGTCATCCACTCAAATTTCACATGAAATGGTGTTAACACACCCTGAGGAATCCATCCCTGCTGATTTTTGTCAAAATTGAGGTGTTTAGAGACAGATAGAGGCTTCAGAAAAATTTAAAAAAAAAGTTTATTTAAAATTCAAGATGGCCACCACCAGAAAAATCACACCAAAAATAAAAAATGCTGAAATAGAGGTTTTGGATATGGAGGACCTGAACCCTGACCTCAGAAACAACCCCCCCCCCCCCTCAATTTTCCCATAGGAAATAATGAGGCTGTACTTACAGTTTTGTGAAAATGCCTGCCTGTCAGCTTTCTCTGCAGCTGGAAGAGATGGATAGGATTTTCTGCCTCAGAAATTTCAAATAATGACTCCAAGCCAGGAAATCTTCAGGCTGCTAGTTGCACTGACCTTATCTGAGACCTCCAACCCCATGGCACCTCAAAATGTGATGGGGGGGGCAAATTACATAGCTGGCTCCCTGATACCCCAAGGGTTCTTACTCAGGGTGCCAACAGCCTGCACTCAAGCCACTGAAAAATTCAGGAGGCGAGCTGACTCCCAGGGGAACGAACCCCAAGCCCTGAAGCAGCATACAGCCAGCTGGCTCCACAGGTTCACCTTAAGATTTGCCCTGCGAGCTGCAGTCCAACTCTGTAGAACCTGCTTCATTTCCCAGGCAGAGAATCCCAAAATATGGGATCTCGTTTTTTTCTGAGGCTTTAATGCCCTAATTTGAAACCAAAAATAAGAAAAACTAAGCAGAATAGATCTGAAACACCTCTGCACAGTTCACTTGTAGAAGGAAAAACTGAAAGGGTAAATACATACAACTTTCAGTACCTCTCACATTGCCATTGCAAAACCCAGTTTGTGGGAATGGATTGATCACCTAACATATGTACTCCTGAGTAGATGTAACAGATATGTGTTTTTTAGACTTAAAAAAAGATATGTACAAATTAAAGCAAACCTACCTGTGTACTACTTTCTTTACTGCAATAAACTTCACAGGTAAAAAAATACCTTCTAGGTCTGCCAAAATGTGGGTAATCATATTATCAATATTCTTACAAATACCATTTTTATATCTACCTTGTGTACATTCTGGGATCAGTCTCTTGTTTCCTGCTAAATTTAAACCAAGATTCTTCAAAAGTTCTGTATAATCAAGTGTATTGTCTTTGGTAGTAGAATAGCGATTCCAAAATCTGTCAAATTAAAAGTTTTTAGTTATAAGAAATTAGAATTAAATCATACAAAGAAAACTGCAATAACAAGTTATGAGATTAACAGAATATAGAAGCAAACTTAGAATGAGCAAAACAAATTAACTTTGCTACTAGCTTGATATCATTTATTTTTATCAAAACAATTTGTATTAAAACATTTGACTGAGAACGAGACTAAAAACATCTTAAGGCTTGATTCAGCTAATTTTTTATTTAAAATTATTTCTAGTAAAATAATATGCACCATATTTGGCAAATATGAATAATCACAAGAACAAGGTAACAAGGAGCATAAGGCCATCAAGAACCACTCACCCAAGCTTTCATTAGAATGTATATACCAGTGGTCTCAAACTCGCGGCCTGGGGACCACATGCAGCCCACCAGGTACTAATTTGAAGCCCTCGGTATATTTATCATAATCACAAAAGTAAAATAAAACAGTGTCTTGATCATATGTCTCTTTAGTTATAAATGACAATATTATTATTAAGATTTAGCCATAAGGAAAGATTTATAAACTATAAAGAGTTTTACCTCATGCAAAATTGTCATTTCTTTAATAAGTCATTAACTATTTTTTCTGAGGCCCTACAAGTACCTACAAATCCAAAATGTGGCCCTGCAAAGGGTTTGAGTTTGAGACCACTGGTATATACTGTATGCTTAACTAAGTCATTTACAAGACTACATTTAAGGGTTCATTTACTAACAGGTACAATGGTGAGAGCAACAAATCCTCCCTCCACTACCAGACATTAAAAAGTAACACAATTCCTTGCAAAGACACTCACTCTGCACTAACCCTACGTATGAAAGGTCAGTACTGCAAATATTCTACACTACCAGTATAATTCCAGCTGGAAATAGAAAGACACTGTCTCAATCTGTCTGCTGCCGTTGATACTCGATACGCTATCCTCGCTGGGATTCCAGGGTTCTGTTCTTTCCTGGTTTTCTTCCTCTCTCTCCCATCTTACTTTCAGTGTATGTTATGGTGGATCCTCCTCCGCTGCCATCCCGCTGTCTATCGATGTGCCTTTCTTGGGCCCTTCTCTTCTTCATATATATCCCCTCTCCCGGTAGGTACACTGATCTCTTCCCATGGTTTTCAATATCATCTCTATGCTGATGACTCCCAGATTTACCTCTTTGCACCAGATATCTCTAAAGGAATTCAGGCCCAAATCTGTTTGCCTGTCCGACATTGCCACTTGGATGTGTCAACAATGTCTATCCTTTGAGTGACCATGAGGTAGACTGCAGGTGGCACATGTCACATCATTTGTCTTTGCGGGTATTAGTGAGGGCAACCTTGGGGGTATTGGTATCAGTGGGGGGGGCAGGGGGATGCATGGTTTGTGGCTACTGGGTGAGTATTGCTATATGGTGTTTTGTGTGGCGTGAATGTGACTGCCTTGAGCATTCAACATTAGGGAGAGGTTTCTGTATGTTTTTATGGATATTGAAAAATGCAACAAGATTGTCACTAGTCATGTGTGGGATTACCTCTCTTGTGCATGATTTATCCTATTGTGGGTCTGTTTTCCCCTTCTGGTTGATGCTAGAAGGGCAAGTGAATTGTATTTTTGAACCATAGTTTACATGTCCCACACTTTCAAATCTACTCTTTGCCACCTATGGATATGTTGTAGATGGTCAATATCCTTTTTTGTGACATTTGTTCTTGTTGCACCAATAAAGATACTTAAAAAAAGAAAAAGCTACAGCCTCAGCACCCTGAGGTTGTGGATTCAAATCCCATGCTGTTCCTTGTGAACCTGAGCAAGTCACTTAATCCCCCAGTGCCCCAGGTACATTAGATAAGAGTGTGAGCCCACAAGGACAGATAGGGAAAAATGTTTGAGTACCTGAATGTAAACCACTTAGACTATAAGTGGTGTATATAAATACAATAAATAAATAAATAAGGCTGGTCAAGAAACCATGAGTTCAGCCTAACAATACTCATCAAGGCAATCGGTGAATCAGAGGAACCAAAAGCAGCCACATTGATTCTATAAAACTTGTTAAAAGTATGCAAGGAGGACCAGGCAGCAGTCCTGCAAATCTCCTCCAAAGAGATCGCTGACAACTCTGCCCAAAAGAATAAGCCCTCACTGAAAGAGGGGGCTTCTTTCCTGCAAAAATATAGGCAAATGAAATAGCTATCCAGATCCATCTTGAAATGGTGGCTTTCAAAGCCAGTCTGCCCTTATGGGCAGGACCCACCAGTATAAACAAGTGGTCGCAAACCCGAAACTTGTTCATGACCTGAAAGTACCACAACAAAAGCCTGCACACATGCAGCAACTGCAACACTCGGTCCTGCTTTCTCAATCCCACTACTACTACTATTAATTATTTCTGCAGCGCTGCACAGAGTCACAAAGAGTAAGAAAACAGTCTCTGCTCGAAAGAGCTTACAATCTAAACAGGCAAGACAAACAAACAGGATGTCAGGGATACAGTTAAGGGGAACGGTTAATCAGTGGGCTGGGTTGGAGGGCAGAGGAGCAGGGTTATGGATTGAAAGCTATATCCTGAAAGAGTAAAGGTAGGCAGCCAGATATCCTGGTTGATGTGGAAACTGAAAACCACCTTTGGGAGAAAGGAGGGAACAGTGGGCAGACACACGCTGGAATCTGGAATCCGAAGAAAAGGATCTCTGCAGGTTAAAGCCTGAAGTTTGGAAACCCTACGGGCTGAAGTTATGGCCACTAGGAAAAATGTCCATTAAGGATGCCTGCTCCAGATGTTCATAGAGCAGACGAGCCAGCGATCGGAGAACTAGATTGAGATTCCAAATTGGACAGTAGCCGTAGCGGGAGCCAAAGCCTCAATGTGTCCCTAAGAAACCGAACAATGTCTGAATGAGTGGCCACAGAGCCTCTCAGAGGCTTAGGACCCAAACAAGAAACCAATGGCCAAGCCCTTTTCCAGTCTGTCTTGAGTTGAGAATCAGAAGCACTGACGACAAAGACGGATCCTCGTGCTTCTGGACATACCATAGAAACATGATGACAGATAAAGGCAAATGGCCCATCTAGTCTGTCCATCTGCAGTAACCATTATCTCTTTTTCTCTTAGAGATCCCACGTGCCTATCCCAGGCCCTTTTGAATTCAGACACAGTCTCTATCTCCACCAAATCTTCTGGGAGACTGTTCCATGCATCTACCACCCTTTCTGTAGAAAAGTATTTCCTTAGATTACTCCGGAGCCTATCACCTCTTAACTTCATCCTATGCCCTCTCATTACAGAGTTTCCATTCAAATTAAAGAAACTTGACTCATGCACATTTATACATTACATAGGTATTTAAACGTAAAGCTATCTATTTAAAATGTAAAGCTAGCTATCCTCTTCATAACCTCTAATTTCTTATTATGTCCTTCCCTCATTTATTGAATTACCTGTAAATCGTGTCGAGATGATGTGGTATACAAACTTACAAACTTAAAGTTTAGTTTAGTTTAGTCTCTATCATATCTCCCCTCTCCCGCCTTTCCTCCAAAGTATACAGATTGAGATCTTTAAGTCTGTCCCCAAAAGCCTTACGATGAAGACCACATACCATTTTAGTAGCCTTACTCTGGACCGACTCCATCCTTTTTATATCTTTTTGAAGGTGCAGCCATCAGAATTGTACATAATATTCTAAATGAGGTCTCACCAAAGTCTTATACAGGGGCATTAATACCTCATTTTTCCTACTAGCCATACCTCTCCCTACACAACCTAGCATCCTTTTAGCTTTCGCCATCACCTTTTCTTATTTTTAATTCAATTTTTATTAAACTTATTTACTTATTACATGCCTCAGGAAACAGGATACAGCTATTTCAATCATTTGTATTACAGCCGATAGTTATATAATCATGTACTTCAGGAAAATTTTTTATAACAAGATCCCCTATAAGCCCACTAATCAAAAGGGGGAGAAAAGGAGGCCTTCTTATTTTAAGAATAAACAAAGAAAAATTATAAACAAATTGATGACATCGCAATTGAATTTACCTTATAGAGCCTTCCTCATTAAACTAATCTCCTGTTTCTTCCCTCAGATCCTCAGTCTAGATCTGTATCTTAAGCTTTTTTTGAGAAATGCCCTCAATTGTTTGGGAGCAAAGAAAAGATACCTATTTGATTCAAATACAATTAAGCATTTACAGTACAAGGAAAATGTAAAAAGAAATTGGCGCCCAGGAATAACACCTGGGGGTGCAACATCAAAAACTGCTTCCTTTTTTCCTGTGTCTCCACACAGATATCAGGAAAAACCCAAACATTTCCTTCCAAAAACAATTTATCTTTATTCCGAAAAAAACAGTCTCATCACCCAGTCTTTATCGGACTCAAAAACGAATGTCACCAGGAGTGCAGATCTTATACTCTCTTTTTCAGTAGATGTTTCCAATAACTGAGTGACATTCAAACTGTCCATGGATAATTCTCCCTGGACTTGAATTTGTCATTTTTTCCCCCAGGACAAAGTAGACTCGGGAAAAGGAGGCACAGCTTCCTTTGGGACTCCCAGAACTTCCATCAGATATCTCTTAAGTATTTCAATGGGAGCTATATTCTTGGATTGACGAAGCGTAGATTTAACCTTCTGGTATAATTCTCCATTTTCTCCACTTTACTACTCAATCCCACTAATCCCTGATCATAAGCCAGTGCGCTAGGTTTACTTTACTTCAGATCTTTTTGAGCTTCCTCCATTTTCCTCTCCAATTAAAATTTTTTAGATTCCTGGGTGATAATTCTGGTCTTAACCTCTTGCAATGAATTATCCATCAAAGTTCTGTTACCAACCGCAATCTTCTCCAAGCGTGCAACAGCATCCCAGATGGAATCTAAAGTGACATGTAAAGGTTTTATCATAAGTACAATGCTGTGATCTCCAGTATTCTGTTGTTGACCAAATTCCACAGCCCTGGAACTTCCTTGGGGCCATGAACCTTCCACAGCTCCTTCAGACTCCAAGGGGAGCTCAAACTCAGCTCTCATACTGGTCTCCTGCATACCAGCATCTCCTCTCACGCTCTGGAGCCTCCCTCCTGGCGACGAGTTTTCCACAGCGCTTCTCTCTCCCTGCGGGCTCATCAACTGCTCGGCGTTCGTCTCCTTATCTGAATCCATGGGCAGAAGTCTTTCTCCTGAGTTTAGTGTAATATCCAGCGTGGGTAGGGCAGTCTCCTCACCAGCACCCGTTCCGGGGAACATCTCCGTGGGGATCAGAAATCGTTCCATGGTGGAAAAGGGATTCAGAGAGGACTCAGAAGGGTAAGTCCTAACTTTCCCCTTCCTCTTACCCATCGTGGCCGCAATTTCAATAGTGATATCGCTTAAGGAAAAGTTTCCAAACTCGGAGCCCCACAGTGTCTGATCAGTTAAGACGCCATCACCTTTTCAACCTGTTTGGCCACCTTAAGATCATCACATACAATCACACCCAAGTCCCACTCTTCTATCATGCACATTAGCTCTTCACTCCCTAATCTGTACTGTTCCCTCTGGTTTTTGCAGCCCAAATGCATGACCTTGCATTTCTTAGCATTAAATTTTAGCTGCCAAATTTCAGACCATTCTTCAAGCTTCACCAGGTCTTTCTTCATGTTATTCACACCATCTGGAATGTCTACTCTATTGCAGATTTTCGTATCATCCGCAAAGAGGCTAATCTTACCCGACCCTTTAGCAATATCATTTATAAAAATGTTAAAAAGAAGAGACCCAAGAACAGAACCTTGAGGCACACCACTGGTAACATCCTTTTCCTCAGAGCGAACTCCATTGATCACTACCCTCTGTTGCCTTCCACTTAAGAACATAAGTAATGCCTCCGCTGGGTCAGACCTGAGGTACATTGTGCCCAGCAGTCCGCTCATGCAGCGGCCCAACAGGTCCAGGACCTGTGCAGTAATCTTCTATCTATACCCCTCTATCCCCTTTTCCAACAGGAAATTGTCTAATCCTTTCTTGAACCCTAGCCCTCTTACGCCCTCTGGAAGCGCATTCCATGTGTCCACCACACGTTGGGTAAAGAAAAACTTCCTAGCATTTGTTTTGAATCTGTCCCCTTTCAACTTTTCCGAATGCCCTCTTGTTCTTTTATTTTTCGGAAGTTTGAAGAATCTGTCCCTCTCCACTCTCTCTATGCCCTTCATGATCTTGTAAGTCTCTATCATATCCCCTCTAAGTCTCCTCTTCTCCAGGGAATAGAGTCCCAGTTTCTCCAATCTCTCAGCGTATGAAAGGTTTTCCATACCTTTTATCAGACATGTCGCTCTCCTCTGAACCCTCTCGAGTATCGCCATATCCTTAAGATATGGCGACCAATATTGGACGCAGTACTCCAGATGCGGACGCACCATCGCCTGATACAACAGAAGAATAAGTTCTTTCGTTCTGGTAGTAATACCCTTTTTGATTATACCTAGCATTCTATTTGCTCTCTTGGCGGCCGCTGCACACTGTGCCGTCAGCTTCATTGTCATGTCCAACAATACCCCCAAGTCCCTTTCTTGGGTACTCTCCTTCAATAACATCCCTCCCATCGCATAGCTGTGTCTCGGTTTCTGCTTCCCACATGTAGTACTTTACATTTCTCAACGTTGAACTTCATCTGCCATCTCGTCACCCATTCTCCTAGTT
Source organism: Geotrypetes seraphini (assembly GCF_902459505.1). NCBI lineage: Eukaryota > Metazoa > Chordata > Amphibia > Gymnophiona > Dermophiidae > Geotrypetes > Geotrypetes seraphini. The sequence goes on along the minus strand of NC_047090.1, from coordinate 62,531,648 downwards.
TGTTCAAGTCCCTCTGCAATTCTTCGCAGTCCTCTTTAGTCCGAGCTCCATTAAACAGTTTGGTGTCGTCTGCGAATTTTATTATCTCGCACTTCGTCCCTGTTTCTAGATCATTTGACCCAGCCTGTCACTTTGGGACCCATCCTGAGGGCACTCAGTTTATTTATTAGACGTCTGTGTGGAACACTGTCAAAGGCTTTGCTAAAATCTAAATACACCACATCTAGTGCACATCCTCTATCCAGTTCTCTGGTCACCCAGTCAAAAAAATTGATCAGATTTGTCTGACTAGAACTATCTCTAGTAAATCCATGTTGCCTCCGGTCCTGTAATCCACAGGATGGAGGGAAGGAACAGAAAAGGAGAGAAGTTGGACATAAGGAATGGTGTGGAGGGGGGATAGAGATACTGGATAGGAGGGTAGTTGGGAAGAGAAAGGGAGAGATGAAGGACCTTGGGGTAGTGGGGAAGGAGGGAGAGATGCTGGATGAAAGGGTAGTTGAGAAAGGAGAGATGGTGGATCTGGGGATGATGGGATCCATCGCTGCAGCTATGGGGATGGAGATGAAAAAAAGGAAAGATGCCAGACTTCCGGAGGATTAATGGGAAATGGAAGAGGAGGACACAGATGGAAGATGGATGGTTAGCACCGAGAAAGAAGAAAACGACAAATAGGCAAGAGACCCTGGCAAGCGAGTTATCAGAAGACAACCAGAGCATGGGACCAACATGATTTGAATAATGACCAGACAACAAAAGGTAGAAAAAATAATTTAATTTTCTGTCAGATTTGAAATGTGTATCCTGCCAGAGCTAATGTTAGACAGCAAGCGTGAACTAGGATTTAATGAGAGAGGAAAAGTCTTTTTTATTTATTTTGTTTACATCACAGAGCCGGCATGGGATTGGAAAGGTTGTAACCCTATACTTTTACTAAAACTAAGGGGTCATTTTATTAAGGCACGCATTTAGCGCTAGCTAAAATGGTTAGCGTACCTTAATAAAAAGACCCCTAACTATCTTAATAAAAAATTTGGCCCATGACTTAGCCTATGTTTTAGATTTCAGCCCCTTATGTGATTGAGTTTGACACCCCTGCCTTAGAGGATGAATCACCAGACCACTGCCAAATTCACAACATCCTATGTGCTGAAATAGAGTATGCCGAGAGCTTGATCACCACTCTGAATAGATCAAACAAGGTGTCCACCACATAATCCATACCTAAAATTATAAAGGGGAGATCATGGAGCACACTAGTGTCTGGATCATGGTGAAGCTTTGAATGACGGCAAGCTCTGGCCACAAAGGAAGCGGCAGCTTTCAGGTTGGAAACCAAGAGTCAAAGAGTCATTTAAGGACAAAATCAATCCTGCAGTCCTGTGTATCCTTCAGCATGACACCCCTCCCCCCATCACTAAACAAGTAATAGGAAAATTTAAGAATCTAAGATTCTTGTTTCTAAGCAAATTTTCTAAAGTCTGTATCTTCATATGAAGATACAGACTGAAGGGCTCCTTAGCATTTTTATTTTTTTTTTGCTACTTCAGCTTGTCTGCGGTGTTCTTTGCTCACAGGTTTAAAGACAATAGACTGTTTTCAGTCCAATTCTTTATATGTGAGTTTGCAAACCATTGGACCCCTGAGGAAGGTGTGTTTGCCGAAACACGGACCGTGTAGGGTCCGGTTGGATTTTTATTACTGTATTTTTTATCATTGTACTTTTTTAATTGAATTTTCATGGTTTTATATGTCAGTGTTTAATAAATTATCTCCAGAACATCTGTATCCACAGTTTTTGTTTTTGTTTTCATTGGTGACCTGCGCCACCAGGGAATCTTCTTTTGGGGATGCAAAACACTGATTAAACGTGTCTACCATCAGATAGAGCTTGGACATGGGTCTAGTAACTCTCACTGAAACAAAGGGTTTCAAGAAAAGTGTGGAATAACTTGTAAGTTTTATGGCACCATATCATTCTCTTCTTTCAGCAGCCCCTTCATATCTTCATATGAAGATACATACTTTAGAAAATTTGCTTAGAAACAAGAATCTTAAATCTTGATGATACCTTCTGCAAACATCACGGGTGAAGGGAAGAAACCCACATATCAAGCCTACTATACCCTTTGCACTAAAATGTGGACATCTGCAAAGCAGCTACTTGGTCCTTCATTCACACCTTCACTTCTCATTAGTGTTTAGAACAAAACTCCAGAAGAGACAATCAGTTTGGGCAAGCAGTTGTTCAAAATCTTTTTACTTCCTGAGCACCAACCTTCCCTCCAACCCTCCAGGGCAGTGTTCTTCAACTGCCGGTCCTGTATTTACATAGGGGTAATCTGTTCTGGTAGGAATGAATGTTAAAAAGCATATAGTGTGCTTTGTGCAGTTTAATTTTGTGGTTAACTATTATGTGTTATTAATAAGATTACAGTGGTACCTCGGTTTACGAGTGCACCGGTTTGTGAGACGAACAGTTTGCAAGACAAGCAAAACATTTGCAAAATCGGCACCTCAGAAACCGAGCTTGCCTCGATTTGCAAGCAGCGCCCCCCGTGATCTGGCACCCTCCCCCCCGGGATCCGGCATCCCCCCCGCTCGCGTCGCACCCCCCCCCTCCCTGCCGCGATCAGAAATCCCCCAGCACCCACCCAAACACGCTGCTTACACCCATCTGGCCACCGGCACCGGCACCAACACACAGGACATGCCTGTGCCGGTGCCCGAAGATCTGCGTCTTCTTCTTTGCTGGGCCTTGAGCATCTGCGCATGCTCAAGGCCTTTGAGTTCACGCTCTCTGAATCTCAGAAAGAGCGTGAACTCTAAGGCCTTGAGCATGCGCAGATGCTCAAGGCCCAGCAAAGAAGAAAACGCAGATCTTCAGGCACCGACACCGGCATGTCCTGTGCGTTGGTGCCGGTGGCCAGATGGGGGTAAGCAGCGTGTTCGGGTGGATGCTGGGGGATTTCAGATCGCGGCGGGGGGGGGGGGTGCGATGCGAGCAGGGGGATGCCGGATCATAGGGTGGAGGGTGCCGGATCGTAGAGGGTGGCGGATCACGCGGGGGGCTTTCGGGGGGAGCAATACCGGTTCTCGGGGGGGGTAGAGCAATGCCTCTGGCCTCAGGGGGTGTGGGTGGGTGGGAACGAATCAAGCGAATTTCCCTTAGTTCCAATGGGGAAACTCGCTTTGATATACGAGTATTTTGGTTTATGAGCATGCTTTTGGAATGAATTATGCTCATAAACCAAGATACCAAGGTATATATGAAAAATGAATGGAAAAAATAGTGTTACAATTAGTACTATCATGGGGGCAGGGTCTGAGGCAGAGATGGGCGGGGGTCTGGCCCACAACTTAGCCCAGTGCTCTTCAACCGCCGGTTAAAGAACCTGCTCTAGGGTTTCACCAGGCTTATGCATAGTTAATATTTAACCTCTTCTAGAGCCATAATCCTGACAGCTTGGGAGTCCCACATGTGAGAATATTATGCCTGCTTGTCCTCAGAGAAAGCAAAGATACTTATACTTATAACAAGTGTCCTCCAAGGACATCAGGCTTATTTTCTGATAACCCATCCACCTCCTCTAGTTGGATTCTTACATAAGAACATAAGAATTGCCGCAGCTGGGTCAGACCAGTGGTTCATCATGCCCAGCAGTCTGTTCACGCAGCGGCCCTCTGGTCAAAGACCAGCACCCTAACCGAGACTAGCCCTATCTGCCCCCGTTCTTGTTCAGCAGGAACTTGTCTAACTTTGTCTTGAATCCATGGAGGGTGTTTTCCCCTATTAACAGCCTCCGGAAGAGCATTACAGCTTTCTACCAGTCTCTGGGTGAAGAACTTCCTTACGTTTGTACGGAATCTATCCCCTTTCAACTTTAGAGACTGCTCTCTCGTTCTCCCTACCTTGGAGAGGGTGAACAACCTGTCCTTATCTACTAAGTCTATCCCCTTCAGTAACTTGAATGTTTCGATCATGTCTCCTCTCAATCTTCTCTGTTCAAGGGAGAAGAGGCCCAGTTTCTCTAATCTTTCGCTGTATGCCAGCTCCACCAACCCCTTAACCATCTTAGTCGCTCTTCTCTGGACCCTTTCGAGTAGTACCGTGTCCTTCTTCATGTACGGCGACCAGTGTTGGACACAGTACTCCAGGTGAGGGTGCACCATGGCCCGGTACAGTGGCATGATAACCTTCTCTGATCTGTTCGTGATCCCATTCCCAGCATTCTGTTTGCCCTTTTTGACGATGCCACACATTGCATGGACGGCTTCATCGACTTGTCAATCAGAACTCCCAAATCCCTTTCCTGGGAGGTCTCTCCAAGTACCACCCCAGACATCCTGTATTCGTAAATGAGATTTTTGTTACCGATATGCTTCACTTTACACTTATCCACGTTGAACCTCATCTGCCATGTCAATGCCCATTCCTCAATTATGTCACGTTGCAGATCTTCACAATTCCCCTGACGTCTTCACTACTCTGAATAACTTCGTATCGTCCGCAAATTTAATCACCTCGCTAATCGTACCTATGTACAGATCATTTATAAAGAGCATGGGTGCAAGCACTGAGCCCTGGGGCACCCCACTGGTGACGCTCTTCCAGTCTGAGTATTGTCCATTTACCCCCACTCTCTGTTTCCTATGCTCCAGCCAGTTTTTAATCCACGTGATTATTTCACCCTCAATTCCATGGCTCGCAATTTTCCGAAGTAGTCGTTCATTTGGAACCTTGTCGAACTCCTTCTGAAAATCCAGATATACAATGTCAACCGGATTGCCCTTGTCTATCTGTCTGTTTACTCCCTCAAAGAAGTGCAAGTTCGTCAAACACGATCTGCCTTTGCTAAAACCGTGCTGACTGGTCCTCATCAGCCCGTGTCCGTCAAGGTGATCAGTGATGCTGTCCTTTATCAGTGACTCTACCATCTTTCCCAGTACCGAGGTCAGACTCATAGGTCTGTAGTTTCTTGGATCTCCCCTCGAACCTTTCTTGAAGATAGACGTAACATTTGCCACCTTCCAGTCTTCCAGAATCGTTCCTGATTTGATCGACAGATTGGCTATTAGTTGAAGCAGTTCTGCTATGGTCCCTTTCAGTTCCTTGATGACCCTCGGATGGATGCCATCCGGTCCCGGGGATTTATCGCTCTTAAGCCTATCAATCTGCCTACAAACCTCCTCTAGACTGACCGTCAATCCTGTCAGCTTTCCGTCTTCGTTTCCAGCATATAGCCTGATGGGTTCCGGTATACTGTGTACCGTATTTTCACGCATATAACGCGCGCGTTATACGCATTTTTACCTACCGCGCATACCCCTCGCGCGTTATATGCGTGAGCGCGGTATACAAAAGTTTTAAAACATAGTTCCCACCACGCCCGACGCCCGATTCACCCCCCCAGCAGGACCGCTCGCACCCCCACCCCGAACGACCGCTCGCACGCGCTCCCACCCGCACCCGCATCCACGATCGGAGCAAGAGGGAGCCCAAGCCCTCTTGCCCGGCCGACTCCCCGACGTCCGATACATCCCCCCCACCCCCGGCAGGACCACTCGCACCCCCACCCCGAAGGACCGCCGACTTCCCGACAATATCGGGCCAGAAGGGAGCCCAAACCCTCCTGGCCACGGCGACCCCCTACCCCACCCCGCACTACATTACGGGCAGGAGGGATCCCAGGCCCTCCTGCCCTCGACGCAAACCCCCCTCCCTCCAACGACCGCCCCCCCCAAGAACCTCCGACCGCCCCCCCAGCCGACCCGCGACCCCCCTGGCGACCCCCACGACCCCCCCACCCCCCTTCCCCGTACCTTTGGTAGTTGGGCCAGAAGGGAGCCCAAACCCTCCTGGCCACGGCGACCCCCTAACCCCACCCCGCACTACATTACAGGCAGGAGGGATCCCAGGCCCTCCTGCCCTCGACGCAAACCCCCCTCCCCCCCAACGACCACCCCCCCAAGAACCTCCGACCGCCCCCCAGCCGACCCGCGATCCCCCACCCCCCTTCCCCGTAACTTTGGTAGTTGGCCGGACAGACGGGAGCCAAACCCGCCTGTCCGGCAGGCAGCCAACGAAGGAATGAGGCCGGATTGGCCCATCCATCCTAAAGCTCCGCCTACTGGTGGGGCCTAAGGCGCGTGGGCCAATCAGAATAGGCCCTGGAGCCTTAGGTCCCACCTGGGGGCGCGGCCTGAGGCACATGGGCCCAACCCGACCATGTGCCTCAGGCCGCGCCCCCAGGTGGGACCTAAGGCTCCAGGGCCTATTCTGATTGGCCCACGCGCCTTAGGCCCCACCAGTAGGCGGAGCTTTAGGATGGATGGGCCAATCCGGCCTCATTCCTTCGTTGGCTGCCTGCCGGACAGGCGGGTTTGGCTCCCGTCTGTCCGGCCAACTACCAAAGGTACGGGGAAGGGGGGTGGGGGGGTCGTGGGGGTCGCCAGGGGGGTCGCGGGTCGGCGGGGGGGGCGGTCGGAGGTTCTGGGGGGGGGCGGTCGTTGGGGGGGAGGGGGGTTTGCGTCGAGGGCAGAAGGGCCTGGGATCCCTCCTGCCCGTAATGTAGTGCGGGGTGGGGTTAGGGGGTCGCCATGGCCAGGAGGGTTTGGGCTCCCTTCTGGCCCAACTACCAAAGGTACGGGGAAGAGGGGTGGGGGGGTCGTGGGGGTCGCCAGGGGGGTCGCGGGTCGGCTGGGGGGGCGGTCGGAGGTTCTTGGGGGGGGCGGTCGTTGGGGGGAGGGGGGTTTGCGTCGAGGGCAGGAGGGCCTGGGATCCCTCCTGCCCGTAATGTAGTGCGGGGTGGGGTTAGGGGGTCGCCGTGGCCAGGAGGATTTGGGCTCCCTCCTGGCCCGATATTGTTGGGGAGTCGGCGGTCCTTCGGGGGGAGGGATGTATCGGACGTCGGGGGGGGCATCAGGCTTTCAGGATGGGGACAGACCTTCAAGGGGGGACAGTGCACGGAAGTCAGGGGGGGTGAACGGAGAGTCGGGACAGCGCACGGAAAGTCAGGGCGGGCGAAAGGAGCGTCAGGCAGCATGCGCGGTATACCCGTGAGCGCGGTATACCAAAGTTTTTGTACATATCATCGTGATTTCTGCGCGCTATACCCGTGTGCGCGTTTTATACGGGTGCGCGTTATTTGCGTGAAAATACGGTACATCTTCTTCGGTAAATACAGACGTAAAAAATGTGTTCAGTTTGTTGGCAATTGCTTTGTCCTCTTTTAGCGCTCCCTTTATTCCATGGTCATCCAACGGTCTTATCTTTGTTACTGAACTATAAGTCCTGCAAACCAATATCGGGTGCGAAGGCGCTGGCATGCAGACAGTATGGGCACTGCCTTAAAAATTTAAAGCGACAGTGCACTTGCAGTGTCCATACTAGGTTCATGAATGATGTCACCCACATGTGAGAATGTATGCTTGCTGTCCTCAAAACACCTGCTACAGGTAAGTATCTTTACCTCTGGTATATGTTTCCAGCCTCTCTCTGAATAACCTCAAATAAACAAATAAACAGTAGGTTTTGCAGCCTAAAATCTTAATTCAGTCATACCATGCAACTATTTCTTTACTTACTTATTATATTCAGCATCTTTCATTCTAAAGCAGTATTTCTCCAGGACTTGTCTTAGTTCATGTCGTTGTATTTGCCCATTATGGTTGTAGTCAAAAAGTCGTAATGCTCGGACAATATTCTTAATATTCTTTGAAATCTATGTATTAAAAATTTACAGTAGTTACATTTTATGTTAAATTTTATTACACCATAATCGAAAATATGCTCATGATGCATTACAATTTAAAAATGAGTATAATAATGTACAACATTAAATAAAGGTATCAAATAAAACATTTTAAATAACACTGTATTCAGGAACACACTACTCAAAGAATTCACTTGTAATTCTCAATTTTCAGTGGAGAAATGACCTCAGTGTCACGTTGGATCAATAATTCAAAAAATCCTCCCGACATAACATCTTAAAATAAAAATCTGAAGGTGTGAACACATCCTTGGTCCAAAAAAACTCCACACTCATTCATTCAATGTTTGAGCAATATTCATCAACTATTTTTCATACAAAACTCAAAAACAAAGAAAAAAATTGAAAGACTTATCTGTTGCAAAGGATCTTCTCGGTACAGTATGTAAGCAGAGGCTAAAAGTACCGTATTTTCACGTAGATAACGCGCACCCATGTAAAACGCGCACACGGGTATAGCGCGCGGAAAACACAAATTTATGTACAGAAATTTTTGTATACAGCGCACACCCGTATACCGCGCATGCTGCCCGACTCTCCAGTCGCCCGCCCCGACTCTCCTCTGGCCACCCCGACTCTTCTTTCGCCCACCCCGACTCTCCTCTCCCCCTTGAAGTCCTGTCCCCACCCTGAAAGCCTGATGCCCCCCCCGATGTCCGATTCATCCCCCCCCCCGCAGGACCGCTCGCACCCCCACCCCGAAGGACCGCTCGCACCCCCACAGCCTCCCGACCCCCCCATCATGTAGAAGTTCCTACCGGTGTCCTGCTGCTTCCCCTCTTGCCCCGCCGACTCCCCGACACGATCGGGGCAAGAGGGAGCTCAAGCCCTCTTTTCCCACCGACTCCCCAACTCCCCGACAATATCGGGCCAGAAGGGAGCCCAAGTCCTCCTGTTTCTATGTTTCTATGTGCCTCAGGCCCCGCCCCCAGGAGGGACCTAAGGCTCCCTGGCCTATTCTGATTGGCCCAGGCGCCTTAGGCCCCATCAGTAGGCGGAGCTTTGGGACGGATGGGCCAATCCAGCCTCATTCCGTCGTTGGCTGCCTGCCGGACAGGCAGGTTTGGCTCCCGTCTGGCCGGCCAACTACAGAAAGGTACGGGAAAGGGGGGTGGGGGTGTCATGGGGGTCGGCCAGGGGGGTCGCGGGTCGGCTGGGGGGGCGGCCGGAGGTTCTTGGGGGGGCGGTCGCTGGGGGGAGGGGGGTTTGCGTCGAGGGCAGGAGGGCCTGGGATCCCTCCTGCCCGTAATGTAGTGCGGGTTAGGGGGGGTTAGGGGGTTAGGGGGTCGCCGTGGCCAGGAGGGTTTGGGCTCCCTCCTGGCCCGAACAACTAGCGGGGGGGGGTCGCCAGGGCCAGGAGGACTTGGGCTCCCTCCTGGCCCGATATTGTCAGGGAGTTGGGGAATCGGCGGGGCAAGAGGGCTTGGGCTCCTTTTTGCCCCGATCGTGTCGGGGAGTTGGGGGGGGCAAGAGGGCTTGAGCTCCCTCTTGCCCCGATCGTGTCGGGGGTGCCGCGGTTGGCTGGGGCAAGAGGGCTTGAGCTCCCTCTTGCCCCGATCGTGTCGGGGAGTCGGGGAGTCGGCGGTCCTTCGGGGTGGGGGTGCGGGTGCGTGCGAGCAGTCCTGAGGGGGGTGAATCGGACGTCGGGGGGGGAACTATGTAAAAAAAAATTTGTACAACGCGCTCACACGTATACCACGCAAGGGTATGCACGGTTTGTAAAAACACGTATAACGCGCGCATTATATGCATGAAAATACGGTAATAGAGGGTCTGGCAGTTATTCAATCAAAAATATAATTTCTCCAATGGACCCCTTCAATGATTCGATAGTATCCCGACAGGGCCCCTGTTTTGCCACAATGGGCTTTGTCAGGGGAATGAGCTGAAAAAACAAAAAATAATCAAGAAAACTTATCTCGTACAATGCCCATGTTTTAAGTTATATATAGGGCAGACTTCCAGGAAATTTCGTACTCGCATGACAGAACACTAATCATGTATATCATGCCAGCGGTTAGAAGCACCATTAGTTGAACATTGCTTAACATTTCAACATTCCTTTACGGACTTAAAGTGCTGGATCACCCGTGGAGGTGACTTTAAGACACTGCTGAGACAACGAGAGCAACGTTGAATGAATGAGTATGGAGTTTTTTAGACCAAGGATGTGTTCACACCTTCAGATTTTTATTTGAAGATGTTATGTCGGGAGGATTTTTTTGAATTATTGATCCAACGTGACACTGAGGTCTTTGCTCCACTGAAAATTGAGAATTGCAAGTGAATTCTTTGAGGAGTACACACGTGTGTTCCTGAACACAGTGTTATTTAAATTATTATAAGGAGTATTCTACTTGATTGTTATCAATAATTTTAACAAATAAAACATTAGATACAATAAAACAAGATAAAAATATTCAAAATCTTAACTGAAATATAACCATTAGCAACAAAACAAAACCCAAGTGAAGGGCCATAAATTTATCAAGGAGCCACTGACTGAAATACAATGGAAGATTAGGTTTTCATCTTCAATAATCTTCTTTCTGACCACATGCTCCTCCTACCTTAAAGAGAGAGTGAGAGCTTCCCCTGGGTTCAGTCCAAAAGCCAAGGAACATACCTAAACAAATCTATGACAAGGAAGGTGGTACTGGGGAAACTTACCAGCAACATAAACAATTGGTGAACTGGTCTGCTCTGCAAAACATGAAAACAAGCAATAAACAGAGACAAAGGCAAACGCAGAAAAACACTGAGGAACACTGTAGAACTAAGCTGCTGTGTAAAACAAGCACCCACATGAAGCAGCCTGTAAGGAGAATAACTGAGGCCAAAGAAAGCAGGCAATGCAGAATCCTCCAGGGACTAACAGAAGATTATTGAAGGTGAAAACCTAATCTTCCATTCTACGTTTTATGTCCCTTCTGGATTCAGTACGCTAGGTGAAATACCAAAGCAGTGGCAGCATCTAAGGAGGGACAGAAGAACCTACCTGCAACACCGAAGTCCCAAAAATAGCATCAGAGCAAGCTACCACATCCACCCAGAAAAAAATGGGTATAGGTAGGAAGAGCCACCCTGCAAATTTTATCTGGAGAAAATGTGCAAGACTCCACTTACGAAGCAGCAACACTCCTAGAGGAACGGGCCTGAAAGGAAACCAGCGGCAGCTCACTGTTGGGGCCATAAGCCTGCGGAAATGGCCACATGAATCCATCGGGCAATTGAAGTTATAAATGCAAATCAACTACACTGAGGCGGAGCAGATATCCGAAAATCATAAGTCCTCTCCAAAAGTGGAGCAAGATTCTCTTGATGTCCAACTTGCGGAAGATCTGATCCTTTTGCTCTGAGCCTGTGAAATTGAATGCAGGTAAACAAACCTTCTGGGTAACATGGAAAGCAGAAACTACCATTAGTTGAAAGGAAAGAACAATATGGAGAACAACTCCGGCGTCTCTAATATGGATAAAAGGTCTCTGCACTAAAGAGCTTGATGCTCCAAAATATGCCGTGCCGAGACAAAGGCAACCAGAAAGACAGTCTGAGCATCAGATCCAGAAGAGTAGCATCCTTAAGTGGCTCGAATGGGGCTTCTACAAGGCCCTACAGAACGATGGTAAGAGTCCATGAAGGGAAAGCATGACACAAGGGAGACTGCAAATGAAGCACCCCTCTCAGAAACCTGAATAAGCGACCTAGAACCCCTACGTACCCTGAAGCACAAAAAGCCTGCTACCGGAACTTTAAGGGAGATCACCACTAACCCTTATCTAAGCCTGCCTGGAGAAACAAGGACCACAAAAATGGGAGCCTGCTCAGGCTCCACCCGGTCCTTAGCATACCATTATTGGAAAGCCTTCCAGGCTGAGGCAAAAGGAGACATAGTTTAGGGTTTCTTGGACTTCAAGAGCATTGAGAGGATCTCCTCCAAAGAACCGTGCCCCATTAAGGCTGAGTGCTCAAGAGCCATGCTGGAAGACCAAAGTGTTGTGGGTCTCCATGGGCACAGGACCTTGACCGAGAAAATTGCTAAGAAGAAAGAGGGTGAGCTTTCTGTCGCACTAAAGACTGACAAGATCCGCACACACTAGATGAGGGCAAAATGGAGCAACTCAAATCACAAAGCTGGGATGCATCGCTCTCCAGTGGATGAGCTGACCAGCCAGAGGCCACGGAGGGAACACATAAAGGAGCTTGTGAGCTGGCCAGAGCTGAACCAAGGCATCCAACCCTGAGTTTCCGCACTCTGTTTTTCAACTGAAGAAGCACTTGCTCTTCGAGTTCTCTACTGAAGCCATCAAGGCCATCTGGGGCCGACCCCAGCACTGTACGATCAGATGGAAACACTTTCTGCAAGAGGGACCATTCTCCTGGGTCCAGGAATTGTTGACTGAGGAAATCTGTCAACTCCGGCCACGTATGCTGCCGAGAGAGACAGAAGATGTAACTCCGCCAGCAAAATAGCATGCAAGCTTCTTGTGCCCCCTTGATGAATTATGTTCGCCACTGCCGTGGCGTTGTCTGAGAATACTTGCACCACTTTTCCTTCCATAGTGGGCTGGAAGTGAGTAACATCAGGCAAATTGTCTAAAACTCCAAACAATGGAGCAGCCAACATCACTGACAAGGAAACCATCGCTCCTGAATAGAAAGGTCCCCACAGTGACCCCCCCTACCTGACATGCTGGCATTTATCTTAAGAGTTAACCACTATAAGATCCAAAGAAGCTTGCCCTGGTAAAGAGCCTCTCTATGAAGCCACCAGTGCAGACTTCTACACGCTGATTCTTTCCAGGGGAGCGGCATCTGATGTTGAGAAAGAAGAGGGACTCCTGTAAAGGGCTCATATGCATACTAGCCCAGGGGATCACCTCCAAGGTGGCTCCCATAGGCCCCAGTACCTGCTGATAATGCCGGGGTGTGGGAGCTGGAAGGTTATGCGAATGTTACGCCGATCTTCAAAAAAGGTTCGAGAGAAGATCCTTGAAACTACAGACCGGTGAGTCTGACCTCGGTACCAGGAAAGATGGTAGAGGCACTGATAAATGACCGCATCAGTGATCACCTTGATGGACACAGTCTGATGAGGACCAGCCAGAACGGTTTCAGCAAAGGCAGATCTTGTTTGACAAACTTGCTGCAATTCTTCGAGGAAGTAAACAGGCAGATAGACAAGGGCGACCTGGTCAACATTGTATATCTGGATTTTCAGAAGGCATTCGACAAGGTTCCACATGAACGACTACTTCAGAAAATTGCGAACCATGGAATCGAGAGTAAAATACTCATGTGGATTAAAAACTGGCTGGAGCATAGGAAACAGAGGGTGGGGATAAATGGACGATACTCAGACTGGAAGAGCGTCACCAGTGGGGTGCCGCAGGGCTGGGTGTTTGGACCCATGCTCTTCAACATCTTTATAAATAATCTGGACATTGGTACGACGTTTGAGGTGATTACATTTGCGGACAATACGAAGTTATTCAAAGTAGTGAAGACATAGAGGGATTGCGATAATCAAGCTCGTGACATAATCAAGCTCAAGAAATGGGCATCGACATGGCAAATGAGGTTTAACATGGATAAGTGTAAAGTGATGCATGTCGGTAACAAAAATCTCATGCATGAATATAGGATGTCCGGGGCGTTACTTGGAGAGACCCCCCCAGGAAAGAGACTTTGGAGTGCTGGTCAACAGGTCGATAAAGCTGTCCGCGCAATGCGCGGCGGCGGTGAATAGGATGTTAGGAATGATTATGAAGGGGATCATGAACAGATCGTAGAAGATTATCATGCCGCTGTACTGGGCCACGGTACGCCCTTACCTGGAATACTGCGTCCAGTACTGGTCACCGTACATGAAGGAGGACATGGTACTACTCGAAAGGGTCCAGAGAAGAACAACTAAAATGGTTAAAGGGCTGAAGGATTTTCCGTACAGTGAGAGATTAGAGAAACTGGGCCTCTTCTCCCTTGAAAAGAGGAGACTGAGAGGGGACATGATCGAAACATTCAAGATACTGAAGGGAATAGACTTAGTAGATAAAGAAAGGTTGTTCACCCTCTCCAAGGTAGGGAGAATGAGAGGGCACTCTCTACAATTAAAAGGAAATAGATTCCGTACAAATGGAAAGAAGTTCTTCTTCACCCAGAGAGTGATGGAAAACTGGAACGCTCTTCCGGAGGCTGTTATAGGGGAAAACACCCTCCAGGGACTCAAGACAAAGTTAGACAAGTTCCTGCTGAACCGGAACGTACGCAGGTAGGGCTGGTCTCAGTTAGGTCTTTGACCTAGGGGCCGCCGTGGGAGCGGACTGCTGGGTACGATGGACCACTGGTCTGACCCAGCAGTGGCAATTCTTATGTTCTTATATGACATGAGATCCAGAATGGGCCTCCAGACCTCCATCGTACTGTGGCATGATGAAGTATATAGAGGGTAAACTAAACTAAACTAAACCTTAAGTTTGTATAACGCATCATCTCCATAAAGATAGAGCTCGACACGGTTTACAGGTAATTCAATAAATGAGGGAAGGACATAAGAAATTAGAGGTTATGAAGAGGATAGCTAGCTTTACATTTTAAATAGATAGCTTTACGTTTTGTACTAGTACTAGTGCCTGGATGTTGAAGAGACACTACAAAGTAGTGTGGACCTTTGACTCCTTTTCCATTTGACCTGCTGGAAAGTCCAGAAACAAATCTGCAGGCAGGTAAAAGAAATATCTCTTGTGTCCCTCCCGAATGCTGTCCAGCATTCATTTATCCTAGGACATGCAACATCCACTCCTAGTAAAAATCTGAGGACATACAAGTCCACTCATAGTAAAACTGAGCTAGATGGTCCTCTGGAAGTTTTTTTTTAGGAGCATTAGATATCCGGGATCCGGAAGTCAGAGGACAGCTGTATCCCTGGAAATATCTCTAGGAGGAACAGCCCGAGGATCTCTGACACAAAAGGCAGGAGTGACGAAAATTACTATTGTCCCCTCCCAAAGTCCGGCAAGACTTGTTCACAGGGAGAGACTTAGGGTGGCGATCAGCAACACTGGCCATGAGATCATCCAGATCTGTCCCAAAAAGAAACCAACTCTTGAAAGGAAGTCTGCTTAAAGTGGCCTTGGAGGCGGTGTCCCCAGTCCAAGGACAAATCCAAAGAGGTCAGAATGCAGATACCCCATATGTGGTAATTATTCAAATGAGATCAGAAAGGGCATCCACCACATAATCCACACCATCCAGCACTAGCTGGGGCAGACATCTACTTCCGCAGAGGGCACTCTGCGCAATCTCATGTGACATGCACATGCCACCAAGAAGGCAGCCTCCACTTTGATGCATGAAGAAGCCATTTCTATGGAAAACTACACCTCAAATAAACAGCATCTGCTGATGTCCACAGTTCAAATAAACAGCGTGGACATCAGCAGACGCTGTTTATTTGAGCTGTAGTTTTCCACAGAATGTGTTGAAAAGTTTGTGGCTATTTTGCGTTTTGACTCCTGAGGCAGGCCCTTGTGGGCTGAAACACGATTGTATCAAGTCCATCATAATAAAAGAGACTGAACACCAATTGGTCACCTTTGTTGTTTTGTTTGCTGTTCACTGGTGTGAAGGCATTTCTCCTGTTTCTTTCCATGGAAAAAAAGAGGACAGCCCATTAAAATGGTCCATGACCTAACACTAACGTGGAAAGAGGATTCCAATTTTTTGCTCTTTCAGAACCCCAGCAATAAAATGATAGTCAAGGCTATACTTAAAAGGGCTGCTGATGGAGGGGTCCTCATTCAAATCCGGACTCTCAGGGTGACTGTGTTGACCAGTCCCAGCAAGGGTATCAGCCAGATCCAAAATAAAAGCAGTGTCAGATGACAAAAGCAGCATAATATCCGAATGGCATAATGGAGTCGAGTTCTGCCATAGTTGGATAAAAGGATTCCTGAAAAGGGACTTCTGCCACTGGCACAACTAGTTTAGAAGAAACATACGTGCCCGCTTCCTGCATCCAATGAGCTGGGTCCAAAGAATATACTTTCCAGAGGAGCTGAAAAAAGGTGTGGTGAAAAGTCACACCTTGTCCACTGTAGGGCCCTGCTGAGGCACTCGCATCACGCCAAAAAAGTCCCCCAGACTCGTAACGCAGGCATTAAGTGCCAAACTCCAGAATGGCCTCTGGGTGAGATATTTTTCTGAAAGTACAGACCCAGGCTGACTCCCCAGCCCTGGAGGACCTGAAGCACAAAAAGCCAGAAACTTCAGCCCCTCCCCCACTATGCTGCAGCACATGGTATATGGTCCTTGATCTGGCACCAATCCGGCACAATCAATGCATATAGATTAGGGGATGAGAAGTCCATCCCAAATTATTTGTAATCAAAATCAAGAGGTTTTGAGACAGAAATAAAACTTTGAAAAAGAGATTGATTAAAATCCAAGATGGCTGCCACCAGCGACTTCATGTCAAAAACAGCAAAAATAATCAAATTTTTTTTAAAAAAATAGCAATTTGGGGTTTGGGGAGATGGGAGACCTGAATCCTACCCTTAGATACTCTTAAAAATTAGTTTTAGAGAGTTTCACAGTCCACCCTGTCAGCATTTTTCACTGTAGCTGAATGGAGGAAAAGGATTTTCTGCCTCAGAACAGCTCCAAAATAACCAGACTTGAAGATCTTTAGACTGCCAGTCAGACACCGACTATAACCTCTGCCCCCATGGATCCTCTCCACACAACCGGGGGAAATGCAGCCTTTACCCTAAAACCCAGAGGGTAAAACCTAAAGCCTCTACGTTCAGCAGTTTAAACGGGAAAATGTCCATTCTCTTAAAAAAAGTCCAAAATAAGGTTTTTTTTGAGAATGGCCTGCCTCTACGTTCAGCAGTTTAAATGGCCAGCCCACCACTACGTCTAAATTTACAACACATAATCAACCCAAAAAAGCCTAAGTCCCAAACGCCCAAAACAAGAGTTTTTAGGCGAAGGAGGGGCCAGTCCTTTGCCTAAAAGCTGGATTCTGTAACCAGTGTCTGTCAAAAACAACACCAGTTACAGAATCCAACCCCCCCGAAACGATCGCGGCAGGAGAGATAGCTCATCTCCCCTGCCGTGATGGCCCCCCCCCCCCCCCGGAACCAAAACAGGAAGGATGGAGCCCAATCCCTCCTGCCCACAGCACACCCCCTACCCCCCATAAGATATGGGTAGGAGGGAGCCCAACCCCTCCTGCTCACAACGACCCCCCACTAAGATATGAGCAGGAGGGAGACTAACCCCTCCTGCCTATGATGTACCCCCCAACTAAGATACAGGCAGGAGGGATCCCAGGCCCTCCTGCCCATGACACCCCCCCATGACCGCCCCAACCCATAATCGCCCCCGAACCTGCAACTAGCCCCCCTACCCCCAACACCCTCCCTTTACTCACAATCAGTTGGCTGGGTGGACGGGTCCCAAGCCCGAATGATTGGGCCAGGCGAATGATTGGGCCAACCGGAATAGGCCCAGCTGCCTTAGGCCCCTCCTGTGCGCGGAGCTTTAGGCACATGGGGCCAACTCAGCCCATGTGCCTAAGGCCTTGCCCACTGGCCCCATGTGCCTAAGGCCCTGCCCACAGGAGGGGCCTAAGGCAACTGGGCCTATTCTGGTTGGCCCAGGTGCCTAAGGCCCCTCCTGTTGGCGGGGCCTTAGGCGCCTGGCCCAATCAGGCCCTAAGGACCACCATTCAGTGAATGGCAGGCCTGCCGGGTGGGTGGGCTTGGGACCCGTCCACCCTACCAACTGATTGTGAGTAAAGGGGGTTGTCGAGGGGTGCTGGTTGGGGGGTTGCGAGTTGAGGGGGTGAGTGGGAGTTTTGGGGGGGTAGTCATGGGGGTGCGTTGTGGGCAGGAGCTAGTATCTGCCTTATTCCCCATTTTCTGCCTCTCAGTCTGAATTTTCTTCTAGGGCCTGTAGAGGGAGTAAGAGAGCAGCAGTGCTAGGTTCCCATCCCCCTCTGGATCACAAGGTGAATCACCGGAAATCCTTTCCACCTGAGGGTTGGGGGCGGGGCTGCAAGCTGTTCTCCCTGAAGACTAGGCTCCTAGAGAATCAGAAGAGAGAGGAACAGCAGCAGGGAAGGTCACAAGGCTCAGGGCTGAGAGCTCCTGATAGCAGTCAAGCTCCAGAGGACATGGAGTTTACAGAGGCTGGAAGAGAATCACCTTCCAGTCTGAGTGAGGAACCATTGGCCATAGAGTTAGAAACAAGCCCTGAAGCCAGTGTTGGGCTGACTCCTGATAATGCTCCTATGGAGGTTTGCCTCACAAAAGCAAGTATTATTTGAATATTGCTGAAGTTTATTGCAAGTTTGTTTTGGACTAACTTTTCTCAGACTGAATTAATCTAACTCATGTTAAAGAGTGGATTTGTACTAGGCTGAATTAAGCAAGGATTTTTTTGGGGGGAAGTTTTGTTTTTCCATTTTTGAAAACTTAATTGTGCTTTTCCTTTTTGAGTTAAGCATACTTGATGTGCTAAGACAGTGGGGTTAGCCCCGTGTTACGTGGTGGGATAGCGGGCCTAATTTCTGGCAATTCAAGACCACACGGTGCACACTGTCTTTCCAGCCTTGAGTCGCTGAAGAAGCCAGTATTTTTACACTGTCTTATAACTTTGTTTTGGTGGAAAAGTTTTTTTCCTTTCCTTTTGGTAATGAACTCCACCTGGACTATGATTTAAATGCGAGTTTTGTTTAAGTTTGGACTCTTTTTGGTTTCTCAACCAGAGACTGTTTATTGAACATTGTGTTTAACTTGTATGGGAAGCCCGTTGACTTGGCCATTGTAATCCTGACAAGCAAGTTACTGTGGTTTTTTTTTTGTTTTGTTTTGAACAATTAAATGCAACTCTTTATTCAACATTGAACTTATTGTTTGGATGGTGTCCCTTTCACTGAACGTTGAAATAACTTATCCTTGTGAGACACGCAGCGACTCACAAGAAGTTGATTGTGGCCAGTATTCCCAGGCCCTCTGCCTGGAGCGTGCCGGCTACACTATACATAATGGAAATTATAAGACTTTTATTAAAATCTGGGATCCACTGACATCTTTTTGTGATGATTGAATACCATTTTTCTTACTTTTTATTGAAATATACACCTTAAATTATTAGAGAGGGGAAGGGTTCTTATTATATTGTTCATTTTTATAATTTTGGGGAAATAGAGTGAGATCTGGGTTTGCATATACAATTTCAATATTATATTTGGGTATTGTTCACTTTTTAAAAGTCTCACATGGAGTAAAGATTGTTAGTTTAGGGATGGGGAGGTATGTTATGCGTTCAATGTGTTTTTTCTTGATGAATGGGTTGGATGGGGAGGGAATACTCATATGTTTTTAGACAATAATTGATAAGAATGTCAAGTGATTTGTATGAATTTTATGTATGAACATTGTACACTTGGTGTAAGATTTGAAAATGAATAAATATTTACAAAAAAAAAAAAATAAATAAGTTTTCAACATTTTATGGAACCTCAAATAACTAGCTTCAGTTCATATTTGCTTTGGAATTGGCTGTATGTGTGTTTGCTTTGGAACTGGCTATATGTGTGTCTGCATCACTGCTTTAATCAAATGCAGTCCTCTTTGGGGCAAGGTAGGGGGGCGCTGTTTCTGAGGTTCCTCATTTACCTCATCTGCACTTTCACATGCTTTGCAGCCTCAGGCCTGTGGAACTTAGAAACATAGAAACATAGAAGATGACGGCAGAAAAGGGCTATAGCCCATCTAGTCTGCCCACTCTAACAACCCCACCCCCTTGAATTTACCCCCCTAGAGATACCACATGTGTATCCCCTCTACATTTTTTACCTCCCTAGAGATCCCACATGTGTATCCCATTTCCTTTTAAAATCCGGCACGCTGCTGGCCTGAATCACCTGAAGCGGAAGCTCATTCCAACGATCGACCACTCTTTCGGTGAAGAAGAACTTCCTGGTGTCACCATGAAATTTCCCACCCCTTATTTTCAGCGGATGTCCTCTTGTGGCCGAGAGACCTTTAAAAAAGAAGATATCATCCTCTACCTCAATACGGCTGGTGATATATTTAAACGTCTCTATCATGTCTCCTCTCTCTCTCTACGTTCTTCGAGTGAGTATAGCTGCAATTTATTCAGCCTTTCCTCATACGGGAGGTCTTTGAGTCCCGAGACCATCCTGGTGGCCATTCTCTGAACCGACTCAACTCTCAGTACATCTTTTTGGTAATGTGGCCTCCAGATTACCAAAA
Organism: Geotrypetes seraphini; assembly: GCF_902459505.1. Classification (NCBI taxonomy): domain Eukaryota; kingdom Metazoa; phylum Chordata; class Amphibia; order Gymnophiona; family Dermophiidae; genus Geotrypetes; species Geotrypetes seraphini. Next base: position 62,511,586 of record NC_047090.1, on the reverse strand, counting down.
AGATGTACTGAGAGTTGAGTCGGTTCAGAGAATGGCCACCAGGATGGTCTCGGGACTCAAAGACCTCCCGTATGAGGAAAGGCTGAATAAATTGCAGCTATACTCACTCGAAGAACGTAGAGAGAGAGGAGACATGATAGAGACGTTTAAATATATCACCGGCCGTATTGAGGTGGAGGATGATATCTTCTTTGCTAACCTAAACATAAACAACTGAATGATACTTGTTTTTAGCTGTTCATGGCCTATTCATGTGGGCACAGTGGCCATCAGCAGTCATGTTCTCAGGGGCTAGCCACTCACCTCCCTGTTCCAGTTTCTACATACCGCACAATTGTTTGCATATCTACTGAGTTTGGTTAGCAGGGTCCATAGTTCTGAGTTTCCCTGCTCAGACCACAGTCCTGACACAGCAGGTGGCTGGATGCCTGAGGCATCCTCCATCACCCTGAGGGCATGGCTAGGTTCCCAGAACCATGAATGCTTTCCTACAACTACTGCAGTGGTCTAGCCAAGAGGCTAAATTTGAAGGGCAAAATGGTTAGATGGGTGGGCACTAGAGAAACACTTGACTCCTGATGTGCCCATGCCCTGTTCCTTCCCTACCCCAACCCCTCTCTTACTCCCAACTTCAATGAGGGTTACAGTTGAAGACTAGGAGTAGTACATGAGGCAGCATTCTTCATTCCCATTGTGCCCCCAACACACATGTGTTTCCCCCAAATGTTCTACATCCACAGAACCCCCTGTCCCTCCTCCAAGGGTAGATGAGGAGTAGAGCTAGGACATTTCCTCATATAACTCACCATACAATCATGTTTTCTCTACTGCTATCTCCGGCCTCCTGGCTGTAGAGTTCACAAATAGATCTGGAAACGGGTAACATAATTTGAGCTTGTAACCTTTTCAAATGATGTCCAGTACCCAGCAGTCTAAGAAAATCAGCTCCCAAGCCTCCCCATAAGCTGACAATCTCCCACCTATCTGCAGAGGTCAGACAACTGACCTGGTGTCATTGGGATTTTATGGAGCTATTGTGGTGCAAGAACCAGAGGATTGAGGTCACCTAGCGCTTCTGTAGCTCTGTCTAGATCCTTGATATCATCTCTGGGTAGAGGCTCTTCATAAATACTGACAAAATCTCTGAGAGCATCAAAAATTAGCTCTACCTGACCCTCTAGGGTAGGGGTCAGTAACCTGCAGCTTGCAAGCCACATGCAGCTCTTCTGCATGTGGCTTGCAAGCTCTTCTGCATGTGGCTACGGCTCTCTAGGCTCCGACCCTTTAATCTCCCTCTCAATCCCACGATTATCCCTCCCCCGGGCCTACTGAGGTACCTGGTGGTCCAGCGTGGGCCTTCATGGCAGAAGTGTAGTCCTCTCGCTCCTGCCTCCTCGCAGCTACCTTCTAAAATGGATGCAGTGACCTCTCATGGCAGCTCACAGTACACAAGCAGCCATGAAATGTCATGACAGCTAATTTAGAAGGCAGCCATGTGGAGGCAGGAGCAAGAATGCTACGTTCCTGCCACAAAGACTCTGCTGGACCACCAGGTACCTCAGTATGTCCAGGGGGAGGGGGGATTTGAGAAGTTGGGAGGTAGATTAAAGGGTCGGGGCCTGGAGACGGGAGAGAACTTTGGCTACGGGGAGGGAGGGAAGAGAGGTGCAGAGACCTGCAAGGGGTTGAAGGGGAGAGAAGCTAGACCTTTGGGGAGGAAAGAGAAAGTGAGTTATCTGGAATATCTCAAATTCCTTTCTCTATCCATTGCAGCTCTTTGTAAATCTTGGGTCGAATTTTTAGGGTAAATTGGCTCTTTGCTTTAAAAAGGTTGCTGACCCCTACTCTAGGGGCTCGTGATATGCTGCCAGGCAAAGCTTTAGGGTGGCAATCTGACACATTGGCCATAAGGTCATCTAATTCCTTACCAAACAGAATTTGCCCCTTAAAAGGAAGCCTGCTTAGCACTGCTTTAGAAGTCGAATCTCCTGACCATTGCCTGATCCAGAGCTTTCTACGAGCAGAGATGGCATAAGCAGAAACCTTACTCATGAATCTAATTATAACATACAGAGCATCTGCTACCATCACCAGCTGGGGTTAAACATCATCATCCGTCGAGGGAGTCCAATGCAATTTGGTATGGAAAGTGTGTGCCACAAACAAGACTACTGCTGCCACCTTCATTCCCAAGGCCAAGGCCTCAAACTGTCTTTTGAGGACATCTACCCTGCGATCTAGTACATACTTTAAAATGATACTTCTCTCACTAGGCAGGGAAGTATGTTCGGTAACCTGTGCTACCATGGAATCTACTTTAGGTTGAATAAACAGATGCTGAAATTCAGGAGCCATGGGATACAGCTTGGACATCATCCTAGCAACATGCAAAGAGCCCTCCGAGATCTCCCAATGCTCTGTGACTAGCCACCACTGTCTCCTGACACGCGGCCTCTGCTTAACACCCCAGAGCAATAAAGACATGGACTCCTACCCCCAGTCTCCCCAGTCCTTCTCTAATTGGTCTTCTAGTTCCAAATCAGAAAACTTATCTGGGGGAAGTGTGCTATGAAAAGCCACACCCTCTTGCGCAGTCACAGGTGCTCCTTCTGTAGGTACAGATGGATCCCATCAATTTACATAAGCAATTAAATAAGCTTTCCACATAAGGAGGGAGAATAGGAATCCACAGATACCAGACTTGCTGCATCCAGGCTTGTCTCAGCACTTGGTCTCCTGTAGTAATTCCACAAAAAATAGCAAATTCTGCAAGAAGAGCCTAATATTGCAACATTTCCCATGGCCACCCACTCCAAGGACCTCAGGAATCAGAAGCCTTTGAAAAAGTAGATTAAAATATAGTCTACTGGCAATTTTGAATTTTTATTAGAATATAGTCTATGAGCAAATTTGAACTTTTATCTCTCATATTTACTCAAGCAAAACATAAGAACATAAGCAATGCCTCTGCTGGGTCAGACTTGAGGTCCATCATGCCCAGAAGTCCGCTCACGCGGCGGCCCAACAGGTCCAAGACCTGTGCAGTAATCCTCTATTTATACCCTTCTATCCCCTTTTCCAGCAGGAAATTGTCCAATCCTTTCTTAAACCCCAGTACTGTACTCTGCCCTATTAAGCCCTCTGGAAGCGCATTCCAGTTCTCCACCACTCATTGGGTGAAGAAGAACTTCCTAGCATTCGTTTTGAATCTGTCCCCTTTCTACTTTTCTGAGTGCCCTCTTATTCTTTTATTTTTAGAAAGTTTGAAGAATCTGTCCCTCTCTACTCTCTCTATGCCCTTCATGATCTTATAAGTCTCTATCATATCCCCTCTAAGTCTCCTCTTCTCCAGGGAAAAGAGACCCAGTTTCTCCAATCTCTCTGCGTATGAAAGGTTTTCCATCCCTTTTATCAGACGTGTCGCTCTCCTCTGAACCCTCTCGAGTAACGCCATATCCTTCTTAAGGTACGGTGACCAATATTGGACGCAGTATTCCAGATGCGGGCGCACCATCGCCCGATAACTTTTTTTGTCCTGGTTGTAATACCCTTCTTGATTATAACTAGCATTCTATTTGCTTTCTTAGAAGCCGCTGTGCACTGTGCCGTCGGCTTCATTGTCATGTCCACCATCACCCCCAAGTACCTTTCTTGGGTACTCTCATTCAATAACATCCCTCTCATCGTATAGTTGTACCTTGGGTTTCTGCTTCCCACATGAAATACTTTACATTTCTCAACGTTGAACTTCATCTGCCATCTCCCCGCCCATTCCCCCAGTTTGTTCAAGTCCCTTTGCAATTCTTCGCATTCTCTTTAGTCCCAGCTCCACTAAATATTTTTGTATCGTCCGCAAATTTTATTATCTCACACTTCGTCCCTGTTTCTAGATCATTTATGAATATATTAAATAGCAGCGGCCCGAGCACCAAGCCCTGCGGAACACCACTCGTGACCCTCATCCAGTCCGAGTAGTGGCCCTTCACCCCTACCCTCTGTTTCCTACCTGCCAACCAGTTTCTGATCCATCTATGTACGTCTCCATCCACCCCATGACTCTTCAGTTTCCGGAGTAGACGTTCGTGAGGCACCTTGTCAAAGGCTTTTTGGAAATCAAGGTATATGATGTCTATGGGGTCTCCCCTGTCCATCCTTTTGTTAATTCCTTCGAAGAAGTGCAATAAGTTAGTTAGGCACGATCTCCCCCTGCAGAAACCATGTTGGCTTGTTTTTAGAAGTTCGTTTCTTTCCAAATGTACATCGATGTTTTCTTTTATCAGTGCTTCCGCCATTTTCCCCGGAACCGAGGTCAGACTCACCGGTCTGTAGTTTCCCGGGTCACCTCTTGATCCCTTTTTAAAGATGGGCGTGACGTTGGCTATCTTCCAATCCTCCGGGATCATGCCTGTTTTCAAGGATAGGTTGCAAATTTGCTGCAGTAGTTCCGCTATCTCCTCCTTTAATTCCTTCAAAACCCTTGGATGGATTCCATCCGGACCAGGGGATTTGTCAGTTTTAAGTTTTTCTATCTGCCTGTGTACATCATCACTTGTGTTGGACTTTAAGTGAGAATATTAATCAACATCATGTGTTATTTTATTATTTCATTCTGGAAAAGGGAGACTTTATAAAGCTGGCTAACCAGTCCATTACTTATTTAAATTACTGCTTCTGTTGTTATGTTATTTTACTATTCACCTAACTTATTAATAAACTAAACCTTAGGCTTATATATCGCAACTTCTCTAAAACAGTAGAGCTCGGCCCAGTTTACAAGAAATTAGAAAGGAGAACAGATACAATATGGATTTGGGAATAGAATGGATAGAAGAGAAATTTACAACTCCAAGTTTTCAGATGTTTCCGAAATGGTTGGAAAGAACCCAGATCGCGTAGTTGAATAGGAAAATCATTCCACAGCTCAGTAATTTTGAAAAGTAGAAACTTCCCTAATTTGCCAATGTAGGTAACGCCTTTTAGCGTAGGAAAGGGCAATTTACATTTTTTAGTAGATCTGGTAATGTCAAATCTTACAGAATTCCAAGACAGGGGAAATAAAGGAGGAAGAATGCCATGCAAGATCTTAAATGTTAAGCAGACACATTTAAAATAAACTCTGGAAATTATTGGAAGCCAATGAAGTTTTTGCAGGAGAGGAGAAACGTGATCAAATTTACTTTTTGCAAAGATCAGCCTAGCAGCAATATCCTATTACTAGAGAAGGAACAAAAACCATCCCTAACAGAACTGGAAGTAAACGCAATCAAATATCCAATACAAAGCACACTCAAAATTCTGGGAATACAATTAGACAGATGCTGCACAATGCAGACACAAATCCACAAAATCATACAAAAAGCATTCTTCACCATGCGAAACCTAAGAAAAATAAGAAAATTCTTTAACAAAGAACACTACAGGATCATTGTACAATCCCTTATACTTAGTACCTTAGATTACTGCAACAGCCTCTACCTACCATGCCCAACAACATGATAAAACAACTACAGACAGACACAGCCATCAGACTCATCTACTCACTTAGCAAATTTGACCACATCACCGCCGCCTATGTAGACTCTCACTGGCTACCGATAAAAGCAAGAACTCAATTCAAGTTCTATTGTCTACTATTTAAAGTAGACTTGAAAAACTGAAGGTGGACAAAGCGATGGGACCAGACGGGATCCATCCCAGGATACTAAGGGAGCTCAGAGAGGTTCTGGCGAGTCCTATTAAAGACTTGTTCAACAAATCTCTGGAGACGGGAGTGATTCCTGGGGATTGGAGGAGAGCGGATGTGGTCCCTATTCATAAAAGTGGTCACAGGGATGAAGCAGGAAACTACAGGCCGGTGAGCCTCACTTCAGTTGTTGGAAAAATAATGGAAGTGTTGCTGAAAGAAAGGATAGTGTATTTCCTTGAATCTAATGGGTTACAGGATCCGAGGCAACATGGCTTTACAAAAGGTAAATCGTGCCAAACGAACCTGATTGAATTTTTTGATTGGGTGACCAGAGAGCTGGATCGAGGACATATGCTAGATGTAATTTACTTGGATTTCAGCAAAGCCTTTGATACAGTTCCTCATAGGAGGCTGTTGAACAAACTTGAAGGGCTGAAGTTAGGACCCAAAGTGGTGAACTGGGTCAGAAACTGGCTGTCGGACAGACGCCAGAGGGTGGTGTATTAATGGAAGTCGCTCGAAGGAAGGAAAGGTGACTAGTGGAGTCCCTCAGGGTTCGGTGCTGGGGCCAATCCTGTTCAATATGTATGTGAGTGACATTGCTGAAGGGTTAGAAGGAAAAGTGTGCCTTTTTGCAGATGATACCAAGATTTGTAACAGAGTAAACACTGAAGAGGGAGTGGAGAATATGAAAAAGGATCTGCAAAAGTTAAGGAATGGTCTAATGCCTGGCAACTAAAATTCAATGCAAAGAAATGCAGAGTAATGCATTTGGGGATTAATAATAGGAAGGAACCGTATATGCTGGGAGGAGAGAAGCTGATATGCACGGACGGGGAGAGGGACCTTGGGGTGATAGTGTCCGAAGATCTAAAGGCGAAAAAACAGTGTGACAAGGCAGTGGCTGCTGCCAGAAGGATTCTGGGCTGTATAAAGAGAGGCGTAGTCAGTAGAAGGAAGAAGGTGTTGATGCCCCTGTACAGGTCATTGGTGAGGCCCCACTTGGAGTATTGTGTTCAGTTTTGGAGACCGTATCTGACGAAAGACGTAAGAAGACTTGAGGCGGTCCAGAGGAGGGCGACGAAAATGATAGGAGGCTTGCGCCAGAAGACGTATGAGGAGAGACTGGAAGCCCTGAATATGTATACCCTAGAGGAAAGGAGAGACAGGGGAGATATGATTCAGACGTTCAAATACTTAAAGGGTATTAACGTAGAACAAAATCTTTTCCAGAGAAAGGAAAATGGTAAAACCAGAGGACATAATTTGAGGTTGAGGGGTGGTAGATTCAGGGGCAATGTTAGGAAATTCTACTTTATAGAGAGGGTGGTGGATGCCTGGAATGCGCTCCCGAGAGAGGTGGTGGAGAGTAAAACTGTGAATGAGTTCAAAGAAGCGTGGGATGAACACAGAAGATTTAGAATCAGAAAATAAGATTAAAGATTGAACTAGGCCAGTTACTGGGCAGACTTGTACGGTCTGTGTCTGTGTATGGCCGTTTGGTGGAGGATGGGCAGGGGAGGGCTTCAATGGCTGGGAGGGTGTAGATGGGCTGGAGTAAGTCTTAACAGAGATTTCGGCAGTTGGAACCCAAGCACAGTACCGGGTAAAGCTTTGGATTCTTGCCCAGAAATAGCTAAGAAGAAAAAATTAAAAAAAAAAAAAAAAATTTAAATTGAATCAGGTTGGGCAGACTGGATGGACCATCCGGGTCTTTATCTGCCATCATCTACTATGTTACTATGTTAAAGTAACCCATGGCACTGCCCCCAGTTACCTAAACAACCGCCTATACCATTACCTCTCACCCAGAACAAGAAGAACTCAGAACCTATTCACCTTCCCCCCTCACAATGGTACCCGACGTAAGAAACTATACGACAATCTTTTAGCGACACAGGCAGCGAAAATTGACCCTACCATCACCAAACTGATGATCAAAACAACTGAAATTAAAGTATTTCAAAAAGAAATCAAAACATTTCTATTCAAAAAACACTTCCCTACTTACTAACCTCCTCCCTAGTCGCACATGCTTTCTCCCCCGTGAATACCAAACTAGTCAACTCCTCGAACCATATCGCCAATATATTCTCAGATTCCCAAATAAGCACCTCCATCTGTATCCAATAAACTTCTTCCTTCAATGTTAGGTAATTTTCTTCTGTTACCCGAATGTATTGTTATTCTCCACTGTATTCCATAATTACCTGAATCTTTGTTATGTACCGTATTTTCACGTAGATAACGCGCACCCGTGTAAAACGCGCACACGGGTATAGCGCGCGGAAAACACAAATTTATGTACAGAAATTTTTATATACCGCGCACACCCGTATACCGCGCATGTTGCCCGACTCTCCTTTAGCCCGCCCCTTCTCTCCTCTGGCCACCCCGACTCTCCTTTCGCCCGCCCCGACTCTCCTCTCCCCCTGAAGTCCTGTCCCCACCCTGAAAGCCTGATGCCCCCCCCGACGTCCGATTCACCCCCCGCTGGACCGCTCGCACCCCCACCCCGAAGGACCACTCGCACGCACTCCCACCCGCACCCGCACCCCCACCCTGAAGGACCGCTCGCACCCCCACAGCCTCCCGACCCCCCCCCCCATCATGTAGAAGCTCCTACCGGTGTCCTGCTGCATTCTCTTGGCGGTCCCGGCCCTTCCGTGAGCCCTTTGCCTGCGCTGCTTCCTCTTCCAGCGGTTCGCACTTTCTCTAACGTCAATCCCTCTTGCCCCGCCGACTCCCCGACACGATCGGGGCAAGAGGGAGCTCAAGCCCTCTTGCCCCAGCCAACCGCGGCACCCCCGACACGATCGGAGCAAGAGGGAGTTCAAGCCCACTTGCCCCAGCCAACCGCAGCACCCCCGACACGATCGGGGCAAGAGGGAGCTCAAGCCCTCTTGCCCCCCGACATGATCGGGGCAAAAGGGAGTCCAAGCCCTCTTGCCCCGCCGACTCCCCAACTCCCCGACACGATCGGGGCAAGAGGGAGCTCAAGCCCTCTTGCCCCAGCCAACCGCGGCACCCCCGACACGATCAGAGCAAGAGGGAGTTCAAGCCCACTTGCCCCAGCCAACCACAGCACCCCCGACACGATCGGGGCAAGGGGGAGCTCAAGCCCTCTTGCCCCCCCGACATGATCGGGGCAAAAGGGAGCCCAAGCCCTCTTGCGCCGCCGACTCCCCAACTCCCCGACAATATCGGGCCAGGAGGGAGCCCAAACCCTCCTGGCCACGGCGACCCCTACCCCCACCCCGCACTACATTATGGCAGGAGGGATCCCAGGCCCTCCTGCCCTCGACGCAAACCCCCCTCCCCCCAATGACTGCCCCCCCAAATAACCTCCGACCGCCCCCCCAGCCGACCCGCGACCCCCCTGGCCGACCCCCACGACATCCCCACCCCCTTCCCCGTACCTTTGTGTAGTTGGCCGGACAGATGGGAGCCAAACCCGCCTGTCCGGCAGGCAGCCAACGACGGAATGAGGCTGGATTGGCCCATCCGTCCCAAAGCTCCGCCTATTGGTGGGGCCCAGGCGCCTTAGGCTCCACCAGTAGGCAGAGCTTTGGGACGGATGGGCCAATCCGGCCTCATTGAGTCGTTGGCTGCCTGCCGGACAGGCGGGTTTGGCTCCCGTCTGTCCGGCCAATTACACAAAGCTACGGAGAAGGGGGTGGGGGTGTCGTGGGGGTCGGCCAGGGGGGTCGCGGGTCGACTGGGGGGGGTCGGAGGTTATTTGGGGGGGCGGTCGTTGGGTGGAGGGGGGTTTGCATCGAGGGCAGGAGGGCCTGGGATCCCTCCTGCCGTAATGTAGTGCGGGGTGGGGGTAGGGGGTCGCCGTGGCCAGGAGGGTTTGGGCTCCCTCCTGGCCCGATATTGCCGGGGAGTTGGGGAGTCGGCGGGGCAAGAGGGCTTGAGCTCCCTCTTGCCCCGATCGTGTCGGGGGTGCTGCCGTTGGCAGGGGCAAGAGGGCTTGAGCTCCCTCTTGCCCCGATCGTGTCGGGGGTGCCGCGGTTGACTGGGGCAAGAGAGCTTGAGCTCCCTCTTGCCCCAATTGTGTCGGGGAGTCGGCGGGGCAAGAGGGCTTGACGTTAGAGAAAGGGCGAACCGCCGGAAGAGGAAGCAGCAGGACACCGGTAGGAGCTTCTACATGATGGGGGGGGTCGGGAGGCTGTGGGGGTGCGAGCGGTCCTTCAGGGTGGGGGTGCAGGTGCGGGTGGGAGTGCGTGCGAGTGGTCCTTCGGGGTGGGGGTGCGTCGGGGGGGAACTATGTAAAAAAAATTTTATATAGCGCGCTCACGCGTATACCGCGCAAGGCTATGCACAGTTTGTAAAAACACGTATAACGCGCGCGTTATATGCGTGAAAATACGGTAATTCTCTCGGAAAAATCCAGATATCTTCCAATTTGTAATTCTCTACCGTATCATGTAACTTACATGAATCTTTGTTATGTAATTCTCTCGGAAATGTCCAAATCTCTTCTAATTTGTAATCCGCTTAGAACCGCAAGGCACAGGCGGAATAGAAATCACTAATGGAATGGAATGTAATTCTGGATAAGTTGAAGTCTTTGAAAGCTTTTCTTGGTCAAGCTTAAATAGATCGAATTACAATAATTACAATAACTAGATCGCATTCCATAAAATAGAACCTGTGTTAAAATAGCAAGAGTTAGTGTTACAATAACAAACCTTAACAGTCCACATTGATAACTATGCCCTCAATAACATAGCATTTTTATTGCTAATATACAGTACCTTGATTTTTAACTGGAACTCAAGTTGATTTAATGTCACGTTTTGATTACTTTGGCAAGAATTCCATCTGCAAATCAATTTAGACAAAAAAGGAAACAAATATAACTTTACTGAACCATACAGAAAAAAAGTTTACCAAGGACTTAGGTCTCCTTTTACTAAGGGCTCCTTTTACAAAGATGCGTCAGGGCCTTAACGCACGGAATAGCGCATGCTAAATTGCCCCGCACGCTAGCCGCTACTGCCTCCTTTTAAGCAGGCGGTAATATTTTTGCTAGCGCACGCTATAGTACAAAGTAATTTTGTGCGTGTGCTAAAACCGCTAGCGCACCTTAGTAAAAGGAGCCCTAAGGTGTGCTAGCGGTTTTAGCGCGCATCTAGTGTGCGCTACAATACCACACATGCTAAACGCTAACACCTCCATAGAGCTTGCATTAATATTTTTCGTTCAGTGTGTGGTTAGCATATGCTAATCTTTAGCGCGTGCTAAAAACGCTAGCGCACCTTAGTAAAAGGAGCCCTTAGTTGCACTATCTAATATAATAAAATGCTAGGCCGCGCATGCGCACTCCCATCTGCGTGCATCCGTTTTCCATGAGATGTAGGGCACCTTAGGTAGGAGTGCGCATGCGCGCTTACGTCACCAGCCGCCGATGCCTCTACAAGACGGGACCGCAGCCAGCCGCCGATCTCTGTTCCTCCAGCGGGCGAGCGAGCAGGCGGGCGGGGGGGGATGTCTCGGAGGAGAGGTTATCGCCGCCGCTCAGCGCCCCCACCGAGAAGCCCAGCAACTTTCCGCCCCAGCTTTTAAACTGACCCAAGTCCTTTGCCGCCCCCCCCTTCCCTTCCCGCGGGCCTGACTACACATGGCGATTCAAGCAGCGTGTGCAGTAGTCTACACATGCTGCTTCGGGGCCTTCTACTGCCCTGATTTGCTCTGCCGCATCTCTGATGATGTCATCAGAAAGAAAGACAGCGGGAGTCGCGTCAGGAGGGGTGCGGGATGCGGCAGAGGGAACTTTTCCAATGGGTTCAACTGGGCGGCTGTCGGGAACCTCTGATCAGGGGCAGAGCAAGGTAAGTGTATCATAGGGATAAGAAGGAGGGAGGGGGAGAAAAAGGAAGGGTCGCCTACTGCTGGACGGGGGAGAAGGAAAGAGGTGCTGATAGACAGGGGGGCTGAAGAAAAAGGAACGGAGGCCTAATGTTGGACAGGGGGAGAAGGAAAGAGGTGCTGCTGGACAGGGGGGAGGTAAAACAAAGGGAGAAGGGCTACTGCTGCATAAGGAGAGCAGTGAAGGGGTGGTGGTAGACACAGGGGAGGTAAAAGGAAGGGAGAATGGACAGGGGGAGCAGGCAAGGGGTGGTGATGGACAGCCAAGGAAAAAGAAAGACAGAAAGAAAGAAAGCGGCTAAGGAGAGAGAGAGAAAGAAATAAAGACAGACACACCCACATATATTCTAGCACCCGTTAATGTAACGGGCTATAAGACTAGTACATATATAAATATCCATCAGTTTTTCCCATATATTTAAGATATTTTTCAGTTACACCAATATAAGAATATTTTGCTGATTTTAATAAGCATGCTTGCTTGTACCATGCCAGTGTTGCAGTACACTTTGTAGCAAAAGTTCAAAGGTAAGGCAGGCCAGGCCAGCGTTCGGTTGGTTTGGGGGGCGGTTTGGGTTCTTTGCTCCTTTCTTTGCTCAGGAGTCCGGTTGAGCTGATCGCAAGGGAATCCAAGATCAGCTGAACCGGCAAGACTTTGCGAAGCTGCAGGCGAAGCTGATCTTGGATTCCCTTGCGATCAGCTCAATCGGACTCCTGAGCAAAGAAAGGAGCAAAGAACCCAACCCCCCCCAAACCAACCGAACGCTGGCCTGGCCTGCCTTACCTTTGAACGTTTGCTGCCAGCTCCGAAGTTTTCAATTAATTGGTATACATAAAACCTAAAAAATTGATATAAGGAATGTGAATTTGAATATAAATATAAAGTTTATCAAAATTCATGAAAATATCGTTATAGGTGAAAAGAACAAACATTTTTTAGGTTTATGTATACCAATTAATTAGGTTTTATACACATTAATTAATTAGGTTTCATGCACATGGACTTTATACACTTAATAATTTTTTACTTTCAAATATTTAAGGTTAGCTCTTGTAATAGTCAATCTAATAAATTGAGTGATTATAATACTTATAGGATATTAAATGCAATTCACCAATTAGGTTTTATGTACAAGCACTTCATACTTTTAGGTATTTTTTAATCATAAAATATTTAAGGTTAGTATTTATAATAGTAAATTTAATAAATTGAGTGATTCTTAATTCTCAGTATAGTTTGGAATTCCTGTGCTTTCAGGCGGATTTCTTGGGACACCAAGCCGCACAGTGGTATAAATTGTTATATGGATATTTGAATAAAAAACAAAAAACTGTTCTTAGGGATATTTGGAGCATTGAGCTTGGGCACCGAATTTCTGCCTCTCAATGGCCACGTTTTTGGTCTTGGAGAAAAAAACTACAAGGGCAGCATCTATGAGACAGACTTGGTTTTTTTTGTTGCATAGAGCTTTATGGACCCCAGTTCGTTTACAGAAGTTGGATAGTTCAAGGTCCAATAGATGCTGGCATTGTGGTTTAAAAGCTGGGACATTAAATCATTTGATATTTTTCTGTCCCTATATAAATATCTTTTGGAAGTTAATTTGGCCCCAAATTAATTCTTTATTAGAAAATCATGTTGGACTTTCATATGAAACTGTATTATTTGGTACATCAATGAGATTTAAAAGCCAAATTTCAGCGAATAATAATAAACTTTTATTAATATTAACAGGGATTGCCATTCAGCAGATTACAGGAAATTGGAAAGATTATACTAAACTAAATTATACTTTTTGGTGGAATTCAGTATGCCATATTGATAAAATGGAAAGGGTGCTTGCTATACAACAAGGTAATTATAATAAGTTTAAAAAGATTTGGGGGCCATTGATTATTTATTCTAATGATCAGACATCTTAAACACCTCAGTATTGGGAGGGTGGGAGTATGAATGATAAGAACTGATAATTGTTAATTATTAGTATATGGGAGGGAGGGGTGGGATTCTTTTATATTTATGTATTGGAAGATTACAAATAAGATTGTCAAGTGATTAATTAATATATTTCTGATGAATTATTGTACACTTGTTGTAATTTTTGAAAACGAATAAAGATTTATTTAAAAAAATTTGAATTTATTAAAAAAAATTTGAATTTATTAAAAAAAATATTGTAAATTGAGTGATTACAATAATTATAGGATATTAAATGTAATTCATATCAAATAAATTTAAAGAAAAGATCTATTTTGGTAGGGGGCGGTGGACATAAATGATTATAATAATATACAAGACAGGAACCTGGAATGGTATATATCATAAGAGGTTCTCAAGATTGAAGTCTGTATAATTTATGATATGTCCACCACATTTCTCTTTGAACACTCAATAAGGATCAAGACTTTATTCTTATTATAATTTGGATATTTATGATATCTTCAATAAACAATTTGATTTAAATTTGTTATATTAGATGCTATTTTGGCCTTTATTCAAAGTTATGAATGAATGACATTAGAATTGATGAATTGATTATATATGATTAACTATCTTCCCCTTATCTTAGTAGTGACAGGAGAAGCAGTCTCCTGTCACTGCTATCAGGGCTCAGCCCCAATCTCTCCTGCCTGCTCACCGAACTCTCCTGCTTTCTGTCACCGTTTCCTGCAGTGCAAGCCCGTGCTGGTCTACATTTCAGATAGATGAGGCCGCTGATCCTATCGTGGCAGAGAATTTCCCTGCCACGATCAGATTAGCGGCTGTGTCAGGGAACCCCCCGCAAATATTACCAGTAGGAGGGATGACCAGTCCCTCCTGCTGGAACCCCCGAAGTCGCACCCCCTATCCCCAAATGTCTGTGGCAGGAAGGATGCTCAGTCCCTCCAGCCGGAACCCCCCCCCCGAGACATCCCCCAGCAGGAGGGATTCTCAGTCCCTCCTACCAGAACCTCCACCCCCCCTAGAGGCATTGAAACACTGCACCCCCTCAAGACATTCCCTGGCAGGAGGAATGCCCAGTCCCTCCTGCCGGAAACCCCCCACCTCCCACGAGACAACATGCAGCAGGAGGGATGCCTAGTTCCTCCTGCCAGAACCACCCACCCCCTAGACATTGAAACCCCCTTGACACATCCCCTGGCAGTAGGAATGCCCAGTTCCTCCTGCGGAAACCCCCCAACTCCCCCAAGCCCGCCCAGACCCTCCAACTATCTTAAAGAGTTGGCCGGCCAGAGGGATGATCACTCCCTCCGGCTGGCAGGCCCGCCCGCCTCCAATGAATGGTAGGTCTTCCTCTTCCTGGTACATCATGGGATGCATTGTGGAGGGGCATAAGACCCTGATTGGCCCAGGGGCTTAAGGCTCCTCCCATAGGATGCATTCTGAGATACACTGGGAGTGGCCTAACATTATGATTGGTCAGATCCCTTAGGCCACCTCCCATGGGAGGCACCAGGAAGGGGAAGGCCCACCATTCAGTGGAGGTGGGTCAGCCAGCCGGAGAGAGGTGGGGGGGGGTTCCGGCAGGAGGAACTAGGCATCCCTCCTTCCGTGGGATGTCTTGGGGTGGTGGTAGCAGGAGGAATTGGGCACTCGTTCTGCCATGGACATTCGGGGTCGGGGGTGAGGGGTGGCTTCGGGGGTTTTGGCAGGAGGGACAGGGCATTCCTCTTGCTGGTAGACTTTACGGGGGGGACAAGTTCCCTGCCACTAAACTGATTGCGGTAGGGAGATTCCCTTGCCACAGTCAGCTCAGTGGCAACACGATTCTCTAAACTGGCATCTGGTGTTAGGCGGGTTTAGGGGTCTGTCTGTGAGGACAGACGCAATTCTATATAGGACGCCTGTGTGCCATTCTCAAAAGCCACTTAGGCAGCTTCTGAGACCGGGTGTCCTATACAGAATCTGGGCCAAAATGTTTTCACATACTTGGCCAGTCCTTAGAGGGAGTATTGCCAGGCAGGTAGGACCACACAGAAAGCAGTCCTAGCTCTGCCTGATTAGGTATATGGGTGATGGCACTGATCATTAGCTGGTTCTCACATAACCTCCAGGTCTGCCAAGGACCTGGATGTTCAGTGCCAGTGATTGGCCTAACCACAGCAAACTTAATAACACCCAATCAGATATTAATTCAGAAAATGTATCAATAATCAATACAAAAAAAATATAGAAACATAGAAGTTGAAGGCAAATCAAGGTCATATGCTCTAGCAAGTCTGCCCATCCATACTGCTGCTGCTAATGTCACTTTCTTCAAATATAGTTTATTTTATTTATTTAACATTTTTCTATACCATTTAAAAGACTAAACAGTTTACATTAATTAAGAACACACATAAAATTAATAAACTAAAATCTTAAAATCCTCATAGGTGAATAATCTCTTCTGTACAAATAAAGTCTAATAAGTCACAAAAATGTGGTGATGAACAACTGGGTTTTTAGTTGTTTCTTAAGTTGGAACCGATCAATACACAGTTGCAATTGACCCACCAAATTTACTAATTGTTTCCAATTCTGCAGTAAGAGTGAAAAAATTGGTTTTGACCTATGAAAAATATGAAGTTAATTATTTGTTCAGCATTTTGATAGAGTATAATTAAATTATTATAGTGTCTTATTTTCTTCTTCCAAAAACTTTCAAGGTTGCCTCTGAAGTACTGTATTCTGTTGCTGTGTATAACTTAACTGTCTCTACTGCAGATATTCCATAATTTTACTAATCTTTGACTGTTCAAAAATGAGCAGTAGAGATGTTTTGATTCTTTACATTTGAAGATAAGAATATTCAATCCCATTTGATAAGTACACTCAAAAATCAGAACACTATTCAACAACCTAAAGAATCATATTCTCTTAAAGCAAACTTGATAAAAGACTTACCCCCTCTTTTACGAGTGCATAGAGTGGGTTTTAGTGCCGGCAGCGACAGTAACTGCTCCGACACGCATAGGAATTCTATGAGCGTCAGGGTAGTTACCGCCACTGCTGGCACTAAAACCCAAACTATGCGTTCGTAAAAGAGGGGGTTAGATAGCAGGGATAAAGTTGTTCATCATGACTACATAGCATAATACAAAACTCTTACCTTTTTCTTACAGATTCCAGCTGATTTACATTAACATTAGTTCTGCTGTATCTTGTCAAGAAACCAAGATATGGAACAGTACCATTACTATTAAGAGGAATCTACACATTAAGAACAAAATTATTATAAAGTGTTATTAACAACGTGCTTATGTATAATAACTTTATAATTTTATTTTTCTATGTGAATATCATTTTTCCTCTTCTTTTTTTTTTGTAATTTAGGGCTTCTTTTACGAAGCCGCATTAGTGGCTTTAACGCACGCACCTTTTTAGCGCACGCTAACCCCGTGCTAGCCAAAAAAATACTGCCTTCTCAAGAGGAGGCGGTAGTGACTAGCGCGGGCGGCAAATTAGTGTGCGCTATTACGCACATTAAACCGTTAACGCGGCTTCGTAAAAGGAGCCCTTAATCTTTATTGAGTTTCAATTTTTTATGATAATAACAATCATAATGAAATTAAACAGTTTCCAACATGTATCCAATTACATAAAAAGGAATCCTATATAATAAAACGCTAGCCGCGCATGCGCACTCAGACCTGCATGATCTGTAATCCCTGATCTGTAGGTCCGTGGCCAGAGTGCGTATGCGGCGGCTAGACAAAGCGGGAGAAACAGACTCGAGCGCTGTGGCCGACTCAGGATGGGAGGATGTGCCGCAAAGTGCTGCACAGGTACTGGAGGGGGAGAGACATATCGCTTCTGCACATACCGGTACAAACCTCCCTCCAGCGTTGGCAGTCGCTGCACGTTAAACAGGCTGCTTCGCGACTTTCTCCTGCAGTTGAGTCCCTCTGCCGCGTCACTAATGATGTCATCAATGACGCGACAGAGAGACTCAACGGCAGAAGAAAGCCGCGAACCAGCCTGTTTAGCGTGCTGCGGCTGCCAACGCTGGAGGGAGGTTTGTTATTAAAGTCATCTCGCCGGGAGGGTCGCAGAGTCAGCGGGGGTTGGGCTGGGAGGGAAGAGAACCGTCTGCCTCGGGTGCTTCAGGCAGCAGCAGCGTTTACAATTCGCTGCTGTTGCGGCTTCAGGCCTTCCTCTCTGGCTGGTCCTGCCTACTTCCTGTTTTCATGAACACAGGACCCGCCAGAGAGGAATACCTGAAGCCAGCAACAGCAATGAATTGTGAATGCTGCTGTTGCCCGATGAAGTAGTTGAAGGAGGAAAGTGAACAGAGGGGGAGAGAATGGCAGGGAAGAACAGATGGCAGGGCATGGAGGGAAGGAGGACGGTATGCCAGACCAAAGGAAAAGGAAAGAGGAGATGGAGAGAGGCCATATTGGACAGAGAGAGAGGGGGCGGACACTGGATGGAAAGAGAAGAGAGGGCAACATAGAGGGTGAACAGTATTCTAGCACCCGTTAATATAACGGGCTTAATGACTAGTATAAGGAATAATAAAACAAGGAAATTAAACATTTCTTTTCCAACTGTTAGTTAGTCCACAATCATTCAGTGAGAGAGGAGTATCAATAAAATTGAAAACTATTTTACTCCATCACCTTTTAAAGCAGGGATGTCAAAGTCCCTCCTTGAGGGCCGCAATCCAGTCAGGTTTTCAGGATTTCCCCAATGAATATGCATGAGATCTATTAGCATACAATGAAAAGCAGTGCATGCAAATAGATCTCATGCACATTCATTGGGGAAATCCTGAAACCCCGACCGGATTGCGGCACTCAAGGAGGGACTTTGACACCCCTGTTTTAAAGGAAAGAAATCAGGCAACCTGGAGTGGACCCAAGTTATTAACTATGAGCATTATTCCTGGATATTGATAGGGGTACTTGCAATTGTCACCTCCTTTTCCAAAATAAATCTAGATAACTATGTAGAATAAAAAAATATACAGTATATCTAGCTCCCTTGAAATTCACCATATACGTACATGGGAATCTTAATACAAAGGTAGCACCCATTTTTAAAACCTGAGGTCTCAAAAGCAAAAATTGTTTCCTCTTTTTTAGATGAATATAATTTTTCTATTGCCAATGTGATCTTACTGACAAATGGCCTTTGGCCATTTTTTCTACCCCTATTATATGCATTTTATGTAAGTTCTTGTCGAGTCAATATTTGAATGAATAAAGTTATCTAGCACCTAGAGATTTCCTTCACTGTGTTTTGATGAAGGTCCCAAGCAACATAAGAAGGTTTGACAGCTGGCTTTCTATTGTAGATGCCTTTCATAAACCTAGAAACCAAATGGTGTGTGAAAAGCACTAACAGCATTGAAATGAACTCTGACTGAAGTATTTTTGAGACCAGAGTTGAAAAGGTGTAGACTAGAACTGATGTAAGAGGACAAGTGATCACATATAGGGAGTGGAGATTACACCAAACTGTGAAGCTAGTCTACTTAAGTGAGAGCAGCACTGTGTGGAAGGTTTTCTAGAAACTTCAATGATGGCTGATAGCTGTGCAAATAGTGCAAAAGCATCTGCTTGGTAAGATAGAAATACCATGCTGTGAGTGCTAATGAACATAAATTGGGATGAAGGAGAGAACCCTCATTCTGTCAGCAATGTTGGAAAGATATGAAGTGTGATGGGTTCCCTTATGCTGAGTTGTAGGAGATGGAATCATAGTTGATGTGGCTACCAAGGTGCTATGAGAATAATGGTGGTCTGTTCTTGGTGAAGTATGAGTAGAGTCTTCACTAGAGGAATTGGGGAGAAAGCATAAAGAAATTTGCCCTGCCAGTCAAGGAAGAAGGCATCTGACTTCAGATAATTGGATGCATAGAGTCTGGAATAGAAGAATAGAAGTTTGTGGTCGTGGGGGGAAGCCAAGAGGTCTACTTCTGGGGTCCCTCAATCTGAGAAACCTGTCATACAAAAGTTGAGTTAAGTGAGCACTTGTAAGGATGAAAGAGTCTGCTCAACTTGTCTACTAAGATGGTTTGATTTCCTTCTAGATAAACTGCCTTGAGGAATATAATGTGAGGAATTGCCCAAGTCTAGATGTGTATGTCCTCTTGTCCAATTGGGTGAGACCCTATATCTCCTTGTTTGTTCACGTAGAACATGGCAACTTGATTGTGTGTTCAAATGCACACCTCTGGATTGCGAAGGTGATCTTGGAATGTGTGAAGAGCATTGAGAATTGCTCAAAGTACTAGGTGGTGAGGTTCCTTGTGAAGAGCCTTAGGTATAAAGGCCTTTGAGGTGGACCCAAGTATGCATCGAAGCATCCATAGTGAGGTTTTTCAGGAGGGAGGGGGGAATTAATGCAGTAGAGTGTGGAAAAGAAGGCCCTTGGAAATATTGGCCAGTAGCATCCACCACTGGAGGGTGTGACAAAGGACTGAGGTAACTTGTATCTGTTGGGAAAGTGCTCTAGAGACTTGAGACCACTGGGTCAA
This sequence comes from Geotrypetes seraphini, assembly GCF_902459505.1. Lineage (NCBI taxonomy): Eukaryota > Metazoa > Chordata > Amphibia > Gymnophiona > Dermophiidae > Geotrypetes > Geotrypetes seraphini. The sequence continues at coordinate 62,491,558 of NC_047090.1, read as the reverse complement.
GAGGGCGCACTGAGGTTCTCTGAGATGTAACTGGGTAAATGGAGTCATGTGAACTGTAGATGCCATGTGACCTAGGAGACATGTGAATTAGTATGTTGAGTCTCTGTTGCAGTAGAAAGGCTCAGGTTTGAGTTGTGTATAGAAGAGCCCCTAAACATTCTAAGGGTTGAGTTGGTAGAAGATGTAATTTTTGAATTTTGGCCTGGTAAGCTTGTTGTGATGAAGAAACCTTGATTAACCCCTAGCAACCAGGGGCTGGTAGCAATGGCATTGGTACCAATGTTGGCGGTGGTTGCATTGGGAATCGAGGCATTGGGAACCTCAATGTTGAGGCATGCCTCAGAGGTGACACCAAGTGGAATGACGATGATTGGGCATTGGTGCATGGACGCTTAGAGTAAGGGTTGACACCACCTGAAATTGAAAACATGCCCTGTAGGGAGGTAAGATGGAAATGTTCTTGAGGTTTAGAGAGCAGAGATAGTAGCTCTTGTCTAGTAGTGGTAATAGTAATCCCAGAGAGACTATGCAAAACTTCTCCTTCAGTAAATATTTGTTGAATTCTCGGAGGTTTAAAATTGGACAGAAATCTCCAGTGTTTCTGGCAACTAGAAAATACTTGCAGTAGAATCACTGAGTCTTCTACTCTAGAAATTGAGCTAGAGAAGGTCCAAGAGCTCTTGTTGAAGGAGGGTTCTCTGGAAGATGATGGGACAAAATTTTCCTGGTAGTTAGAAGACTTCTGGAAGAAGTTAAAAATATATCCTTTGAAAATGAGGGCCCAGCTCTGTCAGAAAAGAGAAGATGGGAGGAAGGGTTGAGGGATATTCTAGAAATGTTCTCTTTGAAGGAGTCATGATGACTGTTGCTTAGATTGTTGAAAAGGTATTGATTGTTTCTGTATGTGTGGTATGCAACCATGGTGAGTCAAATATCTGGATGCTGAGGGACAATTATATTTGTGCTTTTTTATTTTGTTTGCAGCATCCTCTATGTGAGCACCAAAAAGATTATCTCCTTTGCAAGAGAAGTTGTTGAGTCGGTCTTGCATTGAAGAATCTAGATCTGTTTCTATGCTTCTATGTTTCTATAACACTCTGAGTCAAACCAAGCAAAGCATGGCAGATGCTCGAGATAAGATACTGAAAGCATCAACTGCTACTCTGGCAAGATATTTCCAGGTGGTAAGAAGAGTTGTGACCAGCTGATGAAAGAGCTTAGTTTTGTCAGATGAAGGATGCTGCACAATGTTTGTTAACATAGTAACACAGTAGATGACGGCAGATAAAGACCCAAATGGTCCATCCAGTCTGATTCAATTTAATTTTTTTAATTTTTTCTTCTTAGCTATTTCTGGGCAAGAATCCAAAGCTCTACCCGGTACTGTGCTTGGGTTCCAACTGCCTAAATCTCTGTCAAAACCTACTCCAGCCCATCTACACCCTCCCAGCCATTGAAGCACTCCCCAGCACATCCTCCCCCAAACAGCCATATACAGACACAGACCGTGCAAGTCTGCCCAGTAGTGAGTGGCCTTAGTTAAATATTTAATATTATTTTCTGATTCTAGATCCTCTGTGTTCGTCCCACGCTTCTTTGAACTCCGTCACCATTTTCCTCTCTCAGGAGTGCATTGCAAGCATCCACCACCCTCTCCGTGAAGTAAAATTTCTTAACATTGCTCTTGAATCTACCACCCCTCAACCTCAAATTATGTGCTCTGGTTTTCCTTTCTCTGGAAAATATTTTGTTCTAAGTTAATACCATGATGGATTTGAAATACAAAGTCATGACTCTACTGGTGAGCATAGAGGTTTGAAAAATACATCTGACAAACTTATCCAATATTTTATTTTCTCTTCCTAGAGGCATGCTAGCATATGTTCTGGAACTATTGGCATGCATGATGGTAAGGCTGATTCTACAACCAATGATTGATGTTGTAGCTGAGTGTTATTGAAGCCAGGAGAGGATTGATTGAGCTTGATATAAAGACTCTAGCTTGTTAGGGGCAACTGCAACTGTTAAGGGAGTCTCCCAGTTTTTAATCAGTTTCATTGAGGACATTATGGATTGGGAGTTTTAGGCAGTCTTTAGACCACTCTTCATAATCCAGACATTCCATTAATTTCTGCCCTTGGTTCTTCCTTCAAATTCATGTTGATGGGAAGATGCTGGCCATCTGATGAATGAAGGTAGTGAACGAAAAGTTCTCTGGAGGAGACCTTCTTCATAGTTATGGAGGAGAAGGGTCTGAAGGTATGCAGTATGATTCATCAGCAGAAAATTGTGAAATGTCCTCACTATAACATTGAGGCAGATGAGAGTCAATATGATCATAGCTCCTTCTTGGCAATCGGGACTGAGAACATCAAGAGGAGCATCGACGAGTGCCTGGAGTGCAAGGAGCATCTCAATAAGCTACGATGTTCTGACCTCAGTGCCTGGCAGGAGCGCCGATAGACAGGATCGATGATGAGGTAACCTACAGCAGCACTCACTTCCACTTTATTTAAGAGAGGAGAAGAATTTGGATAAATTCAAGAGTCAACTTAAGAGCTTTCTTTTTAAAGATGCTTTCAATATCTAATTGAAACGCTAATTGCTCTTACTATCTGCTCTCTTTTTTACATTTTTGTGTATTTTATTTCCAATAATTTTATGTTTTTCCCACTCCTTTTGCATTTTACCTTAATTGTTCTCTCTTTCCTATCATAAATCGTATTTCTTTCCCTTCTATCCCATTGTTTCCTTGTTATAGTTTTAATTACCTTGTTTTAATTTGTCTGTTTTTAATGTTGTTAATGTTTACCTCGTATTTTTTGTATATTTTAGAAATTTATGTTATTATTTGTACATTGCTTAGTAATTGTGATAGGCGATTAATCAAATAACTAATAAACTTGAAACTTGAGGTGACCTCAGAGGTGAGGATGGATGTCGAGGAGAGAGCACTTGAAGTGATGGTGAACGGTCATCTTGACGTAGATGCTTGGGATGCATCAAGGTGGTAGAAGTACGAGAGGACTCAGGGTGTTCTGTCTTGGAACCCATTCTTGTGCTTCTTAGCCTAGGATGGTGGCATCGATGAGGACAAAGTGGAAGCCTGACACTGGGTCGGTTTGATGTGTCCCAGTGCTGAGGGAGCTTATACAGGAATCAATGCTAGTGTCAATGCTGGGGTACAGTGAGCATCAGAATCATAAGTTCCGAGCATATCTCATGCTTTCGATGTTGCAATAAACAGTTTCTCTTTTTTGCTTTTAATGTCCAAATTTGCAAAAGGGTACAAAGTATGCAGTTAATATCCTGGTGGTCAGGCCCAAGGCAATGAATGCACCAAGAATGTAGGTCAGTGGCCGAAATGGCCTTGTTACACTGAGAAAAATCTGTAATGGAAATGATACTGTCTGTTCTAAATTGCTCCTGATATTTATTCTGTATCACAACACAACTAGAAAAGACCTCAAATGCCCAAGTGTTTGAATTGGTCAATGCAGAAAACACTTTAAAGGGGCTTAAACATCATCACTGGTCAGATAAACCCGGTAGTTTTTTCTTTTTTATGCATCCTATTTAAATCAAATTCATGTGCATGTGCAAACCATTAACTACTGCAATCAGAATATCAAGCAATGTAAAGATATTTTTTAGAATTGTTTTGAGGATACTTGTGTTATTTCTGTATTAAATTTCAATCATTAAATTCCTCTAAACAGAATAAAGCACTTAGCTTGCTCCCAACGAAACTCAGGCCAGTCTGTTTCACTCCCTGGATGGCTTCTTCAGGGGAAGTGCTTATTCAGTCTAAAAGGATGAAAACTGCTGTCACTGCATTAGTCTGACTGCTTACTACCAAGTTTTTTTTGACCAGTGATGATGTTTAAGCACCTTGAACAATTCAAACACTTGGGCGTTTGAGGTCTTTTCCAGTTGTGTTGTGAGACAGAATAAATATCAGGAGCAATTTAGAACAGACAGTATCATTTCCATTACAGATTTTCCTTTAGGAATAATTTGGATTTTTGATAATTTTCACATGTTATTTTGAGTTGTTACACTGAGTGCACTTCTTGAACTCACTAGGCGCCTTTGACATCAATGGGAATACAGCTAATGCCAGGTCCAAAGATTCAATGGTGAAGGTGCTCAAGTAAAAGGGAAGCCAAAAATAGTTGAGACTCCAAGGCGAGGGGAGAGGCCGCAGAGGAACAAAAGGCCCAAAAAACAAAAAGCATCAAAAATCCAGAAAAAATGACTGAAATTAGCAGAAATTTAAAAAAATAAGAATTATGAGGACAATTACCAGAAGGCACAAAAAGAGACTGAAGCACACCCTGAAGAGAATGCTGTGAAGCAACCTCTTAGTTCCATGGAAAACTAAGAACTGATGGTCCTGCGACCATCGCAGGACCAATCGCCTATCAGGTGGGAAGGCACCAGCACGCATGCGTTATGGGCGGTCTTAAAGTTCTACAGTGACAGTACACTTTTGACTGTCCATGCCAGATTCTGTGGATGACATCACCCACATGTAAGAAAATAATGCCTGCTTGTCCTTGGATAAAGATAGAATTATGGATACTCCCAGCCAGTGGCATATTGAAGGTAGGAGGCACTCAGGGCAGTGGCGTCCCACCACACCCTCCTCTCTGCCCCCTCCCCTGCTCTTTCCCACCACCACCACACTTGCGCCCTCCCTTCCCCCTGTACCTCCAAATCTTGGTAAGTTCGAGCAGCTTCTCCAGTCTGCCGCTTGCACTGGAGTTGACTTTCTCTGACATCACTTGCTGGCCCTGTGACCAGGAAGTGATTTCAGAGGGGAGCCAAGTTGGCACGAGCAGAGGGCCAGAGAAGTTGCTCATGCTGATGAAGATTTAAAGAGGTAAGGGGGGAGTGCAAGTGTGGCATGGGGGGATGGAAAGGTTCCAGCACCCCCACCAAGATAGTGCCTGGGTAGTCTGCCCCAGACCCCCCCCCCCCCCGTACCATGCCACTGTTCCCAGCAAGGAGATACAGATTCCTGCCTTGTTTTAAGGTATGAGTTTGGTGGAGGGGTGGGGGGAGGAGCTCTGCCTTGTTTTAAGGTATAAGTTTAGTAGTAGGAGGAGGGTGAGGTGCGAGCCTAGGCAAGAGGTTGGTGAACCCTACTAGACACCAGAGACTTTTTAATGAAATATCAGGTCAGGCCAGCAGGGATGGATGAGAGAAAGAGGAAAGGGTTCCACTAGACAGCAGTACAATTTTTTTTTTTAATTAGGAGGAGGCCAGTTCTGTCAGAAGAGGGGTGGAAAGGTGCTACAGGGAAACTATATTTAAATTTTGGTGGGGCAGAGGGAAAGGATATGGGGCCCATGGTGACCATAGAGGCTTTATATTACCTCAGACCTGACGATAGGTTTTTGGCATTGAGCACTTGTGATAAATATCAGCATTAGAGTGTGACATGGGAATTTCCGCAGTAACGGGGTAATGTTGCTAATTTTGCTCGGTATTACCATGGCAATGGTTGACCGTTCCATGGTAGTGCCGCAAGAATGAGAATCACTATGAGACTGCGGGCACCATCCCCAAGCCTACCTTTTAATGTCTCCAGTGGTCTAGTGGCTTCTTTGGCACATGTGCAGAGAGATGCCTAGGGACACTTAAGTTCGCCCAAGCTTAAGCGGCCCTAGGCGTCTCCCTAGTGCTACAACAGACGCCTGAAATGTAGGCCAGCAAAATGAAGGCCTACATGTCTAAAGTTAAAAGTAGATGTGGTAGGCTGAGCTGATTGTAGCAAGGGAATCCCCAATCAGCTGAGCCGCCAAGCCTCCGCAAAAGATCTGTTGGCTGAGCTGATCGGGAGGAAAATACCCATACCATGATCAGCTGAGTGGCTTTGGCAGGGGACCCCTCGACAAGTACCCCCAAATCAGCAGGAGGGATGTCCACTTTCTCCTGCTGCGACCCCCTTCCCCATCACAATTGGCAGGAGGGATGCCTATTCCCTCCTGCCGACACCTCCCAAAGTGGCAACACTCCCTGGACCCCACTACCCACCATTGAAGACCGGCAGGAGGGATGCCCCTCCTACCTGCCGCCACACCCCCAAAGTGGTGACACCCACCCCTGTTGAACACAGGCAGGAGGAATGCCACTCCCTCCTGCCAACATCCCCCTGAAGAGGTGAAACTCACCCCAACTGCCGACACTCCCTAAGCATCAAGGACCAACCCAACAAACCCTGAACATCAAAGCCCCAACTAGTGATGTCAGGATGAGCAGGACTGGGAGTGTGTGTCACAGTGGTTAGAGCTACAGCCTCAACACCCTGAGGTTGTAGATTCAAATCCCATACTGCTCCTTGTGACCCTGGGCAAGTCACATAATCCCCCATTGCCCCAGGTACATTAGGTAGAGTGTGAGCCTGCTGGGACAGATAGGAAAAAAATGCTTGAGTAACTGAATGTAAACCACTTAGGCTAAAAGTGGTATATAAATAATAAAATAAATAAATAAAAAAGTTTGTCTGTGCATTAGTGATGGTTATAATGGAGAACTAAGAGGTGGAGGGTTCTGGACATTGAGCTTCAGCGCAGAGAGGGTTTCAGAAATGATATGTGAAACAGACACCGATTTGAAAAGGTGATGCACTGAGTGTTCATCACCATGATCCACAGCAGCTCTTGCCTTCTGACCTCAGGACACCAAAAGGGATCATCCACAGACGAAGAGGAGCCATGTGATAATAGGGGCATGGAAAGAGACTTCCAATCATCCCAGTTCTACTCTGAAGGGTCACTGACACTAGGAGCAGGCATAAGGCAGCGCAAAGCTTGTTGGACCTGTTAAGTAGACTTTTCATAAAAGGCTGACAAAGTTGGAAAATCGTTGCACCAGAGGCCCCAAGGAACCCTCTAAAATCCCAGACCGGGGAATACAGCTCTCCTCAGTTACCATGTGCTTTGGTTCTGCCCCCTCGTTACTTGCGGTCTCCGAGTGGGATCTCTTCCTCGCAGACTGGTCTTTTCAGGCTTTTAGGGGTTCCAACACCTTGGAGGATTGATTAGTTACTAAGCCTGAAGCTCCCGCCCCCTCCTTCACATGGAATATTACCACTCCTCTGTTAGTAACTGCACAATAAACACAGTTTGACCTGGGGCATCCATAACAGGATGATCCCTAGGCAAAATAAGGGGTTTTGAGGCAGAAAAAAGGACTTAGAATAAAATCACTAAAAATCCAAGACGGTCGCTACCATAAAATTTGAGCCAAAAATGGCCCATTGAAGCCAAACAGAAAAATAAAAATAGTGAATTAGGGGTTTTGGAGGTGGGGACAGAGATCTGAGGCTTCTTCCTCCTTGTATAGAGTATATAAGCCTAAGGTACTTGACTAAAGATTTTGACTAAATAAGAATTTAAAGACTAGAGGTGGTATATATATTATGTGATTGAACTGAACCTATTCTCCTGCAGTTTTTGATAGAAAGAAACCAAACCCCAGAAACCTTCAAAACTGGATTTTTTTATACCCCCCTTTCCCCATAGGGAATAATGGGTGTACTCACTGTGACTTCCAGTGTCTGTCAGCTTGAATCGGCCTGCCTGCAGGGAAACAATTTCTGCTTCAGAAATAGCCACTACTAGTCTGCCAATGGAAAACTTCTGGCTACCAATCAAGCAGACCTCGACCATGAACTCCTACCCCCAAAGTCCTCGTGACGCACCAGGGGCAGAAACTTTGATACCTAGAGGATTGTTACAAAGGGGCCCCACAGCCTGAGCTCAGGTCTCAGATAAATCAGCAGGTGAGCAGCTCCCAGTGGAATGGGACACAAAGCTCCTGAAGGGACACAAAGCAGGCCAGCTCCACAGGTACTCAGGGAGATTGGCCTGTGTGCAGCAGTCCACCCACGTGAGACTGCTGCTGGAGAAAGTCCAAGAAAGGGACCTCTGAGCACAAAGCCACACAGAAAGATCCAAAAAAATAATGGCAAAAATACCCCAAAATAATAAAAAGCCTCTGTCCACTCAAATCTTGTCCTTTCTCATCCTTCTCTTTTTGAAATTTCCAGCTACCTATCAATGTTCCATCTTCTCTTATTCTGTAGCTCTCCCATTTCCCATCTCACTCCTTTCCCAGCCTCCTATTTCCTTCTATCTCTCCTCCTCTCTCCTCTTGGTCCAACATTTTGCTCCCTCTCCTTTCTGTTGTTCTTCTTCCCTCCCCCCTTGATGCTGAACAATGAGATGGAAGGAAAAAAAAAAAAAAAGAGATGCTGCATCTCTCTTTCTCTTCCACCCCCAGGCCTAACATTTCTCCCTCCCTTCCATCTCCAGATCAAACTTCTCTCCCTTCCTCTTCCCAACTGCCCCAAATCTCATCTCTCCCCCTGTCTGTCTGCCTCCCTCCCTCTCCCCAGGTCCACCATTTTTCCCTTTCTCTTCCCAACAGTTCTCCCTTCAAGTATCTTTTTCCCTCTTCCTCCACACTACCCCAGGTCGAACCTCTCTCCCTTCATCTCGCTCTCCTCACAGCCCAGCTTGCCTTTCCCTCCAGCACCAATTCCTCTCTCCTCACAGCTCAACTTGCCTTTCCCTCCAGCGCCAATCCCTCTCTCCTTATAGCCCAGCATGCCTTTCCCTCCAGCGCTGGACCCTCTCTCCTTACAGCCCGGCATGTCTTTCCCTCTGGCAGCGCTAAGCCGAGGAATCTGACGGCCTCAGTGTTTCGAGAGTGTTGTACGTGGCTCCTCTTCCTGCTTTTCACCTGCCACTGTCTGACTCCAATAACGTGTAACTTCCTGTTTCCGCCCGAGTGGACCGCAGCGGACGGAAGGCAGGAGGGGGAGCCACAAACAACACTGCTGAATCGCTGTTGAAGCCAGCAGACTTTCCGGCATGATGGCAACGTCGGACCAGTGCGGGAGGAAGGACACACTGGGCTCTGAGAAGGGGAAGTTCGGGAGCATTGCAACGGGCTGTCTCTGCTAGTCCCTTCGCAGGAAAGATTGAGTAACAACAACTTTCACTGCCTATTTTCAACAAACCCTGCCCGGGATCTAAAAGTTAAGTCCCTGTTTTAAGAACTATAAGTGTTTTTGATTAACAACAGGGCAGGAGGGGAGCATGAGCCAGTGAGGTTAATTCCCTTTCTAGTGTGATTGTAAAACACATACAACACATGGGGATCTGAGGCTCAGCCCCTTTGATAGTAACTAAAAAGGATTTAAGTTCAGGAGCTATTTATAGTGGATTTATACCTCTGCATAACTTGGACTAAGAAAATTGAAATGACATTTGAGAAGGGTATTTTTTTTAAATGAATATATGTTCTTTCTCATCCTGTATATAATTTTTGTGGATTCAGAGTACCCAATTTATTATGGTACTATCATGCTGCTCAGGCTCACAGAAACATAGAAACATGATAGCAGATAAAGGCCAAATGCCCATCCAGTCTCTCCATCTGCAGTAAAGCACAGTTACTTACCGTAACAGGTGTTATCCAGGGACAGCAGGCATATATTCTCACATGTGGGTGACGTCATCTACGGAGCCCCGATGCGGACAGCTTTTCAAGCAAACTTGATTGAAGATTTAAGTTTGCTCTGCTGCTCCGCGCATGCGTGCCTTCCTGCTCCACTAGAGGGTGCATCCCCTCCTCGTGGTCTCCAGTTCACGTAACCAGCAAAGAAGCCAACCTCGGGGAGAATATATGCCTGATGTCCCTGGATAACACCTGTTATGGTAAGTAACTGTGCTTTATCCCAGGACAAGCAGGCATGATATTCTCACATGTGGGTGACCTCCAAGCTAACTGAAGAGGGATGGAGGGAAGTTGGCAATTTAGGAAAACAGATTACGCAATACCGATTGGCCAAAACGGCCATCGCTCCTGGACAATGTATCCAGACAGTAGTGGGAGGTGAAAGTATGAACCGAAGACCACGTGGCAGCTTTGCAGATTTCCTCAATGGGCGTGGACCGGAGGAAGGCTACAGAAGCTGCCATCGCTCGGACCCTGTGTCCCGTTACTCGACCATGCAGCGCGAGACCAGCCTGAGCGTAGCAAAAAGAAATACAAGCAGCCAACCAGTTGGACAAGGTGCGCTTGGAAACTGGGTGACCCAAGCGATTGGGGTCGAAGGACAAAAACAATTGTGGGACTGAGTGCGTTGAAGGTAAAAGGCCAACGCTCTTTTACAGTCAAGAGTGTGGAGAGCCACACCTCTCCGGGATGAGAGTGGGGCTTGGGAAAAAATACGGGCAAAACAATGGACTGATTGAGATGGAAATCAGACACCACTTTAGGTAAGAATTTAGGATGAATGCGGAGGACCACCTTGTCATGATGGAATACTGTGAAAGGCGGGTCCGCCACCAGAGCCTGCAGCTCGCTAACCCGCCGAGCGGAAGTGAGTGCAAGCAAGAAAATCACCTTCCAAGTGAGAAACTTAAGATGACATTTGTCCAGAGGCTCAAACGGAGGTTTCATGAGTTGAGCCAGAACCACATTGAGATCCCAAACCACCGGGGGAGGTTTGAGAGGAGGATGAACATTCAAAAGACCCTTCATGAAACAAGAAACTAAGGGATGGAGTGAAAGAGCCTTCCCCTCCAGAGGCTGATGAAAGGCAGCAATCGCACTAAGATGTACTCGAATGGAGTTTGTCTTCATGCCGGAGTGAGATAAATGAAGCAAATACTCCAGAACCAAAGACACAGGGACCGACACCGGGTCCTGGCGGTGAGAGGAACACCAGGACGAGAATCTAGTCCACTTCTGGGAATAGCAGATTCTAGTCGAGGCCTTTCGCGAAGCCTCCAATATCTCCCTGACTGATTGAGACACCGGAAGAGAAGTCAGGGGGAAAGAAACCAAGCAGTCAGATGAAGAGACTGAAGATTGGTATGTAACAGCGAACCCTGACTCTGAGATAGCAGAGAGGGAAACAGAGGCAGAAGCAGAGGGTCCCTGACACTGAGTTGAAGTAGAAGGGAAAACCAAGGCTGGCACGGCCACCGAGGGGCAATCAAGATCAGAGTGGCTCGCACCGATATGAGGTGGACCAGCGTCCGCAGAATCAGAGGAAAAGGCGGAAACGCGTACAGAAACCTTCCTTCCCAATCTAGGAGGAAGGCGTCGGCCTCGAGACGGTCCGGGGAGTACATCCGGGAACAGAAGTGAGGCAGTTTGTGGTTGAGGGGGGAAGCGAACAGATCTATCTGAGGGGTTCCCCACCTGTCGAACACCTGTCGCAAGGCCTGAGAATGCAGAGACCACTCGTGCGGCTGGAGGAGGCGGCTGAGTCTGTCCGCCAGGCAATTCCGCTCTCCTTGTATGTACACCGCTCGAAGGAAGATGTTGTTGGAAACCGCCCACTTCCAGAGGCGTAGAACTTCCTGACAGAGGGACCAGGACCCCGTCCCGCCTTGCTTGTTTACATAGTACATTGCCACCTGGTTGTCGGTACGGACGAGAACCACTCGGTCGTGGAGCAGATGTTGGAAGGCCACAGCGGCGAGATAGATGGCCCGAAGTTCCAGCACATTGATGTGACAGCGACGGTCCTCTGCTGACCACATCCCCTGAGTGCGTAGGCCATCCAGTTGAGCCCCCCAAGCGTACTCCGACGAGTCCGTGGTGAGTACCTTGCTGTGTGGAGGGGCGAGAAAGAGCAAACCTTTGGAAAGATTTGAAGAGTCGGCCCACCAGCAGAGCGATCGTTGCAAGGAAGGAGTCACTTGCACGGGACGGTTGATCAGATCACGGTCCTGACGCCATTGAGAAGCCAGAGTCCATTGAGGGATCCGCAGATGGAGACGGGCGAAGGGTATGACGTGGACGGTAGAGGTCATGTGGCCCAGAAGCGTCATCATCTGCCATGCTGAGACCAAGGTCAGCTGCGAAATCCGTCGACTCAGACTTACTAACGCCTCCAGACGCGGAGGGGGAAGGAAGGAACGGAGGCGAGTCGTGTCCAGCACGGCCCCGATGAACTGTAAGGACTGAGAGGGGTGCAGCTGGGATTTTGGAAAGTTTACCTCGAACCCCAGACCCTGAAGGTAAATAATAGTCTGTCGGGTCGCTGAGATAATCCCCTCCCTGGACGGGGCTTTGATCAGCCAGTCGTCCAGGTAGGGGAATACCTGAAAGCCCTGAGAGCGCAAGGCAGCTGCGACCACCACGAGGCACTTCGTGAAGACTCGAGGTGACGATGCCAGGCCAAAGGGGAGGACTCGGTATTGTAAATGAAGGTCTCCCACTTGAAAACGCAGGAACCTGCAGTGAGCGGGATGCACTGGTACATGTGTGTAGGCCTCCTTCAGATCGAGGGAGCAGAGCCAATCGCCCTCGTCGATCAGAGGGTAGAGAATCGGGAGGGAAAGCATTCGAAACTTTTCCCGCACCAGAAATTTGTTCAGGCGTCTCAAGTCTAGAATTGGGCGAAGGTCTCCCGTCTTCTTCGGTACCAGGAAGTAACGGGAGTAGAAACCTTGCCCCCGTTGGTCGGGGGAACCACCTCCACAGCCCGCAGACGAAGCAGGTCTCAAGCTTCTGAGAGAAGGAGGGGCAATTGGGCCCAATTGGGAGGGTACATACTTGGAGGGCTGTCTGGAGGAATCTCCCGAAAGTTGAGAGAGTATCCTGATGAGATCACGCCAAGGACCCATGCGTCCGACATGATTTGCTCCCAGCGAGGGTAAAAGGCTCTGAGGCGACCCCCGATGGGAAGGAGGCCTGGAACTGTGGCGGAGGGGGCCAGCCCCTATCCGCGTATCCCGTCAAAAGGACAGGGGCGGTTTAGCAGCCGCAGGTGGCTGGGACTTGGGCAGAGCCCGGTGGTGAGCTTGCGGACACCGGGGCAGAGGCCGCGAGAAAGCAGGAGTAGATTTTTGTGGGTAGCGGCGCGGAGGGGCCCTGAACGGCCTGGACGCAGACGGCTTAGGCTTAGGCCGGACCAGGGATGTAAACGAGCACTCGTGCTCAGAGAGGCGTTTCGTAGCCGCTTCGATGGTATCATCAAAAAGTTCTTTGCCCACACAGGGGAGGTTAGCCAACCGGTCCTGTAAGTTGGGGTCCATGTCGACCAGGCGCAACCAAGCCAGGCGACGCATGGCGATAGCAAAGGCCGCCACCCTGGAGGAAAGTTCGAAGCCATCATAGGCCGCATGGAATAAATGGAGGCGTAGGTTGGAGAAATCCTCCAGAAGCAGGCCAAACGCTCCTTGACGGGAGGCCGGTATGTCAGTCGCAAAGGCTCCCAACAGTCCAATGAGGTGTTTCAGGTAGGACGTGAAGGTGAAGGTGTAATTTTGCACCCTAGAGGCCATCATAGAGTTCTGGTACAGTCTCCTGCTGAACTTGTCAAGGGTCCGACCCTCCCGACCTGGGGGGACCGCCGCTGAGACTCGGGAGGGGTGAGCCTTTTTTAAGGAAGATTCCACCAACAGCGATTGGTGCGAGAGCTGTGGGTGCTCAAACCCCGGGCAGGGCACTGTACGGTATTTGGACTCCATTTTGGAGGGGACAGCCGTCGCCATATAGGGGGTCTCCAGATTCTTGATGAAAGCCTGCCGGAGTACCGGGTTGAGCGGTAGGCGAAGGGACTCTCTGGGTGGCGACGGCATATCCAGCTCCGCCAGGTACTCCTTAGAATACCTTGAGTCGGACTGAAGGTCTAAGTCAAGAGCGTGGCCCATGTCCTGGACAAAGCGAGTGAAGGAGGGGCGGGACGTTCCCGGAGCCCCGTGTGGGAACGGTGAACGAGACCTCTTTCGGGCGGAAAAGGACGGGGAGGCTTCCCTTGAATATCGAGGTTCAAGCTCCGACCCGCGCTCCGAGACCTGGGAGACACTGAAAAATGTTCCGGGGTCGAGGACCTGCGTCGTCTCGAGGAGCCCCTCAGAGACGCCGCCAGGGTACGAGGTACCGACCGATGTCGAGTCGGAGACCTGGACCCCGACTCTCTTGGCGAAAGCTTGGAACCTCGGTTCGGAGCCCCGGACCGAGGGGGAATCAGAAGAATCCGAGGGTTGGAGAGTGATAACTCCGCCACCTTCAGCGGTCCCGCACGAGGCGTCGGGAAGCGGCCCCGTAGAGTAGGGGAACTCCGGGCCTTCTTAGAAGTCCGGCGATTCGAGGGCTCGATTAGTTTAGAGCGACGCTTCGCCCCGCGGCAGTCCGTGGGGGGAGAGCGTCTCGAGCGCCTCGGCGAGGAATCCGAGGAGAATGAGATGCGGCGAGGCTGGCGCACCTTGCCCCGGGGGGGCTCGACGCGAGGCTCAGGCTGGTCCGGCACACGCGAGGTCGAGGTCGGGGCCGGTTGGAGGTGGGCCAGTGTGGCGGACAGCTCCGACGAGGTCATTGCTCAGAGCATGTCCTGAAAAACGGGCACAGACAGCATCGAGGGCATGTCCGGAGCCGCGGTGCACTCCACCGAGGGCGACCTCGATTTTGAATATTCCCGGGTGGTGGAGGCACGTCCTGAGGACTTGGAGGATTTCGCCGGGGCCGAAGGCATGGAACTTCCACCATGCGCTGCCGGTGTCCCCGAGGCTGGCTTCTTCGCCGGCGCGGAACCTGAGGAAGGAAGAGGGGACTTACCCGGAGCCGAGGACTTCTGCGTGCCCGAGGACTTCGGGGTCGAGTCTCGAGGCGGGGCTGAGGTCAAGGCCGGGGCCGAGGCCGAGGTGGAGGGCTGCTCAGCGGTGAAAAGATCCGCCATGCGGGCTTTCCTTCGACGGAGGGCCTGATTCTGGAAAGTAGCGCACTGGGGGCAAGAATCGGTTGGATGGTCGGCCCCCAGGCAGAGGATGCACCGGCGATGCGGTTCTGTGATGGAGAGAAGCTGCTCGCACCGGGTGCACTTTTTGAAACCGGTCAAAGGCCGGGACATAGAAAACGAAACCGGCCGCGGCCCACGTAGCCACGACGACCCGGAAGCCTCCAGGTCGGTTAAAACAAAGGTAACTTCGCGACTAGCAGGAAAAAACTAACAGAAAACGCGCACAGTGACTTTAATCGATAAAATAAATGAAAATTGCGGTGCTATAAGGCAGTTGGGGCAGAGCCTAAAAATACATGACTTCTAGGCTCCGCAAAAAAAAACGAACTGGAGACCACGAGGAGGGGATGCGCCCTCTAGTGGAACAGGAAGGCACGCATGCGTGGAGCAGCAGAGCAAACTTAAATCTTCAATCAAGTTTGCTTGAAAAGCTGTCCGCATCGGGGCTCCGTAGATGACGTCACCCACATGTGAGAATATCATGCCTGCTTGTCCTGGAATAACCATTATCTCCTCCTCTCTCTAAGAGATCCCACATGTTTATCCCACACTTTCTTGAATTCAGACACAGTCTCTGTATCCACCACCTTTTCTGGGATACTGTTCTACGCATCTACCATCCTTTCTGTAAAAAAGATTTCCTTAGATTACTCCTGAGCCTATTGCCTCTTAACTTTATCCTATGCCCTCTCATTCCAGAGCTTCCTTTCAAATGAGACTCAACTCACGCGCATTTATGACACGTAGGTATTTAAACATCTCTATCATATCTCCCCTCTCCTACAAATCTGTCCCCATATGCCTTATGACGAAGACTACACACCATTTTGGTAGCCTTCCTCTGGACCGACTCCATCCTTTTTATATCTTTTTGAAGTTGTGTTCTCCAGACTTGCACACACTATTCTAAATGAGTTCTCACCAGAGTACTATACAGAGACATGAATACCTCCTTTTCCTGTTGGCCATACTTCTCCCTATGCACCCTAGCCTCCTTCTAGCTTTTGCTGTCATTTTTTCAATCTGTTTGGCCACCTTAAGATCATCACATACAATCACACCCAAGTCCCGTTCTTCAGTCATGCATATAAGTTCTTCACCCCCTAAACTGTACCGTACCTTTGGGTTTTTGCAATCCAAATGCATGACCTTACATTTCTTAGCATTAAATTTAAGCTGCCAAATTTCAGACCATTCTTTAAGCTTTGCTAGGTATTTCTTCATGTTATTCACACCATCCGGGGTGTCTACTCTATTGCAGATTTTGGTATCATCCGCAAAGAGGCAAACCTTACCTGACAGCCCTTCAACAATATCGCTTATAAAAAAGTTAAAAAGAACAGGCCCAAGAACAGAACCTTGAGGCACACCACTGGTAATATCCCATTCCTCTGTTGCCATTCACTCAACCAGTTCCTGACCCAGCAAGTCACTTTGGGGCCCATCCCGAGGGAACTTAGTTTATTTATTATATGCCTGTGTGAAACACTGTCAAAGGCTTTGCTAAAATTTAAATATACCACATCTAGCACATTCCCTCTATCCAATTCTCTGGTCACCCGGTCAAAGAAATTGATTAGATTTGTCTGATAAACCTACCTCTAGTGAATCCATGTTACCTCCGGTCCTGTAATCCACCAGATTACAGAAACTTCACTATTCACTGTTTTAAAAGTGCTTCCATTAATTTGTTTACCACAGAAGTCAGACTTACTGGCCTAAAATTCCCTACTTCCACTTTTGTGAAGAGTGACCACATCCACCCTTCTCCAGTCCTCTGGTATCACTCCCAACTGTAGAGAAGCATTGAAAAGATCAGTAGTGGAGCCATCAGAACTTCACTAAGTTCCTTGAGCAACCTCAGATGTACATTAGAGAGTTGCGCGGGGACAGAAATCTCACCCGTCCCCGTCAAAGTCCCACCCGTCCCCACCCGTCCCCGTGAGGAATCCCACCCGTCCCCGCGAGGAATCCCTCCATCCCCACCCGTCCCCGCGAGGAAAACCCTCCATCCCCGCCCGTCCCTATAAACTTCAGAAATAGTTATTTCATTTAATTATGCTACTGAATTAAAGGCTCTGGTAGAAACCCATTTACAAATAAGCAAAGAGACTTTATTAATTTGGAAATATTACCGTAATTGGGAAGAACACATACTTTGTAACGGGTTTATACCAGAGCCTCTAATGTTTATAAATTTTTATCAACACAACTAATATACTACTTTATCCTGAAGCAAAAAAAAAAAAAAAAAAGAAATATAATTTTTTTCCTACCTTTGTTGCCTGGTTTCTGCTTTCCTCATGTTCTCATTCAATTCCTTCCATCCACTATCTCTCTTCTCTCTGCGTCTTCTATTTGCTCTGTTACTGTGCCTCTCCCTTTCTCCCCCCTTCCAAATTGGTCTGGCACCCATCTTCTTCCCTCTGCTCCCCCCATAGTCTGGCATCTCTGTCTTCTTCCCTGCCAGCGTCTTCGCACCACTCTCTCTTCCCCATTTCCCTTCAGCGTCTTCTCCCCACTCTCTCTTCCCCATTTCCCTTAAGCATCTACTCCCCACTCTCTCTTCCCCATTTCCCTTCACATCTTCTCCCTACTCTCTCTTCCCCATTTCCCTTCAGCATCTTCTTCCCACTCTCTCTTCCCCATTTCCTTTCAGCGTCCTTCTCCCCCATCTTCCCCATGTGCTTTCAGTGTCCTTCTCCCCCTCTGTCTTCCCCATGTCCTTTCAGCGTCCTTCTCCCCGTCTTCCCCATGTTCTTTCAGCATCCTTCTCCCCCCTCTATCTTCCCCATGTCCTTTCAGCATCCTTCTCCACCCCTTTGTCTTCCCCATGTGTTTTCAGCGTCCTTCTCCCCCCCCCTGTCTTCTCCAGTGCTTTCAGAGTCCTTCTCCCCCCTCAGTTTTACCCATTTCCCTTAAGCGTCTTTTCCTCTCCACTCCACCTTTCCTCCCTTTCTCTCTCCCTGCCCCTTACCTTCATGGCGCTTCCCCGCCCGACCGACAACAGAACAGGCACGGTCCGACAAACCTCCCTGTCCTGAATCCAGCTGCTGTAAGAAGGTAATTTAGATTCGCGGCTACAGGGCAGAGAGTTTTGTCGGACCAGGCCTGTTGTCGGTTGGTCAGTCGGGAGAAAGCGCCACAAAGGTAAGGGGTTCTGGCCGGCTCTGCACACCCTCTAAGGCTGCCCCGGGGTGGATCGCCCCCTCCCGCCCCCGCCTTGGTACGCCACTGCCTTGAATTTTTCCTACCTGCCCTGCCGCAGCACACAGTCGACCGGAAGTCTTCCCGATGTCAGCGCTGACGTCGGAGGGAGGGAGGGCTTTTCTTAAGCCCTCCCTCCGACGTCAGCACTGACATCGTGGAAGACTTCAGGGTCGGCTGTGTGATGCGGCAGGGCAGGTAGGGAAAAGAAGATGAGCCTCGTGGCTCGAGTGCATCCAGCCCTAGGGGGTGTCCCCACGGGATCCCCGCAATCCTAGGGGGCGTCCCCACGGAATCCCCGTGACCCTAGGGGGCGTCCCCACGGGATCCCCCTGACCCTGATTCCCGTCGTCCCCGTTCCCATGCAGCTCTCTAATGTACATCATCTGGCCCCCATCACTTTGCATACCTTTAATTTAGCTAGCTCCTCATGAACACAACCCTTTGAAAATCGATCAAGGTCTACCACTCCTCCCTCCCTATTCATGTTTGTCTTCTGCAGTCCTGCTGTCAGCACTTCAGCTGTGAACACAGAACAGAAATATTTGGTAAGCAATTCAGCCTTTTCTTTATCAGCTTCTATATATTTCTCCCCTTCACCTTTGAATCTCACAATGACACTTTTGCATTTCTTCCTATCACTGATATCTAAAAAATATCTTGTCTGTTTTAATGTCAGCTATTTTTTCTTCCATTTGCATCTTTGCTTTCTTGACTACTTGACCAGCCTCTCTTAACTTTTCCATATATTTTTGCCTGTCTTCCTCTTTCTGTGGTGTTTTCTGGCTTATGAAAGCTAACCTCTTAATTCTTCTCAGTACTACTTTTGAGAACCAAAGCAGCCTTCTTTTCTTTTTACTTTTACTTACTTGCCTCTCAAAAAAGTCTGTTGCCCTTAGAATAACTCCTTTCAGTTTTGCCCACTTCCATTTCTATTCCTTCCAGATGTTCCTTGAGGTAATCCCCCATCTGAACAAAGTTAGTTTTTTTAAAAGTCTAGACCTTTACTTTTGAACGAGCCCTCACTATACCCATCTTAATATTAAGCCATACCATGCAGTGATCACTGGATGCCAGATGATCATCTACTGTAATATCAGAAACACTTTCCCCATTTGTAAGCACTAAGGGCTAGATTCCCAAAGGATACTGATCGTGTCCTGACCACTTTGCGACCCAATTGTTCCCTAACCTGATTCACTAACCTTGACGCCGAGCAACCTCCGATCCATGCATGCAAATGAGGGGGAACAGTATGCAAATGTAGGCAGGCAGCAAGTCACTAAAGAAATCTGGAACACCGACTGGGCTGGCCGATCAACAAAAGAAGCGACTGCTGGGGACCAAACGCTCACGTGCTTTCCAACTGCATCTCCTGCTCTCTGCCTGGATTCTCCTGCTTTCCTGCCCTGACTCTCCTCTTGCCACCCTGCTCTCTGCCCCGACTCGCCGCCCTGCTCTCTACCCTCCAACTCTCCTGTTCTCTGCCCCAATCGCTGCTCTGCTTCTGCCCCGACTCTCCTGCTCTCTGCCCCGACTTTCCTGTTCTGTGCCCTGACTTTGCTCTCTGCCTCAATCACTGCCCTGCTTCTGCCCCGATCGCAGCCCTACTTCTGCCCTGATCGCAGCCCTGCTTCTGCCCCAATTGCCGCCCTACTTCTGCTCCAACTCGTTGCCTTGCTTCTGCCCTGACTTGCTGCCCTGACTCTCCTTGCCTTCCCCCGCAGTGCGAGCCCGTGGTTTTAACCCGAGGGTTTAAAGCGGATTAAAACCACAGGCTCGCGAAAAAGTAAAACACAAGTAAAAAGTTTTCTTTGTAGCTCTGCCTGCCACGGAGGGCCAGTGCATGCACAGACCATCCACAGATGGTCTGCGCATGCGTCGGGATCTCTGGAGAGCGATCCATGCAGTCGGTTGGGGACGTGATTCCAATCACCCGTTTCGTGAATCAGACCCCGGCCACGGATCGGATCGCTCATGGATTGGATCCGATCCGTGGCCTTAGTGAATCTAGCCCTAAGTCCAGTATGAGCCCATCCCATGTGGGTTCCTTTACCAATTGCTGGAACAGTTCTCCTGGTAGAGAATCCAAGATCTTCCTACTTCTAGAAGACCCCATAATAGGAAAACCCCAATTAACACACGGCATATTAAAATCACCTATTAGTAAAGCTTCCCCTTTTTCAGATATATTCTGAATGTCTGTTATTAAATCTCTGTCCACTTCTTCCAACTGTGAAGGAAGCCTGTATATCACACCAATGTAAATATATTTACCATTCCCTTTTTCCAAATTGTGTAGTTTTAATATGATCTTTAACATATGGTGCTACTCCCCCTCCTTTTCTTCCTACCCTGTCTTTCCTGAACGGATTATAGCCTGGTATAACTACATTCCAGTCATTGATCTCTGTGAACCACATCTCCTCGATGTGACAGAAGTCTCAGCCTGAATGCCATAAGCCAGGGTGTCTGCTTCAATGTCTAATATCCTTTTAGGACTAGCTGACCTCTTGCCTATTTGATTTCTGGGACCACAATCTTAGAAGATGCATAGGTAAAAACCTCTCATAAGTATCTAGAGAGATTTGTTTTCATGTCTGTTTGGCAGAATGGAAAAACAAAACTGAGGAGGAAAAGATTGCTGCACATGTGAAGAGCTATTCATGCTCAGAACTCTACATTAAGTCATGAACTCTGGGAGAGGTTTCAGGTTTATTTAAAAATTTGATATACCACCTTATCAAAATTCAAAGCGGTTTTACATAATATGAGAACAAACAATAAAAAGGACAAATTAAAAACAAATTACAATTAATATTACAAACAAACATTAACATACAGATATACAAGATGGAAAAGGGCAGAAATACATTTTAAATAAAGACAAAGAGAGGGAGAAGGATCAAAACAAAAGGGAGGGGAACGAAAAAATAAATAGTCAGGTACTTGTAAAATAGGTTAAAATGACTAAAAGATGGCAAGGAACAGGTTTCCATTACCGTCCTTAGAAGGACTATTGTACTCCAAATGCGTCTTTAAAAAGAAAGGCCTTCAAGTTACTTTTAAATTTATCAAGTGATGAAATTTATCTTATATAATTTGGTGCTGAGTTCCACATGGTAGAGGCCGTAACAGAAAAGATATTAGTGTGCATAGTGTTAATGTGTCTTAGAGAGGGGATGGATAGCAGGTTTTGATTAGATGAACGTAGTGTACGATGGGGGGTATGGGAGAGCTATTCTATCCCAGCAACATGAGATGATGTTGCACACTTACATGCCTGACTCAGAGGCCAATGCTGAAAGCTACCTCAGGCTGCAGCACATGGGTAATGAGTAGTCTGCGAGCTTGTAATGGGCCACACAATGTAGAAAGGGGTTTAGAGAGAACATTAAATGCATGGTAAACAAGCTATTGGCTAATCAGCTGCAATGCAGAGAAGCCAATAGCCTGTGCACAGACTGCAATGTGAGAAATTTACCATCAGGTCTAATACGGCATAGAAGGATTAAAGAGATGGTCCAACCCAAACCTCCTACCCCCGATAGCTTTCTACACTGTTCCATGGTACTCTGAACTGATCTAACCCCATCAACCTAAGCTAAAAGCCTGGTGGTCTGGTGGTCCCCTTCCTTCCTTTCCTCTGCCCCCCAGCATTAAATATCCCTGGCGTCTACTCTCTGACCTCTGTCTCCGATTTAAAGAAAAATAGTTCTCGGTGTCCAACAGCACTCTGACCCCTCTTGAAGCTGCCCCCGATACCCCAGACCTCTGTACCTAAAAAAAGACAAGAGCAATGCCTTCTTCAAAATGGCAGGATGCACCAGGTAGGGTGAGTCTACCATATAAGGTAGAAATTCCTTTATATGGCAGACAGGCTGTACCACACTGGGTGGGGCACCACCATTTTGAAAGCAGCAGCAACGGAGAAAGGAGCGAGTGGGCATTGCTCCTGCCACTATTCAAGTACAGAAGTATGGAGGCGGCTTGGCGAGGGGGTCGGGGTGCCACTAGATACCAGGGACTATTTTTTAAATGACATGAGGAAGAGAGGGAAGGTGCAACTAGACACCAGGGCAGTATTTTAATATCTTGGGGGGGGGGTTGTTACCTAGTGCTAGTCACTTCAAAGTGGGGTATACAAGGGCCACAAGGGCTTTGGTTGTTTTTTATTTTTATTTAGTTGCATCTAAAATACAAGCATATATCATGTATTAGGAAATATTTTATGAAATGTAAGCCTCTTTTCTTATGGTTGTTTTAATATTGGGGGTGGAAGCAGAGGGAACAAGCTAATTGGGCAGGAGAGAGAGCGAGATCAAGGACTGGTACAGATCACTGACAATTTTTTTTTTTTTTAATGTCCCCACTCCTATGAGTTCCTGAGCCAATTGAGGCTCAGGCACTGACAGAAAAGGTGACATTTCACAGTGAGCTGTGGATTACTGTTATGATTTTAACAAGGCAGTAATTTCCATGTTCATTACTTAGAACATGCCACAGTGCTTTGGCATTTTAAATAGAAAAAAACCCAACAGAGGAATACACACAATAGTTGAAGACAAAAAAGTCTCCCCTGACCCCATAGGAGTAGGAGGGCAGAGACGGCTGAATGAGGCTCAATTTAAATAATTAATGAAAGTGGATAAAGTCATCAGTGTCACAATTCGCAATTGGAGAATTACAACCCCTATGTGCACAGCTGCCACATTAGTAAACCCAAGGACTAAACCACAATTTTGTAATAGAGGGCACCACATCAATGTGCTAAACAGTGAAATAAAGTGAAAAACTTTTAAAATTCAAGCCGTCTCCGTTCTCCTACCTGGGGGTACACAGCGACCAGAGTTCATACAATCCTACAAAAAATCAATCAAGCTGGACTCAATGCTGAAAATCTAGAAAACGAGCATGAATATAACTTCTCTCTTCAAAAAGAAGTAGAATGTGCTCAAAGGAGCTGCGTGCTATTCGTGACCAACAGGGCTCCATTTCAGAGGTCCACTGACCCCCTTCCTCAGGAACCAGCAGTTACTGCTTGCTGAATTGAAAAAGGTCCCAGCGCACTGAGAAGAGGCAGGTTTGAAGAACAGTGCTTTTGGAGCAGTTCTTTTGCAGTACAGCCAGGCATTGAACCAGCTCTGCCACAAAGTTTTCAGCATCTGCCCTTCAGTCCTGCTTGCTGGCAAAAAATTTACCCTTTCAGAACACCTATGCTTGATATACACTATAGAATTCTGAGATGATACAGAAGAATATATAATACAGGCAGTCCTCGAATTACAAACTCCCGTCTTAAGTATGACTTGTAATTAAGAACGCAGTTGCAGCTTCATTTGGGGCTCCTATTACTAAGCCGCGTTAGCGGGGTTAACGCGCGCGACTTTTCATCACGCACTAACCCCAGCGCTGGCCAAAAACTACCACCTGCTCAAGAGGAGGCGGTAGCGGCTAGCGGGCTGGCGGTTTAGCGTGCGCTTTTACGCGCATTAAACTGCTAGCACAGCTTAGTAAAAGGAGCCCTTGATTTCACCAAGCAGTATTTCCAGTAGCTTAGATTCCTACGCTTCTCCTGCAGCAGATTCAGGAATGATTCAGGAATAGCTACATTAAGAACAGCTTGTATTTGTGAATGCTGTACCTTAGAGGGAACACTGGTTAGAACAATTGGCCATTTTGTCACCTAGAAGCAGAGGTAAGCAGCAAGAATCTTAAAATCTATAAATTCTGAGTTACATACAAATCCGACTTAAGAACAGCTTTCAAAATGTAACTCGTTCTTAACCTGGGGACTGCCTGTACACAAAAAATATATTAAATTCTGCAAAATCTAGGGATGCATATAACTGCATTGTGCTGACGCAATATTGTATTTGTATAATTTTTCTAAAACACTATTGATACCTCACCTTTGTCAGCACAGAATCAAACTGTGCTTTTGTTAAGGGTAAAAGAAAATTTTCCACCACTCTCTGGAATTCTCCTTTCGTGACTGTGAAGTTATGATCCAAGTCAAA
The DNA here is from genome assembly GCF_902459505.1 of Geotrypetes seraphini. Classification (NCBI taxonomy): domain Eukaryota; kingdom Metazoa; phylum Chordata; class Amphibia; order Gymnophiona; family Dermophiidae; genus Geotrypetes; species Geotrypetes seraphini. The sequence goes on along the minus strand of NC_047090.1, from coordinate 62,467,555 downwards.
AGTTTGAAATGCCTTTTTCAAGTCATCTTCATTGTTTGCTATTTTTTGGCAAAATATCTGTTCAATATCCGAGAAGGACAATGAGGGATCAGGGACAGACTTGACAGAATCAGCTGAAAAAATATCAAATATTATTCAATGTGTTGAAACCATAAATAATCAGTTTTTGAGGTCACAGTTTGTATCAATCTAAACTCAAAACAAAATTTTCATATTGCATTTTCTTTTAATGCTGTAAGATAATAGGCACAGTAGATGATAAGGAGAAGAATCCTTTGGCTAACCTTATTAAAGTGGTTCTCAACCTCTTGATGTATACCAGGCCTAGATTTAGGCTGAAGGAGCTACCAAGATGCCACTGCCATCTAGGGAGTGGCATACCTAGCTTATGTGACACCTGGGGTCCATCATTTTTTGACACCCCTCTCATCTATATAAAAAACATGATTTTTAGTAACAGTCCACACATCGCATAACAAGAGTGTACTTAGGAAAAGGCAGCATCTTACATACTGCAGTGAGCAGTAGAACATCAATAAACCCACTGTAAAACTAAACAAGCCAGACTAGTACAGATTAATCCTGCACAATGGCCTAGCAAGAGTGAGTGGCGTCCGGAGCGGTGGTGCCCCTCTCTCGCCCTCTTCTCCGCCCCACCCGCTCCTTCCCAACCCCCCCCCCCCCCCGCTGCACACCACTCTTCCCAACCCCCTCCCCCTGACGCACGCTCCTTCCCAACCTCCCCCTGCGATGCACCACCTTTTTAATTTTCCAGACACGAGCAACCTTACAAACTTGCTGCCAGCATCGTGTCGGCTATCCCTCTGAAGTCACTTCCTAGGTGCAGGGCCCAAAAAATGACATCAGAGAGAGGCGACACCGACAGCAAATTTGTAATGTAAATTCGTAATGCTACTTGCGCAGGGAAAATTAAAGAGGTATGAAGAAAGGGAAGGGGCATATGAGTGCGGCAGGTGGGTCAGAAAGGAGAGGGGCAGGCAGAGAGAAGACTGCGCCCAGAGCAGACAACCCTATCCCTACCCCGCACTCCCCCTTACTACCCCACTGATCCTATTTAGTCAGTACTAATAGAGATCCATGTCTTTTGTATACACAGAACACACCTTCGTCCAGTATGGAATATGTAATCACAAACTAATCCCCCTTTACAAAGCCATAATGCAGTTTTTAGCACCGGCCAAAGCTCTCTATGTAAAGACAGATATCCAAGCGACTGAAATGCAGGGCATCTGAGGGAAAGGAAGAATCAATATAAGTTGTTTTGAAAAGAACATAAGAATAGCCTTACTGGGTTAGACCAATGCTCCATCAAGCCCAGTAGCCCATTCTCACAGTGGCCAATCCAGGTCACTAGTACCTGGCCAAAACCCAAGGTGTAGCAATATTCCAAGCTAACAATATAGGGCAAGCAGTGGCTTCCCCCATGTCTTTATCAATAACAGACTATGGACTTTTCCTCCAGGAACTTGTCCAAACCTTTCTTAAAACCAGCTAAGCTATCCGCTCTTACCACATCCTCTGGCAACGCATTCCAGAGATTATTCTCTGAGTGAAAAAAAATTTCCTCCTATTGGCTTTAAAAGTATTTCTGTGTTAGTAGTAGCTGGGGACTTCAATGCTGTTATGGATCCATTGATGGATAAGAATCCTTGGAGAGTTATAAAATCATTAGGTTTGGATAATTTTGTACAATCTTGTGACTTGAAAGATATTTGGCGTATACTTCATTTTGATGGTTGGGAATTTTCGTTTTATTCTCATGTTCATAATTCCTTTTCTAGAATAGATTATATTTTCATTTCAAATCAATTAGTAAATCAAGTCACACAGGCTGCCATCGATCCAATTATTTTGTCTGATCATGGTGGGGTGTGGATTGAAATTAAAATGATAGATCAAAAAAATAATAGACCTATATGGAGATTTAATAATACATTGCTGGCTGATCCGAAATTTTGTGAGACTTTTCTATTAAAAATGAAGAATTACTTTCAAATTAATGATACAGATGAAATCTCCATAGAAGTCTTAAGGGATGCTTTTAAAGCAGGGGTGCCCAACGCGTCGATCGCGATCGACCAGTAGCTCAGGAAGGCAACTCAAGTCGATCGCACTCGTGTTGCCGTCCTGATCTACGGGCCGATCAGCCTTCCTCTCCAGTGTTCTCCCTAGGGCCTTTTAGCTGGGCGGTCCGCCCAGCTGTCATCTGCCACTGCTGAACATTAAAAAAAACCCCAAAAAAACCGGCTTGGAGATTTCAGCCCCTAGCGAACTTATGCTCCAGGCTCTAACGTGTGCGTGCAGGCTTCTCTTCTCTTCCCTCCGAAACCGGAAGTTATGCCCGGGGAGGGGGAGGGGGGGAGAAGGGAAGCCTGCACGCACATGTTGAGAGCCCTGAAGCAAGCGTTCGCTACGGGCTAAGGCGGGAGACATGTTAGTGAAGCATTTCCTCTTCTTGCTGCCGGGTCCTGCCTACTTTCTGTTTCCGCGAAGGCAGGACCCGGCAGCATTTCCCCCAACAGTTCCTCGCGATGCTGGTCGGCCGAAGCAGGGAGAGGTTGGGGCGGCGTCGGCTTTTGGGCGTGTTATTGGCATCGGCTTTCGGGCCTGTTATTGGTGGCGGTTTGGGTCCTGGTCCCCGATGGCAGTGGCAGTGTCTTGGGGGAGGGCAGGGAGAAAGAAAGAAAGAAAAAGGGCAGGCAGGGAGACAGAAGGAAAGAAGAGAAACAGAAAAAAAGGAAAGGGAGGCAGAGAGAAAGAAAGGGCAGGGAGAGAGGAAGGAAAAGTTGGGGGAGGGAATGAGGTGTGGAGGAGAGGAAGCATACAGGCTGAAAGAAGGGAAGAAAGACTGGATGCACAGTCAGAAGAAGAAAGTGCAACCAGAGACTCATGAAATCACCAGACAAGGTAGGAAAAATGATTTTATTTTAAATTTAGTGATCGAAATATGTCTCAATTTATATCTGCTGTCTATATTTTACACTAAGGTCCCCTTTTACTAAACCGCAATAGAGTTTTTTTAGCGCAGGGAGCCTATGAGCGTCGAGAGCAGCGCTGGGCATTCAGCGCAGCTCCCTGCGCTCTAAAAACTGCTATCGTGGTTTAGTAAAAAGGGAGGGGGGTATATTTGTCTATTTTTGTATGGTTATTACTGAGGTGATAGTGCATAGAGTCATCTGCTTTGACCTCTTTGAAAAACCCTGGAATAGGAATGATAATTAACATTTTCTATGTGTACAGTGTGCGTTGTATTTTTTTTAAATTTTATTGTATTTAAAAGTAGCTCGCAAGCCCAAAAAGTGTGGGCACCCCTGTTTTAAAGCATCCATGAGAGGACAAATTATTTCTTATTCGGCTTATCTTCAGAAACAGGTTAAAAAACAATTTTCTGATTTGGAAAAAGAAGTTAAATCTTTGGAAGCGAAGTTAATAGAAAAGTGGGAGTATTCTATACAACAAGATCTTTTAAAAGTCAAAGGTAAATATAATGAGATTTCATCCAAATTGATAAGGAAAAATTTATTTTCTCAGCAAGTTTTGTATTACGGAAACTCAAATAAGTCGGGAAGAATGTTGGCAAACTATCTTAAGGCGAAAAAAAGAAGAACAAAATTAGTTGCCATTAAAGATGAGAATGGTGTAGTTTATACTCAAATTGAACCGATTTTGAAACAATTTTTAAAATTTTACAAAGTTCTTTATTCTTCTGAGACTTATTTAGATAAAAGGAAAGATGGTTTAGAATTTTTGAAATTATTAGAGGGTCCAAAGATTCCTGAACACATAAAACGAAGTTTAGAAGAGCCAATATCCTTAAAAGAATTAGGAATAGCTTTGAAGTCCCTTAGAGTTGGATCCGCTCCAGATGGAGATGGTTATACGGTAGAGTTCTATAAGTCATTTCAAAATATCATATTGCCCTATTTATTAAATTTATATCAGACTCAACTAAATAAGGGGGTGTCAGGTCAAAACTGTGGAAGACAAAAGCGCGCGCCGACAACTGAGCGCAGTGCGGAGGCGCGCGCCGAAGAAAATAACTGTTTTTAGGGGCTCCGACGAGGGTGTGTGGGGTTTACTTTATACAGATCACGCCGCGTTGTGGGGGCATTCTGGGGGTTGTAACCCCCCACATTTTACTGAAAACTTCACTTTTTCCCTAAAAACAGGGAAAAAGTTAAGTTTACAGTATAATGAGGGGGGTTACAACCCCCCAAACCACCCACAACGTCGCCGCGATCTGTATTAAGTAAAGTGGGGGGCTCCCCAACAAAAACCCCCGTCGGAGCCCCTAAAAACTGTAATTTTCTTCGGCGCGCACCTCCATCTTGCACTCAGTTGTCGGCGCGCGCCTTTGTCTTCCGCGGTTTTGTCTATGAACCAAATAAGGGTTGTATCACAGGCATTATGGCGGAGTCCTTAACTATAGTTTTGCCTAAGCCAAATAAAGATCCCACTTTGGTTTCAAATTATAGGCCTATTTCTTTGATTAATGTAGATGGTAACATTTTAGCTAAGACATTAGCTATAAGATTGGCTAAAGCTCTCCCTTTCATTATAGGTATGCATCAAACAGGATTCGTTGCTCAAAGACATTCTTCTCATAACACTAGACTGGCATTCCATATGATGTATTTGACAAAAGATATCAATGATCCTGCCTTTTCTGTTTCTTTGGATGCAGAGAAAGCCTTTGATTGAGTGGAATGGACCTTCATGTATCAGGCAATGGAATGGTTTGGTATAGGTTCAGGATTTATACAAATGATACAAGCGTTGTATAGCTTCCCTGTTGCTAGAATGTATATTAATAACACTTTTTCAGAACGTTTTACTCTACAGAGGAGGGTTAGACAAGGTTGTCCCTTATCTCCTTTGCTTTTTGATATTGTTTTGGAACCTTTATTGTTAGCTATTCAACAGGTAAAGGAGATACAGGGCATTCTGCGTTCAGATAGAGAATATAATGTTTCAGCATATGCAGATGATATATTGCTTTATTTGAGAAATCCGGAATCAACCATTCCATGTTTGCTTGAATTGATAGAGAAATTTGGAAAATTTTCAGGTTACAAGATAAATTGGAATAAATCGGAAGTTCTCCCATTAAATATACATTGTATAAAAGGTTTATTTGATCCATTTTCTTTTATTTGGAAGGAAGATGGTTTAAAATACTTAGGAATTTGGATTGCAAAATCAGTGGATGAGACTATGAAAATTAATGAGAAAAATTTATTACAGAAGGTAACAGAAATGTGTGAGCAATGGAATCCTTTGCATTTATCTTGGTGGGGGAGAGTACAAATTGTAAAAATGATGATTTTGCCTGTAGTTTGTTACCAAATGGGAATGATACCAATTTTCTTTCAGGGGTCTTTTTATAAAAAGTTGAATAGGGTTTTAACAAAATTTATTTGGCTAGGTAAAATTCCTAGAATTGCTTTAGTGTCTTTGCAAAGATCAACTGTGGAGGGAGGGGTAAATTTTCCAAACTTTTATAGGTATCATCAAGCCTATTTTCTGCGTCAAGGTATGTATTGGATCCTCCCAGAGCCCACTGATAATATACCAGACTGGTTCTGGCTAGAATGGAGACTCGTGTTTCCTTTGCGTCTTGGTCATGTTGTTAGTATCCAGATGCCAAGGTTATACAAGGAACACAAAATATTTGTTGATACCTGGAAAACTTTAAGGTATATAAGTAATTTAACTCCTATTCCAATAAATAAATCAACAACACAAACGATTTGGCTAAACCCTAAGATCAAGGTCGGCGGTTTTAAAATCATCTGGAAACATTGGATGTTGGCAGGAATACGTATTTTAGAAGATGTAATAAATAATGGCAAACTGCTTGAGTTTTCATAATTGCAACATAAATTTGGATTAAATAAATCGCAATATTTTAGATGGTTGCAATTGAAGCAGGCCATTCAGGCAGGGTTCCCTGAATAGAATAGTCTTATTAATTATCATAGCCTAGAATTCATATGTTTTCAGATGGACTCTATGGGTCACCAGGCCGCAAGGTGGTATAAATTAATAGCTGAATTTGTTAATAAAAAGCCAAAACATGGTCTTAGGGATATTTGGAGCATTGAGATTAAGCACCAGATTACTGCATCTCAATGGCCACGACTTTGGTCTTGGAGGTTAAGATGTACATCTATGAGACAAACGTGGTTTTTTCTTTTGCATAGAGCTTTTTGGACCCCTGTTTGCTTACAAAAATTAGATAGCTCTAGGTCTAATAGATGTTGGCACTGTCATCTTGAGGCTGGGACATTAGATCATCTATTATTCTATTGCCCAATCATATCATTATTCTGGAATTCAATTTGGCCTCAAATAAATAGGATGATGGAAAATCCAGTAGCCTTGACTTATGATACTATCTTATTCGGCACAGCAATGAGAGCAAAGAGTCAAATTTCTTCAAACAATAACAAACTTTTATTTATATTGACTGGGGTAGCAGTACAACAAATTACATATAACTGGAAAAATTATGATAGGTTAAACTATAACTTCTGGTGGAATTACGTATGCCATATATATAAAATGGAGCGTGCATTAGCAACACAGAGAGGTTATTTTGGCAAGTTTCAGAAGATCTGGGGACCATTAGCAGATTTCTGTAATAAATGAAATCATTTTCCCATAATAAAAATCTTATTAAGAAGGGAGGGGGTGGGTTTCATTTTATTTAATTTATCTTATAAAATATTTGTCATTATTTTTATTATAATTGTTATGTGTATTGGGAAGGGAGGGAAAAGAAGGGTTTAAATTTTAACAACAATTATTATACATATTAAGTAATACAGATATTTTAGGTATTATTGTTTATAAATACAGAATAATATATTGTATTTACAGTGATACATGGAAGGAATTCAAGTGTATGTTTTATGTGATCTTTTAAAATTTCTATGTTACACTTGTTGATATATGAAAATGAATAAAAAAATTTAAATTTAAAAAAAAGTATTTCTGTGTAACTTCATCGAGTGTCCTCTAGTCTTTGTAATTTTTGACGAAACGAAAAATCGATCCACTTGTACCCATTCTACTCAACTCAGGATTTTGTAGACTTCCATCATATCTCCCCTCAGCCATCTCTTTTCCAAGCTGAAGAGCCCTAACCATTTTATTCTTTCCTCATACAAGAGGAGTTCCATCCCCTCTACCATCTTGGTTGCTCTTCTTTGAACCTTTCTAGCGCCACTATATCTTTCTTGAGCTAAGGAGACCAGAACTGAACGCAATACTTCAAATGAGGGTGCACCATGGAGCAATAAAGGGGCATTATGATATTCTTAGCCTTGATAACCATCCTTTTTAAAATAATTTCCAGCATCCTGTTTGCTTTTTTGGCTACCGTCGCACATTGGGTGGAAGGTTTCATCGTATTGTCTAAAATGATACCCAGATCCTTTTCTTGGGCGCTAACCCCCAAGGTGGACCCTAGCATCCAGTAACTGTGATTCAGGTTATTCTTCCCAATGTGCATCACTTTGCATTTGTCCACATTAAATTTCATCTGCCACTTGGATGCCCAGTCTTCCAATTTCCTGCAATTTTTCACAATCCACATGTGTTTTAACAACTTTGAACAGTTTAGTGTCATCTGCAAATTTAATCACCTCACTCGTCATTCCAGTTTCAAGATCATTTATAAATAAGTTAAACAGCACCAGTACCAATACAGACCCCTGCGGCACTCCACTGTTTATTCTCCTCCATTGAGAAAAATGACCATTTAACCCTACGCTCTGTTTTCTATCCGATAACCAATTCCTTATCCACAACTGAACTTTGTCACCTATCCCATGACTCTTTAATTTTCTCAGAAGCATCTCGTGAGGAACTTCTATCCACTTGGGTGTTATCTACAGACCTCCAACTCAATTGTAGTAAATTTACAAAGATCTGATTATGGATATACAAAAGTTGGGAAAGAAAGGGAAGGTGATGTTGCTGGGTGATTTCAACCTGCCGGATGCTAACTGGAAAGTTCCGTCTGCGGAATCGGAAAGACGTAGGAAGATTGTGAATGCCTTTCAAGAGGCTCTGTTCAGAAAAATGGTAATGGAACCCATGAGGGAAAAAGCGGTACTGGATCTGGTGATCACAAATGGTGAAAGTGTCTCTAATGTCCTAGTGGGGGCCCACCTGGGAAGTAGCGATCATCATATGGTTTGGTTCGATAAAGCAGCCAAAGTGGAGGATAGCCACACAAAACTCAAAATCCTGGATTTCAAATGTGCAGACTTTAGTAGCATGGTGGAGTACTTGAAGAAAGAGCTGATTGGATGGGAAAACATTAGAGAAATGGAAAAACAGTGGTCCAAACTGAAAGGTTCAATAAAAAGAGTTATTGACCTTTATGCGAAGAAATAAATAAAAATAAGAGAAAAAGGAAACTGATATGGCTCTCCAAATTAGTTTTGTTGAAATGCAAAAATCACTCTATTGTTGTGCTTATAAGGAAGCTGTGCAGATGATATAGATGAGTCTACACGGATTATTATAATCAGAATCATGGAGGGGGGTGCTGGGGATCACTGTGGCTGCCTGAGCCACAAATCTAGAAATGATGATATTCAGCACAAGATAACCGATCTTCTCTACTGAATATTTGCAGTTAGCAGCTAAAGGTTAACCAGCTATATCAAGTTCAGCACTGACTGGTGAAGTTTAGCAGCCAAATCAGGCTGTGTTATCTTTGGCTACTATGCACATAACCAGCCAGTGCTGAATATTAACTAAGCTGGTGAAGTTTACACCAGCCAAATAAATCCTGGATAATTAATTCCAGTTACCAGAAATAGCTGGCACTGAATATCCACTGCCACTGCCGACTACAGGAATTAGCTGGCCTGCCTCCTGCAGTCTGAATATTGGATGGATAGTTCATAAATTGTGCCATATCTCATGTGAATTTTATTATTATTTTTTTTTATCTTTATTCATTTTAAAACTTTCAATAAGTGTAACATAATATACAATCATTTTCTACTTTAACATCACTTAATATACCCTCAAAATCAAACTCACATCAAATATCCCCCTTCCCATATATCCAACATATGTTCTTAAGCATAAGAGATCATAAAATATTCCCTCCCTCCCTCCCCACCCTGGACGTGTATGCAAAAAAGGGAAAAATTATAATCATTCAGTACAGTATTTTGTTAATGGCTCCCAAACATCCCTAAATTTCTTAAAATGTCCCTTTTGTATAGCTATTGCAAGCTCCATTTTAAAGATTTGGGATAACGAATTCCACCAAAAATAATAATTCAGCCAATCCCAATTTTTCTAGTTTTTCATAATTTGCTGAATGGCAACCCCTTGTCATGATGAACAAAAGTTTATTATTATTAGAAGAAATTTGACTCTTGGCTCTCACGGAAGTAACAAATAACACAGTGTCATATGATAATGCCACCAGATTTTCCAGTAGATTATTCACTTGGCCCCAAATGGATTTCCAAAAATTAAGTATCAATGGACAATAGAATAATAAATGATTAATGTCCCAGCTTTGAGATGACAGTGCCAGCATCTATTAGACTTAGAGCTATCTAATTTCTGTAAACGAACTGGGATCCAAACTGCTCTATGTAATAAGAAAAACCAAGTTTGTCTCATAGATGCCGACGCCATACATCTCATCCTCCAAGCCCAAATTCGTGGCCATTGAGACACAGTAATTTGATGCTTAATCTCAATGCTCCAAATGTCACGTAGACCAGTCTTTGGTTTCTTATTCAAAAATCCAGATATTAATTTATACCACTGAGCAGCCTGGTGTCCCAGGAAGTCCACCTGAAAACATAAGAACGGCAAACTATATTGACCAGTTAGATTTTTCCATTCAGGAAACCCCTTCTGAATGGCCTGCTTCAGCTGCAACCATCTAAAACTTTGTGATTTGTTAAGACCAAATTTGTGTTGCAATCATGAAAAGTCAAGCAGCTTACCATCTGATATAACATCATCCAAAGTACATATACCTGCCTTCATCCAGTGTTTCCAGATGGCCTTAAACCCGCCAATTTAAATCTTGGAATTCAGCCACAGGGTCTGACATGTGGATTTATGGATTGGAATAGGTGTTAAATTATTGATAAATTTTAAAAAGTTTGCTACGTGTCTATAAAAATTCTATTGTCCTTATATAATCTAGGTAGCTTGATACTCAGAACGTGACCTAATCGCAGAAGAGACATGAGTTGCCATTCCAACCATAACCAGTCTGGGAGATTTTCCATAAGCTCAGGGAGGATCCAGTACATACCCTGACGCATAATATAGGCTTGATGGTACCTATGAAAGTTGGGAAAATTTACCCCACCCTCCACAATTGGCTTTTGTAGAGATACCAAGGCAATTCTTGCTGCTTTCCCCAGCCAAATACATTTTGTCAGAATGCTATTTAATTTCTTGTAAAAAGACCCCTGAAAAAACACTGGCAACATACCCATTTAGTAACAGACTACAGGCAGAATCATCATCTTAACCGTTTGGACTCTCCCCCACCAAGACAGATGTAATGAGTTCCAATGCTCACACATTTCTGTGACTTCAGTAATAAAGATATTTCATTTACTTTCATAGTCTCTTCCAGTGTACTTTTTATCCAAATACCTAAATATTTTATACCCTCTTCCTTCCATAGAAAAGGGAATGTGTCAAATAAACCTTTTGTACAATACACATTTAGTGGAAGAACCTCTGATTTGCTCCAGTTTATTTTGTAACCAGAGAATTTTCCAAATCTTTCAATCAGATCCAGTAAATGCGGAATGGTGGTTTCAGGATTCCTCAAGTGAAGCAATATGGTATCTGCATAAGCAGAGACCTTGTATTCCCGACCTGCATAAGCAATACCCTGTATCTCCTCTGCTTGCTGAATAGCCAATAACAAGGGTTCCAATACAATGTCAAAAAGCAAAGAAGATAACGGACACACTTGTCTAACTCCCCTTCCAAGACTAAAACGTTCAGAAAAATTATTATTAATGTATAATAATAATAATAATAATTTATTGTTTATATACCGCCAAAGCCAAGGTAGTTCTCTTGCATAAGGGGAACTATACAAGGTTTGAATCATTTGTATAAATCCAGAACCAATACCAAACCAATCCATTGCTTAATACATGAAGGTCCATTCTACACAATCAAAGGCCTTCTCTGCATCCAAGGATACAGAGAAAGCTGGATCTTCCATAGCTTTTGTTAGATTTAACATGTGAAAAGTCAGTCTGGTGTTGTTTGATGAATGTCTCTGAGCAACGAAACCCATTTGGTGCATACCAATAATATAAGGGAGAGCCTTGGCCAGAAGTTTTCCATCTACATTAATCAAAGAAATAGGCCTGTAATTTGAAACCAACGTAGGATCTTTATTTGGCTTTGGCAAAACTATAGTCAAAGATTCTGCCATAGTACCTGTAATACAACCTTTGGTCAGTTGAGCCTGATATAAATTTAATAGATGAAGTAATAGGATAATTTGAAATGATTTGTAAAACTCTACAGTGAACCCATCACCACCTGGAGCGGATCCAAATCTAAGGGACTTCAATGCTGTTTGTAATTCTTTCATTGATATAGGCGCATCAAGAATTCCTTTTATATGCTCAGGACTTTTAGGTCCCTTAATTAACTTCAAGAACTCTAAACCCTCAAGTTCTTTATTTGAATAAAGCTCAGGAGAATATAAAGCTTTATAATATTTCAAAAATTGTTTTAAGATATTTCCAATTTGAGAATGAGTTTCCCCATTCTCATCTGTGATAGCCACAATTTTTAGTTTCCTTTTTTAGCTTTAAGATAATTAGCTCATACTCTTCACGCTTTATTCGAGTTTCCATAATACAGAGCCTGTTTAGAAAACAATTCTTTCCTAGCCATTTGAGAGGAAATCTCATTATATCTGTATTTATCTTTTAAGAGGGCCTGTAAAGTATTTTGTTCCCATTTCAAGGCCAATTGTGACTAAAATTTTAATATTTTGTACCAAATTAGAGAATTCCAGTTTAAGTTGTTTCGTAACATGTGCCGAATATGAGATAATTTGCCCTCTCATGGTAGCTTTGATAGCATCCCATAATGTTTCTAAAGAGATTTCCTCCGAGGCACTGATTTGAAAATATTCATTCATTTTTAACTGAAATTCTTCAATAAAGTTAGAATTTGCAAGCAATATATTATTGAACCTCCTTACAGGTCTATTACAATCTTGTTCCTCAAATTTTAATTTAATCCAAACTCCAGCATGATCTGATAGAACAATAGAATCTATGCCAGCTTTGGTTACCTGTTGAACTAATTGATTTGATACAAATACATAATCTATTCTTGAAAATGATTTATGAACCTGGGAGCAAAAGGAAAACTCCCGAGCATTAAAATGGAGAATTTGCCAGATATCTTTTAATCCATAGGATTGAACTAAATTATCCAATCCCATTGATTTCAAATTTCTACTAGGTTGTTTATCCAGCAATGGATCCATAACAGCATTGAAGTCCCAGCTACCACTAGATTAGAGGCAGCCAGTGGCAGAAGTACCTGTTGAAGAGTCTTAAAAAATTCTGCTTGATTTGAATTAGGGTCATATACACAAAACAGCGTCAGAGCATGTTTCCCCAAGGTCATCTTTATCTGAACCCACCTTCCTAAAGGATCTGCAGAAATAATATTAAATACAGCTGAACATTTCTTATGGACTAAAATATGAATTTTAAATTCAGAAATGCTGCCTCTTTCCTTTCTAGAGCTTAAAATGAGAACTTACTTGAAGCTGATTTGACTGAATTTCGACCATTGCTCCTTGATAATGTTCTGCTAAGTGCAGAATAAGGTCTTTCAGAAAAGATGATTCCACGTGACTGAGGGCGTAAATCACTTAAATTTACTGGAAGTGACAGCATATTCATTCCCTAAAATTATAAATAGAATATCAATTTGAAAATGGTTTCTATGACTTATTTCATTGCATGAGAAAGTAATCCAGTTTAATATCATAAGAGCTACATTAGGGAGACATGCGGAAGCCTCTTTTTAGGCACCCTGATACTGTGTGATGAAAGTTTATTCTATAAAAGCATTTAGGCATGCAGGCTCCATTATATAATGCTAATATAAGTCAGCATTGACATGCCATATGTTTATTTGTCTGCAGTTACACTAGCCATAGACATCACATAACAGCAAGTGCCTAAATGCATCAGACTCGTATAACTTACTGTGTTCTGTAAGTTACTTGTACTGTATAAGTAGCAACATTGCTCATTGCCCTCCCATAATCCACCCTTGTGAATGGCCCTTTGGATTTATGTATGTGTTTACCAAATAATGCTTAGTCACTTTGCTGCCACGTAAATGCATAATTGTACATCAATTTTTTTATTCACTTATAGCATGATTTACACTCCACAAAATCTGTCAATTTATTCTAAATGTGTGACTTCATATCCACCAAACAGGTCTATGCTTCTTCAAAATCATGTGTGAAACCCAGAGCATACTTTTTGTCTGTGGGGTTTATAACAATAATCAAAACAAAGGTCAGCACATGCTTTTGCTTTAATTCCTGTTTCTGCCCTAGAACTTTCACCATTTTTCTGCATACATAATTTTTCCATCAAAAATAATGCATATAGGCTTTCTTTTACTAGGCCGCGGTAGAGGTTTCTACCACATCCCGGAGCGCTAAATGCTCTGACATTCATAGGAATTCTATGCTACAGTAGAAAATTCTACCGTGGCTTAGTAAAAATGGGGGGGGGGGATAATTTTGGTTATATCAAACTGAATGTGTTGTTCGATACATCATCACCCTCTGCCCACTCCCAGAACTGTCTATATGCAGTTCCACAGCTTAAAAAACATAGAAACATAGAAAAAGATGGCAGAAAAGGGCTTTAGCCCACCAAGTCTGCCCATTCCAATTATCCGCCCCCCAGAGTTCACTCCCCTAGAGATCCCAAGTGAATATCCCATTTCTTCTTAAAATCCGTCACGCTGCTGGCCTTAATCACCTGCAATGGGAGTCTATTCCAATGATCCACCACTCTCTCGGTGAAGAAGTACTTTCTGGAGTCGCTACGAAATTTCCCTCCCCTGATTTTCATCGGATGCCCTCTGGTGTTTGAGGGTCCCATGAGACAGAAGAGATCATCTTCCAACTCGATGCGTCCCGTGATGTACTTATACGTTTCAATCATGTCTCCCCGTTCTCTTCTTTCCTCAAGTGAGTACAGCCGCAACTTTTTTAGTCTTTCTTCATACGTGAGATCCTTGAGCCCCAAGACCATCCTTGTCGCCATTCGTTGAACCAACTCGATTCTTAGTATGTCTTTACGGTAGTGTGGTCTCCAGAACTGAACACAGTACTCTAAGTGAGGCCTCACCATGGATCTGTATAATGGCATCATTACTTCAGGTCTCCTGCTGACAAAACCTCTGCGGATGCAACCCATCATCTGTCTTGCCCTGGAGGAAGCCTTCTCCACTTGATTGGCAGCCTTCATATCCTCACTAATAATCACCCCTAGATCGCGTTCTGCGATGGTCTTAACCAATGTTTCCCCATTCAGTACATAAGTTCTACATGGATTACTCTTGCCCAGGTGCATTATCTTGCATTTTTTAGCATTGAAGCCTAGCTGCCAAGTAGTTGACCATCTTTCCAGCAGTAGTAGATCATGTGTCATATTGTCAGGTAATACACTTTTGCCTACTATGTTGCAAAGTTTGGCGTCGTCAGCAAACAGTGCAACCCTTCCTTTAAGTCCTTGCGTCATATCTCTTATGAATAAATTGAATAAAATCGGGCCCAGGACTGAGCCCTGCGGCACCCCACTGATCACATCTGACGACTTGGATGGGATACCGTTCACCACCACCCTTTGAAGTCTACCGCTCAGCCAATCCCCAGCCCAAGTAGTTAGAGTGTCTCCCAACCCCATCGTTTTCAACTTGTTCAATAGCCTTCTGTGTGGGACGCTATCAAATGCTTTACTGAAATCCAAATATACCACATCCAGTGATTCTCCGGCATCTAGTTGTCTAGTAACCCAGTCAAAAAAGTTAATCAGATTAGATTGGCATGATCTACCCTGGGTGAACCCGTGTTGGTGGGGGTCACGTAGGTTATCCTCGTTTAAGATTGTGTCAAGATTCTGTTTAATCAGAGTTTCCATGAGTTTACACACTACAGATGTGAGACTCACTGGTCTGTAGTTTGCCATCTCTGTCCTGCAGCCTTTTTTGTGGAGTGGAACTACGTTAGCTGTTTTCCAGTCCAAGGGGACTCTTCCTGTGCGTAAGGAAAGATTGAAAAGCACAGATAATGGTTCCGCCAGGACTTCGCTCAATTCCCTGAGCACCCTGGGGTGTAGGTTGTCCGGTCCCATGGCCTTGTTTACTTTGAGTCTTGATAGTTCGTTGTAGACGCTACTTGGCGTAAACTCGAAATCCTGAAACGGGTCTTTCTGGTTATCTCCCGTCTGAAGTTGTGGACCAGCTCCTGGTGCTTCACAGGTGAAGACTGAACAGAAATATTCGTTTAGTAGGTTTGCCTTGGCAGAATCTGATTCTGCAAAGTTACCGTCCGATTGCTTCAGCCGTTCTATCCCAACTTTGTTTCTTTTCCTGTCACTAATATAGCTAAAGAAAGTTTTATCCCCTTTCTTAATATTCCGTGCTAGCTCTTCTTCCATTCGGAGTTTGGCCTCTCTGACTTCTTTTTTGACAGATTTAGCTCTGTCTAGGTAGTCCTTTTTCGCCTCCTGGTACCCTAAATGTTTGTAGGTGATGAATGCTTCCTTTTTCTTCTTAACTAGGTCCGAAATTTCTTTAGTGAACCATCGGGGTCTTTTGGTTCTCCTGCTTTTACTTACTGTTCTTATGTATCGGTTTGTTGCTTCATTTAGGATAGACTTCAGAGACGACCACATATCCTCTAAATTGTCAGATTTTGTTTGTTTATATAGCTCCTGATAGACGAAATCTCCCATACGGTTGAAGTCCGTGCCTCTAAAGTTGAGAACCCTTGTTGCTGTGGTTGACTTAGAGAAACCTTTCCTGAGGTTGAGCCATATCATATTATGGTCGCTGGAGGCCAGTGTATCACCCACCGAGACATCTAAGACGCTATCCCCGTTGGTGAGTACCAGGTCCAGAATCGCCTGGTCCCTGGTGGGTTCCAGCACCATTTGCTTGAGACGTGCACCCTTTATGGAGGTTAATATTCTTTTACTGCTACCTGTAGTTGCAGTGAGTGTGTTCCAATCTACATCGGGCATGTTGAAGTCTCCCAGCACTACTGTGTCCCCGCGTAGTGTGATGTTCTCTATGTCTTCGATTAATTCCATGTCTTTGTTTTCCTGTTTTCCATGCCATCAAAACATGTATGTGTTGATAAATACCAGCACACAGGTTGGACAATAACCAGATTTCATTTCTGAAGGGAAAAAGCACTGCTTTACCCATAGAAAAATTGCAAGATTAGGCTCTTATCTTCACAGGAGTTCGTACATTAGGTGATCAATCCATTGCCCTAAACTGGCTTTGCAGAAGTGTGGCAATCACTGAATAGAAGAGGAGAGTGGGGGCCGATGCTGGATGGAAATGGACAGAGAGAAGAGAAGATGCTGAATGGAAGGGGTAGAGAAAGAGGGCACATAATGGAAGGAGGGAATAAATAAAAAAGAGCACATGCTGAAGGGGGAAAGAGGTTAGAATTAGTGAAATATTGGAGGTGGCAAGCTGTAGGCAGCCACAGTGAAAAGGGAAATTGAGGACTGGATAGAAAAATTTTATCTAAACAGATGCAGAAAATAAATTGAGAAGGAAGATGAGGGAAGAAAAGGAAAGGGAAGAAAGAGGAGAGAGTGAAATGCCAGACAATGGGGGTGGGGTATGGAGAAGGAAGGAAAGGAAAGAGTGAAATGCCAGACCATGGGTGGTGGGGGAGATGGAATAGAAGGAGAGGAGAGAGATGCCAGACCAAAGAAGGAGGGGAGAGAAAGGAAGAATATGGATGCCAGACCAATGGGGGTGTTGGGAGAGATGGAAGGGGGAGGCAGACAGTTTCTGGAATGGGCATAGAAGGAGAGAAGATGCCATATAGAAGGAGCAGAGAGAGATCAGACATCAAGGAGCTGAAAGTCCAACTCCACACAGAGCAGAGGATCCTTGATCAACAGTCCCAACTTCAAACCTTCACAGGTAGGGGAAGGGAGGCCAGACCATGATCTTCCATATCTCACCATCAAAGGCAGCGTCTCAGCTAAGCAAACGCCAATGGTCCAACTGGCCAAGTTTGAACAGCCATAGAATCAATAACACAAAACCATTAGAGGACAAAGAATAATCCCAAAACAAAATAAATGAGAAAAAGACTTAATTAAAAATCATATTAAAACTAAAATTTTTTTTTAAACAGATAAATAATAGATGTAATAATATAGATAACATCCTAATCAGACGTCATCTTGAAAAAAAAATCCCGAGATATGCCTGTAGCAAAACCTGCAGAAATAGTGATAATTGCATTGGTGCATACCTGTCACACCCACCCCACTTCCAACCCTCTCCAGTTCAGATCCCTTCATCTTATTCCCTTAATCCATTTCACCCACTAATCCTGCTCTGATCCCCTGTTCTAATACAATCCCCTGGATCCACTTATCATAGCCTCCCTCCAAAACCCCTGACAAGTTCTTCCCATAAATCAAACCCCCCAACATATGTGGAAATTTCAACCCTTCCCATCCCTAGATTTCCCATTACCCTAAATCCCTGGTGGCATAATGGGCTAGGTGGCATAGTGGGCTTCTTCTGCCCATCTGGCTCAAGGTTGAAAAATGGCACCCATAACCCCAAGCAGTAGTCTTGCAATAGTATCACTAGGGGGTCAGCTTTCCAAATAAGTACAATTTGTGCTTATATGGAAAGCTGAGCCTTAGCAGTAGTACCGCAAGACTACTGCTGGAGGTCATCACTGCCACTTGAAAGCTGGAACCAGATGGGACACAAGAAGAGGGGACTGCTCCCATCCCAACTCACTACACCACTAGAGATCACCTCTGGATAAATCCCAGGGATAATATGAGGTCAGGGGGGATGTTGAGATTTGCACATGTACACAGGGCTTTCATCTGTGGGAGGAGCTTGTTGGGGGCTTCGGATTAGGGAAGCTGGAGATCACAGGGGCATGGAAAGAGGATCTGGTGGATTGGATCAAAGCAGGGAATCAGATCATGGGGAATAGATTGAGGGAGTGGGGGTATCAGGAATCCTTGCTGTCAGAGCTATCAGTACTGTGGTCACTCTAAAAGACTGCCAGTAGTGCAGCTTCACTTACCCTCTCCTACTGAGGTGGTGGTGAGAACATCCTTTCTATTTCTAAGATTCAAAGCCAATTATCCCAGAATCGCTATGCCATATTATTACAATTTGATTTTTCAGCAGCCTTTGACGTAGTAAACCATCATGTTCTAGTTAAACTACTTTCAGATATGGACCTTGCTCAAAGGATTTCTTTCATTGCGGTCCTATGTAGTGAACTTTGGGGGCACATCTTCTGCATAGTCACCAGATTGCGGTGTTCCCTGTTATCTTCTATCCTTTTTTTTAATTATTTTTTGTTTGGACAAATAATCAAGAATAAACTTCTTGTACAGGATATGATTAAGACATCCATTAATATAACAATAAAAAAGAAATATTAATTAGAAAAAAATTATTCGCCTAATCATTTTAAAGTCCCAAATATAGAGATCGAAGATGCTAATCATGAGTGAAAGAACAAAATAAAGAAAAAAAGACACTATCAAATTACCAATTAGATGGATAGCTGAAAATGATACAAGAGTATTCTGATTAATTAAGTTGTTACTATCTTCCCTTCAAGGCGTTTCCTAGAGAGAAATCCCGTTAGCTGGGAAGGTTCAAAGAATATATAATTACAAGACTTATACTTTACAATACATTTGCATGGATATCATAATAAAAATAATTACCCATTGCAGTGACCCCTGGCTTAAGGAGCAAGAACTGTTTCCTACGTTTCTGGGTTTCTTTTGTCACATCAGGAAATATCTGAACTTTGTGTCCAAGAAATTCTTTATGTCTATTCTTGAAGTACAACTTTAATATCCAGAACCACCGTGACTAATAAGGTAGCTGATCTAGCTACCTCCTTCATTGAAGTTTTCAGCATCGTTGTTAAGTCTATCTGTTCACCCTGTTCTTATTGTTCTAAAGGATATTGTTCCTCCAATCTTTTTGTTGGAAGATAGTATATTTTTGAAAAAGAAGGAAAAGTATCTTGAGGAACATTAAGAATTTCAAGAAAATATGTGTTTAAGATTTCTTTAGTAGACAATGAAGGTACTTTTGGGAAATTCAGTTATCTAAGATTATTGTTTTCCATCATTTCCACTTTTCTTCTTAAATTAAGGTTGTCTCTAATTAAAGTTGTTTGTACATGATTTACTTCCGATATCTCTTTTTCAATTTTTTCCACATTAGCTTTACAACAATATTATCCTGTTTAAGTCCATTTAATTCCTCCCTTTGTTCTAAGAATTTATTTTCTAAGTCTTTGATTTGTGGTGACAAAGTCTGTCCTAAAGTAACTACTACGGTAAGTCCCATATAGAGTCAAGTGTGACATTAGTGGGTTTAGCAATAGAAAATATAATTGCAGGTATTGAACCAGCTCCAACAGTTTCAGGGATCTTCTCCCCCTGTAAGCCTTGCTACTCTCCTTGCCCCGTCGCTGTTTACATTGCAAATCTCAAGTGCTTCGCTCGATTCAGCTTCCCAAGAAATGGAGTCTGCCTCCTCAGACTGGCTACTTTCCCATGGAGAGCTAGCACTCTGCGGTTGAGGAGGCGGGGCTCAGTGTTGACTCGAGCCCAAGGAAACTCGCAGTAGCCTTACTCATACCTAGCGGTTCCAGCGGGCGATTCCCCAGTGTTAAGGACTCTTGCCGTAGGCGCTTCAAAAAGTCATCCATAGTCGTCTGGGGGAGTTTCCAAGCACCTCAAGGCTCCAGAGGCGCTTTACCCTCTCCTCTTCGGCATCAGAAAGAAGTTTTAGAGGTAATTGGTTGCTGAGTTTCTGGAAGCGTCTCATACATACTCAGCGACTCACGGCCATCTTGGATCCTCAGCCATCTCCTATCCTTTTTAATATCTACATGACTAAGTTAAAATTTTATAAACTAAGCCCTATCGAATCGCTATTTACTTATGCGGATGATATTTTTATTTTGCTTGAAGTTGATTTGATTCATCTTACAGCCAACATAAATTCTTGCTTATCCAAATTACTGTCGTGGTCATCCCTGGTTGAAATGAAATTAAACACAATAAAAACAAAAGTACTTTGGTTTGGTCCAGAAATTGCAAACCTTCTTACTTCAATTACCCTTAGTTCCGGTGATGTTCTGTCAATTGAGTTTTCTTCTAGAGTGTTTGGAATCTTTATAGATTCCTCCCTCTCTTTCCATTGGCAGGTAAACCATTATTAAGAAATGTTTCTTCAGTTTGTGTACACTGAAAAGTGTCCGTCACCTGTTTTATCAACATCATTTTGCAATTATGGTCCAATCCATCATTTTGGTCCAACTGGACTATAGTAACTCCATTTACGTGGGTTTGAGCAAAGGAAATGAAAAAAGACTCAAGTTAATTCAAAATACTGCCACAAGATTGATCTTTGGTAAAACAAAGTATGACCATGTATCACCTTTGTTAAGGAGTTTATATTGCCTTCCTTTTCGATTGAGAATTCAGTTTAAATGTGCCTGTGTAGTTTTTAAAATCTTACATGGTATCTTTGATTCATTGACCCTTTAGCTTTAAATTATTTGAGCTCTTCAAGTTTCAGAACTATCCATGTTTTTAAACTTTCTTTTCCCACTGTAAAAGGTTCCAGATCTATCGGTAAAATTGTTCATTCCTTCTCCTATTTATTAACAGCAATTTGGAATGACCTACATTCTCAAATAAGATCCTGTCTATCCCTTCAAGGTTTTTGTAAAATTCTGAAAACTATTCTGTTTCAGCGTTTTTTAGCAGATAAGTCTCCATGAGGTCAATTCTTTCTGTTAACTATAACGATTGTTAACCGAGTTGAACCTTGTTTCTCAGGGATGACTCGGTATATAAGTCCAAGATTTAGGGCTCCTTTTATCAAGCTGCGGTAGGCGGTTAACGCGCGGAATCCGTGCGTTCAACCGCCTGCTGCGCTAGTCGCTAACGCCTCCATTGACGAGGCATTAGTTTTTTGGTGTGCCGTGGGGGTTAGCACGTGATGAAATGTCCGATGCGCTAATCCCCGTAGCGCACCTTGATGAAAGGAGCTCTTAGTTTAGTTTAGTGCACAACACTGGACCACATGTCAATAGCTACTCCTTTGCTTCTTCTTCCCCTTCCTATCACTCCTACTCACATTAAAAAATTAGCTGATTTTTACCAGACTGCTTGTTTTAGTGTGCATTTGACCTTGGCAGGAATCCATGCTATCGTCTACTCTAATGCATGGTTAATGTGCATCAGGTAAAAGAACCCCTTAGGTTTCAAAGTTAAGCTGTTTAAATTGGTGCCCTATTTTCTGCCAAACTTTAGGAGCTTCATCTTTTTTTTGAATGGTGAGCCCTATTAAGTTTATACAATAGACATGAGCAGAGCCTTACCGTATATTCACTTGATAACTTGCCTTTCTAAATATTATATGGTAAATAAACAAAACTGAACTTAACAAAATGAACATGCTCATGAATATTAACATATAAATTAGCTATTGCTTTCTTAAATTAGCTGTTAATTTCTTTGAAAGAAATAGAACTAAAAAGTAAGCTATTTAACACTTTTAAACTCTCCAATTTTAATTTTACCTTTAAGGTCAAATAAAATTTAGAGAACATTTTTTTTTTTTTTTTAAATTTTAATGAGAGTCTATGAGCAGAAGATTAATCAGGTGTCAAGTGATGCTTGCCTACAGCCAGAGTATGAGTCCTGGCTGCTGAAATTTGTGGTCTAGACTAGAGAATGACACGGTGACGGTTTACCCGCGGCCACCGCATTTAAGCCGCGGGTCACCGCCGAAAACGGGGAAGAAAACTAGCAGTCGCTGCGGTGACGGGGACAAGGCCATTCACCGACCGCGGAAACGGTGAACAGGTTTGTCCCCGCGGGCCAATGTACCCCCTTCTAGGAACCGCTATTTACCTGTGTTTCACCGTGCTCCTCATTTGTCAGATCAACCCCTCCCGACAATCGCAGCAGAAGGGTACCCAACCCCTCCTGCCGGTCCTCCCAATGGCCTCCCCTAAGATCGCCGGCAGGAGGGTACCCAACCCCTCCTGCTGGACCCCCCCCCCCAACGAACCCTCCCACCCCGGAACCCCCTTAGTCTTACTTTACAAGTTGGACCGGACAGCTCCTCGCTCGTCTGGCCAGCAGGCCTGCCTCCGTCCAAATGAGGCGGGCCCGCCCCTACCCTGCCCAACCCACAGGATCCTAGGGCCTGATTGGTCTAGGCACCTAAAGCCACTCCCGCTATAGGAGGGGCCTTAGGTGCTTGGGCCAATCAGGCCCTAGGATCCTGTGGGTTAGGCAGCGATCACGGCAGGAGGGCACCCAACCCCTCCTGTAGACCCCCCCAACGGCCCTCCCGACAATCGCAGCAGAAGGGTACCCAACCCCTCCTGCCGGTCCTCCCAATGGCCTCCCCTAAGATCGCCGGCAGGAGGGTACCCAACCCCTCCTGCTGGACCCCCCCCCAACGAACCCTCCCACCCCGGAAACCCCTTGGTCTTACTTTACAAGTTGGACCGGACAGCTCCTCGCTCGTCTGGCCAGCAGGCCTGCCTCCGTCCAAATGAGGCGGGCCCGCCCCTCCCCTCTCCTGCCTAACCCACAGGATCCTAGGGCCTGATTGGCCCAAGCACCTAAGGCCCCTCCTATAGCGGGAGTGGCTTTAGGTGCCTAGACCAATCAGGCCCTAGGATCCTGTGGGTTGGGCAGGGTAGGGGCGGGCCCGCCTCATTTGGACGGAGGCAGGCCTGCTGGCCAGACGAGCGAGGAGCTGTCCGGTCCAACTTGTAAAGTAAGACCAAGGGGTTTCCGGGGTGGGAGGGTTCGTTGGGGGGGGGGGGTCCAGCAGGAGGGGTTGGGTACCCTCCTGCCGGCGATCTTAGGGGAGGCCATTGGGAGGACCGGCAGGAGGGGTTGGGTACCCTTCTGCTGCGATTGTCGGGAGGGCCGTTGGGGGGGTCTACAGGAGGGGTTGTAAAGTTTTTGCATTGTAAAGTTTTTGCATTGTAAAGTTTTTGCATTGCTAGCCCCAGGGGTGGTGGAAGATTAGTGATTGAAAAACTGTATGAAAAATAACTATTTTAAATTTAGTGATCAAAATGTTTAAGTTTTGAGAATTTATATTAATTAATTTTTTCTCTGCGTGTTTTGTTTTTGTATAGTTATTAACTAATATTTAACTAAGTTTTAAAGTTTTAAAGTTTTAAAGAATGTTTCCTTTATACGTAAATAAAGAAAAGTGAATGGGATTGCAGTGGCGGTGACGGGGCGGTGAATGGGGTGGCAGTGGCGGTGATGGGGCGGTGAAGAGGATGGTGAGATGGGAACGGGGCGGTGACGGGGATGGTGAGACGGGGACGGGGCGGTGACGGGGATGGTGAGACGGGGACGGGGCGGTGACGGGGACCAATTTTTTCACCGTGTCATTCTCTAGTCTAGACCTAAACCTAAAGCTCCATATCTCACACTGTCAGGTTCAAGGCCCTCAGGTCCAGAACTCTGAGACACAGGATTCCATCTAGGGCCCTTGAGGCCATGGATCCCTGGCCTGAGGGTCTTGAAGCCTAAGAATAAAGGGCCTCAGGTGCTGAGGCCCTACATCTGAGAAGAATGAAGATGGCAGGAGCAACTGCAGATGTTCCTGTCTGAAGGAGCTTTTCTATATCATAAGATGAGATAGGTAAAGGTGAAGAGACCTGACTGGTGGAAGGACTGAGGTAGTGACATGATCACCATCTGGAGGCAAAAGGGATTTAGAAATCCAAACTTCCTGTAATATTTGGGGGGGGGGGAGAGCTCCAGCCTGTGGATGGATCCAGCCAGTGTATTATCACTAGCCCACAAAAGCCACTTGAAAAAGGGGATATATTGCATTCTCTGTGATTATTTACATATAAGATCTGTTCACTTTTCTATATAAACACATTTTGTTAGCCCCTTGGCACTGTGGATTGTTCAGCTATTATGCAAACTAAAGACCAGAATAGGTAAGATACAAACACTGAAATCAAAATGTCACATTCAAAAATCAAACTTGTAAATTTAAACTGATAGTACTGAGCACATAGGGTGAAGTTCTTGCTATTAGTATTAACCAACATAATTCTGAGCTTGAGCCCATACATCACATCCTACCTTTTTGCTTATTATAAACAGCTTGTTTCCGTCTTCCTGTGCGCCTGCTTAGCAGGTCCGAAAGGCGCGCGTCCTGTGAACTTTCACAATAAAATCATCAGTTTCTTTACGTTCCTGAACTCAAGAATACCTACTCAGAAAATGCTTAGCTGCGTCTACTGCTTGCGATATCAGGACATGCCGCATCTGTTACCTCTTCGGTCAGTGTTTGCAAGCATACTTTCATTCATCCGAGGAAGTTACAAACCTCCAGCAGCAGTTCTCTCTCCCTACACAGGCTCTACTGTTTCAACAACAATGTTGTCGTAGCAACGAGTCTGATTCCTGATAGGTCCGAGACGGTGAAGTTTGTAGCAAAGGCTTGCAATTGGAGCCCGTTGCTAGTGGTGTTTGGCCTGCGACGAATTTTGCGTATGATTTGGACTTCTTGTGTTAGGTCTTCCTCTGTTTTTCAGAATTTAAAGTAATTGAAACATTTTTATTAGTGGATAAAAAAAAAAAAATGCTGTGAGGGCATATCGTGCGCTCTTCATGTAAGCCAATATTATATTTGCATATATCAGTACAAAGATGGGGGGGGGGGGGGTGGAAAGGTTATATTTGTTTTGTTTCGTTTGGTTTTGGATTAAAGAAATGGATGAAATCAATCATGGATTGAGCATAAGAGTCTTACGAGAGGCGTTCATTAATTTATCTACCTCAGTAGGAAATGAAAGACTTTTCAAAAACATTTTTGTTTTATTTTTCAATTTAGTCCCCTGATAGTTCCATACACTTCATCCAGTTTTCCTACAATGACTTTAACCCCTTTGAAAATAATTCTTCTGTTTAACCTTCAAACCAGGACATTACAGCTTGTTTGACATCTTCATCATTTGAACTGCTGTCCACAGCAATTTCTTCAAAACTCGGAGCAGGAAATAATCCAAGGGAGTCAGGTCAGGACTGTATGCTGAAACCCAAATTCTCAGATGAGCCTGTGATTGTCGTGACATGTGTATCAAGAAGCAGCACACCTGCTGTGGGTTTTTCTCGTATTTTCTCATTGATTGACTCCCACAAATCGATCATTACATTGGCATAACTCTCCCTGGTTATGGTTGTCTTGCGTGGCATGACTGCAGAAGCAAAAGTCCTTCATCATCCCAGAAGACAGTTGCCATGACTTTGCCTGCAGATTTTTCTGTCTTGAACATTTTGGGGGTGGGGGATGACTTGTGCTTCCTTTGCATTAACTCCATTTTGGACTCAGGAATTCTATGATAGACCCAAGTCTCATCTCCAATCACCAAATGATGAAAAACATTCACTTGGTCTTCACAGAGCATCTCCAATTTCTCCTGACAGGACTGGAGCCTCCTGGCCTTCTGACATGACATCAGCATTCTTGGACCCCATCTTGCACTAACCTTGGACATGCCCAACTTTTCATGAATTATTTTTCAAACTGTACCTGCTAAAATGCCTATTTCTTCTGCTATTCAGGAAACCTTAATTCATCTGTCTGACAAAATTAAATCCTTGACTTTCTTGCACTTTTCTGTGGAAGTTGCTTCCACAGGCCATCCAGTGTGAGGTTCATCTTCAATGGAATCTTTACTCAAAATTTACTTTGTTGGATGATGGGGCAGACTCACCATAATACAGTCATACGTTCATGGATCTCCTTTGGCTTTTCCCCTTCTGTGATCAATGTTATCATTGAACAGTGCTCCAATTCTAGCAGTTTCTTACTTGATTTGCACTCTCCTGACATCCTGTCTCTTGGAAAGTTAAACTCAAACTGAGCCACAACTGTGCATAAGTAACCTTGAGACATATCACAACATTCACAGACTTGTTTCAACACAATTGCTATTTTCTTTCATACTCAGGTAGATAAATTATTGAACACCCCTCATAATTGACCAGTGTTTTAACATTTTTGAAGGTGTTAAAAACATGGATAAGGGTCTGTATATATTAATTTTCAGAAGGTATTTACTAAAGTCCCTTGAGAGATGTGAGATAGGAGACAAATAGGCTCATTTTCAAAGTACTTTGTATCTGTAAGTGCTTTGAAAATGAGACAATGTCTTATTGTGGACTGAAAACTTATGAAAACATAGGAGACAGAGTGGAGTTAGGACAACTGTTGTAGCTGGTGATTTGATTGTTAGGCATGTAGATAGCTGGGTGGTTGGAGGAACGGAGTGTCACCTGGTCACTTGCCTATCTAGTGTGAAGGTGGTGGACCTCACACATCACTTAGATAGAATTATAGATAGTGATGGGTTGGAACCAGCTGTCTTTGTACATGTAGGTACCAATAACATAGGGTAAAATGGGAGGGAAGGATGTTCTGGAAGCCAAATTTAGGCTGTTAGGTAGAAAACTGAAATCTATATCTTCCAGGGTATCATTTTCAGAAATGCTCTAGAGGCAGGCAAAGTCTCATAAGAACATAAGAAATGCCTGCACCGGATCAGACCTTGGGTCCATCTAGTCCAGTGGTCCTACCCGCAGAGGCTCAGCTAGGTGTTCCCCGTCGAGGACCTTGGTCACTCGTATCCCTCAATGTGTCTTGCAAGAAGATGTGTGTCCAACTTGCCCTTAAATCCTAGAATGGTAGTTTCCACCAAAACCTCTTCCGGGAGTGCGTTCCAGGCGTCCATCACTCGCTGTGTGAAACAGTATTTTCTGACATTTGTCCTGATCCTGTCTCCCTTCAGTTTCAGTCCATGACTTCTTGTCCGAGTCACATTTGACAATGTGAATAACGTTGTTTCTTGCTCTATTTTGTCGATTCCTTTTTAAAAGTCTCTATCAGATCCCCGTGCATTCTTCTCTTCTCGAGGATGAACAATCCCAGTTTTCCGAGGCGTTCATTGTAGCTCAATTTCTCTATATTTGTAACTAGCTTCGTCGCTCTCCTCTGCACCCTCTCCAGTATTGCTATATCCCTCTTTAAGTAGGGAGACCAGTGCTGGACACAGTATTCCACATGTGGTCTGACCATTGTCTCAATGCATGGTTGAGACAATGGTGCAGGGATGAGGGATTTAGAGTTGTTAGGAATTGGGTAACATTACTACTACAGCTAATCATTTCTATAGTGCGCTGGCAAAGGGGGAGCCTATTCTGGAAAGATCGACTCCACCTTAACAGGGATGGAACCAGATGCTAAGATTATACAGAAGATAAAGCAGCTTTTAAACAAATGGAGAGGAAAAGCTGACAGTCACCCAGGAGCGGGTGGCTCATTGTGGAGCATCCTTGAAGGATACTGTTGAAACAGGACATTTAGGGAATCCCAATAGAGAGGTTTCAATAATGATGAAAGCCAGGAGTGTATTAGAGGAAATCAGAGTAAAGGATGCAAATTTTCTCCATCAACTTCTAAGCAGCATATAGAATAGATGCAAGGAAATAAAACACAATTTGGAATGTCTGCATACAAATGCTAAAAGCCTAAAAAATAAGATGGGAGAGTTATTATACAAAGCACTAAATGAGGAAGTAGATATTTGTAATAGGCATCTCAATTACCTAGTGGAAGGAGGACAATCAATGAGACACAAATTATATCACAATGATAGAGTAGATCAAGTTGAAGGGGAGGTTGCACTATATGTTAAAGATGGAATTGAATCAAATAAAATAAACATTCTACATGACATAGATAGCAGCATGGAATCCATATGGCTAGAAATTCCATGTGTGAAGGGAAGGAATATACAGGTATTGTACTACCATCCCCCAAGACAAAATGAGCAGACAGATGAAGAAATGTTTATAGAGATTAAGAAAGCTGGCAAATTGGCAAAAATATAATAGTGGGTGATTTCAATTACCACTAATCATAAAATAAGCTATACTCTCTTCCAAAGGATTTCAAATCACTGCTTAATACATAAAGAAAAGTGGAGAAAAAGACCTCAGTGTATAGGGTGCAATGTTCAATTCAAACAGATGCCGAGTAGTCAAGCAAACACTCCACAGGACTTTTAACATAACATGACATAACATGATTATTTGTATGAAAAAAACAGTGATTCAAACACTTCAGGAATAACGCTCCTTCAGATTTTAGTCTCTCATAAAAGGGCAAGTGTGGCTTAACATCAAAAAATAAATAATTTGTGTGGAAAACCCCAATAATCTAGAGATTTTAATAACTAGTGAGATAATTAAATTCGCTGATCATAACATAACACTTTTATTTGTATACTGCAATACCTTCCAGTTCTATGCAGTTCACAAAGAAGCTGAACAAACTTAGGAAATACAAGTCATTCTATAAAAATTTGTCAAATGCAAGTCTTATTCTACAAAAATATACAATAAATAAGTTTTCAACAGTTTTCTAAAATGTTGATAAGATACAGCACTAGCTATCAACTGGCTAAACTATCTCTGACTACTGCTTAAAATGAAAGTAACCTATTGAAGTATTTTTTTTGTATCAACAGTCCTTAACTGAAGGTAAAGCAAAAAAAATACTAAAAAAACGTTGAGAGCCAGTTTGAAAGGGCCATTATAAAATGATCCACCAAATAATCTGCTATAAGACCATATAGTACCTTATAATAAAATTGTCCAAATTTAAAGATAACTGGCCTCAACTGGAAGCCAGTGCAACCTGTGATAATAGGGGGTCACATGGTCTGACTTTTTTTTAAATTAAAAATTAACCTTACTGCAGTATTTTGGATCATTCGCAGTCTATAAAGATTTTTTTTTTTAAGAACTGCATAATAAATGATATTACAGTAGTCCAAGTACTGAAGATCAAAGACTGCACTAATAATGTAAAGGAAGAGGTGTTAAAATAAGATCTTATAGTGCACAACATCCACAATGTATAAAAACATTTTTGGACCAAGTAATTGGTATGTTCTTTCATTGATAGATCTTGATCTAGTATATCCCTAAAATCATAATCGTAGGGTTAATGGATAACAAGTTCCGCCTAATTCTAAGCTCTGTTCTAATATCTTTTTGTAAGGGGCAGCTAGAAAAAAATTTTGTCTTATCTTTGTTGAGTTTTAATTTAAATTCTTCCTTCCAGCGCTCTATGGTAGATAGTACTGATGACACAAAGTTGTTCAAAGTTGTTAAATCGCAAGAAGATTGTAAAAAATTGCAAGAGGACCTTGGAAGACTGGGCGTCAAAATGGCAGATGACATTTAATGTGAGCAAGTGCAAAGTGATGCATGTGGGAAAGAGGAACCCGAACTATTTCTACGTGATGCTGAGTTCTATGTTAGGAGTCATTGCCCAGGAAAAGGATCTAGGAGTCATTGTTGAGGATACGTTGAAACCCTCAGCTCAATATGTGGTGGCAGCTAAGAAAGCAAATAGAATGTTAGGAAAGGAATAGAAAACAGATGAAAATGTTATAATGCCCTTGTATAGCTCTATGGCATGGCTGCAACTGTGTGCAGTTCTGGTCGTTGTATCTCAAAAAAGATATAGCAGAATTAGAAAAGGTACAGAGAACGGCAACGAAAATGATAAAAGGCTTGGGACAACTTCCCTATGAGGAGAGGCTAAAGCAGCTAGGGCTTTTCAGCTTGGAGAAGAGATGACTCAGGGGAGATATGATAGAGATCCTTTATTTTTATCACATGCTTTTTTGAATTCCATCACCATTTTCCTCGGGAGAGCATTCCAGGCATTTCTCACCCGCTCCTAAGTCTTTGCTCACAAACATATTGAACAGAATCGGTCCCAGCACCAGGCCTTGAGGCACTCCACTACTCACCTGACCCTCCTCTGAGTGAATTCCATTTACCACTTTGATGTCTGTCCATCAACCAGTTTCTAATCCAGTTCACCACTTTGGGCCCAAGGAGTTTGTTTAAAAGCCTCCTATGAGGAGCCATGTCAAAGGCTTTGCTGAAATCTAAGTAAATTACATCTAGCGCACGTCCTTGATCCAATTCTCTGGTCACCCAGTCAAATAATTCGCTGAAATCTAAGTAAATTACATCTAGCGCACGTCCTTGATCCAATTCTCTGGTCACCCAGTCAAATAATTCAATCAGATTAATTTGCACAATTTACCTTTAGTAAACCCATGTTGCCTCACATCTTGTAATCCATTTCACTATCCTTTCCTTCAGCAATGTTTCCATTATTTTTCCAACAACTGAAGTGAGCCTTACCAGCCTGTAGTTTCCCGCTTCTCCAGTCCCGCGGAACCTCTCCCCTCTCTAAAGATTTATTGAACAAATCTTTAAGAGGACCCGCCAGAACCTCTCGGAGCTCCCTCAATATCCTGGGGTGGAACCCGTCCGATCTCATAGCTTTGTCCACCTTCAATTTCAAGTTGTTTATAAACACTTTCTTCTGTGAATGGTGCAGTATCCATTCCATTCTCAGGTGTAACTTTGCTGACCAATTGCGGTCCTTCTCCATGTTTTTCTTCTGTAAACACTGAACAGAAGTATTTGTTTAGCACATTTGCTTTTTCATCATCACTGTCCACATAGCATTTCGTACCTTCTTTCAGTCTCATAATTCCATTTTTTGTCTTCCTCCTTTCATCAGGCAGGTTGAAATCACTCAGCAACAGCACCTCTCCTTTCTTTCCCAACTTTTGTATATCCGTAATGAGATCTTTGTCAATTTGCTGTGATTGAGTTGGAGGTCTGTAGACAACACCCAAGTGGATAGAAGTTCCATCTTCTCTTTTCAAAACAATCCATATCACTTTTTCATTTTCCCAGGCCCCCTGCATTTCAGTCGCTTGGATATCTGTCTTTACATAAACAGCATAAAATCTGTTTTACTACTTGGGATCTAGCTAGGTACTTGGGACCTGGGTTGGCCACAGTTGGAAACAGGATACTAGGCTTGATATACTTTCGGTCTGTCCCAGTATGGCAATTCTTATGTTCTTAAATGTGCTGGACCTGGGAGTGGAGGAGATGGAGGAGTTGAGAAAGATGGAAATATACCAGAATTACCAGGAAAAGGTGACAAGAAGAGAGATACACTAGACTGGAGGAGGAAGGTGGGGAGAGAAATGCTGTACACTGGGAGGGGGGGGGCAGGAAGGGGCAGAGACTGAATGGGGGAGGGACGGAAAAGAGAAAGAAAGATACTGGCACGAGGTTTCTGGCATGGCCATCTTGGATTTTAAATGATCTTTTTTTCTAAAGTCTCTATCTGTATTAAAAAAAACCCTCAGTTTTTACTGAAATCAACAGGGGTGGTGGGTGGAGTAGCATCAATGTACCACGTGCCACAGCGCGCATGAGGAAGGGGTGAGAGATTCGAGCTTAACTCCATCAATGTCCTCAAGGGCTGATGAACTGCTGTAGGTCTGAGAAATGGGTAAAAAGCCCTGTCCGGACCCAAATTTCGAGGAGATGCAAAGTGGAGGCACGTGGACAGTAGGACCCATGAAAGCGCAGATGGAAGTTCTGCAGAATTCATTTATCTCTCCTGCACAAGGTCAAGTCAGACTCCATGCCGCTTTTATCTCAGGGCTCTGAATCAGTCCTCGAAGATTCTGGTTCCCTATTTAGATCTGGTAGCCAAGATACCTCTCTGGCTCTTGACCAGGGGGACGACCCTCTGATTTGCCACCTCTTCAAGTCAGTCCCTGTAGTGCTTCTTTATAGCAGATGCTGTTAAGGAATTGAAGCTAGAGACTCATCCCACCACTTTCCAGTGTACAGTCCGTGGCTCTAATGATCAGACCTCCTTTTTTCCCAGCATATCTGGATATTACTGCCATAGTTACGGAGCAGTGAAAAACCCCAGAGGGGTCCTTGATGGTGGCTAAAGCCTTGTCCAGACTCTATCCCATGGCTCCAGAATTCCAGCAGCTGTTTATGCAGCCGAGCTTAGCTCCTGAAAGAAAAGTCTGTAAGCCATTATTAAGATGGACTTGGAAAAATCCATTACTTTTTTATTGGATAAGCAGTACAAAATCTGTTTTGCTCCTTGGGGATCTTGACAAGCATTTGCAACCTGTTGGAAACAGGGTACTGGGCTTGATGAACTGTCAGTCTGTCCCAGTATGGGCTGTTGTGGTGAATTGGGACAGTTGTGGGGGCTACATTTTGGGGAAGCACAATTAGTGGGGGTGTTGTAGAACTAGAACAATTGTGTGGGGGTAGTTTGCAGTGGAGTACTTTTTGGATATGAGGCAAGTATCAGGGTGGTGGAGCAGTTCTGACTATAGCTTTTAGGAGTGAGGCAGTTTGTGAGGGGATATTTTAGGGTTTGGGTACTTTGCAGGGTTCTGGGGCAGTTGCAGAGGATTGTTTTGGGGTGGGGCAGTTTGTAGGATGATGGGGCAGTTGCAAGGCTTTTATTCATTGTGGAGCAGTTTGCCAAGTGTTAGTGTAGTTTTGGAGGGTACTTTTTGGGTGATGGAACAATTGCAGTGGGTAGATTTTGAAGATGGGCAGTTTAGAATTAGAAACATAGAAAAATGAAGGAAGATAAAGATCGTATCAATCTGCCCATCTATACCATCTACTATCCCTTCCTCTCTCTTAGAAATCTCATGTACCTTCCCCAAGCTTTCTTAAATTCAATTACAATTTTTGTTTCCAACATCTTCACCAGGTAACTGTTCCACAAATGAGCCACCCCTTCCATGAAGAAGTATTTTCTAAGGTTACTTCTGAGTCTGTCCCTTTTTGTCTTCATCCTGTGCCCCCTCAATCCTTTCAACTGAAAGAGACTCATGTCCTGTGCATTTAAACCATGGAGGTATTTAAACATCTTTATCATATCTC
The DNA here is from genome assembly GCF_902459505.1 of Geotrypetes seraphini. Classification (NCBI taxonomy): domain Eukaryota; kingdom Metazoa; phylum Chordata; class Amphibia; order Gymnophiona; family Dermophiidae; genus Geotrypetes; species Geotrypetes seraphini. Next base: position 62,434,298 of record NC_047090.1, on the reverse strand, counting down.
CCCCCTCTCTTTCAAACAATACAAGACAAAGACCACTGACTATTTTAGTAGCTGCCCTCTGGATCGACTCCATCCTGTTTATATCTTTTTTTTAAATTCTTTATTTAAATTTTCAAATAAACAATTGCGCTTAACAGGCAATATACGATATTAATACATCCAATATTAGTAGTCATGATATTTCAAAAACTTGATACAAAATAAATCCATTTTCATTATTGGATCAATATATTTAACAAAAAGAAGTAAACCATACTTTTTATTCAAACATAGTCCTCAATAAGGGAGGAAGGAGACTAAGAAAGAGAAATTCTTCCAGGAAAGATCACAACTTAAAGTTTTACAGGAAATTAAGTGAAAACCGATGGCTTAATAAAAATTGACTTGGGTTATACCGAAAATCACTGTGGTGCAAATGAAACACCTTTTCCCTCTAAAAAGAAACGTAACTGCTGAGAATCATAGAAAATGTATCTATTGTTTTGATATACAACAAAACATTTACAAGGGAATCTTAACTGAAAAGAAGCTCCTAATGATACGACTTTATCCCTGTATGTAAGAAATTATTTCCTTCTAATCTGGGTCCATTTTGAAACATCCGGATATATATATATTCTTTCTCCCAAAAAAGAAACTTGTTTTAAACCATAATACAATTTCAAAATCATTTCTTTATCCTGATAAAATACCAGGGATACTATCAGTGTAGCTCGTCCGGACAATTCGAGATTTGATGATTCCAAGAAAGTTGTTAAATCTTGTTCAGTAGTTGTATCAGACTCTTTTATTGTCCTTTTTAAATAGTAAATCTTCTGCAAAGGTGGAATATTCATTTCCGTAATTTTCAATATGGAAACCAGGAAATCCTTAAATAATTCCCTAGGAGTTTTAAGTTTAGACATAGGAAAATTTAAAATCCTCAAATTTAAACCCCTATTTTGATTTTCCAAATTTTCAATTTTGCGAAGAAGAAAAGCTTTGTCCTTTGCATTCTGGTTATTTAAAGATTTAATCTCAGTTATAGATTTTTCAATATCTCCTACTTGTTTTGCTTGATCACAAGAAACAATTTCCAATTTATTAACTTTAGTAGAAACTTCAGCCATCAAGGAAATAAATCCAATACATACAGTTTGTAGATTTTCAATTGCTCCCCACAGTGAGTCCAGTGTAACCACCGCCGGTTTCACAAGCGGCTTGAGCTGAGGTAACCCGGGTTCCCACACTCCTTCCCGGGTTTCACCTCCTCCACTCTCACCACCGCTTGCCTGCAGTGTTCCTCCTCCCTCTCCAGATCTTTTCTCCGAGTTTGTCTGCAACAGGATCATCTCCTGAGTCGGCTACTGCCGAAGTCCCTCAACAGAAAGTAACAGCTCCGTTGCGCTGCTCAGGGGAGGAGGAGGATCAGGTCCCAAGGGGCTCAGCGACGCATCGCCGTCCATGCTGAGCTGCTCCTGGAGCTCAGCTGCGGATCCGTCCAACGCCATCGGCACTGCGAATGATGTTATCGCAGTTTGACGCGGTGTCGAAGTCGCGGCCAAGGAATGAGGGATATCCCTCTGCCGTCCCCTCCTCTTAGGCATCCAAAAACTGTTGGGGAAATCGTTACCGAAGGTAAAGTTTACTGCCAGAGCGGGAGCTTGGACTCACGCTTCCACTCCCGTTGCCATCTTGTCTCTTCATCCTGTTTATATCTTTTTAAAGGTGCAGATTCCAGAACTGTATACAATATTTAAAATGAGGACTCATCAAAATCTTACAGTATACCAATGGTCTAAAATGCAAGGCCCTTGAGCCAATGGTGGCTGCAGAGACCTTCTGGGCAGCCCGTACACTTATCCAGAGTCCCCCTCTCTCTCCTAGTGAGATCCGGTGCTTGCTTACCTTTCTTGTTCCCAGCAGTGCTGCTCTTACTCTTTGGGCTGCCAGCAGCGTGAGTGAAATAAACATGCTGCCTTTGGCAGCCCGGAAGATTTCTCTCTGCTACTGCTTCCTGCTATTCCTGTTTCAACCTTCAATCACGGAATGGGACGATTTATTGTGGCCGTTTCATCGCAGGACATTTCATCATGGCCACGATGAAATAGCTGGGATGAATTGTCCTCTCCACGATGGCTGTAATGAACCATGATGAATCGTGCCACTCCTTCTACCCCCCTGCCAGTACCTCTCCTCCTCATGACAGTGCCTCTCCTCCACCCAACCACCAGTGCCTTTCCTCCTCCCCCGCCAATACCTCTCCTCCTCTCCATCCCCCCACCGATGCCTCTCCTCCTCTCTGCCCCCACCCCGCATTACTCTTGAAATGTTTGCTGGTGCGAGCAGCATTTTCCATCCCCTGCTCAGCTGGTCTTGACTCCCTTCTTATGTCACTTCCTAAGTCACAGGACCAGGACATGACATCAGAAGGGAGCCGAGGCTGGCATGAGCAGGAGGTGGAAGATGTTGCTCTTGCCAGCGAACCTTTCAAGAGTTATGCAGGGCAAAGGGGCACTCCTACCTTGGGGGGCCGGGAGTTGCAGGGGGCACTCTTAGGGGTGTGTGGGGGTGATCCTACTTTGGGGGTGGGGGGGCCATAGCCCCCCCCAAGAGGTCAAGTGCTGCCATGATGTTAAGATCAGATATTACCACACTCTACTATAGGGCCCCTTAATTTGTTTTGGATATTTAGAGAATGACATGGGGATCTCTCTATCTCGTTCCATCCCCTCGAGCTGTCCTTGTCCTATTCTTGCAAGCTCTGCACAAGCCTCAAACACTTTAAAGCGTAAGTGTTCGAGGCTTGTGCTGTTAAGACAGAGCTTGCAGGAATGGGACAGAGACAGAACTCATGGGAACGAGATGGGGATATTGAGATCCTGCGGGATTTAGTAAGCAGTTGTTATTGCAATATACTGATAAATGGTAAGGGAAAGATAATAAGGGAGAGTTAAAGCATAACAACCAGCCTGCTGAAAGTATCTCATCTAAAAAAATTGTTAGATTCTCATACATGAAATTTTGCAAAGAAATCTTAAGGTTGTATTCACACTTCTACTGTTCACAAGTTAACATTATTAACACATAGAAGGCAGTACGAAGGGCACGTGCAGTATTAACTCACAATTCATTTGTTATTAAAACACAGGTATTCCAACAGTACAGAAATGCCGGCATTTTGTTCCCAAGGAATATGTTGGAAAATATTCTGTACTGGTGGCCCCATCTAGTGTCTGGTTTTGATAAAACATTAATTTCAATCAATTTTTATTGGTGAACACAACAGCTTCACACCAGAATTATAAAACAACAGAGGAGAACTTATTAGATTTACAACATACCTTGAGATGCCAATCTGTAACAAAATCGCCATGTTACAACGTATTCACCCCTTCCTCCCCCCTTTCCTGTACTCTTCCTTCCCTTAAAAACACTTATTATGCCCAACAAATATAACATGGATAATATGTCATTGCTCTTGCATATAACAAAAGTCATTGACAAGATACCTAATGATTATGGTCTAGTACATTTGTACTAAATTCTAACCCTAACCAACTGCAAGATATTATTTATTTTTTTTTCCTTTTTATTTATTTATAATTTCTATACAACCATAAAATGGTACAGGAAATACTGAAACACAAATATTTAGTCAATACAGACTAAAGAAAATATACAAAGCAATATACTAACTATATAGTCCTCAATTTAAGGAGGTAGGCAAGACAAAAAGAGAAAACCCTCTGGGGAGAGGGGATATAAGTACAATAAAACATATAGCAAAAGGAGCAGCAATAAGATTTAACCTACTTATTTAATCTAAATTCCGCACTAATCACTTGATTCATTCTGGCTGCGTTGAGATCCCTTTACTCTCCAAAAAGAAACCTAATTGGGCAGGCTCAAAAAAGATATATTTATTCCCTTGATAGGAAATAAAACATTTACAAGGAAATCTTAACAGAAAAGTTGCCCCCATTGAAATCACTTTAGGACGAAATTGCAAAAATTATTTCCTCCTGGACTGTGTCCATTTTGAGACATCAGGAAATATATATACCCTTTCACCTAAAAAGGTGATTTGTTTTAAATTAAAGTATAATTTCAACAGCATTTCCTTATCCTGTAAAAACACAAGAGATACTAACAATGTCGCCCGACCCACTGTTTCAATTTCAGAAGATTGCAATATAGCTGATACATCTAACTGTTCAATTCCACCTTCTAAAACTTTTTCTTTTGGTTTATTCTTTAAATAATAAATTCTCTGGGTCGGAGGTAGATTCGATTCTGAAACTTTTAAGACTGTCATCATAAAGTTCTTAAAGAGTTCCTGAGGAGACATAAATTTAGCTATTGGAAAGTTAAGAATCCTTAAATTTAAATTTTTCTGTTGATTTTCCAAACTGCAAGATATTATTAACTAAATAACCCCCTCTTTATGAAAGCATAGCGCAGGTTTTAGCACCAGCAGCGGCAGTAACTGCTCTGACGCTCATAGAATTCCTACGAGCGTCAGAGCAGTTACCGCTGCTGCTGGCGCCAAAACCCGCGCTATGCATTCGTAAAAGAGGAGGGTAACCCTGCATTCAGTAGTGTCTAAAAGCCCACATAGTGAACCACTGGAGGCCTTGGTTCTTATTGCCTTTCAGTAGTAAATTGCAGTATTCCATGCCACTTCCCGTAAAACTAATCTCCTTCCCCCTTCATTTGTAGTATCCAGGGGCTGCTATTTACCTGGATAAAGGTTCACGAGAATGTTCCACAGGATGCAAATTGCTCTCGTATGAAGAAGAGAAGACTTTCCATTCTGGTAGTTAGAATAAATAGCACACAAAACAGTGTGTGCTATAATAACTAGAATATTCAAATGTATTTGAAATATGTAAAGTAAAAATAATTTAACAGCTTCTTGAGGGGGTCCAGAGGAGAGCGACTAAACTGATAAAAGGTATGGAAAACTTTTCATACGCTGACAGGTTGAAAATGCTGGGGCTGTTCTCCCTGGAGAAGAGGAGACTTAGAGGAGACATGATAGAAACCTTCAAAATCCTGAAGGGCATAGAGAAGGTAGACAGGGACATATTCTTCAGATTGTGGGGAACCACAAATACTAGGGGTCACTCGGCGAAATTGAAAGGGGACAGGTTTAGAACAAATGCTAGGAAGTTCTTTTTTACCCAGAGGGTGGTGGACACATGGAACGCGCTTCCGGAGGTTGTGAAAAGCCAGAGCACAGTACAGGGGTTCAAGGAAGGTTTAGATAGATTCCTAAAGGATAAGGGGATTGAGGGGTACAGATAAAAGCAGAGGTAGGTTATAGAGATGGTAAAGAAACCACTTCAGAGGTCATAGACCTGATGGGCCGCCGCGAGAGCGGACCGCTGGGCGCGATGGACCTCTGGTCTGACCCAGCGGAGGCAACTTTTATGTTCTTATGTTCTTTCTTTTGTATCCAGGGAAGACAAGAAAACCATTTTAAATCTCCTGACACTTTTCTCCCACCAATAGCTATGGATTCTAAACATTCATACTCTCCCTGACATCATTCTATAGTAATTAGCATACAACGGCCTAGCCGATAATGTAACCAGGCATTCTGAAAATACAGTACTAAAACATGACAAACATTTTCGCATGCACATTCTGTGCCTAGTACATTTACAAAAACATATATTTTTTAATGTAATTATCCAATTAACTGCATATTCTGGATAAAAGTTATTTGTTGCTTTGTGTCTATATTGATTGCCAGCTGTATACGCTATGCAACCTGTATGCTCCCAATGTGGGTCAGGACAATTTTTTCTGACACCTGGATGAGATGATACAGCCACACATAGAGGGTTTGCTGTTATGGGGGGGGGGGGGGGTGATTGTAATTTAACATTTGATATTAAGCTTGATAGGTTTCTAGTGACCCCAGTGAACAGAAGGGCGTTTCAGCGATTACTTTTGCATTGGAGGCTACATGATAGCTGGCGTACCAAGTACCCCAGGGAACGGGGTTATACATATCATTCAGCTGCCCATAACTCTGACACTTGCATAGATTATTGGCTAGGGGATAGCGTGTTATGTCGGCTAGGGGATAGCGTGTTATGTCAGAAAGTTCAGCAATGTTTTAGCAGACCATGCTGCGGTAAGCCTGGTGTTCGAGGGGGGGTGGAGCTTCCCGCAATGTTATTCAATGGAGGTTTAATGATAGCTTATTAGCGGACCCCCTCACAGGTAGCTCAATTAGCGAAGGATATTACGGACTATATTGAATTGAATGATATTGATGATATAAACCCCATTTTGTTGTGGGGAGCAATGAAAACGGTGATTAGAAGGAAAGTAATAGCTCTACAAGCATATGTTCAGAAATTGAAAACGTGAGATGAGCAGGCAAAAAGAAGGAGCTCTGAGATCTTGAGAATAGGGTTCGGGGAAGGAGGAGATCAGATCAGGAAAAAGCACAAATGGCTAAATTAAAACTGGAATTGAAAGACCTAGAGTTGGCCAGTATTGAGGTAGCTCTTCGCCACATGTGCCAAAAATTTTTTGAATTTAATGATAGAGCCAGTAGGTTGTTAGCACATAGGTTGAAAACCCAGACAACTAGAAATGATAGCTAGTCTCAGTTAGGACACTGGTCTTTGACCAAAGGGCTGCCGCATGAGCGGACTGCTGGGCACGATGGATCACTGGTCTGACCCAGCAGTACCAATTCTTATGTTCTTATAATATAGTTTGTCAAAGTCACTTGTACTTTAAGCCCAGTAGGTGATAGTGTTTCATTTTTTTCTCCTTATAACCTTTGTATAACTTCTGTACATGTTAATTCAAGTTTCAAGTTTATTTGAATTTGATGTTTCGCTTATTATAATCTAAGCGAATTACAATAAAAAAAAAAAGATTTAACATATAACATTAAAATATATAATACTACATAAAAAAAGGGGCGGCGATAGACTGACAATACAGACAAACTAAGATACATTAGGAAAAAACAAAAGGAGGTAAAGTTACAAATTGTTGTTTCCCGTAGGGGAGAAAGAGAGGTTGTAGTAGGGAGGGTAAAACATTTGGATTGGGATATTGCTAATAAAGAAGTCCCCGATTTTAGATCGTAGAGAAATGGTTAATTTTAGAGATTAAATGTAGTTTTGAAAAGAAAAGTTTTTAAATTAGTTTTAAATAGGTTGAGATCCTTAATTTCTCTAATATATAAAGGAAGAGTATTCCAGGTAAGAGGTGCCATGACTGAAAAAATGTCATGACGTCTAGTTCCTATTACTTTCAATGAAGGGACCATAAGCAACCCTTGTGAATCAGATCGGAGGGAGCGATTTGAAGTGTGAGGTATTAGAAGCCGATCTATGAATTGTGGTTCATTGGTGGATATTGTTTTAAACACTAGTAATGCTATTTTATATGTTATTCGTTGATTGATGGGCAGCCAATGTGATTTTATTAAAAAAGGAGTTACATGGTCGTATTTCTTCCCTTTGTGAATTATTTTAATAGCGGTATTTTGTATTATTTGTAGGCGTCTTTTTTCTTTTTGGGTGATATTTAACAGAAGTGAATTACAATAATCTAATTTGGATATTATAAGAGAGTGTATTAAGATGTTTAGGGATTGTGGTTCTAAATATTTAGACATTGAGCGGATTAAGTGTAGACGATAAAAACAGCTTTTAACTATATTGCTAATATGCTCTTGATAAGAAAATTTGTCATCAATTATTACTCCTAGTATCTTTAATGGTGTTACTAATTCAATAGTTGTATTATCTATTGAGAAAGGGATAGAGAGTTTTAATCCTTGTTTTGATGGGAAGAGTAAAGCCTTTGTCTTTGATATATTTAAGGCGAGTTTGTTTTGTGTGAGCCAATTTTTAATTTTTTCTAATTTTTGATTGATTTGCATTACTTCGTTGGAATTTTATGGGTTAACCGGATGAATCAGTTGGATGTCGTCTGCATAGGCATAAGTGGTGAAACCTATAGATTGGGTAAGGTTAAGAAGTGGAGATAAAAAGATGTTAAATAACAATGGAGACAAGATTGAACCCTGAGGAATTCCGTAATTATAGGAAAATGGTTTAGAGTTAGAATTGTTGAAGCGTACCGTAGACCATACATCATTTTTGTACAGGCCCAAGTTTCCTGGTTATTTTCTGCCTTTTCCATACATCCATGCCTTTTCCATATATCCATAAATGCCTTTTCCATACATCCGTATGAGGAAAGACTAAAAAGGTTAGGGCTCTTCAGCTTGGAAAAGAGACAGTTGAGGGGGAGATATGATTGAAGTCTACAAAATCCTGAGTGGAGTAGAGTGGGTACAAGTGGATCGATTTTTCTCTCTGTCAAAAATTACAAAGACTAGTGGACACAAGATGAAACTTCAGGGAAATACTTTTAAAACCAATAGGAGGAGATATTTTTTCACTTGAACAGCTCTAGAATGCATTGCCAGAGGTTGTGGTAAGAGCGAATAGTGTAGCTGGTTTTAAGAAGGGTTTGGATAATTTCCTGGAGGAAATTTCCATAGTCTGTTATTGAGAAAGACATGGGGGAAGCCACTGCATACCCTGGATTGGTAGCATTGCTATCCTTTGGGTTTTGGCACAGATAGAAGAAAGTGCAGCCAGAGACTGGGAAATGATGGTTAGAAAAATAAAATCACCAGACAACAATGATAGGGGGAATGATTTTATTTTCAGTGTAGTAGCTGAAATGTGTTAGTTTTGAGAATTTACATCTGCTGTCTATATTTTGCACTGTTCAGGAAGAAATGCATTTGTTTCTATTTCTCTGGTGTTTTACTGCATGCAGAATCATGCATTTGCCCTCTTTCTTCCTCTTAGGTTTTGTTTGTATATATTAGTACTTTTAGTTTGTGGTCCTGTATTTGCATAGGGGTTATCTGTGTTCTGCATGTGTGACCAAGGCCAAGTATTCTGGTAGGAATGAATGTTGTTTAATTTTGTGTTTAACCAGTATGTGTTGTTAATAAGATTATATTGTGTGTATGTATGAAAAATGAATGGAAAAAATGGTATTACAATTGGTACTCTTATGGGGTGGGGTATGGGGTGGAACTTTCACCCCCCCCCCCAAAAAAAAAAAAGCGTTCCGCTATCTATGCCGTATTGTAAATTATTTCATCATGGCTGTCCCTCAGGCAACAGCAGGGACCAGCCCATGCCACTTCATATAGGCCCAGCATACTTCCCCAAGATGGAGGAAGACCCTACCCAAATTCCTTAAGTTCAATATAAATCCATACAGTATCAAATGGTAACAGGCAAAGCAAAGTTTATTTGATACTGTAGTCCCAAACCCAAAATTTGATCAAACAAAAATATTCAGGATGCTTTCCAACAGTAGTTCCAGTGGCCTAGCAGGACATCAGGGCTTCATTTGCCCCACTTAAATATTTCCTCTGACAATAGTGAGGCCTACTCCCTCTTCTACTAAACCGCACTAGCAGTTTTAGCACGGGGAGCCGCGCTGAATGGCCCGCATTGCTCCCGACGCTCATAGGAACTCAATGAGCGTCAGGAGCAGTGCGGGCCATTCAGCGCGGCTCCCCACACAAAAACCACTAGCGCAGTTTAGTAGAAGAGGCCCCTAGTCTCCCACAGTTCATGTAACAGTTTCTTCACATGAAAGCCCAGAAAACAAACAGTCTCTCAAAAATAGTCTGAAGCACAAAACACAAATGCAGGAAATATTTCCAAACTTGTTTCTACATGGTCTTTTCTCTCGTCTGCACAAGACTTGCAATGCAGCTGAACTTTAGCTCCACAGAGCTGCAGGAAGAAGAATTAGTGGAATCACCCAATGTTAGCACTTGTCAGAAATGCTGGTCATTCCCACTCCAAAGATGGTGGTAAATCTTCCCCAATTCCTGAAGTCTCCTGGATGTTATGGCATAGTGGTTAAAGCTACAGCCTCAGCACCCTGGGGTTTTAGGTTCAAACCCATGCTGCTCCTTGTGACCCTGGGCAAGTCACTTAATCCCCCCATTGCCCCAGGTACATTAGGTAGATTGTGAGCCCACCAGGACAGACAGGGGAAAAATGCTTGAGTACTTGAATAAATGAATGTAAACCGTTCTGAGCTCCCTGGGAGAATGGTATAGAGAATTAAATAAATAAAAAGGCAAATACAAAATAAATTCTCTAAACAAAAATAGTTCAACAGCCAGCTTTCAACTTGTTCTGGCACAGTCCTTTTCTTTCTTTACATTTTTCCCTCTTTGGCAGCCACACTGTGCACGGCCCTAGCACACAGGAAGAAATGGAAAATACCCTTTTTGGCAGAAAAGCAAACAGAAACAAAAACTTCCTCCAAGCAAACTGGAGTAGTGTTGAGCCATACCCTGCCAGTCAGCTTCTCTGGCTCTGGTATTGTTCAGTCTCAATCAAAAAACTCATCTTTTCAAACAACACTCAGAAAAGCTTTTTAACTTGGCAGCACACAAACAGTTCTTTCTAAAACCAGGAAATCATCAGCTCATTTCCATAGTTTCTTCACACTGTGACTCAGGTGAAACCTAAACCTCGCAACAAAATGGATCCTCACTCTGTAGGGAAATTCTTTCCAGAGCTGAAACTCTTCTTTATCATAAATCCAGAAATCCAGACAGGACACACAGTGATTCTTAATCTTTATCTTTATTATTCTTAGAAATTGCTTGCCCCAACATTATGGCCCGATGGGACCCGTTTCGCCTCACAGGAGGCTTTCTCAAGGGTTCCAGGGGGAGCACTCCATTAGCGTTCTCTCACTCACAGGGCAGGAGCAGCTGTCAAACCTCCAAGGTTCCACAGCATTCTCCTGGTCTAACTGCACCAACTCCTCATGTTCCTGCATAACCACATTTTCAGGCTAAGGTGAATCAGGAGCTCCAACTAGTGTGTTTGCTCCCTTAGGCTGCCTCTCCAACTGAGGATCCCAGGCTTCAAATTGCCTGTGTGTTTGCCTGCCCAGATCTGGGGGGGGGGGGTGAAGGGGGGGAGGGCTGCTGCTCTGGTCTGCAGTGCTCTCCACCTTCTTAGCCAGCAACTTTAGCAGTGAAGTGCTTAAAGGGGCCAAACCCAGTTTTCTCTGTGCTTAGTAGTATTCTCTGGCAGCCTCACCATAGCAGTACTATTCTCAGGTTCAAAATAGGGGTTTAAATGTGAGTTGTGAATGTCAGCTCTACATTGATCAGCTCTGACAAGTCTAATCTAATCTTGATTTTTTATATACCGATTCATCCCAACATGAGGGCTCGACTCGGTTGACAAAATATTAATAAAATATACAAGAGATTAGGGTAGAAATTGTATCTTATGTCTAAAATTTTTATCTTTTATGGTTGATTATTTGATGAAGAAGAGTCATTAATAAATTTCTAAAATAAATATGTCTTCAATGCTTTACGAAAAGTAGATAAATGAGAGAGAACTAACTATAGAAGGAAGGTCATTACAAATTTTTACAAATAAAAAAAAAATGATCAATAGAAATTGGCCATAATTTTTACTAACTTAACTGTGCGAAAACCAAGTTTAAATTTCTGAGAGCTCCTAGAGTTAGAGATTTCTTGTGAATTAAACATAACAGGGACCAAAGGAGAAAAAATACCATATAAGATTTTTAAAGTTTCAGTTGCACACTTAAATTGGATCCTCCAATAAACATGAAGCCAGTGAAGGGATCTCAATAAAGGTATTTTTTAATGATTTTACCTGGCCCAAAGCTGGTACTGGTGCTGGGCTTGTGACAATATATTGTGGCGGGGAGTTAAGGTTTGCAGTGATAAGGTCTCAATCCTTATCACTGTACCCAGCTGAGGAATTCTCTGGAGTGGTCAAAATGATAATTTTACTACTCAAAAATGAAACAAAAACTTTGGGTGCAAAAATAAAACTTTATTCCTTCCCCAATTTTATAGACACGTGAACAAAACAAAACACTTCACACCAGGTCAGGTCAGTTCAAGTTCATGAAATCCAAATCACAAAACAGAATTCACTTTCTCACATTCCAAATGACCAGTTGTTGCAAACACAGTTCATAGTACAACTTCCCCAAATGTGGTTTCTCTTCTGGGTTCTTTATAAGCAACCTAGCTATCCTGGATTCTCTGTGGTCTTTAAGCACACCTTAGCCAGATGTTATACAAACAGATCACCTCAGGCTTTTATCTCCTAGCTTTAACACAGCTGGACTTGTGCTTTAATTAGGAAGAATGGAGTTCCCTCCCTCACAGTAATGTCTATTGCTTGAGACTAAAACTTCTGAAAAATGTGTTAGCTTTATTTCACTGTAGTTCATACATAAGCAAGCTTTAGACTACAGTCTCTGGCTCCCACTGCATTTCCTCAGGATCTTGCAAGCTTTTTAAAATCAGATTCCCCTTCACTCATGCACATATCCCCCTCTGGCTCATTAACACTCTCCCCAGTTACAAAAGCAAGGTCCATCTCTTCCCCTACTGCTTGGGTTGGATCCTGGTATGACCTCTTTGGCAGCTTGATTTTGGAAAGGTTTGCATCCAGCTGTCCTTGATCATTTCTCCTCCTTTTTATATGGCTTGACCTGCTGAGGACAAAAGGCTTTTGCCCTTGGGCTTCAATGCTGAGCTGAGAACCTCACTCTGCTTTCTAACAGAGCATGCCTTTTGCTGGCTGTTTCTCTTCCTTCTGTCCTGTCTCTCTTCTCTAGCTTCAGGACTCTCACTTTACCTACACCTGCAGGACCAGCTAGGGCTCTGATTGACTGAGCCTTGATTAGCCTGCTTGCTTTTGCTAATGCTTTCCCTGCTGTGTTATCAGGTGTAGTCATTTCTACCCCACCCCCACTCTGTGTTTTCTCTTTACTAGGGTTTGTGGGCTTTGGAATTAGATGCTATTTCCTAGGCTTCTCCCATAAAGGCAAATAAGCTTTTGTCACTGGCACCTTTCTGACTTCTAAAGCCTTGTGCCCAATCTGTGTGGCATTGATACTGGGCTTTATTGAAGTGACAGGGCTTAGCCTAGCCTGCAGCTCAGGTATTTTACTGTCTGCAGGCTTTTTCCTGTCACTATACTGTATATATTCTTACTCCTCAGCTTTGAACGATATTATAAATAGCAGTGGTATATGATTTCCTCCCAGCAATGAAAATCAGCAATTCCTTTAGTCTGAGTACAACAGTTGCCTAGCTACCTATTGATATATCATATTTTAGCTGGTATTTTCTGCTGACAGTTATATTCTAGCTTTCAGTAAAAGCCCTTCCATGTATCTTCCCGGTTTATTCTAGCAAAATAATCCTTCATTTCTCCAAAACTGCTGGGGAGGGGTACTTGTTCATATACTTATTAATATTCATAACAAATTTTACTCTGGCCTTTCCAAAATTCTGATTTGGTTCCTTTTCTGCTTTCTAGTCTTTTACTTTTCCTTCTCTCTCTAGCCAAGTGTTTTTCAACACATGGTATACATACTAGTGCTGCCTGATTCAGGAAAAAAAATTAATTCAATTTGATTCAGCCTATTGAATCAAGTTTTTTGATTCGATTAGATTTTCCTGGCCAATTGGGTGTTGTTGTTTTTTTTCAAACATCCTGGTGGGTTTATTTTACAGCCTCTTCATCCCCTTTGCCTTCTCCTATCCACACTGGCGCTGTGGGGCAAACAAAATAAACAAACAAAAAAGACTTTTCCACTCTCTGTTAAATCCTAGCTCACCATCCTACCAGCTCTGGCAGGATACACATTTCAAATCTGACATATTGTAATCACAAAACAGAAAATAAAATAATTTTTTCTACCTTTTATTGCCTGGTCATTATTCAAATCATGTTGGTCCCAGGTCGTCTTCAGATCAGGGTCTTCTTTCTTCTTTCTCGGTGCTAACCATCTATCTTCCATCTCTGTCCTCCCCTTCCATTTCCCTTCCCTCCCCCAGAGGTCTGGCATCTTTCCTTTTTTCATCTCCATCCCCGCAGCTGCAGCGATGGACCCACCATCCCTAGATTCACCATCTCTCCATTTTTCAACTACCCTTCATCCAGCATCTCTCCCTCCTTCCCCACCACCCTAGGGTCCACCAGCTCTCTCTTTCTCTTCCCAACTACCCTCCTATCCAGTATCTCTATCCCCCACCCCCCATCCACACCATCGCTTATGTCCTTCTCTCCCTTTCTGTTCTGTCCCTCCCTAAATCTCATTATCCATCATCCTCAGCACCATGTTCGCTCTACTGCTTTCCTGCCCCTCCTCTGACATCAAGGGCAGGATCGCAGTTGAATGAACGTGGTGCTGAGGACCATGGCAGCCTGCAAAGATCGCTACAGCACCGCAAACCTCTCTGCAGGCTGCCGATTATCTTAAGGTACGAGCAGGAGGCCAGGGGGGAAGCCAGATGCTATAAAGGGCCAAGGCAGCACTTCCCGACTGACCCTCCCCCCTAAAAGTGGCAGCGGCAAGCCAGCAAGATTCAGCGCTGCTGCTTCTGCTTTAGGGGGCAAGGGTTGGTAACTGAATCAGCAAGGCCAATTTTTTCAAAAAGAAATCGATTCGAATCGATTCACCTGATTCAAATCGGTGAATTGATTCAAATTGGAAATCAGGCAGCACTAATGCATACCTTTGGGGGTACGTGGCCTGGCCACCGGCAGGGATCCCTCCCTGCCCACCCCCCACTGCTGAATCCACTGCCGAGGATCCCTCCCTGCCTGGCCACCCAGTCGCCGCACCACCCCCACTCCCGAAGCTGACCCTGTTACTTCGTTAGAGTGGACTGGCTCCCTCCTCCCCCAGCAGCACTCTGTGAAGGGATGCAGGAAGTGACGCTGTGAAGCTAACTCAGAACCTTCTCTTCGACATCAGAATTGATGTCAGAGGGAAAGCTTGTGGACCAGCCATGTGAAATGTGTGAATCGCTGCACACGCTATCCCTGGACGGAGTTGCTGTTGGGGGAGGATGGAGTGATTCCGGCTCCAACAAAGTAACAGGGTCTGCTTCAGAAGAGGGGGGGTGTGGGTGGGTGAGGCAAGCAGGGATCGGCTTCTGTGGACGGGTGAGGTTGGCTTCGGGAGAAGGTGGTGTGGGTGGGGCAGGAAGGGATCGGCTTCTGTGGATGGGTCGGCTTCGGGAGAGGATGCAGACAGGTGAGTCAGGCAGGGATCGGCTTCTGTGGACGGGTCAGGTCGGCTTCAGAAGGGGGGTGAGGGTGTGACAGGCAGGGATCCCCAAAATCCTACTTAATTTTGGAAGACAGGGAGGGAGCATGAATTCGACACAGAAGGAAGGGAAGGGGCATGAATATAGGACACAGAAGGGAAGGAGGAAGGGAGCACTAACTTGGGACAGGATGGAGGGAATAGAAAGGGAGAATTATGGGCATAATTATGTGAGTGAGAGGGAAAGGAAGCAAGAGGAAAATTGGGCATAGAGAGAAAGAGGAGAGGGGTAGAGATGCATGGAAAGAGAAGGATGAGAGGAGAAATGTTGGATATGGTGATGGAGAGGGGACAGAGGGACAGATTGAAGGGGATGCAAGGGGGAGGAATGTTTGACATAGTGATGGAGGAACAAATGTGGCATTGTGCTGGAGAGGGGTGATTGAAGGAGAAATGGGCATAGGGTTGGTGGGCATTGGTGAAAAATGCTGCACATGATCCAGGGGATTAGAGAGGGAGAAATGTTGGATGTAGCAGTAGAGGGGGTGGGAGAGATGCCTGGATATCTCAAAACAGCTGGACAGAGAGATAGAAGGAGACATTTGCCAATAAAGGTGGAAGAGAGAGGAAGAAAAGTTGGACTCATGGAGGGACAGAGAGAGAGAAATGTTGGTTGGGGAAGGGAATGAGGTCCGGAGAAGAGGAAGCATGCAAGAGGTAGAAAGAAAGAAATATTGGATGAACAGTCAGAAGGAAATGCAACCAGAGAATCATGAAATCACCAGATAACAAAGATAGGAAAAATAATTTTATTTTCAATTTAGTGATCAAAATGTGTCAGTTTTGTGAATTTATATCTGCTGTCTATATTTTGCTCTATATTTGTCTATTTTTCCAAAGTTGTTACTGATTGCAGATTTTAAAGTCATCTGCCTTGACTTCTTTGAAATGAAACCCGAATATATAGTAAATGATAATTAACATTCTCTGTGTAGTGTCCTTTGTGTTGTTTTTTTTATTTTGTGGTTAACATTATGTATTAATAAGATTATATTGTGTGTATATGAAAAATGGATGGAAGAAATTGCGTTACAATTAGTACTATTATTATGGGGGTGGGGTCAGGGGTGGAACAGAGCTTGGTAGGGTCTGGGGTGGAGGTTGGGTGGGGGTACTTGGTTGGTATTTGTTAGGCTTAGGGGGTGCTTGGCTTGAAGAAGTTGAGAAACACTGCTCTAGCCTCACTCTATTCCCCATCTGTGTTCTCCTCTTTCTCTGTTAACTGCATAGAAACCAATTTTGGCCCTTGTGGCATATCAAGCTAAAATAAATGAAAAAAATGAAATGAGTTAACCAGCCAGAAACAGCTCCCAGTTGCTTAAATCGCTTGTTCGGGGTTATCCGCCAATTTTCAGTGGAACTTAACAGTTATCACTGCTGAAAATAAGAGGTTTACATCTAAGTTAAAAAAAAGCTATTTGGGGGGCATTTCAGGGGCAGAGCCAGCACTTGGCTGGTTAACTGCCAATATTCAGCCAGTGTAACTGCATAGAGAAAGGAAATAGAGATATACAAAAAGTGAGATAGTGAGAATAGAATGGTGCTCTCAGAAGGCGCATGAAGGAGCTCCCTAAGGAACATGTGCTCCTTGTTTGCATTCCATCACGTTGGTTTTATGATTTTGTGGAGGTTAGGACAAATTTTGAAGAACTCATCAAAATTTGTCCTAACCTCCACAAAATCATAAAACCAACGTGATGAAGGAGTGCAGACAAGGAGCACGTGTTCCTTAGTGAGCTCTTTCATGCTCCTTCTGAGGGCACCATCCTGTTGAGAATGTAATAGTGAAACGGCCCTCCCTCCTCCTGTTCAACATAGAGGGAACAGTGACCCTAACCCTACCCTTTCCACTTACATACACATAAAAGGGGTAATTCTAGAAGGAGTCACCTAGTTATAGGCAGCAATAATTAATAGTAGTAATAGTAGTAAGTAGGCAGGTAAATGGTGATCTGCTAAGAGGCATGTAAATGACCTCTTTTAGTGGAAAACTATCTACCAATCTATGATGGCATATACTTTGCTGGTGGAAGTGAGCATGGTGGCGTTTGAGTGGAGCACATATGTATTGATATAAATGGAAGAATTTAAGCTACAATAGCCAGTCCGGGTTACTAGGCAGATCCCAAAGAATTTATTTCTTGGCTCCAGGATTAGGTGAAAGCTTGCCCAAATCTGCTTGACTATTTGGTTATGGACTTCTCTAAAAACTTGTCCAAATCCCTTTAAACCTAGTTATGCTACATGCCTTGATCACATTCTCTAGCAATAAATTTCTTAGCTTGCTTGATCATTGGATTAAAACATGATTTTACCAATTTGTTTTGAATCTGTTAGCTCTTAAATTTATGGAGTGAGCCCTAGTCTTGCTTTTTTGAAGAAATAAATAATAATTTTTTATCAATCACTTCCATCCTGCTCATTATTTATAAACCTACTATTACTTCTCAATTCTGTAGTGCTATTTAGTATATGGTGCTGTGCCTAGCCCCTCTGTCATCTCTTCTCCAAACTGAAAAGCCCTAACTCAGTGCTTATAAATCTTTGTGTGGTTATCACCCCATGATTGTGGTCAATAAAATTGTGCCCTTCTCCCCAATATGAAGGTGCAGAATAATGATGTACCTATGGAGAGCTCATTCAGGTTGTCCTGATACACTGTTTGGGATTCTCTGTCCTAATCTGTGTAGTCTCCTTTTATAAAGGAGTTTAGGATCATTGTTCATACATCAGGGTAAAAAGGTCTTAAAAGTTTCCAGTTCTTTGGGTGATGTATCTGTGAAGGCACGAGTGGAGTCTATCTAGAGCAGGGGTAGGGAACTCCGGTCCTCGAGAGCCGTATTCCAGTCGGGTTTTCAGGATTTCCCCAATGCATGCAAATAGATCTCATGCATATTCATTGGGGAAATCCTAAAAACCCGACTGGGATACGGCTCTCGAGGACCGGAGTTCCCTACCCCCGATCTAGAGGAAAAGGCTATATCCAGGATATATTCCTTGTAGGGGGGGGGAGGATAGGATAGTTTATGTTTGTTTATTTAAGCTTTATATATCGCCTTTACTGGTGAGCAGGCCAAAGCGGTATACAAGAAAACTTTTTAAAAGCACTTCTGTACCAAGACAGGGAGCCAAAGTAACTGAAATGGTAATTGTAAAAGCTCATTTCTAAACTGTCTACTGCAATTCCTGGGACGTAACGATGAACCAGTGATAACCTATTTGAACCTAAATACAACCAACTGTGTTAATACCTGTACTGATCTACCTGTTCTAGCAATTCTATTAAATGTTCGTGTCATTGTAACTTCCTGGATAACTGACCCAACCTCTTGTAATATAATCTGACCTTAAACTGAATAGGTAAAAGTGGAATAGAAAACCTGATTAGCAAAACATAACATAAAATTCATGTATACATCTAAACCAGTGGTTCCCAACCCTGTCCTGGAGGAACACCAGGCCAATTGGGTTTTCAGGCTAGCCCTAATGAATATGCATGAAGCAAATGTGCATGCCTATCACTTCCATCATATGCAAATCTCTCTCATGCATATTCATTAGGGCTAGCCTGAAAACCCAATTGGCCTGGTGTTCCTCCAGGACAGGGTTGGGAATCACTGATCTAAACACATGTATTTACACCAACTATAGAGCTGGTATAAATAGTCAAGTCTAGACATCCATACATTATTTGCCAGTTGTGCTACTATTTAGTAAGGAAAAGTAGGTGCCTATTTTTCTTTATACAATATTATTTATTTATTAGACTTTATTACTGCCATTTTATAGGCATTCACCCAAGGCGGTGTACAGCAAGAATAATCCAGACACAGGCATTAAGCAATTACAGCATGTTCAAATATTAGTACACAGAATAGCATAGTATGCTATTTATGGTGTCAATTTAGTACATTAAAACATCTTAATAAAGAAAGAGCATAGGGAGTAAGTGAAAGTGGAACATGTGGAGTGGAATTTTAGAAAGGACATCCATCCCAGAATATCTACATCGGATATGGGTATCCATTTCTCATGTATTTTAGAACCAGATCTGCTGCCTTTTCTAAAATACATCAGACTTGGATATCCAAGAGCTATCAGCATGAACATCCATTTTACACACTGATATATCTAAACTATGAATGGAAAACCCAAATGAAGCAGAAATCTTGTTGGCAGCACAGGAACATCCATATTATAAAATGGCAGACAGACATTGATATGGAGGAGTAGCCTAAAGGTTAGAATAGTCAGGTAAGAGAGATCCAAAGTTCACAGGCTCAGTTTTCACTGAGGTTGACTGTACATTTTTTCCCCATTTTTTTTTTTTTTTTTTTAATTGTGAGCTCCCCCCCTCCCCTCCTGAGATTTTCTTTTCTTCTTCTTTTTTATTTTTTTTTTGTGAACCCACAGGAACAACAACAACAAAAAATACATACTATGACTTTCTTTACTCCATTCAGTACTGCTAAATCAAAGCATTTTGTCACCTAGGCATGCCAAGTACCAGATGCAAATACAGACATCCATCTTTTTTGACTTGGATCGCCCTTCCCTTTTTTGCAATCGGAATTGGATGTTAATATTTTACCCCCTAATTTACTAATGTGTAGTGCGAGTTTGAGCACCGACAGCGGCGGTAACTGCTCCGACGCTCATAGGAATTCTATGAGCGTCAGAGCAGTTACTGCTGCCGGCGCTAAAACCTGTGCTACGGGTTAGTAAAGGAAAGGGTTAGGCCCCTCCCTAGTCCTGCCCAAAACTTGCCCGGATCATGCCTCCATGCCATATGGATGTACAGCTGTTTTAGACATTGAAATCTTGGTTTTAAAAAATCAGGAGAGACATTCGTGTCATATAGATGTCTAAATGCTTATTTTCAGACATCCAAAACATGAACAGAGCTTCTAAAATAAGGGCCATAAAGAGATTAGCAACCACAATGGAGACGATCAATCCTGCACAAAAAGCAGCAAAATCTGAAGGAAAAGAGCAGAGCGTGCCTGGTCTTCAAGACCCTCTTCGTCGGTAACAATTAGTAAAATCCATATGCAAAGCAGTCATAATCAATCACAAAACTATGGGCTCCTTTTATCAAGCTGCGATAGGCGGTTAATGCACGGAATACCGCACGTTCAACCGCCTGCCACGCCAGTCGCTAGCGCCTCCATTGACGAGGCATTAGTTTTTTGGCGTGCTACGGGGGTTAGCGCATGATGAAATGTCCGACGCGCTAACCCCCATAGCGCACCTTGATAAAAGGAGCCCTAGGTTTTGCCACATGAATTGCCACATGTTTTTATGACTGATTATGACTGCTTTGCTTATGGATTTTATTAATTGTTACCGACGAAGAGGGTTTTGAAGACCAGGCACGCTCTGCTCTTTTCCTTCGGATTTTCCATAAAGAGATAAGACAGAGTAACAGGAGTTTAAGTAGATTAGCATGACTAACTAAAGAGAAAATAGCACATGAAGTCAGAATGGATTTAAAACAGGCATTTATAAGAAGCCCCCTATAACAAAATTACCTCATAGGAAATAATTTTATAGCAACACACCTATGTATAGGCACCCATAGGCCACTTATTCTATACAGGAACGTAGGTGGTCTACTTCCCTTTATTGAGCACTCTCATAGTAGGTGAAACAAACACCAATAATGTAGGGCTCCTTTTACTAAGCTGCACTAGCATTTTTAGCACGCGCTAATCCCTGCGCTATGCGGAGAAACTAACGCCAGCTCAATGGAGGCGTTAGCATCTAGCGCATGCTAAAACCACTAGCGCAGCTTTGTAAAAGGAGCCCTTAGTCAGGGGAATACAGTAAAACCTTGGATTGCAAGTGACTTGGTTTGCAAGTGTTTTGCAAGACAAGCAAAACGTTTGATTCAATTTTAACTTGATATACAAGCAATGTCTTGCAATACAAGTACATACAGTATACGCACATCACAACTGAGACGATGGTTCTTCTCTCTCTGACGCTGCAGGAGTGTAGTGACTGTTCTAAATAAGCAAAGTCTTGCAATACGAGTACATACAGTATAGATGCATCAAATCATCACAACAGCTGATAGTTCTTCTCTCTCTGACGCTGCAAGAGTGCAATCACTGTTCTAAACGAGTGAAGTCTTTCAATACAAGTACATATAGTATTTTGTATTAAAGTTTTGGGGTTGTGGAACGAATCGTCTGAGTTTCCATTATTTCTTATGGGGGAAATTCACATTGAGATACGAATGTTTTGGATTACAAGCATGGTTTCAGAACGAATTATGCTCGCAAACCAAGGTTTTACTGTATATGACTAATGTTGCATTGTTCATGTTTCATTAATGTTCAGGTTGTACTGTTTGTGTTACATTGTTCATGTTGTATTGATTGTTGTTAATGTCAAACCGATAGCTCTTGCTGCTGTATGGATGGAGTGCTGTTACACTGATTACTGCTACTACATGATGCTGCTCTAATGGCCATGTTACATTGATTATATACCTGTACAGTACAATGTTACTATTTTAATGCTAGATCTATTTGTAATAAAATTTTACTGATTAAGGATTTGATTAGTGATTCACAAGTAGGCTTTACATTTATAGTTGAGACATGGATTACAGATCAGGATTCTCCAGTAGTGCTGGAAATTTGTACTATAGGGTATAAGATGCTTCATAGTCCTAGAAAAGATAGGAGGGGAGGTGGTTTGGCTTTAATCTATATGGATTTTTATTCTGTTACTTTTTTTAGAAACAATAATGGATTTGAAGCCGAAGATAATGATATGTCAACTTTCCGACACAGAATTTGCTAGTAACTTGGGATTTATTTTGATTTATAGACCTCCAGGTACCTGGTTATTCATTTATCAGAATTATAGAATATCATACTGTATTATTTAACCATTTTTTTCAAACTTAATTATGGCCCTCTTATTAAGCTGTGGTAGAGATTTCTACCGTGGCCCAGAATGCTAAATGCTCTGACACTCATAGAATTCTAAAGCTGAAGTTGACACATCCTCAGTGGGTATAGCTAATCACATCATATTATCTGCCATCCAGTTCACAGAAAGAAAAGAGAAAATCACCAACCCCACAAATGCAACAAAAGCAAAAAAAAAAAAAAAAAAGGGAAAGGGGGTGATGACCAAACAGAAGGAACAGCTGATCCAAATAAAGTAGTCCTTTATTGTGGATATTCACGAATTGAGCTCAACACAGGTACAAATATTTAGATTGTGAGCTCATTAGGGACAGAAAAAGGTCCTGCATATAATAAAAATGCAAATTACTTTGGTTGTATCTCAGAAAGGCAGTATATTAAAACTTCCTTTTCAGTAATTATGGACTCTTGATGAAGGCAATAGTGCTAAAACACGGCCTGTGTCAAGTCCGGTTCTTTTATTTCCACAAGGACAATTTTATTTGGATCACCTGTTCCTTTTGTTGGGCCATTCCCACCCTCTATTATCTGCCATCCAGCTAACACATGTTAAACAAAAATAAAAAAAATCTCTCTATGCATTAATTGAAAATGGACATCGTCTGAGGAAATCCTCAACAGTTAACAGAAACAGTTATTGCAGCATTCATTTTGACAACTGACACATGGTAAAAGCAAAGTTTTAACAGTGTTTGAATATGCTACTAAATTGGTGCACATTCATGGCCCAGATGTACTAAGGGCTCCTTTTATGAAGCCGCGTTAGCGGCTTTATCACACGTGACTTTTTATCACGTGCTAACCCCCACGCTAGCCGAAAAACTACCACCTGCTCAAGAAGAGGCGGTAGTGGCTAGAGTGGCCGGCAGTTTAGCGCGCGCTATTATACACGTTAAACCGCTAACGCGGCTTCGTAAAAGGAGCCCTAAATGGTTTTTTCCTCCATTTTGCGCTTCTGGTCTCTTAGCCCTTAATCAATAAAAGGATAGAGATATATTCAAAGTGGATAAAGCAAGCAGGGGAGACAATTGTATGCTTAAGTTCTGATCAGCGAGATGGGGATATCCCCTCTGAGCACCACAACACTGTCAGTGCCAAGGTAGTTTGTGGGAGAAGTATGCATGGATCCAGAAAATATGCAGGCACTGTGGATAGTCGGTGCCTGTATACCTAACTGAGCATATAGCATAAAG
This sequence comes from Geotrypetes seraphini, assembly GCF_902459505.1. NCBI lineage: Eukaryota > Metazoa > Chordata > Amphibia > Gymnophiona > Dermophiidae > Geotrypetes > Geotrypetes seraphini. The sequence continues at coordinate 62,410,957 of NC_047090.1, read as the reverse complement.
CAATTGAATCTTTGCCTGGTAGGTGATAGCATGGAATATCGGCTAGCACCCAAATAAGTTCTGGATCTGACATTGCCCAACACTGAATCTCCAAGTCTAATTCAGCCCATGGCTGTCAGAAGCTCTGAAAACACCGACCACTATAGGCTATCACCCAGCAGTGGCGTACCTAGGGTATGTGGCACCCGGGGCCCATCATTTTTTGACACCCCCCCCCCCCATGTAAAAAAAATTTTTTTTTATTTTTTGCAATAACCATGAAATGGAATAAATGGTCAGAATAGAAACAGGCAGTGAAAATTTTCTTTTATTGAACCTCATATATGTAACCATTATTCCAAACATAACATAACATAAATTATGTCTAAATTGTCATGACATTAGAAGTACATATGGAGTAGTTGCAGGTGATGCTTGGGACAGTTCTGATTGTGTTAGTTCGGTTTTATGTGTTTTTTGAATAGAAGGGTTTTTATTTCTTTTTGAAGGCTTTGCAGTATGTGGTCGATGTCAATTGGTTGTAGGGTTGGGGGTCGAGTGTTGCAGCTCGAATGGCTAGGAGGTTGTCGAACAGTTTTTTTCTTTTGACGTTTTTGGTTGGAGGGTGTGTGAATGGTGCACAAGTTCTCCTATGTCTGTTTGAAGTGGATTGAATTATTTAGCTGAAGAAATTAGTTACCCCCCATTCCACACACATTAATTCTCTTCCATTTTTGTTCCCATTATAAAAAACACTGATAAGTTCCCAGAAAAAAAATACATTAAAATAAGAAGTGAAAACAAAGGCCCCTACAGATGAGAACATAACATAAGAATAGCCTAACTGGGTCAGACCAATGGTCCATCATGCCCAGTAGCCCATTCTCATGGTAGCCAATCCAGGACACTAATACCTGGTCAAAACCCAAAGAGTAGCAACATTCCATGCTACCGATCCAGGACAAGCAGACACTTCCCCCATGTCTTAATAACAGATTATGGACTTTTCCTCCAGGAATTTGTCCAAATCTTTCTTAAAACCAGCTACACTATCTGCTTTTACCATAACTTCTGGCCACTTCATTTTTAAGTTTAGATCTTTCCTTTCAAACAGAGACCTTGCTAGATGTCAAATACAGCACAAGGTAACTTCACATGGACTTAGCTGTGCAGGAAATGTGAATCTCCTCATACACCCACCATATAGTGCAAAAATGTGCAAAGGTCTGTTTTTTTCTTTCGATCACTACATAGCCTAATGCCACACAAGCAGCGCTGTTACAAACATATTCTGTAGGTCAATGCTAAGGATAACAAAGTTTCCTTCCTTGGACCAGAAGGAGATAAACCACTGGAAGAGATCCCAAAACAACACCCAAAGACCCACTCAGTGTGTGAATCAGTTGAGTGGAGTGGACTAACTGGGGGGTGGAAATGGGCCCGGAGTTTGCTCAGCAGAATTTCCCAGACCACCTCTTCCTCTCAACACATTGACACGCTGCCACCATCACCACTAGGAACACCTCACTGGGTAGGCCAGCTATGCTATAAACTTTATAAAACACATTATTATATTTTCTTATAAAGCACATATTTTAACTGACCTCTCTGACATCCTCAGCCTTTCCATTCACAAAAATAGAAGGAAGAAAAGTTCCCATTTCCTGCTGTCTCATGTCCCCGGCCTATACAATATTTTTTTTCTGCAGACCCTTCAAAAGTCTGACCAAATCCTCGTTTCACTTGCATTATAAAGTACTGAGGATGCCATCTCTCCCCAATCCCAGGTCCTAAAGTCTAAGACAGTAGCGCAAACTAATGCTGCCAGATACAGGAAAAAAAAAATTTGATTCGATTCAGCCCTATTGAATTGGTTTTTCAATTCGATTTTCCTGCCCAGTTGGGTGATTTTTTTCAAAACTCCTGGTGGGTTTTATAGCTTTTTCACCCCCTTTGGCTTCTCCTAACCACACTGGCGCTGTGGTGTAAATAAAATAAAGAAACAAAAAGGACTTTTCCTCTTTCTGTTAAATCCTAGCTCACGTTTGCAGTCCAACACCAGCTCTGGCAGGATACACATTTCAAATCTGACATGTTATAATCACAAAACAGAAAATAAAATTAATTTTTCTACCTTTTGTTGTCTGGTTATATTTCAAATCTTGTTGGTCCAAGGCTCTGGTTTTCTTCTGATAACTTGCTTGCCAGGGTCTCCTTCTTTCTGCATGCTAACCATCCATCTGCCAACTCTGTCCTCCCTTTCCATTTCCCTTCCCTTCCCAGGAAGTCTGGTATCTTTCCTTTTTTTCATCTCCCTCCACAGATCCACCTTTTCTTAAATACCCTTTCATCCGGCATCTCTCCCTCCTTCCCCACCATCCCAGAGTCCACCATCTCTCCGTTTCTTTTCCTAATTTCCCTCCTATCCAGTATCTCTATCCCTCCTCCACACCATCCCTTGTGTCCAATTTCTCTCCCTTTCTGTTCCTTCCCTCCCTAAATCCCATGGTCCATCATCTCTCTCCCTCTCCTCTATTTTCAGACCCATTATTTCTTCCCCCCCCCCAAAGTTTGGCATATGCATGTCTCTTTGAACACCCCCTTCCCTCCGTGTACTTCTAAATCATGGTCCCCCCCCAAAGGCCTGTCCCCCCTTAAATGTCTGCCTGTCCCTCCTTGAAGGCCTGCACCCCCCTTGAAGGCCTGTCCCTTCCCCTTGTAGGCCTGTCCCCCCCTTGAAGGCCTGCCTGCCTGTCCCCCCCTTGAAGGTCTGCACCCCCTGAAGGCCTGCACCCCCCCGAAGGCCTGTCCCCCACTTGAAGGCCTGTCCCACCCCCTTGTAGCTTCTCCCCCCCCCTTGTAGGCCTGTCCCTCCTTGAAGGCCTGCCTGCCTGCCTTTCCCCCCTTGAAGGCCTGTCCCCCCTTGAAGGCCTGCACCCCCTTGAAGGCCTGCACCACCCCCCTCGAAGGCCTGCCCTCCCTTGAAGGTCTGCACCCCCCCCCGAAGGCCTGTCCCCCACTTGAAGGCTTGTACCACCCCCTTGTAGCTTCTCCCCCCCTTGTAGGCCTGTCCCCCCCTTGAAGGCCTGCCTGCCTGCCTTTCCCCCCCTTGAAGGCCTGCCCCCCCTTGAAGGACTGCACCCCCCCCCCCGAAGGCCTGCACTCCCTTGAAGGCCTGTCCCCCCCTTGAAGGCCTGTCCCACCCCCTGTAGGCCTGTCCCCCCCTTGTAGGCCTGTCCCCCCTTTAAGGCCTGCCTGCCTGCCTTTCCCCCCCTTGAAGGCCTGTCTCCCCCTTGAAGGCCTGCACCCCCCTTGAAGGCCTGCACCCCCCTTGTAGGCCTGTCCCCCCCTTGAAGGCCTGCCTGCCTTTCCCCCCTTGAAGGCCTGTTCCCCCCCTTGAAGGCCTGCACCCCCTTGCAGGTCTGCACCCCCCCAAAGGCCTACACCCCCCCCCGAAGGCCTGCACCCCCCTGAAGGCCTGCCTGCCCCCCTTGAAGGCCTGCACCCCTTGAAGGTCTGCACCCCCCCCGAAGGCCTGTCCCCCCTTGAAGGCCTGCCTGCCTGCCTGTCACCCCCCTCCCCCTTGAAAGCCTGCTTGCCTGCCCGCCCGCCCCACCCTGAAGGCCTGATGCCCCGACCCACCCCGAAGGACCGCTCGCCCCCCTGGCCTCCCCGCACCACCTATGAACAGCCGCAGCAGGATCACGAAGTCAGCGTCAGCGATCCCTGCGCTGCTTCCTGCGCCACGGTCCCGCCCCTCCTCTGACGTCAGAGGAGGGGCGGGATCGCGGCGCAGGAAGCAGCGCAGGGATGCTGACGCTGACTTCGCGATCCTGCTGCGGGCTGCTTCACAGGTGGTGCAGGAAGGTCAGTGGGGCGAGCGGTCCTTCGGGGGTGGCGGGGGACTGAACGGCAAGGCCGGGAACACCCCCTTAGGGCTGGTACCCGGGGCGGCCCGCCCCCCCCTAGGTACGCCACTGTCACCCAGAAAGATTTTTTCCATAAGCACAGAAAGGGGAAAGTGCTTTTTGAATAAGGCTCATAAAACGAGACTGGATTTATGATGCCATTTGTAACTATCCATCTAACCGTGACTGTTTAGAGTCTGTCTGTAAGTAAAAGGGAATTTGTGAGTTTTGTTAATTTGGCTGCATCCAAAGTTTCTGGAGAACTACTGGTCTGCAAATTAAAGAATGTACAAATGAAAAAATTAATTTTTAAATGATACATAATGAGTATTACTGCTTGCTAAGTGTACTTTTAAAAAAAATTGCAGTGTACAGAGAGCAGGGTGTTCTTTAAAACCTGGTGCCTATTTGTTTTACAAACCGTTCTCTCAAGTAAATATTGGTGAACATGGAATTGATAGAGAGATTTTTTATTATTATTTGCATTAATGGTTATTATTCATAGCATCAAAATTAGTGTGTGTCTGATAAAGAAATACATGAAATTTTCAACTTTTTAGTCATTAATAAGTGGAACCTTAGTTTATATCCTAAAAAGTAGAACTGTAAAAATCAATATAACCCTGAGATATTTCTAATATAAAGGTCTGTTGTTAGTGATTTTCTTGTAAAATGACTTCTTTTTGGTTTATTTATCTTTATTTAACTAGTCAGTTAAAAGCTTTATAAAATATATTAAATAATCTGGGGCAGAAAAGGTATACATTCAACTAGCATATAAGATACATATTTTATACATAGATACTCACGTTCCATAGCAGCTGTATTTTTTCTTACATTGAAGAATCTTGTATAACTGATTAAAGACTTGAAATAGGAAAAGAAAAGCAGCTGATTTGGATAAATCCAACTTCCTTACAATTACCTGATTGTTTTAGCATCACGTTACACAGAATAGCTACAGTGGTTTGTCCAGAAGGTAATGGATGCATAAAGCTAGCTATTGTTTGGGAATTGTATGCATGCTTTTCTTATTTACAAGCTAAAGTCAAATATCAGATCAGATTTTCCCATCTTCTGTTTATAAACAAAGTCAAATCTCTCATTCATTGATACGGTGAAGATATCCTTCCACAGACCAACTCTTCCTGAAACACAAAAGAAAAACGAGACTCAACCACCATCCATGCGGCACCATTTCTAAAATATGAGGTACCTGGACAAATCTTGGATTTCAAAATTCCAACTTTTGTTGTGCAGAGTTTAAGAAATTAAGGCGATACATGGTTGGGATGATCCTAGAGCACAGCTTTAGTGTGATTTTATAGTACTGAATCTAAGCACCATCCAGCAAAATTTCATCAAATCAGATGTCCTACAGTTATCCAAATAAGTTTGCCTGGATATTCTGTGGTTACATTTATCCAGTTAAGTTATACACTTCTCCCTCGGTATTCGCAGGGATTAGGGGCAGAGCCAGACTGCAAAGTGTGAAAAATCACGAATAACTTTGTGCCGGCTGACCCTCCTCCGGACCTTATCTGGTGGTTTCCGCCTCCGATCGCCTCCCTCCATGTGTGTTGCGTGTTTGCGGGGGGCCAGTGCAGGTGCTTCAGTCTCCTCTTTCCCTGCTTCGGTGTTGGGCCGGGGGAGTGGAGAGGCGGCGGCGGGAGGATGCAGGTAAGAGGTGCTTGCCGGGGGGAGGGGGTGGGGTTGATAATTAATAAAGGGCAGTGAACCAGAATCTGCGTCCCCCGGAACCTTACCTGGTGGTCTAGCGGGGCAGGAGTGATCTTCCTATGATCCTGCCCCGTGCAAAGCCGTCATCAGAATGGCTGCTGGGAGTTCCCGTTGTAGTCTCGAGACTACAACAGGAACTCACGGCAGCCATTCTGATGATGGCTCTGCATGGGGCAGGAGCATAGGAAGATTGCTCCTGCCCCGCTAGACCACCAGGTAAGGTTCCGGGAAAGCTTGGATGGCTTAAAATTGCCAAAAAATGAAAATAGTTTTTTTGTTAAAAAAAAATCATGAATAACCAAATCAGTGAATACTGAAACCATGGATTTGGAGGGAGAAGTGTACTATAACTTTCACATGTGAATCAGGAATATCACGTCATGCTTATGGAATTCAGGAGTAGCGAGACCCTGATGCTCCTTCTGACCTGGACAAATCATTGCCTCAGGTACAAATAGAGTGTGAGTTCTCAAGGGACAAGAAAAAATCCTACTCTACCTGAATGTAACTTGCCTTTGAGCTACTACTGAAAAGGCATGAACTAAATATAACATCAGACTATAAAAACTGTCAAAATGGGTCAGACCAAAGGTCTATCTAGCTCTACATCTTGTTTCCAGCATTAGCCAATCCAGGGCACAAGCACTTGGCAGAATCCCCAAAAATGCTGCTAACCCCCTAGATCAGGGGTCTGCAACCTTTAAGACATAAAGAGCCACTTGGACCCGTTTTCGAAAAGAAAAAAAAAACTTGGAGCCGCAAAACCATTATAAAACAAATCTAACACTGCATATATTGTTTCTTATCTTAATGCTATATACAGGATCACTAAATTGAAAATAAAATCATTTTTCCTACCTTTGCTATTTGGTGATTTCATGAGTCTCTGGTTGCACTTTCTTCTTCTGACTGTGCATCCAATCTTTCTTCCTTTCTTTCAGCCTCCTGTATGTTTCCTCTCCTCCAGACCTCATTCTCTCCCCCAACTTTTTCTTTGTCTCCCTGTTCCCCCTTCTTTCTGTCTCCGTGCCGTCCCCCAAGCCACTCGGTTTGCTGCCACCGCAATCAGGGAACAGCCCCCAAGCCACCACCGTCCCAAGCTTTCCCTGCAGAAGTGTTGCGCTGACCAGCATTCCGCTCCCTGACGTCAATTCTGACGTAGGAGAGGAAGTTCCGGGCCAACAAGGCATTTCTCCTCATTCCATCCAGCCTGAGCCCCATCTCTCCTTGATCCAGCATTTCCCTTCTGTGTCTGTCAGAATTACCATTCCACCTATTTTCCAGCATCACCCTTCTTTGTGTCCATCTCACCTATATCCCTATCTCACCACTTTTTCAGAATCTTCATTTGTCTCTGTCCTTATCTTTACGCCATGTTCACCATTTGCCCTTTCAATGTCTTTATCTCCCCCCACACACTTTTTCAGCATTACTTCTATGTCTCTATTTCACCTCCTCTTCATGTCCCCTCTGTATCTCTATCCTTATTCAGTAGGTCCTGCTTAACCCTTCTCTTCTTTGTGTCACTATCTCCATTTTCAGCTTTCCCCCCTTTTCCTTTGTTACTGCACCCTGTAGCTAGAATCTTTCCACCCTCCCTCCACTCCGGCCCAGCCCAGTATGAAATATTTCCTTTTGTTTCCCTCCCCTCTCTCTTTCTTTCTCTCTTCCCCTCCCTCACCCATGAGTCCTGCATCTGGCCCTCTCCCTTCTACCTGCACCTGGCAACACCCCCCTGCTCCGCGGCTCTCTTCAGCAACTTGTCAGCAGCAGTGATCAAGACAAGCTGCCGACATCGAGGCCTTCCCTCTACGAGTCCCGCCTTTGTGGAAAAAGGAAGTTGAAACAAGCGGGACTCGCAGAGGGTAGGCCCCGACGTCAGAAGCTTGTGTCGATCGCTGCTGCTGAGTTGCCGAAGAGAGCCGCGGAGCAGGGGATGTGGCCGGAAGCAGGTAGAAGGGAGAGGGAGATAGGAAGGCTGTAGATCTCCGGAGCATGACACCGACCCCGGCCAGGATGATTTCTTTTTCAGACGTGCACCTTACAAGTCCGGCGTCGCGGCGGGAAATAGCAATGCTGAGCAGTGAGCTCAGCACTACACAGATGAAAGCCTTGCTTGCTGATTGGTCCGGCGGCACGGCGGGGCGGGGCCGCCGGACCAATCAGCAAGCAAGGCTTTCATCTGTGTATGTGCTGAGCTCACTGCTCAGCATGGCTATTTCCCGCCGCGACGCCGGACTTGTAACTGCATGCCTGCGTGACACACTACCGGAGCCGCAGCAAAGGTGGAAAAGAGCCGCATGCGGCTCTGGAGCCGCAGGTTGCCGACCCCCGCCCTAGATAAACAGTGCCTTTCCCCAAGTCTACCTTAATAATGGTTTTTGGACATTATTTTCAGGAATTTGTCCAAATCATTTTTTTAAAACCCAGCTACACTAAGGGTTGTACCTAATGTATTACTTTATAAAAATAGAAAGATCAGGGGACACAACTTGAAATTTCAGCAGTATATTTAAAACAAACTGGAGAAAATATATTTTTTCACTCATAGTAACATAGTAACATAGTAGATGACGGCAGATAAAGACCCAAATGGTCCATCCAGTCTGCCCAATCTGATTCAATTTAAATTTTTTTTTTTTTTTCTTCTTAGCTATTTCTGGGCGAGAATCCAAAGCTTTACCCGGTACTGTGCTTGGGTTCCAACTGCCAAAATCTCTGTTAAGACTTACTCCAGCCCATCTACACCCTCCCAGCTATTGAAGCCCTCCCCTGCCCATCCTCCTCCAAACGGCCATACACAGACACAGACCGTACAAGTCTGCCCAGTAACTGGCCTAGTTCAATATTTAATATTATTTTCTGATTCTAAATCTTCTGTGTTCATCCCACGCTTCTTTGAACTCAGTCACAGTTTTACTCTCTACCACCTCTCTCGGGAGCACATTCCAGGCATCCACCACCCTCTCCGTAAAGTAGAATTTCCTAACATTGCCCCTGAATCTACCACCCCTCAACCTCAAATTATGTCCTCTGGTTTTACCATTTTCCTTTCTCTGGAAAAGATTTTGTTCTACATTAATACCCTTTAAGTATTTGAACGTCTGAATCATATCTCCCCTGTCTCTCCTTTCCTCTAGGGTATACATATTCAGGGCTTCCAGTCTCTCCTCATACGTCTTCTGGCGCAAGCCTCCTATCATTTTCGTCGCCCTCCTCTGGACCGCCTCAAGTCTTCTTACGTCTTTCGCCAGATACGGTCTCCAAAACTGAACACAATACTCCAAGTGGGGCCTCACCAATGACCTGTACAGGGGCATCAACACCTTCTTCCTTCTACTGACTACGCCTCTCTTTATACAGCCCAGAATCCTTCTGGCAGCAGCCACTGCCTTGTCACACTGTTTTTTCGCCTTTAGATCTTCGGACACTATCACCCCAAGGTCCGTCTCCCCGTCCGTGCATATCAGCTTCTCTCCTCCCAGCATATACGGTTCCTTCCTATTATTAATCCCCAAATGCATTACTCTGCATTTCTTTGCATTGAATTTTAGTTGCCAGGCATTAGACCATTCCTCTAACTTTTGCAGATCCTTTTTCATATTCTCCACTCCCTCTTCGGTGTCTACTCTGTTACAAATCTTGGTATCATCTGCAAAAAGGCACACTTTTCCTTCTAACCCTTCAGCAATGTCACTTACATACATATTGAACAGGATTGGCCCCAGCACCGAACCCTGAGGGACTCCACTAGTCACCTTTCCTTCCTTTGAGCGACTTCCATTAACCACCACCCTCTGGCGTCTGTCCGACAGCCAGTTTCTGACCCAGTTCACCACTTTGGGTCCTAACTTCAGCCCTTCAAGTTTGTTCAACAGCCTCCTATGAGGAACTGTATCAAAGGCTTTGCTGAAATCCAAGTAAATTACATCTAGCATATGTCCTCAATCCAGCTCTCTGGTCACCCAATCAAAAAATTCAATCAGGTTCGTTTGGCACGATTTACCTTTTGTAAAGCCATGTTGCCTCGGATCCTGTAACCCATTAGATTCAAGGAAATACACTATCCTTTCTATCAGCAACACTTCCATTATTTTTCCAACAACTGAAGTGAGGCTCACCGGCCTGTAGTTTCCTGCTTCATCCCTGTGACCACTTTTATGAATAGGGACCACATCCGCTCTCCTCCAATCCCCAGGAATCACTCCCGTCTCCAGAGATTTGTTGAACAAGTCTTTAATAGGACTCGCCAGAATCTCTCTGAGCTCCCTTAGTATCCTAGGATGGATCCCGTCTGGTCCCATCGCTTTGTCCACCTTCAGTTTTTCAAGTTGCTCATAAACACCCTCCTCCGTGAACGGCGCAGAATCTACTCCATTTTCTCGTGTAACTTTGCCAGACAATCTCGGTCCTTCTCCAGGATTTTCTTCTGTGAACACAGAACAGAAGTATTTGTTTAGCACATTTGCTTTCTCCTCATCACTCTCCACATATTTGTTCCCAGCATCTTTTAGCCTAGCAATTCCATTTTTTATCTTCCTCCTTTCACTAATATATCTGAAAAAATTTTTATCTCCCTTTTTTACATTTTTAGCCATTTGTTCTTCCGCCTGTGCCTTCGCCAAATGTATCTCTCTCTTGGCTTCTTTCAGTTTCACCCTGTAGTCCTTTCTGCTCTCCTCTTCTTGGGTTTTTTTATATTTCATGAACGCCAACTGTTTCGCCTTTATTTTCTCAGCCACTAGGTTGGAGAACCATATCGGCTTCCTTTTTCTCTTGTTTTTATTGATTTTCTTCACATAAAGGTCCGTAGCCATTTTTATCGCTCCTTTCAGCTTAGACCACTGTCTTTCCACTTCTCTTATGTCCTCCCATCCTAACAGCTCTTTCTTCAGGTACTTTCCCATTGCATTAAAGTCCGTACGTTTGAAATCTAGGACTTTAAGTATCGTGCGGCCGCTCTCCACTTTAGCCGTTATATCAAACCAAACCGTTTGATGATCGCTACTACCCAGGTGAGCACCCACTCGAACATTAGAGATACTCTCTCCATTTGTGAGGACCAGATCCAATATCGCTTAACACATAATTAAGCTCTGGAATTCATTGCCACAAGATGTGGTGAAAGCAGTTAGGGGTCCTTTAATCAAGATGCGGTAGGGGGTTTAACGCGCATAATATCGCATGTTAAACCGCCTGCCGTGCTTGCCGCTAACGCCTGCATTGAGCGTTAGTTTTTTAGCCGGACGTGTGGGTTAGCGCGTGATGAAATGTGTGATGTGCTAACCCCGCTAGCGCGGCTTTATCAAGCCGGGTTAGCGCGTCGGACATTTCATCATACACTAACCCCCGCAGCCGGCTAAAAATCTAGTGTGTGACATCAGCACTCACCAGTTAGTGCCAGGGCAGTCCAGAGGTGGGGTTAGGAAGGACCAGGGGTTACAAGGGCATCGACAATATTCAGTGCAAGTACCTGCCTAGCTAATTTGGGCTTATAGGACAGCACTTTGCCTGGTTAGCTATGCAGATATGGCATTGAATTTCAGACATATCCACAAAACTGCCAGGTGCCACTAAAGACCTGGATATGCAGTGTCGGGGTCCAGATAAGGGTCCATCACTGAATATCTGGGTCTAAGTTAGCAGCTGTCAATGTTTAAGGCAGTGGTTCCCAAACCTGGCCAATCATATTTCAGGATATCCACATAAGAGAGATCTGCATACATTGCCTCCACTGCATGTAAATCTCTTTCATGAATATTCTTTATGGATTTCCTAAAAACCTGAGTGGTTGGAGTTAGAGAATGACACAGGGACAAATTTTCCTCGGCCCTGCGGAAACTCATTGTCCCATCCCTGTGAGTTCTTGCCCCATTCCTGCAAGCTCTGTCCTCATCTGCACAAGCCTCAAACACTTTCAAATCACATGTGTTCGAGGCCTGTGCGGTTAAGGCAGAGCTACAGGAATAGGACAGGGACAGCGACAAAATTGACAGGGACAGGGTGGGAAAATTGAGTTCCTGCGGGGACAATTTTGTCTGTGTCATTCTCTAGTTGGAGTGCCTCCAGGACCAGGTGTGGGAACCATCGGTTTAAGGCAATGCTGGCTGAATATAGACCCAATACTTTTCTCAGTTAAATGATTGTTACAAATACAAACATTCCAGATGATTAAGATCCTATCTTCAGGAATTGATACAGAAACTGGTATAGACTTTGCAGAACCATGGATTTCTCTGTGGGTCATTTAGTAGTTGCAGACCTTCCAGCGGATAGAATCCATACCATGAAGCTCAGGCGAATAAGGAATCCCCACGTATAGTGTGCTCGTGTCTCACTACTATATCTAATACTCCTGTTTGATAAACTGTGTAAATGTCACCCACCTTGTTCACTGTTTGAATCATGAAACTGTTGTGTGTTGTGAAGCAAATAATTAAGCAGTTCCCTGCTTCATATCTTCAGAATAAAAGAATCAATGTGCTATAAGGGAAACAAATAGGTAAAATAAAATAAAATGATGTATGCAATAATACCAAATAAAACCAAAATGCATGTAGAAGAAATCATATTTTAACTGAAACTAGGAAAAAAAAACTTAGAAATTTGTGATAAAGAGACAAAAACAAAATTGGAGAGAAAAAAATGCAAAAATAAATAACTAAAACTAGTTAATTAGCAAAATGAATGCAGAAATAATCATGTAAGAATTTTAGGGGCTAGCACCTGTTCAGCAGCACTATCCAGAAAGAGACCATTATCTGGATAATGGAAAGCCAATACTCTGTCTGGTGGCCACAATCTAGATAATGCTCCTAAATATCTGGATTGTGGGACATCTTTCTCTTCCCTCTTTCCATCACCCTTCTCCAGAATATGACATCTCTTCCTTCTTTGAGTCATCTCTCCTCCCTCCCAGTGCAACATTTCTCCCTCCCTCCTCCAACCTCTATAATGTCCAACAATTTTCCCTCTTTCTTTCTTTCCCCATGTATATTATCTCTCTTTCCCTCTCACACCACACACCTATGTCCAACAATTATTTTTCTCTTCTCTCACCCACCAACAGCACTTATATTTCCCTCCCTTCTCACCACCCCACCCATTCATCTCTCTTTCCTTCCCTTCCTAATTCCCAGCATGTGTAGCATCCATCCTTCCCAACCCCCCTCTCAGCCCGTGTAGCATCTGTCCTTCCCTGCCTTCCAAAACCCCTTCCAGTCTGTGCAATATCTATCCTTTTTGCCTTCCCAACTCCCCACCCCCTCCACAGCCTGTGCAGCATCTGTCTTTCCCACATTCCCACAATCAGCCCACCCCCTCAGCTGGATCCTGTGGTACGACCTCTTTCCAGTTCCCGACTCCCTCACCAACCACCTCTCCGCCACTGTAATTTAAAATCTTTTGACAGCCGGCAGCATAACAAAGTGAGCCCTCTGCTGTTGGCCTGCCCCTGAAGCTTTCTTTCTGCAGCACTTCCTCTTCCCACATAGGCAGGATGCTGTAGAAAGGACATTTCTGGGGCAGACTGACAGTGGGATGCTCACTTCGTTGTGCTGCCAGCTGCCTGAAGATTTTAAATTACAGCGGCGGGGAGATGATAGGTGGGGGAGTCAGGAAAGCCAGACTTCTGGTTGCTAATTTATAGGGAAGCCATGGCTCCTGTGGTCTCCCCCGTTCTGACACCTATTTCAACTACCCAATACTCCTAAGGACAGGGCAGGGTGATTTCAACTACCCCAACACTGACTGGACAATAAATAAATAAATTATATCTCCTGATGCAGACCTTCTCAAGACATGATATTATGTTGATAGGTGATCTGTTGGCAACACACAGATGCAGATAAGTTCTAAAAATTGTTTTAATTGTAATGATGAATATTTATAACTTATGAAGGTTTTTGAACACTGGATACACATTGAATGCATGAAAAATATTGTTTTTGTAATCTATGGATTAACTGAATACAAAAGATTGTAAAATTATAAGGGTTGATGACAAGGTGTTTGGTGATAGTATTTTATTAAATCTGTATGATCTAAAGATGCTTTCTGATAGTCCAATTTCCTATTATAAATTAGAGTTAAAGGAGGGGATTTTATTGGATTGGTTTTGATGGTGTGCCAGCAGTATTTATATATACAGTATATACATAGCTGTGTATATATATACATACATCTATATATATATATGTCTGTATGTATGTGTATATATATAGATGTATGTATGTATATATATATATATATATGCCTTTATGTATGTGTGTATATATATATATATATGTATATATATATATCTTTATATAAAGAGAGAGAAAGAGACATACTGTATATAAGGTTTTTTGTTTATTTCCTGATGCCTTTATAAAATAGGCACATTTCTGGAACTTTTTATTGGCACCCTACTATAGAATTATCCAATAATATGTTTAGATTGCAGATCGAACACTGTGTACTTAAAAAAAATATTCCTTAATTAAAATGAGTATTTTGATATAGCAATTATTGTACAATGCAGCATTTTTTCTCAGATGGAAAGTAACATTTGCATCTAGTACAGACAGCTTTATAAAACTATACAAAACCTACCCCTGCCCACTGGCAGTGCATCGGCATTACAGCACTGGTCAATGAGTTGGTGACAGTGTTCTATCATGGATTCTAACTGAGCTTTATCATACGAAACTCCTAGGAATCTTACAAGCTGCTCAACCATTGTTGCAAGGTCCTGGAAGATAACACAAAAGACATGAAAAACAATTTGTAAATGTCAAGATAAGGAATGACTTACAGATTGCTATGATAAAATTCACATTTACAACTAATTTAAAAAAAAAAAAAAAAAAAAAAGCCATCAGCTGCATCACCATTTCAATTTAATTATAATGAAAACAGAATTAATACTGTGCTCATCTCTGTTCAAAATGAATTTTGTTTGCTGTTGCACAAATTTGGGAAGAGGGAGAGAGGGTTAGTGTACATTTGCCCTGGAGTACAGGCCTCATTTGTTAGTGTGCATTCAATTTGTTAGTGTTCCCTAAAAAAATTCTAGATCCAGATGTTCTCTTGAGTTGAACTGACACCTGGTAACCACATAGTGAGTAACCCCCTCTTGTGGTTTTCTTGGCATAATACAGGAGAAGGGCCAATGCAGAAAGATACTGCAAGCTCAGCCATATAGTTGTCATGAGGTATATGTGCACCCAGTGGCATACCTAGCATATGTGACACCCGGGGCCCATCATTTTTTAACCCCCCCCCCATCTATATGAAAAATATGATTTTTAGTAACAATCCACATATCGCACAACAAGAGTGTACCTACGAAAAGGCAGCATCTTAAACACTGCACTAGAACACCAGCGGCGGTGGCAGCATTTTCCCAATGGCAGTGGCATAGGGGAGGGGGGGGAGAAAGAAAGAAACGGGGGGGGGGGGGAGACAGGGAGCCAGAAAAAAAGGGGGCAGGGTGAAACAAAGAAAAAGAAAAAATGAGGCACGGAGAGAGAGAGAAAAAGACAGACAGAGAGAAAGAAAGAAGGGGGCAGGGTGAAATAAAGAAAGAAATGGGGCACGAAGAGAGAGACAGAAAGACAGACATAGAGAAAGAAAGGGGGCATGGAGAGAGAAAGAAAGAAGGGGACAGGATGAAAGAAAGAAAAAGTTGGGGGAAGGAATGAGGTCTGGAGGAGAGGAAGCATACAGGAGGCTAAAAGAAGGGAAGAAATATTGGATGCACAGTCAGAAGAATAAAGTGCAACCAGAGACTGATGAAATTACCAAACAAAGGGAGGAAAAATGATTTTATTTTCAATTTAGTGATCAAAATGTGTCAGTTTTGAGAATTTATATATGCTGTCTATATTTTGCACTATGGCCCTCTTTTACTAAACCGCAATAGCAGTTTTTGGTGCAGGGAGCCTATGAGCGTTGAGAGCAGCATGGGGCATTCAGCGCAGCTCCCTGCGCTAAAAAACACTATCGCGGTTTAGTAAAAAGGGAGGGAGTATATCAGTGGCGTACCAAGGGGGGGGAAGCGGTCCACCCCGGGTGCAGCCGGCCTGGTCTCTATCGCTCTCCCTCTCTCCTTACTGCCACCCTTCTTACTTAAGGTGACCGACCGACCCGTTGTCCCGACCCACTGCTTCGGGACGCCGAAATGTCCCATTTTCAGGGACAGCATCCCGAAGCTGTGCGAGGGGACAAGGGATTGGCAATCGCTTCCCCTCCCGCGCTAAAGCTTGCCTCCCTAAAATCCATACTTCAGTTTTGTAAAAGGGGGAGGGGTTAGTTTGTGATGACATTTCATACTAGGCCAAGGTGTTTTCTGTGTTCTGTGTGTTCGAAAGATGTGGTTTTCTGTTAGAATTGACGGTGTAGGATTGATCTGTACTAGTCTGGCTTGTTTAGTTTTACAATGGGTGTATTGATGTTGTACTACTCACTGCAGTATGTAAGATGCTGCCTTTTCCTAGGTACTCATGTGTGACGTGTGGCTTGTTATTAAAAATCATGTTTTTCGTACAGATTGGGGGGGTGCCAAAAAATGATGGGCCCCGGGTGTCACATATGCTAGGTACACCACTGGGATATATTTGTCTATTTTTGTATAGTTGTTACTGAGGTGACATTGTATAAAGTCATCTGCCTTGACCTCTTTGAAAACCCGCGGAATATAAATGATAATTAACATTTTCTCTGCGTACAGTGTGCTTTGTGTTTTTAAAATTTTATTGTTGGTAGATCATTATGACTTGGCCACAAAGGTAAGGGGGAGGGAGGGAGGGAGGGGAGCTGCTGAAAGACATCTAGTAATCCTTGCAGGCTTGACTGTGCAGGGAATTATTTTTGTAAAATCATGTTTTGTTATGTGACTGGCATTATTTAGACTTTAATTTCTATGAATGAATAGAAGGAAGATGATATAAAATTACTTGCTTGTTTTTATGTGCGTGCGCTGAAGGAAAGTGAAGAGAGAGTGGTCTGAGGACGCTGAAGGGAACTGGGGAAGAGAGAGTGGGGAGAAGACGCTGATTTATAAATGGACAATTGTACAGAATATTGTTTCTTTTTATACTTTAATATAATAAGTTCAATATAAAACAATTCAAGGCTTGTGTGGAAGGAATCAGGTGGTTTGCGGGGATAGGGACCGAGCTTACGGGGATTAGTCCAATAAAATGGTATTTTCTTATTTCTCATTATTTGTTTTATTTTTATTTGTTAATTTGTAAAGTGGTGATTGTTATGTATCAGTTTTTTCAAATTTACATCTACTGTCTTTATATTTTGCACAGTATTAGAGGACATGTATTACTGTTTTTGTGGTTTTGTAGTGTTGCATTGTATGCAGAGTCTGGTTTCTTGGCAGTTCAGTTTAACTTTTGTCTACATATTTCTACTTTTAGTTTGTGATTATTCCATATTGGGCGAGGATGTATCTGTCTGTGTGTATGAAAAGGACATGGCTTTCTGATAGCATCGACTGTACAGGATCAATTGACTGTACAGGATCTGGCTTGTTTAGTTTTACAATGTATGAGTTGGTGTTCTAGTGCTCACTAGAACCCGCTAAACTTATCGCAGATAGGCCTCTAAGAAGAAGCTGCAGCAGCTTTCAATGGACATGGCTCCAAAGAAGCAGAGAAAGCAGAACCAGGCACTCAACTGCATGCCTAATTTCACCCAGGCTGAGATAGAGATGCTGGTAAGAAAGGTACAGGCAAATTATCACTGCCTGTTTTCTTCAAAGGGAGAACACCTTGGTGCCTATTCCAAGGACAAGGAGTGGGTGACCATTGCCGCTCGCATAAATGCTGTCCACCACCACAACCAAAGAAGAAGTAGAGGGCCCTGAAGAGAGAGGTGCAGACAAAGGCTAGGAACAGGCCTTCAGATGCAGACATATCTGACCTCATCTTCTTCTTTATATTTTGAAAATGAACCCTATAGTTAAGCTAAGGAACACCTTACTAATTGATGTGGTAAAAGCTGTTGTTTTTTAGCGTTGTCCTGTTATATATGGAGTTCCTTTCTCTTATGGTATTTATATTGTAAACCGCTTGGACCTGTCACAAGAACATGTAGTATAACAAGTTTTAATAAAACATCTCTATATTTAAGAATGGAGGAAAAGTCCATAAAGCATTATTAAGGTAGACCTGGGGAAAGCTACTTTCTATCCCTGGGGTTAAGTAGCATGGAATCTTGCTACTTTTTGGGATCCTACCAGGTACTTGTGACCAGGATTGGCTATTGCTGGAAACAGAATACTGGGCTAGATGGATTTTTGGTCTTACCCAGTATGGCAATTCATTCTTATATTAGAAAACCTGTCACATGAGAAGCCACCTCTCCACATTACCTGATTAATCATCATCTCAAATCTCCAGCAGGGGATATCATAGGCATAGCAGAGAGCCCATTCTATACACTACTTGCCCTGAATCAGTAGCAGCACAGACTGTTGCTGCTATTTGGGTTTCTGCCAGGTGCTGTGACCTGGCTTGGCCACTGTTGGAAACATGAGACTAGGCTAGATGGAGCATTGGTCTGACCCAGTATGGCTGTTCTTATGCATGTTCTTATGATCATGACAGTACAGCCATGAAGCCCCAATGTTTAGACCTCATTTACAAGTATCATTTATTGTGAGAGTCAATAATTTGGCAGTGTGGCACTGCTTAGTTATGAAGGAGGTTGTAGGATAGACACAGAGTGAGAGTGGGAAGCCATGAAATCAGAAATGCATAAGCATTACTTATTGGTTGATCTCCAGAGCATGACGTGTGTGTCCAGCTCATTCACCTTCATTAAGTATATCCAGGATTTCTGTTAGTGCCTTCATCTAGGCAGGTTAGGATCTACCTGCACCTTTGGCTTTTACATTTTGGCTAAGCTCCCTCCATTTTTCTCAGGTCTTCTGCATTTCTAATATTACAGAAAATGGCATTGAGATTTTAGCAGATCCCCACCCAGATCTTCTCCTTGGTGTAGGCACTGACTCTGTTTTGCAGGGCCAAAAAGGGTTTTGTGGTGCTTCATGATCTCCTGTATCATGACATCTATGTCAGTGGTGAGAAGTTAGTTATCCTGGTGGAGAGACTTTGTTTGGAAACCATGGCACAGGGATTTGGACAGCACAAACCTGAAGAATTCTAAAATGGGGTTCTATACCTGGACATGGGGCTTTTATTCTAATGGAAAATGCAGCCTAATGGGCATCACATGTGTTTTTTAAATCACCAGTGGCAGTACACATGGATAATTTATATGTGGATAGTGCTGATTTCACAATCTATATGAATGTGCTCCATATTTAGCACCTTCCCATGTAGGCTGGATTATTTGTATTTCACATAGAGAAGGGCTCTAGGTCAGTTATCTACTTCTATGAGCTGAATATCTATTCTATCCCATTGTATTTATAGCTGCTAAGGCAAATGCTTTAATCGTATATTTAGTACTCACTGCCTATCTAGATGGTGGCACTGAATATACATATTTTTTTAAATGCTGCACTGGTTTTCTAACCACTGATTTGAATATTGAACCAAGAAACATTACACCCACAGACACAGCCGTATGCTCACACAAACACACACAACAAGGTGAAATACCACAACATGAAAGAACAAAGTCACGAGCCACAGCCCAAAAAGCCAGGCATTAGAAAAATGAGTATTCTAAATTCTACCTTGTGCATATCTTCATACTTAAGGAAAAGTACATTGGATTCCATATTATGTTCCCAGAATTCCTGCACGTGCTCAAACCATGAACCATAACCTACTGCAGAGACAACAGAGAACATTAATTAATAACAGTAGCACCAGGCCTAGTGGTTAGAGCTGCTAGCTCAGCACCCTGGGGTTGTGGGCTTGATCCCATTGCTACTCCTTGTGACCCTGGGCAAGTCGCTTAACCCTCCATTGCTTCAGGTACCATAGTTATATCGTGAGCCCACTAGGACACAGAGAAAAAACTGTACACTGCCTGAACTTCGCCAAGATAGGGTGGTATATCAAATGCCAATAAACCTTTACAATACTTTTATAGGCAGTTCACATGTGCATTTAAAGAGATACAAAACAATTTAAAATTGCAGACAAGCAATATAATGGATTATACTGAATAACCTAGAGCAGCTGAAAGGCTTGCAATTTCATGAACGCTTGTACCTATTATAGACGTTGTCTATAAAATCAGTAAAATAAGCTGAACAGGTTCTTTGAGCCAAGACCAAATGCCACCATAGCAGCACATTTTATGCCCCTCTTTTTGTCTCCTGTCCAGAATCTTATTCTTCTGCAGCCTGGGTCCGGTAAATGGCCAAAACAGATCAAGATCAAGACTGGAGTGGTCTTCAACAGCAACTCCAGTAGTTGGGAAGAAGGACTGGTGCCCCAAAATTGACATGGAGAGACAGAGATTAAGCAAACCAATGTTTAATCATAAAGAAGAAGAACCTGGGTGGTGTTCCAGATTCAATTCTGACCACCTTGCTGGGCAAACTGAATTAGGGTTACCAGACATCTGGATTTCCACGGGCATGTCCTCCTTTTGAGGTCATGTCCGGGGGTCCGGATGACTTTTCAAAACCTGGCACTTTGTCAGGGTTTTGAAAAGCCTCCTCAAATCGTGTCGGGCAGGAAGGAAGTCCGCGCATATGCAGATGCCACGCGATGATGTCACGTGCATATGTGCGTGACATCATCACGTGGCATCTGCGCTAGAGAATGACACGGGGAGCGAACCCCGTGGGGAACCACGGCGTGGCTGCGGTTTGGCTGCGGGCTATGGAGACTCCATAGCCAAATCACTGCAGACACGGGGACAAAAGTTTTCACCGCCCACAAAAACGGTGAAAAGATTTGTCCCCGTAGGCAAATGTATCCCCTTCTACATACCGCGATTTACCGGGTCTTCACCGTGTGTTCGGTTCACTTCGGGACGGGTGTCTGATTTTTTTCTGGCGGCCATGCTTGTCGGCCATGTGGTCTCCTCCAACTCATCTCTCTCCACCCGACTTGCACGTTGCCTGACTCCGCCCCCTTCAATATTCTGGCTCCTCATTAGTCAGTTCTTTCCTGCTCAAGAAGGGGACCAATCGCTACTGCCACACATGATATTTAATGGGTTGCAGTAGCGATTGGAAATCGGGGGATTTCGGAGCTGAGAGGCAAGCCCAGGATTTTTTTTTGAGTCGCTGCCTGGATTGGAGAGGAATCACTGCTGCAGACTTGGAGGAGCTACATTGAAAACTTCGGCGCTACAAGTAGAGGTAAGGTACACACTTTCCTACTACTTGCTTGCCCAGGGTTGGCGGCGGCAGGGGTGGGGGTGGGGTGGGGATTCTTTGACCGGTTGGAGATGGGAGTCTGGCTGAGCTGGGAGCTGGTTCTTTTTTTTTTTAATCTGAGTACTAGTGTAGTAGTGTGCTGTGTCCATTCCCATGGATTACTGAATCCTATTCCTGAACATGTGCTGCAAGATTGGAGGAATCCAGCACATGTTCAGTATGTAACCCATGGAAATACGTTAATAAAGATAAGTATATAAAATCATACCTGTTTGAGGCTTTTATGCATGCTGCGGTGACGGTGACGGGGCGGTGAATGGGATGGCAGTGGCGGTGACGGGGCGGTGAAAGGGATGGTGATGACAGTGACGAGGTGGTGAAGGGAACGGTGGTGACAGGGCGGTGCAGAGGATGGTGGGACGGGGACGGGGCGGTGACGGGGACAGATTTTTTCCCCGTGTCATTCTCTAATCTGCGCTTGCACAGACTTCCTCCCTGCCCGACAAGTGGGGGGCAGGGCTAGAGTGGGAGTTGGGGCAGGTTTAGGGCATTACAGGGTGGGGATGGGCGGAACTGAGCGGGCCTGGGGGCAGGTCTAGGGGGTCTGATTGGAAAATCTGGTAACCCTAAACTGGATGGACTGTGCAGGTAAGACAATAAACCTCACTCCACAAAACTGGTATATATGTACTAATAATTTTCATTGATAAATTGTAAATGCCTACGTTCTAAGACTGCTTTGATACAGGACCTGATGACCTATTTTCATATTCAACTAAGACTTGGATTAACCTTGGTCTCTATATGCCAACATTTACTGCTACTATGCTATTCCCTCACCCCAAAAGTATTTGACAAAGCTGTGGGAGTTACCTACATGAATTTTAATTGCAGAGAGAGAAGGAAATAAATCCTCTTCAGTATTTACCCTAGGAGGACATCCTATTGGGATGAAAAAAAAGATGCTGCAAGACAGGCGTGAAGCTGTCAAAGATAATAAAAACAGTTCAATTTTGACCCAGTCACTGAACAAGATATGCATGAGTTTTAGAAACTGCGAATCAATATGATTAGCAGCTACACTGGTCGCCGTACATGAAGAAAGACACGGTACTACTCGAAAGGGTCCAGAGAAGAGCGACTAAGATGGTTAAGGGTTTGAAGGAGCTGCCATACAGCAAAAGATTAGAGAAACTGGGCCTCTTCTCCCTCGAACAGAGGAGATTGAGAGGGGACATGATAGAAGCATTCAAGGTACTGAAGGGAATGGACTTGGTAGATGGGGACAGGTTGTTCACCCTCTCCAGGGTGGGGAGAACGAGAGGGCACTCTCTGAAATTGAAAGGGGATAGATTCCGTACGAGCGTAAGGAAGTTCTTTTTCACCCAGAGAGTGGTAGAAAACCGGAACGCTCTCCCGGAGTCTGTCTTAGGGGAAAACACCCTCAGTCAGGGCACTGGTCTTTGACCATTGGGCCGCTGCGTGAGCGGACTGCTGGGCACGATGGACCACCGGTCTGACCCAGCAGTAGCAATTCTTATGTTCTTATCTCATTTGGACTATGGCAACTCACTTTATGCTTGTTAAAGTAAATGCAATTTGAAGAGAATATGGCAGCCAAATTGATATATGGTAAACATAAATATGACCATGTCACACCTTTATTGAAATCTCTTCACTGGCTTCCTGTCTACTGGAGAATCCAATTTAAGTGTGCAACTGTAATTTTCAAAATCTTATATGGTATTTTTTCTCTGTTGGACTCTGTTTCAATTAATTCTCAGAAAATCTCCAACTCTAGATTAGATTAGGTCCTTGATCAGGGGGGAGGTTTGAGAGCAATGCTGGTAATAGGGAGGAGGGGTCAAGAAACACTGCCTCAGCAGTTTTTTCTTCACTTTGGGCTAGATTCACGAACCTGCCCGATCAGGGCAGGTCTGATGAATTCCCTAAACTCAAATATGCAGATGGGGGTGATCGTAGGAACGCCCCCATCTGCCAGCACGGATCGCAGGTCTGCGATCCCAACGCATGTGCAGAATGCATCTAGACCCGACTTTTTTTTTTTTTTTTAAACTTTCATGTGTGCTGACTCTCCTGCTCTTCCCTTCCAAGCCCTGCTCTTGCCACCTTCCCTGCAGTGTGATCCTGTGGGTTTAAAGCAGGGCTGCACTGCTACGTGCAGCCCCACTTTAAACCCGCGGGCTCGCACTGCAGGGAAGGCGGCAGAGCCAGGGGGAGCAGAGAGGACATGTCAGGCAGGCGTTCGGGACAGGCAGATCGAGGCAGCGGGAGGCGTTCGGGGCAGGCAGATCTGGGCTGCAGTAGATCGGGGCTGACAGAGCAGAGAGAAGGCCTTCAATAGAGCAGGAGAGTCGGCAAGACGTTTTCGACTGCTCCCCAGCAGTCGCTTCTTCAGTTGATCGGCCAACCCAGTCGAATGTGAAATTTTGTGTTGTGAATTGTGTCTCTGCCTACTTTGCATGCTTTTCCCCTCATTTGCATGCATGGATTGGAAGCAGATCACAGGAGAGGTAAGTGAACCAGGTCGGAGGGAAATTTGGTCGTAAACCTATCGGTGCAAGATCGGTTTGCTTTGTGAATTTAGGCCTTTGAGTCAGCACCACATTACACTCTTTGGCAGACAGCATAAGATCTCCCATCTAATCTGCCCATACCTATAACACAGTGTCCATGCAGTTAGTGGGTCTGTCCTGTGTGCTAAATGTAGGGCAAATGCTGGGCATGCTCCTTGCATGGACCACACGCAGTTGTGTAGTGAGGGTAGGAGACACCCGGGGCGGAGATGCCCCTGCTTATTCACCACCCCCTGACATGCAAGCGTGCCCCTTCCCTTCCCCCTCTTTAACTTCCCCAGCGTGAGCAGCATCTGCAACTTGCTGCCCATGCCGGCCTCGGCTCTCTCTCTGACATCATCCCCTGGTCCCACCATCAGAAAGTGATGTCAGAGGGAGAGCTGAGGCTGGCGCAAGCGGCAGGTTGGAGTTGCTGCTTGGGCTGGCAAAAAGCTAGAGGTATGGGGGGGAAGGGAAAGTGCGCGTGCAATGGGGGAAGGGTGGGAAGGAGCGGGGGCATAGAGGAGGTGAGGTGCTGGCAATCCGCCCGCCCGCCCCCATTACTACCATTAATCACACAGGCTTAACTTTTGCAGTTAGGATACAGTAGGTGCAAACATTTCCCACATTTCAGTAAAAAGGTCCCCTATGTTGGGTGACCTGCCCTGCAATGATTGATATTTAACTAGACTCTCATTATTCATTCACAGTCTTCAAGAAGATCTTCAAATGTCGAGTCTAGCCAGCTAAGGTGCTTCTAAAAATCTACCCCTTCTTGGTATTATGTGTTCTACTTTCTGAATGAATTATCTAGTTCATAGTAGCACTGCTGTTCTGATTGTAGAAATGCAGACAAAATAACAATCTACAACCAAAGTTGTGCAATTTGCTTTACCCATAGACAAAACCTTTTAGCTCTGTTACTTACACTTATCATTCATAAACCTTCGACAGAATTCTTGAAAGGTTCCTCTGTAGCTCATAGTTCTTAGGGAACGGTGAAACTGGTAATAGGACACTACAAGGTCTTTGGGATTGCGAGCCATATAAATTACCTATGAAAAAGAAACATTTTGTTTAATAAGTTTTCTTGGAAAAAATGAGTCTGTACTTGTTAACATAACATACTTCAATACACCGTGAAGTTCGATGCAGTTAACAGGAGTTAAGTAGAAGACTGTACATGAGAGGTGAGGATACACGTACAAGTAACATAGGATCATGACAAGGTCAGAGTCAAATACAGTAATGATAAGGTGAGATGGTGAGATTCTGATCAATTAGTTACCTTAGACTCCCCATTGTGTAGATCTGCAGGCAAAAAACGATATGGCAAGTGGCTTTTTATGAGGCGAGGAGATGTAAGTTCCTAAATCAAAATAGTCCAGAAAAGTAAAATGTTGGACTTTGTTTTCTAAAATATTAACATCAGAATTCTTAGATAACATACCAGTATTGTAACAGATACGTTTCTTTGTACTGTTTTAGCTTTTGTAAAGGATAAGGAACAAGATAATGTATACATAATACTTTATCATAGGACAATTAGCTAAATTCAGTGTTGGATGGAGAGGATGAGACATAGAAAAAGATCAGCAGGTCAAACTGATAGGGGGAAAGAAGTCTAGGAATTAAACTGGGTGTTTGGAGTGTACATAAGAAAAGGGCACGTAGGCTGCAGGTAATGAGGAAGAGACATTTGGAGTGTGAGTGAGAGAGAGAGAGAGGTGTTTATGGGAAAGGAGGAAGAGATGAAGGCTGGGAAGAACATGATAAAGAATGAGGGGGATGGTTGGAAAGGAGAGAGCAAAGAGAAGTGGATAAGGGTCTCAAATAGGAGAGAGCCAGAGAGCAAGAAATGGAGGGCAGGATTGGGTAATATAAAGGTGAATGGATTAGGAGAGGAGGTGATAGACAGTGAGTAGGATATAGCATTCTGAAAGGAACAATGGGTAAAGAGATTCAGAGAAGGAAAAGAAATGAAACGATGGTAACAGAAAGAAAGACAGGAAGAGAGCGACAAGATACATAAAAAAGACCACAGCTTAAGATGGTTGGAAGGTAAAACAGAGGCATAGAAAAGAAGAAGAAAAATCTTTGGGGAAAAACAAGCAATTGGAGAAAATGGACAATTTAAAGGCAGTGGATAGACTGAGAACACTGCGATGTAACTTACCCCCTTCTCCCCCAAAATGCTTTACCAGTAATTGACAGAAGACCACATAAAAATAAATAATACATGTTTCTTCCCTACTTATATGTAACACCACAAAATTTTGAAGAGGGGAGTGCGCAAGGTAACAATTGTCCAGGGTCATCTGTTCACCAGCAGCAAGATTCCCAAGTATAATAGCTGGTTAACACACACCTCCCAAAAATTCTCCAACCTGTCCCTCCTACTCATAAAACCCCAGACCCACACACAGTGGAGGGCAATTGTATAACAGAGAGCCTCCAGTTAGGTGTCCTATAGATGCACAACAGGAGAGTATTCTATAACTTTTGGGCACCTCTTAAAATGTGTTCTGTGGGACAGACACCAAAATTCAGAAGCACTTAACTGGAGGGTACCATTGAATATCACACTCCAACCCACTTTTGAAGTGGACCACATAGGAGCATTCCGAGAACAGTGTTGGGGAAGAGCTGGCAGCTATGTTGGTGCTGAATGGGATGATTCATCGCAGCCGTTTCAGGGATATTTCATCCCATTCCGATTTAGCTTTAGCCTTCTTTCAACTTCAGTCTCTTAGCTGGAATCCTCTTCTAGCCCCAGATCTCCCTACCAGCATCAGTCCCTTTCTTGCTTTGGCCCTCTTCTAGTCCTACACACTACCCCCCCCCCCCCAAACTCCAATTCTCTTCCAGCTTCAGCTCTCTTCCAGCCCTAGACTCCTCCAGCATTTGCCCTTTTCCAGACCCTCAAACTTTTGTCCTCCCCAGTGACATGATAACATAAGAACATAAGAAGTTGCCAACCACTGGGTCAGACCATTGGTCCATCGCGCTCAGCGGTCCGCTCCCACAGCGGCCCATCAGGTCTATGACCTGTAATGTGGTTCCTGTCCATTTCTGTAACCTATCTCTTCTTTTTATCTGTAACCCTCAATCCCCTTATCTTTTAGGAACTTGTCTAAACCTTCCTTGAAACCCTGCAATGTGCTCTGGGCTATCACAACCTCCGGAAGTGCGTTCCATGTGTCCACCACCCTCTGGGTAAAAAAGAACCTCCTAGCATTTGTTCTAAACCTGTCCCCTCTCAATTTCTCCGAGTGACCCCTTGTGTTAGTGGTTCCGCACAGTCTGAAAAATCTGTCCCTGTCCACTTTCTCTATGCCCCTCAGGATTTTGAAGGTTTCTATCATGTCTCCTCTAAGTCTCCGCTTTTCCAGGGAGAAGAGCCCCAGCATCTTCAACCTGTCAGCATACGAAAAGTTTTACATACCTTTTATCATTTTAGTTGCTCTCCTCTGGACCCCCTCAAGTAATGCCATGTCCTTCTTGAGGTACGGCGACCAGTACTGGACACAGTACTCCAGATGTGGGCGCACCATTGCACGATACAGCAGCATGATGACTTCCTTCGTCCTGGTCGTGATACCCTTTTTAATGATACCCAACATTCTGTTCGCTTTCTTTGAGGCCGTTGCGCACTGAGTTGATGCTTTCAATGTTGTGTCCACCATCACCCCCAGGTCTCTTTCAAGGTTGCTTACCCCTAACAGTGATCCCCCCATTTTGTAGCTGAACATCGGGTTCTTTTTCCCTACATGCATGACCTTACATTTCTCTATATTAAAACTCATTTGCCATTTTTTTGCCCACTCTTCCAGTCTTGTTAGGTCTCTTTGCGTTTCTAACCCTGCTGCAAAGCTTGGTGTCATCAGCAAATTTGATAACCTCACATGTCGTCCCCGTCTCCAAGTCGTTGATGAATATATTGAACAGGATTGGTCCCAGCACCGACCCCTGTGGAACTCCACTCGTGACCCATTGCCAGTCTGAGTAATAGCCCTTTACTCCAACCCTCTGCTTCCTGCCTGCCAGCCAGTGTTTGATCCATCGGTGGATATCCCCCTGTACCCCGTGGCTCCACAGCTTTTTAAGTAGTCTTTCGTGAGGTACCTTATCGAAGGCTTTTTGGAAGTCAAGGTAAATGATGAGGGGAAGGTGGACCATCTTAAGCGCTGTCTTCATGGGGGTGCCGACACTTCTCCCCTCTGAGCAAGGGACATTGACGCCATAAACTCAAGGTGTGAAAAATAATAAAAAATGCAAAATTTCACTAACGTAAAGTTACCAGTAATTTTATTGTGTTTACCTTCAATCATGACACCAAAAGAATACAGCAAAATTGCATTAGCCGTTACATTAGTGGGAGATCGTTATAGTTGCCAAAATGCTGGCCTATTCTGATAACGAGCTCAGCTTAATATCTTACAACACTCTATTATATACTTTCGGCTCAGTGTTACATCATCAGTTTCTCAACCAATAAAATAACATGGGTGGTCTTAAAAGTTAGACAAAGAAAATTCCTCTACGTTTAAAAGTTTCAGAAATCATATTTGTTCTGTCCATATTCATTTCTGAATATACAGTATCCTTTTCACATAGGTATATTAAGAGAAATCATTTGTTAAAAAGATGCTGAAATGTTCTCAGCCCTACAAACAGTGCTGAGAATTTGCCAGCCTTAGTGGAAAGGAGAAAGTGCAGGAGAAGGCAATCAAAGAGAAGGAGGGGCTGTCTCCCCCTGAGCTGACAGCTTCACTCACAGTGTCTGACTCTAATTTTTTCCAGATGTTGCTTTAGGATTTCTTTAGGTTGCAAATATATATATTATGTTCTTCTACCAATTCTTTCACATCCACACATTCATATTTGCTTGCTTGGGCCCAAGCATTCATAATTCACATTCATATCTCGGCCATTCATAACTCATATTTCATAAATGTTATATCTCAGTTTAGGATACTTCTTCCCAGCCTAAGGCACATCTGGTATCAATTAACACCACGATGCTAGTAGCGGGAAAAACTCTGAACAAAGAAAAAGCAGAGAGACAGAAGGTCACTGACTCAAAATGGATTCCAAAGCACAAAAGATATAGCAAAACGAAGAACCCAAATGGAGTCCCTGTATACCCTGGTTTCCTTCATGATCTAGCCTAATAGCAAAGTACATAAAAAGAATATTACTATACTTTCCCTTATATTAATCTGTAGTGTGTTTTTCTGGCTTTAGCTTCATTCATATTCAGATTTTTATTCACCAGTTTGTCGTATGCTTCTATTGGGCGTGGCCTTAACTAACACATATGCTTGTATCTAATTAGAATTACCCAGAATCATACGAAAAACAGGCCCTTTTGTAGAAAAACTCTACAAAAATACTGCACTATCATGTTCTGATATCCATTCCATTACCGTCCCATAAACATCACCCCCTACTGGCCACGAGCCACTACTCTTCACCTCCTCTCTGCCCCCCACCCCCTGCATACCTCCTGAAATATTTGTCTGCACAAGCAGCATATTTAACTGCTGCTTGTGCTGGCCTCGGCTTCCTTCTGACATCGCTTCCTGGGCTTGAGACCATGATGTCAGAAGGGAGCCGAGGCTGGTGCGAGCAGCAATGGAATATGTTGCTCATGCTGGCGAAAATTTCTAGAGGTACATGTGGGTTGAGGGCATTCAAGCGGGGAAGAGCAGGGGGCGCATGGCGCAGCAATGCAGGATGCCACTGGAGCTCCTCTCTTCACTCTCACTACTCTACTCCTCTGTGGCCTTGAAAGCTGCGGCAGCCTCACGGACAGGGAGGAAAGGAAGAGGGTATAATTTTTGTTGGGGGGGAGGCAAAGCTCCCCCTCCCTCAAATGCTGAATTGGATCCTGACTCGATTCATCATGGTCAGTTCTTTACATTGAAATGAAGAAACATAAAGGAACATTATGGGCTCATCCCTCAGAACCTCTGATGAGTATCTCTGCTGGTTCCATGGACCAGTATGTTGAACACAGGCATCTTGTGAATTTAGCTGGTCTGGAACACTTGGGAGCTGTAACAGAGGCAGGTGGACTGCTGGATTCCTTTTTCTCAGATGTATCTCTCAGTCTGGAACAGTGGTTTTGTCATCATGTCTGTCTTAACAGCATACTATGGACTTTTCCTCCAGGAACTTGTCCAAACCTTTTTTGAAACCAGCTATATTAACCGTTCTTACCACATCTTCTGGCAATGCGTTCCAGAACTTAACTATTCTCTGAGTGAAAAAATATTTTCTCCTATTGGTTTTAAAAGTATTACTCTGTAACTTCAGCGAATGTCACATACTGTAGTCTATGTAAATCTTGAAGCAGGTAAAAAATTAATCCACTTGTACCCGTTCTACACCACTCAGGATTTTGTAGACTTCAATCATATCTCCCCTCAGCCGTCTCTTTTCCAAGCTTAAGAGCCTTGGAGGGGCATAATCGAAAGAAATGTCTAAGTCCATTTTTGCCTAAGTCGCAAGTCGTCCAAAGTCTGACACAGCTTAGGACACATTTTTGAAAAATATGCCCAAAATATATATATTTTTGAAAATCGTCTAACTATAAGTCCAGTCATCTAATCATCCAAGCTGCTAAATCGTCCATCTTTATACCACATTTTTGTCTAAATATTCGTCCAAGTCAAAAACTCCTACAATAAGCCCTGTTGAATGTGGGAGGGGTCAGCAAAGTGATGGACTGGACACCCAGACATGGCACCTGAATAGTGGGGTACCTTACAGGGCACTGCTGTGAACTTCACAAAAAGGGTGCCACATTATAATCTCACTACAGCTCCCTTATAGGTCATGGTGAGCCTCCCAAAACATACCCAGAATATCCTAGACCTAGACCCACCTATCTACCACCCCAATAGCCCTTATGGCTGCAGGAGCCACTTATAAGGCGGCGCAAAACAATTTGGGGTATTTTTGGGGAGTTCACATGTTGCACCATGAATGCAGTGCTTACAGTGGCTTATGGGCCTGGGTCCTACTCTCCATGGGTCCCTAACCCACCCCCAAGATGACTTAAGACTCCTCTGTGCAGCTCGACTAGGCTTTCCTATGTCAGGCTGTCAGGTGCTGATGTTCTGGAGACAGATATTTAGAGTTGTTATTACAGTTTTTATGGGGGGGTCAGTGATCACTGGGGTAGTGTGTGGGGGTTTGTACTTTGTGTTTGAAGTACTTATCTGGTCACTTTAAGTTGGTATCTGTGACTTAGACCATGTTTTAAATGGCCTAAGTCACAATGTCCAAATTCCATCTAGGCTGTGTTGTAAAATTTTCGGTTATACATTCAGTACGACTAAATCTAACATGGCCCACAGCCCGCCCAAATCCTGCCCTCGACACTCCTCCTGAAACACCCCGTTTAGCTCTGGTCATTCAGCGGCACTAGGAAGGCCTAGGTAGTTTGTAAACATGTCTAAAATCAGTTTCGATTATCGGTGCTTGGATGTCTTTCGTTTATGATCATCCAAGTGCTGACTTAGGCCAGTTTTTGGACGTTTTTCTCTTTCGATTATGAGCCCCTTAATTTCTTTAGTCTTTCCTTATATGAGAGGAGTTCCATCCCCTTTGTCATCTTAGTCATTCTTTTTTTTTTTAATTTATAAATTTCAATCATTACATTGTTACATTAAACAAAAGAAAAAAGACCTTCCTTAAACATTAACATACGTAATCATTCCATATCAAATTCCTTTCTAAGCCCACATTAATGGGGAGATATGATACGATTTTAAAAAAACAAGTTTATAAGTAAAAAGAAAAAGAAATAATTCACGATTCACCCTCGCGAATCCCGAACCATTCTTTACTCATATAGGGATTATTAATTTTCCTCCTCTTATTTCTCGGTAGTTAAACCCAACCTCATAGGTACTAACTCATTTCTGTTCTTGAGCAATTAGGAATTGTTATAGTTAAATGGATCCCAAAATACAAATTCAATGTCTTCTAACTTGACAAGACATTTACACGGAAATTTTAGGTAAAATGATGCCTCAAGAGCTGAAACTCTAGCTTTTCATTTCAAAAACTCTTTCCTCCTTAATTGAGTTCTCTAGAGACATCTGGAAAGATTCTAACCAGATCACCACAAAATTTTGTTAACCTATTTTTAAAGTATAGTTTCTTAATTAACATCTTATCTATCTCACTCATGCATGTTATCACCAGAGTGGTCCGACTCTGGATCGCATCCTGGTTATCTTCCAAAAACTCTGTCAAATTAATTTCAGTTGATACCAGATGGTCCACCTCCTGAGCGAATTCTAATTTTTTTCTGAGGAACATAATATTAATTATTGATAGGAAAATTATCCGCATTGGCAACCCCAGTATTTCTTTAAAAAAAATTTCCTTAATAAAATTTCAGGTGATAGTAGATGAGTTACTGGGAAATTAACCAAGCGGAGATTTCTTGCTCTATACATATTTTCCATTACTTCCACTTTAGAATGTATCACCATAGAATCCTTAACAGCAGATACTGAAACAGCTTGAAGTGTAGTACATTGAGCTTCCATCACATTTAATCGTTTATCCAAACAACCCAGATTGGAATCCACATTTTCAAGCTTATGAGAAACAGACTGTGAAAATTCCACTGTTTGTTTCACAGTTGACCTGAGAAACCCTTCTACTCTAGAAATACCTAACCACAAGTCTTTCAAGGTAATATCTTGTGTTTCCTCCGTTAGTGGTTGATCCTCCACTACACCTGAAAAATCAAGTGACAGGTATTTCAGTCAAAACTAGCTTATTTGTCTGAGTGGAGGATGCCACAAATTCGTTGGAACTAGTAGGGTTTATATTCCTACTATCACTCTATACTGGAAGAAGGGGAGGAGTTTGTTCGAGAGGACTCATTGAAGCACCCGATATAGAAGAGTTCATATTAAGTGCTGCAGCTGAGGGATTATCAGTTAATAATGTCAAATGCCTGTCCATAGGGTCAGATACAGCCGGTGTTGAACTCTTAGGTTTAATTTTCCTTTTCCCCATGTTCAAGCTAATTAGAAATTGTGAAAAAAAGTAATACAACCTTAATTCCACCTCCATAGCTCCTTGTGGCTCCAAGGGGCTCCCAAGGGGCAAAATGTACCCCTTAGGGCACGCCCCTTCAGCCACGCAGCTGGAGCCGCAACTGTGGCAGCGGCGCCAATTTAAAGTGTTGGAGATGGACCCAGTGACATCAGCGGTCCGTCTCTTACAATGCCTGCCCGGTGAGCAGCCGAAAGAAAAATGCCAGCCGCTGCTGCAGGAAGCACGGGGCTGCAGGAAAATCATCTCCAGTATCCCTCAAAGGTATCATGCTCCCAACTATACCGCGGCAGTGGCATCAACTTAAAGTGTTGGAGATGGACCTAGTGACATCAGGGATCCATCTCTTACAATGCCTGCCCGGCAAACAGCCAAAAGGAAAATGCCAGCCGCTGCTGCAGGAAGCATGGGGTCTGCAGGAAAGTCACCTCCGGTATCCCTCAAAGGTATCAGGCTCCCCATCTTAGTCATTCTTCTTTGAGCCTTTTCTAGTGCCACTATATTTTTTTGAGAAGACCAGAACAGAATACAATACTTAAGGTGAGGTTGCACCATTGAGCAATACAGAGGCATTATAACATTCTTAGTCTTGTTTATCATCCCTTTTCTAATAATTCCTATAATTTCTAGCATCTTGTTTGCTTTTTTGGCTGCCATCACACATTGGGCGGAAGGTTTCAGCGTACTGAACGCAATAACACCCAGATATTTTTCTTGAATGCTGACCCTCAAGTTGGATCTTAGCCCTATGATTTGGATTATTCTTCCCAATGTGCATCACATTGCATTTGTCCACATTAAATTTCATCTGCCATTTGGACACCCAGTCTTCCTATTTCCTAAGGTCTTCCTGCAGTTTTTTACAGTCCGCATGCATTTTAGCAACTTTGAACAGTTTAGCAAATTTAATCACCTCACTTGTAGTTCCAATTTCCAGATCATTTATAAATAAGTTAAATAGCACCAGTCTCAGTACAGATCCTTGTGGCACACCATTATTTACCCTCCTTCATTGAGAAAAATGGTCATTTAATCCTACCCTTTGTTTTCTGTCTGATAACCAATTCTTAATCCACAATTGAAGATTGCCTCCTTTAATTTTCTCAGGAGCCTCTCATTAGGAACTTTGTCAAAAGTTTTCTGAAAATCTAGATACATTACATCACCTTTATCCACATGGTTATTCACAGCTTCAAAGAAGTCAAGCAAATTGGTGAGACAAGACCTTCCTCGTCTGAACCCATGCCGACTCTGTCTCATTAAATCATGTTTTTCTACATTTCCACAATTTTATTTTATTTTTTTGTTTCCACTTTTTTGCCCTGCACTGAGTCAGATTTACGGGTCTGTAATTGCACAAGTCTTCATTAAATTTAGTTGGAGCACCCCATACCAGACTGAGTACTTTTGGTGAAGCCAAAACCTGAGCCTGAGCCCTTCCCTCTAGAGAGAACTGACCCCCTGAAGAGTATACGTGTGCTGAATCAAAGAGGGGAGAGGACTAGGAGAAAATTAATATATTTTTGTCAGTCATTGGAGAGAATTATGTGAATACTGTATATCACCCAGAGACAAGGACTTTTTACACATCGATGATATTAAGAGCCAGATTCTATAATGGATGCCTATGTTAGGCGCCACATTAACTACCTAAATGACCTCGGAAAAATAATTAATTGACCAATAGGCACCTAAATGATTCTATAAATGGTAGGCACTTATCGCATGGTGCCTAGTGGCGCCTAATGCTTAAATGGGCATGTTTGAGGGTGGAGACAGAGATTGGTGCTATTATTCACGATTCTGAAAAGAACTTAGGTGCCTGCAATGTAGGCCAGTAAAACCCTCCCAAAATATGACACTGAAAATATTCCATCAGACTAAAACTAAACAACAGATTTGCCTATCTTGCTACAAGAGTTATGGAATGACATCAAAACCGTAAGCCAAGATGTCGCCTTGGACCTCAGAAGAAACCAGAAAAGTAGTAGAACAAAGAAGACAAGCAAAACTTTCTGGTGATAGAGGTAAGGCGGGAGAGGGGAGATATGATAGAGACGTTTAAATACCTGCATAATGTAAATATGCATGAGTCGAATCTCTTTCATTTGAAAGGAAGCTCTGGAATGAGAAGGCATAGGATGAAGTTAAGAGGTGATAGGCCCAGGAGTAATCTATGGAACTACTTTTTTACAGAAAGGGTGGTAGATGTGTGTAACAGTCTCCCCATGGAAGTGGTGGAGACAGAGACTGTGTCTGAATTCAAGAAGGCATGGGATAGGCATGTGGGATCTCTTAGAGAGAGGAAGAGATAATGGTTACTGTGGATGGGCAAACTAGATGTGCCATTTGGTCTTTATCTGCCATCATGTTTCTCCGAGTGTTTCAATGTCAAGTTCGGCAAGACAAAGAACGATATCTAAAGGATATTTGTCAGAAAATTTAATCAGAACAAGTAAATAGAAAAACCAGATTAGAGTATCAGGAGGTTAAGAGATTGCAAACACAAGCAAACAAATTCAACGGGACTGCAGTAATATGTCAAGCAACAAACGAAAAAGAGAACTGCAGCAAAAATTAAAACACAATACGTAGAACAATAAACAGTTTGTATCCAAATGATAGTCAAATTGTGTGGGAAACCGGGATTCGACACAGTCCGTGTTTCAAAAACACACTCCTTCCCATCAGGTGTCTAGTGTGAGAATGTAAATAAGTGAACAAATGTGTAAGCATTTATGAAGGAAAATATGAAAATTGATATCAGCAATAATGTATAATTGTGAACCAGTGAACCAAAAAATGTGAAGTGATATTTAGGCTACATTAAGCTAATGTGAAAATTGAAACAATAAATATTAATAAATGGAACAGTGAACCAAAACTATGAAGTTGATTTAAAGCTGCTATGAGTTAATCTCAAAATTGAATCTCCCACTGTGAAGAATGGTGCTATGTTGAGGATCAGAATTGTGAGCTTGTGCTATGAGACAATGCCAAGGAACCAAAGATAAAGAATCAGTGTGAAGCCAATCATACATACCTAAGGAGTATACAGCCCACTTTCAGGGGAACCATAGGATTACAACTGAAAAAATAAACTAAACAGAACGAGATAGGGGTAAAGAAGGGGGATGAGCAAAAAAATATAGGAATTGAAAAATATAGCAGACATGTATATAGTGCTAATAATTAAAAAATTAAAACCAAT
Source organism: Geotrypetes seraphini (assembly GCF_902459505.1). Lineage (NCBI taxonomy): Eukaryota > Metazoa > Chordata > Amphibia > Gymnophiona > Dermophiidae > Geotrypetes > Geotrypetes seraphini. The sequence continues at coordinate 62,375,152 of NC_047090.1, read as the reverse complement.
TGAAAGTGAGATGGTGCTATGTAGAACCACCGAGCATCAGAAATCAAAATAATGCCACGACGAGATAACAACGTAGGGGAACAATACTGTCTGTGCTAAGGCTGTAAAAGATGGTGATAATGGCGGTTAAAAATTGTATTGCTACCAGTAGTAAACAAGAAGGCCGGATTAAAGGGTAGGCCAAGTAGGCACGGGCCTAGGGCTTGAAATGGTCAGGGAGGCCCATAGCCAGAACCACCCTCCTTATTCTGCCGCTGCTGCTTTTCTTAACCAGCAGCAGCGGCAGCAAACCTTTAAATCAAGTGTCCAACCCGCGGCCCAGCTTGTGTTTACTGAAACACGGCCTTCTCCCTTCCTTTCTTCTGTGCCTCCCTCTGGCACGTGCTTAGTTTCTGGCCGGCTCCCTTGCTGCCTGTTCAAACCTGTGGGTTTGAACAGGCTCCTCTTGCGATCTGCGTCTGCGTCGGAAGTGTTCTCTCTGACGTCATGACATTAGAGAGAATGATTCCGACCTGAAGGAGGCTATGGCCTCTGAAAGTTAATTGAAAAATGGATTAGTCAAATAATATGGTATATTCTTATTTTCAATTTTTGTGTTATTTCTATTTGTTAATTTGTAAAGTGGTGATTGTCAGTTTCTTCAAATTTACATCTGCTATATTTATATTTTTCAGCATATATGTCATTGTTTCTGTGGTGTTTAACTGTATGCAGTTTGTGATCACTTATTCCATACTGGGTGAGGGTGTATATGTTTCTGTGTTTATGAAAGACATGGTTTTCTGTTAGCGTTCACTAGCCTTGTTTGGCGAAATGCATCAAGCATGGTTCTTGGGATCACCTTGAATAAACCTGATTTGAATCTCCTTATTTTCTGCCGATCTTCTTTTGTTTCATGTTAGATTCTTTGGTGGACTGCTTGCCTTGTTTCGTTACAAGTTAACATACATGGAGTGGAATATTCTAGAGGAGTTACAGATTTGGTTGTTTATCCATATATATGGGTTACAGTTGGTTGACATAGAGTGAGGCAGTTGAGAGGCGTTGTAAACTTGACTATTAATATAGACTTATACATTTTTTGGGATAGTATTACTGCTTTACAATATATTTGAACACTTTTATATATTTATGGAAAGGGTTCAGAGTTAAAGTCCTGGGTAAGTAGGTGGGAAAGGAAGGAAGGATTGTTCAGAGATGTTTTGGGGTTGCATAGAAGAAAAACTGCACTGGTATGCTAATTTTTGTTTTGAATTTTTAAAAAAGAAAGAAATACAAGTGGAAATAAAGAAATAAATAAGAAAACAGATAAATGGGGGCAGGGCATGGGTGGGGCGTGGAAGGAGCAGGGCCAGGGGGTCCCAGTGTACTTGTGTGCCTAGGGGCCCTCAAAGAATTAATCCTGCCCTGACAAGAAGCCAAAAAAACCAAAATAAGCTTTATTAAGAAAACATTTTTTTAAAATCATTAAAAATCGGAACCTAGTAAAGTCTGAGCCAAACCATAGTAACATTAACAATGTTTTGAAAGCAGCTACTACGGTGAGGCATTAATAAATAGGGAATGGGACTCAAGTAGATATGGTGCGCAGTATAAAACTTAAGAGTTTACTATGTAAAAAAGTATAACCCATAGAGATACTATGAACTAAATACTGAGTGAAATCAGAGCAGATAGAAAAATTGAGGGCATAGAAACCAGGTGACTTACCGGTCTAGTGGACTGGAAAACGAGTCTGATAAGTTCCTTCACAGTAATAATTCATACTGGGCTAAATACTGTATACTGAAAGGTGTTCAACCAACCAATGGATTTTCAAAAATTATAATATATTTGGAGAATTCTTTAAGATGCTACTCCAAATGTCAGCATAGTTAGCCGTACCAATATTTTAGATCAGCTAGCATTATGCAATCAAGTTTCTTCAGAGCATCAGCGTCCCCAATCCACCGCTCAATAAACTTTCGCTGCGGGAAACTTTATTGGGTAACTCCTCATCGGCTCACTGTTTTACTTTATAAATTTATCATTTGCTTAACTATTTTCAAAATTTATGACAATATATTGTGGAATTTAAGAAAACTTATCTTTTCCCTTTAGCTGTGCATGACGGTTCCCGGGCTGAACTGAAATGAGCTGAGCTGAAATAAATTGAGGGCATAGAAACCAGGTGATTTACCGGTCTAGTGGACTCAATTTCTCAGTAGTCCTCTACGACACTCGTCTCTACACATCACAGTTTGACGTCAGCACATTTGTTTGCTTTTTTTCATTGAGTTTTCCTGTGTTGTTTCACTTTCGCTTTCAATATTGTACTGTGAAGAAGCTTATCCGACTCGTTTTCCAGTCGACTAGACCAGTAAGTCACCTGGTTTCTTTGCCCTCAATTTTTTCATCACAGTTCATTTCAGCTCAGCCCAGGAACCGTCATGCACAGCTAAAGGGAAAAGATAAGTTTTCTTAAATTCTACTATATATTGTCATAAATTTTGAAAATAGTTAAATAAATGATAAATTTATAAAGTAAAACAGTGAACTGATGAGGAGTTACCCCATAAAGCTTCCCGTAGCAAAAGTTTATTGGTATGGCTAATTATGCTGACATTTGGAGTAGTATTTATCTTGAGGAATTCTCCAAATATATTATAATTTTTGAAAATCCATCGGTTGGTTGAACACCTTTCAGTATACAGTATTTAGCCCAGTATGAATTATTTTGTATAGCACAGAACTCAGATGGCACAGTTTAAAGAATATTAAATTAATACTGGCAAAACAACTTTTTGAAATGCTGAATAGTTGAGGCCTTCTTCTCACATTTCTTCTTCAAGCAAAGAAATAACACCATTTCCTGTCATTAGTTTTGCAGCATTTTGTGCATGTGTTAATATTACTTATTTGTGTTCTGTCAATCTTAATGTCAATCTCCCTCATGTGTATATTCAAAAATAATGATGGTCTCTAAAATAACTCTTTAACAACTCGCTTGCAGGAGTTTTGGACAAATTTATTAAATTTGTTATTTTTGATTTACAGTAATATTGTAAAATTGAAACATATCCTATATAAATATAATTCATTTGGGATAATTCACATAGGATTTTGCAAGAATTTAAACTCTTAAAAATTAGTGGTTATTCAAAAATAAGTGATCCTGGGCAAGTCACTTAATCCTCCATGGCCCCAGGTACGTTAGATAGATTGTGAGCCCACCGGGACAGATAGGGAAAATGCTTGAGTACCTGATTGTAAAACCGCTTAGATAACCTTGATAGGCGGTATATAAAATCCTAATAATAAAATTTAAAAAAAAACAAAAAAAAACATAGACTAAGTCAAACTTACCTTAATTATATCAAGACCAGGCTGAGGATACTCTAAGACAGGTAGTTGTTCATCTATATTCATCAATCCAATCTCATCAGGGTCAGCTCCCTGACTTACTAGATACACTACTTCTTGCAGCAAGCTAGTACCTGTGAAAAGGAAGTTCATAATATGATTTGATAAGGAATAGTTGTAATTAAAGCCATCACTAGCACATTATAAAAATCATATATATCTAGAGTGGAGGCTTGGCCTAGTGGTTAGAGCTTCTGCTTCAGCACCCTGAGGTTGCAAGTTCAATCCCAGCCTGCTCCTTGTGACCTTGGTCAAGTCACTTAATACTCTGTTGCCCAAGGTGCCGCAGTCAGATTGTGAGCCTCCTAGGACAGATAGGGAAACTACTTAAGAGGACCTGATTACTATTTGATGTATTGTAAACCGCTTTGGGTGAATCTTTTCATTAAAAGGCAGTTAATAAATATAAATAAATTAACTTGTTGCTCCTAGAATTTATAGTAAAACATATTTATGCCTATTTAATCAATAATTTAGCTCCCCCCCCTCCCCCCTTGGAGGTTATCTCCTTTTTAACATGATCAGAAAAACTTTTAATACTTTAGAGGGAAAAAAAGGCCCTATACTCCAATGGTCCAATATTAAGCACCTCAGTTGGTACTTTCTTTTAAACACCAGCTGCAGCCATTAAAGTACAGTACAGGAACCCCCGCAAATTTTGCCTGACAAAAGGCAGGAGAGGGCAGCTCCTGATTGGAGTAGCCCGACTTTACTACAGGAAGAGGCGGTCGGAGCAGATCACGATTGAGCGAGTCCGCGAACAGCGAATTCATGGGGGAACATTGTATATCCAAATATTCAGCACTGGTCAGTGGCTGGTGTTGAATATCTGGGTAGAGCATTGACCAGCAGCATTATCCAGGTAGCAGCAATATTCAATCTGCTATCCGAATAAGATATCTAGAAAACTTAGGGTAGCATTAAAGATATCATAAGAACATAAGAATAGCTATACTGGGTCAGACTGATGGCCCATCTAGCCAAGTTCCTATCTCCAACAGTGGCCAATCCAGGTCACAAATACCTGGCAAAATCCCAAATAGTAGCAAGATTCCATGCTACAGATCCCAGGGACAAGTAGCGGCTTTCTCCATGTCTATCTTAATAATGGATAGCAAACTGAATATTGCTGCAGTAAGGAGCCTTTCAAGATTCACACTAGTCCAATCTGCTTCTAGATTCATAACCACATCAACGGTGTAGAGAGGAGGTGTATACCATCTGCTGCATCATCCTGTGTTGAGATGGCTGCAATGGTCCTGCCTGCCCTTATTTAAGCCAGAGAACAATAGGATGTGGTGTAGATTTTTGTTGGTAGATTTGTCTGGATTTGCTGACAGAATTAGCATATGCCCTAAGGCTCAGCTTGTGGGTTTAATTAGTTTTTATTCACTGAGAAACCTCCTTTGAGTTTTAAGTTTGTATCTTGTGTGAAATGCATGTATAAATTAGGTTTTACCCACCTATGTGCCTGAATGCTGATCTGAGAGCTTGAGTAGCAATGCTAAGGAAAGAGAAGAACCAACCAGGTGCTTAATTACAGAAGAAGGTACTGTGGAGAAAGATTCCTTTGTGGAAGAGAATCCAAACTATGAAGTTTTGGGCAGAATTGGGAAACCCCTATCTTCCAAAGATACTGATATTTATTGAAAGGGATCACAGACACAGATAGAGGAAGCATGTAGTGCAGATAGAAGAAGCATACAGTGTTTATCAATGCTGTACAACCTCAGGACCAGACTACCTCAAAGTACACGCATCGTTTGAGTTTTCAGTAAAGTTAGTTGGACCACCCCATATCTATCTCTGAGTATTTGTGATGAAAAGTGAAACCTACTCCTTGGCCTTGAAGGGCTATCCCTATCCCTCAGAGAAACTGCTCCCTTGGAGAAGAGTGTGCATGTACTAATTGAAGAAACAGAGAGGACCAGGATAAATAAATATTCTGTGAAGCCCTGTGATATGAAATCTCTTAAGGACTGTGCCAAACAAGAGAATCCTACACTGCTATCCTGATAACTCCAGGGTGAAATAAACCAATCTTCATCATCTCTAGGTGCAGATGCTGTGCTGGGCAACACATTGGTAGAGCCATGACATTAATGGCACACCCAATCCAGAGACTGCAAATACTCCATATCAGCACTATCCAGGTGGTCATTAATGATTTACAGTGGAAATGTGCAGATAGTGCCTCTGAAAAGTGCCAGATACTGTAGAAATGGCCCCAAAGCACTTATCTAGACAGTAGGTGATGCTATTTGGATATGTGTTCTTACATATTGACAGGCAAATTAATAGGGCAAATGATGAAAGCAGGAAACTTGTCCATGGGCACAGTAAAAGATATTGTTCTTCTCTTATTAAATCTCTAGGGAATACATGTTTATAACAGATCAAAATTTATATATTTATTTATTTGTTCAATTTTCTATACTGTTCTCCCCAGGGAGCTCAGAATAGTTTAACATGGTTTTATTCATGCATTTTTCCCTGTCTGTCCCAGTGGGATCACAATCTATCTAATGTACCTGGGGCAATGGTGAGATTACTGCTTTAAACACTGCACCACACACTATGTCACAGAAAGATATGAGAAACTATATCAGGGACATGTCATGAAATTTGTTCTGCTTATGGGATCCAGTGTGTGTGTCTTCAGTAATGATATTAAAATAAAGATTCTGGACCCACAAGTCAATAGTCAGTGTTAACAGAATGGGTTGCACCACTATGTAGTAGCATTACATGCTTATCTCTATGAAGCACACATCTCAGATTGATGTGAACTTAAGAATTGCTGCTGCTGGGTCAGACCAGTGGTCCATCATGCCCAGCAGTCCGCTCCTGCGGCAGCCCCTAGGTCATGGACTAGTGCCCTGAACCAGCCCTACCTGTGTACATTCTGGTTCAGCAGCAATTTGTCTAACTTTGTCTTGAATCCCTGGAGAGTGTAGGAGTATTTTCGATATGATATCAAAATCTGAGTTTGGACGTTTTGGGGAAAAAGTCCAAAAATTCAGTAGAGAAAATGACCATTTTCAAATCAGAAAAACATCTAATTTTTTGTTTTGAATATTACCACTTTTTAGATGTTTTTGAGCTTAGTGTGTCTATCTTGTAGGACCATTTTCAAAATAAATGTGCAAAAGAAAAGCATACACAAACAAGCTATTGGGATGTAGGAGCGGTGAGCATTCTTAGGAGAGGGGCATCCTAAGAACATAAGAATAGCCTTACTGGGTCATACCAATGGTCCTTCAAGCCCAGTAGCCCATTTTCATGGTGGCCAATCCAAGTCACTAGTACCTGGCCCAAACCAAAGGAGTAGCAACATTCCATACTTCCAATCCAGGGCAAACAGTTGCTTCCCCTATGTCTTTCTCAATAGCAGACTATAGACTTTTTCTCCAGGAAATTGTCCAAACCTTTTCTAAAACCAGCTACGCTATCTGCTCTTACCACAACCTCTGGCAATGTGTTCCAGAGCTTAACTATTCTCCGAGTGAAAAAAAATTTCACTCCTAGGGTTTACTACAGTGATCAGCACATAAAAAGTCCAAGGAACACATCTCACCATAACCTGCTTATATTCTATGGTATACCCTCCATAAACCCACCCAAAACCTACTGTATCCACCTGTACACCACAACAATAGCCCTTCTGCCTGCAGGTGTCATCTTTATGTAGGTACAGTAGGTTTTGAGTGGGTTTTTGCAGGGTTCACCATACCATATAAGCAGGTTATGGTGAGAACTACGAAGGGATGAGAGTCATGGTGAGGAAGAAGATTAGGAAGAGAAGCAGCACTATAAATACGCTAAAGTGTAAAGCGTATAGTTCCTTTTTAACCCTTTCAGGACCATAAGGATCGTAGGCCAATTTTTGTGGTTTTGACGACATTTTTATGGTAAAAAGGGCTTGCAGATGCCAAAAATTGATTTTTTTTGTGAAATATCATTATTTTTTTTAAAAAAAATCATACTTCTGGCTTATGGACAGTGTGGCAAGTGAATCTTCTCGTCAATCTGGCAACGACGCTAATGAATGAATGTCGGAACCAGTTTGTTTACATAAAGGCAGTATCATATGGAATCCGTACATATCAAATTTAGAACTGTAGACTATCCCAATCAAAATTTATAGGATTTTAAAGTTATGGGACAAATATGTCCCTTGGTCCTGAAAGGGTTAAGGACACAGTCACCGAGGCACAGAATCTATATATACCGCATATCAAGTTTCAAGTGTATTAAAATTTTGATATAAATGCAATATCAAATATTTTCAATGCGTATAACAATAAAATTTTTTTTTTTTTTGCGAGGGACAAAATAAAACAATTTATACAGATAAACATACAATCGATGTACACAATTAATTAGTGATACATAGGGAAAGAGGAGTGAACTACAATTGTTAAAGAAAGTAGAAGAACATTTAAGGAAAAACAACATCAGGAGGGTAATTGAAGATGTTTTACAAATAAAGCTAGGTCTAAAAATGAAAGGGAGAAGTTGTGACCTATATATAGATCTGGTTAGGTCTAAGTATTTGAGCCTGAGATTGTTGATAAAAGAGTTATCCTGTTTATGACTCAAATGCATCTTTGTATAGGTGGCTTTTTAATGTGCTTTTAAATTTTTCTAAAGAAGTTTCAACAAGAGTTCCAAGAGGAAAAAGAACAAAGAACCGGCGTGGCTCACTGTAGCAGTGAAGGAAGCGATCAGAGACAAGAAGACTTTGTTTAAGGAATGGAAAACATAAAAAATGAATAAAAACTGGAGAAAGCACAAACAACATCAAAGCAAGTGCCATAAGGCAGTAAGAGAGGCCAAAAGAGCCAAGGAGGCAAAAAATTTTAAGCCGTTCTTTCGATATATTAAGGGGAAATGACCCGCAAAGGAAGCAGTGAGGCCGTTTAGATGACCATGGAATGGAGTACTAAAGGAAGACAAAGCCATCGCAGACAAACTAAACACATTTTTTTTGCGTCTGTATTTACCGAAGAGGATATATCCAATATACCAGAAGCCAACAGGAAATGAAGATGGAAGAGGTATGCAGACAGATTGACAGGCTTAAAAATGATAAATCCCCGGGACCGGACAGCATCCAACCAAGAATAATCAAGGATCTGAAAGGGGTTATAGCTGAACTGCTTCAACTAATAGCCAATCTGTCAATCCAATCAGGAAAGATTCCGGAAGACTAGAAAGTGGCAAATGTTACGCTGATTTTCAAGAAAGATTCGAGGGGAGATCCGGGAAACTGCAGACCAGTGAGTCTGACTTCGGTACCGGGGAAGATGGTAGAGGCGCTGATAAAGGACCGCATAATCGATCACCTGGACGGACACAAACTGTTGAGGACCAGCCAGCACAGTTTCAGCAAAGGAAGATCTTGCTTGACAAACTTACTGCACTTCTTCGAGGGAGTAAATAGGCAGACAAGGGATACCCAGTCGACATCATATATCTAGATTTACAGAAGGCGTTTGACAAGGTCCCGCATGAACATCTACTTCAAAAAATTGTGAGCCATGGGATCGAGTGTGATATACTCACATGGATTAAAAACTGGTTGGAGGATAAGAAACAGAGTGTGGGATAAATGGACAGTATTCGGACTGGAAAAGCTTCACGAGTGGAATGCCGCAGGGTTCTGTGCTCAGGCCTGTGCTCTTCAGTCTTCAACATAAGAACATAAGAATTTGCCTCCGCTGGGTCAGACCAGAGATCCATCGTGCCCAGCAGTCCGCACCCGCGGCGGCCCATCAGGTCCATGACCTGTCATGTTATCTTGATTTAGCCCTATAGCCCCCTTGTTTTTATTTATACTCTTTCCATACTCTTATCTACCCTTATCTGTATCCCTCAATCCCCCTATCCTTCAGGAATCTATCCAATCCCTCTTTGAATCCCGTAGCGTACTCTGCCCGACCACTTCCTCTGGGAGCACATTCCATGTGTCCACAACCCTCTGTGTGAAGAAGAACCTCCTGGCATTGGTTCTAAACTTGTCCCCTTCCAGTTTCTCCGAGTGCCCTCTAGTGCCTGTGGTTCCCTGTAGTTTGAAGAATCTATCCTTGTCTACCTTCTCCATGCCCTTCATGATCTTGAAAGTTTCTATCATGTCTCCCCTAAGCCTCCTCTTTTCCAGGGAGAAGAGCCCCAGCTTGTCCAGCCTGTCAGCGTATGAACAGTCCTCCATACCATTTATCATTTTTGTAGCTCTTCTCTGGACCTTCTCAAGTATCGCCATGTCTTTCTTGAGGTACGGCGACCAATATTGGATGCAGTACTCTAGATGCGGGCGCACCATTGCACGATACAGTGGCATGATGACTTCCTTCGTCCTGGTTGTAATTCCCTTCTTAATGATGCCCAGCATTCTGTTAGCTTTCTTCGAGGCCGCTGCACATTGCGCTGATGATTTCATGGTTTTGTCCACCAGCACACCCAAGTCTTTTGCAAGATTACTCTCCCCCAGCAATGTTCCCCCCCCATTTTGTAGCTGTACCTCGGGTTCCTTTTCCCTATATGCATGACCTTACATTTTTCTATGTTAAAGCACATTTGCCATTTGTTTGCCCACTCTTCCAGTTTGCTTAGGTCCCTTTGCAGGTCTTCGCACTCCTTTGTGTTCCTAACTCTGCTGCAAAGTTTGGTGTCATCAGCAAATTTTATAACTTCACACCTCGTCCCTGTTTCCAAGTCGTTGATAAATATATTGAACAGCATATTTATAAATGACCTAGAAATTGGCACGACAAATTTAAATTTACGACAAGATTAAATTTACGGACGATACAAAGTTGTTCAGAGTAATGAGAACCGACGACTCCGCCCACTTTCCACCACCAGTAGTGTTGCCTTTAAATCTGCCTCCTTTGCGACGCACGCCAAAGGAGCGCACCTAAGGAGCAGATCCTGCTCCTTTATGCGCTCCTTCATGCAGCTTCTTCATGCTCTCATTTCCTGCCTACTTAATACTACTTCCAACAAAGCTTTACCCAAACTAATACTCTAACTCGGAGCCTTTCTTCTTATTTACAACCAGCTAATTTTTCCTCCTTTAGCTTTTACTTCTATTCATTTTGATTCTTCTCCACTTCAACATTCTAGTCCCATACTAATGGCCTCCATTCCTACCATATGGGGCCGCCGCCCCTCTATTAAAACCTCTCTCCACACTTCGTCTAAAATCCAGCAAAGACATTACATCACTATTCAAACTTCTCCTGCCTCTACCTATTCTTCCACATTGCTTCATTTTCCCTCCAAACTAAATATAGGTCTTATAAACGTACGGTCAATTAAAAATAAACATCATTTAATTCATGATTTGATTAATCAACACAAACTTCATTTATTATGTATCACTGAGATATGGTTAACTAAGGGGGAAGATGCCTATCTTACCCAAGCATGTCCCACCCACTTTAAGACAATCTTTCAACCTCGCCCCAATAAAAAAAGGAGGAGGCATAGCTATCATCTATCATACTTCTATCCCCCTTCAGTCTTACTCTCTTAATTCTTATTCCAATGCTCCAGTTGAAACCCTCCAATTCTCTATAAAAACCTCTCCTTCTCTCAACTTCTTACTTATTTATCTCCCCCCACCAATTACTAAAACAACACTCTCTACTCTTACCTCCACTATCTCAGACTTTACTATTTCTAACCCTGATTCTATCATTCTTGGAGACTTTAACATTCATTTCAACTCTCCTAACCATCATAATACGTCAGAGCTCTTAACACTAATCTCCGACTTATCTCTTACTCCCCTCATCTCTATGCCTACCCACTCTGCTGGTAATACCATAGACATGATCTTCTGTTCCACTTCTATCAGCCACCTCTTTCAAAATTTCCAACCCTACCCTCTCCCCTGGTCTGACCACATCCTTATTAATTGGCAACTAGACCTCCCTATGCATTCATGTCACACTCAACAAAACAAAACTTACATGTCCCAAAATACCAAGGAAATAACCCTCTCTGCTATTGAGAACTGCTTTAACATAAATCTTGAAGATTTCTCCTCTCTCTCTATCGATGATCAATTCTTTCTCTGGGAAACCTCTACTAAATCTCTAATAGATTCTTTGACCCCTCAACGGGAAAAAATCTACCTCGAGTCAGACTCAAAAAATAAAAACAAAAAACCTTGGTATAATGATAACCTTGCACTGCTGCGTCGTCAACTTCGTTCAGTAGAACAAAAATGGCGCAAAACACGTTGTAATAATCTTCTTATCCTCTTTAAGGAAAAAGCCTCCCACTACAAAACTATCATTCAACAAACTAAGAAAGAATACTATTCCAAATATATCACCTCTACCCGTAATTCCTCTGCTCTTTTCAACCTAGTTCAATCGCTTTCTTCATATTCTTAAAAGAAACCTTTACCCCTAACCACACAGCCGACTGCCACTGAGCTGGCACTCTTCTTTGACACTAAAATCATGGATATTAGATCCCATCTCGGACCTTCTCTTCCTGCCTCTTCTTCTGATATCTCTGATGACTCCACTCACTTGCCATTTAGTACTTGTTCAAACTTTAAACCGCCTTCTCTAGCAAATCTTCTTTCAATTCTACAATCCCTAAATACTCCCAACAATCTCATGGAGAGTATCCCCCCGTTGCTCCTCAAAAAATTATTTTCTTTCTTTGGTCCATTCATTCTGGAAATGGTATCTAAGTCTCTCTCAGATAGCTTTGTCCCCACAGCATGGAAAACAGCTCTTGTTATTCCAAAACTGAAAAATCACAATTTAGATCCCTCTTCGCCAGCAAATTTTTGTCCTATTGCTAACCTTCCATTGATTTCTAAACTTACTGAAAAAATCATTCATAATCAACTTACCGAATTCATCGACAATACCCATGCCTTACATCCATGTCAAACTGGTTTTCGCTCTTCACATTCAACTGAATTCTCACTACTAGGTCTAGTCTCTACTATACATTACTATCATGACCATCAAAAATCTGTTCTCCTTGTCTCTCTTGACCAATCTGCTGCCTTTGACACCATTGACCATCCTCTCCTTCTCAATCGACTTAAAGATTGCGGCGTCACAGGCCAGGCTCTTTCATGGTTTGTTTCATACTTTAATGAACGCTGTTTTAAAGTTCATGTAAAGAATGAAACTTCCGCTTCCATTTCACAAACCTATGGTGTCCCGCAAGGCTCCATTTTATCTCCTCTATTATTCTATATCTTTCTATCCCCTCTTCTTACCCTAGCACAGTCTATCGGATTCAAGATCTTCGCTTATGCAGACGACATACAACTCCTTCACCCTATCAACACCTCAAACATCTCAGAAATAAACATTATTAACAATAAACTGGATACAATTAACGACTGGCTTTACACAAACAAACTCTCCCTCAATATTGACAAATCCTGTGGTCTCCTACTCCCAATCAACAACAGTGAGACTCTACCAGGTAAAATTTCCATCAAATCCATTCCTATAAAAATAGAATCAAAAATAAAATTACTAGGAGTCACTATCGATAAAGATCTCAATTTCCACAATCACATCAGCTCGGTTGCTAAAATTTGCTTCTTCAAACTTCGTCTTATCCGTTCTCTAACTTCAATTCTAGAGACAGATGCAATCAAAATTCTAATTCATTCTCTAGTCATCTTTCACCTTGATTATTGTAACTCTCTTTATAACAGACTTCCTCAAAAAGAAATTTGACGCTTACAATTAATTCAAAACACAGCAATAAAACTTATCTATAAAACTGGTAAATTTGACCATGTTACCCCTCTTTTGAAGGAAGCACACTGGCTTCCCATTTCACACCGCATCACCTATAAAACCATTCTGCTCACTTTTAAAATCAGACTTTCTCACCTGCCTTCTTATCTAGACAAGCTCCTCATTCCTCAACGCTCAATACGTCTACTGAGGTCAGCCGATCAGAAACTCATGTCAATTCCTTCTATAAAAGATTTCTTCTACACTAGGAAAATAAACTTCGCAGTAGTAGCACCAACTTTGTGGAATGCTCTACCACAGCCACTCCGATCCGAACTTCAACTTGATAAATTTAAGATAAGCCTGAAGACTTTCTTATTTAGCGATGCCTTTTCCTGTGTTTAGATTTTCCCTCTTATATATTCTTTTTTTTTTCGCTTTTTTTTCTCTCTCTTCTTTCTTTTTTTCTTTCTTCTTTTTCTCCCCTTTCTTTCATTCTTCATCTTTTTCTTCTTTTCATATACAACCAACCACTTTTATAAAGTGATCCTACCCTATTTGTTTTACCCTCTTCCCTCTTTCTCCTTTCTTCTTTTAACATGTAACTTTCCCCCCCATCCTTCCTACTCTCCCTCACATTCAAGTCTGTCTAGTTAATGTCTTTGGTGTGCACTTTTCATTATTTTTTATATATATATTTATCTTCTCTTTTTAAATTTTTATTGTAAACCGGCCAGATACTTGTTGATGGTCAGTATTTTAAAAGTCAATAAACTTGAAACTTGAAACTTGATTGCCAAGACCTACAACGAGACAAACACACTCGAGGAATGGGCAGCGAAATGGCAAATGAGGTTCAATGTGGATAAGTGCAAGGTGATGAATATCGGTAACAAAAATCATATGCACGAATACAGGATGTACGATGCTATACTCAGAGAGAGCCCCCAGGAAAGAGACTTGGGAGTACTTGTAGACAAGTCAATGAAACTGTCCGCTCAATGTGCGGCGGTGGCGAAACAGGCCAACAGAATGCTAGGAATGATTAAGAAGGGGATCTGGGAAGGTTATCATGCTGCTGTACTGAGCCATGATACGCCCCCACCTGGAATATTGCATCCAACACTGGTCGCCGTACATGAAAAAGGACATAGTACTACTCGAAAGGATCCAGAGAAGAGCGATAAAATGGTTAAGGGACTGGAGGAGTTGCCGTACAATGAGAGGCTAGAGAAACTGGGCCTCTTCTCCCTTGAAAATAGGAGACTGAGAGGGGACATGATCAAAACATTCAAGATATTGAAGGGAATTGACTTAGTAGAGAGAGATTGTTCACCCTCTCCAAGGTGAAGAGAACGAGAGAGCACCCACTAAAGTTAAAAGGGGATAGACTCCGTACAAATATATGGAAGTTCTTCTTCACCCAGAGAGTGGTAGAAATCTGGAACACTCTTCTAGAGGCTGTTATACAGGAAAGCACCCTTTAGAGCAGGGGTGTCAAAGTCCCTCCTCGAGGGCCGCAATCCAGTTGGGTTTTCAGGATTTCCCCAATGAATATGCATGAGATCTATTAGCATGCAATGAAAGCAGTGCATGCAAATAGATCCCATGCATATTCATTGTGGAAATCCTGAAAACCCGACTGGATTGCGGCCCTCGAGGAGGGACTTTGACACCCCTGCTTTAGAGATTCAAGAAAAGGCTAGATAAGTTCCTGCTGGACCAGAACATATGCAAGGAAATTCTTCTTCACTCAGAGAGTGTTAGAAATCTGGAACACTCTTCCAGAGGCTGTTATAGGGGAAAGCACCCTTCAGAGATTCAAGAAAAGGCTAGATAAGTTCCTGCTAGACCAGAATATACGCAGGTAAGGCTAGACTCAAATTGGGCACTGGTCTTTGACCTAAGGGCTGCTGTGTGAGCGGACTGCTGGGCATGGACCACTGGTCTGACCCATCAGCAGCAATTCTTATGTTCTTATGATGTTCACAGCAGTACCCCTTAGGGTGCCACTCTACTCAGCTGAGATGTCTCTGTGGCCATCTGAAGCTGTCAAATAGGCTGACATGTACTGTTTCTTTCACATCTTTGGGTGGTGAGAGGGGTTTGGTGACCACTAAGGGAGTAAGGGGGAGGGGTCAATTCTTAATCCCTCCAGTGGTAATCTGGTCAGTTTGGATAACGTTTTGGCCCTTATTCATTTTTAAAACAAGTCTAATCCCAAACGTCGAAATGGTGCCCTGGACGTTTTGCCAAATGTTCGATTATTACTGCAAAACATTAAAGTCCTAAGCCTGTCCCAAAGTCCATCCCCTTGGAATGTACACAAACAGCCTTAAAAAAACCTCTAAAATATGGGTTTTCAAAATAGTGATTTGGCCATTTTAGCATAGAAATTGTTCAAATGCTACTTTATGCCACTATTTGGATGTGTTTCTCTTTTGAAAATGAGTCCCTTAGTGACATGGTGTTGTCTCCTATGTTTCTTACATTGACCTTGCACTCATTAAATAGTTGGGTGAAATATATAATTCTTCTGCTGCACAAAAACTTTGCGATCACACGATAGGATTTCAAGACACACCTACTATGTGATTTTCCACACAGGCTAACTGAAAGCAAGGATAGTACTAATATGTGTCACAAAGTTCACAGGGAGGAACCTGAGCTTCTACCTTACCTATTGATGGTGTTCTTGAATCAGGACTCATGCCCAGAAATATTCAGGAGGATTCTCTTTCCTACACCAAATACGTTTTTTCATGTATTTTTAGATTACAGTACTTAAGATTTGAAACAGTGTTTTTCAATCTTTTTACACCTATGGACCGGCAGAAATAAAAGAATTATTCTGTGGACCGGCATCGGTCCGGGAACCAACGGTTGAAAAACACTGGGCTAAGTCGTGGGCCAGACCCCGCCCATCTCTACCCAATCTCCACCCCAGACCCCGCCCCATAATAGTACTAATTGCACCTTTCATGTCCCGTGCCTCATCTGGAAGCCTTCCCTCTGATGTTGCAATGTCAGAGGATGCCCGTAGGAGTCACTGCCCGTGGCTTTGTGCACTGAATGAGTTAGGAAGAGGGAGCTGGCTCGAAGATGATGCCGCATCGATCGCACCGTGGACCTGCGGTTGAAGAACACTGTTTTGGGCCTGATGCACGTGCTGGCCCTGTGGACTGGCATGAAATTTCTGTGGACCTGCACTGGTGGTTGAAGAACACTGATTTAAAGTATGGAGGTATAAAGTATGGTATATCCTGTGTGTGGTTGTATTGAGAGTGTATGAATAAAGGTTATACTAAACAAAATTGTATAAATTAATGTATTATTTTTGTTTTTAAAATTCATGAAAGAGAATGCCCATTTTTCTTTAGTGGGAAAATGATCAGGGTCCTGTCTTCTGGCTATTGAATACAAAACCATTGAAAAACAGATTAATTGGGGGAAGGGGAATTAGGCACAGAACATACAGATGGGCAGACAGTATAGATTTTTCTGTTTCGAGTCACATGTTGGCAATTCTATTCTATATACACTGTAGCTGAAAGTGGTTTCTTATCCTACCTGTCTGTAACATATGTGGTTGTGGCTGCAATGGCTGCAATATCCAATCAATAAATGAGAATCTACCCAATATTTGTATGATAATACCATACTGACTGCCTTTTGCCGAGGTATTCATGAAGCATGCATATAGTGGTAAAGTTATGGATTCTTCTGTATGTTTGAGTTTTACTGTAGGAGGATGTTTTCACTAATGGATGTCCTTGGTTACAGTGTCAACATTTTGATAATTTTGATTTTGGATTTTTGGTCTCTCTCTTTCTCTGCACACTTTGGGGGACATTCTTTAAAATAGATACTAACAGTTACAGACCAATTACATGCGTAAATTATTAGAATACCAGCATATATACATGCATGTTTGAGGGGCGTTCAATAATTTATCTACCTGAGTATGAAAGCAGCAAGTGTGTTGAAACAAGTCTATGCATATTGTGACATGTCTCAAAGTTACTCATGCACACTAACATTCCAAGAGACAGGATGTCAGGAGAGTCCTCATCAAATCAAGTAAGAAACTGCTAGATTTGGGGCACTGTTCAGTGATAAAATTTCTCACAAAAGAAGATCCATGAACACATGACTGTAGTTTATGGTGAGTCTGCCCCATCATCCTACAAAGTAACATTTTGGAGCAAGCAGTTTAAGTGGGGTAGAGAGTTCATTGAAGAGGACCCTCACACTGGACAGCCTGTGGAAGCAATTTCCACAGAAATATGCAAGAAAGCTGAGAATTTAATTTTGTCAAACAAATTAAGGTTTCCCAAATAGCTGAAGAAATGGGTATCTCAGCAGGTACAGTTTGGAAAATAATTCATGAAAAGTTGGGCATGTCCAAAGTTAATGCAAGATGGGTTCCATGAATGCTGATGTCATGTCAGAAGGCCACGTGGCTCCAGTGCTATAAGGAGAACTTAGAGATGCTATGTGAAGACCAAGTGAATTTTTATCATTGTTTGGTCACGGGAGATGAGACTTGGGTCTATCTTAGAAATCCTGAGTCCAAAATGGAATCAATGCAGTGGAAACACAAGTCATCATTCACCTCAAAAAAGTTCAAGACAGAAAAATTTGCAGGCAAAGTCATGCAACTGTCTTCCGGGCTGGTGAAGGACTTTTACTTCTGGAGTTCATGCCATACAAAAAAAACATAACTAGAGAGAGTTATGCCAACACAATGTGGAGTCAGTCAAGGAGAAAAGACAAGGAAATCTTACAGCAGGCATGCTGCTTCTTCACTACAATGCGCTGGTGCACATGCCATGACAATCACAGGCTGTCATCCAAGAATGTGGGTTTCAGCAGCTGAACCATCCACTCTACAGTCCTGACCTGACTCAGATTATTTCCTGTTATTTTGTTGCTTTTATGTAAATTATGTTCATGAGCAATATGTTGGAGAATTTCTTTCCCCTTTGTGCTTTGTACTGTTTCTCTTTCCCTTATCAAGCTGCTTGGGTCAAAAGTTATTAAGTTTATTCTGACTGGACAAAAGCTTAGAAAATGAAGCTTAGAAAATGAAGGCAGATAAAGGCCATATAGCCTATCCATTTTTCCTTAGATTACTTTTGAGTCTATCCCCCTTCAACTTCATCTTATGCCATATAATTCCAGAATTTCCTTTCAGTTGAAAGAGACCTGCCTCCTCTGCATGTATGTCATGGAAATATTTAAATGTCTCAAATATGTCTCCTCTCTCTCTCATCTTTCTTCCAAAGTATACATGTTGAGGTCTATGAGTCTGACAAGACATACCCGCACTTACCCACTGGTACAGCCTATTTGCTGTTACTCACTATTCAACTAGTACAAACTGTATTGTGTACTTATATCTATTCTATAAATTAGTTTGTGCAATTGGCACTTAAAATTAGGTGCCCTTTATAGAACTGCCCTCTATATGGTCTTATATTTGTATCACAAACAGCTAAACAGTAGAAACCCCTCAGACCTTGTTGCCAATAAAGTCCAAACTCTAATCTAAAAAGAAATTGGATAACACTGAAATTATTTTCCCTTGGAGAAAATGTTTGAAGGAAAAGCTCAAAAGACCTTTAAATGATAAACTTGTAACTGGTGGACATCAATATGAGCCTTATTGATTGCACAAGAGGGAATTGACGACTCAGGCAGTGGTTATTAGGTGACTAGCATCAGATACAAGTCTGAATAAGAACTGCCTCATACATCATATTGTCCTGTGTTTCATGTAATCAAAAATTGCATAGGTATACTTAAAATCACTCCCAAACGTTTGCTCCAGGAAAAATATAAATAAAAATACTTAGGCGCTGCATCCAAAAAAATAGTGAATAAATTATCTCCCAAAACATAATAAAATAAAGTGCTGAAAATATTAAGATATTGGTAGCAGATCTTGCAAAGCTTTTAAAGAGGTTTGTGAATTAAAGTGCAAGTTCAATAATATTAAAATTTGAAAAAATACCCTAGGCTGTGCTCTCTATATGTGTGTGTTCTCTATATGTAAAAAACAGTCCATATCGGGATATATAAATACCAATAAATCTGCAATAAATAGACTAATATAATCCACATGGTGCATAAATAAAGTTCGTGAAGTTCATAATAATATAGTCCAAGTAATATATAAGTAAAGTTCATGAAATTCGTAAAAATAATAAATGGTTCATTCAATTAAGGATTGAAGATTCACATTATTTAAAGACAATTCATGAAGTTCTCCATACAATTTCATTCTGAACTGTTACTTAGATCAATGTACGTAAAAATAGAAATCTGCACTCAATGTGTTGCGAGAGCATAGAAATCTCCGCTCGACAGAGCTCCGTTTTGCCACCTTCCTCAGGAGCGGGGATTGCTGGAAAATCACATTTACAAGGGCGACAAGCTGTAATTGAAGCTGTCAGCACCGTTCTCCAAAGCATGTAGAAATCAAACCGTCGTGTCGGAAGAATCCAAAAGTATAATGGCGTCTAGGGAGTTTTAAATGCCTAGAGAACGCGTAATTCAAAAGAAAAATGAATTACGCGGGCATAGGATTGTCCCAGCTCCAGCGTCTTTCGCCTTGCAAGTTTGTATTTGGTTGCTGTATTACAGCATCTATACATTAAGCACTTGGATAAATATATCACCAGACTCCTCAGGCAGGCCAGTTTGGCCGAAACATGTACATGTCAAGTCATTGAGTTTTTGAGCCATTTTTGGATAAATAAAAGGTTTTTAAAAAAAATCAAATTGTGCCCATCTTTTTTTGGACATTTCCACTCCCAGCTTCACGAAGATGTATTTTATGAAATTCCCCAGAGCCAACCTCATGAAGCTTCATACTGTGATCTCTTTTTCTAGAGGATCATTTCCTCTATAAAAAAAACATTTTTTTCCCTTTAAATGTTCCCTTTGAATTTAGTTATAATAAAGTTGATATCTACTTGTTTTAATAATTTTAAACAGTGACCCCCTTCTGATGAAGAGCCGAAACTCGAGTCGTGGGGCCATGGATTTTAATTTGGTGATTTAAGCTTTTATACTGGCACAGCTGCCCTTTTTTGAGCACCGCACTGCATGTTGAGAAACTGTGGTTATTGAATTCCCAACCCGATGGAGTTTTCAGATAAGTCAATCTATAATTGTTATTTGTGCTAAGGGCTGGGCAAGGGACAGTAAAGGCAATGATGGTCCCTATAATAACCACAGTCAGTTGTTGTCATCTCACTAATGGTTATGAGGTCTGAGCACTTTACTATTTAATGAGAAAATTATACTTATAAGAAGAGCTGTGATAGATTGATAATACTGTTTCCCTTTAAATAGCCACAAAGTCTGTATGTGCACTATGTGCACTAAAAGCATCTGCTGTTTGTGTTGAATGCTGATAAGGGCAAGGTAGCACATATACATTTAAACGCCACATATACAGAATATGTTGTTTCCTCTGCTGACCTAAAAACAGCTACCTGGATTCCATTTTTTAATGCCAATTAAATGTAGGTGTGCTAAGAAAGTCTACATGTACTTTTAGCTAGCTAGAGGAGCTCTGTCTTTAATCAAACCATTTTAACTGGATATGTAGCTATGGCTGGAAAAATCTTCCCCTTGGTTTTCTACATTTTAAATACATGCTATATTTTAATTGTAAACCACTTGACCACTTACATCTTTCTTAGATCATTTTCTCACTTTATCTGCCTCCTCAATGATCTTTATCCAAGTGCAGATGTTAGTACTGCCAGCCTTATATTACTGAATGCTGCTGGTCAGTGTCAGTAAAGGACCCTGGGATATTATATTAAATAAATCTGATCTTGGGCATGTCAGTGCAGATTGACTAAAGGCTCCTGGCCATTTAGCCTTTGAATGCCACTAAATGAGTTCTAGAATGCTAGTACTTGAGATTAGCAAAGAACCTTTAGCCAAGTGCTGGGAGTATTCACCATAGCCCTGAAGTTTCAATAGATGTGCTAAGGTCTGATGTTTAAGGTAAAGAATGGTTCCAGTTGCCTGTTCTTAAAGACAGACGCTTATGGAACTCATCAATTAAGGATGATTGTCTCAAACAAGTATGATAGAGAAAGATGCTGGAAAATATGTTAAGATCAGTATTTAGTAACACATGCTATTTTTAGAACAAGTCTTAAACCTATAAATACAAGCTAAAATCCTTATCCCCTCTCTTTGGTTGCCTCCTCTCTTGCTGATCGATCTCTCTCTCTCTGCCTCTTTCTCCTTTTCTGCCTATTCATACTATTCAGGTCCAGACACACAAACATTCATTTATTCAGGTACATGATGTGCTTTCTCTGGTCCAGAGAAAGCCACATATTTTCCTATACATATACAGAAGCAGCTCTAAACCTAGCTGTATACTCTATATTTATAATATTAAGTCTATTCCTGTAAAATATATTCTTTATGCAATCACTCTTGGCTATCATTGTCATACTTCCCACTGCTCCCCTTGAGGCCTGAACCGAGGACCTCTAGCACACCCACAAAAGACTAGCCAAAAATACTTTTAAACACAAAAGATTATATTCAGATTTGGGAGCCACTCTGACATTTTGGGAACTCAAAGTATCAGATTACAAGCATCATCTGCAAAAAGGGAAACTTTTCTTTTCACCTTTCTTAGAGTATCTGTATATATATATATTTGATGAACATCTGTGAATCACCTTTCTTTTCTTTGATGAATCCCATTTACTATTACCCATTGTTATCTTATCACTCAGTAGTTTCTATTTCAGTCCACCACATCGAGGCCCACCGCAGGCTGCTCATTTTATTTATGGCAAAATCAGCAGCAGTTGCCACATTCTCATACACAATATAATAACTTCTTATACTACTTGCTTCAATTCTTCCATGAGTATCTCTCTCGTTCATTAAAGATAAAGAAAATTTTAAATTCAATTCTTCTATGACCTCAGCGGCTACACTTGAATAATAATAATAATAACAGTTTATATACCGCAGGACAGTGAAGTTCTATGCAGTTTACAATGATTAGAAATGTTACAGATTGAGTGAATAAACAAAGTTACAGATTGAGTGAACAAACAAAGTAAAGATTTAGCGACAGGTGGTTCTTGCGCTCGGTTGTTAAGGACTAAGATTGAATAGGTTGGTTTCCTAAGTATTTCAGGAATAGATGTGTTTTCAGGCGTTTCCTGAATTCTCCATAGGTAGTAGGCACAAGCAATTGTTCAAGGTCTTTACCCCATAATGCTGCTTGATGTGTGAGAAGATGTTGATGATGACTTTTAAATTTACAACCTCTAACCGGTGGTAAACGAAGTTCAGGTGTGAGCTTCGCTTGTGTCTGTTGGTTGAGAAAGAGAAAAGGTCCGTTATGTATTTAGGGGCTAAGCCATAGAGTACCTTGAAGTAAAAACAACCAAACTTGAATTTCACACGTGCCTCCATCGGTAGCCAGTGTAAGAGTTGATAGAAAGGTGTCACATGATCAAACTTCTTCAATCCACAAAGTAGTCTAACCGCTGTATTTTGAACCTGTTGCAATTGACACATGTATTTCTGGGGGAGTGCCAAGTAGGCGATGTTACAATAATCGAGTTGACTCAGAATAAGGGATTGTACTAGAATTCGAAATGATGAGGCATCGAAGTAAGCTCTGATGGACCGAAGTTTCCAGAGGGTATGAAAGATTTTTCTGATCAAGGAGTCCACCTGGTCTTTCAAGGTCAGGTTTTGGTCCAGTGTTACACCCAATATCTTCATAGTGGGTTGAATTGGATAGCTGAGGTTGTTGATGCACATTGGTGCTTTAGTGTTGAGTGGATATGGTGCTGCTATGAAAAATTTTTGTTTTCTCTGAGTTTAGTTTTAGTCTGAATTCGGTCATCCATTGCTCCATCCGATTTAATATTTCTGTTACTTTGGGGATGACTTCCGAGACAGAGTTGGTGAATGGGATGATTATCGTGAAGTCGTCAGCATAGCTAAATAGTTTTATCCCCAGCTGGGATAGTTGTGCACCCAGTGAGGACATGTAAACATTGAAGAGCAAAGGACATGTAAACATTGAAGAGTGATCCTTGTGGCACGCCAGATGGATTGCTCCATGTATCTGAGAGATCGTGATTAAAACGGACTTGGTGTGTGCGTGATATAAGGAAACCTCGAAACCAGTTCAGTGCTTCTCCTCTGATTCCGATTGCATCTAGGCATTGTAACAGTTGTCCATGGTCCACCAAGTCAAAGGCGGAACTCATGTCAAATTGCATGATTAGGGCGTTGAGGCCCTTACTGAACAAGTAGCGCAAATTGTCCAGAATGGCCGCAATTACCATTTCAGTGCTAAATAGAGGCCTAAAACCAGATTGAGTTTCGTGCAGGAGGGAGAATTGGTCAAGGTATTCCATTAGTTGGGTGTGTACCAGTCCTTCCATGATTTTTACCATAAATGGAATAGATGCTACAGGTCTATAGTTGGTTATTGATGTTGCTGGTTCTTTACAATTTTTGGAGATTGGGGTTATTATGATATGACCATTGTTGGTGAGGAAATTTCCATTATATAGGTTATTGGTTAGATAATTCAATAGGGATAATTTAAAGCCTAATGGAGCTGCTTTCATAATCTCTGGGGGACATGAGTCCAAGACACAGTATGAATTAGAGTATTTGTTATATAATTTGATGTAGTTGTTCCAATCTGAGTTGTGGAAGGAACTCCAGATCATATCCGCTGGTATTTCATTTCTTGGTATATCAATTGATTGATGTTCGTATGCAGGAATTGTCGAGTAGTTGTTTCTTAGGTTTTTGATTTTTGAGTCGAAATGTTGTGCTAGTTCGTTTGCTGAGGGTAGTTTGGTATTATGCATGGGTTGAGTGTGGCGTGTGGTGTCGAATAAATTTGTAACTATGTTGAACAGTTCTTTTGTATTGGCTCCTTTTGAGCCAGTATTAGATGAGTTGATTTTGGACGAGTAAAATGTTTTACATTTTTCTTTTATCTGTTGTTTGTAGAGTTTTATGTTGGATCTCCAGATGTTTCGGTCTGACACTTTTCCCGTTTTTTTCCAGATTTTCTCTAATCGTCTTACTGATTGTTTCATTGTTAGGAGTTCGATGTCAAACCATTTGTTGTATTTGTTTGAACAGCTTTTGCTCTTTCGTATTGGGGCAATTTTATCTAAGATGGACGTGCTAGTTTTCATCCAGTGAGCATGGAAGTCAACTTCTTCTTCTACTATATTCGCTTGTAGGGCATATTGTGACCAATATTCCTCTGGATTGATATGGCCCCTTGTGAGGTGATCTCTTTTTGTCCGTGGGCGTGTCTTAGTTTTTAGCTGGGTCCAAATTAGATTGAAATAATATGTGAAATGGTCGGACCAGATATTATGACACCAGGTACCGTTTGAGAGAGAGATGGGAGGGTCTGTGTTTTCTTTTATGGATATCGCTACAATGTCTAGGTGATGGCCTTTTTCATGCGTTTGAGTGGGTGAAAGGAAATTGTAATTGAGTAGCGAAAGAAAGTTTTTAAAGTCTTTCGCTTCTGGATTGTATATTTCATCTAGTTGTAAGTTTATGTCTCCTGCGATTAGGTTATGTGATGAAGTGATTGAGTTGTGTAGGATGAATTCGCAGAAGTCCTCTTTAGCTTTTGGACAGCTTTTCGGCGGACCATAAAATAGTATTCAAGAAAGGGAGTCTTCTAGTTCCTTATTGCTAATTTTGCAAACTAATATTTCTAATTGATCGGTCTTTTTGGAGTCCAGAAGTTCAACTACAAATCCTTTTTTGGCGACAATAGCTAATCTTCCCCCTCTTCTTCCTTCGCGATTTAGCGTGTGTATTTTTAAATTATCTGGTATGAGATCATTTATTATTGGGTCAGCTTCAGACAGAAGCCACGTTTCTGTTAGAAAGAGACAGGCTATTTGCTTGTTGATCCAATCCTTAATTAAGAATGCTTTGTTCCTGACAGATCTGGTGTTGAGATATGCACAGGGAACGGAAGTAGATGCAATAAGTTTGGTGGGTGTAGTTCTTCTGATAGGTTTTACTTCCCTTATCCTTTTGTTTTTTTGTGGGGCGTTGATGTCTTTCATTGCTTGAGATTACCTTGATCTGATTTTCTCTATCTTCTTGTTGGTTGATTATAAACCTAGTGTGTAAAGCAAGGTAATGGGTTAAGTGTAGCTGTGGATAGAGTGACTTAACCTCCTTAATGTTATTGCATATTAAATAGATTAGTAGGAGCAATATGAGATGCATGCTTGTAGGTTAAACTGACTTCTTGTCCTAATGGCTATTTGATACTTCCTGTTTCTAGATAGGTGATTTTAAGTTTCCCGCTGGTTTGGGGGAGAGGGCGGATCGCTTGCCTGCAGACACGGGCTCGACCTCCTGCCTTTCTCTCCTGCTGCCCACTGGTATCTATGCTGATTTATAAGTTTCCCCACTGGTATTGGTGCTGGTTCTTGAGTTTCCTCACTGGTTCGGGGATGGCGGATTAATTCTCTTGCCTGCAGGATCAGGCTCCTGCCTCCGCTGGTATCGGTGCTGATTTATAAGTTTCCCCGCTGGTGTTGGTGCTAGTTTCATGTAAAGTGCATGTTATACCGTAGCCAGCCTCCTCATCGGACACTTACTTACTCATGGAAGGCAACATGAAGAAAGCAATAGAGAAGGCTTTAAACTGAAGGACAGGGGAAAGCCGACAGTCGACCACCGGTCGATGGCACGGACAACAGGATGCCCCGACGTAGGAACAAAGGACTACTACTCATACACAAGAGAGGTCGACCTCACAGCCAACAAAGGAGAACAAGCAGGAAGGGACAACTCAGACACAGGAGGGGATGACCACACAGCAAACATGGGAGATAACACAGGAGCAGTAAAGGATACCGTAAATGAAACTGTAAGGACAGCCAAGAGTAGAAGGTCCAAAAAGGTTACACGAAGGGAACTTAGATGTATGTATACAAATGCTAGAAGTCTAGGAAACAAAATGGGAGAACTAGAGACGATAGCAAGACATGAGAACATGGATATCATTGGCATAACAGAAACATGGTGGAATGAAGAAAACAAATGGGACACAGTACTACAGGGATACAAACTATATAGAAGGGATCGAGAAGGGCAGAAAGGTGGAGGTATTGCCCTATATGTTAAGAAAGGAATAGATTCTGTTGCAATGACTACAACAGACAGGAAAGAGAAGCTGGAGTCCCTCTGGATCAAAATTCCTGGTCACAATGGCGCAGATACAAAAATTGGCCTTTACTATCGTCCCCCAGGACAGGCGGAGGTCACTGACTCAGAAATGATGGAGGAAATCAAACAAGTATGCAAGACAGGCAATGTAGTTATATTGGGAGACTTCAATTTCCCAGGAATAGACTGGAAACTAGGAGCCTCCAACTGCGGCAAGGAGGCCAAGTTCCTGGAGGTGCTAGGGGATTGCTTCCTGGAGCAAATGGTAAAAGAGCCGACAAGAGGCAACGCCACCTTGGACTTGGTCCTAAATGGTCTCACCGGACCGATAACAGAAGTAGAAGTCATGGTTCCACTGGGAACGAGTGATCACAGTGTAATCAACTTTAAACTTGACATCGGGAAAGGGAAACATGCCAAAACCTTAACCACCACCTTGAACTTTAAAAAGGGTAAATACGATTGCATGAGAGCCATGGTAACAAAACGACTCGAGAAGATGGTGGACAAACTCGAAACAGTAGATCAGGCATGGTGCCTATTGAAAAATACTATTGCAGAAGCACAAGATCTCTACATTCCGAGGATTTCCAAAGATCGGAGAACTAAAGGCAAAGGAGAACCGGCATGGCTTACCATTCAGGTGAAGGAAGCCATAAAAGAAAAGAAGGACTCTATTCAAAAAATGGAAATGCACGAAGACAACCAAAGCCTGGAACAAACATAAAGATGAACAGAAGAAATGTCACAAGGCGGTGAGGGATGCAAAACAGGACTATGAGGAAAAAATAGCCCGGGAGGCCAAAAACTTCAAGCCCTTCTTTAGATACGTGAAAGGGAAAAAACCTGCAAAAGAGGCAATGGGACCCCTGGACGACAAGGGAAAAAAAGGGTACATCAAGGAAGATAAACAAATCGCAGACAAACTAAATTCCTTCTTTGCGTCCGTCTTTACGAAGGAGGACACCTCAACAATACCTGAAGCGGAGAAACTGTTTACAGGAGAAATAGAGGACAGCCTCACCACAGTTGAAGTGAACTTAGATCAGATATACTACCAGATCGACAAACTTAAAAGTGACAAATCCCCTGGACCGGATGAAATTCACCCAAGAGTCTTGAAGGAATTGAAGGTTGAAATCGGAGAGTTATTGCAAAAACTTGCAAACCTGTCAATCAGAACTGGTCAGATACCAGACGACTGGAGGAAAGCGAACGTCACGCCAATTTTCAAAAAAGGATCGAGAGGAGAACTGGGCAACTATAGACCTGTGAGTCTTACGTCTGTCCCCGGCAAGATGATTGAATCACTGATCAAGGATAGCATAGTTCAGCACTTGGACACACACGACTTGATGAAACCCAATCAACATGGATTCAGGAAAGGGAAATCGTGTTTGATGAATTTACTCCAATTCTTTGAGACCGTGAACAAGCAAATTGATAGTGGAAAGCCGGTGGACATAATATACTTGGACTTCCAGAAAGCATTTGACAAAGTTCCACACGAAAGACTTCTCAGGAAACTACAAAGCCATGGCATAGAGGGAGATATACAAAGATGGATAGGCAAATGGCTGGATAACAGGAAGCAGAGAGTGGGCATAAATGGGAAGTTCTCCGACTGGGAGAAAGTGACTAGTGGTGTACCCCAGGGCTCGGTACTTGGGCCGATCCTTTTTAATATTTATATCAATGACCTGGAAAACGGAACATCCAGTGAGATCATCAAGTTTGCAGACGACACAAAACTCTGCTGGGCAATCAGATCGCAGGAGGACAGTGAGGAACTCCAGAGCGATTTGTGTCGGTTAGAAAAATGGGCGGAGAAATGGCAGATGAAGTTCAACGTGGAGAAATGCAAGGTAATGCATTTAGGCAGTAAAAATAAGGAATACGAGTACAGAATGTCAGGTGCAACTCTGGGAAAAAGTGAACAAGAAAGGGATCTGGGTGTACTGATAGATAGGACCCTGAAGCCGTCGGCACAATGTGCGGCAGCGGCAAATAAGGCAAATAGAATGTTGGGCATGATAAAGAAAGGAATCTCGAGTAGATCAGAGAAAGTTATAATGCCGCTTTATAGGGCAATGGTCAGACCCCACTTGGAATACTGCGTCCAACATTGGTCTCCCTACCTAAAGAAGGATATAAAACTGCTGGAGAGGGTGCAGAGACGAGCAACTAAACTAGTGAAGGGTATGGAGAAACTGGAATATGAGGATCGACTTAAAACACTGGGATTGTTCTCCCTTGAGAAAAGGAGACTGCGTGGGGATATGATCGAGATCTTCAAAATACTGAAAGGAATCGACAAAATAGAGCAGAGAAGATTATTTACATTGTCCAATTTGACACGGACAAGAGGACATGAAATGAAGCTAAGGGGGGGCAAGTTCAGGACTAATATCAGGAAGTTCTGCTTCACACAGAGAGTGGTTGACATCTGGAATACTCTCCCAGGGGAGATTATTGCGGAATCGACAGTCCTAGGCTTCAAAAGCAAACTAGATGCATATCTCCTTGAGAGAGGCATATAAAGATATGGTTGGCTATAAAATAAGCCAGGTGTATACCTGGCAGGGCCTCCGCGTGTGCGGATCGCCGGACTTGATGGACCGAGGGTCTGATCCGGAGATGGCGCTTCTTATGTTCTTATGTTCTTAATTGAAGCAAGTAATATAAGAAGTTATTATATTGTGTATGAGAGTGTGGCAACTGCTTCTGATTTTGATATTTATTATTGCCTTCACTCAGAAGTATAAATACTACTTTTAAGGCCATATATTTAGCAGTTTATTTATGGGACAGTATTAAAAACATTGCAGAAATCCAAGTAAACCACAACTAGTGCATGCCCTTAATACTCTAGTCATTTAATCAAATAAATTGATCATGATCTATGATAAAAAAGCAGAATAGGGAGAATCCTTAAAAAAAGATTCTGCAGTTAACTCCTATGCCCAAACCTCCCAAATGCTAGTATAGTGTGATGAACCACTATGAAATAAGATTTCTATCATCAAGTTTCAAGTTTATTTAAAAATTTTATAAACTGCCCAATCAGTCTTCTAGGTGGTGAACATTATGTTAAAAACATATATGGGATAACTATACATCCTTTAAAACAATAATCATTATTAAAAACATTTAAAAATAATACAAAAACAAACAGAAACAAAAAAGGGAAGAAGGGTAGAACTACAATTTATCAAGTACGAAAGAGAATATATAAGGAAAGAACAAAAGGGAGGATATCTAAAAGTAGAACAAAATATAAACAGTTTAAGGACAGACTAGACAGATGTCAAAGAATTTGGATACAAATTAATTTTATTATATTTTTAAAGTTGTATCAAAAATTAAGTAAGAACATAACAGAATTGCATTGTACGATATATAATTAAATAAAAATGATTGGACAATTGCAAGACTGCTCACAATGGACATTAAAAACAATGAAATAACAATGAAGGGAGGATTGAATGAGCAAAAAACAAAACAAAGAATCCACCAAATGATTCCACAGGAGAAAGGAGGAAACCAAGTACAAACAAAACTGTAGAAACGATGGTCTTGATGTAAAAGTGTTTAATATCAAAAGTATTCACAAATAAGTCTTCTCAAATAAGAGCGATGCACACAATAAATACATCTATTACATCTATACATGGACCATTCCACCCTTTTTTCCTGTGTGCTATATGGATTTATTTATTAGGTGCATCACTCATATTTGAAAAGACTTTTATTTGTGAAGACTTTTGGTATTAAACACTTTTACATCAAGATCATCGTTTCTACAGTTTTGTTTGTACTTGGGAGGATTGAATGAATCATTGAGTCAGCAGAGCAATCGATCTTTTCAAGAAATTACTTCCGCTACTAGCACTTACTGCCCTGGTCGATATGGGAAAAGCAAAGAGAAATGCATATCCATTTCCAAATGGGGGGATAGAAAAGAACATCACTGAGCCCAGACTCTGTACGCAATAGAATAAGAGAGGTAATCAATAGCTGCTAAG
Organism: Geotrypetes seraphini; assembly: GCF_902459505.1. Taxonomy (NCBI): domain Eukaryota; kingdom Metazoa; phylum Chordata; class Amphibia; order Gymnophiona; family Dermophiidae; genus Geotrypetes; species Geotrypetes seraphini. The sequence goes on along the minus strand of NC_047090.1, from coordinate 62,344,743 downwards.
AATAGTCTCCTCTGTGCCCGTCACTAGGTTTGGTGGTTTGTTCAGTACTCCAACATATCACAATATATTCTAATAATGATTGTATCTTAGATTACCTGTTAATATCAACTCTTATTGCAAAGTCACAAATACCCACTTTAGATATTCAGACCAACAGACTTACCGGTACTTGGCTGTGTTTTATTCATACATAATCTATTTCTATTTTATTTAAAAAGAGCTGAAACTTTGCAACTCTTTCTGCTGCATCATCCTATACAGCTGTTTCCAATTATCTATCTGCATTTAAGGATCATCATGCATGTTGTACAGCCAGTTATCGTGCAAACTTCAGGTCAGCTGGGCAGACACGCATTACTCTTTCAACAAACCCCCCAAATAAGTGTCAGAATGGTCCAAGGCTTAGGTTCAACAGTTTATTTCTTTTGCCAAAACCCCCCCCCCAAAATTTGACCACAAGAAGGGCTGTGGGGATTGCAAGTATTCATTTACAGCAGTGGTTTCAAACTCGTGGCCCGCCAGGTACTATTTTGAGGCCCTCAGTATGTTTATCATAATCACAAGAGTTAAATAAAACAGTTTCTTGATCATATGTCTCTTTAGCTATAAATTACAATATTATTATAATACTTAGGCAAAAGGAAAGATTTACAAACTATAAAAAGTTTTACTTCATGCAAAATTGTCATTTCTTTAATGACATCAACTATTTTTTTCTGAGGCCCTCCAAGTACCTACAAATCAAAAATGTGGCCCTGCAGAGAGTTTGAGTTTGAGACCATTGATTTACAGTCCAAAAGAATCCCCTTTTAAACTAAAACAATCCAATAGAATCAGTTTTAAATTCCAAACATTCAGTGGAGGGGGGAAAAAAGCCCTCTTCACTATGGCAAACTGGAACAATTATCAAAGGTCTTTCCCTAAGGTGACCATACGTCCCATTTTGAACGGGACCATCCTGTTTTTGGATCCCCTGTCCCGTTATCCCCACACACAGTTTTGGGACTCCAAAATGTCCCATTTTTAGGGACAGCGTCCCAAAGCTGTGTGTGGGGACAACGGGACAGGCGATCGCTTCCTGTCCCTACCTGCCGCCCCCCAAAAAAGAAAAAAAAGCGCCTGTCTCCAGGCCCAATTTAACCACCCCACCCCCCTGGTCCGCTGCTGCTCTGCTTACCTCCCTGCTGCTAATCGTGCCCAGAAGCCTTCTTCCCGACTTCAATTCTGACGTCGGAGAGGATGTTCCGGGCCAGCCAATCGCTGCCTGGCTGGCTTGGAACATCCTCTCTGACGTCAGAATTGATGTTGGGAAGAAGGCTTCTGGCGCGATTAGCAGCAAGGAGGTAAGCAGATCTGTGGCGGACCGGGGGTGGGGGGAGGTTTAAGTCAGGCCTGGAGGGAGACTTTTTTTTTTTTGCGCGGCAGGGAGGGAAGGAGGTAGGCAGGCAAGCTGGCTGGCTTTGGCGCGGGAGGGAGGGAGGTAGGCAAGCTGGCTGTGGGGGTGGGACAAAGTCTGGAAGGCAGTGAGGGGGATATAGGAAGGAGGCACTGGGGGCACTAAGGACATAGGAAGGGGCACTAAGAACATGTAAAGGAGGCACTGAGGGCACTAAGGACATAGGAAGGGGCACTAAGGACATGGGAAGGAGGCACTGAAGGAACTAAGGACATAGGAAGGGCCACTAAGGACATGGGAAGGAGGCACTGAGGGCACTAAGGACATAGGAAGGGGCACTAATGACATGGGAAGGAGGCACTGAGGGCACTAAGGACATAGGAAGGGGTACTGGGGGCACTAAGGACATGGGAAGGAGGCGCTGGGGGCACTAAGGACATAGGAAGGAGGCACTGGGGGCACTAAGGACATAGGAAGGGGCACTGGGGGGACTAAGGACATGGGAAGGAGGCACTGGGGGCACTAAGGACATAGGAAGGAGGCACTGGGGGCACTAAGGACATGGGAAGGAAGCACTGGGGGCACTAAGGACATAAGAAGGAAGGAGGGAAGGAATAGAAAGGGACAATTGTTGGGCCTGAGTGCAGAAAGAAAGAAATGAAAGGATACACAGTCAGAAGGAAACACAACCAGAGACTCATGAAATCACTAGACAGCAAAGGTAGGAAAAATGATTTTATTTTCAATTTAGTGATCAAAATGTGTATGTTTTGAGAATTTATATCTGCTGTCTATATTTTACACTATATTTGTCTATTTTTCTATAGTTACTGAGGTGGCATTGCTTATTTTAAAGTCATCTGCCTTGACATCTTTGAAACCTCCCCCCCCCAAATATAAATGATAATTAACATTTTCCCTGCGTATAGTGTGCTTTGTAGGTTTTTTTTTAATTTTATGGTCACCATTATCAAGTTTCAAGTTTTATTACCATTTGATGAACCGCTTATACAAATTTTCTAAGCGATGAACAATTTAAAAAGCCACTAGTTAGTGGTCTCACATACAATTGGATAAAAGAACAACATACAAATTAAATAAATCGACTAACATTTTTGCAGTCAGATTAAAGACAGACATGATTGAAGGGGGAAAGGGGGGAAAAGTTACAAATTCATTTTATATTGGAAATTACATAAAAGGAAAAAAACAAGAGGGAGGGAAAGGGGTTAATGTGATTGATTGATTTAAGATTGCCTTCTATGTCCCCTAAAGTTGGTGTTTTGAAATTAATGCATTTGGCTGTGGGTATGAAATTAGTTGTATCATTAATAAGATATTATGTGTCCATGAAAAATGAATGGAAGAAATTGGGGGCAGGGCTAGGGCGGGATTGGGGCGGGACTGACAATTAATGAAAAAAATAAATGGTCATGTTATCTTTCCCCTTTCTGGTAATAGCAGTTCATGGCACCAGGTGCTTCACAAATCACTCTTCCAGGTTCCTTCCCCGGACAAGAGTTAGTGTTTACCATTTAAAAACAAAGTTTCATTGCCCAAAACTCTTCTGCTTTGTGCACAGCACTTTTTCTTACTGGCTTTAATCAGATAACAACCCAGGTTCAGAGCAGACAGGGATAAAATTAATCCCAAAGCTGTAACACTTCCCACCAGCCCATACTTAAGAGATTTCAGTGCTTCTAACCTAACATGACCATTTATTTTTTTCATCAAAACAGGACATCTGGTGGAGGACAAGATGGCGGTGTAGTGAGGACGCCGTGCTAATCCCTCCTGCTGCTGTTATTATTCTTACCCTTTTCGGTGAATTTAAATTTTGATTTAGACATGCCTAAAAGGAGAGGAAGAATTGCTGCTTCAGCCCGGCAGGGTGAACCTTCTTTGATGCGACAGGAGGTTATCACGGGCTTCTTTACTTCCTCAACAAGGGGCGATCTGGCTGCACCAGAGCGGAGAGAAGCTTTGGTGCTCGGGAGCGATCTCTCACTCAGTCCCGTGGGACCTGCGCCTCCCCTGCAGCCGCGAGATTGGGAAACGTCGGGAGTTGAGCAGGAACAGAACTCAGCTTTGCCTGTGGTGCTCGTGGGCTTGATGATGCCTCAACCAGAATAGGCTGGGACATCGAAGGCAGAGAAGACAGTGGAATCAACAGCACGAGAAGACCAGACTCTGGTGGTCCCTTCTCTGGTAAGACCTGCTGTAATAACTTTGGATGTAATATGGACTGCATTGGATTCCCTTCATAGACTTTGTGCCGGAACCCTTCCCCTGGTTAAAATTCAGTCCCAGAGAATTAATAAATTAGAAAGGGAAGTAAAAACTCAGGGTGAAAAACTGATACAATTGGACCAACAGGTCCAAGGATTACAAACAACTCAACGATCTATAATTCAGGACATATTGCTCTTCTCTAGGAAAGTAGAAAAATATATTTCTTGCCATCATTGAAAAAACAACCCTCTACTCAGGGGGCTTTACCTGAGGCTTCAGAAGCTATAAACATTACAGATATTTTGAAATCCTCAGAGGATTAGGTTACTAGTCAGGCGACTCTTCTGGTGACATTTGTTTTTCTTCAAGATAAAAAGGCTCTCCTAAGACTATTTTTTAGGATTAGAGAGGTGTTTTTTTTAGGAAGTAAGATTTCCATGTTCCCAGACATCTCGAAAAAAACTCAGACCAGGAGACAGAAGTTCCTGGAGTTAAAACATGTGATATCCCTGGGAGCAAAGTTTCAACTTAGATATCCTTGCAAAAATGTACGATCCTTTTGGATCAGAATTCCTATGTATTTTTCTAACCCTCCCAGCTACAGTTTTTTTCTTGAAGGGAAAGGGATACCTATACATAGTGCCTTGGTGTGAGGCAATCCTAATTGACTCCAATGTAGAAGGTCCAGTTAATAGTTAAATTTGAGGAAGTATCACTATAATTGTGTTTAGTATATCTTTGTTTTATACTCTCTCTAAAGATGTGAATTGTCTCTCCCTCTTATGTGGACTGTTATAAGAGTTTTGACCATTTTAATCTTTTAGGGTCTAAGGACCGATGATTTGATTTTCCTTTGTTTAACTTGAGGGTTAAACTCTTTTCTGTTACAAAATGTTTCATTTATGTATATAAATCATTAAATAAATAATTAAAAACGGGACATCTATTAATTTTCAGTCCTGTCTCCAATCCCACCATAGTCTGGTCCTAGCCCCAATCCCACCCCAAATTTCTTCCATTCATTTTTCATGTACACGTGGAGGGGCATAATCAAAAGGGACATCCAAGTCTGTTTATGTCCATCTCGCAAGTCGTCCAAAGTTAAAAAGAGCTTAAGACACATTTTCGAAAGATACGTCCGACTTTTTTTTCGTTTCGAAAATCGTCTAATTATACGTCCTGCCGATCTGATCGTCCAAGCCATTAAATCGTCCATCTTTATACCACATTTTTGTCCAACTTTCCGTCCAAGTCCAAAATGCCTAGAACAAGCCCTGTTGGACGTGGGAGGGGTCTGCAAAGTGATGGACTGCACACCTAGACATGGCACCTAAATAGTGGGGTACCTTACAGGGCACTGCTGTGAACTTCACAAAAAGGGTGCCATGTCTTCTCCTCCCTACAGCTCCCTTATAGGTTACGGTGAGCCCCCCAAACCACCTCCAGAATCCCCTAGACCCACTTATCTACCACCCCAATAGCCCTTATGGCTGCACTTATATGCCAGTACAAAAGGGTTTGGGGAGTGTATAGGGGAGTGCATATGTTTAAGGATCAATGCAGTGATTACAGGGACTTATGGGCATGAGTCCTCCTCTCCATGAGTCCCTAACCCACCCCCAAGACGACTTAAGCTGCCTCTGGGCTGGACGACTAGACTTTCCTATGCCAGGTGGCCAGGTGATGATGGTCTGGAGGCTGAATTTTAAAGTTATGATTAAAATATTTATGGGGGTGGGGGGGGTTGGTGATCACTAGGGTAGTGTGTGGGCGGTCTGTTTTATGTGTTTGCAGTGCTTATCTGGTGACTTTAGGTGGTTTTTTGTGATTTAGACTATGTTTTACATGGTCTAAGTCACAATGTCAAAGTTCCGTCGATCATGGGCTGTATAACTTTCGGTTATACATGCTGTATGACTAATTCTAAGCCGGCCCACGTCCCACCCACCTCCTGCCCTCGACAAGCCTCCCGAAATGCCCCGTTTAGCTTTGGTTGTTCAGCGGCACTATGGAGGCCTAGGTCGTTTAGAAATACGTCCAAAACCCGTTTTTATTATCGGCACTTGGACATTTTTGAGAAATGTTCATCCAAGTGCTGACTTAGGCTGGATTTGACGTTTTTCTCTTTCAATTATGAGCCCCATTATATCTTATTAATTCATAATGGTAACCATAAAATTTTTAAAAACCCACAATGCACACTATACGCAGATAAAATGTTAATTATTTATATTTGGGGGGGTTTTCAAAGATGTCAAGGTAGATGACTTTAAAATATGCAATGTCACCTCAGTAACTATTGAAAAATAGACAAATATAGTGCAAAATATAGACAGCAGCTATAAATTCTCAAAACTGACACATTTTGATCACTAAATTGAAAATAAAATCATTTTTTCTACCTTTGTTGTCTGGTGATTTCATGAGTCTCTGGTTGCATTTCCTTCTGATTGTGCATCCAATATTTCTTTCTTTCTTTATTTAGCCCCACCTCTTTGGGTCTAGGTCTCTTTCTTTCTCCAGCCCCATCCCTTTGGGTCCAGGTTCTCTTTTCTCTCTGTTACTCTCCCCAGATCCAGTGTCAGTTTTTCTTTATACCTTTGTTCCAAGTCTCCCTCTCTCTTACTCCTCTGTTATGATCTTGCATCTCTCTGCTCTTCCTCAGGGTCTCTTCCCCTCTGTCTGTACCTCGCATAGTCCTGCACCTGCCTCCTGTCTTTCCCCTTTGGTCCAAGATCTGGTTTAACAGCTAAACTCTTTCCTGTCAGTTTGAGTTTTTACTTTTGCCCACCTCCCTGTCATTTTGTGGATTTGGGATGCCCTGGCACTATCTGGGCAAGGAATATGGATCCATTTCCAGACCTGCTTAAGGTACACGGGCGTTTTGGACCTGTGCTCTTCAACATATTTATAAACTACCTGGAAATTGGTACGACGAGCGAGGCGATTAAATTTGCAGACGATATGAAGTTATTCAGAGTAGTGAAGACAAAGAAGGATTGCAAAGACCTGCAACGTGACAAACACGCTCGAGAAATGTGCTGTGACATGGCAAATGAGGTTTAACATGGATAAGTGTAAGGTGATGCATGTCGGGAGTACTGGTTGACAAGTCAATGAAGCCATCCATGCAATGCGAGGCGGCGGCGAAAAGGGCATACAGAATGCTAGGAATGATTAAAAAGAGAATCAATGCCGCTGTACCGGGCCATGGTACGTCCAGCATTGGTCATCGTACATGAAGAAGGACACAGTACTACTCGAAAGGGTCCAGAGAAGAGCGACTAAAATGGTTAAGGGGCTGGAGGAGTTGCCATACAGCAAAAGATTAGAGAAACTGGGCCTTTTCTCCCTTGAAAAGAGGAGGCACAGGGGACATGATTGAAACATTCAAGACAATGAAGGGAATAGACTTAGTAGATAAAGACAAGTTGTTCACCCTCTCCAAGGTAAAGAGAATGAAAGGGCACTCTCTAAAGTTAAAAGGGGATAGATTCCGTACAAACGTAAGGAAATTCATCTTCACCCAGAGAGTGGTAGAAAACTGGAACGCTCTTCCGGAGGCTGTTATAGGGGAAAACACCGTCCAGGGATTTAAGACAAAGTTAGACAAGTTCCTGCTGAACCAGAACGTTCACAGGTTAAGACTAGACTCAGTTAAGGCACTGGTCTTTGACCTACGGGCTGCCGCGGGAGTGGACTGCTGGGCACGATGGACCACTGGTCTGACCCAGCAGCGGAAGTTCTTATGTTCTGCACTACCCTGCCCGTGACAATGTGAATGGTAATTTCATAAACCAATTTTTGTGCATAAAATACTGTTTTATGCTGTGACATAGTGATGTCCCATTACAGGAAGGTTTGGGCAGCCCACCCCAGATCTACCAGGAATCAGGTTGATAGACTGAACAACTGGGTTTGAGATTACTTCATAGTCCACTTGTACACTTAGGGTAACTGGACCGGGATCCTACAGCGGCTCGTTGAAATCAGCCAGGGAAGGCTACATGAGAGGTAGAAAGGGAGATTACCCTTCAGGATTTCCATTAGTACAATTCTCTCGCTATACCACTCACAGAGGTAACCAATCTTATTCCTTATGTACATACCTTCTATGTTCTTTATTATTGTATTTCCACCCCCTAGTTTACTGTCTGATGCTGTCAGTCTATTAATGCAAACGTACTGTTATGTCTAGTATTGATACCAGTCTGTACAACCTGAATTTTTTTTATTTTTTTTTTTTACTATTGCATGCTGCTTAGAAATTTGATAGGTGGGATAACAAATATTAAATAAACTTGAAACTTTTAGGGCCAGTGCTATCCAACTTATTTATAAATGATCTGGAGATTGGAATGAGTGAGGTGACTAAATTTGCAGATGACATTAAACTGTTCATAGTTTTTACAAAGCATGTATACTGTGAAAATTTGCAGTCACAACTTAAGAAATTGGAAGACTGGGCATCCAAAAGGCAGATGAAATTTAATGTGGACAAATGCAAAGTGATGCACATTGGGACAAATAACCCAAATCATAGTTACCAGATGCTAGGGTCTACCTTGGAGGTCAGCGCCCATGAAAAAGATCTGGGTATCATTGTAGACAATAAGCTGGAACTTTCTGCCCAATGTGCAGCAGCCAAAAAAGCAAACATGATGCTAGGAATTATTAGAAAAAGGATGGTTAACAAGACTAAGCTCCTAATGCACAACACTCCAACACCACAGAAAAAAAAATACCATGACAGGAGCAATTTTTGTTTTCTGAGTGATGCTCTGCTTAAATAACACGAAAATTATATGCAGGTTGTGTGGAGCAGCCCTGGTAAAAAGGGGGAGGAACTGTGCCTGGCACCTGCTCAGAAGAGCAATCCTCTTGTCAAAATTTAAACAGTTTTCTTCTGCTACTGTTGCTCTCTCTGCTGGCTGAGCTGATCATGGCAGGTGAATCCATGATCAGCTGAGCCGGCAGGACATCCTGAAGCTACCGGCTTTAGGGCATCCCCTGTGCTCAGTTGTTTGGGGCTTCCCCTGCCAGCTCAGCTGATAGCCCCTGGAAGAGGCCTTAGGTGCCTGAGCCAATCAGGGTCTTAAGCCCCTCTCAGTGCATACCAGGATGCACTGGGAAGGGGAAGGCCCACCATTTTGAATAGGCAGGTTTGCTTGCAGAAGGGAGTGGGCATCCCTCCTGCCCAACATTTCAACAGAAAGGTACAGGGATTAGGGGGTTTTGGGGGGCAGGGCCCGGCATAGGGGGGGAGCCCAGACCCTTGGCAGGAGGGAGTGGGCATCCCTACTGCCCAACTTTTTAACAAAAAGGTAGGGGGGTTGGGGGGGTTCATGGGAAGTCAAGGGGTTTGTAGGGGGTGCCAGCAGCAGGAGCGATAGTGGCAAGAAGGAGAGGGCTGAACTGCAGTTTAAAGGCAGGGGGGTCAGGGGTTCACAGGGTTGTCTTGGAGAGCTTGGTGGAAGAGAGAGGGGGGGGGGGCTAAGACTGCTATAATGCTTCTGTATCACTCCATGGTGTGACCTCACCTTGAGTAATGCTTTCAATTCTGGTTGCCTTATCTCAAAAAAGAAAGTGGAACTAGAAAAGTTTCAGAAAAGAGCAAGTGCTGTCCCAGCCCAATAAGCATAGGTCTATGCTTAAGCACTTCTGGGTCCTACCCATCCCCCAACAACAAGTGTTCCTTGGAGGAGAGTGGACCAAGGCAACACTGGAACATAAGCCTGCGCAGTGCTCAGTCTTTAGGGCCAATACTAGAGAAAGCCCTAGACACCCAAAATATATGATAAAGTCAGGTGCTCCTTGTCAGTTGAAGGCCATTGTTTCAAACAAAAACCAATTTGTGACACAGAGAGATACTTGAACATAAGAATTGCCGCTGCTGGGTCAGACCAGTGGTCCATCATGCCAAGCAGTCCGCTCATGCGGCGGCCCTTAGGTCAAAGACCAGTGCCCTATTTGAGTCTAGCCTTACCTGCATACGTTCTGGTTCTGGAAAATATGTTAAGACCAGTACTTAATGTCAACAAAAGCTTTTGAGCTTGATGCTTGGATAAACAAAAGGAATACAGCCAGATACTGGAAGATATTATTTTTAGAACAAACTCAAATCTATAAAGGCAGGCTTCAAAGCCTCCTGCTCCCTCTTCTCTCTCCTCCTTCAGCCTTTCACATCTCTACAGATACCATTCAGACACACAGGACATTCATTCATACAGTCTCTGCTCTCTCTCACACACACATTTTGACCCCCAACCTCATTCATTCAGGCAGGACATAGATACACAACAATACAAACTGAGGCTTCTTTGCAACTAATATACGCTCTATATTTGTAATAAGCCTATTCTTATATGCCTTTTCCAAACCATTCCTGGCTGTTGTCTTGTTAATTTACTTCCCATTGACATGCAGCTCCTGATTGGTGAGGCCCAACTTTAGTACAGAAAGAGGCAGTCGAAGCATACCATGAGTGATTTCCTTCACTTGCCGGCACTTCAGCTGCTCCTGCTTCTCCGGCTGCCCTCTCCTGTCTCCCCTGCTAAAACCGTATTTGTGGGTTTTCAACATTCACGGGGGTTCCTGGAATGGAACCCCCGCGAATATCGGGGGAGTACTGAACTACAATTTGTCAGACAATACCTCAATCATACAACCTGCAATAGGAAAAAACATTTCTCAATCCATCACATTTCATTTCTAATCAAATTCAAGCCATCAACAAAGTTGGTAAATAATCAAAAGTTAATGCCTCACATAAGTGTGAACAAAATGTGTCCTAAGCATTTTCCTAAACCTAGAAAGATTAGCCAATACTCATAAATATGGAGTAATATTGTTCTACAATGTTAGAATCACATGGGAGAAGTGGAGACTCATGTGAGTTCTATCCAGTCTGCAAACTCTTATTGATAGTATTACAAAGGTTTTGTGGTTCTGAGAATGAAGAAGATGAATCGGATGGTAACAAAACAATTTATCCAAAAAGAAACAAAGACATCATCTCATGTAAAGGTTGAAAAGCTAGAGCCAAAATCTTGAAATATATCCACTGCACCATCAGAAGCCAAAGAGAGGTCAAAATAGGTGACATATGGTTTCTTGGCTTAGTTGTAACCAACTGCAGCATTTTTAACTCACTAAAACTGCCAGCACCTCCCAACATATGATCGCCTGAACACTCCCCCCTCTCATACCCTCCCATACCTTTATCTGCAAGGCCGGCAGGAGGGGTGCCCATTCCCTCTTGCCAGTATCCCCCTGAACATCCCCGGCAAGAGGGATGCCCACTTCCCAAAGCCCCCCCAGACACCCCCCTTATCTTTAACATAAAGGCCAGCCAGAGGGATGCTTAGTCCATGCAGCCAGCAGATCCGCCTCTTCAGAATGGCAGGCCTTCTCCTTCCCAATGCATTCTGGGAATCACTGTGATTGGCCTAAGAGTTCAGTTGGCCCAGGTGCCTACAGCTCCTCCTATGGGAGAGGCCTTAGGTGCCTGGGCCAATCAGGGTCTTAGCCCCCTATCCGGTGCATCCCAGGGAGTCATGTATTGGGGAGGTGCCATCAGGAGGGATTGGGCATCTCTCCTTCCAGGGATTGTTTCGGAAGTGGCAACAGGAGAGATTGGTCATCCCTCCTGCCGGGGATGTTGTGGGGTGTGCCGGCAGGAGGGGATGGGCATCCCTCCTGTCAGCCAACTTGTGATGGGGTCCAGTGGTTACCTGCTGCAGTCGCTCAGCTGATCATGGCAGGGGAATTTCCCACTCCCCATCAACTGAGTGGCAGGAATTCCCCATAGCTGTGATTCTGTAACCTGCGCCTTCGAAAGCAATCCAGTCAGGAACTGGTCAAGTGGAAGATGACAAAGGATAGTGGGCAATTGAGATTGCTCTGAGGAAAGCGGTGTTACCAGTGGTGTGCCTCAAGGTTCTGTTCTTTGGGCGGTTCTTTTTAACATTTTTATAAGCAATATTGCTGAAGGGGCTAACAGGTAAGATTTGCCTCTTTGCAGATGATACCAAAATCTGCAATAGAATAGACACCCCAAATGGTGTGAATAACATGAAGAAAGACCTAGCGAAGCTTGAAGAAGGGTCTGAAATTTAGCAGCTAAAATTTAATGCTAAGAAATGTAAGGTCATGCATTTGGGTTGCAAAAACCCAAAGGAACAATACAGTTTAGGGGGTAAAGAACTTTTGTGTACGACAGAAGAGCTGGACTTGGGTGTGATTGTATGTGATGATCTTAAGGTGGCCAAACAGATTGAAAAGATGACGGCGAAAGCTAGAAGGATGCTAGGGTGCATAGGAAGAGGTATGGCTAGTAGAGAAAAGGAGGTATTGATGCCTCTGTATAAGAGTCTGGTGAGACCTCATTTAGAATATTGTGTACAGTTCTGGAGACCGCATCTTCAAAAAGTTATAAAAAAGATGGAGTCGATCCAGAGAAAGGCTACTAAAATAGTGTGTCTTTCAATCGTTGCCTCTGATGGGGGATATTAATATATTTATCAATCAATATTCACCCATAAACCACTGGCATAGCCACAGGAGAGCCTGGGTGGGCAGAGACCCACCCATTTTTTCCTCAGGCCCACCCAATCTAATTGAGCATGAGGCCTCCAAGACACCTCAATGGTGATGCCTCACTTTCCTCTCTTGACCTCCTCCCAAGTTGGGATCTGCTCCTCTGGGGTGAATGGGGGGGGAGCGTCTGTAGCCGGCCAGGCATCTGCCCATCTTTTTTTTTTTAATATATATATATATATATGCAGATTTAACAATTTTAATATCAGATGATACCAAGAAAAAAAGGATTCTTACACAAAATTTTTACAATGATTATACATACAACACAAAATTCCTTTTCAAGCCCACAAGACTGGGGAGTCATGCTGCTTATCAACTAACAAAAGTACAAAGAAAACTAAGAATTGGTTCTTGATTCATATGAATCTTGACCATTCCCTATTATTTGGGACTCTTACATCCTCCAAATTTCTCAGTAGTGAAACATTAAGACAAAAAACTAACCACATTTCTGTTCTCGAGCTATTAAAAATTGTTGTAATTGAATAGGATCCCAAAATACATATTCAATGTCCTGTAATTTAACAAGACATTTACATGGAAATTTTAGATAAAATGATGCCTCAAGAGCTAAAACTCTTGTTCTTAATTTCAAGAATTATTTCCTTCTTAGTTGTGTAGCTCTTGAAACATCAGGAAAAATTCTGACCAAATCTCCACAAAATTTTGTCAACCTATTTTTAAAGTAAAGTTTCATTATTAACATTTTATCTATCTCACTCATGCATGTTATTACCATAGTGGGCCTGCTCTGGATCACATCTTGGCTATCTTCCAAAAACTCTGTCAAATTTGTTTCATTTGTGACCAGGTGGACCACCTCCTGGTCGGATTGTATTTTCTTTTGCGGAATATAATAATAATTATTAATTGGGAAATTTTCCGCATTGGGTAATCCCAGTATTTCTTTAAAAAATTTCCTTAACAAAATTTCAGGAGATAATAAGTGAGTCACTGGGAAATTAACCAAGTGGAGATTCCTCGCTCTATTCATATTTTCCATCATTTCCATTTTAGAGTGTAACACCGTAGAATCCTTAACACCAGATACTGAGACAGCTTGCAGTGTATTACTTTGAGTTTCTACCACACTTAATCTTTTATCCAAACAACTTAGATTAGAATCCACATTCTCAAACTTTTGAGACACAGACTGTGAATAGTCCAATGTTTGTTTCACTGATTCTCTGAGAAACCCTTCAACTCTAGAAATACCTAACCACAAATCTTTAAGGGTAATATCTTGTTTTTCCATTGCTAGTGGTTGATTCTCTGCTACGCCTGAAAATTCAAGTGGTTTAGGTATATCAGTAAAAGCTAATTTACTTATTTGCGTAGAGGGTACCACATATTCAGTAGAAATAGCAGGGGTAATCTTCCCGCTATCACTAGATACTGGGTGAAGAGGGGGGGGGGGTCCTTTCGAGGGGGCTCATCGATGCACCTGACATGGGAGAGTTCATATCAAGTAAAGGTTGTGGTGGATTATCTGTAGAAAAACTCAAATGCCTGTCCATGGGACCAGAAATAGCAGGTGTTGAGCTCTTAGGCTTAATTTTCCTTTTCCCCATGATATGACAGATTAAAGTTATACGACCTGAGTTCCCGCTCCCCGGCTCCTCGTTGCTCCAAGGGGCGTGCCCTAAGGGCCATGCTCTGCGGCCACGTGGCAGCGGTCTTGAATTTAAAGAAGATCAAATCAGGAGAGACGGACCCAATGACGTCAGGGGTCCATCTCTTACATTGCCTGTCTGATTCCACCACCGAGCCCTGCCGCTGCTGCGGGAGACACAGGGCAGCGAAAAGAAGTCTCCTCCAACGTCCCAGCAGGAAAAGAAGCAGCTCCCAGTAAACCGCGGCAGCGGTCTTGAATTTAAAGAAGATCAAATCAGGAGAGATGGACCCAATGACGTCAGGGGTCCATCTCTTACAGTTCCTGCCCAATTCCACCACCGAGCCCTGCCGCTGCTGCAAGAGACACAGGGCAGCGAAAAGAAGTCTCCTCCAACATCCCAGCAGGAAAAGAAACAGCTCCCAGGAAAATAAGCAGCTTTCTGAAGCTTCTCCCCCTTAGTCTACCTCAGCGCCATCACTGCAGGCTTCCCTTCACTGTGTCACACCTTTGATTATATCACTTCCTATTTCTTTTCACCAATGCGGGTCATGAGCTCTTCATGAGAAGAAATCTATTTCCAGTCCCATCTAAGCAGCATGTATTTTGTAGCCACTCTCTGGATCAACTCCATCATATCTTTCTATTGTACTTTGTGATTTGGTCATTAAGTATGTAGATAGATGGCTGGCTGGTGGATGTGATCATCATCTGGTCACTTGCCTGCCTGATGGGTGTCAGACCTCACATGCCACTTAGATATTATTTTAGATAGTGCTGGGGAGGACCCTGTTGGCCTGGTATACGTGGGTAACACTGGACAGAAAAATAAGTGAGGGAGGTTCTAGAAGCCAAATTTATGCTCTCAGGTAGAAAGCTAAAATCCAGGTCCTCCAAGGTAGTGTTTTCAGAAATGATCCCCATTCCACACAAAGGACCTCAGAAGAGCAGAACTCTGAAGTCTCAATGCATGTTTGAAACACTGGATCAGGGATAAGGGATTTAGAAACATAGAAACATGATGGCAGATAAAGGCCAAATGGCCCATCTAGTCTGCCCATCGCTGTGCAGCAGAAACTCCTGGAGTCCTCAGAGCAGATGAGGGAGGGATTGCAGGAGGCAGCTCAGGTGCCAGCTGCAAGACCTCCACACAAGCGTGCAGAAACTTGTGTCAGCAATGGGGGCCAGCCAATGCCCTGCTCATGAGCCACCCATAACCTCCTACTCAAGCACTGCTGCACCAGGAAATCAGCATCCCCCAGTTAAAAAGGTCCAGAGTGGCAAAGTCACCAATCCCGGGGCTGGTACCACAACAGACAGCAGCTGAGCAACATCAAATGGCCCAGTTTCACCAAGGCAGGCTAGTAAGTAAGCATCATATGAGCAGTGAAAACTCACCTGGAAAGGACGAAGACTCTGAAAGCAGGCTGGAGAGTCTGCCTCAGCCTCTGTGGCCACAAGAAGGAGTAAGAGAAATCCCCATGGAGACATGGGAGAGGGAAGGGCCATGGCAAAGGCAGGGAAAGGGAGAAGTAGGCTGGTGGTCCCAGATGTGGGTTAGTGTGTGTAGGAGTGGAGGGTGGGAGTGGGTGGGGGGAAAAGAGGAAAGGGGAGGAGTGTTTATGGGTAGAGGAGGAGGGTTGTGGGGGAGAAGAGGAAAGGGAGGAGTGTTTGTGGGGGGAGAGAATACGGAGGGGGAGGGGTATGCTGGGCATGTTGTGGTGAGGCTGTGGTGGCAGGATTGTCATATGTGAGAGCTGTCATGTACCAATAAAGTTAGTTATGCCCCTTTACACGAAGTTGGTTTGAATAAGGCATTCCTAGCATGGACCCCCTGGTCAGCTCTGTGTGTAGGGGGATTCCCCATCCTTGGCATCTGGTGGCACCTCCTATTGGGCCTGTGGGGTGTCTGGCAGGGCCTACCTTTGGCACGTGGTCATATTATGCAGCATGCAGCTTGCCATGAATATCTGTGCCACCTTTTGTGACCTGTAGAGGAGCTCTCCCCCAAGAATGATCTAGACAGTGGAATCTGTTTTTAGCTAACCAAAGGTGTGCTCAATGAAGACCCTGGGGCTTCTGTGCCACCTATTGTAGTCTTCCTCTGCAGGATTCTGTGGGTAGATGATGGGGGTCATGAGCCAGGTTCACTGAGGATAACCTCTATTTCCTGTGGGGGGAGGCATAGACAGGGAGCGAGATGGAGGGATTTATTAGCTGTGGTTAAGCTGGAGAGGGTGAAGGTTTGACTGAACTGGCAGGGAGGGGGATGTTTTGGGGGATGGTGGGGAAGAGAGCAGTGTGAGGTTGGTATATCAGTGTGCTGCTTATCTAGCAGCCAGCTTTTGGGGACTTCCCCTCGGGTCATTCTGGTATGAATGCTGGAGTGCTGTAGGATGTAGGCATCGCGTATGGATCTTGGGTGCCTGGCACCCATATGCACTAACTCCCCCTGGGCATCACACATGACCTGCCTATTCCTGGAATGGTCAGTTGGTCTGAATGTGTCATATGTGCAGTCAATGATGCCTATGACTGAGGGGAAGTGGGTTATAGTGTTTAACTCACCTATGCTATTCTGTAGGGCCTGGGAGGTGATGGGGAAGGTGATGTAATCTTGGGTGTGGGTAAGGAAGGTTTGTAGGAACTCAGTGAGGCAGTTGGAGATAGCTGGCTGGATGAGTCCCATGTTAGCTGCTAGTGCTGACTGGAAGCTGCTAGTTCCCAGAAAAGCAGTGACCATGAAGTGGACAGGAATGGGGTTGTTCCTGCATGTGCAGGCCTGGAGGAAGGGTTTGAGCTGTTCACAGAGATTGTGTATGGTTCCCCTGTTGAAGTGGTATCTGTCAATGGGTTGTCTTTGCTACAAAGTCGCGTATGGTATCTCTCCAATCTACAGGACTGATAGCTTCCCTATAGCATCTTATAAACATAGAAGAGGATCACACACTTTGTTTATTTTTCCATCTGCTCAAGGTTGTAAGAGTAAGAAATCTCTAGAACATACATTAGCATTCAAGGCTGCTTTCTACGACAGGGAATTTTGACCATTCTTACGCAGTGCTCATTCTTATAAACATTTTAGAACTCAATTGAAAACGTACCTCTTTTCAAAGTATCTGGTGAATTAAGCTATATGTTTCTTATGTTATTTTATTATTAATCTTTTGTTAACCACGCTGAACTTACGGTTTCGTGGTTTATAAGTATGATGTTATGTGATGTTATGTTATGTTATGTCCTGGTCGGTGAGGTCCAGGAAACAGGTATGGGCCCTGATTTAGGGATATCTTCTGTAAGGCCCTCTCTGACCACCTTCTTCTGCCTCAAACATAGCTGCCACCGTCACCAGTGCATCGAGGTGCTTCATGACCCACCACCACAGATGCAGCCCACTATCCCCACTAACTACCACCACCACCTACCAAAGGCTGTGCTTCATAGTCAGGCGACCCCCAGGCACTCACTGACCCTGACACAGCAACAGCAGTCATCAGTCAGTCAGCCCACCCCTCAGACATTGCACACAGCAATGGTGAGACAATCAACAGTCACTCTGCAGCTTCTGACACACAGGACAGACAGAGAGATACAGCACAGTGAGATAAAGCAAGGTGAGTGAGTGAGAGAGCAATGGGAAGGGGTGCTGAGAAGCAAGTAGCAGGTGGGGGGATTGGTGTGTCTGGATGGATGAGAGAGGGGTCAGTGAGAAGAGCATGGCCGGTTAGATGAAAAATGAGACAAGGACACAGACAAACAAGCAAGACAGCACTCAGCAACTGCCCAGTGATTCAGACACTCACTTCTAGCTCTCCACTCTCCAACACAACCAGATTGCTAGGGGGTCCAAAGACAAGTAGTTGCTCACCTTATTTGCTTTTAACTCTGGGCATTTTGCTATCTGTCATGGCACGAAGACATTCATTTGTTAATGCCACTCAAGTCATGCCTACATTCTACCCACAAAACGCCCACTTTTTGGACATCTTTATCTAAGTGTCATGCCATATAAAGCATTTCTAAAGATATTTCATTATATGCTTTGCACGTTTTATGCCTTCATGACCATCCAAACTCTCCATTTTGACAGTTTTTGGGCATTTTTCTCTTGAAAATGAGCCCCATAGTGTATCTAGATTTTCAGAAAACTTTGACAAAGTTCCTTAGAACTCCTGAGAAAATTGAAGAGCCATAGAATGGGAGACAATGTTCTGCTGTGGATTAGGAATTGGTTATTAGACAGAAAACAGAAAGTAGGGTTAAATGGCCATTTTCCTCAATGGAGAAAGGTGAATACTGGAATGCCACAGGAATATATACTGGGACCAGTGCTATTTAACATATTTATACATGATCTGGAAATTGGAACAAGTGAGGTGAATAAATTTGCAGATGACACTAAACTGTTAAAACGCATGTGGACTGTGAAAAATTGCAGGAAGACCTTAGGAAATTGGAAGACTGGGCATCCAAATGGCAGATTAAATTTAATGTGGACAAATGCAAAGTAATGCACATTGGGAAGAATAATCCAAACCATAGTTACCAGATGCTAAGGTCCACTTTAGCAGTCAACACTAAAGAAAAAAATCTAGGTGTTATCATAGACAATATGCTGAAACCTTCCACCCAATGTGTGGTGGCAGCAAACAGGATACTAGGAATTATTAGAAAAGTGATGGTAAATAAGACTAGGAATATTATAATGCCTCTGTATCACTTCATGTGACGTTACCTTGACTATTGCATTCAGTGTTGGCTGCTACAGCTCAAAAAAAAGACATAGTGGAATTAGAAAAGGTTCAATGAACAGCGACCAAGATGATAAAAAGGATGGAGTCCTCTCGTATAAAGAAAGGCTAAAAAGGTTAGAACTCTTCATCTTGGAAAAGAAACTGCTGTGCAGAGATATGATTGAGGTCTACAAAATCCTGACTGAAGTGAATCAAACATTTAATCTAAAATACTTTAAAAACCAATAGGAGGAAATATTTTTTTTACTCAAAGAATAGTTACGGTAAACTCTGGAACTCTTTGCCAGAGGATATGGCCACAAAGGTTAACGCAGATGGGTTTAAAAAGATTTGGACAAGTTCCTGAAGGAAAAGTTCATAGTCTGTTATTGAGACAGAAGCCACTGCTTGCCCTGGATCGATAAATAAGCAAACCAGGGTAAAAATAACTAAAGGCATGTAAATACTAATTAGGTCTAAAAGTAGAAAATAGGAGCAGCCCTCAGATTATGGTCTCACCCATGTACGCAGTTCCTGTTTTTTTTAATGTGTATTTTATTGCTGTTCAGGTGTACACAATATCTTTTCTTTCATTGGGTAAGCTCTATCCAAACACAACCAAATAAATCATGCTCTGTGCATTAATGCAGTGATTCCCAACCCTGTCCTGGAGGAACACCAGGCCAATCGGGTTTTCAGGCTAGCCCTAATGAATATGCATGAGAGAGATTTGCATAGGATGGAAGTGATAAGCATGCAAATTTGCTTCATGCATATTCATTAGGGCTAGCCTGAAAACCCGATTGGCCTGGTGTTCCTCCAGGACAGGGTTGGGAACCACTGCATTAATGCATATATCAAAATAAAATAATATCTGTGAAACACCAAGACTTAGTGCTTCAAAACCTTTTATACCTTATACTTTCATGCTGCTATTTCAAAACATATTGGATCTTTCAAAATGTGCTAAATGGAATGTTGCTACTCTTTGGATTTCTGCCAATGTGGAAATAGTATATTGGGCTAGATCAGGGATCTCAAAGTCCCTCCTTGAGGGCCACAATCCAGTCGGGTTTTCAGGATTTCCCCAATGAATATGCATTGAAAGCAGTGCATTCACATAGATCTCATGCATATTCATTGGGGAAATCCTGAAAATCCGACTGGATTGCGGCCTTCAAGGAGGGACTTTGAGACTCCTGGGCTAGATGGACCACTGGTCTGACCCAGTGTGAATATTCTTATGTTTTTCTTACTCTTATCCACAAAAGTGTCATTAGGGCACCTAAACACTATTGTTCAATGGTTTACATAACTTACATAGCTTGTAAAGTGTGTGTGTGTGGGGGGGGGGGCAAATGCAAAGGTAAACAACAGGCTCTCCCATATGCAAGAAATTTACAAAATGCAGTAAATTAAGCAGGTTTATGCCACATGTATGCAGCTACAGTAATGCCTAGGCTGTGGCTGGTGTAAATGTTAGGCATACCAATTCTGGGTTATGATGGTATTCTACGAGGTATCTGGGTGCTCAGATGCCATTATTGAATAGGATCCCAATGCGCATTCTCTGTGTGTTTAAATGGAGGTGCCTAGTGACAGAATTACCTTTCATTTTGTATTAGTGAACATTTATTCACATATTATTGGCCCTTTTCTGTTCTAGTTATGTCCGCCTTAAACTTTTAGTCATATATCTCATGGCAATAAGAGCATAACTCGCCTCAAGATCATAAAAAAGCCCAAAAGTATCTCCTGTACCTGATATTAACTTACCACTCTGTTTAAACAAGCCATCATTAAAATATTAAGGGACCAAACTACAGCAGGATATCAGAAGAAATCTTAGCTATACCTAGACAAATCAGGTGGTATTTGATGCTGTGAGATCTAATTGCATTACATAACATAACTGCTCCCTGAGCTGCCATGATGGGTGGACAATCTGGATTACAGGGCACACATTTGTCTTTTAGGAAATGCAAATCTGTGTTTTCATGGCTACCAGTGGATTCTTGCTGATAAAGGAGTCTAAATTCAGTAGATGCATAAGTATGGAATGCAGTGGAGTCAACTCATTCCTTTCATCACACAGCAGTCTGATCAACTAGAATGTCGTGATTCAAATTTATTTATAAAAGCTTAATAAATTATTTAAATTTTGTAGCTGTGCCACTTAGGGCCTGATATTCAAAGCGATTTCCTGCCTACAGGAGAGGTTACTGCCTGCCTAACTTGCTCTCAGTAGGTTGGCCACTGATACTCAGCAGTTCTTAACCAGGTAGTGCTGCTGAATATCAGCACTAACCGTCCATCTTGAAATGGAACAGGAAAGGGTTATTACAGGAGCAAAGTCAGGGAAGAGCCTGCGACAGTGTTCACTGCTGGTGCCTGCATATCTAAGCAGACAGATAGAACTGCACAAAAAGTACTCTTAACTATGCCCCTTTAGCTATGCAAGTGTCAGCACTGAATATCTCCTAACCCCTACAGAAACTTTCAGTGAATCTATCATTGCACCGTCTAACTTCTTACACTTCTTACATTCAGATTGCTTTTCTTGACATTCAGATAAGTTTATGTCAGGATCATTTTGAAACCACCATTTACTGCAAGACTACTGATAGGAATAATTTGTTACATTATGCCAGTTACTACCCACGTCACCTTAGAGACAACTTACCTGTAGGCCAGTTTTTGAGGCTAAGGCGGTTATGCAGTGACAGAGATGAGTACAAAATACGTTCTCGTGATATGTGGCAACGGTTTGTTGACAGAGGGTACCCTCATGTAGTCATCAAAAAAGCCTATAAGAGAGCTTTATATGCACATAGAACTTATCTGTTACAGCATACTCAAACTCCTGCAGAAGCCCGTATGGTTTGCACGCTTCCCTATTCATACAAAGCGTTTGGCATTAAAAAGATCATCAAGTCTCATTGGCATATCCTTCAGGTACATCAGGGTCTTGCCCAACCCCCACTATTTGCTTTTTCCAGAGGCAGAAATCTACGAGACCATCTCACTACTTCTCAGTTTGTCAGTGATCGTACCAGCACCCCCCAACAACTTCAAGGTCATTTTCAATGTGGACATTGCACTATTTGCTCTCATGCTCTTGTTACAGACTGTATTCACCATCCTACCTTATTCAAGTCTCATACTCTTCAACATCATACGGACTGCAACTCACAGGGAGTTATTTATATGATCATATGCCCATGTAAACTATTATACATTGGACATACGACTAGAAGCATCAAAGTCCGCATCACGGAGCACTTGAGCAAAATTAGAAGTTGTGACATGGGAGCTCCGCTAGTGCAACATTGGCATTCTGCCTCACATCAGCTTTCTGACCTTCAATTTATAGTTTTGGAAGTGGCTCAGCTGACGCGAGGAGGTAACATCCAAGCTTGGTTGTGGAAAAGAGAACAGAGATGGATCTATCATTGGAAGACAGTCACTCCTGCTGGTTGGAATCGTGAAGTTGAATGGTGGGTGTTCCTTCACAGATGACAGACAGCTGATTACTGCATAAGTACTGGGTGCTCAGCTGAGGTTAGATGTCACAGGATATGAGAGAGTCCTTCCTTTTTGAACTAGGTACTCAGCTGACAGAATCGTGAGTTTGTGTTTAATTTGCTTTTTCAAGTATTTGATTTTGAAATGCATCACCTTTGTCTTTTTTGTTTAGGGAGTATTAATATTTGAGGCTTACAGCACAGTGGGTTCTCTGAAGAAGCCGGTTTGGCGAAATGCGTCAGAACCCTGCCGGACCATCGCTGTTTAAGCATTGAAGCTAAGTAGTTTGAACTTTGCACTTGTTAAGCACTGGACATTTATGCACTTTTTGAGAGTTAAAAATCATTTACCACTTCATGAAGTTATTTTATAACCTTTCAAATTAGACGGTGCAATGAACTGAAAGTTTCTGTAGGGGTTAGGTCCCCACGCTGAACTTTCAAGTTCCATTCTTGGAGTCTGAGCGCCGCTCTAGAAAGATATTTATAACTTTCACTATTGTTCCTTTTTTGTTGTTGTTTTGTTATACTCACTTTGGAACAATATTTAGTTTACTCATTTACCCAGTTGTTGATATTGAGCACTGAATATATGTCAACACCTATATAACTCTTGGGCATCTCCCTTCCTTCCCAGTTCTCCCTTCAACATGGTGCAATCCCCCCCTCCCCCTCCTGAAAAAGGTCTGATTCTCTTTCCTGCCCCCTCAACAAAGTCTGACACCTCCCCCCTACCTTCCTGGCTCCTCTATCAAAATCTGGTCCCTCCTTCTACCTGCTAACAAAGGTCAATCCCCTTTCTTGCCCACCCTCCAACAAGGTCCAATCCTAACTCCCACCTCCTGATAAAGTCTGGTCCCAATTCTTAGCCCTGACAAAATCCAATCCTCTCTGCAGGCCCCCCTGGCCCTACCTTAACAGGCCTGATGGCCAAGTGATTGTTGCGATAGGAGTCCCTTGCAACTGCCGATTGAAAAATGGCTGCTGCAACCTCTAATGGTAATTTTGCTGTACTGCTGCTAAAGGTTGATCCCTGGCAATAGTATCACGAGACTACTGCTAGAGGTTATGACAGCCATTTTTGATCAGGAACTACAAGAGGCAAGAGTGAGTAGGGTTCACTCCTGCTCCTGATGACCACTAGATCATCAGACCTTTTAAGGGAAGGTGATTGGCCACTGTGAAGACAGGCTACTGGGCTAGATGGACTATTTGTCTGACCCAGTAAGGCTATTCTTATGTTATGTTCAAAACAACCCAATTTTAACTAGATATCCTCAAATTCTATATATGGCATCTTATATTGTGTGTACAAATCATTATGGACAGCCATTTTGAGTGCACAACTTAATTGATTAATTGGTGTAACTGGCATCAATAATAGGCAACTAATACCTCATAATTGATGCTACTTGGCACTAATTAAAAGATACGTGCACAACTCGTAAAGCGTGATTTTGTTATGTGCTAGTTGCAGTATGCAGATCTGAAAAGGAGGCATGGCCAGAGCAGATTGTGGGTAGATTGTTTCTAAAAGTTATGCACATTGTTATAGAATACACCCAACTTAGGTACAGATATTTAGGCCTGGTTTATCAGTTCTATAAAAGGTAAGTGCACCTTGCAGAATCACGCTTAGCGCCATTCTAGTCAGCGTCATATTTTGGGTGCTATATTGTATATACCCTGTAGAATCAGGCCCACAGTGCGTAGCTGTCAGAGCACTTATTCAGTGGCACTAGTCAGGTAAATACTGCTGAATATGTAACAGGATTCAACTGAGTAGAGGCATCCTACCTGGCTAAATCCTTTTGATGTCTACCCCTTTACTTATAACTGGGTTTTGGCCAGGTACTAGTGACCTGGATTGGCCACCGTGAGAACGAGCTACTGGGCTTGATGGACTATTTGTCTGACCCAGTAAGGCTATTATTATGTTCTTAACTTCATTTAGAGGCCAGACTCCATATAGGAGAACCTATGGAAAACCTAGTTAATTCAGCTCTGTAGCAAGGTACCCCTAAAAGAAATTGATAAAAATTAATAAGAATAATAAAGTTGGACAGACGAAGAGTATCTCAGTCAGAGGTCTATACCCTGATGGTGGTCTGAAGGTCCATACAAGTAATACAAAAAATTGATCTGAGGAAGTTTGAATGTTTACTAGACTATGGAATATGAGTCCTTAATGTGAAATTAATTTAGACAATCTTAGTACATGATATTATTGAAGACACAACTGAGGCATATATTTATATATTACATTTACAAGGTGACACAGAAAGGCATAACCATCTAATGTTATCAGTAAAACCTAATGTCTGATACATATGCTACCAAGTACAGTATACACAAATCTCATATAAATCTTTCCGTTAGAAAATTATCACATGCACTGCATCAGAAAATGATTCATTCTGGAAAGTTCACATAATAAAAGGCGACTCCACCTCTCAATTATGTGTCCAGTTATTTCATGCATGGTGGAATTATCATTATGCCATAACCTCACAAGCCGCTCTATTTCCAGATTTAACCTGCAGACAGAGATATTAAGCACACGGTGAAATCTAAGTCAACTAGAGGCTTTACAACATAAGGGAAATTATGTTCTACATATTCATAAATTGAGTCAGCATGCTTGCTAAAAAAGGAAACATTACCACAGCATTTATAATTTTTTTTTTTTTTTTTTGGGGGGGGGGGGGGGTCCTTGATAATGCAGTGAATTGAAAACTATATGAAGGGCAAACATCCACAAAAATAATATAATTCTATTTAAATTCTCATATAAAATGAATTTAAAAAGGTGTATAAGAATCTAACATGTTCATTGCCTATAGCAATTGAAATTACTTTCCACTAAAATAAAATGCTTCTTCTTTGACCTCTGTCAAAATGAACTACTCTTTACACTTACATAACACATTGCAGGGCTGTTAATTCACATTCTAGATGGTGCTGAGATGAGATCAAATTTAATTTTGATGGGTTCTAAGAAATCTGGTGAACTGCCTAAGAGGGGGACCCCCCCCCAGTAATAAAAAGTAATCAGTTTACCAAGACGGGATTCCCTTAAAGTAACCACTTGTCCAGGCTGACAAGCTTCAAGAAAAGGGTTTTCCCTCCTCCCTTTACCTGATTTAGGATAGGTGATAATCCAGATATCATTTTCCCTGGCAGGGAAATCAGCAATCTCCTCCATCTTCCCCCTGCAGAAGGGAGGGAGCCTCACTCCATTGAATTCAAAATATTTGCTTTCAAACTCTCCAGGAGTGCTGGGGGTCTCTGCTTCACTTTCTGCCATCATTCCAGGGTATGCAAAGGAAACGGGAAAGACCACAGGTCACAGAACGTCCAGGGTGAAATAAAAGAAAAGGTGATAGGAAATGAATGGTACAGACTGAAGAGAGAAATAATAGCAAGGGCAGAGTTGTGTTTGTATCGGTGCTCCTGCAGGATGCAGAGGAACAAGCTCTGGAGAGGATGATGTAATGCAATGCTACCAGAGAGGGGCTGGAAAGACGCAGCAGCCCCAGCTTCCTTAACCCTTCCATTGCCACTCATGTCATCTGGACTATTAGCTCTATTCTGTGTAGAGCGCATGTGCTGTTGTCCGTTTAGAAGGTGAAGTGTTGTTATTGTACGTGAGGTAGGTGGAGCCCAGATTTATTCAAACATAACCAAACACATACACACACAAAACAGAAAATATGTCCATCAGAACCACTCCTGTTAAGGATGCTCTTGTACATCGGTGCTTTTCAAGTGAAGATTCTATTTAATAAAGTGGGGGAGGGGGGTTTCCATCCATCCTCTGATATTCTCACAAAAGGCAAAACTTTGAACAGAAAAAGGCCCTTGCCAACGAGCCTTTTCTGGAGTAGCCCATACACTCTGAATTGCACTTCCTGAAAGGCTTTGCTCAGGAACCAGGTGAAAGCTTGGCTGTTCTCTCAAGCCTTTAGTAGAAGAAGGAATTAGCAGGTTACACACACACAAGGACTAACATATACTGCAGCTATCTTGTAGTTCTATGCTGATTACAAATCAAGAAATACTAATAGTATAGCACAGGGGTAGGGCACTCCGGTCCTCGAGAGCTGTATTCCAGTCGGGTTTTCAGGATTTCCCCAATGGATATGCATTGAAAGCAGTGCATGCAAATAGATCTCATGCATATTCATTGGGGAAATCCTGAAAACCCAACTGGAATACGGCTCTCGAGGACCGGAGTTCCCTACCCCTGGTATAGCAGATCATAAAGATTTAGTCAAGGTATTTACCAAAGAGATATGTTTTCAACTTTTTTTTAAATATTGAATAGGAGGTGAAAAAGGATATGTAAATAATAACTTGTTTTTCCCATAGAGCTGCTGCTCAATATGCCAACATTATACAAAAGAATCATTTGTAAACACTTCCCTTTTTTTTTGGGGGGGGGGATGGATATTGATCTGTTTTTTGTTGGATTCATTCAGTCTCCGCAAAGAAACCACGTGGTAGACTCTTATCCTGAGTTTTGTTTATGGTTGTATTTGTTTTCAGAGTGTTGTATCTTTTATCTGGTATACAAATTTCTAAATAAAAAAATATATTAAAAAACTCGACTTCCCTTTACTGATGGAAAAAAATCAAAGAAGCCTACTATCTGTAGATGTTTCCTGTTTACAAGTTTGAAATGATCAAAAAGATAACTTGGCAGTAACCCGTTCAAAACTTTAGAACATATACGGTACAACCAAATTTGAAAATTACTCTAGCCTCCAAAGTCATCCAATGTAATCTATGATAGTACACTTCTCCCTCCGTATTCGCGGTTTCGATTATTCACGTTTTTTAGCTTGCTGGCTCCTCCCCCAGATTACACCAGCTTGCGTAGAGAAATCATCGATTCCAAGGATTTACAGACAAAATGGCTGATTCCCAGCACTTTCTTCACCGTGTTTTTCTTCTCCTTCAGGAACAGGCCAGGTCTCCCACCATGTTATTCACGGTTTCACCATATTCATGATAGTTTTTAATAGAAAACAGCGAATAACATATGAAAACGTTATTCACAGTTTTTCTATATTTGCGGTTCTGTTAATCTCCTATCACAGCGAATACGGAGGGAGAAGTGTACTGCGATCTATGATCAAATCGTTTTAGTCCAAAAACCAACCTTACCACAGTGTTTTGAATGCTCTGCAACCTAACACTGACTGCAGGATTTTTTTTATTCACTCTTACCCTAGCTGAAATTATAGTCATGAATTTTTTGACTTCACATGCAACTTTTGAAACCTTGTCCCCTTATTTTCTGACTTCACTGATGCCAACACCCCTTGCATGCACACGAAACAACCTATAAAAATGCAGATTAAAGTACGTGCCGATGATTCTTTGAGTTTGTGTGGCTGTCAGCAGTGGTGTAGTGAGGGTTCAGTCAGTCGCGCGCGAGACACCAGTGCGCCGACAATGGAGGGCAGACAATTCAGCACAAGACACCAGCGCACCGCGGGAGAACTTAGTTTTAAAGAGCTCTGAAGCGGGGTGTGAGTGGGGAACCACTTCACTTTACTGCATAGTGTTCGCGCTGCTGTTGGGCCCCCCTTTATAGAGAAAACTGAACTTTTTCTAATTTGGGGGGGAAAGTTCCGTTTTCTCTATAATGGGGGGGGTTTGCACCCCCACCCCCCCAACAGTATGCAGTAAAGTGTGGGGGGTTCCCCCCTCCACCCCCTCATTGGAGCTCTTTAAAATTAAATTTTCCCGCAGCGTGCTTCTGTCTTGTGCCGAATTGTCAGTGCTCGATTGTCGGCGCGCAATTGTCCCGTCACTGTAGTGAGGAAGGTTATGCCAGGGGTGGAGGCATAGCCACACCATACGTCCCCACGCTCCCCCAATGCATCCTTCCTTGCACCACCCCTGTACCTCTTCACTGCCCGGGAGCAGCATCTCTTACTCAATCATGGAGATGTGGTAATCACAGAGACGTAGTTCACAGAAAACTATGACTGTAATCCATACAGAAGGAAGACACTGATGAAAAGACAAAACATTTTATTGACTGCAGGTTTTTACCCTAATGCAGGGGTGTCCAATGTCGGTCCTCGAGGGCCGCAATCCAGTCGGGTTTTCAGGATTTCCCCAATGAATATGCATGAGATCTATTAGCATACAATGAAAGCAGTGCATGCATATAGACCTCATGTATATTCATTGGGGAAATCCTGAAAATCCGACTGGACTGTGGCCCTCGAGGACCAACATTGGACACCCCTGCCCTAATGTCTATGTTCTTAGTCATTTCAAATCCAACATGAACTAGGTAAATGTGAGCAGTGGCACAATGAGGGTGAGCGGGACCTGGGGCGGTGGTGCCCCTCCCCTGCCGCACCCGTACGCCCCTTCCCCATACCTTTTTTACTTCGGTGCGAGCAGCCACCAATTTACTGCCCACATCAGCTTCAGCGCTCTCTCTTATGTCACTTCCTAGGTGCGGATCTCGAAAGTGACATCAGAGAGAGCGCCGAAGCCGATGCGGACAGTAAATTAGTGGCTGCTCACACTCAAGTTAAAAAGGTGCGGGGGAAGGGAAGGGGCACGCACATAGCAGGAGAAGGAGTGGAAAGGGGGGAGGGGGCGGAGAGAAGGAAGGTTGCCGACGCCCTGAGGAAGATGGCGCCTGGGGTGGATTGCCTCTCTCGCCCTCCCTTACTATAACACTGAATGTGAAATTTAGAGGGCATTTTCAATATAATGTCTAAATCCAAACTTAAGAGTGGGCACTGTAAAGTTCCCAGCACAACCAACTAAGTAGGGACAGTCTCCATCAAAGGCTATACTCATACTCCAGTGATTTTCCACTTTTTTTCATTCCATTGGAAAAATACAGAATGAAAAAAGTGGACAATTGCCGGACTAAGGGCTCCTTTTCCTAAGCTGCATTAGGGCATTAATGCGTGGAATAGCGCCCGCTGAATTGTCCCACGCTCTAGACCTTAACGCCAACATTGAGCTGGCGTTAGTTCTAGCTGCGTAGCAGCGCGCGGTAATATCCTGCGTGCGCTAAAACCGCTAGGAAAAGGAGCTATTGATGGAGACTACCCTAACTTTGTTGGTTGGGCTGAGAACTTTTCAGCAGCCCCTCATAGATGTATCATGGAACACACACTAAAAGCCAATACTAAACAAGCCTATTTTCAAAACTGCAAAATATCTATCTTGATTTTTTTTTTCAAAAATGGATGTGTTTGTGCATAAAGAAGCACACGAAAAGAAAATCCAACGGAATCTGCAGTAAACAAACAGCAAGCAAAAACCAAAACCAAAACTGCAGACCATGTGCAAGATGTAGGCACTGTTTATTAAAATATTAATGCAGTATGGTAAATATACCACCTTATTACCAACCAGTGGACCCAACACGGTCCGTGTTTCGGACAACACCTTCCTCAGGGGTCCGTGGTGGATAAGGTATATACACAAACCGCTTTGACCAAATCAAACAAATGCCGTTCTGGCTCCAAAGTACAGTGCAGCACTGCGTGTTTGTGCATAATACATCAGTAGCAGACCTAGGGTATATAACACTTTTGGGCAATCATTTTTTAACCCCCCCCATATAAATTTTTTTTTAGTAATTTTATTTATTTTTATATCCTTTCCTCCCCAGAGAGTTCAGAATGTGTTACAGTTAACATTCACAGTGTTACAATATAACATTAAATAGAGTTACAACCTCTCTAACCCCATGCCGATGCTGTGGTGTAAACAGAAAAGACTTTTCCTCTCTCTTTTAGGTCCTAGCTCATGCTTGCTGTTTAACATCAGCTCCGGCAGGATACACATTTCAAATCTAACCTATTGTAATCACAAAACAAAAAATACAATTATTTTTTCTACCTTTTGTTGTCTGATCATTTTATTTTTCAAATCATGTTGGTCCCAGGCTCTGGTTTCTGTTTGTCTTCTCTTAACTCACTCACCAGGGTCTCCTGCCCATTTGACATTTTCTTCTTTCTCCATGCTCACAATCCATCTTCCATCTCTGTACCTTACCTTCTACTGCCATATCCAACATTTCTGTTTCTTTCCCACTGTCTACCAACTCTCTCTTTCTCTTTTCCTGCCTTGTGCCTTGGGTAAAACCACTCTATTCCCCTTCATGCAGCATCCCTCCCTTTCTCCCCTCCATTATCATGTGCAACATTTCTTTCTCTCTCCCCATGCACCATCTCTACCTGTCCTCTACCCTATGTTCAACATTTCTCCCTCTCTCTTCTCAATGCATGCATCCCTCCCCTCCACCATATGAAGGATTTCTCACTCTCACCCCTTTCTACCTCTTTGTTGCATCTCCCTTCCTCTTCTCCAGTCCATGTCCAACAATTCTTCCTCTCTCTCCCTTGTACAGCAACTTTCTATCCCTCCCTCTTCTTCCCCTGTACAGCGCTTCCGGACCTGACTGACCCCCCCTCCCCCTATCCTACAGTGAGATTTTTTGTGGCCTGCTACACCAGGGCTTCTATCTGCCACATCATCAGTGATATCTTTATCAGTGATGTGGCAGAGGGAAGTTCCCGGCGGGCCGCAAGATTCCTGTTCAGAGCGTTCTCTCATTGTGGGTAGCCTTAAGTCACCACTCTGCTGGAGACGGGCCTTTATTCTGTTTCCACGAAGGCAGGACCTGGCAGAGTGGAAGGTTCAGCACCAGCAGAGCAGTTCAGCACCAGCAGTGAGGTTCCCGGAATATGACCCTAACCCCAGGAGCACACCCTTATGGCCTACAACTGAGGCAGGCACCACCCCCCACCCCCGTTGGTGTACTACTGCAGTGCATCTATCTTTCTGATTAAAAAATAACAACAACAACCCCAAAACCAGGTTTAAAAGAAATGTGCACAAAACAAGCCATTGGGATATGGAAGGGGCCTGCATTTCTAGTAGACTGGCCACACATACATCCCAACAGAGCAATGAAGCACCCTAGGGGGCACTGCAGTAAACTTCATACCAAAAGGCCCTGGCACACATCTCATCATAATCCCCTGATAGTATATGGTGAACCCTTCAAAACCTACAGGATCCAATGGTACACCAATAGTCATGCTTGCAGGAGTCATCTATATATGGGTACAGTGGGATTAGGATGGGGTTTGGAAGGCTCACATATTCTGAGTGGAGTATACACGTCATTCCTTAGGCTATAGTTCACTGCTCCGCCCACCAGGCTACTCCAGAAACCTGCTTGCTGCTCTATTAGGACTGAGCATAACATCTGAATCTGCCATACAGGCAGGTATGTATATTTCATTTACATCGTTGGGGGAGGGTGGGAAGAGGTCATTGTGTGGTGGGGGAGGGGTCATGCTTACATCCCTTCAGTAGTTATCTGGTCAGCTTGGGTACCTTTCTGGCACTTATTCGTTGTTAACACAGATCTAGCTCCAAATGTCCAAACTGTGCCCTGGACGTATTCTAAAATGTTAAATTGTTGCAGAAAAATGTCCAAATCATAAGCCCGTCCTAGTCCTACCCAAACCATGCCTCTAACATGCCTTGAGATTTAGATGCACTGCAGATGAACAGCATAGAATGTCTAGAAAATGGGTTTCAAAAATAGCAAATTGGAAGGGTTTGGTGAGAATAACATCTATCTGCCCCTTTTTGCATGTTTCTCTTTTTTGAAAAGGAGCATCTTATCCTCTCTTCTACGAAACTGATAGGAGTTTGTAGTGCGGTGAGCCGAGCTGAATGGCCCACACTGCTCCCGACGCTCATAGAGTTCCTATGAGCGTTGGGAGCAGCGTGGGCCATTCTGCACGGCTCTCTGCGCTACAAACTGCTAGCGCAGTTTAATAGACGAGGGGATTAGTCTACATGTATTTTTTTATAATTGAATTATGGATGGATATGAAAGATGTGCAAAATAGAGATTAACAATATCAACTATAGGTAGCAAAATCCACTCAATAGGAGAAGTGCACTCAACAGGAAAAGGCCTCAGAGATGGAGCCTACGCACAGTCATAGACTGGGGAATTCAGCGTAGTTTGTTAGCTCCTGGCTCCAATCATTGGCCAAAATACCTGTATTATATTTCCTAACTTTTTAATTTATTACTCATTTAAAACATTTTTTAAATTTTTAGTTTTTTTAAACAATAACCATAAAACCTTGTCTATATTTTACCACCACTAAAAGTGTTAAACATACTATTTTAATGCATTCATCCATGAAACTGAGAACAAGTGTTGAAGTTAAGGTTTCAAAATTACTACTTATCTGAAGCTAATAGAAGCTTGAGAGCATGCCAGGGCAACAATGACTCAAAAGAGTGCCTCAAAAAGTTTCAAAGTGAAAGTAAACATGTACTTTGAATTTTGAGAACTGGTGCAAAGACTGTAACAAGAATGTGGGGATTATAGATCAATCTATAATATGAAAATTGCTCCAGAAACCAGTGCAGACTTTATGTAGCACATCCTAAATAAAGATATACTTAATTGTGTCTCTATGTGGAGCAGTACTTCTCTAGTTATAAGGAAACCTAGAGATCTTCCTGAAGGTTCCCTCCTTTCATATCTTGGACACTTATGTGTGTGTTTAATTTTCTCTCCTAAATATTAAAAAATATTGTTTCATTATACTAATGCTTTTGTTAAGGTATTGAAATATAACCTTTTTTATTTTTTAAATTTACTGAATGGTATATTTATGAATTGTACTTTGTAAGGCATTTTGAGCAGTCCTTTGGGATTGCTCTTGCCAATGCTGGTTCTAGTCTCAAAGTTTCTGCTGGGATTTGCAGTGGCAGTCTTGCGGGAACTGCTGTTGAAAGTCCCAGAGGCCATTTTGACCTGGAGATGGATGATAAAACTATTTAAGATAAGCACTGTTTTTGCACTGGTTTATAATGATTATATTTTTTTGAAAATATGATATTTTGAAAGTGTGGTTATATCTGAAAAAAAGGTGTGCTTTGACCAACTGAATACATAATTAATTTTGATAATTAAGGAAAGAAAATAAGAATTATTATGAAGAATTAGATTTTGACGGTGACGGGACACTTAAACTTAATTTTAAAGTGCTCCAAGGATATGTGTGTGCGCAAACAGTACTAACTTAACTACAGGGGTTCCCTCCTCAAACCCCCACTCAGAGCACTTTAAAATTAAGTTTAAGTCCGGCACACTGATGTCATGCGTGCGATTGTCTGCGCGGTATTATCGGTGCTCGATTGTCCTGTGCATTTTCGACTATGAACCGATTTTGACAAATGCATGAAAGGCGTTTTTTGACCTAGGATTATATATTGAGGTTAGGTATTGTCACAAACCCTCCGCAGCGCAGGGCTGTCGTGTGACAAACACCGGGATTCTGGCGTGTCCCCTCTAACCAGGGGTACCTTCAGGACTTTTCAGTTGGCCCTAAGCAACTGCCTAGGCCTGGGAGAGACAAGGCAAGCAAAGGGTTTCAAAATATCACCAGTCAAACCAAGTTCTTAAGAAAGAATAAGATGTTTATTCTGACCCAGTGGTCAAAAAGATGCAACATAAAACAAAAATCACTTTTGCATTTCATTCAAAAATAAAGTCAATTGCAAAAATAAAGATTTAACAAAACAGCAATCTCCTGTAGTTGGTTTTTCCTGAGATCATGCGCTCTGACTCAGGATTGCTTTACACTGGTGTTCACACTTACGGTAATTCAAGCTTTCTCCCAGCACTAATATTAGAGACATGCAGCAGCAGATTTCAGCAGGCATATAAAGTTTGGAATAAACCCCTGCTATAAATCATATTGAAATACCTCTTTAGAAAATATAATATAGCCACAGCACAGTCTTGCAAACAGTTCAGCTTTTTCCTCAGCTCCCTGGTGAAGGCAAAACAAACAGCTGAGAGAGATAAGCTAATTAGCTTCTCAGGAACGGGAGCCACAGCAGGATTTTCACAGTTCAAAAACACAAACTTAAATATTCTATCTTTAGTTCCTTGTTCTCCAACTTGACTTTAAATAAATCCAATAGTTTAGGATTCAGGTAAGTATTATTCTTAAACCCAAAAATTCTCATAAAGCCCAAACATATATCACATTCTTCAGGCTTGGTTTGCAGAGAAGGAAAGCACAGGCAAAAGGGAAAAAAAACACAAACCACTAATTGTTTCCCAGTTACTCACTTCCTTCATTCAGTGTCCATACTTTCTGTCTGGCTCTCTAACATAGGGCCAGCTACTTGTACCTCCATGCTTTCCACACAATCTGGAATCTGGAAGTTTGAAGTAGGGAGGATTTCTTCCAAATCCTGCATGGGCCAATCTGGCACGGTTGACTCTGCTGCTCAGCTCCACAGCCCCTCACCTACCTTGGGCTGTGGGAGTAACCCACCCTGGTCACTCGCTCCTCCTCCTGCTGCTTGTCTCAGCCTGCTTTTAAACAGCTCAGAGCCAATCCCCTTCAGCCTGTAGCAGGGGATGGGCTTTGGTTCTAAAGCAGCTTTTCTCTGCCTGGGTTTATCCAATGCAGCTATATTCCTTGTGGATTCTCTAGCTACATCATAGACTGGAGGCTGCTGTTGCCAGTCTGCCTGCCTCCGCTCCAGATCACTACTCCTCTGATCATAGGGGCAAGGGAGGTCAGCCTCAAGTTGACCGCCAGAATCAATCTGGTCAGCTCTTCTGCACCGGATCCTATTAGGGACAGAACTAGTGCTGGTGCTGGGTTTGTCACAGTATACACAGTGCTGCAGAATGTTTGTCAATGGTGCAGGCGGTCCCTCTCACTGATGTCTTTTTCTCCTTTTAATTAGAAAAACAATATAAGGCAGGGGTGCCCACACTTTTTGGGCTTGCGAGCTACTTTTAAAATGACCAAGTCAAAATAATCTACCAACAATAAAATTTTTAAAACACAAAGCATACTGTACACAAAGAAAATGTTAATTATAATTTATATTCTGGGTTTTTTTCCAAAGAGATCAAGGCAGATGACTTTATACAATGTCACTTCAATAACAACTATACAAAAATAGACAAATATACCCCTCCCTTTTTACTACACCACGATAGCGGTTTTTAGCACAGGGAGCTGCACTGAATGCCCTGCGCTGCTCTCAATGCACATAGGCTCCCTGTGCTAAAAAACGCTATTGCGGTTTAGTAAATGGGGGCCATAGTGCAAAATATAGGCTGCAAATATAAATTCTCAAAATGGCCACATTTTGATCACTAAATTGAAAATAAAATCATTTTCCTACCTTTGTTGGCTGGTCATTATTCAAATCTTGTTGGTCCCAGGCTCTGGTTGTCTTCTGATAACTTGCTTGCCAGGGTCTCCTTCTTCTTTCTCCATGCTAACCATCCATCTTCTATCTCTGTCCTCCCCTTCCCTCCCCTGGAAGTCTGGCATCTTTCCTTTTTTTTGTCTCCATCCACAGATCCACCTTTTCTCAACTACCCTTTCATCCAGCATCTCTCCCTCCTTCCCCACCACTCCAGGGTCCACCATCTCTCCCTTTCTTTTCCCAACTACCCTCCTATCCAGTATCTCTATCCAGGGCCGGATTAATCACTAGGCCAATAGGCACGTGCCTAGAGCCCGAAACTGTGAGGGGGGCCTGGTGAAGGAGGGCGACTCACCTTGCTATTTTTCATCAGCAACGGGCCCCCCCCTGCAGTAACAGCAACGGCCCCCCCCATGCAGTAATGGCAATGGACTGCCCGCCTGCAGCAACGGCAATGTGGCCGGATGTATTACTGGAAACTCCCGCAATGACTGCTTCTGCCGGTCCAGCTCCCTCCAACGTCACTTACTTGCTCTGGAAGAAGTGACGTTGGAGGAGGCTGGACCGGCAGAAACAGTCATCACGGGACTTTCCTATAATACATTCGGCCGCGATGGTGTTGCTGCGGGTGGGCGGGCCCCGTTGCCATTACTGCAGGAGGGGCCCATTGCCATTGCTGTGGGGGGGCCATTGCCATTGCTGGGGGGGTACTGCTGTTGATGTGGGGGAGAGAGAATGGAGGATGGAAGGATGGTGGAGGGAGAGAAAGGGAGCAGGGTGGTATGGAAGGGTTGTGAGAAGGATGTTATGGAAGGGTGGTGGAGGAAGAGAAAGGGGGCAGGGTGGTATGGAAGGGTGCTGGAAAGAGAGAAAGGGGCTGATGGAATTGGTGTGCAGGGGAAGGGGAGAGATATAACAGGAAGGATACTGGATGGAATTGGGTTGAAGAGAGAGAAAGGGGCACATGCTGATGGAAGTGGGAGGAAGGGAGAGAAGAGAGTGAAATGCCTGACCATAGGGGTGTGGAAGAGGGAAGGAGAGGATAGAGATGACAGACCATTGGAGGAGGGAAGAGAAGATGATGGATGCCACACCAATGGGGGGAGGGGAAGAAGAGGGAAGGGAGAGGCAGACAATTTCTGGAAGAGGCACAGTACAGAAGATGAAAAGAAGAGAGTGACAAGAAGATGAGGAGAGCAGAAACCAGAGAAGACAAAGGTAGAAAAAAATTTCTATTTATTTATTTTTTTGCTTTAGGGGACATCGCTGTTGCTTTAGGGGACATCGCTGTTTGCTTTAGGGGACATTTCACTGTTTGCTTTAGGGGACATCGCTGTTTCTGTGGTGTTGCATTGTATGCAGTCTAGCTTCTTGGTTTTATTTAACCTTTGTCTACGTATTTATATTCTATTCCCCCTTTTACAAAACTGTAGAGCATTTTTTAGCGCTGGCTATGGCTAAAAACCATACTACAGTTTTGTAAAAGAGGGAGAGGTTAGTTTGTGATTACATATTCCATACTAGGCAAAGGTGTTTTCTGTGTTCTGTTTGTATGAAAGACATGGTTTTTTTGTTAGCGTTGACTAGCCTTGTTTGGTGAAATGCATAGGCATGGTTCCTGGGAGCACCTTGAATTAACCTAATTTGAATCTCCTTATTTTTCTGCCAATCTTCTTTTGTTTCATGTTGGATTCTTTGGTTTACTGCTTGCCTTGTTGTTTCGTTGCAAGTTAACATACATGGAGTGGAACGTGCTAGAGGAGTTACAGATTTGGTTGTTTATACATAGTAACACAGTAGATGATGGCAGATGAAGACCCGAATGGTCCATCCAGTCTGCCCAACCTGATTCAATTAAAATTTTTTTAAAATTTTTTCTTTTTAGCTATTTCTGGGCAAGAATCCAAAGCTCTACCCGGTACTGTGCTTGGGTTCCAACTGCCAAAATCTCTGTCAAAACCTACTGCAGCCCATCTACACCCTCCCAGCCATTGAAGCCCTCTCCAGTCCATCCTCCTCCAAACTGCCATATACAGACCGTGCAAGTCTGCCCAGTACTGGCCTTAGTTCCATATTTAATATTATTTTCTGATTCTAGATCCTCTGTGTTCATCCCACACTTCTTTGAACATATGGGTTATAGTTGGTTGATGTAGAGTGAGGCAGTTGAGAGGCGTTGTAAACTTGGTTATTAATATAGACATATTTCGGATAGTATTACTGCTTTACAAATATTTGAACACTTTTATATATGCATGGAAAGGGTTCAGAGTTAAAGTCCTGGGTAAGTAGGTGGGAAGGGAAGGAAGGGGGAATTTGTTCAGAGATGTTTGGGGGTTGCATAGAAGAAAAACTGTGCACTGGTATGCTAATCTTTGTTTTGAATTAAAAAAAAAAAATACAAGGGGAAATAAAGAAATAAGAAAACAGATAAATGGGGCTGGGGCATGGACAGGGTGGGGGGCGGGGCAGGGGGGCCCAGCGTACTTGGGTGCCTAGGGGCCCTCGAAGAATTAATCCTGCCCTGTCTCTATCCCCCCTTCACACCATCCCTTATGTACAATTTCTCTACCTTTCTGTTCCTTCCATCCCTAAATCCCATTGTCCACCATCTCTCTCCCACTCCTCTGTTTTTAGACCCATTATTTCTTCCCCCCAAAGTCTGGCATATGCATGTCTCTTTGAACCCCCCCATCCCTCACTCCCTCCCTTCTACACCAGGGCCCTCCTCCCCCGAAGGCCTGTTCCCCCCTGAAGGCCTGCTCCGTCCCCCCTGAAGGCCCTGTCTCCACCCCACCCCACTCCCGGAAGGCCTGTGTGTTCCTCCCTGACCTCCCGCATATTCCTTTACCTAATTTTAGCAGGGAGCAGCTTGAAGAGAGGATCGCCAGTACTTTAGCGATCCATGCAAGTTGCCATAGGCCTCAGGAGCTGTCGTCCCTCTGCCGCGGTCCCGCCCCTCCTCTGATGTCAGAGGCAGGATCACGGCAGAGGAAGACAGTTCCTGAGGACTATGGCAACCTGCAAGGATCACTAAAGTACTGGCGATCCTCTCTGCAGGCTGCTCCCTGTTAAAATTGGTTCATAGACATAATCGCGGAAGACAAAGGCGCGCGCCGACAACTAAGCGCAAGACGGAGGCGCGCGCCGAAGAAAATTACTGTTTTTAGTGGCTCTGACAGGGGTTTTGTTGGGGAGCCCCCCACTTTACTTAATACATATCGCAGCGGCGTTGTGGAGGGTTGGGGGGTTGTAACCCCCCACATTTTACTGGAAACTTAACTTTTTCCCGAAAAACAGGGAAAAAGTGACGTTTTCAGTAAAATGTGGGGGGTTACAACCCCCCAAACCCCCCACAACGTGGCGTGATCTGTGATAAGTAAAGTGGGGGGGTTCCCCCCACGCCCCCCCCGTCGGTGCCCCTAAAAACAGTAATTTTCTTCGACGCGCGCCTCCGCACAGCACTCAATTATCTGCGCGCGCCTTTGTCCTGGCGCGCTTTTGACCTGACACCGTTAAAA
The DNA here is from genome assembly GCF_902459505.1 of Geotrypetes seraphini. Classification (NCBI taxonomy): domain Eukaryota; kingdom Metazoa; phylum Chordata; class Amphibia; order Gymnophiona; family Dermophiidae; genus Geotrypetes; species Geotrypetes seraphini. Next base: position 62,305,849 of record NC_047090.1, on the reverse strand, counting down.
TTAGGTAAACGGATGCGCGGAAGGCCAGAGAGAAAGCCGGACAGCACAGAAAGGAAACTGCATGGCTCAGCAATCGACCGGGGTTGCTTGAGCGATCGACCAGTTGATCGCGATCGATGTATTGGGCACCCCTGGTATAAGATTTAAGAATATTGAATCAACCATCCCCTTATTGGTCTCACAAAATCCCTATTTTTTGTTGATTACATTAAAACATACACAATTTACTATTCCCAGGAAAGGGGCACATATACTTTAAGCTTGATGAAGAAGGGACTTTTCTGGTTTGAAGAGGGTAGAGGCATTAGGTTAGAAGAGGAAAAGAGTATGCATTTTGATGTTCAAAAATACATAAATCAATTTATACCTCCTAATCCCCTACACAAATAGCATTGCGCTTTAGCATGACTCACAATATGTTGCTCAGGTTAAGGATCAGATCCCTCCTGCCTCCCTCCTTCTTCTAGAGATAGAGAGGTGAGAATCTTAAGAGGGACAGATGAAAAGGTATTTTTAAACTTTATTTTAAGATTGAATGAATGTATGAATGCTATCTTTTGCTTTTCTATTTGACATTAATGTTCCTTTCCTTTTATGGCTTGTTTTTATTATGATTCACTCTTAATAGCTATACATTTCATAACTTTACTGAATCTTCAGACCTCAGAAACACCACTCATCGCTCAAATGTTTATCATAGCGATAAGCTTAACATGTTGTCTCCTCACTGGCCCACTTTTTTATCCTAATCGGATTTCAATGTTTAAAGTGGTTTTTAAAGTGCAATAGTTTTAAAGTGCTTAAAAATGCCTTAGGAGTCACGTGATGCTGTGAGCCGGCAAGCAGCTCGCATTGCCTGCTCCGGAACCTGATCCCTCTGCAACTTTAAAAGCGGGTGATTCTGCAAAATTTCTCCTGCCGATTTCAATCAGATTTTGAGGGGATTATATATGGACAGATTTTTAGCGAGGTCTCCACCGGCAATGTCGTCCAAATCGGCGAAAAAAGACAAAGACAAAGAAAAGAGCAAGCAGGCTGAGGAGAAAATGGCGGAACCCTCGGGTGGCGTGCTCAAACAATTTTCCACAGAGACGCTAGCAGATCTTAAACAATTAATTGCTCAGGCTCTTACTCCTTGCATGGAACAGCTGTCGACTCAACTCACCAAGCTGGAGTCCCTTTTGGAAGATCATTCGGCAAGAGTCACGGCCCTGGAGGAGCGCGTATCCACGGTGGAGGACGAAGCCCGAGGGGTGGACATAGAGCTTGCTCAGATGAAAGTGCAGTTACGCCACCATCAAGATAAACTCGAAGACCTGGAGAACAGGTCCCGTAGGGGTAATTTAAGATTTATGGGATTCCCAGAAACCATCTCTGACTCTGTGCTGCTTTCCGTGTTAGAATCTTGGCTGGCTAGTGAACTGCCTATGCCCGCAGCGCTAAGCCCGGCTCGATTTGAGCGCGTTCATAGAGTTGGGCCCCGCACTGGAAAGGATCAGCGGCCTAGGGTGGTGATAGGAAAGCTGCACAATTACCGACACAAAGTTGAAATTTTGCGGGAATTTCGATTGAAACGGGAGACCTTACAATATGAAACAGCTCCAATAAGGATTGGCCAGGATTATTCATCGGCCTTAACAGACCGGAGAAAGAATTTCTACCCTATCTGCAAAAAATTGGCTGATCTCAAATGCCGCTTCTTGTTCCTGTATCCTGCCATTCTGAAAATATATTTAGATGGTAAATGGCATGTGTTTGAATCGGATACATTGGCTGGAGATTTTGTCAACCGGTTGGGCGCTAGTACACCTCCTCCAACCTGAGCAGTATTTGTGTATGCACATGTGGTTTGCTGATTTCAGGTTTATTTGAACTGTTGATTGTTAACCCTGCACTGTACAATGTTTATGTTTATAAAGGGGGCAGGTTCCGATGGCACCAGAGACGTGCTCTATCTTCCAGTGTCAGTTTGGGTACTGGAAGATTTTTGTTTTTCAGGAAAAGGTAACAAGGGGATATGGGGGTGGTTGGGATTGGGAGGAGGGGTGGGAGGGGGGTGGGTATGATGTTGGGATGTTTGATCACTGCTGTTATAACTTCGGCTTCCAGAGTGGGTTCATTTTGTATGTATGTTGTTTCATTTGGGTTCTTATGGCTAATTACTTCCAGTTGTCCTCTGGGTGAAGGCTGGGCACCCGGAGGTCCACGGGAATTACACTGGTGGCAGGTATGCTTTTGTGGTCCTGGTGTGTGGTAAGACATTTAGGTTGATATCTTGGAATGTGGGAGGCATCACGTCACCGGTGAAACGCTCCAAGATTTTGAGTAGATTACGGTATCATAAAGCAGATCTTGCTTGCCTTCAAGAGACGAGGTTGTCCAAAACAGAACATGCTAAACTTTTAAAGGGATGGGTGGGTCAAGTTTTTCACTCTTCCTCTTCTACTAAGCATGCAGGGGTGGTACTATTGGTTCGGAAGGGATTCCCTGGAAAGATCGAACAGCTCTTTGCAGATAATTTGGGACGGGTTCTTTACTGTAGAGTGACTATGTCAGATCGAGTATTTAACGTCTTAATGGTGTATGGTCCGAACCAATACGACCACAAATTTTTTAGGGCTCTGGCCCGAGTTGGTGGTAGAGATACCAACCATCCATTGTTGGTTCTGGGGGACTTTAATCAAGTTTTAGATAATGCTCAGGATAGGTCGGGTGCGGGATCTGCTCAAAAAACCTCCATGGGTAGAGGCCTTCCTTATTTATGTGAAGCGCTGGAATTACTCGACCCCTGGAGGTTACTACACCCTCATGAGCGAGACTATACCCACCAATCACGGGCTCACCAGACATATTCTAGATTGGATTATATCTTGGTTTCTCGGGGTTCCTTTTCATTGATAGATTCTTCGGAGATTGGCCCTCTCTCGATTTCAGATCACTGTCCGGTATGGGTGGATGTCCTAACCGGGGACTCTCCTTGTCTGGGGGGTTGGCGTTTCCCTGCTTACCTAATGGACAACCCTGATTTTGTCAAATATATTACTGAAAAATGGGAAGATTATCTTCGATTTAACGCTCAACATCGGGATACGCCACTCTTGTTCTGGGAGGCTGCGAAATCGGTTCTCCGGGGGGATGTTATTGCATATGTGGTAGCTTATAGGAAGAGAATAACACAGGGTATTATAAGGTTGGAGAGGGAATGTGCGGTGCTTAAACGGCAACATTTACAGCGCCCCACGATTAATACTGGAGAACGGTTAACATCAGCACAGAATGCTCTTAATGCTCTGTTGCACGACCGTGCGAAAAAATCAATGTACTACGCTAAATTTAATTATTATAAACATGGGAATAAGCCTGGTAAATTACTGGCTACTTTGATTAAACCAAAGAGATCTCTTCGCTATATCCCCTGTTTACATTTGTCTGATGGCACGAAGGTGAGCAAAACTCGGGATATAGCTGACCAGTTCTTTACTTATTATAAAAACTTTTATTCATCTGTAGAGGGGGAGGGGGGGCCCGAGGCACAGGACTATTTGGAGGATGCAGGTATGCCCAGGCTGACTTCTCCCATGCGTTCAGCATTGAATAGGCCGATTCAGGGGAAAGAGCTCCAATCTGCCATTAAACAGTTGAGGAATCGTACGGCCCCGGGCCCCGACGGGTTTTCCCCCGAATTTTATAAAATTATGTCCACGCACATCGCTGGCCCTTTGGAGGCTTATTATGCCCAGGCGTTAGTGGAGGGTACATTTCCTGTGAGGTCTAACCATGCTTATATTACCTTAATTCCGAAACCCGGCAAGCCTGCTTCGGAAATAGAATCATACCGCCTAATCTCCCTTATAAATGTTGACATAAAAATTTTGGATAAAATATTAGCTAACCGTTTGGCTGTCTTACTCCCTCAATTGATAATACCGGAGCAGGCGGGCTTTGTGAAAAATCGACATTCGGTTGTTAATGTTAGGCGACTGTTGACTGCGATGCATAGAACTCAAGTTACTCGCACCGCTGGCATCCTGGTTAGTTTAGACGCGGCCAAGGCTTTTGACCAGGTCAACTGGAATTTTCTGTTTGCGGTCCTCACACATATGAGAATAACGGGTTGGTTTTACAACATGATTCAACTGTTATACTCGGCCCCGACGGCTAGTGTCTTGGTCAATGGTGTTGGGATGGAGTCCTTTCCCATATTGCGGGGTACGCGCCAGGGGAGCCCTCTATCTCCTCTCCTGTTTTTGCTCTATTTGGATCCGTTTTTGCGTACTTTACTAAATGATGATCAGTTAAGTGGTCTCCCAGAAGGGGATTCTCAACTTCGAGTCCTAGCCTTTGCAGATGATATTTTGCTGACATTATCTTCCCCTCAGCCTTCTTTGACCAGGGCATTGGCCATCTTAGACGAGTTTAGTTTGTATTCGGGGTTGGTTTTAAATTATCAAAAATCAATGGTTTTGCCTCTGTCTAGTGAGGTTCCTGGCACTTGGAGGGGAGAATTTCCCCTGAGGTGGTCAACAGATTATTTGATTTATCTTGGGATTAAGATACCCATGGACCTCACTAGATTATACTCCTTGAATGTCTTGCCACTCCTGACTCTTACTCAACAAAAATTACAACTTTGGAGGGAGTTTCCTTTATCACTACTGGGCAAAATTGCTCTATATAATATGGTTTTGGTGCCTCAATGGCTTTATATGCTTCAAATGCTTCCGGTTTTACTGTCCATTAAACATGATAAACTGGTGGGCAAAAGTTTAACATCCTTTTTGTGGAATGGGAAGCGTGCGAGATTGGCACTGCCGGTCTTGATGCTTCCCAAGTCCCAAGGGGGTCTGGGATTGCAGAATTTACGATTACTTTCCCAAGCGTGTCAAATGCGCCACTTGAACGATTGGTTCCGGGGCACTCGCTACTTTTTGGCGACTGCCTCGGAGCTTGCGCTTTGTGGCTCATACCACTTTAGCTATTTGCTCCACACTCGTCATCTTCCTAGTGGATATGGGGGAGGTATATTTATACTTCCGCTTCGCCAGGTGTGGCGGAGGTTATGTAAGTCTTTACAAATACCGCATACTGATACTCTTTATTTGCCTTTTTTGGACAATAAGGACTTCCCTCCGGGAACCTCTATTTACCCACTTTCAATATGGAGATCTACCAATACCCAATATGTCTTCCAGGTGGTTGATTCGCATGGTGGTGTACCACCCTTTACAGTGATGCAAACGGATTATCAATGGTCCCCTGGAGATTGGTTAGCATATTCTCAGATGGTCTCCTATGTGCGGTCTCTTCAGAAGCAAGGATTGACCAGTCGCAGTAGAGAAGCTCTCTCGGAGGCATTGTGTTTGTCTGCTCAAGACCATATACCTCTGAAGTTCCATATTAGATATCTTCGGGAGAGTCAGGGACCAATCTCCTACGATCATTATGCTTCTTTATGGTCTAGAGATCTACCATGTGAGGTTACTGGAGTACATATTCAGACTGGTCTTAAGTGAACACATGTACTTACGACCCATGTTACCTTGATAGAAATGAACTATAAATTTCTTCTTCGACTTCACCGGTCCCCGGTCTACCTTCATAGAGTCAAACTGAGTGCCTCTGACTCATGCCTTAAATGTCATCAGCCTCAGGCTTCATTGGGGCACTTATACTGGACCTGCCCTCACATTCAAGACTTTTGGACATTACTACATAAGAACATAAGAAGCGCCATCTCCGGATCAGACCTTCGGTCCATCAAGTCCGGCGATCCGCACACGCGGAGGCACTGCTAGGTATTCACCTGGCTCAATTTATAGCCAACCATATCTTTATATGCCTCTCTCAAGGAGATATGCATCTAGTTTGCTTTTGAAGCCTAGGACTGTCGATTCCGCAATAATCTCCCCTGGGAGAGTATTCCAGATGTCAACCACTCTCTGTGTGAAGCAGAACTTCCTGACATTAGTCCTGAACTTGTCCCCCCTTAGCTTCATTTCATGTCCTCTTGTCCGTGTCAAATTGGACATTGTAAATAATCTTCTCTGCTCTATTTTGTCAATTCCTTTCAGTATTTTGAAGGTCTCGATCATATCCCCACGCAGTCTCCTTTTCTCAAGGGAGAACAATCCCAGTATTTTAAGTCGATCCTCATATTCCAGTTTCTCCATACCCTTCACTAGCTTAGTTGCTCGTCTCTGCACCCTCTCCAGCAGTTTTATATCCTTCATTAGGTAGGGAGACCAATGTTGGACGCAGTATTCCAAGTGGGGTCTGACCATTGCCCTATAAAGCGGCATTATAACTTTCTCCGATCTACTCGAGATTCCTTTCTTTATCATGCCCAACATTCTATTTGCCTTATTTGCCGCTGCCGCGCATTGTGCCGACGGCTTCAGGGTCCTATCTATCAGTACACCCAGATCCCTTTCTTGTTCACTTTTCCCCAGAGTTGCACCTGACATTCTGTACTCGTATTCCTTATTTTTACTGCCTAAATGCATTACCTTGCATTTCTCCACGTTGAACTTCATCTGCCATTTCTCCGCCCATTTTTCTAACCGACACAAATCGCTCTGGAGTTCCTCACTGTCCTCCTGCGATCTGATTTCCCGGCAGAGTTTTGTGTCGTCTGCAAACTTGATGATCTCACTGGATGTTCCGTTTTCCAGGTCATTGATATAAATATTAAAAAGGATCGGCCCAAGTACCGAGCCCTGGGGCACACCACTAGTCACTCTATGTGGCATCATGGTTATTCTCAAGGCCCGGAAATGCTTTTTACATTGGATCATCTTCCTAGGACGTCGCCTAAAGGATTTCGGGCATTTCTGGAGAGGGCCTTTTTGCTTGGGAAAAAATCTATTCTACATTGTTGGATTGTACCTGAATCGCCCACCTTGTCTCTTTGGCATACTCTTATGCTTCGGCAGGCGTCCATGGAGCGCTTGCTTGTACGAACGCTGGATTCTCCTAAGGGACGCATTTATTGCTCCATTTGGGAACCGTTTTGGCTTACTCTCACACATAGAGCTCGAAGTAATTTGCTAAACCCATGACAATTCCTTCTCTGGAAGATGGTTATTTACTTTGTAATTGTGATTGTGTTTGTGGGATTGGGTGGGGGGGTGGGAATTGGGGGGGAGGGGGGAGTGTATTTGTACTATTGTGTGGGTTGTTTCTTTGTTGATCTTTTTTATTGCAAAAACTTAATAAACATATTAACACATAAAAAAAAAAAACAAAAACAAATGCCTTAAAGTGCTACTAGTCAAATGCTTTTACATATTGTGGCGGGGCCGGGGGTAAGCCTAGCGCTGGCAACCCAGCTCCCGCCCCAGGCGTAAGGACCAAGCGCTCCCAGGAGGACTCCCACTGGGAAACAGTGAAATAATTAATGGAGGCTGCGTTAGTGGTAAAGTTCAGCTTTTCTTTTATTTCCCTCAGTTTACAGCACTAGGGTTCAAGCAGTCCCTCTGTGTTGAGGAGACTTAAACAAAACATACTTTCATACAGTCTAGCCTGATGTCCAGGCAGAAAAGCCAAAAATAAAACCAAAAACGTTTTCTCCTGATTTTGCTTTTTCTGTTTGAAAAATCGTTAGGAAGCTTTAGCACTGTCCCACCTGAAGCCCAATGCCCCACTACCCCAAGCTCCCATGGTAGGGCTAGGGAACTTTATCACCCAACCGTTTCAGACTGCTGTTAGTCCCCTCCCAAAGTTCCTGCTTCAGGGTTAAATTATATCGGGACTCTAAGTTCCGTGCAAGCTTTCTGAGGAGGTTAATTACAGGTTCTCACCTCCTTCCCTATCTTCACAGGCTTTCCTCTCGAGCTCTAAGTAATTCATGCATACTAGTTCACAGTTAGACTAAGGGAGAAAGAACGCTACTTCCAAACATTCACTTTCATTCCCCTCCCCCATTCATACCTCGTTATCTGTGACTCTCCTGGAGATCCCATGCTGCGAGATTGCATTCCATGTCACTGCTCTCAGATAACGCCCTTTCTAATTCCATTAGGGAATCACCATTCTCTGAGCCAGGGTAAGAACTCCCTTCAGGGCTAGCTAACGAACAGCCCTGTCCTGGAAGTCTTGCTACTGCCCTGCACTGCTGTTGAGGAGTTAGAAGTCTGGTCACTTGGGAGGGTTGTAAGACCAGCTGTGCTTTGGCTAAGGTCTGGGACAGAGACCTCTTGGCAGGCTCTCTCCTGCTTAGTGCAGCCTGGCTCTTCCCTGCATTCCTCCTTCCAGTCTTCTCTCCAGTATTCTCCACTGTGTTCGTAATCTCCTCAGCCCTCCTCCTATTGTTTCCACCTGGGCTCATTTTATGCTGCAAGCCTAATCTCACTCTCCCTCTGGGTTCGTCCTGCTTGCTAGCCACACACCCCTCATTAACCATGCCTGTGCTGGTTTTCTTTCTCAGAGGTTTTGTCAGAGCTTTGCCCAAGGGATCATAAAAGGAATTATAGTGCCCTAAACTAGACGTTATGGTTTCTGTCCTTGCCTCTCTGCCTTGCCCTGCCTGTGGGCTCTTAGTGATAGGTACAGGGATACTAGACAGTTTCCTGGGCTTAGGAATAGGGACAGCCCTTTGCAAGGCAGGGTTTAAAACCGGGTTTAAACTGCTGACAGGCACTTCCCTGTCACATACCCCCCCCTCAAAACACTATCAGTCCTTTTATCCTTGGCCAGGGGTTCTATCCCTTCCTCCATACGTGACACTATGTCCATGTTCTGTTGTCCCCAGGTTTGAGCTTCATCCACCCCCGTGGAACCCCAACCTTGGTTCCCTCGCCCTGTTTCTTCTAAACTCTCTTCTTCCTGCAGCTCTGGAAGAGAAACCTGTTCACAAATTAATTGGGCTATTCGGTCTCCTCTTACTCTATAATCCTCCTCCCCTAAATTGAAGAGGAGTATTTTCAGGGGCCCCCTATAGTCGGGATCCACTACCCCTGCTCCCACACATAGCCCATGCCTAAGGGCCAATCTGGATCGAGGTGCTATTATCCCGTAGCAACCGGAGGGTAAAGATACCTGTAAATCCGTACTTATGACCTCCCGACCTCCCCTGGGTACTATTCTCTCTTGGGCACTGCTTAAGTCAAACCCTGCGGCTTGGTTCGTTGCCTTATAGGGAGATCTCGCTCTATTAGATAGCCGCACAAACTTCAACTTTACTCCGCAGCTCTCCTTCTCAGCAAGTCCCAAATCTACCACTCTTTCCCTCTTGTCTTGGTCCCGGCCCCCTCCTGACTGTTCTTTGGGCTCGGGTCTGGAATGACAGGGTTTACATTCTTGGTACCAGATCCTAATATCTTGTGGTAAGGAAGGCCAATAAAACTGAGCCTTTGCCCGGCTCAGGGTTTGGGCCTCCGAAAGGTGACTCGTTTTGGGGTCAAGATGGGCGACCCAAAACATCCTCCTTCTAAAGGACTGGGGCACTACCAGATGTTTATGTTGCCTCCCCGTTTCCTTATCCCAGGTCAAATAATATACCAGGCCTCCTTCTATTTGGAACTGGCTGTACCTCCCCCCTGGCTGCCTCACTTGCGCCCATATGTATCGTAAGGACCGATCAGTCCTTTGTTCTTGTCTCAGGGTCGGGAACTTCTGCATCACCTCCCATGGTTGCCAGGGCCTCCAAGCCAGATCTCCCCCTGACCTTAATTCTTGGGAGTATGTGACTTTGTCAGCCCTCCTTTCTGTCCGGGTTTTCTTAATTTTCCGGGAGGGGGATTCCATAAGCGCATCCTCCCAAGGAAAGATTTCCCCTAGTTCTGCATCCCGGGGCTCCCTTTCCCCCTGTAGTGTCCACCCCTCCTTATGCCTGGACCGGGCCATCTCTTCCCGCTCCCTCATGCATTCTTGGAAACCTGCCCATTCCCTCCCTAATATGAGATCATAGGGAGGTGTTGGCATGACTACTACCTCTAGGGGCTGTTTCCCTCCCCCATACTCTAACCATACTCTTCGGAGTTCATAGGGAATGGTCGTGCCATGCATGCATTGAATTTTAGACATGCCTCTAGATTTATCCACCTGACCTCCCTTTTTATTACGTATGGCCCTCCATAAGGCCCTGGAGACGCTTGACTGATTCGCCCCAGAGTCTAATAAAGCAGTTGCTGGGACTCCCCCTATCCTGACGGGCAGAAAGTATTCCCCCCCTTCCCTAGGACTTGAGTATTCCTTCTTACTGGCCAGGTTCAACTTCCCTTTACACTGTGTGCTCCGGTGACCCATTTTCCCACAGGAGAAACAGCGAAAGGCTCGATCCCTGGAGGTGCTCTGATTATACCTACTCGGGGTGGTGTGACTAGACCCCCGTGTTCGTGAAGTTTCCTCCCAGGGTGTTCGTCTAGACCCCTGGGTTCTAGAGGGAATCTGAGCCTCCAGGAAGGCTTCCGCAATGGCCACAGTCTGACCTAGGGTTGGAGCTCCCTGCCTGGCTAACCAGTCTCGTAAAGAGCCTGGAACTGTTTCCATAAATTGCTCTCTCACCAGCTCTGCTATCACAGCTGGGAGACTTTGCAGAAAAGGGGTTAACCATCTCTCGCAGAGACGCTTAAGCCTCTGCGCTAGGGCCTTAGGTCGCTCTCCGGGTTCCATTTTTAAGGCCCGAAACTGCATTCGGTATTGCTCTGGAGTATGTCCCAGATATTCTAGCAGTACTTCCTTTAAACATTTATAGTCTGAGGCTTGCTCAGCATTTAAAGTTCTATAAGCCTCTAGTGCTCGTTCCGCTAAGCAGGGAATAAGTTTTATTGCCCACTGGTCCTGAGGCCAGTGAGATGCCCCAGCCACCCTTTCAAAAGCTAACAAAAAGTCTTCAATATCGTCCTCCGGTACTAGCTTATTCAGTCTAATAGGCTCCGCAAAGGAAGCTCTTACCGGGGCGCTGGTGGTTGGTTCAATCACTTGCCGCTGTGCCAGCTTATGCATAGCCTGCACTTGCTCCCCGAGCATATGTAGTAGCTCGGCATGACGAGTTTGTTGGGCGGTCTGATCGGCTTTCCACAAGTCCATCTGTGTCCGTACCGACTCCCTCATCGCCTCTGCCAGCTGTCGCCGCTCGACCTCCCACGCTGCTGTAGGCTTGGCCGACTCCATCTGGAAGGCAAGGGAAACGAGAACACAAACCAAGTGTGGCTCTTAAACACCTTTCCCCTCTCCCTTCCCGGCAACAGGAAACCTTTTTTACTCAGAATCCCTCACCAGCACCCTAAGGTACCCTTACCTCAGGCACTGATGAGTCTGCGCCTTTGGGTTTTTCCTCCCCAGGATTCGATCTCCTTTCCGCATACACTGCTCTCCGGTCGCCTTTCCACTCGAACGCTGCTGGGCTCACTCCGGTCCTCGTCCTCCGACCAGGATCTCCGGCCTCGTAGCCTCGCTCTCCAGCAACCTCCGTGAGATTCCACCAAAACTCCTAAGAAATGAGACGTTAATAATCACTGTCCCAAAAATTAAAAAAAACTGTAATCCACAGGCGATTCCACAATTGTTTCAGTCTCTTTGTACTTGAGCAGCACTACAAACCTGCTCTCAAGCAGTATGCAATTTCTCAGTTCAAAAGTCAATTCTTCAAACAAAATTTGAAAAACCAAAAAAAAAATTCACTGTTCCAGCATATTCCTGTGAGTGGCGCTAGATCCCACCGCTGCCACCATATTCCGCTCTGTGGCGGGGCCGGGGGTAAGCCTAGCGCTGGCAACCCAGCTCCCGCCCCAGGCGTAAGGACCAAGCACTCCCAGGAGGACTCCCACTGGGAAACAGTGAAATAATTAATGGAGGCTGCGTTAGTGGTAAAGTTCAGCTTTTCTTTTATTTCCCTCAGTTTACAGCACTAGGGTTCAAGCAGTCCCTCTGTGTTGAGGAGACTTAAACAAAACATACTTTCATACAGTCCAGCCTGATGTCCAGGCAGAAAAGCCAAAAATAAAACCAAAAACGTTTTCTCCTGATTTTGCTTTTTCTGTTTGAAAAATCGTTAGGAAGCTTTAGCACTGTCCCACCTGAAGCCCAATGCCCCACTACCCCAAGCTCCCATGGTAGGGCTAGGGAACTTTATCACCCAACCGTTTCAGACTGCTGTTAGTCCCCTCCCAAAGTTCCTGCTTCAGGGTTAAATTATATCGGGACTCTAAGTTCCGTGCAAGCTTTCTGAGGAGGTTAATTACAGGTTCTCACCTCCTTCCCTATCTTCACAGGCTTTCCTCTCGAGCTCTAAGTAATTCATGCATACTAGTTCACAGTTAGACTAAGGGAGAAAGAACGCTACTTCCAAACATTCACTTTCTTTCCCCTCCCCCATTCATACCTCGTTATTTGTGACTCTCCTGGAGATCCCATGCTGCGAGATTGCATTCCATGTCACTGCTCTCAGATAACGCCCTTTCTAATTCCATTAGGGAATCACCATTCTCTGAGCCAGGGTAAGAACTCCCTTCAGGGCTAGCTAACGAACAGCCCTGTCCTGGAAGTCTTGCTACTGCCCTGCACTGCTGTTGAGGAGTTAGAAGTCTGGTCACTCGGGAGGGTTGTAAGACCAGCTGTGCTTTGGCTAAGGTCTGGGACAGAGACCTCTTGGCAGGCTCTCTCCTGCTTAGTGCAGCCTGGCTCTTCCCTGCATTCCTCCTTCCAGTCTTCTCTCCAGTATTCTCCACCGTGTTCGTAATCTCCTCAGCCCTCCTCCTATTGTTTCCACCTGGGCTCATTTTATGCTGCAAGCCTAATCTCACTCTCCCTCTGGGTTCGTCCTGCTTGCTAGCCACACACCCCTCATTAACCATGCCTGTGCTGGTTTTCTTTCTCAGAGGTTTTGTCAGAGCTTTGCCCAAGGGATCATAAAAGGAATTATAGTGCCCTAAACTAGACGTTATGGTTTCTGTCCTTGCCTCTCTGCCTTGCCCTGCCTGTGGGCTCTTAGTGATAGGCACAGGGATACTAGACAGTTTCCTGGGCTTAGGAATAGGGACAGCCCTTTGCAAGGCAGGGTTTAAAACCGGGTTTAAACTGCTGACAGGCACTTCCCTGTCACAATATGTACTAAAGGCTTATGACTTATCTCAGTTTTTATGATCAGAGAAACTCGGATCCGACATGTTTCGTGTATTCAACGCTTTATCAAGAATCGTTTCCCATAATCACAGACATTGGGACTCTTTGTTTTTATTATGTTCACCACTTAGCTCCTTAATTGGTAAAGACAGTATATCAAATCAATAATAATAATTAGGAGAAGTAGTATGATTTCTCTCTTTATTTACAACATAGCATTTCATCATGCACAGCCTATGACTCAGATTTACATCTCAAGGCAAACACATATAGGCCAATATTCAAAGGGACTTATGTTTAGTGGCTACTGCTAAACATGCAGGTCATCTATCTGTGAATTTTCAGCAATACCACATAGGCTGTTTCACCTAGAAATATGAGGGTCATTTCATAAATAATGCACACTATTTTTTTTTTAATTTACATGTTTTATTTTTTTTCAAGTATTTCTTTAGAATCCTTCAATATAGTCTCCCTGCTTGCAATGACCAAGTCCTAACGTTCAGGAAGCTTCATTATTCCATCCAAGACATCGTTTTTGTTCAGTTGCCGAATGGCTCGGGTACCGACAGAAGAAATCTCTTCCAGAGATGCAAAACGATGTCAACGCATAGGTTGTTTTAACTTTGGAAAAAGGTCAAAGTCTGGTGGATCATGTCTGGACTGTAGGGAGCATGAGGTAACACCTCCCAGCTGTATTTGTGTAGTTTTTCAATGCCGATATTCCCTATGTGCGGGTGAACGTTGTGAAGAATGAGGTTGGGTTTTGTACATTTTTCACAAAAAATCACGATAATACACTGCTGTGAGACTTCTTCCACATGGAATTTTGTCTGTGATGATGATGCCTTCATGATCATAAGCAAAAATCATAATTTTTTGACTTTTGATTGAGCTCGTCAAAATTTTTTGGGTCGTGGGGAAGATGGAGCTCTCCACTCGTCATTGAAAAACTACCCTGGGATGCACCAGGGAGAGGCCTAAGGCTTTGATTGGTCCAGGTTGTTTAAGGCTCCTGATGCTACTCATCCACTAATGATACTGCCAGGAACCCCTGCAAATGTATTAAAAGTGACTTTGTGGCTCTGGGAGAGAAGGTGAAGCAGTCAGGTGCGCAGGTGGTATTCTCATCTATCCTTCCTGTCGAGGGTAAGGGCCAGGTCAGAGAAACATGCATCTTGGAAATGAATGTGTGGCTACGTGGATGGTGTTGTCAAGAACATTTTGGCTTCCTAGACCTTGGGATGATTTTCTACGGGCTGCTGAGCAGGAATGGTATACATCTATCAAAAAAGGAAAGAAGTGTCTTAGGCAGCAGATTGGCTAATCTACTGAAGAGGGCTTTAAACTAGCAGTGATGGGGAAGGGTGATCAATGCCACCGGGTGAGTATAAGCCCTCAGGTAAGTAAATCACTGATGGATGGGAAAAGGAGGCAATGTCTGGAAAGCAGTATATACTAATGCTCAAAGTATGGGAAACAAAATTCTGGATCTAGAAGCAGTGATGGAAGAAGATGAGTTGGATATAGTGGCAATCACAGAGACATGGTTCACAGAGAACCATGACTGGAATGTAGTTATACTGGGCTAATCTGTTCAGGAAAGACAGGGTGGGAAGAAAAGGAGGGGGAGTAGTATGATAAAGATCAAATTAAAGCCACATAATTGCAGGATCTGCAGGGCAAGGAAGAAGCACTGTGGTGTTATATACAGGCCTTCTTCACAGATGGAAGAAGTGAACAGAAATTTAATAGTAAATATTCAGAATATATCTAAAAATGGGGAAGTTTTACAAAGAGCAGTACTTGGGTGTAATTGTATGTGATGATCTTAAAGTGGCCAAAAAGGTTGAAAAGGTGACGACAAAAGCTAGAAGGATGCTAGGTCGCATAGGGAGAGGTATGGCCAGTAGGAAAAAGGAGGTATTGATGCCCCTGT
This sequence comes from Geotrypetes seraphini, assembly GCF_902459505.1. Classification (NCBI taxonomy): domain Eukaryota; kingdom Metazoa; phylum Chordata; class Amphibia; order Gymnophiona; family Dermophiidae; genus Geotrypetes; species Geotrypetes seraphini. Next base: position 62,290,848 of record NC_047090.1, on the reverse strand, counting down.
ATAAGACCTTTTGAGTAGTATTGTGTCCTTCTTCATGTACAGTGACCAGGGTGGTAGTTAACGATACCCTCTCTAAAACATCGGAGGTGACCAGTGGAGTACCGCAGGGCTCAGTCTTGGGCCCGCTCCTTTTCAACATATTCATAGGTGACCTAACTCAGGGGCTTCAAGGTAAGGTAACGTTATTCGCTGACGACGCCAAACTATGCAATATAGTGAGAGATGGCAATTCACCCGATAGTATGACACAGGACCTACATTTGTTGGAGCTTTGGTCCTCGACCTGGCAGCTGGGCTTCAACGCTAAGAAATGCAAGATCATGCACCTCGGCAGCAGAAATCTGTGCAGAACTTACACCTTGAATGGTGAGACCTTAGCTAGAACTTCAACAGAACGAGACTTGGGAGTGATCATCAGCGCAGACATGAAAACTGCTGATCATGTGGAGAAGGCTTCATCTAAGGCAAGACAGTTGTTAGGTTGCATCCACAGGAGTTTCGTCAGCCGGAAGCCTGAAGTCATAATGCCATTATACAGAACCATGGTGAGGCCTCATTTGGAATACTGTGTGCAATTTTGGAGGCCACACTACCGAAAAGATGTGCTGAGAGTAGAGTCGGTGCAACGGATGGCCATCAGGATGGTCTCGGGGCTCAAGGATCTATCGTACGAGGAAAGGCTGAAAAATTTGTGGCTGTACTCACTCGAGGAACGTAGGGAGAGAGGAGACATGATTGAGACGTTTAAGTATATTACCGGCCGTATCGAGATGGAAGAAGAGATTCTCTTTCTCAAAGGACCCTCAGCCACAAGAGGGTATCCACTCAAACTCAGGGGCGGGAAATTTCATGGTGACACCAGGAAATATTTCTTCACCAAGAGAGTGGTTGATCCTTGGAACGAGCTCCCGGTGCAGGTGATCGAGGCAAACAGCGTGCAAGAATTTAAGAGCAAATGGGATGCCCATGTGGGATCCCTTAGAGGGTTAAGCCAAGGGAACCTGTCACCAGGAGTGGGATCCCTAGGATAGTAGACTTGGGGGTGGGTCAGTAGAGTGGGCAGACCTGATGGGCTATGGCCCTTATCTGCCGTCATCTTCTATGTTTCTATGTTCCAGGCGAGGGCGTACCATGGCCCAGTACAGCGGCATGATAACCTTCTCCGATCTGTTCGTGATCCCATTCTTAATCATTCCTAGCATTCCGTTCGCCCTTTTCGCCGCCACCGAGTATTGCGCGGACAGCTTCATTGACTTGTTGACCAGCACTGCCAAGTCTCTTTCCTGGGGGGTCTCTCCAAGTACTGCAACGGATATCCTGTATTCGTGTATAAGATTTTTGTTACCAACATGCATCACCTTACACTTATCAACGTTAAACCTCATTTGCCATGTCACGGCCCATTTCTCGAGCGTGTTTTTGTCCCGTTGCAGGTCTTCGCAATCCTCCTGCATCTTCACTACTCTGAATAACTTCATATCATCTGCAAATTTAATCATCTCACTCATCGTACCAATTTCCAGGTCGTTTATAAATATATTGAAAAGCATGGGTCCAAGCACCAAACCCTGCGACACTCCACTCATGACGCTTTTCCAGTCCGAGTATTGTCCATTTACCCCTACTCTCTGTTTCCTATCCGCCAGCCAGTTTTTAATCCACGTTGAGTATTTCACCCTCGATTCCATGGCTCGCAATTTTTAAAAGTAGTCATTTATGCGGAACCTTGTCGAACGCCTTCTGAAAAACCAGATATATGATGTCGACTGGGTCACCTTTGTCTATATGCCTGTTTACTCCCTCGAAGTGCAGAAAGTTCGTCAAGCAAGATCTTTCTTTGCTGAAGCTGCGCTGGCTGGTCCTCTTCAGATTATGTCCGTCAAGGTGATCAATGATGCAGTACTTTATCAGCGCCTCTACCATCTTTCCGGGTACTGAGAGAAGGGATATGATAGAGACATTTAAATATCTATGTAATGTAAATGCGCATGAGTCGAGTCTCTTTCATTTGAAAGGAAAAGCTGCAATGAGAGGGAATAGGATGAAGATAAGAGGCGATAGACTCCAAAGTAATCTAAGGAAATACTTTTTTACAGAAAGGGTGGTAGATGCATGGAACAGTCTCCCAAAAGAGGTGGTGGAGACAGAGATTGTGTCTGACTTCAGAAGGTCCTGGGATAGGCATGTTAGTCTCTCGGAGAGAGAAAGAGATAATGGTTACTGCAGATGGGCAGACTAGATGGGCCATTAGGCCTTCATCTGCCCTCATATTTGTTTCTATAGCATGGCAAACATAGTATTACATAGCATGGCTAACAGAATAACATAACTTGGGGGAAAATAGTTAGGCATGACGAATCATAGCATGGAAGACATAGAATGGCAGACATTGTGTGACAAACATGGCATGACAATACATGGTATGGTAAACATAGTATGGTAAATACGGTGTCTAGTATAGTAGGATAAGGATGTTGAACTGTATGACAGAGTGTGGTAGAACATTGTATGACAAAACATGGTATGGTAAGACATAGGACAAGCACATCATTGTTTGCAATTTGAGACAGAGGAGAGTCAGAGGGTCTGGAGAATTTGGATTGGAGCACTATCAGAGGGTCAGGGGGTAAGTTTTTATTGCCTTCCTGAAGTTCAGTAGACCTTCTAATGATCTTATGTGGGTAGATAGTTTGCTCCAGAGGAGCGGTAGATAGTACAAGTAAGATCTTTTTCGGGCCTTCTTGAGGTGGAGAGCTCATCCTGAGGGCATGTGTAATCACTTTTCTTCTTGTGAGTGAAGTGGTTGGTTTGGGGCACTGGGGCAGAAGTTTGGAGGTCACATAGGCCAGTGCCATGTCGTGGAAGAGTTTGTAGGCCATTATTAGGCCTTAGAATATACATCGTATGTTGATCAGCAGCCAGTGGGCAGTGCGCAATGCCAGAGCGATCAGGCATGTGGAAAGACCCCTACAGTTGAGTCCAAAAGCAAACAGACATCACTGGAACTTCCCTGCAAACATTGTTCTGTTCTGCTCTGCAATGTATAAGAAACATTTAATACACAAGCAACATGAAAAACAGGCAAGAACTTGGCAGCAATAGTAACCAATCTGCTGTGTGCAACAGGCACTACCTGGAACACAGCCGACGGCAAAGATATGTACTCCTATGTATGTAGAACATTTCCTCGTAGGGCCCATCTGCTGGTTGGAAGATACTAAGGCCTAAATGGAGAAAAATCAGAGGCAGAAAATGGGTCATCTGATTCACTCTTTTGACTTTAAAATTCTATACAAGGACCAAGATCTGTTTGTTATCTGTGTAACCGGCTATCCAGGAATGGGCAACAAGTATCAAACTCCATCTGAATCCACAGGAAATGCTAATTCTTTGGGCTCAAATGAAAGCACACAAGTTGTCAACATCAAAATCCTATGAGGGGCATTCAGTATAATTTATCTGTCCTAGCTCCATTGTTGAGAAATCTGGTGTTACAGAACCAGAGTTGAAGGTTTTATATTAAGATTCAGTTCAGACTTATATAGAATCCATACCTCATTTTCATACACATCACACTGAATGATGCTATCAACTATAAAGTTAATTTTGCTAGGTATCACTGACACCACACTAACACCAGTTTAGGGCTTTCTTCTACAAGGCATTTGGGATTTTTTCATTAAGTATTTCTAATGGCTCATTAAAAGGTGAAGAGGAGCTGTGATGTGTAAACATGCTACTTTGGCTTGCCTCCCACTGCCACATCAAATATTTATATAAACAAACATAACTGGGAGAAAGAGAGGGTGATGGTAGATGAGGAGATAGGTGGTGGAAAGGGAAAGAAGAGAAAAAGGGCAATGCTGGACAGGGAGAAGGGCACCGAGTTACAGATCAGTGGGAACAATGACAAAACCTCTAGCACCAGCCCTGATTTCTGGTTACAACTGCAAATCCTAAATTTCTTCTTGAGGGTATTTTAATGTGATTTTCCAGTTACCACTGGAGCTACTGTTTAACTTTAATGATAAACAATTTCTTACTTTATTATTTTTATAACACCCTTTTGGGCATACTTGGTTTATAAAAGTACTTAGCTTTTAATGTGGTCTTCCTCTCAGGGATATAGGAGCTAAGCAGGGTAATCTGACACAAACACGCTCTAAAGCGACAGTCCCATCTGGGTCAACAATTCAGCAGCTAGCCTTGCTCTAGATGTGCAAAAATGTGCAGGAATAATGGAATGTTTTCCAAGAAAAATATTGTTTATTAATTATTAAACATATTTATCAAAAGGTTATTTGCATCATGGAAATCTTTTACAGAAGCCAAAAGCTGGCATTTCTAGCAAAGAATCTCAACCTATAATTCGTTGCTCCCCAATATATACCTTCTATCCAGTATGACATCATTACTTGTCAGCCAATCGGCGACAGATACTGTCCTTAAGTTTGAACAAAGAACATTCCTTTTGACATAGACAAAAAAGTTTCACAAAATCATATTTTTGTTTACATTAATTTCTGAATATGCATAAAATATTATAACTATTCAATATACACTTTTTGTCATTCTCAAAACGGTGAAATCAAACCACTTGTCTGTGTCAAACGACACACTTGCTTTGGTAAACTGACAGTTTTCAAGTTTTACTGACACACATTCCTAAGTAGGCTACAAGTACCCTCCCTTCCTATGCTGGAGGTCAAACTAGCTGACCTTTCCTACTCTGAGTCTCTCAAAGATTGGTACAGTGTCTCTGGCTCTAACTATTTCTAGATGTTGCCTCTTAGTCTCCCTTAAAGTTTCTTCAGGTTTAAAATATGTTTTTCAAAACCAATTCTCATGTTTAATATACATTCACACACATAATCACTCATGGGATCCCATTCACTCATACCAAGACACATATTTCATTCATAAGATACATATAACTATCTGTATTCAAAAATGTGAAACCCTATATCTTCCACAAGCCAGACTGAGAGGTCTGGTATTAATTAGAGCCATGAGGCTAGAGAGAACAAAGAGAGACAGAAAGTCACTAAAACAAGATGGAGTCCTTAATACCTCTATGTATTATGTATATCTATACCTGATTTCCTCTATGGTCTAGCTTAATAGCAAAATACATAAAGAGATTATTATTATACTTTTCCTTAATATTAATCTGTAGTGTGTTTTTCTGGCCTTGGCTATATCCATATTCAGATTTTAATGCACCCACTTTTCCATACGCTTCTATTGGGCGTGGCCTTAACTTTCATATGCTTGTATCTAACTGGAGTCACCCAGAATCATACAGAAAAGCAGGCATTTTTGTAGAAAAAAATTCACAAAAGTACTCCAAAAACGTCTTGCACACTATCCATTCCATTAACATATTATAGTCCCCTACAACCCACGAGCGAGTGCCACTCCTCAGAGCGAACATGTTTCACCCCAGAAGGGTTTTTTCAAGGGTTATCATCCCTATTAAAAAAGAGAGAAACAAATCATTTCCGTTTTAATTTTTAAATCATTTAATAAACTAGTATCTATACTTTAAGTCACTCGCCAAACTCGCAGTGTTAAAAAAATAAAAAATAATAATAAAAAAAAAATATAAATATATATATATATATATATATATATATATATATATACACACATACACACACACACCATCTTGAGGGAGGGAGGGTGGTAGGTGGTATCAGTTAAAACCAACTCCTTCATACCTTGTTTAAACTTTATGCTGACATATCGGACCACTGAATGTAATTCAATATGGTCATGGCGTCTTTCTCTCCCTTATACACCCACTGGTGCTGATCAGCTGATGTTTACGTCATTATGATTCACTTCAGCAGCACGGGCCACAGCTCCTTCAAAGGGAACTACTTTAATGCTAATTAAGGCAGAGTTCATATTAAATTTTAAAGCATTATCTATTTACAGAGGTATCAGCCCCTCAGATTAGAATGGCCCATTCCAAGTCCAGATTTAATCCGGTGGGTACAGCCATATTTAATCGGTAAATCCACCGCTGTTCAGCAAAATTCAGATTTTCTTCCCATCTACCACCCTCCCTCCCTCAAGATGTTCTATTACTCTCCATTTTATTTGATCTATCACATGTTGTTTCTGGGCCCAATGTTGGACTAAGGGTGCCTGAAGGCACAAATAGTTATCCATGATTTATGTTTGTTTAGCCGTAACTGGATAGGACATTTTGTGCGACCTACATACACTAAGAACACCCTCAATAGGTGTTATGAACAATGTTCCCTCTAAGCTGAGCGCATGAGTGATCGCTCACTATTTTCAGTGGCGTCGCTCATATGTTTTCTCGTGTCGCTCAATCGAGGGCGGGCGGCGATGGCGGTCTGCCCTGCTCACGTTAGTGTATTTTAAGTTGAAAGATGCAGCGGCGGCTCCTCTCAAGATCCCCAACTGCATCGGACTTCCGACGCAGGTGGGGATTCGTGAGAGGAGCCACTGCCACGTCTTCAGTGGCGTACCAAGGGGGAGGGTGGCGGTCCGCCCCGGGTGCAGCCTTAGGGGGGTGCACAGCCAGCCAGGTCCGGATCTGGCCGGCTGTGCATCCCTCCTAAGGCTGCCGTCGGAGAGGAAGTTTGGGCCAGCCAATCGCTGCCTGGCTGGGCGGAACTTCCTTTCCGACGGCAGAATTGACGTCGGGGGAATGCTGGTCGGCCCGACGGTGGGAAGCAGAGAGAGCTTGGGGCAGCCGTGGCAGTGGCTTTGGGGCCTGTTTTCCCCGATGGTGGCAGCAGTGGCTTTGTGGAGGGTAGGAAGAAAGAAAGGGGGCAGGCAGGGAGGCAGAAGGGAAACAGAAAAAAAGAAAGGGGGCATCAAGAGAGAAAAAAGAAAGAAAGAAAGGGAGAGAGGAAGAAAAAGTTAGGGGAGGGAATGAGGTCTGGAGGAGAGGAAGCATACAGGCTGAAAGAAGGGAAGAAAGATTGGATGCACAGTCAGAAGACAAGGTAGGAAAAATGATTTTATTTTAAATTTAGTGATCAAAATGTGTCTGAATTTATATATGCTGTCTATATTTTGCACTATGGCCCCCTTTTACTAAACCACAATAGTGTTTTTTAGCACAGGGAGCCTATGAGTGTCGAGAGCAGCGCTGGGAATTTAGCGCAGTTCCCTGCACTAAAAACTGCTATTGTGGTTTAATAAAAAGGAAGGGGGGTATATTTGTCTATTTTTGTATGGTTGTTACTGAGGTGACAATGCATAGAGTCATCTGCCTTGACCTCTTTGAAAAAAACCCAGAATAGGAATGATAATTAACATTTTCTCAGCGTATAGTGTGCTTTGTGTTTTTTAATTTTATTGTTGGTAGATTATTTTGACTTGGTCATTTAAAAGTAGCTCGCAAGCCCAAAAAGTTTGGGCACCCCTGAGCTAGAGCGTTGAAGCTGTGTATTTCTATTTTATCCCCCCTTTTACAAAACTGTGGAGCGTTTTTTAGTGCCAGCCGTGGTGGTAGCAGCTCTGATGCTCAGAATTCTATGAGCGTCAGAGCTGTTACCACCATGGCTAAAATCCACTCTACAGTTTTGTAAAAGGGGGAGGGGTTAGTTTGTGATGACATATTCCATACTAGGCGAAGGTGTTTTCTGTGTTCTGTGTGTTCGAAAGACATGGTTTTCTATTAGGATTGACGGTGTAGGATTGATCTGTGCTGGTCTGGCTTGTTTAGTTTTACAATGGATGTATTGATGTACTGCTCACTGCAATATGTACTCATGTGTGACTGTGTGGCTTGTTACTAAAAATCATGTTTTTCGTACAGATGGGGGGAGGGTGCCAAAAAATGATGGGCCCCGGGTGTTACATATGCTAGGTATGCCACTGTATGTAAAGATACCAGAAAGCTGGCGAAGCAAAAACTTTAAGTAAATTGTTATTCTTCTAAGTTTTGAGTATTTAACCCTCTCACAATCTCACTCGTCCTCCGCGCCTGCTCATAAATTTGTGGAGTATGTAACTTGTCGCTCATGCATATTTTTTTTTGCACATACCTCATCAATCCTTAGAGGGAACATTGGTTAGGGCACTGGTTTTTGACCTACAGGCCGCCGCATGAGCAGACTGCTGGGCACAATGGACCACTGGTCTGACCCAGCAGCGGCAATTCTTATGTTCCTACTACTAATCAAGGCATTAAGTAAGGAGGTTGAGGAATACCACTCATTATCTTTGGCATCAGAGAAACATAGAAATAGACAGCAGATAAGGGCCACGGCATGTTTCTTGGGTTACCCATGTTTTCCTGTTGGCAGCAAAGGCCTATGAGATATTATTACATTACATTAGAGATTTTTATTCCGCCATTACCTTGCGGTTCAAGGTAATATCAATCTGACTCTGGAATGTTGACTATTACATCTGAATCTATCATACAGGCAGGTATGCATATTTTATTCCCATCTTTGTAGTGTGGGGGAGGGGGGCCTGTGACCATTGGGAGACTGTGTGGTGTGAGTGGGGGTCATGCACACATCGCTGCAGTGGTTTTTATTTTTTTTATAATTTTTATTCCACATATCCTACAATTTTATGCAGGTTACAAATTATTCAGGTACTTAAGCATTATTCCTTAACTGTCCAGCGGGCTCCCACTCCATCTAATGTACCTGGTTCAATGGGGATTAAGTGACTTGCCCAGGGTCACAAGGAGTAGTGCAGGATTCAAACCTACAATCTCAGGCTGCCAGGGCTGTAGCTCTAACCACTGTACCACACTATTTGGTCAGTTTAGGTATCTTTTTGCTACTTATTTATTGTTAAAACAGATCTAGCCCAAAATATCCTAATTGTGCCCTGGACGTTGTCACCCCTAGGCACCTAACCGGCTTAGTTAGTGTGTTCGGACTGTGACCATATTCTCCCCAGCATGCCCTTTATAGCTTGAGGGTCCCCCTCAGGTCTTTCATCCAACTAGGCAACTGCTTAACAGTGCAAGTTCAGGTAAGTAAAGTGATTTTCATTCAACAAACAGACTCCAAGTCAGAATGGCTACCAAAACAAAATAAAGATTTATTTAGACCACCAGCCAGATAAGTTTCAAATCCTGTGTTATGTTTCTTGCACATAGCACAGATAATGCTCATGAAAAACATGCAGCAAATAGTTTAGATTTTATCCAATGGTAATAGTCCTTGCATAGGACTATTCAAAATGAAAACAAAAAGTAGCAAAGTCCAGGATAAATACCTCACAAACCTTAGGTATTTTTGGCTATGTTTTCTAGCAGCTGTTAATAGCTGTGCTGGTTTAACCCTGGTTTTGAAAAGACAATCTATACCAGCTTTGTTCATGAAACACATTCAGCAGCAGTGTTCCGATGACATACAGTTTTAAACAGTTCTTTTGAGACACAGAGAAATTCTTATGGCACAGAAGCAGGTATGCTATAACAGCATGTAGCAAGGAACGGTTCATACAACCTGCAGCTCTAGCTCTGGCTCTGCTCCCAGCCATAGCAACCTCCTTGAGCTAATCCCAGCTGCATGCAGCACATTAATCAGCACCAATGTGGGAAAGAGAATCTTCAGTGTAAAGCAAAAATTCAAAACCATTTCTCTTCTGAATAACAAAAAGTATTGTGCTTTCACACACAGATAACCAGAACCTAATATCAGCAAACCAGCAAGTTAAATGCAACTCCAAACTTACAGATTTAGCTGGTTCCTGACATCCTGGGAAACCTGTATCAATCTTCATAACTTCAGGCTCTGAGAGAAACTCTGACCCTAGGCTGAGAGGAGATTCTCCCTGCATATCCCAGTCAGAAGGGAAATCTTTAGAAGGAAACTCACACTGGACTTCAGTTGGACTCCTGGACTGTTTGTGCTCAGACCATTTCTCCTTGTCCTGCCCCCAGCTTTCATCCTGCTCTCTGAAACTCCCAGAGCTCTGCCTTCCATAATCCTGTCTCCCTCTGACTTCCTGTACACTGACCTGGCCTTTTAGAAGCTCAACACCTCGCCCCCTAAGCCAGGGGAGAAAACAGACTTAGGCCTTACACAATGCAGGGTAGGCTTCCTTCCCATGCTTCAACAGCCCTCTGCCTTAAAGGGACAGGGCTACATATCTGCCACAGTGCAAATCCTGGGTATTTAGAAACAAAAACTCTGAATTAGCTCTGGATTTGTCACAACGTATTCTAAAATGTTAAATTATTGCAGAAAAATGTCTAAATCATAAGCCCATCCTACTGCCACCCAAACCATACTCTAACATACCTTGAGATTTAAATGCACTGCAGATGAACAGCATAGAATCTGTCTAGAAAATGGGTTTAAAAAATAGCAAATTGGAAGGGTTTGGTGAGAAAAGCATCTGCCCCTTTATGCCCCTTTGGGGAAGTTTTTCTTTTTTTAAAATTAGCCCCTTAGAATACTTCATATATTTTTTAATGATAATTGAATTATGGATGGATATGAAAGATGTGCAGAATAAAAATTAACCATGGTCCAAAAATTTCCAATTGACTCTTTTGCCCAGAAGATTTTAATTGATGTTAATCTAGCCCCTTTTTGTACCTGTTACCATACATCCAATCAATGCGCATATTTATTTTTTAAAGGTTACTATGGGGACTAGATGTGATGATGTCACAGTGGGGGAGTTGGTGTCTCTGACCTATACTGTCCTTTATGACAGAGGTTGTTGCTTGGAGACCAGAAATCACACACAGTGTCAGTCCTTTTATTTTTGATTTGGACAAACTGGGGGACAGTGGCAGTGTGGAGGTTATCTGGCACCAACTGGCTTCATTTATTAAAATAGTTTGATCCAGCCTTTATCCTACTTCTCTGATCACCCAAAGAGAACAGGATTCTGCTGAAACCTTTGTGACAAGAAATGATTGTGGCAGAAGCGGCAGATGAAGGTAAGAGTGGAACAATCCTAGGAATAGAGGAGGCAATTTTTAAAACCATGTGCTTGGGTATGAAGGGTTTTTTTTTTTTCTTATTATACATCTGCACTTGTGCTGTAAATTTTATTTTAAACATACTTTTCTTTGATTGGTTGTCTGAAAATTTTCCCCTCCAAATGTAGCTAAGAGTATGAATTTCTTTTCCACAATGTGCATAATTTTAGTCATAGTGAGAGGAGCCATTCTCAGAGACATGTTTTCATTGGGGAGGAAAAATATGCACAGATAGAATTTTTAAGTCTTTGTAAAATTCTAACCCCAGAAAGAGGCAAGTTTCAAAGTGAAAGTATGCACGTACTTTCACTTTTGAAAACTGGTATATGTGGGGATTAGGGATCAATATAGTATGAAAACTGCTCTGAACACCAGTGCAGACTTTATGTAGCACAGCCTAAATAAAGATATACTGTACTTAACTGTTTCTCCTGGTGGAACAGTACTTCTCTAGTTAAAAGGAAACCTAGAAATTTTCCTGAGGGTTCCTTCCTTCCTTATCTTTGGTCATTTAGGTGCATGTTTATTTTCCTCTCCTAAATATTAAAAAAATTGCTTCATTGTACTAACACTTTTGTTAAGGTATTGAAATACAGTATAACCTTTTTATTTTTTTAATTTACTGAATGGTATGTTTATGAATTGTACTTTGTAAGGCATTTTTGGATTGCTCTTGCCCATACTCTTTCCGTCTCAAAATTTCTGCTGGACACTTGCAAAACTGCTGTTGGAAGTCCCAGAGGCTATTTTGACCTGGAGCTGGACATGGGCAGGAGCAAGTGAGGATGTTCCTGCACCCACAACCCACCAATGATAAGATAGGCCTAGAAAGCAAAAGAAGTGAAAACAGCACTTATCTTAAATAATTTATCATTCCTATTTAAGATAAGTGCTGTTTTTTACTGGTTTATAATCATTACATTTTTTTGAAAGTGTTATATCTGAAGGAACCTTTCTGGTTTGGAGAGGGTAGAGGCATTAGGTCAGAAAAGGAAAAGAGTATGTAGTTTTATTTTTGCTTGTTATTTGACATATTACGGCAGTCCCGTTGGATTTTTTTGCTTCTGTTTGCCCATAGAATATTTGAAACATCTTTGCTGCAGGTTTTTTTTTTGTTTGTTGTCAAACATTTTGTGGGAATTAGTACTGAGCTTAGTAAGGGTGCTATGTTCAGACAATCTTTTCATTTGCAAAATCAACTTTTACCACATTCAGTGGCATACCAAGGAAGGTCAGGGAACAGCCTGTCCTGGGTGCATACCACAAGGTGGTGCTCCCGGGTTAGTGTCACGGTCCAGAAACTTTGCAGCTCTGCTGGCATCGGACCTTCCTCTCTGCCAGGTTCTGCCTTCACGGAAGAGGAACTAGGTGAAACCGGCAGAGAGGAAGGCCCAATGCTGGCAGAGCAGCGAGTTAAGGCTGCCGACAAAGAGAGAACTGACATACCTCTGGGCCTGCTTTCTGAAGCAGCAGCAGCAATGGCTTCACTTCACTGATGATATTATTGATGATGCAGCAGAGACAAACCCTTGCAGAGCAGGCCATAAACAGCCCATTTGGTGCTGCTGTTGGAGTCCCAAAGGGATATCAAATCTCACAGTGGGGAAATCGGTCAAGTCTGGAGGGATGCTCAGAGGGAAGAAGGGATGGGGAGGGGTTGGGAGGGAGGGAGGGATGGAAAACTGCTGTGCATGGGGATTGGAGGGAGGGATGGAAAGCTGCTGCATAGCGGGATAGGAGAGAGGAATGGAAAGCTGCTATACATGGGGGAGAGAGTAATCATTTGGCATGGGCTGGAGAAGAGGAGAGAGTTGCAACAAAGAGGTAGAAAGGGATGAGAGGGGAAAATCCTGCATATGGTAGAGGGGAGGGAGACATGCACAGAGAAGTGAGGAGAGAAAGAAATGTTGCACATGATAATGGAAGGGAGTGAGAGAGAGATGCTGCATGGAGGGGAATAGAGTGGTTTGATCCAGTGCACAAGGCAGGGAGAGAGAGAGAGAGAGAGATGGTAGATAGTGGGAAAGAAATAGAAATGTTGGACATGGCAATGAAAGGAAAGGTACATAGATAGAAGATGGTTGGGGACATGGAGAAAGAAAAAAAAAAACCATCAAATGGGCAGGAGCCCTTTGTGAACGAGTTAACAAAAGACAAACAGAAACCACAGCCTGGGACCAACATGATTTGAATAATAAAGTGACCAGATAACAAAAGGTAGAAAAATATTTTTATTTTCTATTTTGCGGTTACTATATGTTAGATTTGAAATATATATCCTCCCAGAGCTGGTGTTAGACAGCGAGAATGAGCTAGGATCTAACAGAGAGAGGAAATGTTTATTTTATTTACACAGTGCAGGCATGGGATTGGAGAGGTTGTAACCCTATGTAATATTATACTGTAACACTGTGAATGTTAAAACTGTAACCTGTTCCGAGCTCTATGGGGAAGATGGGCTATATACATAAATAGAATTACTAAAAATATTTTTTTTTATATTGGAGGAGTGTTAAAAAATGATCGACCCCGGGTGTCATATATCCTAGCTATGCCACTGACCACATCTCCCTACTTTCAATGGGGTTTACTATGTAAAGATTTTTAACACAATGTTCACTGTGATGCCCTTGTGGAATTCTGTACCCTTCTTTTATTAGGTTGGAGTCAAATTATTTGGCATTTTGTAAAAATAAACAAAGCATAAGTACTTGTGATGAATAATATTTACAAAAGAGGCGGTAGGACCGCTGCATCTGTCTTTATAAAGCATCTGTCTTTATAAAGGAAGACATTGCAACAATTCCAGATGCGGTGAAAGTGTTCAAAGGAGCAACAGAGGACAGCCTTACCACAGTAGAAGTGGACTTGGACCAGATTTACTGCCAGATTGACAAACTCAAAAGTGACAAATCTCCTGGACTGGATGGAATTCATCCGAGAGTCTTGAAAGAGCTAAAAGTGGACATCGGTGAACTATTGCAAAAACTTGACAACCTGTCAATCAAAACAGGACAGATACCGGACGACTGGAGATAGCGAACGTCACGCCGATATTTAAAAAAGGATCAAGAGGAGTACCGGGCAACTATAGACCTGTGAGTCTCACGTCAGTCCCTGGGAAGATGGTTGAGGCGCTGATCAAGGATAGCATAACCCGGCACTTAGACACACATGACCTGATGAGAGACAATCAGCATGGATTCAGGAAAGGGAAGTCATGTTTGACGAACCTACTCCAATTTTTTGAGACAGTAAACAGTCAAATTGATAGCGGATATTGTATACTTGGATTTCCAGAAAGCGTTCGACAAGGTTCCACATGTAAGACTCCTCAGGAAACTGCAAGGCCATGGAATAGAAGGAGACATACTAAGATGGATAAGCAAATGGCTGGAGAACAGAAGGCAGAGAATGGGCATAAATGGGAAATTCTCAGACTGGGAGACTGTGACTAGTGGTGTGCCCCAGGGCTCGGTACTTGGGCCCATCTTATTTAATATCTTTCATAAATGACCTGGAGGATGGAACATCTAGTGAGATCATCAAGTTTGCAAATGATACAAAGCTATGCCGGGCAATCAAATCACAGAAGGACAGTGAGGAACTCCAGAGCAACTTGAGCCGATTGGAGAATTGGGCAGATAAATGGCAGATGAAGTTTAATGTGGATAAATGCAAAGTCATGCACTTAGGAAGAAAAAATAAGGAACACAAGTACAGTATGTCAGGTGCAACTCTGGGAAAAACCGAACAGGAAAGGGACCTGGGCGTATTAATCGATAGGACCCTGAAGCTGTCGGTGCAATGTGTGGCGGCAGCGAAAAAAGCGAATAGAATGCTAGGCATGATAAAGAAGGGAATCACGAGTAGATCGGAGAAAGTAATACTACTGCTTTATAGAGCGATGGTCAGACCATACTTGGAATACTGCGTCCAACATTGGTCTTCATACCTAAAGAAGGATTTAAAAGTACTCGAGAGAGTGCAGAGACAAGCAACGAAGCTAATAAAGGGCATGGAGAACTTGGAATATGAGGAACGACTTAAGAGATTGGGATTGTTCTCCCTTGAGAAGAGGAGACTGCGAGGGGATATGATCGAGACTTTCAAAATACTGAAAGGAATCGACCAAATAGAGCAGGATAAAAAACTATTTACAATGTCCAATGTGACAAGGACAAGAGGACATGGACTAAAGCTAAGGGGGGACAGGTTCAGGACAAATATCAGGAAGTTCTGCTTCACACAACGAGTGGTGGAGACCTGGAATGTTCTCCCAGAAGAGGTAATTGCAGAATCCACCGTTCTAGGGTTTAAGGGTAAGTTAGATGTACACCTCCTTATGAGTGGCTTAAGGTGACATAGGTAAGGGTAAGCTAGATGCGCATCTCTTATGAGAAGCTTAGAGTGATATGGGGACTAATACTATGCCAGGCTACACCTGAAGGGGCCTCCGCGTGTGCAGATTGCCGGACTTGATGGACCTAGGGTCTGTTCCGGAGATGGCACTTCTTATGTTCTTAGTAGAGAACTATCAGATACCTGTGCTGTTATATCATAAGCGATTTTTTCTTAACAGCAGATGTACAGGTTAAAGATATCATTCATTGAGTTCATTTTTGTTCTACGTTTTTATAAAGTGCAAATGCTTAGTGCAAACAACTTAAATATAAAGTGCTATTGTGCTATTGAAAACAAAAACTACACTTATCTTTGCAAATTAGCCATAGTACTAAGCATTTGCATTTTATAAAAATGTAGAACAAAAATGATTAACAGCACAGGTATCTGAGAGTTCTCTACTATTTTGTAAATATTATTCTATCACAAGTCCTTATGCTTTGTTGATCTGTCGATTTGTGGACTTGTTTCCATTGTTTAATTCTTGAATTTTGTAAAAATACTAAAGATTTTTTTTGTTTGACAAATATTGATTACACAGTTTAGATTGCTATTATATTTTTGTTGGCGGTGTAAAGCTTTGTTTTATTTTGTTTTTGTGAACTTCACAGTGCGTGATGACGGGAGAATGTGTAAGAATCAGCCTTTATTTTAGACCTCAACACACATGTGCAGCCTCTTAGCACACTTCTAACATTGAGATGGCGAACGTGTCTACAAATTTTCATATGGTTTTTGTAGGTAATAGTGTGCTCTATTTGTTTTTATATTTCTATATTTTTGTTTCTTCTAGCCTCCTTTCGAGACCGATCAATCTGATACACTCTGGTAAGCATTTGCTGTTCTTCTCTGTCATAGACTTTCACTGTTTCGATGTGGCTCAGCATTCGCTATCCCAGACGGGGTCTGATGACAACACAGACTTAACAAAGCATGGTAAAAATCTAAAAGAACAAAACGTGGTATGGTGAGACATTATGTTATTGTTAAAAAAGGCAGAATCTGAAGCTTCAAATGTGGATGCCTTTGATTTAAAAGCTCATAACAATTGTACACAAATATTATGAGAGAAAAAGAGGTCCATATGTAGCTGATTTTCCAAAAAGCACATGGTACGATATTAAAAAAACAAATGGTTAATCATTCTCAGGAGACCAGAAAAAAAACAAAGAAAGTGTCTCATCGTTCAAGTTTATATAGAGGACTCCTTAGCATAAGAAATGAAAAAACTGACTTGGCCAATCAGCGCAATTCGTTTCAATATGCCCAAGGACATAAATGAGGCACAAATTAAAGTATCCACGCTATGAACCCAAATTAGTTAAGCTACAATTTCCTTTTTAGCTGTAAATAAATAATTAGAAGAGGCTAAGTCACAATTGAATTATTTAAGTGAAATTAGGCTTCACAGGGACAGGTTAACGCTGTGCCCTGGTCATTCCCAACCAACAGACACAAAAGAAAAACTCACCTGAAATTTGTCTCCCCACCGGCTAGAGGGTGCAAATATAAGAGATACCATCAACAACTACTATTGTATCAAGCAGCCATATGGGGTAAAGACTTAGAAAAACTAATCGCACACACAAACAATTATGGAGAATTTAGGAAACACCTAAAAACTTACCTGTTCTTGAAATACCTAGGCAACGAACCAGGACATCAGCCCCCCCTTGTAACACCATTGCATACCTGAACTTGTAAACTATTAGCCCTAACCCCCAATCACTAACTATGAACCACTCCACTCAATCCATGAACTATTTCCAATTCTTTGTAAGCAGCACGGCACTACTTGGTCCTGCAGCACACAAACTATTGTTATCATCATTAATGTTGGTATTTTCAGATGTATACTACTAGACTCTTTAATTCGTTGTATTTACAGCTTCTCTTTATTGCATTTATGTACAGTTTCTCTCTATTGTAAACCGCCTAGAAGTCGCAAGATTGTTGGCGGTATATAAGAATAAAGTTATTATTATTATTATTATTAGTATGAAAAACCCCAAAACAACAAAGTTTGTGTAGGAGGGTAGAAAAAAGGAAAACAGAACACAGACATACAGCAGGAGGATCAGATGAACACTTAGGAAGAAATTTCACTGCTATAGAAGAGCAATACCCATAGTGACAGAGTAATCACTGTACCTAGAGCACCAGTAACAGTTGTGCTGCAGGACTCCATGGAAGACAGTGACATTGAAAGAATAGTAGAGAAAGTTGGCTCTATGCCTTTTAACATAAATTAGTGGTGCAAATGGGCTACTGATAACCTGATTCACTGGGGTTTAGGGAAATACAAAAGAAATAATTCCGATTTTGATAAGATTATGCACCTAGAGTGTCCAATCAATTGTGAAATTACTTGACCATTTTAAGTCTTTTTACTTTAAATACAGAGGGGAGAATAATCTGTTTTACAATCCACCTTTACATACAGATATGTACATTTCCTAACAGGGAAATCTAAGTTCAATGTCAGTAATCCCAGCTTTGCTACTACTAATCAAGGCATTAAATAAGGAAGTTGAGGAATACCACTCGCTATCTTTGGCATTAGAAAAAGTGTCAGCATGTTTCAAGGGTTACCCATGCTTTCCTGTTGGCAACAAAGGCTTTTGGGATATTATATCAATCTGACTTTGTAATGTTCATGCATAGAGACCCTAAAAACTCCTGTACAGAATCCACAATACATCACGTATCCAGACACACTGGTTTGTTTATCAAGAAGGTATGTTACTTGAATGGTATAAAGAACCTAGACATTCTGGGAGCTCATCTGCTGCAAACCTCCCTCTGTATAAGTTATATTTGGGGGGCTCTGTCTGGATCCCTCCCGGAGACTTTCAGGCTACAGTAGGTAAGTCAAATTTAAATTTTCTCGTATATACGGTGCACTATGTATGATTATATGTTGAGAGATGGTATTTTACACTTAAAAGGCATTGTGCAGTTTTGATTGAAAGTGAGATAGGAATTAAAAGACCTTGTGTATTCCTTAAAATTGCGGTTTGGACTGAATGACACTCTTTTGAAAACTTCCAGTAATACTTGTGTATTGTGGGTTTCATACTATACGAGATTTTCCTTATCAAAAGGCCCTATATTAATCTTAGATTTTTATTTTTACCTTTGCCTGCTTTACGCAGATTTGCTGTTATAGGATTGTCAGTGATTTCTACAGTATATCTTAAAATCTGGTTTTCATATTGGAGCTGTTCTGAAGAGAAGGCTAGAGAATCCAACTGTTTTGGATGTGGTACTAAGTTAAACAGTCACTCAAATAAGACATTCCACATCTGTACTAATAACTCTACTTTTTCTAACTTTGTGCTTTTAATTCTCTTTCCTTTCAGTCTCCGCCCTGGTGAAGGACCAGTTCAGACTGGGCTTGAACTGGCAGCCCTGCTCATCTCTGTCTGGATTATTATGGATGTATTTTGTAACCCGTTCTGGGCTCCTTTGGGATGACGGGATAAAAATCGAATAAATAAAATAAAATCTAACATAAGAATAGCCTTACTGGGTCAGACCAATGGTCCATCAAGCCCATTAGCCTGTTCTTACGGTGGCCAATCCAGGTCACTAGTACCTGGCCCAAACCCAAGGAGTAGCAACGTTCCATGCTACCGATCCAGGGCAAGCAGTTGCTTCCCTTTATGTCTCTGAATAACAGACTATGGACTTTTCCTTTAGGAAATTATCCAAACCTTTCTTAAAACTAGCTACGGTATCCGCTCTTACCACAATCTCTGGCAACACATTCTAGAGCTTAACTATTCTCTGAAAGAAAAAATATTTCCTCCTATTGGTTTTAAAAGTAATTTCCTGTAACTTCATCAAGTGTCATTCCACTAGTACTCGTTTTACTCGACTCGGGATTTTGTAAACTTCAAGCATGTAATTGCAGTTATTATGAATTGTCAAGTTAAAAAATAATTTTAATTGAAAATGTATAAATTTGTGCGAGTTATTAATTTGGCGCAGCCATATTGGGTGCGGATACTGTATTACGAACTCAACCCCAACCAATTTCCTACCAACTGCAAAGCGATACCTTAGGAAAGAAAGACTCAAGCTTGATTTTATCATGTTCTACCTCCTGAGACGTCACATTATTTTATATTAAAACTGGTGAACAGTCATATTATTTTCTTTTAAAAATTTAAAGCCCACTACATCCAATAGTTCTTCAAGGCGTACAAGAAAACATACACAATAAAACATACAATTACATAGCAAAAACAGAAACATGCAGCAAATGTTATGTTAATCAGGTTTTCTATTCTGCCTTTACCTATTCAGTTCAAGGTCGGATTACATTACAAGAGGATGGGTATGTTACAATGGATAGTTTGACACGGCCAATAACAGAGCTGCTCGTATAGATAGATCAATATAGTTATTAATACAGTTAGGTCACTCTTACAAATACATAAATCTAGATTCTCAAAAATTTGCGTTAAAACCAAATGGGCCGCAAGCAATGCATTCTCCAAAAAAATGCTCATGTAAATGAGGTTGGCAGAGAGTAGTGAAGATTCATTAAATTTTCATATGCCCATTTCTGGTGATGGGCACATGCGTAGAATTAATGCAAAAAAAACCCAAATACCCCAACAACAAGTCGAGCCGCTGAAGTCAAGCAACCCTCCACAAAACAACTTTCTTATATTTTTATAGCTACTCTTCTACCTGTTTTAGGAAGTAACCTTTGTATTCAAAGTGGGAGCGTAAGTGTGGTCTTTATGCTGGCAACTCTAACATTCTTTTATCTCCATTTTTCTACCTATCACTAAAGCCTCCCTCCTCTATAAGTGGGAGCATTCCAACCTCAAAGGCTACACACTTAGATAGGGCCATTTATAAAGCCAATAAATATATGAGCAAGGCCCAAGTACCAAGGCAGACTTCTGCAGCTTCAAATATGGATGCCTTTGATTTTAAAGAACTCACAGTAATTATATAGAAATATTTTGAGAGAAAGAGAGGTCCATATGTAGGTGATTTTCTAAAAAGCTCATGGTACGATATTCAAAATCAAATGGTTAATCATTCTCAGGAGTCCAGAAAGAAAACAAAGAAAGGAATAATTCCGATTTTGATAAGTTTATGCAACTTGACCATTTTAAGTCTTTTTACTTTAAATACAGAGGGGAGAGGGGGGAATAATCTGTTTTACAAACCACCTTTACATACCGATGTGTACATTTCCTAACAGGGACATCTAAGTTCAATGTCAGTAATCCCAGCTCTTGTTACTACTAATCAAGGCATTAAATAAGGAAGTTGAGGAATACCACTCGCTATCTTTGGCATTAGACAAAGTGTCAGCATGTTTCTTCCATGCTTTCCTGTTGACAGCAAAGGCTTTTGGGATATTATATCAATCTGACT
This sequence comes from Geotrypetes seraphini, assembly GCF_902459505.1. NCBI lineage: Eukaryota > Metazoa > Chordata > Amphibia > Gymnophiona > Dermophiidae > Geotrypetes > Geotrypetes seraphini. The sequence continues at coordinate 62,270,090 of NC_047090.1, read as the reverse complement.
TTGTAATATTGATGCATAGAGACCCTAAAAACTCCTGTACAGAATCCACAATACATCACGCATCCAACCAGACTGGTTTGTTTATCAAGAAGGTATGCTACTTGAATGGTATAAAGAAGCTAGACAGATTAAGGTAATTCCATCTTCTATTCCTCTAAGTATCACACCTTCCTTATCGATTAAGCTTACCTTTGTTTCAAACAGTTTCCAAATGATGAACATAAGGATACTGGGAAATAAAATAGATTCTATTTTTCAAATAAGATTCCAACCTATAAAAGCCTCCTCTCTTGACCATCCCCAACCCTCCCTCTCTCTGGACCCTTGTTTATCTCTTGCTCTCTCTGTCTCCTCTCTTCGACCTCACAGCCCCTATTCAGGAACCTCTCTTTTCTCTCATATTCACAAGAGCACAGAAGCAGCTACATAATAGAATATCTTTATGTATCTTTCTTATATAAGCATTGCATATCTGTAATATTTAATCTATTTCTACACGATGTATTCTTAATGCAACCAATGTTGCCTGTCATCGTCATAAATTTCACTTCCTACTGAACCTCCTCAGGGTATTGAAAACGGGAACTGGTGCAGTTTGGGGGCTCAATCGTACATTCTGGGAACTTGTCTGCTGCAAACCTCCCTGAGTATAAGTTATATTTGGGGGGCCCTTCTGGGTCCCTTCCGGAGACTTTCAGGCTTCAGTGGGTAAGTAGAATTTAAATTTTCTCGTATACACGGGTCATTATGTATGATTATATGGTGAGAGATGGTATTTTACACTTAAAAGGCATTGTGCAGTTTTGATTGAGAGTGAGATAGGAATTAAAAGACCTTGTGTACTCCTTAAAATTGCGGTTTGGACTGGATGACACTCTTTTGAAGTTTCCAGTAATACCTGTGTATTGTGGGTTTTATACTGTGTGAGATTTTCCTTATCAAAAGCTTTGCCTGCTTTATGCAGATTTGCTGTTATAGGATTGTCAGAGTGATTTCTACAGTATATCTTAAAATCTGGTTTTCATATTGGAGCTGTTCTGAAGAGAAGGCTAGAGAATCCAACTGTTTTGGATATGGTACTAAGTTAAACAGTCACTACATTAAGACATTCCACATCTGTATTAATAACTCTTCTTTTTCTAATTTTTTGCTTTTAATTCTCTTTCCTGCCAATTCAGACTGGGCTGGAACTGGCTACCCTGCTCATATAACATAAGAACATAAGAATAGCCTTACTGGGTCAGACGATGGTCCATCAAGCCCAGTAGCCCGTTCTCACAGTGGCCAATCCAGGTCACTAGTAACTGGCCCAAACCCAAGGAGTAGCAACATTCAATGCTACCAATCCAGGGCAAGCAGTTGCTTCCCTTATGTCTCTCAATAACAGACTATGGACTTTTCCTCCAGGAAATTATCCAAATTTTTCTTAAAACTAGCTACGGTATCCACTCTTACCACAATCTCTGGCAACACGTTCTAGAGCTTAACTATTCTCTGAAAGAAAAAAATATTTCTTCCTATTGGTTTTAAAAGTAATTCCCTATAACTTCATTGAGTGTCCCCTAGTCTTTGTAATTTTTCACTTGTACTCGTTTTACTTCACTCAGGATTTTGTAAACTTCAAACACGTAACTACAGTTATTTTCAATTGTCATTTTCAAAAAATATTTGAATTAAAAAATAATTTTAATCGAAAATGTATATATTTGTGCAAGTAAATTTGGCACAGCCATATTGGGCGGGGACAGCACCGTTACGTACTGTAACAGTTGTTATCCAGGGACAGCAGGCTGATATTCTCAACATCCACAAAGCCCCGTAATGGACAGCCTCGCAAGCAGACTTGCTTGTAGAACTTTCAAAAAGTTCACGAGTGCTGCACCACGCATGCACGAGTGCCTTCCCGCCGAACTTAGGTCATGCGTCTCCTGTGAGGTACCTCATTTCAGATAGCTAGCTAAGAAGCCAACCAGGGGAGGTGGGTGGATTGTGAGAATATCTGCCTGCTGTCCCTGGAAAACAGCTGTTACGATAAGTAACTGTACTTTATGCCAGGACAAGCAGGCAACATATTCTCAACATGTGGTTGACCTCCAAGCTAACTAGAATGATATGGTGGGAGTGTAGGCATATTAGGAGAATAAATGTTATAAAACTGAGTGGCCAAAATGCCATCCCATCTGGAGAAAGCATCTAAACAATAATGAAAGGTGAATGTATGAACCGAGGACCAAGTGGCAGCCTTGCAGATTTCCTCAATAGAAGTTGATCTGAGGAAAGCTACAGATGCTGCCATAGCTCTAACTTTATGGCCCCTGAGTCGACCCTGCAGAGGGAGACCAGCCTGAGCATAGCAGAAAGAGATGCAAGCAGTCATCCAGTTGGAGATGGTTCATTTGGAAACAGGATGCCCAACTTATTTGGATCGAAGGAGATAAAAGTTGAAGAGCAGTTCTGTGAAGTTGAGTGCGTTGTAAGTAGAAAGCTAAAGCACGTTTACAGTCCAGAGTATGAAGAGCTGTTTCTCCAGGATGAGAATGAGGTTTTGAAAAAACACTGGAAGGACAATGGATTTATTGAGATGAAATTCTGAAACCACTTTAGGCAAGAATTTAGGATGAGTACGGAGGACCACCTTGTCATGATGGAATACTGTGAAAGGTGGATTTGCTACTAGAGCTTGTAGCTCACTGACTCGTCTAGCAGAAGTGAGTGCAATGAATTCAAAACACTTTCCAAGTGAGATATTTAAGATGAACCAAATCTATTGGTTCGAAAGGAGGCTTCATCAACTAAGTAAGAACAAGATTGACATCCCAAACCAGTTGAGGTGGCTTGAGAGGTGGTTTGACATTGAAAAGTCCTTTCATAAATCTGGAAACCACAGGATGAGCAGAGAGGGGTTTCCCTTCGATAGGCTGATGAAAAGCAGCAGTTGCACTTAGGTGAACTCTGATGTGGATTTGAGGCCAGATTGAGATAAGTGCAGCAGGTAATCCAAAACTGAAGACAAGGAGGTAGATTGCGGCTCCTTGTGATGAATAGTACACCTAGCAGAGAATCTAGTCCATTTCTGAGTGTAACACTGCCTGGTGGATGGCTTCCTGGAAACCTCTAGAATGTCTTGTACAGATTGAGAAAACTGTATAGTGGCAATTAGGTTGAGAGGTACCAAGCTGTTAAGTGTAGAGACTGCAGGTTGGGATGAAGCAGAGACCCTTGACTCTGTAAGGAGAGAGGGAAATACTGGTAAAAGTAGAGGCTCCCTGGTGCTGAGTTGAAGTAGTAGGGAGTACCACGGTTGTCTTAGCCACCAAGGAGCTATCAGAATCATGGTGGCATGCTCCGTCTTGAGTTTGACAAGAGTCTTGAGGATCAGAGGGAATTGTGGGAACGCATAGAGAAACTGATTCTTCCATTCCAAAAGGAAAGCATGTGCCTCGAGGTGGTGAGGAGAGTATATCCTGGAGCAGAACTGAGGGAGTTTGTTGTTGTGGGGAGACGCAAAGAAGTCTATCTGAGAAGTTCCCCATTGAGCAAAAATGTGATGTAGAGGCGAGGAATTGAGTGTCCATTCGTGAGGTTGTAGAAGACGACTGAATTGTCCACTAGATAGTTTTGCTGCCCTTGGATATAGACAGCTCTCAGGAAGGTGTTGTGAAGGATTTCCCAATTCCAAAGCTGCAGAGCTTCTTGACAAAGAGGGAGGGATCCTGTTTCTCCCTGCTTGTGGAACATAATACATGGCAACTTGGTTGTCCATCTGAGTGAGGACTACCTGGTCGTGAAGAAGATGCTGAAAAGCTTTGAGAGCATTGAAGATGGCTCTGAGTTCCAACAGATTAATCTGACACTGAGGATACGTGCTGGACCAATTGCCTTGAGTACGGAGACCATCGAGATGAGCCCCCCAAGCATAGGTTGAAGAATTGGTTGTGAGAATCTTCTGATGAGGCAGCGTGTGAAAAACAAACCTCTGGAAAGATTGGAAGAGAGCATCCACCAGTGGAGAGACTGTCTCAATAAAGGAGTCACTGTAATGTGTTGAGAGAGTGGGTCACAAGCTTGATGCCACTCAGATGCCAGGGTCCACTGAGGAATTCTGAGGTGAAGTCTGGCAAAATGAGTCACGTGAACTGTAGAGGCCATGTGACTGAGAAGAACCATCATTTGTCTTGCCGAGATTGAACTGAGGGAAGACACTCGTTGACAAAGATGAAAGAGAGCATCTTGATGTGGTTGAGGCAGGAATACTCTTAGTTGAACAGTGTCCAGTATGGCTCCAATAAACTGTAGAGTTTGGGAGGGACATAACTGGGACTTTGAAAAATTGATTTCAAACCCAAGACTTTGGAGAAACGCTATAGTCCGTTGGGTTGCTACAATAACCTCGTGTTGAGACAATGCTTTGATGAGCCAGTCGCCCAGATATGGAAAGACTTGAAGACCCTGCGTCCGCAGGGCTGCAGCCACCACCACCAGGCATTTTGTGAAGACTCTGGGAGAGGAGGCGAGTCTGAATGGAAGGACTCGGTACAAAAGATGAAGATTCCCCACCCGAAATCTTAGGAATCTGCGAGAGGCTGGATGAATTGGGATATGAGTATAAGCCTCTTTGAGATCTAGGGAGCATAACCTATCACCTTGATCCATCAGAGGATACAGTGTTGGAAGAGAGCATCCGAAACATTTCTTTGACAAGAAATTTGTTGAGAGCTCTGAGGTCCAGGATAGGTCGCAAATCCCCCGTCTTCTCTGGGACTAGAAAATAGCGGGAATAAAAACCCGTGTTCCGTTGGGTCAAGGGAACCTCTTTGACAGCCCGAAGGTGAAGAAGAGCCTGAGCCTCCTGGAGAAGAAGGGGAAGTTGTGACATGTTGGAAGGAAACTCTTTTGGAGGGAGATCTGGTGGAATTTGAAGAAATTGAAGCGAGTAACCCTCTCGGATGATGGTGAGAACCCAGAGGTCTGATATAATCTGCTCCCACTGTTGGTAATAGTGGTGGAGACGACCTCCTATGGGGAGAAGAGATGTCTGGTGGATGAAGGTGGACATTATGCTCAGATTTAGATTGTCAAAAAGACTGTGCAGGCTTAGCTGCAGCAGGAGTCTGAGGTTTTTGTTGACGCTGTTGTTGTGGTTGTTTCCTAGGCAGAGGCCTGGAGAAAGCCGGAGTAGATTTCTGTGGATAACGACGTGGAAGTGGTCTTTAAGGCTTGGTAGCTGGAGGTTTAGCCTTAGGTCGAATCAAAGAGGCAAATGACCGCTCATGTTCTGAGAGACCCTTGGTGGCAGCCTCAATGGAGTCATCAATGAGCTAATTTCCTTGACATTGTAAATTGGCTAGATGGTCCTGCAAATCAGGATCCATGTCACCAATGTATAGCCAAGCCAGACGTCGCATTGCCACAGAAAAAGCAGTGACCCGAGATGACATCTCAAACGCATCATAAGTGGCTTGAAGCATGAAGAGACGTGTTTGTGACAGAGTCTGTTAAAGTTGTTGAAATGCAGACAACTGGTGCTCAGTCAAATCAGGGAAGAAGTAGGGCATGAGCTTTATGGAGTATTTCAGGTAAGATGTGAACATGAAGTTGTAATTAAAGATCCTGTTTGCTATCATGGAATTTTGATACAGACGGCGCCCAAATTTATCCATCATGCGTCCCTCTCTGCCTGGAGGGACTGCAGCATAAACCTTGGTAAGATTAGATTTTTTAAGAGATGATTCTACCACCAAGGATTGAAGCGACAATTGCGGCTTCTCAAACCCTTTACAAGGAACCGTGTGGTAATGTGATTCCATTTTAGAAGGGATAGCCGGAATTGAATAAGGAGTCTCAAGATTCCTGAGAAAAGTTTGCTTCAAAACAGGATTCATGGGAAGTCTCATGGTGTCCTTTGGCGGATGTGGCAATTACATCTCAGCCAAATACTCAGGAGTATACTTGAAGAGCCTTATCTTGAAGAGATGAATCTTGAAAAAGATGTTGATTTTGAAGCTGAAGAGTCCTCAGGAGGAGAAGTGGAGTGAATAAGAAGGAGAAGCCTTCTTGGAGTATTGTGAAGGGAGGTCTGTAACTAAGGTAAGAGTCACAGAAGAAGCTCCGCTAAGTGATATAGGCGGAGTCAGAGAGTGCTTACGTTTGAGAAGCCTCGATGGAGAAGTCCCAGGAGTATGAGGAATTGAAAAACTCAACTCGTGCCTCGTGGAAACAGGCAAAGGAGGATCCCTTGTAGATGGTCTCGACAGAGGAGTCTGGGACCTGGACGCTCCTCGAGATGGAGAAGTACGAGGTGTTGAAAGCTTCGGAGTTCAAGACATATGCCTGGGTTTGGAAGGGGTCACAATGGGCCTCAAAGTATGAGGCATGGGAGACCCTTTACTCTTCTTCGAAGTCAGATGCCTCGAGGATGAGGGATGCTTCGATTGAGGCCTCGATTGAGGCTTCTCCACGACCTTTTGAATAGGTTGAGTAGCTGGAGACATGGACCTGGAAGGACGAGGTGAGGAGTCACTGGAGGACAAAGGTCGAGACCGAAGAGGTTTTGCTCATTGTGCCTCAACAGTATGCTCAGACTGGCTCGCAGAAAACAGGGTCAAGGAAGGGGCAAGCTTGGCCAAAACAGAGGTAAGCTGCGTGGTTAATATGGCTTGCAGCATGTCCTCAAAGACAGGCACCGAGACCAATGACTCTGGTCTGGAAGGTGCAGCAATGCGTTCCATAGACAGCAACCTCGAAGATGAGTAGTCCCTATGATTGGAGGCACGCATCGGAGGAGGTCTCGTAGAGGCTGGCACAACTGCACTTGTTGCCTGGATTGCCTGAGACTCAGCTAGAGGCTTCTTAGGTAGTGTACCTGCGGAGGGAAGAGGAGACTTGCCTAATGATGAGACCTTAAGAGGCACAGCAGACGAGGCCTTCGAGGACTAGGGCGACTTGCTCAAGGTCAAAGACTTGGACAAAGAGGCCGCCATGGGGGCCGAGGTCGAGGTCTTTTCTGTAGGAGCCTCCATGGAACCAAATGCTGCTAGATTTGGGCACATTGCCTCCGGAGAGCTCTTTTTTGAAGGGTAGCACAATGCGGGCAAGACTCATGGGGGTCGGTAAGAGAAATGGCCCGATTACACTGGCTATACTTTTTAAAACCAGTAAGAGGCCGGGACATAGAAAAAATACGGCCGCAGCCAAATGAGGACTGACGGCAGGGCCTGAGCCCAAGTCCCGCAGGATGAAAAATGACGGAAAAAAGAAAAGTTGTTTTTTGAGGGGTTTTTTTTACAAAAAAGGACATGCTGTACAGCGACTAGAAAAAAGAAACAAATAAAGAAAAAAGAAAACCGCGGTGCGAGAAGGCGAACTGAAAGATGGCAGAGCTGAGAAAACAGGTGCTTTTTGGCTCCTTGGAAAACTGAGAACTGAGGTACCTCAAAGGAGACGCACAACCTACGGTTGACGGGAAGGCACTAGCTTGCGAGGCTGTCTGCTACGGGGCTCCGTGGATGACATCACCCACATGTTAAGAATATGCTGCCTGCTTGTCCTGGGATAAACTGTATTACGAATTCAACCCCAACCAATTTCCTACCAACTGCTAAGCGATACCTTAGGAAAGAAAGACTCATGCTCTACCTGAGACGTCATATTATTTTATTTTAAATATGGTGAACAGTCATATTATTTTCTTTAAAAAATTTAAAGCCCACTACATCCAATAGCTCAGCAAGGCGTACAAGAAAACATACACAATAAAACATACAATTACATAGCAAAAACAGAAACATGTAACAAATGTTATGTTAATCAGGTTTTCTATTCCACCTTTACCTATTCATTTCAAGGTCAGATTACATTACAAGAGGTTGGGTAAATTACCCAGGATGTTACAATGGATAGTTTGACACAGACATTAACAGAGTTGCTTGTATATTCTGTGGCCACCACGCCCTCGCCTAGGCTTCCTGGGTGGCTCACAGGAAAACTGTTCTGGCGTGCTGCTCAATATGGAGACTGTCCCCACAGGCAAATTCTCAAACAAAAACAGTCAAAAAGTAAACCAGGCAATTAGTCATAACATCGTGTGGTGCAATCACTCCTGGTTAGATAATGATCCAGGATTCTTTATTCCTCACTAGTACAAAAAGCAGAATGGCAAACAAGAAACAAACGATAAAAAATCCCCTCAAAGTATAAATCCTGCAACGCAAATCAGGATAGCCCAAGATCCCTGTGCCTTAGCAAGTTCAGCACAGCTTTCTGAAGCTAGGCCTTGCCTGCACCTAGGCCTTACGCTGACCCTAGAATCGGGCCTTGCTCAAAAAAGGAGCTTTAAATTCATTAATCACAGTGCATTAATGTACACAGCCTTGTTTTCCCAAAACATCAATTGTAACAGAAAATGTTCAGGAGGCCCTCAGCTCTGCTCCCAAGCTGGGGCAGTAGAACTATCAAGTTTGTCTTCAAGCAAAACACAACATTCATATAACCCACCCGAGATCTTGACAAATTAATCCAATTAAGAACAGTTCTCAGTTCCTGTGCATTACTGCATTCAAACCAAAAAAATATAGTTCCATAAACCAAAACATTTCTCAAGCAAAACAAACTGAGAAAACACCAGCAACAGTCCTTTAAGAAACCTCAGAAAAGAGCCCTGCCCTCACCTGGGGCCAAGCTTGGATTGGGCCTCAGCGGTGCTGTGAGCCCATGTAGCAAAAAGGAAAAAGAAAAAAAAAATACTCTTTCATACTAGGCCACAGGCTGTAACACAAGTCCTATTAATTGTCCACACATAAATCCAAGATAGCATTCTAAAAAAACAGTTCAGTGCAGAGCAGTAGATAGCTTTAGAAACTTCCCCAAAACACAGCTTTGCAGTTAGTGAACCTTGCAGGCAATACCTATTTCCATAGCTTCTTGTTCTGGAAATACCTGTTCCAAAACCTCCATTTCTTCCTCTTGAGGCATGGCCTCAGCTTCCTGGCATGGCGCTATATTATTCACTTCCATGGCCTCCAGATTATTAAGTTGCTCTGGTCTGGCTGGCTGCTGAGCACTAGAGAGAGGACCCTTTCCCTTTCTTGTCATGTCTAACTCTGGAGAGAAAGCTGCTGGCTTTTCAGTGTGAGAGCCACAACCTGCTCTCATTCTTCATCAATGGACTTTCTCATCCTGATTGTTTGACTTCCCCACACTGAAAATGTGGGGCCAAAGTTTCAATGTCGAAGGATCTAGTAACGTCAAATTTTTTAGCATAGACTGATGTTGATATCGACTCTGACGCCAATCTCGGCAACACTGCACTTATTGACACCAGCAGTACTACCTGCCTCCAGTGTCGCCTTGTGCTGTTTGAGTAAGTGAACTTCTTCAATTGGAACTCAGGTCACACTAGCATTGAGTCAAGTCATGCTGACCTTGAAATAGTCCTGTAAGCGCCCGATCCCAATCTTGAGTAGTGGCTTGATTAGGCCTCAATCTCATGGGACTGGAGCATGACACCATGGGTACCAGTGATAACACCACTGGTACCAGTGTTTACCTGTCACCTGTTCTTGTGAAGTGCCTCATCATTGATCTTTACGGCACCGGACCTTGACACCGATGGTACTGGCGAGAAAGCAAACGGTATCGGTATTTTTATTCCTTCAGACTCAAAAGCTTGAGCTCCACTTCAAGTTCAACTCATGCTACCTTTGCTACAGTTCCGTCAGTGGCCGATCCCATACTAGGGCTCGACATCGACTTCATCCGTATGGGACGAGTCAGTGATACCAATGATACTGATGAACAGTCAACGATACCAGTGTTTCTTCTTCGCACCTGGGACTCAGCTTCACCATACTGTTTTTTGATGGAGTTCCATTACCACCCAGTCCCGACCTCATCCTTATGGAACCGAAATGTGATACTCATGGTACCAAAGAAAAAACTGCAGGTACTGGTGCTCTCCCTTAAGCAAAGGATTGATAGCTTGCTATGGGAGGAAATGGGTGTGTATTTTTTACTGTATCCTTGTCAACCCCAACTCTCTCGATGCCTGTTTGGTTTGCAAAGCAGCAGTACTGGTGCTTACCCTAATGCAAAAAATGCACAACTTGCATGGGGAAGAATTGGGTGAGCATTTTCTGATGCTGGTGCCGACCCATTCCTTGCACGTGTTGACACCAACGCTTTCGGTGCCAGTCCGGTCTGAGTCTTCGACACCGGTTGCATCTGCTGTGGAGTCTCCATCATTGCCGCTATGCCTTGTCAAACACTCGACACTGATGACTCGCCGGTACTGGTCTTCCTCCACAGCATGATGCTACTATTTCTTCAGTTTTAGCTTCAGCTGCTCACAGCATTGTCTTCCGCTGCCTGACACTGCTTCTTCAGTCTTCACCAAAATTTTTAGGGAAATATTAACATTTTTTACATTTTCCCTTTTTGAAACATTTTCTCTTTAGATTAGAGTCTCTGTTTTTTCCCCTTTTCAGGGGCTTCTATGAGTCTTGATATGCCTCAACTCCTTGAAGAAGTCTTCAGGATCTAGTGCTTGTATGCCTGCTAGTGACGGGTACAAGCCCCAGTGGCCAAATGTATAACGCACCGGCCTCCTAAGCCAGGGATTGTGGGGTTTGAGTCCCATCTGGGGTGTATCACTTTACAACTCACACCAGCCTTTTTTTGACTTGTTCCTTCAGTGCATATCATCAACATTAAGACTTTCTTTTCAGTGTTGCTATGGAAGGAGATTTGACATTCCTAATGTACATCAAATTGATTGATATACAGTATTATCTTCTGCTGCATGACTCTGCCTGCTCAGTACTTCATATTACTACCACCAGAAGCATCCATGGACATTGACTTTTTCTGGCTGGCGGGAACTAATAAGGGTGGAGAGCTTATCAGTTAGTTTCCCTGTCACTACAGCTCTTTCCTTGTTTTTGCTGCAATGCAGGATCAACCAGGTATACTCGTTCCTTGCTGCTTTCCACTGTTCCACTAATATTGGAAGGTGTCTGCTTGGGAACATCCAGACTATTCCTCAGTTCCCTATGTCCCTTTATACTTCATCCAAGAGGTTTGGGAGTGGCTGTAGGGGAGGAGGAGGCCGCTCAATCCTTTTAGGATAACTTTTTCTTCTCCTGGTTTTGATCGCAGCATTTTTGGTTTTTATGTTTTGGGTCCTTTAGCTTTTTGGCCTTGGGATTTTTCACTTTTCTGCCATTATCTGGCCCTTGGCATCTTTGAGTTCTAAGGGTCTGGAGTTTCTTTCTCTTTTCCACTTGATTTGTATCACACGTTTCGGGTTCTGATGTTGTTTTCGCACCCAGGTGCAATATTCTTACTCTATACGAGTTTTTGCTCTTTTGGTTTTCAGGAAAGCCTTTTCTTTCTTTCATTCCTTAGGGCTTCCGGTATGTGCTTGCACTTTTCGCACTATCAGACCCTTCTTACGGCCTCTCATTTTTTTCAATATTAAGAAAGCGTGCTTGCATTTTGTGGCTCCAACACTGTTCTTGTCATCTTTGGATTTTTCTTTTCCAGTATGACTACTATATTTCAATTTTGGCAGTGATTTTACCAAGGGTCTTCAGTATTTGACCTCTTCTCTACTGAGAGCATTTCTTCTTTTCACCTTGCTCTCTTTTGCCTGTTTCAAAATTTAACATTTTCTGCATGGCACTTGAATGTTTCTCAGGCCTCATGACTTCCATGTGACATGGAACACTAAATGCAAGTCTCCATCTTTATCCTTTTCAGTAGACCCTTGCTTTTTAGCTATAATGTCTTTTTATATATCATCCTCTATTTAGCAGTTGCTTAAATGCTGTATGATCTCCTCTGTACTCTAGGAAGGTCTCTTTTTTTGCACTTTCCTCCTCTTCAAGGGGGATGTTGACCATTCATCCCCTCATACCTGGGAACTGCAACTGGATGTTCTTCTAAACCAAGGACTTTACTCCTTCATGGAGAACATTTCTTCATATTACCTTACGGTGTTCCTTTTTTCTCTTAATGTTTTTTCAACATTTCTTGAGTACTGGAATCGACTAACCTTATACTCCATACACATGGAGCCGCAGGGTCTCTCCAGTTATGTCAAAAACCTCACAAAAACTTGGCTTTGGACAAATTGCTTGCCTTTTTATCTTGCAGAGTGTCTGTTTTTCCAGGGTAGGCAAATTCAGCATACTTTTTCAACTTCACCAATGGCCTTCTAGCTTTACAGCTTTCCATAATTTTCAGTTTAATGCGGCTCTTCACGTGTGGATTTCTTGATGACTCGCACCAACTTTAAGCCGCCCCCATTTTGCTTCAGTCTATACTCATTGCATTGTCTGAACGACAGGCATTTTTATAGATTGGACGAGCAGGTTTCTTTTTATGCGTTTCGTCCTCTTTTTTCTTGTTGCTGTTTTTGTTCAATCTACACCAGCACCTAGCCACCATGCTTCTCTTAGCTTCTGGATGGCTCACATAACAGTGGTTCTCCCTTCTTCTTTTTCTCAGCACAAGAGAGCAAATATTTACCTTTGCCATTTTTGTCCACTCTGCTTTTGTTGCTAGCATGGATATTTTCTATGTTTCAGCCTGCAATCATTTCACCTGGCGGCTGGGTTTCTTTCATGTTGACCTCTTCTGTACCACATCAGCCTATCCACCAGATTTCGATGTCTCCAGGACAGTAGCCTCCCTATATTGTTATCATAACCAGATGTGGGTTAGGTTTTTCTTCCTGGTGTCTACATCATCCACATCCCACTCCCTTGTCAATTGGAATGGTGTGCACTTTCTCTTTTGTCGACTAGAATCTTTCCCAATATTGTTCTACCTTTTCACATTCTACTGGAGGGAAAGCTTTTTATGGCTTGTTTCAATTTTTCTCATGCGATTGAGAGACAACCTTTCTCTGCTCCTCTATTGGTCTTTAGATTCATGACAAAGCATTTCAATGCGAAAGTACCCCTCACACTTTCACCTGTAATCAGGGATATTCATGAAATTCTTTCCAAGTTAGTGAAGTCTACTTTTTAGACAATGGTCACAGTTCATCTTCAGTTTTTTCATTTGGAAAGTTATTTTTTCCTATCTTGCACACTTCTGTCATGAGGATCAGTGAATTGCAAGTGTGGGAGGAAGATTTATCCTTCACAGTTTTCAGTTTTTCTCTCTGATACAGTGCTTCTGTGAATGCAACCGCAATTTCTTTCCAACGGAGTGGAGATGTTTCATCTGCTTCACTCCTTTCTGGTCTATAAGTGGCCTGGGCTTTTTACAGTACCAGGACCAATACTTATACAACTTCTCCCTAAACTCTTTGGCTCTTTTGATTCTAACAAGTTGGGGACATTTTGTTTCTGAGGAACCGGTTCTTCACTGTTTGGTTATCTGTATTTCGTTCTGTTTTTGCTCAGCCTGGTCTGCACCTGATGAGTCAGGTCACAGCCCATACAGTCTGAGCGAGGGCAATTTCTGTCGTTTTCCTAGCATTTACTTCTCTTCCAGATTTCTATCCAGCTGCCCTTTGGTCCTCAGTTCACACATTCACCTCTCATTATTGTCTGGACTTTTTTCTCCAGACGAGAGGGGCACTTCGGCCAGTTGGTATGATGATATTTATTTTCTTAAAGGCCAACTCTCCCACCATCCCATTCTGGTTAGCTTGCAGGTCACCCATGTGTGAGAATATGCTGCCTGCTTCTCCTGGGATAAAGCACAGTTACTTACCGTAACAGGTGTTATCCAGGGACAGCAGGCAGATATTCTCACAACCTACCCACCTCCCCTGGTTGGCTTCTTAGATAGCTTATCATAACTGAGGAGACGCACGACCTACGTCAGGCAGGAAGGCACTCGCGCATGTGTGGTTGGGCTATCGCGACCTTTCTAAAGTCTTAAAGTGGCAATGCACTTTTAAAGTAGTCCATACCGGGGCTCTGTCGGTGACATCTCTCATGTGTGAGAATATCTGCCTGCTGTCCCTGGATAACATCTGTTACGGTAAGTAACTGTGCTTTACCTCCATTTTTCTACCTATAACTAAAGCCTCCCTCCTCCATAAGTGGGAGCATTCCAACCTCAAAGGCTACACACTTAAATAGGGCCATTTATAAGGTCAAATAAATATATGAGCAAGGCCCAAGTACCAAGGCATATTTCTGCAGCTTCAAATATGGAGCCTTTGATTTTAAAGAACTCACAGCAATTGTACAGAAATATTTTGAGAGAAAGGAAGGTCCATATGTAGGTGATTTTCTAAAAAGCACATTGTACAATATTCAAAAACAAATGGTTAATCATTTTCAGGAGTTCAGAAAGAAAACAAATGAAAATGTATTTTCATTCAAGCAGTTGTGTACCAAGGGGGGGGGGGCAGGGGCGGTCCGCCCCAGGTGCATGCCTTGGGGGGTGTGCACAGCCGGCCATGTCCGGGTCCTCCTGCCCTACTGTGCAACTGGACCTGTACCTCAGCACCTCCTTCCTTTCCCCCAGTCTGCGCCGCTGCAGTCTTACCTAAGGTGAACGGGACTGTCCCCTTTTTAGATCCCCTGTCCTGTTGTCCCCACACACAGCTTCGGGACTCCAAAATGTCCCGTTTTCAGGGATAGCATCCCGAAGCTGTCTATGGGGACAACGGGACATGCGATCTCTTCCCATCCCTTAGCGCCGAAGACTGGCCCCCGCTGCTGCTGCCTATGACCAATTCAAACCCCCCCCAGGTTTTGAAGGCGACGTTGGATCTGCACGCTTAGCTGTCCTGTTCTCACTCTCTCTAACGCAGGCCCTGCAGCTCCAGACTTCCCCACACCTGCTCCCCCCCACCCCAGATCGCTATTATTTTAAATGTTATGGCAGCTGCGGCGCTGTATCCATCAGAGGAGAATTCTAGCCTCGGCCTGTCCCAGAACACTTCCTGCAACACTGACTTCCTGTTCCCGCCTAGGCAGGTGGCTACTGCAGGAAGAGTTCTGGGGCAGGCCGAGGTTAGAAGTCTCCTCTGATGGATACAGCGCCGCGACTGCCATAACATTTAAAATAATAGCGATCCGGGGGGGGGAGCAGGTGTGGGGAAGTCTGGAGCTGCAGGACCGGCCTTAGAGGGAGTGAGAGCTGATGGTGCCGCAGAGTCCTGCCCCCCGCAGGGAGAAAGAAAGAAGGAGGAAGGAAGAAAGAAGAGTAACCAAAGCATTGGCAATTTGGGGGGAGCAGGTGTGGGGAAGTCCAGAGCTGAAGGGGAGAGTGTTGCTGTACCCAGCTGGAGGGAGAAGGAAGATGAGGGAGGGAATGAAAGGAGATGCCAGGGCTTGGAGGGAAGGAGGAAGGTATGCCAGACTAAGGGAAAAGGAAGGGGGAGATGTCAGAGCATGGAGGGGGAGGGAATGATGGAAGAAAAAGAAAGGAGAGAGATGCCAAAGAATCAGGGAAGGGAAGATACCAGACTGTGGGGTGCGAAGGAAAGAAAGGAGAAGAGAGAGATGCCAGAGCATAGGGGATGGGGTGGTGACAGAGAGAAAAAAATGGAGAGGTGGCAAAGCTGAAATCAATCATGTACAAAGGAGAGAAGGGGCACAGAATAGATAGTTATGAAAGGAGCATAGAAAGAAGGAAGGTGTCATATGGAAGAGAGAGAGAGAGAAGGCAGACATTGGATGGAAAGGGCAGAGAGGGCAGTGACTGGAAGGGGCAAGATAGAAGGTGAACAGTAGATGGAAGACACTGAATGGAAGTGGGGGGAGAGGAGGGACAACCACTGAATGGAAGTGTGAGGGAGAGGGGGAGCAGACACTGGAAGGAAGTGGGGAGGAGAAAGAAAAAAGGGCACATGCTGGATTGAGGGATGAGGATAAAGTTAGATACTGGAAGGGGTGAGGGAAAGAGGTGAGGTAGACACAGTGAAAGAGGGAAATTGAGGACTGAATAATAAAAAAGAATTTAGACAGACAGAAAATAAATTGAGAAGGAAGACCAGGGAAGAACGGGAGGAAGGGAACGGAGAGAGAGAGATGCCAGAGCAGGGGGGAAGGGAAGGAGACAGATATCAGACCTAGGAGGATGAAAAGTGGAAGGAGACAGATATTGGATCTGAGGGAGAAAAAGGAGGAGATATGCTAAAATCTGCTGGGAGGGAGGAAGGAAAGAAGAAGAGAAAGAGGCAGAGAAAGGGGAGGGTGTTGTAAGCAGATTAGAAAGGCCTGGACGAAAGGTGAAAGACAGGAGGAAGATGCAGGACTATGGGAGGTTCAGACAGAGAGGGAGGGAGAGAGAGGGAGACCTGGAACAACGGTGCAAAGGAGAACTGACACTGGATCTGGGGAGGGTAATAGAGGGAAAAGAGAGAATGACCTGGACCCAAAGGGGATGGGGCTGGATTGTGAAAGAAATGTTGGATGCAAAAGAAAGATTGGATGCACAGTCAGAAGGAAGTGCAACCAAGAGACTCATGAAATCACCAGACAACAAAGGTAGGAAAAATGATTTTATTTTCAATTTAGTGATCAAAATGTGTCTGTTTTGAGAATTTATATCTGCTGTCTATATTTTACACTATATATGTCTATTTTTCTATAGTTACTGAGGTGACATTGCATATTATAAAGTAATCTGTCTTGACATCTTTGAAAAAAATCCCTGAAACTCATAAATGATAATTAACATTTTCTTTGCGTGTGCTTTGTGTTTAATATATTTTATATTTACCATTATGAATTAATAAGATATTGTATGTACATGAAAATGAATGGAAGAAATTGGGGGCGGGGCTAGGGTGGGGCTGGGGGGCGGGGCTAGGGCAGGACTGAATATTAATGATGTCCCGTTTTGATGAAAAAAATAAATGGTCACATGCCTGGCTGGCCCGGAACGTCCTCTCTGATGTCAGAATTGATGTCGGAAAGAAGACTTCTTGTCGGCGATTAGCAGCAGCAGCGGGGAGGTAAGACTGCAGCGGCGCGGACTGGGGAAAGGAAGGAGAGAGGCTTTTTTCCACGGCAGGGAGGGAAGGATGTAGGCAGGCAAGCTGGCTGGCTTTAGAATGGCAGGGAGGAAGGGAGATAGGTAGGCAGGCAGGCTGGCTGGCTTTGGGGGTGGACAAAATCTGGAAGGCAGTGGGGGGACATAAGAAGGAGGCACTGGGGGCACTAAGGACACAGGAAGGAGACACTGGGGCACTAGGAACACAGGACAGAGGCACTGGGGGCACTATGGACACGGGAAGGAGGCACTGGGGGCACTATTGACACAGGACGGAGGCACTGAGGGCACTATGGACACAGGACGGAGGCACTGGGGGCACTATGGACACAGGAAGGAGGCACTGAGGGCACTATGGACACAGGAAAGAGGCACTGGGGGCACTATGGACACGGGAAGGAGGCACTGGGGGCACTATGGACACGGGAAGGAGGCACTGGGGGCACTAAGGACATGGGAAGGAAGGAGGGAGGGAGGGAATAGAAAGGGACAATTGTTGGGCCTTAGTGCCGAAAGAAAGAAATGAAAGAAAGGATACAGAGTCAATTAATAGATGTCCCATTTTGATGAAAAAAATAAATGGTCACGTTATCTCTGGTTTACTTTCTCTGCAGCAGAGTCGGCAGCCGCGCTGAGGTGCAGGAAGGTCCCGCGATGACTCGTCTGCCGGCTCTGCCCCGGAAGAAGTAAGTTACATCGGAAGGGGTGGACCCAGCAGACGCAGTCATTTCGGAACTTTTCCGCAACTCCCTGCGTCTGCCGGGTCCACCCCCTCCGACGTAACTTACTTCTTCCGAAGCAGAGCCAGCAGACGATTCATCGCGGGACCTTCTAGCATGCGACTACTGAGTCCGCTCCAGAGCAAGTACGTCGGAATGGGGTTGACTGGCAGCCAGCAGCTACAGTCATCGTGGGACCTTGCTGCATGAAGGGAGAGAAAGTAGCAGGACTGCTGGAATGGAAGAGTGGTTGAGGGAAAGAAAGGGGGCAGGGTGGTATGGAGGGGTGGTGCTGATGGAATTGATGTACAGAGAAAGGGGAGAGACATAAGGTGGAAGGATATTGGAGGGAAAGAAAGGGGGCAGATGCTAATTTAAGAGGGGTGGATGGAGAGAGAAAGGGCAGACATTGGATGGTAGTGGGGAGCCTTTGCTGGATAGAAGTGCAGATGGGAGAGATAAGGGAGCAAATACAGGAAGGAAATGGGAGGAGAGAAAGAGGGGAGCAGACGCTGGATGGAAGTGGACAGAGAGAGGAGAAGGTACTAGATGGAAGGGTTGGAGAAGAGGGTACATGATGGAAGGAGAGGATAAATAAGAGGAGAGCACATGATGGGGAGAAAAGGATTGAGTTAGGGAAACACTGGAGGGGTGAGGGAAAGAGGTGGCAAGCTTTAGGTAGACAGTAAATAAGGACATTGATTAGACAGTAGTAAGAATGTAATCTAGACAGATGCAGAAAATAAATTGAAAAGGAAAATGAGGGAAAAAAGGGAAAGAGATTGCAGAGGAGAGGTGTGAGAGAGGGAAGGAGAGGAGAGAGATGCCAGACCAATAGGGGTGAAAGGAGAGATGGAAGGGGGAGGCATACAGTTTCTGGAAGGGGCATAGAAGGAGAGAAGATGACTATATGACTATAGGGGAAGAGAGATGGCAGACAGTGGATGGAAGGAAGAGAGTTACAAGAAGATGAGGAAAGCAGAAACCACAGAAGACAAAGGTAGAAAAAAATTTTCTATTTATTGCTTTAGGAGACATGTGTCACTGTTTCTGTGGCGCATTGTATGCAGAGTCCAGCTTCTTTCTGGTTCAATTTAACCTTTGTCTATGTATTTCTATTTTATCCCCCTTTTACAAAACTGTGGAGCGTTTTTTAGCACCAGCCGTGGTGGTAGCAGCTCTGATGCTCAGAATTCTATGAGCGTCAGAGCAGTTACCTCCGTAGCTAAAATCCACACTACAGTTTTGTAAAAGACGGAGGGGTTAGTTTGTGATTACATAGTCCATACTAGGCGAAGGTGTTTTCTGTGTTCTGTGTGTTCGAAAGATATGGTTTTTTGTTAAGATTGACTACAGGATTGATCTGTACTAGTCTAGCTTGTTTAGGTTTACAATAAGAACATAAGAACAAAAGAAGTTGCCCCCGCTGAGTCAGACCAGAGGTCCATCTTGCTCAGCGGTCCGCTCCCGTGGCGGTCCATCAGGCCTAGTGCCTGAACAGTGGTCCCTGATTAATTTTGTAACTTACCTCTAATCCCATCCCTATAATCTACCTTTACTCTTATCTGTACCCCTCAATCCCTTTGTCTTCCAAGTACCTATCCAAAGCTTCTTTGAACCCCTGTAGCGTGCTCCTGTTTATCACATCCTCTGGTAGCACGTTCCATGTATCCACCACCCTCTGTGTGAAAAAGAACTTCCTTGCGTTTGTTCTAAACCTCTCCCCTTTCAATTTCTGAGTGCCCCCTTGTACTTATTGATCCCCTTAATTTGAAAAATCTGTCCCTGTCTATTTTTTCTATGCCCTTCATGATCTTGAAGGTTTCTATCAAGTCTCCTCTAAGTCTCCACTTTTCCAGGGAGAAAAGCCCTAGCTTTTTCAGTCTGTCAGTATATGAGAGGTCCTCCGTGCCCTTTATTAGCTTAGTTGCTCTTCTCTGGACCCTCTCAAGTACCTCCATGTCCTTCTTGAGGTACGGCGACCAGAACTGAACACAGTACTCCAGGTGCGGGCGCACCATAGCACGATACAGTGGCAGGATGACTTCCTTTGTCCTGGTCGTGATACCCTTCTTAATGATACCCAACATTCTGTTTGCTTTCCTTGAGGCCGTGGCACACTGCGCCGACGCCTTCAATGTTGTGTCTACCATCACTCCCAGGTCTCTTTCAAGGTCGCTCACCCCTAGCGCTGATCCCCCCATTTTGTACAATGGGTGTATTGATGTTGTACTGCTCATTGCAGTATGTAAGCTGCTGCCTTTTCCTAGGTACTCAAGTGTGACATGTGGATTGTTTCTAAAAATCATGTTTTCATACAGATGGGGGGGGGGGTGTCAAAAAATGATGGGCCCCGGGTGTCATATGCTAGGTACGCCACTGCATTCAAGCTTTATGTAGGGGACTCCTTAGTATAAGAAAGGAAACTTTTGGCCAATCAGCGCAATCATATGTCCAAGGACACAGATACGGCACAAATTAAAATATCCACACCTAGAACCAAATTGTTTAAGCTACAAATTCCTGTTTAGCTATAAATGAACATTTAGAAGAAGCTAAGGCTGAATTGAATTTATTTAAGTCAAAATTTGCCTCACAGGGACAGGTCTTTATTAAAAAACAAAAAACAACGCAGAAGTTTGTGTTGCAGGGCAGAGAAATGGAAAACAGAACACAGACACACATAGCAGGAGGATCAGATGAACACAGACGAGGACATTTCACCGGTATAGCATAGCAATACCCATAGCGACAGGGAGGTTAGAGTAATCACTGTACTTAGAGCACCAGTAACAGTTGTGCTGCAGGACTCCATGAAAGATAGTGACATTGAAAGAATAGTAGAGAAAGTTGGCCCTATGCCTTTTAACATAAATGAATGATGCAAATGGTCTGCTGATATCCTGATTTATTGGGGTTTAGAGAAATACAAAAGGAATAATTCCAATTTTGATAAGCTTATGCACCTAGAGTGTCCAGTCAATTGTGAAATTACTTGACCATTTTAAGTCTTTCTACTTCAAATACAGAGGGGAGAGAGGGGAATAATCTGTTTTACAAACCACCTTTACATTCTGATATGTACATTTCCTAACAGGATATAGCCACAAAAAACAGGGAGGAATGGAGGGAAGTGTAATCCAAAAATCCAAAAATATCACTTCAAGACAAAAGTACCACACAAGCCAAGAAAGTTAGCTTATTACTTAAGCGAAAGAAAAGCCTCAGACAAACGAGATGTACCCACACTCTTCCACCCAAGCATCATAGGCAAAAAATTTTGCACAAGTTTAAAGTTAGCAGGTGGGAACATAAAAATAGGTGAGAATGATTAATGGTAAAAACCACTGAACACAAACAGGCCAGGCTGACGATCGTTTCGTGGCCGGTAACCACTGCTTCAGTGCCTTAGTGCCAAATCCAGGCTATCCTATAACAGAAAACACAAACCCAAAAGGGAAATGAAAATGCTTACCTGCTGAAGTTGAAATATAGCTGTTGTGGGGCTTATAACCATGTCCAGCCCTGTCAGGAGAAAAATCATGTGACAGGTCAGCTGAACGCGAACCAGCTAATCCGGGCAGACCATGACGGCTCATTCACAAAACGGAATGATGGAAATCACATGGGCTAATACATAAAAAAGAGCATACTAGAGAAATGCTGCAGACAAGATAAAACTAAAATGATGACATGATTAACTGTAGAAATGCTGATGGGATTCAATAAAAGTAGACCCAATCCGTGCTTGCATTTAATCCACGGGGTTGTACAGCCTGGAGCTGAAAAATCCAAAATTGCTCCCTGCTCTGGATGAATGGGAATCTGATCAAGTATCAGAGAGCGTAGTTGAAAAAAATCATGCTTCTAAGTATCTCAATGTTGAACCATAGGAACTGAAGCTAGTCCTCTTTTTAAAGCACTTCTATGTTCATTTAAGCATAGTCTAAGAGGACGTGAAATTTTTTCCAAATAAATGAGTCTGCAGAGGCAAACAATACAGTAGATCATATGATCAGATTCACAAGAGGTATGAAACTTAAGTTGGTAGCGTTTCCCATCACCAGGATTGACGAAATCACTTTAGTTAAGCATGATATCACAATTGCTGCATCTCCCACAAGGATCATGTGACCCCACCACTCCTGAGTCTCTTACGTTGAAATGAGGAACCACCTGACTGAGAATCTCTTTCAGGTTTTGAGTTCTCTTGTAAGCAAACCTGAGTGTGTGCTGGGAGAAGGCAGGTAACATCCTAACCACAGACCAATGTTTCTGAATACTTATTTGATGCACCTTGGTAGTATAACTAAGAACACATGTGATGATATTGTGCTCAACCTTGTGGGTAGAATCCAAAAGCAGACGTGTACACATGGATCAAAAATTGGCTGGCGGACAGGAAACAGAGGGTAGGAGTAAAGGGGCACTACTCTGACTGGATAGGGGTCACAAGTGGTGTTCCGCAAGGGTCAGTGCTGGGACCATTGCTGTTCAATATATTTATTAATGATCTAGAAACGGGGACAAAGTGCGAAGTTATCAAGTTCGCGGATGACACAAAACTCTCCAGCAGGGCCAGAACTGTTGAGGAATGCAAAGAACTGCAGAGCGACCTGAACAAACTGAGTGAGTGGGCAAAAAAATGGCAGATGAGCTTCAATGTGGAGAAATGTAAGGTCTTGCACATAGGGAAGGGGAACTCCATGTACAGCTATACGATGGGAGGGAGGGTACTCGGGGAAAGCAGCCAAGAAAAAGATCTGGGGGTATTGGTGGATAACACAATGAAGCAGGCGGCACAATGTGCAGCGGCCTCAAAAAAAGCGAACAGAATGTTGGGCATTATCAAAAAAGGTATCACTACCAGAACAAAAGAAGTTATCCTGCCACTGTATAGAGCAATGGTGCGCCCACATCTGGAATACTGCGTCCAATACTGGTCGCCATACCTCAAGAAGGACATGGCAATACTCGAGAGGGTCCAGAGGAGGGCAACGAGGATGATAAAGGGTATGGAGAACCTTTCATATGCCGAACGGTTGGACAGGCTGGGGCTCTTTACCCTGGAGAAGCGGAGACTGAGAGGGGACTGCCGGGCACGATGGACCCCTGGTCTGACCCGGCAGAGGCAACGCTTATGTTCTTATAATCCCGATTAGCATACAATGCTCGTTTATATGCTTTATATATGACTGATTTGAGATATCCCCTATCCAAAAAATGTTTAGACAGTATCTTAGACTGTACAATGAATTCATCCAATGAGGAACAGATTCTCCTGTACTGGAGAAACAGAGAAAAAGGCAAGCTCTGTTTAAGGGAGGGAGGTGAAAACTTTCATAGTGTACACTTCTCCCTCCGTATTCGCAGTTTCAGCATTCGTGGTTTTGATTATTCATGGTTTTTAGCTTGCTGGCTCCTCCCCCCAAATTACATTAGTTTGCAAAGAGAAATCGCTGATTTCAAGCATTTACACAGAAAATCGATGATTCCCAGCACTTCATCATGTTTTGCCTCTCCTTCAGGAACAGATCAGGTCTCCCAACCATGTTATTCGCGATTTCTCTATATTCACGTTTTTTCTGTATTTGCGGTTCTGTTAATCCCCTTTCACAGCGAATACAGAGGGAGACATGCAATATAGTGTTTCTGTCAGTTGGCTTGTGATGAACAGACATAGAAAGAACATTTTGATCCCTCATAATTTCCATATCTAAAAATGTGATGTGTGTGGTAATAGAAACATAGAAGATGACGGCAGAAAAGGGCTACAGCCCATCAAGTCTGCCCACTCTGCTTACCCACCCCCTGTCTATGCCCTAATGACCCAATGCCCTAATTTTATCTTGGGGTGGCAGTTGTTAAGCCAGTCGATAAAAGAAAGCAAAGAAATATGGTCGCCCATCCAAAAGAAAAAGTTATCATCAATGTACCGCATCTGAGTTCAATGTCAGTAATCCCAGCTATTACTCCTACTAATCAAGGTATTAAGTGAGGAGGTTGAGGAATACCACTCACTATCTTTGGCATCAAAGTGTCAGCATGTTTTTGGGTTACCCATGCTTTCCTTTTGGCAGAAAAAGGCCTATGGGATATTATATCAATCTGACTGGAATGTTGACCAGTCTGAATCTGTCATACAGGTAGGTATGCATATTTTATTCCCATCTTTGTAGTGTGGGGGAGAGGGGTCTGTGACCACTTGGAGACTGTGTGGTGGGGGGGGGGGGTCATGCTTACATCCCTGTAGTGGTTGGTTTTATTTTTTAAAATAATTTTTTTCCACATATCCTACAATTTTAAGAAGATTACAAATTATTCAGGTACTGAAGCATTATCCTCTAACTGTCCAGCGGAATCCCACTCAATCTAATGTACCTGGGGCAATGGGGATTAAGTGACTTGCCAAGAGTCACAAGGAGTAGTGTGGGATTCAAACCCACAACCTCAGGGTGCCAAGGCTGTAGCTCTAACCACTGTACCACACTATTTGGCCAGTTTGGGTACCTTTTTGGCCCTTATTCATTGTTAAAACAGATCTAGCCCCAAATATCCTAACTGTGCCCTGGACGTGTGCCCTGGACATATTCTAAAATGTTAAATTATTGCAGGAAAATGTCCAAATCATAAGCCCATCCTACTCCCACCCAAACCACTACTCTAACATACCTTGAGATTTAAATGCACTGCAGATGAACAGCATAGAATCTGTCTAGAAATGGGTTTAAAAAATAGCAAATTGGAAGGGTTTGGTGAGAAAAACATCTGCCCCTTTATATCCCTGTTTGGAAGTGTTTCTTTTTTTTTTTTTTTTTATTAGCCCCTTACAATACTTCATATATTTTTTTTTTTTTTTTTTTTTTTTTTTTTTTGAAGTTTAAAATTTTTTTATTAAACAAAATGAAAACAGTACACAGGCAGTATGCCAACAGCAAAAGTACAATGCCCATATGAAACAACAGAACCCCCCCCACCCCCCCCCCGCCGAGTGATACAATATAAGCCTAAAACAAAGGAAGATGCAAAAGAAAAATATGAAGAGTTTCAAAGTAGACCTCGCCAGGAGCTATAACGAGACCACTGTCGATGAAACGTTCCACAGGAATCATTATTTAAAGCAGTCAATTTGGACATCAAATAAATTTGGTCAACCTTATGTAACAGTTCAGTACGAGAAGGCAAAGAGTCCCGTTTCCAATATGTAGCCACTAAAAGTCTGGCTGCCGTAGTAACCAGGGCCACAAAATGATTCTGATCCACATCCAAACTTCCCAAAGGATAGTTAAGTAAAAATGTTTCCATACGCAATAGGATGGGTAAGCGTAACACATCAATCAGCAATCGTTGAACCATCTTCCAAAAAGGTACAATCTTAATACAATCCCACCACACATGCCCAAAGGAGCCCAGACACCCACAATTGCGCCAACAGTGCCCGTTCCCACAGTGATAGAAACGATGCACCTTTTCTGGCGTGAGGTACCACTGAAATAGCATCTTATACCCCTGCTCCACTAAGGGAGATGCCAAGGAGACTCTCAGCAGTGTACCATAAAGACAGTCCCATTGTCGATAATCCAAAGCCCTCCCCAGCAAGAGTTCCCAACGATGTTCATATGTGTGAGCCTGTGGTCGAGTGTATAAAAGAGCCCTATAGAGACGGGAAATAAGGCCCACCCCAGATCCCATCCTAAAAACTTGTAAGAAAGCAGAGTCTGCCCCTTCCCACTCCGGGATCACCCTCTTCACCATAAAATCTCGAAGTTGGACATAGGCGAAAAAATCAGTCGAGGGGAGATCATATATAGATTGTAAGGCAGCAAAGGGTACCAGTTGTCCACCCACTACCAGCTGACCTAGGACCCTAAGACCCTCCATTTCCCAACGCCGAAAAATCCCAGTATCTTTAGCAGGCAGAAAATCAGGGGCAAATCTAATGGGAGTAGCATAAAAATAGCGCTGACGTGGGAACCAAGCTCGTCTAACCCGGCTCCATGCATGCAAAGTACATTCCATCCCATAAGATGTCTCAGTCTGCAGATCCCGAAGGATATCAAAAGACAGCCAGGGCACTGCTGCCAAAGGGTTACTTCATATATTTTTTAATGATAATTGAATTATAGATGGATGTGAAAGATGTGCAAAATAAAGATTAACCATGGTCTAAAAATTTCCAATTGACTCTTTTGCCCAGAAGTTTTTAATTGATGCTAATCCAGCCCCTTTTTGTACCTGTTACCATACATCCAATCTATGCACATATTTATTTTTTAAAGGTTACTATGGGGACTAGATGTGATGATGTCACAGTGGGGGAGTTGGTGTCTCTGACCTATACTGTCCTTTATGACAGAGGTTGTTGCTTGGAGACCAGAAATCACACACAGTGTCAGTCCTTTTATTTTTGAGTTGGACAAACTGGGGGACAGTGGCAGTGTGGAGGCTGTCTGGCACCAACTGGCTTCATTTATTAAAATAGTTTGATCCAGCCTTTATCCTACTTCTCTGATCACCCAAAGAGAACAGGATCCTGCTGAAACCTTTGTGACAAGAAATGGTGTGGCAGAAGCGGCAGATGAAGGTAAGAGTGGAACAATCCTAGGAATAGAGAGGAGGCAATTTTTAAAACCATGTGCTTGGGTATGAAGGGTTTTTTTTTTTTCCCTATTATACATCTGCACTTGTGCTGTAAATTTTATTTTAAACATACTTTTCTTTGATTGGTTATCTGAAAATTTTCCCCTCCAAATGTAGCTAAAAGTATGAATTTCTTTTCCACAATGTGCATAATTTTAGTCATAGTGAGAGGAGCCATTCTCAGAGACATGTTTTCATTGGGGAGGAAAAATATGCATAGATAGATTTTTTAAGTCTTTGTAAAATTCTAACCCCAGAAAGAGGCAAGTTTCAAAGTGAAAGTATGCACGTACTTTCACTTTTGAAAACTGGTGCAAAGACTGTAACAAGAATGTGGGGATTAGGGATCAATATAGTATGAAAACTGCTCCACACACCAGTGCAGACTTTATGTAGCACAGCCTAAATAAAGATATACAGTGGAACCTTGGTTTACGAGCATAATTCATTCCAGAAGTATGCTCATAAACCAAATTGCTCGTATATCAAAGCGAGTTTCCCCATAGGAAGTAAGGGAAACTCGTTTTGATCCGTTCCACCTCGTCCCACCCCCATAAGGCCTCCAGCGCTGCTCCGTTCTCCCCCCCCCCTTGAGGCCACTGATGCTGCTCCATACCCCCCTCCGGCAATCCGGCATCCCACTCTGTGAACCGGCATCCTCCCCCTGCTCATGTTGCCCCCCTCTCCCCCCGCGATTCTACATCCCCCACGAGCACCGAAATGAAATCCCTTACCCCGATTGGGCACCGAGATCAGAAGGCTTTGAGCATGCGCAAATGCTCAAAGCCCAGTCCAGCCCAACACAGGCAACAGGGAGAATCTCCTTTGACGCACCACCCAGCCCAGAAGAGGGAGGATCTTAGGGCACCGGCACCAGCATGTCCTATGCGTTGGTTTTGGTGCTGGTGACATTGAAAGAATATTAGAGAAAGTTGGCCCTATGCCTTTTAACACAAATCAATGGTGCAAATGGACTACTTATATCCTGATTCACTGGGGTCTAGAGAAATTTAAAAGGAATAATTATGATTTTAATAAGCTTATGTACCTACAGTATCCAGTAAATTGTGAAATTACTTGACCATTTTCAGTCTTTTTATTTTAAATACAGAGGGGAGAGGGGGGAATAATCTGTTTAAAAACCACCTTTACATACCGATATATACATTTCCTAAAAGGGGTATCTAAGTTCAATGTCAGCAATCCCAGCTCTTGCTACTACTAATCAAGACATTAAATAAGGAAGTTGAGGAATACCACTCGCTATCTTTGGTATTAGAAAAAGAAGTGTCAGCATGTTTCTTGGGTTACTCATGCTTTCTTGTTAGAAGCAAAGGCTTTTAGGATATTATATCAATCTGAATTTGGAATGTTGATGGATAGAGACCCTAAAATAAGATTCCAACCTATAAAAGCCTCCTCTCAACCACTCCCCACCCTCCCTCTCTCTGGAACCTTGTTTATCTCTTGCTCTTTCTGTCTCTCTTCACCCTTACAGCCCCTATTCAGGAACCTCTCTTTTCTCTCATATGCACAAGAGCACAGAAGCAGCTACATAATAGAATATCTTTATGTATCTTTCTTATTTAAGCATTGCAAATCTGTAATATTTAACCCATTTCTACATGATGTATTCTTAATGCAACCAATGTTGTCTGTCATCATAAATTTCACTTCCTACTGAACCTCCTGAGGGTATTGAAAATGGGAACTGGTGCAGTTTAGGGAGTAGTGAAGATTCACTAAATTTTCAAATTCCCATTGCTGGTGATGGACACATGCGTAGAATAAATGCAAAAAAACCCCAAATACCCCAACAACAAATTGAGCCGCTGAAGTCAAGCAACCCTCCACAAAACAACTTTCTTATATTTTTTACAGCTACTCTTCTACCTGTTTTAGGAAGTAACCTTTGTATTCAAAGTGGGAGCGTAAGTGTGGTCTTTATGCTGGCAACTCTTCCCTAACAGGCTTTTATTTCCATTTTTCTACCTATCACTAAAGCCTCCCTCCTCCATAAGTGGGAGCATTCCAACCTCAAAGGCTACACACTTAGATAGGGCCATTTATAAAGCCAATAAATATATGAGCAAGGCCCAAGTACCAAGGCAGACTTCTGCAGCTTCAAATATGGATGCCTTTGATTTTAAAGAACTCACAGCAATTATATAGAAATATTTTGAGAGAAAGGGAGGTCCATATGTAGATGATTTTCCAAAAAGCTCATGGTACGATATTCAAAAACAAATGGTTAATCATTCTCAGGAGTCCAGAAACTGACTTGCCAATCAGCACAATCATATGTCCAAGGACATAGATGAGGCACAAATTAAAATATCCACGCTACGATCCCAAATTATTTAAGCTCAATTTCCTTTTTACCTGTAAATAAATAATTAGAAGAGGCTAAGGCACAATTGAATTATTTTAAGTGAAATTAGGCCTCACAGGGACAGGTTAATGCTGTGCCCTGGTCAGTATGAAAAAACACAACACAACACAAATTTGTGTAGGAGGGTAGAAAAAAGGAAAACAACACAGACATACAGCAGGAGGATCAGTTGAACACTTAGGAGGAACTTTCACTGCTATAGCAGAGCAATACGCATAGTGACAGGGAGGATAGTGTAATCACTGTACCTAGAGCACTGTACCTAGAGTACAGTTGTGCTGCAGGACTCCATGGAAGACAGTGACATTGAAAGAATAGTAGAGAAAGTTGGCCTATGCCTTTTAACATAAAAAATGGTGCAAATGGGCTACTGATATCCTGATTCACTGGGGTGTAGGGAAATACAAAAGAAATAATTCCGATTTTGATAAGATTATGCACCTAGAGTGTCCAATCAATTGTGAAATTACTTGACCATTTTAAATCTTTTTAATTAAATACAGAGGGGAGAGGGGGGAATAATCTGTTTTACAAACCACCTTTACATACATTTCCTAACATTCACATCTAAATTCAATGTCAGTAATCCCAGCTTTGCTACTACTAATCAAGGCATTAAATAAGGAAGTTGAGGAATACCACTCGCTATCTTTGGCATTAGACAAAGTGTCAGCATGTTTCTTGGGTTACCCATGCTTTCCTGTTGGCAGCAAAGGCTTTTGGGATATTATATCAATCTGACTTTGTAATGTTGATTCATAGAGACCCTAAAAACTCCTGTACAGAATCCACAATACATCACGTATCCAGCCAGACTGGTTTGTTTATCAAGAAGGTATGCTATTTGAATGGTATAAAGAAGCTAGACAGATTACGGTAATTCCATCTACCATTCCTCTAAGTATCACGCCTTCCTTATCGATTAAGCTTACCTTTGTTTCAAACAGTTTCCAAATGATGAACATAAGGATACTGGGAAATAAAATAGATTCTATTTTTCAAATAAGATTCCAACCTATAAAAGCCTCCTCTCTACCATCCCTCTGGACCCTTGTTTATCTCTTGCTCTCTCTGTCTCCTCTCTTCGCCCTCCCTGCCCTTATTCAGGAACCTCTCTTGTTTCTCATATTCACAAGAACACAGAAGCAGCTACATAATAGACTATCTTTATGTATCTTTCTTAAATAAGCATTGCATATCTGTAATATTTAACCTATTTCTACACAATGTATTCTTAATGCAACCAATGTTGTCTGTCATCGTCATAAATTTCACTTCCTACTGAACAACCTCCTGAGGGTATTGAAAACGGGAACTGGTACAGTTTGGGGGCTCAATCGTACATTCTGGGAGCTCGTCTGCAGCAAAAACCTCCCAGTGTATAAGTTATATTTGGGGGGCTATGTCTGGGTCCCTCCCGGAGACTTTCAGGCTACAATAGGTAAGTCAAATTTAAATTTTCTCATATACACGGTGCACTATGTATGATTATATGGTGAGAGATGGTATTGTACACTTAAAAGGCATTGTGCAAATTTTATTGAAAGTGAGATAGGAATTAAAGGACCTTGTGTACTTCTTAAAATTGCGGTTTAGACTGGATGACACACTTTTGAAAAGTTCCAGTAATACCTATGTATTGTGGGTTTTATACTGTGTGAGATTTTCCTTATCAAAAGCTTTGCCTGCTTTACGCAGATTTGCTGTTATAGGATTGTCAGAGTGATTTCTACAGTATATCTTAAAATCTGCTTTTCATATTGGAGCTGTTCTGAAGAGAAGGCTAGAGAATCCAACTGTTTTGGATGTGGTACTAAGTTAAACAGTCACTCAATTAAGACATTCCACATCTGTACTAATAACTCTACTTTTTCTAACTTTGTGCTTTTAATTCTCTTTCCTTTCAGTCTCTGCCCTGGTGAAGGACCAGTTCAGACTAGGCTGGAACTGGCTACCCTGCTCATATAACATAAGAACATAAGAATAGCCTTACTGGGTCAGACCGATGATCCATCAAGCCCAGTAGCCCGTTCTCACGGTGGCCAATCCAGGTCACTAGTACCTGGCCCAAACCCAAGGAGTAGCAACGTTCCATGCTACCGATCCAGGGCAAGCAGTTGCTTCCCTTTATGTCTCTGAATAACAGACTATGGACTTTTCCTTTAGGAAATTATCCAAACCTTTCTTAAATCTAGCTACAGTATCCGCTCTTACCACAATCTCTGGCAACATGTTCCAGAGCTTAACTATTCTCTGAAAGAAAAAATATTTCTTCCTATTGGTTTTAAAAGTAATTCCCTGTAACTTCATCGAGTGTCTCCTAGTCTTTCTAATTTTTCACGAAGTGCAAAATCATTCCACTTGTACTCGTTGTACTCCACTCAAGATTTTGAAAACTTCAAGCATGTAATTGCATTTATTATGAATTGTCATTTTAAAAAGTAATTTTAATTGAAAATGTATAAATTCGTGCGAGTTATTAATTTGGCGCAGCCATATTGGGTGGGGATACATTATTACGAACTCAACCCCAACCAATTTCCTACCAACTGCAAAGGGATACCTTAGGATGCTCTACGTCCTGAGACCTCAAATTATTTTATATCAAAACTGGTGAACAGTCATTATTTTCTTTTAAAAATTTAAAGCCCACTACATCCAATAGTTCTGCAAGGCGTACAAAAAAACATACACAATAAAACATACATCTACATAGCAAAAACAGAAACATGCAGCAAATGTTATGTTAATCAGGTTTTCTATTCTGCTTTTACCTATTCAGTTCAAGGTCGGATTACATTACAAGAGGTTGGGTGTGTTACAATGGATAGTTTGACATGGACAATAACAGAGCTGCTCGTATAGATAGATCAATATCGCTATTAATACAGTTAGGTCATTCTTACAAATACATAAATTTGCGTTAAAACCCAATGGGCCGCGAACTATTGTCCAAGAAACGCTCATGTAAATGAGGTTGTCGGAGAGTAGTGAAGATTCACTAAATTTTCATATTCCCATTACTGGTAATGGACACATGCGTAGAATAAATGCAAAAAAAACCCAAATACCCCAACAACAAATCGAGCCGCTGAAGTCAAGCAACCCTCCACAAAACAACTTTCTTATATTTTTTACAGCTACTCTTCTACCTGTTTTAGGAAATAACCTTTGTATTCAAAGTGGGAACTTAAGTGTGGTCTTTATGCTGGCAACTCTTCCCTAACAGGCTTTTATTTCCATTTTTCTACCTATCACTAAAGCCTCCCTCCTCCATAAGTGGGAGCATTCCAACCTCAAAGGCTACACACTTAGATAGGGCCATTTATAAAGCCAATAAATATATGACCAAGGCCCAAGTACCAAGGCAGACTTCTGCAGCTTCAAATATGGATGCCTTTGATTTTAAAGAACTCACAGCAATTATATAGAAATATTTTGAGAGAAAGGGAGGTCCATATGTAGGTGATTTTCCAAAAAGCTCATGGTACGCTATTCAAAAACAAATGGTTAATCATTCTCAGGAGTCCAGAAACTGACTTGCCAATCAGCACAATCATATGTCCAAGGACATAGATGAGGCACAAATTAAAATATCCACGCTACGATCCCAAATTATTTAAGCTAAATTTCCTTTTTACCTGTAAATAAATAATTAGAAGAGGCTAAGGCACAATTGAATTATTTTAAGTGAAATTAGGCCTCACAGGGACAGGTTATTGCTGTGCCCTGGTCAGTATGAAAAAACCCAAAACAACACACATTTGTGTAGGAGGGTAGAAAAAAGGAAAATAGAACACAGACATACAGCAGGAGGATCAGATGAACACTTAGGAGGAAATTTAACTGCTATAGCAGAGAAATACCCATAGTGACAGGGAGGATAGAGTAATCACTGTACGTAGAGCACCAGTAACAGTTGTGCTGCAGAACTCCATAGAAAACAGTGACATTGAAAGAATAGTAGAGAAAGTTGGCCCTATGTCTTTTAACATATATCAATGGTGCAAATTGGCTATTGATATCCCGATTCACTGGGGTCTACGGAAATCCAAAATAAATAATTCCGATTTGGTAAGATTATGCATCTAGAGTGTCCAATCAATTGTGAAATTACTTGACCATTTTAAATCTTTTTTATTAAATACAGAGGTGAGAGGGGGGAATAATCTGTTTTACAAACCACCTTTACATACCAATATGTACATTTCCTAACAGGGACATCTAAGTTCAATGTCAGTAATCCCAGCTCTTGCTACTAATAATCAAGGCATTAAATAAGGAAGTTGAGGAATACCACTCGCTATCTTTGGCATTAGACAAAGTGTCAGCATGTTTCTTGGGTTACCCATGCTTTCCTGTTGGCAGCAAAGGCTTTTGGGATATTATATCAATCTGACTTTGTAATGTTGATTCATAGAGACCCTAAAAACTCCTGTACAGAATCCACAATACATCACGTATCCAGCCAGACTGGTTTGTTTATCAAGAAGGTATGCTATTTGAATGGTATAAAGAAGCTAGACAGATTACGGTAATTCCATCTACCATTCCTCTAAGTATCACGCCTTCCTTATCGATTAAGCTTACCTTTGTTTCAAACAGTTTCCAAATGATGAACATAAGGATACTGGGAAATAAAATAGATTCTATTTTTCAAATAAGATTCCAACCTATAAAAGCCTCCTCTCTACCATCCCTCTGGACCCTTGTTTATCTCTTGCTCTCTCTGTCTCCTCTCTTCGCCCTCCCTGCCCTTATTCAGGAACCTCTCTTGTTTCTCATATTCACAAGAACACAGAAGCAGCTACATAATAGACTATCTTTATGTATCTTTCTTAAATAAGCATTGCATATCTGTAATATTTAACCTATTTCTACACAATGTATTCTTAATGCAACCAATGTTGTCTGTCATCGTTATAATTTTCACTTCCTACTGAACAACCTCCTGAGGGTATTGAAAATGGGAATTGGTACAGTTTGGGGGCTCAATCGTACATTCTGGGAGCTCGTCTGCAGCAAACCTCCCAGTGTATAAGTTATATTGGGGGGGCTATGTCTGGGTCCCTCCCGGAGACTTTCAGGCTACAATAGGTAAGTCAAATTTAAATTTTCTCATATACACGGTGCACTATGTATGATTATATGGTGAGAGATGGTATTGTACACTTAAAAGGCATTGTGCAAATTTGATTGAAAGTGAGATAGGAATTGGGAAAAGCAAGATGGCCACGGTGCAGTGAGGACGCTCATTATCGGGTCTCCTGCGTTTATTATTTTCCTCGAGTCGGCTCGATATGCCAAAAAGAAGGGGAAGAGCGGCTGCCACAGCCCGGCAGACTGAACTTACCCCGAGAAGACAGGAGACGATTTCGAGCTTCTTCTCTTCTTCCCCCTGGGGCGGACCGGCTCAGCCGAGGCAGAGGGAGGTCTCGGCTAATGGGAGTGATATCTCACTTAGCCCTGTAGGACCCGAGCCTCCCCAACAGCCGCGAGACCAGGGAACTACGGCGGCTCTGCAGGGACAGGAAGGATCCACCCTGAGAGAGCTGGAGGGCTTACCGGTATCCCTGGTTGCTCAGGCAGAGACTTCAGCGTTGGAGAAGGCAGAGTTGGCATCAGAGGTTTGGGGACAAATTCCATCGGTCCCCCCACTGGTAAGGCCAACTGAATTCACTCTGGAATCTATCTGGACTGCTTTAGACTCATTATACAAATTATGTGCAGGAACTCTTCCTTTGGTAAATGCACATAATATAAAGATTAACTCTATGCAGGAGGAAATAAAAACTCAGGGGGAAAAGATGGATTGCCTGGATCAACGGGTCCAAGGCATTCAATCAACACAGACTGTTTTAATGAAGGATAAATTGCTATTAGTAAGGAAAGTAGAAAATTTGGAAAATTATATTAAAATGTTGAATTTAAGATTACTTAACTTTCCTAAAATTTTAGCAATGACGCCTAAAGATTTATTCTAAAAATTTCTGAAAGAGATATTTAAATATCCTGAGAATGGTTTTCCTCCATTACACAAAGCTTATTATCTTCCAGTTTCAAAGAAGGCTTCAGCTAATTTAAGTCCTATGGATGTTACAAAAATTTTGGAAACCTCAGAGGATGAAGTCATCTCATATTCTACACTTCTGGTGACATTTGTCTTTCAGCAAGATAAAGAGGCACTTCTTAGACTGTTTTTTAGGCTTAAAGAGGTGACCTTTATGGACTCAAAGATTTCCATGTTTCCGGATGTATCCAAATTAACTCAATCCCGAAGGAAAGAGTTCCTGGAAATGAGACAATTTGTATTAACTTTGGGGGCTAAGTTTCAACTCAGATATCCCTGCAAATGTTTGATCTTGTTGGATCAACATTCATATATTTTTTTTGATCCCTCCCAATTACGATTTTTTCTTGAGTCTAAAGGGGTAATGCTGTCCAGTGCTTCCACAGTGGAATAAGGTCTAGTTTTCATTTATTTGAAGAAGTAACACTGCATTTTCGTATTATAAATTTCTGTATAATATAAGGCCCTACTAATGTGAATTGCTTTTCCAATAATGTGGACTTTTTTGAGAGATGATTTATATTGCATTGGAAGTTGTTTAGTTTTCTTCTTTTTCCTTTTTATTTTTAATTAATGTGTTTAATCTCTCTTTCTCATATACATATTGTATGAATGTATATCTATAAAATTAAATAAATAATTATAAAAAAAAAAGAAAGTGAGATAGGAATTAAAGGACCTTGTATACTCCTTAAAATTGCGGTTTAGACTGGATGACACACTTTTGAAAAGTTCCAGTAATACCTATGTATTGTGGGTTTTATACTGTGTGAGATTTTCCTTATCAAAAGCTTTGCCTGCTTTACGCAGATTTGCTGTTATAGGATTGTCAGAGTGATTTCTACAGTATATCTTAAAATCTGCTTTTCATATTGGAGCTGTTCTGAAGAGAAGGCTAGAAAATCCAACTGTTTTGGATGTGGTACTAAGTTAAACAGTCACTCAATTAAGACATTCCACATCTGTACTAATAACTCTACTTTTTCTAACTTTGTGCTTTTAATTCTCTTTCCTTTCAGTCTCTGCCCTGGTGAAGGACCAGTTCAGACTGGGCTGGAACTGGCTACCCTGCTCATATAACATAAGAACATAAGAATAGCCTTACTGGGTCAGACCGATGATCCATCAAGCCCAGTAGCCCGTTCTCACGGTGGCCAATCCAGGTCACTAGTACCTGGCCCAAACCCAAGGAGTAGCAACGTTCCATGCTACCGATCCAGGGCAAACAGTTGCTTCCCTTTATGTCTCTGAATAACAGACTATGGACTTTTCCTTTAGGAAATTATCCAAACCTTTCTTAAATCTAGCTACAGTATCCGCTCTTACCACAATCTCTGGCAACATGTTCCAGAGCTTAACTATTCTCTGAAAGAAAACATATTTCCTCCTATTTGTTTTAAAAGTAATTCCCTGTAACTTCATCAGTGTCTCCTAGTCTTTCTAATTTTTCACGGAGTGCAAAATCATTCCACTTGTACTCGTTGTACTCCACTCGAGATTTTGTAAACTTCAAGCATGTAATTGCAGTTATTATGAATTGTTATTTTAAAAAGTAATTTTAATTGAAAATGTATAAATTCGTGCGAGTTATTAATTTGGCGCAGCCATATTGGGTGGGGATACATTATTACGAACTCAACCCCAACCAATTTCCTACCAACTGCAAAGGGATACCTTAGGATGCTCTACGTCCTGAGACCTCAAATTATTTTATATCAAAACTGGGGAACAGTCATTATTTTCTTTTAAAAATTTAAAGCCCACTACATCCAATAGTTCTGCAAGGCGTACAAGAAAACATACACAATAAAACATACATCTACATAGCAAAAACAGAAACATGCAACAAATGTTATGTTAATCAGGTTTTCTATTCTGCCTTTACCTATTCAGTTCAAGGTCGGATTACATTACAAGAGGTTGGGTGTGTTACATTGGATAGTTTGACATGGACAATAACAGAGCTGCTCGTATAGATAGATCAATATCGCTATTAATACAGTTAGGTCATTCTTACAAATACATAAATTTGCGTTAAAACCCAATGGGCCGTGAACTATTGTCCAAGAAACGCTCATGTAAATGAGGTTGTCGGAGAGTAGTGAAGATTCACTAAATTTTCATATTCCCATTACTGGTGATGGACACATGCGTAGAATAAATGCAAAAAAAACCCAAATACCCCAACAACAAATCGAGCCGCTGAAGTCAAGCAACCCTCCACAAAACAACTTTCTTATATTTTTTACAGCTACTCTTCTACCTGTTTTAGGAAATAACCTTTGTATTCAAAGTGGGAACTTAAGTGTGGTCTTTATGCTGGCAACTCTTCCCTAACAGGCTTTTATTTCCATTTTTCTACCTATCACTAAAGTCTCCCTCCTCCATAAGTGGGAGCATTCCAACCTCAAAGGCTACACACTTAGATAGGGCCATTTATAAAGCCAATAAATATATGAGCAAGGCCCAAGTACCAAGGCAGACTTCTGCAGCTTTAAATATGGATGCCTTTGATTTTAAAGAACTCACAGCAATTATATAGAAATATTTTGAGATGTAGGTGATTTTCCAAAAAGCTCATGGTACGATATTCAAAAACAAATGGTTAATCATTCTCAGGAGTCCAGAAACTGACTTGCCAATCAGCACAATCATATGTCCAAGGACATAGATGAGGCACAAATTAAAATATCCACGCTACGATCCCAAATTATTTAAGCTCAATTTCCTTTTTACCTGTAAATAAATAATTAGAAGAGGCTAAGGCACAATTGAATTATTTTAAGTGAAATTAGGCCTCACAGGGACAGGTTAATGCTGTGCCCTGGTCAGTATGAAAAAACACAACACAACACAAATTTGTGTAGGAGGGTAGAAAAAAGGAAAACAACACAGACATACAGCAGGAGGATCAGTTGAACACTTAGGAGGAACTTTCACTGCTATAGCAGAGCAATACGCATAGTGACAGGGAGGATAGTGTAATCACTGTACCTAGAGCACTGTACCTAGAGTACAGTTGTACTGCAGGACTCCATGGAAGACAGTGACATTGAAAGAATAGTAGAGAAAGTTGGCCTATGCCTTTTAACATAAAAAATGGTGCAAATGGGCTACTGATATCCTGATTCACTGGGGTCTAGGGAAATACAAAAGAAATAATTCCGATTTTGATAAGATTATGCACCTAGAGTGTCCAATCAATTGTGAAATTACTTGACCATTTTAAATCTTTTTAATTAAATACAGAGGGGAGAGGGGGGAATAATCTGTTTTACAAACCACCTTTACATACATTTCCTAACATTCACATCTAAATTCAATGTCAGTAATCCCAGCTTTGCTACTACTAATCAAGGCATTAAATAAGGAAGTTGAGGAATACCACTCGCTATCTTTGGCATTAGAC
Organism: Geotrypetes seraphini; assembly: GCF_902459505.1. Taxonomy (NCBI): domain Eukaryota; kingdom Metazoa; phylum Chordata; class Amphibia; order Gymnophiona; family Dermophiidae; genus Geotrypetes; species Geotrypetes seraphini. Next base: position 62,231,895 of record NC_047090.1, on the reverse strand, counting down.
AAAGTGTCAGCATGTTTCTTGGGTTACCCATGCTTTCCTGTTGGCAACAAAGGCTTTTGGGATATTATATCAATCTGACTTTGTAATGTTGATTCATAGAGACCCTAAAAACTCCTGTACAGAATCCACAATACATCACGTATCCAGCCAGACTGGTTTGTTTATCAAGAAGGTATGCTATTTGAATGGTATAAAGAAGCTAGACAGATTACGGTAATTCCATCTACCATTCCTCTAAGTATCACGCCTTCCTTATCGATTAAGCTTACCTTTGTTTCAAACAGTTTCCAAATGATGAACATAAGGATACTGGGAAATAAAATAGATTCTATTTTTCAAATAAGATTCTAACCTATAAAAGCCTCCTCTCTACCATCCCTCTGGACCCTTGTTTATCTCTTGCTCTCTCTGTCTCCTCTCTTCGCCCTCCCTGCCCTTATTCAGGAACCTCTCTTGTTTCTCATATTCACAAGAACACAGAAGCAGCTACATAATAGACTATCTTTATGTATCTTTCTTAAATAAGCATTGCATATCTGTAATATTTAACCTATTTCTACACAATGTATTCTTAATGCAACCAATGTTGTCTGTCATCGTTATAATTTTCACTTCCTACTGAACAACCTCCTGAGGGTATTGAAAATGGGAATTGGTACAGTTTGGGGGCTCAATCGTACATTCTGGGAGCTCGTCTGCAGCAAAAGTCCCAGTGTATAAGTTATATTGGGGGGGGCTATGTCTGGGTCCCTCCCGGAGACTTTCAGGCTACATTAGGTAAGTCAAATTTAAATTTTCTCATATACACGGTGCACTATGTATGATTATATGGTGAGAGATGGTATTGTACACTTAAAAGGCATTGTGCAAATTTGATTGAAAGTGAGATAGGAATTGGGAAAAGCAAGATGGCCACGGTGCAGTGAGGACGCTCATTATCGGGTCTCCTGCGTTTATTATTTTCCTCGAGTCGGCTCGATATGCCAAAAAGAAGGGGAAGAGCGGCTGCCACAGCCCGGCAGACTGAACTTACCCCGAGAAGACAGGAGACGATTTCGAGCTTCTTCTCTTCTTCCCCCTGGGGCGGACCGGCTCAGCCGAGGCAGAGGGAGGTCTCGGCTAATGGGAGTGATATCTCACTTAGCCCTGTAGGACCCGAGCCTCCCCAACAGCCGCGAGACCAGGGAACTACGGCGGCTCTGCAGGGACAGGAAGGATCCACCCTGAGAGAGCTGGAGGGCTTACCGGTATCCCTGGTTGCTCAGGCAGAGACTTCAGCGTTGGAGAAGGCAGAGTTGGCATCAGAGGTTGGGGGACAAATTCCATCGGTCCCCCCACTGGTAAGGCCAACTGAATTCACTCTGGAATCTATCTGGACTGCTTTAGACTCATTATACAAATTATGTGCAGGAACTCTTCCTTTGGTATATGCACATAATATAAAGATTAACTCTATGCAGGAGGAAATAAAAACTCAGGGGGAAAAGATGGATTGCCTGGATCAACGGGTCCAAGGCATTCAATCAACACAGACTGTTTTAATGAAGGATAAATTGCTATTAGTAAGGAAAGTAGAAAATTTGGAAAATTATACTAAAATGTTGAATTTAAGATTACTTAACTTTCCTAAAATTTTAGCAATGACGCCTAAAGATTTATTCTAAAAATTTCTGAAAGAGATATTTAAATATCCTGAGAATGGTTTTCCTCCATTACACAAAGCTTATTATCTTCCAGTTTCAAAGAAGGCTTCAGCTAATTTAAGTCCTATGGATGTTACAAAAATTTTGGAAACCTCAGAGGATGAAGTCATCTCATATTCTACACTTCTGGTGACATTTGTCTTTCAGCAAGATAAAGAGGCACTTCTTAGACTGTTTTTTAGGCTTAAAGAGGTGACCTTTATGGACTCAAAGATTTCCATGTTTCCGGATGTATCCAAATTAACTCAATCCCGAAGGAAAGAGTTCCTGGAAATGAGACAATTTGTATTAACTTTGGGGGCTAAGTTTCAACTCAGATATCCCTGCAAATGTTTGATCTTGTTGGATCAACATTCATATATTTTTTTTGATCCCTCCCAATTACGATTTTTTCTTGAGTCTAAAGGGGTAATGCTGTCCAGTGCTCCCACAGTGGAATAAGGTCTAGTTTTCATTTATTTGAAGAAGTAACACTGCATTTTCGTATTATAAATTTCTGTATAATATAAGGCCCTACTAATGTGAATTGCTTTTCCAATAATGTGGACTTTTTTGAGAGATGATTTATATTGCATTGGAAGTTGTTTAGTTTTCTTCTTTTTCCTTTTTATTTTTAATTAATGTGTTTAATCTCTCTTTCTCATATACATATTGTATGAATGTATATCTATAAAATTAAATAATAATTATAAAAAAAAAAGAAAGTGAGACAGGAATTAAAGGACCTTGTATACTCCTTAAAATTGCGGTTTAGACTGGATGACACACTTTTGAAAAGTTCCAGGAATACCTATGTATTGTGGGTTTTATACTGTGTGAGATTTTCCTTATCAAAAGCTTTGCCTGCTTTACGCAGATTTGCTGTTATAGGATTGTCAGAGTGATTTCTACAGTATATCTTAAAATCTGCTTTTCATATTGGAGCTGTTCTGAAGAGAAGGCTAGAGAATCCAACTGTTTTGGATGTGGTACTAAGTTAAACAGTCACTCAATTAAGACATTCCACATCTGTACTAATAACTCTACTTTTTCTAACTTTGTGCTTTTAATTCTCTTTCCTTTCAGTCTCTGCCCTGGTGAAGGACCAGTTCAGACTGTTAAGACCAGTTAAGAACATAAGAATAGCCTTACTGGGTCAGACCGATGATCCATCAAGCCCAGTAGCCCGTTCTCACGGTGGCCCATCCAGGTCACTAGTACCTGGCCCAAACCCAAGGAGTAGCAACGTTCCATGCTACCGATCCAGGGCAAGCAGTTGCTTCCCTTTATGTCTCTGAATAACAGACTATGGACTTTTCCTTTAGGAAATTATCCAAACCTTTCTTAAATCTAGCTACAGTATCCGCTCTTACCACAATCTCTGGCAACATGTTCCAGAGCTTAACTATTCTCTGAAAGAAAACATATTTCCTCCTATTTGTTTTAAAAGTAATTCCCTGTAACTTCATCAGTGTCTCCTAGTCTTTCTAATTTTTCACGAAGTGCAAAATCATTCCACTTGTACTCGTTGTACTCCACTCGAGATTTTGTAAACTTCAAGCATGTAATTGCAGTTATTATGAATTGTTATTTTAAAAAGTAATTTTAATTGAAAATGTATAAATTCGTGCGAGTTATTAATTTGGCGCAGCCATATTGGGTGGGGATACATTATTACGAACTCAACCCCAACCAATTTCCTACCAACTGCAAAGGGATACCTTAGGATGCTCTACGTCCTGAGACCTCAAATTATTTTATATCAAAACTGGGGAACAGTCATTATTTTCTTTTAAAAATTTAAAGCCCACTACATCCAATAGTTCTGCAAGGCGTACAAGAAAACATACACAATAAAACATACATCTACATAGCAAAAACAGAAACATGCAACAAATGTTATGTTAATCAGGTTTTCTATTCTGCCTTTACCTATTCAGTTCAAGGTAGGATTACATTACAAGAGGTTGGGTGTGTTACATTGGATAGTTTGACATGGACAATAACAGAGCTGCTCGTATAGATAGATCAATATCGCTATTAATACAGTTAGGTCATTCTTACAAATACATAAATTTGCGTTAAAACCCAATGGGCCGTGAACTATTGTCCAAGAAACGCTCATGTAAATGAGGTTGTCGGAGAGTAGTGAAGATTCACTAAATTTTCATATTCCCATTACTGGTGATGGACACATGCGTAGAATAAATGCAAAAAAAACCCAAATACCCCAACAACAAATCGAGCCGCTGAAGTCAAGCAACCCTCCACAAAACAACTTTCTTATATTTTTTACAGCTACTCTTCTACCTGTTTTAGGAAATAACCTTTGTATTCAAAGTGGGAACTTAAGTGTGGTCTTTATGCTGGCAACTCTTCCCTAACAGGCTTTTATTTCCATTTTTCTACCTATCACTAAAGCCTCCCTCCTCCATAAGTGGGAGCATTCCAACCTCAAAGGCTACACACTTAGATAGGGCCATTTATAAAGCCAATAAATATATGAGCAAGGCCCAAGTACCAAGGCAGACTTCTGCAGCTTTAAATATGGATGCCTTTGATTTTAAAGAACTCACAGCAATTATATAGAAATATTTTGAGAGAAAGGGAGGTCCATATGTAGGTGATTTTCCAAAAAGCTCATGGTACGATATTCAAAAACAAATGGTTAATCATTCTCAGGAGTCCAGAAACTGACTTGCCAATCAGCACAATCATATGTCCAAGGACATAGATGAGGCACAAATTAAAATATCCACGCTACGATCCCAAATTATTTAAGCTCAATTTCCTTTTTACCTGTAAATAAATAATTAGAAGAGGCTAAGGCACAATTGAATTATTTTAAGTGAAATTAGGCCTCACAGGGACAGGTTAATGCTGTGCCCTGGTCAGTATGAAAAAACACAACACAACACAAATTTGTGTAGGAGGGTAGAAAAAAGGAAAACAACACAGACATACAGCAGGAGGATCAGATGAACACTTAGGAGGAAATTTAACTGCTATAGCAGAGCAATACCCATAGTGACTGGGAGGATAGAGTAATCACTGTACCTAGAGCACTGTACCTAGAGTACAGTTGTGCTGCAGGACTCCATGGAAGACAGTGACATTGAAAGAATAGTAGAGAAAGTTGGCCTATGCCTTTTAACATAAAAAATGGTGCAAATGGGCTACTGATATCCTGATTCACTGGGGTGTAGGGAAATACAAAAGAAATAATTCCGATTTTGATAAGATTATGCACCTAGAGTGTCCAATCAATTGTGAAATTACTTGACCATTTTAAATCTTTTTAATTAAATACAGAGGGGAGAGGGGGGAATAATCTGTTTTACAAACCACCTTTACATACATTTCCTAACATTCACATCTAAATTCAATGTCAGTAATCCCAGCTTTGCTACTACTAATCAAGGCATTAAATAAGGAAGTTGAGGAATACCACTCGCTATCTTTGGCATTAGACAAAGTGTCAGCATGTTTCTTGGGTTACCCATGCTTTCCTGTTGGCAGCAAAGGCTTTTGGGATATTATATCAATCTGACTTTGTAATGTTGATGCATAGAGACCCTAAAAACTCCTCTACAGAATTCACAATACATCACGAATCCAGCCAGACTGGTTTGTTTATCAAGAAGGTATGCTATTTGAATGGTATAAAGAAGCTAGACAGATTACGGTAATTCCATCTACCATTCCTCTAAGTATCACACCTTCCTTATCGATTAAGCTTACCTTTGTTTCAAACAGTTTCTAAATGATGAACATAAGGATACTGGGAAATAAAATAGATTCTATTTTTCAAATAAGATTCCAACCTATAAAAGCCTCCTCTCTACCATCCCTCTGGACCCTTGTTTATCTCTTGCTCTCTCTGTCTCCTCTCTTCGCCCTCACTGCCCCTATTCAGGAACTCTCTTGTCTCTCATATTCACAAGAACACAGAAGCAGCTACATAATAGACTATCTTTATGTATCTTTCTTATATAAGCATTGCATATCTGTAATATTTAACCTATTTCTACACGATGCATTCTTAATGCAACCAATGTTGTCTGTCATCGTCATAAATTTCACTTCCTACTGAACAACCTCCTGAGGGTATTGAAAACGAGAACTGGTACAGTTTGAGGGCTCAATCGTACATTCTGGGAGCTCGTCTGCAGCAAACCTCCCAGTGTATAAGTTATATTTGGGGGGCTATGTCTGGGTCCCTCCCGGAGACTTTCAGGCTACAATAGGTAAGTCAAATTTAAATTTTCTCATATACACGGTGCACTATGTATGATTATATGGTGAGAGATGGTATTATACACTTAAAAGGCATTGTGCAAATTTGATTGAAAGTGAGATAGGAATTAAAGGACCTTGTGTACTCCTTAAAATTGTGGTTTAGACTGGATGACACACTTTTGAAAAGTTCCAGTAATACCTATGTATTGTGAGTTTTATACTGTGTGAGATTTTCCTTATCAAAAGCTTTGCCTGCTTTACGCAGATTTGCTGTTATAGGATTGTCAGAGTGATTTCTACAGTATATCTTAAAATCTGCTTTTCATATTGGAGCTGTTCTAAAGAGAAGGCTAGAGAATCCAACTGTTTTGGATGTGGTACTAAGTTAAACAGTCACTCAATTAAGACATTCCACATCTGTACTAATAACTCTACTTTTTCTAACTTTGTGCTTTTAATTCTCTTTCCTTTCAGTCTCTGCCCTGGTGAAGGACCAGTTCAGACTGGGTTGGAACTGGCTACCCTGCTCATATAACATAAGAACATAAGAATAGCCTTACTGGGTCAGACCGATGGTCCATCATGCCCAGTTGCCCGTTCTCACGGTGGCCAATCCAGGTCACTAGTACCTGGCCCAAACCCAAGGAGTAGCAACGTTCCATGCTACCGATCCAGGGCAAGCAGTTGCTTCCCTTTATGTCACTGAATAACAGACTATGGACTTTTCCTTTAGGAAATTATCCAAACCTTTCTTAAATCTAGCTACGGTATCCGCTCTTACCACAATCTCTGGCAACATGTTCCAGAGCTTAACTATTCTCTGAAAGAAAAAATATTTCCTCCTATTGGTTTTAAAAGTAATTCCCTGTAACTTCATCGAGTGTCTCCTAGTCTTTCTAATTTTTCACGGAGTGAAAAATCATTCCACTTGTACTCGTTGTACTCCACTCAAGATTTTGAAAACTTCAAGCATGTAATTGCATTTATTATGAATTGTCATTTTAAAAAGTAATTTTAATTGAAAATGTATAAATTCGTGCGAGTTATTAATTTGGCGCAGCCATATTGGGTGGGGATACATTATTACGAACTCAACCCAAACCAATTTCCTACCAACTGCAAAGGGATACCTTAGGATGCTCTACGTCCTGAGACCTCAAATTATTTTATATCAAAACTGGTGAACAGTCATTATTTTCTTTTAAAAATTTAAAGCCCACTACATCCAATAGTTCTGCAAGGCGTACAAAAAAACATACACAATAAAACATACATCTACATAGCAAAAACAGAAACATGCAGCAAATGTTATGTTAATCAGGTTTTCTATTCTGCTTTTACCTATTCAGTTCAAGGTCGGATTACATTACAAGAGGTTGGGTGTGTTACAATGGATAGTTTGACATGGACAATAACAGAGCTGCTCGTATAGATAGATCAATATCGTTATTAATACAGTTAGGTCATTCTTACAAATACATAAATTTGCATTAAAACCCAATGGGCCGCGAACTATTGTCCAAGAAACGCTCATGTAAATGAGGTTGTCGGAGAGTAGTGAAGATTCACTAAATTTTCATATTCCCATTGCTGGTGATGGACACATGCGTAGAATAAATGCAAAAAAACCCCAAATACCCCAACAACAAATCGAGCCGCTGAAGTCAAGCAACCCTCCACAAAACAACTTTCTTATATTTTTTACAGCTACTCTTCTACCTGTTTTAGGAAGTAACCTTTGTATTCAAAGTGGGAGCGTAAGTGTGGTCTTTATGCTGGCAACTCTTCCCTAACAGGCTTTTATTTCCATTTTTCTACCTATCACTAAAGCCTCCCTCCTCCATAAGTGGGAGCATTCCAACCTCAAAGGCTACACACTTAGATAGGGCCATTTATAAAGCCAATAAATATATGAGCAAGGCCCAAGTACCAAGGCAGACTTCTGCAGCTTCAAATCTGGATGCCTTTGATTTTAAAGAACTCACAGCAATTATATAGAAATATTTTGAGAGAAAGGGAGGTCCATATGTAGGTGATTTTCCAAAAAACTCATGGTACGCTATTCAAAAACAAATGGTTAATCATTCTCAGGAGTCCAGAAACTGACTTGCCAATCAGCACAATCATATGTCCAAGGACATAGATGAGGCACAAATTAAAATATCCACGCTACGATCCCAAATTATTTAAGCTCAATTTCCTTTTTACCTGTAAATAAATAATTAGAAGAGGCTAAGGCACAATTGAATTATTTTAAGTGAAATTAGGCCTCACAGGGACAGGTTATTGCTGTGCCCTGGTCAGTATGAAAAAACCCAAAACACAAATTTGTGTAGGAGGGTAGAAAAAAGGAAAACAGAACACATACATACAGCAGGAAGATCAGATGACACTTAGGAGGAAATTTAACTGCTAAAGCAGAGCAATACCCATAGTGACAGGGAGGATAGAGTAATCACTGTACCTAGAGCATCAGTAACAGTTGTGCTGCAGGACTCCATGAAAAACAGTGACATTGAAAGAATAGTAGAGAAAGTTGTCCCTATGCCTTTTAACATAAATCAATGGTGCAAATGGGCTACTGAAATCCCGATTTACTGGGGTCTAGGGAAATCCAAAAGAAATAATTCCAATTTGGTAAGATTATGCACCTAGAGTGTCCAATCAATTGTGAAATTACTTGACCATTTTAAATCTTTTTTATTAAATACAGAGGGGAGAGGGGGGTATAATCTGTTTTACAAACCACCTTTACATACCGATATGTACATTTCCTAACATGGACATCTAAGTTCAATGTCAGTAATCCCAGCTCTTGCTACTACTAATCAAGGCATTAAATAAGGATGTTGACGAATACCACTCGCTATCTTTGGCATTAGACAAAGTGCCAGCATGTTTCTTGGGTTACCCGTGCTTTCCTGTTGGCAGCAAAGGCTTTTGGGATATTATATCAATCTGACTTTGTAATGTTGATGCATAGAGACCCTAAAAACTCCTGTACAGAATACACAATACATCACGTATCCAGCCAGACTGGTTTGTTTATCAAGAAGATATGCTATTTGAATGGTATAAAGAAGCTAGACAGATTACGGTAATTCCATCTACCATTCCTCTAAGTATCACACCTTCCTTATCGATTAAGCTTACCTTTGTTTCGAACAGTTTCCAAATGATGAACATAAGGATACTGGGAAATAAAATAGATTCTATTTTTCAAATAAGATTCCAACCTATAAAAGCCTCCTCTCTACCATCCCTCTGGACCCTTGTTTATCTCTTGCTCTCTCTGTCTCCTCTCTTCGCCCTCACTGCCCCTATTCAGGAACCTCTCTTGTCTCTCATATTCACAAGAACACAGAAGCAGCTACATAATAGACTATCTTTATGTATCTTATATAAGCATTGCATATCTGTAATATTTAACCTATCTCTACACGATGTATTCTTAATGCAACCAATGTTGTCTGTCATCGTCATAAATTTCACTTCCTACTGAACAACCTCCTGAGGGTATTGAAAACGGGAACTGGTACAGTTTGGGGGCTCAATCGTACATTCTGGGAGCTCGTCTGCAGCAAACCTCCCAGTGTATAAGTTATATTTGGGGGGCTATGTCTGGGTCCCTCCCGGAGACTTTCAGGCTACAATAGGTAAGTCAAATTTAAATTTTCTCATATACACGGTGCACTATGTATGATTATATGGTGAGAGATGGTATTATACACTTAAAAGGCATTGTGCAAATTTGATTGAAAGTGAGATAGGAATTAAAGGACCTTGTATACTCCTTAAAATTGCTGTTTAGACTGGATGACACACTTTTGAAAAGTTCCAGTAATACCTATGTATTGTGGGTTTTATACTGTGTGAGATTTTCCTAATCAAAAGCTTTGCCTGCTTTACGCAGATTTGCTGTTATAGGATTGTCAGTGATTTCTACAGTACCGTATTTTCGCGGATATAACGCGCGCGTTATACGTGATTTTACGTACCGCGCATACCCCTCGCGCGTTATATGCCTGACGCGGTATACAAAAGTTTTTAAACATAGTTCCCACCCCGCCCGACGCCCGATTCACCCCCCCAGCAGGACCGCTCGCACCCCCACCCCGAACGACCGCTCGCACGCGCTCCCACCCGCACCCGCATCCACGATCGGAGCAAGAGGGAGCCCAAGCCCTCTTGCCCGGCCGACTCCCCGACGTCCGATACATCCCCCCCCCCGGCAGGACCACTCGCACCCTCACCCCGAAGGACCGCCGACTCCCCAACAATATCGGGCCAGGAGGGAGCCCAAACCCTCCTGGCCACGGCGACCCCCTAACCCCACCCCGCACTACATTACGGGCAGGAGGGATCCCAGGCCCTCCTGCCCTCGACGCAAACCCCCCTCCCTCCAACGACCGCCCCCCCCAAGAACCTCCGCCCGTCCCCCAGCCGACCCGCGCCCCCCCTGGCCGACCCCCACGACACCCCCACCCGCCTTCCCCGTACCTTTGTGTAGTTGGGCCAGAAGGGAGCCCAAACCCTCCTGGCCACGGCGACACCCTAACCCCACCCCGCACTACATTACGGGCAGGAGGGATCCCAGGCCCTCCTGCCCTCGACGCAAACCCCCCTCCCCCCCAGCCGACCCGCGACCCCCCTGGCCGACCCCCACGACCCCCCCACCCCCCTTCCCCGTACCTTTGGAAGTTGGCCGGACAGACGGGAGCCAAACCCGCCTGTCCGGCAGGCAGCCAACGAAGGAATGAGGCCGGATTGGCCCATCCGTCCTAAAGCTCCGCCTACTGGTGGGGCCTAAGGCGCGTGGGCCAATCAGAATAGGCCCTGGAGCCTTAGGTCCCACCTGGGGGCGCGGCCTGAGGCACATGGGCCAAACCCGACCATGTGTCTCAGGCCGCGCCCCCAGGTGGGACCTAAGGCTCCAGGGCCTATTCTGATTGGCCCACGCGCCTTAGGCCCCACCAGTAGGCGGAGCTTTAGGACGGATGGGCCAATCCGGCCTCATTCCTTCGTTGGCTGCCTGCCGGACAGGCGGGTTTGGCTCCCGTCTGTCCGGCCAACTTCCAAAGGTACGGGGAAGGGGGGTGGGGGGTCGTGGGGGTCGGCCAGGGGGGTCGCGGGTCGGCTGGGGGGGAGGGGGGTTTGCGTCGAGGGCAGGAGGGCCTGGGATCCCTCCTGCCCGTAATGTAGTGCGGGGTGGGGTTAGGGGGTCGCCGTGGCCAGGAGGGTTTGGGCTCCCTTCTGGCCCAACTACACAAAGGTACGGGGAAGGCGGGTGGGGGTGTCGTGGGGGTCGGCCAGGGGGGTCGCGGGTCGGCTGGGGGACGGGCGGAGGTTCTTGGGGGGGGCGGTCGTTGGGGGGAGGGGGTTTGCGTCGAGGGCAGGAGGGCCTGGGATCCCTCCTGCCCGTAATGTAGTGCGGGGTGGGGTTAGGGGGTCGCCGTGGCCAGGAGGGTTTGGGCTCCCTCCTTGCCCGATATTGTTGGGGAGTCGGCGGTCCTTCGGGGTGAGGGTGCGAGTGGTCCTGCCGGGGGGGGGGGGTGTATCGGACGTCAGGGGGGGCATCAGGCTTTCAGGATGGGGACAGACCTTCAAGGGGGGACAGGACTTCAAGGGAGGACAGTGCACGGAAGTCAGGGGGGGTGAACGGAGAGTCGGGACAGCGCACGGAAAGTCAGGGCGGGCGAAAGGAGAGTCGGGCAGCATGCGCGTTATATGCCTGAGCGCGGTATAGAAAAGTTTTTGTACATATCATCGTGATTTCTGCGCGCTATACCCCTGTGCGCGTTTTACAATGGTGCGCGTTATATCCGCGAAAATACGGTATATCTTAAAATCTGGTTTTCATATTGGAGCTGTTCTGAAGAGAAGGCTAGAGAATCCAACTGTTTTGGATGTGGTACTAAGTTAAACAGTCACTCAATAAGACATTCCACATCTGTACTAATAACTCTACTTTTTCTAACTTTGTGCTTTTAATTCTCTTTCCTTTCAGTCTCTGCCCTGGTGAAGGACCAGTTCAGACTGGGATGGAACTGGCTACCCTGCTCATATAACATAAGAACATAAGAATAGCCTTACTGGGTCAGACCGATGATCCATCATGCCCAGTAGCCCGTTCTCACGGTGGCCAATCCAGGTCACTAGTACCTGGCCCAAACCCAAGGAGTAGCAACGTTCCATGCTACCGATCCAGGGCAAACAGTTGCTTCCCTTTATGTCTCTGAATAACAGACTATGGACTTTTCCTTTAGGAAATTATCTAAACCTTTCTTAAATCTAGCTACGGTACCGCTCTTACCACAATCTCTGGCAACATGTTCCAGAGCTTAACTATTCTCTGAAAGAAAAAATATTTCCTCCTATTGGTTTTAAAAGTAATTCCCTGTAACTTCATCGAGTTTCTCCTTGTCTTTCTAATTTTTCACGGAGTGAAAAATCATTCCACTTGTACTCGTTGTACTCCATTCAAGATTTCGAAAACTTCAAGCATGTAATTGCAGTTATTATGAATTGTCATTTTAAAAAGTAATTTTAATTGAAAATGTATAAATTCTTGCGAGTTATTAATTTGACGCAGCCATATTGGGTGGGGATACATTATTACGAACTCAACCCCAACCAATTTCCTCTCAACTGTAAAGGGATACCTTAGGATGCTTTACGTCCTAAGACCTCAAATTATTTTATATCAAAACTGGTGAACAGTCATTATTTTCTTTTAAAAATTTAAAGCCCACTACATCCAATAGTTCTGCAAGGCGTACAAGAAAACATACACAATAAAACATACATCTACATAGCAAAAACAGAATCATGCAGCAAATGTTATGTTAATCAGGTTTTCTATTCTGCCTTTACCTATTCAGTTCAAGGTCGGATTACATTACAAGAGGTTGGGTTGGGTGTGTTACAATGGATAGTTTGACATGGACAATAACAGAGCTGCTCGTATAGATAGATCAATATCGTTATTAAAACAGTTAGGTCATTCTTACAAATACATAAATTTGCGTTAAAACCCAATGGGCCGCGAACTATTGTCCAAGAAACGCTCATGTAAATGAGGTTGGCGGAGAGTAGTGAAGATTCACTAAATTTTCATATTCCCATTGCTGGTGATGGACACATGCGTAGAATAAATGCAAAATAAACCCAAATACCCCAACAACAAATCGAGCCGCTGAAGTCAAGCAACCCTCCACAAAACAACTTTCTTATATTTTTTACAGCTACTCTTCTACCTGTTTTAGGAAGTAACCTTTGTATTCAAAGTGGGAGCGTAAGTGTGGTCTTTATGCTGGCAACTCTTCCCTAACAGGTTTTATTTCCATTTTTCTACCTATCACTAAAGCCTCCCTCCTCCATAAGTGGGAGCATTCCAACCTCAAAGGCTACACACTTAGATAGGGCCATTTATAAAGCCAATAAATATATGAGCAAGGCCCAAGTACCAAGGCAGACTTCTGCAGCTTCAAATCTGGATGCCTTTGATTTTAAAGAACTCACAGCAATTATATAGAAATATTTTGAGAGAAAGGGAGGTCCATATGTAGGTGATTTTCCAAAAAGCTCATGGTACGCTATTCAAAAACAAATGGTTAATCATTCTCAGGAGTCCAGAAACTGACTTGCCAATCAGCACAATCATATGTCCAAGGACATAGATGAGGCACAAATTAAAATATCCACGCTACGATCCCAAATTATTTAAGCTCAATTTCCTTTTTACCTGTAAATAAATAATTAGAAGAGGCTAAGGCACAATTGAATTATTTTAAGTGAAATTAGGCCTCACAGGGACAGATTATTGCTGAGCCCTGGTCAGTATGAAAAAATCCAAAACAATACAAATTTGTGTAGGAGGGTAGAAAAAAGGAAAACAGAACACAGACATACAGCAGGAGGATCAGATTAACACGTAGGAGGAAATTTAACTGCTATAGCAGAGCAATACCCATAGTGACAGGGAGGATAGAGTAATCACTGTACCTAGAGCACCAGTAACAGTTGTGCTGCAGGACTCCTTGGAAAACAGTGACATTGAAAGAATAGTAGAGAAAGTTGTCCCTATGCCTTTTAACATAAATCAATGGTGCAAATGGGCTACTGAAATCCCGATTTACTGGGATCTAGGGAAATCCAAAAGAAATAATTCCGATTTGGTAAGATTATGCACCTAGAGTGTCCAATCAATTGTGAAATTACTTGACCATTTTAAATCTTTTTTATTAAATACAGAGGGGAGAGGGGGGTATAATCTGTTTTACAAACCACCTTTACATACCGATATGTACATTTCCTAACATGGACATCTAAATTCAATGTCAGTAATCCCAGCTCTTGCTACTACTAATCAAAGCATTAAATAAGGATGTTGACGAATACCACTCGCTATCTTTGGCATTAGACAAAGTGCCAGCATGTTTCTTGGGTTACCCGTGCTTTCCTGTTGGCAGCAAAGGCTTTTGGGATATATCAATCTGACTTTGTAATGTTGATGCATAGAGACCCTAAAAACTCCTGTACAGAATCCACAATACATCACGTATCCAGCCAGACTGGTTTGTTTATCAAGAAGTATGCTATTTGAATGGTATAAAGAAGCTAGACAGATTACGGTAATTCCATCTACCATTCCTCTAAGTATCACACCTTCCTTATCGATTAAGCTTACCTTTGTTTCGAACAGTTTCCAAATGATGAACATAAGGATACTGGGAAATAAAATAGATTCTATTTTTCAAATAAGATTCCAACCTATAAAAGCCTCCTCTCTACCATCCCTCTGGACCCTTGTTTATCTCTTGCTCTCTCTGTCTCCTCTCTTCGCCCTCACTGCCCCTATTCAGGAACCTCTCTTGTCTCTCATATTCACAAGAACACAGAAGCAGCTACATAATAGACTATTTTTATGTATCTTTCTTATATAAGCATTGCATATCTGTAATATTTAACCTATTTCTACACGATGTATTCTTAATGCAACCAATGTTGTCTGTCATCGTCATAAATTTCACTTCCTACTGAACAACCTCCTGAGGGTATTGAAAACGGGAACTGGTACAGTTTGGGGGCTCAATCGTACATTCTGGGAGCTCGTCTGCAGCAAACCTCCCAGTGTATAAGTTATATTTGGGGGGCTATGTCTGGGTCCCTCCCGGAGACTTTCAGGCTACAATAGGTAAATCAAATTTAAATTTTCTCATATACACGGTGCACTATGTATGATTATATGGTGAGAGATGGTATTATACACTTAAAAGGCATTGTGCAAATTTGATTGAAAGTGAGATAGGAATTAAAGGACCTTGTATACTCCTTAAAATTGCTGTTTAGACTGGATGACACACTTTTGAAAAGTTCCAGTAATACCTATGTATTGTGGGTTTTATACTGTGTGAGATTTTCCTAATCAAAAGCTTTGCCTGCTTTACGCAGATTTGCTGTTATAGGATTGTCAGTGATTTCTACAGTATATCTTAAAATCTGCTTTTCATATTGGAGCTGTTCTAAAGAGAAGGCTAGAGAATCCAACTGTTTTGGATGTGGTACTAAGTTAAACAGTCACTCAATTAAGACATTCCACATCTGTACTAATAACTCTACTTTTTCTAACTTTGTGCTTTTAATTCTCTTTCCTTTCAGTCTCTGCCCTGGTGAAGGACCAGTTCAGACTGGGTTGGAACTGGCTACCCTGCTCATATAACATAAGAACATAAGAATAGCCTTACTGGGTTAGACCTATGGTCCATCATGCCGAGTAGCCCGTTCTCACGGTGGCTAATCCAGCTCACTAGTACCTGGCCCAAACCCAAGGAGTAGCAACGTTCCATGCTACCGATCCAGGGCAAGCAGTTGCTTCCCTTTATGTCTCTGAATAACAGACTATGGACTTTTCCTTTAGGAAATTATCTAAACCTTTCTTAAATCTAGCTACGGTACCGCTCTTACCACAATCTCTGGCAACATGTTCCAGAGCTTAACTATTCTCTGAAAGAAAAAATATTTCCTCCTATTGGTTTTAAAAGTAATTCCCTGTAACTTCATCGAGTGTCTCCTTTTCTTTCTAATTTTTCACGGAGTGAAAAATCATTCCACTTGTACTCGTTGTACTCCACTCAAGATTTCGAAAACTTCAAGCATGTAATTGCAGTTATTATGAATTGTCATTTTAAAAAGTAATTTTAATTGAAAATGTATAAATTCTTGCGAGTTATTAATTTGACGCAGCCATATTGGGTGGGGATACATTATTACGAACTCAACCAATTTCCTCTCAACTGCAAAGGGATACCTTAGGATGCTTTACGTCCTAAGACCTCAAATTATTTTATATCAAAACTGGTGAACAGTCATTATTTTCTTTTAAAAATTTAAAGCCCACTACATCCAATAGTTATGCAAGGCGTACAAGAAAACATACACAATAAAACTCGTATAGATAGATCAATATCGTTATTAAAACAGTTAGGTCATTCTTACAAATACATAAATTTGCGTTAAAACCCAATGGGCCGCGAACTATTGTCCAAGAAACGCTCATGTAAATGAGGTTGGCGGAGAGTAGTGAAGATTCACTAAATTTTCATATTCCCATTGCTGGTGATGGACACATGCGTAGAATAAATGCAAAAAAAAAACAAATATCCCAACAACAAATCGAGCCGCTGAAGTCAAGCAACCCTCCACAAAACAACTTTCTTATATTTTTTACAGCTACTCTTCTACCTGTTTTAGGAAGTAACCTTTGTATTCAAAGTGGGAGCGTAAGTGTGGTCTTTATGCTGGCAACTCTTCCCTAACAGGCTTTTATTTCCATTTTTCTACCTATCACTAAAGCCTCCCTCCTCCATAAGTGGGAGCATTCCAACCTCAAAGGCTACACACTTAGATAGGGCCATTTATAAAGCCAATAAATATATGAGCAAGGCCCAAGTACCAAGGCAGACTTCTGCAGCTTCAAATATGGATGTCTTTGATTTTAAAGAACTCACAGCAATTATATAGAAATATTTTGAGAGAAAGGGAGGTCCATATGTAGGTGATTTTCCAAAAAGCTCATGGTACGCTATTCAAAAACAAATGGTTAATCATTCTCAGGAGTCCAGAAACTGACTTGCCAATCAGCACAATCATATGTCCAAGGACATAGATGAGGCACAAATTAAAATATCCACGCTACGATCCCAAATTATTTAAGCTCAATTTCCTTTTTACCTGTAAATAAATAAATAATTAGAAGAGGCTAAGGCACAATTGAATTATTTTAAGTGAAATTAGGCCTCACAGGGACAGGTTATTGCGGTGCCCTGGTCAGTATGAAAAAATCCAAAACACAAATTTGTGTAGGAGGGTAGAAAAAAGGAAAACAGAACACAGACATACAGCAGGAGGATCAGATGAACACTTAGGAGGAAATTTAACTGCTATAGCAGAGCAATACCCATAGTGACAGGGAGGATAGAGTAATCACTGTACCTAGAGCACCAGTAACAGTTGTGCTGCAGGACTCCTTGGAAAACAGTGACATTGAAAGAATAGTAGAGAAAGTTGTCCCTATGCCTTTTAACATAAATCAATGGTGCAAATGGGCTACTGAAATCCCAATTTACTGGGGTCTAGGGAAATCCAAAAGAAATAATTCCGATTTGGTAAGATTATGCACCTAGAGTGTCCAATCAATTGTGAAATTACTTGACCATTTTAAATCTTTTTTATTAAATACAGAGGGGAGAGGGGGGAATAATCTGTTTTACAAACCACCTTTACATACCGATATGTACATTTCCTAACAGGGACATCTAAGTTCAATGTCAGTAATCCCAGCTCTTGCTACTACTAATCAAGGCATTAAATAAGGAAGTTGAGGAATACCACTCGCTATCTTTGGCATTAGACAAAGTGTCAGCATGTTTCTTGGGTTACCCATGCTTTCCTGTTGGCAGCAAAGGCTTTTGGGATATATCAATCTGACTTTGTAATGTTGATGCATACAGACCCTAAAAACTCCTGTACAGAATCCACAATACATCACGTATCCAGCCAGACTGGTTTGTTTATCAAGAAGTATGCTATTTGAATGGTATAAAGAAGCTAGACAGATTACGGTAATTCCATCTACCATTCCTCTAAGTATCACACCTTCCTTATCGATTAAGCTTACCTTTGTTTCGAACAGTTTCGAACAAATGATGAACATAAGGATACTGGGAAATAAAATAGATTCTATTTTTCAAATAAGATTCCAACCTATAAAAGCCTCCTCTCTACCATCCCTCTGGACCCTTGTTTATCTCTTGCTCTCTCTGTCTCCTCTCTTCGCCCTCACTGCCCCTATTCAGGAACCTCTCTTGTCTCTCATATTCACAAGAACACAGAAGCAGCTACATAATAGACTATTTTTATGTATCTTTCTTATATAAGCATTGCATATCTGTAATATTTAACCTATTTCTACACGATGTATTCTTAATGCAACCAATGTTGTCTGTCATCGTCATAAATTTCACTTCCTACTGAACAACCTCCTGAGGGTATTGAAAACGGGAACTGGTACAGTTTGGGGGCTCAATCGTACATTCTGGGAGCTCGTCTGCAGCAAACCTCCCAGTGTATAAGTTATATTTGGGGGGCTATGTCTGGGTCCCTCCCGGAGACTTTCAGGCTACAATAGGTAAGTCAAATTTAAATTTTCTCATATACACGGTGCACTATGTATGATTATATGGTGAGAGATGGTATTATACACTTAAAAGGCATTGTGCAAATTTGATTAAAAGTGAGATAGGAATTAAAGGACCTTGTGTACTCCTTAAAATTGCGGTTTAGACTGGATGACACACTTTTGAAAAGTTCCAGTAATACCTATGTATTGTGGGTTTTATACTGTGTGAGATTTTCCTTATCAAAAGCTTTGCCTGCTTTACGCAGATTTGCTGTTATAGGATTGTCAGTGATTTCTACAGTATATCTTAAAATCTGCTTTTCATATTGGAGCTGTTCTGAAGAGAAGGCTAGAGAATCCAACTGTTTTGGATGTGGTACTAAGTTAAACAGTCACTCAATTAAGACATTCCACATCTGTACTAATAACTCTACTTTTTCTAACTTTGTGCTTTTAATTCTCTTTCCTTTCAGTCTCTGCCCTGGTGAAGGACCAGTTCAGACTGGGTTGGAACTGGCTACCCTGCTCATATAACATAAGAACATAAGAATAGCCTTACTGGGTCAGACCGATGGTCCATCATGCCCAGTAGCCCGTTCTCACGGTGGCCAATCCAGGTCACTAGTACCTGGCCCAAACCCAAGGAGTAGCAACGTTCCATGCTACCGATCCAGGGCAAGCAGTTGCTTCCCTTTATGTCTCTGAATAACAGACTATGGACTTTTCCTTTAGGAAATTATCTAAACCTTTCTTAAATCTAGCTACGGTACCGCTCTTACCACAATCTCTGGCAACATGTTCCAGAGCTTAACTATTCTCTGAAAGAAAAAATATTTCCTCCTATTGGTTTTAAAAGTAATTCCCTGTAACTTCATCGAGTGTCTCCTTGTCTTTCTAATTTTTCACGGAGTGAAAAATCATTCCACTTGTACTCGTTGTACTCCACTCAAGATTTCGAAAACTTCAAGCATGTAATTGCAGTTATTATGAATTGTCATTTTAAAAAGTAATTTTAATTGAAAATGTATAAATTCTTGCAAGTTATTAATTTGACGCAGCCATATTGGGTGGGGATACATTATTACGAACTCAACCCCAACCAATTTCCTCTCAACTGCAAAGGGATACCTTAGGATGCTTTACGTCCTAAGACTTCAAATTATTTTATATCAAAACTGGTGAACAGTCATTATTTTCTTTTAAAAATTTAAAGCCCACTACATCCAATAGTTCTGCAAGGCGTACAAGAAAACATACACAATAAAACATACATCTACATAGCAAAAACAGAAACATGCAGCAAATGTTATGTTAATCAGGTTTTCTATTCTGCCTTTACCTATTCAGTTCAAGGTCGGATTACATTACAAGAGGTTGGGTGTGTTACATTGGATAGTTTGACATGGACAATAACAGAGCTGCTCGTATAGATAGATCAATATCGTTAGGTCATTCTTAAAAATACATAAATTTGCGTTAAAACCCAATGGGCCGCGAACTATTGTCCAAGAAACGCTCATGTAAATGAGGTTGGCGTAGTAAAGATTCACTAAATTTTCATATTCCCATTGCTGGTGATGGACACATGCGTAGAATAAATGCAAAAACCCCTCAAATACCCCAACAACAAATCGAGCCGCTGAAGTCAAGCAACCCTCCTCAAAACAACTTTCTTATATTTTTTACAACTACTCTTCTACCTGTTTTAGGAAGTAACCTTTTTATTCAAAGTGGGAGCTTAAGTGTGGTCTTTATGCTGGCAACTCTTCCCTAACAGGTTTTATTTCCATTTTTCTACCTATCACTAAAGCCTCCCTCCTCCATAAGTGGGAACATTCCAACCTCAAAGGCTACACACTTAGATAGGGCCATTTATAAAGCCAATAAATATATGAGCAAGGCCCAAGTACCAAGGCAGACTTCTGCAGCTTCAAATATGGATGCCTTTGATTTTAAAGAACTCACAGCAATTATATAGAAATATTTTGAGAGAAAGGGAGGTCCATATGTAGGTGATTTTCCAAAAAGCTCATGGTACGCTATTCAAAATAAATGGTTAATCATTCTCAGGAGTCCAGAAACTGACTTGCCAATCAGCACAATCATATGTCCAAGGACATAGATGAGGCACAAATTAAAATATCCACGCTACGATCCCAAATTATTTAAGCTCAATTTCCTTTTTACCTGTAAATAAATAATTAGAAGAGGCTAAGGCACAATTGAATTATTTTAAGTGAAATTAGGCCTCACAGGGACAGGTTATTGCTGAGCCCTGGTCAGTATGAAAAAATCCAAAACAATTCAAATTTGTGTAGAAGGGTAGAAAAAAGGAAAACAGAACACAGACATACAGCAGGAGGATCAGATGAACACTTATGAGGAAATTTAACTGCTATAGCAGAGCAATACCCATAGTGACAGGGAGGATAGTGTAATCACTGTACCTAGAGCACCAGTAACAGTTGTGCTGCAGGACTCCATGGAAAACAGTGACATTGAAAGAATAGAAGAGAAAGTTGTCCCTATGCCTTTTAACATAAATCAATGGTGCAAATGGGCTACTGAAATCCCGATTTACTGGGGTCTAGGGAAATCCAAAAGAAATAATTCCAATTTGGTAAGATTATGCACCTAGAGTGTCTAATCAATTGTGAAATTACTTGACCATTTTAAATCTTTTTTATTAAATACAGAGGGGAGAGGGGGGAATAATCTGTTTTACAAACCACCTTTACATACCGATATGTACATTTCCTAACAGGGACATCTAAGTTCAATGTCAGTAATCCCAGCTCTTGCTACTACTAATCAAGGCATTAAATAAGGAAGTTGAGGAATACCACTCGCTATCTTTGGCATTAGACAAAGTGTCAGCATGTTTCTTGGGTTACCCATGCTTTCCTGTTGGCAGCAAAGGCTTTTGGGATATATCAATCTGACTTTGTAATGTTGATGCATACAGACCCTAAAAACTCCTGTACAGAATCCACAATACATCACGTATCCAGCCAGACTGGTTTGTTTATCAAGAAGTATGCTATTTGAATGGTATAAAGAAGCTAGACAGATTACGGTAATTCCATCTACCATTCCTCTAAGTATCACACCTTCCTTATCGATTAAGCTTACCTTTGTTTCGAACAGTTTCAAACAAATGATGAACATAAGGATACTGGGAAATAAAATAGATTCTATTTTTCAAATAAGATTCCAACCTATAAAAGCCTCCTCTCTACCATCCCTCTGGACCCTTGTTTATCTCTTGCTCTCTCTGTCTCCTCTCTTTGCCCTCACTGCCCCTATTCAGGAACCTCTCTTGTCTCTCATATTCACAAGAACACAGAAGCAGCTACATAATAGACTATTTTTATGTATCTTTCTTATATAAGCATTGCATATCTGTAATATTTAACCTATTTCTACACAATGTATTCTTAATGCAACCAATGTTGTCTGTCATCGTCATAAATTTCACTTCCTACTGAACAACCTCCTGAGGGTATTGAAAACGGGAACTGGTACAGTTTGGGGGCTCAATCGTACATTCTGGGAGCTCGTCTGCAGCAAAAACCTCCCAGTGTATAAGTTATATTTGGGGGGCTATGTCTGGGTCCCTCCCGGAGACTTTCAGGCTACAATAGGTAAGTCAAATTTAAATTTTCTCATATACACGGTGCACTATGTATGATTATATGGTGAGAGATGGTATTATACACTTAAAAGGCATTGTGCAAATTTGATTGAAAGTGAGATAGGAATTAAAGGACCTTGTATACTCCTTAAAATTGCTGTTTAGACTGGATGACACACTTTTGAAAAGTTCCAGTAATACCTATGTATTGTGGGTTTTATACTGTGTGAGATTTTCCTAATCAAAAGCTTTGCCTGCTTTACGCAGATTTGCTGTTATAGGATTGTCAGTGATTTCTACAGTATATCTTAAAATCTGGTTTTCATATTGGAGCTGTTCTGAAGAGAAGGCTAGAGAATCCAACTGTTTTGGATGTGGTACTAAGTTAAACAGTCACTCAATTAAGACATTCCACATCTGTACTAATAACTCTACTTTTTCTAACTTTGTGCTTTTAATTCTCTTTCCTTTCAGTCTCTGCCCTGGTGAAGGACCAGTTCAGACTGGGTTGGAACTGGCTACCCTGCTCATATAACATAAGAACATAAGAATAGCCTTACTGGGTCAGACCGATGGTCCATCATGCCCAGTAGCCCGTTCTCACGGTGGCCAATCCAGGTCACTAGTACCTGGCCCAAACCCAAGGAGTAGCAACGTTCCATGCTACCGATCCAGGGCAAACAGTTGCTTCCCTTTATGTCTCTGAATAACAGACTATGGACTTTTCCTTTAGGAAATTATCTAAACCTTTCTTAAATCTAGCTACGGTACCGCTCTTACCACAATCTCTGGCAACATGTTCCAGAGCTTAACTATTCTCTGAAAGAAAAAATATTTCCTCCTATTGGTTTTAAAAGTAATTCCCTGTAACTTCATCGAGTTTCTCCTTGTCTTTCTAATTTTTCACGGAGTGAAAAATCATTCCACTTGTACTCGTTGTACTCCACTCAAGATTTCGAAAACTTCAAGCATGTAATTGCAGTTATTATGAATTGTCATTTTATGTTCAAATGCTTTTTTTTATTATTTCAAGTATAACAGGCAAGAACAAGAAAGAGCATCAATCAAAAGTAACAGTACAAACATGTCCCCCCTCCCCCCCCCCACCCCCCACCCCCATCCCGGGAGTCCAAAGCCATGCCAAAAGTTGAGAGATAACCTTAAATGTTCAAAAGTCTGCTACGAGCTCGGGGTGTGAGGTCCTGCCAAAAGCATTCCCAAGTCTGACAAAATCTACGACCCGGGCCATGTTCCAAGTCACCCACCAGTCTCCGCTCCAGCGTGGCATGAATTATCATCAGGGATCTCCATTGTGCATAGGTCGGAGGATCAGACGAAAGCCAGTTAATAAGGATAGTTTTCTTCCCCAGTAAAAGCACTCTGGTGATAAAAGCTGACATTCCCCTGGGTTTAGGCGTGGCTATGTTATAAAAACCAAATAGCGCTCTCGGTTGTGGGAGCCAACGCCTTCCCCAAAGCAACGTAACATAGCGTCCCAGGTGACTCCAGAACTGTTGAATTTTGGGGCATGTCCAAAACATATGGCTCAAAGAAGCGTGAGCCTGGCTGCATTTCGGGCAGGAATGAGAAGCCGTAATTCCCATCCGGGCAGCACGTTCCGGTGGAATATAAAGTCTCAGAACAATCTTCAATTGCATTTCCCAGTGGGTTATGTTAGGAGACACCCTTTGAATGTTCTTCAAAACCCGCTGTAGCTGCTGGGCTGTTAATTTACACTGCAGGTCCTCGGCCCACGCCGTCGCCAAAATGTCCAGATTAGTGCCCAATTGACAGTCCCGGATCCCCACCACGTGAAACCGCAGTGGGATCCGCTGTTGGGCTGAGAGACTAAAGAGTTCGGAAAGTGCTTCTCTACTGTCTTCTGTGAGAACAGACCCAGGTAAAGACTGGATATAATGTCGAATCTGGTAATAAGCAAACAGATCAGTAGGCGGTAAGTCAAAGGTGTGTTGTAGCTCCGCAAATGTTGCCAAGTTCCCCTCCTCCGAGAACAGATGAAAGAGATATTGAAGTCCTTTTTCCCTCCACCTAGGAAAGGCGGCATTCTGCATTCCCGGCCGAAAAGCTCCATTGCCCTGTATAGGTAAATATAATGACACCCCAGCAGGCAGTTTAGCAGTTTTACAGACCCACTTCCAGGTTCGCCGAGCTGGCCCAAAGATCGGATAGTGCGACACCAAAGGACGGATCCCTGGATCCGCTACATGCAAAAAATAGCTCACATGAAACGGAGCCAATAGAGATAGCTCCAGAGGTGTAGCAGAAAAATCAGAGGTCCCTCTAAACCAGTCATTAATATGACGCATCTGACAGGCCATAGCATACCAACGTATGTTTAATAAACCATAACCCCCCCTATCCCTAGGCAGACACATCCGCAGAAATGTCATACGGGGTCGCTTACCGCCCCAGAGGAAATGTTGTAAGTTTTTCGTTAATCGTGTGTTATGGGCGTAAGATAGGAGCAGAGGCAGGACCTGAAAGCGGTACAACCATTTGGGAAAAAGCACCATATTAAAGAGAGCTACCCGGCCTGCCACCGATAAGGGGAATGTGGACCAATTCTGCAGATGTAGTGTGGTGTCACGAAGCAGTGGGGTGATATTGCTGTCGTATAGGGTCGTAAGGTCTCTAGGAATCCACACCCCCAGATAACGGATCGAGCTCACGGCCCATGTAAATGGAAAGTGGCTGCTCCATGTCTGCTGCAGTGTCAGTGGGCTGGCCAAAGCCAAAGATTTCTGGTAATTCAGCGTAAAACCCGAATAAAATTTAAATTCATCAAGCGCTTGCAATAAATGCGTGACAGAATGATGGGGATCCGTGAGCAAAAAAAGGAGATCGTCTGCGAAGGCCAACACTTTGAGCAAATGGTTCCCAATGTTCACACCCACAATGTCAGGGTCCAAAGTCACTGTACGAAGAAATGGTTCCAAGTACAACAAAAATAGTAGAGGCGACAGGGGGCATCCCTGTCGAGTGCCTCGCTCTATAGAAATTGGGTCAGTAATAATGTCATTAACTAGTAATCTTGCTGTAGGTGTCGAATATAATGTGCGTAGCGCCGCGGCAAACCATCCAGATATACCCATATAATTCAGCACCTCAAAGAGATACTTCCAATTGACCTGGTCAAATGCCTGTGCCGCGTCTAAGCTAAGCAAGAGCATCGGAATGTTATTAACTTGGGTGTGAGCTAAGGACAACAGTGCTTTACGTACATTGTGTACCGCTTGACGACCCTTTACAAATCCCACCTGTGTTGATGCTATAATGTTGGGGAGAAGGGTCGCTAGTCTATCAGCTAATATTTTAGATAGGATTTTAATATCCACATTTAGCAGAGAAATTGGGCGATAGGACTCGGGAGCAGTACTGTCTTTGCCGGGTTTCAAAATCAACGTAATTAGTGCCTCATTGGAGCCTACAGGAAATTGTTCATCATGAATTACCTGCGAATAATAGTCCCGTAAATAGGGACTCAGCTGCCCTGATAATAATTTGTAGAATTCAGCCGTGAAACCATCCGGCCCTGGGGCCGAAAAGTTTCGTTGGTTATGAATTGTCATTTTAAAAA
Organism: Geotrypetes seraphini; assembly: GCF_902459505.1. NCBI lineage: Eukaryota > Metazoa > Chordata > Amphibia > Gymnophiona > Dermophiidae > Geotrypetes > Geotrypetes seraphini. The sequence continues at coordinate 62,206,063 of NC_047090.1, read as the reverse complement.
GTAATTTTAATTGAAAATGTATAAATTCTTGCGAGTTATTAATTTGACGCAGCCATATTGGGTGGGGATACATTATTACGAACTCAACCCCAACCAATTTCCTCTCAACTGCAAAGGGATACCTTAGGATGCTTTACGTCCTAAGACCTCAAATTATTTTATATCAAAACTGGTGAACAGTCATTATTTTCTTTTAAAAATTTAAAGCCCACTACATCCAATAGTTCTGCAAGGCGTACAAGAAAACATACACAATAAAACATACATCTACATAGCAAAAACAGAAACATGCAGCAAATGTTATGTTAATCAGGTTTTCTATTCTGCCTTTACCTATTCAGTTCAAGGTCGGATTACATTACAAGAGGTTGGGTTGGGTGTGTTACAATGGATAGTTTGACATGGACAATAACAGAGCTGCTCGTATAGATAGATCAATATCGTTATTAAAACAGTTAGGTCATTCTTACAAATACATAAATTTGCGTTAAAACTCAATGGGCCGCGAACTATTGTCCAAGAAACGCTCATGTAAATGAGGTTGGCGGAGAGTAGTGAAGATTCACTAAATTTTCATATTCCCATTGCTGGTGATGGACACATGCGTAGAATAAATGCAAAAAAAAACCCAAATACCCCAACAACAAATCGAGCCGCTGAAGTCAAGCAACCCTCCACAAAACAACTTTCTTATATTTTTTACAGCTACTCTTCTACCTGTTTTAGGAAGTAACCTTTGTATTCAAAGTGGGAGCGTAAGTGTGGTCTTTATGCTGGCAACTCTTCCCTAACAGGCTTTTATTTCCATTTTTCTACCTATCACTAAAGCCTCCCTCCTCCATAAGTGGGAGCATTCCAACCTCAAAGGCCACACACTTAGATAGGGCCATTTATAAAGCCAATAAATATATGAGCAAGGCCCAAGTACCAAGGCAGACTTCTGCAGCTTCAAATCTGGATGCCTTTGATTTTAAAGAACTCACAGCAATTATATAGAAATATTTTGAGAGAAAGGGAGGTCCATATGTAGGTGATTTTCCAAAAAGCTCATGGTACGCTATTCAAAAACAAATGGTTAATCATTCTCAGGAGTCCAGAAACTGACTTGCCAATCAGCACAATCATATGTCCAAGGACATAGATGAGGCACAAATTAAAATATCCACGCTACGATCCCAAATTATTTAAGCTCAATTTCCTTTTTACCTGTAAATAAATAATTAGAAGAGGCTAAGGCACAATTGAATTATTTTAAGTGAAATTAGGCCTCACAGGGACAGATTATTGCTGAGCCCTGGTCAGTATGAAAAAAATCCAAAACAATACAAATTTGTGTAGGAGGGTAGAAAAAAAGGAAAACAGAACACAGACATACAGCAGGAGGATCAGATGAACACGTAGGAGGAAATTTAACTGCTATAGCAGAGCAATACCCATAGTGACAGGGAGGATAGAGTAATCACTGTACCTAGAGCACCAGTAACAGTTGTGCTGCAGGACTCCTTGGAAAACAGTGACATTGAAAGAATAGTAGAGAAAGTTGTCCCTATGCCTTTTAACATAAATCAATGGTGCAAATGGGCTACTGAAATCCCGATTTACTGGGATCTAGGGAAATCCAAAAGAAATAATTCCGATTTGGTAAGATTATGCACCTAGAGTGTCCAATCAATTGTGAAATTACTTGACCATTTTAAATCTTTTTTATTAAATACAGAGGGGAGAGGGGGGAATAATCTGTTTTACAAACCACCTTTACATACCGATATGTACATTTCTACATCTAAGTTCAATGTCAGTAATCCCAGCTCTTGATACTACTAATCAAGGCATTTAATAAGGATGTTGACGAATACCACTCGCTATCTTTGGCATTAGACAAAGTGTCAGCATGTTTCTTGGGTTACCCGTGCTTTCCTGTTGGCAGCAAAGGCTTTTGGGATATTATATCAATCTGACTTTGTAATGTTGATGCATAGAGACCCTAAAAACTCCTGTACAGAATCCACAATACATCACGTATCCAGCCAGACTGATTTGTTTATCAAGAAGGTATGCTATTTGAATGGTATAAAGAAGCTAGACAGATTACGGTAATTCCATCTACCATTCCTCTAAGTATCACACCTTCCTTATCGATTAAGCTTACCTTTGTTTCGAACAGTTTCCAAATGATGAACATAAGGATACTGGGAAATAAAATAGATTCTATTTTTCAAATAAGATTCCAACCTATAAAAGCCTCCTCTCTACCATCCCTCTGGACCCTTGTTTATCTCTTGCTCTCTCTGTCTCCTCTCTTCGCCCTCACTGCCCCTATTCAGGAACCTATCTTGTCTCTCATATTCACAAGAACACAGAAGCAGCTACATAATAGACTATCTTTATGTATCTTATATAAGCATTGCATATCTGTAATATTTAACCTATTTCTACACGATGTATTCTTAATGCAACCAATGTTGTCTGTCATCGTCATAAATTTCACTTCCTACTGAACAACCTCCTGAGGATATTGAAAACGGGAACTGGTACAGTTTGGGGGCTCAATCGTACATTCTGGGAGCTCGTCTGCAGCAAACCTCCCAGTGTATAAGTTATATTTGGGGGGCTATGTCTGGGTCCCTCCCGGAGACTTTCAGGCTACAATAGGTAAGTCAAATTTAAATTTTCTCATATACACGGTGCACTATGTATGATTATATGGTGAGAGATGGTATTATACACTTAAAAGGCATTGTGCAAATTTGATTGAAAGTGAGATAGGAATTAAAGGACCTTGTATACTCCTTAAAATTGCTGTTTAGACTGGATGACACACTTTTGAAAAGTTCCAGTAATACCTATGTATTGTGGGTTTTATACTGTGTGAGATTTTCCTAATCAAAAGCTTTGCCTGCTTTACGCAGATTTGCTGTTATAGGATTGTCAGTGATTTCTACAGTATATCTTAAAATCTGGTTTTCATATTGGAGCTGTTCTGAAGAGAAGGCTAGAGAATCCAACTGTTTTGGATGTGGTACTAAGTTAAACAGTCACTCAATTAAGACATTCCACATCTGTACTAATAACTCTACTTTTTCTAACTTTGTGCTTTTAATTCTCTTTCCTTTCAGTCTCTGCCCTGGTGAAGGACCAGTTCAGACTGGGTTGGAACTGGCTACCCTGCTCATATAACATAAGAACATAAGAATAGCATTACTGGGTTAGACCGATGGTCCATCATGCCGAGTAGCCCGTTCTCACGGTGGCCAATCCAGGTCACTAGTACCTGGCCCAAACCCAAGGAGTAGCAACGTTCCATGCTACCGATCCAGGGCAAACAGTTGCTTCCCTTTATGTCTCTGAATAACAGACTATGGACTTTTCCTTTAGGAAATTATCTAAACCTTTCTTAAATCTAGCTACGGTACCGCTCTTACCACAATCTCTGGCAACATGTTCCAGAGCTTAACTATTCTCTGAAAGAAAAAATATTTCCTCCTATTGGTTTTAAAAGTAATTCCCTGTAACTTCATCGAGTGTCTCCTTGTCTTTCTAATTTTTTAACGGAGTGAAAAATCATTCCACTTGTACTCGTTGTACTCCACTCAAGATTTCGAAAACTTCAAGCATGTAATTGCAGTTATTATGAATTGTCATTTTAAAAAGTAATTTTAATTGAAAATGTATAAATTCTTGCGAGTTATTAATTTGACGCAGCCATATTGGGTGGGGATACATTATTACGAACTCAACCAATTTCCTCTCAACTGCAAAGGGATACCTTAGGATGCTTTACGTCCTAAGACCTCAAATTATTTTATATCAAAACTGGTGAACAGTCATTATTTTCTTTTAAAAATTTAAAGCCCACTACATCCAATAGTTCTGCAAGGCGTACAAGAAAACATACACAATAAAACTCGTATAGATAGATCAATATCGTTATTAAAACAGTTAGGTCATTCTTACAAATACATAAATTTGCGTTAAAACCCAATGGGCCGCGAACTATTGTCCAAGAAACGCTCATGTAAATGAGGTTGGCGGAGAGTAGTGAAGATTCACTAAATTTTCATATTCCCATTGCTGGTGATGGACACATGCGTAGAATAAATGCAAAAAAAAACCCAAATACCCCAACAACAAATCGAGCCGCTGAAGTCAAGCAACCCTCCACAAAACAACTTTCTTATATTTTTTACAGCTACTCTTCTACCTGTTTTAGGAAGTAACCTTTGTATTCAAAGTGGGAGCGTAAGTGTGGTCTTTATGCTGGCAACTCTTCCCTAACAGGCTTTTATTTCCATTTTTCTACCTATCACTAAAGCCTCCCTCCTCCATAAGTGGGAGCATTCCAACCTCAAAGGCTACACACTTAGATAGGGCCATTTATAAAGCCAATAAATATATGAGCAAGGCCCAAGTACCAAGGCAGACTTCTGCAGCTTCAAATATGGATGTCTTTGATTTTAAAGAACTCACAGCAATTATATAGAAATATTTTGAGAGAAAGGGAGGTCCATATGTAGGTGATTTTCCAAAAAGCTCATGGTACGCTATTCAAAAACAAATGGTTAATCATTCTCAGGAGTCCAGAAACTGACTTGCCAATCAGCACAATCATATGTCCAAGGACATAGATGAGGCACAAATTAAAATATCCACGCTACGATCCCAAATTATTTAAGCTCAATTTCCTTTTTACCTGTAAATAAATAAATAATTAGAAGAGGCTAAGGCACAATTGAATTATTTTAAGTGAAATTAGGCCTCACAGGGACAGGTTATTGCGGTGCCCTGGTCAGTATGAAAAAATCCAAAACACAAATTTGTGTAGGAGGGTAGAAAAAAGGAAAACAGAACACAGACATACAGCAGGAGGATCAGATGAACACTTAGGAGGAAATTTAACTGCTATAGCAGAGCAATACCCATAGTGACAGGGAGGATAGAGTAATCACTGTACCTAGAGCACCAGTAACAGTTGTGCTGCAGGACTCCTTGGAAAACAGTGACATTGAAAGAATAGTAGAGAAAGTTGTCCCTATGCCTTTTAACATAAATCAATGGTGCAAATGGGCTACTGAAATCCCAATTTACTGGGGTCTAGGGAAATCCAAAAGAAATAATTCCGATTTGGTAAGATTATGCACCTAGAGTGTCCAATCAATTGTGAAATTACTTGACCATTTTAAATCTTTTTTATTAAATACAGAGGGGAGAGGGGGGAATAATCTGTTTTACAAACCACCTTTACATACCGATATGTACATTTCCTAACAGGGACATCTAAGTTCAATGTCAGTAATCCCAGCTCTTGCTACTACTAATCAAGGCATTAAATAAGGAAGTTGAGGAATACCACTCGCTATCTTTGGCATTAGACAAAGTGTCAGCATGTTTCTTGGGTTACCCATGCTTTCCTGTTGGCAGCAAAGGCTTTTGGGATATATCAATCTGACTTTGTAATGTTGATGCATACAGACCCTAAAAACTCCTGTACAGAATCCACAATACATCACGTATCCAGCCAGACTGGTTTGTTTATCAAGAAGTATGCTATTTGAATGGTATAAAGAAGCTAGACAGATTACGGTAATTCCATCTACCATTCCTCTAAGTATCACACCTTCCTTATCGATTAAGCTTACCTTTGTTTCGAACAGTTTCGAACAAATGATGAACATAAGGATACTGGGAAATAAAATAGATTCTATTTTTCAAATAAGATTCCAACCTATAAAAGCCTCCTCTCTACCATCCCTCTGGACCCTTGTTTATCTCTTGCTCTCTCTGTCTCCTCTCTTCGCCCTCACTGCCCCTATTCAGGAACCTCTCTTGTCTCTCATATTCACAAGAACACAGAAGCAGCTACATAATAGACTATCTTTATGTATCTTATATAAGCATTGCATATCTGTAATATTTAACCTATCTCTACACGATGTATTCTTAATGCAACCAATGTTGTCTGTCATCGTCATAAATTTCACTTCCTACTGAACAACCTCCTGAGGGTATTGAAAACGGGAACTGGTACAGTTTGGGGGCTCAATCGTACATTCTGGGAGCTCGTCTGCAGCAAACCTCCCAGTGTATAAGTTATATTTGGGGGGCTATGTCTGGGTCCCTCCCGGAGACTTTCAGGCTACAATAGGTAAGTCAAATTTAAATTTTCTCATATACACGGTGCACTATGTATGATTATATGGTGAGAGATGGTACTATACACTTAAAAGGCATTGTGCAAATTTGATTGAAAGTGAGATAGGAATTAAAGGACCTTGTATACTCCTTAAAATTGCTGTTTAGACTGGATGACACACTTTTGAAAAGTTCCAGTAATACCTATGTATTGTGGGTTTTATACTGTGTGAGATTTTCCTAATCAAAAGCTTTGCCTGCTTTACGCAGATTTGCTGTTATAGGATTGTCAGTGATTTCTACAGTATATCTTAAAATCTGGTTTTCATATTGGAGCTGTTCTGAAGAGAAGGCTAGAGAATCCAACTGTTTTGGATGTGGTACTAAGTTAAACAGTCACTCAATTAAGACATTCCACATCTGTACTAATAACTCTACTTTTTCTAACTTTGTGCTTTTAATTCTCTTTCCTTTCAGTCTCTGCCCTGGTGAAGGACCAGTTCAGACTGGGTTGGAACTGGCTACCCTGCTCATATAACATAAGAACATAAGAATAGCCTTACTGGGTCAGACCGATGGTCCATCATGCCCAGTTGCCCGTTCTCACGGTGGCCAATCCAGGTCACTAGTACCTGGCCCAAACCCAAGGAGTAGCAACGTTCCATGCTACCGATCCAGGACAAACATTTGCTTCCCTTTGTCTCTGAATAACAGACTATGGACTTTTCCTTTAGGAAATTATCTAAACCTTTCTTAAATCTAGCTACGGTACCGCTCTTACCACAATCTCTGGCAACATGTTCCAGAGCTTAACTATTCTCTGAAAGAAAAAATATTTCCTCCTATTGGTTTTAAAAGTAATTCCCTGTAACTTCATCGAGTTTCTCCTTGTCTTTCTAATTTTTCACGGAGTGAAAAATCATTCCACTTGTACTCGTTGTACTCCACTCAAGATTTCGAAAACTTCAAGCATGTAATTGCAGTTATTATGAATTGTCATTTTAAAAAGTAATTTTAATTGAAAATGTATAAATTCTTGCGAGTTATTAATTTGACGCAGCCATATTGGGTGGGGATGCATTATTACGAACTCAACCCCAACCAATTTCCTCTCAACTGCAAAGGGATACCTTAGGATGCTTTACGTCCTAAGACCTCAAATTATTTTATATCAAAACTGGTGAACAGTCATTATTTTCTTTTAAAAATTTAAAGCCCACTACATCCAATAGTTCTGCAAGGCGTACAAGAAAACATACACAATAAAACATACATCTACATAGCAAAAACAGAAACATGCAGCAAATGTTATGTTAATCAGGTTTTCTATTCTGCCTTTACCTATTCAGTTCAAGGTCGGATTACATTACAAGAGGTTGGGTTGGGTGTGCTACAATGGATAGTTTGACATGGACAATAACAGAGCTGCTCGTATAGATAGATCAATATCGTTATTAAAACAGTTAGGTCATTCTTACAAATACATAAATTTGCATTAAAACCCAATGGGCCGCGAACTATTGTCCAAGAAACGCTCATGTAACTGAGGTTGGCGGAGAGTAGTGAAGATTCACTAAATTTTCATATTCCCATTGCTGGTGATGGACACATGCGTAGAATAAATGCAAAAAAACCCCAAATACCCCAACAACAAATCAAGCCGCTGAAGTCAAGCAACCCTCCACAAAACAACTTTCTTATATTTTTTACAGCTACTCTTCTACCTGTTTTAGGAAGAAACCTTTGTATTCAAAGTGGGAGCGTAAGTGTGGTCTTTATGCTGGCAACTCTTCCCTAACAGGCTTTTATTTCCATTTTTCTACCTATCACTAAAGCCTCCCTCCTCCATAAGTGGGAGCATTCCAACCTCAAAGGCTACACACTTAGATAGGGCCATTTATAAAGCCAATAAATATATGAGCAAGGCCCAAGTACCAAGGCAGACTTCTGCAGCTTCAAATCTGGATGCCTTTGATTTTAAAGAACTCACAGCAATTATATAGAAATATTTTGAGAGAAAGGGAGGTCCATATGTAGGTGATTTTCCAAAAAGCTCATGGTACGCTATTCAAAAACAAATGGTTAATCATTCTCAGGAGTCCAGAAACTGACTTGCCAATCAGCACAATCATATGTCCAAGGACATAGATGAGGCACAAATTAAAATATCCACGCTACGATCCCAAATTATTTAAGCTCAATTTCCTTTTTACCTGTAAATAAATAATTAGAAGAGGCTAAGGCACAATTGAATTATTTTAAGTGAAATTAGGCCTCACAGGGACAGATTATTGCTGAGCCCTGGTCAGTATGAAAAAATCCAAAACAATACAAATTTGTGTAGGAGGGTAGAAAAAAGGAAAACAGAACATAGACATATAGCAGGAGGATCAGATGAACACGTAGGAGGAAATTTAACTGCTATAGCAGAGCAATACCCATAGTGACAGGGAGGATAGAGTAATCACTGTACCTAGAGCACCAGTAACAGTTGTGCTGCAGGACTCTTTGGAAAACAGTGACATTGAAACAATAGTAGAGAAAGTTGTCCCTATGCCTTTTAACATAAATCAATGGTGCAAATGGGCTACTGAAATCCCGATTTACTGGGATCTAGGGAAATCCAAAAGAAATAATTCCGATTTGGTAAGATTATGCATCTAGAGTGTCCAATCAATTGTGAAATTACTTGACCATTTTAAATCTTTTTTATTAAATACAGAGGGGAGAGGGGGGAATAATCTGTTTTACAAACCACCTTTACATACCGATATGTACATTTCCTAACAGGGACATCTAAGTTCAATGTCAGTAATCCCAGCTCTTGATACTACTAATCAAGGCATTAAATAAGGATGTTGACGAATACCACTCGCTATCTTTGGCATTAGACAAAGTGTCAGCATGTTTCTTGGGTTACCCGTGCTTTCCTGTTGGCAGCAAAGGCTTTTGGGATATTATATCAATCTGACTTTGTAATGTTGATGCATAGAGACCCTAAAAACTCCTGTACAGAATCCACAATACATCACGTATCCAGCCAGACTGGTTTGTTTATCAAGAAGGTATGCTATTTGAATGGTATAAAGAAGCTAGACAGATTACGGTAATTCCATCTACCATTCCTCTAAGTATCACACCTTCCTTATCGATTAAGCTTACCTTTGTTTCGAACAGTTTCCAAATGATGAACATAAAGGATACTGGGAAATAAAATAGATTCTATTTTTCAAATAAGATTCCAACCTATAAAAGCCTCCTCTCTACCATCCCTCTGGACCCTTGTTTATCTCTTGCTCTCTCTGTCTCCTCTCTTCGCCCTCACTGCCCCTATTCAGGAACCTATCTTGTCTCTCATATTCACAAGAACACAGAAGCAGCTACATAATAGACTATCTTTATGTATCTTATATAAGCATTGCATATCTGTAATATTTAACCTATTTCTACACGATGTATTCTTAATGCAACCAATGTTGTCTGTCATCGTCATAAATTTCACTTCCTACTGAACAACCTCCTGAGGATATTGAAAACGGGAACTGGTACAGTTTGGGGGCTCAATCGTACATTCTGGGAGCTCGTCTGCAGCAAACCTCCCAGTGTATAAGTTATATTTGGGGGGCTATGTCTGGGTCCCTCCCGGAGACTTTCAGGCTACAATAGGTAAGTCAAATTTAAATTTTCTCATATACACGGTGCACTATGTATGATTATATGGTGAGAGATGGTATTATACACTTAAAAGGCATTGTGCAAATTTGATTGAAAGTGAGATAGGAATTAAAGGACCTTGTATACTCCTTAAAATTGCTGTTTAGACTGGATGACACACTTTTGAAAAGTTCCAGTAATACCTATGTATTGTGGGTTTTATACTGTGTGAGATTTTCCTAATCAAAAGCTTTGCCTGCTTTACGCAGATTTGCTGTTATAGGATTGTCAGTGATTTCTACAGTATATCTTAAAATCTGCTTTTCATATTGGAGCTGTTCTGAAGAGAAGGCTAGAGAATCCAACTGTTTTGGATGTGGTACTAAGTTAAACAGTCACTCAATTAAGACATTCCACATCTGTACTAATAACTCTACTTTTTCTAACTTTGTGCTTTTAATTCTCTTTCCTTTCAGTCTCTGCCCTGGTGAAGGACCAGTTCAGACTGGGCTGGAACTGGCTACCCTGCTCATATAACATAAGAACATAAGAATAGCCTTACTGGGTCAGACCGATGGTCCATCATGCCCAGTAGCCCGTTCTCACGGTGGCCAATCCAGGTCACTAGTACCTGGCCCAAACCCAAGGAGTAGCAACGTTCCATGCTACCGATCCAGGGCAAGCAGTTGCTTCCCTTTATGTCTCTGAATAACAGACTATGGACTTTTCCTTTAGGAAATTATCTAAACCTTTCTTAAATCTAGCTACGGTACCGCTCTTACCACAATCTCTGGCAACATGTTCCAGAGCTTAACTATTCTCTGAAAGAAAAAATATTTCCTCCTATTGGTTTTAAAAGTAATTCCCTGTAACTTCATCGAGTGTCTCCTAGGGTCTTTCTAATTTTTCACGGAGTGAAAAATCATTCCACTTGTACTCGTTGTACTCCATTCGAGATTTTGTAAACTTCAAGCATGTAATTGCAGTTATTATGAATTGTCATTTTAAAAAGTAATTTTAATTGAAAATGTATAAATTCTTGCGAGTTATTAATTTGACGCAGCCATATTGGGTGGGGATACATTATTACGAACTCAACCCCAACCAATTTCCTCTCAACTGCAAAGGGATACCTTAGGATGCTTTACGTCCTAAGACCTCAAATTATTTTATATCAAAACTGGTGAACAGTTATTATTTTCTTTTAAAAATTTAAAGCCCACTACATCCAATAGTTCTGCAAGGCGTACAAGAAAACATACACAATAAAACATACATCTACATAGCAAAAACAGAAACATGCAGCAAATGTTATGTTAATCAGGTTTTCTATTCTGCCTTTACCTATTCAGTTCAAGGTCGGATTACATTACAAGAGGTTGGGTGTGTTACAATGGATAGTTTGACATGGACAATAACAGAGCTGCTCGTATAGATAGCAATGTTACTTACCGTAACAGTTGTTATCCAGGGACAGCAGGCAGCTATTCTCACTAGTGGGTGATTTCATCCGACAGAGCCCCGATACGGACATCTTGCAAGCATGTCTTGCTTGAAGAAACTCAGAAGTTTCGAGATGCCCGCACCGCGCATGCGCCAGTGCCTTCCCGCCCTATGCTCCGGGCGTGTCTCCTCAGTTCAGGTAGCTAGAAGAGAAGCCAACCCAGGGGAGTTGGGTGAGGCATGAGAATAGCTGCCTGCTGTCCCTGGATAACAACTGTTACGGTAAGTAACATTGCTTTATCCCAGGACAAGCAGGCAGGTATTCTCACTAGTGGGTGACCTCCAAGCTAACCTCAATGGGATGGAGGGAGAGTTGGCAACTTAGGAGAACAAATTTTGTAACACAGTTTGGCCAAACTGTCCATCCCGTCTGGAGAAAGTATCCAGACAATAATGAGAGGTGAATGTATGAACCGAGGACCAAGTGGCAGCCTTACAAATCTCCTCAATCGGTGTCGATCTGAGGAAGGCTACAGAGGCTGCCATTGCTCTGACCCTATGGGCTGTGACCTTACAGGGAAGGGGTAATCCAGCCTGGGCATAGCAGAAAGAGATACAAGCCGCCATCCAATTAGAGATGGTGCGCTTCGATACAGGTCGTCCCAACTTGTTTGGATCAAAGGAGACGATAAGTTGAGGAGCAGTTCTTTGTGGTTTGGTGCGATCCAAGTAGAAAGCCAAAGCACGTTTACAGTCCAGAGTGTGTAGAGCTGATTCTCCAGGATGAGAATGAGGCTTTGGAAAAAACACTGGAAGCACGATGGATTGGTTGAGATGAAATTCAGAGACCACCTTGGGCAGGAATTTCGGATGAGTGCGGAGGACCACCTTGTCATGATGGAAAACTGTGAAAGGAGGATCCGCCACCAAGGCCTGAAGCTCACTGACCCTGCGAGCAGATGTGAGGGCCACCAGAAAAACCACTTTCCAAGTGAGAAACTTTCGGGGAGCCTTGCTCAGAGGCTCAAAAGGAGGTTTCATAAGCTGAGAAAGGACAACATTTAGATCCCAAACCACTGGAGGCGGTTTGAGAGGAGGATCGACATGAAAAAGTCCTTTCATAAATCTGGAAACCATAGGATGAGAAGAGAGAGGTTTCCCTTGCAGAGGCTGATGGAAAGCCACAATAGCACTCAGGTGGACTCGTATAGATGTCGACTTGAGACCGGACTGAGACAGGTGTAGAAGATAATCCAACACAGAGGATAGGGAGGCTCGCTGAGGCTCCTTAGAATTGGAAATACACCATGAAGAAAATCTAGTCCATTTCTGGGAGTAGCATTGACGAGTAGCAGGCTTCCTGGAAGCCTCCAAGACATCCCTCACCGCCTGGGAAAACTGGTGGGGAGTTATGTTGAGAGGAACCAAGCTGTCAGGTGGAGAGACTGCAGGTTGGGATGAAGTAGAGATCCCTGATGCTGAGTAAGCAGTGAAGGAAACACTGGAAGAAGGAATGGCTCCCTGCTGCTGAGTTGAAGTAGAAGGTAGAACCAAGGTTGCCTGGGCCACCGAGGAGCTATTAGAATCATGGTGGCTTGGTCTGATTTCAACTTGACCAGAGTCTTCTGAATGAGAGGAAATGGAGGAAACGCATACAGAAATCGATTCTTCCAATCCAGCAGAAAGGCATCTGCCTCGAGTCGATGAGGAGTGTAGATCCTGGAGCAAAACTGAGGCAGCTTGAAGTTGTGGGGAGCCGCAAAGAGGTCTATTTGAGGCGTCCCCCAATGTGCAAATATCCAATGAAGGGGGTTGGAATGGAGAGTCCATTCGTGAGGCTGGAGGAGACAACTCAAGTTGTCTGCCAAGACATTGTCCTTCCCCTGAATGTAGACAGCCTTGAGGAAGGCATTGTGGCGAACTGCCCAATCCCAGACTCTGAGAGCTTCCTGGCAGAGGGAGGCTGATCCCGTGCCCCCCTGCTTGTTCACATAATACATTGCGACCTGGTTGTCTGTACGGATGAGGACCACCATGTCGTGAAGCAGATGTTGAAAAGCTTGAAGAGCATAGAAGATGGCTCTGAGCTCCAGAAGATTGATCTGATGGAGGCGGTCCGCACTGGTCCAGAATCCCTGAGTGCGAAGCCCATCCAGATGAGCCCCCCAGGCATAGGTCGAGGAATCGGTTGTGAGAACCTTCTGATGAGGAGGAGTGTGAAACAGCAAACCTCTGGATAGATTCGAACAGGTCATCCACCAAAGTAGAGACTGCCGAAGAGCAGGAGTGACTATGATGTGTCGAGTCAACGGGTCTGACACTTGAGTCCATTGAGAAGCTAGGGTCCACTGAGGAATTCTGAGATGAAGCCTGGCAAAGGGTGTCACATGAACTGTAGAGGCCATGTGGCCCAGGAGGACCATCATGTGTCTCGCTGAGATGGACTGGTGAGAAGACACAGACTGGCAGAGACGAAGAAGAGCATCCATGCGCTGAGGAGGAAGGAATGCTCGAAGCTGAATGGTGTCCAGTACCGCCCCGATGAAGGGAAGGGACTGGGTAGGCTGCAGATGAGATTTGGGAAAATTGATCTCGAAGCCCAGGCTCTGCAGGAAGCAGATCGTTGTCAAGGTCGCCGAAATGACCTTTGGAGCTGACGGGGCCTTGATGAGCCAGTCGTCGAGGTATGGAAATACCTGAAGACCCCTGCTTCGGAGTGCAGCGGCTACCACTACCAGACACTTCGTGAAGACTCTGGGAGACGAGGACAGGCCGAATGGAAGCACTCGATACTGCAGATGGAGATGTCCCACCCGAAATCTGAGGAACTTGCGGGAGGCCGGATGAATGGGAATGTGAGTGTAGGCCTCCTTGAGATCCAGAGAGCATAACCAGTCGTTCTGCTCGAGGAGAGGGTAGAGAGAAGCAAGTGTCAGCAGGGTCGCAGGTCGCCCGTCTTCTTTGGAACAAGGAAGTACCGGGAGTAAAACCCCTGGTTCAGTTGGTCCGTAGGGACCGGCTCCATGGCACGAAGCCGGAGCAAAGCCTGAGCTTCCTGGAGAAGAAGGGCGGTCTGAGTCAAGTTGGAAGGATACTCTCTTGGAGGGTGGTCCGGAGGGACCCGATGGAAATGAAGAGAGTATCTCTCCTTGATGATAGTAAGGACCCAGAGGTCGGTTGTTATGGCCTCCCAGCGATGATAAAAATGATGGAGGCACCCTCCGATGGGAAAAACAGGGGGAGGCAGAACGAGGTTGGTTATGCCCTCGACGATACAGTCAAAAAGGCTGAGTGGTTTTAGGGACAGCAGGCGACTGAGATTTAGGCTGACCCTTCTGGGGAGGCTGACGCTTCGCCGGTTGTCTCGCAGGAGGAGTTTGCCTCGGCTGATAACGCCTCTGATAAATCAACGGTGGACGAGAAGGTCGAGACTGCTGAGGCTTGGGCTTCGGCCGAAGGATAGATTGGAAGGACTTTTCATGGTCCGACAACTTCTTTGTGACAGTCTCGATGGATTCGTCAAAAAGATCCGACCCAGCACACGGGACGTTCGCCAGACGGTCCTGAAGATTCGGGTCCATATCAATGGTCCGCAACCAGGCCAACCGGCGCATCGCCACCGAGCAAGCCGCTGCACTGGCAGAGAGCTCGAACGCATCATAGGCAGATTGAATCAACTGAAGGCGGAGTTGGGACAACGAAGCAACCACTTCCTCAAACTCAAACCTAGCCTGGGACTCGATGTAGGGAGTGAACTTTCGAAGCACAGGTAGAAAAAATTCCAAGTAGGTTGCAAAGTGGAAGTTGTAATTCAGGACTCTAGACGCCATCATCGAATTCTGATAGATTCGTCACCCAAACTTATCCATGGTTCTGCCCTCGCGGCCCGGAGGTACGGAAGCGTAGACCTGGCCAGGATGAGACCGCTTGAGCGAGGATTCGACCAGGAGGGACTGGTGCGAAAGCTGAGGACCCTCAAAGCCTTTATGATGTACCGTGCCGTACCGCGAATCCAATTTGCCAGGGACCGCAGGGATAGAGTAAGGAGACTCGAAGCAGCGCATGAAGGTCTGGTCGAGGAGCTTGTGCAATGGAAGCTGCAAGGACTCCGCCGGAGGCCGAGGCAAGTGCATGGTATCGAGATACTCTTTGGAATATCGAGACCCCGCATCTAGAGTAATGTCCAAGTCATCCGCCATCTGCCTGAGGAACGATGAAAAGGACAATTGGTCCGCCGTCGCCGGTCCGTGAGACAGACTAGAAGAAGACGAAGCCTCAGGCTCCAAAGAGGCCTGTGAGCAACAGGGCGAGGAGAAAACTTCGGGGTCCTCGAACTCCGGACCCGGAGGGGGAGACCCAGTCGAAGCAGCATACCCCAACCGAGGCAATTTCTTCTGAGGCGAGACGGTCGAGTGTCGAGAGGAATGCTTCGAAGAATGTCTGGACCGATGCCCCTCCCGATGCCTGGAAGGAGATCGAGTCCTCCTGTGCGAGACTGGGTCAGACGCTTCCAAGGAGCAGATCGGACTCGATGCCGTCGATCGCAAAAGTGGAAGAGTCGGTGCGTCTCTGGACGTCGCCCAGGCTTGATAGGGAGTTCGGAAGAACTCGTCCTGCTTCCTGCTATGCCCCGGACTGGATGGCCCCGAAGGTGGACGCCACACGGAATCATGGGGCGGAGTAATCGGTTCCAAGGGAGGCAGGTCACTAAATGAGGGTTTCCTCGAGGGAATGGGCTCCAAAGGAGGCATATCACTAAGAGAAGCCCTCCTCGAGGGAATCGGTTCCAAAAGAGGCATAGCACTCTCGGAGGATCTCCTCGAGGACCCGGACACCACTCGCCGCGCCTCCTCGCCGAGCAACGAGGTCGTGCGGCGAGGAGGAGGAGGAGGGGGCGGTCCGCCCCTCGAAGCCGAAGCTGGGAGGTCACCCTGGATGGTGGCAATCAGACGAGGCCCCATGGTTTGCATGAGCTCCACGAACTGAGCCTCCAGAATGGACCGCAGCGAAGCCGATATGGAGGGATCCGCACCAAAAGGGGGCCCTTCCGTACGGTCTCCGCGCTCCTTAGGTGCAGTGTGCTTCTGCTTGCCAGCTTTCGGCACCTTGAGCACCACTGGTGGAACTGTAGGGGTCGAGACCTGCTCCGAGGAAACGGAGGAAGGCACCGGCGCCGAAGCCTGGGCCGAAACCGGGGTGAATGAAGCCGGTTTCAGGAGGCCCGAAGCAGCTGGGGAGGCAGCGGGCTTCGCTGCAGAAGTCGAAGCCCCCGTTGATGTCGATGTCGAAGCTGCAGGATCTGACGAAGCTTCCATCTTAAACATGGACTCCCAGAGCAGACAGCGGCGCTTAAACGCTCTCGCCGTCAGAGTGGAGCAAGGCCGGCACGATTTCGGAAAGTGATCCGGTCCCAGACACTGTAAGCAGCGTCGATGAGGGTCCGTGAGCGAAATCGCGCGCTGGCACTTGCTACACTTTTTGAAACCGGTAATCGGCCGGGACATAGGCCGGAAAAGCTCCGCCGCAAGGTCGAAGGCGCGGGGCCTCAGCCAAGCGGCCGACCCGGAGTCGGAAGGAAAAATTTTTTTTTTTTTTTTTTTAAAGAAATCAAAGAAAGAAAGAAATGTACAGGAGAGTCCAAAAGAACTCAATCCGCGGCAAAAAGAAGGCAAAAAAGATATTCAATGGGCGCAAATTCAAGATAGACTTCTCAGCTCCGCGGAAGAAAAAGAACTGAGGAGACACGCCCGGAGCATCGGGCGGGAAGGCACTGGCGCATGCGCGGTGCGGGCATCTCGAAACTTCTGAGTTTCTTCAAGCAAGACATGCTTGCAAGATGTCCGTATCGGGGCTCTGTCGGATGTCATCACCCACTAGTGAGAATACCTGCCTGCTTGTCCTGGGATAAAGATCAATATCGTTATTAATACAGTCAGTGGCGTACCTAGGGGGGGGCGGGGGGGGGCGGGCCGCCCCGGGTACCAGCCCTAAGGGGGTGTTCCCGGCCTTGCCGTTCAGTCCCCCGCCACCCCCGAAGGACCGCTCGCCCCCCTGGCCTCCCCGCACCACCTATGAACAGCCGCAGCAGGATCGCGAAGTCAGCGTCAGCATCCCTGCGCTGCTTCCTACGACGCGATCCCGCCCCTCCTCTGACGTCAGAGGAGGGGCGGGGACCGTGGCGCAGGAAGCAGCAGGGATCGCTGACGCTGACTTCGCGATCCTGCTGCGGCTGTTCATAGGTGGTGCGGGGAGGCCAGGGGGGCGAGCGGTCCTTCGGGGGTGGCGGGGGACTGAACGGCAAGGCCGGGAACACCCCCTTAGGGCTGGTACCCGACGCTGACTTCGCGATCCTGCTGCGGCTGTTCATAGGTGGTGCGGGGAGGCCAGGGGGGCGAGCGGTCCTTCGGGGTGGGTCGGGGCATCAGGCCTTCAGGGTGGGGCGGGCGGGCAGGCAAGCAGGCTTTCAAGGGGGAGGGGGGTGACAGGCAGGCAGGCAGGCCTTCAAGGGGGGACAGGCCTTCGGGGGGGGGGTGCAGACATTCAAGGGGTGCAGGCCTTCAAGGGGGGCAGGCAGGCCTTCAGGGGGGTGCAGACCTTCGGGGGGGGGTGTAGGCCTTTGGGGGGGTGCAGACCTTCAAGGGGGTGCAGGCCTTCAAGGGGGGAAAGGCAGGCAGGCCTTCAAGGGGGGGACAGGCCTACAAGGGGGGGGGACAGGCCTACAAGGGGGGGGACAGGCCTACAAGGGGGGGGACAGGCCTTCAAGGGGGGGTGCAGGCCTTCAAGGGGGGGTGCAGGCCTTCAAGGGGGGTGCAGGCCTTCAAGGGGGGACAGGCAGGCAGGCCTTCAAGGGGGGGACAGGCCTACAAGGGGGGGGACAGGCCTACAAGGGGGGGGGACAGGCCTTCAAGGGGGGGGGCAGGCCTTCAAGGGGGGGGGCAGGCCTTCAAGGGGGGGTGCAGGCCTTCAAGGGGGGTGCAGGCCTTCAAGGGGGAGACAGGCCTTCAAGGGGGGGAAAGGCAGGCAGGCAGGCCTTAAAGGGGGGGACAGGCCTACAAGGGGGTGGGACAGGCCTTCAAGGGGGGGACAGGCCTTCGGGGGGGTGCAGACCTTCAAGGGAGTGCAGGCATTCGGGGGGGGGGTGCAGTCCTTCAGGGGTGGGGTTTAGGCCTTCAGAGGGGGACAGACCTTCGGGTGGGAGGTAAAGTCCTTCGGGGGGTGCAGGTCTTCAGGGGTGGGGTGTAGCCCTTCGGAGGGGGGACAGACCTTCGGGGGAGGGGGGTCCTGGTGTAAAAGTACACAGAGGGAGAGAGGGAAGGGGGGGTTCAAAGATACATGCATATGCCAGACTTTGGGGGTTAGAAATAATGGGTCTAAAAACAGAGGAGTGGGAGAGAGATGGTGCATAATGGGATTTAGGGAGGGAAGGGACAGAAAGGGAGAGAACTTGGAAACAGGGGATGGTGTGGAGGGGGGATAGAGATACTGGATAGGAGGATAGTTGGGAACAGAAAGGGAGAGATGGTGGATCCTGGGGTGGTGGGGAGTTGAGAAAAGGTGAATCTGTGGATGGAGACAAAAAAAAGGAAAGATGCCAGATCTCCGGGAGAGGGAAGGGAAACGGAAGGGGAGAACAGAGATGGCAGACGGATGGTTAGCACGGAGAAAGGAGACCCTGGCAAGCAAGACAACAAGAGCCTGGGACCAACAAGATTTGAATATTGATCAGAGAACAAAAGGTAGAAAAAATAATTTTATTTTCTGTTTTGTGATTACAATATGTTAGATTTGAAAAGTGTACATGAGACAGCTTGAAATGGGAACTTTTCTATTTTTGTGAATGGCAAGGCTGAGTTCAGTTAAAATATATGCTTTATAAGAAAATATAATAATGTGTTTTATAAAGTTTATAAGCATTGCTGGCATACTCGGTGAGGTGTTCCTAGTGTTGGTGGTGGTGGTAGCATGTCAGTGTGTTGAGAGGAAGAGGTAGTCTGGGAAATTCTGCTGAGCAAACTCTGGGCCCATTTCCACCCCCAGTTAGTCCACTCCACTCAACTGGTTCACACACTGAGTGGGTCTTTGGGTGTTATTTCTGGGTAGTTGTTTTAGAATCTCTTCCAGTGGTTTGTCAGTATCTCCTTCTGGTCCAAGGAAGGAAACTTTGTCAACCTTAGCATTGACCTTCAGAATATGTTTGTAACAGCGCTGCTTGTGTGGCATTAGGCTATGTAGTGATCGAAAGAAAAAAACAGACCTTTGCACATTTTTGCACTATATGGTGGGTGTATGAGGAGATTCATTTCCTGCACAGTTAAGTCCATTTTTTCTACTGAATAATAGTATAGGTACAATGAAAGTAAATAGCAAAAATGTTTGAGTAGATAATTAAGGAAATCTTTTTCATATTGCTTGCTTATGGACTGGGAAAAAAGACTGTTCAAGCAAATGTCTCCAGAACTGCTTTAATGGAAAAATGTGATTTTTTTTTTTTTAAGTACTTTGTGAAATTTATTGTTGTTGTGAAATTTATTGTTATACTTTGTTTAAACTTAAAAAGCGGTGTCATTAACAGTGAATCTAATCGAAAAATCGATTCAACAGGGTGAATCGGATCGAATGAAATATTTTTCTCTGAATCGGGCAGCACTATTGGCTACCATGAGAATGGGCTACTGGGCATGATGGACCATTGGTGTGACCCAGTTAGGCTATTCTTATGTTATGTTCTCATCTGTAGGGGCCTTTGTTTTCACTTCTTATTTTAATGTATTTTTTTCCTGGGAACTTATCAGTGTTTTTTTTATAATGGGAACAAAAATGGAAGAGAATTAATGTGTGTGGAATGGGGGGGGGTAACTAATTTCTTCAGCTAAATAATTCAATCCACTTCAAACAGACATAGGAGAACTCACGCACCATTCACACACCCTCCAACCAAAAACGTCAAAAGAAAAAAACTGTTCGACAACCTCCTAGCCATTCGAGCTGCAACACTTGACCCCCAACTCTACAACCTATTGACCTCGACCACAAACTACAAAACCTTAAAAAAAGAAATAAAAACCCTTCTATTAAAAAAACACATAAAACCAAACTAACATAATCAGAACTGTCCCAAGCATCACCTGCAACTACTCCATATGTACTTCTGATGTCATGACAATTCAGACATAATTTATGTTATGTTATGTTTGGAATAATGGTTACATAAATGAGGTTCAATAAAAGAAAATTTTCTGTGGGAGCATTTGTTGGAACTTCTGTTATCCTGATTTCTTCTATCTGTGGGCTTTCTTTAGCTAACCTACTTATCTGGGGCTTTCCACTTCTGCAGCTGCCCTTTTCACGGTCCACTTTGCGCTTGCACTCTCTGGGGAGGGGGGGTTGGGTCTGGGCTTGGTGGGGTAGGTGTGTCTGGTAGTTTTGTCTGGGTGGTGGCTGGGTGTTTCTTGGGTGCTTGTTGTGCGGATTGGTGTGTCTGGTGAGCGGTCTGGGTGTTGTTGCTTGTGGGGGTTTTTTTCATTATAAAATATGGCTGAGGGTCTAGTCCGGCTTATTATTCTTGTGGGTTCTGGGGTGGGATTTGTTTGCTTGCCCCAAGTTTTGGCCTTTTGTTGTGTATTGCTATGCCTCTCATTGGCAATTTTCTCTTGGGAGAGGCTTGTTCATGCTTGTTGTTGCTGTTACTCTCATTCTGTGTTCTTTTTGATAATGTATAAGTTTCTGTACAGACCATGGTTGCTTGTCTGGACCTTTTGCCATTCTCAATAAAAATACTTTGGAAAAAAAAAAAAAAAAAAAAAGAAAATTTTCACTGCCTGTTTCTATTCTGACCATTTATTCCATTTCATGGTTATTGCAAAAAAAAAAAAAAAAAATTTTACATGAGGGGGGGGGGGGGGTGTCAAAAAATGATGGGCCCCGGGTGCCACATACCCTAGGTACGCCACTGAATACAGTTAGGTCATTCTTACAAATACATAAATTTGCGTTAAAACCCAATGGGCCGCGAACTATTGTCCAAGAAACGCTCATGTAAATGAGGTTGGCGGAGAGTAGTGAAGATTCACTAAATTTTCATATTCCCATTGCTGGTGATGGACACATGCGTAGAATAAATGCAAAAAAAACCCAAATACCCCAACAACAAATCGAGCCGCTGAAGTCAAGCAACCCTCCACAAAACAACTTTCTTATATTTTTTACAGCTACTCTTCTACCTGTTTTAGGAAGTAACCTTTGTATTCAAAGTGGGAGCGTAAGTGTGGTCTTTATGCTGGCAACTCTTCCCTAACAGGCTTTTATTTCCATTTTTCTACCTATCACTAAAGCCTCCCTCCTCCATAAGTGGGAGCATTCCAACCTCAAAGGCTACACACTTAGATAGGGCCATTTATAAAGCCAATAAATATAAGAGCAAGGCCCAAGTACCAAGGCAGACTTCTGCAGCTTCAAATATGGATTTCTTTGATTTTAAAGAACTCACAGCAATTATATAGAAATATTTTGAGAGAAAGGGAGGTCCATATGTAGGTGATTTTCCAAAAAGCTCATGGTACGATATTCAAAAACAAATGGTTAATCATTCTCAGGAGTCCAGAAACTGACTTGCCAATCAGCATAATCATATGTCCAAGGACATAGATGAGGCACAAATTAAAATATCCACGCTACGATCCCAAATTATTTAAGTTCAATTTCCTTTTTACCTGTAAATAAATAATTAGAAGAGGCTAAGGCACAATTGAATTATTTTAAGTGAAATTAGGCCTCACAGGGACAGGTTATTGCTGTGCCCTGGTCAGTATGAAAAAACCCAAAACACAAATTTGTGTAGGAGGGTAGAAAAAAGGAAAACAGAACACAGACATAGAGCAGGAGGATCAGATGAGCACTTAGGAGGAAATTTAACTGCTATAGCAGAGCAATACCCATAGTGACAGGGAGGATAGAGTAATCACTGTACCTAGAGCACCAGTAACAGTTGTGCTGCAGGACTCCATGGAAAACAGTGACATTGAAAGAATAGTAGAGAAAGTTGGCCCTATGCCTTTTAACATAAATCAATGGTGCAAATGGGCTACTGATATCCCGATTCATGGGGTCTAGGGAAATCCAAAAGAAAGAATTCCGATTTGGTAAGATTATGCACCTAGAGTGTCCAATCAATTGTGAAATTACTTGACCATTTTAAATCTTTTTTATTAAATACAGAGGGGAGAGGGGGGAATAATCTGTTTTACAAACCACCTTTACATACCGATATGTACATTTCCTAACAGGGACATCTAAGTTCAATGTCAGTAATCCCAGCTCTTGCTACTACTAATCAAGGCATTAAATAAGGAAGTTGAGGAATACCACTCGCCAGTGGCGTACCAAGGGGGGGATGGGGGTGCGGTCCGCCCCGGGTGCCAGCCCTGAGGGGGTGCTCCCGGCCTTGCCGTTCATTCCTCCCCCACCCCCGAAGGACCGCTCGCCCCACTGACCTTCCTGCACCACCTATGAAGCAGCCCGCAGCAGGATCCCGACGTCAGCGATCCCTGAGCTGCTTGGGCGCTGCTTCCTGCGCCGCGGTCCTGCCCCTCCTCTGACGTCAGAGGAGGGGCGGGACCGCGGCACAGGAAGCAGCGCCTAAGCAGCGTAGGGATCGCTGACGTCACGATCCTGCTGCGGCTGCTTCATAGGTGGTGCGGGGAAGCCAGGGGGGCGAGCGGTCCTACGGGGTGGGTCGGGGCATCAGGCCTTTAGGGTGGAGCGGCGGGCATGCAGGCAGGCTTTCAAGGGGGAGGGGGTGACAGGCAGGCAGGCATGCTTTCAAGGGGGGAGGCAGGCCTTAAAGGGGGGGACAGGCCTTCGGGGGGTGTGCAGACCTTCAAGGGGTGCAGGCCTTCAAGGGGGAGGGACAGGCCTTTAAGGGGGGGCAGGCAGGCCTTCAAGGGGGGGACAGGCCTACAAGGGGATGGGACAGGCCTACAAGGGGGTGGGACAGTCCTGCAATGGGGGGACAGGCCTTTGGGTGGGGGTTCTGGCCTTTGGTGGGGTGCAGACCTTCAAGGGGGTGCAGGCCTTCAAGGGGGGGACAGGCAGGCAGGCCTTCAAGGGGGGGACAGGCCTACAAGGGTGGTGGGACAGGCCTTCAAGGGGGGTGCAGGCCTTCAAGGGGGGACAGGCCTTTGAGGGTGGACCCTGGTTTAGAAGTACACGGAGGGAAGGGGGTGTTCAAAGAGACATGCATATGCCAAACTTTGGGGGGGGGGAAGAAATAATGGGTCTGAAAATAGAGGAGAGGGAGAGAGATGATGGACTATGGGATTTAGCGAGGGAAGGAACAGAAAGGGAGAGAAATTGGACACAAGGGATGGTGTGGAGGAGCGATAGAGATACTGGATAGGAGGGTAATTGGGAAAAGAAAGGGAGAGATGGTGGACTCTGGGGTGGTGGGGAAGGAGGGAGAGATGCCGAATGAAAGGGTAGTTAAGAAAAGGTGGATCTGTGGAGGGAGATGAAAAAAAGGAAAGATACCAGACTTCCTGGGGAGGGAAGGGAAATGGAAAGGGAGGACAGAGTTGGCAGATGGATGGTTAGCATGCAGAAAGAAGAAAGAAGGAGACCCTGGCAAGCAAGTTATCAGAAGAAAACCAGAGCCTTGGACCAAGATTTGAAATATAACAAGACAACAAAAGGTAGAAAAATTAATTATATTTTCTGTTTTGTGATTACAATATGTCAGATTTGAAATGTGTATCCTGCCAGAGCTGGTGTTGGACTGCAAACGTGAGCTAGGATTTAACAGAGAGAGGAAAAGTCCTTTTTGTTTCTTTATTTTATTTACACCACAACGCCAGTGTGGTTAGGAGAAGCCAAAGGGGGTGAAAAAGCTATAAAACCCACCAGGAGTTTTGAAAAAAATCACCCAACTGGGCAGGAAAATCAAATTGAAAAACCAATTCAATAGGCTGAATCGAATCGAAATTTTTTTTCCTGAATCTGGCAGCATTAGTTTGCGCTACTGTCTTAGACTTTAGGACCTGGGATTGGGGAGAGATGGCATCCTCAGTACTTTATAATGCAAGTGAAATGAGGATTTGGTCAGACTTTTGAAGGGTCTGCAGAAAAAAAATATTGTATAGGCCGGGGACATGAGACAGCAGGAAATGGGAACTTTTCTTCCTTCTATTTTTGTGAATGGAAAGGCTGAGGATGTCAGAAAGTTCAGTTAAAATATGTGCTTTATAAGAAAATATAATAATGTGTTTTATAAAGTTTATAGCATAGCTGTCCTACCCGGTGAGGTGTTCCTAGTGGTGGTGGTGGCGGCAACGTGTCAATGTGTTGAGAGGAAGAGGTGGTCTGGGAAATTCTGCTGAGCAAACTCCGGGCCCATTTCCACCCCCCAGTTAGTCCACTCCACTCAACTGGTTCACACACTGAGTGGGTGTTTGGGTGTTGTTCTGGGATCTCTTCCAGTGGTATCTCCTTCTGGTCCAAGGAAGGAAACTTTGTTATCTTTAGCATTGACCTACAGAATATGTTTGTAACAGCGCTGCTTGTGTGGCATTAGGCTATGTAGTGATCGAAAGAAAAATACAGACCTTTGCACATTTTGGCACTATATGGTAGGTGTATGAGGAGATTCACATTTCCTGCACAGCTAAGTCCATGTGAAGTTACCTTGTGCTGTATTTGACATCTAGCAAGGTCTCTGTTTGAAAGGAAAGATCTAAACTTAAAAATGAAGTGGCCAGAAGTTATGGTAAAAGCAGATAGTGTAGCTGGTTTTAAGAAAGATTTGGACAAATTCCTGGAGGAAAAGTCCATAATCTGTTATTAAGACATGGGGGAAGTATCTGCTTGCCCTGGATCGGTAGCATGGAATGTTGCTACTCTTTGGGTTTTGACCAGGTATTAGTGTCCTGGATTGGCTACCATTAGAATGGGCTACTGGACATGATGGACCATTGGTCTGACCCAGTTAGGCTATTCTTATGTTATGTTCTCATCTGTAGGGGCCTTTGTTTTCACTTCTTATTTTATTGTATTTTTTTTCTGGGAACTTATCAGTGTTTTTTATAATGGGAACAAAAATGGAAGAGAATTAATGTGTGTGGGATGAGGGGGTAACTAATTTCTTCAGCTAAATAATTCAATCCACCTCAAACAGACATACCCGAACTAACACAATCAGAACTGTCCCAAGCATCACCTGCAACTACTCCATATGTACTTCTGATGTCATGACAATTCAGACATAATTTATGTTATGTTATGTTTGGAATATAAGAAAATTTTCACTGCCTGTTTCTATTCTGACCATTTATTCCGTTTCATGGTCATTACAAAAAATATTTTTTTACATGGGGGGGGTCAAAAAATGATGGGCCCCGGGTGCCACATACCCTAGGTACGCCACTGCCACTCGCTATCTTTGGCATTAGACAAAGTGTCAGCATGTTTCTTGGGTTACCCATGCTTTCCTGTTGGCAGCAAAGGCTTTTGGGATATTATATCAATCTGACTTTGTAAGGTTGATGCATAGAGACCCTAAAAACTCCTGTACAGAATCCACAATACATCACATATCCAGCCAGACTGGTTTGTTTATCAAGAAGTATGCTATTTGAATGGTATAAAGAAGCTAGACAGATTACGGTAATTCCATCTACCATTTCTCTAAGTATTACACCTTCCTTATCGATTAAGCTTACCTTTGTTTCAAACAGTTTCCAAATGATGAACATAAGGATACTGGGAAATAAAATAGATTCTATTTTTCAAATAAGATTCCAACCTATAAAAGCCACCTCTCTACCATCACTCTGGACCCTTGTTTATTTCTTGCTCTCTCTGTCTCCTCTTTTCGCCCTCACAGCCTCTATTCAGGAGCCTCTCTTTTCTCTCATATTCACAAGAACACAGAAGCAGCTACATAATAGAATATCTTTATGTATCTTTCTTATATAAGCATTGCATATCTGTAATATTTAACCTATTTCTACACGATGTATTCTTAATACAACCAATGTTGTCTGTCATCGTCATAAATTTCACTTCCTAGTGAACAACCTCCTGAGAGTATTGAAAACGGGAACTGGTACAGTTTGGGGGCTCAATCGTACATTCTGGGAGCTCGTCTGCAGCAAACCTCCCAGTGAATAACTTATATTTGGGGGGCTCTGTCTGGGTCCCTCCCGGAGACTTTCAGGCTACAATAGGTAAGTCAAATTTAAATTTTCTCATATACACGGTGCACTATGTATGATTATATGGTGAGAGATGGTATTGTACACTTAAAAGGCATTGTGCAAATTTGATTGAAAGTGAGATAGGAATTAAAGGACCTTGTGTACTCCTTAAAATTGCGGTTTAGATTGGATGACACACTTTTGAAAAGTTCCAGTAATACCTATGTATTGTGGGTTTTATACTGTGTGAGATTTTCCTTATCAAAAGCTTTGCCTGCTTTACGCAGATTTGCTGTTATAGGATTGTCAGAGTGATTTCTACAGTATATCTTAAAATCTGGTTTTTATATTGGAGCTGTTCTGAAGAGAAGGCTAGAGAATCCAACTGTTTTGGATGTGGTACTAAGTTAAACAGTCACTCAATTAAGACATTCCACATCTGTACTAATAACTCTACTTTTTCTAACTTTGTGCTTTTATTGCAAAAACTGTTTATTGGTCCAAAACACAATCAAGAAAAACCATCAGACACAAAAAATAACAAAGACCATTTTTTGATACCAGAAAACCCTCCCCCCTCCCAAAATAAAAATAAATAAATAAATAGTCATCAATAAATGGCATGGAGCAGTGGAAAAGTACTTAACACTCACCATACTAAAAGACACCACAAAATCATAAATTCAATACATTATTACGAGCATACCCGGTTAAAGAAGCCCAAAAATGCTCCCAATTAAGTTGTATTATGTCCCTTCACAGAGTCCAAATCAGTAACATCACCACGTTCCATCCTCAATTGAAAAATCATCAAAGATCTCCATTGTGCCAAAGTAGGAGGATGCACATCCAACCAATGAACTAAAATAGCTTTTTTCCCAAACAATAAGGCCCGCTTCAAAAAAAAAACGTAAGCCTCTCGGAACAGGATGTGACAATACCGAAGTCGTGAAGAGCATCTTTGGATGAGGCAAGCATCGAGTATTCCAAAGTTGAGCAATGTGATGATGCAAAATCTTCCAAAATCTCAAAATAACAGGACAAAAATAAAACATATTTCCCAAAGTTGCATTTATTCCCCCACATTTAGGACAACAAGAATCCTGACGAAGCACTACTCGATATGCTCTGTCAGGTGAAATATAAACCCTCATAAGCAATTTATATTGCAATTCAAATAAAGAAATAGAAACCCAGGACTGCCTAAACGACTTCAGCGTTCCTTTAAGCAGAAATAACAATCCCTAAATCAACAGACCAACGCTCGCTCAAAGAAACAAAATCATAACCAGGGGACTCTTCAAAAAAAAATTTATGGTAGAATCGCAAAGGAATCATAGATTGGGCCTCCAAACAAAAAGCTTCCTTCAAAGAATCAAAAACCACCTTAGTTAAAGTTTCAGATGGTAAAGTGCCAACATAATGTCGTAACTGCAAATAAGAAAAAATATCATTTGATCGAAGCCCATATTTCTGAACCAAAGTGGGGAAGGAATGTATCTGGCCCGCTGAAGTGAGTATATGGTGTAAATAAACTAAGCCTTTATCTGACCAAAAATCAAACAATGACGTTTCCATCCCTGAACGAAACTGAGGATTGCCCCTAATTGTCAATAGTGGAGAGCTAACTGAAGAAAGTTTCAAATAAGCACAAGTCCATTGCCAAGCCTTACGAACTAACAAATAAACAGGATAAGTAGACAACACAAATTGCAAACACTGAGCCGGAGCATGCAAAAGAGAACTTACAGTATAGGGAGCAAGAAGTTCCAGCTTCACAGCCGTAAAAGAAAAATAGGAGGTCCCACGATACCAATCATTTAAATGACGTAGTTGACATGCAATTGCAAAATTATGAATATCAATCCCAATCCTCCCTTATCCTGAGACAAAGTAAGAATCGCATATGAAATGCGAGCACGCTTACCCCCCCACAAAAATCGCTGGATAGCCCTACGAAGTCGAAGCTGATAATTTACTGAACACAATAATGGAAGCATTTGAAAATAATATAACCATTGAGGTACTACAATCATATTAAATAAAGCGATACGCCCCCTCAAAGAGAGAGGGAACGATTGCCACATACGCAGCTTAGTTTCAGTAGCCTGAAGTAACGGCTCCAAATTAAGTGACGCTAAAGCTGACAAATCCCCAGAAAGCCAAAGTCCCAAATACTTGAGTTTACCCTCTGCCCATTTAAGCGGAAACAAATCATCCCAATCACGCTGCACCGACGAAGGAATCGCTAAGACTTCAGATTTTAGAGCATTTAAACAATAACCAGAATAAAAACTAAATTCCCTCAAAACTCCCAAGGCTTGTTGTAAAGAAGAATAAACATCTGTCAAAACCAAAAGAATATCATCTGCAAATGCTAAGGATTTAACGTGCCCAGATCGAAACGGGACACCCACCACGGCTGGATCCTTCTGCAGCGTTCTCAACAAAGGTTCAACATATAACAAAAACAACAAAGGAGAAAGCGGACACCCCTGACGAGTACCCCTACGAATACAAAAAAAATCAGTAGCACTGCCATTCACCAAAAGAGCCGCTGAAGGGGAAGAATAAAGAGAGCTCAGCGCCTGCCGAAACCGCCCCTGAAAACCCATATAATCCAAGACGCGGAATAAGTAAGACCAACTAACTTGGTCAAAAGCCTTTTCTGCATCAAGTCCCACTAAAAATAGGGGTTCATTAATATGCAAACAATGGGCTACAGATAACAAAACCTTCCGCACATTAACAACAGACTGTCTGCCCTGCACAAATCCCACCTGCTCTGGACAAATATAACGTGGCAAAATGAGGGCCAATCTAGTAGCCAAAAGCCCGGGCTAAAATTTTTTAATCAACATTGATTAGGGAAATTGGACGATAGGAATCAGGGCAGTGGGCAGGCTTACCCGGCTTTAAAAGCAAGGTAATCAAAGCACGATTAGTAACCGGAGGAAAACATCCCTTAGCAAGACCCGCATCATAATAATCTACCAACGGGGCTGGCACTAAATGAGATACCAGTTAATAAAGTCAGGAGAATAGCCATCCAAACCAGGAGCCGTACCACCTTTCATAGCCTTAATCACTTTCTGGACTTCCAAACCCGAGATGCGACCATTCAATGCTAACAAATCACCCTCTTGAAGACGAGGCAACCCTGCATCCAACAAATAATCCTCCAAAGGTGGACCCAAATCTAGAGACTCCTCTGCATAAACTTACTAAAATAATCCTGAAAAATCGCTGCTATATCATGCATAGAAGTCACCGGAGCACCCCTTTCAGTCTCCAAAACCAAAATAAAACCCGGCCTCCGAGAAGAACGCAAAATTTGAGCCAATAAACGACCTGGTTTGTTACCATATTTATGATAAGTATATGCCCGAAAATAAAAAAATTGTTTAGTTCTTTCATGCAATAAAGCACTTAAAGCCGCCCGAAAAGACAAATAATTTTCCTTACTCTGCTCCGATGGAGAGGCAATAAAAAGTGATTTAAAACGCCTACAAGTACGCTCCAAAGTAATAATACCCTGTGCAATTCGTTTTTTCCTAGCTGCCATATAGGCAATTATATCGCCTCGTAAAACTACTTTCAAAGTTTCCCAATACAATAAGGGATCATTACGATGTTGAGCATTGAAGTGCTCAAACTCCTCCCATTTCTTATAAAGATAAGATTGGAAATGAGAATCAGAAGCCAAGTACATGGGGAAACGCCATGAACGATGAAAAGTCTGACCCCCAGGAAACTTCAAGTCCGTCCAGATCAAAGAATGATCCGAACAGGCCGCAGATCCAATTACTGCCTCAGAGACAAACAAAAACAAATCAGAAGACAAAAAAACATAATCTATCCGAGACCATGTTCCATGGGCCCGGGATAAATGAGTGTAATCCAAATCAAAAGGATGTAACAAACGCCAAGGATCCAAAAGTTGCAAAGCCTTAACAAAAAATGGGAGCCCCTTATTATGACCCAATGCAGGCTGTCTATGTCCATGCGAGCGATTCACACCTGGATCTACCACAAGATTAAAATCCCCTGCCACCACCAAAGATTGTCCCAAATACGGGGACACCAAACCTATTAATTTTTGAAAAAAGGCATGCTCATACACATTGGGGGCATAGACAGCCAACAAATACCAAATTCGATTATGACACTTAATATGTAACAATAAATATCTACCATAAGGATCAGAGGCAAGGCAATGGACCTGACATTGAAGGTGCTTTCTAATCAGAACCGCCACTCCACTACCTTTTTTGTATTGATTAGAGACAAAAAACACTTGTCCCACCCAATCTCGACGTAATTTAGCATGCTCCACATCAGATAATTTAGTTTCTACAATACAAGCAATATCAACTGCATTGCGGTTCAAGTAAGCCAACATTTTTGATCGTTTAATGGGAGAATTAAGACCAGAAACATTCCAGGAAGCTAACCTGAGCGTATCATTGGTCTTTGACAAAGGCATTAAGGCCAGGGATAAAAAAAAAATATAAGAGAGAAAAACCAAAACCACAAATGAAGAGCTCTCAGACCCCAGCCCCTGTCTGAGATACCCAGCAAAACACTATGAAAGTACCTCACAAAAAGGAGTCTCCAACCCCCACTCACCCACCACAACCATGCCAAAACAAATAATAAAAATAAAAAAGAAATCCCCAAAACACAAAATCCCCCCCCAAAATAAACCATTCCAAACAAACTCCCACCCAACCCCCTAATCCATACCCACAATTAAACAAACCCCTCACTGCTCCTTCTTTAACCAGGCAGGCAAAGAAGAGAGCGGAATTATGAAATTATGCTACAGGGATCTCCAGTACCCTCAGCCCAAATAACCCCTGGGACTGAACAACAGAAAAAGTATATACCTACTAAACATTCTGCTATTAAGAGTCCACACTACGACCTGGTAAAGCATTTAAAAAATCCAAAGCCTTGCCAGGAACATCAAAAACATGCCACTGTCCCTCGGAGAAAATCTTTAGGAGAGCCGGGTAGAGAAACATAAATTTGATCTTGCGGTCAACCAGTTTAGAACAAATTGGATGGAATGGACGACGTTTATCCAAGAGAGCTGCAGAAAAATCTTCAAATAAACGCACCGGCTGGTCATCATATTTTATCTCACCTCGTTTAGCTTTATACTGACGCAGAACTGTCACTTTATGTATATAATTATGAAATTTAACCACCACCAGCCGAGCACGAGTCTCTCCATCCCGATGCCTGCCCAGATGGTGCGCCCGCTCCAAGCGCAACACTCCCATTTCAGGGGTAAAGACAAAAGTGCGTTGTAACCACTGTTCAATGTCTCCCAATAATGCAGACTCCACCACAGATTCTGGCACTCCTAAAATATGCAAATTTCCCTGACGGGATCAATTTTCTAAATCCTGCAGTTTATCAGCCTGAGCATGGGTCAACTCCTGCAGTGAAATAAGTTCCGCCTGCAAACCCCGGGACTCATCTTCAATGGTCGATACTCTGGTTTCCAATTCGGTAATGCGGCGAGTAGTATCCATTAACAATTGTTCCATCCGAGCCATCGAACCCGAAAGCTGTTCAAAACACGGCTCGAGAGCTGCCACCATCGCCGAGGTAAGATCCGCCAGCGCCGACTCTGTAAATTACGAGACCGCACCACTAGGCCTCTCTGCCATTTTGTCCTCCGGGAGCTTTACCCGATCTTTCTTCGCCCCTTTTGTCGACATCCCCGGACCTGGCAACGAAATAATAAATCTGTCCATAGACCAGGCCACTAGAAATCCAGTCCCAGAGTCAATGAGGAACTAAAACCAAAAAAATAGGGCTAAAGGCACCGGAGAAATCCCGAGCAGAGCTGAAATACGTCCTACCCTGTTCACAGCATCACGTGACCTCGATATGTACATTTCCTAACAGGGACATCTAAGTTCAATGTCAGTAATCCCAGCTCTTGCTACTACTAATCAAGGCATTAAATATGGAAGTTGAGGAATACCACTCGCTATCTTTGGCATTAGACAAAGTGTCAGCATGTTTCTTGGGTTACCCATGCTTTACTGTTGGCAGCAAAGGCTTTTGGGATATTATATCAATCTGACTTTGTAATGTTGATGCATAGAGACCCTAAAAACTCCTGTACAGAATCCACAATACATCACGTATCCAGCCAGACTGGTTTGTTTATCAAGAAGGTATGCAATTTGAATGGTATAAAGAAGCTAGATAGATTACGGTAATTCCATCTACCATTTCTCTAAGTATCACACCTTCATTATCGATTAAGCTTACCTTTGTTTCAAACAGTTTCCAAATGATGAACATAAGGATACTGGGAAATAAAATAGATTCTATTTTTCAAATAAGATTCCAACCTATAAAAACCACCTCTCTACCATCACTCTGGACCCTTGTTTATTTCTTGCTCTCTCTGTCTCCTCTCTTCACCCTCACAGCCCCTATTCAGGAACCTCTCTTTTCTCTCATATTCACAAGAACACAGAAGCAGCTACATAATAGAATATCTTTATGTATCTTTCTTATATAAGCATTGCATATCTGTAATATTTAACCTATTTCTACACGATGTACCGTATTTTCACGCAAATAACACGCACCCGTATAAAACGCGCACACGTGTATAGCGCGCAGAAATCACGATGATAAGCACAAAAACTTTGGTATAACGCGCTCACGATTATACCGCGCATGCTGCCCGACTCTCCGTTCACCCCCCTGACTTCCGTGCACTGCCCCGCCTCTCCGTGCGCTGTCCCGACTCTCCGTTCACCCCCCCTGACTTCCGTGCACTGCCCCGCCTCTCCGTGCGCTGTCCCGACTCTCCATTCACCCCCCCTGACTTCCGTGCACTGCCCCGCCTCTCCGTGCGCTGTCCCGACTCTCCGTTCCCCCCCCCTGACTTCCGTGCACTGCCCCGCCTCTCCGTGCGCTGTCCCGACTCTCCGTTCACCCCCCCTGACTTCCGTGCACTGCCCCGCCTCTCCGTGCGCTGTCCCGACTCTCCGTTCACCCCCCCTGACTTCCGTGCACTGCCCCGCCTCTCCGTGCGCTGTCCCGACTCTCCGTTCACCCCCCCCTGACTTCCGTGCACTGCCCTGACTTTCCGTGCGCTGTCCCGACTCTCCGTTCACCCCCCCTGACTTCCGTGCACTGCCCCGCCTCTCCGTGCGCTGTCCCGACTCTCCGTTCACCCCCCTGACTTCCGTGCCCTGCCCCGCCTCTCCGTGCGCTGCCCCGACTCTCCGTTCACCCCCCCCCCGACGTCCGATTCATCCCCCCCCCCCGGCAGGACCATTCGCACCCCCACCCCGAAGGACCGCCGACTCCCCGACAATATCGGGCCAGGAGGGAGCCCAAACCCTCCTGGCCACGGCGACCCCCTACCCCCACCCCGCACTACATTACGGGCAGGAGGGATCCCAGGCCCTCCTGCCCTCGACGCAAACCCCCCTCCCCCCCAACGACCGCCCCCCCAAGACCCCCCGACCGCCCCCCCCAGCCGACCCGCGACCCCCCTGGCCGACCCCCACGACCCCCCCACCCCCCTTCCCCGTACCTTTGGTAGTTGGGCCAGAAGGGAGCCCAAACCCTCCTGGCCACGGCGACCCCCTAACCCCACCCCGCACTACATTACGGGCAGGAGGGATCCCAGGCCCTCCTGCCCTCGACGCAAACCCCCCTCCCCCCCAACGACCGCCCCCCCCAAGAACCTCCGACCGCCCCCCCAGCCGACCCGCGACCCCCCTGGCGACCCCCACGACCCCCCCACCCCCCTTCCCCGTACCTTTGGTAGTTGGCCGGACAGACGGGAGCCAAACCCGCCTGTCCGGCAGGCAGCCAACGAAGGAATGAGGCCGGATTGGCCCATCCGTCCTAAAGCTCCGCCTACTGGTGGGGCCTAAGGCGCGTGGGCCAATCAGAATAGGCCCTGGAGCCTTAGGTCCCACCTGGGGGCGCGGCCTGAGGCACATGGGCCCAACCCGACCATGTGCCTCAGGCCGCGCCCCCAGGTGGGACCTAAGGCTCCAGGGCCTATTCTGATTGGCCCACGCGCCTTAGGCCCCACCAGTAGGCGGAGCTTTAGGACGGATGGGCCAATCCGGCCTCATTCCTTCGTTGGCTGCCTGCCGGACAGGCGGGTTTGGCTCCCGTCTGTCCGGCCAACTTCCAAAGGTACGGGGAAGGGGGGTGGGGGGGTCGTGGGGGTCGGCCAGGGGGGTCGCGGGTCGGCTGGGGGGGCGGTCGGAGGTTCTTGGGGGGGGGACGGTCGTTGGGGGGGAGGGGGGTTTGCGTCGAGGGCAGGAGGGCCTGGGATCCCTCCTGCCCGTAATGTAGTGCGGGGTGGGGTTAGGGGGTCGCCGTGGCCAGGAGGGTTTGGGCTCCCTTCTGGCCCGATATTGTCGGGAAGTCGGCGGTCCTTCGGGGTGGGGGTGCGAGTGGTCCTGCCGGGGGGGGGGGGGTGTATCGGACGTCGGGGAGTCGGCCGGGCAAGAGGGCTTGGGCTCCCTCTTGCTCCGATCGTGGGTGCGGGTGGGAGCGCGTGCGAGTGGTCGTTCGGGGTGGGGGTGCGAGTGGTCCTGCTGGGGGGGGTGAATCGGGCGTCGGGCGGGGTGGGAACTATGTTTTAAAACTTTCGTATACCGCGCTCACGCATATAACGCGCGAGGGGTATGCGCGGTAGGTAAAAACGCGTATAACGCGCGCGTTATATGCGTGAAAATACGGTATTCTTAATGCAACCAATGTTGTCTGTCATCGTCATAAATTTCACTTCCTACTGAACAACCTCCTGAGGGTATTGAAAACGGGAACTGGTACAGTTTGGGGGCTCAATCGTACATTCTGGGAGCTCGTCTGCAGCAAACCTCCCAGTGTATAAGTTATATTTGGGGGACTCTGTCTGGGTCCCTCCCGGAGACTTTCAGGCTACAATAGGTAAGTCAAATTTAAATTTTCTCATATACACGGTGCACTATGTATGATTATATGGTGAGAGATGGTATTGTACACTTAAAAGGCATTGTGCAAATTTGATTAAAAGTGAGATAGGAATTAAAGGACCTTGTGTACTCCTTAAAATTGCGGTTTAGACTGGATGACACACTTTTGAAAAGTTCCAGTAATACCTATGTATTGTGGGTTTTATACTGTGTGAGATTTTCCTTATCAAAAGCTTTGCCTGCTTTACGCAGATTTGCTGTTATAGGATTGTCAGTGATTTCTACAGTATATCTTAAAATCTGCTTTTCATATTGGAGCTGTTCTGAAGAGAAGGCTAGAGAATCCAACTGTTTTGGATGTGGTACTAAGTTAAACAGTCACTCAATTAAGACATTCCACATCTGTACTAATAACTCTACTTTTTCTAACTTTGTGCTTTTAATTCTCTTTCCTTTCAGTCTCTGCCCTGGTGAAGGACCAATTCAGACTGGGCTGGAACTGGCTACCCTGCTCATATAACATAAGAACATAAGAATAGCCTTACTGGGTCAGACCGATGGGTCAGCCCAGTAGCCCGTTCTCACGGTTGCCAATCCAGGTCACTAGTACCTGGCCCAAACCCAAGGAGTAGCAACGTTCCATGCTACCGATCCAGGGCAAGCAGTTGCTTCCCTTTATGTCTCTGAATAACAGACTATGGACTTTTCCGTTAGGAAATTAACCAAACCTTTCTTAAAACTAGCTACGGTATCCGCTCTAACCACAATCTCTGGCAACACGTTCCAGAGCTTAACTATTCTCTGAAAGAAAAAATATTTCCTCCTATTGGTTTTAAAAGTAATTCCCTGTAACTTCATCGAGTGTCTCCTAGTCTTTCTAATTTTTCACAGAGTGAAAAATCATTCCACTTGTACTCGTTGTACTCCATTCGAGATTTTGTAAACTTCAAGCATGTAATTGCAGTTATTATGAATTGTCATTTTAAAAAGTAATTTTAATTGAAAATGTATAAATTCGTGCGAGTTACTAATTTGGCGCAGCCATATTGAGTGGGGATACTTTATTACGAACTCAACCCCAACCAATTTCCTACCAACTGCAAAGGGATACCTTTGGATGCTCTACCTCCTGAGACCTCAAATTATTTTATATCAAAACTGGTGAACAGTCATTATTTTCTTTTAAAAATTTAAAGCCCACTACATCCAATAGTTCTGCAAGGCGTACAAGAAAACATACACAATAAAACATACAACTACATTGCAAAAACAGAAACATGCAGCAAATGTTATATTAATCAGGTTTTCTATTCTGCCTTTACCTATTCAGTTCAAGGTCGGATTACATTACAAGAGGTTGGGTGTGTTACATTGGATAGTTTGACATGGACAATAACAGAGCTGCTCGTATAGATAGATCAATATAGTTATTAATACAATTAGGCCACTCTTACAAATACATAAAGCTAGATTCTCAAAAATTTGCGTTAAAACCCAATGGGCCGCGAACCATTGTCCTAGAAACGCTTATGTAAATGAGGTTGGCGGAGAGTAGTGAAGATTCACAATATTTTCATATGCCCATTGCTGGTGATGGGCACATGCGTAGAATAAATGCAAAAAAACCCCAAATACCCCAACAACAAATCGAGCCGCTGAAGTCAAGCAACCCTCCACAAAACAACTTTCTTATATTTTTTACAGCTACTCTTCTACCTGTTTTAGGAAGTAACCTTTGTATTCAAAGTGGGAGCGTAAGTGTGGTCTTTATGCTGGCAACTCTTCCCTAACAGGCTTTTATTTCCATTTTTCTACCTATCACTAAAGCCTCCCTCCTCCATAAGTGGGAGCATTCCAACCTCAAAGGCCACACACTTAGATAGGGCCATTTATAAAGCCAATAAATATATGAGCAAGGCCTAAGTACCCAGGCAGACTTCTGCAGCTTCAAATATTGATGCCTTTGATTTTAAAGAACTCACAACAATTATATAGAAATATTTTGAGAGAAAGGGAGGTCCATATGTAGGTGATTTTCCAAAAAGCTCATGGTACGATAAACTAAAAAGGTTAATCATTCTCAGGAGTCCAGAAAGAAAACAAAGTGTTTTTATTCAAGGTTTATGTAGGGAACTCCTTAGCATAAGGAAAGAAAAAACTGACTAGGCCAATCAGCACAATCATATGTCTAAGGACATAGATGAGGCTCAAATCAAAATATCCACGCTACGATCCCAAATTATTTAAGCTACAATTTCCCTTTTAGCTGTAAATAAATAATTAGAAGAGGCTAAGGCTCAATTGAATTATTTTAAGTGAAATTAGGCCTCAACAGGGACAGGTTAATGCTGGTCAGTATGAAAAGTTTGTGTAGGAGGGATAAAAAAAGGAAAACAGAACACAGACATACAGCAGGAAGATCAGATGAACACAGAGGAGGAAATTTCACTGCTATAGCAGAGCAATACCCATAGTGACAGGGAGATTAGAGTAATCACTGTACCTAGAGCACCAATAACAGTTGTGCTGCAGAACTCCATGAAAGACAGTGACATTGAAAGAATAGTAGAGAAAGCCGGCTCTATGCCTTTTAACATAAATCAATGGTGCAAAATGGCCATCTAATCCCTCCCTCCTTGCTTCCAGCTGGATTGTCACGTGCATGTGACGTCAGGGTGTCGCTAGTGGTTGCTA
Organism: Geotrypetes seraphini; assembly: GCF_902459505.1. Taxonomy (NCBI): domain Eukaryota; kingdom Metazoa; phylum Chordata; class Amphibia; order Gymnophiona; family Dermophiidae; genus Geotrypetes; species Geotrypetes seraphini. The sequence continues at coordinate 62,167,995 of NC_047090.1, read as the reverse complement.
TGTGCTTCACGACAGATAGAGTCGCACAGCCTTCTGGGATTTGTAGGCTGTATATAACAGCGTGTGATCCCAGCGCATTCAACAGCTGTTAACTGTTGTGCCTTCTAGCAACTTAGTACTTTTCCTGAGTGAAATGTACGGCGCTCGTCAGCTACACTATCTGCTTCTTTTGCAGTACAAGTACAGTACGCTGAGGAAGATGAGGCTAGAGCTAGAGTAATGAGAAGGCGAGCACTTTCTTGCCTACATTTGTTTCGTGAGTGAATTGTTCTGGATGGGATGTTGGACCAGATGTTAATGGACGTTTACCGTCTTAGCAGGACTTCGATTTTACATCTTTATGGTGAAATAAGAACATAAGAACATAAGCAGTGCCTCTGCTGGGTCAGACTAGAGATCCATCATGCCCAGCTCTCCGGGATCCCCAAACTTTTCGTTCACATGCTGTTTCTGGTCTCATGAGGCTGCTTGCCGTTCTTCATTTTCTTGCCACCGGATCTTTTCAGCGAGTCATTGGCTCTACGAGTGGTGTGGGACAGCCATCTGTGTCCAGATTTGTGGGACTGGTTCTGCGAGCTATCCTAAAATGTGCCGGACAGTATATCAGGTTTCCAGAGACTGTGGAGGAACAACAGCGTGTGAAACAAGACTTTTGCCTTATTGCTGGAATGCCCAATGTCTTGTGCACCTATTACTGTACACTTGTACTAATTTCTCCCTCTAATGGACTGGAAATTATATATCAGAACCACAAGATGGGACACTATGAATGTACAAGTCATATGTGATGCCCACTTCTGGATCCTTGATGTTGTTTCCAAGTTCCCTGGTAGTTGCCATGATTCCTTCATACTTGCAAATTCCAGCATCGGACAGAAATTTGCAGATGGACATTTTGGACGATTATGGCTACTTGGTATGTAATCAAATAATTTCATGTCCCTAAAATGGTTGAATATTAAGTATATTAACATCCAGTCTTTTTATAGGAGATGGCGGATATGATTGCAGTCCCACTGCTAGCACCACACTCCAACGCAGAGAAATGTTATAACGAAGCACACATCTCGACCCGGTGTACCATTGAGCGGTCTTTCGGGGTACTGAAGAGTCGTTTCCGTGCACTGCATCTCTCTGGAGGAGCTCTACAGTATAGTCCCTATAGGGTGTCCAAAATCATAGGCATGTGCTGCATAACCTTGCACTGAACCATCATGTCCAACTTCCGGAGCCTGAGGATGTGGACAATGATTTTGACATTGATCTACCTCCCACAATCAGGGAAGCCATAAGGGGTACGAGTGTCAGGTGACAGCTCATCACGGAATACTTTTCCGTTGAGCTATGAGGTATGTACTGTGTTAGATTTTTCCTATTAAGATATATATATATATTTACAACCCCTTCTGTTCTACTATTAATTTTACCCCTTCTATTCTCTGTGCACCATTTGCAGGCAAATCATCCTTGCAGTGAAGATATTGGAAAGTGTTCCACATCCAGCAACATCACCTATCCCTACGTCCACAGTAACAAGAAGATGGTCACCAGTATGCCAAATCACTGTTCCCTACATCTGCATGTACAATGCACAAGAGAGCATTCGGAAAAATTAAAAGGGACAGGTTCAGAACCAATGCTAGGAAGTTCTTCTTCACCCAACAGGTGGTGGACACCTAGAACGCGCTTCCATAGGGAGTGATAGGACAGGGTATGGTACTGGAGTTCAAGAAGGGATTGGACAATTTTCTGAAGGAAAAGGGGATAGAAGGGTATAGATAGAGGGCAACGGGTGGTGGACACCTGGAACGCGTTTCCAGAGGGAATGATAGGACAGGGTACGGTATTGGAGTTCAAGAAGGGATTGGACAATTTTCTGAAGGAAAAGGGGATAGAAGGGTAAAGATAGAGGGCTACTATACAGGTCCTGGACCTGATGGGCCGCCGCGTGAGCAGACTGCTGGGCATGATGGACCTCAGGTATGACCCAGCAGAGGCACGTTCTTATGCATGTTGTTTTTCAGACTGCCATTGGATGCTCATCATTGTCCTTTTTATTTTCTATAATGTTAAATATTGAAATAAATTTTTTAATTGAACTGAGGTGGGCGTCACTTTAATAGGCATCTACTAGTGTGTTACACATGATATGAAGTGTATAAGGGGTCTTTGGATACCTTTTATCTTTTTGGATACATTACAATCTATTTCCTTGTCGCTCCACGGTAACAGGTTTTTAGGGAGACCCACAATGGGTATTCGAGAGACATCTGCATGCAAGTACCTCCCATGAGTAATCACATTGACCTCCATCAGTTTGATGTTTTTCACATATCAATGAGTTTAGACCCTCTCATGTATGGAATCTTAAATATATTATTAAAATTATAAACACTACTTCTGATCTACCACAATAACTATTAGTGTGGTCATAGATTTACTATTTGCCACTATTGAATAGGTGTTTAAAAATTTTAACCTTCATCCATAAGCAGCTCTGGTTATAAATAAAAGTTCTATAGCTTGTCATGTTGTGCTCACAATTTCTGTTATGAAGCTGTGGCAGTCCAGGATTCTGGACTTTCCAGGAGTAATGAGATGCAGCATGACATTTGAACCCTTAAGTTGTTGCTATGACTACAACGCCACACTATCCCCTGCCTGTTGCTTAATGTTTACTAGAACCTTCTATTATGGTGGTGTTAGTGGCTTAGCCTAATATACGTGATTCTTTCCTCTTATACATATACTAATTATTTATCCAAAAATGCGCTGTAAAAGAGCAGGTTTAAATCCCGTACAAAAGTGATCATTTATTTTCCTTAGCTTTACACTAATGATACGTTAAACTGGCTGCGAAGCAGGTGTTTTTCTTCCAGTAACTATCCTCTCCTCCCTCCACGCATAGCGTTGCTTTAGCTAAACTATTGCAGCGCTCAGCGTGGAAACGTCACTCTCCCGCCCTTCACAATATGTGGGGTATTTAAGCTCCGCATATGTGACACGACCGCACCCTGCAAGATGTCTGAACAACCGAGGGGCCACAAGCCCAACTTCACAAAGGGAGAAATGCTCCAGCTAGCGGAGCTCTTCTCTCTGAATCTTGTTTCCCCGAAAGGGAAGAAATCGAGACATCGAGACCATGAACTGGGCCTGGGGTAAACTCCAGGCACTGTTCAACGAATGTGCCTTGACCCCGTGTTCGGTAAGTAACTAGTTGGTTATACGCTGTATAGCTGCAGGTGTTTCATGACTGTTGTTCATGAGCAAAAAAATTTTTGCACAATGCACTGTTGGGTTAGGTTACAGCAAATATACAGTGCGATGCATGATTTATTTTGCATTTTCTATCCTTAACTTCTCCACGTGTTTTTTATTATAATGTTCTGAAAGCTGTACGTTTAATGCTAGGTTGAGGATCTAAAGAAGGCGGCGCAGAACCTGCATCTTCATCACCCACGCTGGAATCCACATGGAACACACAAAAGACGCAATCTGAAGAACTTCCCAGGTATGCATGTGTTCGGGGGTTTTGTGAATAGCAGTAAGAGCTTTTTTGTCCTTGTTATCCTGTGTCACAATTCTTAAAATGTCATTCCTTTTTGGTGTGCTTTTTTGGCGTTTGTTTATGCATAGTCTATTTTTGTGTGTTCCATGTGGGACTGTGATGGTTGGCATTTTTTTTATTATGCCTTGGTCTCTGTCAGCACTGCACTGTTTTTTAAATCATTAAATCATTCTGAAGGCAGTTTTGAGGACAAGGGGGGCATGGTTAATAGGCTTTTATGTTTTAACTAGTCTTTTAGCCCGTTACATTAATGGGTGCTAGAATATATGTCTGTCTGTCTTTCTTTCTATCACCCTCCCGCTGTCTGTCTTTCTGCCTCTCTCCCTCCCACTGTCTGTCTTTCTTTCTGTCTCCCTCCCTCCCGCTGTCTGTCTTTCTTTCTGTCTCTCTCTCCCTGGCCCCCTTTGTCCATCTGTCTTTCTGTCTCTCTCCCTGCTCCTGTGTCTTTCTTCCTTTCTTTCTCCCTCCCTCCCGCTATCTTGGGGAGTCCCTGGACATCGTATACCTGGACTTCAGCAAAGCATTCGATAGCGTACCACACCGCAGGTTGCTGAGCAAGATGAGTTCTATAGGATTGGGCGACACGTTGACGAAATGGATTGGGAACTGGCTTGAGGGTAGGCTTCAGAGGGTAGTGGTGAATGGCACCCCTTCCGAAACGACGGAGGTGATCAGTGGAGTGCCACAGGGCTCCGTCCTGGGCCCGATCCTGTTCAACATCTACATAAGAGACTTGGCAGAAGGGCTCCGAGGTAAAATAACATTATTCGCGGATGACGCCAAACTAAGCAATGTAGTGGCCAAGAGTACAACAGACAAAAATTCAATGCCCGACAACATGATGCACGACCTACTACTACTGGAGCGCTGGTCTAGGTCCTGGCAACTCAGCTTCAATGCCAAAAAATGCAAAGTCATGCACCTGGGCAGCCAAAATCCATGCAATACTTACACCCTAAATGGCGAGATCCTAACAAGAACTGAAGCAGAACGTGACCTGGGTGATCGTCAGTGAGGACATGAAGGCTGCCAATCAAGTGGAGCAAGCTTCCTCCAAAGCAAGACAAATCATAGGTTGCATACGCAGGAGTTTCGTCAGCCGTAAGCCTGAAGTCATTATGCCATTGTATAGATCCATGATGAGACCACACCTGGAGTACTGTGTGCAATTTTGGAGGCCGCATTACCGAAAAGATGTGCTGAGACTAGAGTCGGTCCAGAGAATGGCCACCCGGATGATTGCGGGTCTCAAGGATCTCCCGTACGAGGAAAGGCTGGATAAGTTACAGCTCTACTCACTCGAGGAACGCAGAGAGAGGGGAGACATGATCGAGACGTTCAAGCATCTCACGGGTCGCATCGAAGTGGAAGAAGATATCTTCCTTCTCAAGGGTCCCACGGCAACCATAGGGCACCCGTGGAAAATCAGGGGAGGGAAACTGCACAGTGACACCAGGAAATTCTTTTTCACTGAAAGAGTGGTTGACCGCTGGAATAATCTTCCACTTCAGGTCACTGAGGCCAGCAGCGTGCCTGATTTTAAGGCCAAATGGGATAGACACGTGGGATCTATTCACTGAGTTAGGTGGGGAAGGGTCATTGCGGTGGGCAGAGTAGATGGGCCGTGGCCCTTATCTGCCGTCTATTTCTATGTTTCTTTCTTTCTTTCGCCGTTCCTCCCGCTGTCTGTCTGTCTCTCTCCCTGTCCCCTATGCAGCAGCAGCATTCCCCCCCCCCACTTCCCTGTGCAGCAGCCACAGCACATCCTTTCCCCTACCCCCTTTCCCTTCCCGCGTTCTGGCCTGCTATCTAGTCCCTTCCCTTCCCGTGGTCACACAATTATGAAAAACTCACCTTCCGCTGGTGCTGGAGTGGAGCTAATTTGGCAAATGTTTAATCAGGCTTGCTCCGTTTATCTCTCTGTGGACATCCCTGATAGATGGCTAATTGCCTCGGAGGAGCTCTTCCGGAGTCTGAACGGTGAAGAGAATTCACTGAAAGAGTGGGAAAAGCAGAAATAACGGCACTACCTGTTGAAGTTTATTTTTAAGTTTTAAGGTGCCTGCGTCGAAAGCCTTCTCGTGAGAGGAGCCGCTGCTGCACCTTTAAACTTAAAAATAAACTTCGGCTGGTAGTGCCATTTTTCCTGGATGTCGTAAACTTCGGGGATCTACGACAGAGGGAACTTTGTAAGCGCCGTGGAGTATGGGGTCTGCGACAGAGGGAACTTTGTAAGCGCGCATGCACAGTCTTGCTGGCCATGGACCTACAGATCAGGGAACACGCTGGTAAGAGTGTGCATGCGTGCTTAGGGTTTTATTATTATAGATTAATTAAGCACTGTTTGGGAAACATGTTATGCCATGTTATTTTTTTCTCTGTTCAGATGAAAGCTCTGAGGAGGACCAGTTAGAGGAGGAGGAGGGTGCAACGGCTGCTGCTCCTGCCCCACGCAGACCCTTCCTAATTCTGCGCATGCGCAACCTTCCACACTCCCCCACGCAGACCCTTCCTAATTCTGCGCAGGCGCAACCTTCCACACTCCCCCACAGGCCCTCAGTCCCCCCTTCCAAATACTCCACCATCTCAGGCTAGTCCTTCAAGACATCGTCCTAAAACCCAGCCACCCCCCCAAACCCAAAATCTAGGATCCCTCCCTCTAGGATCTCGCACAAGCGTCCCCACACCTGCCCTGCACCTTCCTTCCCCATCCCATTCTTCAGCCCCCTCTGACTAAACACCCCTGGTTTCTCCAAGGGCACTATGTCTACCACAGGCCCAATCCTGGAGTGATTTGAGGAACTGAATGTCTCAAGTGGTAAGTGTTCCCCTGGCTTAAATGTTGATTGTTGTCTGTAACAGAGAAATATCTGCCAAATAATGCTATATTATTTTTCAGGAGAGGATAGTGACTGCCAAATTGTCGAGTCTTCTCCACCACAACTTTCCATTACACCCTCTCCCCTTCAATTCCCACCCCATGATTCTGCACCAACCTCACCCATACCTTCCCACTCCCTCTTGTCAGCAACCAGCCATCTTTCCCTGGTTGAGACCACAACCTCTCATGTGACTTTCCCCTCCCCCATAGCAGCACCCACAACAGTGGACTGCTCCACCGACCCCATCCAGTTTCCTTCCACCTCCCCCATTGCAGCAACCACTTTTGTGGACTCCGCCACCATGACTGTCCCTCCGCCCATTTCGTCCACAGCGGTTGACATTCGTCGGGCGGTGGAGATGAGGATGAGGTTTGGCACACTGGTCCAACTTGCTGAGCGTGGGAGAACATCACTAAACAGGATGACTGACGATCTCATCCAGATTGTGTCAGACGGTGCTCGAACCCTGAGAATGATGACAAGTGAACTGGAGTGGATTGCCAGCAAACTGGATGCTGACCCACCGACCCCTCCAACCCCTTGAATGTCTCCCGCTGTTGCGGAGGGAGCTGCACCTTCCATTCTCCCTCCTGGCATCCCTTGCTGCTCCCACCCCATCCACACTCCAACCCTAACTTTCCCACACATCCCTAACAAATTATCCATCCCTCCTCCACACCCCCATCCTCTACTACTCCCTTTCCCCCTTTTTCCAACCTCCACCTTCCTACAACCTCCACATTCCCACCCCTCCACCCCCATAAAAATAAAAAAATACAAAAACACCTTCACCTCCACTCTCCTACAATCGCCACACTCCCACCCCCTCCACCCCCATAAAAACAAAAAATACAAAAAAAAACCACCTGGAGAGACACAGGAAATAAGAAGTGCTACCTTATGGGGACTTGTTACTGCCCAGGACTGCAGCGCTCTTTACCAACTTGAGCCGGAGCATTGTGAGCTGAATCTCTGCGGACATCCATAGAAACAGACGCCCTGACATCACGCGGGTCCTCTTCCCGCGAGTGAAAGGGACGCCGCAACTGCAGAACCCCGGAGAGACACAGGAAATAGAGGTGCTAACTTGTGGGGACTTGTTACTGCCCAGGACTGCAGCGCTCTTTACCAACTTGAGCCGGAGTGTTGGGAGCTGAATCTCTGCGGGAATCCATAGAGACAGACGCCCTGACGTCACACGGGGCCTCTTCCTGCGAGTGAAAGGGACGCCGCGACTGCAGAACCCCGGAGAGACACAGGTAATAGAGGTGCTACCTTGTGGGGGACTTGTTACTGCCCAGGACTGCAGCACTCTTTACCAACTTGAGCCGGAGCATTGGGAGCTGAATCTCTGTGGGCATGACTTTGATCACTCAGGGACTATTCCAATGTTTGCAGACTACCCTGGGTACCCAGAATCCACTGTCGATTATTCCCTGTGATCTATCTTTGGTTGCATATGGACATCAGAACATTGAGACAGTTGGTCAAACTTGGCTTACCTTGCAGTTAGGCAAAATGACTGTCAAACACCCAGTGATTATTACCACTAGTCCAGGAGAGGAGTTTTTGATTGGAAACGATCTTTTAAAGAGATTGAGGCCTATTTTGGATTATGTCCAAGAAGTGGTCTGGGCCCAGGTGACACGTCCCCTTCCTTTTGGGAAGGTACTGACTACACGCCTGCCCCAGGTTGCCAGTACTGTGGAGCGAAACGATACTTCAATTCGAATCAATTTCCTGCGTTCAGCGGATCCACACATCTTGGAGCTACAGTACGCCAATGTTCCAGAGGGGGGTCCCACAGACCGCGAGATTGTCAGCGTTCCCAAGGAACAAATATCTGACATTGTTCTCCAGGCTGACCATTTGGAGATTGTTCTGAAGTCTACGTTCCCCGTACCGGACCCACCTCAAGAGACTGTCCAAGACCCCACCTCATCTGTTTCCAGTTCTCTGACTTTCCATCCTCGTCTACTGGCTGTACTTCACCAGGATGATACTGACTTGTTTGTTGATATCCACCTGCATGGTTCTGTCCCAGTTCCAGCTCAACTGCTACTCCGGAGTGACATCTCCATGATCAGTGAATCCTTTTACTGTCAACTTCAACGAACCACACCCGTTCCGTTTGTTAGGCGCCACTCTACTCACCTACCTATACCAGGTCAGGGGGTCAAGCCTCTTGTTGGGGTTTGTAGCCTTCCGCTGACCCTGGGTTCTAAGACTTTCGTTCATCCCTTTTCTGTGGTGAAAGGCCTACACACATCCTTGTGTTTGGGATCCGATTGTCTTGTTCGTCTAGGAGTCTACGTTGATTTGGTGAACTGTGTGCTTTGGAGCAGATTGCAAGACACCCCGGTAGAAGATGTGGACCTGATGGATGGTCTGAAGGCTGGACAACCTCTTCCTCAAGTTTGTGAAGTGGTCTGTGCTGAAGACGTCAAGATTCCTGGTCTTGTGCAGGATTTTGCTCTGCCTCTTCGTTTGGCCCATGGTCAATGCATGCTCGATGATATCGGCTTTTTCAACCCGAATTCCTCTTTTCTCGAGCATGGTCTTTCTCTAGGTGCTTTACCCTGTCTTGAAGTACCGCCCTCTTCTTTCCATGTGTTGATTATCAATGCTCAACCTAAGGAGGTCTTTCTTTCCGCTGGAGAACCTTTGGGTTTTCTGGTGGGAGAATCTTTTCCTGATGTTGAGGTAACCTTGCCTATCATTGGCAGCTTGTCTTCCATTGTCGACCCCTGCCAGGGGGGGGACATACCGGACCGTATTTTTACCTCACCTAAAGGACTCATTTCACTGGACTTCCTCTGGCCATATGATACATCGACATCCCATGTAACAGTGGAGAATGATTGTTTGATTTTATCCAGGAAATTAGCTCTGTCTGACCGATCCAAAGTGGTGAATGCCATTGAATCGTCATCTTCGACTGCAGAACCCCGGAGAGACACAGGAAATAGAGGTGCTACTTTGTGGGGACTTGTTACTGCCCAGAACTGCAGCGCTCTTTACCAACTTGAGCCGGAGTGTTGGGAGCTGAATCTCTGTGGGCATCCATAGAGACAGAAGCCCTGACGTCACGCGGGTCATCTTCCCGCGAGTGAAAGGGACGCCGCGACTGTGGCGCGTGGCCGCAAGGCGTGGCCAAAGGAGCGTGCCCTAAGGGGCTCTTCCTGCCCCTTGGGAGCCCCTTGGAGACACTGGAAGAAAACTGTATGTATTAAATTTTTGATGTACTATGGGAAAAAGGAAAGGGAAAGCTAAAGTATCTACACCTATATTACCTGGCCCCATAGATAGACACCTGGTTTCTACCAGTGTCTTAGGTCACAGCCAGGGAGCGGATTCGCTTTAGGGGCGTCTCTTAGTCCTCCAGGAAGAACCCAACCACCTCCACCCAATATTCCTGTTGTTCTGGAGCCCAAGTCTGGCTCCAGTTTTCAACCGGAGGGAGTGTCAGAGCAACAGGTATCGTCCTCATTAGTATATGGGGTGATACCTAAAGCCTTATCTTTTCAAGATGAGGCTTTATTTGCAAGAGACTCCCAGGTAGAACCTCAGGAAGTTACCTTAAAAGATTTATGGCAAAATAATATTAGAATGGAGGGGTTTTAAAGTCAGTGGTGACTTAGAATGTTAAATTTTCACAAGAAGTGATTGACAAGTTGGAAAATGTTGATTCGACCACAACTTACTACACTGCAGGTCACTGCACCTCCTGTTGGTGACCCCAGTCTGGAAAGAGTCTTTGCGGTCTTCTGGTGAGTCTCCCTCTTGCCTGAAATGTCTCTGCCTCTCCCTCCGGCCTACCTTTTTGCTAAACTGACTAGTTAACATTTGACCTCTTCTCTCAGCAGGCTCCCTTTCGAAGCAGCTTGGACACTGCTTCTCTCTGCCTCGCCCTCCGGCCTACCCTCCTGCTAGACTGACTACTTAACCTTTGTCCTCTTCTCTCAGCAGGCTCCCTTTCGAAGCAGCTTGGACACCGCTTCTCTCAGCAGGCTCCCTTTCGAAGCTGCTTGGACACCGCTCGAACACAACTAACTACACTGCAGGTCACTGCACCTCCTGTTGGTGGCCCCATTCTCGAAAGAGTCTTCGCTGTCTTCCGGTGAGTCTCCCTCTTGCCTGAAATGTCTCTGCCTCTCCCTCCGGCCTACCCTTTTGCTAGACTGACTACTTAACCTTTGTCCTCTTCTCTCAGCAGGCTCCCTTTCGAAGCAGCTTGGACACCGCTTCTCTCTGTCTTGCCCTCCGGCCTACCCTCTTGCTAAATTGACTAATTAACCTGTCTGTCCTCTTCTATCTGCAGGCTCCCTTTCAAAGCAGCTTGGACACCGCTCGACCATGACTAATAACTACACCGCTCAACCACGACTAACTACACTGCAGGTCACAACACTCCTGTTGGTGGCCCCATTCTGGAAAGAGTCTTCGCTGTCCTCTGGTAAGTCTCCCTCTTGCCTCCTATCTCTCTGCCTCACCCTCTGGCCTACCCTCCTACTAGACTGACTACTTAACCTTTGTCCTCTTCTCTCAGCAGGCTCCCTTTCGAAGCAGCTTGGACATCGCTTCTCTCAGCAGGCTCCCTTTCGACACTGCTTGGATACTGCTCGACCACGACTAATAACTACACCGCTCGACCATGACTAACTACACTGCAAGTCACTGCACCTCCTGTTGGTGGCCCCTTTCTGGAAAAAGTCTTCGCTTTGTGTTACCTTTAAAGGGTCTGAACCACTAAATATTTATTCACGGTTTATGTTGCTTTTTACGTAGACATTACATGTAATTAAGTTTAAACATGCCATGTTATAATTAAAATCACAGATGTTCTGTGACTCATACCATGTGTATTCTAGTTACACAAAAATATGCTTTCAGATTCGGACATATTTTAGAGACTATTCATGTGAAACTTGAACCAGGTTGTTTTCTCGGTGTTGAATGTTCATGTATCCTAATGTTTTGAGGGGGGGGGAACATTCTTCTCACATGTTGTTTCTTTTCTGATATGCTATCCCCGTCAAAGCATCCTGCTCAGGAAGTGACCTATTTCAGCCACCACAACTGTTCCTGCACCCATTTCGTCAACAGCTGTTGATACTATGAGTGCATTGGAGCTGATGAGGATGGGGGTCATTCACGTTGTCCAACTTAAAAATTGTGGGTTTGGGTCAATAAACCGGCAGACTGATGATCTAATACCGATACTGTCGGTCAGTGCTCGAAGAGAAGTGCTGCTGCTAGCGCTCTTCTCAACGAGAGAATTCTGTTTCCCCACAAAGGAAGACTTAGGGATTGAGACCATGGACTGGGCCTGGAGTAAACGTGCATTGGCCCCATGTTCAGTAAGTAACTCATTTGTTATACGCTACCATCCCATTCTTCCGCCCTGTCCGCCTAAACACCCCTGGTTCCTCCAAGGGCACTCCTTCCACCTCAGCCCCGATAATGTAGTGATTTGAGGGACAGAATGTCTCAAGTGGTAAGAGTTCCCCTGGCATAAATATTGATCCTTGTCTGTAACAGTGACAGATCTACCAGATAATGCTCTATTATTTAGGCAGGAGAGGATAGTGACAGCCAAATTGTGGATTCTCCCCCACCACCACTTTACACTTGACCCTCCACTCACTCTTGTCAGCAACCAGCTATCTTTCCCTGGTAGATACCACAACCTCTCCCGTGACTTTCCCCAGTTGCGGGTGTTGCATGTTCGTGCTCAGAAATTAATTTTGGGCGATGCAATTTGGATAACTTGCCAGATAGGCCTAACAGATTGTGAAGGGTGATGGGGGTTATATGAATAGCAGTAATAGCATTTTAGAAGCTGGTCTTTTCTTCATTAAAGTAATTTTTTTAGGGCGGGATTACCTTTCAAATGAGGGAAAAGTTCTCCGGTTAACGGAGTTTGTTTCTTTCAACGGGTGTTGCTGAGTTACCACCCCTGATTCCTCAAAGCGGAACTTCAGTGTGGGAGAAGTGCAGAGGCTAGCGGAGCTCTTCTCTCTCAACAAGAGAATTCTGTTTCCCGAAAGGGAAGACTTAGGGATATTGAGACCTTGGACTGGGCCTGGAGTAAACAGTTCAACGAACATGCATTGACCCCACGTTCGATAAGTAACTCGTTTGTTATACGCTACCATCCCATTCTTATGCCCCCTCCGCCTAAACACCCCAGGTTCCTCCAAGGGCACTCCACCCACCACAGGCCCGATACTGGAGCGATTAGAGGGACAGAATATCTCAAGTGGTAAGAGTTCCCCTGGCATAAATGTTGATCCTTGTCAGTAACAGTGACAGATTTGCAAGATAATGCTATATTATTTGGTCCACTCTTTACAACTTTTCCACCCTGAATGTTCCTCTACCTATTTAGGACACAGAGGTTGACATTCATAGGGTAGTGGAGATGATGAGGATGGGGTCTAGCACGCTCTTCCAAATTGCTGAGCGCGGGAGAGCATCACTAAACAGGATGACTGATGATCTCATCCAGATTGTGTCAGAGGGTGCTCAAACACTGATAATTTCAAGCGAACTGGATCGGATTGCCAGCAAACTGGATGCACTGTTTTGAGGAGGAGGAGGTGCATGGTTAATTTCCATTAATGTATTCATAAATTCTGCACTGTTTTGGAAACATATGTTATGCCATTTTATTTTTTTTGATGTTCAGATAAAAGCTCAGGAGGAGGAGGAGGCGGAGGCAGGATCAGCGGCTGCTGCTGCTCATGCCCCATGCCGACCCTTTCTCAAGCTGCGCAGGCGCACACTTCCAACCTCCCCTCCAGGCCCTCAGGTCAAAATTGGACCACATAAACTTGTGCAACATAGCATCTGCGCATGTTTAAAATTAAGATGCTAGGTTAAAGATTTAAAGAAGAAGGCGTAGGATCTGCTTCATCACTCGCGCTGGGGTCAGATGTGTGCGACGCAATTTGTATAACTCCCCAGATAGGTTTAACAGATTCTGAAGTGTGTTGTGGGGGTATGGGAATAGCAGTAATAGCATTTTAGAAGCTGTTCTTTTCTTCATTTAAGGAAATAGAATTTTGTTTTGGGGGGATTTAATAAATGAGGGCTAATTGCTCCGGCTATCGGAGTAAATTTGTCTCAATGGGTGTTGCTGAGTTAACACCCCTGTTTCCTCCAAGGTCCCTCCTTCCACCTCCAACTTCCTTACACGTGCCATGGGTAACCCCAGATTTCTCAATTCATTATTTACATTAAGGTAAATGTGTTTGCACTAGAGGATTGTGATTGCCAGGTTGCACAAGTTTATGTGGTCAAATTTATACCTGATCTTGCTAGAGTTCGTTTAAGGTACCTTTCTAATTATGTAAAAGTGCTCCTGCTAGTGGAGCTTCTGTCAACAGGTGTTGCAGTTTCCATCCCTGCTTCCTCCAAGGTGCCTCCTTCCACCAATGTAGGTGCTCATGGCACAGTTACCGCCACACCTATACCCATCTTGTTACAAAAATGTAATGTTTCCAAATGGATAACAGTGCCAAAAAGACTTGTAAAGTGTTTGCCTTGCCTGAAAGTGTTTGCCTTGACTGTATAATGCATTAGTATAAACATGATGCTTGTAATACGGACACAGTGCAATGGTTGTTATTTAATACTTATGTGTGTTGTCCCTTTCTGTCCAAGTCTGTGTAATACCTGCACTTATCACAACCTTAATAAAAAATATATGAACAAAGATGTTTTATAGCAAGCATTTTTCTATACGGCTATGTAGGTATTTTTAACAAATGTTTGAAAACATTGTTAGACCCGCCACACATTAGCACTTGAAAACGTCATCTACGAAGCAGAAACAGAACTTTGATAAACAGTGTTTTATTGAAATAAAAAACAGTTAGGAAACCACACATATACACTGAACATTTCACAGTGTATTAGTCAATGCAATGCATCTCCAGCTGATTGCTATGATGAAAAACATGCACAGATAATAAAGTATGAAGACATGCTGTATAGTTTAATTGGGGGAAATGGGATTACTACACATCCCAAGCGCCACGCTCTGAAACACAACACAAGTGTTGACAACCTGTGTTCCCTGTGGCTTGTGCTGAAATGCAAGAGAAAACATGGGTTTTGAGAATGGTTACAATACATTAAGACATACACGATGGATTAAATAACATTTTTTAACCACCAATACAGATAGCATACATTTCCACAGGCAATTACTAATTTCGGAAATGGTAATATATAGCTTGAATTAAACCTAAAACACCAGCGAAAAATATACATTCCATCCAAGTTTCAAAGCCTTATTGGATCCAATGCACAACTCAGGCTTTTGTAACATGGAAAAAATGTTACTATCATGCACCCTATTTCGAAAAATAACTGGAATACAAGTGTTTTCACTCTGTGTCGTCGTGGTTGAGACGCCCATAAAGATACATTACATCCCAGTTTCTAAAGCCTTTTTATTGCAAGTGCACAATGAAGGCATTTGAAACCTGGAAAAAAGGATCTCAGGCACGAGGATCACATTGATTGCACATTCCAAGTAAAACCTGGAATGCACAATTGGGTTAAGGTTTCTGTTGAATCCAGGGATGATTCAACAGAAAGTGGAGGGCCTCGCACTGTCCCACGATGAATCACTCCCGAAGTCAATCTGGGAACACTGCCGATAGTGCTGAAGGGTACATAAAAAGAAAAATGTGTGAGGGGGCTTAAACCCAATGAACAAACCAAAAATAGGAATGTAGGACAATGGACGCTACATACCTTGTGTGACATTGGCTCTTTTCCCAGTTGTGCCCAAGAAAAATGGACTCACAGGAACATGTCCTAGGTGAAGAAAAAGAACAAAAAGATGTTAGCTTTGCAAGACCCCCTAAATCCAAAAACAAACAAATAACTAAAGGATCATAGGACAGACAGAAAGATCATTAAAGCATTGCCCAAAATTTTAAAAATGAGGTGTAGAAGCTACAATTGAATTCCAATTCTTGGGGTTTTGCACAACAAACAACACTAGTATACTAATTTGCTGGGTCCCACGTGAACACTCATTGGAAGGGTTGCAACTCTGTGTCCTCGCTGTAGATTGCTGTGAGTGCTGAAGTAAAGAGGAAAAAATAGTGGATTAGGATAGAGAAAGCCTATAGTTAAATGAAATAAAGTGGAGCAAATGAGCACCACTTACCTTGATACACAGCTTGCGCGGTACTGCTAGGGGGCCTAGTGGGTTGCACCACAATCAATTGGTGACAGACTGTGTGTGGGCACCTTCAATATACAAGATAGGAAAAATGGAAAAATAACACATACAAATTAAAACTTACCCACGGATGATGGAGATGACCACCCATGACACGTGTGCCAAGAAGCACTGTTATCTTGGACACCTACAAAGGATAAATCACTATTAGTAATGTGGGACACTTAAGTTATAAGAGGGTAGGTGGTTTAAGATATCACACATCTATGGTTATTTACCGCATGTGAGGGGGCTTGAAGAAACCGGAGGTGCCATAGTGGGTTGCGCATGTGGATCCAGGGTGGTTGTGCAAGTGGGCCCAAACTATAAACATGGTTTGAACCTTTAGAGAAAAAGGAATGGACCGATTAGTATATCACCGTACAAGACTGGAGAAACCCCAAATGAAGGAGTATGGGTGTAAAAACATCTTGAACATGGATGTTACCACGTATGATAGGGCTAGAACATAAGGGTTGTGCCCTAGTGGTGGACGTGTGTGACGCCATAGGATTGAAACCTGTTGATTGAAATAAGCGGACAGATTAGCATGTTTTACACCTAAGAAATTTAAATGAGGAAAGGTGTATGCAGATATACTGAAGTTGAGGTAGGGGAATGTTCTAAAATGTAACAGGTTGAACACTCACCATGCATATTTGGGCTGGACAAAACTTTAGGTGCCATACAAGGTGAAGCACGAGGAGCCAAAGGGTGTTCCATTGCTGGAGCTACAGTACAAAGCGTAAGGTTCGAACCTATGGAGATGAAGCATTGCACATATCATCGCCCGGCACATATCCCGAAACAGTTAACAATCCCCAAAAGGAATATAAATAGAGTAATATACCTATTGACGCTTTGAAAGTACAAGTGGGGATCACAGTGTCGGCCTTCATTAAGGTCTGCCAAGCCTCACTTTCTTTTCTGAGCTCCTTTAACATCTCCTGGCTCAGCCTCTGTTGCTCCACGACGACATTTATCAAGGCTTGATTCTGCCTCTGGAGATCGTGTATAAATTTGTGCAAGTTATTAATTTGGCACAGCCATATTGGGTGGGGATACTGTATTATGAACTCAATTCCAACCAATTTCCTACCAACTGCAAATCAATACCGTAGGAAAGAAAGACTCAAGCTTGATTTCATCATCGCTCTACCTCCTGAGCCGTCACATTATTTTATATTAAAAATGGTGAACAGTCATATTTTCTTTTAAAAATTTAAAGCCCATCACATCCAATAGTTCTGCAAGGCATACAAGAAAACATACACAATAAAACATACAATTACATAGCAAAAACAGAAACATGCAGCAAATGTTATATTAATCAGGTTTCTTGTTCCGCCTTTACCTATTCAGTTCAAGGTCGGATAACATTACAAGAGGTTGGGTAAGTTACCCAGGATGTTACAATGGATAGTTTGATACGGACATTAACAGAGTTGCTCGTATAGATAGATCAATACAGTTATATAACAGAGCTGCTCGTATAGATAGATCAATACAGTTATTAATACAGTTAGGTCACTCTTACAAATACATAAAGCTAGATTCTCAATAATTTACATTAAAACCCAGCATTTTGGCAAATATAATGACCTCCCGCTAATGCAACTAGCCTTTTGAGGTCCATGATGGAAAAATAAAAGCAGTAAATAATTATTTTGGTAAACCTTGCATTATGCGTCATTTCCATGTTTTTATTATTTTGTACACCTTGAGTGAAAGCTAGCAGCTTAATAAGTAATTGCAGCTTTATGAGTGCGCTGGCATCCAATTACCCATGCTCAATACTGAGGTAAGGTATTCCATATTTGCAGGGCCATTATTGAGAACATGTCATGTCGACGAGTTCCAATTACTTTCAATGAGAGAACTGCTGTAAGTTTTTGATTAATGGACCTAAGGGAGCGTGATGTATTATGAGGAATAAGTAGTTTGTTAATAAATTGAGGTTCATTGGAAGACAAAGTTTTAAATACTAAAAGTAAGATTTTGGAAAGTAATGCAGTGATTAACTGGAAGCCAGTGGGATTTGATCAGAAAGGGTATAACATGATCGTATTCTTTTGCCATTATGAATCAATTTAATGGCGGTATTTTGGACTAGTAGGTACATAATAATTTATTTGTGGGTAACCGTGCCATGACATAAAGTAAGTACAGTATCATGGTATACAGGTAAAACCATCCCAGTGAACACATAGAATGGACAAACCAAGTTCCCAGGACAAAGATAGACCCCATGAAACAAAACAGGTAGTAAAATTAACACAAACATGAGGTAAAGCAATGTTACTTACCGTAACAGTTGTTATCCAGGGACAGCAGGCAGCTATTCTCACTAGTGGGGTGATGTCATCCGACAGAGCCCCGATACGGACATCTTGCAAGCATGTCTTACTTGAAGAAACTCAGAAGTTTCGAGATGCCCGCACCGCGCATGCGCCAGTGCCTTCCCGCCCGATGCTCCGGGCGCGTCTCCTCAGTTCAGGTAGCTAGCAGAGAAGCCAACCCAGGGGAGGTGGGTGGGACGTGAGAATAGCTGCCTGCTGTCCCTGGATAACAACTGTTACGGTAAGTAACATTGCTTTATCCCAGGACAAGCAGGCAGGTATTCTCACTAGTGGGTGACCTCCAAGCTAACCTCAATGGGATGGTGGGAGAGTTGGCAACTTAGGAGAACAAATTTTGTAACACAGTTTGGCCAAACTGTCCATCCCGTCTGGAGAAAGTATCCAGACAATAATGAGAGGTGAATGTATGAACCGAGGACCAAGTGGCAGCCTTACAAATCTCCTCAATCGGTGTCGATCTGAGGAAGGCTACAGAGGCTGCCATTGCTCTGACCTTATGGGCTGTGACCTTACAGAGAAGGGGTAATCCAGCCTGGGCATAGCAGAAAGAGATAAAAGCCGCCATCCAGTTGGAGATGGTGCGCTTCGATACAGGTCGTCCCAACTTGTTTGGATCAAAGGAGACGAAAAGTTGAGGAGCCGTTCTGTGTGGTTTGGTGCGATCCAAGTAGAAAGCCAAAGCACGTTTACAGTCCAGAGTGTGCAGAGCTGATTCTCCAGGATGAGAATGAGGCTTTGGAAAAAACACTGGAAGCACGATGGATTGGTTGAGATGAAATTCAGAGACCACCTTAGGTAGGAATTTCGGATGAGTGCGGAGGACCACCTTGTCATGATGGAAAACAGTGAAAGGTGGGTCCGCCACCAAGGCCTGAAGCTCACTGACCCTGCGAGAAGATGTCCCCCAATGTGCAAATATCTGATGAAGGGGGTTGGAATGGAGAGTCCATTCGTGAGGCTGGAGGAGACGACTCAAGTTGTCTGCCAAGACATTGTCCTTCCCCTGAATGTAGACAGCCTTGAGGAAGGCATTGTGGCGAACTGCCCAATCCCAGACTCTGAGAGCTTCCTGGCAGAGGGAGGCCGATCCCGTGCCCCCCTGCTTGTTCACATAATACATGGCGACCTGGTTGTCTGTACGGATGAGGACCACCATGTCGTGAAGCAGATGTTGAAAAGCTTGAAGAGCATAGAAGATGGCTCTGAGCTCCAGAAGATTGATCTATTGGAGGTGGTCCGCACTGGTCCAGAATCCCTGAGTGTGAAGCCCATCCAGATGAGCCCCCCAGGCATAGGTCGAGGAATCGGTTGTGAGAACCTTCTGATGAGGAGGAGTGTGAAACAGCAAACCTCTGGATAGATTCGAAGAGGTCATCCACCAAAGTAGAGACTGCCCAAGAGCAGGAGTGACTATGATGTGTCGAGTCAACGGGTCTGACACTTGAGTCCATTGAGAAGCTAGGGTCCACTGAGGAATTCTGAGATGGAGCCAGGCAAAGGGTGTCACATGAACTGTAGAGGCCATGTGGCCCAGGAGGACCATCATGTGTCTCGCTGAGATGGACTGGCGAGAAGACACAGACTGGCAGAGACGAAGAAGAGCCTCCATGCGCTGAGGAGGAAGGAATGCTCGAAGCTGAATGGTGTCCAGTACCGCCCCGATGAAGGAAAGGGACAGGGTAGGCTGCAGATGAGATTTGGAAAATTGATCTCGAAGCCCAGGCTCTGCAGGAAACAGATCGTTGTCAAGGTCGCCGAAATGACCTTTGGAGCTGACGGGGCCTTGATGAGCCAGTCGTCGAGGTATGGAAATACCTGAAGACCCCTGTTCCGGAGTGCAGCAGCCACCACCACCAGACACTTCGTGAAGACTGGGAGACGAGGACAGGCCGAATGGAAGCACTCGATACTGCAGATGTAGATGTCCCACCCGAAATCTGAGGAACTTGCGGGAGGCCGGATGAATGGGAATGTGAGTGTAGGCCTCCTTGAGATCCAGAGAGCATAACCAGTCGTTCTGCTCGAGGAGAGGGTAGAGAGAAGCAAGTGTCAGCATGCGAAACCTCTCTCTGACTAGGAATTTGTTGAGGGCCCTGAGGTCCAAAATGGGTCGTAGGTCGCCCGTCTTCTTCGGAACAAGGAAGTACCGGGAGTAAAACCCCTGGTTCAGTTGGTCCGTCGGGACAGGCACAAAGCCGGAGCAAAGCCTGAGCTTCCTGGAGAAGAAGGGCGGTCTGAGTCAAGTTGGAAGGATACTCTCTTGGAGGGTGGTCCGGAGGGACCCGATGGAAATGAAGAGAGTATCCATCCTTGATGATAGTAAGGACCCAGAGGTCGGTTGTTATGGCCTCCCAGCGATGATAAAAATGATGGAGGCGCCCTCCGATGGGAAAAACAGGGGGAGGCAGAACGAGGTTGGTTATGCCCTCGACGAGACAGTCAAAAAGGCTGAGTGGTCTTAGGGACAGCAGGCGACTGAGACTTAGGCTGACCCTTCTGGGGAGGCTGACGCTTCGCCGGTTGCCTCGCAGGAGGAGTTTGCCTCGGCTGATAATGCCTCTGATAAATCAACGGCGGACGAGAAGGTCGAGACTGCTGAGGCTTAGGCTTCGGCCGAAGGATAGATTGGAAGGACTTTTCGTGGTCAGACAACTTCTTCGTGACAGTCTCGATGGATTCGTCAAAAAGATCCGCCCCAGCACACGGGACGTTCGCCCGGCGGTCCTGAAGATTCGGGTCCATATCAATGGTCCGCAACCAGGCCAACCGGCGCATCGCCACCAAGCAGGCCGCCGCTCGGGCGGAGAGCTCGAACGCATCATAGGCAGATTGCATTAACTGAAGCCGAAGTTGGGACAGCGAAGCAACCACTTCCTCAAACTCAAACCTAGCCTGGGATTCGATGTATGGTGTGAACTTCCGAAGCACAGGTAGAAAAAATTCCAAGTAGGCTGCAAAGTGGAAATTGTAATTCAGGACTCGAGACGCCATCATCGAATTCTGATAGATGCGTCGACCAAACTTATCCATGGTTCTGCCCTCGCGGCCCGGAGGCACTGAAGCATAGACCTGGCCAGGATGAGACCGCTTGAGCGAGGATTCGACCAGGAGGGACTGGTGAGAAAGCTGAGGACCCTCGAAGCCTTTATGATGCACCGTGCGATACTCGAAGCATCGCATGAAGGTCTGGTCGAGGAGCTTGTGCAGGGGAAGCCGCAAGGACTCTGCCGGAGGACGAGGCAAGTGCATGGTATCGAGGTACTCTTTGGAATATCGAGACCCAGCATCGAGAGTAATGTCCATGTCATCCGCCATCTGCCTGAGGAACGATGAAAAGGACAATTGGTCTGCCGTCGCCGGTCTTCGAGACGGACTAGAAGAAGAAGAGGCTTCAGGCTCCAGAGAGGCCTGCGAGCAACAGGACGAGTAGAAAACCTCGGGGTCCTCGAACTCCGGGCCCGGAGGAGGAGACCCAGTCGAAGCAGCATACCCCAACCAAGGCAATTTCTTCTGAGGCGAGACGGTCGAGTGTCGAGAGGAATGCTTCGAAGAATGTCTGGATCGATGCCCCTCCCGATGCCTGGAAGGGGATCGAGCCCATCTGTGAGAAACTGACTCAGACGCCTCCAAGGAGCAGATTGGACTCGATGCCATCGATCGCAGAGGCGGCAGAGTCGGAGGCTCCCCCAACGCCGCCCAGGTTTGATAGGGGGTTCGGAAGAACTCGTCCTGCTTCCTGCTATGCCCAGGACTGGGTGGCCCCGAAGGTGGACGCCACACTGAGTCATGGGGCGGAGTAATCGGTTCCAAGGGAGGCAGGTCACTAAACGAGGCTTTCCTCGAGGGGACGGGCTCCAAGGGAGGCATATCACTAAGGGAGGCCCTCCTCGAGGAAATCGGTTCCAAAGGAGGTACAGCGCTAACGGAGGACCTCCTCGAGGACCCGGACACCGCTCGCCGCTCCTCCTCGCCAAGTAACGAGGTAGTGCGGCGAGGAGGAGGAGGAGGGGGCGGACCGCCCCTCGAAGCTGAAGCTGGAAGGTCACTCTGGATGGTGGCAATCAGTCGAGGCCCCATGGTCTGCATTAGCTCCACGAACTGAGCCTCCAGGATGGACCGCAACGAAGCCGATATGGAGGGATCCGCACCAAAAGGGGGCCCTTCCGCACGGTCTCCGCGCTCTTTGGGTGCTACGTGCTTCTGCTTGCCAGTCTTCGGCACCTTGAGCACCACCGGAGGAACTGTCGGGGTCGATACCTGCTCCGAGGAGACGGATGAAGGCTCCGGCGCCGAAGCCGGGGCCGAAACCGGTGTGAATGACGCAGGTTTCAGGAGGCCCGAAGCAGCCGGGGAGGCAGAGGGCTTCGTAGAAGGAGTCGAAGCACCTGTCGATGTCGATGTCGAAGCTGCAGGATCCGATGAAGCTTCCATCTTAAACATGGACTCCCACAGCAGACAGCGACGCTTAAACGCTCTCGCCGTCAGAGTGGAGCAAGGCCGGCACGATTTCGGGAAGTGATCCGGTCCCAGACACTGTAAGCAGCGTCGATGAGGGTCCGTGAGCGAAATCGCGCGCTGGCACTTGCTACACTTTTTAAAACCGGTGATCGGCCGGGACATAGGCCGGAAAAGCTCCGCCGCAAGGTCGAAGGCGCGGGGCCCCAGCCACGCGGCCGACCCGGTATCGGAAGGAAAAATGTTTTTTTTTTTTTGAAAAAGAAATCAAAGAAATAAATAAATGCACAGGAGAGCCAAAAGAACTCAACCCGCGGCAAAAAAGAAGGCAAAAAAGAGATTCAATGGGCGCAAATTGAAGATAGACTTCTCAGCTCCGCGGAAGAAAAAGAACTGAGGAGACACGCCCGGAGCATCAGGCGGGAAGGCACTGGCGCATGCGCGGTGCAGGCATCTCGAAACTTCTGAGTTTCTTCAAGCAAGACATGCTTGCAAGATGTCCGTATCGGGGCTCTGTCGGATGACATCACCCCACTAGTGAGAATAGCTGCCTGCTTGTCCTGGGATAAACTCTAAATCCTAACATTAAAACTTAATAATAGGCCTACCATGAAACAGTTAAAAAAATATAGGGCTAGATTCACTAAGCAAACCGATCATGTACCACTTGGTTTGCGCTCAATTTCCGACCCCGGCTCGATTCACTAACCACCCTCCAGACCTCATCTGCACCGTATGCAATCAGCGCATACAAACGAGTAAAAATGCACGTAAATTTCTTAACGCGTCAATTCATGAAACCATTTCCTCCAAACCGACTGGCCTTTCCATTTCAAAAAGTTACGACTGCTGAGGACCAGTCGTTTACATCCTCGCCGGCTATTTCTGCCTAGCAACTGACACGTGCATGTTACAAACCCCATCAAAAATATATATCTACCCCTCCAAAAATCATAAATATATCAAAACTTTTAAATATATGTAAACCTTCATGTACATAAGCGTTAGAAATATTTTTTTCATTTTTGGAATGCGCATAGCGAGCACGGGAGTAAATCTCGTATTTGTAATGTGCATTGCAAGAAAATCGCGGATTAACCCTGTGCTCTCCTTGCGCATTGTACATTTCAAATATCAATTCCAAATAACCAAAAGAAAACAAAAATAAAATAAAACTTTTATGGGCCAGCTATCCCTCCCCCCCCCTTCCTTGCGGTAGGTACATTCGGAGCCCACTAATGACGTCCGCGATTAAACCACGCCCCATTTCTACGCAGTGAATTCCTAAATAGCTAGCGCATGCATTATGAGATTCTAAACCAACCAGGATACAGTGCGCACGCGCGTTGATCGATGTTTCAGCGCTAATAGCGGCGTATTTACGATTGGATCATTTGCATGGACAAGCTGTACTGAATTGATCGGCTACAATGACTCGGAAACGGATAAGATACAAATAGGATAGATTTCGTGACTTTAGTGAATCCTGCCCTTAGTTGTTAAATGTATTTAATCATTACAAACTACAGCAATTTTATTTCAGGGGGGGCGGGGGGGGGGAGGTCCTGCTGTGGCTGCTGAGCTTATTGGAGCAGGGAGATTCCCTCATCAGCTCAACAGCAACGTGATTATCTAGCTGGCACCTATGACATGGATGCCGGTTAGAGAATTGGGGAGGTTAGTCGTCTGTCTGCTTAGGCAGCTGTTGAGAATGGCTTCCTATACAAAGAGGCTATAAAATCTACGGGGAACATACAGAAACACTCAATAAATATAAAAACAATGATTGAAATATCCTCATAACAGGAATGTTACAAGCCATATAAAAAAGTTGTGTAATTTTTACAAAACCTTAAGTAATTGAGATACGTCATAATGTAAACAGCCATATTATTCCAAATTGTAATAGCACTATGGCTAGGCTAGCTCAAGTGTTGATCCCTTTTAGAATTTAGTCAAGTGTGTCACATCCCAAGACTCTTCCCCTTGTTCTTTCAAAGACAAACAGGGTCTGGGATTTTATACCAATCATATGTTCCCTCCCAAAGATTCATCCTCCTCCAAGCGTTTATCTTGCGTGCATTTGACAGTGTACCACTTCAGCAGAGCTCTTTCCTTGTTTTGCAAATGGTTTATTTATTATTACAAAATACAATTAGACTGCTGGGTCATGCAAGAGAATATGATCATTGCTAGGTCATGCAAGAGAATATGATTAAAAGGCTTCCAGATAAAATTGATTACGCTTAACATGTTAATGTAATTTTGAAAGTTTTATGTAATATTGCTGTATATATACAGTCTCCTCCTCTGTAAACTGATCTGAACTGTTTGTGGTATATAAAAATAAAGTTATTATCACATAAAATCTCTCTATATATATAACTGTGTAATTTTGAATATAGTGGGGGTTGGCAAGGGGTAAGGGGGAGTTGAAACAAGTAAGGGTGGGGAGGGAATTATCTGACAGTCACTATCACTATCCTCTGCAATGAAAAAGAGCATTACAAACAGTTTCAAAGGAAAAGATAGTCAGATAGAAAAAAGTTATGCCTTGGGAACACTTGCCAGTCTCTAAGCACAGCTCCTTGAAATAGCTCCAGCATTGGGATGGGTTCAGTGGGAGAGGAAGGAGGGCTTGCTGGGGCTACCTGTATAGTCAGGTGGGTAGCGTGGGAAGGAGGGGGAGCCAGGCATTGGGAATGAAGGCGCAGGGTTGGGTCTTGGCCATTTGGGGAGAGGGATTTTATACCAATCATATGTTATCCCAGGACAAGCAGGCAGCGTATTCTCACTGATGGGTGACCTCACCGACAGAGCTCCAGTACGGACCACTTCAAAAGTGCATCGCCACTTTAAATGTTTAGAAAGTTCGTGATAGCCCGCACCGCCTGATGTAGGCACGCGGTCCCTTCAGTTTCTTAGTTTCCACAGAGCTAAGACGCGTTTTCAACGGCCGTTGAAATTTTTCTCTTTCGCTGCCTTCTCGCTCTCACGGATTTTTGACTTTTCAGTCACTTCTTTTTTTCTTTTCAGTTAAATTGTTTTGGTTTTTTTTAAAGTAACGATTTTCATTTTTTCCCTCTCGTGGGTTTGGCCCGGTGGGGCCTGTTCATCCACCTTGGCCTCCGTTTTTGATCTTGCCAGGGCTGTTTTTCCGTCTATGACCCGCCTGCAGACGGGTTTTAAAAAGTGCAGTCGCTGTGCTCGGTCCATATCAGTAACTGACCCCCATCGCAGGTGTCTTCAGTGCTTGGGGCCTGAGCACCGTCCGGAGACTTGTTCCCGCTGTTCTCTTCAGAAAAGGACATTGAAGAACCACCTTATCCAACAGAAATTTCTCTTCGGCATTGCGATGGAAGGAGACACGACACCGCTACCGATTTTGACGGCACATCCAAAGTGACACCGAATCATTTGACACCAACAGAAACTCCAGTGTCGCAACCTTCTGTGGGTAAGCCGGCTAAGAAGCTTTCCCCTACCCCATCTGGGCCTCGGGTCAAAGTAGCAGTGAGCCAAGTCCTGCCAACTTCGAAAAAGCCCAGAAAACACTCTGCTCTGATATCAGTGAGTGCCTCCTCATCACCGGAGCGTAGAGCCCCACCAAAGGTACCAGTAAAAAATCAACGGTACCGGTGCTCTCCCTCAAGCAGAAAATTGATAACTTGCTTAGGGAGGAACTGGGTGAGCATTTCCAGATGCTGGTGCTGACCCAAATTATGCCCATGCTCTCTCGGTGCCAGTTTGGTTTGAGCCCATGACATCGACTGCACCTTCTTCTGATGCTCTACTAGTGTGGAGGTCTTCAACATGGGAGTCAATCCCTCCTACCTGTAGGGGTGTTTCCTTATTTGCACCTGAAGGTTAGGCCTCTATGACATCACCAAGCCTTAACCATTATTTGCAAGAGATCATTCCAGCATGAACCTTGCAAAAAGAGAAAGAAGAAAATATGTTTGCTGTTTCTGCCTGATGCCTTCTGGGTATGTACCAGAACTGTATTCTTGTCAAGGACATCCAACTATGCCCATGTGAATCTTGGGGGAGGCATACTCCTATGCTGTGCTTATCTATCGAAGGCGCCTCTGTCTCGCAGATATTACGAGACTTTATACAGAAAGGCTATTCATCTAAGTTCTGTTTCTGGATTGGTCCGGAGAAGTCATCTGACGAGATCCAAGGGAAAAGGTGCTAATTATAATTTAGTCTGTGTTAGGATGTAAGTGAACTCGCATCTCATCACAGGTATTCTCCACGCACTTCTTTTATAATAATTAAGACTTGAACAGTTACCTCGTGTGACTCTCTGTCTGAGAGAGTGAATCGGACCTTAAACAGATCTTAATTCCATCACATCAAGGAAACTTTTGCTGCCAACCTAAATTATAGCTATGCCAGTGGCTGACGAACACTTGTTCCTGTAACAGAAGGATTTCTATATCTGCTAAGCTGAGGAGAGACGTTTTCCATTTCACCTGATTTTGTGCCAAGGCCTAATTGGAGGGTGAGATAAGGAACTTATTATCTTATCAGCTGGGGTTAGATAAAGTATCCTATTGTGATATAGGATAAGGCTTGTAAAGCTACTCTTGGTGATAACTGTAATAGATTGCTGCTAATCAGGAATTGTTATAAGGAATTGTTTAGTGTGTGTAAGAATTAGTTATGTATTTATCTAGCAGCTGAACCTGGATGAGATATTATGGTTTTCCCTAGAAACTAACAGGCACGTATTTGTTTATGTAACTGATTAGTGGACCGTAAATCTTTCTACATACCCCCCGACACCAGTCGTCCACGATGCAAACATCTCCAGAGGCGACTCCGGTGCAGTCCCGGAAGACACTACAGAAGATGAAACATCTTGAGCCTTCGACACCGAGACTTCGACACCATCCATATTCCATCCAGGATTCAGACTTGTTCGGAGACTTGGAGCAGGAACGACTCTTATCTGATGATGATGATTCTTCTGATGCTGATTCACCTCAATGTTCTTCTCAGGACCCTCCTGTGTTTTCTGAAAAGTCTACTTTTTCAAGATTTCTTCGCAAGATGTCTGAAGCCCTCTCTATTCCACTGAAAGCGGACTCTAAGCATACCAAGGAGTTCCTGGAGGCTTTAGACTATGACCAGCCTCCTAGGGAACTACTCAAGCTTCCTCTTCATGACATTTTGCGAGAAACCTTCTACAAAAATCTATCTATCCCTGTGGCTCCTCGAATCTTTATAGAGTGGTGTCTATTTCTGGTTTTGACAAACCTCAGTTACTCCACGAGTATCTGATCTTTTTCAATTAAGAAAATATATGGTTCGTTCTACCTATGACACATTCAAACTTACTTCTCGGGTTGCAGCTATGTCCATGGCCATGAGACACCTAGCCTGGCTTCGTGTTTCAGAACTTGATGTGAACCACCAGGATAGACTAGCGAATACCCCATGTCTGGGAGATGAACTTTATGGTCCATCCATAGACACGGCTACACAGAAATGTCTGCTCATGAAACTAGATGGGACACTCTTGTCAAACCTAAAAAGAAGTCTCCACCTTCTCATCTTTTCAGACCGGCTTCTTCTTACCAATGAAGGTTTGCTGCTAAGCCTGCAGTACCTGCTCAGGCTCAGCCTAGAAGACAGAAGCAGCAGCCTTGTCAACAACCTAAACAACAAGCTGCTCCCCAAAAACCTACACAGCCTTTTTGACATGTTTCTTCCAGGCATAGCCACAGTCAACATTTTACATCCTCTGCTTCAGCCCATCGGAGGCAGTCTCCAACTTTTCATCACTCGGGAGCTCATAACATCAGACTTCTGGGTCTTAAACATCATTCGTCAGGGTTACACTCTCCATTTTCATACTCTGCCTCCAGATCATTCACCAATAGTCTGGTTCAGACTCTGCACAGTCTTCTCTTCTTCTCCAGGAGGTTCAATTCCTTTTCCTGCTGAATGCCATCGAGGAAATCCCTCTTTCTCAGCAGGTTCAGGGATTCTACTCCCGTTACTTCTTAGTTACAAAGAAGATGGGGAACTCTGCCCCATTCTAGATCTCAGAGATCTCAACAAATTTCTAGTCAAGAAGAACGACTGGCTATACTCCCTGGGTCTCTAGGAAGCCTACACCCATTCCAATTCATCCGGCTTCCAGGAAATATCTCCGTTTTCATATAAATCAACGTCACTACCAGTACAAGGTCCTTCCCTTCGGCCTGGCATATTCTCCGAAGTCTTCACAAAGTGCCTGATTCTAGTGGCTGCATCTCTCTGATCACATGGCCTCCAGGTCTTTCCTTATCTGGATGACTGGACTGAAATGCAAGGGACCTGGGGAGAAGAAGAAGCGATATGGATCGCTCTGAAAAGAGAAGATGTAACTTCTATCTACCTGGATGTAGTCTACAGACCTCTGACTCAATTGCAGTGAATTGATAAGGATCTGATTGTGGATATCCAAAAGTTTGGAAGGAAAAAGGAGGTGCTGCTGTTGGGAGATTTCAACCTGCCGGATGCGAACTGGAATGTTCTTCTGCAGAATCGGAAAGAAGTAGGGAGTTTGTGGATGCCTTTCAAGAGGCTCTGCTCAGACAAATGGTGACAGAACCCATGAGGGAAAAAGTGATATTGGATCTAGTCCTCACAAATGGAGAGAGTATCTCTAATGTTCGAGTGGGTGCTCACCTGGGAAGTAGCAATCATCAAACGGTTTGGTTTGAAATAACAGCTAAAGTGGAGAGAGGCAGCACGATACTTAAAGTCCTAGATTTCAAACATATGGACTTTAATAAAATGGGAGAGTACCTGAAGAAAGAGCTGTTAGGATGGGAGGACATAACATAAGAACATATGAATTGCCGCTGCTGGGTCAAACCAGTGGTCCATCATGCCCAGTAGTCCGCACACGCAGCGGCCCTCTGGTCAAAGACCAGCGCCCTAACTAACACTAACCCTACCAGCTTACGTCCTTGTTCAGCAGGAACTTGTCTAACTTAGCTTGAATCCCTGGAGAGTGTGTTCCCCTATGACAGACTTCGGAAGAGCATTCCAGTTTTCTATCACCTTCTGAGTAAAGAAGAACTTCCTTACATTTGTGCGAAATCTATCCCCTTTCAATTTTAGAGAGTGCCCTCTCATTCTCCCTACCTTGGAGAGGGTGAACAACCTTATCTACTAAGTCTATCCCCTTCAGTACCTTGAATGTTTTGATCATGTCCCCTCTCAATCTCCTCTGTTCGAGGGAGAAGAGGCCCAGTTTCTCTAATCTTTCGCTGTACGGCAGCTCCTCCAACCCCTTAACCATCTTAGTCGCTCTTCTCTGGACTCTTTCGAGTAGTACCATGTCCTTCTTCATGTACGGCGACCAGTGCTGGACGCAGTACTCCAGGTGAGGGCGCACCATGGCCCGGTACAGCGGAATGATAACCTTCTCCGATCTGTTTGTGATCCCCTTTTTATTATTCCTAGCATTCTGTTCGCCCTTTACGCCGCCGCCGCACATTGCGCGGACGGCTTCATTGACTTGTCGATCAAACTCCCAAGTCCCTTTCCTGGGAGGTCTCTCCAAGTACCGCCCCAGACATCCTGTATTTGTGTATGAGATTTTTCTTACCAACATAAGAACATAAGAAGCGCCATCTCCGGATCAGACCTTCGGTCCATCAAGTCCGGCGATCCGCACACGCGGAGGCCCTGCTAGGTATACACCTGGCTTATTTTATATCCAACCATATCTTTATATGCCTCTCTCAAGGAGATATGCATCTAGTTTGCTTTTGAAGCCTAGGACTGTCGATTCCGCAATAATCTCCCCTGGGAGAGTATTCCAGATGTCAACCACTCTCTGTGTGAAGCAGAACTTCCTGATATTAGTCCTGAACTTGCCCCCCCTTAGCTTCATTTCATGTCCTCTTGTCCGTGTCAAATTGGACAATGTAAATAATCTTCTCTGCTCTATTTTGTCAATTCCTTTCAGTATTTTGAAGGTCTCGATCATATCCCCACGCAGTCTCCTTTTCTCAAGGGAGAACAATCTCAGTGTTTTAAGTCGATCCTCATATTCCAGTTTCTCCATACCCTTCACTAGTTTAGTTGCTCGTCTCTGCACCCTCTCCAGCAGTTTTATATCCTTCTTTAGGTAGGGAGACCAATGTTGGACGCAGTATTCCAAGTGGGGTCTGACCATTGCCCTATAAAGCGGCATTATAACTTTCTCCGATCTACTCGAGATTCCTTTCTTTATCATGCCCAACATTCTATTTGCCTTATTTGCTGCTGCCGCGCATTGTGCCGACGGCTTCAGGGTCCTATCTATCAGTACACCCAGATCCCTTTCCTGTTCACTTTTTCCCAGAGTTGCACCTGACATTCTGTACTCGTATTCCTTATTTTTACTGCCTAAATGCATTACCTTGCATTTCTCCACGTTGAACTTCATCTGCCATTTCTCCGCCCATTTTTCTAACTGACACAAATCGCTCTGGAGTTCCTCACTGTCCTCCTGCGATCTGATTGCCCGGCAGAGTTTTGTGTCGTCTGCAAATTTGATGATCTCACTGGATGTTCCGTTTTCCAGGTCATTGATATAAATATTAAAAAGGATCGGCCCAAGTACCAAGCCCTGGGGTACACCACTAGTCACTTTCTCCCAGTCTGAGAACTTCCCATTTATGCATCACTTTACACTTGTCCACGTTGAACCTCATCTGCCATGTCGCAGCCCATTCCTCGAGCCTGATTATGTCACGTTGTAGATCTTCGCAATCCCCCTGCATCTTCGCTACTCTGAATAACTTCATATTGTCCGCAAATTTTATCATCTCGCTTGTATCTATGTCTATATCGTTTATAAAGATGTTGAAGAGCACGGGTCCAAACAATGAGCCCTGCGGCACCCCACTGGTGGCGCTCTTCCAGTCCGAGTATTCATAAGAGAAGTAGAAAACAGTGGTCTAAGCTGAAAGAAGCATAAGAACATAAGAATTGCCTCTGCCGGGTCAGACCAGGGGTCCATCGTGCCTGGCAGTCCGCTCCCATGGCGGCCCCCCCCCCAGGTCCATGACCTGTAAGTGTTCCCTACCTAACCTAAATATCCATACCCTATTCGCTTAATGTCCTTGTGGTCCAGCGTGTAATCCTCCCTCTCTAGCGGCGCACAGGTCAGGAGCGCAGACGTCAGCAGCAAGCGATAAAAATGGCCACGGATCTTTATGTGAAGAAAATAAATAAAAACAAGAGAAAAAGGAAACCGATATGGTTCTCCAAACTAGTGGCAGAGAAAATAAAGGCAAAAGAGCTGGCGTTCATGAAATATAAAAAAAAACACAAGAAGAGAAGTGCAGAAAGTACTACCAGGTGAAACTGAAAGAAGCCAAGAGAGAGAAACGTCTGGCAAAAGCGCAGGCGAAAGAACAAATGGCTAAAAATGTAAAAAAAGGGAGACAAATTTTTTTTTAAGATATATTAGTGAAAGGAGGAAGATGAAAAATGGAATTGCTAAACTAAAAGATGCTGGAAACCGATATGTGGAGAGTGATGAGGAAAAAGCAAACCTGCTAAGCAAATACTTCTGTTCTGTGTTCACGACCGCGATTGTCTGGCAAAGTAACAAGAGAAAATGGAGTGGATTCTGCGCTGTTCATGGAGGAAAGTGTTTATGAACAACTTGAAAAACTTAAGGTGGACAAAGCGATGGGACCAGACAGGATCCATCCCAGGATACTGAGGGAGCTCAGAGAGGTTCTTGCAGGTCCTATTAAAGACTTATTCAACAAATCTCTGGATACGGGAGTGGTTCCTGGGGTTTGGAGGTGTGCGGATGTGGTCCCTATTCACAAAAGTGGTCACAGGGATGAAGTGGGAAACTACAGGCCGGTAAGCCTCACTTCAATTCTTGGGAAAATAATGGAAGTGTTGCTGAAAGAAAGGATAATGAACTTCCTAGAATCTAATGGGTTACAGGATCCGAGGCAACAAGCTTTACAAAAGGTAAATCGTGCCAAATGAACCCGATTGAATTTTTTGATTGGGTGACCAGATCAAAGACATATGCTAGATGTAATTTACTTTGTTTTCAGCAAAGCCTTCGACAAAGGTTCATCATAGGAGGCTCTTGAACAAACTTGATAGGCAGAAGTTAGAAACTGGCTGTCGGACAGATGCCAGAGGGTGGTGGTTAATGAAAGTCGATCGGAGGAAGGAAAGGTGAGTAGTGGAGTCCCTCAGGGTTCGGTGCTAGGGCCAATCCTGTTCAATATGTTTGTGAGTGATATTGCTGAAGGGTTAGAAGGAAAAGTTTGCCTTTTTGCGGATGATACCATGATTTGTAACAGAGTAGACACCGAAGAGGGAAAATATGAAAAAAGATCTGCAAAAGTTAGAGGAATGGTCTAATATCTAGCAACTAAAATTCAATGCAAAGAAATGCAGAGTAATGCATTTGGGGATTAATAATCGGAAGGAACTGAATATGCTGGGAGGTGAGAAGCTGATATGCACGGACGGGGAGAGGGACCTTGGGGTGATAGTGTCCGAAGATCTAAAGGCGAAAAAACAGTGGCGGTGGCTGCTGCCAGAAAGATGCTGGGCTGTATAAAGAGAGGCGTAGCCAGTAGAAGGAAGAAGGTGTTGATGCCCCTGTACAGGTCTTTGGTGAGGCCCTACTTGGAGTATTGTGTTCAGTTTTGGAGACATCGAAGGATGTAAGAAGACTTGAAGCAGTCCAGAGGAGGGTGACAAAAATGATAGGAGGCTTGCGCCATATGACATATGAGGAGAGATTGGAAGCCCTGAATAAGTATACCCTAAAGGAAAGGAGGGACAGGGGAAATATGATTCAGAACCTAGGCACCTCTGCCTGCAGTAGGGAGACCAAGTTCTTGGATGCTGTAGGCGACTGCTTCCTGGAACAACTTGTCAAGGAAAATACAAGAGGAAATGCAATTCTAGACTTAATTTTAAATGCACTGTGAGGACTTGCACAAGGTGTAGAAGTAGAAGGGATGCTGGGAAGCAGCGATCACAATATGATCCACTTCGACCTGGGCGTAGGGAAGAAGCATCGGTCCAAAACGACGGCCATGGTGCTGAACTTCTGAAAGGTAAATTACGAAGGGACGAGATTCATGGTGGGGAAGATTAAGAAGAGGATAGGCACTGTAAAAACACTAAAGCAAGCTTGGTCACTTTTTAAGGACACAGTCACCGAGGCGCAAAATCTGCATATACTGCGTATCAACAAAGGATCCAAGAGGAAAAAGAACAAAGAACCAGTGTGACTCACTGTACAGGTAAAGGAAGCGATCAAAGACAAGAATGGAAAAGATCAAAAATGGACAAAAACTGGAAAAAGCACAAGCAAAATCAACGTAGGTGCCATAAAGCGGTAAAAGGGGCCAAAAGAGACTACAAGGAAAAAACAGCCAAGGAGGCGAAGAACTTCAAGCTGCTCTTTCGGTATATTAAGGGGAAACAACCTATGAAGGAAGTAGCGAGACTGTTGGATGACCATGGAATGGGAGCGCTAAAGGAGAACAAAGAAATCACTGACAAACTGAACACATTTTTTGCGTCTGTATTTACCAAAGAAGATTTACACAGCATATCAGAACCCATCAGGCTATATGCTGGAAACGAAGATGGAAAGCTGACAGGATTGACGGTCAGTCTAGAGGAGGTGTGTAGACAGATTGATAGGCTTAAGAGCGACAAATCCCCGGGACCGGATGGCATCCATCCGAGGGTCATCAAGGAACTGAAAGGGACCATAGCTGAACTGCTTCAACTAATAGCCAATCTGTCGATCAAATCTGGAAAGATTCCGGAAGACTGGAAGGTGGCGAATGTTACGCCGATCTTCAAGAAAGGTTCGAGGGGAGATCCGGGAAACTACAGACTGGTGAGTCTGACCTCGGTACCGGGAAAGATGGTAGAGTCGCTGATAATGAACCACATCATTGATCACCTTGACGGACATGGGCTGATGAGGACCAGTCAGCACGGCTTTAGCAAAGGCAGACCGTGTTTGACGAATTTGCTGCACTTCTTTGAGGGAGTAAACAGACAGGTAGAGAAGGGCGACCCGGTCGACATTGTATATCTGGATTTTCAGAAGGTGTTTGACAAGGTTCCGCATGAACGACTACTTTGGCAAATTGCAAGCCATGGGATCGAGGGTGAAATACTAATGTGGATTAAAAACTGGCTGGAGCTTAAGAAACAGAGACAGACAAACAGAAAGCGGCCAAGGAGAGAGAAAGAAAGACACACACACACACACATCTATTCTAGTACCCGTTATTGTTGTTTTTTTTTTTTATTATTATTTTATTTATAACATTTTACAATATTACCAAGCATATACATCTTGTACAGAAAAGTGAGATCAAACTACATATTAAACTATAATTCCAAACTTAATATTGCTACAAGGAAATACCAAACTAGCTGTTCTCACACTAGTCCTCAATATTATTGAATCCATTATTAAGAGCAGAACTTATATACTTCAAATTAATTAAGCAAGAAAAATCCTTGTCTAACTGAAGTGTAGGGAGCTAATTTCACATAGGCGTTATTACGTTGTTATTCCTTTTTCAAGACGTTTCATTGAGAGAAAACTAATCAATTGAGATGGCTCTGTAAATATATATTTCAATGATAAATATCTCACTACACATTTACATGGATATCTCAAGAAAAAACTACCCCCTATTTGAGTCACTCCAGGTTTTAAAATTAAAAATTCTTTCCTTCTTTTTTGAGTCTCTCTGGAGACATCAGGGAAAATCTGAATATGTTGCCCCAGGAAGTCTTTAGACCTATTTTTAAAGAAAAGTTTTAATATCCAATCCTTGTCTGGAGCCAAAGCCACAGACAACAAGAGAGTAGCTGGAACCGCCAACTCTCTATCTGATTGTTCCAATATTGCTGAAATGTCCAATGACCTCTCCCGGGGTTCCTCCATGTTTTCTTCTTTGAATTGGGGCTTAGCAGGTAAGTAATACACTCTTGTAAGAGGAGGTAAGGAATTTTCAGGAATTTCCAAAATTTCCATAAAATATCTTTTCACCATTTCTCTGGGAGAAGTTGACAGGATCTTTGGAAAATTTATAAATCTCAAATTATTTATTCGACCATTATTCTCCTGCATTTCCAACTTCTTCCTGAGTAATATATTATCTTTTACCAACATATCTTGATTTTGTTTTAATAACATTAACTCCTTATTTGTATCTTGTGTCTCTGTTTTAAATTGTAACATATCCTGCTTTAAAACTTTTATTTCTTCCTTTTGTTCTTTTAATTCTTTATCCAAACTTTTTATTTGAGGATTTAATTAATTTCCCAAATTCACCACCATGTCCCATAATGCTTCGAGTGTGACTGTAGGAGGTTTTGTAGGTGAGAAAAGTTGTAATGGTGTAGTGACTAAATGTTCTGAAATTAGCTTTACCTCAGTGACGTCTTGTATTCCCCCAACTTCTGTTGTCCCGGTCACAAGTCCTTGTGGAGAGATCAGTCCTCTCTGCGTTGTCGTATTCGGCAAGCTCTCCATACTAGCCTCTGTGGACAAAAAGACACCCACCTCCTCAGGTGGGTTCTGGTCCCTTGGAGAGCTTGCAGCTTGTGGCGTCGGTTGAAGGGGTGGCATCCTAACATCGGGACTAAGAGTGACATCATGCTCAGGGGCACCCACCGCACCGCTCTCCGGCGGTGTCCCCAACGAGCTAGAACCCGACCCTTCTTGTTCCCGCTGTAGGCGTCGGAGAAAATCATCAATGGTAACCACTGGGGTTAAGGGTCGCCGGGAGGCTCCTCCGGTATTCCTTCCCCGTCTTTTCGGCATTGTTAAAATAAGAAAAAGAGAAGAAGAAGAAAAATTCCAACGACGTCCTCACTGCAGCAGACATAGGATGAATTTCTTGGATCCAATAATAGGAAGCAGGATCCAAGCTGGATCTATGTACCCCTAATGAAGGTTACCCACTATCGGCTCCTGTGCTCCACGTTGCTCCTAAGGGGCTCCCAAGGGGCCTTGCGTGCCCCTTAGGGCACGCCCCTTCGGCCACGCCCTGCGGCCGCGGCCGCAACCACAGCAGCGGCTGCCTTTACGATGTTGGAGACGGACCCAGTGACGTCAGGGGTCCGTCTCTGTGAATGCCTGTCTGCGCCGCCCAGCAGGAAGAGAAGCCGCCGCTGTGGAATCCAGGACCAGCCACGGGTCTCCTCACAACTCTCCTCCAGCCGGTAACTGCTCCGAGCACTGCCACAGCAGCGGCTGCCTTTACGATGTTGGAGACGGACCCAGTGACGTCAGGGGTCCGTCTCTGTGAATGCCTGTCTGCGCCGCCCAGCAGGAAGAGAAGCCGCCGCTGTGGAATCCAGGACCAGCCACGGGTCTCCTCACAACTCTCCTCCAGCCGGTAACTGCTCCGAGCACTGCCACAGCAGCGGCTGCCTTTACGATGTTGGAGACGGACCCAGTGACGTCAGGGGTCCGTCTCTGTGAATGCCTGTCTGCGCCGCCCAGCAGGAAGAGAAGCCGCCGCTGTGGAGTCCAGGACCAGCCACGGGTCTCCTCACAACTCTCCTCCAGCCGGTAACTGCTCCGAGCACTGCCACAGCAGCGGCTGCCTTTACGATGTTGGAGACGGATCCAGTGACGTCAGGGGTCCGTCTCTGTGAATGCCTGTCTGCGCCGCCCAGCAGGAAGAGAAGCCGCCGCTGTGGAGTCCAGGACCAGCCACGGGTCTCCTCACAACTCTCCTCCAGCCGGTAACTGCTCCGACTAGTACCCGTTATTGTAACGGGCTTAAAGACTAGTCAACAATACCTGCAATAGACAACTCACCAAGACCAATACCTGCAACAGACAAAGTCATGCCAAGATAGAAGGGCATGTTTTTTTGTCAGGACGTAGAAAATGCGTGTATGTAACTATAGTAATGGAAAATATTTATATTTTACCCTCTCAGGTGACACATGTTAAAGACCATCAATTAGACTTGAATTTATTTACACAAATTTTAGATTCTGCTATTTTGTTTACAGGAGTCAGGTGGACTGAACATGTATGGTCAGATCATTATATGCTAAATTTTATCATTAATCGGAGTAAAGAGGGCAATAAAGTTAATTTGATGGCTGTGAAATATAAGGAATTTAGACAAAAGAGAGAACCATCTCAATTTTAGAATATAATTGAATTGGAGAAGGTAGAAAATGTCATGAGTTTCTTTGCAAATTGGAATATAACAGTTAAAAATATTTTGGATAAACAAGCTTCATTACAAAAAAGAAAGAGGAAGATAGGGAATCAGAAGAATAGTATAAAGTAGTTTTCAGCAGAATTGTTAGACTGCACACAATTATACAGTATATGAAATTAGAAAGGAAATGGAAAAACATCCAAGTGTTGAATTTAAAAGTGAATGGAGAAAAGCTATTTCTAAATATAAAAAGAAATTGATAGAAGAATTATCCATTCCTCCTTAACTGTATCCATGAAATCCTGTTTGTCTGTCTTGTCTGTTTAGATTGTAAGCTCTTTCAAGCAGGGACTGTTTTCTTCTTCTTTGTGATTCTGTGCAGCGCTGTGTGCGTCTGTTAGCACTATAGAAATAATAGTAATAGTAGTAGTCTCTTTAGTTCTTGAAGGGATTTGGTAATGATCTCGAGCAATGCCGAGGACTTACAGTCGGTGAACGGAGGGATCCTCTCCCTGCTCTATGGCCGATATCGCCTCCTGGTTCTCCATATGAGAGGCTGCTTCTTCCATCAGGGAAGTAAAGAAAGTAAATCTGACCCCCCCCTATCCCCATATGATGGACCATCAGAGTCCAGAACAGCTTCTGCTCTCAGGAAAGAAGTGCTCTGAGTATCCAGCATGACCTGTGTAATTGGCCACTCAGCAGAACCTAACAGGCAAAGTTCGGCCTTGTACATAAGCCTGTCAGAGGAGAATAATGAACTCTGTGGTAAAGGCCTGAGTGGGCAACTCTCCTTCTCCCTTAGTATTGGGTAACTGCCTTTTCTTGGGTTGAAGAGCATCTACACCCTTACAGTACACAGTACCGCTTTCACAGTACCCCCCGGGAAAGTTTGCCATTCTTCAGCTCTGGAAGATTGTGAATCATCTCTCCCACCCCTCCATCCCGTGTCGCGTAGCAAGTGCACTCCAGCCACCTATCCACCGCCCTGGCCACCAACCTCCTTTTACGCCACTGCTGGAGCGTTAAAGGTTCACAGAAGATTGTGAACCTGTGCTCTGTTTTTCATTAGTGCCGTGACCCTTTAGTACTGTCTGAGAGCCCATCAGGTGAAGTGCTTGGACTACTGGAAAACTGAATTCCCCCACCAGTATCTGTTTTAGGCCCTTTGGGTGGGCACAAGAATTTTCCATTTCAGTGCCGAGATATGTACTTTTGGAAAATTTACAGCTTTTCCTCACAACATGAGAGGGCTACATCTCCTGAGCAGGGTGGGAAAAAAAACCAAACCAAAACAAAACGGATGAAACGCACAGTGCGGGAAGGAGACCTCAGCACCTGATTGGTTAAGCAAAATCATGACAAGCTTGAGAAGGCACTTCCCGATGGGCAACCTGCAGCAAACGTCTGCACTGGATTGTATCCAGGAAAAAGAAATAAACGGAGCAGTTTAGAGAGGGCAGCAGAGACCGTGAAGAAGGAGGAGGAGTTGAAAAGCTGTGAGTGATATCTTCTGCAGTATGCTAAAAAGCACAGATGGGTAACCCTACGGTTCAGCATACCAGCCTTACTGCACTGGAAAGATTTTTTAATATGGTGCACTGATTGAGTCAAATGAAGAAATAGCAATATGCTAAAAAGAAGTAGAGTTATTTAAGGTCAATATGTAGCAACGAGTCAAGCAACTGCCCCCTACCTAGCTCTACCGCCAATCAGAATAGGATCAACTTAATTGAATATTCATAAAGCGGGACGTCGCCCGAGTAGCATCAGCGCCTTCTGATTGGCTATGGTGTCCGGGCGAGAAAAAAAAAATAAAGGGGGCAACGTGTTTGTGCGCTCGTGCTGAAGGTGTCCGCCCCCTTCCTTGAAATAGCTGAGCAGGTAGGGCGGGTTTTCTGGCTGCCGGTGTTTTTCGCCTGAGTGGGGGAGCTGTAGAATGAAGTTGAAGTGATCTTATGCTTCCTCTTTACAATCTCCTGCTTCCCGCTCGTGTTTCATCGCCGCCGCCCCCCTCCCCCCGCAGACATGTTTGACTTCGAACGAGGCTGGAACTTGTCGTTCGCCGGCTGCGGCTTCCTCGGGGTCTACCAAGTCGGGGTCATCAGCTGCTTACAGGAGAGAGCCCCGCGTCTGGTGGAAGAGGCTGGCAAGGTCTACGGGGCCTCCGCCGGCGCCCTGAACGCCGCCGCTCTGGTCTCCGGAGCCTGCTTCGGTACACTTCTCTTCTTTCTTTCCGTTACTCCCAGCACCAAACGTTCTCCGAGGTATCCTGTAGAGCTGGCGCAGTGGGAGTTTCGGTCGAAAATGGCTTGAAGTTAGGGATCCTGAAAGGGTTGGACGGATGTTAAAACACCTGAAACGTTGTCAGCATTGCTGCTCAGCTCTATCCTATTTTGCTTGCTTTGCTTATAGGAAATAATGGCAGCAACTACAGTGCAGAGGCTTGAATTGTCACAGATCTAAGACTAGTAATGGATTTACTAAGACTTTCCTCTCCTTCAGGTTGACTGGGAAGGGGGGAGAAATCTAGTAAATTTAAAGACCTAAGTTTTACAGTACGTATTTGTAACGCAGCACTGTGGTCTGCTTTGGACTTTCCTCGTGTACTCCTGGCAGAATTATGCGCAGCGCACAATTTGCGCAGACTTCCCCCATCCGCGCAGAATATTGCACATGCTGTGCAGAATTGTGCGTAAACTTTGTTATCCCAGGACAAGCAGGCATGATATTCTCACATGTGGGTGACTCATCTACGGAGCCCCAGCGCGGACAGCTTTTCAAGCAAACTTGATTGAAGTTTCAAGTTTGCTACACTGCACCAAGCATGTGCATGCCTTCTTGCCCACTAGAGGGCGCATCCCCACCTCGTGGTCCTCAGTTCAGTTTTTTCTGCGGAGCCAGAAGCCCTGTGGAAATTGAGCTCTGATAGCATTGCCTTCTGTCACCGCGTCTGGGTGATATCGCTCGGTCGCTGTGCTTTGGTTATTTTTTTTTTCAGTCGTTTTTTGGTTTAAAAAAAACAACAAAAAAAACCTTTTTCTACCGACTTTGATTTCATCGGTTCGGCTCCGGGGGCCCCCGCGGGCCGTTGTTGGTTCCGGCCTTTTCGGCTTTCATGTCCCGTCCCTTGACGGGTTTTAAGAAGTGCACCCGGTGTGATCTGTTGCTTTCTATTACCGATCCTCACCGGTGGTGCTTGCTCTGTTTAGGGCCCGAGCATCCGACAGACTCTTGTGACAGGTGCTCGACCTTCCAGGCCAGAGCGCTCCGCCGACGCCGTGCCAGAATGGCGGAGCTTTTCGCGGTCAACTCCACGGCGGGGAAGGCCTCGACGTCGGCCTCGGCTTCGGCCTCGGCCTCGGGATCCTCGACCTCGCCGCGTCCCTCGACTTCATCGAAGCCTGCTGCCCCGACCAAGCCTGCCTCGGGTAAGTCCCCGCTTCCGTCCTCAGCACCAGGATCGACGAAGAAGCCATCCTTGGGCTCCTCGACAGCGGGTGGGTCGTCCTCGGCCCAGGCCAGGGTAGCCAAACCTAGTGCCCCGAGGGAATACTCGAGACCGAGGTCGCCCTCCAGGGAGCACCCCCCGGCCTCGGATCTACCGGCCATGATGGGGATCCCAGCTTTCCAAGACTTGCTCCGAGCGTTGATTACCTTGGAGCTGTCCGGAGCCATCGAGCAGTTGCAGCAGGCTTCGGCCTCGACTGCACCGGTCTCGACGGCCCAGGCCTCGGCGGCCTCGGTCTCAGTACTCTCGACTTCGGGTGCCGGGACGGCCCCGACCTTGCCCTCGACTTCGACCTCGGGGGCCCAGCCTGAGAGGAGCGTAAGGCCTCGGGACAAGGTGCGCCGGGTGAGGAGAATATCGTCGTCCTCTTCTTCAAGGTCCTCCCGGGGCTCCTCGCCCTCGGGCCGGCCTCGGGCGAGGCGTCATCCGAGGAAGCCCAAACGTTCTCGGGGTTCTCATCGGCGACATGGTCGCTCTTCGCCGCTCGGGGGCGAGACATTGCGTGTCTCGGAGCTCCGCCTCGACAACCCACGGCTGTTTCCTTCCCCCGCGAGAGGGGGTTCGAGAGACTCCTCGCCGAGACGGATGGGGCGTGCCTCGGACCCCGGGGGCTTCCCCCAAGGGCTCTTTGCGGCGTAGGCGCTCCCCGACCCCTTCGAGGTCGCTAGATGTGG
This sequence comes from Geotrypetes seraphini, assembly GCF_902459505.1. Taxonomy (NCBI): domain Eukaryota; kingdom Metazoa; phylum Chordata; class Amphibia; order Gymnophiona; family Dermophiidae; genus Geotrypetes; species Geotrypetes seraphini. Next base: position 62,126,092 of record NC_047090.1, on the reverse strand, counting down.
CCTCCTGGGGATCGGGGTCTGGCAGGGAACCGCAGTATTCCCGCGAGGCTTCCCCCTTCTGTTTGGCGGGGAGGTCACGAACCCCCTCACCGCCCGCCAGAACATCCTCCTTCTCCAGGTTCGTGCACGATATGGCACGAGCTTTGGGTCTCGACTTAATGGCAGGGTCTCAATATACTAAGGAGTTCCTTCCCACTCCCCCGAGGGAAACTCCTCGCCTTCCTTTGAATAAGGTCCTACAACAAACCTTCCTCAAGAACTTGGACTCCCCTCTTACAGTCACTGCGGTGCCGTCTAAGATGGAGTCCAAGTACCGGACCATTCCATCTAAGGGGTTCGATAAACCTCAACTCTCGCACCAGTCGTTGCTCGTGGAGTCGGCGCTTAAAAAAACGCAACCCTCAAGAGTTTCGGCGGCGGTCCCACCCGGTAGGGAGGGTCGGACCCTGGACAAGTTTGGTCGTCGCCTCTATTCTAATTCCCTCATGGCGACCAGGGTCCTCAATTACGCATTTACGTTCTCATCCTATCTGCGTAGCATGGTGAAGGACTTGCCTCAGTATCGGGAGGTCATGCCTGATTCCCATCGAGAGGGGTTTACCACGTTCATGTCCAACTTGTCTCAATTGCGGCTCTACCTGTTCCACGCGGTGTATGACGCGTTTGAGCTCGCTTCGAGGGTGTCGGCCTTTGCGGTGGCTATGCGCCGACTGGCGTGGCTCCGTACCCTCGATATGGATCCTAACCTGCAGGAACGCCTGGCCAATTTACCATGCGTGGGTTCGGAATTATTTGATGAATCCCTGGAGGCGGCGACCAAACGTTTGTCGGAGCAGGAGCGCTCCTTGGCCTCCTTGGTCCGTACGAAACCTCGGGCCCCGCCGCAAAAATCATTCCGGCCGCCCCCGAGAAGATACCCGCAGAAGTCTACGCCGGCCTTTTCTAGACCTCCGGCTCGGCGCCCACCCCAACAGGGGGACAACCGAAACCTCCGGCGCAGGGAGCGTCCAAGCCGGCCCCGTCCTTTTGACGGACTGTGCGGATGGGGGCGGGCCCCCTCCGCAATATCGTCCGACCCCCTTCCAATCGGGGGTCAACTCAGGTCCTTTTATGTGGCTTGGACCGAGATTACATCCGATGCATGGGTGCTCCGAATCGTCTCCGAGGGCTACTCGCTCAATTTCTCAGCCACGCCGCCGGACCGTCCGCCCGGAACTTGTCCGTGCAACCGGAGCCAACTTCCCCTGCTCCTTGTGGAGGCCAGGGCCTTGTTGAGCCTACGGGCGGTGGAACCGGTACCCCCAGAACAACGGGGACGGGGGTTTTACTCCCGTTACTTTTTGGTCCCAAAGAAGACAGGGGACTTGCATCCCATTTTGGACCTCCGGAAGCTCAACAAATTCCTGGTCCGGGAGAAGTTCCGTATGTTGTCACTTCAGGTTCTATACCCTCTGTTGGAGGAAGGGGATTGGATGTGCTCCCTGGACTTGAAGGAAGCCTATACTCATGTTCCGGTGCATCCCGCTTTCCGCAAGTTTTTACGGTTCCAGGTGGGGGATTTGCACCTTCTGTATCGGGTCCTCCCCTTTGGTCTGGCTTCGTCCCCTCGAGTCTTCACAAAGTGTATGGTGGTGGTCGCGGCAGCCCTGAGATCTCGGGGGCTGCAGGTCTTTCCCTACCTGGACGATTGGCTGATCAAGGCCCCAACCAGGGAGGGGGTTATCTCAGCGACCCAACAGACTATCATCTTCCTTCAACGTCTGGGGTTCGAAGTGAACTTCCCCAAGTCTCAGTTGGGTCCGACTCAATCCCTGCAGTTTATCGGAGCCGTGCTGGACACGGTTCGCCTCCGTTCCTTCCTCCCTCCTCCTCGGTTGGAGGCCCTGCTTCGATTGAGACGCCAGGTTTCGCTGATGCCCGCGGTTTCGGCTCAGCGCATGATGGTACTCCTGGGCCACATGGCGTCGACGGTCCATGTCACTCCGTTCGCCCGGTTGCATCTGAGGCTTCCTCAGTGGACCTTGGCCTCTCAATGGCGTCAGGATTGCGATCCAGTCTCTTGCCCGATAACGGTGACTCCTTCTTTGAGACGCTCGCTCCGTTGGTGGACAAACTCTTCCAATCTTTCAGGGGGTTTGCTCTTTCTCGTTCCACCGCATCGCAAGGTCCTCACAACGGATTCCTCGGAGTACGCGTGGGGGGCTCATGTCGACGGTCTGCGGACCCAGGGTCTATGGTCTGCAGAGGACCGTCTTTGTCACATCAATGTGTTGGAGCTTCGTGCCATTTTTCTGGCGGCTCGAGCGTTCTGCCACCTGCTCCGCGACCAGGTAGTCCTCATGCGGACGGACAACCAGGTGGCGATGTATTATATGAACAAACAAGGAGGAACGGGTTCTTGGGCCCTGTGCCAGGAAGCCCTGCGCCTTTGGGAGTGGGCGGTCTCCCAGAACATCTTCCTACGGGCGGTTTACATTCAGGGAGAGAGGAACTGTCTGGCAGACAAACTCAGTCGTCTTCTCCAGCCGCACGAATGGTCGTTGAACTCCCGGGTTCTGCGCAAGGTCTTCGACCGCTGGGGGACTCCTCAGGTGGATCTGTTTGCCTCCCCGGAGACTCGCAAACTGCCCCTCTATTGTTCTCGGATGTACTCCCCGGATCGTCTCGAGGCGGACGCCTTTCTTCTCGACTGGGGAGGGAGGTTCCTTTATGCGTTCCCTCCTTTTCCTCTAATCTTGCGAACATTGGTGCATCTCAAATCGACCAAAGCCACTATGATTCTCATTGCGCCTCGTTGGCCCAGACAGCACTGGTTCTCCCTGCTCCTTCAACTCAGTGTCAGGGACCCTCTGCTTCTGCCTGTTTTTCCCTCTCTGCTGTCTCAGAGTCGGGGTTCGCTGTTGCATCCCAATCTGCAGTCTTTGCATCTGACCGCTTGGTTCCTTTCCCCTTGACTTCGATTCCTGTTTCTCAGTCGGTGAGGGAGATTTTGGAAGCCTCGCGCAAAGTCTCGACTAGGCTTTGTTATTCCCAGAAGTGGACCAGATTTTCATCCTGGTGTTCCTCTAACCATCTGGACCCGAGTTCAGTTCCAGTGTCTTCGGTGTTGGAATATTTGCTGCATCTGTCTGAGTCTGGACTGAAGACGACTTCCATTCGGGTGCATCTCAGTGCCATCGCGGCATTTCATCGGCATCTCGAGGGTAGATCTCTCTCTCTTCATCCTCTGGTGACTCGTTTCATGAGGGGTCTCGTGAATGTTCACCCTCCTCTGAAACTCCTCCTATAGTTTGGGATCTTAATGTGGTCTTAGCTCAACTCATGAAGCCTCCTTTTGAGCCTATCGACAAATCTCACCTTAAGTTTCTCACTTGGAAGGTGGTCTTTTTGCTTGCGCTCACGTCCGCTCGTCGGATTAGTGAGCTGCAGGCTTTGGTTGCGGATCCACCTTTTACTGTGTTCATCATGACAAGGTGGTTCTTCGCACCCATCCTAAATTTTTGCCTAAGGTTGTGTCTGATTTCCACCTCAATCAGTCTATTGTTCTTCCCGAAGCCCCACTCTCATCCTGGTGAGGCGGCGCTTCACACGCTTGACTGTAAGAGGGCGTTGGCCTTTTATCTCCAACGTACCAAGTCTCATCGGAAGGTTCCTCAATTGTTTTTGTCCTTTGATCCTAATCGGCTGGGACATCCTGTTTCCAAGCGCACCTTGTCCAACTGGCTAGCTGCTTGTATTTCTTTTTGCTACGCTCAGGCTGGACTCACACTCCATGGTCGAGTCACGGGGCATAAGGTCCGGGCGATGGCAGCTTCTGTTGCTTTCCTCCGATCTACTCCGGTGGAGGACATATGTAAAGCTGCCACTTGGTCTTCGGTTCATACGTTCACCTCCCACTACTGTCTGGACACTTTGTCCAGAAGCGACGGCCGGTTTGGCCAGTCGGTGTTACGTAATCTATTTTCCTAAATTGCCATCCTCCCACCTGCCCTTTTTTGGTTGGCTTGGAGGTCACCCACATGTGAGAATATCATGCCTGCTTGTCCTGGGATAAAGCACAGTTACTTACCGTAACAGGTGTTATCCAGGGACAGCAGGCATATATTCTCACAACCCGCCCACCTCCCCGGGGATGGCTTCTTTGCTGGTTATGGAACTGAGGACCACGAGGTGGGGATGCGCCCTCTAGTGGGCAAGAAGGCATGCACATGCGTGGTGCAGTGTAGCAAACTTGAAACTTCAATCAAGTTTGCTTGAAAAGCTGTCCGCGCTGGGGTTCCGTAGATGACGTCACCCACATATGAGAATATATGTCTGCTGTCCCTGGATAACACCTGTTACGGTAAGTAACTGTGCTTTCTGCTCCGTCCTCTCCTCCCCTGTGCGGGACTGGTCTCTCTTCTTCCCTCCGACTCACGAGATCAGACATACCTGCGGGCCTCCTAAGAAAGCAGTGGTGGCAGCTGGCCGACAGAGGCAGTGCTGTGAACAGGCTGCTTGCAGATGGCCCCGCCAGGGCCTTCCCTTTGCTGCATTAATTCTGAAGATGGTGCGGCAGGGGAAAGGCCCTGGCAGGGCTTGCTGCAATCTGCCTGTGAACTGGCTGTTTCTGCTGCTGCTCTGGGAGGCCTACAGGTATGTCTGATGGGGGGGGGGGGGGGCAAAGGAAGGGATACATGCAGGCTAGACCACAATCGGGGATGGGACATGGATGCTAGGTCTGTGGTGGGGAGGGAACATGGATGCAGTCCTGCAGGTAGTGGGGGATGAGAGGAGGTAACATGGATGCTAAACCTGCAGGGGAGGAAATATTGATGCTGCACTGCAAGTGGGGGGTGGGAGAGGAGGGGACATGGATTCTACACCTGCAGGGGGAGAAGGGGAAGGGACATGGATGCTCTAGGGGGAGGGGACATGGATGCTGCACAGCAAGTGGAGGGGGGGGCATGGATGCTGGATCTTTAAATAGAGGGGAAAGGGGGTGAGAAGGAAGAGATGCTTGACCATAGAGAGAAGGAGAGAAATTTGCCAGACATGGGGAGTAGGGAAGGGATTCGGGGGTGCAAGTGAGAGATGGAACTGAGGAGGCTGGAACCTGAGAGAGGAAAAGGCAGGAGGGAATTTCAGACCTCAGGATATGAGAATTCTTTGTTATTCTTCAAATAAATCTCAGAATTTTGAAATATTTTGCACAGAATTTTGCCAGGAGTTAAAGGACTTTATCTGTGGAGTACGCTGGGGGCAGTTACCAATTGTGGGGATATTCTTATGTCTTACATTTAATCTGTACCTAGTATTAGTTTAAATTAATTGTTTTCTGTTTAGCGTTACTGTATGTATCTGGTGATATAGTAAGTGTGCTTAATTGTAAGAATGCTGATTGGGTAATATTGCTCAAAGGTCTGTAGGTTCTGGCCATTTTGGGCCTGATTCTCTAAAAGTGCGTCCCGATTTTAGGCAGCTGTAGGCGTCCTACAGCTCTCTAATCAGCCAATCGGGATGCACGTTTTTAAAAAAAAAATGCTCCCCAGGCAGGCCGCCTATATTGAAGGCGAGGCCCGCAAGACACCTAGGCCCTGATTCTGAATAGGACGCCCAGGAGAGGCGTCCTATTCAGAATCGGCCTAAACTAAACCCCGATTCTGTAACCGGCGTCCATGTTACAGTCGCGGGTTAGAGAAACGGGTTAGATTAGACACGGCCCGCTACACTTATTGCGGCAAGGGATCTCTCTGCCGCTATAAGTATAGCGGGCCGCGGCCCCCTGACCAGGAGGGTGCCCAAACCCTCTGCCCGAAGACGCACCCCCCCACACACTACTGACCGCCCCCCCTGACACTACCGACCGCCCCCCCCCCCCCCCCCCGACATTACCGATCTCCCCCCCCTGACAATATCTTTCGCTGGCAGGAGGGTGTCCAATCCCTCCTGCCCAAAGACGCACCCCCCCCCCCCGGCGCTAACAACCCCCAAACCTCCACTCCACCAAACCTGTTCTTAGATGGGTCTTGCACATCTTGAGCCGGAAGGCACGCCTCGTCGAAATGAAGCGGGCCCGCCCCTTCCCGGCCCATCCCGCTGAAGCCTAAGGCCTGATTGGCCCAGGCTCTAGAAGCCTGGACCAATCAGGCCTTAGGCATAGCGGGTCCACCCATCCCCACTAAGTCTAAGGTCTGATTGGCCAATCAGGCCTTAGATTAAGTCTAACACGTAGACAAACATGATTTTTTTCCCCCCCCCACATTACAATTTCATTTTATAAGTGTTTCAAGACTATGCAGATTTAATGAGACAGTCAGCATGGGTTCAGCCGAAGGAGATCTTGCCTCACCAATTTTCTTCTTTGAAGGTGTGAATAAATGTGGATAGAGGTGAGCCGGTGGTTGTAGTGTATCTAGTTTTTCAGAAAGCTTTTGATAAAGTTCCTCATGAGAGAAAATTAAAGAGTCATGGGATAGGTGGCAAGGTTCAGTTCTGGATTAGGAATTGGTTATCGGATAGAAAACAGGGTAGGGTTAAATGGCCATTTTTCTCAACGGAGGAGATTAAACGGTGGAGTGCCGCAGGGGTCTGTACTGGGACCGTTTTATTTAACTTAGTTATAAATGATCTGGAAATTGGAATGACGAGTGAGGTGATTAAATTTGCAGATGACACTAAACTGTTCAAAGTTGTTAAAACGCATGCGGATTGTGAAAAATTACAGACGGACCCTAGGAAATTGGAAGACTGGGCATCCAAGTGGCAGACGAAATTTAATGTGGACAAATGCAAAGTGATGCATATTGGAAAGAATAACCCGAATCATAGTTACTTGATGCTAGGGTCCACTTTGGGGGTTGGTGCCCAAGTAAAGGATCTGAGTGTCATTGTAGATAACACAATGAAACCTTCTGCCCAATTTGTGGCGGCGGCCAAAAGAGTAAACAGGATTCTAGGAATGATTAATAAAGGGCTGGTTAACAAGACTAAGAATGTTATAATGCCCCTATATTGCTTAATTGTGTGACCTCATTTGGAGTATTGTGTCCAATTCTGGTCTCCTTATCTCAAGAAAGATATAGCGGCACTAGAAAAGGTTCAAAGAAGATCAACCAAGATGATAAAGGAAATGGAACTCCTCTCATATTAGGAAAGACTAAAAAGGTTAGGAAAAGAGACGGCTGAGGGAAGATATGATTGAACTCTACAAAATCCTGAGTGGAGTAAATGACTACAAGTGGAATAATTTTTCACTCCGTGAAAAATTACAAAGACTAGGGGGACACTCAATGAAATTACAAGGAAATACTTTTAAAACCAATAGGAGGAAATATTTTTGCACTCGGAGAATAGTTAAGCTCTGGAACACCTTGCCAGAGGTTGTGGTAAGAGCAGAAAGTATAGCTGGTTTTAAGAAAGGTTTGGACAATTTCCTGGAGGAAAAGTCCATAGTCTGTTATTGAGAAAGACATGGGGGAAGCCACTGCTTGTCCTGGATCAGTATCATGGAATGTTACTACTCTTTGGAGTTTTGTCCAGGTACTAGATACCTAGATTGTCCACCATGAGAATTGGCTACTGGGCTTGATGGACCGTTGGTGTGACCCAGTAAGGCTATTTTTATGTTCTTAGGGTTTGAGCAATGGTGCAAAGACTTCTGGATATTCGAGCCATAGACCCCATTCCTGAAAACAAATCGGGCTCAGGAAGATACTCCATATACTTTATAGTGGTCAAGAAGAGCTCAGACAACTTAGAACCGCAAGGCACAAGTGGAATAGAAATCACTAATGTAATGTAATGTAACTTGAGACCAATCCTAGACCTGAAGTTGTAATTGCGGCACTATGGGTGCCTTCCTTCAAAGTGGAGACTGTCTGGTTGGTCAGTGCGGGAGTGGCTCCAGGGGAAATTTTTAGCTTCCTTGTCTCTGTGTGAAGTCTAATCTCCACTTTCCCAGACCACAGAGAATTAAAGTTCCATGTCTTGAAGAGATATTTCCAGTTTGCCGCACTGCCCTTCTGGCTGGCTACGTCAACATGCACCTTCACCAAGGTGGTGATGCAATTGCAACACATCTCCACAAAGTGGGAATCCAATTGCATCCATACTTGGACAACTAGCTGATCAAAGCGCCATCCAAGCTGGAAGGAGAGAGTTGTGGAACTCCTACAGGACCTGATTTGGATAGTCAACTTCAAGATTCATCATCTGTAATACCTGGAAGTCTGTTTGACACAGGGTCATGTTTTTCTTCCCTAGCCATGCAAATAGAAGCTCATAAATGAGATTACAGACCTCCTTAGCAAGGCTGAGCCCCAGAGCTTGGCATTACCTCCAGGTACAGGAGTCAATGGTAGTGACCATAGAAGTGGTTCCTTGGGCAAGGGCTCATATGCATCCACTCGAAGATGCTCTTCTGTTCCATTGGTCTCCCCAAAAGGATTCCCTCCAGCTGATGCTTCCCTGAATGGCGGAATTTCAGAACAGTCTGCACTGGTGACTCCAGAGGGACTTGTTGTCCAAGGGCATGCATCTTTGCATCCCCTCATGGTTGCTACTGACAACTGATGCCAACCTGTATGATTGGGTGGTCCATTGCGATGGACATCCAGTGCAGGGAAGCTGGACTCTCACAGAGAAAATAGTTCATAAATCAATTGAAGCTACAAGCCATCCAACTAGCATTAGTTGATGGAGAAATCCTTGGAAGGAAAAGCATTTGTGGTGCAACTATGGTGCTCAACTGCGACTGAAATCCATTGTTCCAGTGGCAGAAGCTCATCTGCAGGCTCTTTTTGCAGTCCATGTAGCAAGAGTAGAGAACGTACAAGTTGACTACCTCAGCCGGCAGACTCTAGCCCAGGAGTGGGCAACTCCGGTCCTCGAGGGCTGGAATCTAGTCGGGTTTTCAGGATTTCCCCAATGAATATGCATTGAAAGTAGTGCATGCAAATAGATCTCATGTACATTCATTGGGGAAATCCTGAAAACCCGACTGGATTCCAGCCCTCAAGGACTGGAGTTGCCCACCCCTGCTCTAGCCCCAGGGGAATGATCATTATCCGGAAAGATATTTGACCTCCCTTGGGGTCACTGAACGATGGACTTGTTGGCATCAGCCCAGAACAAGAAGATAGATTGCTTCTAGAGCTGAAGTGTCAACCCTGGAAGTTCTGGGTTGGATACGTTAGTACATCATGTTCGGAGAAAGGACTGCTTTGGATTTCCTCCGTGGCCTATGGTAGGCAGAGTCATTTGCAGAGTGGTGAACCATTTGTGGTTGGTGGTATTAGTGGCTCCGGATTGTCTGCACCGACCGTGGTATGTGGATATAGTTCGTCCCAGACACAGAATCATCAAGCTTGCCAGTACATGTCAGGAACCTTAACGTGTAAGAGATACTCAGAAGTAGTCATTTCTGTTCTACTCAGAACTTAGAAGTCTATGACTGTTCTGGCTATGCAAAGACCTTGAAGTCTTTTCAGCACTGGTGTGCCAAATATATGGTGGAGCCCTTTTACAGCTCCAATTTCAGTGGTCTTGGTATTCCTGCAAGCTGGACTAGAAAAGGGTCTGGCAGTTGGATCACTTAAAGTACAAATTGCAAGTGTGTCGTTCTTTTGAGCCCAACTAGAAAAGAGGCTTTTGGCTTCACACCCAATCATGTCCAGATTTTTGAAGGCAGCACTCAGGTTGCGCCTTCCTGTATGACGACCTTTCCCATCAAGAAATCTTAATGTCGTGCTAAAGCAGGGGTCTCAAAGTCCCTCCTTGAGGGCCACAATCCAGTCGGGTTTTCAGGATTTCCCCAATGAATATGCATGAGATCTATGTGCATGCACTGCTTTCAATGCATATTAATTGGGGAAATCCTTGTGGCCCTCAAGGAGGGACTTTGAGACCCCTGCTTTAGCACTGTACAGTGATGTGTGTAGAGTGATGCAGATGCTGCTGGAGTAAGCAGGTTTGGAGTCGGGACCGCAGGAAGGGAAGGGGGGCGGGCGGCAAGGTGAAGAACTTACTTTTACCAGAGCAGGGAGTTCAGCGCTGGCGGCCAGTCCTGCCGGCGAGTGTAGTTAGGTACTGTAAGGCTGGGGACCCGCGCATGCGCACTCCTGCCACCACGGACCTACATCTCGCAGAACAGGGAAAATGGAACACGCAGGTAGGAGTGCGCATGCGTGGCTAGGGTTTTATTATATAGGATACCTGATCCACGCACAACTTGGGTGCAGGCATTTAGGCCTGGTTTTCCTTGCTCTAAATGGTTGTGCCTAAAAGTTATGACGCATAATGGCACTAAGCAACGATTCTTCTGCAACAGGGGTCTCCAAAGTCCCTCCTTGAGAGCCGCAATCCAGTCGGGTTTTCAGGATTTCCCCAATGAATATGCATTGAAAGCAGTGCATGCACATAGATCTCATGCATATTCATTGGGGAAATCCTGAAAACGCGACTGGATTGCGGCCCTCAAGGAGGGACTTTGGAGACCCCTGTTCTACAAGGTATGCATACTTTTATAGAATTTTGCTAAGTGCTGTTCGGCACCAATATTTTTTTTTTTTTTTTTTAAGGCACAATATATAGAATCAGGCCCTCAATGCATAGCTAAGCCTACTGCTACTATCGGAGCTTATCTGGGTTAAAAAAAAAAAAAGACAACTTCTGGAGAAAAAGACTCTCCAGAGCAAACTATGGACATGGGAGAAGCCACTTGCCTTATGATCAGTAGAATGGCATGTTGCTACTATTTGGGTTTCTCCCAGATACAAATTGGTCTCTGTTGAAAGCAGGATAATGGACTATATGGACCATTGGTCTCATCAGTATTGCTGCAATTATGAGATAAGCACTTTTCAATTACTGATGGCGATCTCAAGTCCAAAGAAGCAGGTAGCTGACATGCCTACTTCAGGGAGTTTATGAATGCTGAGGGGAGAGTTCTGGTATGGCCTGGCCAGGGGTCCCACTGGACCATCAGGGCTTTGGCTAGGTTTGGGAGGGGGGAAGTCAGAGCCTCTTGTGAGGAGGCTGGAAGGGGTTTGCCAGATCACCAGAGAATTTATTTTTAAGAGGGATGGGGTTCGGGAAGGAGGAAGAGTGAGTTCTGGCCCTCCAGAAGAGAGAGGACAAAGCCAGCTGTATGTTTTTTTTTGTTTTGTTTTGTTTAGTTTAATGTCTTGTTCTGTCGATGCTGAGTCAGTTGGTGCTTAGCCACTGACAGGAGCATTAGTGCAGAATAGTAGCAAATTAATATATTGATTTTTAACATAGCATAAATTTGTAATTCAATTATTTTGAGCATGTTGCGGTAGTTTTGCAGTGCAAGATTCGTGATAGAATTTGATTCTGCCACAAACCTTTGAGCATTGGCCCAAGAAAATTTTGAACAGGGAATAAAATTAAGTTCTTTCACTCTTAAACGTAAGGTTTAGTTTAGTTTAGTTCAGTGCAGCACTAACACTGTCAGCCTCTGTGTAGCCTGTTTGACCTGTCTGCTGAGATGAGACAGCTGATTCAGTGACAGTACATGGACTCCAACCTTGATATTTTCCTGCTCTCTGCATATTCATATTGAGCGTATCATAGTATCAGTGTAGCTAAAGATCATAGTTCACAATGTCTTATATTGCTTTGACATTGTTCCAAGGTATATTAGGTAGAAAGAGGTGTATTTTCAAAACATTTAGACTTCTGTAGGTTACTATGTAACTCCATAAGCCTAAATGTTTTTGAAAATGAGCCCCAATGTATCTTCAATAGAACAAGAAATGTTTTGGAATTGCCCATGTCTTACTACAAAGATGTAAGTGAATTTTATCTAGGAACTTTGTACATGATGATTCATCTTTTTAATATACCTTTTCCAGGAATAACTCATGAACTCTGTTCACTGGAGACTGTCATATGGACAAATGTTCTTTGGACTCGGTTATCAAGAGCTTCCTTTCCATAAATCACCTTTGGTAGCCCACGGTACAAACTGTTTGTTCCAAAATAAACTGAACTTTAACTATATGTGACCATCTCTGGTGATTAAAGTCACAGAAGCACAAAAATAAGGTTTTAATGAGTTATGTTAAATTTATAATGCAACAGCCCAAGCCCCATACTCTTAACTTTTTTTTTTTTCATATATATGATTACTTTTTCCAACTTGAAAAATCAGCTATTCAGTGTTTTGAATCTGCTTCTTTTAGTCACTTTTTCCCACATAAAGCTGGTTGTCAACCTTTTTCCTTTAGAAGCTTCATGCTCCCTCACCTTTCCCTCTGTAAATATAGGGCTGGACTACAACTTAAGTTACTGATCTGTCCTTTTTTTGTGGTAGTGAGATTTTATCCTTTTTGCCTCCTTAGCATTTAAAGGGAGGGATAGATGCAATGAATGTGCATTTTTAAATCCACAGTCAGTTCATTATTGTAACTTAAGTTGATACTGTGTTTTTAATATATAGGATATATAGAGTAATATACATATAATTTTCTATTGGTTTTGAAAATGTCAGGTCATTTGACTTATCTTCCCAAACTGAACTTTGGCCTGTATATAGAGAATGACACTGGGAAAAAATCTGTCCCAGTCACTGCACCATCCCCGGCCCACCATCCTCTGCACCGCCCCGTCACTGCCACTGCCATCCCATTCACCGCCCCGTCACCGTCCCTGCAGCATCCATATAAGCCTCAGTACTGCGAAACACCATGAAGACAGAAGAGAGTCCTGCCACCACTATTACTGCACTGAGAATCTGTTTCAGTGCATCTGCCCTGTAGTAAAAACAGAACATAAAATAAATCAATTAACTTGTCCTCCCTTGCAATGACATGTCCCCCATGTTCACCTATAGCTCGAATCAGGTCAATTGTGCACACTAAAAATGCAGGTGGATCTGGAACGTGAGCGCAGGCAGGCAGTGATACAAAAACAGCAGACACCTGACCGATTGCAGTGTTCCGCCATCTCCCTCCCTCCATCTCACCTTAGATGTAGAGTATGCCGGCTTTCTTTTTCGCCCAGCCACACGTGCGGGTGCTCATTTGTTCAATATTCTCCTCTGATGCAACCGGAAACAGGAAGTTGTAAGAGAGGAGAAGATTGATCAACTCGAGCAGCCACACAAGCGCGGCTTTTTGAATGTGTGCGGCTGGGCGAAAAAGAAAGCCGGCATACTCTACATCAGTGTTTTTCAACCTTTTTACACCCGTGAACCGGCAGAAATAAAATAATTATTTTGTGGACCGGCAAAGTACTAGGACTAAAATTTTAAAACCCTGTTTCCGCCCCATCTCCACAAGCTTGGTCACCTCAGTAACTATAGAAAAATAGACAAATATAGTGCAAAATATAGACAGCAGAAATAACTTCTCAAAACTGACACATTTTGATCACTAAATTGAAAATAAAATCATTTTTCCAGGCTGCTGTCTGGTGATTGATTTCATGAGTATCTGGTTGCGTTTCCTTCTGTCTGTGTATCCTTTCTTTCATTTCTTTCTTTCTGCACTCAGGCCCAAGAATTGTCCCTTTCTATTCCCTCCCTCTTTTCTTCCTATGTCCTTAGTGCCCCCAGTGCCTCCTTCCCATGTCCTTAGTGCCCCTTCCTGTATTTAGTGCCTCCTCCGCATGTCTTTAGTGCCCCCAGTGCCTCCTCCGCATGTCTTTAGTGCCTCCTCCGCATGTCTTTAGTGCCTCCAACGCATGCCCCCAGTGCCTCCTCCGCGTGCCCCCAGTGCCTCCTCCGCGTGCCCCCAGTGCCTCCTCCGCGTGCCCCCAGTGCCTCCTCCACGTGCCCCCAGTGCCTCCTCCGCGTGCCCCCAGTGCCTCCTCCGCGTGCCCCCAGTGCCTCCTCCGCGTGCCCCCAGTGCCTCCTCCCCGTGCCCCCAGTGCCTCCTCCCCGTGCCCCCAGTGCCTCCTCCCCATGTCTTTAGTGCCTCCTCCCCATGTCTTTAGAGCCTTCTCCCCATGTCTTTAGTGCCCCCAGTGCCTCCTCCCCCATGTCTTTTGTGCCCCCAGTGCCTCCTTCCCCCATGTCTTTTGTGCCCCCAGTGCCTCCTTCCCCCATGTCTTTAGTGCCCCCAGTGCCTCCTTCCCCCATGTCTTTAGTGCCCCCAGTGCCTCCTTCCCCCATGTCTTTAGTGCCCCCAGTGCCTCCTTCCTATGTCCCTCTCACTGCCTTCTACACTTTGTCCCACCCCCAAATCCTGCCTGCCTACCTTTCTCCCTCCCTAGCCAAAGCCAGCCTGCTGCCTCCCTGCCGCTCAAAAAAAAAAAAGCCTCCTTACTTTTCCCCTGCTCTTACCGGCATGCTCATGCTGCAGCTACTAAAGCCGACAGGAAGTCTTTCCGACTCAATTCTGAAGTCGGAGAGGATGTTCTGGGCCAGCCAGGCAGCGATTGGCTGGCCCAGAACGTCCTCTCCAACGTCAGAATTGACGTCGGAGACTTCCTGTTGGCTTTAGTAGCTGCAGCATGAGCATGGCGGTAAGAGCAGGGGAAAAGGAAGGAGGCTTGCTTTTTTTTTTTTTGCATGGACCGGCAGAAATTCAACCGGCGGTAAGGAGAGGGAGGGAGATGGCGGGGACCGCGCGATCCTTGATTGCCTCACTGCGGGGACAAGTCCATTCACCGCTCCACGGAGCGGTGAATGGCCTTGTCCCCGTCCCGCAGAGGCCACTATTTTTTGTTCCCCGTTTCGGCGGGCTACCTGCGGCTAAACGTGGCTAGCCGCGGGTAACCCGCCACCGTGTCATTCTCTACCTGTATATATAGAAATAGACGGCAGATAAGGGCCCACGGCCCATCTAGTCTGCCCACCTTAATGTCCCTCCCCTACCTTTGCCCTGTGAATAGATCCCATGTGCCGATCCCATTTGGCCTTAAAATCAGGCACGCTGCTGGCCTCAATCACCTGTAGTGGAAGACTATTCCAGCGATCAACCACTCTTTCAGTGAAAAAGAATTTCCTGGTGTCACCTCTAGTAGAGAGAGACAGCCTTGTTGAGCTCCAGGTTATCCTTGCTTTGGGGGTAAAGAAAACAGGCTGCTTCCAACAACAGTCCTATCTTTTGTGTTTAGGTTGAGAACCATTGAATGTGTACTTGGTGGCTTGACCTCCTCCCCCCCTTTTTTTTTTCTTCTTCATAATACTATTAGTTCATTTGAGGTACAGCAAAAAAAAGCAGTAAAATGTCTTGAATGCTTAAGTTTTAACTTTACAGACTTTCTAGACTGACTGGTACCAAAAAAGGTCAAAATTCCAGAAATGAGCAAATTGCAGCATTCAAGAATAATCCTTTCAGAACCCCCACAAAGTGAATTTCTCAGTCATAAAGGGAAAGCAATTTCTTAAATAATTTTGAAATTCTATTAAGCCTGCCTAAGAGAGAGCTGGACAACTGAAATCTTTCCTGGTGGTACAGAAGCTCCCAAAGAGAGCTGTTAATGCCCCATTTTTAATCAAACAAATTTCTCTAGAAAGTCTTAACAAAATGCTAAGGGTTGGATCAGAAAATCTTAATAACAACTTTATTTTTGTATACCCCAATACCACAAGCAGTTCAGAGCGGTTTACAGAGGAAGAGACTGTGCACAGACAGCGATGTTACAGAAGAAAAAAACCGAGAGTAGTTAGGTATAATCGGAAATGTTTCAGACAGGCAGGAAGGAGTTAGAGAAATTTATCAAAGAGATAGGTTTTAATTGATTTCCTGAAGGATTGGTAGGAGGGTGAATTGGAAATGAGGGTGGTTAGACATTTATTCCATTTGTTTGAAAAACAAACAAACCTTTGTCTCGTGTAATCACATTGACAAGGGTGCAGATAAACATGAGCAGTGTGATAACTTGCTCATGTGACAACTGGACACCAAGAAAGACAGTGGTCAGAGTAAGCACCACTTCATGGATGTGTTAACTGTATTATAATACTGTCGTAAGCTTATGTTTGAATTTTTCTGTATATCTCATTGTTGATATTGCCTTTTGTATACTTTTAAAGTTTAATAAAAGCTCATGCAAAAAAGAAAAATCATTTTGGGGTCCCTAAGAAAGCTCATGGGGTTATTGCAGGCTCTTTTGTACAGAGTCATCAGATTTTGGGTTGTGGCCCACTTAGCAATAGGAATGGCACTTAGTAGTAGAATGCATCTTGTTAAATGAAAATGAGCAGGAAAAAATGTTGTGTGTTTTTTTGTTTTCCAAATGAGTGTGTACCTTTTGCAAAGAAAGTGATCTCTTAACTATGTTGCTCCCATAACAAAATGGCTACAAAAACCTGAATAAAATGAAAATGTCCATGAATGGCAAATTCTGGCTCCATAGCCCCCTACCCTGGGCAAGTCACTCAATCCTCCATTTCCCCAGGTACGTTAGATAGATCTGTGTCTATCAAACTGTGTGCCAAGGCACAGTGATGTGCCACGAAGAAATTCCAGGTATGCTATGAGAGATTCCAGAATTTTAATTTATTTTGAAAACTTCCCTTCATAAGTATACACTATTCTATCTAGTTTCACTGTTTACAGTACCCATACATAGCTTAGCTTAAAGAACTTTAAATAAATAACTCATTTTAATTTTTTATTGGTTTTGCAATTTTATAATTTCAATTATGTGCCGCGAAAAACATTTGCTCCATTTAGTGGGCTGGAGCTAAAAAAGTTTGCGACACTGAGATTGTGAGCCCACCAGGACAGATACGGAAAATGCTTGAGTACCTGATTATAAACTGCTTGGATAACTTTGATAGGCGGTATATAAATAGAAGAAAAAAAATCAAGCAGTGGGATACTTGGCACCACACTGATGAATTCAGTGGCTTTTTACAAATATCTACATCAGGTGGCTTTCTAGAAAAAATTTTGGATTATGTATACAGTATGGCAAGGCCACATTATCCCCCATTATCCCAGGACAAGCAGGCATGATATTCTCACATGTGGGTGACGTCATCTACGGAGCCCCAGCGCGGACAGCTTTTCAAGCAAACTTGATTGAAGTTTCAAGTTTGCACACTGCACCACGCATGTGCATGCCTTCTCGCCCACTAGAGGGCGCATCTCACCTCGTGGTCCTCAGTTCAATTTTTTCCGCGGAGCCAGAAAGCCCTGTGGATTTGAGCTCCAATTTTGCTGCCTTTCTGCTGCCGCGTTCCGTCTTGTTTTCGAATCGCGGTGCTCTTATTTTCATTGTTTTATTTTCGTTCATCTTTACAAAAAAAAAAAAATATTTTTCTTTTCGTTGGGCTCCGGGGGCTCCCGGCAGCCGTGGCCGCGGGACGTCGGTCATTCCCGGCCTGTTTTTCCGTACATGTCCCGTCCTGTGACGGGTTTTAAGAAATGCAGCCGGTGTGAGAGGTTACTTTCTATCACTGACCCCCACCGGTGGTGCATTGTTTGTCTGGGCCCGGATCATCCGACCGCTTCTTGTGACCGTTGTGCTACTTTTCAGCCCAGAGCTCTCCGCCGCCGACGGGCCAGAATGGCGGAGTTATTTGCCGTGGACGTGCCTGTGAAGGCCTCGACGTCGGCTTCGGCCCCGGCCTTGACCTCGGCCTCGGCGCCCTCGGGGGCCTCGGCTTCGCCTCGACCCTCGACATCGAAGGCGTCCTCAGGAAAACCTGCGTCGGGTAAGTCCTCTGTTCCATCCCCGACAGCTAAGAAGCCATCCTCTGCCCCGGCTAAGGCGAGTGGGTCGGCCTCGGCCCCGCCTAGGACCCCGGCATCGCACACCCCGAGGGAATACTCGAGACCGAGGTCGCCCTCCAGGGAGTGTGCTCCGGACACGGAACTCCCGACCTTCGTCGGGATTCCGGCCTTTCAGGACCTCCGAGCTCTTATTTCATCGGAGCTGTCGGGGGCCCTGGAAGTGCTGCAACGGGCTTCGGTCACGGCTGCCTCGACTTCGGAGGCCCCGACCTCGGCGGCCTCGGCCTCGGGTATTGAGGCTCCAGTAACCTCGGCCCCGGTCTTGCCCTCGGCCTCGGGGGTGCCACCTGAGCAGAGCGTGCGGCCCAAGGACAAGATGCGCTGGGTGCGCCGCATTTCCTCCTCCTCCTCGAGGTCTTCCCGGGGCGCCTCGCCCTCGACGCGACCTCGGACGGGGCGCCGCTCGAGGAAGCCGAAGCGCCCGCGAGGCTCTCCTCGGCGGCACGATCGTTCCTCGCCGCTCGGGGGCGAGGCTTTGCAGGTATCGGAGTTGCGCCTCGATAACCCGAGGCTTCTCCGATCTCCTCCTAGAAGGACTTCCCGTGCCGCCTCGCCGAGGAAGAGGGAGAGTGCCCCCCGGACCCCGGGGTCCTCGCCCAAGGGTTCTTCGAGGCGGAGAATTTCTCCTTCCCCCTCGAGGCCTTTGGAGCGGGAATCCTGGGGCTCGGGGTCGGCGAGGGATCCTCATTATTCCCACGAGGCCTCTCCCCTTTCCTCGGTGGGGAGGTCGAGAACCCCTTCTCCACCCGCCAGGCCGTCCTCATTTTCCACCTTTGTTCAGGACATGGCCCGAGCTCTAGGGTTGGACCTCATGGTGGGTTCTCAATATTCCAAAGAATTTTTGGAGGAGCAAGACCTTCCCACCCCACCTAGGGAGGTACCTCGGCTCCCTTGAATAGAATCCTCCTGCAGACCTGGCTGAAGAATTTGGCTAACCCTCTTACAGTCACGTCTGCCCCATCCAAGATGGAAGCGAAGTATAGGACGGTGCCCCCTAAGGGGTTTGAGAAGGCGCAACTCTCCCACCAGTCTCTACTGGTGGAGTCTGCCCTTAAGAAAACGCAGCCCTCCCGGGTTTCTGCGGCGGTTCCACCCGGCAGGGAGGGGCGGACCCTGGACAAGTTTGGCCGTCGCCTCTATACTAATTCCCTGATGGCCACCAGGGTGCTAAATTATGCCTTCACCTTTTCCTCATATCTGCGTGGCATGGTGAAGGACCTTCCTCAATATCGAGACTCCCTACCGGACTCCCAAAGAGCAGGATTTGACAAGTTTATGTCCAACCTGTCTCAATTGCGGTTGTACCTCTTCCATGCAGTGTACGATGCATTTGAGCTGGTTTCGAGGGTGTCGGCTTTCGCAGTGGCCATGCGCCGTCTGGCCTGGCTTCGCACCCTCGATATGGACCCAAACCTGCAGGAACGTCTTGCAGACTTGCCTTGTGTGGGGTCCGAGTTATTTGACGAGTCCTTGGATGCGGCGACCAAACGGTTGTCGGAACAGGAGTGCTCGTTAGCCTCCCTGGTCCGCCTCAAGCCTAGGCCCCCGCCGCAGAAACCCTTCCGTCCTCCGCTGCGCCGATACCCTCAGAAGTCGACCCCGGCTTTTTCTAGGCCGCCGCCGAGACGTCCATCTCAGCGGGGCAGAGGGGGACAATCCCAAGCCCCGGCGCAGGGTCCTTCTAAGCCCGCGCCCTCCTTTTGACGGGTTGAGCGGAAGGGGCGGGTTCCCCTCCGCGATTTCACAGGAACCCCTTCCCATAGGGGGGCGTCTTCGGTCCTTCTATGTGGCCTGGACCGAGATAACATCAGACGCTTGGGTGCTCCGGACCGTCTCCGAGGGCTACTCGCTCAACTTTGTGTCTGCGCCACCGGATCAACCCCCGGGGGCTACCTCTTCCAACCGAGCACAACTTCCCATCCTTCTGGCCGAAACCAGGGCTCTGTTGAAGCTTCGGGCGGTGGAACCGGTCCCCAAAAATCAGCTGGGGAAGGGGTTTTACTCCCGTTACTTTTTAGTCCCAAAAAAGACCGGGGACTTACGCCTCATTCTGGATCTCAGGAAGCTCAACAAATTCCTGGTCCGGGAGAAGTTTCGAATGCTGTCTCTCCCGATCTTGTATCCTCTTTTGGAGGAAGGGGACTGGATGTGCTCCCTCGACCTGAAGGAAGCGTACACCCATGTTCCGGTGCACCCCGCCTACCGGAGGTTTTTACGGTTCCAGGTGGGAGATCTGCACCTTCAGTACAGGGTCCTGCCCTTCGGCCTGGCCTCGTCCCCTCGAGTCTTCACGAAGTGCATGGTTGTGGTCGCGGCAGCCCTGAGATCTCGTGGGCTGCATGTATTCCCGTACCTGGACGATTGGCTCATCAAGGCCCCAACCAGGGAGGGGGTTATCTCAGCGACCCGACAGTCTATCGTCTGCCTGCAGAGACTCGGGTTCGAGATAAATTTTCCCAAGTCACAGTTATCCCCGGCCCAGTCTCTTCAATTTATAGGCGCAGTGCTGGACACTGTGCGCCTGCGCTCGTACCTTCCGCCTCCGCGGTTGGAAGCCTTGGTGCGGATGGGCCGTCTGATCTCTCAACAATCGGTGGTGTCGGCCCAGCGCATGATGATGCTGCTGGGCCACATGGCATCGACGGTCCACGTCACTCCGTTCGCCAGGCTGCACAGGAGGATTGCTCAGTGGACCCTAGCTTCTCAGTGGCGTCAGGATTGCGATCCGGTGTCTCGTCTCATTGCGGTGACTCCTCCTTTGCGAAGATCGCTGCGTTGGTGAACCAACTCTTCCAATCTGTCAGGGGGTTTACTGTTTCACACCCCTCCCTTTCGCAAGGTTCTGACCACAGACTCCTCGGAGTACGCGTGGGGAGCCCACCTCGACGGTCTTCGAACGCAGGGCCTATGGTCTGCCGAGGACCGTCGCTGTCACATCAACGTGCTGGAACTTCGTGCCATCTTTCTGGCGGTTCGAGCATTCGACCACATACTGCAAGATCGGGTAGTCCTCGTTCGGACGGACAACCAAGTAGCGATGTACTATGTGAACAAGCAAGGTGGGACGGGGTCTTGGCCCCTCTGCTCGGAGGTGCTTCGTCTTTGGGAGTGGGCGGTTTCCCGGAACATCTTCCTTCGGGCGGTCTACATCCAGGGAGAACAGAACTGTCTGGCGGACAAACTCAGTCGGCTTCTGCAGCCGCACGAGTGGTCTCTAAACGCCGGAGTCCTGCGCGAGGTTTTCGATCGCTGGGGAACGCCGCAGGTGGATCTGTTTGCCTCTCTGGAAAACCGCAAACTGCCCCTGTATTGTTCTCGGATGTACTCCCGGGACCGTCTGGAAGCAGATGCTTTCCTTCTCGATTGGGAAGGGAGGTTCCTGTATGCGTTTCCTCCCTTTCCGCTGATCATGAGAACGTTAGTGCGTCTCAAATCGTCCGCGGCCACTATGATTCTCATTGCGCCTCGGTGGCCGCATCAGCATTGGTTCTCCCTGCTGCTGCAGCTCAGTACCAGGGATCCTCTACTTCTGCCTGTGTTTCCTTCTCTGCTGTCTCAGAGTCAAGGGTCAATGTTACATCCCAATCTTCAGTCATTACACCTGACAGCTTGGTTTCTTGCTCCTTAACTTCGCCCGGTCTGTCTCAATCTGTGAAGGAGGTATTGGAAGCCTCCCGCAAGATTTCAACCAGGCTTTGTTATTCACAGAAATGGACCAGGTTTTCCACCTGGTGTTCTTCTTTTCACCTGGATCCTGTTTCGGTTCCGGTGTCCTCGGTCCTGGAATACTTATGGCACCTCTCGCACTCTGGCTTGAAAACCACCTCTGTGCGTGTTCATCTTAGTGCCATTTCGGCTTTCCATCAACACCTGGATGGACGTGCTCTTTCGCTCCATCCTTTGGTGACGCGTTTCATGAAAGGGCTACTCAGGGTTTGTCCCCCTCTTAAGCCACCTCCTGTCGTGTGGGATTTGAATGTAGTTTTGGCTCAATTGATGAAACCTCCTTTTGAGCCACTCGACAGGTCTCTGTTGAAATTTCTGACTTGGAAGGTGATTTTTCTGATTGCTCTCACATCCGCTAGAAGGATTGGGGAGTTGCAAGCTTTGGTTGCGGACCCTCCCTTTACTGTATTCCATCATGATAAGGTGGTTCTCCGCACACATCCAAAATTTTTGCCTAAGGTGGTGTCTGATTTTCATCTCAATCAGTCCATTGTCCTTCCTGTGTTCTTTCCGAAACCCCACTCCCATCCTGGCGAGACGGTGCTTCACACACTTGACTGTAAGAGGGCGTTAGCATATTACCTTCAACGCACCAGGTCTCATAGGGAAGTTCCTCAATTGTTTTTGTCCTTTGATCCTAATCGATTAGGGCATCCTGTTTCCAAGCGCACTCTGTCTAACTGGTTGGCTGCTTGTATTTCCTTTTGCTATGCTCAGGCTGGTCTTCCGCCCCCAGGTCGAGTCACGGGGCATAAGGTCAGAGCGATGGCAGCCTCTGTAGCTTTCCTCCGTTCTACACCTGTGGAGGACATATGCAAGGCAGCCACTTGGTCTTCAGTTCATACATTCACTTCCCACTACTGTCTGGACACATTGTCCAGAAGCGATGGCCGGTTTGGCCAGTCGGTATTGCGTAATCTGTTTTCCTAAATTGCCATCCTCCCACCTGCCCTTTTTTGGTTAGCTTGGAGGTCACCCACATGTGAGAATATCATGCCTGCTTGTCCTGGGATAAAGCACAGTTACTTACCGTAACAGGTGTTATCCAGGGACAGCAGGCATATATTCTCACAACCCGCCCGCCTCCCCGGGGATGGCTTCTTTGCTAGTTATGGAACTGAGGACCACGAGGTGAGATGCGCCCTCTAGTGGGCGAGAAGGCATGCACATGCGTGGTGCAGTGTGCAAACTTGAAACTTCAATCAAGTTTGCTTGAAAAGCTGTCCGCGCTGGGGCTCCGTAGATGACGTCACCCACATGTGAGAATATATGCCTGCTGTCCCTGGATAACACCTGTTACGGTAAGTAACTGTGCTGTTTCTGTATAGGTCACTCAGATTTGGATATAAATAAAACTAGTTGGGCACTAAAACAATTATTGAAGTTAACAAACACGAGGGGGTGTTAAAAGTTCTCAGCCTCGGGCGTGGCTTGGACGCGAATGATGACGGTTGGGTGAAGAAAAAGCTCCGTACAAACAGGCTTAATTTTCAGAAAAAAAACTACAAAAAACAAGATTTTACATTCTAGATGGTATAATAAATTAAAGTTCACCTTCTTAATTGAGTCGGAGAGATGTTTTGAGTGAGAGTCGGGAGATAGAGGTGCCGTTTTTATTTCTGAGAGGCGAAGTGTGGAAGGCTGAATCCGTCTCAGTAATTCTCCGATATTGCCAGAGGAGGCTAATTCGGGACGCCGTGAGGCAGAAGAGGCTCCCTTTCCCCTCCTCTTTGGCACGGTCAAAGTTCTGCGGCGTAAAACGCCAGAAGAAAAGTTTCCCGAAGGTAGGGTTTTGCAGGCGGTTGCTCGGTGCACCGCGACCGCGGCCATCTTGGATCTTGGAAAAAAAAAGGATTGACAAGGTCTGAGACTGCCGGTGAGCTGCCTAGTGACAGGGATAAAAGTTTTTGTTTTTTTTTAAATATCTGATGCCTGTCATGCTAGGGAAGTGAGCTGTTTTGGAGTGGCTATCCTCTGCTGGAAATGAAGCAGGGTCTGCAGTGAGGTCTACTGGGCAACGGTTTTTTTTTTAACTATTTCCTTGCTGATAACTAGGAAAAAAAGAAATTGTGAAGGATAAATGTGGATATCAATATAGATATCAATCTCTGCTGCTGTAATTGAAAAGATTCAGATGTAGGAGATTGTAGGTTTTTTTTTGTCATTGTTTGGGCTGTGAGAAAAGGACAAATAAAAGGATTAATGATTTCTTTAAACTGAAGAAAAGTGACATTGAGGCAATTGAGAGACGCTGAAATACATATACAAACACATTGACTAAAGTAAATATATTGGATGGAATATTGCTCTCCTCGGTAAAGATAAAGGCTGCGATTGGGCTTATAAGAGGAGAGCCAGAAAAGAAGGCTACAAATTTTTTTTCAACGCTGAAGCTAGATGTCAACAACGAGTTTGGTAAATTAAATCTATAAAAGAATAACCAGCCATATCTAAAAAAGATCTACTACTTTGAATGTTATTGCCTTCATAGAGTCTGAGATAGGGCTTGAAGGAGAAGAAAAAAGAAAGAAAGAAAGACTACTTTTTTCTCACAGCAATAGAACCTAAGATAAATAACTTACAGTTGCTTTAAGAATACTGTTAAAAAAAAAAAGAGGGCGTGGCTTGGACGGATGGTTGGATAAACGAATAGCTCCTTATATGCAAATATATTAAAAAGAATTACTACCAAATATTTTAAATTTTAATTTTAAAGAAACTAAAATATATATTGAAATATGACTTCAACTAAACAAAATAAAGCTGACTTGGGAGCTGGAACATCGGGAAGCAATAAGAGGTCGAAACCTGAGCCAGGTACACCCTCTAAAATCCCATTACCAACAGAAAAAAATCTGGATGTTATGGAAGAACTAAGACAAATAAAAGAAATTGTCTTAGATAGTAACAAAAAACTACAAAAAGCAATGGAAGATGCTGCAATCCTAACTAAAAGAGTGGACATTACAGAAAATAGAATTTCAACATTAGAAGATATTACAGAACAATTAAATACAGATATGAATCACAGCAAAATCATATGGAAAGAAATAACAGAGATAAAAAAAAATCTTGAAGACAGCCGGAATCGTGAAAGACGGAATAACTTAAGAATAATCGGATTACCTGAAGGAGTGGAAAAGAATGATCCGATTGCATTTCTTGAAAAATTTCTACCCAAAATACTACCACTGAAATTTAAAACGGAACTGGAAATTGAAAGAGCTCATAGGATTCCAACACAAAGAAATAACACTCAAACAGGTCCAAGAACTTTAATTTTCAAACTTTTAAGACATCAACAAGCAATTGAAATATGCCAAATAGCCAAGGAAATCAAAAATCTTAAATGCCAAGATTCAAAAATATACATTGTCCCGGACTTTGCAAAAGAAACAGCAACAAGAAGAAAACAATTCTTAGACATGAGACCACAACTAAGATCTTTAGGAGCTAGATTTGGGCTCCTCTACCCGGCGATTATGAAGGTTACCATTGCTAACAAAACGCAAAACTTTACGGATCCAAAAAAACTACAGGAATTTATGAATCAACTGGAGCAACCTATGACAATCTAAAGAACATTTAATGAGTTCATACTAATGAATATTGACCAATTTGTGAAAACTTTGACTTATATGATAATATTATATATGAATTTCAATAAAAGAACTTTTGAAAACATCGGTTAAAGATTTAGATCGGAACGGAAAGCAACAGAAAAAGAACACACAAGGATCGAATTAAAAATTTAAACAACTTGCAACATTCTCCTTGGAAAACAAGAAAACTGAAAAAAACACAAAAATTCTAGAATTCTACACAGAATAAATAGAATAAACTTACTGGCAGGAATGAAAATGAACTGAAACATATCTCCGAACTCAAATGATGACGAAGAAAGTTTTTTTTTTTTTTTTTTTCAACAAACTTAAAGATGTACTGATTGGTTGAGAAATTTTGAAGGCGGAGTAATGGTGAGAAGGAGAATCATCCTTCAATCACAGAGAAGATTATAAAAAAAAAAAAAAAAAAAAGACGAAGTGATTGGTTTGTTATATTTCCTGTTGAAGGCGGTACTTCCGGTTTAATTTTGCGTTTCAAATACATTACAATGCGTTTCAAATACGATATATAGAAAAAGAATATATCTGAAACGCAAAAATTGCCTGAAAAGTTTTTTAAATATATATATCTCAAATTTTATGTTTCATCTTTATAGATAATTGTTCTTTTATTTATTAAGTTGAATTTAGTACCCACAATTGTTCATCCTGGCAATCCTCTATGGGAGATAAAGGGATAGTTTTTGGCACAGGACTTCTCTCTCAACTACATAGACCTCAGATACTTTAAAATCATAGATGTCTGGAGAGTATGCTATTGAGACAGAGCTTACAAGAACACTGATGGGATTGTTAGCTTCTCTTAATTGACAACTCTATCGTGAATCATAGGAAAATAATGAGCATAAGAGATGAGGGGAGTCCTGTGCTGAAGACTCTTGTTACAGTTCTGAGGAAAGAGGCTAAATTAGAATGCTCTTAACATGATAAACTTATTATACCTAGGCATGAAAGCTTTTTAAAGTAAAAATAATATACCACCTGAAAAGAAATGAATTGTAATTGAAATGTTCTTAGATATAAGTAATGTAATATAATCATTCTTATGGATTTAAAGACATACAAATATAGAAAATAATCTTTCAATACATAAGAATGAAAAACTTTTTACTTATTCTTATAATTAATAATAAAATAAGAGAAAATATACAGAAATAGAGAAAAAATGGTAGTACTTTAGATAATTATTAATAGCTTGTCGGAGTTATCTAAATCTAACCTCAACCTGCGTATCCAAGTTTTCGTAATTAATGAGGGGGGGAAGGGAGGGATAAGAGGGATGGGAGGGAATAAAAGGGAAATATATAAGGTAATCATGGGAGTAAAGGAAAAAAGAGAAATGAAATATTTAAAACATTGGGAAAATATACATAATTTAATACCTGAAAATTTAAAAATAAATGGATATTAAAATTATGTCTTTAAATGTTAACGGTCTAAATCATATGATAAAAAGGAAAAAAGCACTATCATTTTTAAAAAGGCAAGAGGCAGATATATGCCTTATACAAGAGACCCACCTCTCACATATAGAATCTAAAAAGCTAGAAGGAGGCTGGGTCAAACAATGTTTTTTCTCACCAGCTATAGGGAAAAAAGCAGGTGTTGCTATTTTAATTAATAAAAAATGCTCTGCTTCATTTAAACTAAAAGCTTCAGATATTCATGGAAGATGGATAATGGTGGAAATGAATATGGGAAATACTACCATGACGTTAATCAATATATACGCCCCTAATTCGAACCAAAATGAATTCTTTAAAACTCTTCAACAACTGATCATACCACTGGCTACTTCAAATCTTATAGTAGCAGGGGACTTCAATGCTGTAATGGATCCTTTATTAGATAAAAACCCAAGTAGAGTTATGAAATCTATGGGTTTAGATAATTTGATTCAATCTTGTGATTTAATAGATATATGGAGAATACTTCATTTTGATGGTCGGGAATTTTCTTTCTGTTCTCATGTTCACAATTCCTTTTCAAGAATAGATTATATCTTTACTTCAAATCATCTTGCACATCAAGTGACACAAGCTGCCATTGATCCAATTATTCTATCTGACCATGGTGGAGTGTGGATCAAAATTAAAACTACAGATCAAAATAATAACAGACCAATTTGGAAAATGGATAATACACTGTTGGTTGACCAAAACTTTTGTGAAAATCTTTTAACAAAAATGAAAGAATTTTTTCAAATAAATGATAATGATGATATAAACAGAGAAACTTTATGGGATGCTTTTAAGGCATCAATTAGAGGACAAATAATTTCTTATTCGGCTTTTCTAAAAAAACAAATTAAAAAACAATTTTTAATCTTAGAAAAAGAGATAAAAAATTTAGAATCAAAACTTATAGAAAAATGGGAATATTCTATTCAACAAGAATTATTAAAATTAAAAGGTAAATATAATGAGATCTCATCTAAAATGATTAGGAAAGATTTATTTTCTCAACAAACATTGTACTATGGTAATTCAAACAAATCAGGAAGAATACTGGCAAATTATCTTAAAGCGAAAAAAAGAAAAACAAAATTAATAGCAATAAAAGACGAAAATGGAAATACATATACACAAATTGAACCTATTTTAAAACAATTCTTGAAATTTTATAAATCTCTTTATTCTTCCGAAAATTATCCAAATAAAGGAAAAGATGGTTTTGAATTTTTAAAAATGTTAGAGGGTCCAAAAATTCCTGAACATATAAAACGAAGTTTGGAAGAACCAATATCACTAAAAGAATTAGGAACAGCTTTGAAGTCCCTTAGAGTTGGATCCGCTCCAGGTGGTGATGGATATACAGTGGAATTTTATAAAACATTTCAAAATTTTTTATTACCCTATTTATTAAATCTCTATCAACATCAGCTCAATAAAGGTTGTATTAAAGGCACTATAGCAGAATCTTTGACTATTGTTTTGCCAAAGTCCAATAAAGATCCCACTTTGGTCTCAAACTATAGACCAATATCTTTAATAAATGTAGATGGAAAATTATTAGCAAAAATACTTGCGCTAAGATTAGCTAAAGCTCTCCCCCCATATAATAGGTATGCATCAAACAGGATTCGTTGCTCAAAGACATTCATCTCACAATACCAGATTAACATTCCATATGTTATATTTAACAAAGAAATTGAATGAACCTACTTTTGCAATTTCATTAGACGCAGAAAAGGCCTTTGATAGAGTAGAATGGCCTTTTATGTATCAAGCAATGGAATGGTTTGGTATAGGTCCTGGATTTATACAAATGATACAAACAATGTATAGCTCCCCTTCTGCTAGACTATATATTAATAATACGTTTTCAGAAAAATTTAATCTACAGAGAGGAGTTAGACAAGGATGTCCCTTATCCCCTTTGCTGTTTGATATTGTTTTAGAACCCTTAATATTAGCCATCCAACAAGCTAAGGAGATACAGGGTATACCTCATTCAGATAAAGAATATAAGATATCTGCTTATGCAGATGATTTATTACTATATCTGAAGAATCCAGAATCCACCATTCCACATCTACTTGAATTGATTGAGAAATTTGGAAATTTTTCAGGATATAAAATTAATTGGAATAAATCAGAGATTCTTCCACTAAATATACATTGTACAAAAGGTTTATTTGATACATTCCCTTTTGTTTGGAAGGAAGAATATATTAAATACCTTGGAATTTTGATAACAAAAACAGTAGATGAAACAATGAAAATTAATGAAAAATGCTTATTACAAAAAATAATAGAAATGTGTGAGCAATGGAATCCTTTGCATTTATCTTGGTGGGGAAGAGTACAAACTGTAAAAATGATGATTTTACCGGTAGTATGTTACCAAATGGGGATGATACCAGTTTTTTTTCAAGATTCGTTTTATACAAAAATAAATAGGACTTTGACAAAATTTATATGGCTTAATAAAAAACCAAGAATTGCTCTAGCGTCATTACAAAGACCAATTAAGGAGGGAGGGGTAAATTTTCCCAACTTTTATAGGTATCATCAAGCCTATATCTTACGTCATGGTATGTATTGGATCCTCCCAGAACCCACAGATAATATTCCAGACTGGTTTTGGCTAGAATGGAGGCTTATGTTTCCATTACGTCTTAATCATGTAATTGGTATCAAAATGCCAAGGATATACAAAGATCATAAAATATTTATGGATACCTGGAAAACTCTAAAATACACAAGTAATCTTACTCAAATTCCAATTAGTAAATCAACCAACCAAACTATATGGCTAAACCCCAAGATCAAAATTGGCGGTTTTAAAGTCATCTGGAAACATTGGATGATAGCAGGCATTCGCACTTTGGATGATGTAATTAAAAATGAAAAATTGCTGGAGTTTTCACAATTGCAACAAAAATTTGGTCTCAATAAAACACAATATTTTAAATGGTTGCAATTGAAGCAATCTATTCAGAAAGGGTTCCCTGAATGGAAAGATCTCGCTAAATATCACAGTTTGGAATTCTTATGTTTCCAGATGGACTCAATAGGTCACAAAGCCGCACAGTGGTATAAATTAATATCCGGATATATAAATAAAAAACCAAAAAATGGTCTTAGAGACATTTGGAGCATTGAGATAAAACACCAAATTAGTGCATCTCAATGGCCACGACTTTGGTCTTGGAGGCTAAAATGTACGGTGTCAGCATCTATGAGACAAACTTGGTTTTTTCTTCTTCATAGAGCTTTTTGGACCCCTACTCGTTTACAAAAAATAGATAGTTCAAGATCTAATAGATGCTGGCACTGTCATATTGAAATTGGGACATTAGATCATCTTTTATTCTTTTGTCCATTTATCCTATCATTCTGGAAATCAATTTGGCCCCAAATTAATAGATTGTTAGAAAATCCGGTAGCCTTGACATATGATACTATATTATTTGGAACAACCATGAGAGCAAAAAGCCAAATTTCATCTAATAATAACAAACTTTTATTTATTTTAACTGGAATTGCAATACAACAAATTACATCCAATTGGAAACAACATGATAGATTGAATTACATGTTCTGGTGGAATTCGGTATGCCACATATACAAAATGGAACTCGCTATTGCAACACACAAAGGATACATGAATAAATTTAAAAAAATATGGGGACCATTAACCGATTTTTGTAAAGAAGGATAATTTTCCCATAAATAAAACTTGGAAATATCTGAAGACCGTTAACATGATTTCTCTAATGAACTTTTCCCATGATAAGATAATTGTAAAGAGGGAAATGGGGTGGGTTTTTCAATTTTGATTATTACATACTAAACTAATATTTAAAGAATGTACAATAAAATTGATTTATGTATTATTGGTTGGGAAGGAGGGTGGGACAGGGGATTATTATATTAATGTTAAAATTGATATTAATATATGAGTTAGTCAAGTGTGTATTTAAGTTTCTATTGAGTTTATTTGTAACACTTGTTGTAACACAAAAAAATGAATAAAGATTTAAAAAAAAAAAAAAAAGTTCTCAGCCTAACCAACTTCTAAATTGAGCATTATTTGCCACTATATAGCTGAAAGGAGTGTGTTATTTACAACGTCCCCTGCAAAAGCACAAAGCACCAAATTTGCAGAATTGTAATGCTATGGTTTGACATTTGTTTTAGATCATTTATTGAACCATGTCATTGGAAAGTGTGGAACAATGAGCTGTCATGAAGTTCCTATTTCTGCTGTTTGATGCAAACACTAAGTGATAAATGCCACAGTGAAGAAGTGGTGTACAAACTTTCAGATTTCAAGAGCGAAGATACAGCAAGGTCTCAAACTGTTTCAACTCCTGAAATTGTTGACCATGTCCATGACCTGATTTTGGCAAATCGGTGAATATCAACTAAAACAATTGCTGAGACAGTACAGATATCTAGAGAACATAGCCGCAAATATGGAAAAAGGGCAAGTAACTTTGTTATTTGCAGGTTTTTTTAACAGCCACTGTTTTTACTATTGAAACCGCAAATAACTTTTCAGCAATTTTCAGGCTGATAGCAGGCAAGCAGCGATTTTCTCTGTGCACACTGGGAAGCTGCGAAGCAGTGATTTTGGGGG
This sequence comes from Geotrypetes seraphini, assembly GCF_902459505.1. NCBI lineage: Eukaryota > Metazoa > Chordata > Amphibia > Gymnophiona > Dermophiidae > Geotrypetes > Geotrypetes seraphini. Next base: position 62,094,960 of record NC_047090.1, on the reverse strand, counting down.
TGAATACTGGTAAGCGCCAAATTTTTTTTTTATCAGTACTTTACTCATGATGTAATCTTTGGGGGAGGAGTCAGCGTGTGAAAAATCACAAATAAGCGAAACCACAAGTGCTGAAACTGTGAATACGGAGGGAGAAGTGTATGTATAATCCACGAACAGCTGGGTATGTAGCTAACTTTCCCCCTCCTTTATGCATAGCGTGGGATTTAGCGTCGGCTGCGGCGGTAACTGCTCATAGAACTCCTATGAGCGTCTGAGCAGTTACCCCTGCTGCCGGTGCTAAAACCCACGCTACGCCGTAGTAAAGGAGGGGGTTTAAGCATATCTGTACCCTAATATGTTTTCTCCTGTCTTGTCTTTTTTTTTTTTTTTTAAATGATGTAACACTTGCAGTTTCCCTCCTATTTCCTGTGAAGTCTCCCCTTCTATCTTAAAGTTTGTGTTAACCTTATATATATGACGTCGGAGGAAACACTTCCGGGTCAGCTCCAGGAGGCACGTAGGAGCCCCTGCCCGCGGCTTTGAGCAAACACTGCAGCAAGACAGAGGAGGGAGCCGGCAAGAATGTAAACACCCAGGGGCGGCAGAGGAAAACGCCACATTGCCCTCGAGTGGGGTTGGGCTGCATGAAATACTTCACGGGGCCGCACTCTTGGAAAGGAATAATAGGGGATAGATAATGTTTTTTGTGTGCCCTCCCTGTTTGAATACCTGGGTGTGAATTCACCTGCCTTCTCTCCTTATTCCCAAGCTGTATAACAGCTGGGCTTTTGGTAGGTTGTACAGGCTTATTTTTAGGGAGAGATGGTTTGAGGGCTGTACTTTTGACTGGGCAAGCAGTCTTTAACAGTGATAGGAGCTTCCCTGTCACTATATATAACCGCTTAGGTTGTTGTAAGCGGTATATCAAGCACCGATAAACTTGAAGCAGTCGGCCAAGTGGATGCCCAAATATTTGAATGCTGAAAAGAAAAGACATACACCACTGTGATCCTGAGACAACAGTCCATGCAATGGCAGCACTCAGGTTCGCCAGAACATTGGTGTCTAGCGCACGGGGCATTGTAGTGCACGCTACTCCGCGCGTTAATGCCCTAATGCACCTTAGTCCTGGACAGAACTTTCATGCACCAAGCAAACAAACAACAACATTGGCTAGACAGTTACATTAATAAAGCTGAACTGACCTACAATGCTTTTAGAAAACTCATAAAAACTACCTTATTCGACAGATACATCACCTAAACAGAACCTCTCCAAACACTCTGGTTCTTTTCAAAATGCCCTCTGAAATCCTAAACGAGCAGCATTTGTAATTTCAGGACCTTTCTTCTAATATGTCCCCCCCCCCCCCCGAACCTCTAAACAAACTGTATATTGTAATTTTCACTGGTTTTTTTGAATCTCTAAACAAACTGTATATTGTAATTTTCGCTGTTTTTTTTTTGTTTTTTTTTTAATCTCTAATCAAACTGTATATTGTAATTTTCATTTTTTTCTGAAAGCTGCGACTCTTCTTATAGGTTGGCTCTGAAATTCTTAGCAAACAGTATATTTTGTAATTTTGATTTCTCAAGTCCCTGTACTCTGTACTCCTTCTACATATTGTAAATCGCTGAATGTCCAGCTCTCTTGAATGTAAACCGCCTAGAAGTCGCAAGATTGTGGTGGTATAGAATAAAGTTGTTGTTATTATTATTAGTAAAAAGAGCCCTTAGACATCTGGCATGCAAGTTATAAAAATAGTTACAAAATTATTCTGATTACTCACAAATATATTCTGATATACTAGAGTTAAATACAAGAATATATACAAGAAATAGGTTTCATACATATCTTGACATGATGATAATTTGGAGAAAATTTTCTGAGAAGAGATTATAAAACAGCTCTATATCTTGAGCTAAAATACTTGTCCCAGAGTTAACCAACCCTTAGCAAAGAAAATAGCAGTGACTAATCCCAGAACTGAAGGAGATTTCACATCCTTGCCCTTTTCCCAGCTGTTCAGTCAGCATTTTGTCCGTAGAAATCTTCAGGCTACAAATTTGATTGTGAGCCCATTCTGAGACTGGTTCAAGTCGGTTCCAGGTTATTTCAGTGCACAACAGCAGGTCTCTGACAGTCCAAAAGATATTCAGCTACAGAATTCATCCTCTCTGGCTTAGCACATAAATCAGGCCTTCTGCATAACAGAAAAATTAGTCTGTCTAGTGCAATAGGTATCATCTTGGACTAGCGGGTTATCTCCCCCAGACTGCGAATCTCTGAGAAGGAATCCGCTCCGGTTTGTGGGGTTTTTTTTTTCTGTAACCCTCCTACTTCATTAAGAGCTTTATCCCAGGACAAGCAGGCAGCATATTCTTAACGCATGGGTGACGTCACCGACGGAGCCCCGGTACGGACCTTTTTAACTAGAAAGTTCTAGTTGGCCGCACCGCGCATGCGCGAGTGCCTTCCCGCCCGACGGAGGAGAGCGTGGTCCCCAGTTTCTTCGTTTCCGCAGAGCGAAGAAGACACATGTGTTTTCAACGGACGTTGAAAAACTAATTTTTGCCTTCCCGCTCGCGTATTTTTTTCACTTTCTTTCCTTTTTTCTTATCGGATTCCCTTTATTTTTGTTTAAAAAAAAACAAAACAAAAAACCTCGTCGAGTTTTCCTTATTTTTTCAGGCCGACCCCGGCGGGGCCTGTTGCCACAATACAGGCCTCCGGGTTCGATTTTGCAGAGGCCGTGTTTCCATTCATGCCCCCTCAACCGGGTTTTAAGAAGTGCCAGCGGTGTGCACGCCCGATCTCCCTCACCGACCCACACAATTGGTGCCTCCAGTGCTTGGGTCCAGAGCATCGGGCTGACACCTGCACCCGCTGTGCTACGCTTAAAAAGCGTACTTTGAAAAATCGGCAGATCCAGCAAAATATTTTGTTTGGTACCGGATCTGCCATGGAACCGGCTACGACGTCGACGGCACCACAAAAGTCGGCACCGACGACATTGACACCACCGGACCCTTCCTCGGGGTCGTTGGGCCCAGGTAAGCCGGCTAAGAAGCCTCCCACTTCCCTTGAACGCCCTCCTGCCACGGTTGCGACACTGGCTCTCCCGGCACCGCACCGGCCCCGCAAACGCTCCGCTCCGATCTCGGTGAGTGCCTCATCATCGGCCTCCTCATCGCAGGAGCGTAGAGCGGCACCTATGGTACCGAAGAAGAAAAAAGCGGTACCGGTGCCTCCCTTGGACGACCGCATCGCGGCCATACTCCAAACTCAGTTACAGGAGCAGCTGCAACAACAGCTCCAACAACTGTTGCCGGCGTTGCTGGCACCGCACCTTCTGGTACGGGACCGGTCCGAGCCTCACACTGTCCCATCGGTGTCGACCCCCTCGGTACCGATTAATACTTCCATGCCGGTGCTCTTGGCAGAAACACCTATAGTACATACCCATGATGCTGCCGACCCTGTCCGGTCCCAGGAACGACATCGGTCTTCCTCACCCGGTACCGCCTCGGTGCGCTCAGGCAAATCTCTTTCAAAGACCCGCCATGCCGAGCCCTCCACACCAATGTCCAAACGTGCGCACCCCAATGTTAGGGACCCAGATTTGTGGAAAGACTCCCCTCACGGTACCGAGGAGGACGCTTCGTCAACTGACGAAGAACCCTCCATGACCGACACCGTTTCCAAACCAGAGCAATCCTCTTTCTCCAAATTCCTTAGGGAGATGTCAGCAGCTCTTTCCATTCCCTTAGAGACCGACTCTAAAAAGTCTCAGGCTTTCCTCGATGCCCTAGACTTTGAGCAACCTCCCAAAGAATTTCTGAAGTTGCCCGTCCACAACATCTTACATGAAACTTTCTATAAAAACTGGGAAGCTCCCCTCACGGTTCCTGGAGCCCCTCGTAAATTGGATAGCTTGTACCGGGTTATTCCAATTGCCCCACGAGTCCCTCCTGGTGGAATCTACTTTGAAAAAATCTCAGGGTTCCAGTGTATATTCCTCCACCCCTCCTGGCAGAGAGGGAAAAACCATGGATAAATTTGGTAAGCGCCTTTTCCAAAATGCCATGTTAGCCAATAGAGCCAACAACTACACCTTCCACTTCTCCTTCTACATGAAGCATCTGATGCAACAGCTCTCCTTACAGAAATACCTTCCTGAACGTAAGGTCCCTCTTTTCCAGCAACATATTTCCAGCCTCCTCCAACTCAGGAAATTCATGGTTCGCTCCATCTACGACTCATTTGAGCTGACCTCTCGCGCATCTGCCATGGCGGTGGCCATGCGACGTTTGGCATGGCTGAGAGTCTCTGACCTGGACATTAACCACCAGGACCGCCTGGCTAACGCACCTTGTCTGGGTGATGAACTCTTCGGAGAGTCCCTGGACTCAACAACCCAGAAACTCTCAGCACATGAGACCAGGTGGGACACTCTGATTAAACCTAAAAAGAAGACTCCACCTGCTCGCACCTACAGACAGCAGTCTTCCTACCAGCGCAGGTTCTCGGCCAGACCTCTCAACCCGCCTCAACAGCAGCCTCGCCGACCTCGTCAACAGCATCAATCTCAGGCTCGCTCACAGTCTCACCAACCTGCCAAGCCTCTCCCTCCGTCAAAACCATCTCAGCCCTTTTGATTTTTTCCTCCAGGGCATAGCCAGTCTCCCATCATCATTGCCTCTTCCTCAGCCTATCGGAGGTCGCCTCCAAATCTTCCTCAGCCGTTGGGAGGTCATCACATCAGACCAATGGGTCCTCAACATCATTCGCCACGGCTACTCTCTCAACTTCCAGACTCTTCCACCAGACAATCCTCCCGTAGAGTCTGCTTCTCACTCCTCCCAAACCCCCCTCCTCCTGAGGGAGATCCAATCCCTCCTTCTTCTCAATGCCATCGAAGAGGTGCCTCCGGACCAAAGGGGTCAGGGATTCTACTCCCGCTACTTCCTAGTTCCCAAGAAGACAGGAGACCTTCGTCCCATCCTCGATCTCAGGGACCTCAACAAGTGTCTGGTCAAGGAGAAGTTCAGAATGCTCTCCCTTGCCACGCTTTACCCTCTTCTCTCTCAACACGACTGGCTATGTTCCCTGGACCTCAAAGAGGCCTACACTCACATCCCAATCAATCCGACTTCACGTCGCTACCTACGGTTTCAGATACAGCACCGTCACTATCAGTACAAAGTGATACCTTTTGGCCTCGCTTCATCGCCCAGGGTGTTCACCAAGTGCCTTATTGTGGTGGCGGCCTTCCTCAGGTCTCACAACCTCCAGGTGTTCCCCTACTTGGATGATTGGTTGGTGAAAGCACCTACGTCTCCACTTGTGCTACAAGCCACTCATCACACCATCTCTTTCCTCCATCTCCTGGGGTTCGAGATCAACTACCCCAAGTCGCATCTGCTTCCCACACAGCGACTTCAGTTCATTGGAGCAGTTCTCGACACCACACTAATGAGAGCGTTTCTCCCCTCCGACCGTCAACGGACCCTGCTCCACCTCTGTCGTCAGGTGCTCCTTCATCACTCCATTCCTGCCCGACAGATGATGGTCCTCCTGGGCCACATGGCCTCGACGGTCCATGTGCTTCCTCTGGTGCGACTCCACCTCAGGACACCGCAATGGACTCTTGCCAACCAATGGTCACAGACCACGGATCTTCTTTCTCATCCCATCTCTGTGACATCGTCTCTTCAGCAATCTCTTCAATGGTGGTTGAACTCAAATCTTTCCAGGGGTCTACTCTTTCATCTACCCCCTCACTCCATGATCATAACCACGGATGCCTCCCCCTATGCGTGGGGAGCTCACCTGGGAGATCTACGCACCCAGGGACTCTGGACCCCGCAGGAGCGTCAACATCACATCAATTTCCTGGAACTCAGAGCCATGTTCTATGCTCTCAAGGCCTTCCAGCACCTTCTCTGCCCTCAGGTTCTTCTCCTGTGCACAGACAATCAAGTCGCCATGTACTACATAAACAAGCAAGGCGGCACCGGATCTCGCCTCCTTTGTCAGGAGGCTCTCAGCATCTGGACCTGGGCCACGGCCCGCAATCTCTTCCTCAAGGCTGTCTATATCCAGGGCGAACAGAACTCCCTGGCCGACAATCTCAGCCGCATCCTTCAACCTCACGAGTGGACTCTGGACCCTTCCACACTCCACTCCATCTTTCCACACTCCACTTCCATCTTTGCTCGCTGGGGCACTCTGCAGGTGGACCTCTTTGCAGCACCTCACAACCATCAGCTGCCCCAGTTCTATTCCAGACTCTTCTCTCCTCATCGTCTGACCCCAGATGCATTCCTGCTCGACTGGACGGATCGGTTCCTCTATGCCTTTCCTCCACTACCTCTGATGTTGCGGACGTTATCCAAACTCCGCAGGGACAGGGCCACCATGATTCTCATCGCTCCTCGGTGGCCTCGCCAACACTGGTTCTCCCTCCTGCTTCAGCTCAGCTCCAGGGAACCCATTCCTCTTCCTGTGTTTCCTACTCTACTTACGCAGCAACGTCAGTCTCTACTGCATCCCAATCTGTCTTCGCTCCACCTGACAGCTTGATTTCTCTCGGGCTGACCTCTCCAGAGAATCTGTCTCAGCCTGTCCGTCGCATTTTGGATGCCTCCAGGAAACCGGCCACCCTCCAATGTTACCATCAGAAGTGGACCAGGTTCTCCTCTTGGTGTCTACTGCATCATCACGATCCCACCTCATTAGTGGTGGAAACTGTACTGGACTATTTGCTCTCTCTGTCCGATGCTGGCCTCAAGTCTACCTCAATCAGAGTCCACCTCAGTGCCATCACTGCGTTTCATGAGCCTATCCTCGGAAAATCTCTCACGGCTCATCCACTGGTTTCCCGGTTCATGAGAGGCCTCTTCAATGTCAAACCGCCTCTGAAGCCTCCTCCTGTCGTCTGGGACCTGAATGTGGTTTTATCAGCCCTCATGAAACCCCCTTTTGAGCCTCTTGCCACAACTTCGCTCAAACTTCTAACATGGAAGGTGCTTTTCCTCATTGCCATCACCTCTGCCAGGAGGGTTAGTGAGATGCCGATCTACCGTTCACTGTTTTTCACCATGACAAGGTGGTTCTGTGTACCCATCCTAAATTCCTTCCCAAGGTGGTCTCGGCTTTTCACCTCAACCAGTCCATTGTGTTGCCTGTCTTTTTCCCTAAACCCCATTCTCATCCTGGGGAACAGGCGTTGCACACGCTGGATTGTAAGCGTGCCCTTGCATACTACCTTGACCGTACCAGGGCTCACCGCTCGTCCCCTCAGCTCTTTCTGACCTTCGATCCTAACCGTCTAGGTCGTCCTATCTCTAAACGGACGCTTTCCAACTGGCTTGCTGCCTGTATTGCGTTCTGTTATGCTCGGGCCGGTCTCTCACTGGAAGGTGCTGTCACGGCCCACAGGGTCAGAGCTATGGCTGCTTCTGTGGCTTTCCTCCGTTCCATGCCCATCGAGGAAATCTGCAAGGCTGCCACTTGGTCCTCAGTTCACACGTTCACTACTCACTACTGTCTGGATGCCTTCTCCAGACGGGATGGACACTTCGGCCAATCTGTGTTACAAAATTTATTTTCCTAATGGCCAACCATCCCTCCTCCCTCTCTGTTAGCTTGGCGGTCACCCATGCGTTAAGAATATGCTGCCTGCTTGTCCTGGGATAAAGCACAGTTACTTACCGTAACAGGTGTTATCCAGGGACAGCAGGCAGATATTCTTACGTCCCACCCTCCTCCCCGGGTTGGCTTCTTAGCTGGCTTATCTTAACTGGGGACCACGCTCTCCTCCGTCGGGCGGGAAGGCACTCGCGCATGCGCGGTGCGGCCAACTAGAACTTTCTAGTTAAAAAGGTCCGTACCAGGGCTCCGTCGGTGACGTCACCCATGCGTTAAGAATATCTGCCTGCTGTCCCTGGATAACACCTGTTACAGTAAGTAACTGTGCTTTATTGCCATCTATAGTTTTTCCCTTCTGCACACTAGCCTAAAGGAGTGCTCCTGTTCTGCTCTGCCTCTTTTCTTTATCTTATTGAAGTTATTTTGGGATTTCTTCAGTTTTTGGTGCTTGGAGCTTCCCTGTTTGTGGTTTGAGCTTTATCTGTGAGGAGCAGACGGTGGTCTGCAGCTGACTGGCCAATCCCTTGTGGTACCGGTTAGCTAGCCTGCAGAAGCATTTTTGGAGCTTTGGGCTGTCTCTGGTTAGCATGGCTCGCCTACTGGTTGGCATGGGTTTGAGCACAGGCTATCAGGCTTCTGTAGGAGGCTCAGCAGTATCTCGCAGGGTGCTGGCTGCATTTTTACCTCCCCCCCTTTTTGGTTACGCATCAGACAGTCCATGAGGGTTCAGTCAGATGTGGTGTTTGACTTGTAGCCCGAAGATTCAGTGTTGGTGAGACATTCTGGATGAGGCAGCGATTTCTTCTCCATTTCCAGCTACTGTTCAGAGCTGCAGTAGTTGCAGTACTTTCCCAGCACAGGTCACAGCGAGTAAGGCGGGGGTCAGAAACTGCAGTTTTCAGTGGAATATACTTGTTAAGAACATAAGAATAGTCTTACTGGGTCAGACCAATGGTCCATCAAGCCCAATAGCCCGTTTTCACGGTGGCCAATCCAGCTGACCAATACCTGGACAAAACCCCAAAGAATAGCAGCATTCCATGCTACTGATCCAGGGCAAGCAGTGGCTTCTCCCATGTCTTTATCAATAACAGACTATGGACTTTTCCTCCAGGAATTTGTCCAAACCTTTCTTAAAACCAGCTATACTATCTGCTTTTACCACCTCTGGCAATGTATTCCAGAGCTTAACTATTCTTTTGAGTGAAAAAAAATTTCCTCATATTGGTTTTAAAAGTATTTCCCTGTAACTTTGAGTGTCCCCTAGTCTTTGTAATTTTTGATGGAGTGAAAAATTGATCCATTTGTACCTGTTCTACTCCACTCAGGATTTTGTAGACTTCAATCATATCTCCCCTTAGCTGTCTCTTTTCCAAGCTGAAGAGCCTTAACCGTTTTAGTCTTTCCTCATACGAGAGGAGTTTCATCCCCTTTACCTTGTTCTCCTATGACTGCAGTTTTCAGTGGAATATACTTTTTCTCCTATGTCCCCCTCCCCCAAATCCTATACTTGCCCTGTTTTGCATTTCATTTTCATTGTTTTCTAGCATTTGGTGCTAAATTCCTGGCGGCCGCCATTTTTTAATTTTAGTGATCTTTTTTTCTAAAGTTCCTTGCAGCTTCAAATCTGCTAGTTTTGCCTCAAAACATGTTGGGATGGAGTCCTTGGGCTCTTTTACCAATAATCCATGCCAAGAATGCTCAAATTGTGCACCTCGGGAGCATTCTGGCTTCTTGAGCTGTTCCCCACTTACAGGAGAGTTGGGAGCATCTGGCTTAACTTCTCCATTGTGCTCTCGGGCTGTGGAAAGAATGGCTAAGCCACTGGTTCAGGCAATTTTTTTTTTTTTCTGATCCTAGAAAAAGCGACCGTCTATGTGAAAGGGCATGGAAACCGCAGAGCCCAAGAGACACAACTTAAGAGTCCTCTTCGGGTGACTATGTGCTACATGGTATTGCTTTATCACCTGAATTCATCAATTTTAATGTGGAAAGCCTATCAGGAAAGCTGTCCTTCCAGGGTGCATGCAGGCTGCACTTTGGACACTGCACAGGAGGGGGCAACCCCTCTGGGTGCATTTGCTTCTCAAGGCCTTGGAGATTGTATGGATGGGGACACAGCTGATGAGTCTCTTGCTGTTACCTTATTGTTTCAAGATAAGCCTCCCATTTTGGGGATGCAGGCCCACCGTCTGGTGCTTTGGATCCGCCGGTGGCTTTGGATCCCGGGGATGATCCCATGGTTCTTCACTTATTTAAACCTACAGGTCTGCTGGATCTCATTTCTGAGTTCCTGTGTGAGCTGAATTTAGTCTCATAAGAACATAAGAATTGCCGCTGCTGGGTCAGACTGTAGAAGGAATTATGGTTCACTTAGCAGTATTATAAACACGTTACGTCTCTGTTAAGTGGTCTAGAGAAAACCATAACCTCTTATTCAAGTTCAAATATCAAGGTCTAATTATACGACACAAAACCCAGGCTAATGAGAAATATCTTTATTATGAAAATAGAAAAATATAATTCACAAGCCAGCTGCAGAATCTAAGTATTGTTCAAAATATCTAATTACACAAATGAAACTCAGTACATGATTGTCACAATCTAATGGTTAGACAATTAAGTAAAACTTCTTGTTAAACACACACTATTCCTTATAATAATAATCCCTGATTAGCAAATGATTATATTATCACCCAGGTAACTTTCCAACCCTTTACCTTTATCACAATTGATTCCTATCTAATTCCCAAGCTAATAAAAGTAATTTCCGTATGCTCACCCTTAATTAGCCTCTCCGGCACAATTAGGTGGAAGAGAAAATTTCTTGTCAGCTGGAAGACGTCAGGAATACCGTTGTAAAAGTTACACGTGTTGAAAATCCTTGATGAGGCTATAAATCATCAGCAATGAGTTCCGTTTATCTGTGCTAAATTCAGAACAGTTTTTAAATGTCTGAATTTCTATCTCTTAGGCAGAGAATCACACGAGGTAACTTACAGGTCTAATTATTGAAAGAAAAAGTTTACAATTAGAACATCTGTGAGCAGATCAGAGCTTCCCCGGACCTTATCACAGACTAACTAATTATTAATTAATTAGCACCTTTCTTTTCTTGAATCTCATCAGATGACTTCCTCGGACCAATCCAGAAACAGAACTTGATGAATAGCCTTTCTGTATAAAGTATCATATATGCTGGAAGACCCAGGGCCGTTAGACAGATAAGAACAGAATAATTTCTTCAAGATTCACACTGTCCCATTATTAAAGCACAGATGAATGCCCTTGAATAGCAACATTCGGGTACATCCCCATAATGCATCAGGCAGGAACAGCAAAGCTGTGTACTTCTTACTTCTTGCAAAATACATGCTGGAAAGTTGCTTGCAGAGAGAGATTCTTGAAACAATGGTTCAGGCTTGATGACATCATAGAGGCCTAACCTTCAGGTGTGAGTACGGAAATATCCCTACAAGACCAGTGGTCCATCGCACCCAGCAGTCCGCTCACGCAGCGGCCCCCAGGTCGAAGACCTGTGCCCTAACCGAGACCAGCCCTACCTACGTTCGTTCCCGTTCAGCAGGAACTTGTCCAACCTTGTCTTGATTCCCTGGAGCGTATTTTCCCTTATAACAGACTCCGGGAGAGAATTCCAGTTCACTTTCTGGGTGAAGAAGAACTTCCTTACATTCATACGGAATCTATCCCCTTTTAACTTCAGAGAGTGCCCTCTTCATTCTCTCTACCTTGGGAGAGGGTGAACAACCTGTCTATCTACTAAGTCTATTCCCTTCATTATCTTGAATGTTTCGATCATGTCTCCTCTCAGTCTCCTCTTTTCAAGGGAGAACAGGCCGAGCTTCCCTAATCTCTCACTGTACGGCAGCTCCTCTAACCCCTTAACTATTTTAGTCGCTCTTCTCTGGACTCTTTCGAGTAGTATCATGTCCTTCATGTATGGCGACCAGTGCTGGACGCAGTATTCCAGGTGAGGACGTACCACAGCGGCATGATAACCTTTTTCCGATCTGTTCGTGATCCCCTTCTTAATCATTCCTAGCATTCTGTTTGCCCTTTTCGCTGCCGCTGCGCATTGTGCAGACAGCTTCATTGACTTGTCGACCAGTACTCCCAGGTCTCTTTCCTGGGGGGTCTCTCCGAGTACTGCCCCGGACATCTTGTATTCGTGTATGGAATTTTTGATACCAACATGCATTACCTTATACTTATCCACGTTGAACCTCATTTGCCATGTCGCTGCTCATTTCTCGAGTGTGGTTATGTCACGTTGCAGATCTTCACAATCCCCCTGCGTCTTCACTACTCTGTATAACTTCGTATCGTCTGCAAATTTAATCATCTCACTTGTCGTACCCATTTCCAGATAGTTTATGAATATGTTGAAGAGCGCCGGTCCAAGTACCGAGCCCTGCTGCACCCCACTGGTGACGTTCTTCCAGTCCGAGTATTGTCCATTTACCCCCACTCTCTATTTCCGATCCGCTAGCCAGTTTTTAATCCACGTGAGTATTTCACCCTCTCTTCCATGGCTCTCATGCGGAACCTTGTCGAACGTCTTCTGAAAATCCAGATATACAATGTTGACCAGGTTACCCTGTTTACCCCCTCAAAGAAGTGCAGCAAGTTCGTCAAGCAAAATTGTCCTTTGCTGAAGCCATGCTGACTGGTCCTTATCAGTTTGTGTCCGTCAAGGTGATTCTTTGTCAGCGCCTCTACCATCTTTCCCAGTACCGAAGTCAGACTCGCCAGTCTGTAGTTTCCTGGATCTCCCCCCGAACCTTTTTTTGTAGATTGGCGTAACATTTGACACCTTCCAGTCTTCCAGAATCCTTCCCGATCTAATCGACAGATTGGCTATTAGTTGTACAGTCTTTCAGCTCATGAGAGATTTGCTTTTGTTGAAGCTCTTAAACTTGACAATGGCCATTTTTCTCAATGGAGGAGGGTAAATATTGATATGCTGCTGGGATCTGTTCTGGGACTGATCTATTTAACTTATTTATCAATGATCTGGAAATTGGAATTACGAGTGAGGTAGTTAAACTTGAAGATGACTCTAAACTTAAAGTTAAAGCACATATGAACTGTGAAAAACTGCAGGAAGATCCTAGGCAGATAAAATTTAATGTGGACAAATGCAAAGTGATGCACATTGGGAAGAATAATCCAAATCATAGTTATCGGATGTTAGGGTCCAAAATTGAGAAAATGATCTCTGTGTCATCATGGACAATATGCTGAAACCTTCTGCAGTGGCGGCCAAAAATGCAAACAAGATACTAGGAATTATTAAAAAAGGGATGGTAAACAAGACTAAGGATTATTTTATAATGCCTCTGTATTGTGTTCAGTTCTGGTCTCCTTATCTCAAAAAAGATATATAGCGGCTCTAAAAAAGCTTCAAAAAAGAGCAACCAATATGATAAAGGGGATGGAACTTTTATCATATCAGGAAAGATAAAAAAGGTTAGGGCTCTTCAGCTTGGAAAAGATGTATGCGGGGAGATAGGATTGAAGTCTACAAAATCCTGAGTGGTGTAGAACGGGTACAAGTGGATCGATATATATTTTCTGCATCAAGATTTACAAAGACTAGGGGACACTTCATGATGATAGATAGAGTAATACTTTAAAACCAATAGGAGGAAATAAATTTTTCACTCATAGAATAGGTGGAGGGGCATAATCGAAAGAAACGCCTAAGTCGCTAGTCACCCAAAGTCAGCAGTGTCTAAAGTCCATTCTTGAAAAATACATCCCAAATATTTTGTTTTTCGAGAGTCTAACTGTACGTCCAGCTGTTTGATCTCCCAGACTGCTAAGTTGTCTATCTTTATACCCCATTCTCGTCCAAAAATTTGTCCAAGTCAAAAATGCCTAGAAAAGGACCTTTTGGACATGGAAGGGGCCAGCAAATTAATGGACTGGACACCTAGACATGGCAACAGAGTAGTGAGGCACCTTATAGGGCACTTCTGTGAACTTCAGAAAAAGGGTACCACATAAACATCTCACCATAACTCTCTTAAAGGTCATGGTGAGCCCCCCAAACTTCCCCAAAATCTACTAGACCCACCTGTCTACCACCCCAATAGTTCTCATGGCTGCAGTGGCACCTATATGGCAGTACAGTAGGGTTTTGGGGGGGTTGAGGGGTACATATGTTCCACCATAAATGCAGTGTTTAGAGTGGCTTTTGGACCTGGGTCCTCCTCTATGGTTCACTAGCTCACCTCCCACACTACTTAAGCCACCTCTGTGCTGCTCTACTAGGCTTTTCTATGCCCGGTGCTGATGGGGTATATATGTTTTTATTCTGATTTTTATGGTATTGGAGGGGGGGGGGTAGTGATCACTGGGGCAGTGTGTAGGGGTCTATACTTTGTGTCTGCAGTGGTTATCTGGTCACTTTGGATACCTTCGGGGCACTTAGACCTGTTTTTAGATCACCTAAGTCACTACATATAAGTTCTGTCTAGGCAGTCTTGTTAAACTTTCGGTTGCAGTACAACTAAGTCCTCTGGGCGTACAGTGGTACTGAAAAGGCCTAAGATGTTTTTAGATACGTCAGAAAATTTGGACAAACTGTCTTGGATCGTCTAAGTGCCGATTTAGGTGGGATTTTAGATGTATTTTCATTTTGATTATGAGCCCTATATAGGTTACAACTTACACTAGATTTGCCATACTTTCAGTACAAGTTTCTGATACAAGTTGTTTTCCCTAACTAGACACATATTAAGGGTCTAATACTAATATGCATAGTATACAGTTTACCCTGGTTATTCTTCCAGTACAAGTTTTATCCAAATTGACACACAGACAGTTTATAGGTTGGATTTGCCATAGTTATAATACAAGATCTTACCTTTATAAGCTTTCCTTACGTGACACATACTGGATTCTGGTACCAATGTACATTTCTACTTCCTCTCTCCTTCCCTGGTCTGGCATATCTCTTTCCCTCCCCCTCTAGTTTGGCATTTCTCTCCTTCCCTTTCTCTCATTATGGTCTGGTATCTCCTCTTCTCTCTCTCCCCACCTTCCCCCTCCCTACTATAGTCTGGCACTTCTGTCCTCCCCTTCTTTTTCCTTTCCCTCTCCCAGAGGTCTGGCATGTTTATTTTATTTCTTCTTCATCCCTGCAGTCCAGCATTTCTCTAGTGACCACTCCCATAACCCCCCTGCATTCTTCCCCTCCATAGGATCCAGTAAGGCAGCTACTCTTGCACTCTTTGGGGCTGCCAGCAGTGTGAGTGAAGTAAATACACTGTATTCGGTGTCCCAAAAGCTTTCTCTTTGTTACTTTAAGCAGAGACAGGAGGCAGTGGCAGAGGGAAAGCTTCTGGGCCACCAAAGGCAGCTTGTTTACTTCACTCACACTGATGGCAGCCTATAGTGAAAAATCAACTGCAACAATGGACCTTGCAAGGGGGGAAATGGGATAGAACCCCGGACTGCTGTGCGAGCCGCCCAAAAGCTCTCCATGGGCCGCCATTGGCTCGCAGGCCTTGCAGTGAAGAATGCTGCTGTAGGTGAGGGAGGGTGGTTCTGATTCAATAGTAAATGCTGCATTACTTACTGTATCTTAACGCATAAGGAGATGAGAATCTCTAAACAGCTGATTCCCTCAATAGCATGCTTAGTTTCCATATTTACTTAGCCAACAAGGGCTAATTTACTGCAGTCATAAAAATATCAGGCCTTATCATGCAGTTAACACCAATCTTAAAAGACTGATTTCCATACCTAGTTAGCCTATAGTAAGACTTGAGGGGTTTGTAAAACGAAAATCATGCTACCATGCTGATGATACTGGTAAAGAAGATGATACTGCTAGAGAGTAAATGAGTGTCTGATGCCAAGTTACCCTAGTTCCAGGCTGGAGATTTTAAACATTCCTGGATTTGACCACTCCATTGTGCCACACTTACGGAATTTTTAGCACAGACATCAATGGGCAGAATCAGGACTACAAATCCTACACTGCTTTGGGCTTATGTTCAAAACCAGGTCTGTCACAAAATCTCCAGCTTGGAACTGGGAATATTGGCATCTGTCATATCTAGAGAAAGTATTGGATGGTAAAAAACTTAATTTTCCTCTTTTTAATTTGAAGTCTTGGCTAATTATAACTGCACTTACACATCATTAACACTTTTGTCAGACTGGAAGCCTGTGAATCATTGATTATGATACTTTACTAATTTGAGTGTGTAAAGGTTGATCTGGCCTGATAACTCTGCTTCAAAGAAGCCAATGTAAACGCTGGTTGAAAATCAACCCTTTCAGCAGTACTAAAGGTAGAATTTAAATTGGCATCTATGAACTACATTTGCCACCGAGCATTTTACTGACCTCTTAAATGTTTTGGATCTTAAATATTTCTTAGTTCTAAAGTTACTGTTCAGATTTAGTAAAACAATTTTGAGCTGCTTTGAGGTAATGTTTCTCAGATTGGCCGTTAGGGATCTCTCCTTTATTAGTTCTTGTTTTTCAGGATCTCTTCAACTAATATTCTGATAAAAATTCAAAACTTTGGTATATTTGAACTAGATTTCCATTTTCTTCTCCTCCCCCCCCAAAAAAAAAAAAAATAAACAAACCCAAAAACAACAAAAACCCTAGATGACTGGAAGCAGCTCAAGCGCTTTGGTAGATGAAATGAGCAGATTTTCTGCTTTGTAATACAAATTCGGTTTCAGAAATAAGTATATGCCTTTTTATGCTCCTTATTTATTTTTTTTTCAGCCAAGTGTTGTACTGATGTAATGGACTTGGCCAAAGAAGCTAGGAAACGAAATCTTGGCCCACTTCACCCTACTTTTAATTTGGTTAAAATCCTCCGAAATGGACTTCACAAGAATCTTCCAGAAAATTCTCATGAGTTGGCTTCAGGCAAACTGTGTATTTCTCTCACGCGAGTCTCTGATGGTGAAAATGTGTTGGTATCTGATTTCAGCTCCAAAGAAGAACTTATCCAGGTAGGATTCCCCTACCCCCCCCCCCCCCCGGTCCAACCTGTGTTTTCCAGACAAAAACTAATTTTTATAAATGATGCAATGTACATTATTAAAAACTTTACAACTTTCAGGGGGAACAAACATGCAAACAATACTCAACCAACATGACAAACATTACAAAAGGGTAAGAAACACAATAATTAATAGAAAAGAAACAAAGGGGTTAAACAATAGGAGTGGATAAATAAAAATAACACAGTATAAAATTCAAAGGAGCAGACCAAATTTAAGAGACTTCAGTCAAAGGCATCTTTTTTTTTTGTTTTGTTTTGTTTTTTTAAAAAGCACTTTAACTTGCTCTTAAATCTGTTTATAAGACGTTCTTCTCTTAGATAAATGGACAAGGCATTCCACGTTTGTGGTGCTGTGATGGAAAAAATATACTGTGCTGGCTTTTAAAATGGGAAAGGATGGATACAACCTGCATGCAAATATGTCTTTTTAAGCTCTTGGCAACTTAATGAAAGTAAACACTGGTTCAGAAAAAATGGGATTTGTTTAACTAAGCAGCTGTTCATCTCCCCGAGAAAGGAGTTCAGAACTTGATTACTGCATTCATTGCACATTCTGGCCCCAATACACAGCGCTCCGATGCCACGGTAAAAAATACCATGGTGGGAAGTGACTTTTGTTTTTCCGAGTGATGCTCTGCACGAATAGCAAGCAAATTATACGCACACAGTGTGGAGCAGCTCTAGTAAAAGGGGGAGGAACTGTGCCTGGCGCCTGACCCAGTAAGGCTATTCTTTTGTTCTTAATTGCTAGGCAGAACTTCTCTCCTCATCCCTCCTGTCAAAATTTAAAAAATTTTGCTGCTCTCCCTGTCTGCTGAGCTGATTGTGGCAGGGGCAGATGAACCGGGAAGCCTAGAATCAGCTGAACCATGGGTTTGATTGGGTTTTAACGCTTTTCAAGTATCTAATCAGTTTGGGTTGGGGGCTTGTATGTCTCTTCAGGCCTATAGAGATTGAATAGCCTTTGCAACCAATGTGAAACTGAGAAGTTTGCTTCAGGTTTAGGATGAAAAGCCAGTTGGCTCTGCATACAAAGGGAGTTTTTCAATGGAGCCACTCTCACCCTCCCAAACATAAGTGCCTTACTGGGTTTGACCAAGGGTCCATCTAGCCCTGTTTCCTAGTTAAAACGGTGACCAATCCAGATCACAAGTACTGACAGTCTTAAGAAGTAGTAATATTCTATCTATTTAACTCCAGGGATAAGCTGTAGCTTATCAGGAGGTTAATACTTTATATTATGGAGTTTTTTTCATCCAGGAATTTTGTCCAAATGGGTTTGGTGGGGGTGGGGGTTGTTGTATTCTTTTTTTTTAAGCCAGCTATAAACTTTTTACCATTTGCTCCGAGCTTAACTATTCCTTAAATAAAAAAATATATTTTTAAAATATGTGTTAAATGTGCTATTATTCCATGTGGTGTCATCCAGTCTTTATAGTTTCTGGAAGATTAAACGTTTGATTCATGTTTACCTTCTTAGGTTTCTGAGTCTCTCTCATCTTTAGGCCTCTAACCTTTGTATAACACTTCAAAGTGTTTGCTGTTTATGCATTTTACAAGTTGCTTAGCAGTTGACAGGGATAATTTTGTAGTCTGCTCCTTGGCTCCTGTCTGATTTTTGCTTCCTGTTGCAACCTATGTTGACATTTCGAAGGAGAAGTTTTGACTCTAAAGAATTCAGAATGAATTTTCTCATCTCACTCTGATAAATTGCAATACAAGAGGACTTCTTTGCAGAGGTCACTCAGAATGTAACTGAAGAGTAGCACTTCCTCCCCTTAAAATACTACTCCCTTCCTTGTGCAGCAGGACCTATGGGCCATTCTGCAAGAACAAATTTTTGTTCATTCCATAGTGGCTTAGCCTGTCACCCACTTGTGTCCAATCAATCCTGCTGTCTAAGGAAAACACTTGTTACAAGTAAGTAAGAAAACTATATTTTGTAGATGTTTAAGTGGAATTTTTTTCACTTTGTTAAATTGTACCCCACCCCCACTTGAGATTTTCTGGAGGAAAACAGTGATTAACTAGCTGCTGAGACAATTCTGTTTTAAAATAGATTTGTATAATTGTTCTGCGTAAAACTGGAAGATTGGCAAATATCATTAGTACATAACTAAGATGAGATCTTTGCTACTTTTATATAGCTTTCAATGCAAGAAAGACAGACATATTCTTTAAATTTTTGTGATCTCCTTTCTTCATAGGCATTAGTATGTAGCTCCTTCATACCTATTTATTGTGGTCTGATTCCTCCTTCATTTAGAGGCGTGGTAAGTCTTGTGTCTTAAATAGTGAATATATTAAATCATTACAGCATTGTTTCCTAGAAACTATTAAGTTTACTACTGCATGGTAGTGCTGCCCGATTCAGGAAAAAATATTTTTATTCGGTTTTCCTGCCCAATTGGGTGTGTTTTCCCCAAACATCCTGGGGGGTTTATTTTATTGCCTCTTCACCCACTCCCTCCCCCCCCCTTTGCCTTCTCTTACCCACACTGGCGCTGTGGTGTAAACAAACCAACCAAAGACTTTTCCTCTCTCTGTTAAATCTTAGCTCACGTTTGCGGTCTAATACCAGCTCTGGTAGGATACAGATTTCAAATCTGACACATTGCAATCACAAAACAGAAAATAAAATTATTTTTTCTACCTTTTGTTATCTGGTCATTATTCAAATCATGTTGGTCCCAGGCTCTGCGACAAACATCTTATGATAACTCGCTTGTCAGGGTCTCTTGCCCATTTGTCGTTTTCTTCTTTCTCCGTGGTAACCATCCATCTTTCATCTCTGTCCTCCCCTTCCATTTCCCTTCCCCGGAGGTCTGGCATCTTTCCTTTCTTTCATCTCTATTCCTGTAGCTGCATCCCACCATCCCCAGATCCACCATCTCTCCTTTTCAATTACCCTTTCATCCAGCATCTCTCCCTCCTTCCCTACCATCCCAGGTTCCACCAGCTCTCCCTTTCTCTTCCCAACTATCCAGTATCCTATCCCCCCACACACACCCCAACACTTGTGTCCAACTTCACTCCTTTTCTGTTCCTTCCCTTTCTAAATCCCATTGTCCACCATCTCTCTTCCTCTCCTGTTTTTAGACCCATTATTTCTTCCTCCCCCCACCGTCCAGCATATGCATGTCTCTTTGAACTCCCTCCCTCCATGTATTTCTACACCAGGGTCCTCTCTCCCCAAAGGCCTGCATGTTCCCCTCTTCTTTGTAGTGTCCTCTGGCTTCCCCAAGGGCCTACAGTGTCTTGCACTACAAAATTGCTTGCCTGTATTTGGAAAGCTGCTGTTTTCTGCGCACTGCAAAACTCCAGAGGGGCTGGTATGAAACCACGACAATAAGGTGTGGACTGTGAAAACTAATTTTATGGTCACTCCATCATTGTTTAGAAGTGAGGCGATCCCAAATACAATGAATACCTTGGTCAAAACTTGAAGGGGAAACAAGCAATAAGTAGCCTTCCTTACATTTCGCAAAACCAGAAAAGGAAGCCAGGAAAGATCAACTTCATGCAATCCACAAGAGCAACTAAAAGCACGACTTGCTTTTTGCACGATCCTACAACTTTGATTAAATCACTCTGGCTCTTCCAACCCACCTTTGTTTCCCAGCTGCTGGGGAATGAGGTTTGAACGGACTCTGCAGCACACACACATACACGTTCTTTGTCTCTCTCGAGAAAAAACTTACCCCCACTCCCCATTAGGTGTCTTCCACCCCCTCTCTCCACAGAGCAACACTGTCGGAGCGTTCTGATTCCTTCTGAGGACGAGCTGTTGGTTCAGCGAAGGGAGGGAGAGGAAGTTTTTACATGTTGCTTTGTAGTCTTTTTCTCTACCCCACCCCACCTCTTTGAACCTACAGTTTGGCTCGATCTGCTCTGAAACTACTCGCACAGAATCTGTGTGAGTAATTTCAGATCAGATCGAGCCAAACTGTAGGTTTGAAAGGGGGTGAGTGGACAAAAGGGCTACAAAGCAATGTATAAACTTCCCCTCCCTCCCTTCGCTGAACCACCAGCTCATCTTCAAAAGGAAGCTCAGGTTTTTGTTTTGGAGAAGCAGCTGTCACGAGGCGAATGGCTTCATTTCAACAGCGAAACTGGCGAGGGAGCTAGCAGAGAGGCAGGGCTTGGAAAGAATGCATCAGATGCTGGGACTGGAACGAAGTGGTAAGGGTGTGGCATTCCCGTGAGCATGTGCGGTCTGTGACTGATGGAAGAGGAGGGTACTACATTACTTTCTCCTTGCGCTCCGTGAGAGGCTTTTGCTTCTTTCAGGTTTGCCAAAAGTGCTGCCCTTTATTGACGTTTAAAAGCTGTGTATTAAAACTAAACCTGAAGGTATGGGGAGGAAGGTTGGGCCCCAAATCGGTGAGGCCGATTTTTATTTTTTAAATACGAATCAATTCACCCAAAGTGAATGGGTGAATCAATGCGAATCGGGCAGCACTACTTAAGAGTCTGTGCGGCCCATCCTGTCAGTTTCAGTGTGCTTGCTTTCTGCCTCGGATAAATCCATAATCCAGAACTGGAATTTTTCTCCTATCAGTTTTAAGTGCATGTAATCATATATGACTAATAAAGCAATAAGTTTGAGTTCCCAAACTCCATATGTGTTTGTTGCTAGCTATTCTTTTTCATGAGTTAGTAATGTACTATAGTTTTGGGAAGTTCCCCATGCATCTCCTCCTGCTTTCTTTGATTATAGTGGATATTGATTGCTTTGGTACAAACTGAAGAGGACACTATACTTCTCTGGTGAAGGAGGGATTGCTGAAAGATGTGACTGACATCCTTCTGCAACAGTTCATAACTAGGGGATATTCACTAAGGGGCTCATAATCAAAAGAGAAAAACGTCCAAAACCGGCCTAAGTCGGCACTTGGACAAACATTTCTCAAAAACGTCCATGCACCGAGAATAAAACCGGGTTTTGGACGTATTTAAAAATGGCCTAGGCCGCTCAACGTCCAAAGCTAAACGGGGCGTTTTGGGAGGCGTATCGAGGGCAGGAATTGGGCGGGACGTGGGCCAGCTTAGACTTAGTCGTACAGCATTTATAACCGAAAGTTTTACAACAGAGTCTAGACGGAACTTGGACTTTGTGACTTAGACCATGTAAAACATGATCTAAGTCACAAAAACCCACCTAAACTCACCAGATAAGCACTGCAAACACATAACACAGACCCCCACACACTACCCCAGTGATCACCAACCCCCCCATCCCCATAAAAATTTTATTCACAACTTTAAATTTCAGCCTCCAGACCATCATCATCATCATAGGAAAGCCTAGTCGTCCATCCCAGAGGCAGCTTAAGTCGTCTTGGGGGAGGGTTAGGGACCCATGCCCATAAGCCCCTGTAATCACTGCATTGATACTGAAACATGTGCACTGCCCTATACACTCCCAAATCCCTTTTGTACTGGCATATAAGTGGCTCCTGCAGCCATAAGGACTATTGGGGTGGTAAATAAGTAGGTCTAGGGGATTCTGGAGGTGGTTTGGGGGGCTCACTGTCACCTATAAGGGAGCTGTAGTGAGGAGAAGCCATGGCACTCTTTTTGTGAAGTTCACAGCAGTGAGGTACCCCACTATTTAGGTGGCATGTCTGGGTGTTCAATCTATCACTTTGCAGACCCCTCCCACGTCCAACAGGGCTTGTTCTAGGAGTTTGGACTTGGACGGAAAGTTGGACGGAAATGTGGTATAAAGATGGACGATTTAGTGGCTTGGACGATCAGATCGGCAGGACGTACAATTTTCGAAAGTGAAAAAAAGTTGGACGTCTCTTTCGAAAATGCCTAGGGTCTTTTTAACTTTGGACGACTTGTGAGATGGACGTAAACGGACTTAGACGTCTCTTTCGATTATGCCCTTCCTAGAGTACAGAAAAGATTTTCTAGGTAAGAACCTAATCTTCCAGTGTTGCTGATGCTACAGCTTTTATACACTGAAAATTTAGCTACTGTAGGTTGAAGTTCATGTTTGTTGTATGTGTGTTTTTTTGTGTGTTTTGTTTTATTTCATGCCAAAAAAATGTTATCTTCTTGTCTTGCAGCGTTATGTAGATGGAGGGTTTAGCGACAACTTACCTCAGTACCAATTAAAGAACACAATCACTGTTTCACCCTTTTCTGGTGAAAGTGATATCTGTCCAAGAGACAGCTCCATAAACTTTCATGAAGTGCGTTTTACCAATACCAGCATTCGGTTCAGCCTAGCAAACCTTTACCGCTTAACTCGATCACTTTTCCCACCAGAACCAAAGGTAAAACTGCAGCTTTATCCACCTATTTCTTATGGTGGCTCATTATCATGAATTTTGTGACTACAAATTGACTATTTTACTTTAAATTAAGCATAGATAAGTTGACAGCTAGAATACATAGTTAATTTAATTTCTTATTTTATTCCTGTTGAAATATTAGTATTTTTTCTACTCTTAATTACTTAATAGAGTGGCTCTGTGCTAATTCTTATCATAATCTTAGACATTCTTGAGGTAAAACAACTTTTTTTAAAAAAAAATTTAGCTCATCTTTCCAAATAATGCTAACCACAGTTTGCCAATTTTTTAGAATTCAGGTGCAATATGTCTTTGTCCTTAAGAACTTATCTTAAGTGGTTACCTAAAGCAGTGAGAAATAATTACCTATCCGAAGTTAGCAAGGTGTGCCAGTAGGTCAAACTTTTTTTTTCTAATTGGAAATGGCTACAGTTTTTGTTTTTAAAATAATTTTTTATTGTAATATGTAAATTAAGAGAATGACGAGAGAACAAATTTGTCCCTGTGGATCTATCTCCATCCCTGTAAGCTCTGTCCTCATCTGCACAAGCCTTGAAAACTTTAGTTTCAAGTTATTATTTATTTGATATAACGCCTATCATTACGTCTAGGCGGTTTACAATAAATTTAATAAAAACATAACTGATAAAACAGGATTAAAAGATAACATTATTACTGGGACATACAGACAATTTTCCAACTCTCGCTCTCATTCTGATAAATTCCATCCCCCACCACCTACATTAAAATCATAAGTGTTTGAGGCTTGTGTAGATGAGGACAGAACTTACAATGACTGTACAGGGATAAAGATAGATCCCACTGGAATGGGGACAAATTTGTCCCAGTGTCATTGTCTATTGTAAATATTTTTGCATCTTTCTTATTAAATAAGTATAGCTTTAATGGAGTAAAATTGCTCACATTTTATTTTCTAATTCTTTCTTTTCCATTTTTAACAAACATAACAAATGTGTTCACAGGTGCTTTGGGAGATGTGCCAACAGGGATACAATGATACACTTAGGTTCCTGAAAGAAAACAGTATGTTCTTTTATCTTTTTTGGACACTGGATAGCAAGAATGGTTGAGAGGGTAATGAGATGTAGCAGATCAGAATAATATATTTAAAAAAAAAATTGGTGGTGGTTGCACTTGATTTCTCAGACCAAGTCCGAGGCATAAACAATTTGGTGGAAGGGAGAGATTCCTGTTATCTTGGGCAGCTGA
Organism: Geotrypetes seraphini; assembly: GCF_902459505.1. Classification (NCBI taxonomy): domain Eukaryota; kingdom Metazoa; phylum Chordata; class Amphibia; order Gymnophiona; family Dermophiidae; genus Geotrypetes; species Geotrypetes seraphini. Next base: position 62,070,729 of record NC_047090.1, on the reverse strand, counting down.
AATACTTTCTGTGATTTTGATGGGCCAAAATCCTGCTTTGGAATTACAGGTTTGGTCCTTCCTCTTCTATATGTAGAAGGTAATTGGGCTGTATTTTGACCCTTGACAAAGTACCTTATGTGCAAATACCCTAGATTCACCACAGTTCACACAGATCTTTGATCATTCAAGCCACAGCTGGTAAAGTTGAACTTGCAGTACCAAAAAGATAAGTAACTTAAAGGTAGCACAATTGATGCTTTTGCTGGAGGGCTTCCCTCCCTCCCCCCACACACCCCAAATGAGCAAAATATTGTTTCTATAACAGGACCACAGGTTCTGCTTAAAGACGCGAGAACCTATAAATACATTTGTTGCATTTCCCAATACAAAAAAAAATACATAATCCCATTTTAAGCATGCACAAGTTATAACAGAGAATCTGACTCTTCGAGAGTAGAAATCAACCCACATGAGTCTTGTGAGCTTTAATTTTGAGAAATACTTCGTACTTATTTTGAAAATAAAAGCACTCTTTCCACTGATGGTATGCTGCAGTTAACCAATGTTTCAAAAGATCTTTTCAGCAGATAAATATTTCAAGCATTTTAAGACAGGCCCAGTGGTAGTGTGGTATATTGTTGTATGCAGATTGAGTTAGATTCCTGGACAAGGTCTATACCTTTTGGACCAGCCAGAGAAGAGAATATTGTGGAGACAATAATCAGAGCCCTTGTACTGGGGAATGCTGTCCCAGCCATTGCTCAGTGGTGATAGCTAATGGCCAGACTTGAGATTGATTTGCATATAATGCCTCCACTATATGCAGATCTTTCATGCATATTCATTGTGGATATCCTAAATACCTGAATGAAAAAGGGGTACTCCCGGACCGACTTGGGGAAACACTGCTCTACGGGGAATGGAGGTTGTTGGTCCTTGGGTGAGGGCTATGTTCGCAATAATTGAGTGAGTTAGGGGTATTAAACTGGGAGAGAAACCTTTTCAAAAGAAGGTTTATGGTATGTCCAAAAGAGTTTTATTTTTAAATGGGCTGAAAGCCCAAAGAAGCAGGCAGAAACTTCTGGGCCAAAATCAAATCCATTTAGCAGTTGAAATGCTTTATAGAACAAAAGTTTATTTAGAACATAAGAACATAAGAAATGCCATCTCCGGATCAGACCTTCGGTCCATCAAGTCCGGCGATCCGCACACGCGGAGGCCCTGCCAGGTGTACACCTGTTGTAATTTATAGTCCACCATATCCTTACATGCCTCTCTTAAGGAGATATGCATCTAGTTTGCTCTTGAAGCCTAGGACGGTCGATTCAGCAATAATCTCATCTGGGAGGGCATTCCAGGTGTCAACCACTCTCTGAGTGAAGCAGAACTTCCTGACATTAGTCCTGAACCTGTCCCCCCTTAGCTTCATTACATGTCCTCTAGTCCGTGTCAAATTGGACAATGTAAATAATCTTCTCTGCTCTATTTTGTCGATTCCTTTCAGTATTTTGAAGGTCTCGATCATATCCCCACGCAGTCTCCTTTTCTCAAGGGAGAATAATCCTAGTGTTATAAGTCTGTCCTCGTATTCCAGTTTTTCCATACCCTTCACCAGTTTTGTTGCTCGTCTCTGTACCCTCTCCAGCAGTTTTATATCCTTCTTTAGGTAGGGAGACCAATGTTGGACGCAGTATTCCAAGTGTGGTCTGACCATTGCCCTATAAAGCGGCATTATAACTTTCTCCGATCTACTCGAGATTCCTTTCTTTATCATGCCCAACATTCTATTTGCCTTCTTTGCCGCTGCCGCGCATTGTGCCGACGGCTTCAGGGTCCTATCTATCAGTACACCCAGGTCCTTTTCTTGTTCACTCTTCCCCAGAGTTGCACCTGACATTGTATACTCGTATTCCTTATTCTTATTGCCTAAATGCATTACCTTGCATTTCTCCACATTGAACTTCATCTGCCATTTCTCCGCCCATGTTTCTAACCGACACAAGTCGCTCTGGAGTTTCTCTCTATCCTCATGCGATCTGATCGCCCGGCATAGTTTTGTATCGTCTGCAAACTTGATGATCTCACTGGATGTTCCTTCCTCCAGATCATTGATATAAATATTAAAAAGGATCGGCCCAAGTACCGAGCCCTGGGGTACTCCACTAGTCACTTTCTCCCAGTCGGAGAACTTCCCATTTATGCCCACTCTCTGCTTTCGGTTTTCCAGCCATTTGCCTATCCATCTTTGTATATCCCCCTCTATGCCATGGCTTTGTAGTTTCCTGAGAAGTCTTTCGTGTGGAACTTTGTCGAACGCTTTCTGGAAGTCCAAGTATATTATGTCCACCGGCTTCCCACTATCAATTTGCTCGTTCACGGTCTCAAAAAATTGGAGTAAATTCGTCAAACATGATTTCCCTTTCCTGAATCCATGTTGACTGGGTTTCATCAAGTCGTGTGCGTCCAAGTGCCGGACCATGCTATCCTTGATCAGTGCTTCAACCATCTTGCCGGGGACAGACGTAAGACTCACAGGTCTATAGTTGCCCGGTTCACCTCTCGATCCTTTTTTGAAAATTGGGGTGACGTTCGCTATCCTCCAGTCGTCCGGTATCTGTCCAGTTCTGATTGTCAGGTTTGCAAGTTTTTGCAATAACTCTCCGATTTCAACCTTCAATTCCTTTAAGACTCTCGGGTGAATTCCATCCGGTCCAGGGGATTTGTCACTTTTAAGTTTGTCGATCTGATAGTATATCTGGTCTAAGTCCACTTCAACTGTGGTGAGGCTGTCTTCTATTTCTCCTGCAAACACTTTCTCCGCTTCAGGTATTGTTGAGGTGTCCTCCTTCGTAAAGACGGACGCAAAGAAGGAATTTAGTTTGTCTGCGATTTGTTTATCTTCCTTGATGTACCCTTTTCTTCCCTGGTCGTCCAAGGGTCCGACTGCCTCTTTTGCAGGTTTTTTCCCTTTCACATATCTAAAGAAGGGCTTGAAGTTTTTGGCCTCCTGGGCTATTTTTTCCTCATATTCCTGTTTTGCATCCCTCACCGCCTTGTGACATTTCTTCTGATCATCTTTATGTTTGTTCCAGGCTTCGGTTGTCTTTATGTATTTCCATTTTTTGAAAGAGTCCTTCTTTTCTTTTATGGCTTCCTTCACCTGTTTGGTAAGCCATGCCGGTTCTCTTTTGCTCTTTGATCTCCGATCTTTGGAAATCCTTGGAATGTAGAGATCTTGTGCTTCTGTGATAGTATTTTTCAGTAGGGACCATGCCTGATCTACCGTTTCAAGTTTGTCCACCTTCTTTTCGAGTCGTTTTTCTACCATGGCTCTCATGCTATCGTATTTACCCTTTTTAAAGTTCAATGTGGTGGTTAAGGTTTTGGCATGTTTCCCTTTCCCGATGTCCAGTTTAAAGTTAATTACATTGTGATCACTCGTTCCCAGTGGAACCATGACTTCCACTACTGTTATCGGTCCCGTGAGGCCATTTAGGACCAAGTCCAAGGTGGCGTTGCCTCTTGTCGGCTCTTTTACCATTTGTTCCAGGAAGCAATCCCCTAGCACCTCCAGGAACTTGGCCTCCTTGCCGCAGTTGGAGGTTGCTAGTTTCCAGTCTATCCCTGGGAAATTGAAGTCTCCCAATATAAATAATGTCTGAGTAAAGAAATTACATAGACAGTTAAGGGAAAACAGCATATTCTGAAGAATTGCCTTACTTCTACAGACTCTTAAGTTTTCTTTGCAAAATGGTTTAGTTTTAGAACTTAAAAAAATACCTGAAATTCCCAAGCAAATTAGAGGAACACATTCAACATTTCCCCTCCTTTACAGCTTCTTGCTAATTTTGAATTGGTGCTGGGATTCACAGCTTGATCTTTCATTTATGACTGACTACATTGGGATTTTCTTTCCTATTATATTGTTTTATAACTCACCTAGCCCCAGTCATTATGGTGATTAGACACCCACTAAAGACTGCAGCAGGATTCTATCTGAAGCCTGTATCATGGACCCTGAGGCCAGCTATGTGCTATTTCTTTCCCAGGAATCATAAGTTCTTTAGCTGGCTGGCCAATGGAGTAGAAAACCTGACCTAATAATTAAATCCAGAGTCACTAGGCCAGTTTCCTCGTTTGCCATTCCAAATTTATTAAGTACTTAATATCCCTCCTATTAATAATGTTGAAGCAGATGCCACATTCAACTATAATGTGTTTTCAGTAGGGAAATGTAGATTTCATGTAGTCATTAAGGACTAAATTCACTAACCTGCCCGATCGTGACCGATCTGCGGCAGGCCAACAAATTCACGAAGAGCCAATCAGGCCTTAGGATTAGTGGGGATGGGCGGACCTGCTATGCCTAAGGCCTGATTGGTCCAGGCTTCTAGAGTCTGGGCCAATCAGGCCTTAGATTTAGCGGGAATGGGCCAGGAAGGGGCGGGCCCGTCTCATTTCCACGAGGCGGGCCTGTCGGCTGGATGGCAGCAAGACCCGTCCAGCCGACCAACATTTAAAGGTTAGTTGGGGGAGGGAGATTAGTTGGGGCGGGGGGTCGTCGGGCTTTCCGGCAGGAGGAGTTGGGCATCCTCCTGTCGGTGATTACCAGTTTGGGGGGGAGGGGGGGTCTGGGGTTCGGGGTTCCGACAGGAGGAGTTGGGCATCCTCCTGTCGGCGATTACCAGTTTGGGGGGGTTCGGGGTTCCGACAGGAGGAGTTGGGCATCTTCCTGTCGGCGATTACCAGTTTGGGGGGGAGGGGGGGTCCGGGGTTCAGGGTTCCGACAGGAGGAGTTGGGCATCTTCCTGTCGGCGATTACCAGTTTGGGGGGGGAGGGGGGGTCCGGGGTTCAGGGTTCCGACAGGAGGAGTTGGGCATCTTCCTGTCGGCGATTACCAGTTTGGGGGGGAGGGGGGGTTCGGGGTATCACGGTCTGTATCATGGACGCCGGTTACAGAATCGGGGTTTAGTGTAGGACCAATTCTGTATAGGACACCTCTCCTGGGCGTCCTATACAGAATCAGGGCCTTAATTTTTTGAATGATGCAAAATAAATGGACATAAGTTAAGTTTTTGCTCGACTGTCTGAATTTTTTAAATTCTGAAACAGATTTGTTGTGATTTTCAATTGTTCTCTTGGCTAACAGCACACTATTACGTTGGATTACATGTTTGAGATTCCTGGGGTGGGGTACCTTTTCATTGGGAGTTATAAGGTACTGATACTCGACCTCAAGTTTTAGAAGTTGCTTGTAATGGTCTTCAGTATTTGGTCTCGTCCATGTTATAAAACTGCTGAATTGAACAGTTCTGTTATGTTCAGTATTACACTTTGATTTGGCTTGCTACTAAAATTGGTTCTGTTAACATGCTGAATTGCAGTGAGGATCTCTAGCTGTAGGTTGTAATGAGTAAAGCCATAGTTCAAGTAAGGTTGATGATATTGCAACAGGAAGAGTAAATGGGCAGTTAAGATAGGTCATGTAATCTTTCTGCCACTGTACTATAGTTATATGCAAATGAAATAAGCCTTTCGAAGGAGCATTGTCTTTTTATTTTACTATTTGCTTAATTATAATTGTATATAGTTCACTGAAGCCTCCTTACTATTGTGAGGCAAAAAACCTATATCTAAGTTGGAAACAAGTTATCATTAAATTGTATTGTCCTTTTTCTCCTCTAGACCTGTTGACATTGGCAGACCCATCTGTTGACTTACCCTTAGCAGAAAGAATAAATGAAGCTAGTTATTTTAGTGATGATGGCAAGAAACCTGTACCACATTGCAGACAATTAGAAGAAAAAGCAGAAATGGTAAAACCGTACAAGGAGCTATTGGGAATACAGTGGCCATTGGATAAGAGAGTAGTCGAGAAACTACCTCCTAACCTTACTAGAGGTACGATACAGATTTTCTAGTTTTTATTGAATCAAAGGGATACTGGTGACTTGGAGGAGGGCATATCAAAGATGATTACAAGAAGTTCAGATATTTATAAATTAGAACTTAGTACATTGCTGGTCCTGTAACATTTTGGACCAGCCCTGGTATTGAAACCAGACTCTCTTTTTTTTTTTTTTTTTTTCTTTATTATTTATCCAATTTTTTTCAATATCTTATCAAGTATCCACTTGTACAGAAAGATAAAGTTAAGCTGAAAATAAAATACAGTAGAAACTATACAGATATAATCTACTATAATAAGAATAGCTTAACTTCAGCTGAAGTCCTCAAAATAAGATCCAAGAAGTAGAATCAGTGAGCATATTAGTAATAAGAAAAACATTAATTATAAAAGAAAACAAGTACAGTGGTGCCTCACACAACGGACGCCTCGCACAGCGCATGCTGCGCACAACGAACTTTATGTCTTGATTCGTACAACGAACTTCGTTTCACACAACGAAGTCGCCCGAGCTGCATCCTTCCGCGCAGGCACTGCGCTTAACTGCCCTCTCTCCGCCTGGCTCCCTCTTGCCCCCCCGACTCCCCGACACGATCGGGGCAAAAAGGAGCCCAAGCCCTCTTGCCCCGCCGATTCCCCAACTCCCCCGACAATATCGGGCCAGGAGGGAGCCCAAGTCCTCCTGGCCACGGCGACCCCCTAACCCCACCCTGCACTACATTACGGGCAGGAGGGATCCCATGGCCCTCCTGCCCTCGACGCAAACCCCCCCTCCCCCCAACGACCGCCCCCCCCCAAGAACCTCCGACCGCCCCCCCCGCCGACCCGCGCCCCCCCTGGCCGCCCCCCACGACACCCCCAACCCCCTTCCCCGTACCTTTCTGTAGTTGGCCGGACAGACGGGAGCCAAACCCGCCTGTCCGGCAGGCAGCCAACGACGGAATGAGGCCGGATTGGCCCATCCGTCCCAAAGCTCCGCCTACTGGTGGGGCCTAAGGCGCCTGGGCCAATCAGAATAGGCCCGGGAGCCTTAGGTCCCTCCTGGGGGCGGGGGCCTGAGGCACATGGGCCCAACCCGACCATGTGCCTCAGGCCCTGCCCCCAGGAGGGACCTAAGGCTCCCGGGCCTATTCTGATTGGCCCAGGTGCCTTAGGCCCCACCAGTAGGCGGAGCTTTGGGACGGATGGGCCAATCCGGCCTCATTCCGTCGATGGCTGCCTGCCGGACAGGCGGGTTTGGCTCCCGTCTGTCCGGCCAACTACAGAAAGGTACGGGGAAGGGGGTTGGGGGTGTCGTGGGGGTCGGCCAGGGGGGTCGCGGGTCGGCTGGGGGGGCGGTCGGAGGTTCTTGGGGGGGCGGTCGTTGGGGGGAGGGGGGGTTTGCGTCGAGGGCAGGAGGGCCTGGGATCCCTCCTGCCCGTAATGTAGTGCAGGGTGGGGTTAGGGGGTCGCCGTGGCCAGGAGGGCTCCCTCCTGGCCCGATATTGTCGGGGAGTTGGGGAATCGGCGGGGCAAGAGGGCTTGGGCTCCCTTTTGCCCCGATCGTGTCGGGGAGTCGGGGGGGCAAGAGGGCTTGAGCTCCCTTTTGCCCCAATCGTGTCGGGGAGTCGGGGGGGCAAGAGGGCTTGGGCTCCCTCTTGCCCCGATCGTGTCGGGGAGTCGGGGGGGCAAGAGGGCTTGAGCTCCCTCTTGCCCCGATCGTGTCGGGGAGTCGGGGGGGCAAGAGGGCTTGAGCTCCCTCTTGCCCCGATCGTGTCGGGGAGTCGGGGGGGGCAAGAGGGCTTGAGCTCCCTTTTGCCCCGATCGTGTCGGGGAGTCGGGGGGGCAAGAGGGCTTGAGCTCCCTCTTGCCCCGATCATGTCGGGGAGTCGGGGGGGGCAAGAGGGCTTGAGCTCCCTCTTGCCCCGATCGTGTCGGGGGTGCCAGGGACCACACGGAGTCACCCACCGTACCACCCGATTCGGGTAAGCGCAGGTATCGGTGGGTGGCTTACCGTATTTTCGCGGATATAACGCGCGCGTTATACGTGATTTTACGTACCGCGCATACCCCTCGCGCGTTATATGCCTGAGCGCGGTATAGAAAAGTTTTTAAACATAGTTCCCACCCCGCCCGACGCCCGATTCACCCCCCCAGCAGGACCGCTCGCACCCCCACCCCGAACGACCGCTCGCACGCGCTCCCACCCGCACCCGCATCCACGATCGGAGCAAGAGGGAGCCCAAGCCCTCTTGCCCGGCCGACTCTCCGACGTCCGATACATCCCCCCCCCGGCCGGACCACTCGCACCCTCACCCCGAAGGACCGCCGACTCCCCAACAATATCGGGCCAGGAGGGAGCCCAAACCCTCCTGGCCACGGCGACCCCCTAACCCCACCCCGCACTACATTACGGGCAGGAGGGATCCCAGGCCCTCCTGCCCTCGACGCAAACCCCCTCCCCCCAACAACCTCCGCCCGTCCCCCAGCCGACCCGCGACCCCCCTGGCCGACCCCCACGACACCCCCACCCGCCTTCCCCGTACCTTTGTGTAGTTGGGCCAGAAGGGAGCCCAAACCCTCCTGGCCACGGCGACCCCCTAACCCCACCCCGCACTACATTACGGGCAGGAGGGATCCCAGGCCCTCCTGCCCTCGACGCAAACCCCCCCCCCCCCCAGCCGACCCGCGACCCCCCTGGCCGACCCCCCCACCCCCCTTCCCCGTACCTTTGGAAGTTGGCCGGACAGACGGGAGCCAAACCCGCCTGTCCGGCAGGCAGCCAACGAAGGAATGAGGCCGGATTGGCCCATCCGTCCTAAAGCTCCGCCTACTGGTGGGGCCTAAGGCGCGTGGGCCAATCAGAATAGGCCCTGGAGCCTTAGGTCCCACCTGGGGGCGCGGCCTGAGGCACATGGGCCAAACCCGACCATGTGCCTCAGGCCGCGCCCCCAGGTGGGACCTAAGGCTCCAGGGCCTATTCTGATTGGCCCACGCGCCTTAGGCCCCACCAGTAGGCGGAGCTTTAGGACGGATGGGCCAATCCGGCCTCATTCCTTCGTTGGCTGCCTGCCGGACAGGCGGGTTTGGCTCCCGTCTGTCCGGCCAACTTCCAAAGGTACGGGGAAGGGGGGTGGGGGGGTCGTGGGGGTCGGCCAGGGGGGTCGCGGGTCGGCTGGGGGGGAGGGGGGTTTGCGTCGAGGGCAGGAGGGCCTGGGATCCCTCCTGCCCGTAATGTAGTGCGGGGTGGGGTTAGGGGGTCGCCGTGGCCAGGAGGGTTTGGGCTCCCTTCTGGCCCAACTACACAAAGGTACGGGGAAGGCGGGTGGGGGTGTCGTGGGGGTCGGCCAGGGGGGTCGCGGGTCGGCTGGGGGACGGGCGGAGGTTCTTGGGGGGGGGCGGTCGTTGGGGGGAGGGGGTTTGTGTCGAGGGCAGGAGGGCCTGGGATCCCTCCTGCCCGTAATGTAGTGCGGGGTGGGGTTAGGGGGTCGCCGTGGCCAGGAGGGTTTGGGCTCCCTCCTGGCCCGATATTGTTGGGGAGTCGGCGGTCCTTCGGGGTGAGGGTGCGAGTGGTCCTGCCGGGGGGGGGATGTATCGGACGTCGGGGGGGGGCATCAGGCTTTCAGGATGGGGACAGACCTTCAAGGGGGGACAGGACTTCAAGGGAGGACAGTGCACGGAAGTCAGGGGGGGTGAACGGAGAGTCGGGACAGCGCACGGAAAGTCAGGGCGGGCGAAAGGAGAGTCGGGCAGCATGCGCGTTATATGCCTGAGCGCGGTATAGAAAAGTTTTTGTACATATCATCGTGATTTCTGCGCGCTATACCCCTGTGCGCGTTTTACAATGGTGCGCGTTATATCCGCGAAAATACGGTATTTGCGGGGGGGTGCCTTATTTTACATTTTTTTTCTAAAAAGGGGGGGCTGTCTTATTTGATGGCCCTGCCTTATCATCGGGGAAACACGGTAGAAAAAAAAAAAAAATGAACAGTTAAGTCCCAGTTTTTGCCGCTGAGACTCTGCCCTCTCTCACTGTAAAATTAGACTCTACTTAGTCTGTCTTTAAATTTAAAAAATGTGTGTTGTTTTAAAAAACAATTATGTTTTTAGATGTATCTAAATAAAAATAATAACCAAAAATTTATCTTTTTTTATGTCATCTTAGCATATTTTATGCTACAGAACGAATTATTTTTTTTAACATGTATTGTTATGGGAAAACGCGTTTCACATAACGAACTTTTCGCATAACAAACTTGCTCCTGGAACCAATTAAGTTCGTTGTGTGAGGCACCACTGTAGTTCAATTAGCTGAGAGGATATCTACTAAATCAAAGAGAACTCATATCTCCCCTTCTTTCAAGCAGGCCCCTGGCAAGAAGGACATAAACTGGCTAGGATCAAAGAAAACATATTTTTCCATTTGATATTGTATCGCACATTTACATGGGCGATGAAGAAAAAAGGTCATCCCCAAGAGCAGTAACACCTGGCTTTAAAATCAAGAATTCACATAGACGTTTTGTGTGTCTCGTGCCAGATCTGGAAACATTAGAATTTTATACCCCCCCCCCCCCCCCAGTTTTTAATTTATTTTTTTTAAAGTCTAAACCAATTCTTATCTGGTGCCAAGGCTACTGTAAAAATAAGTGTTGAAACCAGACTCTAATGGGTCTTTAGAAAAGCCAAACTAATAATTTAAAATGGAAATGTTGGTACAAGCACAAACCCAAACCAAACCATAAAATCACAAGATTTGTTGTCTCCCTATAGAAAGAGGTAATAAGGTAAAGAACAATTTTTATCCTTTCTAACCCAATGAATGTTGTAAATAATTGTGCGAAAGAATTGAGAAATGTCTGCCTGGGAAACAAAATACTTCTAGGTTTCATGAAAATTAAACATAATTAGCTGAAACTTGGTACAGTGAAAAACCAATGAAAAGATACATTGACCCTTTTTCCAAAATCAATTTGAGGGTTCCAGAGGAATAATGCCCCTTAACCCCTCAAAAAAAAATCAAACAGCACAGAGCATTTCCATAGAAGAAGCAGTTCACACACATGTACACACATTGGAAAGAATTCCATGAACCATGCTGTGCAACTTTTCATAATCTTGTTCATTTTTTAAATGTTTCATTTAGCTTCTAATATGTAAAATGCACTTTCATTCCACATACACCAATAAATGTCATGACAGCTGCAATTTAGCATATTATTTTGTTGTGAATTAAATCTTATTTTCCTAAGCTACATTATCTTGACTGACAGGTGTTATATACAAGGGGGTGCTTAAAAGTTGTCAGCCCAACCAAGAAGGGAGTGACGTGGAGCCATGAAACTTACAAATTAATTCACATAGTCACTTATAAGTTCAACCCTTCCAAAAAATACTCTTGTCTAGTCACTGAAATACTGCTCCGCGGCAATCGCCTCCAAATCCTCTCTTTAAGATTTGGAAACAGAAAATAGTAAAATGGAGTAGGGTGGATGGTCTAGTCACTGAAATCCCAACTGTCAAAACATACATCATTTTGTCAGCCTTGTGAACAGGTGCATTGTCTTGCAAAAGAACTACTTTACATAGCTTCCCTCTCCTTTTTTCTTTCAATGCCTCCTTTAATCAGCACTGTAAGTTACAGTAGTATTCTGCATTAACTGTTTGGCCCCTTGGAAGATGGTCATTACAACTTCCTGATCCCAAATACTGTGGCCATGACCTTTCTTACTGACTTTTGGGTCTTGAGTTTCCTTGGCCTTGGAGAACCTGAGTGCTGCTATTGCATGGACTATTTTGTCTCAACAGTAATTAGTCATTCAAAAAGTTGGCACCAGCTCGCTGAGAATGATGCAAAATCAACTTGGAAGTGTCCACTCGACGTTTTCTCATCAGTATTCAAATGTTTGGGCACCCACTTGGCTGACAGCTACTGCATACCCAGCTGCTTGTGGATTATATACTTGATACATTTCCTGGATATCAGTATATCAGCAATTAGTTTAGCTGATATTTGCTGATCTGCCAAAATTGTGTCATGGACCTGGTCAACAATTTCAGGAGTTGATACCATTTGAGGCCTCTCAGATCTTACTCGTGTTCGATCTCAATCTCCAAGCTGAAAGTTTGCACAGCACTTCTTCACTGTGGAGTATGATGGGCATTTGTCACTCAATGTTTTTACATCATAGATTCATAGATTTCCTTTTGCGTTTCTTCTGCAGGAATAGGAACTTAAGGAGTTCCAAATTTGAAAATTCCACACTTTTCATTGACATGGTTCATTAAGTGGTCTGAAACAATCAAAACATAGCATTATAATTCTCAGCTTGGCACTTTGCAAAATAATACTCTTTTCAGCTGGAGTGGCAAAATAATGCTCAGAATTTAATAAATTAGTTGGACTGAGAAATTTTCAGCACCCCCTTGTAACTGTTAATGCCCATAGAAAAGTTCTGAACCTATGGATAATGCATCTTCACCACTGCAGAAGACATCTACATTTTCAGCTCCGCCTCCCTGTATCACCATGCACTGCCTTCTCCAGTTTTTTCCCTTCTGCAAGCAAGTTGCGAAGATGTCATCTGCTCTGTTTAAGTTTTTTAAAATTTAGGGTTTTATCCAATGTTTGCTCAAGGCTTTGGGTGCTATAGAGGCTCCATTAGTCCTGGAATAGCTTTGGCTGGGAGAAACTGTAGACAACCCTTGCTGCAGGGCATCCAGTCTGCCTAACACTTGGATCGACTCAGGGTTTGGTCCATGGGAGTCTGCTCACTTGGTTTTGTTTGAAGCATGTGAGCTGGCTGCATTTCACTTCTCCACTAAGAATTGTATGGAGACTAGTGGAATAGAAGATTTTCAGGCTTTTCAGCTTGTGTAAAAGAAGGCGAAACGGACAAGATTCTGTATACCCTGCACAGCACATGGCAACACTGAATATAGTCCATTACTGTCTATAGTAGACATCGGGGTGGAGTAGATTTGTGGGTTTTCTTAGTCTCTGAGGCTTCCTTAAGGGTCACCACCCCATAACTCGTGTTTTTGACATTTTTTTGTCCATTATTGTAGCTCCCCTAGTTAACATGCAAGAGGGTTTGTTTCTGCAGAACCTGGCTCCTTCACAAGAAAAGGATCTCCAGAACCTTGAGGTCTAGTTGGAGACGGACTTAGATAATTGGGGATCTGAATCAATGCGTCTACTTACTAGAAGTGCTTCCTCTATAGCACAGGTGTCGAAGTCGGTCCTCGAGGGCCGGAATCCAGTCGGGTTTTCAGGATTTCCCCAATGAATCTGCATGAGATCTATGTGCATGCACTGCTTTCAATGCATATTCATTGGGGAAATCCAGAAAACCCGACTGGATTCCGGCCCTCGAGGAGGGACTTTGACACCCCTGCTCTATAGGGAATGCAGGTTCTTGTATGGGTGATTCTATCCACGAGGCTGTAGCAGCCCTAGACCGGGGAAAGGATCTGACCTTTTGTGCAGGCTTTTTAAGCCAATCAGCTTTTAAATGAAGTCATTGCAGTCTTTCTATGGTAACTAGATTTAGAGGCTCTGCAAACCTGCTTCTACCCAGCACTCGATGTTGAGCAGCTCCAAGATCCAGTCCACATTTTTTTCTTTGTATCCTGAGATTGGTATGATGGTGACAGAGCATGGGGAACACCAGAGGGGCCCTTGTGAGGGGCTAAGGTGATGACCAAGCTGTACCTCATGGCTCCCAATTTCCAGAAACTGTTTGCACTTCCTAAGGTGGATTTCTTGGCGGCTCAGGTTATAAAATTTACTTCTCTTCCCAGTGAAGACGGTGTTGTCCTGAAGAATGCTCAGGACCACAGGCTGGATCTGATTTTCAAAAGAAAATTTGAGCTTTGTGTCAGCCTCAGCATTTTCGGTTGGCCTTACCAATGTCAGCAAAGGCCTGTGGGAGATCATATCATTCATGTCTGACCTTAGGGTATGTCAGTGCAAACAGCCTTAGATTGCCCCAGACAGCCTAAATTGCATCAGTGCTTAAAAGTAACAAAGGACCATTGATACAGCAAAGAGATGCTAAAGACAGCTAAGATGTGTTAATGTCTGGTGCTTAAGATGGACAGCTTAAGAAGCCCAGGTGGGTGATGGGATAATAGCGCGTGCCTGACAATTCGGCGCAAGAAAGAAGTGCGCCTGACAATTCGGCGCAAGAAAGAAGCGCGCCGCTGAAAAACTTATTTTTAATGAGCTACGACGGGGGTGTGGGGGGAACCCCCCCCTTTAATGCATAGTGTTTGCTCTGTACATATGACACCTGGTGCAGTACACTGGGAAGCTCCTCCAGAAGCTCCTCGGGGTTCCTGCTGCTTCCATTCTTCTTCCTAGTCTCTTCGTGTGTGATGTGCGAAAGTGGTCATTGCTGTGCAGATGTCTGAAGAAGAGAGAAAGAAAAAGAAAGAAGAAAGAATGAGAGAGAAGGAAGTACTTGTGACTTACGTTCTAGGTTAATCTGCTGGGTGTCCTGGTGTCCCTTAGTTGAAACTTTTTACCCGCAACGCAACCACCGAGTCCCTATTACCAGGATCTTGGTAATAGGGACTCGGTGGTCGCGTTGCGGGTAACAAGTTTCAACTAAGGGATTGTAGCCCTGAAGAAACCCCCCCCCCCAGGGTGAAACATGTTGGCATACTTAACCCTTACTATTGACCACCTAAGTTAAGTATATTATAGTTGCACTAAACAATTATGAAACGTTGAAAGGTTTATTACATTCAATTTAGCATATGAAAAACTGCTTTAAGTGACCCGGTGAAGACCGAATGCATAAAGCCAGATACTATGAAATGTATTTGAGCATCTGGTGGCATTTCTGAGGGTCTGAAGATTAATAATACAAGCGAGGGTAACTAAGAGGTGGCCTAAGGTAGACTGTCCCGTCCCCCCCCATGTATTGTTTGACATATACCCTCCATTTATATATATATATATATATATACAGTGGTGCCTCGCATAACGAACGCCTCGCACAGCGAACGCTGCGCACAACGAACTTCATGTCTTGCTTCCTACAACGAACTTCGTTTCACACAACGAAGTCGCCCGAGCTGCATCCTTCCGCGCAGGCACTGCGCTTAACTGCCCTCTCTCCGCCTGGCTCCCTGTGCAGTGGCGGACCGTCGGCTCGCAGGGGCCCGGCGCCTACTGCTGATGCGTTGGGGGGGCGGAGCTACTCTCGCCGCTTCCCCGATGCTAGAAAAAAAAAATGAACAGTTAAGTCCCAGTTTTTGCCGCTGAGACTCTGCCCTCTCTCACTGTAAAATTAGACTCTACTTAGTCTGTCTTTAAATTTAAAAAATGTGTGTTGTTTTAAAAAACAATTATGTTTTTAGATGTATCTAAATAAAAATAATAACAAAAAATTTATCTTTTTTTATGTCATCTTAGCATATTTTATGCTACAGAACGAATTATTTTTTTTAACATGTATTGTTATGGGAAAACGCGTTTCACATAACGAACTTTTCGCATAACAAACTTGCTCCTGGAACCAATTAAGTTCGTTGTGTGAGGCACCACTGTATATATGTATATATATATATATATACATACCCCCCCTGTATTTTCACGCATATAACTTGCGCGTTATACACGATTTTTACAAACCGTGCATAACCTCAGAGAAAGGGCGGGACCGCCGGAAGAGGAAGCAGCGCAGACGCAGGGCTTACAGAAGGGCCGGGACCGTCAAGAGGAAGCAGCAGGACAACGGTAGGAGCTTCTACATGATGGGGGGGGTCGGGAGGCTGGGGGGATGCGAGCGGTCCTTCGGGATGGGGGTGCGAGTGCATGCGAGCGGTCCTTCGAGGTGGGGGTGCGAGCGGTCCTGCGGGGGGGTGAATCGGATGTCGGGGGGGGTCATTAGGCTTTCAGGGTGGGGACAGGACTTCAAGGGGGAGAGGAGGGGCGGGCGAAAGAAGAGTCGGGGTGGCCAGAGGAGAGTCGGGGAATGCGCAGTATACGGGTGTGCGCGGTATATAAAAATTTATTTACATAAATTACAGTTTCCCGCACGCTATACCCATGTGCGCGCGTTTTACACAGGTGCACGGTATATGAGTGAAAATACGGTACTAGTCTTATAGCCCGTTACATTAACGAGTGCAAGAATATATGTGTGCCTGTCTTTTTTTTTTTTTTTTTCTCCTTAGCTGCTTTTTGTATTTCTGTTTTTTTGCCTGCTCCCCCTGTCCATTCTCCCTTCCTTTTACCTGCCCTGTGTCCTCCACCACTCCATCACTTCTCACCTTATCCAGCAGCAGCCCTTCTCCCTTTGTTTTACCTCCCCCCTGTCCATCATCACCTCCTTCCTGCTTCCCCTGTCCAGCAATAGGCCTCCCTTCATTTTTCTCCCCCCCCCCATCAGCACCTCTTCCCCTGTCCCTTTTTCCTGCTCCCCCTGCCCAGCAGTATGCCTCCCTTCCTTTTTCTGCCCCTTCATTTCCCTGTGCTGCAGCATTTTCCTCCCCCCCCATACCTTCCTCCTTACCTCCATGCCCTACCGTTCTCTCCCCCTCTGCTCCCTTTCCTCCTTCAACTTCATCGGGCAGCAGCAGCATTTATAATTAATTTCTGTTGCCGGCTTCAGGTCTTCCTCTCTGGCGGGTCCTGTCTTCATGAAAACATGAAATAGTTAGGACCCACCAGAGAGGAAGGTCTGAAGCTGGCAACAGCAGCGAATTTTAAACGCTGCTGCTGCTCGAAGAAGCCAAGCCTTAACCACAAAGCTGGAGGGTTTGAAAAGCTACAGTGGCGGCGGTGCTGGGGGGTTTGAAAAGCCATCGGCCGTGAAGTATGCCGAAGGCTTTTAATGACTTTAAAAACTTGCCTTTTTTTTTTTTTTAAATAGCGTCTGGGCTCCTGCGGCCTGCAACCGCTGACATCCGCCTCGGGGGGGGAAGGGAGAGAGAGAGCTTTGCGCGGCCTGCAACCACCGACAGCCGCCGCGGCCGACATCCACCTCCGGGGAGGAGAGAGAGTGTTTCGCGCACATGCGCACTCCTATCTGTGGTGCCCTACAGCGCACGGAAAACAGAACACGCGATGGGAGTGCGCATGCGCGGCTTAGCCTTTTATTATATTAGATTTTGAAACACAGGATATTAATGAAAAAAAATAAAACATGAAAAAAAATAAAAAAATAGTGTGCATTATTTATGAAATGACCCTCATACATTGGTGTGATATACAGACCTCATTGACAGATGGAAGAAGTGGACAGAAATTTAATAGTAGATATTCAGAATATTTCTAAAAAGGGAGAAGTTTTTACTAATAGGTGATTTAACATGCCGGATGTTGATTGGTGTTTCCCTATTGCAGGGTCTTCTAGAAGTAGGGATATCCTGGATTCTCTACAAGAAGAACTGTTCTAGCAGTTGGTAATGGAACCCACATGGGATGGGGTCATACTGGACTTAGTGCTTACAAACGGGGAATGTGTTTCTGATGTTACAGTGGGTGATCATCTGGCATCCAGTGATCACTGCATGGTACGATTTAATATTACGATGGATATATGAGAGTTCATTCAAAAGTAAAGGTTCTAGACTTTTTAAAAAAACAAATTTGTTCAGATGGGAGATTACATCAAGGAATTGTCTGGATGGGAATGTCTGGAAGGAGTAGAAATGCAATGGACAAAAGTGAAAAGAGTTATTGTAAGGGTGACAGACCTTTTTGTGAGGCAAATAAAAGTAAGAGGAAAAGGACGCTTTGGTTCTCAAAAGTAGTAGCTGAGAAGTTAAGGAATAAGAGGTTAGCTTTCATAAACTACAAAAGATTGCAGAAAGAGGAAGACAGGCAAAAATATCTGGAAAAGTTAAAAGAAGCTAGTTGAGTAGTCAGGAAAGCAAAGATACAAATGGAAGAAAAAAATAGCTGTCATGGTATAATGGAGAGAAGACATTTTTTAGATATGTCAGTGATAGAAATGCAAAAGTGGCATTATGAGACTCAAAGGTAAATGGGAGGAATAAAGATTACAAGGATGGGAATACTACACCTATGCAGACGTCCAACTAATCATCCCACTGAATAAACGGGACATGAAAACCAAGCAGATCAAGACAGGCCTAGAGAAAATCTTTGGTTGGTTCCAAACAAACCAACTAGTAGCCACCAGGGAAAAAAAAGAACTACTTCTAAACAACAAATGGGGTGAAAACAGCCCAAGTTACCAACTCTTAACAGCAACACCATAAAATCATCAGTGGAAAGAGTGAGAAACCTAGGAGTATGGCTAGACCCAAACCCAGATAGGATGATACACATCTAACATATCGTGAAAAATGCTTATGGCAAACTCTACTGGGTCAGAGGACTAAAACCCTACCTAACCCATCAAGCAATATCCAATGTAGTAATATCACTAGTACTCTCAATCTTTGACTACTGCATTGCAATCCTGCTAGGCAGATCCAAAATAGTAGATGTATTTGTGTTGTTATTGATTAGTCATTGGGTGGGTGGGTGGGAGGGATAAAATGGTGGTTCATGTATGTCTGTAAGATGAATGTGCATTTGTTGATTTATTATATGTTTATACATTTGTGTATTGCACTGTTAATATCTGAAAATCAATAAACTAAACTAAACCTTAGGTTTGTATACCGTATCATCTCTACATTCGCAAAGCTCGACATTGTTAACAGGAGTTAGGGTAGAAAGGAACTCCAGAGGAGGGAAGGATGACTTCTCCATTATCTCTAATATACTTCTGAATGTTAACCTATCGTCAATTAAAACTATAATCCTAGGGGATTTCAACATGCACATAGAACAGAGCCAATGAGACTACATACATTGATTTTCTTTAATACAATGTGCTCCCTTGGCTTGTCGCAAATCTTCGATCAGCCAATGCATATGAAAGGTTAGACCTCATATTTGTAGATCCATTACCATTGTCTCCCATGAGTCAGTCTACAGAGCTGAAAATGTTCCTTGGTCTGTCAACTACCTAGTTTCCTTCAGATGGACCTACAAAGTTCAAGTAAGGATTTTCTTTTCTGTTCCAGGCTGATTTAAAAAAAAATAAAAAATAGCCTGTGCTAGGCCTTGGTTATTTCCCTTTTTAATTTCAGGGATTTCCATATGTGAATGTATTCTGTTTGTCCCCTGAGGAAATAAAGTTACTCATGTGTAGCAATAGTGTTGGAGGACAGCACTCGTACTCATCCACCTCCCTCTAGGAATTGAATTTTTATGCACTGATCTGCGTGACGGTGGCAAATAGGAAGGCGCACACATACACAGTGGCATGTTTCAAGAGGCTTCTGGAAATTAAGCTAGAAGAAAGCATCTCTGTACTGAGCTCAGTTGATGACATCACTGATATAAAGGATATATGACCTCGGAGAACATCTGCTACAAGTTAGTAACTTCATTTCTCCATGTTAGGAATCATAATTTTTTTAAGTAAGGAAGTGATGGTCTGCAGAGGCTTTTGAACATTTTGAAAGGATCATACCAAGATGAGTAATTTCAGATAAGGGAAGAAGAGCCCCAGCCTCCAAAAGCTGTGCCACAGCAGGTGCTAAGAATTTCATGAAATCTCTGGATGCCAGAGAAATCTAGTACTGATGGTGTTTTTTCTTTTCTCTTGAAAGCAAACTTGGAGTAATGTCCAGTGGTAAGGATGACTAGGAATGTGGATGGTAGGCATCCTTTAAGTCCAGAGAAGCCAGCTAATCATTTTGGCAAAGGAAAGGCAGGATGGTAGTCAAAAGGTATATCCTTTTACGTAGATAAAGTAGATTCTCAGAGTTCAGTATGGGTCAACATCATGAATTTTATTTTTTAGCCAATAAGAACATAGGAGTTAGAAGCCCTGGGCCCCCCTCTCCTGCAAAGGAACCTCATTGATATGCCTTGCTCATTCATGCTTGTTTCTCTTCCAAGGTGGGGAAGGTGAGAGTAAGAGAGCTTGTGACCTGTTATCGTGGATTAGTTGGAGAAAATTGATACAAAAATCTTTACACACTCTGGCACCCAGTGGTCCACAGTGAGAAATTGCCAAAAACACTGAAACTGGATATATAATTCTGCCCCCCTTCTCTGGCTAGTTGGCAAAAACTGGGGATTTCTATATTGAATGAATATAATAATGACTAAAATTTCAAGATATTATCTGATGCGATGGAAAAGCCTCTATAGAACCTGCAACAATGCATGTTTATCACAAATATTTTGACCCTGTTTTATAGTGTTTTGATAAGGTGGTTCTATTTTTCATCCACTTTCAATTATTATTTTTTTTTTATCATATCTTTCAAATTCCCAAGTGGAAAAATTTGTATATCATAATGCATTACTAAACAGTTGGTGTTATGGCCTAGTTAAGTCACTGCTCTGGAATTCTGTAAAGCCATCATTCACTAGGGGAAAAATATTGGTATGGATTTTCCTTGTACAATATCCACCACAATTAGTATCTATTTTTAAACCACTAATCTACTTTTTGTGGCCATAGGACTTTTTTGAAAGATGTTTGCATGTAACTGACCATGTATCTTAAAGCAGTATTTATGTATAATTTTGTTCTCCAGCACTGCAAGAAGCTTGTAAGGAGAAGGAAGGACTTTACTCTCAGCTTTGTAACATTTTACCTATGCGTGTGGTGTCCTATATGATGATGCCCTATACACTTCCTGTAGAATCCGCATATTCTTTGGCTTTGAGGTGAGATTATTTTTTTTCCTTAAGTCCATCATTAGAGTTCTTAGATACGACAGTCTGAAAATACTTCATGTTTATGTTCTCTAGTGTCACACAAAATTTTTTCAATAAAAATATTAAATTTATTTATTTTTATTTTTTTAAGGAATATATTAGACTAGTATAGAGAGCCTTAGGATTATATTATATGCTTTATTTAGTGTTTGTTTCTTAGATAATCTTAGGGTTATATTATATTCTTTAGCAGGTAGTGAAATATAAACAGTTCTCCTATTGTTCTAAGTAGAATAATTGACAATAAATTAAGACTAAGTAAAAAAATGAGCTAGGGGTGGGCCTGCCAGAAACTTTAATGCTGAGCCTCTACAACCTCTCTCTTACATCCAGGCTTACTGAGGGTTAGGTACTAGGCCAGCATTCCTCCCCTCAAGGGTCACCTGTGGTGTCTGATCTCTTAAGAAAGTTCTCGGAGGCCACTTTCATTTAAATATATACCGTATTTTTTGCTTCATAAGATGCACTTTTTTCCACCCAAAAGTGGGTGGAAATAAGTGTGCGTCTTATGGAGTGAATACCCCTCCCCCCCCGTACCTTTTTGTATTCCTGACGGTCCAGCGCTGTATTGGCAGGTGCTCCTGCTCTTCCCTTACTGGACAGCTGCAGCGAGAGGCAGAGCGGCGAACAAGGTAGGTGTGCCTGCCTGGTTCTGCACCGCTGCCAGTACAAACGTGTTTTTGAGTATTTTTTTTACTTTATAAGCTTCTTACTACACAGAATTCGCCCATATTTTATTTTGCTCCTAATTATCTACAACCATCCATTCACACTTTCTCTGGAATGAAAGGCATGCTACTTACTAGTGGTTTGTCCCCATCGCACACACTCCGGGCTGCAAGGGTCGCTGTCTCCATTGTTCGCGATGCTTTGTCGACACTTTCGGGGTTTTCAGTGTGGCAGGTGGTCTCACCCCTTTCATTTCTCTTCCCGGCAATGGGTTCCGAGGTTGCTCAGCTATCGGAGGCCTCCGACTTTGCTGCCAAGAAACACAAAAGCCAGTGGCGGAAGGACCCCGTACTTTAACCATCTGATCGGTAAAACTCTCCTTTCTTGGAAAGTAGAGCGTTCAGTTCAGATAGTGGCTGGTGGGCAGTAGATGGATCAAATGTTAATAAACAAAACTGGGTCGGAATCAAGATGGCGTCGGAGTGAGTCGCGCTATTAAGTGGCTCCTGCTCTGCTCGGCATTTTCTCTCAATTTTTCAACTTTTTCTTATAGAATTTACCTGCTATGCCCAAGCGCAGGGGTAAGCAGAGGAGTGTGCTTCCTGCCTCCTCTTCCACTTCACTGACTTGGCAAGCGGCAATAACATCTTATGTTGTCCCAGTTGCAGAGGGCGCATCCGCAGACCGAGGAGGGCAGACCTCGGTCCTGGAAAGCGACGTTTCGCTTAGCCCCTTTGGGCCCGGAGTTCCTCCGCGTCCCGGGATGATGTCGGGGACGCCCTCAGACGCACAGGAAGCGCCGGAATTGATGTCTCCGGCGGCGCTGCAGGTCTCACCCCTGACCCCGGATGGAAACCACAGCTTGCTGACTTCCTTACAGTCAGCATCGGAAACCGGAGGACCTGAAAGTCAGCGGGAAGCGGGGAAGGTGGAGATGGATCCTATGGTGGAGTCCCCCGGAATAGCTACCCCCGCTCCCCTGATTAAACCAGCGGTGATCGACATGGAGGCTTTATGGAGCGCTATGGAGACTTTACATAAGGTATGCTCCCAAATTGTACTTTCCACACAAAATACTAATAGTAAATTTAAAACTTTTGAAGAGAAACTCCAGCAACAGTCTCTTAGAATGGACAAATTGGAGAAATCTGTGGCAGATGGGAAGATTACTACTAATTTACAACTTAAGGATAAAGTTTTACTTGCTAGGAAAATTGAAAATTTGGAAAATGTTAATAGGAACTTGAATTTGAGACTTTTAAATTTTCCTGTTTCCAAGTTTCAATCTCCTAGGGATCTATTTCATTCCTTTTTGAACACTGTTTTGAAATTTCCTGAAAATAACATGCCACCATTACAAA
Organism: Geotrypetes seraphini; assembly: GCF_902459505.1. Classification (NCBI taxonomy): domain Eukaryota; kingdom Metazoa; phylum Chordata; class Amphibia; order Gymnophiona; family Dermophiidae; genus Geotrypetes; species Geotrypetes seraphini. The sequence continues at coordinate 62,048,059 of NC_047090.1, read as the reverse complement.
AGATATATTACCTAAATTTACCAAAGGAGGATAAAAATAAAGGGAACGTCATACCGGGAGAATTGGATCTCACTGGTATGCTGGAGACATCGCAAGAAGATTTATTGCCTAGAGCCACTTTATTGGTAACTTTTGTCTTTCTTCAAGATAAAGAAGCAATTCTTCGTCTATTCTATAGGACTGAAAAGGTGGAATTTCATGGATTCAAAATTTCTATATTTCCTGATGTATCTAGGTGGACACAAGCCAGACGTAAGAAGTTCTTGGCTTGTCGTCAGTCTGTTTTGAGTTTAGGGGCAACTTTTCAATTACGTTTCCCCTGTAAATGTTGCATCACTTATCAGAGTAATAGATATATTTTTTATGAACCCGATCAACTGCAGTTTTTTCTTGAAGGTAAAGTAACCACAAGAATTCCAGATACCTCCATGGAATCACCCAGCAGGCCATTAGTTAAATAACTCCAACTGCACTCTGTTATTTGTATTGTATTAATTTAGTTTATTTCTTGAAACCAACTACCCTTGGAAGTGATTTCAGATTGTGGACTTTACTCATAGTTACTATGTGGCATTATTTTATAATTAATATTTGTTTTTCTTATTGGATTGTTATATTTCCTTCAAGTACTGATTGACATGTTAAATTGTAAAAGTATAAATAATAAATTTAAAAAAAATAAATAAACAAAACTGAATTCATAAAAACCACGTGCTTGTTTTTTATGGGAGTTAGTAGTCAAGCGGGCCATTCCAGGATGCCAGTTTACTTTAATAGGTCAGCGAGCATATGAAGTAGCGAAGGCAGAGGATGCCTGCTTCCCCAACGCCTTGGTTGTTTCATTTACTGTTTACTGTAGTGCACTTCTGTAGTAGATATATCACAGTGCCTAAGATGGAAGTTTTAGTAATAACAAATAGAAATCTGGAGTGGTGGGTAGCTGATCATAACAAAGGACAATTGTCCCTGAATGTTCATACAGCCCGGAGGAGGAATATTGCTCAGTTTTATAAATAGTTTAGCAAAGCATGAGAACACATTAGATACTGCATCAGAAATAGACGGGCATTGCATTCTTCTGTTATTATCATAAATAAATCTGATACACAAAGCCTTTACTGAAAGAAATAGGTATGAAGAACTGGTGTGACATCATGACAGGACTAAAACTTAGAGTGGGCAAATACTCGTGAGAATTGACGGCAGCCATTCAGGCAGCGGCGCGGGACCAGGCAGGCATGCGAAAAGCTTGTACATACCTTGTTCACCGTTCTGCCTCTCGCTGCCACAGCCATCCAGCAAGCGAAGAGCAGGAAAGCCTGTTGACACAGCACTGGACTGCCGGGAGTACAAAAAGGTACCGGGGGACCCTGCCTGCCTGCCCTCTCCCTGCTAGGCCTGCCTGCCCTGTGCCCTGTCTGCCTTGTCCTGGCCTACCACTAGACCTTCAGAGGGGGGGGCAAGGAGTGTGGAGTTGGGTGCAGAGCCAGGCAGGGAATATTTGGTTCAGAATAGGGTTTCTGGTTTTCCTCCTCTAAATATAGGGTGCATCTTATGGTCAGGTGCATCTTATGGATTGAAATATACAGTATATATAGAACTAAATTTAGTAAATGGAACTCAAATTTGGACACCAGAGAAAATTCATGCCAAGCGCTGTTCCAGAAAAGGCACTCCAAGTTGGGCACTGTTTACTGAATTAGGGCATAGTGGAATCTGCTGTTACTCCTTTTTGGTTCCATTCTCAAATTACGAACTTGCTAGAATAGCATCTAGCAAGATGCATGCACAAATCCAAATTGTTTCCAATTAATGACAATAATTGATTGCTAGCACCCAGGTAATAGGCTCGTTACTCAAATCACATGTGTAAATTGGGTATCTTATATTGAATTTGGGGAATAATGTAGTTTTATAAAACTGAAAGGTTTTCTTTTGAAAATAAAATTGAAATGTGAAATTTCAAAGTTTGTTTTTTTAATTTCCTATTTTCATTTGAAATAAATGTACATTTCTTCTGATAGCTTGGGCCCATACAATTTTCTGTCCCAATTGGCTGAACAATAAATTTAATTATGGTCTGTGATGCTGCATTGGCATATGTTTTTAACACTGACCTGATCTTTACTCCTATTAGATTTTTTTTTAAATAAAAGTATAGCCAAATGGCAAGATCTTTCTGGATCTTTCAGATTTGTTTCCTACTCTTCCTGTCATGCTTTATGGTAAAGCAAAAGTTGATTTTTGAATTATGAGGATCTCCTAAAAAATGTCTCTCCTCTTTCCATTGCCCATGTAAAATTAATGATTGGTTGCATAGTACAAATTCTTGCTCTTTTTTTTTTTTTTTTGTAATGCTGTAGGTTAGTTGATTGGTTCCCCAATATACCTGATGATGTGTGTTGGATGCAAGAACAGATGCAAATAGTAGTAGGTGCTGTCTTTACACGAGCAAGAAAGAGGCTTAACTTTCCACAAAGGTAAGTGATAGATAGCTATAAAGACAAGTTTTTTGTGAAGAATTTTTATAGTACATAATGAAACATGTACAGTATGCTAAATATGAACATGTTAATACATTTAAAGCACTTGTTACAAAACAAGTGTATGTGGAATCCGCAATGGGACCCATTGCTTACCCTCCTGCCGACAGCGGCGGTGCACAGCAGCATGGCATGGTGGTTGCGTCCCCAGTCACTAGCCAGAGGCCTTCTGCTCCGGATTTTGGATTGGGTGACTGTCAAGGGACGCGAGTCTCTCCAGCTGGTGGGCAGTCTATATGTCTGATCAACCACTTGTGTTCTGAGGACGACCACCGGCCATGAACCAGAACAATCGCCTGGAACTAAGGGCAATTTTGTCTGGCCCTCTTGCATTTCCAGTGTCATCTCAATCATTGAGCAGTCGGAGTGTTCTCAGGCAATGCTACGGCAGTGGCTTACGTTAACCGGCAGGGGAGGATGAGGAGTCCCTATCTGAACGTGGAGGCCCAGTTGCTCTCTTGCTGGGCGGAAAGACATCTGGTTTCGCTGTCCGTGGCTCATGTGGCAGGTGTGGACAATGATCAGGTAGACTTTTTCAGTTGCCAGACACTGGATCCCAGAGAGTAGTCTCTCTTTCCGGGAGAGTGTTCGAGTGCATAGACCCTGGCGAACAAGAAGGCTGATGGGTTTTTCAGTTGTCATCGAGCCTGGCAGTGATGGCCTGGACATTCTGGTGCAGTCCTGGCCGCAGGAGGGTCTTCTTTATATCTTCCCTTCATAGCCCATGATAGGGCGTTTGCTGCGTCACATAGCAGAGCGCCCAGGGCCGGTGATCTTGATGGCTCCCAAGTGGCTGAGGCAATCTTGGTATGCTGACCTGGTGGGGCTGGGGGCTGCGATTGCCTTGTCACCCTCGGCTCCTCACATAGGGGCCAATCACTCTGCAGGACCTAGAACACTTTGGTCTTACCATGGCTCTTGAGTTTGTGGCCTTGACAGCCCAGGGCTATTCTGCGATGATAGCTTCACTGCTTCACATCAAACGGAAGTCCATGTGGCAGCCAATACGAAAGCTTGGCGGTACAACAGGCTTGGTGCACCAGCCATCAGGATGATCCTTCTTCTCCCTCGGTTCCTCAGGTGCTGAAGTTTCTGCCTAAAGGCCTGAAAAAGGGCCTTACAGTAGCTTCCCTATGGGTTCAGGTTTCCGGCCTGTCCTGCCTGGACCCTGTTGCCTTGAGGGGATCTTTGGGTGGCTCATCCGGACATAGTCCATTTTCTTTGGGGTGTAGTTTGTCTGAGGCCTCCTTTGCACCTCCCTTGTCCAACATGGAATCTGGTTCTCTGCTCCCTGGCTTGCCTGCCTTATGAGCCTCTGGAGCAGACTTCCTTGATTGATCTCACTATCAAGACAGTTTTCCTTGGCCCTAGAGGCATCTTTTTACCTCAAATTTCCTTGTAAATGTTTGGTTAAGTTGCAAGATATTGAGTATGCCTTTTGGGATCCTATACAACTACAACAATTTTTAGTAGCAAGAGAACAGAAATTAATTTTTGTTTCATCCAGCTGAGAATAAGAGGAGTAAATAAATTAATATCCCATTTAGTAAGGAAAGATTCAAGGTTGTTAGTATGAACTGAGAATTATTGTCCTTTAGTTTTCTTGATTTTATTTGATTAGAAATAGTAACATGTTCTCCCCGTTAATGTGGGCTTGAAAGGAATTATGTATGTATGATTTGATTATGTATTGTTTCTGTGTGATTTCCTTTTTTCCTTTGAAATTATTGGATATTGTAATGTATTCAAAATTATAAAAAAAAAAAAAAAAAAAAAAAGACAGTTTTCCTTGTGGTTGTCATTTCGGCTCAGTTTTAGAGCTCCAAGCTCTTTCTTATCAGGATCCTTTCTTGTGTATTACGGATACCAAAGTGCTCTTGCGTACGGTTCCTACCTTCCAAATGTGGTTTCTGTCTTCCATGTGAATCAGGAAGTTCGATTTGCAGGGCTGCTACGCGGTCCTTCTTGCACACCTTCACCAAGTTTTACAAGATTGATGTGGCAGCTAAGCGGGATGCTGCTGCTTTTGGTGCCTTGGTGTTAGCAGCAAGCTCATAAGTCCCATCCTGATGTTTTTGTGATTATTCTGTTGTATCCCACTGGTCCCGGAATAAAGGGATATTGTGCAAGAACGAAAGATTAGGTTCTTACTTTTGCTAATCTTATTTCTTGTAAATCCTCCCTTTATTATGGGAACCCACCCTATGTATGCCTGATTCGCTGATCACCTGCTTTGAAGTACTGGTAAGCTGAATTTACATTTCGGACCAGCCTTTAAGAGTGCTGTCTGACTGGATCTAGCACTAAATTTTTTTTGGGGGGGTCAGTCCCTGGTTTGCACCCCTTTCTGACAGTGCAGGCTGTGTCTCCCTATAGCACTGTATTTGTCGTTCACATTTCTAATGTTTCATAACCTGTTTTCTAGTTTTGATTGTTGCTGTTTTGCATATGTTAATATGAGCAGAATTGATTTGTTTGGCGGGGAGTTCCCCGTTTCCCCCTCTCTCTTGTTTATCTTTTGTAGATGTTTCTGGCTGCTTAAAGACTAACTGGGGTCCAAGGGGCATGCTCTAGGATATTGTAGCAGAGGGAAGAGTTGGGACTTCAATTGTCTGAAGTTTTCTACAGTGCCTGGCAGCTGAGGATGCATACAACCCACTGGTCCCAGAATAAAGGGAGGATTTACAAGAAAGAAGATTAGCAAAGATAAGAACCTAATCTTTTGTTCTAGTGCGACAAGACACTTTATTCCTGAACCTGTGGGTAATCAATCCCTTCTCACGAGAATTCTTATAGAGAGCCTCATTGGCATTCTTTTGCTCTGCCTCCCATCCCTCTGGACTGTCCTCCAATTCCTCGGTTGTCTCTGGAAGTGAGATGATAGAAGCTTGTTTTTCTGTTTGTTTTCATTTTTCAATTAAATTTGATTTATTTATTTTTTTGCTGACCGTTTGCGAGGCTTTTCAGTGCTGCAGAGGATCTCAATCTTGGGCATCTCTGGCTATGGGAGAGTGTTGACTCTGATGTTGAGGGTCTACTTTCAAGGGGCAGACTGTTTTGCAGTGCACCCACTTAGACAGCATGCACTAAACGTTCAGGGGCTTAGAGACTGTTCCCTTGGGAGCAAGGCTTGCCTCTAGTTCATCCACAGTGGGCTTGAGTGCAGGCTGAGTGACTCTATGGTGGTTTTTCCAGGATTGGGAAGACTGCTTTCCTCACCACCTCCCCATTTGCGTTTGTGGGATCTGATGGAGTTCATGTCTTCGACCAGTTTGTTGGGCCTGAGAGGCAGCCTGAAGACACAAGCAGTCCGAATTCCAGACTTGAGGCAGAAGTTCTCCCTGTAAGCAGTTTGCAGCTTCAGCACATGCATCTCCCAACACATAGCATGATATAGTGAGTAAAAGGCTGACAGTCTGAAAAACAAAATTGGGAGTGGGGTGGGGCAGGTGGTGTTCTGAAGCTAGTTAGGTTCCCCCATCTCTAAAATCCCAAAATCACTAATTTCAGAGCCAGTTTAGCTCCCTGGGCCATTTTTGGTGCTAAAATTGCTGCTGTAGCGGCCATTTGGGATTTCATGATTTGAAAATAAAAGCCTCTATTTGCCTCAAAACACCAGGCCAGGATACCTTGGATTTATGCCAGATTTGTGATGGACGGCTGTCTGAAGATTGTCCGTGTCCCACAGGCTGCACAGCGCCTGAAAGGGGGAGAACACTGGCTTAGCCTCCTCTACTCCCTCGAGGGGTGTCAAGTTACCAGATGGTGCAAGGGCCAGGAATAAAGGCCAGGTATGAGCCGGGGAGCAGTTCAAGTGCATCCCTGGCAAAGCACAGCCATGGTGTTGCCGCAAAACCCCAGAAAGGAGCTCGTAAGCATCCGCAGGGGCCATATGAATGTCCAGAATTTTTACTGTCAAAAATGACAAAGACTAGGGGATACTCAATGAAATTACAGGGAAATACTTTTAAAACCAATAGGAAGAAATATTTTTTCACACATAGAATTGTTAAGCTCTAGAACACATCGCCAGAGGTTGTGGTAGAGTGGATAGCGTAGCTGGTTTTAAGAAAGGTTTGGACAATTTCCTGGAGGAAAAGTCCATAGTCTGTTTATTGAGAAAGATATGGTGGAAGCCACTGCTTGCCCTGGATCAGTAGTATGGAATGTTGCTACCATTTGGGGTTTTTGTAGATACTAGTGACCTGGATTGGCTACCATGAGGATGGACTATTGAGCTAGATGTACCATTGGTCTGACCCAGTAAGGCTATTATGTTCTTATAATCTACTGTTCTATAATTTGGGAAAGAGAAGTGAATAGTGTTTTTTTTTCTTGCTACTTTTGTGTTTCTATTTAAAATGGAACAAACTCCTACTAGGGCTATGGTTCATGATTCTTTATTTTGCAAATACCTGGGGTTTTCCTCTCTTAACTCTTGATTGTAGGTACTTTGGCTGGCTTAGAATTATGCACTCTTGAACCAGCCAGCAGGTGTTAATGGAACAGTCCCACATGCTTAATGTTATGGAAGAATTTTTCCTGCTCTGGTGAGCTCATGTGGTAAACATTTGACAGGGAACCAATAAAAAAAAACTGAAGGAGAAATGACTGCTATATAATAAATTGTGGTGGCAAAGATTTGATTTAAATTTTGAGGGTGTAAAGCATAAAAAAATCAGACTTGGAGAAGCAGTACTGAAAAATATTCTTCATCTAAGAATGAGATTAGAAAGAATATTACAGATATCTTAGCACATGGGTAGTATATATGTGGGGTTGGGGTAGGGTTGGGGAGGGGATTGTATATCATATGGTTTAGGAATATTGATAAAAAGGGGGGTATTTATTTTTTCATATAAGAATATTTGATTGTAAATACAAGTGATATATGAAAATTGTTTTTATTATGTTTAATGCACTTGTTGTATGATTAAAAAATGAATAAAGATTTACAAAAAAAAAAGAAAGAATATTACATGTCAACTTTAGCTGATATATCATTTTGATCCTTCTTTTTTTTTCTTTTGCAGAAAATCAAGCAAATTATCATTAAGGAAATGTCTGAGCCTGCCACCCAACCTTCAATTGTACTCCCGTTTCTTGAGATGTAAAAATTACACCTGTTCTTCTGTGGACATGGAAAGTTGGTTCTGGGAAACCCCATACTCTGACACTTCTGGAAAGCAAACAGTTAGTCAAAACCAAATTTCAGAGGCTGCTTCTGAACAAATTTGCCTTGTAAATTCTGATGATTCTGGTATAGAGATGAATTTCTCTAGTGAGGATTTTGATTCTTCTTCAGAAGTATCTGCAAGTTAAACCAGAAGACTTGCTCCAAAAGTGTGGCCTTCAGGAAACTTCAGCTGCAAGAACATTGCATCTTCAGAACTTTTTTGACATAACTGGAGATCATTTGTTTACAATTCCCCAAAGAAGTCACTGTTAGAAGCCATACCCAAAGAAGTCACTGTTAGAAGCCATAAAAAAATTAAACTGCACCCGGTGTTAAAGAAAGTCAAGTAGATTCCAATTTGTAGAGCACTACAGAGCCATTTATTCCTTAGTATTTCCTTCTTACAAAAATCTATTCATTTTAGTGTAAGTAAAAATGTCAAGAGGCAGCAAAATATTAAATGTATTTTTAATCTGGTTATCCAATATTCCTGGGTGGAATTTACTTTTATTTTAAAACAATCATGAATATACTGTACTGTAATTTTTTTTAAAATCTGCTGTTCAGAGATTTTCGTACATGAGGCAAATTGAAGTAATGTCAGTGGGAAATGCCAGTTGAGGGGCTGAAATGTTACCTAATATGAAAATAGAGCTATTTTATAAATTAATATATAAATTGAGAATTTAAATATGATTTTTCCCCCAGAACTCCACCTTAAGATGTACATATCTTTACAAGGTTAGATGGTCAACTTAAAAGGAGCCCCAGATTTACCTACACCACCTCCATTGTAATTCTACTGATCATATAACATGGGGTCCTTTTTACTAAGGCGTGCTAAATGCTAATGCATCCATAAGCTATAATGGACAAGTTAGCACGCGTTGGCATTTAGCGCACGCTAAAATGCACTAGCGCGCCTTAGTAAAAGGACCCCTGTATTCTTTGATGGCATCTTGTGCTGATGTCAGACTTTGCTACTTGATTTTAAATGATACTAAGTAAAGTATAGTGCTATGCTATGCAAATTACAAAAAAATAATAGGGAAGTATTTTAATTTCATATCTATAACTTAAAATATAAGCACAAACTTTAGAAAATAAAACATTGAGTGAGAAATTTATTTAAAAACCTACATTAAAGAAAGGCTTCCACAAATTTTAAATTAGTCTTGACAGTGAACATATTTTAGACCATATGGTTTAAATGATACTTAAGATTTGGGCTAGGATCTTTTGAGCTGCCTTAGAAATCCCAAAATGGGGGTTCAGGATTTATTTTATTTATGTAATAATTATTTATATTCTGCATAGCCTACAATTCTATGTGGATTACAAACTATTCAGGTACTCAAGCATATTTCCCTATCTGTCCCAGTGGGCTCACACTCTTATCTAATGTACCTACATGGGATACATCAAATGCTGAAGCTTGATGATGTGCAAGATTTTAATTATTTCTATGATAATTGTGTGCATCATCTTCAGAGAAGCACCACATTGATGGTGAAAGTAAAGATTTCAGTTACCTTCCAAGAGCTTTTGTATTCTCACCATGAATGTGGTGCTTCTCTGAAGATGTTGCACACAATCTTCAAAGACACAATTAAAATCTTGCTTATTATCAAGCTTCAGTATTTTGTATATCCCATCCTCGGCCCCATTCTGGGATTTTCTAATACAGCCCAAAAGATCCTAGCCTAAATCTTAGCTCATATATGGACTTTATAATTATTTGTTTTTCATTTTCTTTGATATCCAAAACTATTGTGTTCCTGGGTTGCAATCAGCATTCTTCAAAGGAAGATATTTTAGGGATTTACCAGACAAATATGGTCATGTTGGGACTTCCATATTAAGATCTAGACTCAGTTTGTAATTTAGTGTATTAATTTGATTTTAATAAACTTATGTTTGAAACAAAGAACCACCTTTAGTGCACAATAGCACATTTGTGATTTGGATTCTTGTTTTCCTTCTTCACTGACTGAGTTTGTTCTTTGATGTGCTATTACCACTGTCTTAGTTTATAGTCAGGGCAAGATTAATTCTTCAAGGGCTCCTAGGCACATAAGTACACTGGCCCTCCATAGCCTTTCCCTGTCCACAACCCGCATCCCACCCCCATTTATTTACCTGTTTTCTTATTTACTTCTTTATTTCTACTTGTATTTCTTTTATTATAAAATTCAAAACAAACAACAACAATTACTGTACCAGTGCCAGTGTACAGTTTTAGTTATATGCAAGCCCCAAACATCTTTGAACAAATTCCCCCTTCCTTCCCTTCACACCTATTTGCCCAGGACTTACTCGGAACCCTTTCCATACGTATATAAAAGTGTTCATATGCATTGTAAAGCAGTAATGCCATCCAAAACATGTCTATTAATAACTAAGTTTGCAACTCCTCTCAAGTGTTCCACTCCATATATGTTAATTTGTAATAAAACAACAAGGCAACCAGTCCACCAAAGAATCTAACATAGAACAAAAGAAGATTGGCAAACAATAAGGAAATTCAAATCAGGTTTATTCAAGGTGCTCCCAGGAACTATGCCTATGCCAAGGCTGGTCAATGCTAACGGAAAACCATGTCTGTCATACACACAGGACACAGAACCACCCTCACCCAGTGTGGCATAAGTAATCTCCCTTTTTTTAGAAAAGCACAGAAGAGGTTTTTAGTGCTGGCTGGCGGGCTGAATGTTCTGCATCGTTCTTATGATCATAGGAATTCTATTACCATTGGAGCAGGGCCGAGCATAGCATTCAGCATGCTGGCTTGTGCTACAAACTGAAGGAACAGTACAGTTTAGGGGGTGAAGAACTTGGGTGTGATTATATCTTAAGGTGGCCCAACAGGTTGAAAAGGTGACGAAGAAAGCTAGAAGGATGCTAGGGTGCATAGGAAGAGGTATGGCCAGTAGGGAAAAAAAGGAAGTATTGCTGCCCCTGTATAAGATTCTGGTCAGACCTCATTTAGAATATTGTGTGCAATTCTGGAGACTACTTTCAAAAAGAATGGCGTTGGTTCAGAGGAAGGCTACTAAAATGGTGCGTGGTCTTCATCATAATGCATATGGGGACAGACTTAAAGATCTAAATATGTATACTTTGAAGAAAAGGCAGGAAAGGGGAGATATGATAGATGTTTAATACCTAAGTGGCGTAAATGTGCATGAGTTGTCTCTCATTTGAAAGGATGCTCTGGAATGAGACAGCATAGGTCACAGAGATCTCAAAGTCCCTCCTTGAGGGCCGCAATCCAGTCGGGTTTTCAGGATTTCCCCAATGAATATGCATTGAAAGCAGTGCATGCACATAGATCTCATGCATATTCATTGGTGCGCGTGGCTGTGCACGCGCACCAATGGGAGAGAAGGGGGGGGGGTGGCAAGGCTGCAGACTGTCATGGCGGCTCGCGCACAGTTCTGTCTCATTTGAGAGTCCTGTACAAGTGGGGAATCCTGAAAACATTGGGGAAATCCTGAAACATTGGGGAAATCCTGAAAACCCGACTGGATTGCGGCCCTCAAGGAGGGACTTTGAGACCCCTGGCATAGGATGAAGTTGAGAGATGATAGGCTAGCTCAGGGGTAGGGAACTCCAGTCCATGAGAGCTGTATGCCAGTTGGGTTTTCAGGATTTCCTCAATGAATATGCATGAGATCTATTTGCATGCATAGCTTTCAATGCATATTCATTGGGGAAATCCTGAAAACCCGACTGGAATACGGTTCTCGAGGACCGGGGTTCCGTACCCCTGGGCTAGGAGTAATCTAAGGAAATAGTTGTGGGTTTTTTTGTGTGTGTGTGTTTTTTTTTTTTTACAAAAAGGGGGGTGGATGCATGGAATGGTCTCCCAGAGGAGGTGGTGGAAACAAGAGACTGTCTGAATTCAAGAGGACATGAGATCGCTTAGAGAAAGGAAGAGAATGGTTACTGCGGATGGGCAGACTGGATGGGCCATTCTTGTACAATCCCTCTGTAGTCTGGACTGCAGGGTTATGTATCTTGGGCAGCCAAGATCTGTAGGAATCTCAATTAACAAACTTGAGTCCCTCCCACTGAGTCTATCTCCTGGAGCATGCTCCCTGAAGTCCAGTTTTGTATTCCTACAGCCAAACTGTAGGAGTTAATCTTTTCTGCTCGTGTTTCTTTTCTTACGATTTAGTGTATTAATTTGATATTTTGCACGGGTTTTGCTATTGTGCTGCAGGGACATCCTTTCAGTGGGAGATCTCAGATTTTGAAAATCTGCATCGGGGGGGGGGGGGGGGTTACCTGCCACTGCAGTAAGCCCCCCGGACAGCCTGCCTGTCAGTTTGGGGCTCCAGGATCGGGAACTAGCTCACTCTCAGTTCGTCCTCTAAGGGGTGGAGCGCAGGCTGCATGGTTCCGTTGAGGTGTGCCCAGGATCGGGACTGGACTGCATACCTTCCCTGAGTATTCTGGAGGTCTTGGTAGTCACTGACTGGAGTGACCAGGTAGCTGAGGCAGTCAGAAAATTTGAAATCCAGTTTTCCCAGCTTCCTGAAGTACAGATCTTGCATGCTGTGTTGAGCTTGCCTGCCATTCTTTCTCTTGCAAAACAGACCACTTTGAGTAGCTGTATGCATGCTGGTTTGGTGATTTTGGGAGGTCCTAAAAAGGGGTTTGTAGGTGGTTTCCCTGCATGCCCTAACCTCCCCCCTCCCACCTCTAAAAATGCAAAATCACTGTTTTCCTGGATTCTCTGTGTTTTCCTGGGCTGTTTTAGGCAAAATTGGCACTCGCGATAGCCATCTTTGATTTTCTTCAAACTTTCAAAAGTATATTTTTTGCACTTAGGAGTTTTGTTTTCACTCCAAACTTCACACATGGCCTCAGGACATGATGGCATGGATTCATGCCTTGTTTGCAGTAGATTGCTGTTGAATTTGCAGCTGTGTTTCACATGTGCTGCAGCCCGAGATGGGGGCGAGGTGTGCATGGATTCTGTGCCTTCCATCCTCGGAGAGGTCCCTCTTGGGCTTACTGCTACCAGTGCCACAAAATTCGCATCTGGTGACCCTAAAAAGTGTGAAGATAGCGCTCTGGCAAAATACAAGCGCAGTTCCAGGGAAATATCTCATAAACCTTCTGCGCTCGCTAGATCAGATGTACATACAGCGGCCCTGGCTGCAGGGGATATTTTTCTCCTGGTTTTTGTGCAGATGATATATCAGGCATGTTTAAAAAATAATAAAGTCCATGCCTGTGACTCCCCTCAGAAGCCAGCCCAGCAGGTGGGCTCTCTTCCGTCACTGGTTTCCAGCATGTTGTTGATGGGGACCCCGGAGCATAGGGGGGCAATGCCTAGCATCATGTCTGCATTTCTTTTGTTGCCTCAGGGTATCTCGATAGCGGCAGCTGATGTGGCTAACCTTAGTGATCAAAAGAAGTGTGGGACCCAAGTCCTGATGAAGGCCCCTTCTGTACGCAGACTGTCCAAGTTGAGCCGTCTTGTGGATATCAGGTTGGAATCCCTGTGCGAATTGTACCTGCAGTTGGATCACCTGCCTTGAGGAATGTTCACAGATGAGTGACTAAAGACCGCTCTCCAACTCCTTTCCAGTTAATCCGGATCTGGTCCGGATCCTTACAGAGGTCTAAGATAACATGATGGTTCACTACAAAAATATACAGGCATGAGAGAGATCAATATAATCACTGAATACCCCTCTCAAGAATTGTGAGGAATGCTCTTTAGCAAACTGTTTCACCACCAATTGTATTAAAAGTTAAACAGGAAAGAGCATCAGATCCCCTCGTGTTGTGAAATTCAATAACCACACTAGATAGGGAGATAACCTCACTGTCTCTAAATCCCTCTCCTATCCAAATGAAACAATTCCTGAAACATGTGCAATGATAAAAACCTGACGGGTTATGTCCTCATCCAGGGAGCCAGACGGGGGCCAACCCACACCTAACAGCCATTCTAACTGGCACAGATGAGTATGGGTTGATCTTTTAAGTATAGTCCCATAATCAGAGCCAAATCCCTTTTTAAAATTAACTAACATTGTATCAAGGAGGTCCCCATAGGTAGACTAACATCCCCCCCATTGTGCAATGGAGGACAAAAATACTTCCCTGTATTCCTGGCCCTGCCCGTCTCCGAACTAGGGAAACACAGTACTAGCAGGTCCGCACTCGCTTCGTCCACAAGGATCTCTCAGACACACAAAACATGACAGACTTCAGTTTGGTTACCCAATCAGAAAATAACAGTTCCTAGAATCCTTCCCCGTGACTCCAAGTAGCTTTACTAGGCAGAGGAAGAGAGACAGGACAGAATTGATCAATTTCTGTACTTACCAGTTTCAGTGGCCACCCCTAACTCAGACAGGTATCAAGTTCTGTACATTGAACCAGGACTAGATAAATCAACTGAGCTGGCCAGAGCCCCCGAGGTCTGCCGATCCCAAGAGGAGATCAGCCAGCTAGGAAGACAGATCGGTTCTCAGACCGGACACAAGTGACCAATCAAGTAGCTGGCGGTCAAAATACCTTCAAGTCCCTGTTCGAGGCGCCAAATGAAAGGTCACTTTGGTCAGCCACAAAATTTAGAGACTTGAAGAAAGCACAGATGTTTTATTCAGCATATGCGGACAGCTTCAGAAGTCCCGAAAACAGGAAGTTACGGCGATATTTATACATTTTCTGGCTAAACAACTGAATGCTAGAAAAAACTTCTCAATTGTTATTTTTTCATAACAATCATTGGTCCTAAGCTCACACTAGCAGGTCACTTATCTAAGCCATGCAGTCTTTCTGTTATATGTCCAGGAGGGCTGAATACAATACTGTGCAGGCTGAGATAACCATAAGAAGCTAAAACACCCAAGCTACAACACCCAGTGTAGGCAGGCTAGAATATAAGAACATAAGAAGTTGCCTCCGCTGGGTCAGACCATGGGTCCATCGCGCCCAGCAGTCCGCTCCTGCGGCAGCCCATCAGGTCTTTGACCTGTAAGTGATCCTTTGTCTAAGACCCTTTAATCCCCATGTTTCTTATGTCTATACCCTTCATGATCCTACCTCTACCTCTATCTATATCCCTCAATCCCCGTATCCTTCAGGAACTTGTCCAATCCCTCTTTGAATCCCCTTAATGTACTCTGTCCTATCACATCCTCCGGAAGCGCATTCCAGGTGTCCACCACCCTCTGAGTGAAGAAAAATTTCCTAGCATTGGTTCTAAACCTGTCCCCTTTCAGTTTCTCCGAGTGCCCCCGCGTTCTTTTAGTTCCCAATAGGATGAAGAATCTGTCCCTTTCCACCTTCTCTATGCCTCTCATGATCTAGTAAGTCAATATCATGTCTCCTCTGAGTCTTCGCTTTTCTAGGGTGAAGATCTCCAGCCTTTCTAGCCTCTCTGCATATGAAAGGTTTTCCATACCTTTTATCATTTTTGTCACTCTTCTCTGCAATTAAACATAATTCAGCATTTTATTAAGGAGAAAACTTAATGCAAGACTCAGGAAAACAGTCCCAGACTCCTTCACACACATAAGATTAGTGTGTGCTAGCTGGAAAAGGAGGCAGTAGCGGCTAACGCACGTGGCAATTTAGCGTGCACTATTCTGCGTGTTAAGGCCCTTACGCACCTCTGTAAAAGGAGCCCTTAGTAAAAGGATACCCAAGTCATTCAGCTTGTTTCAGTAGGATAAAAATACTGATTTATTATATTTTCCTCTTCAGAAGGGCAGTGAAATGTAGATTCAACAAGGAGGTCATACATAGTCCATGTAGTTAATGATCTTACTAGTTCCAGAAGAATCCTAGCTTAATACTAGAGATACATTAATAAGTATATTTCTAAGGTGGAATTTTTCCAAATCCACAGAGTACATACAGCAAGAGTAAGTCACATAGGCAATAGACAATTACAGCAGTAAATATATTAAAATAACAATACAAGGTATGGCATGGTGTGCTACATTACCAATGTCAACATGATATATAATAAAACATTTTAACAGACAGCATAGGTTGTAAGCAAATAAGGAACATATAAGTAAATTAGAGTTACAGAAGACTGAAAATAAGGGGACTAATTTAAAGAAAATTGCACATGATGTCAGAAAGGTGCTTGAATGCTATCTCAGCTTAGATAGATGTGGACAAACATGTCCTGCTACTGTATGTGCAACTGTGTTGGACTAGTAAGTTAGTTACTTTTATCAATAAAGGCCTGGATGAAGAGCCAAGCTGTCAGCTGGTCCTAAAGAACAGACAGTATGTCTTGTTACATCAGGTATTATTTTAAACAGCTCTGAACAACTAAAGAGGGAGGAATAAACACTACATGTTTATCAGGTACATAAGAACATAAAAAAGCCTTAGTGGGTCAGACCAATGATCCATCAAGCCCAGTTGCCTGTTCTCACGGTGGCCAATCCAGGCTCCTGGCCAAAACCCAAGGAGTACCAACATTCCATGCTACCAATCCAGGGCAAGCATTGTTTAAAAACTGTGGGTGTCATTTACAAAGTTACGCAATCATAGGAGCCAGCTCTGTGGGTGCATGAGAACCTCCAGTATTGAGCAAAGTCTTTGACAGTGTCCAGGGAGGGGTAATTTCTAGTGGGATATTAGCAACCTCAATCATTTTGAAAAGTTGGCTCCTATGGACACTATCAATTAGGTGTTCAATGTAAAGAAGCTCAGAGGAAATGAATGAGCTTCTTTACCTTCCTGATAGCATGCAGCTATCAGTAGTGCTGCTTTGTAAAAGAAGCATTGTGTATGCTATTTGTACAATGCATAGAATGATTAACCTCTTTTACTAAGTCACAATAGAGGTTTACCCTGGCCCAGAGTGCTAAAAGCTCTGAACCTGATCCAACGAATTCTGAGTGTTGGACCATTTAGTGCTCTGGGCCACAGTAGAAACCTCTACTGCAGCTTAGTAAAAGGGAGCTGGGGGTGGGGGTTAATCAGTTTTTGTGGTTATGATAGGGTTATCAGATTTTTGCCTGGAAAAACCTGGACACATGGCCCTACCACCTGCATAGCCTCATCTTTGTTTTCTGACTTTTGTCCATGTCTGGAGGGTCTCCCAGCATGGGTGGATGCATGTGATGTCATCCACACATGCTCAGAGGCCATCCAGATGCAGCCAGAGGTCAGGGCTTTCGAAAACCTGGACAAACTACCGGGTTTTGGAAAGTCCATCCACATACCCAGACAGTCCTCTAAAAAGAGTATATGTCTGGGTTTTCCTGGACATCTGGTAAGTTAGAGTATGTTGTCAATAAAAAAGAAAACTTGACAGCAGCATAGGATTACCAGACGTCCAGATTTCCCAACAGGTCCGGGGATCTGGATGGCTTTTCAAAACCTGGTACTTTGTCCGGGTTTTGAAAAGCTTCTGGCAACAAGTGACATCAGGATGGCATTTGTGCATTTGCGGATGCAATGCGGTGATGTCACGCACGTGCATGGAGAAATGCCATTTGACATTGGGGGTGGGGTGGAAGGGAGCTGGTGACTAGAGAGTGGGGTGGGGGCTGGTGGTGGAATGGGGCGTGGCTGTCTAGAACAGGGCGGGACTGGGGGGTGGAGCCATGGGACCCTACGGCAGCAGCAGCCCAGAAGTTAATTAGGTGTGGGATCTGAAGCTGAGCAGCGCTTGAAAAGACAATTATTTATGTTACAGTTATTTTTGGTTTTAATTTTTTTTTTTCTATTATATCTTTCCTAATTGTTAGTGTTTGACATTGTAAACAAACGGTTTGATGCTATATGTTTAGTAAACAGGTAAAAAGGGAGGGTTAAGGGACAGCAAAGTACATGAAATTGTGAATGAGGCTTTCTTGGCATATTTGAGCTTATTCTTTTGGTTAAAACTTGTGTTTCTAAGTTTATGCTTTTGAACACAACATATAAAAATCTCACATTAATGTTTTGTTTAATTTTCATTACAGCAAAGACAGGAACGCAATGCTAGCAAACACGAACAAATAAAAATATAGCAGAAAGCTTCCCCTTTATCAGGAGCAACCATTGAAGTGCATCCGGGTGAAAGCGCGTGGCTGTGCACGCGCACCAATGGGAGAGGAAGGGGGGGGGGGGGGTGGCAAGGCTGCAGACTGTCATGGCGGCTCGCGCACAGTTCTGTCTCATTTGAGAGTCCTGTACAAGTGTTGTGCTTTGGTTAATAGCTGCGGGAAGCCGTGAGGTGACTGCGAGCAGCGGGTGACTATGGGAACCGTCCATGCCCGGGTAAGGAAATGGCAAGACGTGAGAGGCGAGCGGTAGCACGGTGACCTTATCTGGTGGGGAGTGGCCAGCTCGAGGACACCGGCCCGCATCGTAGCGGTGCATGTGTCACGCGGTGCAAGACTATGTGATGCTGGGGCTCCAGATCAGCCGACGACTACTAGCATTCACCTCCTTGTACAAGCATCATTACGACCTATCTTGTAGTCTTTCTATCGTACTGTCAAACAAATACTGTATTGTGTCTGGTCTAATATAGAAACATATGCGCTTACAAAAAGGACAACTTAATCTGGCTCTTTAAATATTAATTATGAGAGAATTTTGTACGGGGGGGGGTTCTCAGTCCAGTCCTCAGGACACACCTAGCCAGTATTCACAATTGGGGGGGGGGGGGGGAGAATTTACATAAAATAGCGGGCAATATATGCAAATTTTAGAGCGGAGGAGTATCCTAGTGGTTAGTGGAGTGGGCTGAGAACCTGGGGAACTGGGTTTAATTCCCATTAGAGCTCCTTGTAGAGAATGACATGGGGACAAATTTTTCCCTGTCCCCGCAGGAACTCAATTTCCCCGTCCCCATGAATTTTATTGCTGTCCCTGCCCCTGCCCTATTTCAGTAAGCTCAGCCTTAACTGCACAAACCTTATTATGATTTTAAAGTGTTTGAGGCTTGTGCAAATGAGGACAGAATTTCCAGGAATGAGGCAGGGACAGGAAAAGAATTAGCGGAACCAGACGGGAAAATGAGGGCCCTGTGCCATTCTCTACTGGGTAAGTCGCTCAATTCTCCATTGCCCCAGTACAAAATGTAGATTGTGAGCTAACTACGGACAGAGAGGGTACCTGCATATAATAAAACTGCTTTTGATTTGTACCACAGAAAGACAGTCAAATCCCATTACTCTTGTGCTGGACCTGCCCTGAGGACTGAGTCGGCAACATCTGCTCTAGGCTGAGATTTTTTTCTGGACATTGTTTCCTTTACATGTTTCTTTTGAATCTGCCAAGACAAGTTCTGGTACATCTCACTTGCATTACCTACATTCTGAGAGCTTCTAATTAGACAGCTGTGTGTTTCTGGGAGAGATGGGAGTATGAGGAATAGAGACTTAGCATTGTCAGGGGGAATCTATCAAGGTGGCAGGCAGCCAGATGATCTTGTAGAAGCATTAGCAATAAAGTATTTGGAGTATCTGCATTCCTTGGAGTCTCATTGCACTTTCCAAAAGAATGCCACCCATATGTCTGAAAGCCCTCAGTGAGAGTGGAGATGAAAGGTGCAAGGCCTGAAGATTTTGCTTGCCTGGGAAGTACCATATGTGTTATCTGAAGCAAACTCAGTTGACTGTTTCAGAAGAGCTTGCTTATTATCTTTAGGTGTGATGAACAAACTTGAATGAGCTTTTTTTATTCAGATTCTTGTAAAATATGGGTTTGAACTTTGTTGTTTGTCTACATGTATATATAAAATAGCAGGATTTGTTTGTCCACTCTGTGCCCCTAATGGTCTTCCTTCCCAGTGCTGCATCTAGAGCAGTGTCTCTCAAACTTTCTCGAGCCAGGGCACACTAAAGGTAGTGGCCACGGCTTGAGGCACCACGCATATGCTTGACATCATCACGTCGACGTCCGTATATGTGCAGAGGCCCTGAGACGCCTGTAGGGAGTGCCAGCTGGGAAGAGGGCCATAGAGAAGGAGAGGCACTGGTGCCAGCTGATTGTCTACAGCAGTGTTTCTCAACTACTTCAAGCTAAGTACCCCCTAAGTCTAACTATCAGCTGAGTACCCCAACCACAGACCTCCCTGGGCCTACCCAAGCTCTGCCCCAGATCCCATCCCCTTTACTAATTGTAATGCAATTTTTTCCATTCATTTTTCATATACACACAATATACACAGCAGATATAAATTCTCAAAACTGACACATTTTAATTACTATATTGAAAATGAAATCATTTTGCCTACCCGTGATCCTCTGTAGGCTGCTATAATTAGCTTTAAAGGTGAGGCCAGGGGGGAAGCCGGAGGATGCTAGAGAGAGGGGGGAAACATGCAGGCCTTTGGCGAATCAGTCAGCATTGGCGCTGTACCGCATAGGGAAGTCAGCTGGCAGGCGCCACTCTTCCTCCTCATTGTGCCGTGGCACACTTGGAATCTCAGGAGGCACACAGTTTGAGATATGGTTTAGAGACACTGGTTTAGAGAATGACACGGGGACAGTTTGTTCCCATTTCTGCCCTGTCAGCTCTGTCTCGATTCCTTCCCTGTTCCTACTGGCTCTATCCCCATCCTCACCCCTTCCCTGTGGACTCTGTCCTCATCTGCACAAGGCTCAAACACTTATTTTATACTTAAATCTTTTTATTAAAGTATAAAAAAAGAACAATGTTCTGTTCAGCTGTTGTATGTAAATCACAAATAGAGCCAGTAGTGTAGCAAGGGGGGTGGTCCACCCCGGGTGCCATCTTGGTGGGGGTGCCGACACCTCTCCTCATCTCCACTCCCTTCTCCTTCCAACTCCTCCACCTGCTGTGTGTGCTCCTTCACTTCCCACCCCCACTGTATCTCTAGCTCTTCGCTGTCGCAAGCTGCAACAGCTCTCCTGACGTCGCTTCTGAGTGCCGCGCCCAGGAAGTGATGTCAGAGGGATAGCCGACCGAGCAGCAGGTTGGTGATTCTGCTCGTGCCAAGGAAGTTAGAGATACGGGGAAAGGGGTACGGAGAAGAAGGTGGGGGGAGGGGCGTCACCTCTCGCCTTCACTATACCACTGATTAGAGCCTTCCATTTTGATCTGGTTTTGGTACAACTTTCAAAGGTTTGGTTGCATGCGTTTTTAGATCATCTGGGATGTCATAAAATTTTTAAATAAACTTGAAACTCTGCCTTCACTAAATACCCTGTATGAACCTCCAATGAGCTAACATAGAGTTGCCCCTTTAGTCTAAAGCAGTGGTCTCAAACTCGCAGCCCGCAAGGTACTATTTTGAGGCCCTCGGTATGTTTATCATAATCACAAAAGTAAAATAAAAGTTTCTTGATCATATGTCTCTTTTAACTATAAATTACAATATTATTAAGACTTAGCTAAAAGGAAAGATTTATAAACTATAAAGAATTTTACCTCATGCAAAATTGTAATTTCTTTAATAAGATATTAACTATTTTTTTTGAGGCCCTGCAAGCACCTACAAATCCAAAATGTGGCCCTACAAAGGGTTTGAGTTTGAGACCATTGGTCTAAAGTATTTAGTATAAAATATTTGTTAACAGATTTTGTCACTAGTTTTTTTTATTTTTTAAAATCTTTATTTTCAAATGTTAACAGTGCCATACAATAAATTTAAACATAAACACTACACAGAACGCACTTTAAATACACAATTAAAAAAAACAATCATTTTTACCCCCCCTCCTCCCCATAATTAATAAAAGAAGTACATATTTAATTTCAGTAATTTAGATAATTAAGTATAGCAAACAATAATACATTCCCCTCCCCCCTCCCATCCACCCTGGATGTGTAAGGAAGTCAAATAAATGGAAAGGTACATGACAGACTAGTTTTGATTCTCTTAGTGCTGAATGACAATAGAAATCTTGGGGTGATGGTGGAGCAGCAGAATTGTACAAGTCCTAGAAAAATACAGAGGTCTATAGGTTTAGAAGATGATGAAGTTAGACTATGAAAAGGCTGTTGTTTACCTCACTAGATATTTAAGAAGTACTCCCCTCAGTTATTCTTTAAATTTGGCTTATGGGCATATAGTCTTTTAATTTGAAAAATCAGATGATTCTTTCAGTTCAAAAGAAGTATTTAATAGCTGTCGTACAAGGTGCTGTATCTTATGTTTCCATTGTGAAACATTTTCTTTTTCTGTTTGTGTCGCTTTTCCTACAGAGTTTGGATCCTCTTCCAGCAGCTGGACCAGATTTTGGCTCTGTAGTAGGGGATGATGCTGAACTAGTTGAAATGGAACCTGAAACTAGACAGGAAGTCCTTGAAAATAAAGATGTAAGTGCTGAAACCCTGCTACGATAAGGCCCTCTTGTGATGAACCTGCTGTATAAAGTTAAAAAATTCAGCTATTCTTATAACACCTTTTCATGAGTTAAAATAATTACCGACTTAATAAAGGTTTTATGGTACAAAAAATATGAATTAAAACACTAGTACAGTGAGTAAACTTTGGCACACTTTTCATACAAATGCATTATGTAATGCCTCCATGCTATCCCTAACACCTACTAGGTATTAACCCTTAGCCACTTGAGGATCTGAACAAGTAGTGCCCAGGTCTCGCCTGCACCTGCGCAAGTACTTCTATCCTGCCCACATGCTATGACATGATTTGTGTGGACATTATGACCCCACAATAATTTGGAGTCACGTTGTTCTCAGAAAGTCACTTGAAGATCTCACACCCAAAGATAAGCACTGAAACGATATGCACTAAGCTAGTATCCAGTAAAAGGTGCTCTGTACAAAATCACTTTTACAAAATATTAGCTTAGCACGCATTTCTCACCAACTTTGGGCATGAGCATTTATGCCTGTTGAAAGCTGGTGTAAATGCTTATACCCAGCTGATGACAGTTAGGCATACAAAATGTAGTTATTCTGTAATAGAAATTGACATGGGGAAAAAAATTTGTCCCTATCCCCATCTCGTCTCTGCAAGCTTGGTACCCGTCTGTGCCCTGTCCCTGCAAGCTCAGTCCCCGCAAACCGTCTGATCTGATCAGCACAAGCCTCGAGTAGTTATGATTTTATACTGAACTTATTTTGTTAAAGTATAAAAAGAAACAATATTCTATACAATTGTCATTTTATAAACACAATACAAAGCAAGGATTAACAAAACCCCTGTCTTCCCTTCCCTTTACATATATCCCCTTCACTATCGAGAAAACTGAATAAGCCAAATTATTACAGAATGCTACACAGAAATATCATGCTAACAGAATACTGCAGTCACACATGACAAGAATAGTGTTAGGCGAGTGCAACTAGGGCAACTCCTCCCTAGTCAGAGAGAGCTCTAAGTCAGCTGGAAGCTAAAGAAGCACTGCCTGGGCTTTGCGGTCCCATTTATGTCTAATACCAGCTCTAGCAGGAAACATGTCAAATCTGATATATTCTAATCCCAAAATAGAAAATAAAATTATTTTTGTGAACCTTTTGTTGTCTCATTTTATTCTTCAAATCATGTTGGTCTCGGGCGC
Organism: Geotrypetes seraphini; assembly: GCF_902459505.1. NCBI lineage: Eukaryota > Metazoa > Chordata > Amphibia > Gymnophiona > Dermophiidae > Geotrypetes > Geotrypetes seraphini. The sequence goes on along the minus strand of NC_047090.1, from coordinate 62,024,855 downwards.
TGGTCTCTGTTTTCTTTTGTCTTCTCTTAACTCACTTGCCAGGGTCTCCTGACCATTTGACATTTCTCCATGCTCACCATCCATCTATCTCTATGTACGTATTGCTCCCCATGTTCAGCATCTCCCTTCTCTAAGTCTCCTATATGTCCCTTTCTAGTATTTCCTCTGTGCCCAGCTCCCTGCCTTCATCTCGCCATTCTATGATTTCCTCCCCCTGTGTATAGTATCGCTCCTCTATATCCCTATATCCCCTGTCCAGCATCTTACTTCTACGTTCTTATTCTCCCCATATCTAACCATCTCTGTGTCCATATACCCTTCCATGTCTAGCATTACTCCTCTGTGTCTATATACTACCCCCAATGCAGCATTCTCCTTTTTGTCTCTGTTCTTATGTTCCCATTCATGCTGACTATCTCCCTTCTTTTTGTATATCTCCCTGTGTCCAACTTCTCCCCTCTCTTACTCCCTTACACCAGTGTTTCTCAACTTCTTCAAGCCCCCATAAGTCTAACAAATATCAAACGAGTACCCCTGCCTAAGCTGTGCCCCAGACCCGCCCAAGCTCCACCCCTGACCCCACCCCCATAATAATAGCACTAATTATAATGCAATTTCTTCCATTCAGTTTTCCTACACACACAATATAATATTGACAATACATAATGGTAACCACAAAATTAAAAAACACAAAGCGCACTGAACGCAGAGAAAATGTTAATTATTATTTATATTTGGGTTTTTTTTCAAAGAAGTTTAGGCAGATGACTTTAAAATATGTAATGTCACCTCAGGAACAGCTACAAAAAAATAGACAAATATAGTGCAAAATATAGACAGAAGATATAAGTTCTCAAAACTGATGCATTTTGATCACTAAATTGAAAATAAAATAATTTTCCCTACCTTTGTTATCTGGTGATTTTATTAGTCTCTGGTTGCACTTCCTTCTGACTGCATCCAACATTTCTTTCTTTCTGCCTCTTGCACGCTTCCTCTCCTCTGGTCCTCATTCCCTTCCACAACCAAAATCTCTCTTTGTCCCTCCATGAGTCCAACATTTCTTCCTCTCTCCTCCACCCCCATTGGGAACATGTCTCCCTCTCTCATTGCCTTTCTCTCATTTCCTCCCTTGCTGAAAAGGGAGTGGGAAAAGAGAGAGAGAGATCCATGGTGCATCTCTCCTACCCCCTGAACTGCCACATTTAGCATTTCTCCCTCTCTCATCCCCCGGATCATGTGCAGCATCTTTCACCACTGCCCACCGGTCCCATGCCCAACATTTTCTTCTTCTGTCACCCCTCTCCAGTACATGCCACATCGCTCCCTCCATTTCCTCCACCACTATGCTCAACATTCCTCCCCCTTGCATCCCTTTCAATCTGTCCCACTGTTTCCTCTCCATGACCATATCCAACTTTTCTCCCTCTGATTCTTCTCTTCCCCATGCATCTCTACCTCACTCTTCTCTCTTTTATTTATTTAATTTAGTCATTTATTTAGCCCGTCCTTCCAAAGGAGCCCAGAATGGGTTACAAGAGTACATTCATAGTATGGATAAGACAAACTTTGTTGAGGAATACATACTTTACAGCATTTACAGTATAGACAAAAGGAGTCTAGATTACAGCATTTACAGTGTAGATGTAACATACATGCTTAAAAATACCGACTTAGTGGACATAGGATGGATAAAATTGCAGTGTTTTCAGTGTAGATAAAACTGGAGGTAAAATAGCTTTTCTTAGCAGGTGGGAGCATCTTTGTTGTTGGAGAATATGGTAGTAATTCTGGTTTTATTTGGGGTGGCATGTGAATTTTAGTGAGATTCCATTTGGTGTAATTAGGTGGTATCTTTGAGATCATCCGTCCAGGGTGTAGATGTGATTCGTTAAGGAGTTGAGTTTGTATACCCAACAATTTTCCTCTTTTCCCTATGTGCACCATCTCTTTCTCTCTCACTCACATGTTCATGCCCCTCCCATCCTCCATCCACATGCATCTTTTTTCCCCTCCAGCCATGTGCATCTCCTTTCTCTATTTCCTTCCATTCCATTTTATCCATGTGCACCTTCTTCCTCTTCATCCTTGTGCATACCTTCCCTTTCTCTTCACTTCATCTTCCCTCTCCTCCATCCAGCCTGCCTTACCAATTCTCTCCATTTCCCCACATCCCTCAGTCCAACATCGTTCCCTCTTTCCTCCCCTCCCCCCCGAAAGTTAAGCATTTATCCTCCTTTAACCTTCCTTCCTTCTGACCTACCACTGCCTGACCTGGAATCTGGATTCCACACAGGGCCTGGCACTGACGCTAACTTCAACAAAGAGCCTTCACATCCATAAGCAACTCAGTTTTGGCATGTTCAAATCATACTTTTCTGAAAGAACATTTAAGGTTAGATTTAATAATTCCATTTCAAAAATTTCTAATAACAATTATGGAATCCCTCAAGGTTCAATTTTATCTCCTCTCTTATTTAACATCTTTACGGGCCCTCTTAACCTTATGCCAGTCCATAAGGTTCTCCGTCTTTGCTTATGCCAACGATTTTCAAATCCTACACCCAGTTAATTCAGATGAGATATTTAACAACAACCAAAAACTGTCTAAAATAAAACAATGGCTTCAAGATAACATGTTATCTTTAAATCTTGAAAAAACTAAAACTGTTTTTTTCCCATGGAAAGAGGGACTCAAGAATCCACCACCAATTTGCATTAATAACTTTCCAATTCAGTCCATCAATAAAATAAGAATTCTCGGAGTCATCATAGATAATAAACTAAATTATCATGATCAAATAAATTCTGTCGTTAAAAGTTGTTTCCATGGGCTGCGTATGATTTGATCTTTAGCTAACTTTTTGGATGCTCCCTCACTAAACATTTTAATTCATTCATTGATCATTTCAAAACTGGATTACTGTAATTCACTTTATAATGGAATCACACAAAAGAATACAAGAAGACTACAGCTAATACAAAATACTGCAATAAAAATCATTACAGGTAAAATAAAATTTGACCATATAACATCATTATTAAAGAACGCACATTGGCTTCCTATCAACCACAGAATAACTTATAAACAGGCGCTCATTACATTTAAAGTTCTACAGTTGCATTCATTTTTTGAGTGTAGCTTTCAGAACAATGAGAAAATGTTGCCTTGATCTTTTAAAAAAGCTGACACATGAGCACTACTGCTCCCAAACTAAAAGATGCATGTGCGCAGCTATATGACGTGCTACACTGATTCAGAAATTGCCACGTGACATTGTTTATTTTACAGCCCCCACTCTGACTTTTCTTTTTTTCGCTATTACCAAAGCAGTATCATGCTAATTGGTATGCAGGAGGTTACTTTTCTAATCTAATCTTCAGTTTATTTACCGGATCATCTCCAGAAGGAGCTCGACTCGGTTCACAATTGATTAAATTAGAATGACATAAGAATAGGCCTTTGAGAGAAAGTATTATTAGTGTATCATTTCAGAGACAACACTGGAATTAAAATTAAAAATGTAAAATTGAAATTAAAAGACTAAAAACTTGTATGCAAGGAGGTATATGTCCTATAGTGTTGAAGCAACCATAAATCATGAACCAAAAATCACGAAAGAAATCTGCTAAAGAACAAAATAACCCATAGTCTGAAAACCCTAATTAGTTGCCCCTATGTCCTACTTGCTGCCCAGTGCCCTGGAAGATGGTCCCCGTGGTGCCACAAGTGACATTAGCATTGGGGGCGGAGCAATTTTCCCATGCTGGCCCTGACTCGGCTCTTCCTCTGTTGTTTGAACCGCTACAGTCGTTCAAAGGCTTCAACTGGCAGGTCCTCCCTGCTTCCTGGTGCCCTGGAGGACATGTGAGCGACATTAGGGGCGAAGCAATTCTTCCATACCAATCCTGCCTCTCTTACTTCTCTGATGCTTTTGAGTTGCTGGAGTAGTTTTGGGGCTTCATTGGGCAGTTTTTCTTTTCAGAGTGAACACAATGACCAGAAGGTGTCCGAAGCGCAAACTAATGTCTAGTTTCTTTCCCCTACCATGCAAGCTTAGCCAGAGCCTCCCCGCTTTGTTTCCATATTTGTATAGTTGATATTAACAATAAAGAGCTGAGTTTTTTTGCTCTTTGATGTATTAATTTATTTAATGCTACCTGAATAGCCAAAAGGGATTGCCTGACACCGATGGACCAGATCTTTCTCTAAATGCAAACTAGCTCTATCTTGCAGCTTCTTCTTGGTGCTAATATACACAATAATTTCTGCACATAAAACTGTTTTTGCAGCTTCTCAATATAGACTCACATTACACTTCGCTGTGATAGAGGATTAACAGAACCTCAAATACAGAAAACCCGCAAATAACTTTTTCATATGTTTTTTTTGCTGTTTTCTATTAAAAACCATCGTGAATATGGTGAAACCGCGAATAACATGGTGGGAGACCTGGCCTGTTCCTGAAGGAGAGGCAAAACACGGTGAAGAAAGTGCTGGGAATCACCAATTTTCTCTGTAAATGCTTGGAATCAGTGATTTCTCTATGCAAGCTGATGTAATTTTGGAGGAGGAGCCAGCAAGCTAAAAACCGTGAATAATCAAAACTGTAAATGCTGAAACCGCGAATATGGAGGGAGAAGTGTATTAGCTTGTACTTTGTTAAATCTTTTCTCTGCCTGTTTTTGAGAAAGGAAGAGTGCATTGGAAACGTCCAGGAGAATGTAGACAGGGAAGGAAAAACACAAAAATCATACCGGACCAGCGCATGATCAGATATCACTGAGTCCAATAATTGCCTCTGTCATGCAGTGAGCAGATCCTTGATTGATTAAGATATAGTCTATAGTAGACTGCGATAGGCGAGTATAGTCTCTATCCATCGGATGTAAGATGTGCTCCACATCCACCGCCTCCAATGCCGCACAGAATAAGGGCACTCCTTTAGTTGGATCCAACTTTTCTTTCTTGGATTCATCATTTTATCTAACATGGGGTCAGCTATGCAATTGAAGTCTCCACCAACAACAAGATGAACGGGATCAGCAAAGGAATGCAAATGTGCTAAGATCTTATGGAAAATGCTTGATTATAAATATTTGAAACATATAAATTGCAAAATAAAAGAGGAACACGATCAAGCATTATTTTGGCTATGATATAACAACCATCTGGGTCCAAAATCACTGCCTTCTTCTCCAGCACCAATCTTTTATGAAAAACTATAATACCTTTTTCCCCTGAGCTGGAGCCTCCAAAAAAAATCTCCAACTCACCAGGTATGTAATTTAGCGTGTTCTTCTGAGCTCAATTTTATCCCCTGGCTCCAAGTCTTCCATTTTGTGTGACTTTGGACACCTCTGAGCTCAAGTGCATTTTTAGCAGGATCGTTACATCTATGTGTTTTTTTTGAATAAGACATGCAATATTTTCTGATGTTTGTTCAGAGAAGAAATTCCTCTTATATTCCAGGTGCATATTTTTAAAATTGAGGGCATATAAAGGGGAGTACTGAAAAGATCTCCACATAATTGAAGAGGAGACTGTCCCAGCCATCAGTCCCCCTCTCTCTATAAAGGCACAATTTTGTTTTATGCGGCTTGCTGAAGAAATCACTAAGAGCACTACAGGTGGCTCAAAGCACTGCTGCTAGGATAATAGCTAGATTGCCTCGATATTCTCATGCCACACCTGTACTAGCTGAACTTCATTGGTTGCCAGTTACATGGAGAATACAATTTAAGATACTTGGTATTCAAATCTGTACGTGACTTGCTGCCTAAGGTGATCACAAGTTAGAGACCTTTTGGATGTTCCCCCAATTCTTTCTGTCACTAAAGTTATAAATCGATCATGAATGTTTAAGGTGGCCGGTCCTTTAGTATGGAACTCTGTCCCAGATCCCATTCGTTTAATTTCTGATTTCCTGGCATTTTGGAAAAGCTTGAAAGCCTATTTTTTCCGACTGCCCTTTTCAAATTAGGGCAGTTTGTAATCTGGCAGCTAACTGACTTTATTTATTTTAAGGTATAGGTTCAGGGCTGTGTGTTGCATGTTGTTATTTCATTATGATTCATTGAGTCTTGTTTAAATTATGTATGTAATACTGTTACCCACATAGATGCTGGATATGAAGGCTGTAAGTGTTTTAAATAAATAAATACCCAGGACAAGAATTATAAACAAGTTCACAAGAACATTAACTATGTAAGTGTGCCATACCAAATCCCAAGACCTTTCCCTATCACAAAACCCAACCTTATCCCTCCCAATGATCTTCTGCTTACCCACGATGCTTAGAATAATATCAGGATCAGGGAGAATAATAACCCTCCCTCTCCCTTCTGACTGCCTCACAAGATGATTCCTGTCTTATTAACCCCAAAACTAATAAGATAATTAGCCATCATAAATCCAAACCACCCATAGCCCTTTATCCCACCCCTCCTTATTATTCTATGAAACACCACCCCTATTTCCATATACCCTATCGGCACAAAGGGGCCCATCACAAAACACCTACCCTCCACTGCTCTCATTATTCCCTTCTAGTCCAAGATTACAGAAAGACCCTCCTCCACATTCCTATTACCAGCCTGGATCTATCACTTATGAATTAAAACAATCAGAAAATAAGGTGTCTTAAACTTATACATACACATCTACACCTCTCATAAGCACACCCACATCAACATGCCTTCCCCTACATTAATTCCCTTTACATTTGTAATAATATTCATGCTCCGCTTCAACAGACATATACCCATGCACATTTATACATTGTTGCATCAATCCACTGGTTAATATAATTATATCTGCTCTTTGGGCACTTTCAATACACAACTTTGCTTGATTCCAGTTACCATTTTACATCAATAAATATCTTCAACCCTGACACAGCATTCACTATTCTCAAACATGTTTTCCAAAAATTCTAACTTGGCAAGTGTTCTATCTGATTTCACAATACTCCCTAAGCAATTTCTGGCAATGCTGTTGAATGCTCCTTCAAAATCCACAAAATTTATTATTGGGATTTTAAACTGAAAAACCTTTTTTTCAATCTTTATTGATTTTCATACTTTAATAGTGCAATACATGAAAATATAACATATAATACATAAGCACCTTCAACTTACAATTATACTTAAGCTTTCATTTTCTCCCACCCAACTCCCTACTCACCCATTCAATAATTATACCATAAAACACAACAACCTGGAGTTCCCCAATAATTTTACACTAAACAATTTAATAAATCCTCTCATCCTCCCACTCACCCCGAGTATAAATATTCTACGATCAAATTAGGACAAAGATATCTCCCCTCCCTCCCATCTCTGAGCAGTGTAAAAATTTGATCTACACAGGCTCTTTTGGGCTTGAATCCTGTTTACATAAGAACATAGCAATAGCCTTACTGGGGTAAACCAGTGGTCCATCTAGCCCAGTATCCTGCTTCCAACTGTGGCCAATCCAGATCAGAAGTACCTGGCAGAATCTCAAATAGAAGCAAGATTCTATGCTATTACTCCTTACAGCAGTAGCTTTCCACATTTCTATCTCAATAGCAAACTATTAACTTTTCCTGTAGGAACTTGTTCAAATAATTTTTAAACCTAGATACATTAATCGTTTTACCACATTTCTGCTAATGAGTTCCAGAGCTTAATAATATAGTCATACTGGGTCGGACCAGTGGTCCATCTAGCCCAGTATCCTGTTTCCACATTGACTGTGTATTCATGAAGTGGTGATATATTAACCTAAATAAACCATAATAACTTAAGGGGCAACAAAGAACTAGATAATATTCCTTCTTAAGATAATACTGCTTTAAGCGAATTGAAAATCTGTTTGACTTGTGCATCTCATAAGCTGAAACTGCTGTTGATATTTCCTGTTTGAGATGCATGGTCCCACATTCTGCTAATTAATCTTCTTCCTTCTAAAGGTGGTGGTTCAGTATGTACACTTTGATGGCCTTGGCAGAACAAAAGATGACTTTGTCATGTATGAAATAGGAGAAGTTTTCAAAGCAAAAAACCTTATTGATGTAAGTAACTTTTTTAACGTAATAAATTCTAGGGATGAAGTTTTTGACTGCCAAGGGTATGATCTGATGTCACTCAGGACTAAGGTTTCCAAACTGGTTGTAATCAGAAGAGCTTTAAGAGCATCTTCTAAGTCAGTGCCTCTCTGCCTGTATATAATCTTGTGACCAAAGAAGTAACTTAATGCATACAGCTACTCCTCCCACTGGGCAAGGACTGGCTCGTCCAACTTACCAACCTCCACCTCTGCCTCTCTGACATGAAGAGCTGGATGACCTACAAGAAGCTAAAACTAAACTTCTCTGGATCAGGAAGAAGAACTCTAGCTTCACCCACCCAATGTTATCTTGGGAAGCCAACTCCCTAATGGCAAAGGACCAAGTGTGCAGCCTGGGAGTGATTCTAGATGGCCATTTATCTCTCTCTGCACATATCTCACAGGTAGTCTCCACTTCCTTCTATTATCTTCACCAGCTATGGAAAATCAAACCTTACCTCTCAATCCCAGACCTTGCCCAGCTCCTCTATGCCTATGTACTCTCACGGATAGACTACTGCAACTCCCTGTTTAATGGCATCACCACGAAAGACTTGAAATGCCTCCAGCGAGTGCAGAACTCAGCTATTTGCCTCCTGTGTGACCTCAGCCTCTGCGACCCTGTCACACCAGCGCTGAAAGTTGTCCACTGGCTACCCATCAACAAGCAATATGCTTTCAAGGCCCTTGTACTGGCACATAAAATCTACTACTAGATGCCTGCCTACATCTCTGCCAAACTTAGACAGTACACCCCCAGTCATTCCCTCTGCTTTGAAGTGGAGAATCAACTCATCATCCCCCCAGGAAGATCTCTCCAAATGGAAACTGCACGTAAGTGCTCCTAAAGCCACTTTATCCCTTGTCTATGGAACCAACTGCCTGCACAAACCCGAAGACTAGACTCACTGATAGCTTTCCAAATGGCAATGAAGTCTCTCCTTTTCGGTCAATGTTGACTTCAACAAATGAACTCCTCTCCGTAAAATGACTCCACCAATTAGACTCTAGCTCATTTTGCCTCCTTCTGTGTACTTTCCGAATGTATCTGTCATGTCTGTGGACTTATTTTGTGATTGTCTTCCTGTAACCCATTCTGAGCTTTTTGGAAGGATAGGCTAAAAATCAAAATAAATAAATAAATAATTCTTCAGGAATTTAAAAAATGTAAACAGGCAATGCTGTTTGTTAAAATGTATTCATTGTTTATTGGCCACCACAATGGAGACAGATACCTCTGCATGGCAAACAGCAAGATCCAATGGAAAGACGGAGAGCAAGCCTGGTCTTCAAACCCACTTTAATAGCAACCAAAACTAAAAACCATGCATAAGACATTCTTGTCAATCATAAGACATCTGCCAAAATTAAGGACTTGACATGGCCCGTGTTTTGGCCAAACAGCCTGCATCAGGAGTCTCAATGATGTAAATTACAAACCAAAAGCCAAATCCATAGTGATACGTAGGAAGGGCCTTAAACAATCTGGGCCAATCGGAGCACTGGGGAGGGGAAGGCCTAGCATTTTGAAGAGCTGGGCCTGATGGCTGGAGGGAGTAGACATCCCTCTGTCCAGACACCATAAGTAAGGGGTAGGGGGGTCATCGAACGCATGGGAGAGGTGTCAGGGTACGTTGCTTGGCAGCAAGAGGAAGTGGACATCTTTCCTGCCGCAAAGCAACACACCCCTCAATACCCACCCAGCAGCGGAAGAGTGGACATCTCCCGCTGATGGGGAGGGGGGTGACGAGAGGTTGTGTTGCTTGGCAGTAAGAGAGAGTGGGTATCTCTCCCGCTGACGGGGGGAAGGAGGGTATCGGGGGTTGTGTTGCTTGGCGGCAGGAAATAGTGGGCATCTCTCCTGCTGCTGGGGAGGGAAGTGTCAGGTAGGTGATTGCTTGACTTTGGCGACTTGATTTGTTGTTTTTTTTAGGGGGAGGGGAGTGTTGCATTTATTCTGCGCATTTGCCCTTCGCTGTCACCAGCGATGGGCACATGCAAATTTAGTAAACTTTTGCTACTCTCTGCCAAACTGATTTGCATGAATATTTTTTGGAGAATGACTCGCTTTTTTAAAATTGCTACAATAATAGCTGTGATAGTGGCCCATCGGTTTCTAAAGCAAATTTTTGAGAATCTAGCTCTGAATGAAAAATTTTTTCCTCCTATTGGTTTTAGAAGTATCTCCCTGTAACTTCATTGAGTGTCCCCTAGTCTTTGTAATTTTTGATGCAGTAAAAAATCGATCCACTTGTTACCTTTCTACACCACGAAGGATTTCGTAGACTTCAATCATATCTCCCCTCAGCCGTCTCTTTTCCAAGCTGAAGTCCTAACCTCTTTAGTCTTTCCTTATTCAAGAGGTTTGTCTTGATTTGTCGTCCTTTGTCTTGGCTGCGCTTCTTTGAACCCTTTCTAGTTCTGCTATATCTTTTTTGAAATAAGGCATTCTTTGAATGCACTACTCAAGGTGGGGTCGCACCATGGAGCAATACAGAATCATTATTAGTCTTATTTATCATCCCTTTTCTAATAATTCCTAGGATCTTGTTTGCTTTTTTTGGCTTCCGCCGCACACTTGAGCGAAAGGTTTCAGCATATTGTCTACAATAACACTCGGATCTTTTTCTTGGGTGCTGACTGCCAAGGTGGACCCCAGCATCTAGTAAACTATGATTTGGGTTATTCTTCCCAGTGTGCATCACTTTGTATTTTCCACATTAAATTTCATCTGCCATATGGACGCCCAGTCTTCCAATTTCCTAGGTCTGCCTGCAATTTTTCACAGTCTGCATGCATTTTAATAACTTTGAACAGTCTAATGTCATCTGCATATTTAATCTTCTCACTCATTGTTTCAATTTCCAAGTATTACAGTGGGAATTGAGAGGGGTGCATTTATACATTAAAAAAAAAAAAAAATTACAAGGGCATTTCAAAAAGTAACAGCAAATTGACAGTATTTCACCCCTAGCATTTCAAACTCCTGTGCAGGGAAGATACATTCTTAGTGGAAGTGTTGACACTGCCCAATAGTGTTCTTAATCGGTAGGGCACCATATACAAAATTGTGGTGCCCTTAGCTGTTTGCATGGTAGAGGAGTAGCCATCACATTTTGTGGTTGGAGGGTGTGAAACCTCATGAAATTCATAGAAGAATGCTGCAACAGCATGGAGATACCTGCATTGGCGACAGAAGAGTGTGCGAGTGGGTAGATGCATTTAAAAATGGGCGAACATTAAACCCCGATGAGGAATGCTCCGGTCATCCGAGCACAGCCGTCGCTGATGAGAAGGTGGGTCGTTCTGGCACCATTATTCCTGAAAACAGGCGCATTTCTGTAGAGCTTCTGGCCAGGGAACTGGATGTCGGTATCAGATCCACACATACCATTGTCATGGAGATTCTCAAGTATTGCAAGTTGTGTGCATGGAGGGTGCCTAGGATGCTGGCTGATGAGCACAAGATGATTAATGTGCAGACTTCCACAGCCTTTATGGTGCAGTACAGCGATAAAGGAGAAGGCTTTCTGGCATGCATCGTTATAGGGGATGAAACCTGGGTGCATCACTATGAGCCTGAAAGCAAGAGGCAGTCTTCACAATCATCTCCAATCAAGAAGAAGTTCAAGTCTCAACCCTCCTCTGGAAAGGTCTTGTTCACTTTTGTCTAGGATATAAATGAACCAATTTTGGAGCGCTATCAGGAAAAGGGTGACACAGTGAATAGTACTCGATATAGTGTAAGGTTGGAGGAGGAGCTGACGCCAAAAATATGGAGCCATCACAGAGGACTTTTGTCTAAAGGTGTTCTCCTTCATGAAACACATGCCCTTACATGACTACTGCAACTCTTGACAGTATTTGAAATTTGAAATTTCTTACAGCATCCGCCATACAGTCCTGATCTTGCTCCCTCTGATTATCATGTTTTTGAATCCTTGAAGGACACTTTGAGGGGATGAAGATTTGGAAGCGATGACGAAGTCAAAGAAGTAGTATATTCCTGGCTGAAGGCACAACCAAAAACGTTTTTTTCCCAATGGAATAGAGAAGCTGGTGTTGAAAAGGAGGGTGATTTATGTAGAAAAATGACATTATATAATTTGTATCTCTAATTGAATTATATTTCTCAACATATTCAATTTGCTGTTACTTTTTCAAAAGCCCTAATATTATTGGGAGTGGGGAGGGGAGGGAGTAGGGAGAAGAAAGAAAGAGGGAGCTAGAAATACATTTCATCCCTGATAGATAAGGGCTGGACAGCTTTGGAATTTTTTAGTACTCTGTGGAGCGTATCTTTTTAATCTTTCTTTTTGTATTATTATTATCTCGAATAATTAAAAAAATAAGGTCTTGGAACATACAGCTTTTATGTGCATTAAATGCAGGTAAGGTGTTAAATCCTGAAATGATCTTTTCTAGCCCAGCATTAAATTCCCTCAGTTTATTTTGGGTTATAAATAGACTTTCTCAAGCAATGTGAAAATAATTTGTCAGATCAGCACAAAATTGTTTTGGTATAAAGAATGACAATGGAATGAAAAGCCAGAAGCCTCCAAATCTTAGTACAGTTTATGCAAGTCCTGCACTGCCCTTCCTCATGACTTCAGCCAGCTCAGACATTATGGCCAGTTCTGATTAGTACAGAGATTGCCACAACCCGAACTTTAAGGGTAAAGGGTAAGAATGTGCAGATTAAAATGTTTCTCTTCATTTTTATGTCTTTAAAGTGGGATTCATTTTCTAAGAACTAGTAGTCACCCTCTGCACGAATCCCAATTCCGCCTAAACTAAATGATGATCAGATACTACTCTATCTTCTGTGCCCACCCCCTAGTCATCACCAGAAGAGAAGGGGCCAGATCTCTCATAAGAAAATTCACCCCCTTTCCCAAGTAACCTTTATCCAAGGTTTGGAGGGCTTACAATTAATAAGAGGATCTAAGGTAATGTTAAAGTTCCCTCCTATTTTTATCTGATATTCTTGTATGGGTGCCAAAGCAATCAGTAAAGTAGAAAAGAATCAATGGGAATATACAGTACATTTGTTGCATAAATGGAACATATTGCTATTTTTTTTCCCCATTTCACCTATTCACAAAACATATCTACCTTCTGCATCTTGAATAAGCTTATGTAAGGAACAAGATACACATTTATGTGTGAGGATTGCAACTCTCTCTGCCTGTTATTGAAGGAAGCAAAAGCTAACTTCCCAATCTGCGTAGCTTTGCATGCTCAGAATTATTGAGGTGAGTTTCTTGTAATAACACATCGATATTTAAACCTTTATAGTAGCTTAAAATCTTTGTGCATTTTACAGGAAAATGAACGCTATCCACATTCAGCATGGCAATTTTCAGACTACCCATATTCCTGCACATCTTAAATATGAAGCGAAGATCGCAACTCACACAACAGCCCAAGGGTGACCTCTCAGCTGAACCGCTGTGCTTAATGCAACTGTATAGCTGATCCAGTAACCCCTTTGCACCAACATCCAGATCACAAAAGTCACTTTATCTCTCCCCTCCTCCTCTTTTTAAACTTTCTTCACCTCCCTCCTGACTCATTACACTCCCTCACACTCTCTACTCCAGTCCTCCATACATACCCATGCCAAACACAGCCACTCCCACCATGCAAGCTGTTTACTCTACACACCTTACAACAAAAGCAACATTCCCCTAACTAACATGAAAATTGCCCAACTTAGTCATTCTCGCTCCCTCCTTCCCATCCAGTATGAAAAATAATATCTCAAATTATATGACACCAAGGCATCTACCATGCAGAGAAGAGACATTTCTGGTATGTCACTTCTGGATTCCATACTCGAGATGTTCAATCCATAGTCATGATCCAGAGCTTTCAGAAATCCAACACTTTTTTCACCATGTGCTCCTCCGACTGCTGAGAGAGAGACAGAGCCACCTACGGTTTCAATTTTGCAAGCGATCCATTCAGAAGTCTTTCTGATCTACTCTGCTTCTTTTTCTTAAATATAAAATTATAGCAATAATAAAAATTCCATGGCCTGCATCCTTTCCTGGTGCTGAAAAATTCTATAAATTTCTTTCCAACTTGAAAACTGACTGATATGGAGAATAACTTCTGATTAGAAACATAGAAACATAGAAAAAAGCAACAGAAAAGGGCTATAGCCCACCAAGTCTGCCCATTCCAAGTATCCCCTCCCCTGAATTTACTCCCTTAAAGATCCCACGTGAGTATCCCATTTTCTCTTAAAATCCGTCACGCTGCTGGCCTTTATCACCTGGAGTGGGAGTCTGTTCCAATGATCCACTACTCTTTCGGTGAAGAAGTACTTCCTGGAGTCGCCATGAAACTTCCCTCCCCTGATTTTCAGCGGATGCCCTCTGGTGATCGAGGGTCCCATGAGCCAGAAGATATCATTTTCTGACTCGATGCGTCCCGTGATGTACTTATATGTTTCAATCATATCTCCCCGTTCTCTTCTTTCCTCAAGTGAGTACAGCCGCAATTTTTTAATCTTTCTTCATACGTGAGATCCTTGAGCCCCAAGACCATCCTGGTGGCCGTTCGCTGAACCGACTCGATCCTCAGCACGTCCTTTCGGTAGTGTGGTCTCCAAAACTGAACACAGTACTACAAGTGAGGCCTCACCATGGCTCTGTACAACGGCACCATAACTTCAGGTCTCCTGCTGACGAAACCTCTGCGGATACACCCCATCATTTGTCTTGCCCTGGAGGAAGCCTTCTCCACTTGATTGGCAACCTTCATGTCCTCACTAATGATCACCCCTAGGTCGCGTTCCGCCGTGGTCCTAACCAAGGTCTCACCATTTAGTACATAAGTTCTACGCGGGTTTCTCTTACCCAGGTGCATTATCTTGCATTTTTTAGCATTGAAGCCTAGCTGCCAAGTAGTTGACCATTGTTCCAGCAACAGTAGGTCGTGTGTCATATTATCAGGTAATAAGCTTTTGCCTACTATGTTGCAAAGTTTGGTGGCATCGGCGAACAGTGATACCCTTCCTCTAAGTCCTTGTGTCATATCTCTTATGAATAAGTTAAATAGAATCGGGCCCAGGACCGAGCCCTGCAGCACTCCACTGATCACGTCCGATGCTTCGGATGGGGTACCGTTCACCACCACCTTCTGAAGTCTACCGCTCAGCCAATCCCCAACCCATGTAGTTAGAGTGTCTCCTAATCCTATCGATTTCAGCTTGTTCAGTAATCTTCGATGAGGGACGCTATCAAATGCTTTACTGAAGTCCAAATATACCACATCCAGTGACTCTCCGGCGTCCAGTTGTCTAGTAACCCAGTCAAAAAAGCTAATCAGATTAGATTGGCAGGATCTACCCTGGGTGAACCCGTGTTGGTGTGGATCACGCAGTTTTTCTTCGTCTAGGATTGTGTCAAGATTCTGTTTGATCAGTTTCCATGAGTTTACATACTATAGACGTGAGACTCACTGGTCTGTAGTTTGATGTCTCTGTCCTGCAGCCCTTTTTGTGGAGTGGGATTACGTTGGTGGTTTTCCAGTCCAAGGGGACCCTTCCTGTGCTTAGGGAAAGATTGAAAAGAACAGATAATGGTTCTGCCAGGACTTCCCTTAACTCCCTGAGCATTCTGGGGTGTAGATTATCCGATCCCATGGCTTTGCCATGTGAAAGCAAATGAATTTGAAATTACATTACATGTGATCTGAAGCAATTATCCATCCAAGAAATACAATGGATAAATACTCATACAACTAAAAACCATGGAAACAGTATTCAACTTGTGGTGATTAGCAGATATTCAATGCTGGGCCATTATATGAGCGGCAGCACACAGTAGTTACACTATTCAGTGGCAAACCCACTTGCCTATCCAGGCAAAGTTAGGACAGCCTTTTGCATAGTCCAATTTGCCCGGTTAGGTATACAGGCACCAGTGCTGAATATTGCTGGTGCCCATATATTTCCTGGCTCTGCTGTGACTCTGCTACTGGACTACCTCTGTCGATATTCAGTGGCAAAGCCTGGTTGTGCTATTGAATATCAGCAGATGGGCAGTTGAACATGTCCAGTTAAATCACTTTGAATATGTAGTCCTGAGATGTTGATTATCAGTAAATTGGAGACATCATCTAACTAGTTTATGTATAATGGTCAACATGGTATATATTGGAGGGATGGGAGGAAACTACGGTAATAGTAAAAAAATTAAAAAAAAATTAAATAAAAAGGTAAATGGAAAGGAGGAAGTGACATCACACCATGAAATGGCTGCATGAATCGAGAGCTCTGACGGAGTTGTTGAAGTTTGAGTAGTAAACTGCTTCCCGCGGACATTCTGGCCCAATAAAAATAGGAATTAATTATACTTCATGATGGTGAGCAGAAAGAAGTTAGACAAACTCAGGTGCCCATCCAAGAATGGAGACAAGCAGAAGGTGGACTCGGGTGCTCAGTTGGAGCAGAAAAAAATGGCGCTAACTCCATCAGACTCTGAAGACAAAGGACCACTAAACCAGAATTCAGAGGAGGAGGAGATAAAAAAAAAAAGAGTACCAACCTGGTTCCAGGAATTTGAAGCAGAGATGGTAGGAGTCTGGAAGGACATTTAATCTGCATTAACAGATTAGAGCAGAGGTGAGTGATTTGGGGACTAGTGTCGGAATTATCAAATACAGTGTGGAGCAAAGCAGACTCTACTGCATCCGCTCTAAAGGAATTGCAAATTCAAGTGGAAGACTTGGAGAATAGATCTAGACGTTGCAATTTAAGATTTAAGGTTATATCAAAAAAGATAAGTGGAAAATTATTGCATCTTGTTTGTTACCTTTATAGCTGTTTGTTACCTTTATAGCTGTATTTGATCAATTTCTTTATGATTTGAAGCTATTGCATAAGATGTTTATATTTTTATTAAGAGGCAAAACTAAACCTCCAAATATCTTCTAGGTAATGCGAAAATCTCATGAAGCCCGAGAAAAGTTGCTTCGTTTGGGAATTTTTCGGCAGGTGGAAGTACTGATCGATACATGTGAAGGTATAATTAGGGCACCCTCTCATAGTTGTCTGAAGTTGTGTTATAAAGGAACTGTGGTTGCATAGGTGATATTTGAAATTCAATGCAGAAAAAAACATTTATTTGAAACAGTAGTGGGGTGAATAAGCAGCAGGTTTTGTTTCTGAGACACTTATGGCCTCTTTTACAAAGCCACGCATCAACAGCCCCAAAGCCGTTTAAATCTCTATAGGCTTAGCAGCCGCTAGCGCAACTTTGTAAAAGAGGCCGTTAATATATAGTAATATCGTTATTTTATATTTTGAAAATCCTAATAGAATATTAAATCTATCTTGGGGGTAACACATCCAAAATTCTATTTTGTGAAAAATATGTTAGTGTTCTAATGAATGTAAATTGACCAAGGTAACCTTGCTACTCTTGATTACTGGCATAGATGGATACATTTTTATCAGTTCTCATTTCCTGACATGGAAGTGCTAAACGCATTGTAAACCTGATCTAGCCAGGTAGAGCACATCAAGATCGCTCCAGCCCATTCCACTAGTTGGAATGTTCCAGTACCTTTGGTTTTATTTAGGTTTTCTGATTTATTTTTTAAATTAATATTTCTAGTAAGTGCTGGATGTTAGATTGACATTGCTTGCCTTTGAAGTATTTTCTGGGTGGATAGAGTATAGCAGACTTTACAGTATAAGGAACTCCGTAGTCTCTGATTCGAAACTGCTGGAGGGGGGCACAATGGCAGAGACAGAAATATGGGCAATGAATGAAGGAAGACTCATAGCACATTACCTCTGGACCAGTGGTCTCAAACTCAAACCCTTTGCAGGGCCACATTTTGGATTTGTAAGTACTTGGAGGGCCTCAGAAAAAAATAGTTAATCTCTTATTAAAGAAATAACAATTTTGTATGAGGTAAAATTCTTTATACTTTATAAATCTTTCCTTTTGGCTAAGTTTTAATAATAATATTGTAATTAATAGCTAAAGAGTCATATGATCAAAAAACTGTTTTATTTTACTTTTATGATTGATAAACATATGGAGGGCCTCAAAATAGTACCTGGTGGGCCGCATGTGGCCCCGGGCCACGAGTTTGAGACCACTGCTCTGGACCATCTCAAGTCAAGGTAGCTGTGAAAGTTGCTAAAGCAGTTTCTGATTGGGCAATGTACCACTAGATTTAGGTTTTAGCTTTAATTACATTTCCAAACCTGAGCTCAAGATTTTTTTTTTTAAAAAGATGTGCTTGCTACCTTTTAAAGTTTAAAGATTAGATTTATTAAAGTGCACTATTATGTTAGCCTTAATACATGTTGTTAGTAGATAGGTCCCGTTGCATAAAATGGGACTTAGGAAAGCGGCTTAAATCAGAAAAATCACATAAAGATACAATTGGCTTGTTTCAAGACATTTATGAAATAGTATGTTAATTTTATGTCCTTTTTCCACAAATGTTTTTATGGTCTACATTCTCCTACTTCCCTCTATTGTACTATGTATTTTGCTGTATCCTTGCTTATGTCTTCTCTGCTCTTCTATTATTTAAGGAATGCCTTGGCCTTTTGTAAACTGGCTTGGTGTATTATCAGAAATGTGGTGTATCAAGTATTATAGACCTAGTCTTAAGTATGTACCTGGGATAACGGAGGCTGTCAAGTAGTTTCTGTAGAAGAATTGGGCTATGAATTCTGGCCTCCCTGGTTCTCAGCCCACTGCTCTGACCACTGGGCCAGTCCTTTACTCTACTGGAGAAGAGGCTTATTGCATTATGAGAAAAAGAAGCAGTGTTGTGAAAGCCTACTTTTAAGGATTTCATACTCTGCTTTTATATAGGACCTTATTTAAAAATAACTTTTCCTTGGTCTTTGAATAATATGTTTAGTGAAATCCATAATAATATTTATTTGATGATGAGTGCAAGAGTTCTTGTGGGCAGTATTCAGCGTCATCTTAACTTTATCCAGTTAACTTTAATCAGATATCTATTTAAATGGATATTTAATAACATAACCGAGCACAGGAGAAGATTCTAGTGGAGTACAGCCCAAACGACGATGTCAAGGAACTAGAAATGTTCATAGAGGAAGCTCATCAGCACCATGTAGAGAGTACTCAGGAAACTCAGGAAACCGATGTGAGGAGAGAAGACACCCATGCAAACACAGAAGAAACCGAAGACGAGGTAGGAGACAACCGCACACCAGGAGGAATAGTGAGACCACAGGAAGACATCGCCCCACCCAAAGAACAGGAAACAATTTCAAGAGTATCATTGGAGAAGGAAGACTGGCCCTACTCCAAGGACGTGGACCAACGCCCCCCAAGGAACTCCCGAATAAAGAAGATGGGGATCATCGTAGGCGACTCCATCATACGACATGTGGACAGCTACACCGCAGGAGGAAGAGAGGACAGAGTTGTCACCTGTCTGCCTGGCGCAAGAGTGAAGGATGTGACCAACAGGATCTCCAGGATCATAGATGGAGCAGGGGGAGAGGACACCGCTGTACTTATCCACGTGGGGACAAATGATGTGAGCGGGCGGAAGTATGACAGGGAAGAGCTGAAGGGCCAGCTCCGCTTTCTCGGAAGACAACTGAAGATCAGGGAGGTGAAGGTGGCCTTCTCCGAGATCCTCCCAGTACCAAGAGCGGATGGAAAGAGACAAGGGGAATTGCAAGTAATCAACGCCTGGATGAGACGATGGTGCGAAGAAGAAGGCTTCGACTTCGTGCGCAACTGGACGGCGTTCTGGGGAAAAAGCAAGTACTACAGAAAGGACGGACTACACCTCAACAAGGAAGGAGCAAGAGTTTTGGCAGGCAACATGAAGAAGGCAATCGAGAAGGCTTTAAACTGAAAGATAGGGGAAAGCCGACAGTCGACCACCGGTCGATGGTACGGATAGCAGGATGCCCCGACGAAGAAGCCAAGGACAACTACACCTACACAAGAGAAGACGACCTCACAGCCAATAAGGGAGAAAAAGCAGGAAGGGACAACTCAGACATAGGAGGGGACGACCACACAGCAAAAAAGGGTGATAACACAGGAGCAGTAAAGGATACCAAAATTGAAGCTACAGGGACGGCCAAGAGTAGAAGGTCCAAAAAGGTAACACGAAGAGAACTTAGATGTATGTATACAAATGCTAGAAGTCTGGGTAACAAAATGGGGGAACTAGAGACAATAGCAAGACGTGACATATTGGATATCATTGGCATAACAGAAACATGGTGGAATGAAGAAAACAAATGGGACACAGTACTACAGGGATACAAACTGTATAGAAGAGATCGAATAGGGCAGAAAGGTGGAGGTATTGCTCTATATGTTAAGGAGGGGATAGATTCTGTTGAAATGGTTAAAACAGAAAGGAAAGAGAAGCTGGAGTCACTCTGGATCAAAATTCCTGGTCAATATGGCGCAGATACGAAAATTGGCCTTTACTATCGTCCACCAGGACAGGCGGAGGAAACTGACGCAGAAATGATGGAGGAAATCAAACAAGAATGCAAGACAGGCAATGTAATTATATTGGGAGACTTCAATTTCCCAGGGATAGACTGGAAACTAGCAACCTCCAACTGCGGCAAGGAAGCCAAGTTCCTGGAGGTGCTAGGGGATTGCTTCCTGGAACAAATGGTAAAAGAGCCGACAAGAGGCAACGCCACCTTGGACTTGGTCCTAAATGGCCTCACGGGACCGATAACAGAAGTGGAAGTCATAGTTCCACTGGGAACGAGTGATCATAATGTAATCAACTTTAAACTACACATCAGGAAAGGGAAACATGCCAAAACCTTAACCACCACCTTGAACTTTAAAAAGGGTAAATACGATAGCATGAGAGCCATGGTAGAAAAACGACTCGAGAAGATGATGGACAAACTTGAAACGGTTGATCAGGCATGGACACTACTGAAAAATACTATCACAGAAGCACAAGATCTCTACATTCCGAAGATTTCCAAAGATCGGAGAACAAAGAGCAAAAGAGAACCGGCATGGCTTACCATACAGGTGAAGGAAGCCATAAAAGAAAAGAAGGACTCTTTCAAAAAATGGAAATGCATAAAGACAACCGAAGCCTGGAACAAACATAAAGATGATCAGAAGAAATGTCACAAGGCGGTGAGGAATGCAAAACAGGAATATGAGGAAAAAATAGCCCAGGAGGCCAAAAACTTCAAGCCCTTCTTTAGATACGTGAAAGGGAAAAAACCTGCAAAAGAGGCAGTGGGACCCCTGGACGACCAGGGAAGAAAAGGGTACGTCAAGGAAGATAAACAAATCGCAGACAAACTAAATTCCTTCTTTGCGTCCGTCTTTACGAAGGAGGACACCTCAACAATACCTGAAGCGGAGAAAGTGTTTGCAGGAGAAATAGAAGACAGCCTCACCACAGTTGAAGTGGACTTAGACCAGATATACTATCAGATCGACAAACTTAAAAGCGACAAATCCCCTGGACCGGATGGGATTCATCCGAGAGTCTTAAAGGAATTGAAGGTTGAAATCGGAGAGTTATTGCAAAAACTTGCAAACCTGACAATCAGAACTGGACAGATACCGGACGACTGGAGGATAGCGAACGTCACCCCAATTTTCAAAAAAGGATCGAGAGGGGAACCGGGCAACTATAGACCTGTGAGTCTTACGTCTGTCCCTGGCAAGATGGTTGAAGCACTGATCAAGGATAGCATAGTCCGGCACTTGGACGCATATGACTTAATGAAACCCAGTCAACATGGATTCAGGAAAGGGAAATCATGTTTGACTAATTTACTCCAATTTTTTGAGACCGTGAACGAGCAAATCGATAGTGGGAAGCCGGTGGACATAATATATTTGGACTTCCAGAAAGCGTTTGACAAAGTTCCACACGAAAGACTTCTCAGGAAACTACATAGCCATGGCATAGAGGGGGATATACAAAGATGGATAGGCAAATGGCTGGAAAACCGAAAGCAGAGAGTGGGCATAAATGGGAAGTTCTCCGACTGGGAGAAAGTGACTAGTGGTGTGCCCCAGGGCTCGGTACTTGGGCCGATCCTTTTTAATATTTATATCAATGACCTAGAGGAAGGAACATCCAGTGAGATCATCAAGTTTGCAGACGATACAAAACTATGCCGGGCAATCAGATCGCAGGATGATAGCGAGAAACTCCAGAGCGACTTGTGTCAGTTAGAAACATGGGCGGAGAAATGGCAGATGAAATTCAATGTGGAGAAATGCAAGGTAATGCATTTAGGCAATAAAAATAAGGAATACGAGTATACAATGTCAGGTGCAACTCTGGGGAAGAGTGAACAAGAAAAGGACCTGGGTGTGCTGATAGACAGAACCCTGAAGCCGTCGGCACAATGCGCGGCAGCGGCAAAGAAGGCAAATAGAATGTTGGGCATGATAAAGAAAGGAATCTCGAGTAGATCGGAGAAAGTTATAATGCCGCTTTATAGGGCAATGGTCAGACCACACTTGGAATACTGCGTCCAACATTGGTCTCCCTACCTAAAGAAGGATATAAAACTGCTGGAGAGGGTGCAGAGACGAGCAACAAAACTGGTGAAGGGTATGGAGAAACTGGAATACGAGGACAGACTTATAACACTAGGATTGTTCTCCCTTGAGAAAAGGAGACTGCGTGGGGATATGATCGAGACCTTCAAAATACTGAAAGGAATCGACAAAATAGAGCAGAGAAGATTATTTACATTGTCCAATTTGACACGGACTAGAGGACATGTAATGAAGCTAAGGGGGGACAGGTTCAGGACTAATGTCAGGAAGTTCTGCTTCACTCAGAGAGTGGTTGACACCTGGAATGCTCTCCCAGAGGAGATTATTGCGGAATCTACCGTCCTAGGCTTCAAGAGCAAACTAGATGCATATCTCCTTAAGAGAGGCATATAAGGATATGGTGGAATATAAATTACGAGTGGAAAGTGGAAAGTATTTGGTTTATATTATTTGGAATATAAATTACGCCAGGTGTACACCTGGCAGGGCCTCCGCGTGTGCGGATCGCCGGACTTGATGGACCGAAGGTCTGATCCGGAGAAGGCAGTTCTTATGTTCTTATGTTCTTATGTTCTTATGTTCTTAAGCTGGTTACTACAGATGGGCAGACTGGATGGGCCATTTTGCTTTTATCTGCCATCATGTTTCTATGCTGAATATACTTGGGTAAAGATAACCAGATAACTAACTTAGTTATGAAAAATTTGGTAAAAAAGCAAGTTAAACAACATAATATCCATCGAGGGTTGTATACTTAGGCCCTCTTTTACAAAGGTGCACTAAGCGTTTTAGCGCATGTTTAGTGTGCACTAAATAAACACGTGCGCTAACCGCTAACGCGTCCATAGGATAACATGCATGCATTAGCGTTTAGCGTGTGATTAGCGTGCACTAAAAAGCATAGCGCATCTTTGTAAATGAGGGGGGTTAGTCCAGCGAGTTTCCAGTTTTTACGTAAGCTCTTTTTCCTACGATACAAAAAAAAACTGGAAACTTGCTGGACTAAGGGGTCCTTTTATCAAGCTGTGGTAGGGGTTTAACGCGCGTAATACCACGCATTTAAACCGCCTGCCGCGCTAGCTGCTAACACCTGCATTGAGCAGGCGTTAGTTTTTTAGCCGGCCGCAGGGGTTAGCGTGTGATGAAATGTCCGCGCTAACCCCGCTAGCGCGGCTTGATAAAAGGACCCCTAAGTGTATAGTCCTTGATGGAGATTGCGTTAACTTTAAACCACCTTCGTATATACCTATTATTTCTGCACCTGGACTCAAATTAATTATCTTTAAATGGCATAACACTGAATAATGACACTGCTCTATTAAAAGTGCCTAGTGTTCTTCAGTCAATAAAAATAAATTGAATATCAATATCATTGTTTCTTTGTATGTCTTTTTTTAGGTGATGATGCCCTTCCAAATGGTATAGATGTTACTTTTGAAGTAACTGAGCTTCGAAGGGTGACGGGAAGTTACAACACTATGGTTGGCAATAATGAAGGCAGTATGGTATGGACTATTCAGAATAACTTCATTATGGACCTTTCAACTATTGTGTTGTCCTTGTTTATTGTAATCAGCTTAGTGAATAGTGTAGTAAATATATAAAAAATTACACTGTAGATCCCATATAAAGCAGTTCAGTAGCTCAGTTAACTGGTATTCAAATAACCGACACTCTCAACCAAACGACAAAACAATGTCGACAAAAAAATAAAATGCCTCCTGTGCTCCTAGGACAATGTCCAAAGTGTTGCTCCTTACCCAGTAACTTCCCCTCCCTCCCTCCAGCCGCAGAGGCATCAGCAGCAGCTATAAATCTCCCTCCCTCCAGCTCCTGAAGCAGTAGAGCCAGTCCTGGCAACCTCCTCCCTCCCTTCATTCCAGAAGCAGCATAGCTTGTCCTGTCAATCCCCTCCTCCATCCCTCTCTCTCACTTACCCAATGCTGTAGCGGCAGCCGTTGAGCAGAAGAAGCACTGGTAAATGGGCAGCTTCTGGCTAGCCCCAGCAGGGCCTTTCCTTTGCCATGTCACTTTTGACGCAGCAGAGGAAAGACCCTGCCGAAGCTGACTAGAAGCTGCCTGTTTACCAGCGCTTCCTCTGCTTGCCGGCTGCTGCTATAGCATCGAGGGAGGGAGGGGTTTATCAGGACTGGCTCTGCTGCTTCGGAAATGGAGGGAAGGAGGAGGTTTTCAGGACCTGCTCTATTGCTTTGGGAATGGAGGGAGGGAGGGTGGGGGTTGTTGGGACTGGTTCTGCTGCTTTGGGTAATGGAGGGGGGGGAGAAGGGGAGAAAGGGGAAGAGAAAGTGGGAGGAGAAGGGGGAAGAGAAAGTGAGACCACATTCCACCAGAAATGTGGCTTTGTCAAGAGCAGAGGTTCAGGCATTTTCTCCCAAGGAGATCTGTAGGGCAGCTACATGGTCCACTCTTCATACTTTTTCCAGATTTTATAGAGTGGCAGGCAGGCTCAGTTGTCCTGTCCTAGATTCAGGAAACTGCTCTTGTACATCCCCAATGCTCAGGATTACTAGACACATTGCACTAGAAAGAAAGATTAGGTTTTTCCTCAATAATCTTCTGTCTTGTAAATGTGTCTAGTAATCCTGATGTCCCACCCTGTCGGTCAATTTCGCCTGCTTTCATTTTTGCCTGCTTTCAGTCAGAGTGTAAGTCTGTGACTGGAGAATTATTCTGTTAGTCATCTAAGATAAGCTTTGAAAAAAGCAAACCTTTTTTATGCCTGGTTACAAGGCATGTAGGTGGCTGTGAGCTCCCTAAATGTTAGTGCTGGTTTCACACAGTTTGTCTTGGATTTTAACAGTACAGAATAGAAGTGTGTTGTCACTGTCATGGTAATTCTCTGTCCTCTTCCTCCTTATGTTTCCTATTACTGTATTTCCCCATGTTTAGGCCGCCCCCTTGTAAAGGCCTCAGGAAATGCCGATTTAGGTTTTTTTGTTTAAATAATTTTTATTGGTTTCAACAAAACACAAATAGTAAACCCTCATTACATAATCCAAAATAACCAACCACCCGTAGCATTAGGTTTTAAAACTCTTAGAGAAGCCACTCCATGTTACTAGTCGCTGCTTATCTCAGAGTTTTTTAAAACCTAAATCAGCCTTTACAATGGGGCGGCCTATACATCACCCCCCCTCCCCTGGTAAATACCTCCTGGATGGCTGCCGGCTGCCTCCTGCAATGTTGTGGCCATGGTGCAGGGCAGGAGTGATCTTTTCAGCATCCAGCCTGGCCCTGTGCTGCTTTCTCTATGCCTGCCATCAGTTCTTGCAAGTTTATAAATATGTTGAAGAGCACAGGCCCTAGCACCGAACCCTGCGACACTCCACTCGTGACGCTCTTCCACGTGAGTATATCACTCTCGATTCCATCCTTCTGGCCACCCCGGTCCCGACTGCCTAGCAGTATCTCCAGGTTTTGGGGACCTTGTTGGCAACGATCAATGTGGTCCCTTGGGCCAGAGCCCATTTGCATCCACTGCAGGATGCTCTGATTTCATGCTGGAGTCTGCAGCAAGATCTGTTACATGCGCCCCTGTCCAGGATGACAGTGACATGGGATAGTCTCACCTGGAGGCTGCGACCTCTCTCTCTCCAAAGGTCTTCCCCTCCAGATCTTGGAATGGGTAATTCTGATGACAGATGCGAGTCTCTAAGGCTGGGGGGCAGTATGCATGACCATTCAGGGCCGATGGGCTCCCTCAGAACACAAGTGGTCGATCAGTCACCTGGAACTGCGGAAGATTCGACTGGCTCTCCTCCATTTCGAAGGTTGTCTCCGTCATTGAGCTGTCCACATCTTCTCAGACAATGCCACTGTGGTGGTTTACGTCATTTGACAGGCTGGCATCAGAAGTTCCTTGCTGAGTGTGGAGGCCCAGCTTCTCTTCTTGTTAGTGGAGAAGCACCTAGTGGCACTGTCAGCAGTGCACATGGCTGGAGTGAACAACTTTCAGGGAGATTTTCTCAGTCATCAGACTTTGGTCCCTGTCACAGAAGGCATTTGATTACATAGTGGTACAGTGGGGGTATCCCACTTTCGACCTCATGGCTTTTGCGGCCAACAAGAAAGCCAGTCGGTTCTTCAGTTGCCATTGCAAGGCCAGCAAAGAAGGTCTAGACGCTCTGGTTCAGCCCTGGCCACGGGAAGGCCTTCTGTATGTCTTCCCTCCAGGCCCATGATAGGGCATCTGGTGCGACAAATAGCAGCCCACAGAGATCCTGTGATCCTTGTTAAACCTGATTGGCCAAGGCGCCCATATTATGCCGACCTAGTTTGGCTCCCACAGGATCAGGGTTTCTGGCTCCCTTGTCACCCTCCCTTCCTCACTTAGGGCCCGATTGCACTGCAGGATCCGAACCACTTTGGTCTTATAGCCTGGCTATTGAGCGTGGCCTTAGTTGACAGGGGCTATTGTTCGGCGGTGGTTACCACTTTACTCCGCAGCAAGAAGAAGTCCATGGTGTCTGCTTATGTGAAAGCTTGGAGATGTAATAAGACATGATGCATCCAGAGATAAGTGGACCTGTCTGTTTCATCGATTCCTTGAATTCTGGAGTTCCTGCAAGATGGCCTGAAGAAAGGCCTAGCAGTGGCTTCTCTCCAAATCCAGCTTGCCGGTCTTTCTTGTATGGGCCTTTCTCCTCTGGGGACTCCTTGGCAGCTCATCCAAATGTCATATGTTTTCTGTGGGGCATTCTGAGGCTTCAGCCTCCACTGTGAGTCCCATGTCCGACTTGGAGTCTTAATCTGGCTCTCTGCTCTCTGACTCGTCCGCCTTATGAGCCTCTGGAGTATGAATCCTTAGTGGATCTTTCAATCAAAATTGTTTTTTTGGTGGCCATTACCTCCGCCTGCAGGGTTTCAGAGCTTCAGGCTCTTTCCTGCCGGGATCTTTTTCTGTGTATTACAGATTCTAGCATGGTATTGCGCACTGTTCCCTCCTTTCTTCCGAAGATGCTTTCCACATTAATCAGGAAGTCTGGCTTCCTGCTTTTGCTTCCTCCGGTTCAAAAGAGCAGGACCAGGTGTTGCGGTTCTTGGACATGCACAAGATCCTGTTATGGTACTTGGAGGTCATGAATGACTTTTGTCTCTCGGCCATCTTTTTGTGCTGGCAGGTCCTGCCTGTAGGGGCAGGGCAACTTCCAAGGCCACAGTTTCCAGATGGATCCATATGGCAATTTTCGCTGCTTACATAACAGCTGACAATGCGGCCTTGCAGTGCGGGCTCATTCTACCAGAGGCATCTCGTCCTCATGGGCAGAGTCATTGGTGATCTCTTTGGAAAGATTTGCAGGGCCCTGCTACCTGGTCCTCTTTGCATACCTTCTTCAAGTTTTACAGGATTTATGTGGTGGCCAAGCAAGATGCTGCTTTTGGTGCTTCTGTTTTGGTAGCAGGCTCATCAATCCCACCCTGACTCTACTGGACTGCTCTGTAATGTCCCAACAGTCCTGGAATAGAGTGGGATTGTACAAGAACGAAAGATTAGGTACTTTCTTGTAAATCCACACTCTATTCAGGAAGCTACCCTGTGCTTGCTGATTCACCGATTGTCTGCCTTTCCAAGTACTAGTAAGCTGGATTTCTGTTTTCTGACCGTCCTTTGTAAGAGTGCCATCACAATGGGTTTCGTACTGAGGTTGGGGGGTCCTTATTCGTACATCCCCTTCTAATATTGTAGGCTGTGTCTCCTGTTAACACTGTTTTGTCATTCAGGTTTCTGATGTTTAATGACCTAATTCAATTGTTGCTATTTTGCATTTTTTCCTTTTCCTTTTACCTTTTAATTCTTATATACCGCCAACAATCTTGCGACTTCTAGGCGGTTTACAATGAAGAGAAACTGCACAGACATCGAATTACAGAGTGTAGCAGTGAATATCTGATAGTAGCAACAATAAAAATAATAACAGTTTATATACTGCAGGACCGTGAAGTTCCATGCGGTTTACAATGAATTAGAAAAATTCCATAAATTGAAAGGAACATTCATAGTTAGAGATTAGAGGTTAACAGTTTACAAGATCTAATTTGGGGAGGGATTGCGATGGGGGCTATTGTCCTGATTCGTCACCTAGGTATTTCGAGAACAGGTATGTTTTTAGGTGTTTCCTAAATTCACCATAATTGTTTGTGTGTGTAATTAGTTTTTCCAAGTCTTTGCCCCATAAGGCTGCTTGGTATGATAGAAGTTGTTGATGGTGTCTCTTATTTTTTGTTATGAGCAGATTAGACTTAGTTGTCGGGGAGTGTCCCCGTTCCCCTCTCTCTTTTTCTTTTGCTCTGCAGATGTTCCTGGCTACTTTACAACAAACTGGCTATGGAGGGGACAGTGCTGAGGTAAGAGGGGTGGAGCTTATTTCTCTGAGATACGAGGCGTCCTACAAGTTCTGGTGGGTACAGGAAAATAACCCAACGGTCCTGGAATAGAGTGTGGATTTACAAGAAAGAAGATTAGGAGAGGTAAGACCCTAATATTTTGTTCCTGCAAATAAAAGTATGTGCATTGTCAATCTGCCACATATACTTATATTTGCATTCCTGGTGGCAGCTTACATATAAGTTATTTACTTGTGTCAGTATCTGTTAAAAATTGCCTTCTTTACATTGTTTTATGTAAAATTTGCATTTTGACAATTAAAATAATTTTGTTTATTAGGTTCTTGGAATCAAGCTTCCTAATCTTTGTGGTCGGGCAGAGAAAATGACTTTCCAGTTTTCCTATGGAACAAAAGAAACATCATATGGCTTGTCATTCTTTAAACCACAGCCTGGAAACTTCGAAAGAAAGTGAGAGAGAATTAATTTTAAGAGGTTCTAAGAACCATAATCTGATTTCCTGGAAATCATACATTACTGTCTAATTTTGTAATTTTTGTGTAGTCTGAACATTTTGTTAAGACATGCAAGTTGAACCAGAGGCATCTGATATAAATGTCAGCTATTCTTACTCAAATGTTTCCCCAGCATAACCTTCCATCTAGTTTCCTTGCCAAATAGAAGAATTAGTTAGCTTGTTAAATTGTATTTTTTGAAGTTGTAATCAGTTCATTATTCACTGAAGGTGTCATAGACTGGTAAGTTAGGTCTGTGTTGTAAAGCCATGACATCTCTCTCCCTTTTGCCTTATTTTAGCATGTAGAAAAGGGCTTTTATAAAATTGTGTAACCAGAAACACAAGTGAAAAATACACATGGGAAATGTTTGCCTAGTACTTTCACATAATCTAGAGTCGGGTATTCCCAAGGATGTACCTTGAGTGGAGCAGTGTGTACAGGTGTTTTATACATGCACACATTCATATTCTACAAGATTGAGTTCTGGGAGCACATTCTATAAAGGCACATAGGCTACAGGGAGATACTTTTAAAACCAATAGGAGGAAATATTTTTTCACTTGGAGAATAGTTAAGCTCTGGAACGCATTGCTAGAGGATGTGGTAAGTGCGGATAACATAGCTGGCTTTAGAAAAGGTTTGGACAAGTTCCTGGAGGAAAAGTCCATAGTCTACTATTGAGACAGAAGTGATGGAAGCAACTGCTTGCCCCTGGTTGGTAGAATGGAATGTTGCTGTTATTTGGGTTTTTCCAGGTACTTGTGACCTGGATTGGTCACCGTGCAGATGGGATACTGAGCAAGATGGACTGTTGGTCTGACCCAGTAAGGCTATTTTTATGTTCTTATAGGATAAGCACTTTTTTGGACTTCTTACAAAGGAATCCTGTTATAAAATCATGCCTCAGATGTCTGACAGGTTTTGTTAAGATGGTAATTTTTCTTTCATTTCACTTGTTCTGATAGATTTGTATTTTAATTTTTAGCTTCTCTGTAAATTTCTATAAAGTAACTGGACAGTTTCCTTGGAGCTCGTTGCGTGAAACTGATAGAGGAATATCTACAGAAATCAGTGTAAGTGAAATTTTTATTTTGGCCAGGTATGTGATATCTGTATTTTACTTTGTTATATGTTATACACTACAGCCCCTTATACAATGCTGCTGTAAGCCCATACCATTAGGCAGCTTCTGTGGTGCAAGAGACTCTTTAGCTAGATAGAGTCCTCTAGTCACCAACATAAGTTTAAGGATCTTAAAAGGTAAAGATAAAGGCAATCCCCTATATGCAAGTTGTGAATGACTTGTGGGAGCCACCAACTGGGTGACAGTTTTTTGATAGATTATTAGCAGGGTGATTCTGTCATTACCATCTCTTGTCATATTCCCCATAGTTGGTCTACATCATATTTTCTCCCCACCTCTGACTTCAACACCATTTACACCACTCTTCCTCCCCCCCCAACCCAGGCCTCAACAAATTCTCACTGAATCTAAAAGCCAGCCCCAAACCTTAGGAGGTAGCAGCTGAATCTCTACCCCACACCCACTGTTCACAGTGAAATTTGTGAGAGTGTGGTGGGGATGGGGGCAGATTCCCTTCTGTGATCAACAGCAGCTCCTTTAGAAACTGATTTACTAAGGCTGTAATTTTAAATCTTCGGGCAGCCGACAGCAGCTACGAGGTGAGGCTGCTGCTGTCGGTCTTCCCTGGAAATCTTCATTCTGCAGCGTCCCCCTAATTCGGGAACAGGAAGTTGCTGCAGAATGAAGACTTCTGGGACAGGCCGACAGCAGCAGATTTATCTCATAGCTGTTGCCTGAAGATTTAAAATTACAGCGGCCAGGGAGGAGGTGGATAAGGGAGTCGGGAGCTGGAGAGAGAGGTCATGCCACAGGATCCTACTAGAGTTGGGAAAGGAGGGAAGAACATATGCTGCATGGGCTGGAAGGGGGTTGGGAAGGCAAGGAAGGACAGATGCTGCATGGGCTGGGAGGGGGTTGGGAAGGATGCTGCAGAGGCTGGGTGGGGGTTGGGAAGGCAGGGAAGGACAGATGCAGCCAGTAGGGGATGGAGAGAAATGGTTGGACATGATAGTGGTGGAGAGGAGGAAAGGAGAAATATTGGATGTTGTGGTGAAGATGAAAAGGTGGGACAGATGAAAAGATATGCAAGAAGGAGGAATTGTGGATGTGGTGGTGGAGGGAAGGGAGGAAGAGATGCAGCATGGTGTTGGAGAGGATTGGTAGAAGGAGAAATGTTGGGCATGGGATTGGTGGAGAGGGGCAAAAGATGCTGTACAGGAGCCAGGGATGAGAGAGGGAGAGATGTTGGACTTGGCAGTAGAAGGGGTGGGAGAGATGTACCCTGAATCCCTCCCCCTCCTCTCTCTCTTCCCACTCCTTTTGCAGCAAGGGAGGCAATGAGAGAGAGATGGAGAACAGTGAGAGAGAGAGAGAGAGAGAGATGGTGACTTGTTGCACATGGGAGAGGAGGAGAGAGAGGAAGGAATTCAGAAGACAGAAAAAAGAGAAACTGGAACCGACTTGATGGAGAAAAAAATCTCCAGACAAACTAAAAAAAAAAAAGCATTTTATTTTGAATTTATTGACTGAAATACAATACATTAGCTTTGGTAAATGTCTATAGTAAATGTGTATAGTAGATGTCTGTAGTGTATTCAACAGAAAAGGAAACTCATTTATGTTTTTCTCCAGTGTTACTTGCTGAGTTTAATCTTTTGGGGTTCCCAGTTCAGTTTTTGTCTACTTATTTTTGTTTCTAATTTGTGATGCCTTGTTCTGTATTTGGTGAAGGTCTGGCTTAAAATGTTTTATTTGAAATGCCTTAGGATCTTAAAATTGTGTAAAATCAGCTTTCTGCTTTCAGCAGGAATATGCAGGGAAGAAAATTAAGACTGTGGGGAGCGTGAGTGGGTAAGGATGAAAAATGCAGGGACGGTGAGGGGACATGGAAGAAAAATGCACTTCACTATGGGGATGGTGAGGGGACGGAGATAAATATTTGTCCCCGTGTCACTCTCTAGTTGGAAGGAGCTTCTGTGTACCAGATGATCTGAGCAAAATGTTCCAAATCAGCAAAGTTTACAATGATACATATGATACAAAGTTTACATATGAGAGGCCAATCTCAAAGAGCTATTAAGTGGAAAACATAATGAAAGCCTCCCCTCTCATTCATCTCAGATCTCCTGCTTAGTGCTGAACTGCTGTAATGAGTGTATTTATGTAATGGGTAGGATTTCCGAATGGAAAAAGGAGAAACATGCCTCAAGATTTAGGAATTAACTAAGGACAGTAATTTTCCCTCCTACTGCCAGTACAGGCTAAAATAAAAAACCCAACAACAAAGTAATACTTTATAAAGGTTAATTTTAAAAGATAAGAACATAAGGAATAGCCATACTGGAAGGGGGGTTGGAAGGAGGGAAAGACAGATTATAAAATTATATTGTGTGTTATGACAGTGAAGGTGCACAGCCCAGTAAAAATCTTGAATCCAGGATTCTGCAGGATATCACTTCCCTTGTCACCAGACATGTGCACTCATCTGATAAACACCAAGAATAACCAGCTAGCCTCCCAGTTCTTTTCAACCCTAACAGATTTGGAGTTCATGTTACCAAGATAACATCTCCACTTGCCTAACGGATTGTACCATCTTTGTGTATGCTCAGGGCTGAACTGATGCTACAAGACCGTGTGACAGCCCACAATGTAAGGGCTGTGGCTGCCTTAGCAGCTCATTTATGTTCTGCATCTATTGACAATATCTGCAAAGCAGTCCTTGATCCATACCTTCACCTCTCAGTACTGTTTAGAACAAAACTCCAGAAGAGACTGTCTGTTTAGGCAAGCAGTTCTGTAAAATCTGTTTTCTTCCTGATGCCAACTTTTCCTCCAACCCTCTTGGGTTTCGCCAAGCTCATGTTTTATATATTATTTATACTTTCCAGACTCATGGAACTCAGCTTGGGAGTTCCACATGTGAGAATATAATACTTACATATCCTCAGAGAAAGCAAAGATACTTGCCTGTAGCAGGTGTTCTCTGAGGACTACAGGCGTATATTCTTTCAATCTACCCATCTCCCCTAATTGGCTTTTTAGATTTGTTACTGAACTGCAGGTCTAGCAAGCCGATGTCAGGCAGGAAGGCACCGGCATGCACTGTATGGGCACTGCCTTATAAAATTTAAAGTGACAGTGCACCTGGTAATGTCTATACCGGTTCTGAGGATAACGTCACCCGCTTGTGAGAATATTTGTCTGCTCTCCTTGGAGCTATCTTCTCAATAAAGATGCCTATGCTTGCACAGATGTGAAGTCTACATTTATACCTCAAATGAGAAACCTGCATATACAGCTTAAAGTTAAATTAAGCTCATTGCTTAATTTAACTCTAGAGCAGACTACCTGGCCAAATCAAAAGCCGTCAAAACAGCAGTCAGGGAGGCTAAATTCCTCATGGAGGAGTCTCTAGCAAAGAACATCCAGAAGGGAGATAAATCCTTCTTCAGGTATATCAGTGATAGAAGAAAAAACTCAGGCGGGATTGTACGTCTTAGGAAACCAGACGGAGACTATGTGGAAAAGGATTTGGAAAAAGCCCAACTATTAAATGAATACTTCTGCTCAGTCTTCACCCGAGAAGCGCCAGGGCTCGGC
Organism: Geotrypetes seraphini; assembly: GCF_902459505.1. Classification (NCBI taxonomy): domain Eukaryota; kingdom Metazoa; phylum Chordata; class Amphibia; order Gymnophiona; family Dermophiidae; genus Geotrypetes; species Geotrypetes seraphini. Next base: position 61,990,667 of record NC_047090.1, on the reverse strand, counting down.
CCTCAGCTACAGACAAGGGTTGGCTCAGTTGACCCGTTTAGTAACTTTGAGTTTACGCCCAGCAGTGTCTACGGTGAGCTGTCAAAGCTCAAGGTTAACAAAGCAATGGGGCCGGACAACCTGCACCCCAGGGTGCTTAGGGAGCTGAGTGATGTCTTGGCGGAGCCACTGTCCGCGCTCTTCAACCTCTCCCTTAGTACAGGCAGCGTCCCGTTGGACTGGAGGACGGCTAATGTCATTCCACTCCACAAGAAAGGCTCAAAGATGGAGACAGCAAACTACAGACCAGTGAGTCTAACATCGATAGTGAGCAAACTAATGGAAACTCTAATCAAACACCAATTAGATAAGATCCTGGATGAGGAGAATCTACGGGATCCCCGACAACATGGATTTACTAAGGGGAGATCCTGCCAATCCAACCTGATCAGCTTCTTTGACTGGGTAACGGGGAAGCTGGATATTGGGGAGTCCCTGGACATCGTGTACCTGGACTTTAGCAAAGCATTCGATAGCGTACCACACCGCAGGTTACTGAGCAAGATGAGTTCTATAGGATTAGGTAACACATTGACGAAATGGGTTGGGAGCTGGCTTGGAGGTAGGCTCCAAAGGGTGGTGGTGAACGGCACCCCCTCCGAAATGACGGAGGTGATTAGTGGAGTACCACAGGGCTCAGTCTTGGGCCCAATCCTATTCAACATCTTTATAAGAGACTTGGCAGAAGGGCTTCGAGGTAAAATAACATTATTCGCCGATGACGCCAAACTGAGTAATGTAGTGGGCAAATGCACAACAGACGAAGATTCAGTGCCCGACAACATGATGAACGACCTACTCCTACTGGAGCGATGGTCTAGGACATGGCAACTCAACTTCAATGCCAAAAAATGCAAAGTTATGCACCTGGGCAGCCAGAATCCATGCAAGTCTTATACCCTTAATGGCGAGATCCTAGCAAAAACGGTAGCAGAACGAGACTTGGGGGTAATCGTCAGTGAGGACATGAAGTCTGCCAATCAAGTGGAGCAGGCTTCGTCCAAGGCAAGACAAATCATGGGCTGCATACGAAGGGGTTTCGTCAGTTGTAAGGCGGAAGTCATTATGCCATTGTATAGATCCATGGTGAGGCCCCACCTGGAATACTGTGTGCAATTCTGGAGGCCGCATTATCGCAAGGATGTGCTGAGACTGGAGTCGGTGCAAAGAATGGCCACCCGGATGGTCTCGGGACTCAAGGATCTACCATACGAAAAACGGCTTGACAAATTACAGCTATACTCGCTCGAGGAGCGCAGAGAGAGGGGGGACATGATCGAGACGTTCAAGTATCTTACGGGCCGCATCGAGGCGGAGGAAGATATCTTCTTTTTCAAGGGTCCCACGACAACAAGAGGGCATCCGTTGAAAATCAGGGGCGGGAAACTACGAGGTGACACCAGGAAATTCTTTTTCACTGAAAGAGTGGTTGATCGCTGGAATAGTCTTCCACTACAGGTGATTGAGGCCAGCAGCGTGCCTGATTTTAAGGCCAAATGGGATCGGCACATGGGATCTATTCACAGGGCAAAGGTAGGGGAGGGACATTAAGGTGGGCAGACTAGATGGGCCGTGGGCCCTTATCTGCCGTCTATTTCTATGTTTCTATGTTTCTAATAGAGGAGGGGGTAAGTTGCAGCAAGCACTGGTGTGTGTTTTCCTCGGCTTAAAATGGCTTACTGCAGGACATGCTGAGGCATTTCAGAGTAAATTCTGGTTGCATGTGATTATGCCAATCGTGCGCTAAATAATTTAAAAAAAAAAAAAAATTATCGCCCTTTTTTTGTAAAGAAAGGATTTTATAAAAGCTGCCTTAAGTATTTTTGAATTATGAAATATAAATAGTGCTTTAAAAGTTATTTAATGATATTTTTGTGTTAAAAACCCTTTTATATTAACTCATTGTTTTTCTGCTTCATTTGGATTCTATCATCCTCCAGCCTGAAACACTGTTTTTAATTTTGTTTTCTTAATAATACTAATAATAATGCTTCTGTGTTTTCTTTGTAGTTCCCTATATGGAAGACCAGCCACACGCTGAAGTGGGAGGGTGTCTGGAGAGAGCTTGGTTGTCTCTCTAGAACGGCATCTTTTTCTATTAGAGAACAAAGTGGGCATTCTCTCAAGTCATCTTTGTCTGTAAGCTATCTTAAGGGTGGTATATCAAATCCTATTAAACTTGAACTTAATATAGAAAAGAGTTTGCCAGCAGCACTTTAACTGTGAGAATAAATGGTTGACCATTCTTGAGTCTTAAAATGGAAAGAAGCTTGTCAACCTAGTAGGGAGATTAATTTTACTTAACTTTCCCATCTGTTTAGTTCACTCATAACTGGGAAAGAGAGGTGAGGAGTGGCCTAATGGTAAAGCTGCTGCCTCAGCAATTGTGGGATTGAATCCCAGTGCTGTGCCTGGTGATCCTGGGCAGTTCACTTAAACCTTCATTGCCCCTGGTACAAAATAAGTGCCTGTATATATATAAATTGCTTTGAATGTGTAGCCACAAAAAAGGTGGTATACAAGTCCGCTTTCCTTTTAATTCTCGTTACTATGCTGCTGTATATTGTCAATACGTACATGTTTGCCAAAAGAATACTCTTGGATTATTGTTGAGTAGACCTGAGAAAATGTTCAGTATTACTAGTGCCTATGGATGGTCATAGGATATTTTGCTTCCAAACAAAAGGTGGAACATTTACATTGAATTTGTACATATATTTGTATATGAAAGTATATTTACATAGATAAGACATTACTAATCATTGCTATAAATGAAATAGAAATAGAAAATGTAGAAGACTGATAAAGTAACTTGGATACCTGCTAAGTCCCTTGTCCAGATGCTACCTTGAATCTCTCGAAGCTACAGTGTCCCATTTTAGGATTTGTTTAAATTGAAGTTTGAAAGTTGGTATAGATGCAATCCATGAGTGAAGGGGAGGCTGAAGGTGGGAGCTCTGGGTAGGTGGTAGGAAGATCTCTACAGGAGTATAGTTGGGGTCTGTGTGTTTATGTATTTTTGTGATGGAGCAGATTTTAGTGAAGGAAATACTTGAATTTGTGATTAGGTGTAATATGTTTGAGTGGGTGGGCTATGAGTGTGATTGGGTGCAGTGTATTTTTTTTTTTTTTTTTTCTAGTGAGTGGGGGGTATCTGTAAGTATGCTGGAGATGGGGGTGTGTATGTATATATGATTTTGCATGGGTAGCGAATTAGTAGATGTGATATGTTTAAGAGAGTATGAGATCAAAGTGTCCCCCCTTCTTTCACCATCCTACCCTCCCATTTCTTTTCTTTTTTTCCCCCTCCGTTCTGTTTGCTCTCAAATTCTTCCCTTTCCCTCATATCCCTTCTTGCCCTCTTTCCCAACTCAGTTATCCACTGCTTTCCAGGTTAGCCTATTCTTATCATACCTCAGATTAATTTCCTCAAACTCATTCCTTCTTTTCCTTTTCCTCCTTAACAGATCTAGCTCCTCTTAACCACCGCCCAAGGCCCATTCCTTCTTCTCACTTCTTCCCAAGACTTATTTACTCATCAGCTCATTATTTTTCTTACTTTACCTCTATTCCCCCAGCACCCTTCTTTTGCCCCTTATTTCTTGCCCCTTCTCACTGCATCATCTACCAATAGTGTGCTTCCCCCCTGCTCACCTACACCTGACACTTTCCTCTATACTTTGAGGGTGAGTACATATTGAGTATTGTGTAAAATTTTGATTGACCCATCTCCAAAAAAATATAGCAGAACTAGAAAAGGTTTCAATAAAGTCAGTAAAAGTGATAAAGGGGATTGAACATCTTCATTAGGAAGAAAAGCTAAAGGATTCTAGAACTTGGACACACAAGGAAATGGTCGGTTAAGAGCTGTGCTCCAGGCTAAACAAGCTACTATTTCAAATTTAAAACTCCAAAAATTCAATTTTATTTGGAAAAAAGATTGATAAGAAGAAAATGTCATCAAACAAACAAAATAAAAACGATGCAGGAACCGGAGGATCAGGAACCAGCAGTAACAAAAGATCAAAGCCAGAACCAGGGACACCATCAAGAGTACCACTGCCTGCAGAAGATCAAGATATGATGGCAGAAATAAAACAGATAAAGGATATAGTACTGGAGATCAAAAAACAACTACAAAAAGCAATAGATGATGTTGCTATATTAACAAAAAGAGTTGATCTAATTGACAACAAAATGACACACTTAGAGGAAAGAGCAGAGGAAGTACATACTGAGGTTACACAAAACAAACAAGCCTGGAAGGAAATGGAAATATTAAAGAAAGATCTGGAAGACTGTGTGAATAGAGAAAAAAGAAATAATTTAAGAATTATTGGGATGCCGGAAGGAGTGGAAAAAAATGATCCTATCAATTTCTTAGAACAATTCCTCCCAAAGATACTGCCTATAAAATCCAAGGTGCCTTTTGAAATAGAGAGGGCACACAGAATACCGGGACAGAAAACAACCACACAAAAAGGTCCAAGAACTTTTATTTTTAAACTACTAAGATATCAACATGTAGTTGAAATATGCCAGCTAGCTAAAGCAAATAAAAACCTAAGATGTCAAGATGCACGGATACATATTGTGCCAGACTTTGCTAGAGAAACTGCTCAAAAAAGAAAACAACTCCTTGATTTAAGACCTCAACTACGAGCACTAGGGGCAAGATATGGATTACTCTACCCAGCGGTGATGAAGGTAACATTAGGAAATAAAACACAAAATTTTAATGATTCTAAAAAACTAGCAGAATACCTTGAAACATTTGAACAACCAATGACATCTTAAAAAGAAACTTTGGGAATATTTTAAAGTATTTAATATAACAAGAAGACATTAATAACTTTTCACTTTGATTTATTATATACAAAATAATCTAAACATTAAAAAACTGTAAAAACCGTTTAGAATGCTAGAAATTTTTTAAAAAAAGCAAATAACAGGAAAATGGAACAACTTGAAAAGAATGCAAACATGTCAGTAACAGAATGTTGTGGAGGGAAAAAAAAAAAAGAACATTGATCTACCTGGAGAATTCAATATATATGCAGCTGAAGGGACGAGATGGAGGAGCTTTTTGAAAGATATCCTCTTGCAGCATGGATTATATGCTCACGGAGAGAAATGTAGAAAGGTGGAACACTAGAGATACTATGTTTGCTGAGTTGCTGAGTAGAGGAAGGGATCTGCGTGTCAACAGGAAGTACAAACAGTAGTGCAACCTGCGTGAAAACTTGTGGTCGATTGGGAAGTGTCTCAAAAAAAATAAAATAAAAAAATCCTGAATAGAAGGCTACCAACACATGAGTAAATTACAAACTGAATCTGCCCTGCTCCTATGAATATCCCGGAAGACCCAGACACTAAGATGTGGAACATAATGACTACAATTATATTAGTAAAAGAAGCAGAAAGTTAATTCCCACCCAGTTGGAGGAGAACAGCTGAGCCCTTCCTTTATGTTTGCCATATGTGCAAACAAGCTTGTAACCATTCCTAGCTGATACACTGAGCTAACTGTTATGCATTCTTGGCATGTTCCCTGACAAAGATAGTGAAGAACGTTAAGTTTATTATAGAAGTACTTTAAAAAAAAAAAAAAAAAATTGTCTTCAAATGTTGTATTTCTTCTATATCTTTTTCTCATCTATTTTATTCTCATCCTTCTCATACTTTACACATATAATTTTGAAAGAAAGATATTGCATTTTATTGGATATTTATTTACCAATGACTTTCACTATATACTTAAACTGAATTTATTTATTTACTTAAAAATGGGTTAATAGATACTTTGACTAACCTGACAATTGATATATTGCAATTTTAGGAATCCAGAATAATAATAAATATGTAATAAACACTTTCTAGGCTTTTAAGTTTTCAGTAATGCCTTTAAGTTCTTAGGAACTAAGCTTTTAGTCAGGCTTGATTGAATTATATGAAACTCTGTTAAAATCCTGTAGATTAGAATCATTTCTTTGCTCTATTCTGTTTTTGAGTAATTTTTTGTAAAATAAAGAAAGGTAAGAATTATAAGGGGGAAAAAAAATAGATATATATATATATTTCTGAAAATGAATAAAAGAGAAAATAAATATAACAAATATTAGTATAAGGATATATTATACTATGTTATTAGCATGGAGTAATAAGTATAAAACTATAATTTATTTTTTAGCTTGTAATGGAGTAATGTTAAACCTGATCTATGTTGTGTTTCCAAGTGATCGTATACAAATGGGGTGGGAAGGGAGGGAATGGGAGGGTATTAAATTTTAAGGGTAGGGGTAAAACAGATAATTCCTCAAACTATCTTATTTATGGGAAAATGAAGTTCATAAAAAACATTGCAGATGGGATTGTTATAATACATATTACATTAAAATTAAATGGATCTTAAAATAATCTCTTTAAATGTTAATGGTCTAAATCACCCGATTAAAAGAAAAAAGGCATTATTATTTTTGAAAAGGCAAAACGCTGATATATGCTGCATACAAGAGACCCATTTATCAAATAATGAATCCATAAAGCTAAAAGGTGATTGGGTCAAGCAATGTTACTTTTCTGCAGCAATAGGAAAAAAAGCTGGAGTTGCAATATTAATAAATAAAAAATGTTCCGCTTCATTTAAGTTTAAGGCAGCTGATCCTTTAGGAAGATGGATATATATAGAAATGGACATGGGAAATACCACCATGACGCTTTTCAATATATATGCCCCTAATTCAAATCAAAATGAATTTTTTAAAACTCTGCAACAGTTGATTCTTTTACTGGCTACTTCAAATTTAATAGTGGCAGGAGATTTCAATGCTGTGATGGATCCATTGATAGATAAAAGCCCGAGAAGATTTATAAAATCATTAGGTCTTGACAATTTGGTGCAATCTTGTGATTTAAAGGATATTTGGCGTATACTTCATTTTGATGGTCGGGAATTTTCGTTTTGTTCACAAGTCCATAATTCTTTTTCTAGAATAGATTATATTTTTGTTTCTAATCAATTAGTACATCAAGTCACACAGGCTGTCATTGATCCAATTGTATTATCTGATCATGGTGGAGTGTGGATTGAAATTAAAATAATAGATCAAAATATAAACAGACCTATATGGAAATTGAATAATACATTGCTTGCAGATAATGACTTTTGTACAAATCTTATAAAAAAAATATAAGAATATTTTCAAATTAATGATACAGAAGAAATTTCCATAGAGACTTTATGGGATGCGTTTAAAGCATATATTAGAGGACAAATTATTTCTTATTCAGCAATGAAAATAAAAAAAGAAAAACAACAATTTATAGAATTAGAAAAATTAATAAAGTCTCTAGAATCAAAATTAATTGAAAAATGGGATTATTTGACACAACAAGAATTGTTAAAAGCTAAAGGTAAATATAATGAAATTTCTTCAAAAATCATTAGAAAAGATTTATTTGTACAACAAGCTCTGTATTATGGAAATTCGAATAAGGCGGGAAGATTGCTTGCAAATTATCTCAAAGCAAAAAGGAAAAAAACAAAAATAATTGCAATTCAAAATGAAAATAAAGAAATGTTATCTCAAACTAATCCCATAATAAAACAATTTTTAAAATTCTATAAAGATTTGTATTCTTCCGAGCCCTATTCAGAAAAGGAAAAAGATGGTATAGAATTTTTAAAGTTAATAAATGGACCAAAGATTCCTGAACATATAAAACGAAGTTTAGAAGAACCAATATCCTTAAAAGAGTTAGGTACAGCATTGAAGTCCCTCAGAGTTGGATCCGCTCCAGGTGGAGATGGTTATACAGTAGAGTTTTATAAATCATTCCAAAACATCATAATGCCCTATTTATTAAAATTATATCAGAAACAACTAAATAAATAAAGGTTGTATTACAGGTACTATGGCTGAATCAATAACTATAGTTTTACCTAAGCCAAATAAAGATCCTACTTTGGTATCAAACTATAGACCTATTTCTTTAATAAATGTGGATGGAAAAATTTTAACTAAGGCAATAGCATTAAGATTGGCTAAAGCCAATCATTATTGATATGCATCAAACAGGTTTTGTTGCTCAAAGACATTCATCTCATAATACTAGATTGGCACATCACATGTTATATTTGACAAAATCCATCAATGACCCAGCATTCTCTATTTCATTAGATGCGGAAAAAGCTTTTGATAGAGTGGAATGGTCCATGTTTCAGACAATGGAATGGTTTGGTATAGGATCCGGTTTTATACAAATAATAAAGGCATTGTATAACTCCCCTGTTGCTAGATTATATATTAATAATGATTTTTCAGAAAAATTTATTCTACAAAGAGGGGTTAGACAAGGATGCCCACTATCTTCTTTGCTTTTTGATATCGTTTTAGAACCCTTGTTATTAGCTATAGAACAGATAAAGGAGATACAGGGTATTCCACATTCAGATAGAGAATATAAATTATCAGCATATGCGGATGATATATTACTTTATTTGAGAAATCCGGAAACAACCATTCCAAAGCTACTCGAACTAATTGAAAGATTTGGAAAATTTTCAGGATATAAAATAAACTGGAATAAATCAGAAGTACTTCCACTCAACGTACATTGTACAAAAAGTTTATTTGACTCATTTTCTTTTATTTGGTAAGAGGAAGGATTAAAATACTTAGGAATTTGGATTACAAAAACTATAGAAGAAACTATGATAATCAATGAAAAAAATTTATTACAAAAAGTGTCAGAAATGTGTGAGCAATGGAATCCTTTGTGCATATCTTGGTGGGGGAGAGTGCAAACTGTAAAAATGATGATTTTGCCAATAGTTTGTTATCAAATGGGTATGATACCAATTTTTTTCCAGGGGTCTTTTTACAAAAAATTGGATAAAATATTAACAAAATTTATTTGGCTTGGAAAAACCCCCAGAATTGCTCTAGTATCTTTACAAAGACCAATTGAGGAGGGAGGGGTAAATTTTCCAAATTTTTATAGGTACCATCAAGCCTATATTATGCGTCATGGTATGTATTGGATCCTCCCAGAACCCATTGAACATATACCAGATTGGTTCTGGTTAGAATGGAGATTAATGTTTCCTTTACGTCTGAGTCATGTGATAAGTATTCAAATGCCAAGGTTATATAAAGATCATAAAATATTAATGGATACTTGGAAAACTATAAGATATATAAGTAATCTAACTCATATTCCAATAACTAAATCAACGACTCAAACAATATGGCTTAACCCAAAGATCAAAGCTGACGGTTTTAAAATTATCTGGAAACATTGGATGATGGCTGGAATTCGTATTTTAGAAGATGTAATAAATAAAGGTAAACTGCTTGAGTTTTCACAATTGCAAAATAAATTTGGTTTAAATAAATCACAATATTTCAGATGGTTGCAATTGAAGCAGGCCATTCAGACAGGGTTCTCTGAATGGAAAAATCTTAATAATTATCATAGTATGGAATTCTTATGTTTTCAGATAGATTCCATGGGACACCAGGCCGCAATGTGGTATAAATTAATATCTGGATTTATACATTAAAAAAAAAAAAAATGGTCTTAGAGATATTTGGAGCATTGAGATTAAGCATCAAATTAATGCATCTCAATGGCCACGACTTTGGTCTTGGAGGATAAGATGTACAATGTCAGCATCTATGAGACAAACTTGGTTTTTTATTTTACATAGAGCTCTATGGACCCCTACACGTTTACATAGAATTGATAGCTCTAAGTCTAATAGATGCTGGCATTGTCATCTAGAAGCAGGGACATTAGATCATCTTTTATTCTATTGTCCATTCATATTAACATTTTGGAAATCAATTTGTCCCCAAATAAATAGGATGTTAGAAAATCCAGTAGCCTTGACATATGATACAATTCTATTTGGTACTACAATGAGAGCCCATAGTCAAATCTCATCAAATAACAACAAACTTTTATTTATAATGACTGGAATAGCAATACAGCAAATTACACATAATTGGAAAAATTGGGACAGATTGAACTATAATTTCTGGTGGAACTCAGTTTGCCATATATATAAGATGGAACATGCATTTGCAACACAAAAAGGATATATGAATAAGTTCAAGAAGATTTGGGGACCATTAACAGAATATTGCAATATTTGAATTTCATTTTCCCATGATAAGAAAATAGTATAAAGAAGGAGGGGGGGAGGGGTTAAAGGGAGGGAATTATTCTCTTTATCATACATTATAAATAAAATATTATAATAGATGATATTCTTACATGAAAATAACGTAATAAAGGGAGGGGGAAAAGGTTCATATTTAAATAATAATTGATAAAATCATTACAATATATATATTGTATAACTTTATAAGAAAAATAATTACAATTATATGATATATAAAACCATAAGAAAAATAAGACAAGAAATGTTATATATAAAATATATTATAAAAATATCAAGTGTATTGTTAAGATAAATGTATGAAAATTTATGACACTTGTTGTTAAATGGAAAAAAAATTCAATAAAAAACTTAAACAGGAAGAAAAGCTAAACAGGTTAGGCATAGGTATAGTTTGGGGATGGGAGAAGGGAATGAATTGCCTATCCCACAAATGACTTTCCAGTTCTGGTATGATTTGAGTAGTGCAGCATCTTCCTCTGTCCTTTTCTTTCCCCTCCCTCCCTTCTCCACAGGATTGGGTATCATTTTCCACCTCCCTCACCCCGCACTGTGTTTTTCAATCTTTCCGGGCCACCAGCAGCGTTAGCAATGTAAGCACACTGCCCATGGCCTGGCCTGGAAATCTTCTTCTGATGTAATTTCCCATTCCTTTGTAGGTGGGATACTGCAGAAAGAAGGCTTCTGGGGCAGGCCAAAGACAGTGGGTTTACATTACTAATGCTGCTGGTGGCCCTGAAAAATTGAAGGAAAGCAGTATGGAGAGTGATACCAGACCCCAAAGAGGAGGGGGGATATGGTGGAAGGAGAGAGGGAGAATGATGGCGACACTAGACAAGGCAGGGGGCGGGCAGTAGGAGGAGAAAGGGAGAGAGAAACCAGACTTTATTGGGAGGGGTGTTGGAAGGAGAGAGAGAAACTGACATCAACCTAAGCAGGGGAGGGAGGTGGTGGCGGAAGGAGAGAGAAAATAAGAACAGCCCAGTATCCTGTTTTCCACAATGGCCAAATCAGGTCACAAGTAACTGCCAAAATCCCAAATAGTAGCAATATTCTGTGCTACCAATCCCAGGGCAAGCTTTCAGCAGGTCAGTCTTGATAGCAGACAATGGACTTTTCCTCCAGGAACTTGTCCAAACTTTTTAAAACCCAGCTATATGTTAAGTGCTATTACTACATCCTCTGCCAAAACATTCCAGAGCTTAACTATTCTCTTAGTGAAAAAAAAAAATATTTCCTCCTCTTGGTTTTAGAAGTATTTCTCTGTAACTTTGAGGGTCCCCTAGACTTTGTAATTTTTAATGGAGTAAGAAAAATCAATTCTCTTGTACCCATTCTTACCACAAAGGATTTTGTAGACTTTAATCATATCTCAAGTTTCAAGTTTCAAGTTTGACCTTTATTTGATGAATCGCTTATAATAACATCTAAGCGATGTACAGTATTAAAAACCATCAGAATGTGGTAATACAATTAGTTTACAGTAATTACTCTTAAGACAGACAAAATTAGACGAACAGGAGGGGGTGGGAGGGAAGGGGAAAAGTTACAATCTTGTTCTTTGTTAGAAATTGACATCGAAGGGAAAACACAGGCTTCCCTTTTCCAAGCTGAAGAGCTTGAACCTCTTTAGCCTTTCCTCATACGAGGATGGGGACGGAGACTATTCCATGCATCTATCACCTTTTCTGTAAAAAAAGTATTTCCTTAGGTTGCTCCTGAGCCTTTCACCTCCTTAACTTCATCCTATGCCCTCTCATTCCGGAGCTTCCTTTCAAATGAAAGACTCGCTTCATGCACATTTATGCCATGTAGGTATTTAAAAATCTGTATCCTATCTCCCCTTTCCCACCTTATATATTGAGATCTTGGTCTGTCCCCATATGCCTCATGACGAACATCACCAACCATTTTAGTAGCCTTCCTCTGGATGACTCCATCCTGTTTGTCTTTTTGAAGGTTTATTTTCCAGGGTCTTATACAGGGACATCAATACTTCATATTTCCTACTTAGCTATACCTCTCCCTATGCACCCTAGCATCCTTCTAGCTTTCACCGTTGCCTTTTCAACCCATGATCTTAATTTTTTTTTTTTTAACCACCCTAAGAAACATTTCTCAGTACTCTTACAATATTATATCATACATAAATTTCTTTTTTTTTTTTATAAATCTTTATTCATTTTTAAAACTTTCAACAAGTGTAACATAAGATACAATCATTTTATACTTTAACATTACTTAATATACCATCAAATTCAAACTCACATCAAATATCCCCCTCCCTTATACCCCAAAATTGTTCTTAAGCATAATAAATCAGAAAATATTCCTTCCCCCCCTCCCCACCCTGAACGTGTATGAACAAAGGGGAAAAAGTAATATTCATTCTGTACAATATTTTGTTAATGGCTCCCAAACATCCCTAAATTTCTTAAAATATCCCTGCTGTATGGCTATTACCCGTTCCATTTTAAAGATTTGGCATAATGAATTCCACCAAAAATTATAATTCAGCCGATCCCAATTTTTCCAGGTTTTCATAATTTGCTGTATGGCAACCCTTGTCATGATGAGCAAAAGTTTATTATTATTAGAAGAGATTTGACTCTTGGCTTTCATGGAAGTACCAAATAACACAGTGTCATATGATAATGCCACCGGATTTTCCAGTAGATTATTCACTTGGCCCCAAATGGATTTCAGATACATAAATTTCAATGTAAAACACAATTAGATTCTCCAATCCTAATATCATTCTATACATATTCCCTTTAACTATTTTATCCCAAGTAAAAATATAAAATAGTTCTCAAGTTATCATTGTAAGATATTACAGTAATTGAATATTTATATCTCCTTATAAAAACTCCTTAAAAGGAGTAATATTACTAATTGGTGTTCTTTTCAAGTAGGCTGTTAAACCAAAATCAAACAATTTTACACTGCAACCCCATTTCTAATGTTTAATTCAGTAGTAGTATATGAACAAAGTTCTTTTAAAGTAAAGGACTGGGATAGAAGTTTAATAGACTGGGATATATAGGTTTTACCTGCCTGCAAGTAGGCAAGGATGCCTGCGCCATCATATTTTATTGTTTCTATTTTAACTGTTGCCATTTTACCTATGTGTTGTATATCACCCTAATGTGATAAAGGAATGGTGCTCTATCAAATATAATAATAAAATAAATATGATCTGTTATCCCAGGACAAGCAGGCATATATTCTCACATGTGGGTGACGTCATCTACGGAGCCCCAGCGCGGACAGCTTTTCAAGCAAACTTGATTGAAGTTTCAAGTTTGCTATGCTGCACCACGCATGTGCATGCCTTCTTGCCCACTAGAGGGCGCATCCCCACCTCGTGGTCCTCAGTTCAGTTTTTTCCGCGGAGCCAGAAGCCCTGTGGAATTTGTGCTCTCTATTTTTGCCTTCTGACACCGCGTTTGAGTCGTTTTTCTCGGTCGCTGTGCTTGCTTTATTTTTTTATTCGTTCGTGTGTTCGATAATCGTCAAAAAAAAAAAAAAGTATTTTTTCGTTCGGCTCCGGGGGCTCCCGGTAGCCGCGGCCGCGGGACCTCGTTACGTTCCCGGCCGTTTTCGATTTCATGTCCCGTCCTTTGACGGGCTTTAAAAAGTGCACCAGGTGCGATCGGCTGCTTTCAATCACCGATCCCCACCGGTGGTGCTTACTTTGCCTGGGTCCCGAGCACCCCACCGACTCCTGTCCTCGGTGCTCGACTTTTCAGCCAAGAGCTCTCCGCTGCCGTCGTGCCAGAATGGCGGAGCTCTTTGCTGTGGACCCCGCGGCGGGGCAGGCCTTGACGTCGGCCCCGGCCTTGACCTCGGCCTCGACTCCCTTGACCTCGCCGCGATATCCTGCTTCGTCGAAGCCTGCGTCCTCGACTTCGAAGTCGACGGGGGGTAAGTCCTCACTTCCTTCTTCAGCTCCAACCTCGAAGAAGCCATCCTCGGGATCCTCGACGGGGGCGGGTGGGTCGTCTTCGGCCCCGCCCCGAGCGTCGAAGTCGGGTGCCCCGCGGGAATACTCGAGACCGAGGTCGCCCTTGAGGGAGCACCCGCAGGCCCCGGATCTACCGGCCATGATGGGGGTTCCTGTTTTTCAGGACTTGCTCCGTGCCCTCATTGCCTCGGAGCTGTCCGGCACCCTCGCGCATCTGCAGCCGGCTTCGGCCTCGAGTGCCCCGGCTTCGGCAGCCTCGGTCTCGGTGCCCTCGACTTCGGCCCCCGGGGTGGCTCCGGCCTCGACCCCGACCTTGCCCTAGTCCTCGGTCGACCAGCCGGAGCGGAGTGTGCGGCCTCGGGACAAGGTGCGGAGAGTTCGGAGGATCTCTTCCACTTCTTCCTTGTCGAGGTCCTCCCGGGGCTCCTCGTCCTCGGGTCGGCCTCGGGTGAAGCGCCGGCTGAGGAAGCCCAAGCGTTCTCGGGGTTCTCCTCGGAGACGCGGTCGCTCCTCGCCGACCGGGGCTGAGACGCTGCGTGTCTCGGAGCTCCGCCTCGATAATCCGAGGCTTTTCCGTTCCTCCGAGGGAGGGTTATCGAGAGACTCCTCGCCGAAACGGAAGGGGCAAGTCTCGGTGCCTCGTTCCCAGGGGACTTCCCAAAGGGGTTCCTCGGGGCATAGGCGGTCCCCGACCCCGTCGAGGTCGCTCGGGGCGTCGTCGTGGTGTTCGGGGTCTGGTACTGGTAGGGAACCTCGGTATTCCCGTGAGGCTTCCCCTTCCTTTTTGGCGACGCGGGCCTCTCGATCTCCCTCCCCGCCTTCCAAGCCCTCCTCCTTTTCGAGATTTGTGCTTGATATGGGGAGGGCCTTGGACCTTGATCTGGTGTCCGGTTCTCAATATACCAAGGAGTTTTTGGAGGAGCAGGATTTACCTTCTCCCCCGAGGGAGACTCCTCGTCTGCCCCTTAATAAGGTCCTCCATCAGACCTTCCTGAGGAACTTGGACTCCCCTCTTACAGTCACAGCGGTTCCATCGAAAATGGAGTCGAAGTACCGTACCATCCCATGCAAGGGCTTCGAGAAAGCACAACTGTCTCACCAGTCGTTGCTGGTGGAGTCGGCGTTAAAAAAGTCCCAGCCTTCTAGGGTCTCGGCTGCGGTCCCTCCCGGGCGGGAAGGGCGGACCCTGGACAAGTTTGGTCGCCGCCTCTACTCCAATTCCATGATGGCGGCCAGGGTCCTTAATTATGCTTTCACTTTTTCATCTTATCTGAGGCAGATGGTGAAGGCGTTACCCCGTTATCATGGGGTTATGCCAGATACCCATAAGGAGGACTTTGGCAAATTTATGGCCAACTTGTCACAACTGCGTCTATACCTTTTTCATGCTGTTTACGACACATTTGAGTTGGCCTCCAGAGTCTCTGTCTTTGCGGTAGCGATGCGCCGTCTCGCATGGCTCCGAACGGTTGATATGGACCCAAACTTGCAGGAGCGCCTAGCCAATCTGCCATGTGTTGGATCGGAATTGTTTGATGAGTCCTTGGAGGCGGCAACCAAACGCCTGTCCGAACATGAGCGCTCCTTCGCCTCCTTGGTCCATCCTAAGCCACGGGTACCGCCACAGAAGCCATTTAGACCTCCACCGCGGCGATACCCTCAAAAGTCTACGCCAGCATTCTCTAGGCCTCC
The DNA here is from genome assembly GCF_902459505.1 of Geotrypetes seraphini. Classification (NCBI taxonomy): domain Eukaryota; kingdom Metazoa; phylum Chordata; class Amphibia; order Gymnophiona; family Dermophiidae; genus Geotrypetes; species Geotrypetes seraphini. The sequence continues at coordinate 61,974,783 of NC_047090.1, read as the reverse complement.
GCCCCGGCGCCCCCCGCAGCAGGGCAGAGGGGGCCAACCTAAACCTCAGGCGCAAGGGGCGTCTAAGCCGGCGCCGTCTTTTTGACGTGATGAGCGGATGGGGGCGGGCCCCCCTCCGCACTCTCGCCGGACCCCCTGCCCATCGGGGGCCGGCTGCGGGCCTTTCATTCGGCCTGGGCTATGATCACGTCAGACGCTTGGGTGCTCCGTCTCATCTCCGAGGGTTACTCGCTGAACTTCTCGGCCTCGCCGCCGGAACAACCGCCAGGGACCTCTCTTTCCAGTCGAGCCCAGCTTCCTCTTCTCCTCTCGGAGGCCAGGGCCTTGTTGAGCCTTCGGGCGGTGGAGCCGGTCCCCCCAAACCAATGGGGGCGGGGGTTTTACTCCCGTTAATTTTTGGTCCCAAAGAAGACCGGGGACTTACGCCCCATTTTGGACCTCCGGAAGCTCAACAAGTTCCTGGTCCGAGAGAAGTTCCGTATGTTGTCGCTTCCGGTTCTCTACCTTCTGTTGGAGGAAGGGGATTGGATGTGCTCCCTGGACTTGAAGGAAGCGTACACTCATGTTCCGGTGCATCCTGCCTTCCGCAAGTTCTTACGGTTCCAGGTGGGGGAGTTGCACCTTCAGTATCGGGTCCTTCCTTTCGGGCTGGCGTCGTCGCCTCGAGTCTTCACGAAGTGCATGGTGGTAGTCGCGGCTGCCCTGAGATCTCAGGGGCTACAGGTCTTTCCTTACCTGGATGATTGGCTGATCAAGGCATCGTCCAGGGAGGGGGTTATCTCAGCGACCCAACAGACTATCACCTTCCTTCAAAGTCTGGGGTTCGAGGTGAACTTTCCCAAATCTCAGCTGTGCCCTGCTCAATCCCTTCAGTTTATCGGGGCCGTGCTGGACACGGTTCGCCTTCGTGCGTTCCTCCCCCCTCCGAGGTTGGAGGCTCTGCTTCGACTGTGCCGTCAGATTTTGCTGCAGCGCTCCGTCTCAGCGCACCGTCTGATGATTCTCCTTGGCCACATGGCGTCGACGGTTCATGTCACACCGTTCGCCCGATTGCACCTGAGACTCCCTCAGTGGACCTTGGCCTCCCAGTGGCGTCAAGATCGGTACCCACTCTCCTTTCCTGTGACAGTGACTCCTTCCTTGAGACGCTCGCTCCGTTGGTGGACCAACTTTTCCAATCTTTCCGGGGGTTTGCTCTTTCTCGTCCCTCCGCATCGCAAGGTCCTGACCACGGACTCTTCGGAGTACGCGTGGGGGGGCTCATCTCGACAGTCTGCGGACTCAAGGTCTATGGTCGGCGGAGGACCGTCTTTGTCACATCAATGTGTTGGAGCTTCGAGCCATTTTTCGGGCTGCTCGAGCGTTCTGCCACCTGCTGCACGATCAGGTAGTACTCGTACGGACGGACAACCAAGTGGCAATGTATTATGTAAACAAGCAAGGGGGGACGGGCTCTTGGTCCCTGTGCCGGGAAGCCCTGCGCCTTTGGGAATGGGCGGTCTCCCAGGAACATCTTCCTGCGGGCGGTTTACATTCAGGGAGAGAAGAATTGTCTGGCCGACAAACTCAGTCGTCTTCTCCAGCTGCACGAGTGGTCGCTAAACTCCCGAGTTCTGCACGAGGTCTTCGACCGCTGGGGGACTCCTCAGGTGGATCTGTTTGCCTCCCCGGAGACTCACAAACTGCCCCTCTATTGTTCTCGGATGTACTCCCCGGACCGTCTCGAAGCCGATGCCTTCCTTCTCGACTGGGGAGGGAGGTTCCTTTATGCGTTTCCTCCTTTCCCTCTGATCTTGAGGACATTGGTTCATCTCAAGTCGTCCAGAGCCACTATGATTCTCATTGCGCCTCGTTGGCCTCGTCAGCACTGGTTCTCCCTGCTCCTTCAACTCAGTGTCAGGGAGCCTCTGCTTCTGCCTGTTTTTCCCTCTCTGCTGTCTCAGAGTCGGGGTTCACTGTTGCATCCCAATCTTCAGTCCTTACATCTGACGGCTTGGTTCCTTTCCCCTTGACTTCGGTTTCTGTTTCTCAGTGGGTCAGGGAGGTGTTGGAAGCCTCGCGCAAGGTCTCGACTCGGCTTTGTTATTCCCAGAAGTGGACCAGATTTTCATCCTGGTGTTCCTCGCACCATCTTCATCCGAGTTCGGTTCCGGTGTCCTCGGTTCTGGAATATTTGTTGCATTTGTCCAAGTCTGGGCTGAAGACGACTTCCATTTGGGTGCATCTCAGTGCTATTGCTGCTTTCCATTGGCATCTCGAGGGGCGATCTCTCTCTCTTCATCCTCTGGTGATTCGTTTCATGAGGGGTCTAGTGAATGTTAATCCTCCTCTGAAACCTCCTCCTGTGGTTTGGGATCTTAATGTGGTCTTGGCTCAGCTGATGAAACCTCCTTTTGAGCCTATTGACAAGTCTCTTCTTAAGTTTCTCACTTGGAAGGTGATCTTTTTGCTTGCGCTCACGTCCGCTCGTCGGATTAGTGAGCTGCAGGCTTTGGTTGCAGACCCGCCCTTTACTGTGTTCCATCATGACAAGGTGGTTCTTCACACCCATCCTAAATTTTTACCTAAGGTTGTGTCTGATTTCCACCTCAATCAGTCCATTGTTCTTCCGGTGTTTTTTCCGAAGCCCCACTCTCATCCTGGGGAGGCGGCGCTTCACACGCTTGACTGTAAGAGGGCGTTGGCTTTTTATCTTCAACGCACCAAGTCTCATCGGAAGGTTCCTCAATTATTTTTGTCCTTTGATCCTAATCGGTTGGGACGTCCTGTTTCCAAGCGCACCTTGTCCAACTGATTGGCTGCTTGTATTTCTTTTTGCTACGCTCAGGCTGGTCTCGAGCTGCATGGTCGGGTCACGGGACATAGGGTCCGAGCGATGGCAGCTTCTGTTGCTTTCCTCCGGTCTACTCCGATGGAGGACATCTGCAAGGCTGCCACTTGGTCTTCGGTTCATACTTTCACCTCCCACTACTGCCTGGATACGTTATCCAGGAGTGACGGACGGTTTGGCAAATCTGTTTTCCTAAATTGCCATCCTCCCACCTGCCCTTTTTTGGTTGGCTTGGAGGTCATCCACATGTGAGAATATCATGCCTGCTTGTCCTGGGATAAAGCACAGTTACTTACCGTAACAGGTGTTATCCAGGGACAGCAGGCATATATTCTCACAACCCGCCCTCCTCCCCGGGGATGGCTTCTTTGCTGGATATGGAACTGAGGACCACGAGGTGGGGATGCGCCCTCTAGTGGGCAAGAAGGCATGCACATGCGTGGTTCAGCATAGCAAACTTGAAACTTCAATCAAGTTTGCTTGAAAAGCTGTCCGCGCTGGGGCTCCGTAGATGACGTCACCCACATGTGAGAATATATGCCTGCTGTCCCTGGATAACACCTGTTACGGTAAGTAACTGTGCTTTTTGCAGCTCTGGGAAGACAGAATGAAATCTGTCATGTTTTGTGTAATTTTGCATTTCTATTTTCAGCATGCTATGGTCATTGATACCCGTAATTCTTCAATCTTGCCTCGGAAAGGAGCCTTGCTGAAAATTAATCAGGTAGTGTTGAAACAAATATAAACACAGCATTAAAATGCAAATCCTGAGCCCAAAAGTTGTCTTGAAATGGTCAGTTCTTTATATTGCTTTAAAAAAAGTGCTTTGCACATTTAGATGAGATAAAACACTTCATGAAATAAAGGTTGGTTCTTGATTTTGGAACTTGATGTATACTAGAGATCTTCGAGAGTCTGTTGGGTTTGTATACAACATACTTGGCACGCTATAGATATTTCTTCCTTTAGGACATTCAGGGCCTCTTTTACAAAGCTGTGATAGCGATTCTTCTGCGGCAAGTGCACCAAAGCCCATTCAATTCCTGTGAGCTTCAGTACATTTACTGTGGGAGAATCTCTACCGTGGCTTTGTAAAAAGGGTTCCTAGTGTCTTATCTATCTGCTGAATAATTGCTAATAGCATTCCAGCCTAGCTGATATTTGAGTTGGGCAAGTGTAAGTGCTAAATTATAGACATTTAGAAATGTAGGTTAAGGAAAACAGTGATTAGAAAAGCATATTTTACTCAGAATGAAAGAGAAATGTTCTGGCGGTGTTTGCCTTTTTTTGCGTTCACTTTGCAAACTGTTTTGTGTGATTTTTGCATATAACCAACTGAATGGCCACTACTGGGTCTCTGGTTGTTTGAATTCTTTTCCTTGGTTGCCATTCCATAGTGTTGTAGACAAATCAGAACCTCGTTAGCTGTAACAAACATGTCTGGCTGCTTCATACTCAAATAAAACATAAGAACATAAGAACATAAGTAGTGCCTCTGCCGGGTCAGACCAGAGGTCCATCCCGCCCAGCAGTCCGTCCCCGCGGCGGCCCAACAGGTCATGACCTGCCTTAATCACCAGAAGGGGCCCCCTTGCCCCCTAGGTTTCTCATCGAAGTCCTATCTTCCCATCAATGTCCTAACCCTCCGGCCTTGCACCTGCACGACCTGGTGAGCTGTCTATACTTATGCAACACCCCAGCACCTCCCTCAGTACCCCACGATCCCCTTTTCCCTCAGGAATCTGTCCAATCCCTGTTTGAATCCCTGGACTGTACTCTGCCGGATCACTTCCTCCGGGAGCGCATTCCATTTGTCCACGACCCTTTGGGTGAAGAAAAACTTCCTTGCATTTGATTTGAACCTATCTCCCTTCAGTTTCTCTGAGTGCCCCCTTGTACCTGTCGTCCCTTTTAGTCTGAAGAACCTGTCCCTGTCCACCCTCTCTATGCCCCTAAGTATTTTGAAGGTCTCTATCATATCCCCCCTGAGCCTCCTTTTTTCCAGAGAGAAGAGCCCCAGTTTATCCAGCCTCTCAGCATATGGGAAGTTTTCCAGCCCTCTTACCAGTTTCGTTGCCCTCCTTTGGACTCTCTCAAGAACTGCCATGTCCTTATTGAGGTGCGGCGACCAATATTGAACGCAGTATTCCAGATGTGGGCGCACCATCGCTCGATACAGCGGCATGATGACTTCCCGCGTCTTGGTTGATATGCCCCTCTTGATGATGCCCAGCATCCTGTTGGCTTTCTTCGAGGCTGCTGCACACTGTGCGGATGGTTTCATGGATGGATCCACTAGCACACCTAAGTCTCTCTCAAGTCCGGTGTCTTCCAGCAATCTCCCCCCCATTTTATACTCGAACAATGGGTTCTTTTTCCCTATGTGCATGACCTTGCATTTATCTACGTTAAAGCGCATTTGCCATTTGTTTGCCCAGTCCTCCAGCTTATCGAGGTCCCTTTGCAGTTCCTCACACTCCTCCCTGGTCCTAACTCTGGCGCAGAGCTTGGTATCGTCTGCAAATTTTATAACCTCACACTTTGCCTCCGTTTCCAGGTCATTGATAAATATGTTGAAGAGTAGCGGCCCCAGCACCGATCCCTGCGGCACACCGCTCGTGACTCCCCGCCAGTCAGAATATTGGCCCTTTACTCCGACCCTCTGTAGTCTACCTGACAGCCAGTGCTTGATCCATCTGTGTACATCCCCGCCCACCCCGTGGTTCCACAGCTTCCTAAGCAGCCTTTCATGTGGCACCTTGTCAAAGGCCTTTTGAAAATCGAGGTAAATGATGTCTATGGGTTCCCCTTTGTCCACCTGACTGCTTATTCCCTCAAAGAAGTACAGAAGGTTTGTCGGGCACGACCTTCCCTTACAGAATCCGTGCTGGCTTGTCCGCAGTAGGCCATTTTTCTCGATGTGCTCGCAAATGCTGTCCTTGATCATTGCTTCCACCATCTTCCCTATAACTGAAGTCAGGCTCACCGGCCTGTAGTTCCCGGGGTCACCTCTCGATCCCTTCTTAAAGATAGGTGTGACATTCGCCAGTTTCCAGTCCTCTGGTACCTCTCCAGTTTTCAAGGATAGGTTGCAAACATGCTGGATTGCGCCCGCTATTTCCTGACTTAGTTCCTTTAGAACCCTTGGGTGGATCCCGTCCGGTCCCGGTGATTTGCCGCTTTTCAGTCTGTCAATCTGCTTGAGGACATCCTCCCGACTTACCTCTATATGCCCCAATCTTTTGGCCTGCTCCCCACTCATGAGCTCCTCTGAGTCCGGTATATTGGACGTGTCCTTGCTCGTGAAGACCGACGAGAAGAACGTGTTCAACCTCTCAGCTACCTCTTTATTCTCCTTAATCACTCCCTTCCTATCCCCATCGTCCAATGGCCCCACCTCCTCTCTCACTGGTTGCTTCCCCTTTACGTAACTGAAGAATGCCTTGAAGTTTTTTGCCTCCCTGGCCAGCCCTTCCTCGTATTTCCCTTTTGCTTTTCTAATGCCACCGAGAGATTAGAAAAGCAAAAGGGAAATACGAGGAGGGGCTGGCCAGGGAGGCGAAAAACTTCAAGGCATTCTTCAGTTACGTAAAGGGGAAGCAACCAGTGAGAGAGGAGGTGGGGCCATTGGACGATGGGGATAGGAAGGGAGTGATTAAGGAGAATAAAGAGGTAGCTGAGAGGTTGAACACGTTCTTCTCGTCGGTCTTCACGAGCGAGGACACGTCCAATATACAATCCTTCAACTTACCAGGCATGCATTTTAGCACTTGCAAGTCATTTTTAGTCAATTCTGTAACACAGTAGTATACCTATAGATATAAATCACTTGCTGACCCCTTTCCACCAGGTTAGGTTTATATTTAGGAAGATGAGTTCCTTGCACTGATCTGAACATGCCATATCAAAATATTGGTTAATATTGAAAATGGCTTAAACTCTCAATGTTTTCTCTTAGAGCAATAGCAAAAGGTCCTTATAAATATTCCAAACTCTAAGATAAATAATTTTCTTTGATTCAATTGCATTTCATTGCCTATTCACTTCAATTCAATTCAGTTGAGTTAATTCATTCACTAGCTTACAAAACCTCAGATGCACCATTCCACCGCCATACACATATTCTTATCGGCGGGGAAATCTTGGTGTTAAATCCTCATAGGTTTAGGTCATATTTTTATTTAAATACTTTTATAGATATATTTTTTTAAACTTATCTGAATGATTGTAGATTGTAGATCTTATAAATCAATTTAAGCGGTTCATGCGGCTGGACCCGACATGTTTCGCAATAGCTTCGTCAGGGATCCGCTCTATAAATATAAATAAACTAGTCTTTAAGCCCGTTAGATTAACGGGTGCTAGAACATATGTGTGTGTGTCTGTCTTTTTTTCTCTCTCTCTCCTTAGCCGCTTTCTTTCTTTCTGCCTTTCTTTTTCCTTGGCTGTCCATCACCACCCCTTGCCTGCTCCCCCTGTCCATTTTCCCTTCCTTTTACCTCCACTGTGTCCACCACCACCCCTTCACTGCTCTCCTTATGCAGCAGCAGCCCTTCTCCCTTTGTTTTACCTCCCCCCCTGTCCAGCAGCACCTCTTTCCTTCTCCCCCTGTCCAACATTAGTCCTCCGTTATTTTTTCTTCACCTCCCCTGTCCATCAGCATCTCTTTCCTTCTCCCCCTGTCCAGCAGTAGGCATCCCTTCCTTTTTTATCCTCCCTCCTCCTTCTTATCCCTATGATACTCTTACCTTGCTCTGCCCCTGATCAGAGGTTCCCGACAGCTGCCCAGTTGCACCCAGTGGAAAAGTTCCCACTGCCGCATCCCGCACCCCTCCTGACGCGGCTCCCGCTGTCCTTTCTGTCTGTCTCTGTCCCTGGCCCCCTTTGCCTGTCTGTCTTTCTGTGTATCTCCCTGACCCTGTGTCTTTCTTCTTTCCTTTCTGTCTCCCTTCCTCCCTCTGTCTGTCTGTCCAAAGCAGCATTCCATCCCCCTCCCCCCACACCAGTTCCCTGTGCACCTGCCCCTGTGTCTTTCTTATTTTCTTTGTGTTTCCCTTCCTCTCTCTGTCTGTCCAAAGCAGCATTCCATCCCCCTCCATTTCCCTCCCCCCACACCAGTTCCCTGAGCACCTGCCCCTGTGTATTTCTTATTTTCTTTGTGTTTCCCTTCCTCTCTCTGTCTGTCTGTCCGTCCAAAGCAGCATTCCCTTCCCCTCCATTTCCCTCCCCCCCCCCACCAGTTCCCTGTGCAGCAGCATTAGCGTTTCCTCTACCCGCCCCTGTCCCTTCCCCTTCCCCTTCCCGCGGGCCGGACTACAAAGGTGGTGATTCCAGCAGCGCTTTTATCAGTCTCCACACGCTGCTTCGGGCCCTTCTGCCCTGATTTACTCTGGCACGTCCCTGATGACATCATCAGAGACGCGGCAGAGCAAATCAGGGCAGTAGAAGGGCCCGAAGCAGCGTGTGGAGACTGATGTACACAGCTGCTTGAATCGCCATTCGGACCCGCGGGAAGAGAAGGGGGTGGGCGGCAAAGGAGAAACGGAGATCGGCGGCGGCGACAGGAGAAACGGATAACGTCGTCTGGTTGCGGTCCGGCTTGTGGAGGCGATCGGGTGGTGACGTATTCGCGCGCATGCGCACTCCTTCGGCCACAGACCTACAGCGCACGGAACACGAAAATAGGACTGCGCATGCGCGAGTTAGCCTTTTATTATATAGGATGTCTCATAATGATATTAAAAACTACCATTCACGATTCCGGAACTTGGAGGATGGCTGCCTAGCAGTTGAGCTCCCTCCTTTGAACATCAATTATTAGACTTAAAGGTTTCACTAGTGGCCAGATCGGGAGCCCTTTCCAGCAGGGTACCTAACATCATCTACACCCCTTCCCCGTTCCAGCAGGGGAGAGAACTACATGAGGAGCAGCGCTGATGGTGTTCGGTACCAACTGCCAGCTTCACTAGTTTCCAGCAGGGGGGGCGTGGCCTGATCGCCTCGGAGACCACACGCATGTAGTGACTGCTCCTCGCACCTGCACCTAAATCCAAGCAGAATTGTGCTTTTATATTTGTAGTTTCTGCTTCGTCGGATGTATTTCGCTGCCAGAGTCATCTTACAACCTCTGAAACTGACAGAGACTGAAAGGAAAGGAGCGACCCGTGTTCACTGGGGGGGCGTGGCCTGATCGTCGCGGAGACCGCATAAGAGTGGAGACAGCCCCTTACACCCGCACCTAAAGCCAAGCGGAATCGCACTTTTATATCTTATAATTTCTGTTTCGTCGGATGTATTTCGCTGCCGGATTAGTCTTATGATCTCTGAGACTGATAGGATCTGGAGGGAAGGAGCGGCCCGCATTCACTCACGCTGCTTAGCAACAAGTGGCCCGGTCATGTGATGCAGCTGATTTTTTTTTAAAAAACGAACGTTTCTGAGCTTTCTAACCCACAGTTTCCACACGCCTACCTAGCTAAAACATACAAACTCTTCTCAAACCATTTCTGCTCCCTCTGGTGCTTCCGCTGACCGGTGTGTGTGTGTGAAGCCTCCGGATAGTGCCTGGATGCCGGTTAAATCGGCGAAAACGCCGAAACACAAGACTACCTGCGCTGCTCTCAAAATGGCGTCGTCGCCGACTCCTGCTCCTGTCCTGACACACTGGGGTGAATGGGCCCAAGAAATTTCACGAACAGTCACTGCAGCCTTAGAAGATAGGCTTCACAAATTACAGCTAGCTATGGACTGTATTAATGAGCGTTTTGAGACACAGGCTGGCCGTATAACAACATTGGAACAGAGGGTGTCAGATGGTGAGGACGCAGTATTACAAGACCAAGAGAATGTGACTACTTTACAAGCTCAAGTGGCAACATTGACTGGACGGCTGGATGAACAGGAGAACCGTCAGCGTCGTAATAATTTAAGAGTTGTGGGGCTGCCTGAGCTTCGGGCTGACCAAGACCTCTACCAATTTTTTCAGGTTTGGCTCCCAAAACAACTTGGCCTGACGACACCAATGGATGATTTTATATGTGAGCGAGCACATCGCATGGGCCAGCGTATGGAAGATAGCAACCGCTCGCGAGCAGCGATCGCTAGATACATTAATTGGAAAGAAAAGGATCTCATCATGCAGGCTTTTCAGAAATCTAGACGGCTGGAATATGAAGGTCAAAAATTATTATTATTCAATGACTACTCCTTACATGTATCCTCCCTCCGTAAGGCGATGGCGCCGCTCTGCTCCACACTTCATCGCAGGGGAATACGGTTTGCACTCATATATCCGGCATCTCTGCGTATTTGGCGAGATGGGAAACCGAATACTTTCACAGATAAAACGTCCGCACAACAATTTATAGACTCTTTATCTGTGATAGAGACTGGAGAATCCACGGCTCAGACTCCACCACATGCTGTTAATTCTTGCATCAGCTAATTTTAAATCCAGTCTGCAGAAATTTCTTTAATGTTTCAGTATTCATTAAGATGTACCCGACGAAGATGAAAGCAACATACAATAACCACACTATTCCCTTCACTGAGCTTGAGATCCTGGCAACATTCCTAGATTTCTTACAAATATACTGATATGCACTGTTTGCTTTGTCTATTTCTCTTATGAGACTATGCAATGAAATACATATATTATGTTGTATGTTCTACTAGATCAAGCACACTAATCTCATGTTTTCTATTATTAAATGGGTGTGGATTTTGCTAGTTGTTACATATGTGTAATTTCTCCGTGCTCACAAGAGCACCCTTAAATTGTTTTAAAATTTGCATGATAGTATGGTCCATTTCCTTTCTGACCATACATTATGCTGACATTACTGTTTCCTCTTCTCTTATTCTCAGATTTTCTTTATTTCTCTTTTTAGACAAGAGTGTCTACCTGGCCTCACGGCTACATCAGTTATTTTTTCTAGACAGTAGGGATATATATTTTGCTTTATTACTGTATATCATAGACTATGGCTGATTTACATGTTCTTTCCTTTAATGTGAATGGTTTGAACCATCCCATTAAAAGAAAAAAGATAGCTAACTATGTGTCAAATAAACACCCTGATGTAATTTATTTGCAAGAAACCCACCTACCGCCCGCTGATGCCTCGAAATTCCAATTAAAGGGATTCTCTACTCATTTATACTCCCCTGCAACTCACCGAAAGAAAAATGGGGTTTCAATATTTCTCAATGATAAACTATCTCCGGTAATTCATTCTTTTAAAACAGACACGGATGGAAGATGGTGTCTAGTGTATGCTGCGGTGCACTCAGTAAATTTTGTTTTTCTTAATATATATGCCCCAAGACCACCCAGATTTCTTCAAAGAGCTACAGCTGGCGTTGATTGAATTTGATTCTTGCCCTATGATATTAGGAGGTGATTTTAATCAAATTCAAGACTTATATATTGATAGATCATCTTCTTGCAAACCCTCCAAATCCAGGTGTTTCACAGCTCTTCATGCTTTAAATGATGCCTTCTCCCTTGTGGATCCTTGGCGCTTGCTTTACCCAAAAGGCAGAGAATACACACATTTTTCACCACCACATAACACGTACTCAAGCATTGATTTTTTTCTCTTGTCCTCTTCTCTTATTCTCTTGTCCTCTTCTCTTCTCTTATTATACATCCAATTTCTCTTACAGATCACGCTGCCATTTCTTTATATATATCCATATCAGCCCCACGTAAAGAATCCCCTTCTTGGCGACTGAATAACACCTTACTCTTAGATGAGGAAATTGTTGAAAGAATCAATTCTTTTACTGTGGAGTTTTTTGAAAATAACTCTAAAGATCCTGAAATCTGTCCTTCAATTATCTGGGAAGCATACAAAGCAACCCTCAGAGGCGAATTGATTAAAACAGCTTCTTGGAAAAAGAAACAGTCTATAAGAAAGGAAAAAGACTTAGAAAATTCTATTAAAGCCTTAGAATTACAACATATGTCTAATCATTTACACGACCCAGCTACTTTCCAACGTATCCAAAATCTTAAATATGAATACAACACTTTGGTTTCATGTACAGCCCGACGTGATATCTTCATCTCCACTTCTGGTCACTAAATGGGAGATAACCTTATGAGTCAGCCTTTAGCTAGATACCTTAAAACCAAATCTAAAAGACTACATATCACAACTATTCAAGATCCATCAGGTCATTTAGTCAAAACCAGATCCTTAATTTCCTCTCAATTTGAAAACTTTTATGCTTCTCTATACCAATCCGAATTAGCTGCTTCTGAATCAGATATAGATTCCTTTCTTACCTCCTTAACTCATCCGATCATATCAGACTCTGTTAAATTGGAACTAGATTCCCCTATAACTATATCAGAAATTGAAACTGCCATATCTTCTTTACCAGCTGGGAAAGCCCCTGGCCCAGACGGTTTTACTAATGAATTCTTTAAACAATTCCAAACCCTCCTAGCTCCTTACCTTCTTACATATTATGATTTCCTCCACTCCACTCCGAACAAACAATTCAATTTCACTGAGGCCACAATTGTAGTAATCCCCAAACCTGATAGAGACGCCACCTTGGTTAAAAACTTCCGCCCTATTTCTCTCCTTAACTTAGATTATAAGATAATGGCAAAACTACTTGCATTAAGACTTACCAAAGTAATCCCGTCTCTCATACATAAAGATCAAACAGGGTTCATTAAACAAAGATATATAGGAGATAATCTGCGTCTCTTTCATCATATTAACGCTTATGCTAAAACAATGTCAGACCCCGTAATTGGTCTAGCTATTGATGCTGAAAAAGCATTTGACCGGGTGGAGTGGTCTTTTCTTTTTCGTGTCCTGAAGTGGTATAACTTTGGCTCATTTTTCACGGATTGGATAGAAACGCTATATCGCCAACCCACAGCTCGTATTCTAATTAATAACTCTCTATCCAATAAATTTTCCCTTCACAGAGGTACACGACAAGGCTGCCCTCTCTCACCATTGTTATTTAATTTAGTGTTGGAGCCCTTCCTTTCAGCTATCCGACAATGCCCCTTAATCAAAGGCATTCCTCCTCTAATAGAGACTTCAAATTAGCAGCTTATGCTGATGACGTTTTACTCTTTCTTAGGAACCCTCTAGTCTCTCTTCCTCACCTTATTCAAATTGTCACTCAATATTCTCTCCTCTCTGGTTATTCTGTTAATTGGGAGAAATCAGAGATCTTCCCTCTGAACGATAATATTCTTCCCTCAGATCTAGCTCACTTTTCCTTCTCATGGTCGCATGAAGCTGTGAAATACTTGGGGATCTTAATACATAAAGATCCGGTATATGCTCAAGATCTTAATATATCCAAAGTCAAAAATATAGTACTAAATACTACATCTCGATGGTCTCCACTTTTTCTATCCTGGTGGGGTAGAATAACAGCCGTCAAAATGACTTTGGCCCCTCAAATCAATTACATTCTCTCTATGCTTCCTCTTCTATGCCGGAAGTCATTTTTTCAATGGCTAAATAGGAAGCTATCTGAATTCATTTGGAACAAGAAAAAACCTCGAATTGCTCTCGCCAAGCTGAAAGCCTCTAAGATTAATGGTGGTCTTAATTTTCCGGATTTTTATCATTATTATATTGCTTCACTAGCTAAATATGGTGCTTACTGGCTCACTGACTCCCTATTCCAAAATCCTCCTGCCTGGTTTGAAATGGAGAGCTTTTTATGCATGCCTTTACACACCTCCTGCCTACTAACAGTGTCAATACCCAGTCACTTGAGAAGGTACTCTTTGCTGAGTTCAACGCAACATGCTCTTCATCTTCTAGATAAATTGGCTGAGATCTCAGTTTATGATAGTCCACTCATGTCCCTTTGGAATAACTTTAAAATTCAAAACCATGGCAAATCCCTTTCATGGAAAAGATGGCAGCAGGCGGGTCTATGGTTTGCCCATCAATTGTCTACTCCAAATCTGTCTGTTCCTTTTGATATTATTTGCTCTACATATTCGCTGCCTCCTTCTGTTTATTCACAATGGCTCTCACTCACTGAAACACTGTCTTCTATGCATATACGTTTTGACTTCATGACTTCCACTCATACTATTCGTCATTGGTCTATACTGTCTATACTTAAAGGCAAGGCGATATCTCTTTTCTACAGTATTTTAAGAGATCATTCCTTCACTTATACACCCCAATCTATGAAACACTGGGAAACTATACTCACTATTCCGCTTTCTGACATTGATTGGGAACTTTTCTGGTCTTCAACAAATCGCCCACTTTAAGAGTCTCACAATCAATGTTCTTTATTATGTGGCATGCAGTATGGACTCCATTTCGCATGTGGAAAGCCAATTTAAAACAAGACTCTGTTTGCTGGAACAGTTTAAAGATGTAGGAACTCTCGAACACATGCTTTTTCACTGTACACAGGTCCGATCCTTTTGGACTCGCATTTGGATCACCATACAATCTATTACTAACTGCTCGGAAGAGATCTCTATGGACATTGTAATCCTTCGCTCTCAACATCCCTGCTTTGCACAATCAAATTGTCCTCCTAAACTCATTGATACCATGTTTGTGACTGCTCTCATGCACATTCTGAAAAACTGGAAATCATCTTCGTTATTTGGTGGAACTCTCTGTGTATGTACCATAGATTTGAATCATATGCATATGAGAAAAAAATTACATCCAGAACCCTCATGAACTTGAAGTTTAACAAATCACCTTGGTCATTCCTAGATACCTATGTACGTTCTGCTTCGTAGACACTCCTGTCTTCCTTTTCTTTAATTTCCTTTTCTTTATTTTTCTTTCATCTTTCTCCCTTTTTTCTGTTCTCCCTCACTTTCTTCTTATATTCTCTTCACATGTAGTTCTAATAGTAGGAACCTTTCTCACTGTTATGTTCCTCTATAGTTAAATATAGATTTATATGCTCTTTATACAGAAAGCTTTATTTTGACTTCATGTATTTGAACTGCTTTCCTGTATTTTCTAAAAATACTCAATAAAAAACTATTGGAAGTAAAAAAAAAAACTACCATTCACTACAAAAGCATGAAATGTTAAATTTCAATACTGAATTTCTTACCATTGTCGCTGTCATCTGACTCCTATATAATTTCTTTTAAAGTAAGATGGTGGCGGCGTGTTAGGGCTCTTTCTTAACTCTTAATCTTGATTACACAGCTGGTTTTATCTGCCCCTCATTGGTTCTCTAATCCCTGTGTCATAGCGACCTAATGGTGCATCTGAGGTTTTGTAAGCTATTGAATGAATTAACTCAACTGAATTGAATTGAAGTGAATAGGCAATGAAATACAATTGAATCAAAGAAAATTTTTTATCTTAGGGTTTGGAATATCAAAATATTGGTGCATTTGGGGATTCATAACAGTTAGCATACCACTTAAAGGCTGCCAGCATGCCTCTGTGGTACGACTGGATGTTGGTGTAACCCTAATTTTGTAAGTCTCACCCTTTTGTATTCTGAGCTAAGGTTATATAGTCCTAGCATTAAAAAAAAAATCAGGCCTAGATTGACATCTCCTTGTGCACAGCTTCAGATTTGCAGTATTGGGTGATTATAGTAAGCTACATTTTCCTCTTCTCATGCTTGAAAGCCTAGGAGTACAAATATAAAGGCATTTTTAACAAGTTGATGCTCAAACTGTGGGAGGCAAATTTTTTTAGTTTAGATTATGATTGAGATTAGAGCTATAAAAATGAGTTATTAAAATTGTAAGTAGGTTTAGGAATGGTGAAAGTGAGTGTAGGAGGTTTTTGATGGGGAAATGATTTAAATAACACTATAAATTCCAGAGTATCAAATTCAATAATAAAGATTGCATTCCTGGGGATGATTTTTAAGAGGAGCATGAGTAAAACTGAAGGACACTATGGTGGGCCTTTCATTTTCTAAAATATGTTAAACTCAGATTAAGGGCAGTTAATAAATAAGCCCTTTCAGAATTATGAAGCTGTTATTTAATTTATGTTAAATAATGTATTGAGACCCTCTACAGCAGAGGTGTCCAATCTTTTGGCTTCCCTGGGCCGCATTGGCCGAAAAAAATGTTTCTGGGGCCACACAAACGCTGCAGCAAGACGGAAGGAGCTGGCAAGATGGTAAACACCTGAGGGCAGCAGAGGAAAACACTGCATTGCCCTTGACCGGGACCGCACAAAATACATCACTGGGCCGCATGCGGCCCTTGGGTTGCAGGTTGGATACCCCTGCTCTACAGTATATGGAAAGCATGGTATTTTAGTGTTGCTAATGGAGGCATCTGAAGGAGAAATTTAAAGCATATGCTTCAGTTGTCATTTAGTGGGTCCCTAACCCACTTTCAAGTCCCTCAGCAGTTTGGTTTTTCAAGTTAACCACAATTCACAGAATAACATAATGTTTGGCTGTGTGTGTGTGTAGATTATGGATATCCCGAAAACAAGGTGGGCTTTTTGATTTTGAGAGCCAGTTTTGAGATCCACAGTAATTAAGTCTTCTGGAGTCATGCTTAGTAGATGCAAGGAGCTGGACAGAAAGAGTAGAATCAAAATGGAAATACTGTACCCATCAGGCCTGGATCATACAGGTAAAGAATCCCCCTCTCTGAAAATGGGCTTTTTTTTAGATTTTTTTTTTTTACATAAATTTATTCCATATCATCTTTTCCTCCAATTAATTTTTTTCTTCTCATGCAGTCCTGTTTCTGCATAGTGACAGACTGGGTTACATTTTGTGAGGACACTATTGAGAAGTGGAATGGTAGTTAAGGGGCTCCTTCAAAAGCAGTGAGTAATTGGTGGTGGTAGGTTTGGATGTTGGTACTTAGATAAGAAGTAGTCTAAGGGGCCTCTTTACTAAAATGCTATAAAGTTTTGTGTTTACTGTATGTTAGATGCAAATTTGACACCTGGTAAATACAAAATCTGTGTACCAACTGTTGAGGGTATTCAAAACATATTGCTGTGTAGTTACTGCACAGAAAAATACTTTACCTTGTGATAAGTGAACTGACAGCACAGATACTGCATCCTAAACACAAGACAGTAAGGCCTGGATTCTGTATAGGACGCCGGTCCCGGGCGTTCTATACAGAATCGGGCCTACACCCGCCCAAAGTTAACCCAATTCTGTAACTGACGTCCATGTCCATGCAGACGCTGGTTACAGAATCGGGTTTAACATGCCCAACCCCCCTCACCGGACCCCCCCAATGGCCCCCCCAAAGATCACCGGCAGAAGGGTGCCCAACTCCTCCTGCCGGACCCCCCAATGCCCCCCCATAAGATCGCTGGCAGGAAGGTGCTCAACCCTTCCTGCTGACAGAACCCGCCTCCCCCCTGACGATCGCCGGCAGGAAGGTGCTCAGCCCTTCCTGCTGACAGAACCTGCTCCCACCATGATCGCCGGCAGGAAGGTGCTCAACCCTTCCTGCTGACAGAACCCGCCCCCCCCCCCCCCCCCCGATGATCTCCGGCAGAAAGGTGCTCAACCCTTCCTGCTGACAGAACCCGCCTCCCCCCCCCCCCCGATGATTGCCGGCAGGAAGATGCTCAGCCCTTCCTGCCAACAGAACCCGCCCTCCTCCCAATGATCATGGCAGGAGGGTACCCAACCGCTCCTGTCGATCCCCCCAACGGCTCTCCCGACTATCGTGGCAGGAGGGTGCCCAACCCCCCCCTTGGTGTTACATGGTAAGTAGACGCGGCCGCTGTACCTAATCGCGGCAAGGATCTCCCTGCCCTGATTAGTATAGCGGCTGCGGATATGGCCGCAAGTCTCTTTTCCCCCCAGCGATCGCAGCAGGAGGGTGCCCAATCCCTCCTGCTGACCTCCCAAAGATCGTGGCAGGAGAGTACCCAACCCCTCCTGCCGACCCCCCCAACTGGCCCCTCTCTAAGATTGCCAGCAGGAGAGTGCCTAACCCCTCCTGCTGGATCCCCCTCCATGAACCCCCCCCACCCCAGAACCCCCCCTTGGTGTTACCTTCAAGTTTAACCGGACGGCTCCTCACATGTCCAGCCAGCAGGCCCTCCTCTGTCCAAATGAGCTCCCCTGCCCAACCCACAGGATCCTAGGGCCTGATGGCCCCAAGCGTTTAAGGCCCCTCCTATAGTGGGAGGAGCCTTAGGCGCCTGGATCCTATGGGTTAAGCAGGGCCCACATCATTTGGACGGAGGCGGGCCTGCTGGCTGGATGTGTGAGGAGCCGTCCGGTTCAACTTGAAGGTAACACCAAGGGGGGGTTCCGAGGTGGGGGGGGGTTCATTGGGGGTCTAGCAGGAGGGGTTGGGCACTCTCCTGCCGGCGATCTTAGAGGGGGGTTGTTGGGGGCGTCGGCAGGAGGGGTTGGGTACCCTCCTGCCACGATCTTTGGGAGGGCTGTTGGGGAGGTCAGCAGGAGGGGTTGGGCACCCTCCTACTGCGATCGCTGGGGGAGAAGAGACTTGCGGCTGTAGCCGCGGCCGCTATACTAATCAGGGCAGGGAGATCCTTGCCACGATTAGGTACAGCGGCCGCGTCTACTTACTATGTAGGCCAGCATTTTGCTAGCCTACATTGTAAGCGTCTCCCGTTCTGCTAGGGAGACGCGTAGGGCCGCCGAGGTTCACTTGAGGCTACCGCCTAACCTTAGGTGAGCTTAGGCGGGCTTGCGAGCCTCTCTAAGCTCCCTGGAGGCGCCTTTAATATTGGAGGCCTGCCTGGGGAGCATTTTTTTTAATTTTTATTTTTTTGAAAAAGTGCCTCCCGATTGGCTGATTAGATAGCTGTAGGATGCCTACAGCTGCCAACAATCGGGAGCACTTTGCAGAATCAGGGCCTAAGTGTATGTGCATCTATACTATCTATATATGTGACGCATCCTGACAAAGTACCATGCACTAATAGCATTGCATAATCCATGCCCATTCCCTACCCCAAAACACAGTATGCAGTCAGTGCATGTGTTGTCAAGCCAGTGCGCTAGTGGTTACTGTGACCATGTACTAATACTTAATGTTAATTCATGTGCAACCTGCTTCATGCACTTCAGGAAAAGGGTCCTTAAATCTTATTTGTCTAAACTGACTAAAGATGGGCTATCTCTATACATAATATATTGATTTATGTACCTTCTTTTTGAAGAAATTCACTCTTAAAAAGTATACAGCAAGAATACGCCAAATGTAGATAATTGACAATTGCAGCAGTAAAAGTATTCAAGTGACACTACAAGGTATGGCATAGTATGCTATGTTAAAATGTCAACACAATAAAACATTTTAATGTTTAATGAATTAGCTCGGAGGAAGGAAAGGTGTTAGGATCGATTCTGTTAAATATATTTGTAACACAAAAAAACAAAAAGAGAGACTCAATGATCCACAGTAAAAACAATCCAAAGATAAAAAGACTGTGGATGTGGATGTCCTGAAAGATGATTTTTATTCGTTCTTCGCAATAAAAATACAAATAAAAGTCTAAATTAGTAATACACGTATGATTGTCCTGATGGACCATACATTTTTCGTGCCACTCTACTTGTTTCAAGCTATTGTTTTGCTCATATTTTTATCTTTGTACCCTACATCATCCGGACCCCTGAGGAAGGTGGTCTCGCCGAAACACGGACCGTGTAGGTTCCGTCATGACAATCATACGTGTATTACTAATTTAGACTTTTATTTGTATTTTTATTTTGAAGAGCTAATAAAAATCATCTTTCAGGACATCCACAGTCTGTTTCTATCTATCAGGTTTCAAGTTTTGATGTATCGCAATATCATTACCGTATTTTCACGCATATAATGCGCGCGTTATACACGATTTTTACAAACCGCGCATAACCTTGCGCGTTATACGCGTGAGCACATTGTACAAAATTTTTTTTACATAGTTCCCCCCCCCCCGACGTCCGATTCACTCCCCCCCCCCCGCAGGACCGCTCGCACCCCCACCCGGAAGGACCACTCGCACGCACTCCCACCCGCACCTGCACCCCCAGCCTGAAGGACCGCTCGCACCCCCACAGCCTCCGGACCCCCCCATCATGTAGAAGCTCCTACCGGTGTCCTGCTGCTTCCTCTTGGCGGTCCCGGCCCTTCTGTGAGCCCTGCACCTGCGCTGCTTCCTCTTCCAACGGTCCCGCCCTTTCTCTGACGTCAAGCCCTCTTGCCCCGCCGACTCCCCGACACGATCGGGGCAAGAGGGAGCTCAAGCCCTCTTGTCCCAGCCAACCGCGGCACCCCCGACACGATCGGGGCAAGAGGGAGCTCAAGCCCTCTTGCCCCCCCGACTCCCCGACACGATTGGGGCAAAAGGGAGCCCAAGCCCTCTTGCCCCGCCGACTCCCTGACAATATCGGGCCAGGAGGGAGCCCAAGTCCTCCTGGCCCTAGCGACCCACACCCCGCTAGTTGTTCGGGCCAGGACGGAGCCCAAACCCTCCTGGCCATGGCAACCCCCTACCCCCTCCCTGCACTACATTACGGGCAGGAGGGATCCCAGGCCCTCCTGCCCTCGACGCAAACCCCCATCCCCCCAACGACCGCCCCCCGCCAAGAACCTCCGACCGCCCCGCGACCCCCCTGGTCGACCCCCACGACCCCCCCACCCCGCTTCCCCGTACCTTTGTGTAGTTGGCCGGACAGACGGGAGCCAAACCCGCCTGTCTGGCAGGCAGCCAACGACGGAATGAGGCCGGATTGGCCCATCCGTCCAAAAGCTCTGCCTACTGGTGGGGCCTAAGGCGCCTGGGCCAATCAGAATAGGCCCGGGAGCCTTAGGTCCCTCCTGGGGGCGGGGCCTTGGGCACATGGTCGAGTTGGGCCCATGTGCCTCAGGCCCCGCCCCCAGGAGGGACCTAAGGCTCCCGGGCCTGTTCTGATTGGCCCAGGCGCCTTAGGCCCCACCAGTAGGCGGAGCTTTGGGACGGATGGGCCAATCCGGCCTCATTCTGTCGTTGGCTGCCTGCCGGACAGGCGGGTTTGGCTCCCGTCTGTCCGGCCAACTACACAAAGGTACGGGGAAGGGGGGTGGGGGTGTCGTGGGGGGTCACGGGTCGGCTGGGGGGGCGGTCGGAGGTTCTTGGGGCGGTCGTTGGGGGGAGGAGGGGTTTGCGTCGAGGGCAGGAAGGCCTGGGATCCCTCCTTCCCGTAATGTAGTGCGGGGTGGGGATAGTGGGTCGCCGTGGCCAGGAGGACTTGGGCTCCCTCCTGGCCCGAACAACTAGCGGGGGGGGGGGGGGTCGGGCTCCCTCCTGGCCCGATATTGTCGTGGAGTTGGCGGGGCAAGACGGCTTGGGCTCCCTTTTGCTCCGATCGTGTCGGGGAGTCGGGGGGGCAAGAGGGCTTGAGCTCCCTCTTGCCCCGATCGTGTCGGGGGTGCCGTGGTTGGCTGGGGCAAGAGGGCTTAAGCTCCCTCTTGCCCCGATCGTGTCGGGGAGTCGGCGGGGCAAGAGGGCTTGACGTCAGAGAAAGGGCGGGACCGCCAAGAGGAAGCAGCAGGACACCGATAGGAGCTTCTACATGATGGGGGGGGGGGTCGGGAGGCTGTGGGGGTGCGAGCGGTCCTTCAGGGTGGGTGTGCGGGTGCGTGTGAGCGGTCCTGCGGGGGGGGTGAATCGGACGTCAGGGGGGGCATCAGGCTTTCAGGGTGGGGACAGGACTTCAAGGGGGAGGAGTCGGGGCGGATGAAAGGAGAGTCGGGGTGGCCAGAGGAGAGTCGGGGCGGGCTAAAGGAGAGTTGGGCAGCGACGGGAGAGTCGGGCAGCATGCGCGGTATACGGGTGTGCGCGGTATACAAAATTTTTTAAACATTTTGGTTTCCCGCGCGCTATACCCGTGTGCGCGTTTTACATGGGTGCGCGTTATCTACGTGAAAATACGGTAATTCAAAGCGATTTACAGTTAAAACAGGGTCTTAATTATTAACTAAAACCAACACAGATGGACATGACGTACCAATACATAAGGGAAGTAGGGAGAGCTACAATAAGTATAGTAAAAGATACATAAAAGGAAAATACAAACGGAGAGTTAGAAGTTAAGGTTTGCTTTTTTGCGGATGATACCGAGATTGGTAACGGA
This sequence comes from Geotrypetes seraphini, assembly GCF_902459505.1. Classification (NCBI taxonomy): domain Eukaryota; kingdom Metazoa; phylum Chordata; class Amphibia; order Gymnophiona; family Dermophiidae; genus Geotrypetes; species Geotrypetes seraphini. The sequence continues at coordinate 61,952,882 of NC_047090.1, read as the reverse complement.
CACCCTGGAGAGAGTGGAAAACATGAAAAAGGATCTGGTAGAGGAGGCGGAGAAATGAAAAAGGTGACAGGATGAACACAACGGATCTCTAATAAGAAAATGAATTGTATAACATAAACTAAGGCCAGTACTGGACAGTCTTTCATGGTCTGTGTCCCGTATATGGCAATTCAGTTTAGGATGGGCCGGGAAGAGCTTTGAAAGAAGCTCCAGTGATTTGGAATGTGAGAATAGTGCCAGGCAGACTGTATCCCATAAATGACGGGATAGTTAGGATAGACTGGAGTGAGTTTTGATCACAATTCTGGTAGTGGGAACCTAAAGACAGTAACAGGCAGACTTCTACAGTCTGTGGTCCAGAAATAATAAAGAAAAAAAAGACTATTTAACCATGAATGCTTAATGCATGTGAATATTGGGCAGGTCTTTGCTGTCATTTACTATGTTACTACTCAATATTATCTATACAGTATATGTTTCATCTTTGCTTACTTCCTATGCAGTCAAAGCATAAGATGTAAGCAAAGATGAAACATATATAGATCACCTCGAGGACCAACTTTGACACCTGTGATATAGAGCAACAGTAGTTGGAAAATAAGGCACTAATTTAAAGAAAGCTGTACACAAAGTGAGAATGGTTCATGAATATAATCTCGGGTAAGTGTGAAAAAATGGTTCATAGTCATTAGCACGCAAACGCGCACATTCAGATGCACGCAAGTATTTATAGTGCAAGACAATAGCGCACAGGAATTTATAGCGCAAGACAATATCGTGCAGGACTTTATAGCGCAAGACAATAGCGTGCGGTCAGATGTGCGCAAGTCTTTATAGCACAAGACAATAACACGCAGGACTTTATAGCGCAAGGTAAATGGGCGCAGGTCTATATTGTTTGCAGAATTGTGTCTTCGCACAATTGTCCTTGCATTTTTGTCTTGCGTGCATTTGACTTGCCACCGAATAAACATGTCCAGCTAGTGTCCTCATGTATGTTTGTGTGTGTCTAGCAAGTTAGTTACTGCTATTAAAGGCCAAGGTGACGAGCCAATCCACCTGTTTCCTGGATAATTTTATGTTTAGGGAGTGCAATTATATGACTGGGTGCCTTTTTTTAGGTGCCCTGATGCTACAGGGTGGGAGTCTATTCTATAATGGTATCTGGGTCCCCAGATTCCATTCTAGAATACTGGGCAATGCTTAAAATATAGGTGCCTGCAGTTATACCAGCCATAGATCTGATATAACTGATAACTGAGGGTGCCCAGATGTAGCTAGGGCAGTTGTAAATTACAGTATTTCATAAGTTGCACACTTATGAAAGTGGCAGCACTGCCCATGCTTCTCCCCTGTGAATACACCCTTGCATTTACATGCAATGCCATTTTTTGTGTGTCCTTACAGAATAGTGCTTAGTTGTTTTGCTATCACTTTCACAAGTAAGGATTAGAGAATGACACGGGGACAAATTTTTCCCCGTCCTGTCCAGGACTTCTACAAGTATTTTATGGGTATCTACTGGTTTCAAAATAGTAATCTAAGGCTGCATAGTATGATAGTTCTAGAAAATCCTATTAAAGAGCAAATGATCATTTTATTTTGGCAGCAATGTATGCCAGGGAGTGCTCACTTTCTATGAGGCACATTCATATCCCCTTCTGGATTTTGTTGAGAAGTGTCAGCTTGTTTTGGGACCTAGGAAGGATGAAGAGTCAGCCGGGAGCTGTATATCTGTAACAAGCTCAGAACATTTCAAAGCGAATTCATCATTTTGGAAAAAAAAAAAAAATTGGACATTGGGAGGGTCATTGTGGTACAGAGACTGAATTTGATGAGGCACCTCTGTTTTGCAGGAGTTAGCAGGTTACACAGGTGGAGATGTTTCCTTTCTTAAAGAGGACTTTGAACTTCAGCTGAATAAAAAAATGATCTGGGATTCGGTAAGTATCAGTATGGATTTTGGTTCATGTTCCCCTTTTCAGTGTTAATTCAGCACTATAGTATTTACCTAAGAGGGTTTCTAAAGTTCACAGCAATTAGAACCGATTTAATTGTTTTCAATCTGTGTATTAGGTTCTTTCAGCATCTCTTTGGAGTGGGATGTTAGTCCCTATTGGAGAAAAACCATCCAGTATTGCTGATAGGTAAGGTGTATTCTTATTCAGTTGGATTTGATTAATCTATAATATATTTAGTTCGATGAGAGCAAATAGTAGTAGGTTTTCAGGCTTTGTTAAACATCAGATATAGGTGTATGAAATGCTTCCATAGAACAGAAGAGACCATATCAGACATTTAGACTAATGCCTTCAAGTCTGTGTATAGACCAACCTTCCAGTCTGATTTAAAATATATTTATGAAGTTTGTGTTGTTCCAGCTTAGAAAGTTGCTATTGCCCATCATGCAGCTACATATTTAAGGCTGATTATATACTGCTAATATATTGAAACTTGGAGCTCAGGTTAGCTTAGAGCTGTTTGTAGCATTTCTGAGATGTCTTTGTGCTGTACTGTTCAATGTAGGTTATTTATTAATTTATCACTACTTCCAGCCAGTAATATTTCTCTGTTTCAGATTTGGGCGATTGTGGAGCCCTTTTTGAGTTGTTAGTGGCTTATTTTGTATTTTAGAGATTTAAAAATGAAATAATCTGAATGGCAAAATTTGATACTATTGTATATTGATATCTATTTCTACAGTAGTATAGTAATTGTATACTGAGTAGGGCAGCAACTTAAATGATTAGAGCATTGGTTTAAGAATCAGGAAAGCCAGATTCACATCCCACTGCCACTCCTTCTAGTCAAAAGGCATTTGAGTCATGAATCGGTGGGTTATTCTCCTTTATTCGTGAGTTTGTAGATGACATCATCTACCTTTTTCTCCAACAATCTAAAACACACAGTCACCATTTTTTTTCAGTGCATGGCCCAAAGGGAACCCAGTGAAATGAAATTTATGGGTGTTGTGAGTTTGTCTTCCTGTGAATTTAGTCATTTTTGAATCACACTATTTCTTTGCAAGGCTGATTTTTTAATATATATTTTTATAGATTTTGATTTACAGATACAGCACTTTACAATCCCCCTGATGAAGCCATAGGTGAAACAGGACCCCATTAGAGAATGACATGGTGGCTGTTACCTGTGGCTAACCGCGGATAGCCTGATGAAACGGTGAAAAAAAAAGGTCACTGCGAGTACGGGGACAAGGCCATTCACCGCCCTGTGGAGCGGTGAATGGCCTTGTCTCCGCAGTTAAGGGAAGGAGCACGTGTGGTCACTGAGCGTGCGGTCCGGCAGCCCCCTCCCTTCCATCTGTCCAGGCATCTCCCTCCCTTCCCTTAGTCGCGATTTCTACAAGGCTATTCTTTCTATTCCGGAGCCTTGAAGTTGCATTGCGTGTGGCTGCCGGGAAGGTCTCCTCTGATGCAACTTCCTGTTTCCGGTTTCATCAGAGGAGACCTTTCCAGCAGCTACACACGACGCGACTTCAAGGCTCCAGCTGCAATAGAAAGAATAGCCTTCTTGAAATCACCATGAAGGTAAGGGGAAGGGAGGGAGATGGACAGACAGACAGCAGGAGGGAGGGGACTGCTGGACTGTGTGAAGGGTGCTAAGTGGGGGGAGGGGGTGAAGAGAGAGTGGGGGAGAAGACGCTGAAGGGAAATGGGGGAAGAGAGAGTGGGGGAGAAGACGCTGAAGGGAAATGGGGGAAGAGAGAGTGGGGGAGAAGACGCTGAAGGGAAATGGGAAAGAGAGAGTGGGGGAGAAGACGCTGAAGGGAAATGGAAGAGAGAGTGGGGGAGAAGACGCTGAAGGGAAATGGGGACGAGAGATTGGGGAGTTATTACCTCAATAATCTTCTGTCTAGTAGAAAGGCATATGAACCTTGATAGCCTGCCTTGTCATATGTTAGTTTTGCCTGTTTACTGTCTAGAACAGTGGTTCCCAACCCTGTCCTGGAGGACCACCAGGCCAATCGGGTTTTCAGAATAGCCCTAATGAATATGCATGGAGCAGATTTGCTTGCCTCTCACTTCCATTATATGCAAATCTCTCTCATTCATATTCATTAGGGCTAGCCTGAAAACCCAGTTGGCCTGGTGGTCCTCCAGGATAGGGTTGGGAACCACTGATCTAGAACATGTGCGTACTTTTCTTCTGCTTTCCCTTTTTCTGTCAAAAGGGTCTGAAGAGTAATGAATATCTGGAAGTTTCTGTATTGTCGAAAAGTGAACCTCCTCGAGGGGAGGTGCCACGTGGTTGACTCTCTTCTGAATTTAAAAAAAGCGATAACGTGAGAGGTTATGGGGTAACATTATTGTTGGTGCTGGTTTCAGTCAGGTAGGTGGCATGTTGGGTTCCACCTTGGTTTTTTTCTATTCTTATATGGCATGTTTGATAATCATTTATTTGACATCAAAGCAGACTTGAGCTGAGCGGGGAGTTTCCTGTTCCCCTCCTCTTTATTTTTCTCTTTGTAGGGCTTTTCAATGGTTTTGTATGAACTGAGGGGGCACAGAGCAGTGTCTGAGAAGGAAGAGCTGAAAAATGTAGATGACACCTTCAATACAAACTCGTAAGTAGTGGTAAATAACCCACTGATCCAAGACTCGTATGCCTTTCTACTAGAAAGATGATTGAGATAAGAACCTAATCTTCCCATACATTTATGGGGTTGATTTTTCAAAGGGATTTATGCGGTATAACTTTGATAATAAACTATAATTATTTTTTTGTTTTTAAATTGGAGTTTGGCTAATGGTCAGCCAGAAGTTATCCAGTTAGAAGAGGGAAATATTGGAAGAATTTCAAAGGCAAAGCTTCAGCTTAACCAGATAGTGGTGATTTTCAGCTGCTTTCTGGTTAAATTTATCTGTTCAAGTAGGACCACATAAATAGCTCTTCTATTTTAAAGAGATAAAATTATCCATTTAACTGTAGGAGTATAGTACATATTCACCAGTCCTTCATACCAACAGGGCGGCTGACTATCTGGCCTAAAGATAAGCATATAAATCATCTGCTTTGTACAGTGGTAATCTGAATATTGCTCTCTGTAGATTTTGCATTGATCCTACAGACTGTAGAATAGGTATTTGTACTTGGTAGAATTTCAGCAATAATTTTTCCATTTGTTCCTTAGGTTTTACCTTGGGGGACCAACAAGCGTACGTGGATTTAGTATGTACAGCATTGGACCACAGAGCGAAGGTTAGATTTTATGACCTCTCATATCTAAGAGATCCTGTTACTGTGCAACTCATAATTATTTGGCCTATAATAGTTATGGTTTTATTATTTGAAGTACATTGCATTAAACATTCATGAGTTCTGAGGAGGTGGGTCTCCTGTACCAAACAGATAGAAACTCGTATCCGCACTAGCTCCCGAAAAAGAGCAGGGCATTTACCCGGGGAGTTGAGCCTTCTGGCATTATAAGACACTATACGAAGATCAGCCCCATCCATCTCCAATTCTGGAAAACAAAAAACTCAACTGCTCCCAGCCAATCCCCACCCCACCCAAGATCAAACAGTGGGACCAAAACTGCTTCCCACCACAATTAAAATAATCCATCATCTTCCAGAGCCCATGATTCATCAGAAAGAACCACCTCTTTAATATCCCCTCCATAAATGTACTCCAGCCCACCCGTCTATCCAGCCCAAAACCCACCATATTTCCATTCTGAACCCCACACACACATACCAGAATCCCAAATATCAGCCCATACACACCAACTGACCACCCCCCACCCGAAGCATCCACCACACAAACCACCATCCACTACATCTAAACCCCCATTCAGGAAGCAATTGGCTGGCCCGGAACTTCCTCTCTGTCAGAATTGACGTCGGGCGAGGAAGGTTGGTCAACCCGGTGCTTCAGCGTCGTCTTTACGGCACTGGGAAGCGTCGTCTTTACGGCAATGAGCTCCGTGATCGATCGACTCATTGCCTTTGCGATCGACTGGTCGATCGCGATCGACCTTTTGGGCACCCCTAGACTATACATGGTCCCCATACCATTTACCCCCCATTGTACTTACTTTCTTGTTTACTTTACTATGCTTATTGTAGTTCTCCCCACTTCCCCTATGTATAAGTCTGTAATGTTTGTGTATTTGTCGTAGTTAGTAACTGAGACCCTATTTTTAATTGTAAATCGCTTTGAATTTATGATATTACGATACTTCAAAAATTTTAATAAGCTTGAAACTTGATAAAAGGTCACCACTTAGACCTGGTAGCCTCTTCAACTAAAGATCTAGTGTTCCCCCCAGTCTCCCTATCAGATGGAAAATGGCTACCCACACTATGGTCAGATCACTACTTGTTTGAGTTCAACCTAAACTGGCAGCAAACAAGGGAAAAAAAACATGGTCTCGCCCTCAGCTCTAACACTGACCAGAGGCCCAGTAGATGAATCCATCTTTTTTGGTCCAACTACGATGCTAAGTTTGCACAGACCACCACAGAGGACTTCTACTCCACCTGGGAATCCTTAAGTCAAATCACTATAAATTATCTCGCACCAAAATGATTAAAAGTCAAACGCCAGAGAAAATCGGACAAATCATTTGATATGGAATGATAAAACTGAAGAGACAAGTAAGACACCTAGAGCATGCATGGAGCAAGAATAAAGGGGAGGAAACCAGACAGAGATGGCAAGACCAAGCACATGAATATAAACTCAAACTGAAAGAGAAACGTAAGGGCTACTATTCCAACCTGATCAGCCAGAAAGGGCTTGACACCAAAGAACTACCCAAGACTCTGCTCCCTCCTCGGATGCTCTTGCCCACTACTTTCAATCAAAAATACAAGCCTTAAGAGACTCGCTAAGCAATAAACCCACCTGCTACATCAATCCAGTAAATATGATGGAAAACACAATTTCACCAACTATTCAAAAAATACGTGCAAGCATACTCTCCCATTGATGCCTGCCCCCCCCAGTGCTAATATCTAAGGCTTAATACAAGTTTCTAGCTGATCTCTACACATGGCTAGTAGACACGCTAAATAAAGGGGAGTTTCCCAAAAAAAGAAGCCACATCATCATCAGACCTATCCTGAAAGACATGAAGAAACCAACCACTCAGATAGAGAACTACAGACCCATTGCCTTAACTCCCCTCTTCATAAAACTAATGGAAGGACTATTTCAGTCCCAACTAATGAACCACATAGAAAAGTTTCACCTACTCCATGATTCCCAGTCAGGCTTTAGATCATCATTCAGTACAGAAACTGTAATTGCCTCCCTCTTGAATGACATGTATGACATACTGAGTAAAGGCCTAAATGCACTAGTGATACAACCAGACCTCAGTAGTGCATTTGACCTAGTAGACCACAACTTACTGCTGCTTTGCCTAGACTTCTTTGGACTATCGGGAAATGGCCTCCAATGGTTCCAAGGCTTCTTAAAATGTCGCAGCTACCAAGTGCAGTCTGGAGAGACCCTATCTGACAAATGGACCAGTAAATGTGGTATTCCTCAAGGCTTCCCTCTATCACCCCTTCTCTTCAATATCTATCTATCCTCCCTGGAAGCTCATCTAAAAAGCTTAAATGTTACCTATTATAGTTACGCTGAAGACATTACTATTGTCCTCCCTGACACCTGCAGAGATTCAAAGAATAGACTCAATCTTATCCACTATAGAAGGGTGGATGTCACACTTCAAGTAAAAACTAAACACTGAAAAAAACTAAGTTTTTTTCTAGTCACCACTACCAACTGCACCTTGGACACCCTAACTCTGAGAGGAATACCTTTCCTATCACCCCTTCGATTAGAATCATGGGAGTTCACCTTTATAGACAGCTATCTATGACCACTCAAGTGGACCAAGTTGTACGCAAAGGCTTCATCACGCTTTGGAAACTAAGATCCATAAGAAAATTCTTTGAACTTGCTCCTTTCCGATTACTAGTCCAATTGCTAGTGTTAAGCCTCCTGGACTACTGCAACATTTCATACCTAGCAGGACAATGCAAGCATTTCCGGAAACTGAGTATCATCCAAAAGACGGCAGTGAAACTAATCTATAAACTAAACTAAACTAAACCTTAAGTTTATATACCTCATCCTCTCCACGGAAAAAATTTGACCACATAACTCCATTCTACCAAAAACTACATTGGCTTCCTGTCAAGGGAAGAGTTCTCTTCAAATTTGGATGCCTTGTCTACAAAGCCCTACATGGCCTATTGCCTAACTACCAACTGCTCAATTCTTGTTCTTATTGCCAAGCCGCTCTACAAGTTCCCGATCATTTTTTACCTACCCTTCAGTCAAAGGCTGTACTCAGAAAAGATTCATTAACCGACTTATCATACCAAGCCGCTTCCAGGGATCCTGAACGGGGTCTGATGGTTAGAATATCAACATCATATATGCATTTTAGAAAGCTATTAAAAACCCATCTGGTCTCAAAATTCTTGTAATCCCTTCAAAGCAGCATACTGATGTGAAACTATCGTTAACTCGTTGATGCCAATATTCTGTCTATTGTAGCTCACTGACAATGGTCAACCCTTCTCTTTTGTAAACCATATAGAACTGAAAGACTTTTGCGGTATATAAATAAAAATTTATGTTATGTTATGTTATTCGACGTGGTGGCCAATAAACCGCTAGGTGCCATTTACAGAATCATGCCTACCACCGCCTAACTTGACTTAGGGGTCACTAGGTGTCCTAATGTTAGGCACCAGTATATTAGGCCAGGGTTTTCATCCTGAAGAAATATAGCAGCATAGGAAGAAATTAGAGGAGAGATGGGTGGATTTTGGAAGGGGGTGAGGAGTTCTTAGTTTAGTTTTCCTGTTAACTCAGCTACTAAGTCCTGACTTTCCATTCTCACTCCCTGTACAGCTTTGCTTATGTCAGGGGTGTCCAATGTCGGTCCTCGAGGGCCGCAATCCAGTCGGGTTTTCAGGATTTCCCCAATGAATATGCATGAGATCTATTTGCATGCACTGCTTTCAATGCATATTCATTGGGGAAATCCTGAAAACCCGACTGGATTGCGGCCCTCGAGGACCAACATTGGACACCCCTGGCTTATGTGGTTGTGCAGTACATCATGCATGAGGGAGTGAATAACGGGTGATTTTCAATTCCTTCAGTATTGACTGGATAAATATAACATCAGGGCATGCTAGGGAGGTAAAATTCCTTAATAAAAGCAAAGGCTGCTTTAAGGAGCAGCTAGTTCAGGAGTCAACAAGAGGAGAAACAATTCTAGCTCTAGGACCTAGTAGAGAGCATGATTTGGTGCTGAGGTCACTTGATGATAACAATGATTGTAACATGATCAGATCTGATATAATCTCTGGAGTAAGTACACATAGGAAAACCAATACATTAGTGTTTAACTTTCAAAAAGGGGACTATGCTAAAATAAGGAGAAGTGTAAAAAAGAAAAAAAAGAGCTGCTGCAAAGGTAAAAAATGTACATCAATCATGGATGTTTTTCAAAAATACTATCCTGGAAGCCCAGACCAATTATATTCCATATACAGTGGTACCTCGGTTTACGAGTGCACTGGTTTGCCAGTGTTTTGCAAGACGAGCAAAACACTCAGCAAACTTTTGTCTCGTAAACCGAGCACTGCCCCGATAAACGAGCACTCAGCAATGGTGGCCCAGGGGTGAGTACCTGCCTTCGGGTGCTGCACAGCTATTTGAAAGTGGTGCCTTCCTTGCCTCGGGGTCCCCATGCGGCTGCCCTCCTGCTTCGGCGATGCCTCTGCCGTCCGTCAGCGCTTTCCCGGCACCCTTCTAACCTGGCCATCCTGAATGAGCATGCGCGCGACTTCTCTCTCCTCTCCTAAGTCAGACGCTGCCCCAACAACACGCTCACCACGTACAAGCACGTAGGACGTGCTGTGAAGCATCTGCAGGCAGGTACTCACCCCTGGGCCACCATTGCAAATTTTGGTTGTGGAACGAATCTTCTGAGTTTGCATTAAAGCCTATGGGGAACTTTGCTTTGCAAAACGAGCATTTTGGATTACGAGCATGATCCTAGAATGGATTATGCTCATAAACCAAGGTATCACTGTATTAAAAAAGGAGAAAGGAAGGCCAAACGACAACCGACATGATTAAAAAGTGAGGTGAAGGAAGCTATTAGAGCTAAAAGAAAATGAAAGAAGGATCAGACTGAAAATAATAGGAAGCAGCATAAGGAATGACAAGTCAAAGGCAAACTGCTGATAAGGAAGGCTAAGAGAGACCTTGAAAAGAAGATTGTGTTAAAGGCAAAAACACATAGAAAAAGTTTTTTTAAGGTATATTAGAATTAAGAAAGCCAGTAAAACAATTGGTTGGACCGCTAGATAACCAAGGAGTAAAAGAGGAACTCAGGGAAGACAAGGCCATAGTGGAGAGATGAAATGAATTCTTTGCTTTGGTCTTTATCGAGGAAGGAGTGGGAGAGATACGTGATGCAAGGTTCCACATTAGCAGGAAAAAGGATTTATGTGTCATTGTTAATGATACATTGAAACCCTGTGCTCAGTGTACAGTGTTGGCAAAGAAAGCAAATAAAATGTTAGGAATTATCAAGAATGGGATGGAAAATGAGAATGTTAAGTGCCTTTGTATCGCTCCATGGTATTGACCGCACATTGAATATTGTATACAATTCTGGCCACTGCATCTCTAAAAAAAATATAGTGGGATTAGAAAAGGTATAGAGAAGAGTGATGAAAATGATAAAGGGGATGAGATGACTTCCGTTTGACAAAAGGCTAAAGAGACTAGGGCTCTTCAGCTTGGAGAAGAGAAGGCTTAGAGGAGATATGATAGAGATCTATAAAATACTGAGAGGAGCAGAATGGGTACATGAATTGGTGGTTTTTTCTTTCCAAAAATACTAGGACTAGGGGGCATGCAATGAAGCTACTAAGTAGTAAATTTAAAACAAACCGGAGAAGATATTTCTTCACTCAACGTGTAATTAAACTCTGGAATTTGTTGCCAGTAAATGTGGTGAAAGCAGTAAGCCTAGCAGGTTTTAAAAAGTGTTTGGACAAGTTCCTTAAAGAAAAGTCTATAAACCATACACTTCTTTTACATCGTCTTGAAACATTAGGAATTTCCGGAGTCACTCTCAAATGGTTCAACTCTTACCTTTCCGATAGACAATATCAAGTTCACTTCCAAAACTCTCCTTCAAAGCCGAATACCCAAGATTCAGGAGTACCACAAGGATCAATTCTCTCGCCTATGTTATTTAATTTGTTTCTTGCACCATTATTAATTGTTGCTCAATCTGTAGGATTCACGGTTTATGCCTACGCAGATGACATTCAAATAATCCACCCAGTCCAGAACAATGATCAAGCCGAAATCGGGAATATTAATCAAAAATTAAATCTTGTGTCTGACTGGCTCTGTCAAAATCTTCTCTCTTTTAATATATTAAAATCCAAATGTATGCTTTTTTCTCAGGAACAATATAAGAGTCTTGTCTCTCCGATATGCATTTCTTCAATCCCAATCGAACACGCTATCTTTCAAATCTCAGATCAGTTCTGTGGTACAAAAATGTTTCTTTAAACTAAAAATGATTAGATCTCTCAAATCACTACTTAACCCAAATTCAATTAATATTCTTATCCATTCTTTAGTAATTTCAACTTTAGATTATTGTAATTCACTTTATCAGGGCATCACTCAAAAGGAGATCAGGAGATTACAGGTCATCCAGAACACTGCTATAAAAATCATTTTTAACGCTAAAAAATTTGCCCATGTAACACAACTCCTCAGAAAAGCTTACTGGCTACCCATTTCACATAGGATTATTTTCAAAATACTACTTACTTTTAAAGTTCAATCTAATCACATTCCATCCTTTATAGATAGGATATTAATCCCATATGATCCACATAGAACTCTGCGTTCTTCCCAACAATACCTTTTAGCGGTCCCTTCAGTACGCCAACTGTTTTATGATACAACACAGAAAACAATCTTCTCTGTGACCGCTCCCACACTGTGGAATACTTTACCTCTGACCTTGAGACAAGAAAAGAATCTCAATAACTTTAAATCTAATCTTAAAACATTTCTTTTCAGAGATGCTTTTGAGATTTATACTTAATTTTTTAATTCAAAATCTCAGACATTAGGCCTTACATTAATGATTCCTTTTGTGCCTTTTGTTTTTTACCTCCCCTTTTATTTTAATGCAATGTATCCTCCCCATTTGCCCATCTGTATCATGTTGTCTCTGTATGGTACTTGTGAATTTGTTCCCTTTATTTTATTTTTATAAAAAATATTTTTAAAACTTTGTATTAATTGGAAACCGCTTTGACTATAAAAGCGGTATATCAAGATTTAAATAAACTTGAAACTTAAACCATTATTAAGATAGACATTGAAAAATCCAGTGCTTATTCCTGAGAGTAAGTAGTATAAAATCTGTTTTACTGTTTAGGATCTTGTAGATTGCAAACAGGATCCTGGACCTACAGTTTGTTCCAGTATAATGATGCTTATGTATTTGTTATGTACTTATGTAGGTGCTTTTTGTGATTTTTATCCTTGTTGTGTAGGTGATTATCTGGGTGGAGAAGCATATTGGGCTGGAGGTCTTCACCTGTATACACCTCTGCCTTTCAGGCCAGGGCAAGGAGGATTTGGGGACCTCTTCAGGACACACTTCTTCCTCAATGCAGGAAACCTTTGCAACCTCAACTATGGTAAGCAAACATGTTCTTTCTAAAGAGTATTTAGACTGTGGAATAACAGAATCCAGGTTATTGAAAGTTCACTGGTGTACTAAGGAAGCAAGTTTGATTCCTGGCTCAGTCCAAAATTCTGGTCAGTCAAACGTCAAAGTAGTTTATTTATTTATTTACTTATTTATACTTGCTATACCGCATTATAACTGCAATAGCAGATCAATCTATGACAAATTATAAATAAACGCCAACAATAAATAGTACAGAATCATTCACAACAAAGAATCATACATACATATTGTTTCAAGTAATTTCTGGCACCGTTCGCTGCCCCATCCTAGGGCAAAGTATCTAATCTGTAAATGCTTGGTTAAATAATCAAGATTTTACTGCACCTGTAAAACTTTTTTAGTTATTGCACAAAGGTGAAACTTGCAGAATTCCAGAAAGAGCCTTGGCATAGAGCCTCTAGTTAAGAATGGTCGCTTTGATGACAAAACTAAAGTCATTTAGAAGGAGATTTAAAATGGAGGGGAGGAGGCAGAAGTCCCAGAGTATTTGCAAGTGGTGACTCAAAGTGACAGTTCTCAGCTCTGCTTTCAATTGATCATTGATAATGATAGTCTTGACCAATAGAAGTAAAATTGCTAGACAGAATGAAAAGTACAGTCAGTGGTGTACAGAAGTGAGATACAGTCCGCCCTGGGTGCAAGCCCTAAGGGAATGCACAACTGGCACACAGACCACCCGCTCGACTCTGCACCTGTAGCTTTCCCATACCAGCATAAATGGCAGTGAACTTTAAATGCAGCCATCACGGGACCTTCCTACACCTCCCTGTGGCTGCCTGTCCACCCCCTCTGATGTCACTTCCTTGTTGTGGAGCAGAGCCAGCAGTTGCGGGGAGCTGCAGGTAGGTCCCACAATGCCTGCATTTACGTTTACAGCCACTACTGCTGATACAGGAAAGCAGCAGTGGTGGGGAGATGAGGAGGCAGGATACTCGATGGAATTGGGGTGGAGGGTGAGAGAGAGAAGGGGCAGAATACTTGATGGAATTGGGGTGGAGGGAGAAGGAGAAATAAGGAGGCAGGATACTTGATGGAATTGGGGTGGAAGGGGGAGAGAAAGAAAGGGGCAGAATACTCAATGGAATTAGGGTTGAGGGAGAGGGAGAAGGGAGCAGGATACTTGATAGAAGAATTGGAGTGGAGGGAAAGAGAGAGAAGGGGCAGGATACTTGATGGAATTGGGGTGGAGGAAGAGAGAGAGAGGGGCAGTGGGATGAAGGGGTAGAGAGAAGAGGTCAGACATTGGATGTTAGTGGGGAGCGGAGAGAGAAGGGGAACAGATGCAGGACGGAAGAGAGGGAGGGGAGCAGATGCTGGATGGACATGGAGAGGAGCGAGGAAGCACATACTAGATGGAAGGAGGGGTTAAAGAAAAGGACACATGCTGGATGGGGGAAGAGGATAGAATTAGTGAGATTCTGGAGGGGGTGAGGGAAAGAGGTGGCAAGCTATAGGTAGACACAGTGAAAAGACTGGATAGTAAGAATTTAATCTAGACAGAAGTAGAAAATAAATTGAGAAGGGAGACCAGGGAAGAAAATGGAAAGGAGAAGAGAGACCATGGGGGGGAGGGAAGAGAAGGAGAGGACAGGAGAAATATGCCAGAGCATGTGGGGAGGGGGAAATACAGTGATATCAGATCTGGATGGGGAGGAAAGGGGGAAGAGACAGAGATACGAGATCTGAGGGGAGGAAAGGAGAAGACAGAGATACTAAAAACCATGGTGGTGTGGGGAGAAATGGAAGGGAAGGATAAACAAATGCCAAACCATTGGAGGGGGAAGCGGAGGGAAGAAGATGGATGCCAGACCAATGGCGGGAGGCAGACAGTTTCTGGAAGTAGCATAGAAAGTGAGGAAAGCAAAACCAGAGACGACAAAGGAAGAAAAACATTTTCTATTTCTTTCTTTTTTTTTAATTTTTTTTTTTTTGCTGTGTTGATGAACATTTATAAATAGAAAATGGATATAAGGTGATCCTTTTATTGAACTAATTTTACTAAATTTTTGACTAACCTTTCTCAGGTCAGGATAAGATACCATAACAGCAATATACTTTCCTGACCTGAGGAAAGATATTTTGATCTCTGAAAAATGTATCAGTCCAATAAAATGGTATTATCTTGTTTTCCATTTTTTATTTATTTGTTAATTTGTAAAGTGATGATTTGTTATTTTTCTTTTTTTCACACTTACATCTGCTATCTATATTTTGTACAGTATTAGGGAACGTTCATCACTATTTCTGTTTCTATGGTGTTGCATTATATGCAGAGTCCAAGTTCTTGGTGGTTCAGTTAACTTTTATCTACATATTTCTATTCTTAGTTTCTAATTACTTACAGTATTCCTTACTGGGCGAGGGTGTTTGTGTTCTGTGTATATGAAAGACATTGTTTTCTGCTAGCATTGACTGTGCAGGATCGATCTGTACTAATCTGGCTTGTTTCATTTTACATTGGGTGTATTGATGATCTTGTGCCCGTTTCAGTGTGTCAGATGCTGCCCTTTCTTAGGTACACTCTTGTGTGACTTGTGGATTATTATTAAAAATCATGTTTTTCATATAGAGGGAGGGGGTGTTAAAAATGGTTAGCACTAACTGTTTCACCACTGAGTACAGTTCTGGAATCTCATGCTTTATATGGTGTAGCTTAGTAGTTAAAATTCCTGGGGGAAAGGACTGGGGTTTCCACATCATCTGCACAAGTAATCCACACATTTGACAGCATCTATACCATTTCAGCCACAGCATGTGATAAAATTGAAAAGATGATTCTTGCAACAGTTAGTAATTTTGGAGTGGGTGAAGATCTGTTTATGGAAAACAGAAAAGTATTTTTTCCTATCTTGAGCACATGATAGCCCAGAAAAGTGGTTGAATTAGTCAAATCTGAAGGCTGTGAAAAATGCACACCAATGAAGGTTTCAAATTACTGTCCAATCTTGTATTTTTCGTAAGCTTTCATAATTTAATTACCATATACTGTATATTAAAACATTTCTTTCTGCATGGTTATGAAATGGGCATGGACTAGTTATAAATAAATAAAATTATTATTTAGAAATCTGAAAGTATCAAGATTGGTTGCAATGTATGATTCTCCTGGTGTTATTGTGTAATTGCTTTTCTATATAAGTCCAGCCATTCCTGCCCTTCCTCTACTCCAGTGTTCTTCAACTGTCCGCAAAAAAATCTTGCCGGTGCATGAAGGATTCGGGTCCCCGCCGCAACAGAAGGTGCTGGCGTCAGCTGACTTGCAACTTTCTGTTGCCGTTGCTATGCTGGGACTCCTGCCGCGTACGATTCCTGCCTTTTTCTCCTCACCCCCAGACCAGCAGTGGCAGCTCTGTGTGCTTTTAACTTCGGCACACAGCTGCCCCTAAGCAGTAGTTTAGCTGCGGTTTCATGAGACAATCTCGGGGCCTTTGCTAAGCCGGCCCGCTTCGATGATGTAATGTGGGCCGGCCTACTAAAGGCCCAGAGGCTGCCTCATGAAACCACGGCTAAACTACTGCTTAGGGGCAGCTGTGTGCCGAAGTTAAAAGCACATAGAGCTGCCACTAGCCTAAAGAAAGGAATCATTTGCTGGAGAGGGAAGGAGGGAAGGGAGAAGGGGTACTCCTGGATAAGGGAGGGGAAGGGGGTACTGCTGGACAGGGGAGAAGGGGAAGGGAAGAGAGTTACTGGTGGATAAGGGGAGGAAGAAAGGGAGAAGGGGTACTGCTGGACAGGGGAGGAGGAAAATAGGAAGGAAATAGCTGGCAGGGAGATTAGAGGAAGGGAAGGAGTCAGGATGGAATGGAGAGATCAGATGAAGGAAAGGGGATAGACAGAGGGATGAAAAAGTAAGAGATTGATGCTGGGAAGGGGGTCAGATGAGAAATAAGGAGAGAGGGACAAAGATGCTAGATCTGGTGTAGGAGAGATAAAAATGAAGAGAGCAGAATGAATCAGGGGGCACAGGCTGGATTGAAAGGGGAGAGGGGCATAGAAAGAAGGCAGATACCATATGGAAAGGGGAGAGGGCAGACAATGGATGGAAGGGGCAGATGCTGGATTGAAGAGACAGACAGCAGACGCTGGATGGAAGAGAGTGAAAAGATGATGAAAGCGGAAACCAGAGATGACAAAAGGTAGAAAAAAATAATTTTATTTCTATCTTGTAATTAGAATATATCAGATTTGAAATATGTATCCTGCTAGAGCTG